>NW_024881500.1:435000-2908183 GCF_019059575.1 Amphibalanus amphitrite | reverse complement strand
TTGCAGGCCATGGCCACCAATTTGGCTATCTCAACTCAAAACTAATGTTAAGGTGGGATGGTTACTTTAACATCAACTCACAACATACACATATTTCCCAATGCCTTTTAATGCCAACCGATTTGATTATCGCACACGAATGTTCCATATTGAATGCAGCTGATTTACATACAGTTTGGATTTTGAAGAGAACATTACTACGAATATCTTGCCAGTTTTCCCCTTAGAGTCCGCATACATAGGGGAGAGTGGGGGAATTTGGCCGCTTTTTTTAGAAAACGATGTAACTTAAAATTGACAACACATTTCTGCATTTTCTCTACGCTGGCAGGTGTCGCATTCATTTTACTTTACTGGACAGTGAACTTGAAATGATAGAGTAATTACTTATATTGAAATTGTGACGTATTACAAAGGTCTGCAAGGCGGCCAAATTGCCCCACTAGCAGGGTTATTTAGCCGGGGGTGTGGGGCAATTTGGCCGGTGTTAGTTTGCGGTCGGGATTTTCTGTTATATTGCGAGTCAGTTTCAGATTCAGCAATGACGTGTGTCCTATGACGCATTTACCACATTTTGGAAGTTGACTCATGGGGTCACAGGGGTCAAAATAGCCAAATTAGCGGCTCTAGATGCGAAGACAGTTTTTTACGAATAACTTTTGAAGTAATCAAGCTAGGCCAAAACTCCGAGTACCATCGTAATTCTCTCGTCATTCCGCATCGAAACATATATGTTTTGACCTCGAGAAGTCAAGTTCAAAGGTTGACCTCAGGTCATGTTACCTCAGGTCGCTTGACCTCAAGTTCACGTGATTCAAGGTCATCATGCATATCATTCGATGCGCCTTGGCGAGCTGAACAGAATGAGACCATTTGTGCGGCTGTACCATTTTTATGTAAGGATTTATTAGCAAAAAACGTTTGGTAACCTTTGATGACGTCACATGCTCTTACAGTTGACTAATCGGAAGTAAAGCATCATAGTAGTCAAATTTGGTCATTAATTATTTCATTTATGGTACAATTGACCATGAAAACTCGGCCGTCCGAGCATAGTGACCATGAGCGCACCGGCCAAGTTGCCCCGCTAGTCCCGGCCAAATTACCCCATATTACCATTCTGAAAATTTTTGTTTATAAAGTCATCACGGCTATACGGAATTAGATGAAATTGCTCTTGGAACCGCTGAACACCCCCAAGAATGGCGCTATAATGTCTGAATTCGTTTTTAGCCCAAGTACTACATGTTATACAACTTTGTACACAGAAGTAAAAGTTACCATTTTCTAATGACATTAGCGTTTTATTAATTTTGAATAAAACTACGAGGGGCAAAGTTTTGACATTTGTCCTCCAGTTATTTCTACCCATGACAAATGAATAGAGACTAGAGTTATTTCACTCACTTTTATTATACGAGTACATCGTACAGGTGGGGGCGGCCAATTTACACCACGGGCCAAATTACCCCACTCTCCCTACAAGTGAACGTCCTGGTTTTCTAACAGCCGTTTTCACGACTGGTTATCTGGTGAATGCACCAAACTTGCCCAAATCTGCACCAAAGCTCTTTTACAACAAATATTTTATGTCATTAATTTATTTCAGTGTTTTAATCGCAAGAAGTAGGTGTACATATAAACAACTGTCCAGCCCAAACTGTTAACTTCAAAGAAACACGATGAACCTACTTTGACCAAATATGCACCAAATCAACTCCAAATGTAAAGCAAATGTGTGCCAGATAGCCGTTGTGAGAACGGCTTATATTTGACCTATCCGGAAGGCCTGCCGAGGTCTCTGACCTCAACTGGCCCATGAATGACAGATATAACCCGTCAAATTTCGACGCAGTGTGCAGTAGAATACAAGCCGCATGTTTGCGTTCAACACTAGTACCTATAAGACTGCTATTTCGTGGATACGTTTGAATGAGACGGCATGAAAAATTGCTTTTTGAACGGCATGATATTAATAGCGTGCCTACCCCTCTTTACGAATAGATTTGTACAACGGCTAAAAGGGTACGGACGCTATAGCAAATACCTCAGTCAGGTACAAGCTCACCATCTGATAAGCTTTTTATAAGCAGCGACAAAAAGTGGGTATATCTAAAACATCTGCTTACGACAAGCATACCGACAATCGTCACATCGTCCTGAAACCGGCTTCAATTATCGTTAGTGTGGATAAGGGCGGACGTAATTAAATGGCCCGTTCCATCTTATTAGCACCCGGCTACCATTGAGCTGGACCGGCCGTGGGGAGGGGGAGGCAAGGGGGTCCCCATTGTGACACATCGGTTCTACGGGGTGGAGTCACGCGCGAATTCAGTGATGCATGAGTGAAGGGAGTAGGGTCAGGCGTGATTCCAGCCTTTGACGCTGCTAAATAGGCGTCGAAAAGTGCGGGGCCTGCGGCTTTTTTGTGCCAAAGGCAGATGCATACATGCATGTTCGATTATCGTTAGACAAAAGAGCAATTATTTAGTACTTTATACCAATTGAATAGATCCAGCTAGATTCCTCACGATAACGAAACTTACTACTTAACAACGTTGCTTGACTTAGCGTAAAAAGTGTTAATTTGAGAATGTGGTCTATGGCAGCTTAATGAAACAAATTCGTTGGAATGCATTGACACCAACTGCTGGTCGTTTTTTTTTTCTTGTCCTGCCTTTGAATGACTCACGCGGTTGAGGGTCAATATTTCGATTCAATCTTAGATTTGAGCAGCAACATTGCACAATGTGCATTGGGCATTGTAGTTGAGTGCATTGCGATGTGAATCGACTTCCAAAAATGACGATAACAGAGTTATGCCTCATAGTAAATGTGGGAAATGATTTTGATAGCGTACTGAAAAGTGTGAACAATACATGAATTTTTCCTTATTAGAGTTTACTAATACTTTTACCACTATATGTTTTAACTACTAGTATAGATGATCAGTAAGATAATTGACAAGAAGCGACCTAGCTCACTACCGTATACCTATATGCTATAACCATGTGTCATCGATGTATTGTCATACATCACAGATGGGGCGGCTAGAATCTGCACGTCTCGAGAACGGCTGGACCGATGGGAGTTATAAGCTGATGGGCTGCTGGAGCCCCGTTAGATGGGTTATAGCAGCAGCAGCAGCAGCACAAATAACAACTTTGGTATAGTCTGGGATCTTACTTTGCACGGGCGCACGTGCAGTAGGTACTAGTCTTTCTTTTTGATAAGGGCTAGATGGATTACGTTCAAAGAGCTGGAATATCATGTGGGGTGTCAAAATGGAAACCTCCACATTTCAGTTGATGTATGATGATACATCATGTATCACATGCATAGCATAGCACAAGTGCACAGCCCATTTCCAGTTCCAAATACTGCACTCACTTATTCACTGAAAAAAAAAACGTAGCGCTGATGATTGTTGACGGTTTTATTCGGTACGTTACTGGGGGGAAACTATTTCACCGAACCTCCAAAGAAATTGTTTTTCATGTCATGTAACTATACTGAGTTTCGAAAAGAATAGATGCTTGAATTAATTGCAAGTTGCTGGGTGTCGAAGCTTTTAGCTGAGCGGGGTATTCTAACAGATTGCCGTTCAGAAGCCTTGACCTTGACGGAAACGAAGTCCCTGGATCCACAATTATTACATCATACGTACAAATAAATTTTGCGAAGTCTGTTGCCAACAAGAGTGTTGAAAAGACAAAGAGTTAATGCCAATTGCTGCTTCTTTTTTCAAAACAACAACTGACGTGGCGCTGGTCTGTCAACATCAGCTTTATTGCTCGTCGGTTATCTGTACCGAAGTATCTGGGGTAAAATGGGATTTTAATGAACTAATTGTAAAGGTGCAACAGATAATAAATTCATTATAAGACCACTAACGCTAATGAATAGATTGGAGTGCAGCTAGCTAACCCAATTGTTTTCTTCTTTCTCAGACAATGGCGCCTTCCAACCTGGAATGGAGCCAAAACGGCAGCGGACCGCCTACACACGGCACCAAATCCTCGAGCTCGAGAAGGAGTTCCACTTCAACCGCTATCTGACGCGACGGCGGCGGATAGAAATCGCGCACAGTCTCTGTCTCACCGAGCGGCAGATCAAGATCTGGTTCCAGAACCGGCGCATGAAGTGGAAGAAGGACAACAAGCTGCCCAACACGAAGAACGTCCGACGCAAGACCAACCCCGCCGGCGTCACGACGACAATCCCTCCAAAGACTGCGACCACCACGGCTAGTGGCACGGTACCGCAGCCGCAGCAGACGCAGGCGCAGACGCAGCAGCACCCGCGCAGCAGCAGCAGCAGCAGCAGCAGCAGCAGCAGCAGCAGCAGGCGCAGCAGGCGGCGGCGCCGCGGCCGCCGCCGCCGGCGCCGGGTCTACACCCCCTCCAGCACCCGATGGCCGGCGCGCATATGCCGCATCCAGGTGCTGTCAAACCCGAGTACGGTCTCACAAACCTGTAATCGGGGCCCGCGTACTTAGTTGTGCCCGTGTGTGCGTGTGTGGTTGTCGGCGACGCGCAGTCCGGTTCCTAGCGGCAGCGGCGCCGCACGCGTGGCAATACACACCGCAATAGGCGTCGTCGCGTCGCGAACGTCTCTCGCGACGATCGTGGCGCGCCCGTGCGCCATTTCAGGGATTCGCTGCGCCGCGCCCGATGCGACGCGCCCGTCCCACGGCTCTTCATGTGTAGCAATAAGGTGGGATTTCGTACGAACCAAAGGTTATATTGTTATAGTTTGTATTTAATTTATTTAGATGCTTTACGTTGTCGGCGCGTTCTGCGATCGGACGCTGCGAACGGCCGACGTTATTCTGTGTTAGCCAGGTCAGCGCTCTTCTCCGGGGGTCGGTGATGACCTGCGTGACCCCGGTGACCTCGGTGACCTGTGGACGCTGCCGGTGTCGCCGAGCGCAGCTCTGACATAGCGTTGTAGCCTATGCAGACGGGCGGGGCGATGAGCGCCGAGGACGCTTCAGTGAGGACGCCCCAGCTCATGATGAGGACGCCCCAGCTCATGATGCGGATGCGCCGCTCGCCGTCAGGCCAACGCGAATACTCGAGAAGCCATACTCAATCTCAGGGATTGCACGACGTCGGCGGAGGGGAACGGTGTCGGTCCTGTTGTCCTGGCCCCTTCAGTCGGTCCCCTGCCCTGTTCATTCCCTTCCGGATCCTCTTCTATCCCCGGGTCAAGGCTCCGGTGACAGCGGCGCCTTTCTTGGGCACGCGCCAGCCAGGACGTGCTCCTGCGACCGTGGGGACGCCCGTCCCTGCCACGCGACCCTTCCCCCTGCATTTGACCAGCTATCACCCCTCAGAAGTTCGGCACCTCTCATTTCAAAGCCGCCGAGCGTTCACAAGCACCGTCGAGATCGACTGACCCTGTCGTCGCGTCGGTGTCGTCGCGTCGGTGTCGAAATTTGACCCGGGCGCGAACGCACCGTCCCCCTCTCTGCCCGACGTCGCTGCCGTGTGCGAACTGCTACCACCAAGTTCGGCTGTACAGATGTAAATAGCTCAAACCAAACGTGAGTGTTGTGAGTGTTCGTGCGAGGTTTCTCGATCCAGGCCGTGGTGGGCGGCTTTAGGAGATGATTTGCCTGAGTTTGCGCTAGGAGTTGATGCATATGACGTGTTAGCAGTATTATTTAACAGGCAACCTAGTCGTGACCGCTTGCGACGGGGGCGTGAGCCCCATACTCAAATGCTATGATTCGTTTTCCCAGATGGTTATTTGGACCCTCTTTGCGCGTGCGTACTTGTCAAATTGTGCTAACGTACTGTCTGAGATTGAATTGTTGAGCAAAACGGGTTATGAACTGCAGTAGACGAAATGTATCTATAAAATGCCGTAAATATGGCGTGTTATTGGGGACGGGCGAGTGGTGAAACGACAAAGACACGGGCTCTCGACGGTCATAGAAAAAAGACCATCGAACCTGCAGCTGAAGCAGCATCATGTGAACATCTTTTTCATCGTGATCGTTTTGACGTTAATTCGTTGATCGTTATCAGCAATCACAATACAGGTACGACAAACACAGTAGCGTATAGGTACACCGAATTTCTATTGATAAATGTTCTTTCTAGGGACACTTCAAACGTATGCAAACTTTATTCGTATTGCGTTGCATTGTATTTTGTAGCTTACAGAGACATCGCAACATACGAGAGGCACGATATAAACGATACCGATATAGAAAATAAAAGCATGACATTACTTCTGTGCATCATTCTGAAAATCAACCGTAGGCAACCCTCGCATGTGTGCGGCGTTTTCCAGCTTCTAATGTGTAGGGGAGAGGGGTCGGTTGGACCCCCCCCTTGCCGTTTGGCCCCTGATCGAGCTAGAGCTTCGCGGAAAAAACGAGCGTGTTGCCCGTGACGAGAGGAAGCCGATGATACCCAATTTTAAGGTTCTAGGTCATTGGTTGACCTTCCAGGTCAGGTCAATGACCCAAAGTCGGGAAAATCGGGACCTATTAGAAAGTCGTAAAGTGTGGCTGCTAAGGGGTTTTTCGGGGTGCTGATCACGAATATCGTGTTAGTTTAGATCACAGATGATATCTTGAAGCATTTAGACCAGGTCGGGTCAGGTCAGGTCAGGTCAACCAGTAGGCGTCGTGACGGGTATTCGTAGTACGTGTCAACCGCCTCTGACAGCTTCGTAACATGTTACGAAGTCACCAAAACTACTTCGTAAATGTTCAAATGGTTGCTAAATTCGAATTCAGCTCCAAAAACTAGCCTAGAAACATGTAAAACTCGAAAAAGTGACCCGAGGTCACCCGAGGTCACCAAAGGTCAATGACCTGACCTGACCTTCAGGTGACCTTGACACACACGGGAGTAACATCAAATCACATGTTTGAACGTTTGAAACCACGAAAGCTTGCAAACACGCGGCTAGTGCGAGCCGACATACGCGAAATCGCGATTCCGGCCAAACATGGTCTCGGAAAAGAGGTCACAGGTCAAAGGTCATTTGGGTCAGGGTCATGAAATTTTCAGGGTAGGTGTAAAATTGATCAATGCGAGGGTACTGAAAGTTTCGTCGCGATCGGCCGGTTTTTACGCGAGTTATTCGCGAAAAACCATGGGGGGGGGTCCATCCGACCCCCTACACATGCGAGGGTTAAATACATAGCATACCGTGACGATATTTATATGGAACGCGGAGACGATGCAGATCCAAAATACGGCAGTCAATACGGATACTCGACACGGGACCAAACCAGGGACCGGAGACGATATCCGGAGACATGAGGAGAACGCACTTCCCGTGGCGGCGCAGCTGAAACGCAGAGAAACGCACGCACACACAGGCAGAGGCGGATCCAGCTCAGAGTTTGGGGGGGGGGCAAACCATAACAATTTATCGATTCTTTCCATGCATCGTCCATAGGCGTAATGTTAAAATTATGCCGTTGGGGGGGGGGGGCAAATGCCCATTTTGCCCCCCCCCCTGGATTCGCCACTGCACACAGGCGCACTGGACCCAGATTAATGATCTGAGACTGTGGACGTGCCCTGCAGATGACGGGACACAGGAAGGGAAGGGGAGTGGGGAGGGGAGAGAGGGGAGGGTGATCGTGGGACCTGGGAACAGCACCACTGGTTGTTGACTTTCCCTAGCCTTTATGTGGGACTGATCAGTGGTCAGGATGTCCATTGCGAACACAGTTCATGGCAGGTATATTATAGGCTGATTCACAAGCGAGCTCATAATAAACGCAAGCTTTCCTATCGATTCCAATATTTATCCGGAAGGAAAGGCCTCTCTGGATAAAGCACCGTCTTTGTGTCATATAGCCAGCCTAAGTGCTTTCCCGCCCTATGATATGGCTTCTAATTAAGCCTCCGTTGCCTCTGCAATAATCTGCCCCTACCCTGTTGCTACTGGTCTGCTGCCGCTGTTCCCTGCTAACGATGCTGCTGGTAGGGAGCCTTTTCTGCCTCCACCCAGTGGCAAGCAGCCGGTAGCTGATTGGATTCATCGTAATTGCCTTCATCGTGCGGGAGCAGCTTCTTGGTGGCTGCGGCAGGATAGAGGTTCAGGATGGAGGACGCGGGTCGGGCGGTCCACGATACTCCTGCCCCTCCCAAATCTTGGCTTGTTGGTTCATGAGAAAACTAAATCATGGGACCACAATGCACTGAAAGCCAAATGTCTCCTACCACGGGTCACGAATAAAGTGCGTTATGATTAGGGAGCAAGTTGGGACTTCAAAAAGACTGAATAAACTCAGTCAGAAACGAACATCATGTAGGTATTGTAGTCTAAGTCTTCCCCGATCAGCGTTACTATTCCCTCATCGAATAACAGGGGCCGGCATCCACACACATCCAATCACGGCAATGGCGCGGCTGCCAGCGCGGCTGTCAGCGCCGGTAAGACGGGCCCGGTGCTGACCGTCAGCAGCGGTCAGCCGCTGACTTAGCTCCGCCGTCAGCGCCGGTGCCGCGCCGTCCGCGGCAAGACAAATGGACGCGTCGTGGCCGTCCCTCCTCCGACCGTCGGTCTGCCAAGAATGCCGGCGGCGACGGGAAGCCACCCCGAGCCCTCCCCGACCCCGCAGCCCCACGTCCTGCCCCCATACCCAAGCACGGAGTACACGTCCGTCGTCCATACTCTGAAGTCTAGCGTCCTGCGCCCTACACTGTAAAAAAAGTTTACAAACTACCGTGTTAATTGCTCAACAAAAAGATAGTATTAAGACACACAAAAGCTGAAGATAGCAATGAGGTTAGTAAACGGTTTGTATGTAAGCACATTTATTTGTGGTAAACAAACATATAAGTTACAAAACTAAGCCAAGGTGTGTCAACTAGTGGTGTGTCAGCAAGCACTATGCGTGTTTTATACACTATATGCCACACTTACGCAAAACGTGTTTTCGAACAAACTATACATAGCAGGGGACACTAACATACGACCTTTTGTACAACATGTACCTTTGTGCTAAAACACACTTGAAGTTATTTGACAACTGCGGTGCAACTGCGTCACGTCCGCCATGTTTTTTTCGGCGCGCGTCCTTTGGCTTGTGCGGCTTGTGCTGTGTCCGCGTCGTGCGGGTCTCTGATGGTGAGTAAGGTGTTGCCAGATATAAATTTGATGTAATTATGCTTCTGTGTTGTATGCCTTGAATTTTGTCAATCGATTTATCTTTATTCGGTGCTAGTGATAACCGTGATGATGCAATGAATGTTGTGTGAATGAGGGACAGCATTATGACCACCAACTGTATCTTAGCAAAATATAGGTTAAAATATAGGAATTCTATAGGTTATTACTGAGGTTACTAGGTTGCTGTAGATTATACTTTGATACAGCCCCCTAATTATTTAATTGCACATGAATAAGGTGGCCCAGTAAGACAAACCCGACAACTATGTCTAAGGACAACTCTAGTAAGATCTGTCTAACGCATTTCAGGTGGCCTTGCAGTCATAGGATAACCTTTATTGGGCAAAAACTGCCCATTTTTGTCCACCTAAAAATATTTTTATTTAAAATTTCTTTACGTTCTTTCCTGTTCAGTGAAAGTTGAAATGGGCATCATTTTCTGAAATTTATTGGTAGGGTCCCAAATGATAATTTTTGCAACATTGAAGCATGGGAGTTGCAACTTGCCACATTCTCAAAATGACTGGTGAGAGTCAATTTAATTCAGGAAACAGGTTAACTCCCCTGGTTCCGCCAGTGTATAGCTGGAATGGAACTTGCATATAAAGGCAATCATTTAAGTATTCGGTTCCAAGGTACAGGGGTGGCAGAAGGTGAAGCACAACAGGGGAATGTGCCACACAAAATTGTGGCTGGGGCACCTGGGTCGAAATTTCCAATAGTACCTTACCTTTCCGCTGTGGCTAGATTAGTTATATCTATTGATTAATGTTAACCAATGGTGTTAACTTCAATAACCACCTAAAATAGCTAGAAAATTTACACCTAAACCAAATTATGAACACTGATGGGTATAGGCACATAGCTCGGACAAAATATAACCAAACCTAACCAGACCTAACCTAACCTTACCTAACCTAACCTAAACTAACAAAACCTAACCTAAACTTACCAAAAATACACCTACAACCTACATTGGCAACCGAAAGCTACTTGTGCCGTTATTGAAAGTAGACTAAATTAACTAATAACAGGAAAATCAGCATTTAATTAGCTTTTTGATGTTTGCAAATAACTAACAATGATATTTCACATCGAAAAACACCTATACTATACCTACATTATTACTAATGTTGGAACAGGTACCGTTGGAACTTTTCACTGACACCCGACATTTAAAGAAGAGCATATGGAATGGAAGATGAGTTACCGCATTATTGCAGATAAAATTGTTAACATTGATTTTCTTCTATGGGGGTTTCAATTCTTGGGGATGCTTTTCTATGCGAGAATTAGATATTTACTTTGCCCTTACATCCTGAGGTGCCTTCCGCGGTCCGCCAGTGGCCCGGGAACGTTTGAAAAGTTGAGGGGGCAGGTTAAAAAGTTGAGGGGGCAAAAGTTAAAACTCAAAAGTTCATATTTCTTCTTTCCATGCAACGCCATAAGGCTAATGTTGAATTTTCCCAAAGTTGGAGGGCGCTGCCCCTCCGTCCAAAGTGGGGGGGCAATGCACTGCTGTCCCCTCCTCTTCCCAGGCCTATGCCTTCTGCCTGCCCTTAGACATGTAGTTTAACTACCCACTGACTAAGAATGCAGTTCACATTGCCTTCTTAATGGATCACAAGGTGAAACTCTTGATTATCACTTGTCTAGATATTAAGTATCCAGATACTTTTGATATCGATCAATAGAGCAGCTCACACTTAGTGTGTGCTGTAAATCTGACATGGGAGATGTGTTAGGCAAGGGAAAAGCAATATTTTAGGCCCACCCCACTTCAGTTGGGAAAACAGTAATATTTCCTTTTTTTAAAGCTTCTAGCAGGGGCGACGCCACGGTGAAACGTCTGGAGACATTGACCATTTTGAGGGGACGAGGACCATTCAAGTCATTCTTTCCATGCAACGCCATAGGCGTATGTTAAAATCTTTAAACAGTGGAGGGGACGAGATCCCCTCCATCCCCCCCCCCCCTGTGGCGACGCCCTTGGCTTCTAGGGTGGCCACTAAAAAACTTACATTCCGAAGTGAATTTCGGCTCACTTCGGCTAGTGCAGAGGCGGGCAGAGGCAGTCAGCGTTATGCTCATGTAGCCACTTCGTCATCCCGGGCCCTGTTCGGGTCCGCGCAAAATATTTTGCTGAGTGTGAAGTCACACATGCGATGATGTCAGCCGCCTGGCTCCGCCCATGCTCCGCCCTCTCCGCCGGTCCGCAAAGCCGAGGGCCCGCGACACGCGGCGAACCGTGGCGCGGATGGACTGGTGTATTTCGTTCGAGTACTGAGTAAAATGCGTTCAAATGTGGTTAATAGCATGTGCCACTGAAAGAAAGATAATGATACCAAACAACGCCATACTACCCTTACAATAAGAAATATATGAGGGTAAACTTTAATCCGCGCCACTTTCGCCTCCTGCAGCTACTATTTTTTTCTTGCGCAAAACTGAAAGATTTTGCGCGAGCCTACGTCACACGTGTGACGTCATACGCCGAAGGGCGGAGCTTGGCACCCTAGAGACCCCAACTGCGCATGCGTGGTGCAAAATTTTGCAGTAGGATGCGCTGCCCGAACAG
The DNA here is from genome assembly GCF_019059575.1 of Amphibalanus amphitrite. Classification (NCBI taxonomy): domain Eukaryota; kingdom Metazoa; phylum Arthropoda; class Thecostraca; order Balanomorpha; family Balanidae; genus Amphibalanus; species Amphibalanus amphitrite. The sequence continues at coordinate 2,896,455 of NW_024881500.1, read as the reverse complement.
GGCTCCGGACGTCACAGATCAGCTTTCGTAGCCACGATACCTATAAGAAACTTCGTAGCCGCCGTTTATAGTCGGAATGTAAATTGGCGGAATGGCCAAGATAGGCCAAGGTGAGGAGTTTATAGCCCTGGTTTATGGCGGTGCAGCATTTTTTGGAAATCTAGAATAAAAATTAAACGATTTTTATTTGAAAAATAATGTGGGTTACACTGATAGGTTTTTGGCAGGTCACTGTAGTATGAATCAACAAATTATCTTCCAAAAATAGCAAGAATGCAAAGCTCTCCGGTTACCTTGGCCGTTTTTCCGCCTATTATATTTGGGCTATCTCGGGCATTTTCGGGACACTACCGCGGGTAACTACTGGCCGCATGACCGGAGATAGGCCTGTTTATCTTTAAGAATCAGTAAAAAAGGAGATTTGTTTGTACAGTGGCTTGCAAAATTAATTTTGATAAGTAAATCCCTGGCCTAAGACCTATCCCTTTTCGCAACTAGCGAGTAGACCGCATCATCAAACATCCGTAGGTTGTAGTTTAGATATAGTTAGGTTAGGTAAGGTTCTGTTAAGTCTGGTTTAAATATGTTTATTAGTCCCATTTTACTGTTTAAACGACATTTAATAGTATATTTCATAGTTTTACTGATATTTCCTTTTTGGTCTTATGACGTCATTATTGCCCACACATTGCATATGTAGTATTTTTCTTTTGTGAGTCATTTCATCCTTGATTAGGCGCGCATATTATTGGCATGACCCCGTTACGAGAAGATTTCAATTTTTGTCGATTTTTATATATTTTAGGTGAGTTAGTTATCAAAGTGTTTAATTTTTGATGTTCTGTGAATAATTGAAAGCCATCAAAGTGTGATCTAATGCACTGAAAGCCATAGGTGTGGGAACAGGGGGGGGGGGGGGGACGGCCGGGCCATGGCCCAGGCCACCCACCTTTCAGCTACGTTACAATCAGATCGGATACTCAGCTCGACTTGCCCCCCCCCCCAAACACACTTCTCAAAACGTCCCTACACCTATGCTGAAAGCCATTTTTGGAGGGTGGTGTTATTTTCCAAAATTTGACAAGGCCTTTTCCGTCCCGATTTATGGAAGTTTCATCCCTATTTTTGGAAAATGCCCTTCTATTTTTGGAAGAGCATACTAAAAAAAATGGAAGCTTCCAAAAATGAAACAGATGGCCACTGCCACTGTTTACCCAACTGATTTCCAGTCTGCAAAACATGGCAGGGAGCTCGACAAGATTTTCAGGGCAGACAAAGTCCTGCCCCGAATCAGAATGCTGAGTCCAGGGGTAGCCCAATTCCTGCCCCTAATGATGCAAATAATGTAATGATATTATGATGTAGGAAGCAGTGAGAAGCTGAGAAAATCACTTCCGTCAATTTTTTAAACTTCTGCACCAGATTTTCCTGCTTCTGCCCCAGTATTCCGGAAACCTGCCCCTATTTCTGCCCCGACCTGCGGTGTCTGCCCAGACAAGATCTCGTCGAAGAATGCCACATTTTGCAGACTGGACCAGGACTGATTTAGTGTGGTGATCACCCAGCTATATCACTATTGTTAGCAGGATGATTGGTGTACCTACCTATGTATGGATGGATGTATGGATCAACTTCATGATTTGCCAGCTGATTTGGTTATCAGTATTGTGATCAGCCAGCTGACAGCCTTTTCAAAAAGTTGTTCAGCCAGCTGACTGCATAATCATTTTCATGATAAACCATAGGGCTGTTCGGGTGCTGCAAAATATTTTGCGCGACTGTGACATCACACTTGTATGATGTCACTGCCCATCCCGTCGAGCAAAATCTTTCGCAGAACGCACCGAACACCTCAACATATTTTGCGCGAGACAATCGTGCCGCTCCATTCCAGCAAGCAGCGACGTAATAACTAATGAAAAACTTCACCAACCCATTTCCAATTTATGCACCGACAAAATAACACCAAACACTGCATAAATTCACTAGTTAACACTGCACACTTCGCCACTGTACGTTGTCTGCGCCAAGTCTGCACCACTTTTGCCTCCTGCATCCTGAAATTTTAGGATGCGCGAAGCTGAAAGATTTTGCAGATGCCGATGTCACACATGTGACGTCATACGGTGGTGGGCGGAGCATAAGGCCTGAAAGTTCCCTACTGCGCATGCATGCTGCAAAATTTTACAATAGGATGTGCGGGGCCGAACAGCCCTCATCATGGAGGGCATCTTTTCCTTATCATGTTTTTGATTGTGTTTGGGATCTGGCTACAGGTGACATAACCTTTGTGAAATTTTGTGATTTTCCAAAAGTGCTGCAAAATAGGCGTAAAATGATCACATTTGTGATTAATCACATTTGCGATTTCCTCCCCGTAGTTTGCCCAACTGAATCATAAGTCATAACAGGCTTTCCTCTTTTCAGGCAACTGTAGAAGTGGTTCTGCGTTGTACAGTTCCATTATGTCTGTTTTCTTCTAGCTCAATTGCTTTGTTTTGTCAGCATATCAATAACCACTTCAAGGATAAATCTGAGAACTGCAACTTATTTCTCTGTCCGCGTTGTACACAAGGGTTCACAACTGGACGTTACTGGCTGAGACATTATGAAAGAACCCATGCTGTCAAGCAAAGTACGTCACAGTCGCACAAAGAGAAAGGAAGGCAAAGTCTGGAGGAGTCACCTTCAATCAGTACTCATTGTCAGGAAGAAGCTGAGGTTGAGACTGAGGCCTGGTGCTTGGATGATCAGGGTGAGAAAGGCTCTACAGCAAAAACTGAAGACAGTAGCCGGGAGAAAATAGCACGTTTCTTGCTTCGATTGCAATGTGAGCATGGGATGTCACGGGCTGCAACATCTTTCGTGGCTAGTGAGATAGGAGAAATCGTCGACACCGCTCTTAAGGAGCAGAATGAGAGCAGAGCATCAAAGTCGTCTTCAGTTAAGCAGGCTTGTGAAGAGTTTGCAAGCGAGTATAAATTGAGCAAATTCTGCCATGAGGAGCTCTGCTACATTGCACCTACGACTCAGATCCTTACCACAGGGGGTGGTGAATTCCAATCCAGCTATCAGTATGTGGATGTCAAGAAACAGCTGACAAGTCTCTTGGAAAATGGCAGGCTGGAAAACTGCAAACGGGACAGATTGGTCAAGCTTGTGCTCTACTTTGATGAATTTGGTGTGTGTAACCCTCTGCGGAAGAAAGCATCTGATTATAGTCTGGGTGGTTGCTATTTTGCGGTCGATGAGGGCTTGTCAATGTCGGTGCTGAGTGACATTCATCTCCTCCTACTATGTCCTACAAAGCTCATCAAGCTTCATGGTTTGAACACAGTCATGAAGCCTGTGACAGATTCCCTGTGTGACCTCTTGAACAATGGCCTGGATACTTGTGGCACTCATTTTGATATCAAAGTGGAGTTTGTGTGTGGTGACAACCTGGGAGTGCATAAGATGGCGGGCTTCCAGGAATCATTTTCGTCAGGGCAGCGACCATGCCGAACATGCCACGCCACAAATGAGGACTTTGGTACAAAGCTCACAGAGCAAGAGCTGACCCTTCGTACTGAGGAGGAGTACCAAGAAGAGCTGAACATGTGTGAGAATGGAGACAATGAGGAATCACGAAAAGCATTTGGTATCAACTCAAAATGTGTGTTTGATGAGCTGAAAGACTTTAAGGTCACAGAGATGTTTCCACCAGATATCGCGCACGATCTGTTTGAAAGTGGCGTAGTCAATCATTCCTTGGCTCTGGTGCTATCATACCTGATTTTTCAAATCAAACTCTTCACATTCGCCTCAGTTCAAAAGGCTATGAAATCCTTCTCATATGCGAGAGTCGACAAAGCGAACACTCCTCCCATGCTTCAAGCAAAGGGGCGCAAAGTGCTCGTCAAAGGCACTTTCAGTCAGTGCTGGACTTTCCTCCGAGTTCTCCCTTTCATGATCGGTCCACTGGTCCCACCAGATCAAAAGGCGTGGCTTCTTGTGACCGGTTTGCTTTCTCTTGTACAACTCATTTGTGCTCCACGTATGGACGGTGAAATTCTTGCAAGAATGCAACCTTCAGTAGAGCAGTGGCTGCGTGAGTTCTGTGGAATGTTCCCGGACTTCAAAATCAAGCCGAAGTTCCACTACTTATTACATTACCGGCACTGGGCAGCACAAATTGGTTCCTTGAGGAAAGCTTGGACTATGCGTTTTGAAGCTAAACACCAGCAGTTCAAGATCTACGCATCTCGAGCACACAACACCAAGAACATTTGTAAAACCCTGGCAGTGCGACATCAAGAAGCGGTAGCTGCATGCGAAGGAAAGCAAAAGAAGATGATGGGGAAGAAATGCAAGCCATGCCTAGTTACAGGTGCATTCGGATGGGAGGTGGATGACCGAGCTACGTACACCAAGATGGCAGTGCTTGCGGGACAGAAGTACTGCGTCGATGATGTGCTGATCGTGAGAAACCCGGCTGCTTCAAGCTCAGAGAGCTGTGATCTTCTTCGCGTAGCATATTTTCAGTTTGATGCAGTAAACCATGTCAAAATCATCGGTGACGTCTTGAGGGCGCTTTCGTTTGATGAGCACTATATGGCATACCGTGTGACTAAGGGCGAGATGATGATGATCCCTTCTGCTTGGATTTTTGACCCCACTCCGCTGGCTACTTATTCAGTGCAGACCGCAAAATACGTGCCCCTCAGGTACCAGATACCAGGTCTCCGAATCACCTCTGAAAGGTGAGTAATCTGTGCATTTTGCTTCAATTTGAAGTATCAGATTTACTGCGAACTCGCGACTGCTTGTATTGAGCAGTATTGCAGCTATTTGCTTCGCTGTTATGGCTATTGTGAGTGCAAACTTACACTCACTCGGGTCTTACACTGGCTCTGATATCTGACATGTAGCTAGCGGCCAGTTATGTGGCTTCCACGCGTCCATGGGGTGAAACTATTGCATGAACGCACGTGCACACACCGCCCCTATATCTCGGGAACGGATGAGGCGATTGTGCTCAAATTTGCTACGAAGGTAGAGACTGATCCGACATGCAGCTTCGACAACACTGGGGGCGTCACTGCACGTGCTTACCCCACCTCCTTCGAGCCGGGTCTTGGCTTGAATAGATTCGAGGTTAATTGCTGAATCTTTTTTGAGGATGGAGATGCTAGTTCGGAGCATTGTGTTACATATGATGATGAAGATGATTAGCCAGATGCTCATTATTTAGGATCAAAATTGATAGAATAGTTGTATTACGTTTCACCCACGGGGCTTCTTCGGATACATATGACAAACATATGTATCCGAAGAAGCCCCGTGGGTGAAACGTAATACAACTATTCTATCAATTTTGATCCTAAATAATGAGCATCTGGCTAATCATCTTCATCATCATAATTGCTGAATCTCCAGTCGTTAACTTCTATCCGACATGACGCGTGTAAAATACTCTGCAAAACCTCTCTTTTGCTCGGTCGTGCACCGCCCAGAAGGCGTTATATGGTTATAAAACGTCGTTTCCAGCGTTCTGGATGACATTCAGAATCGGCATTGTCTCAGCTTTTCAAATAAGCTATGTCTGTCTTTTAGGATTGGGATACCCGATGTTATCCAACCACCCGTGAAGTGAGCTGTGCAACCCACGTGTCTAATGTGTGCGTAAATAGTAAACCATGTGCTGTTTCGCTTGCTGTTTCACCCACTCCATGGCTATCGATGATTTTAGGACATTGTAGTTAGATAATTAATGTAACCACTTGTCATATTTTTTTCAGCGGTCAACGATGAAGGCGCTAGTAAACCATCGAAGTGCTGCGCGCGTCTTCGAATTCGAGTCTGTCCTGGACCTTGTTCAAAAGGTTCGAGCGTTCTTCGGTCTGCAGGTTAGTATATTGTTTGTTTGTTTGTTTGTTTGTTTGTTTGTTTTTTTTTGGAAGAGTGACGGAATAATTTTAGTTAACGGTGGGACTCAATGTCGTGTTTCAAGTAAAAGGCTGAAATAACGTTTTTTTTTTTTTGCTCACAGACCTTAAAATATAGTACCTAATAGTATTTTGTACTATATTTTAAGGTCTGTGAGCAAAAAAGTCCATATTATGGAAAGTATAATACAGCGGCCTCCGTAAAACAATACCATTTGGAGAAAATTTAATTAATGACATTAAAAAAAAAACATTTATTTACACAATTTGTTTAAGGTAATGCAAAGCCATATACCTACGTAAACCATAATGTTAAGCTGCTGAACGAGGCTCAGATTGAAAATAGGCTGATGTGTTGGAAATACATAGTCTATCTCAAATGCAACATCAACCATTTACAGCAGCTGTTGTCAGTAGTCTAACAGGAAAGAGAAGAGTGCAACCAAAGGCTCTATGATTATGCGTAATGATTGAGTATGAAAATGTCGGATGTGTTTGCCTATCATTTCCATCCCCCTCTCCACCTTGGAGCGACTAATGTGTGTGGTCTACTCCCGACCTGGCTACGAATGAGGTACATGTTTTGTCCCCAGGGTGGCGAGTGGGATCTGGAGATCTATGATGACGACTGGTCCTCGTGGGTCCTGCTGAATGAGGAAGATGCGATAACTGGTGTTCGGCCTCGCATCAGGACCGTCATGCGTGGCGATCTGGTTGTTCTTGAAAGGTAGGACATCGATCTCTGTTAAGTTAGGTTGTTTTGAGAAATAAAATGTTGCTTATGCAGAATGCAGTTATAAAACTCTAAAAGAAAAAAAAAACGCCCATAATCATTTGCAACTGAATTTGCTCAGTTGCGTTCGTAAGTATTGAACAAGCTCGGCCTATGAATGTTTGCGTAGTTGGAAATTGTCCTGAAAAAAAAAAATATGTTATCCTAATCTGGTATTGTATCAAACATCTTCTCTCATCCATTTTCAGCACTGGGACGACATCCACTTCGTCAGTGGTGGTTTCGCAGCTGGATGCACCGGAGCCTCCAACGTCGCCCGAACTCCGTCGATCAGGGGAAGACGCAGAGATCCGGCCGAAGTCGGGAAGCGACGCTCTGGCCGAATCTCAACAAACCGCAGGAGTGTCTCGGTGAGTCTGTCAGGCTGACTTTGTCTTTATGCGTTTGGAATTAAACCTTTCAGCGCTTGTTTAATCGGGTGTGTCGAGTTTTCATCGTTATTTCTACATTTATTTTAATCGAATGAACCACAGGCCTCTATAAACCTCAAGAGTTCTATGAATGAATCTGTATGAAAAGTTACGTAATTTTATATATTTGTTAGTAGATCGACAGTCTTCCTTCCCGCGGATCGCTGCGCCGAACCGTGCCACCCAATCCCAGCTTGTCCACCAGTTTGGTTGCCTGTTGCCAAAATGCTCCTCAGACAGGTGACCACTGGCACTGACATCTATTCCGATCGCGAGGATAGACTATACTGCGCCGCGGCAAGACTTCGACTGTGGTGACTAGGCGCAGTAGGCGGTCTCTGGTGCGGCGACCCACCAGTTACTAATGCCATTTCGGTTCGTTTTCTTCGCAGGATGGATACTATGGAAGTCCTGGATGCCATGGAAGTGATCCGGTTTGACGACAGCCAGCTGAGACCTGGACTCCTCGAAAAGCTTCGAAGCAAAAAGCCCGGCTCACCTCTGACCAGGACGGAGTGGAGCGAAGTGACGACAGTCATCGTGACGTTCGAGAAAGCTTGTAACAGGTATCATCCCCGTAGATAACGTGGTGTTGTTGTAGCGCGGGTTGAGGACATTGAAGTTAACATAAAATACTATTATCATGCATTTTTTGGTACATTTTTATTCAGCCCTAGCCGTAACCCGCGCCGGGCCGGTACTCCATTTGTAACACAGCGGGCCGCGGAGCAGGGGGTTTACACCCCCCGTCTAACTCGACTCCTGAGCATCGTTGAGACAAGCGATAGGCGGCGTTCGAAAGAGCGTTAAAAACCAGTAGGAAAGTATTTTGGTCATGTTTTGGTCAGACCAAAAACTAGGTCACCAGAGGTCACCGAGGAAAAAATGTTCTTTTTTACTTTTGATAGTTTTTCTTCAATAACTTTTGATCCAGAAAAGATAGAGGCATAATTCGCACGCCATTGTTCTCAGCTCGTCAAGGCGCGTTGAATGATATATAATATGACCTCAAAAGGTCAAGTTGAAAAGTTGACCTCAGGGCAAGGTTCATCTCATTCGATGCGCATTGACGAGACAAACACAATAATCGTCGAACGGAGTTTATCTCAATTCAATCAAAAGTTATTGCACAAAAACCGCTTGTGACCTCAGGTGACCTCGGATGACCCAGTGACACCTTCCTGCCTTCCACCTTTATGTCGGTTTTACTGTCTCGTGTGGTGTGCTTTCATGTTTACATATTTCCTTTAAATGATGTCTTATGTCTATGCCTTGCCCTGAAAACTCCTGTTCTAGCGTCTCCAAGTCGTTAAGCTCTCCCATGCCCTTTCTTTTTCCAAGCGTCCTGAACCTTACTCATGCTCGGTACATGGAGCTGGCTGACCGCGCCCTTGTTCAATGGCCGGCGCTGCACTTTGGGTGCAGCCCGAAACAGGCACTGGTAAGCACTTATTGCGTTGCTGTTTGATTCCATCAACTAATAGAAAATGACATCGGTCCAGGTCCGGGACAGTTCGTGAACTTATCTAATCGAACTCAGCTGAATATACTGAACGGAGGCACTTAGTCACCATGTCCTGAATTGGAAAATAGGTAATTGAACTGAACCTCAAGTAAAGTCGATCTGAATGAACTGAACTGAAGCGTTTGCGAACTGCTCCGGCCCTGGATCTGGCCATACTTGTATGTATATTCAGGGCTGCGGAGTCGACCAAATTTTAGCGACTCCGACTCCGACTACGACTCCGTCTTGAAAAAATCGACTCCGACTCCAACTCCGACTCCGACCCGCCCTACTTTGACATACCTGCATGACCAATGTTTCTAAATATGGGCGGCTTCTTCGCACTGGTTTAAATGCGGAACAATAGTGGCTAATTTGGAATTAAACTAAACTTCACTTCAAAATTAGTTTTCAAGTTTATTTCCTAACCCGCGCTGGGGTGGGGGTTTGAACCACTTTCGCCTTTGGGGTAAGGTGGGAGTCAGAATGACCTCCCCCACTCCCTGTCCGTTCAACTTGAAATCCAAGAGGACTAGAAAGACGAGACAAAAGCAAACGAAAGCTCGTAATGAATACTTGCGAAAGTGCTCTTTGGACATTGCCAGATAAATGTCCCTGTATGTCGGAAATTATATGGGCTATATAGCCACAAAGAGAATAATTCAACAGCTCTTGCGACCCTATTCAACCGTTTTGCATTCAGTTAACGGTTCGGGCTCCGAATGTCTTGTAAGGTCAGCTTGTAAGGTCAATGTGTTGGTCAACATCGCGACAGAGAAGGAAAATATTAAAAATGTGCTGAAACCGACTCCGACTCCGGCCCGGAGTCGGAGTCGGTGAAAAATTATCGACTCCGACTCCGACTCCGGCCAAAACTACCGACTCCGGTCGACTCCGACTCCGACTCCGCAGCACTGGATATATGCATAATTATCCATGTATGTATGTATGTATGTGCTATACTATGAAGTATATGTTTGTATGTATGTAAATATGTATGTCTGCATGTGAGGGTTGCAGAGTCAATGTGTTTTTGAGTGACTCCGATTCCGATTCCGACCCTTCGGAATTGTCTCCGACTGCGGAATCAACTCTCACTTGATGACTAGTTAAAGTCAGCATCACAAACGCATAAGGATCAGCTTCATGTGCTTGAAATGCGTGCCTTATATGGTATTGGCAAAGGACAAAGGTTATAAAGTCTACGAGTAATTACGGAGTCGAAGTACCATTTAGTTCAGCCTCCGTGTGAACCATGCATTGCCTCTATATACCAGCTGCAGTGGATGTTGAACGCCCTTAACGTTACATCTACCCTTGGGTTGTAATTTATGCACTGCTTTTCCTGTCTCAGTCGCAGGTCAAAGCAAAAATACAATGGCGCGTAAGGAATGAGAAGCGACGAGACGACGGAAGTGATGCCGAACTCCAAGCGTCATCAAAGAGGTTGTCACGCGGAAAAACATTCAAGGGATCGCGATATGAAGGATTCGAAGGCTACAAGGGTAAGCATTGTGCATTGTGAAATGCAAGACAGCGATGTAGTATGATGTAGTACATGTGACTGATAAGCGACTAGTGGTGAATATTTTGCCCTTCTGCAAGCTTTGCATTGCATATATTAAAGGTAGTGTGCCACTTTGCATTGGCCATATGAAGTTATTGGCATGGGCGAAGAGAGCGGTCTCTCTCTCTCTCTCTCTCTCTCTCTCTCTCTCTCTCTCTCTCTCTCTCTCTCTCTCTCTCTCTCTCGCTCTCTCGCTCGCTCTCGCTCGCTCTCGCTCTCTCTCTCTCTCTCTCTCTCTCTCTCTCTCTCTCTCTCTCTCTCTCTCTCTCTCTCTCTCTCTCTCTCTCTCCCCTCCTCCCCCTCCTCCCCCTCCTCCTCCCCCGCTGGCTCTAACATTTCGTATGAACATTTCGACAGAGTACCTTCCGCCTATGCCGGAGGAAGACGTTCAGCATCTGAGAAACCGCCTCTTGAAGCATCTACACGAGGCTAACCTGACGAGCGAAGGCAAAGCTGAGCGAGAGGCCCTGATCAACTCGACGTTCGCAGACAGGCGCAGGCATGTGGTGACGCTCCGCACCAGCATGCGCAAGCTTTTGGAGCTGTATCCAATCTTGCGGAACCCAGACGAAGTAAGTACTAAGTATGCCTTGGAAGTTGTAAAATTGTCATTATATTCCTACTCTCTAATTCCATAAAATGTCCCCTGTGTGTTGCATCGTTTCGGCTTTTATTCGTCGCCCACCATAGCTTTCTGACGTTTTCTCATCCATGGAGGATTCTATAATATGACTTAACTGTCCTCTAATTATATTGTTGATGCCGGTTGTTCCAGATCTGGCGTGAGCTGGCCAAACTGGAGGGGGAGACGGAGTCGTCTAAGCTTGGTGACTACAGGCGCCGCCTGAGCGACTTTCTCACCGCCATCCAACTGATCACAGAATGTCAAGGTAAATACGGTAAACCATTCACGTCAACTATTGCCCCCCCCCCCCCCCATTACGACCATGCAAGATTGCTGCCGAACTACTAACCTATGGGCGACGTGAGACACGTCTCTGCTCATTACTTTCAAATCTAGTACCTAGCAGATGAATGAAAATTAAATTCAAAATACTACTCTGACTTGTGTCGTGTGCTTTGTCTGTGCATTGTTTATCCTTGTTTTCAAAACGCTCTTAACTAGTTAGGTTTAAGCGTGCAAATTACTCTGTGACGCCTGTTTCTCTCGCTCGCTCTTTCATCGCCCATGAGGTGGCTCACGGCTGTTTATTTGATCGAATTAACAGTGATATGGTCAAAAGCAGCCAGCTACAGGGTGGGGCAGCATAATCGGGAATAAATATCAAACGGGATTATTTGGTCATGAATTTAAAAATACAGCTCCAAGCACTATTTTAGCAACATCCCATCAATTGGTCACCTTTTACCTATCCCTCATCCTATGTGACCGCCCTCGGCGTCGATGACCTTCTCAAGGCGGGTCCAAAAGCACGCGCATGCACGTGCAACCTCCTGCTTGTCCATGATCGCCCATCAGCATCGTACCTTGCACTGAAGACCGTCTTTACTGATGATAAGTTGTTCATTAACCTTCTACCAAAAAACGCTCCATGTAAAGAATTAGGTCGGATTTAAATCGGCGGAGTTGAAGGACCAGAAGTTTTTGGTTCATCTCAGGTGGAGGTGCCCTACACAATAGCATGTCGTCCTCACTGCAGTACCAGCACGGACAGAGTCCTCGTAAGACGTGATCTGGACCGTCAGTGATCCTCTGTTCCGACGGCTCCACGTGAGTCTGCCAGAGTGCGGATGTATTTACCAGATGTGCTCATTTTATCTGGGCTCGATGAAGTAGGGTGCACCACGTGCACCTCCCTTGAAGACCACCCATAGGTCCATCACCCCAACAGGATGTTTACTTTGCATGACCGCTGGAATATTCTCGATACAATCCCCTATATGGCTTGCCATTCTTTTTTGTCGTATTCCAGTCGGTGGTGAGATTTTTGGTCGCTGAAGTTTTGAACATTGTTTCTTTTTAATATGCTCAAGAGCGTCTTCCTTATATTCAAGTGAGTCATCTGTATGTCCTCTGCTAAGAGTTATTTTACGACGATTACGTTAACCTTTTGTCCTAAGTATTCCCACACAATCCTTATTGTCCGTGATAACACGTTGACCTGTCCAGCAACCTTTACGTGGAATTGCAGGGGTTTCAACAAAATGTTCTTGTTTTACTCGTTTAACATTAGTGTCTATGGGCGCGCGCAAAGCACTTGGAGCACCGTCGAACTATTTTGCTGCTCTTTTCCAGGAGGTTGCATGCTCATGGATGTAGTCATGTTAGATGATGCACAACTTTTGGGCGTTTCATTGCCATGCTATAATTTATCAAAATAATGTCATGCCTACTCATGATTAGAGCCCAAAAAGCATTCCCGATTATGCTGCCCCACCCTGTAGTTCAGTATGCGTTTCATAAACGTGACACCTCTTGGGCTCGTTCGTTCATCGCCGAACAGGTGTTATACTGACATTTGTGCTGTTATACTTCAGCGACCTTTATTGGATTGGCGAATCACTTGATCCTTGACCTGACGACCAGACCAGTTTTCACATGACCAGGTGAAAACTGACCCTCCCCCCCCAAAAAAAAATAGATATCAAAATTTGTGTTGTTAGCGGCATGGTCTCGAAATTCGAGGCCTTGGTGGCATTTTATACGATATCCGTGAGATCGGAAGAACTCAAGCAGCTAGCAAGTAGCAGTGTTATACTGTTAGAGGTAAATATCAGTCTGAAAATTTACCTCTATTTCAGACACCGACTGCGTGGAGTCTCTCCTCTACTACCTAGACGCGAACCCCGAGGACATCTTTGAGGGATCAGGAAGCGCGCCGCACTACCAGGTCAACGACGACGGGTCCATCGGCCTTTTCGTCGAGGGGGTCTGCTTGACAAGGTCGGTGGACCGGAGCAGCAAGGCTGATCTCCTGCTTCTGTGGGCAGCGATTTTCCCAGTGTTCAACCAGAAGTGCCCCGTGTCTAAGGCTAAGAACGCTCTGATATTTATCACGGTGAACATCTTTGAAAAGGGGGGCAACCAAACTCTTTCCAACCGTGTCCTGGGACGAGTCCAGCGTCTCAAGCAGCTCTGTGCGTAGCTCTGTGAGTAGCTTAGAACGGAACCTGAGAACGGAACGCCTTTGCCGCTCGGCTGTTAACACTTTCAAACCGTGTGACACGTCCAGCGTCTCGAGCAGCTCTGTGAGTAGCTGAGCACAGAACTTGATAACGGAATGTCTTTTCCGCTCGGCAGTTAACCCTTCGAACCGCGCCCTGGGACATGTCCAGAGTCTCAAGCATCTCTGTGCGTAGCTCTGTGCCTATAGCTTAGAACGTAACTTTAGAACGGAGCGCCTTTGCCGCTCGGCAGTTTCCTACAGAAGATTACTTTTTTAGGTTCATTTTTAGTACAATAAGAGAAATATTACTGTTTGCAGTTGTAAGCTTGCTGAAAGGAGCTTGAATGCAGTTTTGAATAAACATGTTTGATGAGTTTAATTCGATTCGTTTTTTTTGGGGGGGGGGCGGCTGTGAAAAGAGGTGACTAACACGCACATTAGTTAAGTTACACGCCTGTTCTCAAAAATGCATTTAGTTTATTAACACGCACAGCTTAGTTAGCTAACACGCAATATGTGTGTTTTGCGTACACGCATATAGCTAGTGAAAAGTGGCCGTGTGACAAACACATGTGTTACCTAACACGTCTGTAGTTATTAACAAAACACACCGATGATAGTCAATAAACACGCTTACACGGCTTATCTTAGTAACCTGGCAAATATTCGAAAACTAGGAGGTGTGTTTCAAAACACGCTATTCAACCTTTTGCGTGTAATTGAAAACACACTTAGTCATGAAATGCGTGTTTTGCTTACACGCCTATGGTTAGTGAAAAGTGGCCGGATAACTAACTAGTTGGTAAACTTTTTTTACAGTGTACACCATACATATTTATGCGTTCATCACCCTGTGCCCCTAGTCGACCTCGGTGCCCATGGGGTCGGGCGGGCAGCTTATTTCGGTCGACGGGAGGTGTCGGCGCGTGGCTCAGTTTGTTACTGCTGCTGAGTTGGTGCGGGCTGGTGTTGTTGTTTGGCGGTCTGCGCTGGCTGAGACAAACTCTGTCTGTTTGGGCGGAGAGACACACAGGGCTCAGAGCGTCGAGCGAGAGGTTTTCGCGGCGGTAACTAGCGGGACATCAAACAGGCTCTGGTCTATGTCAGGCGACATGCTCATGGTTTTTCGTGTGCGATGAGATCCAATTTCGTGGCATTGTTTGGTACGAGTATGAACAGCTGTGTATGTGACTCACTCAAATAAACGTCACATTTAGACGCGTCCTTTGTCTTATTCCACGGCCTTTGTTGCTGAATCCTAATATGGGGAATTTCTCGCCTGCATTTTTAACTGAGAAGGGGAACGAAAGGCAGCGAGGCTGGCGCGGCGGCTGTGTGCCTCTAAAAGTCTCTGACGCCCTCCTCTTTTCTGGATCGAAACCAATTGAAGACGACAATTTCTAATTAATCCCCCTAGGGCAAGATTAATGATACGGGATTCCAACTTTTTGCGGAGAGACGGCGCCAGCCCCACTCACTAATCAGCATTTGGACCTCTCGCTCGCAATCCGCCGCCCCTCTTCCCAGCAAGAGAGACGCTCTCTCCCAGTCTGCTCTCTTTATCGAGACAACAAGAGCAGAGATGCTCTTTCTAAACTTTTTCTTTCTTTCAGGCTCTTTTCAGGTTACTCTTTTCTATTTTGATTTCCCTTCAATCAAACTTAAACGATGATGATGCTCGTTAGTGCTTTACCTCCAATGCCCCTCATCCTTCTACCTCAGCCCTCTGCCGCTAGGCGACCGTGGTCGGAGCCACCGCCAGGATGCCGTCATCGCCGGCGGCGCTGGGCGTCATCGGCGGCCGGCCGACGGCGCCGCCGGCGGCGGTGGCGTCATCGACCGAGCTGGCGGCGATGACGGCTGACGCCAGCCGAGCGGCGGAGAGAAGTGAGCGACAGGTGCAGCAACCCGGGAGGTCCTGTCACCGCCGTCCAGTGGCCTCTGGTGAACGGTCAGGGCACGGGGGCGGGTGGTGAACGGGCCAGATTGCCTGCAGGGTTCGACGAGAGCCAGCCTCAGTAGCGGAAATAGGGTATGGATGGATAAGAGTGATCGCGAATGATGACGAGCCAATGAATCTTGGTTGCTTTAGGCAACTTTGCTACATTGTTTTCATTGTTTACATTGCTTTTCTGTTTTTGTAATGAACAACAAGTAAAAATGAATAAAACCACAACAGGCTTATTTACTCATACGATGCAGTGGTATTTTGAAACTCTCATTCAGTCGCATACCACAGCTACGATCATGGACCGACTCAAGCAAGAATTAAGCCCTTGAAACAAACCGCCGCTGCTGAGTAAGCCGGAATTTTAATATGCTTACTCTCCGCCGAAACCGCCCACAACACGTCCTCCCCTCATTAATATTGCGCTACATCAGCTGACCTGTTCAGCATTAGGCCGTGTTGCAGACGTCCCAACTCGCCGGGCGATGTTTACCCCAGTGCCGGCGCTGTTTGTTGGCTCCCTGAGCGTCCAGACGTGCAGCGGTTACGGACGATGGGTGCCGTGACTGTCCGCAGCGGCCTTGGCGATCATTACGGCGGCTCTCAAAGGCGCCGATTGAGCTGGTCATGCTAGAGCAAATGACGCGCCCCGCCGCCCGTATACAGCATCACGTCATTATTTGACGCAGGCGTTCACACAAACAGCGGCGCCGGCTGATGAAGTGTAGCGACAGTCATCATTCTCGGAGTGGGATGTCGCTGCAGGACGGTACCACACACCAGCCCAGACGTGCTGCTGCCCAGCGTCCAGCGTTCAGCGTTCAGCGTTCAGCGTCCGCTATCCACCACCCTGCCATCCACAGCCCACCGCCTGCTGCCCATCGATCACCGTCTGCTGTCCACCGTTCACTGCCTACTGCCCACCACCCACTTCTTACATTCAAACATCCAAAGTCGCGCAACACACCACCCACTATCGCCTCGTCATCGCGCCCTGCTTGTTTTCCACTTATTGCCCTGCTTCACCTCTCCACCCCACCCCGCTCCCAGCGCCCTACACCAACTGCTGCGACCGCGTGGGGGAGCATTTTTGGCGGTTGTACACAAACTTGGTTAATTACCGTTATCCACAATTAACTGACAGGGCGCCGGCGGCGAATTAATCTTGGCCAAAACGGCGCGCCGTCGACTAATTGAATCGGAGAGGCGAGGGCGGTGGGAGCGACGGGACGAGCTGGCGGTGGCGGTGGGGTGCGGGCTGAGTCGCCACTACCGTTGTCGTAGGAGAAGTGATTGCGATGCCACTGCAGCTGTTGTTGTTGTTGCTGATTCTGCGTAGTTTTTGTTTTGTTGTTGTTTATGCTGATGGTAAAAGTGGTGGTGGTGGAGAAAGAAGAGGCAAAACCGCCTTCATCACAGATATTGCTGCTTTTTCTGTAATGCCGCTACTAGTTACTACTGCACTACTACTTACTGAATAGTCATACTATTCCGTTGCGTCTGCGACTGCTGTCACTTCTGCTGTTGCTGTCGCTTCCGCTGCACTTGAGACTGTGGTTGCTGCGGTACTAAGAGGCAGTCTCGCCGTGATGTAGTGGGTACTAGAGCAGAGAAACAGACGTGTGACTTGAAGAGGGTGGCTGGAGGGTGTTAGGAACGAGGTGTTGAGAGCTACGGGGGATATAAAATGTCTGTTTGTGCTAACGATTTCTGTGTTTATTTTTCAGGTGCTCTTGAGGACTCCATGAAAGATATTTATCGCCATAATTTATGACCTTCATAAACTATCTTGGACATACTGCGCTTCATATCAATCATATCGCTTGCAGACCACAGTATTGTTCCTACAGAAATAAGGAGTTGCTACTGTATATACGATACGAGAAATGTATTAATATTCGGCAGTACAGTAGTGTACCTTTGAGGCATGCAAGTTCCACACATGAGTGAAGCAGGTGCTGAGTCCAAAACACGCTAATTTAGAAGTAACCGCGCATGCAGCAGAGCCACCTGACTTATTTCTTTATTCTTCCACCGTTTCTTATTAGTATGAATGGCGTGTTCACCTGATGCTGCTGAATGAAATTGAGACATAGCAATGTCATTATTATGCTAAAGCAAATGCCATGACCATTTTACCCAAAAAACAGTCCGGAAAAATCCAACCGGCAACGAGTTTGTTATTGCAGTTCAGCTCATGCACCATGTTCACATGCAACCACCCGTCCCACACCCCAGACAGCCAGGCAGCCGTACGGCGCCCCTTCCGTGGCACCCTTCCACCCACATCCCTGACCAAGAGCGGTCCGGCTGAAGGCGGGAGACCCCGGGCGCATTGTGTTCGGGGATCGGTCAGCGCCTGTGCTGACGGCTGCCACAGCGTATGGCGGCTGCAGCTCTGACAAAGCTGGCTTTGTATGCAGTGTCTGTCACCGACAGGGGATGCTGACAGAGGGACGCCGAGAACGGCGACCGCGTCCCAGACGCTGGCGAGGCGACAGGAAAAGGATGCCTGCAAAGGTGAGCAGGGGAGGCATAGGGAAGGGTGGAGCAGGATCCGTGAGAGATGGGGATGTGCACGAAAAGAATAGGATGTTTCTGTTTGGGAATGATTTTTGTCATTGGGTAAATCAACCGAGAGGTCATGAATATTGCACATTGCAAGCCATATAGCATGATATTTTAAATATAGATCAGGTATATGGAAGGGTTAAACGTGGAACACTGCGCACACCGTTGAAAACCCGCTCACTGGGTCAGCTGCACCTCCCCGGACCGGATTTCACCGTGTCCCTGCAAAAACATGTCTAAAACGGTTTTCTACAAGCGTCTCATCTCTCTTCAACACCCCTTCAGCGCTCCAGTACCACTCCGACCGCACTTCTGGCTGCAAATACCGCTGTTTTAGGGCGTAGCTCGCCTCAAACCGGCGCATTCGGCGGTGTTACCGCTACATGCGACACGCGCGCTCTTTGTATGAAGACCTGCAGCGCTGTAACGCGACCCTGAGGCCCCCTTTGTTCGTGGGCTCCTACCCCTGTAGTCGGCCGTGTTATTGAGACAGTTGGATGATGGAGCAGGTGAGACGATCCCGCGGCACGGGTGTGGAATCAGGCCAGGCGACCTGACCCGACCCGACCCAACCCGACCCGATCCCCAGCCGCCACCGATGCAGAAATACCATCCGTCCGTCCTTACATGCATGTCGCAGCAGCATGTCACAGTCTGACAACATGATGTGTCGAAGAATCCCGACATGTCATCCGCGCTGTCGGTGGGTTCTCCAGAGTGAGGGATCACCCCGTCCACATCCCGCTGCCGGCGCGGGGGACGTCTCTGCACCCGGGGGTGTTGTTGCAGTCGGTGTCACCGGCTGCAGACAGGATGTCACAGGAGGGAACTGAGACGACAGGTGCGCTACAAAGGGTATTGACGGGACTGCTGGCTGATCTGGCAGTGCTTGTCAGAGAGTCTGGTGTTTGATGACGACTCATCATAGAGAGTTTGGGATATGTGGAGGAGTGAGAGGGATATATGTTGCAATGAAATACTAACGTATAGACTATCTTTGCGTGAATCAACTCGAATGGAATAAAGTGACGAATAGGGAGATCGATAGTCATTTCTTACAACAAAGACAAAGTAAGATGCAACGATGTAAAAAGTGACGCAATGCCTGCTAACATAATTTTTAGTGTCTTTCAATCCCACAAAATAAGCCGCGCTGCTTTTAAATTTGCTACCGAGCGCCAAACTACACACTACACAGTACACACCACACAGCTTAGCTGATCGTGCATGACACCTGCGGTTATGGGCCGCTCCGCAAGCCAACTAATACTCCTGCAATCGCATTTGTAGTTCCCCATAATAATTCATCACCCCATCATTTTCACGGCACCCGCTCGTCCGGCCAGACGCGGCTGCAGGCACTGATATGCGGTCGGGCAGGTGGCGGTGTAAATTCAGCCCGTTCAGTCCCGCCCCGATGGTCTAACGTGTCGATCGCGGTCGTACCCCCGCCCAGCTGCCGTGCCCAATCCATGGGCTGCCGTGCCGGGCCGTTCCCGGCGGCGTGCCTGCCGTGCTCGGCCGTAGCGTGACCAGTCGGCTGTAATGTGTCTCCGACAGTCCCGCGGCTGCTGGCTCGGCCGCGGCCCCGTCGCAGCGCCGTCATGGCCCAGCCGCCGCCGCCGCCGCCGCGTCGTACGCCAGCCATGAATACTGCAGGCGGCGGCGGCGGCGGCGGCGGCTGCGGCCGCCCGCTCAGCTGTCAATCACGGCGGCCGCCGGCGGGTCAGGTGTCAATCATCAGCACCAATCAGCGAGCCCCAGTGGGCGGAGCCTACTGAGCCGTTCTGAAATGGTGCCGCCACGGACGGCAGCGGCGGCTCGCGCGGTGCCGGAAAACTGTCCTCATTCAGGCTGGCCGCTGGATGGAGGTCGGGTGGAGATGAAGGGGACTGGGGTGGAGGGCTGAATGGGAAAGGGAAGGGTTGGGAGCGGGGGGGGGGGGTTCAGTGCACTGGATATTTTGGAAACGGACAGCTCTGATATCCTGACAATACAGTCATTCTTTATTTGAATCATGTCTCTGTCAAATTATTCTTAATTTTGTTTTAGTTTGATATTGTTTTGAAATTGAAGTCTCACATTTACACAAGGTTAAAGAACTTTGAATGAGAAGAGGCCCTTGATTTACTTCAAACATATGAAGCTATATGTATGAAACCTGAATGGCTCACAATGTCATGGTAAATGCTAATGTGAATGAATGATGGTTCATGATATTCTGCAAGAGGACCATAGCGCTGATATTAAGACAAGTGAACGGCATAATTTTGCTCATAAAACAAAATGCCTTACTTTTTGAACGGTATTGCGTTACCTACCAGTATGAGCATATTATACCATATGGAAAAAGTGTAACCCATTTAACATATGGATGTCTTGATGAAATATATGATATTTGACGTGTAACAAGGACAGATAATTCCATCTGCCTTATAAAGCTACCTAAAGCTATTAAGCTACTTAAACACTTATCCAAACTTAAACTTATGATTAAATGTTTAAGTACGCAAACCTTTAGCACAAAGAGCTCGGCAAACATTATTGCATGACATCACAGCGCCATGGGCCAGTGAAGGTGTAACACATCCATTCCAAATCGCAACAATCCCTCAGCGACTGCCAAAGGAGGCCGCTACAACAATGCATATTCCACACACCCAGGCAGCCGCAACTGCAAGCCACCCGTCCTGTGTCACCTGTCCACCGATAATCCCAGAGAAGGCGCTCTGTCAGCTGCTCAAATTCCCCGTGTCAGCGGAGACAGTAAGCCACCGCCTCGACGGACGGCCGTGGTGTTACAGCACGCTCACAGGCTTATACACCTGGACAGGACTGTAGAAGGCAAGAGGGGATCACAGAAGGTAAGAGGGGTCAAAGAAAGTAAAGGAACCTCATGATGCTGCATAATTTTTGTTTGTGCACACGACGTGATGCAGTTAGACAAGCTAGCTTTGATACCTTTGTGGTAGAAAGTTTGTAAGAGAGCTACGTAGTTCAATAGAAACAAGTGGAATTGATATATTTCCAGCGATTGGTTCTACTACACTAAGGTTTTTCGTCAGCGTTTCGGTCCAGCCTTGCCACATAATGTATTGTGCCTTCAGCGGCGACGGGAATGGAAATAGGCTCAGTGGGCGTATCGTTTTCCCGACCCCCGAGCGCCGTCTTTCAAATGCAACCGCAAATGTTCAGTTTGGTTCCCTAATGAATCGATAATGGCCGGTAATGGCAGCGGCTGGGTCACAGACGGCCCGGTATTGGTTGGACCAGTCCACAGCGGTTAGACAGGGCCTGTTGGACCGCCGTGGGACGGTTCGGTGGTGTTTGGGGGCGGCTGAATGTGTACAGCCATCGGGGACTGAAGCCGTAAAGAAACGTGGCGACGATACAGTCATAAAAGAAAACTGGAAAATTGATAAATGAGTTGTATCAAATATCGGCACAGTGTCAGTAATTCTGCCAAGTAGGATTACACTAGCGAACAACCTTCTTAATTAATGCCAATAATCAGGCCAAGCGGTACCTTTTCAGACTTTGCCTTGCTTCAGCATCAGTTATGGAAACGCCAGAAGCTGCGTGACTAAGTCAAGTCCTACTTACTTGCACTGGAGCACCAATAACCCCTGTACACCTTTTCTAAGAGGAAAGCTGCCGCTTTCAAACTCCACCTGTCTCGAGTCTCTTACGATGATGCTAGCGATAGTGTCAACAATCCTTCGCTTACAGTTCTTTTGCGATGCATATCACTTGACATGGTTTGGTTAGCCAACCAAAAAGGCTACTGTGATTTTCCCTCAGATGTACTGAACATTATAAGGATAAGGATAACATTTATGATAACGAATCAGACTATCCCCGGCACGGTAATTCCCACCGAAGTGACGGTGCCCTTTCGCCCATTGTTGACTGGTGGAAGCATTCTCTGGTCACTTGCCTGTCAAAACGGACCGTAGGAATGCGACATGTAAGAAGGATGATTTAGTGAATCGATGTGCAGTTTATATGTTGAAAACGGCTAGTCAAGTAAGTGTATTTTGAAAAAGATGCACATTTGAAAGAATGCACGCATTTATATACCATGCTAACAGACTGTAAACGTCAAAACTAGAGGACTTGATTCACCTTTATTTTTTTTAGACATGTTCTAAATGAACATTTTACGAGTTTTGATAAATCATAGTCGCATACACTGCAACCACTTTCTCGTAACGTTGAAGCACAAAATGTAAATAAGATAGCAGTTGAGTAAAGCACTAATCCAATTTCATCAGCCGAAGGCCACTTCCCTCTAGCCTTCAGTGACCAAGTTGACAACACCTTCCGGAGGCCCCGAGTCACCGGCGCACGCCGCGGTGACGCAGCGGCCCCGGTCACGCCCAAGGTCCCGCTGGGATGACGGGCAATCCGTGACCGGCTCACGGCGCCAAACTGGGCCGACCAGTCACCGGGAGCTCACGAGCCTCCTTGTCGGCGGCCGCCGGCTGCGCCCGCGGGCCGCCACCCACCGCGCGCCGCCATACTGCCGTTGGAGCTTTGAACTCGCTGGCAGGGGTGCTGGGCGCCAGGTGGTGGCTGGCGGGGTCACTGCCGGCGGGTGGTGTGAGACCGGGGGCCAGCTACCGACACCGATAGCCCTGAGGCGGCTTCAGATAGGTTAGGGCAGCTCCAACACCGTGGGGGTGCCGACGTTTTTAGACTTGGAAGGCCACACGGTTTAACAGCTGTCATGGGCGACTTCCTTCGCTACCAACACCATCCACCACCACCGCAGCGGCAGCGGCAGCAGCGGCGGTGGTAGCGGCGGCGGCGGCGGCGGCGGCGGTAGCGGCACACCGGCCGTCCGACAATCGATGTCCGTATCGATGTCGGTCGCGACAGCCGGAATTAATGGTCGCCGCGGCTAGGTACGCCCGCCGTCTGCATGCCTGACCGGCTCAATGGCAGCCGCGCCGCGCCGCACTGCGCCACACTCGCCGCCGCGCCTCCCGCCGCGGGACGCGCCGTGACGGCCGCCGCTGCGTCGGAACTGTCGCAAAAACGGTTCTCCAAATGAGCTACGCGACACCCGTCATTCTTTTGGGCTGCGTCACTGAGCTGGCGGTGATGTCAGACTGAGTCTGGCGAGGGTGATTAATCAGAGGTATATTTACACCACCGGGTGACACATCTACCTGGGGACAGTTACAGCAGGCTGCTTGAAGACTCGTGGGCGTTTTTCTGGGGAGAGTGGGTGTGAAGTGCCCCTTCTGCACTCTCAGCTCAGCTTCAGTGTTCATCCCTTTATCGTGGCGTTGCCTCGGTTCCAGCACAGTGTTTCTGTAGCGGACGGATGACGAATGGGGCGTAATGAGTGCTCAATTAGTCTATCGTCCTCGGCCGTAGATCATCGACAAGCGGCCGATGCAGGAAGGAACGGGGTCAAAATAGACGACAGGACCTGAGCTGAGGATGTTGAGAGCTAGTTTAGGCAGTTTAATAGGTGGAGTAATCATTTTTTACTGTTTGTGCTTGCGAATACATCTTCAAGAGGCATCGAAAATAATTCGTTCCGTTGGCTGTCACTGTTTTTGGTCAGTTGTTATTCGCTTTAATTTTCCGTCCATCTTTTCAGAGCTTCTTCAGCACGATGAGAGCAGCGTCGCGGAATGTTCTCCCTGCCCTAGAAGACGGATGCTGTGTGTGCTAGTCGTGACTGGCAGATAAGCAGCTTCACAGACACCGCCGTGCCTAGAGCGGATGGCAACACAGCAGAAATATTCAGCCACATCGCTCCAGAACCCCGCACCACCATCTCTGCCACCTCCAACAACAAAAACCTCCTCTTATATCACACCCGAGTCCACACCACAGACCGGCGGCTGATTTCAGTTTGAACAGCGGCCGCTCTGCCGTTATGAGCGGCTCACATCTAAACAAATACTTCATTAATCTACCAAGGTGGGCGTCGGCCGTGGCGGGCCGTCTGCTGAGAGCGCCTGTGGACTCGTTCTCCGGCCAGCCGAGCGCGGCCAGCGACAGATCGAGTTTCGGCGGCCGGCGCCACCAAAGGCCGACGGACGCCGACGTTCGGACCCTTGACGTACCTGAAATAAGCTCGCATGATTAATGGTGGCCCTCTCGCATCAGTCGCCGCGCCGCGCGGATGCCGCCAGCCGGCAGCCGGCGGACATGAGGCGAGATGGAGGGTAGAATGTGGTGGATGGAGGGTAGAGGGTCGTAGATGGAGGGTAGGATGGGATGGATGGAGGGTAGAGGGTCGTGGATGGAGAGAGGGTATAATGGGGATGGAGGGTAGAATGGGGTGGATAGAGGGTACAATGGGGTGGATGGGGGTAGAATGTAGTTAATGGAGGATAGAGGGTACAATGGGGATGGAGGGTAGGAAGTGGAGGATGGAGACGGAGAGCGTGGTCGATGGAGGGAAAACCGTAGTGGATGGAGGGTAGAGGGTCGTGGATGGAGGGTAGAATGTGGTGGATGGAGGGTAGAATGGGGTAGATGGAGGGTAGAATGTGGTGGATGGAGGGTAGAGGATCGTGGACAGAGGGTAGAAACTAGAAAGTGGTGGATGATGGGTAGGAATGTGGTGGATGGAGGGAGCGCATATGGTGGTGGATGGAGGGTAAATGGTGGTGGATGGAAAATAGGAGGGTGGTGGATGGAGGGTAGGATGTGGTGGATAGATGGTAGAATGTGGCGGATGGAGGATTGGCGGGTGGAGGATAGAAAGTGGTTGGTAGTGGCTAGGGGACTGTTGACTGTGGAAGTAAGTTAGAGAGCGATAGATTTTGGATGAAGAGTAACAAACATTTATAGGTGGTAAAGCGACGCTGGATCGTGGGTGCCATAAAAAAAGCTAAAAAGGAATGGCTAACTTCATGGTTCCCACTTTAACGATTTGAAATAATTCATCAGCAGACCGGATCCGACAACCACCGGACCCGGATGCAACGATATTCATGCATGGTAAATTATGGTCATTTGGCAACGAATGGCAGATACCCTATGAATGATCACTAGAGCGCACACATTGCGAAAAAAAGCTGGCTCAGTTGCTGAGAGACTCTCCCGGGTGTGATAGAACAATTTAATGGTGGAATAGCAGCATCACGTGAATTTGTGCGAAATGACGCAAGAGAGCTTCCGTTTCACATCGCTTTAGAACGGCGAAACGTTCGCACATATATTCTTGCACAGTTGATTGATAGCTCTGCGGAAATTCTTGCTTTAGTACATTGATTCCGATTCATTGGTAAATCATTACTGAAAGATACACAATACATCAATTTGAGTCGCAATACGTCGATTTGATTTGCAAAGAAACTTACGATTCCGATGAAATCACGTGACACGTATTGCCGCTTAGATCAAACAAATCGCATTATCATAAAATGACCAAATCTGAAGGGATAACACAAGTCCTCTTTGACGCATCTAACCGCAGCCCGATCCATAAGTCGCTGCAGCTGGCGCTACCGAGGGCCTTTGATTGGCCGATGGAAGCGGTCGACTCTGTGGCTGCCCACGCACACAGCGCGCGCGGGCCCGCATTCTCAGCGGGTCCCAGTGGGCCCCGGCGGGCCCCGCGGGACCCTGCGAGCGCCGGTGGGTGCGCGGGCCCCCCGCCAGCGCCGCCGCCGCCGCCGGTTGTTTTGCCGACGCGCAGAGGAAGCGCGTCGCTCCGAGCCGTCCGATGTATCTATTCGGCGGCCATGATTAATGATAGGGTCTGCGACGGGCGGGGAGAGGGAGAGAGCGAGGGAGAGCGCCGGCCAGGTCCGCCCCGGCGGCGTCACCGGCCGCTGACGTCGCGTCGTCGGCGCGTCGATGACGATGCTCTCCCGTCGACGACGACGCTGTCTCGTCGACGCGTCTCCGCAGGACGTGGATCGACACGGGCCAACGGCGGCCGGGCGGCGGCCGGCGCGGAACGGCGCTGGGAGACGGGCCAGCCGCCATCGCCCCGCCTCCCTCCCCGGCCGGCGCGGCGGAGCGCCCATGATTACCGGTCCGGCCGGGGTGTGTGGGTTACTGAAATTGCCGGCAGTTGGCCTGCCTGTTTTCGCCAGAGCACCTGGCGGCGCTAGGGCGCCCCTGTGCCCGCGCCCGGCGCCCGACGTCCCGATCAGGCTCGGATAAGGGGTAGGTACGCGCGGGACAGACCCGATCAATGGCCCCGCTGCGACGCGACGCCGCACGCCAGACCGGCCACGATTAATGAAAATATAAACTGAAACGGCGAGAATAACTCCATTAGAGTGAAATATTTAGTGGCTGTGGGCGCATTTGTCAAGCGCAGGCGCGGAAAAAGGCCACCGGCGGTGGGAATGCGGGGCAGTGGTGGAGGATAAATCGCACAAGGTCGCCGGGACGACAAACGAGCCTGCAACAGGGCAGTATCGCCCCGGCCGCCGGCGCGACTCAGCTGTTGCTGAAGAGCGGGCGATAAACCAGGACGCCGTTCAGGCGAGAGCGATGACGGCGATACCAGCCGGGTATTTCGAACCAGCCAGCAGGGCTTTGATGGCCTGTAGGGGCAATAAAAATCAGATATATCAACATGGTTATAAAAGGGTGTAGCATGACTTTCTGTCTGCGATTGAGACTAGCGTGAGTATCTAATAGGCCGTAAAGGGAGGCGATGTGTCAATTGAATTGGCATGCACTGAATGTTTTAGTAATCCGATAGGCTAAATTGGGTGAAACACATAGCACAAATAGCTCCAATCCCACGAATATATCAGCAGGACATGGAAAATTTAGAAGCCGCAGAAGGCACAGTCCACATACCATCATCGAAACGCGTGCATTGCCCCTGAGAGCCAATGACAAAATCGACAAAAGCGGCACATGAACGTCAATTACATCGCAGTAAAGCAAATGTTTGAAATATCTTATTCTTATCTACATTTATTTCTATGGCAACGAACCAGTCTATTGCAGATAGGCTACCAAACATCCATTCTATTTCGAGGGGCCCTTCTCCCCTTTTCTCACCCCACTTCTCTCCGTTTCACTCACCTCACAAGTTGAAGTTGAACGCCTTTTGGGGCGAAGAATGAGCGAGCGAGATAGTGAGCCCTGCACGTGCAAAAGGGCGAGAGGGTACTTCCAATGGGCTTGTGCAAAGCACCCTTCTAACCGGTCGCTAGCGGTGTACCAAATTTGAACACAATCGGCCCAGCCGTTCCTGAGATCTGGAAGCGGCATTCTGCACGTGCGCACGTGCAAACGGGGTCCAAACTGAATTTTGCACGGCACCCTACTAACCGGTCCCCAACCGTGTACCAAATTTGAGCGCAATCGGCCCAGCCGTTCTCGAGATCTGGAAACGCCCCCTGCACGTGCGCACGTGCAGTAGCACCCTAACCGCAACACATGGGAATGCATTGCCTGGTGGGTGCCTACCTGTATGCCAAGTTTCAGCGAAATCGCCCCAGTAATTACCGAGTTACTGAAATGGGAACAAATTTGGCACCTCTTATTGTTGTATTTTGCACGTGCAGTGGGGGTCACTCACATAGATGAAGAGTATCTGACCTTTGTTAGAAGGGATGCAGCTACCCTATAAAAATGACCGCAAGACAATCACTCAAGCCGCTGCTGAGATATGGGCCTCTCAAAATCCTTACTTTTGCAAAACTGCTTGAACACCCTTGACTTTTCACGTGGCACGTGCCACGGCGGTCACTGAGATGTATCAAAAGTAGTCAATTACGGGGTAGAAGGGATGGGGCTACCCAGCAAAAAAGACCGCAGGCCATTCGGTCCAACAGTTGCTGAGATATAAGCCTCTCAAAAGCGTTACAGGCCAGGCCGGGCCGGGCCGGGCCGGGCCGGGCCGGGCCGGGCCGGGCCGCTCATACTGAGATTTTTCCGTTATATTGAAAAGACTCACTTCGCTCGCTGCGCTCGCTCGCTCGTAATAAAAAAGTCAGGCGTCGGCAAGGGAGGGCTATGACCCCATCATCCATTGAGGAAGTTTCAAAGCTAACTTGCATTATTACATTTGTTTGGCGTCCGTTATGATGTAGCTCAAAAATGCGTGACAAAAATATAGCACGTGGTTGATGTAACGTGAACTGAGCGTGAGTAACAGTACGTAAAATGAATAGGCAGCCCAGGAGAGACGTGACATAGGCAGAATAGACAGACACAGAGCTGAGAGACAGACGTTGGCTGAAAATACAGACATGACATGAGCTTTAAGAGGCCTCAAGTGTGTTGAGGAGTGAAGAGACAGACGATACGTGAGAGACAGGACGTGAGTTAGAATGGATGACGTTACCTAGTAAGAAGTTATAAGTAAGCTAGAGAGACACACCAGACGTGAGCCACAAAACCTGAGCTGTGAGACGGAAGTCACACAGTCAGAATGTGAGCTTTAGGACGTTGACTGAGCAAACATACAAAACGTGAAATGTATGTATAGGACGTTGGCTGAACAGACAGACGATGCGTGAACATGGACTCTGAGTCTAACTCACTGAGCTGTGAGTTAGACAGCACTTGAGCTATGTATGATGTTAGCTGAGCGGACAGACGACACACTTGAGCTGTAGGACGTGAGTTTGTCAGACAGCACGTGAGCTGTATAGGGCGTGGGCTGAGCAGCCAGACAGCACGTGAGCGGCAGGACGTTGACTTTGCCTCGGGATGTAGCTGATTTTCCGCTCCAGAGTCCGCTGGCGGATTCCACGAATTATTTAAATCATAATTGCGGAGGCCGCCGCTGATAAATGATGTTTCGCCGGCCTGGCTGTGTGCGCCTCGGGCGATTATATGCGGCCAAGCGGGAAATTCGGCGCCACAGGAGCGGAGAGAACGCCATCGTCGGACGGCGCCGCCGCCGCGGACGTCATCGGGCACCTGCCGCACGTCCGGCTGCCGGCCGCGGGGGCGGGCCGCCCGACGCCTGGTGATCCGTGGGTGAAATCCATGATTTCATTTTGATATGCACCTGGTTATGCAACATAAGCAGAGGCGGCAGAACGGGGGGAGGGGCACTGGGGCACCGTGCCCCCTTTTGATTTTGGCATTTTAACATTAGCGCTATGGGCGTTGCATGGAAAGAATGGGACCAAAAGTAGGTGTTCCGCCGCCACTGAACATAAGCCTTGGTATACCTATCCTAGCTATCCCAAATTCTGATAAAGGCCATGCGTTACAAATAAAGCGGTGTATCCATGGGTGTCGTTCTGTATACAGTATAGACTTGGAAAGGCTCGATCTCCACCAATAATTTCGATATTTCGACACCTTTTTTTAAACCCCACATCTGTTCTCCGGTGAATTTCCGGGAATCACGAAAGATCTCTTTTTAGAAGTGTCCAATCGTCCGATCCTGATCAAATTTGTGTGTTCGTAAGCTTGCTCTGGCATTGCTTGATCTGCCAAGACAGACAAACATGAGAAAAATCGAGTGACTGTACCTTTTTTGAAGGTTTCTAAACAACTTGTCTGAACTTCACGGGAGAACAAATGTGGGGTTTAAAAAAAGGTGTCGATTTGAACAATGAGTATAAGCCCTATAGCGCTGCATGGCAAGCATGGCTTTGATATCCTGAAATTAATTGCTAGAGCCCTGCCAGTAATTTTGGGAACTTGACGCATGTGGGTGTATCACAAGTCACAACTCAAGTTTATTAAATCTGAAAATATAAAAATGAATCTTTTAGCTCTTACGATACACAGCACACTAACAGGGATTTTCAGTTTTTTTTTCTTTCTTTTTCTCCATCGTTTTCGCTATATCGGGGAGGCCCGCCCATGTCTTACTATACCCACTGTAAGATTAGTCCACGATAAATGACAGAGGGCCGTCAGGCCGGTCGCAGCGACCCGCTGTCGAATTAGTGCCCCCGAACATGCGTGGCGGAAGTCGTTTTTCAGCCCTGCCCACGGTTGTCGGTGGCTGCTCATGGCTTGCGAGCGATCTAAGGAGCGCATTCATCACCGCTTCACGCGTGTTTATTGCATGGCTTTTTCTGCGGCTCATTCTCTTTATAACGGCGTATATCGCGAGCAGCGGCTGCGCTGATGTCGTTTCCCCGACGCCGGTATATTGGCAGAAAAGCGCGCCCCGTAGCAAGACCATTAATCACTTTGCGCTTCAGTTGCCTGCTTCTTTTGTTCGTGGGCTCTGCTGAAAGGAGGCGCACAAAAAATAGCCGGGAAAAAGTCGCGGTGGAGCGCGCCGGCTGTTTTGCTGGCCAAAGACTGGCAGAGAAAGTAGGCACTTCGCTACATGAAAGTGCATCCATCAGCCTTGCAAGTACCTCTACAGCTTTGGGGCATTTTCAGGATTTTTTGGTGCCATTCTCCCTCTAAGCTGTTTCTCGCCGATTGATTATGCAACAGCGCAATTTGCATGGCCGATGTATTACAATCGCTTTTGAGAGCAATTGTAGGATGTTTATAGGCTAGAGTGTAACAAACTAGCTGCATGAGGAATACCATAAACACACAAATTGTATTGTCCATAATATTTTCTGCTTCTGATCTGTAAGCCAAAATGTATGTTCTATTCTACTTATGACGGAAAAGTAGCAAACATAGCTGTTTCTGGTTTCCTACTTTACACTTACTGTAAAAATTGTAATATCTTTCGTGTCGGAATATTTTCCTGGTATAATGCAGTTTCTAGCATAAGAGAAATTTACGTCCGCTTCATTTCATAATCTCAAGTGAAAATGGGGTTTGATTATAAATTGAATGGGTGCTCATCTCACCATTTCTCGACGCTGGCTATTCCTGGCAGTGCCAGCGCCCAGGTCTGTTCTTCCCACTTGGGTCAGCTGCAGGGGTCCCTGATCTCTATTATCAAAACCATATATCATCGCCACCGGTGCTCGGGCCAAATCTGATTCAGCGAGGCACAAGGAAATATTTTCGAATTATAGTTATATGAAAGCGCCATGATTTTCTCGGTGCGCCGAGCCTATGGTTAGATAAAATTACCTCTCTGGATCGGGGCCAGGAGAGCAGATCCGCCATTGGGCATTAGCCGGCGGATCTGGCCGGTGATTGGTGTTTTCCATCCCCGGCCGCCATTAATCATGGGGTAATCCGTCATTCTAGACGCGTCGATTCCTCCCTCTGCTGGCGGCCGCCGGCGACCGCACACTGCCGCCCTCCCTCCGTCCCTCCCTCTGCCTCTTTCTCTCTTCCTCTCCCTTCCTTCCTCTGCGCTGCTCCACCCTACCTCGGTGGCGACGGCCGACAAACGAATAATGAGCGCCTATCTAGTCCCTCGCTCTCACCCTTTCACTGATTTCCCTTCTCCCTTCTCTTTCTCTCTCTCTCTCTCTCTCTCTCTCTCTCTCTCTCTCTCTCTCTCTCTCTCTCTCTCTCTCTCTCTCTCTCTCTCCTCTCTCTTTTTCATCTCCCTCCTTCTCTCTCTCTCTCTCTCTCTCTCTCTTTTCTTCTCCCTCTCTCCCCTCTCTCCTCTTTCTCTTTCTTTTCTCTCTCTCTCTTTCCCTCTTTATCTCTTGTGCCCTTTCTCGTTCACTCACATTTTGTAACCAATTTCCCCAATTGAATTGCGGCATCTTCATTTCGATCGGTTAGCAAGCTCAGCTACCCCCGAAAAGTACCCCCCCCCCCCGCCCCCCACACACACACAAACACTTGTAATCCATTTAGTATGATATACCTTATACAAGTTGTCTTAAAAAATATTAATGCCCTTATTTCGGAGATCGTGTGCTTTGGTAGTTTTAAACCATTTCCTTTACTTTGCTTTTGAATGACTTAAAAGCTTTTTCTGCTTTGAATGACTGTTTTGAATGACTTGTTCTGCTCAATCGAGTGATATTTCATAGCAATAATCTCGAAACGTTCAAGCTCCTTATAGCAGGAATCAGACATGGCCAAGTTGAACATTTCTCAGAAATCATTACTGTTTGTCCTCAGTTCCATACTCCAGTCCCTATCAAGACATTGTCTCGCTTCTCCCGGGGCCTCGTATATTGATCCGCACATTTGCAAATAGAATGGAAGAAGCCGGGATCCGGGAAATGGGATTCGGCGCGGACCGGGGCTATCTCCGACCCCGCCGTGCCGATGGCAGATATGAGAGTGCTGATACCACATACAGCGCCCGGCTTATCTATGGAGGGGCGCCTCCGGAGACGTGCGACCCGCACGCCCCTGATCAGAGCGAGATTCCATTAGGAAGCTCCGTGGGGTGTTTGGGAGGCTGTGATAAATATATAAATGATATTTATAGATCCAAGAAAGCAAAATAGCTTCGTTAGGCAACAGAGCGGGCAGTCGTTTTAGTCATCCAAATTTATATTTATTTATATTTTTCTCCGTTGCATTTATTTTCTACGAAAACGAAGTGAATGGAAAAGTGATATGTCGTTTATCCAATTGTTATACTACACTCAGAAAACACTTTGAGAACATTTTTGAATAAGGGCTCATATGAGTGCCAAAACAGGGCTCAAATCTGTATGATTTTAAAATCGGGATCAGTTAGGCGCCCTTTTCGGGCTCAAAGTACGTTAGCCCCGAAAGCGGCATCAGTTCGTCTTCCTTTTCGGGCTCAATTCGAGCTGCGTTTTAGGGCTCCATACGACATTCCGCCATTCCGTCTTTTGCTGTTTTCAGTGCCATGTGTTGGTGTACCTACCGCCGTGATTTCAAAATGAATGGTAAGTTATTAGTTATCAGTTATCGCTATCTTTTAGAAAAAATCAAGATGTTGATGCTCATGCCATTTTAATCCCTTATCAATTAAAATTGTGGTGGCATTTGTTCAGAAAAGGTCTGATCTACAATTGTGGCGCCGTTGATACGAATACGCACGGGTTTGATTATTCGTTTTTCTTGTATTTGCGCCACATGAAAGCTTGCATGAAAGCATCATATCTGGATTCAGGATGTCAAATAGTGTAAGAATGTGCAAAAATTTTGTCTGGTTCTTCGTGATGATGTGATTGAAGCAATGCTTTCAAGGGTAGGTAAGGATTTTGTTACTTGTTCGTAATGGTTATCTTGATGCTCAACTAAAATTAATCCTAACCTTGCCTACTAACCTATTAAGTTAAACTTAGTACCAATACCTACCAACCTACAACCTATTTGGATCTTTCATATACTTATAACATGCTGCTGCTTCTGCTAACATGCTGCGGAATGCTGGTTGACATGATGGAATGCTGGTATGACAGTGTTCCATGTTTCAGAATTTTAGGTGAATAACCACACATGATGGGGAAAATGTTTTCATCCTAAAAATATGACAAGTGGCTTTATTTCATCTTTGCTAAAAAAATATGTCAAAAGTTTGATTCAACAGCCAGCTGCCAGGTTACGCATGACTTGACAGTTGATGCATCTACTCTACATCATTTCATTTCAGATCCTGTGAAGGTTCTGACAAAATCTGAGGTAAAAATGGCATTATGCAGTTTTGCGGAAAGACTAAATCTATCTCATTTTGTCTTCAGATTTTTTTTATTGGGACACCCAATTGAAATCCAATTTTAGAACACTGTGACACCATGCCTGTGTGCCAAGTAAGAGGAAGGGTCTACAAGTATACATCAAGATAACCAATTATGGACAAGTTGAGACTTGAGTCATGAGCTCTTATTTGTGGTTACAATACCTTCAACTGCATGATTTTGCACAACTTCCATACAGGCATCCAGACTGGAAAAGGTTCAAGTCCATACTTATTCTGGTGCTTGAATATGGCAGTTCAAAGATGGAAGGCATATGATGCTACAAAATGAAAAAAAATAATTCAACTTACAAAAAATAGGTATTCATATCTATCCTAAACTAAACTAACCTAAACTTACCTAACCTAATCCAACCCAACCCAACCACCCCAACTAGCCCAGCCCAGCCCAACCCAGCCCAGCCCAGCCCAGCCCAGCCCAGCCCAGCCCAACCCAACCCAAAACCTACAGTCTAAAACCTAGAGCTAAAACCTGCAGCCCAAACTGGAAAACATCCATATGAAACGCCGGACGCCCGTGAAGCCGTCATGCGCCGAAGTTCGGCGCAAGCTATTTTGCAATTTGCGCTGAAATTTCTGCATTATTTGCGCCGAAGGTTAGTGCCCTTTTGCGTCAAAATTAAGCCACTTATACAAAAAGCACGTTTAGTTTACATCTGCTGGCCAAGGTTTTATAAACCAGACAGAACGCTCTGGGCCTTAACCACTCCTGACTCCCATGTTTGAGCGTCCAAATTAGTTGATGTTTCCATGGAAGCTGAATACCACAATACGTGTAGCGCACTGTAGCATCGTGCCGTGAAATAAGGCTAAGGACGGAAGTTCCGGGGTCACAAAAATTGGTGTGGCGGTGTTGTCGCGGCTGGCGGGCTCCAGCAAGGGGTTTAAGTTTACGACACCACTCTTGTTTCAGGAGAGGTGTCAGCGATTCGAGACTACTTGGGCATGCGGGCAGCGGGGTCGGCGTGGCTGCCTGCGGCTGCGGCCACACATCTTGGCGTCCTGGAGGCGGAGATGCTGATGGTGGCATGAGTCATCACTGGCTGCCCGATTTCCATGCTCCAAGACTCGCCGTGAGGGCCGAGGCGGGCGTCGTGCCGATGGAGAGATGAGGAGGGATGCGCTGGCATCGCGCCTACTGGCGAAGGCGCTCTCCCTCCCGTCGGAGGACCCGCCGCGTCGTGGCGGAAGCCCCCCCCCCCCCCAACCGTGACTGAAGTCAGTGACCGGCTGGAGAGAGCGCGGGGGAGCGGTGTGGGACCACTGGAGTGGCGCTGCCCGCCAAGGCGCGCTTATCCACGAGACTGCCCCCGTACACTGAGAAAACAGTGTCCCGATTTTCGGGCTCAGAGACCAGTTTTCGGGCTAATGTACCATATTCAAAACAGACAGCACATTTCGAGAATACTTTCTGAGCTAGCGCCACATGGGCTCATACGATCGGCCTTAAATCGGTATCATTGATCGCAGAAACAGAGCTCAGTCAGTACCCATTATCGGTGTCAAGCTCTAAAACTAGTCTCACTATGATACCAGTTTTCAGCCTGATCCCCATTTTCGAGCTCACCTGATTCCAGTTTGAGGGCTCAAATTGTGTGGTGAAGCCAATATTAGGGCTCACGTCATCGCTTTTCGGGGCTTTGGTAAAAGCTGGATTGCGTCAGCTGGCTGGCCAGCTGGCGACGCACGAAAGGTATTTAATTTTAGATATACCTAAGCGCGGTAGTAGGATGGACATAAATATTTCAAATGGCTTTAAATGAAAAATTGATTGGTAAATATTCATTCTTTTATATCTAGCATTGATAAGTAAGAAGCTCTGCTAGCGCCACCATACGGCGCCAGCTGGCAAAAAATCCAGTTAATACCAGAGCCCGCTTTTCGTCCGATGCAGCCCCTCCTCCCCCCTCCCCCGTGTCCAGCAGCTGCGAATAAGACAAAGCCGCGGACAAACTTTTTTTTTTGCTCGGCCAGCCTAGCGCCAGTCTCGAGCGGTGGGACAGTTAACCGGCAATTTTGGCCGGGATGCAAAAGTTACGTTAAACCGGTTTATGTTAACCCGGGAGCAAATAACAACGTGGGAGCCTATCTTAGGTGTGGCAAAGCTAACGGATTACTTACTTGTTGCCGAGGTGCCCAAAGAAGGTACTGGAACCGAAAACACAACATTGGTTCATGTATTTATTAACATTCATACACACAGTCATACCTACTTGTGCAAGGTGTCAGTGTTCGGTTGTGGGGTGTAATAGCCAGGGAAAAAGTTCTATGAACTGAAAAACCCGACGCCTATTACTTCGCAACATGGTTGTGTATTCAACATGAACTGCAAGGAGTGCAGACGACATTGCCTGTGCTAACTTAACGTCTCACGGGCAGCGCCGCGCTCTGACACCTTGGTCCCAGAAGCGGCGGCGTTTCTGACCGCAAATCGCCGGAGAGCCGGTCGACGCCGTTGAGGGGACTGAGCAGGCCGCTGCCAGCTCCACCTTCACATCCGCGCGGCGCAGCTCGGTGTGCGGCGGCGGCTCATCGCGCGGACCGCACCCGTCCGTCCGCTGCACGAGCCGCTTTTCGATCCGACAGCGCAACACCGGCACGCCATTGTGCTGGCTGAGCGGCGGCAGCGGCACGTAGGCAACAAAACAGTAGAAATCGATGGGCCTGGATCGGCGTTGCCAGCAACGCCGGCAGCGGCGCGGCGGGAGGCGCCAGTGCCGCCGTCGGGGACGTGTGCCCTTCGCTGCGCTCATTCGAGTTGGCCGGCCGGCCGCGCGGCGTAGTCCTTTTGACACGGTGCGAGAAGAGCCGGATGAAGGTGGACTTTTTATTGGCGTTGCTGGTGCTCACGCCGCCGGCGTCCAGTTTGGGCGGCAAGTCCGAGTACCAGGAGTCGGACAAGTCCCGCGCGAACGCCGCCAGCCGGTCGTCGTCACTGCTGGCGGCGGCCCGCCGACGGCGCTGCCTCAGAATCGGACGAGTCGGTGGTACTGAGCACCTCGCGGGACGGGTAGCTGGGAGTGGGCCGGCCGCGGCCCATGCCAGGCCGCGCCACCTTCACCGGCGCAGCCGCCTTCAAACTGCCCTTGCTGGGCGGCGGGTTGGTCGGCGGAGGCGGCAGCGGTGCCTCGACGTCAGTCCGAGTCGCTGTCACTGGGCGGCCGCCGCGGAGACGGCTTCTGTTTGACCCGCAGCCGGCCTGGGCCGGCGCCCTCGGCCGGCGGCGCGCGCCGTTTCGAGCGTTTCACCTTTTCACTGTTACTCTCGCCTGGTCCTCAGCGTCGAGCGGCTCGGCGCTGTTCGGTTTCATGTGTCCCATGCTGCTGGGAAACTCGGGTGGGGACAGCTTTCTGACTGGAGTGCCGTCGAAGATGGAGGAGACGGGGGTGCTCGCAGAGTCCTTGCCCAATGCCCATGATAGAGCCGAGGCTCCACTGGACGCCCAGTTTAATCGGGCTATCGCCGCCCTCCTTCTATGGTGGATTCTTCGGCCCCCTACAGCCACTAGGGCCATCATATACTCCCAGATGGCGGCACCTAGGGGATGAGGGGGGGGGGGTGTCTGGGCCACTTGTCCACCTCGTGGCGTCGCCAGCGACGCCTGCGAGTCGGAGCTAATGATTATGGGGTCTTCCTCGAAGGACGGGTGCTCCAGGAGATGTTGCTTTGCCGTCTTGAGCGCCACCATCTCAGATCGGTAAATGGAGCAAATCCTCCCCGCCGCCTCCCGCAGTATCAATGTTGTACTGTCTGGGTGCTCGGTGAGGACCCCAGCGCCGCCTTCCTATTACTCCCCCGGTCGCAGACCCGTCGACCCAGGCCCACGTCGCACGCTGGGGGAGCGCTCCCAGGCACGCCTCCGCAGCACTCCTCCTCGCTGTCGCGGACGCCCCGATCGGCAGCCGGTCCAGGTGGACCGTGACGCCGTCTGTTGGCGTCTACGGGGGCAGTCTCGTGGATAAGCGCGCCTCGGCGGGCAGCGCCACTCCAGTGGTCCCACACCGCTCCCCCGCGCTCTCTCCAGCCGGTCACTGACTTCAGTCACGGTTGGGGGGGGGGGGGGCTTCCGCCACGACGCGGCGGGTCCTCCGACGGGAGGGAGAGCGCCTTCGCCAGTAGGCGCGATGCCAGCGCATCCCTCCTCATCTCTCCATCGGCACGACGCCCGCCTCGGCCCTCACGGCGAGTCTTGGAGCATGGAAATCGGGCAGCCAGTGATGACTCATGCCACCATCAGCATCTCCGCCTCCAGGACGCCAAGATGTGTGGCCGCAGCCGCAGGCAGCCACGCCGACCCCGCTGCCCGCATGCCCAAGTAGTCTCGAATCGCTGACACCTCTCCTGAAACAAGAGTGGTGTCGTAAACTTAAACCCCTTGCTGGCGCCCGCCAGCCGCGACAACACCGCCACACCAATTTTTGTGACCCCGGAACTTCCGTCCCGAGCCTTATTTCACGGCACGATGCTACAGTGCGCTACACGTATTGTGGTATTCAGCTTCCATGGAAACATCAACTAATTTGGACGCTCAAACATGGGAGTCAGGAGTGGTTAAAGGGACCCTCCCACCTTCAAAAAAGTTAATGAATTGGCATGAAAGTGATGTCCCTTGGTTCAGAAAGAGCGAAAACGAATATCTACCAAATTTCAACCAAAAATATTCACTGGTTTTCAAGATATTAGGCTTTTACTTTTGTTTACTTTTTGGGATCTCCCCTGTTACTAGCTACTTTATTTGGAAGCAATAATTTGGCAGCCTTAAAGTGCGGCAGACGTTGCGCGCAAAGCAGCGTATACCACCACGTGTTAACGATGGTTTTAGTCTAAGATTTAAAAATCGTTAGATCTCCGCTGACGTCACAAATTCTAAGGGGGCATTCCAATGCATAAGCCCCTTAGAATCCGAAAACTGCAAGTTTGAAATTCCATATCTTCGAATTAAAGCATTTTTCGATGTTGTGAGTGCCCAAACCGGTATTTGCAGGCCATGGCCACCAATTTGGCTATCTCAACTCAAAACTAATGTTAAGGTGGGAGTGTCCCTTTAAGGCCCAGAGCGTTCTGTCTGGTTTATAAAACCTTGGCCAGCAGATGTAAACGTGCTTTTTGTATAAGTGGCTTAATTTTGACGCAAAAGGGCACTAACCTTCGGCGCAAATAATGCAGAAATTTCAGCGCAA
Organism: Amphibalanus amphitrite; assembly: GCF_019059575.1. Lineage (NCBI taxonomy): Eukaryota > Metazoa > Arthropoda > Thecostraca > Balanomorpha > Balanidae > Amphibalanus > Amphibalanus amphitrite. The sequence continues at coordinate 2,857,949 of NW_024881500.1, read as the reverse complement.
ATTGCAAAATAGCTTGCGCCGAACTTCGGCGCATGACGGCTTCACGGGCGTCCGGCGTACCATATGGATGTTTTCCAGTTTGGGCTGCAGGTTTTAGCTCTAGGTTTTAGACTGTAGGTTTTGGATTGGGTTGGGCTGGGCTGGGCTGGGCTGGGCTGGGCTGGGCTGGGCTGGGCTGGGTTGGGCTGGGCTGGGCTGGTTGGGGTGGTTGGGTTGGGTTGGATTAGGTTAGGTAAGTTTAGGTTAGTTTAGTTTAGGATAGATATGAATACCTATTTTTTGTAAGTTGAATTACTTTTTTCATTTTGTAGCATCATATGCCTTCCATCTTTGAACTGCCATATTCAAGCACCAGAATAAGTATGGACTTGAACCTTTTCCAGTCTGGATGCCTGTATGGAAGTTGTGCAAAATCATGCAGTTGAAGGTATTGTAACCACAAATAAGAGCTCATGACTCAAGTCTCAACTTGTCCATAATTGGTTATCTTGATGTATACTTGTAGACCCTTCCTCTTACTTGGCACACAGGCATGGTGTCACAGTGTTCTAAAATTAGATTTCAATTGGGTGTCCCAATAAAAAAAAAAAAATCTGAAGACAAAATGAGATAGATTTAGTCTTTCCGCAAAACTGCATAATGCCATTTTTTACCTCAGATTTTGTCAGAACCTTCAAAGGATCTGAAATGAAATGATGTAGGTAGAGTAGATGCATCAACTGTCAAGTCATGCGTAACCTGGCAGCTGGCTGTTGAATCAAACTTTTGACATATTTTTTTAGCAAAGATGAAATAAAGCCACTTGTCATATTTTTAGGATGAAAATATTTTCCCCATCATGTGTGGTTATTCACCTAAAATTCTGAAACATGGAACACTGTCATACCAGCATTCCATCATGTCAACCAGCATTCCGCAGCATGTTAGCAGAAGCAGCAGCATGTTATAAGTATATGAAAGATCCAAATAGGTTGTAGGTTGGTAGGTATTGGTACTAAGTTTAACTGAATAGGTTGGTAGGCAAGGTTAGGATTAATTTTAGTTGAGCATCAAGATAACCATTACGAACAAGTCAGTTGGGGAAACTACGAGGCGAACGTCAAAAAATGGATTGGTCAATAAATGGACTTTTGATGACCATATTTGGGCATAAATGCAGACCCTGCTTCTAAGGGTGAAAAACGGTATAACAAGCCGGTACTTGCGGTATCGCGTCCACTTATTGGAGAGAAAAGGCTTCGATTTTTCACTAGGAATAGGTGTGATTTGATTAAATTCGGCGAATTGACTCGAAAATGGCGATAGGAAAACGGCTTTTCTGCAGGTTCTGGGCGTCGCAATCAGCTGGCTATTCAATAAATGGATTGGTTTTATGAAAGAAAATTGTTAAAAGATTTAATTTAATTACAATAAACAAAAATATTTAATTATAAAATAATAACTTAACTACAATTAGAAAAACCATAATCAAAATAATAAAAATAATGACATTTTTAAACCACGGTACTGCTTACATTTTTTGGCGCGTCTGTTTCAATCCGCCATATTTGCCAATCACGGTTTGACCTTGCGTTGTAACTCTGCGATTTAGAGCCGCCAGTTAATTATGCACCGGGTGAGTGTAGGCCTTGTGTGGTTAAAAAACATTCTTATGCCTTATTTTTTCATTTGAATGCTAAAATTCATTGAAAAGATGAAGTTGTCTGATTTTATGACCATATATGGTCATCGCCCCGCCCACTCCAGCCGCTGATTGGCTAATCCAATTTTTGTTTGGCTCCTCGTAGTTTCCCCAACTGAAGTAACAAAATCCTTACCTACCCTTGAAAGTATTGCTTCAATCACATCATCACGAAGAACCAGACAAAAATTTTGCACATTCTTACACTATTTGACATCCTGAATCCAGATATGATGCTTTCATGTGGCGCAAATACAAGAAAAACGAATAATCAAACCCGTGCGTATTCGTATCAACGGCGCCACAATTGTAGATCAGACCTTTTCTGAACAAATGCCACCACAATTTTAATTGATAAGGGATTAAAATGGCATGAGCATCAACATCTTGATTTTTTCTAAAAGATAGCGATAACTGATAACTAATAACTTACCATTCATTTTGAAATCACGGCGGTAGGTACACCAACACATGGCACTGAAAACAGCAAAAGACGGAATGGCGGAATGTCGTATGGAGCCCTAAAACGCAGCTCGAATTGAGCCCGAAAAGGAAGACGAACTGATGCCGCTTTCGGGGCTAATGTACTTTGAGCCCGAAAAGGGCGCCTAACTGATCCCGATTTTAAAATCATACAGATTTGAGCCCTGTTTTGGCACTCATATGAGCCCTTATTCAAAAATGTTCTCAAAGTGTTTTCTGAGTGTAGACGCCAACAGACGGCGTCACGGTCCACCTGGACCTGCTGCCGATCGGGGCGTCCGCGACAGCGAGGAGGAGTGCTGCGGAGGCGCGACTGGGAGCGCTCCCCCAGCGTGCGACGTGGGCCTGGGTCGACGGGTCTGCGACCGGGGGAGTAATAGGAAGGCGGCGCTGGGGTCCTCACCGAGCACCCAGACAGTACAACATTGGTACTGCGGGAGGCGGCGGGGAGGATTTGCTCCATTTACCGATCTGAGATGGTGGCGCCCAAAACGGCAAAGCAACATCTCCTGAAGCACCCGTCCTTCGAGGAAGACCCCATAATCATTTGCTCCGACTCGCAGGCGTCGCTGGCGACGCCACGAGGTGGACAAGTGGCCCAGACACCCCCCCCCTCATCCCCTAGGTGCCGCCATCTGGGAGTATATGATGGCCCTAGTGGCTGTAGGGGGCCGAAGAATCCACCATAGAAGGAGGGCGGCGATAGCCCGATTAAGCTGGGCGTCCAGTGGAGCCTCGGCTCTATCATGGGCATTGGGCAAGGACTCTGCGAGCACCCCCGTCTCCTCCATCTTCGACGGCACTCCAGTCAGAAAGCTGTCCCCACCCGAGTTTCCCAGCAGCATGGGCCACATGAAACCGAACAGCGCCGAGCCGCTCGACGCTGAGGACCAGGCGAGAGTAACAGTGAAAAGGTGAAACGCTCGAAACGGCGCGCGCCGCCGGCCGAGGGCGCCGAGCCGGCCCAGGCCGGCTGCGGGTCAAACAGAAGCCGTCTCCGCGGCGGCCGCCCAGTGACAGCGACTCGGACTGACGTCGAGGCACCGCTGCCGCCTCCGCCGACCAACCCGCCGCCCAGCAAGGGCAGTTTGAAGGCGGCTGCGCCGGTGAAGGTGGCGCGGCCTGGCAGGGGCCGCGGCCGGCCCACTCCCAGCTACCCGTCCCGCGAGGTGCTCAGTACCACCGACTCGTCCGATTCTGAGGCAGCGCCGTCGGCGGGCCGCCACCAGCAGTGACGACGACCGGCTGGCGGCGTTCGCGCGGGACTTGTCCGACTCCTGGTACTCGGACTTGCCGCCCAAACTGGACGCCGGCGGCGTGAGCACCAGCAACGCCAATAAAAAGTCCACCTTCATCCGGCTCTTCTCGCACCGTGTCAAAAGGACTACGCCGCGCGGCCGGCCGGCCAACTCGAATGAGCGCAGCGAAGGGCACACGTCCCCGACGGCGGCACTGGCGCCTCCCGCCGCGCCGCTGCCGGCGTTGCTGGCAACGCCGATCCAGGCCCATCGATTTCTACTGTTTTGTTGCCTACGTGCCGCTGCCGCCGCTCAGCCAGCACAATGGCGTGCCGGTGTTGCGCTGTCGGATCGAAAAGCGGCTCGTGCAGCGGACGGACGGGTGCGGCCCGCGCGATGAGCCGCCGCCGCACACCGAGCTGCGCCGCGCGGACGTGAAGGTGGAGCTGGCAGTGGCCTGCTCAGTCCCCTCAACGGCGTCGACCGGCTCTCCGGCGATTTGCGGTCAGAAACGCCGCCGCTTCTGGGACCAAGGTGTCAGAGCGCGGCGCTGCCCGTGAGACGTTAAGTTAGCACAGGCAATGTCGTCTGCACTCCTTGCAGTTCATGTTGAATACACAACCATGTTGCGAAGTAATAGGCGCCGGGTTTTTCAGTTCATATAACTTTTTCCCTGGCTACACCCCACAACCGAACACTGACACCTTGCACAAGTATGACTGTGTGTATGAATGTTAATAAATACATGAACCAATGTTGTGTTTTCGGTTCCAGTACCTTCTTTGGGCACCTCGGCAACAAGTAAGTAATCCGTTAGCTTTGCCACACCTAAGATAGGCTCCCACGTTGTTATTTGCTCCCGGGTTAACGTAAACCGGTTTAACGTAACTTTTGCATCCCGGCCAAAATTGCCGGATAACTGTCCCACCGCTCGAGACTGGCGCTAGGCTGGCCGAGCAAAAAAAAATTTGTCCGCGGCTTCGTCTTATTCGCAGCTGCTGGACACGGGGGAGGGGGGAGGAGGGGCTGCATCGGACGAAAAGCGGGCTCTGGTATTAACTGGATTTTTTGCCAGCTGGCGCCGTATGGTGGCGCTAGCAGAGCTTCTTACATATCAATGCTAGATATAAAAGAATGAATATTTACCAATCAATTTTTCATTTAAAGCCATTTGAAATATTTATGTCCATCCTACTACCGCGCTTAGGTATATCTAAAATTAAATACCTTTCGTGCGTCGCCAGCTGGCCAGCCAGCTGACGCAATCCAGCTTTTACCAAAGCCCCGAAAAGCGATGACGTGAGCCCTAATATTGGCTTCACCACACAATTTGAGCCCTCAAACTGGAATCAGGTGAGCTCGAAAATGGGGATCAGGCTGAAAACTGGTATCATAGTGAGACTAGTTTTAGAGCTTGACACCGATAATGGGTACTGACTGAGCTCTGTTTCTGCGATCAATGATACCGATTTAAGGGATCGTATGAGCCCATGTGGCGCTAGCTCAGAAAGTATTCTCGAAATGTGCTGTCTGTTTTGAATATGGTACATTAGCCCGAAAACTGGTCTCTGAGCCCGAAAATCGGGACACTGTTTTCTCAGTGTATGTCTTCGCTGGTACTCTTATTCGCTGCTGATTTTCATTTTTGGCGTACTTGCATGCATGAAAAACATTCATCCTTCGATAGAGATGTCTAGTAGTTCACACATTTTCCACAGCATGCATGGAAAGGCGTCCACCTGTCACTGAAATGCCTATATAACCACTCAACGATTATGCTCGTTGCTCGTTCCATGTAAGTCGCTGTTTTTTTCGCCATCACTTGGGAGGCCTATTGCGGAGAGCAAAAGCTGAGGTACTGTACAGGGTGGCTGTAGGGCTGCAAGCTGCAGCTGCCGCAGCCCTGGGTTGGATCCACCCTTTACACCCGCTCATGGTAGACAACTGAGACATATTCTTGCTTCTTCTCCAGTCAGAGCGAGAGACTGATGGCCTTGGAGAGACTCTGGTCTCACCAAATATTCAGCTTCTCGCCATGCGCCTTCAGCTGGACGCCAATTACAAAACATCATTGATCATAGGCGGCGGGGGCTGGCTGAGGAGCTGGCCGGCGGCATGTGGCCGACGGCAGCTAAAAAATGACGCCGCCTTCGCGCTCGACAGCGGGGGACAGCCAGCCAGCTGAGGCGGCCTGCAGTGACGCAGCTGAGGCGAACAGCGCCGCGCGCCCCGCGCCGGAAAAAAAGCTGGGATGCTTTTTGGCGGGAGAAATGTGGCGTTTGGATTATATGAAGAAAAGGTTACGGAAAAAAGTATTCAAAGTATTAAAAAAGGGATAGCGCTATAAAAACGAATATCTGTGTTTTTAAGCGGTGTGAATGATTTTACACAAAATATAATGATAAGTTCAATCATCTGGTAACATTTACTAAAAGTTGTCAAATTCTTCACCCGCTTTTTTGTCTCCCACCTCATGTCTAATGTCGAAAAAAATGCCGGTCTGATTTTCAAAATTTAGATAAATTCGATAGCCGAGGTAAACTTGGTAGCTTCAATCATAGCTTCAATGACTTTATGGGGTACCGTACCGATGATGCCACAGACTTGGTCCATGCAGGTCGATGTTTCAGATCGATGGCATATGGCTGCTGCTAGGTAACGTTGCTGCATAGTGCATACTGCAAGATGTATAATTTTAGTCAGTAACAGAAACAAATTGTTACCTTCCATAGGTGGAGAGGTTGAATTGAGATACAATTACAAAAATAACGTCAGAGGGTAGGCAACGTTTAGGTCACCGGCCACCGCAGAATTGACTTAAAGTTCAAAATATTAAACGCGCTTCAATAGGGTCATAACACGCGATTTACGGGCACAAGCTGTCTGCTGCATTTTGAACGGATTCACAAGAATACGCTTGTGAGGTTTGCATTGGTGTTTGCTTGAAACGCGCATGTACGCTCTCTTGCAAACTTATGTGCAATCAGCAAAGTTCGAGCAGATAGCATCAGAACGAGAAATCCACCTTACTGTACCGGAAGTTGCCTGTACTTTTACAAGTAGAGGCTGCCGCTCCAGAAACCCAATACAATCAGACTGTGATCTGAGTCGCGCTACACGGCCGTTCCTGGGTCTCGGTCCGCACTGACAGCCGTGTCTGGTTTCCTGGCGTGTAGCTCGATTGTACGAAACATTCAGACACCACGGCTCAGACACGGGGTGGTATACTTCAGTCGAGATAACAGTCACACCAGATCTGCTCCGGACCTTGTCGGAAAGAGTAGACGGCGATGACGTACTGTCAGATCACGTCGACAATCGTCCGCGGAACACGGTCCCCAGTCACAGCTGAGCTCGCCGTACGCTGTTCGGGACAGGGTTTTTACGATATGTTCGGCATGGAGCACCGGCGGAGAGCGTGCGCTGCGGGTTCCGCTTGGCGCTGCAGTTAGCAATCCGGCGATCCCTTCCCTCCGTGCAGGGGAAGGAAGATACCAATCAGTAAAGCGTAGGTAGTTTTTTCAGACGAAAAAGGAGGGCACACGGCTAGCTAAAATTGGATGCGAACTGTACCTATGCACTGTATACACTACTGAAAAAGTTAATGATGAGACACCAGCCTCGCTGTAGTATGGAAGAGTGAAATAGAAAGGAGCGGTTCAATAACGATACAATAACTTATATCGTTTTCAATTTTGCCTTGTAGCTTCCCAAATGCGAAATTAATGAGTTGACAATGACACTTGCGTGTAAGGTACCATTAAAATGCATGTTTGTAAGTTGTATTTGAAGCATACGACCAAACAATAGACGTTTAGAATGCCTCCTTGTGATTTCAGAGAGCATTTTGATAATTGATTTTTTTTTTGGGACGAACAAATGCTTTCCTTGACAACAGCAATGGTTCTGCCTAAATGTCAGCGCTGATAGCTGTTTCCTGCAAGCACCTACATATATAGTACATAGTGACATACTATACCACGTCCCATTTGCTTGCTTGTCACCCTCGCGTACAAGCAGCACATTGCACAAAGAAAGAACCTCGAACATCGAGCACCGCTTGTTCCACCGCACCGGTGGAACATCGCTTTACAAACACCACAGCTGAAACACAATCCAAACCCATTAACGTTCAAACATCCCGCTAATTGGTCTCTAATTGATAAGCAGCATTAGCCCGGTGGCGGGCGCCGCGATGTATGTATGAATAAGCCGACATTAGCCGGCGTTTGGTTGCCGATGACGCCACCCCTTTGTTGCTGCCCGCGGCGGCTCGTATGTGCACCGCGAGCTTTCTGCCTGGTCAGCGGGGCTGATGACCACGGACATGACTAGGGCTGGCCGCTGGCCGGGCACTCTGTGGGTTTTTCTGACCGACTGCGTGGCTCTGCGTCGGCCGGCCGCGTCCGAAGCTCGCACCGGCGCCATTTTGTTTCGGGAGCTGCGCGGAGCTGGCGGGTGTCTCTCCCGGCGGGCGGGAGAAACGGGGCCGCTCCCCGCCGGGAGCTCCTCCATGCTCCCGGCTCCCGCGGAGCTCCGGCTGCCCCGAATTCGCCACAGCTCAGCCGCAGCGCGCCGTAATAAGGGCTGCCAGATGAATTTTTGATTGTTTACCGCATTTCTTCAATAGGCTGGAGACAAGAGCGCGACGGGGGCTCGGTGAACGAGAAAAAAAATGGATGTCGGCCGACAGCGTGTGCCTGCCCCGCCCATGTTTTCTGATTAGATACACCGCTGCTGGCCGCCTATATCGCCGCCCTGCGATAAATTACGGCACAGTTTGACGCACATGGCGTGGTGGCGGCGAGCTCCGACGCTCCGGTGGCTATCGTGGCGCATATGCACGTCATGGGTGGCTCGCTTCGCAAGCTGGTTAGAACATGCCCCAGGGATTTAATAGACAAGTCTCGCTAAAAATATAATAAAACGTGACCTCAAGCGCAATGTAAGTCGGAAAATTTACTATTTTGATGCTAATTTACTGTTTTGACTTTTTTATTTTTAAGGATAGCACCACCCTGTGGTTATCTTTCAGGTTGGCTTGTATGTCCACAGCTCCCTTCCCAAAAAGCTATTCTAGGACGAGTTGAGAAGTGCAGTCACTAAGTGTCGTCTGAGGTATGCACCCCTGAATGGCGCAGGGGTTGCCACACGCCCGAGGCTCCGGTCACGGTGCCGAGTTGCCAGCTGTCGCCGCCCGTGTCGCCGCGGCAACAAAAAGGCGGCCCATCAAACCGGCCCCGACTATTCGTCTTCATCGGGCGGCGTTGTCAGTGCGTCTGCTCCTTCATCCATCACGGTACCGGGCGCACCGCGGCCGAGCTGAGGTGGCTGAGGTGGCGGCCGTCGTCCCGCCGTCTCCCGAGGAAGGATGGGGGTGTCCTGGGAGGAGCCAAGAGTGTCCTCCGAGGGTTGCAGGGATGTCTTACAGGGAACCAGAGTGTCTCACGGAGGACTTAGGGTATTCTCAGAAGGTATGAAGCCAAGGTGTCTCAGAAGGGCCAGAGTGTTTCACATAGGAGCTGGAGGAGCCAAGGTGTCTTAGGTATAGAGTCCGGACTCCGGAGTGCCTCAGAGATGAGCCAGGGTGTCCTCCGAGAGGCCAGTGTGTCCTCTCAGGAACCAGGATGTCTTACAGAGAAACCAGAACGCTTCAGAGAGTAGTTATAGGAGCCAGGTGTCTCAGAAAGGAGCGGTGGTGTCTTACGGAGTACGCAGGGTGTCTCAGCAGGCTTGGAAACTGCTTGAAGCTCCTTCAATATTCGTCATACGTTTTCTCTATCTTTTATTCTCGTAAACTTTTTTTTACTATTCCATGCGTACGGTACTTTTTCAGCTGTCATTTGCAGAAATGTTTCACTGCAGCTACTCTCAGTCATTGTTTTCCGACCTCTCCAACAACAATGGCTTCCTTTCACGATGTCACCAGTCTTGTCATGCAAGGCGCCATAGAGACGTGCCATTAGTCCTGCAGAAGCATGCATATGTTATCACTTGTCACAAGCTCAGACCTCTCTTGTTGTGGTCATGCTGTCACCATTGTTACCCCCTACAACATGTCTGTGACAATGTGTCATGTGCGTCAGGTTCATGCTCTTTGTTTCCCATGCCATGATGTTGAGTGAGTCACCATTCACTGCATCTCTTATAAAGCTGGATTCTACAACACCGGGACTGATCCATGGGCGGGAGTCACTGGCAGATCTGTGAGTCAGGGCTGAGGGCTGAGCTCCTCATCAGACAGCTCTCAGCTCGATGCGGCTCCTCTTGAAGCTGCCTCCCGCCGCCGCCGAGCGCTGCTTGAGGAACCGGCGCAAGATGAATGGTTGTGAGGACTTTCGTAGCACAACACCAACAAACAGGCGCGCCAAAAATAAGAGCGCGCGCGCCACTGGCACGTGGGTGAAACCAGCGCCCATGGCGGCGGTGGCGGGACTGTGGGGACAGAGTGGGATGATGTTGTGGGACGACGTGGGGGCGACCCTGGTCACTGCCGTGGAGGCGACACACCAGGGGCGGTGGCGGTGACGAAGTCTGGGACGATTTTTCAGCGGGTGGACGATCAGTTGCGGTCTGTCGTCGCCTGCCAGAGCCGGGGCACCGCTTCAAAGAAGGTGCCAAGAGGCTGCCTCAATTATGGATGAATGCTCGCTGACGGACTTATTTCGAGTGACCACGAACTGGTGACCCGAGGGGGAGAGGGTGCTGTGGTCCGACAACCTTCAGCTGGGTGGCCAGGGTAAACGCTTCGATGGGAGACGGATCGACTGATGAATATTGAAGGCTCGCCAACAGTGGACCTACATTTTGCATGCCGTAGTGTGAGGCGTGAGCTCACAGATGCCAAAAATTCGCTTGACTTGGCGGTGGCAATGTTGCATGACGTTTAAGCCCTGATAGCCTAAATTTGTGCAGGATCAAACCATTACCGTTGCTGATTTTTATGTCCATGCTGCCTAACATCAGGGCTGAATGTTTGGGAAGTCACGTGTTATTGTAGTGTGCTAAAAGAATCAGAGGAATCAACAATTGGATTCATGACTACAAAACATAGGTACTCGTACAAAAACTACTGATGGACGATATGATACAGTCAGAAGCATTTTCAAGATATTTATTTTTCCACCCATCACATTTTAAAAGTCGACACCTTTTTATCAACAGCTTGCAAGCATGATTCCCATTCCATTTCGTTTAGTCAGGAACCGTTCTTGGGTCCTGTCGAATGTAGAATAATTGATTATTCAATGCTCATTGATAAACTGTTCACATGACCATGCGATGCTGGTCCATGAGTCAGACTTGAAAACGTGCTGGCAATAAGTTTACCCTTTTTCTCATATTATCAACGTCAAATGTCTCACGCTTCCTCGTGAAGTGACGAACGCCACGGAGTCGGAAAGTATCGTTTTAAGAAGCTTGTTCAACTTTTCTTAGCATCACCTTACACCAGTCACCACAATGAAGCTTGTTAACTCTTACACCAGTCACCACAATGCCTAGCTAGGTAGAATCGAGAAACCGATTTCAGAGTTAGCTAACCTAAGGCGGTGGCAAATTATTTTGTACTGGCCCAAAACGTAGTCCTACATGTGCTCGGTAGAATTTATAGGTAAATTATCACAGTAGAGTCTTGGAGTGGGTGTAGGATGCAAGAGAATCCAAGGGTTGGTGCAAGACGATTTAACCGCAACTGTCGATAATGCACGACCGCGAGGCCAAATAAAGCCTCCCTAACCGCATCGGGAGTCCTAGTCCGGCCAATACCCATCCTCATGCAGACCCCTCTGAATCCCCAGTGGCTCCTTATCGTCCCCCATCGTCCCCCGTCGAGCCGAAGTTGGCCCCGTCGTACCCGTCGTCCCCGTCGCCTCGTCGACAGCCGTCGGTCTCGACGCTCGGTGATGAACGACGGCGGCGACGCGCGTCTGGCCGCACGCTGCCCACCATCGGTCACCGGCGGCTCGTGCGAGACACTTCCGACGCGTGCGAGACGCTTCCGAAGAGTTTGACACGCTACTGACGCGCGCAGGAAGGCCAGGGGGATAACATGATATAGTGTTTTTTGTCTTGGGCGTTATGCGTTTGGTGATATGACATTGATTGTTGCGGTCCAAATAACGGCGATAAATATTTGTGCTTTCATTTTTACGCAAGCGGGCAAGCTTATGCCTGGAGTGGAGGTGACTGATGAGACCAATAAAGTGGTCTGAGGCGATGACGCGAAGGGCGCATGCAGAGCTCGGCATAAGTCACCGATCACCCATTGCCTATCATGGCACACCAAACTGCATGTATCATCGCGCACCATCACATGCTAGCTTTAAAGGGTAAAACGAAACAGGGTCAGCGATCATCAACCGCTCCCGGGCTGCCATCGCGCCACATACGCCGTCAGGGCGCCACAGTTGGCCGCCGATCGCCAGCCAGTGAATTAAAACCGCTGTGCCTCTCTCGTTATTAGCCTTCCCTGAAATTAGGTTTAAAATGAGGTGCGGTGTCCGCTCGGCCATATGTCTGACGGCCTTTGAGGTGCGCCGCGCCGTGTCTCGCCGCGCTGCGCCACTTCGCATCATGGCGCACTGTGAGCGTCACTTCCGCCGCACGGCGAAACCGGCGCGCCGCTCCGTTTGGCGACTCCATTGTGCGCCGCCATTGTCTCCGATGCGCGGCGACGTATTTATTTTGTCATTACTTACGGCGACAAAGGCACATCTCGTTGCGGCACAATGCGCCTCGCCCCCGGAACGCCAGCAAGTCATGCAGGCTGGCTGCGCGGCGCTGACGAGAGCCGGTACTTTTTTCTTTTCTCGGAGAAACAGGATGACAAACATGCAGTGGTCAGTTTTCTGCTGTCATGGGAGAGTTGGCTGAGGCTCCTAGTTTTCCAGTTGCCCTTTTCGTGTTCTGGCTGCCTGCTAGGTACTCAAGATGAGCAATTTTGCTGTTTGGACAGATGGATACCTGAAAGATATCATAGATTGAATTATCTTCGATATTCTTTATCGTCTTTGAATGTTGAGGCTCGCAATAAATCAAACTGAAGCAGAAGCTGCAGAGTGAAAAACTTTTGATCACATTATGTTGCAATAATTGCACAATTATCCGCTTCTTCTGATTCGGACAGTAAGTGGATGAAGAAAAATTGACACGAAAGAAATCACTCGATACTATATCATTTGCTTGACACGTTTCCGCTACCTGGCGGTTCCTTTTCATTCCGCCAAATGCATAATGGAGATTGACAGGTTTCTAATGATCATAACAATTACAGCGTTAATAAATTATCGGCAGCAGGACAATTAACGATTGACCAATGAGAACTAGCTTCGGTGTCCTCAGATATGCACGAGCCTGTCTGACAAAACTGATGAGTAATGCTACCAAACTCTATTAACATAAATCTATTCAACAGGAATTCGCAAAGGAAATAGGACGGGCGTGTCTTCACGCATTTGTCTTTCCGCCAATCAAGCTTCGATGCAGCAATAAGCCGCCTATATCTGTGTCTTTGCATCTCGAGAGCACATATGCAGACGTAGAAGTGTGGATAATTTCCGCGACCCATCAATTCTGCCAATTATCTGGCGACAGCCGCGTTTACACATCTGCGATGAACAAGCACGCGCTGTTGTCAGCGGAGCACATCTGAAACGATTAAAGCCCAATAAACGTCTCCACAATGGCCGTACGATTGAGTGAGCCGCTTTTGGTGAGCTGACGCGGTCCCTCGCCGTCTCGCGTCGGCCGAGTCGTTTCGCTAACTCGCGCTCGTGAAGTCCCGCACAGTCGCCGGCAGGCCCGGCTGGCGCTCCATCATTAGCTAAATGATTTCCTAATTGACAATAAGAACTGGCGTCCGTGCTCCATGTATCACAGCACCTCTGCTAAACGGACGTGTCACGGCCGGGCGGCCGTGCCCGTGCGGACTCGTAGCCAGCTGTAATTAAATTACCAGCCTCGCGACCAAATGCAGAAACGCGACAGTGCTTTCAACGGCGAGCTCGTTTATCAGCTCGGCTATATTTGTGCGTGTCAGCGAGACGGCCTGTTAATTAATGGGTGCAGCTTCTAATGCCTCATTTTGCATGCATTTTATGCATTAGCTGTCGGCGATTTGACGAAGGCGGACGCCGGAGGAAGCTGTGGTAAATTTGGAATTGTTCCTATCTCGCCGACAAAATAGGCGGATTCAGAGGAGCTTACCGCCCTGAGCTCGGGTGGTTGGCAGACAAACGTTAATTATGGTGGTGGCTGGTAGTGATGTGTTGAGAATTTGCTGATGGCTGGTGCTCTACGCTGCTAAAGCTGTGCTTCTTGAGGAGGTTGCGCTGTACTTACATACGCTGTTCAGAATTCAGCGTGTTTTCATGCCAGGATCACGTGCAACAGTTGGCTTCTCATGATTGCATATTTGCAACGTCCTTCTGGCCCATTGAGTTTCAAATCTCATAGTTGATTGGTAAAACTCCGAACTCGTTGCGAAATCATGTTTGTGCGTTTCCTGTACACATCCCTGGTTTCTGCTAGCAATGAATTCAGACAACCCCACCCGACCTCCTGAACATTTTCCCTGGTTTCTCGGTTTTCGCTAGCTGCCGTACTCCTCTGGTTCCCCGGTTCCCCCGCGTTCCAGTCGGTCGGTTCCGGCAGCCGTGCCGTCTGCCCCGCCGCGTCGCGAGATTGGTTCTGGGAGGCCGCTGTTTGCGACTGGCATCATTTGTCATCGGTGGTGGCGTGGCCGGCGGCCGGGCCGCGTGGTGCGCCGCGCCGACTGATTACCGTGGTGAGCGCCGGCCGCCGGCTGACCCGACCTGACCCGGCCCGGTCGCCGACCGCCGCCGACCGTCATCAGACGCCATCAGACGCCAGACGGACCGTCATCAGACGTCACCTGGCTGACGGATATCGGGGCCGACGTATGGCCCGCGGCGACGTCGTGGGAGGTGCCGGTAACTGGGCAGACTGCGGGTGTAGAAAGTCGGCACGCCTTTCGCGACGGTTGGGTTTAATGTCTGAAATGTCAGCTGCCTCGAATCGGTGCCTAAAAGTCAAAGCCTGGGTGTTGCGGAAAAACTTTGCTACCCGGACTAATTTACGTAGGAGGCTTCAAAAACAAGCTTTGAAAAGAGGAAAGTTTCGTGTTTTCTCAATCACCCACATGTAAGAGATGGGAAATGCCGAAGCCATGTGACTGTCATCGTCTGGTTGGCTGCTTGCTGTTTCTCGTTACCCATTAATCATTCACAAACTCAATGCATGGCTTGATTCAATGGACATTGGACATCCACCGGTTACCACCGACAAGTTTTGGGTGAGAGCTGCTGTGTCCTGAGTCACTGTCCCATGTTCCGTCCCGCCAGGCGCCGGCTGTTTTCCATCAGCTTCTCTGAGGCTCGTCACCACCTTTCATCGGCTCTCGGCGACACCGGTCTGCCTTTGAGACGCCGTGCAGCCATTGACGCGGCGCGCTGCGTCGGCCGCATTGTGAACGACCTCCCGGGCGGCGCCGGCGGCGACTGCGGCGCCTTTCACCCCAATCAGCGGCGCAGTAGCGCGCCTGTTTGCCTCCACCGCGCCGCATCCGTGCCGCCGCAAAGATGGAGGCCGCCGGACAATTATTGCGGCCGCAGGAGCCACCGCCGCGGCCGCGCTCGATCGCCGCGTGATGCCGAAAATTCGGGCCTCCGGGCTGGCCGGGGCGGCGGCGGCGGCGGCGGCGGCGCTCCATTATTCGACTGTCACCGAGCCGGCGATCCATCAGTGGCTGTCGCCCGGCCGGCCGGCGCGCCGCCAGCCATTGGTTGCCGCAGCGCCGCCGCAAAATTGCATTCCTCCCCTTCTGTGTTGTCTCAGATTAGGAGTTCTGATTGGCCGTACGGCGGCGCAGCGTGGCGTCGCAGGACAATGAACCGCGGCCAATTTCTATCAAAATTTCGGCCGGTGGTCTGCGCTATCAAACTTCAGACGGCGGGATTCCCGCTGGTCCTGG
This sequence comes from Amphibalanus amphitrite, assembly GCF_019059575.1. Classification (NCBI taxonomy): domain Eukaryota; kingdom Metazoa; phylum Arthropoda; class Thecostraca; order Balanomorpha; family Balanidae; genus Amphibalanus; species Amphibalanus amphitrite. Next base: position 2,842,555 of record NW_024881500.1, on the reverse strand, counting down.
CTCGGGCTCACCGGCCAGCGCCCACCAGGCCTCGGTCGACGGACTCAGAGACCGCAGCGGCCACCACCGGGGACACGACGCGGGTTCCGGACCCACTGACGGGCGCAGAGCCCGCTCTTAGTTCCGCTGAGGTGAAACTGACTCTGCGAGCTTCACTGCTCGCCTGGGAGTGCGTGTGGCAGTTCCCTCGGCCGCCGCCCCCGCCGCCGCCGCCGCTGAGGCCAGCGTCCATCACGCTATTTTGCATTGATTTGCCTGAGAATGTGGGGGCGCGCAGGCAAGGGTTAATTACCGCTGGGAGCAAGAGATAGCGGCGGCCCGGCGGCGGGGCGGCGGCCAATTATGTGCGGCTGAGGTCGATAGTTGTCCACCGGGACCGCACGGGAACCGTGGAGGGCACACGGGTATGTGAGGGAGCAGAAGGGTGTGCCAGGGAGCACACGTATAATCAGGGAGCACACGGTATGCCAGGGAGCAAAAGCGTATGTTAGGGAGAAGAGGAGTGCGTCAGGGACTAGGGAGTGCAAAGGTGCTTCAAGAAGCACATGGTGCGGTAGGGTGTTCATTGTTCAAACTTCAAATGGTACGTCAGAAGGCACATATTGTGTCAGTCGTCATTTGAACACAACAATGCGTCAGGGGCACAAGGATGCGTCAGAGGCACAATGGTGGGTCAGGGTGCACAAAGGTGCGTCGGAGAGTGCATTTGTATATTAGAAAGCACGGCTGTGCTTGAAGGCACACAGGAATACTGTATGGCGACTCGCCATACAGTATTCCTGTGTGCCTTCAATATTTTGCAAGCTACAGAAGTAGCTTGTCTCGCCATTGGCGAGACAAGCTACTTCGATTTTCATAACTCTTGCAGTTTATCCATCCAATATTTTTCCCAACAAAACACATGAATAAAAACCAAATGATGATCTTAGGATGCACAGAAGCTCCCTTGGAAGGATATGGACTGGAGAGCCTCAGACTGGAGAGCCTCAAAACCTCCATCTCCCCTGGCCCTGATGGTATTCCCTCAAGGGTACTGCGAGAACTCGCGGTCGCAATCAGTTCACCCGTCTGCTCTCTGTAATCTGTTCCAGAAGTATAGTGGCTCTCTTCCAGACGAGTCAAAGCTGAGAACCATTGTTCCAATCTTCAATGGTGGCTGCAGACTGGAGCTGCAGCAAACTACAGACCTGTGAGCCTGATACCAGTGCTATCGAATGTGCTGGAAGACATGGACAGAGACAAGTTCATGAAGTTCCTTATGGAGACTGGACAGCTCAACGATGCCCAGCATGGCTTCCTTCCCAAGAGGTCGTGTGCATCCCAACTCCCCTCAGCTGTGGAGGAAAAGACTCAACAGCTGGAGAATGGAGAGCTTGTCGATATTGCCTACCTGGACTTTCGAAAGTCCTTAGACTCTGTGCCACACGAGCGTCTGATTGCGAAGTTGGAGGGTTACGGAATTCGATGTGCGGTGCTCAAGTGGACTCAGGCATTTCTCACTGGGGTCAAAGAGAAGCGATCAATGGAACAAGCTCGATCCAACAGCCTGTCATGAGCGGCATCCCGCAGGGTTCGGTCTTGGGACCAACACTCTTTGTCATATGCGTGAACGACCTCCCAGATTGCGTCAAGGGCCAAATCACCATCTTCGCGGACGACGCAAAGCTGTACGGCTGCCTTAAAGGGACCCTCCCACCTTCAAAAAAGTTAATGAATGGGCATGAAAGTGATGTCGCTCGGTTCAGAAAGAGCAAAAACGAATATCTACCAAATGTCATCGAAAAATATTCACCGGTTTTCAAGATATTAGACTTTTACTTTTGTTTACTTTTTGGGATCCCCGCTGTTCCTAGCGACTTTATTGGAAAGTGCGGCATTTGTTGCGCGCAAAGCAGCATATACCACCGCGTGCTACAAAACGTTTTAGTCAAACATTTAACGGACGTTCGAAAGCCTGATGACGTCATCAGATTCCCGTAATGGTTAAGAGATAGGGACCACGCTGGTCCCACCCTGCAAGTAAAGGGAAGAAATTTCTTGAACACCATAAAGCTGCGGGGGTTGCGACCAGGATAAATGGTGGTTTCTGAGCCTGGCCGCAAACTTGGCTATCTCAACTCAAAACTAATGTTAAGGTGGGAGGGTCCCTTTAACCAGTCGCAGCCGCTGTAGTCTCCAACTGATGAGAGCGTCGCCCAGCTGCAGCTCGACCTAATGAGCGTCGCCCAGCTGCAGCTCGACCTAGTAGCCCCAGCAAACCGGCCAGCGACCTGGCTTCTCCCTTTCAACCTGAAGAAGTGTAAGGTTCTCCACCTCGGGAGAGGCAGCCCACGGTGCCAATACACGTTCCTGGGGGAGCAAGTTTCAGCGGTACCAGCGGTAAAAGCATGTTGCTGTCGCCATCAGCAGGGCCAACCAGGCTCTGGCAGTTATCCGACGCTCCTTTGAGCTACTGAGCGCTGCGAGACTCTCCCAGTCCTCTACAAGACCCTGGTCTAGCCGCACCTAGAGTATGGCAACAGCATCTTGGGCCCCTTCAACAAAGAAGATCAGTGACTGGTTGAGAGAGTCCAACGTAGAGCCGCGCGACTTGTCTCAGACATCCAACATCTCCCAACATCTCTCCAACATCTCGAATCAGAAACGGCTGCGCAGGCTTCGGCTGCCGTCCTTGCTTTACAGAAGGCGCAGGGGAGACGTTATCATGCTCTACCTGCTCATTACCGGTCTTCTGAACCTGAAGGAAGAATACTTTTTTCCAGGCTGCTCTCCCTCGGCAGTCGGCAAGCACAAGAGGCCATCCCATGAAGGTGGCCAAACCAAGAGCCTTGACCAGAGGAGCACGAAGAAACCACTGGAGCGTACGTGCGGTCAACGACTGGAACTTACTGCCGGCAGAATCCGACACTGAAAGGGTTCAAGAACCTCCTCAGCAAACACGGGTCGAGACATATGTACGATATCCCTATACCACTGACGTTGGAGCAACGAGAACCGCATAAGCCCGAAGAGATCGGATCGAAAAGGCCCGTCCATGGCCTCCAATAGTCCCGCCAACATTAAGGTAAGGTAAGATAAGGTACAACGCAGCCGAAAGTGGCGGCAAAAGAAGAACGCCCAAAGCACATCTTTGGCTAAGTTCACTTGTATGCGGATGCTTCCTGCAACACCAACTTCCCCTATCGAGTCGGTTGCGCAATGTGCTTTCGTGAGAGTATCATCAATCATGCATCCTGTATGAGAGAAACTCGAAACAAAATTATCGATCCCCGGAGTCTGAACTTCTTCCAGCACTGGTTACAGTTTTGTGCCAGTCAACATAAGTTTCCGAGTAGTGTTAGCTTTATGTCAATTCCTCTTAGTCTCTAATTGGTCTAGAAGTCAACTGAGTGCCACGATTTTTGAAATCATGAATCATAGTTAGATAACATGAATCATAACATGATTCATGCTATCTATGCATGAAGTAATTTGTGTTTTATTTGCTGTAACTCGTAATTGTATAATCGTTGACAAAAAATATGAATACGAATCGTTTTATAGATCGATTTTTCATTGGTCTAGTTTTACTCAAGCATAGCGTTTCTACTAACTCGCGTATGAAATTAGTTTCATAACGCGAGTGTCTGGAGGGGCTCTACAGAGCCCCTCTCTATCAGGTTCATATCTCCAAAACTTCTGAGCCGTTTTCCAGAATTGGAACGGCGTTTGGAATCTCTGGAAACCTGTAGATAGCGGCCTAATTTCGATAACCTGAAAGCCGTTGATGATATCGGGAGTCAAATTCAATGTTGGTTTGCCAACTCATTAATGTACCGAGAGTGTAACCTGTGAGTCTTGTATTTTCTAATTGCAAATTGTATGTTTGAGGTCTTAGCTAATAGCTAGGCCATGTTAGATCACCAAAGGTCAAAAACATTCAAAGGCATGCGCAATGGTAACGTATTTGTCATGGATAATGTATGTGTAGTAGGTCAAGTGACAGTTTATTATTCATTTTGAGCATAAAATTCGGATATAGTGTCGTCTGTGCCGTCTGAGGCCATTTTAAGACAGGTATAGTGAACAGTGATGGACAGGTCAAGGTGAGATACAAAAAAAAAAAATAGGATGCCTATAAAAAGAGGCCTATATTAGAGGTTGTTTGAGCTCAAGAACACGATGGTACTGTGAAATGATTATCGTGATTATCGTGAAAACACTTGATTATCGTGAAAATAATTGACAGAAGTACTCGTAAAATATATAAGACAGCACAAGATGCAGCAACTTTCACATTTTTTAGCTTAAGATTTATGGGGCATGTAGTTTACCATCATGGTTGCCGTTCTCTTCCATATTTTTAAGAAAAAATAAAATGATGATCAGCATTGGCAAAACAGTTAAGCTTATACAAAGAATCGGCACTTTTCAAAGTTCACAAATCTAACACTGCAATATTCTTCGGCATCTCATTCGGTGAAATCAGCGCCAGCTTAAAAACTGTGTTCGTGCCAGTGACACTCTGACGCAATTTTCGGCCAGCCAAAATGGATGCTACGGAAATGAAAAATTCTATTTGGACACAAGATGCTAATTAAATGCAGCAGAAGGTACTGAACGTGCTTCTGAACAGGTCTAGTGGTTTGAAAGATAGGTACTGAAGGAAAACGTTGGAAATTCCGTTAAGTCGGTCTCGTGTCATTTAATTTAGGTTTTGTGAGACCTTTGCCAGTCAGGGACGGGGTTCTTTTCATCCTACCAGCCATCACCCAGCTAGCCCGGCGAATCAGAAAGTCAGTTTGACTCCCTGTTGTGGAATACCGATAGCTGGCACCCTACCACGAGCGTTTCTATCCTGAATTTTGAGGAGCCTTCGCTGAAATAATCTACGGGCACCAGACCGGGGCCGGACCGGCAAACCACGTAAACAACAGCCGTCAGGCCAGCTCCGTCCCAGTCGCGCGTCCCCCGCCGCACCGGCCGGGTACCGCGGCGACCCTACCGGTAAACAAGGCACCCTCCCGGCGACCCGCCGCGACCGGCAGCGCAGAGACATCTAGCGACAGCGCCGCGAACCAGGCTGACAGTCGTGATGGATGCGCCGGCCGCTCGCATTTAAGCGGTCTCCGATTGGTTAATGGCTTTTTAATTTGTGTACGGTATTCAGCAGCGGCGATAATTATCTCCGCAAAGAATGGAGCCGTATGATTGATTCGCAGTGGCAGAACACGGTTTGAGAGCGGCTACTGGCTGCCAACGGGGCTCGCGCCGCACTCTGGGGCCGCCGAGACCTGTGCAGAGTCGCGTTCTGTCACCTGGCGCGCGCGGAGGGCCGCCAGGGCACACGCGGTTATCGCTCTGTCACCATCCATCAGCGAGCTGACGGACGGCAGTGGCGCGAACAAGGCGATTGGACGCTGAGCGCGGGACCGCCATTGGAGTCAGCTGCCGCAGGATTTACCGGTGATCAGTGCTGAGGCAACCCGTAATGGCGCTCCGCTGCTGACAGAACGGGTTTGGGGGCAGTAGCGCGAGCGAGGAGCAATTATTTAAGTGTGAGTTTACATAGGCGCTTTCTTACGACTCGAATAAATATCTAGGCTGGGGTGTTGAAAAAAGCGAGAGGCCTGGCTATAGCCAGGGTAACAGCAGTCACCTATGACTATAACTTGGGGAGCATTATTTTGAGCATCTGTATAAAATTGCGCCACAAAGAAGCATTACGCTTACCATCGAGAGTTGAGAAAATAACCATAACTTGCAAATATATAAAAACATAGTTCGAATGTTACTTTATTGCTGTTAATTAAAAACGGTTCAGGTCCAGTTCTTCCGCTGACGTAATTATCGAGCTAAGAGGGCATTGGTCATAAAACATATCCACTTCCAGGGCTTATTTCTAAGATTGAAACTGAACATATGTTTAATTCTTTCAAACGATAACTTATGGATTTAGTTCTTATAATATTTAGCTAACCGAGGAAGTAACCAAGGATCGTTTCAAATTTCAATGAAAATCATGATGGAATGGGGCATTTGAGCATACTTGCCCATGCTTGTAGTAAAAAGAGCAAGTAGCCTACGAATATATTCAAGAAGCAATTACATATAAATGAATATATTCGTAGGCTACTTGCTCTTTACTACATACCTGTCCAATACATCTACACTTGCCCGTACTTGGTGGCAGGCGCGGATACAAGGGGGGGGCCATGGGGGCCATGGCCCCCCCCCCTTGGCCGATTTTTTTCAAAAATAAAATAAAAAGTTAAAAAGTTTAAAAGCTGAAAAGGGGGCCTCCTGAAAATAAAGTGGCCGAAATCCGATGAGTTTTTTTTTAACCTACCCACTTAGTTATTTCTTAGAAGACTAGCTGAGAAGACTTCTTTGTTAGAAGATTGGTAAAGTTTTTCATAACTTGGAGGTCTCTTATACTCACAGAGATGACCACTTTTACAGGGCCTCCTAACCTGCACAGAGGGCCTCCAAGCCTGCACAGATGTTGAGATGTTGCCTGAACAGCTAGATAAGCTCAATAGACGCAGTTTTTTTTTTGGGGGGGGGGCCCAACAAGTGGGAAGATGGGGCCTCCAACAGGTGGGATTATGGGGGGGGGGGCCTCCTGGTTTCTAATGGCCCCTCCCTTGGAGATTTTCTGGATCCGCCCCTGCTTGGTGGACCTGCTCCCAACATATATCCATTACATAGGCGGCGGAACGGGGAGGGCACCGGGGCACCGTGCCCCCCTTTGATTTTGGCATTTTAACATTAGCCCTATGGGCGTTGCATGGAAAGAATGGGATCAAAAGTCGGCAGTGCCCCCCCCCCCCTTAATTGAAGGTGTTCCGCCGCTACTGATTTATTAGGAATGTCGCCCTTGCATGTCTTTTCTGGATTGATTAAATGGAATATCCAGGTCAAGGTCATTTATATCAGCATCAAAATTGTCGTCAGAATTTACTCACAGTAGGGAGAAAAGGTACCAGTAAAAAAGGGCAATATAACAGAAAAGGGCAAAGTAACACCATACGCGAGCCGAGATTATTGTAGGTGTATAACGAGCAAGCAAACATGCGACGATCAGATGACAGCAGAAAGCAGTGCATCGATCGCAAAACCGCAATAGGTAAAGGGTTTGGGAGTGTGGAAAGAGTGTGGGCTAGGTTGGCAGAGGGATGGGGGTTGGGGTTCAGGCAGAGTCAGGGGGAGCTGGAAGAGGGGTGGGGGTCAGTCAGAGTCGGGGGGAGGGGGTGGGTTGGCACAGGGGTGGGGGTCAGTCACGGTGCCTCGGGGCGCTGAGTGATGATCAGTTTCCTGGCTGCCCGGACCGGCCCGACAGGGCGGAAATGCACAGAGAGAGCCTGCCAGCAACCCCCCCCCCCCCCGGAGAGGGGGGGCGGAGAGAGGGCAGAGCGGGTCGATAGAGCACGGAGGAGATGGTGCGCGAAGAATCAATCTGGCGTCCTTCCCAAAAGCTTCGTGCGCCATTATATGAAGAATGAAGAGACAAAAGTGCTGATGGGAGGTCGTGTGGTAAGATTAAATGTGGGTGCAGTGAATATCAGTGATACCCCGCGGTGAGTGGTGAACTCCAAAACCGCTGATCACGTTTGCCTTAGCTTAGCTACGGCGATCGAGTCTCTTCTCATGTTCTCAGCAAAGCTTCTTTTCTGAATGCCAATATAGGAGTTAACCCTAGAACGCCTAGAGGGGGGGGGGGTTGTATCAACCCCCCCTGAGGTTTTTTTCGAAGTGCACGCTAAACGGCTTGTCGTAGCGGGCTGAAATTTTCAATACCCTCTGGGGAAACCTTTGCGCATCTTTTGCCGAAAAAAATTGATCGGGTCATGTCAGGTCACGGAGTTATGACCTCATAAGAGGTACAGCCTCCGGCCGACAGTTTCCAAACGTGTGCGCCGAATCCCTAGGTTTTCTGCCGGTGATACCCACATTGTTTGATGGATCATGATGAAACTTCCCATGCATGTTGGGGCAAGCATTGGCTATCGTGTGGTGCAAGAAAATTGACCGGGTCAGGTCAGGTCACGGAGCTATGACGTCACAAGAGGAACAGCGTCCGGTACTATTTTTGAAAAGCGCCCGAACCACTATTTTGCTAATTCTTGTCACCTCAATGGGAATATGCAGCAATATTAGCTTCTATAGGGAGCAAATGGACCTCCCAAATCCAAAAATACAATCAGATTTCAAAAATTTAAATTTTGATTTTTCGAATTTCTGCCGCCGACTGTGACCTTGCCGACTTCCGGCGCTCCCAACGCGCCATTTTTAGAGCTAGGGAAACGAAATACATACCAAACGATAGAGAATTGATCAAGGAACACGATAGTGAAGGTTTCAAGTCGATATCTCCCACCGTTTTGCCGCAATCGCCGCGGAAAGTTGAAAAAGTTTGATTTTTTTCGGAAAATTTGACTTTGACCGGTCATAAGTAGGTCAAATGTTGACCTAGGACCAAAAAATATACCACCAATCGCGAGATATCGTTGAGAGCAATCCGTTGGTTTTTTCCGCTAAGCTCTACGGCCTTCCGTTTCGAAACGCCAGGGGGGGGGTCGTAACAACCCCCCCCCCCCTGGTCGTTCGTGTTATGAGAAATGGCCTGGTCGTGCGAGGGTTAACGTTGGTAACTCCTACGTTACCAACGTGTTGGCAACATGTTGCCCAATGCTGAATACGAATGTGGCTATCAGCGCAGCACAAATAGACCAGTTATTACATATCATTATTTCTGCAGAGAACGTATGCCTACAAGCAGGAAACCTCCATCACTTCACGAAATGTCTTTTTTTTCCTAAGACGATTTCCAGAAAACATGGGTTCTGAGCTCAGGAACAGATACCGCAATAATGCGTTTGCAGTTCAGAATGAACCACCACAATAACAAGTCTCCTATACCAACGATATCATTTATGGCCTCTATAGCCTATATCCAGGCGTCGAGCGGGTGGACTAGGCTAAAGATTAGAATCGGTGACATGCACATTGCACCTTATATACATTGCACAACCAAATTCAAAGCGACGTGCACGTGCAGCGTGCCTCCGATCACCAACAACATGCTTTTCTACACCATATATACTGAGCAAGGTGATGAAAACGCCTTCCTGAATCATGCAGACGTTTTCCAGGCTATGTAAGTTATTATCAACATAACTGCGGCAATAACTATCACTTTCTTGGAGAGATGTTTGGCTATGTTCCACGCCAGAAGATGGGCACTGGAATTTCCTTCCGTAGCAGTCGTGGGCGAAGGCGCCAAACTCCGTGTGCAAGGGCGACAGAAAAACGTTATTGCCATAGGGCGGCAGTCTCAGCTATGGCCATTTCGGCCTTGCTGCTATAGGTGTTACTGCTGGTTCTGGGGAGCAGAGTGACAACCACGGACCAGTCATGAACAGTATGATCTCCACCGGCTCTGGTTTTGGTAGATCACTGAGCTGGCCCACACCGCTCTGATGGTAGAGCGTAGGCCAGAGCGAGAGGGCAAACTCAGAGTTGAGGGGCGGGTGAACATGAGATGCAGCTGGATGTGGTGATGGGCAGCAACAGCAGCAGCAGCAGCAGCAGCAACAGCAACTGCAATACAAGCAGCGGCGGGATGACGATTGCCTGCAATACTATTATTGTTTTCTAGCCCGAAATGATAAAAAACATGTTTGCAGGGCGACTTGCAGTTACAGGGCGACTTCCGGTTGACATTGTTTCGATTGATAAAATAGGTAAGAGAAAATCGTTCCAACCTACTTCGGCACTCTTCAACTAGCCAAGTGGCTTGGAAAGATGATTTACGACAAACGCATTGACCGATACATCCGTCAAATCTCATCACTGACTCTCGCTATCTCCCACTCATGGCAGAGCTCCCTGAACCGGCGCCCCTCTATAGATGGATGTCCTCTGCTATCGCCATCCATATCCCTTGGGGGCGGAACACACTCTGCCCGGCGGCACTATTCATTATCCCAGTTACAGGGCGGCCGAGTGGCCTGGGGCAGCGTGGCCCCACCCACCGGTCGGAGACGGATGGAGTTTCACGGCAGCGCGGCTAACGGACTGGACCCCTCCCGCTGTCCCTCCCCGCCCTCTGCCAGCCCCTCTCTACCCCTCCAGGCTCCTCCCGGTCCCTCTCCTGGCTCCTTACAAGCCTCTCCTGGCTACTTCCCCTTCTCAACCCCCTCCCAATTCCGCCCAAACGCTAGTGGCCCCTTCTGACCTCTACCGGTCTCTTCCTGCCCCTCCCGTAGACATTTCTTAGCCCTTTTCCAACATCTTCCCGGCCTCTCCCAAATCCATCCCTCTGACCCCTCCTGATCCCTTCCTCTGACCCCTCCTGGCCCTGTGGAACTGCCCCCCCCCCCGCCCTATCTTGTCATCTCCACCCCGAAAACGCCCACCTAGGGCACAAATCCTCAGCCAATATCCAAGGAAGGAACCCTCCACTCTAGTGATGTCAAATACGGAAAATTTGGAAACCGATACCAAACCAAATGGCAAATACCAACCGAAACAATAGGAAAATACCGAAAACCAAACCAAATTTTAAAACTGATAGAAATACCAACGTTTTACCGAATTCGGAGCATCTTATACATTAGTGAAGCTTCCTTATACCAACAAAATACCAAATGCATAAGGTTTGAAATACCAAATACCAGCTTGGTATCTGTTTGGTATCGGTATACCAAAAAGTTGGTATCCGATTGACATCACTACTCCACTCTTTACCGTCCAGGCTTCAGTACATCGGTGACGGGAAATGACAAATTGGCGATTTTGAAACACCGTTGGCCATTTCTTTTACTAGGTATGTGATAAACCCTCAGACTCAGTAGAGTATTTATCAACATTCAGCATGCTTATGAATTCTGATGTGATCGTGGCTATCTGATGCTATGAGATTTATGTGCACGTGATTGTAATAAATTGTTGTTATTGGGATAGAAATATGATACATGGTACGATCATGTAAAACTCAATTGTGTTTTTTCTGCAGGATCATATGCGATCGGTTTTGGGGAAGAATCCGCTTGTGACGCTTTACATGCTGCTATAATCCCATTGAAAGGCCTCTAAACATTTATCGTTTCAAAAACAAACAAAAATGACATTTCAATGCGATTTTCAAACGTTTTGGGACACTATAGACAGTTGCAATTTAGGGAACTAACCGTAATCCGTATTATCTTTACAGCTTACGAGCTTCACAGCCCACAGTCACAGTCAATGAATCTATCTTCACAGTTCGTTGACTGAAAAAGGGCCAATTTTGACGAATAACATTTTTTTTTTTTGTATCCACTTGGTGGATCCATCCAGCCATCTTCAAAGGGAAGGGCGAAAGCCGACATTTTTTTTTGGGGGGGGGGATATGGGCGTTCCATAACTGTTTTTGAAATGTAGGTACCGATAATCCCTCCCCCTTAAAAAACGGCGTAAGTTTTATTCATGCCATGGCAATTGTCCAATCGTCACATTCCAAAAGAATTCATTCGACATCCAATAATCGAAAGAGCGCAAAAATCATGAATAGGTATGTATTCTTTTGTCAAATCAATTTCAGATCTCCGAAGGTATCTGAAATGATACAATTTTCCCGCTTTTGATATGCCCGGACTAAATGGGATTGGAAATGAGGCTTTCTTGACCGGTAGCGGCGGAACACCTCCAGCTAAGGGGGGCGGGGGCACTGCCGACTTTTGGTCCCATTCTTTCCATGCAACGCCCATAGGGCTAATGTTAAAATGCCAGAATCAAAGGGGGGCACGGTGCCCCGGTGCCCTCCCCGTTCCGCCACCTATGTTCTTGACTCTTCTCTTGCATGCATGTCTGTCATCTTTTGACAACTGCGGTCCAGAGGAGATTTTAAGGGGATGAATTCTATTTGATAGAGGGAGAGGTCAGCCCACGTTTTGGCCACCCCTATTCCTGACTTTGGCGCGGTTGGCCACCTTTGGATCCGCCAATTATTGTACCGAATTTCCGACCAGGCGAAATGTTTGGCTTATTTAGGCGAGCATGCATTCTTTCTCCGGAGCCAATATTTAAATTCCTCATCTGGTTAACCTAGAAAAACACTTTCGAACATTTGACTCTAGACAATAATGACTTACAGACCTACAGACAATAGTGTAAAGTTGAGAAAATTGATTGATGGTCTCATATAAACTCAGCGAACTCTGCACTTTTCTCTCATTGCATGGCCTACCGTTGTCGATAATTATGTGTGAATTTAATCGTGACATACTTTCCAGACGTATTTCATATCGATGGCACATTTTTTTCATAAATATGTCTGTCCTTAATTGATATACTAGCGCATCTTCATTGACACGCAGACATTAGCATTACCCGTTCCGTATCCCTCAGGGACAGAAAGACTCCTTTCCCGTTCACAATGAAACCCGCCCGCCACGTCACCTACTGGCCATCGGCTTACCTCTGTTTCACCAATCCGCCGCCGCAGCGCTGCTGTCGCCTGAGCCACGATCCAGCTCGAGCGCGCGCGGTGGGATCCCACCGCGATCAGTGCCTGGCCTGGGGCATTTGGAGGCCGGAGAAACCTCGCCCGGGCGGAGGCTGTTTTCCAAAGCAGTAAGGGGCGTGGAAGAGAAAGCGGCACAGAGACGGGAATACGCGGGATGAGGTACGCTTATGAGCGTGTCGGTCGGCGTAGCTGTAGTAGGCGTGTGCCGGAGGCGCTGAGGTCCGTCCCGGTCCGGCCCCGGCCTACGCTGGTGTGGTGAGCTGTGTATGAGATCGAGGCTCGGGACGAGGACGCCGCAGCCGAAATTACAGTCACAGGAGTTACATGGTTACTGTGTTTCATGGTTTGAGACAACATCAATGTGGGATGTCATCGGAAGCAGGTATAGGTAAAAGCTTGATAATGTGTGTGGACGAATTGCTATGTTTTTTTTTTAAATAATAATTTTCATGTTGTTGAATAGAAAATATTCCTACTGATATGTGGCCTGCTCATTCCCCATATTACATTTTTCTCATTGTCCATTAGAAAATAGAAGCATAAATTACCTACCTACCTATCTTTCTTAGAGAGTGCCTGAAGCATGCCACGGATTATTGTTTTCCCTGCACAGTCCCTTCAATTCACTATAGTTCGTTTTTCTTAAGTTTGCCCCTCACTGTAAACGTCTTTTTGAACACAGCACGAGAATTGCTAGCTGAATTACTGAGAAAACTGGTTGGCGCACATTGATTTCACCAGATTTCACAGACGATCAATTTCATCAAATTTATTTACTTTTTCACAGACTCGTAGCTCGTATTTGCCAATACCTACAGCCCCACAGGGATAGACGACTTCTCAGGAACTATGTCTGAACTAATAAATTGCACGGCGCTTAACATAACGTTAAATCGTTGGTGTTCAAAACTTATTTTGAAAATATTATTCACATCTACAATACAATGTGCGCTAACCAGTTTTCTCAGTAATTCAGCTAGCAATTCTCGTGCTGTGTTCAAGAAGACGTTTACAGTGAGGGGCAAACTTAAGAAAAACGAACTATAGATATTCTGGTTTCATATTCATCCATAACTGTATCTACCCAGCATCGGCAGCTATGTGGTGCGATGATGGCCTCCTCCCCTTCCCTAGCTGGGGGGGGGGGGGAGGGGGCATCATTCCTGACCACTGCTCGTCCATCCACCGCCTCGCCGGGCTCCAGCGATTGATCACAGCCTCACCAAGTGTGGCCAAACTCGTCCGATTAATTAATCGATCTACTCTCTCGGCGGACGATGACTAACCTGTCGCCACCGCTCGTCGTCTCAGCGTAGACCGTTTGTAACCGATCGCAACGCCATCTATAACCCACAAATGACGTCATCAGGGGTCATCATGAAGACTGGCGTGTCTCCAGCACCGGCGAGCGTCCATCAAATGTTCTCAGGCGGCGAGAATATAGTCCGTTTGTCCTCTTTTCCCAGGCTCGGCGCTGATACACCCCCCCCCCTCCCCCCGAAGCTGATTTCTCGCTCTGAGGCTGTTACCTCCATCCCACTGTACCCTGACCTCTGCTGACCTGCTGACCCGTCCGCCTGCGCCGTCTCAGCGACCGTCGGCTGGCAAAATAAACCACGGGTCAGCGTGTCCCGGCCGGCCGGCGGCGGCGGCGGGCACCCTTTGATGCTGCCCTGCCAGCGACGGAGGAAGCTGGTCGCGTCATTTATCAGACTGATGTCGTTAATCAGCCCCGCAGGGGTGCGGTGGTGTCACCCTCCTCCGGGGAGAGGGGGCAGAGGGGCGGAGCGCCAGCTGTCAGCCGAGGTGCCGTATGACGGACGGAACGCGGCGGTACGGAACGGGTGACGGATAGATGACGGACGATTGACGGATATTTGACGGATGGTTGACGTAAGAATGACTTACCAGTGACGGTATTCACGAATGGATCGAATGGACGAATGGCATGCAAGTCTTCAGTTAACATAGCTGAACAAAAAAAGCTTATGATTGAACACGGTATTTTCCGTATTTTAGTTTTTGAGCTCTGCAAAACCACTATGAGCAAAGTTGTATCACGCTGCAATGCTGCTGACCCATGCAAACAAGCCTTGAGCTTCAAATGCTGCTAATCTCTGAATGAAATGTTACTGGGCGCAAGAGCAGTTGGACCCCTTTCATAATGTGAGGTTTGACAATGATTGGAAGCTTACATACATTTAGTGCATTGTGGCATCTTCTACTTCATCCTGCATGTTCCTGAACACTGCAGTACACTCGAATGCCACAATGCTGACACTGGCAGTGGCATTGTCACCATGGCCTTGACACTGAACCAACTATTAATCCTTTCATGACAGCCACGGCAAACTCGAGGTGACAGGTTAGCGATCATGTGGCCAGGAGCTCTGTCACTGGCACCTCGGGTCAGTCAGGCGCCCGACACGCCAGGTCACCCGCCCTCAGGCGCAGCTCTTAATCAAACTGGAAAACAGTACACCCGATGGCTGCCAAGCCACCCGCCCTGAGCCCGGCTAATTATAGGCCAGATTAATGATATATCGGGCAGAGGCGAGGCTACTTTCGACCCCGCGCCGCCTCTCGACGATTATTTCGGGAGAGGCCGCGGTGTAGCGCCCGGTATGTGATTCATCGTAGGCTGCACGCGCCCGCGGCGCGACTTTGTTTTCGTCGAGAGTGGTCAGTGGCTGGAGGCAATGTTGTTGATTCACTGCACTCGGCTGGAGCGGCCGGAGCGTTCCTCTGCTCCCGAGTGGTGGTCGAGTTTCCCCGAGGGCCCCAGCCCGGCGCGATTACATTCCTTCTGCAGGAATTACATTCAGTAAGAACCGGACGCTAGTGAAGAGAAATGACACGACTCGGCCTATGCAGTGCGATTTGTGCGAGACACTGATTCGGTGATGAGACGGACTACACTCTGATCAAGAGAGACTTTGGGAAAGACTTGCAATGGTCTGGCCCAAAGTATCGTACCAAAACTGGTCGGAGACAAAATGACTTGTTCAGTTGATTGAAGCTATACATGGTGATCCAAAACATTTGGAACCCCTAACTTAAAATGTCTATAAGTCCGAAAGTATTCACTTTATTGACATATTGCGAACACCATTAGAAAGAGCATTAAATCCTCTAAAAAATCACGTCAAATTGGTGCATGTATGTTGTAAAGCATTGGCACACTATTAGCTTTTGGAATGAGCGTCAGAAAACTGAGTGAAACTAATCACTACGTTTCCATGACACGTCTAAATCGATTTAGCGAAATTTCACGTGCGTTTTTCTCGGAAACTGTTTACCTTATGCAAAAAATGAGCGTACATATGGTTTAAGCTAGCACTTAATCCTATATTTACATTTTTTAATTACGCCTAAATGCTATGATGGAGCAAATCCATTTTTCAAAATCGGCTTAGATTGTGCCATGGAAACGTAGCCATTGTTAACAATGCGCTGAAATCCGTTAGCACTCTATCTGTTGTCTTTTTGCGAATAACACCACATACAAATTCAATTTCATTACATAAAAGCTTACACAGAAGCACAGAGTAGAACAGATACCTGATACACGCGTCCTAGCTTCCGCTGTTCATCCCAGCATGTGCTCAACGCGAGCTCCGTGGGCCGTCACGCAACCCTGCAGTTGCTTGGGGACAGCTCCGTCTGCGCGGACCAGCAGTCTCTGGGACAACTGGTCCCAGCAGGTCGTCAGCCTTTCCTTTCCTTACAATAGCACGTGAATGAGCTACTTTTATTCATGAACCTCCAACAAGCGACATGGTCAGAACAATAAACCGTCAATCACTGATTTGCGCATAATGTTCAAAACCGTTTCACTGAGTTTCGTGACACAAATTTTATAGGCATATGTCTAGGGCAATATTTATGATAATAGTTAAGTTCAATCAACTTAATTTCATAGAGAATTGAACGCGCTTTCTAATGGTGTTTGCAATTTGTCAATAAAGTGAAAATTTTCTGACTTACAGACATTTTAAGTTAGGGGTTTCAATTTTTCTGAATCACTTTTCAATTTTTTTGAATCATAATGTCAATGTCAAACCTATTCAGTTCCTATTCAAATCAAACATATAAGCAGGAAAATCTCAAAACCACTTCCACAAAATGCTGGATGTCTTTTAGTCGCAATAATTGCATCTATGTGATTCTCAAACCAATCGACTGATTCAGCATGACGTTTCGAGTCGAGTCGATTATCTGACTTTCATTCGATCACTTTTACTTTTTGCACATAATGATAGTGATTTCCGGAGTATATCAATTATCAACCTATTACAGGTGCTAGGTATACTGTCCCGCGAGACAACTCATTTTTGCGGCACAGCATTCACGTCTCCGCCGCTTTCTCAGAAACGCGGCAGTCGCCCGCTAGGCGGCGGCGAAGGACTGCAACGTGGTGTTAGAAGCATGAAGTTACTGATAGACTGCGCCGCACGACACGCAGGATTCCGGCACAGTCTACTTCAATTTTTTAATGATCCGTCCACGAAAAAAGCTTTGAATACATTGAGGCGTTGCAAAGCAAGGACAACCGCACACAAAAGTTTCAGTCTGCTTTTACGCACACTCAGAAAACACTTTGAGAACATTTTTTTAATAAATTGAAATTGAGTACTGAAACAAGCCTCAAATGAGTCTGGTTTTAAAAACAGTTTCAGTAAGGTTTCCTTCTAGGGCTCATGTACTTTTAGCCCGAATACTGGATTCAAGTGAGACCGAAATTGTGGATCGGGCTGAAAACTGGTTTCATAGTGAGACAAATTTTAAAAGCTTGACACCCATAATGGGTACTGACTGAGATCTGTTCCTGCGATCAATGGCGTTGCTCAGAAAGTATTCTCAAAATGTGTGGTCTGTTTTGAATAGGGGACATTAGCCCGAAAACTGGTCTCTGAGACCGAAAATGGAGAAACTGTTTCCTCAGTGCAGTACAGACACTCTGAAAAAAAATATCCTTTTCCAAGATAATCGAATTACTAATCGTTCCCAATAACGCAAGCTTCCTTATAAACGGAATTCGGAAAGCATTATCGCCTTTCAACGTGCCTCCCATAATACGTCTCAATCACCACTTGCGCAGTTTTAGAGCGCTTAATTCAATAATAAATTTACAGCGCTTCCAATCTGAGCGGTCCTCTGTGTGAAAATCCAAGCTCACCTCCCGTAGACGACTGTGTCGCCATGTCTCGACTTGTGTCCAACTGTCCACGCAGTGTCACCGTCCTCACAGCCACAATGGTCAGCCTCAGGGCATGGAGCCCGCATGGGCTGACCGCGAGAGGTCAGCGTCCGACGCAGCGGGCCCACGCTGTCCCAGACGCCTCAGGGATGACCGCCGCCTCCGCCGTCACCGCGTGGAGTCAATGAAGGTAATTGTCGCCGCTGGCCAGGATGGATCCCAGGAGTCTTTGACAGGAGTCCATGGTGGATGAACTATTGTGCCTACTTACTCCTAGTGAGCCTTAGATTCGGTAGCTTTCGCAGTCTTTGAAGAAGATTCAGACGTTTTCATGATGTTCATTGGCATTTTTATTCATGTCTACATACATATACCAGGCGCGGATACAAGGGGGGGGGGGCCATGGGGGCCATGGCCCCCCCCCCCCCCCCTTGGCCGATTTTTTTTCAAAAATAAAATAAAAAGTTAAAAAGTTAAAAAGCTGAAAAGGGGGCCTCCTGAAAATAAAGTGGCCGAAATCCGATGAGTTTTTTTTTTAACCTACCCACTTAGTTATTTCTTAGAAGACTAGCTGAGAAGACTTCTTTGTTAGAAGATTGGTAAAGCTTTTCATAACTTGGAGGTCTCTTATACTCACAGAGATGACCACTTTTACAGGGCCTCCTAACCTGCACAGAGGGCCTCCAAGCCTGCACAGATGTTGAGATGTTGCCTGAACAGCTAGATAAGCTCAATAGACGCAGTTTTTTGGGGGGGGGGGCCCAACAAGTGGGAAGATGGGGCCTCCAACAGGTGGGATTATGGGGGGGGGCCTCCTGGTTTCTAATGGCCCCTCCCTTGGAGATTTTCTGGATCCGCCCCTGACATATACCAAATGAATCATGCTAAGCCGGTTGCTTTGGCTTTGGATGGTTGTCTTAGATCTGTAGTTTAATGCATTTGGCTAACTTAAAATCTGCTTCAATGGGAAATGTAAAATACCTTTGACCCGGCACCCCCTGGGCTATTTCCATTCCCACGACAGCCTGGGGAGGGGGCCGGATCCGACCTCCCCTGCTATCTCGAGAACCAATGGTCGTATCGAGCCCCGCGAGGCGGCGCTCGAAAGCTCTCTACGAGACCTTCCCAAAGCACTCTAAAGATTTTAAGATTGAGGTCAACCTTCGGGTCAAGGTCAGGTCAAATATAGAATTCTGGGGATTCTGCATGATGAGGCTTACGGACAGCGGAATCGATAGCTCCTGCTCGAAACTCACCAAAAATGACCTCAAAAAAGACTTAATGAAGGCACCATGTGCGTATAGGGGTCATACTAAGCACAGGTTATAATCAGGTCAGGTCATGGAAGGTCACGGTAGGTCATTTTCTGCTACGTGGGCATGCGACACATGCTTTATGGGATATTTTTTCACGCCGAATCCGATGGTCATGGTTATATGTGACCCAAAGTCACTCTCCTGGTCATCAGTGTGTATTGAAAGCATAAATAATCGTTTACACCATACCTACATCGCCAAGTCAGGGCTAAGAAAATGTCAGTTTTTCGATTTTTTTTATTTTTGACAAAAAAAAAACACTTTTTAGACGAGCTTTGTCCCAGGAATCTAATGCTGCCATTTGTTTTCACCTGCAATGTTCAGAAGTGCCTAAAACTCACGAAAAAAGTTATTACGTCACCATGCCCTTTACATGTTGGAACCATAGGCGTAGGAACAGGGGGGGGGGCCAGGTGGGCAAGTGCCCACCCACTTTTCGAGGTGGGGGGGCCAACCATGTGTTTTGGCCCACCCACTTTTTACTCGAGGCCCCTCGTCTCGATTTGAGAGGACGTCGTCACCTTCCAGAATAAACAAACTCGGTAAAAATAAGTTCCACGAATCCCCACGCACGGACTCCAAGGGGCCGTGATGGATCCAAGGAGGCCCTCAGTTCATACTTATCAGTCGAAGCCCCTAAGACTGATGCCCTGAGAGGCCCTAGTGGATCTTAGGAGGCCCCAATATCCACACTGGTCTGAGAGGCCCCTCCATCCACACTAGTCAGAATAGGCCC
Source organism: Amphibalanus amphitrite (assembly GCF_019059575.1). Classification (NCBI taxonomy): domain Eukaryota; kingdom Metazoa; phylum Arthropoda; class Thecostraca; order Balanomorpha; family Balanidae; genus Amphibalanus; species Amphibalanus amphitrite. The sequence continues at coordinate 2,822,813 of NW_024881500.1, read as the reverse complement.
CTGACACTGGCGGTCTAGCCGAGGCCCCCTACCCTCACTAGTCAGAGGAGGCCCCTCTATCCTCAATAGTCAGAAGAGGCCCCTGAGACTGATGGTCTGGGAGGCCTATCCATCTACACTGTAGTCAGAGGAGGCCCCTGAGACTGATGACCTGAGAGGCCCTTATAATCACACCAGGCAGAAGAGGCCCATGATACTGATGGACTGAGAGGCCCTTCTATTCATACTGGCCACAGGAGACCCCAAAACTTTCGGTCCGGGAGGTCCCTCAATCCGGCACCAGTCAGCAGAGTCCCCTGAGACTGATGGCCTGGGAAGCCCTTATATTCACACTAGGCAGATGAGGCCCCTGAGACTGATGGTATGAGAGGCCCTCATATTCACACCAGTCAGAAGAGGCCCCCGAGGCTGATGGCTGTGAGGCCCTTCTGTTCATATAACTGGCCACTGGAGGCCCCTGAAACCGGTGGTCTGGGAGGGCCCTCTATCCACACTAGTCAGATGAGGCCCCTGAGACCGATGGTCTGAGAGGCTCTTATATGCATACTGGCCACAAGAGGCCCCTGAGACTGATAGTCAGAGAGGTCCACTCGTAATGAATCTGAGGGGGCCCTCTATCCACATTTACACTTTTCTAGGGAGGCCCCCGGGACTGATGGTCTGAGAGGCCCTTTTATTTATACTGTCCACAGGGGCCCCCTGAGATTAATGGTCTGAGAGGCTCTTCTATTTATACTAACCAGAAGAGGCCCCTAGGATTGATGGTCTAACAGGCCCTTCTATTTATACTAGCCAGAGGAGGCCCACGAGACTGATGGTCTGAGAGGCCCTTCTATTCAAACTAGGCAGATGAGGCCCCTGAGAATGATAGTCCGAAGAGCCATGCGGCGGCAACTGGCCGTGGCCATATTTCGGCTCGGTAGGGCCCCACAGAGCTTATGAGAGCACCTCAAGGGCTCCTAAGTAGACACGCTTATCCCCATAAGGGTGCCACGCCGGCTTCTGAAGGCTCCTTGTAGGCATTTAAGGGCCCTTTACGGCCTCTAACGGCTCCACCCACCTGTGATGGCTCCACACCAGTGTTTATGAGCGCCAAACAGCGGCGCCTTTGAGGGTCATACTAATGTCTCTTAGGGCCCTATATCGGTGGCTCTGGGGGCCCCACACCAGCGCCTCTGTGGGCCACCACACCTGTGCATCTCAAGGCTCTATATGTATTTACATCTGAAGGACCCACACCGACACCTCTGAGGGCCCCACACCAGTATCTCGGAGCTCTGAAGGCCCCACACCGGTGACTCTGAGGACTCACCGGCTCCTGAGAGCACCATGTTGTTGTCTAACGGCTCCACAAGGCCACTGAAGGCACCACACAAACTCTCACTGAGCTCTTATGTCCATGTACCCGGTACCGGCCTCTGAGGGATTTAACCTTCCAGGCGGTGGGGGGGGGCATTCCCCCCTTTAGTTTTTTCAATACCTATATCTCGAGAACCGCGGCGCCGATCGTCACCAAACTTTCATTACCCTCCCGGGAGCAGCTAGCGCACATGGTGACCAAAAATTTTTCCAAAGACTATGATAGGTTGGCCGCTAATGACGTCAGAGTGACGTCATATTTGCCATTTTCGACCCAAAAAAAAGTTTCGCGGGAAGAGCTGTCAGGCCTACAGCTTTAGAGATACAGAAATATGTTTCAAATATAAAAGGTGTAGAATCAAAAGGACTACAAAACTGCAATTTCGGTTTTTCGACTTTTTTGGATTTTGACCCCCAAAAATCAAAAAGTAGATTTTTTGAATATAATAGCCAAAAAAAAAAACAAACAGTTTTTTGAATTTCGAAAAAACCGGACCACATATGATAGTCCCTACCGCTTTCTATCTACATACCAAATATGAGATCGATACCTCTTTTTTGGCCAAGTTATAGCGAAAAAACTGTTCAAAATTGATGACGTCAAATTTTCAAACTCAATTTTTAGCAATTCTAGACCTCGTAGCGCAAAACAAAGACCACCATTAGACTCCCTGTGACGAGCTGCATCGAATCAATACCCATTTTATGCATAAATATCAACTTTGAAATTTGACCTTTTTTGACCTGACCTTGAACTGACCTCCACCAGAAACTGACCTGAACCGTACCTGATGGTCTTATAACCAACACCATTGAGTTGGAAATGAAAAACTGGCCATAAAACATGCATCGCATAACCTTAGTAAAGTTGGGCTCATGTGGTGACCCTCGGTGACCTTCGGTGACCTGACCTGTGACCTGACCTGGTATGACCAGTGACCTCTAATAGCAAGATATGTACTAGACAACTGACGCCTTATCGCTGATTTTCAACAAAATGCGTTTTACTCGGTGTTATAGCGCTTTCCCTAGAAGCCCGGGAACGGTGAAACATTTTATCTTTGACCTGACCTGTGACGTCATCGGTGACCTCGAGGTCAATGAAATTTGGTTTCCTTAGACAAATTTGACAGGGCTATCGAACGCCGTTTGAATTTTTTGGATCCGTCCAGTAGTTTCGGAGATACGGGGGGGGGGGGAAATGCCCCCCCCCCACCGCGCGGAAGGTGGCTGGGAGGCCCACCGCCTGCCGGGTTAAGCCAGCGCATTCATAGCTCCACACCAGCAATTGTAAGGGCTTCACACTGAAGTATCTGAGGGTTCCACACCGGTGTCTCTAAGGGCCACATACCGGCATCTCTGAGGGCCCCATACCGGCGTCTCCGAGGGTCCACATCTGGCGGGCACCCATCAGTGACTGAAGGTCCCACACTGTCGACTCCGAGAGCCCCATCTGCGTCTGGGAGCACCATGCCGTCTCTAAGAACCACAGCGGCTCCTCCGTACGAAAGATGGGCGTCTGCATGCCAAAGGGGAGCGGTTCTGAGACAGTAGGGCACCTACGTGCAATAGAGGGGCGCCTATGAAGCCCATAGGGGCGCCTCAATGCGAAAGAGGGGCGCCTCTGAGGCCTACATATATGGGCGTCCACATGCAAAAGAGGTCTGCAAATTGCAATTGATCAATGCCATGGGGGTGCATTCATAAGAAACAGGGGCGCCGGCATGGCAAAGAGAGGCGCCTTAAAGTGTCCATAAAAGAGAGACGCCTATGATAAGCGCACATTGTATGCGACAACGGGGTGACTGTGGGACATATAGGGATGTCTCTGATGACTATAGGCACATAGGGCGCTTATATGCCAAAGAGGGCGCCTATGAAGCTAATGGGGGCACCTGGGAAACGAGGAAGACATTTGTGTAAGGGTTTTCAGGGGTCATGCGCCGTTTGCGGCAAATGGATTCTAAAAAAATCGGAGGGGAAGAAGTTTTAAAAATGGTGCGGACTTTCCGCACTGTTCGCTTTAGCGGTTACGCCCCTGGGTACATCTGCCCGATCTCAGAAGCTAGATTTGGAGGTCATACTTGAAAGCAGCCAGCAGGATGAGGCAAAAGGTGGAGGCCCCTGAAAATAGGAGGCCCCCTGGAAAAGGAGGCCCCTTGACAGGGTGGCCCACCCACTTTTCATGACGTTCCTACGCCCGTGGTTGGAACTATTTTTTTTTTACAATTTGAGGGTCAAAAATCAAGATAGGAAGTTGACATTTGGCACATTAAATGTCTAATAGAGCTCGATAACATATATTCGATTTTGTTTTTAAAAATTTGAAAATTTTGGATTTTAGTACCTAGCTGGTTTCTGCAAAATACAGTTTTTGAATTTTTGGAGATAAAAAACGCATTTTATGGAAAAACGAGATATCCATTTTAAAGACCTCGTCAAACCGCATCAGTTGGCTTCTTTAATTTGCATTTTGCTTGAAACCTTGATTTTTGGTATTTTTAAAACATTTACCTTTTTTGATAAAAAAAAAATACCATGGAGTCATGTCAGTAAAAAGGATATATCTAAAAAATTGACAAAATGACCAAAATTTTCCACGAGACGTCAAATTGATGGGGGATACGGTATACGAACTTTCAAATTGATAGCTGAAACGGTTCATGAGTTAGTTAAGAAAAACGGGGGAGGGGGTCGGATCCAACCCCCCCCCCCCCCTAGGCGGTCGCGGGTTAAGACCATCATCCACTTCATCGCGGGATCGATTAAATGTTTGAGAAATGGTTTAGTGATAGCAATGCGATAGTTACCTACTCCTCCTCCTTCTACTCTTAGTCCTTCCTTCTTTTTATCTTTCTTCTATTTCTTACGATCCTCTCGGTCTCCTCCTCAATCCCCACTGGCGGATCCAGACTTGCGTTTTGGGGGGGGGGCCAACTCGTGCAAGGAGCCAAACCTAGGGTACCCCTAAATCCTGTTTTCTCATCGGATTTAGGCCACTTATTTTTCGTCACAGCCCTGAAACGATAATTTTTTTAAACTAAAAAAAAAATAGAGAGAGAAATGGTAGCCCACTCAACCCGTGCCTTAATATTACTTTGAAAACACTTCAAATTGCTTTTGTCGACCACCGCTCCGGGTCGGTGCTTGGCGCAGCCTTCGCGGGCTGGGAGGTGTCGGTTGAACCTCTCTGCCGTTCGGCCCCTGATCAAGCTAGAGCTCGCGGAAAAAACGAGTGTGTTGCCTGTGAGTGACGAGAGGAAGCCGATGATACCCGATTTTAAGGTCCTTGGTCATTGGTTGACCTTCCAGGGCGGTGTTTCACGGTCGCGCTGCCAGCCGCTGCCAGCGCATTCCGCGAGCTAAGGTCAACCTTCGGTAGTGTTGTAGGTATAGGCTAGTTGATGTCTCCATGGAAACCAAAAGTGCCAACAGCGCTGGCAGCGTGCCGTGAAACACCGCCCAGGTCAGGTCACAGACCCAAAAGACGGGAAAATCAGGGCCTGTCAGAACCTCCTAAAGTAAGGCTGTAATAGATTTTTTTGTGCTGATCACGAATTTCATGTTAGTTTGGATCATAGCTGATGTCTTCATGCCTTTAGGCCATGTCGGGGCAGGCCAGGTCAGGTCAACCAGGTCAACCAGTACTTATGGGCGTCCGTGTAGCAGGTGTCCGACTACCACTGGCAGCTACGTAACATGATACGAAGGCATCAAAACTACTTCGTAAATGTTCAAATGGTTGCTAAATGCTAAATTCAAAATCAGCTAAACGAAACTATCCTAGAAACATGTTAAACTCGGAAAAGTGCACCGAGGTCATCAAAGGTCAATGACCTGACTTGACCCTAAGGTGACATTGACACCTACCACAATGGTTGGGACCAACATCATTTCACATGTTTGAGCGTGACCACGAAAAGACTGTAAACGAGCGGATAATGTGAGCCGACATACGCGGAATCGCGATTCCGGCCAAACATGGCCTCAAACATGGCCAAACATAGAGAAAAAGGCCACAGGTCAAAGGTCACTTGGGTCAGGGTCATGAAATTTTCAGACTTTGTCAACATGAGGGTGCTAAAGTTTCGTCGCGATCGGATTCATGATAACTTACACGATAACTTCACGCGTCGATCGAGAGGTAAAGTATGCAATAAGAACTTCTTGGGTGAAGACGAGACCAACACTCAAGCTCACATATTTTTAATGATACGGTAGTTTCTACCTACTACGCTACTTTCTCACATTCATATTTCTTAAGTGTTTTTGGGGGCCAAAATGCATGTTGCCCCCTTTCAGGCTTGGGGGCATGACCCCGTGGCCCCCCTGGATCCGCTAGGCCGAAACTAACTAGGCCGTTTTCAAACGGTCTGATATTTCAGGTCATGGTTTGCAAACGGCCGGTGTTTTCAGGCTGTTTCATATGCCCTGACTGGGCCAGGCCGTTTGCAAACGGACAATTTTCATACGGCCTGTAACATATATTCATATTTCACCATCTGTCGCAGCATCAAATGCTGATGTGGTGCACTCAAAAGCCGGAATTGGTCCTTGGATGCCGTAAGGACCCTTTTAAGAAATAAGTGACCCGACTGACCCCTTAGAGATTGGCCTGAGTTCTGACCGAAATAAGTCTTTTACCGTTTCACGGGAAGGGACAAAAAGGTCCCTGATATGCTTCTTGTACAATTACCAAACAAAACAAGCTTTTCAACGCCAACTCAGTGAGTGTTCCTAAAAAAATTATTGCGCATATTCCGTGAATGAAAAATTGCCGGGTCCTCATGTCAGGTCAGGCTGCCAGAGCAAGTTTGTTAACTTGACAGTTCAATCGATATGTATGCAATAAGACCTTCTCGGGTGACGACAAGACATGACGACACTTTATGAAGGAAGCTAGTAAACCCGGTGGTTTCTCCATAGGCACGGGAACCGGGGCAGTGGGGACAGCTTGCCCACCCCCCAACTATGGGGCCGTGGGGGCGGTGCCCCCACAACTTTCAGACGGAATACCCCATTTTTTGCAAATGTTTTCTTTTTTTGTTGAAAAAAGCCAAGGGATGAAAAATAAGTGGCCCAAAACCGGTGAGAAAACTAGATTCGGGGGACCCTAGGTTGATCTCTGTTATGGTGTGCCCCCCCCCCAGTCTGAAAGTAGTTCCCGCACCCCTGAGTTTCTCTACGCTATTGAATCACGCCGGTGATTCTAACTTTTAGGTATCTACTACGCAACCTTCTCACATTAATTTTTCTTCAAGCGTTTTGGGAGGGGGGCCAAAAGATATGTTGGCCCCCCTTTCAGGCTTTTGGGGGGCCATGGCCCCGGTGGCCCCCTCCCTGAATCCACCAGTGGGGGGCGGTGCCACCACAACTTTCAGACGGAATACCGCCCTTTTTGCAAATGTTTTCTTTTTTTGTTGAAAAAGCCAAGAGATGAAAAATAAGTGGCCTAAAACCGGTGAGAAACTAGATTTGGGGGGACCCTAGGTTGACCTCTATTATGGTGTGCCCCCCCCCCCCCCCAGTCTGAAAGTAGTTCCCGCACCCCTGACTTTCTCTACGCTATTGAATCACGCTGCTGATTCTAGTAGGTATCTACTACGCAACCATCTCACATTAATTTTTCTTCAAGCGTTTGGGGGGGGGGCCAAAAGATATGTTGGCCCCCCCTTTCAGGCTTTTGGGGGGGGCCATGGCCCCGGTGGCCCCCCCCCCCCCTGGATCCGCCAGTGTCAATCCCCATACCCTTTTCGCTCCACATCCTTCCCATGTCCCTTTCTTATTTTCTTCCTCTTTCTTTCGCTTATCATTTTCCTTCCTCCTCACTCTACCCCTCTCTGCCCGTTCCTTCCTTTACCCTCTATCCGTCTGTTCTGGTCCATTTTTTCCGTCCAAGTGGTCGGCGGGCGGCCTCTGTTGTGCCGCCGACACAGGACCGACCGACTAATACATGGGTCGTGTACTCCTGGGTCATTAATCACACTCGACCATGGGAGTTTCGCTATGAAAATACACCGCCTGGCCGAGTAAATTGCGGCGTGGTCGGCGTCCGCGGGCCCACGTGGTCCGAAGCTGGAGCGTCGCCGCGGCGGCGCGGCGGAAGGGCAGAAAAAAGACAGGTAAGACCGCCGACGCCGTCCGTCCAGGGGTAAGGGTTCGACAGTTATGTGGGAATGAGGGGACGCAACGGGAAAGGATACTGTCAGGATGCCAGTGGATAGAACTGGCGGATCCAGTGGTGATGGGGGGAGTGGCATTTGGGGCAGGTACGAAATCGACACATGGCCCCATGGCGCCCGAAATCGACAACAATTTGAAGGTTTCGAGAATACAAAGAAAACGAAAATAGTTTATTAGGAAAAGTTTGCATTAAACGGCACAGAAGTACGTACCGAATCAAGATCGGAGAGTTTTCTGGAATTCTGATTTTTTTAGTATGCCCTCCGCAGCGTCCCAGACCGCCTTTCTGGATCTGTCAGTGGTGGAAAGGAAGGTTTAATTGACTGTAAAAACTGGACCATAACCTGTTTCTGAAGGTGACAGTTTGGTGAAGCAGAACGATGATTGTGCATTTGAGGTGAAAACAAGCTTGGTGAAGTCCCGAAAGGAAGTGCTGCTATGACGCACTATGGACAACGGTTGACGGTGCGGTACACAGCTTGGGGCAATAATTATGTTGCTGACAAGGACTTAGATCGATATTTTTGTCTGTATCAGAAGGGAAAACAAGTGAAACCGATCAATATCCTTTGTGACATCGGCAAGAAAACTTTATCACTTTCCATTGATAACATGTGAGTAAAAGGAGGTGGTCACTGGTCGTGCCACAATCTCGAAAGCAAAACCACAAAAATAATTGAGGAGGCAGTGATGGTGGGGCGTGTTTTTACTAACAGCGTTATAGGCAATTGCATGTAAAACATTACTACAGCGTTGCAAGGCGTAACTGCAAGATTATTTGGAACTATGAACTGGTGAGTCAATAAGCTTTGAATGCGGATGCCTTAACATAAGAAAACGTAGCCTAAGTGTGAGCTGATTTTTTGCGACTTGGATTGTTGAATTGTCCTTGATTATAGCCAGTATTTTGCGAGATAGAATTGAACGAACCAAGAAACTATAACATTCTGTGACGAGCTAATGAAATAAAACATGAAAAATCAGTGTCAGGAAGTGTCAGATGCATCATTCATACCTAAGTCTAACAAGAATGAACGTCGGCAATGAGCAGAGCAGTTTAGGTGAGCAACGCGGGACATGTGTAGCTTTCCATAGAGGTTACCATGTATGTATGTATGTATGTATGTATGTAATATGTATTGACGATCAAGAGCAATCCACAATCGGCGTGGCGATTACACTCCGAGTCCGAGAGTGCCCATCCGACCCGTGCGCCATCTATACACAGTTGCTCTGCACGATATCCCTTTGTGAGTAGAGCATCACTTGCAGTCTGCAACACCACTCGTCGACACCCAGCTACCTGCAATTACGTCGAGCCCGGCTCAGCCCGCGGTCGGCCGAGCTGCCGACACCGTGCAAGGTTCCGCCGCCGCTCGCTAGATGTCTCTGATCACTCAAGGCCAGCCGGGACGACGGCGAACGATGGCCCAGGTGAGCCTCGCGCCGTAATTTGGAGACTGGTTTTTGTCTGATGCGGACATGCCGAAATGTTACGCAAGATGTGCAGCCGGGCCGCCGAGCGCGCGTAGGTAGAGTGCGGAGCGGCCCGGGCAGAGCGTGCCCGCGGGCGGTGGAGCGCCGGCGCCGGCGCGCGGGCCGCGCAGGCGCGCCAGAATTGGCGGGAAGCTCAGGTGGGCAGGTGGGCCGCGTGCGCCGGCGCTCCGATCTACTGGTGAGTACGGCTCGGCGGCTCCCGGCCGCTCATGTCAGCGATAGTTTACCGACTTTGACTAACGAAGCACCATTTACACATTGCATTGAATCGGCGAATTACTTTTAAATGAAATCTTCTTTTTTGTGCATTAGAGCTCAAATAAGACCTGTTTTACTTCACAATTCAATTTCAAGCTCCCGCTTTGGTGTGCAGCTTATTTCATTAATTACAGAGGCAAAGCACATTGCATGAACATCCGCTTACCTGTTTTGTGTTTATTAGTTTCTATTTATTTCCCAGCTGCAAGTCCTAAATGTGTGGCTGTTCATGTTTGCTTGTAATGCATGTGTGTCAGAAGTGGTATGATTATTGAAGTGCGTGAAATTATTTCACGCGGAAATAATTTTACGTGTAAATTTGTTTGGGGAAGTTCGTGAATAAACGAGAGACTTTTGGGCGCTAATGGTGTTCGGTTCTTTAAATTATATTACAAGCTATTTCGGCCTTATCTCGGTCTAGTTACGGTATTGTATAAATAAGGGAAAAATTCGACAGGGAAGATAAAGAAAGCTAAAAATGGCGAAGAGGCGAGGCACGACAACGAACCAACGATCGATTCGATTTTGTCCAGTTTGGATACCGGTGCTGGAGTCCGGTGGTGGTAACCGGCGATGAAGCCCGGTGATGGAGCCCGGTCGTGGAGCCCGGTGATGGAGACCGCGGTTATGGAGCCCGGTGATGGTGACTGGTCGTGGAGCCCGGTGCTGGAGACCGGTGCTGGAGGAGCCCGGTGATGGAGCCCGGTGATGGAGCCCGGTGCTGGAGACCGGTAATGAAGACCGGTGCTGGAGACCGGCGATGGTGCCCGGTGATGGTGCCCGGGTGGTGAGCGGCGAGTGCTCCGGTTTGTTGACCGATTAAGGTGCACGGTTTGGTGACCGACGATGGTGCCTAGCTTGGCCGTGGTTTTATGACCGAAGATAACGTTTTTGATATTTTGTGTGTGTGCGTTTTAGTGATCTTGAAGATCAGAGGGGCGTGTGTCAGAAGTGGTATGATTATTGAAGTGCGTGAAATTATTTCACGCGGAAATAATTTTACGTGTAAATTTGTTTGGGGAAGTTCGTGAATAAACGAGAGACTTTTGGGCGCTAATGGTGTTCGGTTCTTTAAATTATATTACAGCATGTTAAAGCCTAACGAAACATACCAAAGGTTGTGGACGTTCCTCTCGTCCAGACAGCTAGTTGGCCTTTCCGTGGCGTGCATTCCGCGAAGCTTATTCAAATGTCGGGAATATATTCGCCGCGTGTCCGCATTCTTCTGTCTCCCTGCGCTCCGTAACGGCACGGCGACATGGCCCGATACCTATCGTGTCTGCTCAGTCCGAAAACGGGCGTCGGGCCAGCTCTGCCTCATCGTGACCTTCCTGCGGAACGAGGCGCAGTCATTTCAGCCACCTGGTGCTACCTTTCTGTGCGAGAGCAGCCAGTTGAAGTCTTCCTCTGGTGTGTTTGTGGGCTACGTGCGCGTTTCGAAATTCGGCTGAGATCCGTTCGAAGTTTCGTTTTGCGTCTCAGTCGCGGCTTGAACCGATGCCGAGCGGTGACCGACCGGACCGCTCACGACCGACGCGATCCTGAATAAGGAATTATCTGATTCCTGACTGTTGACTGGGCGCAGCGACTAACTGCAGGTTTGCGTGCAGTTGGGCGCCGCGACTGAGCTGAAACACGGCGCGGTCCTGTTCCCTCAGCGTGGGACTTTCCTGCTCGAACATTTGGTAGGTGTTGCATCTTTACGTGCGCATTCGATTGGCGGTGATAAATTCGCATATGGTTTGAGAGATGCGGCATGGCATCAAGAATATGTATTATATAATATAATGCTCAGTCTAGCGCCGTTTCTCCGAGCTACCGCTACTGGTACCGGATGCCTATCTGGATATCTACCAGACTCCTGGACCAGTGGCAGTCTCCTCTCGTCCCCGTGCGTTCCTCTCTGTACCACGTGACCTTTTCCCGCGTGCCGCCACTACCGCGTCCATGGCGGCGGCCCGCGCGGCGCGCCAAATCTGATGTGACGTCACACACATTGGCGGGCCCGTGTCGCGCGGCGGCCTTCGCGGCCCGGCCGGTCCTCGCCGCCCGGTCCGCGCTACCTGACTGTCGTGCCCGGTCCACGGTGCTATTGTCCGCTGAGACTGGTCCGGCCGGTCCTGGCAGCGGACCGCCGCCGCTGCTGGGACGGACAGTGCGGCGGTTCCGGCTCCGCGCCGCCGCCGCCGCCAGGACTGGTTTGGACGGGTCTTTGAGGGGGGAGGGGGGGGGGACTGCTGCGTGGCTATTGCATGGTAGTAGTTGAGACCGTGACATGGCGACGTGCTATACTCTGCCGATAATATGCCTTCATTTATGAGTACGAGCTTCAACATGTGTCTTCTTTCTTGACGTGGCGATTCCGCTGACGCTCGAGATTTTCTCTTGCGGACAAATATCTCCCAATTTCCGCCACTAACTAGGGGTAGGGCGTTTTCGCCGTTGGTTTTTCATCTGTTCTCGCTGGGAACGGAGAATGATTCACTGTTTTCTGTGCTGACTGGTCTGGCCGCGGGTGCAGAGGCGGGTGCCGTGCAGGTCGGGAGCGGCGCTAATGATGCCTATCTGGGTGTATCGTGCACCGAGAAGGCCCGGTTGAACATCACGCCCCCGCGACACGGTTATTGGCGTCGTCACTCCGCCCCTGATGGTTGATCGGGCTGCTCAGTCAGCCTAATTGGTAGAGGGCGGCGACCACGTGCGCTGCTTACAATCTTTCATAGAAAGGGGCTAGGTGAGTGCCTCAAAATTTCCCAGCACCTAAATCTTTTGTGAATTAAACTTATCATGGATTGTTGAACTGTTGTGCCTACCTGTATCAAAATTCAAATTAGGTAAAAATTTAGTATTAGATAAGATTTAAGAAGGCACTTATTTAGGCATTGGTTAATTTGAGCAACTCATTGTCCACTGAAGTCGTCTTTCAGAAATGGACTTGCTATCTGATCTGATAACCAAATTACCTATTCTCTCCGAATTGAAAAACTTATTCCGATAATGCGCTGTACATACTGCTCTCACGGTAATGCATGGATCGCTTGTCACCGTCAGCGCGTCTCATGCAGTTAGCCTCCCTGTTTCGTAGCATGGACCGATGGACCGATGCTTCTGACCGATTTTACCAAAACCTTGAACTAAAACGCCTTTGAATCAGAGCAAACTAGGCCGAACCGTCACCGTGTCCTACTTCCCGCGTTCCACGCCAGGTGTCACTGTAGTCGGCCACGTGTTCGTGGCCCATGCGGTGGTTTCGCGCGCGTACCGAGGTCTCCAGGCCCCCGCTCCTGTGGCAGGCGAGGCCGATCGATGTGGCGCGGTATACCTCGCCCTGTGGGGACGGCCAGGCGAGCGAGGCACGCCCCTGGCAGGCAGGTACGGTCGCCCTCGCCAGCCGCGGTGAGACGCCACTTTCTACCGTGACCGCGCGCGGAGGCGGCGGCGCGGACGATCTCCGTGCGCCTCCTCCGGCGAGTGGAGCTGACCGCGATGATTTCCGTGTCTGCCGACGCGTCGATTACGGCCGGCGTCCGGGGCCATTGTGCGCTGGTCGCGGCGGGTTCGAATGTCGTTAGGACCGCCGGACGGCTCGCCGCGCCAGGTAATATCCGCAATCACTGCGGTATTGGTAACGTAACGAGCGGCCGCTCACGCCGGCGGCCAGCGGCCCACAAGGCCGGCCGGCCGGCGCGCGGCTTTGTTCCTCCGCCGCGCGGTGGGCCCCGTGTTCTGCGTGGCGCGCCGCTGACCTCGACGGCGGCAGGGGCGCGCTCAGGTCAGGGGTGAGGGCGGCCGCGCCCGCGTGGGAAGCCACCAGCCGATGGATAATGCGGATAATTGTGATGATTGCTGGGTGCGGCGACCGCAGTGCGGCAGAACGGGGCGCGGTGCGGTGGCCGCCGCCCCTCCCCCCAAAGTGCGTCGCCTGGTCGCGCCGCTGCCGCCGGCTTGAGAGCGTTCTCGACGCGCGCGCGGAGGCGGCGCTGGCGGCCGTTTGAACGCCGCTCGCCCGTTCAAGGCGCTCCATGCATAATGGTGCGGTGCGCGCCGAGAGGTGCCCTGCGGCACAGTCGACTCGGCGGCGCCAGGGGCCGGCCGGCCGGCGCGCGGGCACACCTGTAATTACCTGGCGCGAGCGCCGGCGCGATTTGGCGGACACTAATGTTAGCGTCGCGTGCATGGCGTGCATGGCATGCACCTGCGATCGAGGCGTGGCACAGATCGATGGCCAGTGACCGGGCCGAGGGGGCCGCCGGCGAGTGTGCGAAGGCTCGCCTCCCGGACCGGCGCTCGTCGAGTGCCAACTTTGCGCCGCGCCAACCTCTGCGTGCGAGGTAACTAGTTATTACGCGAGGGCGAAGAATACGTCTCGAAATCTTCCAATAAACCATCGTCGGGCTCCAGTGTTCGACAGCGGGCCGGGCGGGCGGCACGGTGCGGCGCCGGCTCCTGCGGCGGCGGCGGAACGATGACGGCGGCGGCGGCGCGTGAAACTCTCCCTCGCCGGTGGTGAGTAGAAAGTTGATTATCATACGATCAGCGATGGGCCAGATTCCTCTCGCCGCACGCACAGAGGTGGAGGGACGCTCTCTGCCGCCGGTGGTCCTCCATGGAGGTGCGTCCGCGGTGGATCCCCCACCGCCAGCTCAACCGTGTCACGATATGCGTTTGTGCGATTGTTTGTGTTTGTAGTGGGGTGTAGCCTGGCGACCGGGGCTAATTACCCCCGTGACATCTGCTGCCGTTCCCGCCGCATACGCCATGGAAGTGCCGACTCGGGCGAGTTCGGTCGAGCCGTCAGTCAACGATCAGCGGCCAAACCGGTCAGTTGGCCCGTCAACCGGCGGCCGACACACCGCCAACGCGTCCGTGACGTCATCAACGGCAGTCAGCTGACGCGCCGCCAGCCCTGTACCGTAACCTACCCTGTGGATCCGGGCTTTTGTAGATTTACTCAGAAGCTCGACTCTACAGGTATCTTACGGTCGGGGCTCTTCTTCCGCTCCAGAGCTCTTCAAGAGGGTTATCAACCGCTTCTGCACCACGTCTCTCTTCCGTCATTATAATCTGTGTGGATGACATAAGCGGGAACATAGACCAGGAAGCCGCTCCGGGGGCCTGATTTCTAATGTGGCTAGTCCTTGAATCGTGTGGTTACAAATTGTGAGAATTGTTCACTGTATGATTGCTGTTTTCCGTTTCAGTGCTGGTCTGCCTACACGACGGCCGCCGGCGGGCCGGTCGAGGCTCGACACAGGTGTTTGAAGCCACACAGGCCGACAGCCACACGCGCACGGGCAGGCCGCGTTCCCCTCCGTTTCCACAGCTTTCTGTTGCCACAGGTGGTCCGTCAGCTGTGGGTGGTCTGTCAAAAACTGCATAGAAAGTACTGTGCTTGCGTCGTTCTAGGTAGATAGAAGCGCCGGATCGATACAGCCTGTCTGTGGAATGTTGAGGAAAAGGGCGTGGCTGGTGGTTGATTTAATAAGACATGGTCAATATTTGGTAAATAGCGCTACTTGATATTCTTTGTTTTGATGGCATATAACTTTCATTAATAAAACATTCGTTAACATGCACAAAGTTTTCCTTTGTAAATAAACTTTGTTGTGATGCATCGTCACTACGCCATACGACTTGTCTGCAATCGATCCGGCATTCCATTCAAATGACACCTTGTGTGCCTCGATACAGTTGGGTGATTCTTACTGCAGGGGCAGGGGCTGATGTTCTATGTAGATAACTTAACTTTTAGATATTATTTGTCGACAAGCCTCAGTGAAAAATGTAATGAGTCGTCCACACAATGCCCTCGCAGGGTTTTTGCGGACACCGCGCTTGTTTGGAAACGTTTTGTGTTCTGATACCAAGTCTTACGAGACAATCGCAGAATAATGCTTCGGGTAGGCCATCTTCTGTGTGCATCTTTACGGCGCTACAACTCAAAGCGAATGAAAAGGCACATTTCATAACTCCAGCGATCGACATTTTGATTTTATCAATTTGAACTTTTAGTTTAAGCTAGCGCTTAAATCGAGTTTCTGTGTCATGTGGGCATCAGGCAGTCAAACCATTTTAAACCCAGAAAGTCTATATTTATGTATTCTACGTTTCAAAGTGTCTTTCTTTTTCCTTTTCTCGTATCAAGCGGTTCCGCTACAACCGCACTATCTATGGGCATGCTTTCATAAACATGTGTACTGTGTAGACCCATCTAAGCCGTTACCTGTTTTCAGCTATGCCACTTGCCATTCTTTGCTATGATGGGTAGTTGAAACCGACATACATATACCATATACCACCATGGGGTGCTATCACAAAGATTAGCGGCAAACAGGTTATGAAGACTTTCATAATGGCGCACGTAGTAACAGTAAGGCTGGTGTAATGTTCGAACTTGGCACTCGAACACTTCTAAGCTAGAGCCGATAAAGTTGTGTCAGAGCTTTCTAAGACAATTTCCATAACACTCTGCAAAGAGAAAGCCAGCGAACATGGATCTTACTTATGGACTCAGGCATTTTAAAGCATTCTATTTTGCTACGTAGTCTGGCGCAACTTCCGGCAAAAAAAAAACGTAACAAGTATTTTGGTAAAGCTAGATGATGCTCTGAAGAACATATCTGCCACCAGGCGTTGTCTCAAACCCGGGGCGTTTATACTCGGGCTGTCCATTGTTCCTGCAGGAAGCGGACACTCCCTGTGCATGCATCTGTCTCTCACGTCATGTTCGGGGCTCTCCACCGTTCTGCCGTGCTCGGCGACCATACGGCTCATGCAAATCCGAGCATGGCGTCCGCTGACGCAGTATGATTGGCATGTTTGCTCGACTCGTGATGCCTCATTAAATGTGCATGAGAGCGCCGAAATAAACAGGGATAATCGCGTGAGCGACTGAGGCGGATCCGTCCTCGACGTGTATTCCGAACACTGGAGGGTTGACTGATGCGTTTTCCGATTCTGCGCACCAGAAGAGAGCGGGCGGGCTCGTGGTCTATGTAGATGCACTCTCACGAGCGGCTCTGTTTTAGGAGACGTTCACAGGCCGTGTTGACGTCAGTTCACGTGGACCTCCTACGAATTACACTGTGACCTCTGACCTAGCTAGGAGCGCGAGCAAAGCGCCTCGGCTCACAGAGCCGCCATATTTTCATGACGATCGCTGCGTAACAAGAGCCGAAACAATGGACTGTTACAACACTCCAGTTGAAAAGACAAGCCATGAACCATCGAGGTCGGGGCGGGGCGGGTCGAGCTGTTAGTCGCCTGTAGCTTGCCGGTCTGTCGCATAGCGCCCTACATTCAGTGATCGTATACTTTCAGGTACTACCTTATCTAAGCATAGTTTTCAAGAAATGTTTCCCGTTTCAATCCCTATCTAGGAACAAACGTTCTCAAGTCGCCAGGGTAGACTACCATTTTCTCTGTCTTCCATATATGGAGGCGTTCAAAACCTCTATTCGATCGCCTATCAGCTCGCCGCCCCATCATACCAAACCTCCACACTCTCCAAGTCATTTCAGGGTTTTGGCCGCCTCTACCGAACCTCCCAGCGTCCGCCACGTCACCGGGCGCCGGCTGCGGCGTTTGTGGCGCGCCGGCGGCGATTCTGGCGCAGCGCGGCGATTATGGCGGGGGACGCGCCGCTCCGGAAGCCGCCGAGGCCGCCGCCAGGTACCGCCAGATGGTGTGCGGGGCTCCGCCTGGGACCGGGATCGTCCCTTCGGAGAGAGCCCGCATACCTCGCCGCTTCCTTCCCACCGCACGCTGTGCCGGGACGGGACGGGACGGGCCGTGTCCCGGCTGAATGCAGGCCGCGCTTGGTCTGAGATTGGGAGCATGTGGGACTCTGACATGGCTCAAGAAGTCAGCAAACTACGTCGTTGCAACTTACAACTTACACAACAGTTTTGTGTATGTAATGGCGGCCGGCGGGTTAGTTTACCTCTTCTGTGAAGATTGCGAGTAAATCGAACGTAGATGCGTGAATAAGTTGAAACGCCCTTAGCTCGAAATGCTTGGGAACCTAACAGCCACAATCCGCATACAACTTTTCCTGTACAGATGTGTGGTAACCGTCATATGCGTGGAGCACACCTTTCCTTGATAACAGGACCTACAGTTGCGCAGGTGCCTGACCCGGTTCAAACCGGTTTTTCGAGCATGACTATCCGTAGTCCGTACACAGTGACCTGAAGCTCGCTGTTGACCTCCTGCACCGACTCAGCAGCTTTGGTGGCTCATCTCATACAGCTCATTCCTCATACAAACCCGTCTCTGCGGCTGAGGAGGCCTCCTGCGCTGGTGGCTCTCCGGCGCTCGCCCGCTCGCCGGTCGCTCGCCGGCCGCTCGCCCGCTCGCCGGCGCTCGTCCACTGACCTCTGACGGCCACTGGTCTCCGCGTAGGCAGCTTGCATGCAAACGATCCCGTTTCACGTTCATTAGCGGCACTGCAGTGGCTCGACGGAACGGCGAGGCGGCTAGGTTGGCACTACCTCCGGGTCCCCTTCCTGGAACTCGCCGAGGCTGGACCACCGGACCGCCGGACCACTGGACCAGGCGGACCAGGCGGACCACTAGACCGCCGGTCGGACGGACCGATGAACCGAGGGTCAGCGGACCGGTGTCGTAATGCCCATTTAGAGCGGTGGCAGCGGCCCACTCGACGGTGAATGGCCATCTTGCCGGCGGCGGTGTGCGCCTACCTGGCGTGAGAATGGTGAGCGGGCGGTGAGCGAGCGATGAAAGGTGAGAGGTTGGTGAGAGCGTGGTGAGGTGGTGGTTAGAGGGTGGTGAGATTTTGGTTGGAGGGTGGTGAGAGGGCGTTGGGTGGTGAGAAGGCGATGGGAGGGTGGTAAGAAGACGATGAGTGTGGTGAGAATGGTGAGCAGGTGGTGAGAGTGGTAAGCGGTTGGTGAGCAGAGCAGTGAGGGGTGGTGAGAGAGCGGTGAGAAGACGGTAAGCAGCCTTCCAGCGGACGGTGATAGTGGTGAGAAAGGTGAGCGGGCGGTGAGAATAATGAGCGGGCGGTGAGCAGGCGGTACTGAGCAATCTCTCCCGCCGTTAACTCTCTGTTCATCGTCTGAAAGTGTGAGATGGAGCCGCGTCTGTTACGCCGTGACGACAGGCCAGATGTTGCCGATTTGTCCGAGGTCTGTCGGACACTTACCGGCGCCTGCCGTCGTTTCATTGTGTGTCGCGCTTCGTCAGTGTGTCATTCGGGTGCTCTTTTCATGTAGCAGCTACCGACCTTATCCCGCGCCCCGCTGGGCTATTCAGCCATACGCGCCCTGCTGGGGGGGGGGGGGCAGATTCTGCCCCCCCTGTCTAACTTCCGAACCGATGGTCGTAGAAAGACGGGGAAAACGGCAATCGAAAGCTCTCAACAAGGCGGATCTTAAGAGCCCAAATTTTTTTGCTTAAGTAGGTCAGAGGTCAGGTCAAGGTCAGGTCAAGGGTACAAAATGCAAGTTTCTACAGTATCGGCCTTGCACCGTAGTTGCCGAAGAATGGACTGAGACTGATTGCCCAAAACGTGTTCTTAGACTACCAAGACAATATTCGTTGCACACAATGTCATTCAAAGGTCAAGGTCAAGGTCAGGTCAGGTCAGGTCAGGTCACCAAAAACAAAATATAGAAAAGGGCATGTGCGACACATGTTTTATGGGTCATTTTACTCATGGAATTCAATAGGCACACTCAATAAGTGATATGGATCACCTCTGGATGAATTTCAGGTCGAGGTCAGGTCAAGGTCAGGTCAAGTGAGGTCAAATTTTGAAGTTGGTTGTTAAGGTCTAAAAAGGTGTCTATCCGATGCAGTTTTTCACGGCGAATCGAATGGTGCTATTTTTGTTTCCGTACGAGGTCTAGAACTTCCAAAAAAATCATTTTTCAAAATTTTTGTGTGTCGTGACGTCATAAAATTTTGAATAACTCCCACATTTTTGAACCGATTCTTCTAAAAATTGGTATGTAGGTGCACGTAGACCACTTCTTTGACATATATTCCGGTTTTTTCGATAAACTCAAAATTTGGGATTTTATAAATATTTTCCAAAAAAAGTCAGTTTTTTGGAAAAATTTTGGCCAAAATCCAAAATTTTCCAAAAACCGAGATAGCCATTTGATAGACAAAGTAGAATCACGTATAACCTTTTTTGTTACGTCTTGATTCCTTTAAAAATGAAGATGTTAGCGGCGTTTGAAATTTTGCCGTTTTTGAGGCGAAAATGGCGAACATGACGTCACTAAAACGTAAATTTCTCAAAAATTTTCCGACGGATTTCGCTCAAATTTTCAGGGAACGTGTCAAATTGATGTATGATAAGGTACTGAAAGTTTGACGTCGCTGGCGCAACGCGCTTAGAAGTTATTGGCGAAAAACGGGAGGGGGGGGGGCAGATTCTGCCCCCCCCCCCCAGCGGGGCGCGGGTTATCCGGCTGAGCTAATTCCAGTAGTAACCGTGTTGAAGCAATAAAGCAAAGTGTGCTCTTAGACAACATGAAAGTTATCAGCACTATTACTACAGCATCAATCGAAGCTTTAAAACCCTCGCCCGCACATGGGGGGGGGGGGGTGCCACCCCCCAGGTAGTCTTTCTGCTCTGCACTCAACATTTTTAGAGCTAGAAGGCTGATTTTTCGTAAAGCTGCTCCTCTATCCTTTCTTGATGTCCACTGAAAATTTCAAGTTTCTGTGATTTTTGGTTTCGGAGATATGACCTTGTTTTTCAGGTCATGTCATGACCTAAATGGCCAATTCTCAACATCTTGCGTTTGCCATGGGCCTTATGAGCTTTTGACACCCTGATTTCGGCCTTTTTTGCCAGTCTTACCTCCCACCTATCATGGAACATGTTGTTCGACGATGTACAGGGGTCAAGGTCAGGGTCAAGGTCAACCTAGGTCATCTAAGATAATTGCGTTTTAGGCAAGCTGAATTTACTTTTTTGAAGTTTTTTGACTGCATTTTTGGTAAAAGCTTCTCAGATCATGATTTCATGTAATATGGACCCAAAAACAATCGGTGCACACATCAGTATACACACAGACACACACAGACATACAAACACATATAATTGACCTTGACCTAACTTGACCTGAAATGACCTCAGCAGCACAATTCTGGTCGGGTAGTGTGACAAAGAGGTTCTAGCTGGCTTGACACCAGAAAACAGCATCGTCATCGGTATTTGATAAGCAGCAGTGCTGCTGCTTAGCAGCACACTTGATATCCAACGGTGACTCAAAACAGCAACATTTTTTAGTTTGACCTGACCTGGAAGGTCAATGACTGACCTGAGAAGGTAAAACTGGGTATCATTGGATTCGTCTCTTCCCAAATAATCTTTTTCGTCTTTACTGCTAAGCTCTATCTCCAACAGGAACGAAATGGCGCGGGGGGGGGGGTGGCAACCCCCCCCCCCCCATGTGCGTTCTAGGATGGGAAAATGGCATGTGCGGGCGAGGGTTAACAATCGCTATTGGCAGTTCCTTTTCCCTATTTAAAAAGTTAACGCTAGCTGACCATCATTGTCTTTTCATCTATCCGGCATCGTCCGCTTTTGGCGGGAGCTGCCGTGGCTAGTTGATGTCAGGTGAGTGATGGGACCACTTCCGGCTTTGAGCTAGCTCACTTCACTTCGGCATCTGAGTTAACCCTATTTAACCCTGAGTTATCCGATCGAATGGTTGATGCCCGGGCCTGCACAACTTGCTTTACCGCTCGTTAATACCAATCCCTTCTGCTACTATCTTTCGTGGTACGAGTAATGAGTATATTTTCATCGATTAGCCCTGACATGTCCTGAGTAGTGGTGTCAGTTTAAGAAAATGTATTAAGTCTGTCCAGTGTCCAATACTTACGTCAACTGTCCGTCCAAAAATGTCCAAGCCAGCCATTTGTCCAAAGATGACCGAAACCTACGCAATAGTTTACACTCAACATTGCTATTTATTTTGCTTTTAATGTACTATTACCAGCTCAAAAATGTTAATCATATCGAACGTTGTGCCTTATATTCGCCAATCAATGATAAACACGATTACTTTATAAAAAAATATGAGGTGTAGCAAGTGTTTATCCAATGTTGTCCAAAGCCTGCTGTCATTGTCCAACCAAAATCCGAATTGGACATTGGACAAAATCGGAATTCCGAATATTCAAGTTCCGATTGACACCACTAGCCGGAGTAGCGCAGCACCCACTCCAACCGTCTACCTTCTGAGCTAAACACTTAGCTAGCACCCTCCTACCTCCTCTTC
Organism: Amphibalanus amphitrite; assembly: GCF_019059575.1. NCBI lineage: Eukaryota > Metazoa > Arthropoda > Thecostraca > Balanomorpha > Balanidae > Amphibalanus > Amphibalanus amphitrite. The sequence continues at coordinate 2,801,250 of NW_024881500.1, read as the reverse complement.
CAGACACTTAACCGGGACCCTCCTGCGTTTACCAATTATGGTCCGCCCAGCGAATTTTATACTGCATTTTGCCACTTCAAGCTGACCGCCTCCTATAAAACAGCGGCAATGTGTTTCCGGTGCAGGGGAAGGGGGAACTGCAGAGGGGGCAGGACTGCAGCAGAGGGGCCGTCAACACAAGAGGCGGCTGCCGCCTTGTGGCTACTAGGTAAGTACCTTGCCGCTACCGACGTAGCATATGGGTAGCGATAGCAGCAATGGGTACTTAATATTTGTGCAGTGTGGACGGGGCATCTAGTGCACTGAGCAGCTGCCGTAGCATGGCGTTGTTAGTGCCAAATGGCTGGCGGCTCGTAACTTACTTAGGAAAGCTACTTCTGTGTCTGAGCTGTGTGGCAATTACTATCTTATATTATGCAAGGGTGTGTGACATAACTGCATACTCATAGATGCTGCGGGGTGTCAAGAAATAGTGACCAGCAATTCGACTATTTTTTTATTGATCAATGACCAGGAAAGCACAGTTTTCCAATTGACACGAGCATCAAGCTAATATCTAATTAGGGAGCTTTTTTGGACTTTTCATTTTTTCATTCGTGTTACAGATGACATTTTTTTGCTATAATAAAGGCCTAATGCTCAGCTTTTTCGTCTGGCTAGTTTAATGCATCATCTGAGATGTAGCTGCTTTGTAGCTTTTAATTTCTGAAATACAAATTGCACTCAGTTATAAAATAAGTAGCTTCGAGCAACAAACAACGATTAAAAAAAGAAATTCATATGATGCATGAAGGAACGGATTGTTTAAGCAGGCAATTAGTGAGTCTGGGAAAACACGCTACCATAAGTCATGCTCAAAGCTGCTGGTCATGAGTGATCTCATGGCTCACAGGATCTAGAACCTGCCTATCACACAATTTGTTAGTTGAAGTTGCCTGTTATGCCAGATAATTATGGTAGATTACACCACATTTCTATTTACCGTGCCAGTAATCATATTTACATATGTGTGTGTGTGTTTTTTTACCAATTGTCCATAAGCAAAAACGTCTGGGATCAGCATATACTCGCTCATGTAACGCTGCTCACATACTGTGCATCACTTATCGACATAATATTGCATGTCATGCTACAAAGCTTAATTAACCCGCACTCTGATGGGGCCTGCCGAACAACGCGGTCTGATGGGGGGCATTTTGGCCCCCCTAAGATCTCGAGAACCACGAAACATAGCGACAAGCGGCAAACGGCGTTGGATGGCTCTAACGGGGAACTACCTTGTGACCCAATTTCATTGACCTCGGCCTAACCGATGATGTCACAGGTCAGGTCAAATGTCGAATTTTCACCGTTTACAGGCATTTCAAGAAATGCGTTGTAAAATCGAGTAATATGCATGTCATTGAAAATCATCGATGGGAAATTGTCCATAAAACACATATTTTGCTATTTGAGGTCACTGATACCAGGTCAGGTCACATCTAGGTCACGTCACTAAGGGTCAACATAGGAAAATATCATGTGATGCATGTTTTATGATCCATTTTACATGACAAATGCGATGATGTGGGACAGGCCGCCTTTGGGGCCAGCCCGCGCCCTGATGGGGGCCATTTTGGCCCCCTGTGTTTTTTCTTAAATAGCGAGAAAACAGCGGCACGCAGCGCCGCCAAATTTTGGGTACCTTACCGGGCATCAATTTGACACCTTCACACAAAATTTCAAGTCACAGGTCACCTCAGGTCAGGAGTTATTGAGGTCAAACTGAGGTCATGTTCGAGTAAAAATGAGCAAAAAACATGACATCTTGAAACGCTCACCGATTCTACAGTTAACAAGCAATTTTAAAGTTCTTTTTGTGGTTGTGTAGAGAAAAGACGGCGCTACAAAACTGCTATCTCGGATGTTCGAAATTTTGGGCTTTTGACCCCCAAAAATAAAAAAAATGATTTTTTAAGAAAAGCTCAAAACATTTCCAAAAAAAATTCGAATTTCGAAAAACCGGAATACATGTGATAGTCCCTGCGCTCTTCGATATACACCAAATTTTAGATCGATACCTCTTTTTTTGGCCAAGTTATAGCGAAACAACTGTTAAAAATTGATGACGTCAAATTTTTGAACTCAATTTTTAGCAATTCTAGACCTCGTAGCGCAAAACAAAGACCACCACTGAACTCCCCGTGACGAGCTGCATCGAAGCGATACCCATTTTATGCAAAAATATCAACTTTGACATTTGACCTAATTTGACCTGACCTTGACCTGACCTTGACCTGACCTTGACCAAAACGTGACCTTAGCTGGCCCAAAAGTCTGCCTGACCCACATAGTCGCATTTGTCATGTAAAATGGACCATAAAACATGTATCACACGACACTTTCATATTGTGACCCCCCAGTGACCTGACCTCTGTGACCTGACCTGGTATCAGTGACCTCAAATAGCAATAGATGTGTTTGAAGAACATTTCCCCATCGATGATTTTCAATCAAATGCATATTACTCGATTTTACAACGCATTTCTTGAAATGCCTGTCAATGGTGAAAATTCGACCTTTGACCTGACCTGTGACGTCATCGGTTTGACCGAGGTCAATGAAATTCGGTCACAAGGTAGTTCCCCGTTGGGGCTATCCAACGCCGTTTACCGCTTGTCGCTATGTTGCGTGGTTCTCGAGATCTTAGGGGGGGGGGCCAAAATGCCCCCCCCATCAGACCGCGTTGCTCGGCAGACCCCATCAGGGCGCGGGTTAAGGCTATGTTCTGGTGAAGGTCAGGTCAAGGTCAGGTCAAATTAGGTCAAATTTCAAAGTTAATATTTTTGCATAAAATGGGTATCGATTCGATGCAGCTCGTCACGGGGAGTTCAATGGTGGTCTTTATTTTGCCCTACATGGTCTAGAATCGATAAAAATTGAGTTAAAAAATTTGACCTCATCAATTTTGAACAGTTTGTTCGCTATAACTTGGCCAAAAAACGAGATATCGATCTGAAATTTGGTATGTATATATCATTTTTTTTTATTTGGGGGGTCAAAAACCCAAAATTTTGAAAATCCGAGCTAACAGTTTTGTAGCGCCGCTTTTTGTCTACTAGACCATATAAAGAACTTTGAAATTGCTTGGTAACTGTAGATTTGGTGAGCGTTTCAAGATTGCATGTTTTTTGCTCATTTTTGCTCGAACATGACCTCAGTTTGACCTCAATAACTCCTGACCTAAGGTGACCTAAGACTTGAAGTTTGGTGTGAAGGTGTCAAATTGATGCCCGGGAAGGTACTGAAAATTTGGCGGCGCGCAGCTATTCAGGAAAAACCACAGGGGCAAATTGCCCCTCCCCAACGGGGCGAGGGTTAACGATCTTATATCAAAAGGAACTATCTAATTTAGCGATATAGCGAGTTCTCTGATTCCTTGTAAGTCTTTTGTACGATTTGCTCTATTTTTGTCGCAAGGGATCGGAAGCAATCTCGCGCGCGCTATACTCCTACACAAATGACTACTATTCTACTCAAAGATTCTTGGACATCGCAGGCTTGAGCATCAACAGTATCACCAGCCCAAGCTCGATCACTAGCATAAGAAAAAATCATCCCAATCCCCAGTACCTCAGCTCCTGTGTATCTAATAAAAAACTGTCCGGTTCGCTTGAGCACCCTGCGGAACGCTCTGAGCTCCCGCACCCGACCCTGACTGGGCCGCGTGGCACTGGGCGCGGTTCTAGCTGGCGTAACACCGAACTTGCCGTGTCACGGTTCGTGTCACCAGCAGTGTCAGCTGCTGTGTCACTGTGTGCGTGTCACGGTCACCGAGAGACGCCCGATGACGGTACACTTCTGCGTGGGGTCTCCCATTGTGGAGACACGTTTCGAGTGCATTCTGGGCACAGCGGGACACAGTGGTCTGGAAACTGGACGTGCAGGTGAAAAACATGTACTAAAAGGGCACGATTTCTATATTGTTGGATCAGATTTTGGGCACAGCTTGAAATACATGTGCTAATTCGAGACACAATCACACATTTCGCATGCAGTCAAAACAAAGTCAAACCAAAGTCGGGACAAAAGCGGGACTAAGTAAGGGTAAAGTCAGGAGAAAGTCGAGACATGCAGTCCGAAAAAGTGACACTTGGAACATGATTTGGGCACTGTACCTTACTCAGTGGATTGAAGAGTGGATTGGACCTGGGTAGTGGACTGAACCACCCACCAGCATGGCTCTAGCCAGAGCCTTTTGATAGCAGTCGCGATGGCCGTCCTGGACGATGGCAGTTCAAACCACCTAACTACATGGGCAGTGTGGGGAGGGGGCCAAGGGGCGACGAACTACCGAGGTCAGCTGTGGGAACGACTGACTAAAATAGCCAGCGCTTCAACCGTGCACCGCTGGTTAGCGGAAGAGCGCTATCGGTGGGACCGCGGTCCCCTGACTTGAAAAGATGTGTGGTTTGTGAAGTAACGCCCGCTGAGCATGAAGAAACGGGTTCTGAGCGGTAAACTACTTGAACAATCGTTTATTGTCTAATAAATAAAGAACAAATTGAAGATGTGTGGTACTAAATGAGCCATTTCGTTTATTATCAATCAATAGCCGTTTTCATGACGGCTATCTGGTACACATTTGGTACACATTTGGTGCATATTTAGTGCAGATTTGGTCATATTAGGTTGATTGTTTTCTCAGTAGTAATCAGCTTGGGCTGCACAGCTGCTCATGTGCCTGATTTTAAAAGTTATTAGACATTTTTTATTAAAACACTGAAATAATTTCATTATATGAAGATATTTGCTGCATAAGAGATTTGCTCCAAATGTGGTCAAGGTCGGCGCAATATATTCCTGCCCGGGGCCGGGATGATTCAATAAATGTCACCGAGGTTTTTTAGCGAAAACTCCGAGGGCCGTTAGGCCCGAGGTGCTTTTCGCTAAAAAAGCGAGGTGACATTTATTGAATTCCCGGCCTTAGGGCTGGAAGGTGTTTCCCATACCTGCCAAAAAGCTCACAACTATAATTGATAGTGACGTCAGCAGCCGTGTGGTTCAACACGTTTAACCACACCCCTTGAACCACACGGCTGGCAAGCCTTGGCTGGCATTAACCCTATTCCTGGCGGGCTCCGCCGGGACAAGAAACTGGCGGGGGGGGGCCGATTCGCCCCCCCCCCCTGAGATCTCGAGAACGAAGCAAGATAGCGACAAACGGTAAACGGCATCGGATACGCACGGTCAAGATCTACAATTTTTACTAAGGTCATTTTCAGGTCAGGTCAAAGATGACGTCACAGGGGTCGAAAAAGTCAAAATGGCGGCACTAGATATGGAGAGAGTTTTTCTCGAATAACTTTCGAATTAGTCAAGATAGGAACAAACTAAGGGCATCATCGTGATCCTCTCGTCAATCCGCATCGAATGATATATATGTTGACCTCGCAAGGTCAAGGTCAAAGGTTGACCTCAGGTCACGTGACCTCGAGGTCATCATGTATATCATTCGATGCGTCTTGACGAGCTGAACACAATGAGACCATCCACGCGTCTGTATCTTGTTCCTGTACGGAGTTATTGGCCAAAAACCTTTGGTGACCTTTGATGACGTCACATGACCTCACAGCTGCCCAACAGCAAAACAGACCTCAAGGTAGTGAAGGTTGATCGTATATGAAGTCATGTATGGTATATGGGGCCATTCCGACCCGTTTTAGTGGTAAAAACAGGGAGTTGATTTTTCCCCCATTGACTTATAATGGGGAGGTCGCGAAACTGACCTGACCTTAGGTCACCGATATCAAAATTCCGAGATATACAAATTGCACATACTGGTACCCTAACTAAAGCCTGAAGAGAAGAAATTGATCGGTCAAAAACTCTAGCTCTGGCGTGATTGCAAACTTTTCTGAGGTAGGGTCACGAAACCGCCTCTGGTGACCTGACCTGAGGTCAGATCAACTCAAAATTTTCAGACATGTTGCGTAGAAGCCTTTTAGGAAAAGTCAGAAAATTTGAGCTTCCTAGCTCAACGCGTTTGGGAGAAATAACCAAAAAACCTCAGGGGGGGGCTCCTGAGGCCCCCCCCCCCGCCAGGAATAGGGTTAAAGCACTGCATTAAACTTTGAAAAGTGTGGTACAGTGCACGTGCCATTAAAATGCCTGGATGTCTCGATTTAATCATGCAATGTAGCAGGTATGGGAAATTCGTCACATGACCCGAGGTAAAAAAGCTATCATCACCTTTATTTATTACAACGCATGAACATTTTTTCAGCATCATAAGCGTGCTTGGACCATTTCTTTTAAAAATTTCGTTTCATTCTGTATTGGCATGATTCGAACGCTAGTTAAAACATGGTGGTGAATAGTGAAAAAATGGTGCCTTCTTAGGTAAGTACAGTATGCATGCTATTCCTCAAACACTATATCATGCATCAAACAGAGACTCGTCCGACTTCAAAGATTTTCATCGAAAGACAAGAGCGTAGCATTGAAATGAAAAGGAAGGAAAAAAGAGCTTGAGCAAAGATTGACTGTTCCAGGCAGATTCGGCGCGTATTGTATTGACCGGTCTTGAAGACATCCTTATTGATGTTAATTAGGCCATGCTTTTGCATAGGTGAGTAGCCGTGTGAGCGCATTGATGGTTTGCTGCATACTTACACGACCTGTGCGTGTCTGTGGCGCGCTGTTCTGAGTAGCGTGCACCCTCCCTGCCCGGGGGCGAGTGGGGCGGTGGCGGAGGGGAGGGGGAGGGGTGCTCCCCAGTGAACGCTGCACCTTTTCGCCGCACACAGCAGGTAATTGGTGGTCGACGCAGCACGAAAGGAGCCGATTGGAGCCCCGGAGCCTCAGGGAGCCAACAACACGGAACGAACATCGAGGGAGAGATGTTCCAGCGACGGGAAGATTGCAGGGAAGATGCCTGCAGCAGGGTCGTATCGAAGTTAGAAAACGCAGGACCTGATTGCGTAATTGCCCGCTGCTCGCTGTCACTTACTGGCATTGGTGCAGGTAAACCATTCGAAGAACGATCGCATAGTTTTCCTAGTCTCTGCCTTGTCTTTGTCCGTTCCATACATTGGTTCGGCGTACACTTACCGGGCATCTAACACAGCCACTGGCGGATCCAGGCTTGCGTTTTGGGGGGGGGGGCCAACTCATGCAGGAGCCAAACCTAGGGTACCCCCAAATCCTGTTTTCTCATCGGATTTAGGCCACTTATTTTTCGTCACAGCCCTGACACTATGAATATTTTTTTTAACTAAAAAGAAAAATATATAAATGGTAGCCCACCCGACCCATGCCTTTATATTACTTTGTAAACACTTACCATTGCTTTTGTCGACCAGTTAACCCGCTTCGAGTCAGTGCTTGGCTCCATTTGCGGGCCGGAAGGTGGTAAAACACCCCCTGTCTAACTCGGCTCCTGGGCCACGCACTGATTGAACTATGTTTCATTATCGTTTGGTGGAGGGGGCAAACGGGACACTTAAGGCCTCTGGGAAGGGGGCATGGCCCTAAATGCCCCCTCCCTGGATCCGCCAGTGTAAGAGACAATTGGAGCTGCAGTTGGGTACCTCAGACGTCAGGGTACGCCCTCAGATGTATAGGACTCGCATGGAGACCTCTTATGCTATAGTGGACTGAAAGGACCCAAAGGAGCCTGTCTAGGGCTCCCGGAGATAGACGTGGGCCCTCGGGAGTCCGCCAGAGCCCCCAATGAGGGATAAAAGAGGGTACCAAGTGCCTGCAATTGCATATTGCATAAGCCATAACGCCTTTACAAATCAATATACATTATGTATCAGTGGCAGATCCAAGGGGGGCCACATGGGTCATGACCCCCCTTGGTACGCCCGGGGGAACCACAGGCCTGTCAGGGGCATCACCAGCCCGCCAGGGGCACCACAGGCCTAGCAAGGGCACCACGGGCCTGTGAGGGGCCCCACAGGCTTGTCAGGGGCACCCCAGGTCTGTCAGAGACACCAGAGACCTGCCAGGGGCGCCGCCGGCCTCGCAGGGGAACCATGGGCCAGTCAGGGGCACCAGAGGCCTAGCAGGGGTACCACAGGCCTTACAGGGGCACCACCGGCCTTGCAGGGGCACCTTGGGCCTGTCAGGGGCACCACAGTCCTGTCAGAGCCCAGGGGCACCAGCGGCCTAGCAGGGGCACCACAGGCCTGCCAGGGGCACCACCGGCCTCGCAGGGGCACCATGGGCCTGTCAGGAGCCCCACCGGCCTCGCAGGGGCACCACCGGCCTGGCCTCGCAGGCATCACGGCATCACGCAGAGGCACCTTGGGCCTGTTGGGGGCAGCACGGGCCTGTTGGGGGCACTTTAGGCTTGTCAGGGGCACCACAGTCCTGTCAGGTCCCAGGGGCATCAGCAGCCTAGCAGGGGCACCCTAGGCCCGCCAGAGGCACCACAGGCCTAGCAAGGGCACCACGGGCCTGTTAGGGGCACCTCAGGCTCCCGTGCCCCCCCCCCCCTACCGGATCCGCCAATGATGCCACACCACGCGAAACACCGCCAACTACCAGCTGCCGCGCCATAAACACGTGCCAACAACAGTCTTTTTTTGAAGGTCGACTCCGCTCGCGCAACTTTTGACTGACCCTCACTGCTACCATATTGCTTCCATATTATGCTGTGGAAAGCTTTACTTCACCAAGTGGCTAAAAACCTCTATCAAGGTATATTTTCTTAGCAATTTTTCTGACGTTTTGGGGGGGGGGGCCAAACAGGCCACTTTAGGCCTTTGGGGGGGGGGGGCCATGGCCCCCGTGGCCCCCCCCTGGATCCGCCAGTGAACACAGCACATTTCCTAGAACAGCCACAAGTTGCCGGCCTGGTCACGACGCTTTGCAGTGTGATCGCCTATCGATCGCCAAGAGACCTGACGCGGCAACAGAAGAACCTGCCTGCTCGCACTGGCTGGGCAGCGAGGCTCCCTGCCCTCCCGGCACCCGGCCGGCTGGGCCGGCATGTCAAGACGGTGTACGATCCGGAGACATGCAACGCCGGCGTTGGACCGAGGCTCGCAGGCGTCCGGGCCTCGGGCGCACAACGACCCAGGCCAGATACGTGTTATTAGAGGTCATGAAAAGGCACTTGGAGATAATAGGCAAAGGGGAACGAACGCTGAGCAGGCGCAGCCAAACGTTGGCGATGTTCGCGAGTTCGGAGCAGGATGAGAGAGATAAGGATTTCTTGTGCTTAGCTGATAATCTGAGACTTGTGCGTTTTCGCGTGGGGTTTTCCCGTTGAACACAGTGTGCATAGCAGGTCATATGCCTCACCGTTGTCAGGGGCATGACGGGGACGAATATAAAAAGCAGGTTAGGGTATTTTATTATAATGTCACATTGATCATATCTGTCATCCATGGTTTATAAATCGATAACATATTGACTGATTTTTTTGTGAGCTTTGCAGTTGACTATGCAATGTATTCCATCAATGCACGGCTCACGTTGCGCAGACTTCGCCTGACTGAGAATCAGTTTATTTAACGTATAATCTCGATGGTGTGTGCACTGTGCACCACGGTTTGCCACTATAACAAACTACACAGCAAACAGGAAAACATGGAAAATCGAAAATTTTGCTAAAAATGTCGAAGGTGCAAAATATCGAGACAATAAAGAACAAAATCTTGAACTCGAAATCAACAACTTCAATCGAAAGACAAATATCTAGACTTCATGCCAAACGAAAAATACCAAAGAATGAAATATCAAAAGACCAAATGCGTATCAACATAAAAATACTTTGGAATAATGGGTACTGTGGTACCTAAGTACAACGCGTATAAGCGGTTGCCATCTGTTTACCAACTGTCGGGCACCATAAGCAACTGATGAAAAATGGACACCTTCCAAACATAACATGCAAGCATACATTTTTTTAGCATATTTTCACGCTCATGGCAGATACGACTATTAAAACAGGCGCAGGGTCTTTCGGTTAAGTGCGAGCGAAGGACCAAACTCAGTACCAATCGAAAGCAAGTGTAAGTCACAATTGATGATCTATTTGAAATGTGATTGTCATGATTTAGCATTGTATCTCATGTTTTTATGGATAACCTATTCGGTGTTATCGCCGAAAATATTCGCTTTTCGATATTTTATTTTATCAATAACTTGCGTACAATTTTTTTGCTCACTTTTCGCCACTTTTTCCTGTCATAGGCATCTTGAGGCTGCTATGCTGCCTTTTCATTTAGTCTCACTCGATATTTTGTCCTGCAGTGTTTTGTCATTCAATATTTTAACAGGTGTACTCAAGTGAGCGAATTAAAAATTCGATGATTTGCGTTCAATGATACGCGATCCGCTATCGTGCGTTTTCATATATTTTTTTGGTAAGAAAACCGTTTACCCACCGATTGTTTCCATCCACACATTGACCTCTTTTCTTTTCCACCACAAAAGAGCTGGTATTTTTCAGTCATCGCCTTTTTCTGACACTGATAGCTGACACGTCTGTCCCTATACCTACTCGCATGCCGACGTGAATTGTCGGGCCTTGGGGTCAGACTGTCTGTGAGACCTATAGTGCTGCCACCTACAGCACCTGGGACCAGGTGGCGCTGGCGCCGTGGGTGCCACCGGACTACGACTCACCACTAGAGAAACAAGCTACCTCGTATAGGTATACGACCGAGTTGAGCCAGACATTGGATATGAGAAAGCTTTCATGTATGGCCTATATTGCACGTTACTAGGTATTTAACTAAGATGCATCCGCATAATTTACAATTCAAAACTCCAATCGAGGTTTGGGCAGGTAGGTAATAGGCAGATAGGTAGGTATTCTACACCTCTTCACTCTTTAGTCTTTAGGTAGGTAAGAGTAAGCCGTTACTGTTTTGCATGGTGAAAGTTTGACTAAAAATCGTGCATATAATAATATGAGAAGCATTGCAGCATTTAGACTCTGATACAAATGGAGCATATTTTGACATTTATATCATTTCATTTCATTATATAGGTAGGTACCTATTACGGTCATCGAAGACGGCCAGGGCAGCGTGCCACACAGACCAGCGCGCTGCTGCCACCTACTAAATCCGAATAGCTCGCCTGAGTTCCAGGGTGCTGTGCGGATTTACTGAGTACGAGCCTCCGACCGACAAACCGAGCTTCGACTTACTTACAGAGGAGTCATCGATCGTGATTTCGTAGCGTGACTGCGTGACCAGTGAACACCCACATGTATTGATACGCCACACACAAAAGCTCAATCCAACAACTCATTCGCTGCCAGCCAATGCTGTCAATCTACTGATCGGCACTGTCCAATGCCTAAGTTACCACTCACTCGCTGTCTTAGCCTGCATTTTCATCCTAATGGGGAGTGGGAAGTGTTCGCTGCTCGCTCGATCGTGGGGATTAACCCTCGCCCGCACATGGGGGGGGGGGTTGCCACCCCCCCCCCCAGGTAGTCTTTCTGCTCTGCACTCAACATTTTTAGAGCTATAGGGCTGATTTTTCGTATAGCTGCTCCTCAATCCTTTCTTGATGTCCACTGAAAATTTGAAGTTTTTGTGATTTTTGGTTTCGGTGATATGACCTTGTTTTTTAGGTCATGTCATGACCCAAATGGCCAATTCTCAACATCTTGCGTTTGTCATGGGCCTTGTGAGCTTTTGACACCCTGATTTCGGCATTTTTTGCCAGTCTTACCTCCCACCTATCATGGAACATGTTGTTCGACGATGTACAGGGGTCAAGGTCAGGGTCAAGGTCAACCTAGGTCATCTAAGATAATTGCGTTTTAGGCAAGCTGAATTTACTTTTTGTGAAGTTTTTTGACTGCATTTTTGGTAAAAGCTTCTCAGATCATGATTTCATGTAATATGGACCCAAAAACAATCGGTGCACACATCAGTATACACACAGACACACACAGACATACAATCACATATAATTGACCTTGACCTAACTTGACCTGAAATGACCTCAGCAGCAAAATTCTGGTCGGATAGTGTGACAAAGAGGTTCTAGCTGGCTTGGCACCAGAAAACAGCATCGTCATCGGTATTTGCTAAGCAGCGCACTTGATATCCAACGGTGACCCAAAACAGCAACATTTTTTAGTTTGACCTGACCTGGAAGGTCAATGACTGACCTGAGAAGGTAAAACTGGGTATCATTGGATTCGTCTCCTCCCAAAGAATCTTTTTGGTCTTTACCGCTAAGCTCTATCTTCAACAGGAACGAAATGGCGCGGGGGGGGGTGGCAACCAACCCCCCATGTGCGTTCTAGGATGGGAAAATGGCATGTGCGGGCGAGGGTTAATACTGTGCCAGCTAGCGTCCACGGCTGTAGGTAACTAGTTGAGTCTGGCCCTCGCCTTTCAGATCACCCGGTGCCGCGAGCCGAGGCGACGACCGAAGGTACGGAAAACACCAGTGTTCTGCCTCAGGCTGGATTTATTTGGAAAGATGAACAATGTTTTGACAGTTAAACACTTCCTGCCTGCTCCCCAAAATGTTTCAAGAGCGTACAGGTATGACATAAAATACTATCAGTGACGGACAACTGGCAGCGTGACTCAAATGATTACAACTGTGAACTGAGCTTACATATTTGGAGCAGGCACTTTTGTGAGAGTCAATCATTTCCTAACAAGTCTGTCGTGTAGCAAGGGATGCCGCCGAATCCATCGAGTTTATTTCCGAAGCACGGCACTCACCTATCAAGTTTTGATATATGAAATGTGGAATACCTGAAGTCTCTTGAGTAGTTAGAGCGGCACGACGATACCTGCCAAACACAAACAAATGTTCCGTCAGCAATGCAATCAGCACAGTTAAAAGTTGTAATAAGTGGTCGCTTGCTATGCACGGGAGATAAAGGCCGTGGCATATGTACGCAATTCACATCCAAGGCCGTTGGGTGGCACTCCCAGCCCTTTAACCTGCAGAGGTCAGCAAAGGTCACGTGATCCAACTTTGCACAGCAGCTTGCCTACCTAGTAGAGCTAGAGCGTTGAAAATGACACCAAACGACTCGTCTGCGCCAGATCTTACTTTCCCATTATTATTATTATTATTACTTCGTTTATTTCCACTAACCACCAGATGGTGGGCATTACAGGGAAATGTAAATAACACACAAACACACACACACACACACACACACTCATACGTATTCGGTGATTAGTACAGTAGCTCCAACATAGGCGAAAATCTCAGTACAGTGATGTTAGGTACACACAAGATCAGGTCAATTCAAACGTTTGCACAGCGACATATCGGCATTGTCACAAGACATCAGAAATCGTTGATCTATCAGTTGGTCACATGATTTTCAATAAGATACCGAATTAATTCAGTTCTAGAGCGATTTCGAACATAAGTGGGCAAAGCGTTCCATAGCTTTGTGCCGATGTATGAAAATGACGATTTCTTAAACTCTGTGTTTGGCATGGCTAGGTCTAAGTTGCTGGACTGCCTGGTCATTCGCTCTGATTGCCTTTGTCTGAAGAGTGACGATAACAACGGTGAGGTACATTCTGGGAAGAACAGACAATGGCGAGTTATTTTTAAAGTCGCAATCTTATGCTCCAAGGCAAGATCTACCCACCACGTTAGCCTATGAAGTTCACGGCCTGCTATGCGCCTTGCAAATTTAATTATTTTGTTAATTCTTTTCCCTTGCGTCACGCCACAATTTCCCCATACAGCTAAACAGAATCGGATGTGGGGTAGTACCAGGGAGTTGATAAGCAAAACAATGGTCTTTAAGGGCATCACACGACGAAGGTGACTTAACCCGCGCACCGACGGGGGTCTGCGCCAACTTCGCACCGACGAGGGGGGCGGATGACCGCCCCCCCCCTGAGATCTCGAGAACGAAGCAAGATAGCGACAAGCAGTAAACGGCATCGGATACGCACGGTCAAGATCTACAATTTTTAACAGGTCATTTTCAGGTCACGTCAAAGATGACGTCACAGGGGTCGAAAAAGTCAAAATGGCGGCGCTAGATATTGATATAGTTTTTCTCGAATAACTTTCGAACTAGTCAAGATAGGAACAAACTAAGAGCATCATCATGATCCTCTCGTCAATCCGCATCGAATGATATATATGTTGACCTCGAAAGGTCAAGGTCAAAGGTTGACCTCAGGTCACGTGACCTCGAGGTCATCATGTATATCAGTCGACGTGCCTTGACGAGCTGAACACAATGAGACCATCCGCGCGGCTGTATCTTGTTCCTGTACGGAGTTATTGTCAAAAAACCGCTGGTGACCTCTGATGACGTCACATGACCTTACAGCTGCCCAACAGCAAAACAGACCTCAAGGTAGTGAAGGTTGATCGTATATGAGGTCATGTATAGTTTATGGGGCCATTCCGACCCGTTTTAGTGGTAAAAACAGGGAGTTGATTTTCCCCCCATTGACTTATAATGGGGAGGTCGAGAAATTGACCTGACCTTACGTCATCGATATCAAAATTCCGAGATATGCAAATTGTAGCTACTAATGACCTTATAACATCCTGCGACTTTCAAAGGTCTCCGACATCTACTGTAGCTCTGGCACGGTGACAAAGTTGCAAAAAAGTGACTTGAGGTTGGGTCATTCAAAGTGACCTGGTGACCTGACCTTAAAAGCTAGGAGGTTCAAACTTGCACACCATGTGTAAAATTGATGAGGCAATAGTTGTATCAAATTTCGCGGCGCTACGCGCCGCGGTTTTCCCGCTATTTGCGAAAAACCTCAGGGGGGCGGATATCCGCCCCCCCGTCGGTGCGCGGGTTAAACGTATCAGCATACCCATACATTTACTGATGATTCCGTCAATGTGAAAGTTCCACGTAAGGCAGCTGTCCAGTGTTACGCCCAAGCTCGTCAGAGATGACTTCACCGGCAGCATGGCACCAAAAATGTTAATGCTCTCTAAATTGACTCTTTTCATTGTCACTTTAGAACCAAACATGACTACTTGTGACTTCGAAACATTGAGTGTCAGTAAATTTCGAGAGAACCATTCGCTAAGTTTCCTAAGTACCACCTGGAGTCGAGTAATAACAACACTTATGTCGTCGGGTGGTCCAGACACTAAAACTTGGGTGTCGTCCGCATATTGAACGATTTTGCACAGCCCGTGGACAACATTGGGAAGATCATTAACAAATAAATTGAACAGAGTCGGTCCCAACACACTCTCCTGGGGTACACCAGAGGATATATGACCTATGCCATCGTCGCAGCCTCGCACATATTGGGTTCTGTCAGAAAGGTAGCTTGCGAACCAGGGTTGGTCTATGCCATATTGGGGAAGTTTCTGCAGCAGGATAGCGTGATTAACCGAAGCAAATGCCTTGCTGAGATCAAGAGATACCAGAATACACACCTCTCCGTTGTCTACAGATGACCTGATAGTTTCTGTCAAAGCAATGAGGGCATGATCTACGGAGTGGTATGCTCGGTTCGTTTGATAGCACATGACAGTCATCCAAGAATTGCTTAAGCTGAGTAGAGACAAGTCTTTCCATAACTTTGGCTGCCACGTTCAGAAGGGAGATAGGTCTATAGTTCAATGCTGTTTTAGTATCACCCTTACCCTTGTATATGGGGACAACCTCTGCGACTTTCCATGAAGCAGGAACACTTCCACTGGTAAGAGATGCATTAATTACATGTAATAATGGCGACAGCAGCCGCTCATTGCAAGACTGAAAAAGTGAAACAGGTATTTTATCTGGCCCACAATTGAAGTCCACATATTTAATGAACATATCACCGATTTCAATTCAAGATAAGTTACTGGACACAGTTCAAACATGGCTGAAAGGACTCTGGGCGGCCCAGAAACCGAACTACCAGGGACACAAGAACCAGTGGTGGCATGTAAACAGCCCCCTGTATTAGCCCCCACAGAACAAAAGTATTGGTTGAAAGCACGGGCCGTGTTTTTGTCCATGAGTTTAGCTGTCTTAAATTTACCCAACGTTATATTGACAAGGTTCCATGTGTCTCTGCTGGAGCGATGGGTTATGACGTTTGCTTCAAACTTCAGGCGTCGCTCCAGTGAAATGGTGCTCCGCACTTGACGGCGCATGCTTTTATAGAGCGCAACATCTACCGCAGCACCAGCACCATTAGCAATTTAGGAATTTCTCAAGGTTTATGCGATGACGTAAGGTTTTTGTAGGTTATGTCGAAAATACACTTGCACAGCGGATCTCGAGTGCAACGATCGTCCGAATTCCAAACCAAAACATATCATCGGGTAGTGCATAAGCCGTAGTAACGTTCCGTGAAAGCTGCTTCTCGATATGTGACCCCGTTTGACCTCGGCCAGACAAAATGTATGTCATTATGTACAAAATGTACACAAATGTCGTTTATGTACAAATAAACGATATTTTGTGCACATTTACAAATAAACTACAATTTGTGCATTTTGTATGTACATAACGACATACATTTTGTCTTGCCGAGGTCAAACGGAAAGACAAATCGAAAAGCGGTTTTCAAGGAAAGTTACTACGGCTTATGTGCATATCTGATGATATGCTTTGGTTTGGTACTCGGACGATACTTCTTACACTCGAGATCCGCTGTGCAAGTGTATTTTCGTCATTACTCACAAGTGATCTTAGGTATGAAGTTGAAAGGTCAAATTGCTAGCAGAAAAGTAAGATTAGGTACCGGCGAGTTGTTTGCTTCCCTTTTTAGCTTTTCAACTCTACTTAGTAGGCCACAAGCTGCTGTGCAACTTTGGGTCGCGTGACCTTTGCTGACCTCTGCAGGTCAAACGGCTGGGAGTGCCACCTAATGGCTTGGGATGTGAATTGTGTATGCCTCTGCCTCTATTGCGTGCAAGTTTCAGGTTGATCTGGGGATCTGAGGTGTTCCAAATCTGGGCTGAATCCGAGCTGAATATGGGCTGTCTGGATGGACATGGTCCAGCCAAATTCTCACCGACGGGGAGGGGGGGCATACCTACCCCAATTCCCCCATGATTTCGAAACCGAAGCAAGCTAATGACAAGCAGAAAATACGAAATACAGCAGAAAATACAGTACGCAGTATACGTTAACTCGTTAAACCCGTCAGTACCAGGGCTAAACAGCTTCATTATTGCAAACAACTTGCAAGAAACGTAATGTTTTTGCACATCGGATGATGCAAGAGAACAATGCATATTAAGAAAGGTTTAAGGTTTAACAGATTTTTTGGAAGAAGTTTTGAATCACCGGAACGGGACACTTGTTAACAAGCAATTCCAAACAAAGAAGTGATTTTAAAACGTACGTAATTAAATGCAGACTCACGTGTTAAATAAAAAATCCAAGACAGAATGAAAGAAGGACGTATGTAAAAATAATGAATGAATGAATGAAATAATGAATGAATTAGTAAATAGATGAACTAATGATTAAATAAGTGAATGTATCAATCATTGCATCAATTAATGAATGAATAAAATGGCGAAATATTGAAATAATTCGGGAGCGGACTGACAGACGGACGAGAGGGCCCATGAGCACATGCACGGATGGACGAGTGAATAAATTGCACCCTCTACCCTCTACTGTGTGGACGAAGGTTAAATTTCGTTATGCGATGAAAAATGCTGAAGGGACATTCCAAATATAAACCCTGCCCCTTTGACGCTTCCATTGTAGGTATGGTTTCCACTTTCCAGTTTTTATCGCTGCGACGCAATTCGAAATGTCATTGTGATCAAGGAAAGAACGAGTTTAAATGTCGTGATCCGATCAAGTCATTCACCTTTTTGGCGTTAATGGGTATATCAATCGTCTCGACCCGATATTTGTTTTGTTGGGTTAGGCCCTTTCGGTCTGACAAGACCATTGCAGAGCCGGAAGGATGATAGGAATTAGGGGGAGACATTGGTCTGGGCAGGCACCCTAGTGAGTCGCCGGGGCTGAGCCCGTCCAGAGGACAGGCCACCCAGCCCCAAGGCACTCACTGCACCCGGCTACGGGGTGCGCTCCCTCGGGAGCAGCGGTGCCGCTCCAAGGGAGCAGCCCGCATGAGATAAAGTTGCCTGCCCAGCCCGGAAGGGGGTTATGGCGTGGAGAAGGATTTCAGTATCCTGAGGATAGAAGCACGGACAGGTGCGACCCGATACTCTGCCATCACCTCTTGTCATGCTTGATGATTCTCTTTCCAGGCTGTACCGATCTGCCATCTACTCACATATCTCCACAGCAGGTAGCTCAGGTTCGTCTCACCGCTCCTAGGTGGCTCTGCCGACCACCAGCCGCCGGCCGCCGCGCCGGCCGCCGCCGCCGGGGTGGGACTAAATGCTTACTTCGAAATCTAAGCTGCGTTGCGGCATTGGCGGTTATGTGCGGCGCGTATGCCGCATGATTAGTAAGCGGCGACCACTAAATTAAAGACTCGAACGCTCCGACCGGTTCTCAATGAATAACACTGCATACCAAAAATGCCAACCGCTCTCGTCATAAGATATTTAGCTTTAAATAACTAGGTTATCTACATCATCATTTTGAACCAAATTAATACTTTCAACTTAACTCACTCATTCCTTCCTTTGTTGTCTCCAAACAGTCTTTCGATTGTCTGGAAATCGTATGCTAAATCCCGTACCTGTATGCGACTGGTGCATATAAAGGCCGATAAAAGAATTTGAATAGGTTCTGGCATGCGATTTCCTGGCTACCCAAAAAGTCTGTTTCAGTCTTGCTATCAAAACATGACCTCGCCCGCACAGGGGGGGGGGGGGGTTGATGCAACCCCCCTAAGGTTTTTCGCGAATAACTCGCTTAAAAAGCGGCTGATCGCGACGAAACTTTCAGTACCCTCGCATTGATCAATTTAACACCCATCCTGAAAATTTCATGACCCTGACCCAAATGACCTTTGACCTGTGACGTACTTTTCGAGACCATGTTTGGCCAGAACCGCGATTCAGCGTATGTCGGCTCGCATTAGCAGCGCGTTTGCAGTCTTTTCGTGGTTTCAAGCGTTCAAACATGTGATATGATGTTGCCCCCATGCATTAGGGTGGGTGTCAAGGTCACCTGAAGGTCAGGTCAGGTCATTGACCTTTGGTGACCTCGGTTCACTTTTTCGAGTTTGACATGTTTCTAGGTCAGTTTTTTTCGAGCTGAATTCGAATTAAGCAACCACATGAACGTTTACAAAGTAGTTTTGGTGCCTTCGTAACATGTTACGAGGCTGTCAGAGGCGGTTGACACCTACTACAAATACCTGGCAGGACCTCTACTGGTTGACCTGACCTGACCTAACCCGGGCTGGCCTAAATGAATGAAGACATCATCTGTGATCAAAACTAGCATGATATTCGTGATCAGCACCCCGAAAAACCCCATAGCAGCCACACTACGACGTTCTAACAGGTCCCAATTTTCCCGCCTTTTGGGTCATTGACCTGACCTGGAAGGTCAACCGATGACCTAGGACCTTAAAATTGGGTATCATCGGCTTTCTCTCGTCACGGGCAACACGCTCGTTTTTTTCCGCGAAGATCTAGCTTGATCAGGAGCGAAACGGCAAGGGGTTATACCTTATACGTTCGCGGCTGAGTATTAACTTGGTTCAAAACAATGATGTAGATAAGTTAGTTATTTAAATCTAAATATCCTATGACGAGAGCGATGGACATTTTTGGTATGCAGTGTTATCCATTGAAAACAGGTCAAAGCTATTGAGTTTTTAATTTAGTGGTCGCCGCTTACTAATCATGCGGCATACACGCCGCACATAACCGCCAATGCCGCAACGCAGCTTAGATTTCGAAGTAAGCATTTAGTCTCACCCCCGCCGCCGCCGCCGCGGCTATGACGTCACCCAGCTGGCCTCCGGGAGTATTTTGACGTGGGACCTGATTGATGGTCGGGCGCCGCGGCCGCACTGTAGGCCGGCAGCCTGAAAAAGCGCTAGAAATTCCCCCAAACTGACTGTCCGCAATATGAACAAAATAGGTATCATTTAATCCCAAATTGATCGAAGAATACGATTCCGATGCTAGTTTTGCCCTAAGGTCAAAATTGAGGTCGTCAGTTGTTACCAAACACAAGACAATTTAGACTCTCTATAGGCCACCACATTTACCGATTTTAATGATGAACTTTAGTGGTAATTTATTAGTTGACCAATCGTCGTTTTGAACGAAATTTCCTGTCAGACTAGTTCAGGGCACTGTTGTTCACTGTGCCAACATCATTCTGACATATTGCATCGCTTTTCTGCAAGATAAGCTAGCTGTTTGCAAGCAGCTGCAAGACGTAATTTAAAATCATATCCAATTTTTTTATTAGACTTTTATAAAAACGTTATTTCGAGCGGCTAAAAATGAACATTTCATACTAGCCTCTGATTACTCATCTTTTGTTCCATATAGGTGCTTTGCTGCTTTTCCCTGCTACTTTTCGAGATATGCGCCAGTAAACCACATGATGTAGGGGCAATTGTCACCTCGCCGCTCTACTGAAGGCCCGGCGCTCTTTAAAACGCTGGAAGTTGTGAAAAACAAACGCTTATAATCTAAATGAAATATATGTCCCTGAGCTCAGAATTGATCAACGCACACAATGCTGTCAACATTTTTGGGCCAATCTCAAAAATTCAGTCATTATTAACCCCTAAACACAAGCCAGTGATAATCAACAACAACTTGCTCTTTAGTTAGACTTTTTGAGAAATGTTATTTCGAGCCGTTAAAAATGGCCATGCCATACAAACCACCAATCATCTTTCTGTCATGCCCTACTCGCAATTTTTGCTAATGCCTGCTACTCTTCGAGGTCACGTGACCTCACCATTAAAGTGAAAGGGGAAATAAGGAAACTGTTGTTTTTGCGCATGGAATGATTTCAAACTATCTCAAGCACACGGAATCGTGATTTCGTGCACTCCTTGCAAGATCCGATGCTTTACTTTTGCATTTTTGACCTTCCATGACGTCATTTATGACGTCACACCGCTCATAGGAGTTTCTCGTCAATAACTCATGATCAAATTGAGCCAGCGACTCGGGAAAGCCACCAATGGACTCGGGAAGACCTCCCGAATCGAATGATATGCGATACGACCTCCTTCGATTAAGTTCGTGGCCTGATGGGCTCTGAACTGACCTTGACTCGAGGTCAATACCTTAAGTTGACCTCACCCGAATAAAAAGTATACCATTCGACGCGCCTGAGCCAGAACACGATGGTGCCAAAATCGCTGCTCTGCGGCCATTTTTTGCGAAATTATTTGCCAAAAACCAAACCCTACCTTGGGCTTTTTGACTTCACCTCAGAGTTTACCGGTTGACCTGGAACCTTAAAATCGGGTATCAATCGTTCCGCCTTGAAACGGCGCGCACGCTTGTTTTTTCCGCGAGGCTCTAGCTCCATTAGGGGCGAAACGGCAAAAAGGGGTCGATTCAACCCTCCCCCCCTCGGCCGGCCGAGGGGGTGGGGGTCCGACAATAGGTCCGGCGAGGGTTAAGCAGCCCCACCTCGTTTTTAGCATGTTTGCTTGTCACTGAGATCAACAACTCAATCACAAATAATTTCTAGCACTTTTCCGGACCCCCGGCCCAGTGTGGGCCGGTCGGTGTTGCCGGGCCGGGATCAGCTGGGCTGGCGCACTGACACCGTCCGTGCATCTCCAGAGTGCAGAGGTGCACCGGGCGCGGCTGTGGGCTGACAAGTCAAAATCGGGTCGGCATGAGCAGATCTGCGCAGAACGGCTCCCAGGAGCGGCCATTATGATCGATGGTTAGCAAAATGGCGAACGCTGCCGGTCGCGTCGGCTGGCCGACCGGCCAGTCAACAATAGCTGGTAGAGCAACATAATCACGCTTACCGCGGGAAAACACGTCAACATGTAAACCGTGTAGAGTGGAAACACAAAACCCTTGTAAAACTGGCACTAAAGCTGTGGTGGCGGCAAGCGCTAGGCAGTCACGAGCACGATTATACCCGTCCTAATAAACCGTAATGAATCCGGCTTCTGTGCAACGCGGAGAGAATGATATTATCAGCCAGCTATCTTGTAGCATGCAAACATTTAATGACGGTGCTGATTATCACCCGCAACTCTGTGCTCGCCCAGACAGCCGAGTGATAACGATGATATAGCCGGTCTCGTCTCGTCCGCTGCCGCCTCAGAAGATGCTTCAGAGCGTCTCTAAATTCCACCGTCAATCTCACTGCAACAAACACACGGATAATTTAGTAAACACACACCCAGGATCTCACATGCCTGCACACACCCTCACACACCACTTTCCGTTCCTCGAAAGGTCTGTATCGGCCGGCACACGCTGAAGAAATGGCCAGTCGGGGTTCCCGGCCCCGCGCGGCCCGCCGCCGCCGCCGCCGCCGCCGCCGGCCGGCCGGCCGGGGCCGACTTTGCCGACTCGGCGTTTACGGCCCCGGCCGGCCCGTAAAAGCCGACATGCGCGCGCCGCCAACTACATGGCCGAAATTTGATTTTAGGGAGTGATATGTGATGGAAGAGTGCTACCTTACCTCTCCCCTACCAAAGTTTCAATTTTCCCGCCGGTTTCGTCGGCGGAGTATCGCGTTACGGCGGTGTCTCTAATGGTCCCGTGAGCGGCCGGTCGGCGCCCGATTTATGGCTCACCAAGGGGTGATAAATTTACCATTATTGCAGTTGTAGCCGGCTGGGAGGCGGCTGCAGCGGCGCGGCCCAGTCGCCGGCGACACAGCGGCACGGGAGGATACGCTGCCGACGACGACGGGCCAGGTAGCACGTGCGTCGCCGGGTGGGGGAGAGTGTTTATTGAGCGGTGTGAACTCGAGGGGTGTGTCCCTACAGGTGAGAGAGCCGGACTCGAGTGGAGTACACAGAGACACGACAGCAAACACAGCTGAGGGGGAGTGGGGTGACGGAAGGTGACTCACGTGATTCACAGGTGACTCAGGTGATTTATAGCGTTATGTGTCACGTGATCAATTATGAACCTCCGTGACGTTTACACCCAAAAGTGTGATGCATGTTGATTTGATGTTATAGCCAACATGCACTCCTTTTGTGTTCAACGGCGATTTTAGTGATAGAGCAGTGACGTGTCATCAAACGTTTTTGATACTAAAACAGTATTGATTTATGAGTGATCAATAATTATTATTGTTTTATAATTAGCCTTGCTTGAGGGGTGAAAGGCGTTTCGGTCGGTCACTGATCACATCTTACAGACGCATCCAATTGCAGCCAGCTGACCGATGACCTGTGTGACATTGACCAGCCACCCCACCTCCAGCTGACCCTTCATCACCTCACCCGTCACCATTCCAACCACAGCCCTGCAACTCCTGCAACAGCAGCCCCCCGCGGCGGCGGCGGCGGCGGCGGCGCCGCCGCCGTGCATTCCAGCGGTGGCGTTTTGCGTCTCTGGCGCGACGTGGAGGCGCGGCGGTGCGTCCTTTTTGCCTGTTTCTTTGTGTGCGACCCGACCCGGCCGCGCTGGTTGGCGCCAGATGGGAGCCAGGCGGGCTCCGCGACCCACACTCGGCTGAGTGAGGTCAGCGAGCCGCTGCCGCCGCCGCCGCCGCCGCCGCCGCGGGCGCCGCCGGAGCGTTTTTGTAATAACGCCGCCGCTCCAGCGCCCGCGGCCGACTGTCACTCAAATGCCCCTCCTCCAGGGCGCGGCCATCTTGGCTGGCCTGCTCACGGAAGGATGAGCACGGTCCTCCCAAATCGGCCGCTCGGTGACGGGGCTTTGGAGACGCGTCGGCGGCGGCCCCGCAAAGCATCGGCGGTCGTTGGGTCTGTGAAGTACAGAGTCCCGGACTGCCAACACACGAACAACGCACGGAACACTGAAGGAGCACACATTGAGCACGCATGGAGCACACATGGAGCACAGAGCACATAGGTCGGCTCGGGTCGCAACGCGTCTGACCGAGCCCCGGCGTCGCTCGCGACTGGCAACTGCCGACGCTACTCGGGAGGGAATTTTTAGTGGGCCCATTAGGAGCCGGGAGGCGCCCCGGTGCCGGGGCGGGTTGAGTAATGGCCGGGGTCGTTCGCGACACTCATCATAAAGCCCATCGCTGCACCGCCGCCGCCGCCGCCGCCAGCCCGGCTCGGCCTGGCCCGGGCCCGCTGCTTTTGTCGCAGAGGAATCTGTGCGGTGCAGAGATGGGATTGATGGGGTGCGGAGGGACGAGAGAAGCATGGGACCACAGGGGACCAGAGAGGACCGCGGAGACCTCAGAGGGACCGGCAGATGGGGTGCCGTGCTCACATTAATCAGGGAACAATCAGCGGCGTCTGCCCCTGACCGATCCTGACCGATCGGTCGGCCGTTCCGCTCCGCCGCGCTGCCGTCCCGAATCGAACCGTCACATCACTTCGTCTGCCTTCTCTGCTTCCTTGTTCCTCTTTTACCCTTTCCAACCATCCATATGAAATCCGGGCCTACCCGTTTAGCTATCCAATCACACATTCCTGCCTTAATACATCATCGTTTTGCTATGCTGCATAGTCCAAACATTTGAGATCATTAATTGCAACGTCGCATCGCGTCATCGCTGCAACATTGCTGTATCCACATCTGTGCATCGTCGGCGGCGGCGCGTCGAAGACGTGTGTGGCGCGCTGCGGCGATTGATCGTCGATGAAGTAGAGGTGTTGACACGGGCCCTCGACTCTAGGAGCGATCGATCGTTTGTCTTCATAACGCGCCGCCGTCCAAAGCAGATGGATACGAATGATGACGCATGGTCGTTTGCGGTTGCCGCGGCGACATTTTAACAGCACTCGAGATTCGGCGACATGAGAGACTCGGGCGACATGGAAGACATCGTGGACACGGGAGACACCGGCAATCAGGGAGTGTTGGGTTACAGAGTTAATGTTTGCTGACGCGCCGACTCGAAATCAGCGCAAATACCTAGCGGGCGGCGGGCGGTGCGGTCGACTGGTGCCACAGCGGAATGGCTGGCAGGGAAGGTTACCCTCATCGGATCGGTGAAATGACGATCCCACACCCTCAACAACACCGGAGATTGCCAATTAGCGAAAATTGGGTTAGATCGGTCACCCACCGATGAACGGTGTTATCGCTCGGAAGTTGTGGGGCGATATTCACCGACTGCGTGTGAGTGCTCGTCTCTCGGCCGTTTCATCTAGCCCAAAACTGGACCATCATCGTGTCGCTAACCGTCGTCGGGTCGCACCTGGCTGCTTTTCAAACCTCCCGCCGAGGGCAGCGGCTGCCTCCCGGCGCGTCGCCGGCGTGCATCGGTGTCTGATGAAGACATTGTGCCTCGGCGCTGTGCCGTCGGCCGGCTGGCGGCGGCTCGGCGGCACGGGAACCCACAAAGGAGAGTCCGATGCAGCCGAGCCCATCCATCACCCGAGTCGGCGCTGTCTGCCGGCCAGGCCCGAATCAATGCCGACCGGCCGCGCCGCCGCGCCGCCCCAGCCGGGCGCACAAAGCAGAGCGGGGAGGGCAGAGAGAGGGTGGGAGGCGGCCGAGAGAGACGGAACAGGAAGACGCGAGCAGTGCGCGCCGGACGCCGGTTCTGCATCACGCACTGCTGGACAGATAGACGCAGAGAGATGGAGAGGAGAGATGGGTGCCGCGCCGATAGGCCATCGGACCGATCAGCCATGACCCTCACCGCATCCCGCAAACAAACATTTCGGCTTGACCGTGAGTCGAACGCGAAAACTCATTTCTCTGCGACGCTAGCCGCATAGCTGACCAAATGGCAATTTCACACCAAGCGGGAGACAAGTATGCCTGCGAATCTTTTCAGCAGAGAAGGCGGCACGTCAGCGAGCCTTTCCACCCGTGTTTTGGTCATCACCAGTCGCCGGACGCGGCTCATCCTTTCCGTGGGTCCCTGCACGAGAGACAGACAGCTGGAAAGGGGGACAGACGTCGCTCCGCCGCTGCGTGCGTGTGCGAGTCTGCAGCGCACCTGCATCCGGCGCTGGCGGGCGCACGGGATCTATCGGCCGCTCCCCGCTCCCGCTCGCTGTCCCTCCCTCCCCTCCCCTCCCCTCCCCGTCCGCCATCATCCATCACAGCCGTCCCCGCCCGCGGCCCCTCCCCGCAGCGCGGCCCGCTGTTTTTGTGTTGGCCGCGCGCGCCGCATAGATAGGCGGCGCGCGGGGGGCGGGGCGGGGCGCCCGGGCAGGGGATTCCAGCCCCGCTCCCTCTCAAGGCTGTTGACCTCGATTCATTAGGGTGCGCCGGTGCCGCGGTGTCACTGCCCATGGTCATACTGGCACAATGCGAGCTGTGTTGTTTCGTCAGTGTGCGGCACAGCTTGCGTGAATGGCTCCAACTGCCACGCGCAGCATTCGCCAGTTGCGCGGCGCATGAATTCGGCGATTGTGTGCGTGTAGGATTGGACGTCTGTGGGGAAATGTATGCGCATACGGAAACAGTGGGTATTTGCATTTTGGGCTTATGACTCAGCGAAAGATCTGCGGACACGTACGGCGATGGATTAGCATCTCGTGTGAAGCTGAAGGAAATGAGATAGAAAATGTGGAGGCTTTCTCGTTTGCGTCAAAGTGCATTCAGGTCCATTTGCGAAATTGTGATCAAGTTATCAAAGTGTCAGCATTTGGTCACTATATGCCCCTTCCTGTTGAGGGTCGTATGCTATTTTCAGCCCCGTACACAAACTGGAAAATGCGGCAGGGAATATTTTATTTAACATGATAATCGCATGTCAATAACACCTGCGCATTCGACTATCCATGGAATATATAGATATCCATGGATATCCTGAGATATTGTGCACACTTATATCTCAGCCTGCCAGATGTATTGCTTCCATCTCACTCTCAGTACGGGCATATGGGCATGTTTTTTGATACGACATTCGGCAATGAGTATCGAATGCCACTTGACTAAGCTGCCACTTTTGTTACAGAGCATCTACTGAGGAAGAAGCGAACCGAAAGCAGGTTACAAATCGCAGCATAAGATCGGGGATGATGAAATATGCAGAGCCGATTCTCCTCCTTTGGAGAATGGACCAAACAGGAGAGTGGTATACCATGATGTTATGAATGGGGTCATATAGGTGCCTATTATAATTGCCTTTTATAATTCACCTATTATCAGCGGTCTGAGTTATGGATCGAGCATCAAAATGTGCATGTGCGAGCTATTTGTAGTTATCCTCAGTCTAATTAGCTTTAGTCAAGCATGCCCCCAAAGCCTAAGACATTATTTGGTGACCGCGGCATTTATTTTAACCTTATGCAGTCACTAGGTCAAATACTGCTAGGCTTCTGCGTGATTACTTTTAATTTGTGCTAATTCTTTTATCTGTAGACTGAGGGCGTGGCCAACAACTTAACCGTCAAGCGTAAGCAGTGACACGTCTCAATTGTTTCCTTGCAGCACATATCTAGCAACCGAAGGTATTGTTTCGCTGTTCGCATCTTTTTCGTCATACGTCAACCGTCATGAGAAATAGGTGTTTGACGTTCGCCTACGGTTGCGCAATGCGCACTTAACTTCGGTAAGTGCAATATTGCAGCTTGCAATTTATCTCCTGCTAATTGCTAAATACGTCTTCTTCATTTCAGCCCAGGGAGCCGCCTCAACTCTTCGAGGCCTTCAAATGGTGTAGTGAAATGTGTAACCTGAAGACACCGTGGGGAGCGGGCCAACGAATACGGCTACTCCCGTCGCCAACAGGTGCCGGAGCTGACCTTTACCGCCATCTATGAGCACGAGTATAGGCTCGTGTTCACTAGCGCCGCCCCCAAGCGTCGGTAGTTCACCGGTGAACTGTAAGTTACGTAACTCGCCGCTAGGTGTCTAACGGAGCTAGTGAGCTGGAGCCGCTGTCGTGAAGGTGAGAACTGAGATGATATTATAATTGGTCATTCTCAGCAACACTGGTAATCGAATATCGAATGCTTCGTTCGAAAGATGGCTCATTTATTTTATTTTCATGTTTGCATTGTAACTGTTTCGGCCAAAGAAATAAGCACCAGGTCAGAGCCCAGACCTAGGAAAACTTTTAGTGAATACCTACCTAAGGAGTAAGGAGTCCTACCTAAGGACCGTAGGATTATTCTAAGGAAGATAAAATTATAATAAAGTTTGACATTACAGAAGCCAGATAGTGAATTCAACGTGTCTCCGCCAAGAGCTCCGAGGGCCCTTCGATAGCTCAGGGATCCCCTCAGAAGCTTGGGGCGCCGTCATGCGCTCAAGGACCCCTCGTTAACTTGCCCCCCCCTTTCGTAGCACAGAGGGCTTCTCGGTAGCTCTGGCCCTTCGTTAGCTCACGGAGCAGCGATAGCTCAGTGTGCCCTTTAATAGCTAAGACGAGCCGCCACCATTTCAAGTGCCCTCGCCCCTCGGTAGCTCGGATGACTGCTGCCATTCGCCGAGAGACTTACATTAAACGTTTCATTTGCATTTCGCTGCAATGCTTAGCTGATGCTTTCGAATTGAGCTTGATGCATTGTCATCGGCGCTAATGTTTTTTCTTATCCGGCCGTATGAAATGCTGCGCAGAAAATGAAAGCTGTGGGGAAAATGACACGTCATTCGTGACTGGCTAATGACTGTTCAGTGTGAACAAGCAA
Source organism: Amphibalanus amphitrite (assembly GCF_019059575.1). Classification (NCBI taxonomy): domain Eukaryota; kingdom Metazoa; phylum Arthropoda; class Thecostraca; order Balanomorpha; family Balanidae; genus Amphibalanus; species Amphibalanus amphitrite. The sequence continues at coordinate 2,772,676 of NW_024881500.1, read as the reverse complement.
CAAATGCTCGCTGACGCATGATATTGGTGATCTGTCAAATTCTTAAATGTGCATACCCGTTGCTAGGACGTTAGGTGCATCACTAATGATTGCGTACCTAATGTGCGATTTCCCAAATTGAATCGAAAGAAGATTCTCATAACAGAAACTGGATAGTGGACAACGCTTTTCTATTATCTAGCATAAAGGACAAAATTGATAAGTGTATATTTACAATGCAATTTCAATTTTTTACTAACGATTGCACTTATGACTTTTGTTGGAGTGACCTTGGTCTGGAATCTGTGTAGTGCTCATTCGTTTACCTATACACTATGCAGTGTTTCTCTGTACTTGCATTAGTTCATTTGTCTTTGAAACAGCCAACATGACTTTTCTAAGGGCTAACTTTCGGTGAATAATAATAATAAATGACCTAAAATGAACAATTTGGGCTCTCATTCACTTTCCTTTCAGACAGACAATTCACGATGCAGCTCCAAATCGTTTCACCCCTCTTTGAAATTTCCCACTCTACATCGCGGAATCTGCCGACCCTCCCTGTTACCCCAGGTCAGTCCCCTCTGCCTCACCCCCCCCCCCCCCGGTCAGCTCCCTCCGTCCGCCCCTGCGGGCTGCGCGGGCGCCTGACCTGGCAGCAGGGGGTCAGCCGAGCGTGGCCGCGGGCTATGCGTGGTCAGCGCCGCGCCGGCCGCCACCGGCCGCCGCTGACCAATGAGCCCCGTTTGAGGGGGAGCGACGGAAGCGGCCTCTTCCATCTTCCTTCCGGCGGCCCTGGCGGTGTTCCCAGACGGTCTGCCGAGCGGCCAGCGGCCAGCGGCCAGCGGGGCAGCGTGCTGTTAGCGGCCTGTCGACCGGAGACGGCCTCCGCGCCGCCGCTAGGTGCCCCCTGATGGATGGGTGCTCGCGCTGACCGACACTGGAAGGACACTGTCACCGGGCTCCGGTCAGAGGAGAGAGACACACTCAGCGGGGTTCGGTCAGAGGAGAGGGGACACTCACTGGGTCCGGTCTGAGGAGAGGGGACACTTACCGGGGTTCGGCCACAGGACAGGGGTGAGGGGACAGTCATTGGGGTCCGGTCACCGGGGAGGGAGGGGACACTCATCGAGGAAAGCGTCAGGCTACAGGGTCCCTGATCGAATCCTGTCACAGCTGGCTAGGGGAACACTTGCTGAGTTTCTGTTACAGACCAGGGGGGGGGGGGGCACTCATCGGGTGCGGTCACAGGCCGGAGGCACTCGCAGAGTTCTGTAACAGGCTGGGGTCACTTATCTATACGGTCACAGACTGAATCGCTAAGGACCACCCACCGAGTGCCGATTACCGACCTAACATGCTGGGCACTTGCACAGGCAGAGCAACTCAGTCATCGGAACTGGTCTCAGAGAGGGGTCCATCATCGGAACCAGTCACAGGTCGGATGGCTCTAAGGTCACTGTCATCAGGACAGTCACCGGAGCCGAGTCACCGGCCTCACCATCTCTCTCACCTCCCGTTCCGCTCCCAGTCTCACCTCTCCATTTTCCCACAGCTCCTCGCCTATCTCGACACTCGGCGGTCCCAGTTCTGAGTCAGTACACCGGATGTTCGCGTGACTTCTGTAGCGGTCTACCAGCGGCCGGTATAACCTCTGATATCGCCCAAAGGACACCACGATAGCAGCGGAGTGCTCTGCGTGTCACAGACAGAACGAGATCGGACGCGGCCACGGAGTCGGCGCCTTTGCGACAATCTCGGTGCTGGAAAAGTGCTGTTTAGAAATATCTCGGGAGGCAGCGAGACTAGATGAAGATGGTAAGGGCTCTTTTGGGATCGATAAATTAGTTCATTAGATGGACACTGGAAAGGTAACCAAAAAAAGTAAAAAGTGTACTATGTATTTACATTTGTTTGCAGGCGAAACAAACGTCACACAAAAAAGAAACACTCACTAGCCACTAGTTACTTGAGCGGTGAGCACTGAGCATGCATGACTGACCACAGAATCAATCCCATATCCTTCCAGTCACTCCTCAGTTGCCGTCTCCGTTCGGCCGAGTCGGGAGGTCCTCTGCATCTCGCTCAGTCCGCCATTTCAGGCTTCCTTCCTCCCATCCCCAGGCCATTTCCGACGACGGCAGCGCCCATATCCGACCGGCGCCGCGGTTCCAATTAGCCTCAACTTGACGGCAAGAAAATGCCAGATTCAATCTCGGTGAGTTTTTGGGGAACGCCGGCCGCAGGGACCAACCCCGCCGTGCAGCTGCCTCGAGCCGCGGGACTCGATATCGCCAACTTTGGGGAAGTTTCGAGTCTTCGAGAGGATGTTGTGTTTGGGTCTCACGCAACAGCACGGCAGAATTTCGGAAGGATGTTCGAATTAGTTTGCGTTTTTTTTTCTTCTTCTTCTTTGCAGTGGCTACAATTTATTGTTGTGAACGTTCGTCCACAAATCAACAACCTCTCAAACTCCACCAAATCGCTTCGCTGCGTCTTTCTCTCCCATCATCTCCACCACTCCTAATTTCACCCGGCCCAACCCTGCCTCTCCCACTCTACCCATCTCCCTGAGCATTCAGATATCTGTCACTCAGCTGGCCAGTCTACCGTGTGGGCTCGCTGTGGCGCCCAACCAGCATCCACCAACACCCGGCACGGCACCCTCGAAAGGTCCCCGGCGCCGGCGGTCGGGCGTGACTGACAGCGGCGGCGGGCCCGCCGCGGCGGGCCGGTTCGGTTGGCAGTCCCGGTGCCGATGATTGACAGGTGGTCCCGGCTGCGATGGCCGCCCCTGGTCGCCACCAATCGGGGCCCGATCGGGCGTGACAGGCTGTCACCGGCCGTCAACGGACGCCGCCAATGGAGGGCAGAGCGGCCCGGAGCGGGATGGGAGCACCGGGAAGAGCGGGGATGATGGAGAAAGAATGGGGAAGGAGAGGTTAGCCGATACCCGGTGAATCTAGGTACTTCAAAATTTTTTAGCTTGTTTAGTCCATTTTATTTTCATGCTTAGGTCGTCCAATGTTACGTGTTTTTACTCAACAATTAGCACCAGCTTCGTATAATATCAATCAGCATTAAATAATTGCAGCATATTAAAACACTGCGGGACGCTGCTGGCAATAATTAAAAATGAGCGTTTGAAAGCATGGAGTGCATTATATGACCTCTGCTCTGCATGTCGTATACAAATGTTGTATGATGCGTAAATGGAATCTACATCTTATGCACCAAATGTTGTGTACGTATAAGCTGAAGTGCTTGATAGATATGTATTAACAAAACATAAAACATAACTTCAAAAGGTGTTAATTTGTTCTTTTTTTTGTCTGCCGTGTTTGATTTCATTTGATCTATTTCTAATTTTACTAAACATGAAAATACCAATCCCGACATTGATTGATTTCGCTAGGACAAATTAAAGGTCGCTCCTTTGGACCTTACCCATTACCAGCAGGAAATTTTCAGCTCACATCGGAACCTGTAATTAGAGTTCTTCCGGACTGACATTCTCCCGACGTGACCAACACAAAGGCATCTGGGAGGCATCTCGACGAACCTCGCTATTCGCCGACATCATTTATAACCGAGGATCTGCCCGGGTCGGTGTTCAAATCCATTCGACACCTCACCTTCCTTCGGTCGACCCATCAACCTTGAGCTCCCGCTTCTGCCTCAGGCCATGATTGAGACCAGTGCAAAAAGGCCGCCAGCCGCAAAAAGCTGGAATTACTATTATGATGCATGGTGCGAGCCGTCGCCAGGTGATCGATTGGCCCCACCGCCGCCGCCGGCGGGCTTTTGTTTCAATCGGGTGCGTCGGAGTCGATGACAAAAACAGGCCGCATTTCCTTTGTGTTTGTCACAGCGCGACTGCGGTGGAGGCAGGAAGCGAGCCGGGCCGAATCGTCCGCCCGTCAACAGGCCGGCACTCCCCCCCCCCCGATCCCCCACCGCCGCCGCCGCCGCCGCCGCCAACCGGCGCGGCGCCACAGAGGCGTAGCCAACTGACGTCCACTTTTCGCTGGACACGGATAAACACACGATTGTGATGTCAGAAACAAGAGACATACACTTTGACGTCAGAAACGTATGGCATCAGGAGCACGTGACGTCAGAACGACGTGACGTCAAGTACACTGATGGCGATGTCAGAGACACAAGACATCAGAAGCACGGCAGACGTAAGTGTCACCCCGTAGCGTTTCAATTCGATCTTACCGTCGGTTTTCGCTGACCAGACTGTCGCGCAGGGTCGGTCGAGCCTGGCGTGGCGACGGCTGCCCGGCTGCGGCCACCATATATCACTCAAATTAGGACAACTTTTGGCCAACTGCTGTGAATTAATTTGGCATCTCTAAGCGGCCGGCTGTCACCGCCACGCGCTGCCTGCAGAGAGACAGAGACCCAGGCGACGGGTCAAATGAGCACCGGCGAAACGCAGACCTCGGTGTTAAATGACCCCACGGGTCACAGAGGTATGACCTGACCCACCGGGGTCAATGACATTAGATGCAGTTACAAATGAATGGGTTAATGTTTCGACGCTGGATGTCTGCATTTTGATTTCGGTAGTTCAGTGGAGATGCCTTCTGGGCACTGCAATAACATGAATTGTGATTTGTGAAAAGCATTTCCCATAGTTTTTCACATAGCCTTTGGCAGCTTGGCAAACATGACCGTTCTGTTGTTCTGCTGCCTCTAAGGTTGCCTGTAGGGCAACCTAAGCTAAAAGGGATTGACCTATGAAAAAGAGATTTTTTTATCTTTATACACCATCCAACACCACCCTCAACTCAACTTTCTCACTTAAGCCCCCCAGAACTTCCCAGCCCGTGGGAAGCATGCTCTTCCTCCTTCTGCGTCATCTGAGCGTCCTCCTGCGCCCGGTGACCCATCGGGCCACCCGGCCCGCCCCCGGACCGGTTCCAACAGACACACCGCCGGAATTACGTGCCGGCCAGAATCGGGTTTTTTAATCGAACGGAAACGCTGAGCTGATAAGAGCGGCTGGGAGCGGTCACGCTCACGACATCAGTTTGGAGGGCGGTGGCGGTGGCGGCCCTGGGCGGCCGGGCGGCTGACAACATAGGCGTAGGAACAGGGGGGGCCAGGTGGGCAAGTGCCCACCCACTTTTCGAGGTGGGGGGGCCAACCATGTGTTTTGGCCCACCCACTTTTTACTCGAGGCCCCTCGTCTCGATTTGAGAGGACGTCGTCACCTTCCAGAATAAACAAACTCGATAAAAATAAGTTCCACGAATCCCCACGCACGGACTCCAAGGGGCCGTGATGGATCCAAGGAGGCCCTCTGTTCATACTTGTCAGTCGAAACCCCTGAGACTGATGGCCTGAGAGGCCCTAGTGGATCTGAGGAGGCCCCAATATCCACACTGGTCTGGGGAGGCCCCTGACACTGGCGGTCTGGGAGGCCCCTCTATCCACACTAGTCAGAGGTCTGAGACTGGTGGTCTGGGAGGCCCCTCCATCCACACTAGTCAGAATAGGCCCCTGACACTGGCGGTCTAACCGAGGCCCCCTACCCTCACTAGTCAGAGGAGGCCCCCGCTATCCTCAATAGTCAGAAAAGGCCCCTGTGACTGATGGTCTGGGAGGCCTATCCATCTACACTGTAGTCAGAGGAGGCCCCTGAGACTGATGACCTGAGAGGCCCTTATAATCACACCAGGCAGAAGAGGCCCATGAGACTGATGGACTGAGAGGCCCTTCTATTCATACTGGTAACAGGAGACCCCCAAAACTTTCGGTCTGGGAGGTCCCTCAATCCGGCACCAGTCAGAAGAGTCCCCTGAGACTGATGGCCTGGGAAGCCCTTATATTCACACTAGGCAGAGGAGGCCCTGAGACTGATGGTATAAGAGGCCCTCATATTCACACCAGTCAGAAGAGGCCCCCGAGGCTGATGGCTGTGAGGCCCTTCTGTTCATATAACTGGCCACTGGAGGCCCCTGAAACCGGTGGTCTGGGAGGGCCCTCTATCCACACTAGTCAGAGGAGGCCCCTGAGACCGATGGTCTGAGAGGCTCTTATATTCATACTGGCCACAAGAGGCCCCTGAGACTGATAGTCAGAGAGGTCCACTCCTAATGAATCTGAGGGGCCCTCTTATCCACATTTACACTTTTCTAGGGAGGCCCCGAGACTGATGGTCTGAGAGGCCCTTTTACTTATACTGTCCACAGGAGCCCCCTGAGATTAATGGTCTGAGAGGCTCTTCTATTTATACTAACCAGAGGAGGCCCCTAGGATTGATGGTCTAACAGGCCCTTCTATTTATACTAGCCAGAGGAGGCCCATGAGACTGATGGTCTGAGAGGCCCTTCTATTCAAACTAGGCAGATGAGGCCCCTGAGAATGATAGTCCGAAGAGCCATGCGGCGGCAACTGGCCGTGGCCATATTTCGGCTCGGTAGGGCCCCACAGAGCTCATGAGAGCACCTCAAGGGCACGCTTATCAAGTAGACACGCTTATCCCCATAAGGGTGCCACGCCGACTTCTGAAGGCTCCTTGTAGGCATCTAAGGGCCCTTTCCGGCCTCTAACGGCTCCACCCGCCTGTGATGGCTCCACACCAGTGTTTATGAGCGCCACACATCGGCGCCTTTGAGGGTCATACTAGTGTCTCTTAGGGCCCTATATCGGTGGCTCTGGGGGCCCCACACAGGCGCCTCTGTGGGCCACCACACCTGTGCATCTCAAGGCTCTATAGGTACATCTGAAGGACCCACACCGACACCTCTGAGGGCCCCACACCAGTATCTCGGAGCTCTGAAGGCCCCACACCGGTGACTCTGAGGACTCACCGGCTCCTGAGAGCACCATGTTGATGTCTAACGGCTCCACAAGGCCACTGAAGGCACCACACAAGCTCTCACTGAGCTCTAATGTCCATGTACCGGCCTCTGAGGGATTTAAGCCAGCGCATTCATAGCTCCACACCAGCAATTGTAGGGGCTTCACACTGAACATTAGACATTAGAGACATTAGATAGGGGCCCCCTTCACACTAGACATTAGATAAGCTGACGATCGAAGGGAGAACTGACTAACAAAAACATGCGAAGAAACTATTCTCTGCGCTAGCCGAGGGGCAGGGGGACAGGCGCTTCGGCTACAGGTTTAGGGTCGGCCACTTTTGCGAATGTGACATATAGTAATATGTAACAATGTGTAATGTCCATTGTAGGTACATTATACTATGTACACTGTATTGTGCTTGCAATTAGTAGTAGTAGTAGTAGTAGTAGGAGTCGTAGAAGTTAGTTACCGTCGTTAATTTAGTGTGGTGCGTTTCATATATCGATGCTTTTAAAAGTGGTGCAGAGTACAAGTGGTGCTCATTCACGTTTGAACATTTACTGAGGAACATATGCAAATGTGTTGTGTGTGAGTAGTGATGTGTGTGAGGACACAAGAGTGTTTTAGATGCTGTACAAAACTTTTTCTCGAACGGCGTCTCGTATTAAGCGCCTCGGGCGCTTTTACGCCAATCGTGTATGTTATCTTTAAATTTGTGTACATAGATTCAATAAAATTGTCTCTCTCTCTCTCTCTCTCTGAAGTATCTGAGGGTTCCACACCGGTGTCTTTAAGGGCCACATACCGGCATCTCTGAGCAGGGGCGGAGCTTCCTATACAGTTGGTGGGGCGTCTGCCCCACCAACTTGGTATTTTGCCCCACCAATAATCGTTTTTCCCCACCAACTTCAGCTGATTTCTAAGACTTTGTTACTTTGCAAATTAATCTTTTTCGCATTGAAGAGCTTTGTAATGTCTGTTTAACGCAAAATAATATGTCTGTAATGATAGGAATTGATTCAGTGTGACATTTTATTCAACTTTATAATCGGACATTGTGGGTTTGACGACTTTTTGCCCCACCGACTTCCCTGGAAAAAGCGCCACCTATGTCTCTGAGGGCCCCATACCGGCGTCTCCGAGGGTCCACATCTGGCGGGCACCCATCAGCGACTGAAGGTCCCACACTGTCGACTCCGAGAGCCCATCTGCGTCTGGGAGCACCATGCCGTCTCTAAGAACCACAGCGGCTCCTCCGTACGAAAGATGGGCGTCTGTATGCCAAAGGGGAGCGGTTCTGAGACAGTAGGGCACCTATGTGCAATAGCGGGGCGCCTATGAAGCCCATAGGGGCGCCTCAATGCGAAAGACTCTGAGGCCTACATATATGGGCGTCCACATGCAATAGAGGTCTGCAATGCATGGATCAATGCCATGGGGGTGCATTCATAAGAAACAGGGGCGCCGGCATGGCAAAGAAAGGCGCCTTCAAGTGTCCATAAAAGAGAGACGCCTATGATAAGCGCACATTGTATGCGACAACGGGGCGACTGTGGGACATATAGGGATGTCTCTGATGACTATACATAGGGCGCTTATATGCCAAAGAGGGCGCCTATGAAGCTAATGGGGCACCTGGGAAACGAGGAATACATTTGTGTAAGGATTTTCAGGGGTCATGCGCCGTTTGCGGCAAATAGATTCTAAAAAAATCGGAGGGGGAATAAGTTTTAAAAATGGTGTGGACTTTCCGCACTGTTCGCAAGGGACCCTCCCACCTTCAAAAAAGTTTATGAATTGGCATGAAAGTGATGTCGCTCGGTTCAGAAAGAGCGAAAACGAATATCTACCAAATTTCACCGAAAAATATTCACCGGTTTTCAAGATATTAGACTTCTACTTTTGTTTACTTTTTGGGATCTCCGCTCTTCCTAGCGACTTTATTTGGAAGCAATAGTTTGGCAGCTGAAAGTGCGGCACTTGTTGCGCGCAAAGCAGCATATACCACCGTGTGCTACAAAACGGTTTAGTCAAACATTTAAAAATCGTTAGATATCTGCGCTGACGTCACACATTCAGAGGGGTATTCCTATGCATTAGCCCCTCTGAATCAAAATGCTGCAATTTTGAAATTCAATATTTCCGATTTCATTTCTCGATGTTGTGAGTGCCGAAACCGGTAATTGTGAGCCAGGGACCCCATTTTGGCTATCTCAACTCAAATCTAATGTTAAGGTGGGAGGGTCCCTTTAAGCGGTTACGCCCCTGGGTACATCTGCCCGATCTCAGAAGCTAGATTTGGAGGTCATACTTGAAAGCAGCCAGCAGGACGAGGCAAAAGTTGGAGGCCCCTGAAAATAGGAGGCCCCCTGGAAAAGGAGGCCCCTTGACAGGGTGGCCCACCCACTTTTCATGACGTTCCTACGCCCGTGGCTGACAAGCCACCCCGGCGACGAGGTCTGGATGGGGCTGCCAGTCGAGAACAGCCAGGATAATTGGAGTGGGTCAGATGAATTTTGAAGACACTGATTAGGGCAAAATGTACCCTATTAACAACTAGCTATAAGGGAAGCAATGTCTTGCGTTATAAAGGGCTATGGGGATCAATGATAGATATCTCCGATGGATAGAAAAATGTCAGATATGTGCATCGGCCAACCTGAACCGTGGCCAGCCATAGGTATCTTAGGCGGTTGTCATGAAAATAGAAATTATTAAATGCAAAACTTTACTGAATTTCAAAATTCCAATGGAAATCGAATTATGATATGCACAGGACAATACAAGGGTCACACAAGGGTTCAATGCGAAGGTGTTGCATGGTGATTCGTCAAGAGTGCCACGCGTGGCGGAATCGGTCAGGCATCTGCCGGGGCCGCCTGTGTGAGCCGAGTATGACTGGCGCAATGTCACCAAGGCGCAAAGATAAAAACGAACAAAGCGTGGTTCACACGACGACTTCTACGCTGAAGGATTATCAACGCCTTCCGCCGGCGAGGTCACCTCCAAAGTTCCCCCGTTTTTTTTACGCCACGAGCCACAGAAAACCATCCTTTGTGCCGACCGCACAGGGCAGGTGCGCTATTCCTATCCATCACAACAGTGAAACAGTGCTGATTTTTTTTTGTGGACAGCACAAGCCGCCTTGGTGACGAGGTGTTCGGAGCGTTGCGCCGCGCCGCCACAACGCTGCGTCGACCCCTTCATATCGCCTCTTTATCCCTTAGCATGCTGCGATGACTTGCGCTCGTCACGTCCGCTTCGTCGGCTCGACGTGGCATGAGCGAGCTAACAACGAACCTGTCACCGGCTCCCCCAAAACCGTGAGCGCACTCTCACACGGTCGAGTCCGACCCAAGGTCAACTCTGCCTCACTCTGCCCGCGGACAAACAAGCTCACTGACCCAAAAACCGGCCGTTCCGCTCGACGAGAAGAGGGTACGCCAGGGTACTGTGCTGTGCCCACTACTGTTCGGCGACAGCGTCACCGCCGATTGCGCTAATGATGCCGATCAGTGCTCCAAACAGTCATTACGGCCGAGGGTGCGCGATGAAAACAGCGGCACCGCTCAGCGACAGCGACCGTCGCCGGGCCGCGCCGGGCCGCGAAAAATGACAGCCGGTGATCGATCAGTCCCACCCCGGAGGTTCCGACGTCACTCTCACTTGTCCGGCAGCGGCGCGACCTTGCGTGTGCGTAAACAGATACACTCAGCGTCTGTGTTTGTGTGTAAACACACACACACCGCTCCTGTTGTGCGCAGGTGTGCGAGTGAGTCTGAATCTGCTCCGGATGTCACAGAAACGCTTTGTCAGGTGCACCCCGCGACTTTTCGAGCTGATGCCGCCTCTTGGCCTTGGCCAGATTCCTCGAGGGACCTCAGTTGGGCCGTCTCCAGCTCATGTCTGTGGTTTGAAGAGCAGCGCGGTCATCAGCAGCAGTCGGGCTGTTAGAAGCGGTCCAAGCTGCCCACGCCCTCCCTGACGGACGCTGATTGATGTGCCCTCCGTGTGGGCAGGACGGTGTCCCGAACGAGGCGTCGACACGCGTCCGACGCCGCGTGACACCGCGTGACACCGCGTGACGCACCGGGAGGTCGGTGAACGCCGCGGGACGCCGACCCGTCACACTGCGGGATGATCTGCTTCTTTTGCGAGTGATTCATAAATGATATTCTCGTAGCGGGAGGTCATGAAAGAAGCGCGAGTGTGCTCCAGTTTGGATGGTTCCTTTGAGTGAAATTGATATATGATGGAAAAGGTAAGCTCTTGTGAGCAGAAAAGCTGCTGTAAACAGCGAATACTAAAACGATATGGCTGATGACTACCCATCCACCAACAACATGCTCGTGAGAAATGTTTCCATTACAGATACATAGCTGCAAGTACAACGAACAAAAACTTCGATCTAAGGTGCATGACCTACCCGGCCTACATTCGGTCGCTACCCAGCGTTCCTGACCCCGGGCAGGGCGCGCTCGGCCCACGCGCACCGCTCACCACCCACCGTTTTCGTGCCAGTCAGGTGCCGTGCCGACTAACCACCCGTTTGGCATCTGTGACCGATGGCAGGAAGCCGGGCAAAGCAAACCGGGATAGCGGAGCCATTTGTCTGCGTCGCTGACCGCCTCTGCCGTCCGTCCCGCCGCCGACGCATGAACAAAGCTAATCACAAGGTGCACCGCCCGGGGTCATTTGTCAGGGGTAGACCGGGGCTGAGCGGCGCTGGGCGTGGAGCGAGCGGCGGAGTGGCGGGGGCGAGGCGGGGTGCCGCGCTCGTGACCGCCGGATCGACTCGTGATCACGATCGCCGCGCGATGGAGGAGTCTGAGCTGCGAGGGCACGGCTGACGAATGGTGTCGATTGTACTGCGGCTGCCGCAGCGAGGTTTTACTAAACGGACGGCTGGTATTTGTGGGTATGATTAGTGACGGGTTGTGAATTGTGATGGTTTTGCGGTGTTGACTCGTGAGCATGCATCATTTACAAACAGTAAAGTAGCGAAGAGAAATGTTCCGCTACACGAAATAAAAACATTATCCAATGGACGAACTTGGTTCAGACTTCAGAGGTCGAAGCGAGTGCACATTAATAAAAAAAAAACTTGTACATAATAAAACAGTCTAAAAGTCACCGTGGTCATAGGAATGCTGCGTCGATAATCATTTTCATCTCATCTTGAATTCAAGAATTAGAAAGAAAAGGAATGAGTGAGCTATCCTTTCTATTGAATCTTTTACAGCTTGAATAACAACATTCATCGCATAGATTTATGAAATGCATTTCGTAGCAGCGACGACAAGCAGGTCATGATATACAAACTTTTGCGAAGTGCCCGACCGTCCAGCGCTTTATTCTGTGAAGCCGGGAAGTCGGTCCTTCATCTCCCTGCCGGGGCCGCCTTGTTGCCCGGTCGATTTATGAAGGCTCGGCTCGACAGCCGGCTGAGAAAGAGCCGCTCTCCCGCTGCGACTGACACCCCTCCACCCCCTCCCCTTCTCGAGGAGGCTGTGGCAGCCCGGTGTGACAAGCGGTAAACACAAGCGCCGCTGACGGCAACCCGAGTCGACACCCGTGAAAACGGGGCTCAGGCGACGTCGGACGAGTCAAAGACGGCTCAGCCCGAGAGCACCACGGAAAATACTCAGCCGCTGCTACTGGTTTCCTCGTCAGCCCATCGAGGTCACTGTCGAAGCCGTCAGTCACCAAAGCTCACTGTAGTGATTGCTAAAGATATGACGATGATTTTTGGCAACTATGATATCGTCATCGTCGCCGGTGGCAGGTTTCCACCTCGGGTCGGCGTTCTGAGCGCGGCTTCCTCCGCTTCCTCTCGCAGGAAGTTTCCTCCCACAGCCAGCCAGAGAGACACGGCGGGGGCCCATCGGCAGCGGCGGAAACCGGCGGCGGCGCCGGCCTGATGATGATCGCCGCGACCCGGGGCGCGTCACTGCCGACGGACGGTCACACCGACGGACGGAAACGGCGACAAAACGACGCGACGGTGACGGCGGCGGGTGACGGAGGTCGGAGCGGAGGGTGGCGGACGGTGGACGCGGTGGCGCGGGTGGGTTACTGGGTGGAGAGGCAGGAATTTGTCCAAGCCATCAGTTCCCCAGACCCACAAAAACATCATCATAACACATTACAATAACAAATTTACACTGGCTGACTAGCTGCTATCGGAAACCCAGGAATACGTGCTATGTATTGTGCCTAAAAGCAGTATGCTCTCGGTCAACTATCCTCACAATCCCATCCTCAGCTGGCTGCTTAGTTGTTAATTTCATTTCACCGTTCATCTCACCAATTAATTCACGACTCGCCTCTTAGCTCACCACTGAGCTCACTAGCTCACAGTCCAACTCACCTCACAACACCAGCTCACCATTCAGCTCACCACTCTCAGTTCACCCCGCGTCGCTCGGCGTGATGCTGCGCGGTGGCGGCTCATCCTGGCGCCTCTTTGACTGGATCTAAGTGGCCAGGTGAGTCTGTCGCATCATTTATCAACGGCGAGCTGCAGCGGGAATAATCGACCGCGACACAGACCATGTTTCTAAACAGGGTCGCGTCATTTTTCACCGCGCCGAGAGCCACCGCGACACCGGATTAATCGTCTGGTTCGCGGCCGAGCTCGTATCTCACGACCATCTCTGCGGAGGCCTTTCAACAAATTTGTCTAATCACCTGTATTTACTTATCGACTGTGGGAGTGACGCCTCGCACAGTGTGGCGTTATTAAGCCTCGGCGGGGGGTCAATTGGAAAGTGTGGCCGCGCGATGGGGCGCGCATCATAGATGACTTCCGAGGTGGCAGTGGGGAAAAAGCGGCACCGCTTCTGACCAATCAGTGCTCGGTCGGGGATGATCAATTTTTGCAAACTGTTGACGAAGATAGCACCCACATCAGCAGCAGGATTACAAAGTCGAGAGGTCGCGTTGCACAGACCACGCCCCTATAATGCAGCTGGCAGTCGCCCGGGGCAGTCCGTCGGTCGGGCGGACGGCGGCACCGCGCACGGGTCGGAAGATTAATCGGTGCGGGTTAATCCCATCATGTGAGGAAACCATCTCACAACATTGTCTTTCAGCCGGCGTCTGTCGGCGACGGGCGTTTCAAAGGCTGCGTCGGTTCGTTTTTGTCGGGACATGGCCGGCGGTGGCGGACTGCCCGCCGGCCGGCGCCTCTGTCATCCATCATGCCATTCGAGACCAGCAATCAGTCCGTGATAAATAAAACCTTCGTGATAAATTATAAAGCAGCGACAATGCCAATTCATGCTCCTCTCTTTGATCAAGTCAGTGCCGAATGGAATTAAAATAGACCGCGCTCGCGTTCGCTCGGTCTCGGCTGAACCAGTTCGGCGTCCTGTTGCCGGGACAGATGATAGATGGCGCTGAGCGCGTCAAAGCAGAACCTCCGCCACTATAGAGCAGCCGCAGACTGCAGTCAAGGCCAGAGGAGCATCCGTCGAAACCGGCGCTCAAAAACGCACTGCCCGCGGCGCCGGCGAAACGGTGCGCCGGCACAGCCATTGTCGGACTGATGGATCGGCTGGCGAGGCGGCGGCAGCCTTTTTCAGCGCCGAATAAAATCAACCCGCGTAGTGTGCGCTGGACTGCGCCGTGTCGGTGGGGGCGAGATTCGGGGCCGCGAGTCGCGCTGCTGATCTTAGATGTAAGAATACCGCCGGCCATGACACATATAGGACGCTACTGATACTCAGCGTCGCCGTCCATGGCGACGGCAGCGCTGAGGGGACGACTGGGGAGGGGGGGGGGGAGCTCGGCGATGGCGACATTTCTATCTATGCATGGCCATCTCCTATCGGGCGTCCGATGCGGGGCCGGACCGGGAGATGAGGGGAGCGTCAATCTCCGAGCGTCCGGTCCATCTCCGGACCGCGTCCACCGCCCCCCCCCCCCCCCTCCATCGGCCTGCCAGCCCCCGTCGCCTGCGACGTCCTCAATCACGAGTGGGAGGAGTAACAGCGGCGCGGGGCGCATCGCACCACGCGCGCGCGCGCGACGAAAATGAAAAATCGGCAGATATTCGGCGCGATCTTCCGCCCAGGATCGCCCGGTGACCGCCCGGCCGGCACGGAGCCGGCCGGACAAAGCGATAAATGAGGTGTGCATCTGCTGTCGGTGCCGACGCTGCTGCGACGGATCCGACGAGCGTGACGCACTGTCGTGGATGGCGGCGGCGGTCGCCGGGCGCTGGCCATTGTCCGGAGTCGCCTGAGGACGAAACGATATACGAGGGGCTGATGCCTATGCCTATCTGGTAGAAGATTCTGTATTGTTTGTCTCAACGAAATACGTCGGCCCATTTTTATCAGAGTTAGTACCTACAAGGAACAGCATGCTCTACTCGTCTCGTTACCAAGCTTCACAATTCGTCGCGTAAAAATGGCATACTTCAAATGTATGTAGACCGTATGGAACGAACATGAAATTGAATATGTATTTGCATGATACAGCAAAAAGGAACAGACCGCTGCAAACTCTGCACCCTTCTGGGTCAGGCACCGAGGTCGCCACATTCCATAACCGTTGATGAGTACGCGACCATGTCGTTCCGAGTGGATATGACCCCGGCAGCGACCTATCAGCCCCATCCACGGCGGCGTAGCGTCTTTACCATGCACCTGAACAGCGTCTTCACGCTATCGGACACGTAAGCTCGGCTTCTGAACCTCATCAGACGTGTGCGGCTCTGTCGGGCGCCGAATCTGCCTCCAAATCCCCGGCCGGCCCACCCGCCGCCGAGTTTTACCCAGACGGAGAATAATAAATGACAGGCGAGTAAAAGTGCCACCAGCCAACCACATAGATAAGCCGCGCCTCAAGACTTTGCCGCCCGCGAATTAGAAATAACGGATATCATACGGCCGATGATGGATGTGCCGCCGAGCCGGGGAGCTAACAGACCCGTCCGAAGCCGGTTCAATACCACCCGGGCGCCGCGCAGAATTCTGAACCAGTAATTAGGGATTATTAGATTGAAAAGCGCGGACGGCGGCGGCCGCGCTGAGCCTCAGATCAGAGACGACGGGCGCGACTCGGCGCGTGCAGGGCGTGCTCAGAGAACGGCCGAGAGTCGTGCTGACCGTGGCCGGAGCCGGAGCGGGATCCGGAGCCGCGCCGGAGCCGGAGACGTGGCGGTCCCCGGCTATTGTTTTCGCATCAGGCGGGTTTCCGTGGTGGCAGGAGGCCATATTGGCGTGGGCAGGCCGACGCCAGTGCGGCAAGGGCCCGAGGTTGAGTTTGCAAAGGATGGTAGCCGGATTCGGGAGAGATTTGGAGACGAGAGACGGAACGGAAGCGGAATGAGAGCGAATATAGAGGCAGAATATATGGTATGAAAGGAAATTAGATGACGAGACGGGTCAAGCAACTTACAAAATGGAAGTGGTGTGGAAGTGGCGAACACGAGGCAGCAGAAACGTCACGCAGCTTTTAACGGCGACGACACTGTCAAAACTCTAAAAAGCAAACAGCTAAACAGGGATTATTTCATTCTTATCAACTTTCATTGGTTGAGCAGCTTGACCAGCCACACTTTATCTGAGCATTGATTGGCGAATCTTGCATACTTCCTACATCATAAAAACACCAATGATAAACTTGCTTCAGAATTTGCTTAAAAAACGTACCGAGATGAACCGCAAATCAGACCGTATTCAGGAGCCTGCCCTGTCAACTGTTCTCCTGATAAGGAGGAGGGGCCGAAGCCTGACATGGCCACCAATCGGACCAGGGGCGGGCACCTCTGCCGCACAAAAACTCGACTTTCCGCGCCAGCGAACGGCGATGGGCGGCGGGCGGCGGGCGGCGGGCGGTGGGCGGCGGGCGGGCGGTGGGCGGGGACCTCTTCGTGACCGCGACCGATCGCCGGGCGACTTCTGCGAATGCAGACATGCGGCGCGTGCCAGATCAGATGACTCAGCTGAGGGGTTTGGCCAGATGGATGATGAGCTGACGTTTTGGGAATCGCGGTTCGGATGTATGTTGTTTGTGTTTCGATAGGATCCGGCTTTTCTGCAATTTTCCTGGTAAAACTACAGAGGTAAGCAGATAGGGTTGAAGAGTCTGGAGTTATCTATGAGGATGTATCGGTGGTCGGAAATGTCTTTAACTCGGAAAATGTGGCACTTTTTGGAAGACCAAAGAAAGGGATTTTGCTGCCAGATATATTTGTGCAAGCAATCATGATGTAAATGAACATATTTTCTGTCATCTCCGTTCACTGCAATCGCTCGAAATCAAGTTAGTACAATGTCCCTCAAGCTCACCGGAAGACCTAAACCTCAATTGTCGTCACCAATGCATTATTAACAACGTTCAGCAGCACGCAATGCCGTGCTTGAGCTCAAAGCTTTCGCGTTTCGATCTCCTCTGCAAAATCAAACGCACGGCATTCCGTAATTACCCAGTCCGTCGCCTCCCGGCGTTTCGTGCTGTACGGTTCCGACTTCCGACTGTTGGTTACTCCTTCGGCCCTCCAACTTCCTCCTTCATCTCACACATCGCCTATTCGGCCATCTGTCCGGGCTAAATCCGCACAGACGCCGCTGGCAATATTCCTGAATCGGAGCACTATTAAGGCAAACTTTGTGGCATATTGTAATCACAGCAATCTAAAGTACAAAGTTTCATAATTCTGGCAGTCGGGAGCCGCTGCGCTCACGGCTGCGATGAATCCGTTGACAGCTTTGATGAATTAAGTTCGCCAGAAGTGAAATTAAGCCTTTCACCGTCTGGGTGACACAGAAGGCTGTTGCCGCCGGCCGGCCGGCCACGCCGCCACGCCGCCACCCGTCTAATATGGCCCAACTGCGACCGGCCGATTTTAATATTTGATTGCAATATCATTGAGGTCGGAATATTTTCAGTGTGCCGGCGCTGCATTGGGCGCGCCAAATGGAAGTGTCGCTCACGGTGCGGCGTCGAACGCGCGCCTATTTCGCGGGCTAATTATGGCGCGCCCGGTGGCGCGTGACGGTCGGATGGCGCGCGCGTGACGCTCCGGGCGCGGTGGCCGCGCGCCGCCCGCCAAACCGGGAGGCAGCAGAGGAGTTTAATTGGCTCTGAACCACCCAGCTACTGTTCCTCTGCCATACTGGTGGAGCGAGGAGATAGGCGGCTCTCAGAGTAGCTGATGTACATACGACCCTCCAGGTATTATGTGGTTGATCGTCAACATCGCACTAATCGATATGCATCGATGACTACGTCATATGGACGTTTCGAACCATTACCGGAGGGTCTCCACGAATTTTCTTCTTATTTCTATCGAGTCTTTCTACTGGAATGTCTCCACCATTTCAAGTTATTATACCAAAACATATCGACTGACCAGCCACACTTTTGCTGGAGGGCCGCGCGCACAATGCAAAAATGCTTCCTAATCACTATCCAAGCAAAGCTGACATTTCCGCACATAAAAGGCAAATAGTAAACATCGATAAAAATTCATGTTGGATTTACTCTGAGATGCGTATATTCGATGTTGTTTTTCAAAAGGCACGGTGTCCGGTTTCTTCGGTACTCTATTCTGCCATATCGAAAACATCGTTCGTACGGAGTCGAGAGGTGGGTGGTCTGATTCTAAAATAAATGAGTTACACGCGGACACTAAGGAGCCCCAAACCGATACGCCCAAACAGAACAGCTGATGGAGATGACAAAACACAGTTATCGTTTTAGTGGGATGAATGGGAAGGGACACAAGGGATTACTGTATATTTTACGAACATATTGATGTTCTCACAAACCAGATAATTCGGTACACCGAGACCTGTGGTCAAATGAGAATATACCTAACTAAAAGGAAAAAATTATCGCCAGCAATTGAATCACTGTGCTAACAGATGTCCAGCTGTCCGACTTCTGTCTCCCAAGTTGCGATTACTGGCCAAAACAGGCTGGTGTTTGAGTGCCAATTAGTTTAAAAATGACGCCCGAAAAACGTTTAGAGATTGATGCAGAAGTCCACACATGACAGCCTTTTCTGGATATGCTATTTGTCTTTGAGACTAGGACTTTTTTGACGGGATGCAGTAAAGAGACGACATCCATGTCTGATAAGTGGTTCGGTTTGTCATCTGTTTGATTGTTCAACTCCGGTGGGCTGCGTCAAGCTTCCCTATCTTCTGTTACAATGCGGCTAGGACTTATTATGACGCTTTGAAATGGTTAAAAAAAAGTTAAAGGGACCCTCCCACCTTCAAAAAAGTTAATGAATTGGCATGAAAGTGATGTCGCTCGGTTCAGAAAGAGCAAAAATGAATACCTATCTACCAAATTTCATCGAAAAATATTCACCGGTTTTCAAGATATTAGACTTTTACTTTTGTTTACTTTTTGGGATCTCCGCTGTTCCTAGCGACTTTATTTGAAAGTGCGGCATTTGTTGCGCGCAAAGCAGCATATACCACCGCGTGCTGCCAAACGTTTTAGTAAAAGATTTAAAAATCGTTAGATCTCCACTGACGTCACAAATTCTAAGGGGGCATACCAATGCATTAGCCCCTTAGAATCCGAAAACTGCAAGTTTGAAATTCCATATCTCCGAATTAAAGCATTTTTCGATGTTGTGAATTAGTGGTGTCAATCGGAAATTGAATCTTCGGAATTCCAATTTTGTCCAATGTCCAATTCGGAATTCTGTTGGACAATGACAGCAGGCTCTGGACAACTTTGGACAATCGCTTGCTACACCTCAACATTTTTATAAAGTAATGGTGTTTAACATTGATTGGCTATTAGAAAGCTCAGTTTTCGATATGATTAACACTTTTCAGCTGGTAATGGTACATTAAAAGCAAATTAAATAGCAGTGTTGAGTGTAAACTACTGCGTAGGCGTCGGACATCTTTGGACAAATGGCTGGCTTGGAAATTTTTGGACGGACAATCGACGTAAGTATTGGACATTGGACGGACATTGGACATGCGTTTTCTGAAATTGACACCACTATTGTGAATGCCCAAACCGGTATTTTCAGGCCATGGCCACCAATTTGGCTATCTCAACTCAAAACTAATGTTAAGGTGGGAGGGTCCCTTTAAGACAGTTTAACTTGAAATCTGTCAACTGCAACTGCATAGAAGACCTTGCAAATGCTTAGGAACAACTGAGGCAAGCTCATTTTCTCACATATTTCACATCAAAGGTAGGTATAAGTAAAGTTTGTTCCTTTGGGGAGCTTAGTTCTTTCTTCACCTCGATAGGCGTTATCACAAGTGTATTCGCGGCCATTGGGGCGACGTAAGAAAAGAAGAAAACAACTGGCCCCAAGAACTTTAAATTATCAGTTAGCATGCACCTTTTCCTTGATATGTAGATAATTTACCATTAATTGTTAGATAAAATTGCATTAAAATCTTCCATTTATGCTTTTTTCATCGTTTGCACAGTATGTTCTTTTACTAAGCTAGAAACACTAATTATAAATAGTTCCCGCATCATCAAGAACAATAGGAAAGGCTTGAAGTGAATACAATTATCTAAACGGTTTTGTAATCCATGTGAAGACACTTCTAAAATTGCTTGTAGAAATATTAAAGGCAAAAGTTCAACTTTTTCACAAGGCGGATGGCTATAAACCTATTCAACGTGTGACAACTCAGCCGGTATTTCGTCGCCTACAGCCCAGCTTTTCCTAGTGACCGATAGAGGCGCTGCTATCGATGTCCGCCCGTGCCGCCTAACGTGCTCTTGTGACTTCCCTTTCAGCTGCCGGCAAGTCTGTCATCCTACCACCACCGGCTTTCGCACTGCCCAAAAACCGAAATGCGCCTTTCGCGTGCGGCGGCCTCTGAGCCCTAACCCGCTGTCAGAGGTCACGGGAGCGCCGGCGCCCACCCGCGCGCGCCCGGCGCCATTCTCTCGCGGCGCCCGCGGGCAAATATTGACCCCGATTTCGAGCACCTATTGACCCAACCAATCAGAGCACGGGTGCCGGATGTCAGCGTACACGACGCTCGACGAGGGGCCGTGCCGACGACGGATCATTGATTCTGCGTGCGCGACCGTTTGTTTAGCGCTCGTTATTCGGTCTCCGGTGACGAGCCGGGGTGCTGATCGTGTTGGAACGTGTTGACCGGCGCATTATGCCGCGTGACCCGTGTGTGCCCGGAGGCGATTGACGCCGGCAATGAGCGCCGGGGGACGGTGGGGGTCACGTGACATGGTTGGGAGGTCACGTGATGCGTGCGGATCGGCTCCTGGACATTTACTTGTGTGCGTATGTAATGGAGAGGCAAACAGAATATTTCTCAATTCTCATGTCGTTTTGCTGTTTTGCTGCTAACTTCAGCCAAAATCGAGGCAACATGCTCGTGTTAGGCCGCCACTGGCCACCGAAAGCTGCTGTTTAGTGTTTAGTATAATGTTCTACTGGTATCTCTCCCCCCAGACCTCCTAATCCCTTAGTCGATTATGCATCCTGTATTGACCAAGTGTTTTAGCAGCCAAAGGCAGCAGAGCAGCAACAACAGTCCTCATGTCTTTTCTTGACCAGTCCTCGCCTTTGGCGCTTGAGCTAAGCAATCAAGTGTAACATATAGGAAACTGAAATTGAATAATAATCTCAACAAAATCGTACTCGATTGATTTGGCAGGGTGGGAAGACGTTATTAGCCAGAGTTTGGGAAAACTGTACTGGCGTCTCGCCATCTGCAATCAGATCGATGGGTAAGAACGACCGATGGCCTGGAAATTCCCGTTTATTCTCCTGTTCAGTGATCATCACCCAGCAAGAAGCACCCCATTGAAAATAATCGAACGTTTCAGCCCGACCCCTTCAACGTGGCATGGCTCCGGTGACTGGGTACTGTGTTTCATCCCTCCGGCAATAAATCCACATGGCCCCCCTCCCTCCGGATTTTCCACAAAGACACTCGGGACAGAGATCGGCAAGTTATGTGAGTTTTCTATGATCGATGCGCATCGAATCGGACGAAGCAGGACCGGAAGCGGAAAACAACGCGATACATTGTCGACGGGGGGAGTTCTAGGAACGTGTCCTCAGCTCTAACCTATGGAAGGACTGTTGTGGGGGGGGGGGGGGCTCCATCCGCCGCGCCGTCCGCCACCGCGCGCCACCGCACGCCACCGTCCCCTCAGCCACTTAATCATTGATCATTGATTTCAGATGTCAGACAGAGAGCACGAGCCATCCGCACGCGCTGGCGTCGAGCGTTCTGCATAAGCGGAGAGCTCGGAGGACGGCTCTGCTCGCGCGGAACTCCAGAGGGGCTGACGACGAGCCTTAGCGGAGCAGGAGGGCCACGCGGCGGAAATCAGACGTCACGCACACTGGATGTGCGTCGGACGCATGATATTACAACTGCCGAGCACGGCGGAGTCTTAGAGATCTACTGGAGAAGAATCCCAGAGCAGCATGCCAGCCAGAAACGTCCTAAAGTCGGCGATTGTCAGAGCTCCCCACGGTTTACCTCCAATATTGACTCCTCCACAGCTCTCTCTGCTCAGCGGTGCCTCTCTCTGCTCGCCGGTACCGCACCTGGTCGGTCGATTCTCACTCAGTTCCAGTGATACACGCTCACAGACACCGTCAGCAGCACCGGGCACCGCGTCTTGCCTCGACAGGGACCGTCGCGCGACTAAAGCCTACCCCAATCCCGGCCATAACCCATAATGTCCTTATAATGTTCCCCGCTAATGTTCTCTCCTAATGACTTTTCGACTACCTCCAGCGACCAGATGATTCGAAAACGACCATTAGGATAATTTATTACCAACGCGTAAGGTCTAGGTTACTACGACTCTCCTCTGAATGGGTCCAGTGCGTATCGATGATACGATGGGACTGGGTCCCGCGCGGGCCCTCTTGGTCCCTCACAACGGCCGGCCGGCCCCCTCAGAGCAGTGCCTAATGGCCGTCCAGGGCTGGCGAGCCTCTCTGTTAGACGACGGGGCTGAGACAGACCGAGGGCTGGCCACAGAGGGCTGGCCACAGGGGGCTGGCCACAGACACCGGCTGTCAGATCCGGGTCGGTGACTGTCCGCGGAGGTCAGTAGACTGTCGGTAGAGGTCGGTAGACTGTCAGTAGAGGCCAGTAGACTGTCTGTGGAGGTCAGTAGACTGTCAGTAGAGGTCGGTAGACTGTCGGTAGAGGAGATAAACTGTCTGCAGCGAAAGACCGTCGATTGTTAGTAACGTTCAGAGAGCTCAGCATTTTCGAAAATTGAGGCTTCTGAAGCAGTTTGCGAATTTCTTCATGCTATGCTTGGTAAGCGTAGAGCCATAGAGCATGATACCGTGTTCGTAATCAATCATTGTTATTTTGCTAATAAATGATTAATACCATTGAATAAGAGAGTATCCAGCTGTCAATATAAGGCCTCTAAATCCATTTTCAACTCTGCTTATGATCCCGCTGCAAGCGTTCGCTTAGGGAAATAAACCCACACTGACCACATGTTACCGCTTTTTTTAATCGACCCCATCACTTCTTCTCCCTCTTCCTCTCCCTCTACCGTGGGGAAGCACACTGAAAACAATTTAACCCAAGGCCCGCGAGTAAACCGGTGTTTTGTGGGTACCCCTATCCGCAACCATTTTTAACCACCCTCCCAGGAGTACAGTAAGGTCCCATTGCAGTGTAGTCATCCCTGCTCTCAGCGGACTTGTTCGCTGACAGCGGTTATATCCGCTCAGAGCAAGTGCGACTACACCGCAATGGGACCTATAGTTCGTTTTTTTTTCAAAAGGACGCTGGCTCCAAGTATGTTTTTCGAACAAGCACGTGTTTTAGCGAGCAAAACGAGCAAAAACTGAACCTGAGAAAATCGAACGTCGACTAATTTTAACATGTGATTTCTTCCCGATAATTTCCATATGGGCGTTTTGGAACCACATATGAGAACAGCGGTGACGTCATGCTGTCGAACATGTATTTCAATGTAACTCATGACTATCATGGACGGAACCGCTCACTCGATTATAAGCTCGGCAACAGTGAAAAACTGTTCTGCACCCAAATTCGTTGACACTTGTCCCACTGCACGGACATTTGGGTGCCTGCTGCCACCAGTGACATCATCATAGAATGTTCATTTTTAAGAAACAATTTCCAGCTACTTACCGTGCAAAATTTGAAATCGATTATTTTTTCGGCAAGAAATTCTTGGCCAGACACTGAAGCTGCCAAAACTCACGTGAGAGCTTCGATATTGAACTTTGAGCCAGCGTCCTTTTGAAAAAAAAAAACGAACTATAGCACTACTCCTGGGAGGATGGTTAAAAATGGTTGCGGATAGAGGTACCCGTAAAACACCGGTTTACTCGCCAGCCTTGGGTTAAATTGTTTTCAGTGCACGTGACAGCACCAACTGAAAGGAGAAGGGGTATCTCAGTGGTTAAAACGCGGCCATAATTTATTCGTCAGTGCCGACAAGTCGGTGAACCTGAGATGTTCTCTGTCTATCCATCTGTCCTCACCCGCGGCCGACTGCCCGGGGCACTCATTAATTACCTCTAATGATGCCCTCATCCTCAGAGCGGTCCCGACAAATAAATACCAGCCCGAGACGCTGGCAACTCGCATCGGTACAGCTCTGTTTACGTCGTGCCGCTCGGTAACTGAGGAAAGCCATTAATATCGCGCATTCATCATT
Source organism: Amphibalanus amphitrite (assembly GCF_019059575.1). Classification (NCBI taxonomy): domain Eukaryota; kingdom Metazoa; phylum Arthropoda; class Thecostraca; order Balanomorpha; family Balanidae; genus Amphibalanus; species Amphibalanus amphitrite. The sequence goes on along the minus strand of NW_024881500.1, from coordinate 2,748,220 downwards.
ATTCGAGAGACACAGATTTTTGCGTGGCCGTCATCAATAACGGTTCCCGGGCTTGTCATTACGGGCGGCGACTTCTGTGCTCTCAGACTGAGACAGATATGGTCCGGGTCGCGACAGGCGGCCGTCTTTACGGAGACGGAGACGGGGGCAGAGACAGGGCCGAAGGCGGATGGGGGACGGATCGGGAGACGAAAGGCGAAGATGGAGACGGAGGTGGTAGACGGTGACGGAAAACAGGACGGAGAACAGGTGAGAGGTGACAACAGACTCGAAGATAGAAAGCGGTAGTGGGAGCAAAGAGTTAGAGAAAATCCCTATTAAAAAGACAGACGTTCAGTTGAAACAAAACTAAGGTTAACAATAATATATAATAAAAGTTAATGATAAGCGCGGAATTCAGGTCGGGAGAATAAACAAAACAAAACGTCTAGAGACATAATGAGTCAAGCAATAAGAAGCTGGTGTGAGGAAAAGACAGTTGACATTCTGGTGATGCTAGGGAGGGAGCCGCAGGCACATCGGAGTGGACGATCGTATTCTAAGCACGCTTTTCTCTGCCTCTTCCAACCAGCTGCCCTGAGTCCAGCCGCAGTCCTGTCGCCCCAGCTCGTCTCTGGCAGTGACCCGCCAGACGGCTGTTTGGTTTGGTGGCCAGCTGCCACTCGTGGGAGGACAATGCCACTGTGTTGCAGCAGGCGCTCTGTCCCCACTCCAGCTAATTAATCTATGTTACTGGCGTCTGAGTGACAGACCCGCGTCTCGAGCTCGCGACCCTCTGCGCCCCGCGCGCCGCCGAGCCGGCGACCCAAAAATGGTGGCCCCAGGACGGAACCCAACAGAGAGCGAGCGACATAGCGACGGACGTGGATTGATGAGGTGGCTTTTTGTCGGTGACACACACTTGTCTCTGGCGCCGCACCGCTCGACGGTGGTCAAGTGCGGGTCTGTGAGCACGGGGATATCATAGAGTCGTCAGCAGAGCTGTCAGTAGAGGCGTTGTTGTTGTTGTTGTGACTCCCTCCGCCCCTCATCGGGGCGTAGCCAGGCGGCTCTGGAAGTTGCGGGCGGCGGCCGCCAGGGCCGCCACCACTCTGGTCTCCCGGACCTCCTCCAAGTCCGGATGGATACTGCCGGTGAGTTGTAGGCGGGTCCTCATCAGAGCGGGACAGCGAAGGAGGATGTGGGCCGGCCGGTCCGCCTCCTCGCCGCAGATGGGGCAGCGCGCTCCATCGCACCGGTCGTCGTTGCATCCCTCGCAGTCTCTGGTAGGGGAGCGACCGATCCGGTGTAGGTAGGCTCTTGAGCCTGCCCAGTGGCCCGCGCGGAGCTGGTGGACTTCTACCGCGCTCTCCCGTTCCAGGCCGGCCGTGGACGGGGGCCGGCGGTCGCCCATCAGAGACTTGAACCAGCCGGGGGGCCAGGACTGGATTGTCTTGTCCCTAGCCATTCTCGCCACGGTACTGGTGATCGTCCTCGTGTCGATGGGCGTCCTTTCTTGAGGGAGCTGGGCTGCTTCCCGGGCCACTCTGTCCGCCTCTTCATTGCCGTGTATGCCACAGTGAGAAGGGACCCACTGGGCCCTGATTTCTCGACCATCTTTGGCTAGCTGCAGTAGAGCTCTCCAGGCCGCCGTCCCCAGCGGTGACGTCTGGGCGGCGAGGCCATTCCGCAGGGTCGCCAGTGCCGACATGCTGTCGGAGCAGATGATCAGTGGTAGGTCGCTATCTTTGGTGCGTGATGTTAGGGTCTCCAGGCCCGTAACTAAGGCGAGCATTTCTGCACGGTAACTGGAGCAGAAGTCACCCGCCGGAGCTCTTAGCTCCAGTATCTCCTCATCCGGCCACATGATGACTGCTCCAGCCCCTCCGTTCCTTGTGCCGCCCTCCGCGGACCCGTCCGACCACATCCACACCGCGCACTGTGGTAGGGATGCTAGGTGCTGGGCGGCAGTCCTCTCCTTCTCCTCCGCCGTCGCACCTGTCCTCAGCGGGCCGACGTCCAGTGTGAAGGAGATGCGCGCTCCCTGCTGCTCCCATGGTGGTACTCTCGGTGGGAGAATCGGCTCGATCGGTGCCGAGATCCCTGCATCGGCCCAGGCTTGGCGGCCCAGCGACCTCTATCCTCTGACCGAGGACAGGCGCGCCGGGGCCGCGGCCTCAGCTGTCGCTCGCAGGGGGTCGTTCGGAGGGAGCGCCAGCGCTCTCGTCAGTAGCCGAGCTGCGAGCGTCTGCTTCCTCTCCGTCATCGGGGCGAGCCTCGCCTCCGCCATCAGTGCGTGGCTCGGTGTAGATCTCGGGCACCCCGTCACGATCCGGGCCGCCGCTCGCAGTTCGCGTTCCAGGAGTTCTGCGTGAGAGGGGGCCGCCGCAGGTAGCCAGGCCGCGGCAGCGTGTTCCATGGCTCCTCTCACGTACCCACTGGCTATCGTTCTGAGAATGTCTTCGTCTAGTCCCCAGCTTCGACCCGACAACCGCCTCAGGTGGGCGACGCGGGGGCGGACCTTCTTCCTGACTTTCTTGCAGTGTGCGCCAAATTGAAGACGACGGTCGAGTTCGATCCCGAGGAGGACCAGTGTATCGCTCGCCGACACCGTCTTCCCTGCCACCTTGATGGTGCATCCGACGGAGTCTTTGGCATTCTGCGATAGCACCAGCATTTGTGTCTTTTCCCCGGCGACTAGCATTTTGTTCCGGTGTGCCCAGGCGACCAGAGCATCCGCGGCCGCCTGTGCCCGACTCTTCGCCAGTTCCATCGTCCCCCCAGAGCACAAAACCGCTGTGTCATCCGCATAGATGTAGGGGGAGGCCCCAGGGGCCCTGAGGCACTGTGCCAGCCCCGCCGCCCACAACAGAAACAACTGGGGCGACAGGACGCTCCCTTGAGGCAGGCCTGCCCTGAAGATCCTCTCGTTGGACAGAGCTCCCTGGACCTCCACCCTCACTCTCCGGTCGCGCAGCCACCCCCACACCCATTTGACGAGGCACAGGGGCAGGCCGCATTCTAGGAGCCTGAGCCGGAGTAGCTTATGGTCCACCACGTCGTAGGCTCTGCTGAAATCGAAGGCTGTCAGGACGTACTTCTGAGACGTATCTGCGTCTTGTTTCTTTGATCGCTTGTCTCTCTTCGGTTTCTGCCATCCATCCTGTACATCTTGGACTAGCCGACCGATGCTATCCTCCGCGGACCGTCCCGCTCTGAACCCCACTTGTTCGGGGGGGACTAGTCCTCGTGCATCGGTCAAGAAGGTCAATCTCGCCAAGACAAGCCTCTCCGCCAGTTTGCTCACGCAACTCGTCAGGGCGATGGGCCGGTAGTTGGCTAGTAGCTTCTTGTCCTTATTTGCTTTCGGAATAGGGACGATTGTAGCCGCTCGCCACTCGCGGGGGACTTTCCCGCGAGAAGATCCACGGTAGGGTCTTCACGGAGAGAGAAATATCTGGAGGGAAAACGATGACGATCCCGGGAAAGTCCCCGCGAGTGGCGAGCGGACAGTAGAGGCGTCGTAGAGCCACCAGAAGGAACGTCAGTAGATATGCCAATAGAGCCGTCAGTAGAGTCGTCAGTAGAGATGTCAGTAGAGATGTCAGTAGACAGATCCACGGATAGTAGTCCGTATACAGATCCACGGTAGGGTCTTCACGGAGAGAGAAATATCTGGAGGGAAAACGATGACGATCCCGGGAAAGTTGTGATGTCAGCGTTTGATATTAAATCTGGTCCAAGTGACAAGAGGTCTGTATTGTAGTTCATTGTGGATTTATTGAACCAGGTTTGAATAAAACAAATAAAAATCATATTACCCTATTCCAGGGGCGGATCCAGGAAAACTCCAAGGGGAGGGTCATGAATCGAAGTGGTGCCCCTACCTATACCCAAAATTAAAAACTCAACGGATTTCGTCCACTTCATTTTGGTGGTGCCCCCATTTTCAGTTTTTTATTTTTATTTTTTATTTTTAGTCAGTATCTTACCTCTTAGCCACAACCACATTTACCAATTGTAAGCAAGTATATATGAATGTGCTATGTGTATATATGTTGTGGACGCTGAGTAATGAGTACTTACCAGGAACGTTATCAGGTAAGCAAATCGTTGTCAGTCCGACGAACTTGACCCTGGCGTCTAAAGGGTCTGTCCTTGACACTTCAGGCTTGTCAGGGGCACCAAAGTCCTTCCAGGGACACCACAAACCTGTCAGGGGCACCTACGGCCTTGTAGGGGCGCCACAGGCCCGCCAGGGGCACCACAGGCCTGCCAGGAAGCAGGGGCACCACAGGTCTAGCAAGTATACACGACAGGCCTGTCAGGGGCACAACGGGCCTGTTGGGCCCATGAGCACCCCTAGGGGCAGGGGCACCACAGTCCTTCCAGGGGCACCGCAGGTCTGTGAGGGGCACCAGCGGCCTAGCAGGGGCACCAGTCAACACAGGCCTGCCAGGGGCACCACAGACCTGCCAGGGGCACCAGAGGCCTGCCAGGAGCACCACCGACCTCGCAGGGGTAACTTGGGCCTGTCAGGGCCCAGGGGCACCACGGGCCTGTCGAGAGGCACTTCAGGCTTTTCAGGGGCACCATAGTCCTCTCAGGGCGCAGGGGTAGCAGGGGCACCAGAGGCCTGCCAGGGGCACTACAGGCCTAGCAAGGGCACCACTGGTCTATCAGGGGCACCACGAGCCTGTCATAGCCAGGCATCTCAGGCTTGTCAAGGCCCAGCGGCACCACAGGTCTGTGAGGGGCACCAGCGACCTAGCAGGGGCACCAGTCAACACAGGTCTGCCAGGGGCGCCACAGACCTGCCAGGGGCACCACAGACCTGCCAGGGGCACCAGAGGCCTGCCAGGGGCACCACCGGCCTCGCAGGGGCACCTTGGGCCTGTCAGGGGCACGACGGGTCTGCCGAGGGGCACTTCAGACTTTTCAGGGGCACCAGTCCTCTCCGGGCGCAGCTGGGCACCAGAGGCCTGCCAGGGGCACCAGCGGCCTAGCAAGGGCACCAGAGGCCTGCCAGGGGCACCAGCGGCCTAGCAAGGGCACCAGAGGCCTGCCAGGGGCACCACAGGCCTAACAAGGGCACCACAGGCCTAACAAGGGCACCACGGGCCTGTCAGGGGCACCTCAGGCTTGTCAGGGCCCAGGGACACCACAGTCCTTCCAAGGGCACCGCAAGCCTGTCAGGGGCACCAGAGGCCTGCCAGGGGCACCACAGGCCTAGCAAGGGCACCTCTGGCCTGTCAGGGGCACCTCAGGCTTGTCAGGGCCCAGGGGCACCACAGTCCTTCCAGGGGCATTACAAGCCTGTCAGGGGCACCAGAGGCCTAGCAAAGGCACCACAGGCCTGCCATGGACACCACAGGCCTGCCAGGGGCACCACCGGCCTTGCAGGGGCGCCTCAAGCCTGTCAGGGGCACCACGTGCCTGCCGGGGACACTTCAGGCTTGTCAGGGGCGTTACAGTCCTGTCAGGGCCCAGGGGCACCAGGCCCGTGGTGTCCCTGCTAGGCCTGTGGTGCCCCTGGCGGTCCTGTGGTGCCCCTGGCGGTCCTGTGGTGCCCCTGTCAGGACTGTGATACCCCTGATAGGCCGGTGGTGCCCCTGGAAGGTCTTTGGGCCCCCGGGCCTCAAGGGGGGGGCCATGACCCATGTGACCCCCCCCCCCTTGGATCCGCCCCTGCCCTATTCTAGTATTTTACATTTACTTTCGGAACCGACTTATAAATGACAACGCATTTCTGAAAAAAGATATTTTTCGGGTTGAACTTTTAGTTAACGATAGTCACCATTGAAAGTGCTTCGTAAAACAAAACAAAAGTGATTGGCAACTGGAGCATATGAGCACTTAGAATTTATTTTCGAGCAATGTTATCTGGATAGTTAACGAATTCATCTGAATGTTAATTTCGCAAAAGAAAAGTGACTAGCCGGCGATGTTCAAATGTCGGCCTCGGCATGTTTCGTATTAATGACTCTGGTGTTTTCGTATTAATGACTCTGGTCTCTATACAGGGATATGTTTGCCATCCTTGTGTGATTAGCCAGCCGCGTAATCCCTGGGTTTCCATTCTACCTACTTAGGCAGCCGGTGCCCCTCAATTAGCACACGAACCCCTGCTAGGAGCTGTGAAAGGTCCCGCCTGACCCTATCACTATCCCGAAGTGATACGGTCCACTAAATTATGTAACTATCAGGGATAAGAGGATTATAGGGGACACCTTGGTATTGCGGTCCGCGGCTCCTGACCCCCCCCCCCCCCCCCCAGACGGCTGCCCTGGTAGATTGCTATCACAGTTAATCTGCCATTGGCCTGTCGCGGTGCTCGGCGTCACCCGCACCTAGGGGGGGGGGGGGGGTAAATATCACCGTCTAACTCGGCTTTTTGGCCACGCAGCGACACGCAGTAAGCGGAGTTCGAAAGAGCGTCAAAAATCATGACGAAAATAGTTCAAATGGTTTTTAGGTCATGCCATAGGTAAGGTCACCAGTTACGTCAAATTTTGCCTATTCCAATCATTTTTGACAAATAGGCGCATAGCTCGAGAACGAATTCAGCTTCAGTGCCGTGGAAGAGCGCTTTCGAAAGCGCTCTCAGCGTTCTTTATGTGCGTACAGTACCTTCAGATTTGATCTTAGCTAAGCGATTTAGCTTCCGGCGAGGGCGAGGGCAAAAACTCTTAAAATTGACGTGTTTGTGAAAAGTGTTTTTGCTTGTTATAATCACGACATTGCCACCTGGCTCCGAAACTTTCCCAACAGTTCGGCATGCATGGTTCAAATTCGTGCTCTACACCTAAACGCTGGAAAATATTGCGTTCGTTGACTTTTACAAGACATATTTTGTCGGAGCTTGCGACATGCTTCTGTTTTGTTCCTGCGTTTTCTGCGCGAAAAGCAAGAGAGTGTGGCTACTCCAGAATCTGTTTTTAATTCACTTTGTTATTAATAGAGAATATCTATAATTCGGATTTTAGAATGGGCAAATTTGATCGTTTCGGGCAAGAAAAAACATATCCGACATCAACTTCACTATCATGATGTAGACTTCAAGACAAATATCAAAAGTCTGAATCGTAGTCAATTTCAGAACGCAGGGTTCGGATTCTAAGTTTCCAAAAAATATATTTACTCTTCAGCCCTGTCTACATCCCTGTATGAGTGCGTAAGCAACAATATAGCCTACCGCGATTCAAAAAGTTGGCTCCAGAGTCATAACGTTCTGTTAACTCTCGCCGGCACAGGGGGAGGGGTTGATGCAGCTCCCATAAGTTTTTTCACAAATAACTCACGTAAAAAGCGGCCGAGCGCGACAAAACTTTCAGTACCCTCGCGTTGCTAGCTTTGACACTCACCCTGGAAACTTCATGACCCTGACCTAAGTGACCTTTGACCTGTGACCTACTTTTCGAGTCATGTTTTGCCGGAATCGCTATTCGGCGTACGAGTATGTCGGCTCGCATTAGCCGCGCGTTTGCAATCTTTTCGTGGTTTTAAGCGTTCAAACATGTGATATGATGTTGGTCCCATGCATAAGGGTGGGTGTCAAGGTCAATTGAAGGTCAGGTTAGGTCATTGACCTTTGATGACTTCGGTTCACTTTTTTACATGTTTCTATGCTAGTTTTTGGAGCTTAATTCGAATTTAGCAACCATTTGAACATTTACGAAGTAGTGTTGGTGCCGTCGTAACATGTTACGAAGAGCTGTCAGATGCGGTTGACACCTACTGCGAATTTTAGAATGGGCAAATTTGATCGTTTCGGATCAAATTCCGGCAGGACCCCCTACTGCTTGACCTGACCTGACCCGACCTGGCCTAAATGCATGAAGGCAACATCTGTGATAAAACCAACATGATATTCGTGATCAGCACCCCGAAAACCCATACTAGCCACACTTTACGACGTTCTAACAGGTCTCGATTTTCCCGACTTTTGGGACATTGACCTGACCTCAGAGGTCACCATTTGACCAATGACCTTAAAACCGGGTACCGTTGGCTTCGTCTTGTGACGGCCTACACGATGTTTTTTCTGCGAGGCTCTAGCTCAATTAGGGGCCAAACGCGAAGGGGGTCGTCCCCCCCCCCCCCCCCCTATAACCGTCGAAGGACGCAAAATGGCCTGTGCCAGCGAGGGTTAACATGTCAAATGTAAAGGATTTATCTAACTGGTAACGTCATTCAGCTCCACAAAATAAAATTTACTTCGACAGCATTTCAATTATGTACTTTGAAATGCTCTGCTTTGTGCATGAACCGACTATATATGAGGAACTTTCGTCATTCGCCTCGAAAAAAAAACTACCATTCAAGTGCGGGTTTACAGCCTGCTTCCTAAAAATCTTGTTTGTTGAGCTATGAAAGATTATTGCATCGAATGCTGAAGGATCTGAGCAGGCTCAAGCAGAAGCAATAGCATTAAATGTAAGCCCCCCTCTATTTATTTAGTGATGTGCTCCTAGCTGCAGTTGTTGCTTGTTTTTCCGTTGTTTTTCCCCGCCTCATCTGTACCAGCTCGTCACGTATCAGCTCTCGTGCCATTCATCGTTTCGTTCGTGCTCGTCGTTTCGCGAGTAAAAGAGATCGTATTTACTTTTTGCGGTTTATTGTACATATTTACACGAAAAGCATACACAGGCACAAATAACGTCACATACATCGACAGAAACTTCATACAATACAAAATCACGCACCCACGCGGTCACTGAACAACGCACCACTTCGAGATCGGCAGGAGGACGTCGGACGTCTCCTCAGTCGTCGGACGTCGAACTTCAGACGCTCTTCTTGGCCCAGTGGGGCCAGTACTCCGGCAGCAGGATGTGCATGGTCTCTCCGACCAGGTTATAGCACAGCATGCAGTCGAACTGGTTGCTGCAGAACCTCCACTGGTGAGACTCGCAGTCGTAGGCCGCCGTGATGACTGTGCACACGTAGCAGCTGCATATCTCGCTGACCATGCAACTGTGGTCGTAGAGCAGGTGGCCCATCGCCTTGCGGGCCTCGTGCCGGTCCGTGTAGGTGTGGGCTAACGGCACCGCGTTTATGAGCCACTTGAAGAAGTCGCCCTTCAGCTGGTTGTAGCAGTTAAGCTCCATGCTCTTTCCAGCGGCTTCTTCGGCTTCTTAGTGTCTTCGGCTTCCTCTTGGTCGTGGATCTGCGTCCTTGGACAGCTAGAGCGTGAATGACCAGCGACACCAAAACCTGGCATTATATACCCAGGTTTTGGACGCACTATAGAGAGTAGCGCAGTGACATCAGACCGCCCGCTGCCTCTATACCTGACCCCCACCGGAAAAGACTTACCCTTATAATCCCCCAGGTAACGGGTTACGAGGGCTCCATCTGGCGGTCGTTATTGGGTCTGGGGGAAAATGCAGGGCTGAAATCGACATTACATAACCTTCATAATGTCTAGGTGCGAATCTTCCTACACCATTTCTGTCAACTCCACCTTTGTGAACCCACTCATGACTAAGAATGACTCATGTACCATTGTAGGCCCGGGCAGCGCTTGTCGAACAGCACTGCGGATCCGAAGGTTGGGACTTGAATTGTGAAAAACCGCCCGCCCGCCGCCAAACGCAAACACCGCAAAACGCGCAAAACGGACGCCAAAACGCCAACGCAAATGCCGCAAAAAAATCGCCCGCGAAAACCGCAAAAAAAAACTCAAAAAACGCAGCAAAAAAATCAAAACCGCCCGCATCGCACGCACCCCAAACGCCAAAAAACGCCCGTCCGCCGCAAAACGCGAAAACCGCAAAAAAACGCAAACCCCGCCGCCGCAAAAAAAACCGCATCGCCCGCCGCCAACCGCGAAACGCCGCAAAAAACGACCGCCCGCCGCAAACCGCAACACCGCAAATAACGGCCGGCCGCCGGCGACCGCAAAACGCTGCAGAAAGCCGCCCGCCGCAAACCGCAAAACGCCGCAAAAGAAACGGCCAACCGCCACACACCGCCGCAAAAACGGCCGCCCGCCGCCAAACGCAAACACCGCAAAAACACCCGCATCGCCCGCCCGCCCGCCGCCAAACACAAAAACCGCAAAAAACGCAAACACCGCCGCAAAAAAACGCCCGCAACGCCCGCCGCCAACCGCAAAACGCCGCAAAAAAACGGCCGCCCGCCGCCAAACGCAAACACCGCAAAAAAACGCAAAAACGGCCGCCCACCGCCTAACACCGGAAAAACGCAAACACCGCCACAAAAAAACGACCGCCGTCCGTTAAACGCAAACACTGACGCCATTGACCTCTATTGACCTCTATTAGGTATTATAGAGGTCAATGACTGACGCATTAAGACAAATATGGCGCTCTGCGGCAAATGTGGTGCATTCATATCTGCCGTTTAAGCAGCCATCCCTTAATTACAGCGCATCCTAATCGTCCAATGTTCGACAAAGATACGCACATTCTGCGATTTGCGGCAAAAATGGCGCTTTGAGACAAACGTGGCGCACTGAGTCAAACGTGGCGCATTTGTTCCTGTCGCTTAACATTTCATCCACCCACCAAATTCTAGCCTAATCGGACTTAAACTGACAATGTTATGCACATTTGAATATTTCACTGTAAGATATCTCCGCAAAGGAGGTGCCCAAATTTGCACGTGTGCCATGTGACCGCCGGTGGTGTAAGCAGGACTTGTCCCCTCACTGATTGCACCATTTCAGTGTTCCTGGCTTGTGCTGTTTTCGTGCTATAAGGCCACAAATCGGCAAACACACGATAATCTGGGAGGTACGCGACTCAAACACGTGGCCACGTGGCACGTGCCGGACCTCTGATAGCTTCACCGCTCACGCCACGTGATGACCCATCGACGTGGCCATCAGCATGTAAAAGATGACCCCGGCCGGTGTCACCGTCTCTGAACAGTGGACGGCTAAACTCGAAAAACGGGAAAATTTAGGGAAATTTCACCTTTGAATATATAATTTCCCCAGAATTTTGAATTTTTCATTTTACAAAAAATCCGAGATAGCAGTTTTTTAGCCCCCTTCATTCTGTGCCTATACCCGTTTTCAGATCGACCCTATCATAAAACCTGACGGCCTGACGGCTATTTCCCCCATTCCTTGCATTTCACAATGCTAGTATATTTAAGCACCAAAATTGACCCCGTGCCACGGCACGTGCAATAGCACGTGGGCCACGTGACCACTAGTGCGACAAGCTGGACTCATCTGCTCACCGGCTGCACTGATTTGGTGTCGCTAGGTGGAGTGGTTTCCACGCCATAGGACCCCCAGTTGGCCAATGTCGCATTTACCACGAGGTTACCCCATCAAACACGTTTGCACGTGGCACGTGCTTTTCAATCGCCCCATATCTGACCCATACCACGTGGTAGCCGACACCCCGGGACACAACATATTCGAACATTTTCAAAATCTAACGTGGAAATTTTTGGCAAAATCGATTTGAAAATAATTTTTCGAAAATGCCATAGGCTCAACATGGGGTAACTGTCGGCGTCGATTACCCGAAATTTTGTCATTTATATTTTAAATAATTACCCCCAGAAGGTGAGGTGCCAGCCAAAGAACTGACCCTAAAAATGTGGACAAATATTACTGAACAGATTTTGCGCAAATCGCATTTTCAATTTTTCCCCATGTTAACCCTATGGGAAAATGCACGTGCCGATTACCCCAAAACGGGTTAATTATATTTCAAGCAACCGGTACCAGCCGGTAGCTCCCCCATAGGGGACCAAACGCTGAAAATGGCAAGAAAATCTAACGAGCCGTTTTCGAGGGTATCAAGATGTCCTAAATCGCGGCAGAAACGCTAAACACCCCCCTAGAGAGGTAGCTCAGGTTGGGATTTTCAATAGAAAATCACAATTCTAAAGAATAGTGATTGTCTAATTGAAAAGTCCCAACCTTCGGATACAGTGTCCTACGGCCCCTCTTCGGTTTTTCTGCAACATCTTCAAGACCACTCAACGTATGAACACCGAAATATAAGTACCGTCGACTATATCAATTTAACATCTTCAATCCCAAGGAAATTATCATAGCTACCATATGCCGCCCAGAAAAGACATCAGAGTGACGTCATGCTCGGCCGATTTTGATGCAAGACAATACCTACATTCCTGCCCGGGGCTGGGAAAATTTAATGGTGTCACCGAGTTTTTTAATTGAAAGTACCGAGGGCCGGTAGGCCCGAGGTACTTTCGATTAAAATACGAGGTGACAACTGGTGACAACATTAAATTCTCTCAGCTCAGGGCAGGAAGCTATTTCCCATAGGACGCCATTTAATTGCGTCCCAGAAAAGCTATTTCTGGCACCTAAAAGCTGGCTCGCCCCAAAATTGGTCCTCAGCACCTATTTGGTAGATACCAGCACCAATCATGGAAAATGACCTTAATTAGCTGTTTCTGGCACCTATTCATCGGTACGCCTTACTCTTTTTTCTGAATCTGGCACCTAAATGCTGAGCGTAGCACCAATCTAGTAGAAAAATTAACTACTGGCTGGTAGAATCATGTTGTTCTGGTATAATGACCCCTGGAGTCTAGCCTAAAGGTTGCCAGTGCAGCTACACTCTAAGACAGCCCCGTAGTGATCTCAGCATTGTATATGACGTTTAAGTAAGCAAATAATATTGATTTGTTTGAAAAAAACAATGCCATTTAAATATTCAAAAGTATTTATTTGTAATGCTTAAAGGGAAACATTTTTGTGAGTAATTGTCTCGATTTTGACCATTAAAACGGGTATTGTATTTTTTGACGTCATCAAATAGCTCAAAAAAAGAAATGTAATGTTTTCATTCCGTTCAAGGCCGCTGAAGAAACGCGGGATCTTGCGTGGGACATTGTCCGTTGTTTGCCGCGCAGAGTTGTGTGCCGTGGTTGTGCCTTTTTCATCCGTTTCTTACTTATGTCATATGTGTGCATGAAGCTTTGATTTTGTTTTTGGTTATTGTGTGGCCGGTCAGTCAAACGCCCCTGTAGAAACCGGATGCTGCGTTTGATCGAGATGGAGTCAGACGATGATTGCAGAAAGCTAATAATATTGAAAAGAGGGCCGGTTGCGTGGCATGTATGTTCAGAGTTGACATTTTGCTTTACTCCAGTTTATGACCTGAGAGCCTGGCTGGAAGTGACGGATCCAAACTTTTCACGTTAAAATGGCTGAGGGTGCAATAATCTCTAGTCTCTACATAGCGGGCTGGTATAGGAGCGTCTTGCTATTCTGCACCATAGCTGGCTAGTGATTCTCTTTTGGCTAGAAATGGCATTAATCATTATCTCCACTGGCGAAAATGGCACTTGACATCACCGAATGCAACGTTCATGTTGTTAGGATACATAAAATCAGGAAAGTTACGCGAATTAGGTAGGCAAACGTGGAATAAAATAGGTGCTGGATGTTTTGGTTTTGGTGCTGAATCAGCAAACAGCAAATACGGAGTTCAACTAGGCGATCTGGCAACTTTAGGCTGTGTGGAAGCAATTAGGTGCCAGATTCAGATATTAGGGTCGAATAAGCATTTTGGGGCTGATCAGCAATTAGGTGCCAGAAACAGCTTTTTAGGGACCAGAAACAAATATTCCCCTTTCCCATACATGCGTAGCATGGGAGCGTTGCAAATTTTTTGGAGGAACCAAAACGCCCCAATTTCAACCTTGTTGAGTCTTTCGTGGCTTTGGTTTGTTGCGAAATAGCGTCAAAGTTTAAGTTTTATATGGTGATGTTTCACTTTATTCATGACAAATAATAAAATCCTTGCATCAAACACAATGTAGGTAGGTATATCATAAGCCAATCAAATAAAATGGACGATAGATAAAATGAAGTTATAAGGAGCAAAATGACGCCCTTCAACTTTATGATGTGACGTCATTCATAATGACGTCATACATTTGAGAGGTGCAGGAAAACGTCGAGGGGTGCAGGAAAACGTCGAAAGGTGCAGGAAAACATATTTTCCTGCATGTCTCGGAAACCAATCAGCATTGACTTCTCGTATGTTTCAAAAGTGCAGTATAATGCACGTGCCATTTTAATGCCTGGCTTTCTCGATTTAAACGTGCAATGTTGCATGTATGGGAAATATGCTTACGGCAATCGCTAGTTTTTGAACTATAAGCACGAACCACTTGCATAAAATGACATTGCGTGCACAGCGCTATCAAACTTCTATGTCGCATTTGCAATTTTCATATGTAATACGTAGGACACATGCCGATGAGCTACTCTTTAAAAAAAAAAACGCCCGATGTCTTGCAAATATTACTGATCATTAACACTTCAAATGAAATGCTCAGTATACCTTTAGGATACCGATACACCAAAATATGCAAAACCATCGTGATCCTGAGCTCGAAAGATATCTGATAAGTACTTTTCTGCTGCAGAATACTTGCAATTTGAGTTTTGCTGCTAGCGCTAACCAGCTGAAAATAATTCTGAACCGATTGTGAAAGTATTTTCGACTTGATATAGCACAAACCAAACATAAAACATATGCACCGTGACCTTACGCAAGCATAAGTTTCGCAGCCCTTTGTGACCTAATCTGACCTAGCTTTGACCTGAAAATGCCTATTATACTCTCGATACCCACAGAAAATGCTCAGCATACCTTCATGATTGTGTGGACTAAACTAGACATGAGCTCGATATTGTTTATTTAGTGGTAATTGGTTACTTCTTGAGCCCGCATTGTGAACATTCCTAACTGTTGACCAGGGCCGCGGAGTCGATGGATTTTCGGTGACTCCGACTCCGACCGCGTCTCCGTTTTCTAAAATAGACTTCCGACTCTGACTCGGACTCTGACTCCGCAACCCTGTAGTGCTGACACCTTTTCATTAAACCCGACCTGTGATGTCACCGGTGACCCTATGATTAGTTTGCTTTCGACAGTTTTTGCAGGGCTATCAAATGCTGAGTGAATTTTGAAAATCGGGCGCGGAGTTTCTAAGGTAAAAGGAGGTGAGTTCTGAAGAGTCCCTTACAGCCTTCGCGGTAAAGAATATACTACAGTCATGCGCAGGCTAGTTACTGGACAAGTCAATAAATACCAGCACATTTTATTCCCTATTATGCTATTTTATAATGTCTGTTGGGCTAAATTTTAATTTAACGCTCGAACGCCATTCAAAGTGCTTCATAAAATGTAACAGATTACATTAGCAAAGAGAATGTTGATGTTCCAAATTACATTATTAAACAGTGTTATCTGGATACTGGATGCTGCTCCATTCCTGATGGCATTACACAATGAAAGAAACGCAATACGACGTCTAAATGACAGCCTCATCTGAATGTTGACCGGCACTTTGGCAAGGAGAAAACTACCAGTTGGCACTACCTACATAAATGTCAGTCTGTTTTGGTATTAATGACTCTGATCTCTGACTAAGGATACCCTTGTAATTCCCTCGTGATTAACCAGCCGCGTAATCCCCGTGTCTCTACCTATATTGCGTCTACATTCATTCCTCAGCGGCAGACGTGGTACCCTCAATTAGCAGACGGACCCCCGCTAGGAGCTGTGAAAGGTCCCACCTGACCTTTCACTCTCCTGAAATGATATGTTCCACTAAATCATGTAACTCTAGCAGGGATAAGAGGATTATAGGGGACACCTTGGTACCAGATGAGGGTATTGCTGTCCGCGGTTCTCATGACGTCACAGGCAGCCGCCCTCGTAAGATTGTTATCACACCTAACCGGCGCCGGGGTGTTTGAACACCACCGTCAAACTCAGCCCCTTCCACGTATAGTAATACGCGATGTGTGGCGTTCGGAAGGGAGTCGAAAATCATGAGGATAGTATTCTAGTCACGATTCCAAGTCAGGTCCGGGGTGATGTCACCAGAGGTCATCAAAGCCCAATTTCGCCTATTCCAACAGCAATCGACACGTAGCTCGAGAACAAATAAAACTACAGCGCTGCGCAAAAGCAAATTCAATAGCCCCTTAACATTCATCACATTGAGTGCCCCATTTTTTATCTTTGATCAACGGCTTAGCACCCAGAGGACAGAAACTCTTCAAATTGACGTTTTGCGAAAAATTCATCTGTAACTTTTGACTCAAATTGTATCTGCTATTGTGCCTTAGAGTCGAAACTTTCACAGCAGGTGCAGAAAAGATGCATGAAAAAGGATCCTTAATACTAAAGGGGCTGTTCAGACACCTCCCAGCCCGGCTCGGCAGTTAACCCGCGCCGTGGTGGGAGAGGGGCATTTTTGCCCCCCCCCCCTCCTCCAGACTTTTTAATATATCTCCAAAACCACTGCGCCGATCGTCACCAAACTTTCAGGACCCTCTTGGGCATCAATTTGACACATTGTGACCAAAAAAATCCAACGGCTACGATAGGTTGGCCTCAAATGACGTCAGAATGACGTCATGTTCTGCCATTTTCGACCCAAAAAAGGTTTCGCTGGAAGAGCTCTCAGGCCTATGGCTCCACGACAGATCGACCAAAAAAAAATCGCGAAATAACACCCTACCTCTCACATTTTGATGAAATTACCCGATTAACCCTCGCCCGCACATGCCATTTTCCCATCCTAGAACGCACATGGGGGGGGGGGGTGGTTGCCACCCCCCCGCGCCATTTCGTTCCTGTTGGAGATAGAGCTTAGCAGTAAAGACCAAAAAGATTCTTTGGGAAGAGACGAATCCAATGATACCCAGTTTTACCTTCTCAGGTCAGTCATTGACCTTCCAGGTCAGGTCAAACTAAAAAATGTTGCTGTTTTTGGTCACCGTTGGATATCAAGTGCGCTGCTTATCAAATACCGATGACGATGCTGTTTTCTGGTGCCAAGCCAGCTAGAACCTCTTTGTCACACTATCCGACCAGAATTTTGCTGCTGAGGTCATTTCAGGTCAAGTTAGGTCAAGGTCAATTATATGTGTTTGTATGTCTGTGTGTGTCTGTGTGTATACTGATGTGTGCACCGATTGTTTTTGGGTCCATATCACATGAAATCATGATCTGAGAAGCTTTTACCAAAAATGCAGTCAAAAAACTTCACAAAAAGTAAATTCAGCTTGCCTAAAACGCAATTATCTTAGATGACCTAGGTTGACCTTGACCCTGACCTTGACCCCTGTACATCGTCGAAAAACATGTTCCATGATAGGTGGGAGGTAAGACTGGCAAAAAAGGCCGAAATCAGGGTGTCAAAAGCTCACAAGGCCCATGGTAAACGCAAGATGTTGAGAATTGGCCATTTGGGTCATGACATGACCTGAAAAACAAGGTCATATCTCCGAAACCAAAAATCACAGAAACTTGAAATTTGCAGTGGACATCAAGAAAGGATAGACGAGCAGCTATACGAAAAATCAGTCTTCTAGCTATAAAAATGTTGAGTGCAGAGCAGAAAGACTGCCTGGGGGGTGGCAACCACCCCCCCCCCCCATGTGCGGGCGAGGGTTAAGACCCGATTAAGACCGCCAGATAGCGCCCTCGTGACCCGTTACCTGGGGGATTAGAAGGGTAAGTCTTCTCCGGTGGGGGTCAGGTATAGAGACAGCGGGCGGACCGATGTCACTGCGTTACTCCCTCTAGTGCGTCCGAAACCTGGGTATATAATGCCAGGTTTTGGTGTCGCTGGTCATTCACGGTCCAGCTGTCCAAAGACGCAGATCCACGACCAAGAGGAAGCCGAAGACACTGCCCTGTTGAAGAGTCTGCTGAAAGAGCATGGAGACGAGCTACATCGGTCAGCTGAAGCGGGACTTCTTCATGTCGTTCCTCAACCTGGAGCCGGGAGCCCACACCTACACAGACGGCTACGAGGCCCGCGCAGCGATGGGCCACCTGCTCTACGACCACAGCCGCTTGGTCAGCGAGATGTGCGGCTGCTACGTCTGTACCATCATCACAGCGGCCTACGCCTGCCAGACTCATCCATGGAGGTTCTGCAGCAACCAGTTCGACTGCGAGCTGTGCTACAGCCTAGTCGGCGAGACCATGCACATCCTGATGCCGGAGTACTGGCCCAGCTGGGCCAAGAGGAGCCTCTGATGTCCGACGTCCCTGAAGAGACGTCCGACGTCCTCGTGCCGATCTCGCAGTGGTGCCTGATTCGGTGACCGGCGTATGTGCGTGATTTTGTCATGTTGTAAATGTTCCGTTGTGTACGTGACGTAACTTGTGTAATATGTGTGTATGCTTTTTTGTAAATATGTAAAATAAACCAGCAAAAAGTAAAACATTTTCTCTTTTTCTTGCGCAACATGTATGCAGAACGAAGTAATGGGACAACGCCAGCCGAATTGAATGGTTTAGGGCAAATACAGCAGAAAAACAATGAACAACTGTAGCTCAACAAGAAAATGTCACTAATGGACGGGTTCATTCAACATCAGCACTGATTATATTACTTCTTGCTGCGCAGACTATTAGGGCTGAAGGGGCTGAAGCGGGCTGAGGTGCCCGCGTCTGACTAGGGATTATTCCGTAACGCTATCGACGGGGGCTTCACAAAGCCTTTTCACCAGGGATGCGGAGCCGTGGAAATTTCAGACGGCTCCGGCTCCGGCTCCGGGTGAAATGTCATGGCGACTCCGGCTCCGGCTCCGGCTCCGAGTAAAATGATCCGGCTCCG
The DNA here is from genome assembly GCF_019059575.1 of Amphibalanus amphitrite. Lineage (NCBI taxonomy): Eukaryota > Metazoa > Arthropoda > Thecostraca > Balanomorpha > Balanidae > Amphibalanus > Amphibalanus amphitrite. The sequence continues at coordinate 2,729,623 of NW_024881500.1, read as the reverse complement.
GCTCCGGCGGCTCCGGCTCCGACTTCTACTCAGTACATCCCCTATGCGATCAATTAAATACGGGTGGAAGAAAAAAGGCAATGGGATTCGTACACGTTGCTTCTGTATTTGTATAACAAGGCTATTTTGAATACCACATTGTTTTACACCTTGTACTGTCAAACCGAACTAGGTAAATAATTGTTTCCTCTTAAGAAAGGAGCCGGAGTCGCCCCCCTTTTTGACGGCTCCGGCTCCGGACTATATTGTTTCACGGCTCCGGCTCCGGTTCTGGCTCCGGGCAAAATATGCCGGCTCCGGCTCCGGCTCCGACTCCGGCTCCGCATCCCTGCAGTTTTCACACATAGTAGAACATATCATAGCATCGGAACTGTATTGTTAAAATAAACTACAATCTGCGGAGGTTGAGATCATCGATGAGCTCAAATGTCAGGTCAGATAACAAATTAGCATTGTCACAACTATGGCTTAGGCGGCCAGTTTGTGAGCGAAATAAAGTCAAATTTTGTTTTACACATCCAAGACCAAATAACCACCGCAGTCGACTCGTACTAAAGCTCTAACAAATGAGCATTAACTGTCAGGGCTGCGAATTGAATGAATCCTAGTCGACTCTGACTCCAACTCCGGCTTCCAAAAATCGACTCCGTCCGGCGACCGACTCTGATTCCGGAGAAATCCACACCATGACTGTAAAGCTCATGTCGGTACTAACTTTTATCGCGCGTGAAACAATCCCTTATGCATTTCCAATCCTTATATTCATGATAAATTTCATAGATTAAAAGGGTTCAGTAAATTTATAACTCTGCTGACTTTATGTATTCTTAATTGATCACCCCTCAGTCTCAGGCGCAGCAGCATTTTTCTGCTTTTCACATTCAAAACGCCGTCCAAAGTAAGAGTAGGCCATAGCTTGAAATTTGAACAAGATTGTCTTGGAGAACTCAACAAACGTAATAGTATCCAGCAAACAGGCGTAATGCAATGCAAAATCGACGACGATTGACCATCGAGCTGGCGTAGAATAAACCATGTCCAATATGCAAGCACTGAGTTTGAGAATACGATGAACATTGCAATGCTTTTTTTGTCTTTTTTTTTACAATATAGTTGGCATTTGTAAAAAAAGAGGGTAACACCCACAGGCACTGACGGCTGGCTGGCCGCAGTTTGTCGTGGCTATGCGCGTCTGTGGCAGTGCCACTGCCATGGCTGTGGGGCGGCAAGGCTGTGGAACACTGCAGCCGCGTGGACCTCTAGCGGCCACCCTGTCCCGGTCAGCATAGCGGGGCGGAGGGCAGGCATTGGGCAGTCAGCTGACCTTTGCCTGGGGCACTGACCGGTCACGTGACCTGCGGCCGGCCGGAGTGAGCTGGTCGGTCGGGCCGGCCCTTCACAGAGCTGGCTGGGTCGCCGAGCTGGGAGGGCGGCTCTGCCAGCGTTTTGGTACTTTTGGCTATCCTCGGTTTCCTCTGATGATTAGTTGTCGTTGGACAGGGTTCGATATTCTTCTCCTGGTGAGCAGGCATCGTTGATACATTTTGTACTAGACAATGAAAGATATTGAATAGATAATGACAAAGAAAATGGAATTTTTCTCTTTCGGCCTGAGGTCGTGCTCCAGTCGATCACTGCCTACGAAATTTTTCCTCCCTTGGGGGAACTCGGATCATCCTTCTTGTGTTAGAACGGTGTAAGAGACTTCTTTAGCTTACTTTGACATGGCTTGGAATGTCTTTCTAGACTTGGTTGAGTTCGTTTGCTTGAACACATCTTGCTATTTCTACTATTCAATCTGCTTATCTTGCACTTTACGCCTTTCCTCAGCGTGATGCTTGTCTGCACTGGGGGTCGTGTCTTCATCTTCGTTTTCTGGTTTCTTTGGTTTGAGCAGCCCTGCTGACTCAATGCTAAGAGTTATAGTGCAATACCCTTCGTTTAGGGCGCCCGTGGGGGAGAGTGGGGCAAGAGCCAACCCGGCGCGGCTCACCACGTTCGTCATGCAGAAGCGTCCGCCCTGGCGTGTGAGCTGGCGGGGCAGTGCGCGACACTGACCCGACCGGAGGTCACGAACGGATCGTTATCGGCCAGATCCAGTCAGCCAGAGGCTGATTTCGACCTCAATCCGGAAGTCGAGCCGGAAGCAGGCCGCAGGTTTAATGTGAGCGACACTCTCGTCACCAAAGTGACTTCGGAATGATTTGTTCATTGTTTTCATTTAGTGGTTTAAAAAATGTGCGATGCTTAAAGGGACAGTATCATCGAAAAAAAAAATCCATGTATGGAGCTGATTTTTTTTTACTAGCATTTCTTATTTTTCTGAATCAGAAAAACATAATTTGAGGACCGAACTCGGTGAAAAATATTGCAACCACATTTCATTTTCATGATTCATTTTCATGAGCGAACCACCACTATACAAGCATGGCCGCCAGTTTGGAAGCATGCAAAATTACTACAGAACTGGCGCAGATAATACATTATTGACGCTACGCTTACGCGGTCGTTCTTCTGATTGAGTTGTCCTTAGGGAGAGGTAGCCTTAGGTATTGCCTATAAAAATATAACGTGACAATTGGAGGGAGTGACAATTGGACGTGACAATTGACAATGGGAGAAAATATCACGTGACAATCACGTGATAAACGTCATACATTGGAGGGAGATTGTGATTCAAGCTGGAGGAATTCCTTTGTTGAGCCGCTAGAATCCGAAGGAAACAGCGGAAATTGCCTACGACTATTTAATGAATTTAACGGTGATGAATAAGTGCGAAAAACGTTTTGGCTTTATAAAATTTGATGAAATGACCAGGGTAAAAGTTTTATTACTGGCGGTCAATTCAAAACGGCGCAAACATTTAAACAGTGAAGATAGTGAAGCACGATTCAAAGTGTGGTACACCTTTCGTACTTTGAGCGGCGATAGCGGGATAACGGTGTGGAGCTTCGAGGATCGGTCTTCAGTTCCCGGACCAGAAAGGTGGGGCCTATGCAATGTCAAATTTCATCAAAATGGTGATACTGTCCCTTTAAAGTAAGCTACACATATTTTGAACAGTTCAACTTCATACCGCTTGCTACATCAACGAATAATTGATAAGTGATTGTCTTCCTGCCTATACTTATCTGCCTATATCATTTGGCAACCTGCTCGACTAGTAGCTTATCCACTAACCACCATTAATCACAGTCCGGAAGACGCTGGTTAGGTATACGGTAATTCCTCAAATGTTTGCCGACTTTGATTCCTTACTCGTACACTTCAGACTTCCGAACCCCCAGTAGCCCTCCCACTGCGGCCTCCCATGGTGATAGTCCCATTGGCAGCTCGGGTGTCGCTTGGGCTACCTGTCGCCGCCGTGTCGGGTGACATCAAAGGCACCGCGCCGCGCCACTGCGCGTGCGGGCGGCAACACGAGCAGAGGGGGAGACAGAGGAGGGGGAGGACAAGGGGGAGGAGGGGTGGCGGATCATGGGGTCATGAAAGGTGCTCAGAGGTGACGAAAGGTGGTGTAACGGGCAGGGGGATGAAGGAATGAGACATGCTTATCGTACACAACTTCGACGTTATTTCATGAACTAATTGAAAAAGCCGTGAACTAATTGAACTAACTGAAAAAGCCGTGTGCGCCGCATACTTCCACTTGAGACGTGGCTCGCAAGTATTTGCTGTGAATCGTTAGGTTACTATCTGAAAAGACCCCGAGCTCCCAAGTGCTTAAAGGTAGTGTGCCACCTTTGAAAGATTTCCCATTTTATTTTTCCTAGGATAAGAAGCTTCTGTTTTTACCTAATATCGCAAAAAAATCAAAAATGGGCCTGGAATAGTGCCTTTTTCGCCTAAAAGTTTATCGGTTTTTAGATATGTATAACAACTGTAGTGGGCTCACCTGCAAACAGGCGTCGGGCAACAATCGCGAATGCGGCGCACTTGTGACAATAAGCAAAGGTCATTATAGTGTTACGACCATACGACGTACAGTCTGTCTTAAAAGTACCGCGCAAAGTGACGGTGGATCCATCAAGCCTGACCGATGAAGGACTGCCAAATTTGAGTCACCGAAGCAATGGACATCCTCGTCCATTCCCCAGCTCCATTGGTTCGGTGACTTTCAAATTATAGCAGGCCCTTCCTCGGTCAGGCTTGATGGATCCACCGTCACTTTGCGCGGTACTTTTAAGACAGACTGTACGGGAATGAGTTATCAGCTGTCTAATCGTAGACAACACACTGTCGAGCCTTAAACTGTAAGCCCGTATTGGTACTGTTTCTTTTATTTGGCTGTCGAACATTATTTATGGTTTGAAATATGATTTTATGTAAAATAATTGATATGAAAAAGCCGTCTTATAAGTTATGACCCCATTTCACCACACGCAATTGGCAGAAATGACAATGATCAGCTGACGCATTTTTATTGGCCGAAGTCAGAGCGCGCGGCCCGACGCACCACGCGTATTTGGAAATTCCGACCTCGACGAGCATCAGAAGCCACCTACCAGGCGTGTTCGAAACCGCAGGAGATGATGATGAACGGGTTTATCGAAACTTGATTGGATGAGCATATCGGTAATAGCGATTTCAGTGTGTGCATTTATTGTTCATAGTGGTGTGAAATGTGGTTGGGGTACGACCGACAACCCGTCGGGGCGAATTTCGCACTGGGGTACTCAAAATTTGAAGAATTTAAGACGTTTCCATGAGTTTTGAAGGTATGGATAAGTTCTAAAAATCCGGTTCTCCTTATCTGGGCCATTAACTCCATACGGTCCAAGAAAGCTGGCACACTACCTTTAATGATGTAAGCATTTATTTTTGTTCTGTTGGTGGTCACGTCACCACAAACTCCCCCAAGTCAGCAGCCCTGTTGGCCACCCTTCCCTGTGGAATGTTTTCAAGCGTCTGTGATCTCATGAACCGGTCGGGAGCTGCTGTTTTGGTTTGTGTCTTTTCTAGTGTATCTCTGATGTTTTCAACTGTGTACCAGGGTTTAATGAGTGTGTACTTCTTGTCTCGGGAGTTTCTACACTGTAAAAAATATTGACGAGCTATGTGTCAAAACAAGGGTCTCGAAACAGTCACCAGGTTGTCAATGCTTCCGGTACCTACCACTTGACTAGTTACCGCTTAGTTAGCTTACAGGCTGAGAACTATCCAGATCGTTATGATCCGGTATTGTAATGATACCCTAGGTGTACCTTTGTTTTGAAGTGCTGAATTAACTATCAAGGTTGTTTGACGTTTGTTTTCGCCTCAATCCGAAACGAGGAAGACCCTCATCAAATTATTAGGTGAAAGCCAGCCTCAGGATGATCAAAATACTAGGGGTAGTTTTGTCATAGTAATCTGTGAAGGGTGCGGAACAAGCCGTAGCAATGCACTCGTCACTAAACCAGCCTGAGATTATTCGCCAGGTAGCTGCTGCGTTTCCCTACTTGCTGAATCATGTTTGCAACTTTCCATTTCCAGACACTTTTTACGGCAAATAAATTGTTGGGTTATTTGGAAGGTGAATGACAATTTTATTTCTATAAGTCAATACATTTGTGTTTCCGATTGCCCTAAAACTTTTTTTTTAATCGTTTGCGGTAGGTTTTTATTGTTCGCAATAAAGTTGCGCACCTGTGAATCCTTCACTTAATGCGTTCCCGGCTTACCCGGTGCCGGTTGCGCCGTGTGCCGTGCCGCGTCCGGTCGGGGGTGCGTGCGTGCGTCTGTGAAGTGCGAGTGTTTATCACTGGGCAAACCTGTATCGTTTCCATTTGTGCAGTGTCTAGTTATGAAGAATTGCTTTCCGATATATGACCTGCAGTGATCGACGTTCTGATTCAATAACTGGCCATAAGCCATTATTCTCAACTAAATCGCGCAGAGACGTTTGCAAAGTTGTCGTGGGGGGGGGGGGACAAGAGCGATTTTAAATGAATTGCTCTCCATGCAGTGCAATAGGACTTAGGTTTGATTTTTCAAAAGTTGTGGAGCCGCCCCCGGTGTCCGGCCTGGCCAACTCTCTCAAGAACGGACAGCTAACGGAACACTGAAGTTTCACTACGACGATTTCCGCCAAAGTTATGAAGAAAAGGCAAGTGCAAGAAGTACAAAACTTCTCTTGGTAATCAAAACTTAGGTTTGGCAAATTCCAAACCCTAAGTCACTACAACTGTGGATATAAATAAGCTGGTTATTGACGGCCAAGCTCTGGCCAATCTGAGGTTCAGACCTATCATCAAGTTCATGAGGCAGCTGCGGTTGGGCGGCTCACGGGCTCCACTGCATAGGCTCAGACAGGTACTCTACAAAATGTCTTCTGTGTTCTTAGGTTCAGATCTATCGATATGTGCATGCTTCTGATTCGATTGATAACTGTAAACGGGCGCTGGAAGTGAAATGTTCGCTTGATATACGAAAGGTGCATTGCAAGAAAGCACATTATTTCAAAAATACACTTTCATTTTATCTTGAGCGTTTTTGGAATGGGCCGGATGAATTCGTCATCAAACCGGTAAGGGATTTCGTTTGAAGACCACCGATATTTAAGAATATGATGGTCTTCAAACGAATTCGCAGGCAAATTCGATGGCTGGATTGGGCGGCGTAGGATCTGCTGGTCATCTGACTATGGGTTGATTAGGGCCTAGTTGGGGGGTTCGTCGTGGGGTTCAAATGTATAGCAATACGTTAGTTTTGACCTAGTTTCGGCTTCATTCGTTAAGTAGGAACAAGACGGTGCTTCTTTTGAACATCGTCACTAAACAAGCCGCCCTCGTTTTGACATTGTTTTTCGCTATTATTGTTACTAGGTACTTTGTTATCACACACAGCATTAACGAGGACCTGCTTCCAAAACAAGGCAGAAACGCTCCAGCTATTTTTGGGACGTGGTAAAAACTAACCGACACCTGGTAACTGTCATCTGACGAACACAAAACAAGCCAGGGGCTCGCAGCGTGTGTCAAAAGTAGGATGCAAAACTAGTCTGTACCCCCGACATTTAGCGTTGAGAATCATTTGACGAGGGGCTAGTCAATATTTTTTACAGTGTAGCATAAATGTTTCCATTTTTGTGTGGTAGTTGGTGACTTCCTCTTTTTCCCTCATTTGTCCTAGAGTTTTTACCATGTTGGCCCTTTTTTCAGTGAGGTTCTCATGTATGATCACCTTCTCTGACTCGTTGACCTGCTCGAATCTAGCCTGGTACACGGCCTCATGGTCATCCAGGTCCTGGAATTTGACCAGCATCCTTTTTTTTGTTCCTCAGACGGTGACATGCAACTATTGTGCCATTCATGTTGACATTGAGTTTCTTTTTGATAATTTCTGCAGCCAAAGCCCGAGTTTCTGTGCAGTGGTTTCTGGTCGATCAGTCTAAGGTAGTGGAACTCCTCCTCCCCCCAGGATCAAGGATGTTTTTCTGTTGTACCTATTGTTCGTTTTTGTCTAAGGTTCTTTCCATTTCTGGTCCTCCATTTCGCAGCTCGGCTGGTTACAGGTCTCCGCCGACACGACCATGTCGGCCCCGCCCTCGCCGCGCTCGGCTGGCCGGACATTCGGGAGATGATCGCGCGTCGTGACGCGCTGAACGTATATCGCGCTCTCCACGTTGTTTCCGCGCCCGGCCCCCTGCGTGCGATGTTTCGCACTCGTGCCGACGTATCGGAGCGCGTGACGCGCAGCGCTGCCGCGGGGGTGTCGGTGCTGGAGCTGCCCCACTATCGGCTCACCATAGCGAGGCGGCTCTTCCCATACAGGGCCGCGGTATCGTGGAATGAGCTTCCACGAGATGTAACCTCAGGTCCGACCAGGCGCTCCTTGTGTGATCATTTTAAAGCCTGATTTGATATTTATGACAGATGCATGTCTAAGTTTTTACCCTTTTTAATATGCTTTGTTTCATTGAGTTTGTATTGACTGGGCCCTAAGAGCCACTTTGTGGAACGGCCTTTGAATACACAATACACAATACACAATTCTGTGAGTTGACCTTTCAAATCAAGGTTCTCTTTTTTGAGTACCTCGAGCTCAGCTTTCAGATCATCCACATTTTTTTTAATTTTTCATTTAGTTCTTTTTTGGCTTTTTCTATTTTTTTCTGTAATGAGCGCAGTAACTTCATCCATTTTCCCCAGACCACTCATCCCAAACACAACTCGAGAATCAGATAAGCTAGGGTACAAAGAAAAAAGTAGCTCAAGGTTAATAAAGTTCAAAACAAAGAAAAGAAATAGTTTTTTAATCCTTTAAAGAAAGATGAATAAGAGGATGAGGCCCTCGACCCCTACCTCAGCCTAATCTTAAATAAACTGAAAAGACTGAAAAACAATCGTCCTCGTCCTCTGGTCTGATTAAATGTCTCCGCCGCGCCACTCTCGGACGTCCGTTCACGACGGCCACCAGGAGCGAACCGGTTATTTGCGTTATGCTATATGGTATGCTGATGAACACGCCGTAAATTTTGCTAATGGACACACTTAAAAAGTCGATGCACATAATCACTTTTTATTTCTGCACTGTGTGCTTCCATGACACTTAACATTATTTACACAGCTCCGATATCGTACAAGAACAATGCTTTGATATGCATCGTTTTTGACAAGAGCATCCGACGAATCCCTGCTTCTTGCCACCGGCCGCCGTCACTGCTCCCCTGATGGACAGCGTCGAGTCGCCAGACGATGTCTGTATCTGGTCCACCGACAGGAAGTTTGAGGAGGCCAACTCGATCTGGTTGTGAATGAACAAGGCATCCAGTGCGCCGTGTTCCGTCCCCACCTTGAACCTATCATAAACTTTTTAAGTAGGCTAGGCTTAGTTCTAGTTCTCTAAGTTCGTCTCATATTCATCTCAGCTGAAAAGTCACGATGCACGTGGATGTTGTATGTATAAAATAATAATAAAAATGGGTGAAAAGCTAGGGTTTAGGGTTTGCTAAGGTTTGCTAAGGTTTGCCTGCTACGCTTTCATCCAAAAGCCCTCCTTGACAAGGTCTGTGCTACATCACTCGAGCTGCTAAAGATTCTACGCACGGTAGAAAGTTCGCCGTGAAATTGAGTGCAGCATGGCCGAGGTCACCATCGAAACGTGTTGCAGACTCCCGGCTCTAAATCAAATCGCAACTTCAGTCTTATAGAAACTATCTGAATGCTTAGAAGATAAAACGAATGCAATCATTTTATATCTGATTTGGATTATGCTTGCTTCCCTAAAACAAATATAATTTTCTTCAAGTGTATCAACACTTCGCTGTTGCAATACTTCGTGTGATCCGTAGGGACGCCATGATCGCAGGCCATGAAAGCAAGCATACGGCACAAACATAACTGAACGAAACCCTGTTACATCAAACGTCGACAGTTTCCGTTTCCCAAGGCGAGGGGGCTGCGTCCCAAAATGGGACGCAGTAAGTGCCTTGAAATATGCCCTGGGGAGGTACCCCACAGATCTCCCCGGCTGGGGAGGCAACGTTGAGTTCCCCCCGGGGCCGGGGCGGACCATTCCTCACGCATTGGTGAATGATACCGCCCTGGCCTGGCCAGGCGGGCCGCAGGAGTGTGAGACTGGGAGAGTGTTGGCATGGAAATGTTTGCTCGCATATAATCACCATATCAGGCCCCATCTCTCCCGATGACTCTCTTGCAACAAGCTCGGCTTAGCTGGAGGGCATCGGGAGGGATGGCAAGACAACATGCATGAATTAGACCAGACCTGATTTACCCCACTAATGTCCCCTTCCAAGTGAGTGTGTGCGTGTTCCTCACTAACAATGTACGATTGAACCCTTAGCGGACAGTTGATGCTAGATTTGGCATTAACTACTATGGCTCTCTGTATCTACTAACCAAGTTAAATAATATCATACGTAGTCAATTCCGCTTCTTTTATGTTTTTTCCTCTTCTTAGCAGGGAGTGCCGCGACTTTTCAACTTTGATTTTTATTTTGGTGTTAACGTAAGGGTTCTTTGCGTCGCTGGGACTGAGGGTGGGGGCACTCCTGGTTGCCTGATCATGGGTAACGGACTATTAGTAGAAAAAAAAACCAGGCACCGCTCGATTCATCCCACCGAAAACCCTCATTCGTTACTGTCCTCCCCCACTAGTTCATCCTCAGCCCAACTTTCCCAAATCGGCGCCCTTGATGTCGCCGGCGGGTCGTTTGATCTCACCTCAGCCCGTGCCATGCCCCGTCCGCCCCACCCCCGCCCCGCCCTGGTCCCACCTCCCTACCGCACCTCACGCATGGGGGTGGGTTTTAAAAAGGCCGACAAAGCGCGCCGCTAGGCCCGATCGGGTTAGCTGGCTTGTGATTGGTCGGCGCACTCACGTGACGCGTTGCGTGCGCTCGGCGGCGGCGGCGGCGGCGGCGGCCGCTCGTCAGCTGAGTGGGCCGTCACATGGCTGGTGGGCCGCCGCGTGCGCCGCGCTGCAATATTCATACCGGCGTGGCCGCGGTGAGACGCGAGGCGGCGGCCGCGGGGGTGCGCTCCGGACGGCCGCGAAGAATCGTGATTCGGGAGAGACTTGAAGAACCGTGATTCCCTGTGGACTCGTGAACACTCGTCTGGGCTCGTGACCGTTCGTGAGGATTCGTGATTCTGTTTCGTGAATACCCGTGTGCCACTCTTTCATTTTGGTCCACAACCGATCCGGCCGTCTCAAGGACCACACCATTCCGACGTGAAGGACACCAGTGACAAAAACTCGTCTCAAACCCACGACCGTGACTAACCGTGATATCCAACCCCACCGTTCCGCCACCGCCCTTCCGCGCGGAATGTTCTGCGCCTACTCTCGCGCAACCCTACGGTAGCAGCGTCCGAGTGCTATGCGCGCCGGGCGGCATGGCGACTTCTGAGACGGGCTTCATCGGATCTCAGCCCTCGATGGCCGAGTACATGTGCTCCATCAACCCGCTGCTGCAGGAGACGCTGCCGGAGATGACGCCGCTGGGGGCGCCGGCCGGCTTCCTCGACGACATGGGCGCCGGCATGCAGGACGTCACCGAGTATCCCTGGATGAAGGAGAAGAAGCCGCAGAAGAAGGCGCAGCCAGGTAGGAGCGGGTGAGAGAGAGAGAGAGAGAGAGAGAGAGAGAGAGAGAGAGAGAGAGAGAGAGAGAGAGAGAGAGAGAGAGAGAGAGAGAGAGAGAGAGAGAGAGAGAGAGAGAGAGAGAGAGAGAGAGAGAGAGAGAGAGAGAGAGAGGGAGGTGGTCAGGTTTGAGATGCGGGAAGGGGACAGGGGCCTAATGATGTGCGGTGGACATTGGCGAAGGGCTGTTGCATGATCGTCCCTTTGCTCGTGATGTATGAGCAGATTCCTCGGCGCTGATCTAGAGGCACGCATGTCTTGCAAAGCCGTATGCATGCTCGTAATGATGAAAATGCGTTCACAGATACGGGTGTAGGGACACGCTGTATGTAACATAGCTGTTGCAAATTCGCAATATTGCTTGTGCATGGACTGATCAAATGTTTCACGTGGTGGATCATAAGCTGTTGGTTTTATGTCTGATGCATGGTGGACGAAGCAGTGCTTGATGCATTTTGGGTGCCGCGTGAAGTGAGTGATTGAATCAATAGATAAAATAGGGCACAAACAAATCGAGTTTGGGTGGGAAGATCGTCTCTAGTGTGAAACAAACGCATGACGCTGGTTAAACCCGACGTATTTTGCATCAAAATGAAAACTTTCAGAATGATTGGTAGGTAGTGCTAGAAAGGTAGTCCATGCAGTGGCTAAGGAACCTGGAGAAATCATATGAGAAATGTCAAAGTACTACTCGCAAAGTAAAAGACATTGCCATCACGCATTGGCAAGCATTACGTAAGTGAAATGTCCTTACATCCGTTTGCAAGTGAACAAACCACGGGATCGAATGTGTTGTGGAAAAGGTGTGTCCGTTATTTTAATTTCCGCATACATACAACGTTGGGCGTATGCTTCCCGTCGGCTTTTCATATCCCTGTTGTCGAAATGAGATGGATCGAGAGCTCAGTTCATAGATGTTCTGTTGTACAAACATGACTCGACATCCTCAGTCACGTCCAACGTCCCATGAACTGTTGCCGTCAATGCAGGGGTCAAAAACTGGCGGTCATGCAGCATTGTCCCCTGCGCATTGGTACATTTATGGTGGATTAAAATGTTGTCTATTCGTCCGCTCAAACATTCCGATTGTACTGAGTGCTCCATTGTTGCTGTCGACGGACTACTCCGGACGCAAGCCTATAGCTATAGTGACAAAATTCCACTGTCTGATGACTTGTTATAGAAGGTCCAATAGGGCAAGAACAATATACCTTGTGTCCGCTAATAAACATATTTTGAGCTACTTTTGGCATGTTTAGCTTAGGAGCTAATTGAAACATGCTGCTTTCATTTTATTGTTTTCTCAGACGTTAATTGTTCCACAGCCATGGCTGTTCGCTCTTAACCCGCGCCGTGCTGGTGGCCTGAACTTTCCGCCGAGTGCTGGGGGGGGGGGCGTTTTCACGCCCCCCCGTCTAACTCGGCTCCTGGGCCACGTAGCGACACGCGGTAAGCGGCAATCGAAAGAGCGTCAAAAATAAGGACGAAAACACTTCGGTCATTTTTTGGGTCAGGTCAAAGGTCAGGTCACCAGAGGTCACCAAAGGTAAAATGTTGACTATTTCAACATTTTGGAAACTGCCAACGGCTATCTCGGGAACCGATAGAGCTACAGCGCCGCGGAAAAGCGCATTCGATAGCCCTTTTACAGACCTTTCTGAGTAATGTTCTCAGATTTGACCTCAGGTCAACGGTTTAGCCTCCAGAGGGCAAAAACTCCAAAAATAGCCGTTTTTACGAAAAACGTTTTTTCGTCAATAACTTTTGACTCATAAGCGCCATGACATTACTTTTGCCAGCATCGTGTTCCTCTCGTCGAGACGCGTCGAATGAACTATTCGTTGACCTTGAAAGGTGATTTTGAAAATTTGACCTCAGGTCAAGGTCATGACCTGACCGAAAAGGGTCATGTTGCATATCAGTCGATCCGTATCGTCGAGCTGAACACATCTGACGTGTTTTCACCGCTCTAGCACGTCTCTATCAAAAGTTATAGCCAAAAAACTGCTGGCGACCAATCATGACCTGAGATGACCTCAGGGGCACACAGAGGGGTCACTGGTGCATTTTTCCTATTCAGTGTGTCATGTTTACCTATGAACCGATGTTTGAGAGCGTTTTGAACGATATTCGTCCAAAAGAGGCGCATTTCAATTTTCTCCCATTGACTTATAATGGAGAGGTCGCAAAATTGACCTGACCTTAGGTCACAGATATCAAAAATCCGAGATATACATTTTATACATACTGTTACTCATATCAATCGCTGAAAGTTTCAAAGTGATCGTTCAGTCGGTGTAGCTATAGCGAGCCTTTGAACTTTTTCTGAGGTAAGGTCACTTGACGTGACCTGGTGACCTGACCTTGAACGGCCTAGGTCTGAAATTTTCACAACATGTGCGGAAATGATGTAGGAACACGTGTACCAAAAACGGCGGCGCTGCGCGCCGCCGTTTTTGAGATATTCGCGAAAAACCTGAGGGGGGGGGCGTAAAAACGCCCCCCCCCCCAGCACGGCGCGGGTTAAATGTTAACGTTGTCAAAGTTACTTCATATGCCTAGCAACACGGCTAATTCAGTTGATGTGATATTCGAATCGCAGACGGACTCTCCGTTGATCTGCACAGCAAAGCATTCTTGAAATTAGATTATCTTGGCTTTGGTCACCATTGATGTCACCGGCATGTTGTTATCTATTCTTTTCTCAAAGCATTATTTTTGAAAATTGGATGTGCGTTTTGAAATTGAATGTGAAGTCATTGATTAGGAGAAGGAAATATGAAAATATAATTTGCAATCATTTGTATGTGCCAACTGACATGAAGACACAAATGGCTATATTTTGGGGAACCAAAAGATGTACAAACTGATATGTCATCGTTTTTATTCATTTTCCTTAGATATTTTACTCTACATGTCAGATGCGTGTACTTACACCATACACAATACGCATTGCATTTAAAAACCGTCGTGGAAAAACGGGCTGTCCTGGGCCTGGCCACCGTTTACATCCTTGAGGCCAGCCCACATGACCCTTCATCCTTTCATGCTCACATCTCATATGAGCCTGGAGGCGCATCCAGAAAGGTGATCTCGGACGTAGCGGGGAGGAGGGGACATGCCCCCACCCAAAAAAAAGTTTCTCCAAATTCCAGAAACTCATCGGCTTTCCATTCCTTATGCACTGTTGTGCAATTTAAAACAAACTTTCTTTATTAAAAGTTAATAAGCTTTTTCTTTTCTAGAAAAAAACGACAAATTTTCATCGATTTCAGGCACTGCGAGGGAGCATTTACCCCAAATGTCCCCCCTTCGCATCCGCTAGTGTCTGGAGACACTTATGCTAGGGATGCGTCATCACACCTTTCCGTGATGTCACACTTCCTTTATAGGGGGGCGTGTAGCGACGTGACGTGACGCGGGGACTGCGTGACACGGGAGCGTCACACTAGAGCACTTCATGGGCTGGATAAATCCGTTATCCACGGATAAATCCGCGGACCGGATAGGATTGGATTCTAAATTTGTTAAAAAAGAACGGATATGGGCGGGCCGGATTTGGGAATTGAAGGTTGAACCCGGATCAAAACGGATCAAAATTTTAACATTCAACATTGAAGTTAAAAATTAACCTAATGTGTTAAGCGGCAGCAGAGGTTTGATTAAAGTAATAGGCATCATTTTATGACACTCACTTGTCACAAGACTTGTATGGCTGTCTGGTCCCTTAGATTGAATTTGTTAGTCCAGTTTTGGGTGAAACCAGTTATTGGTGAAACGGATTATTACGGATATTTTTTGGAAGTTTGGCTGCAATACGGGCCATGGGTGGGCCGGATTCTGATATTCAAAGAAAGGCGGATAATGGGCGGATCTGGATATGACTTGCCGGATATGGGCCGGGCCGGATCCTAAAAAGCCTATCCGTGAAGTGCTCTACGTCACACCGCAGTCACGAGGGGCGCCGACGGTCTGTCCGGGCTGCTCGTGACGGGTCTGTATAGGAGAGGAGGGCGTGATGAGGAGGATCGTGACCGGATCCCGACCCACGCACTGTTCACACCTTCCTCTGCACTTGGCTCATTCAGTTCGATAAAGGGTTTCGTTATTGGCTGAATTTTCTTTTTATCCCTTCTGGTTTACATTGCAACTAATTCAATCGTTGACGCTAAGTAAACACCATACGAAATTTGACCATTGCAGATGGTTTTGCGAAAGTTGACCACTGCAGTTGGTTTCTGAAAAATGGCGTCAGGCGACAATTTAAACAATAAAAGAGGTTATTTTTAAGTCACAGATACTGTAGCTGTTTTTCGACTCACTACAACATAAATAGACCTATATGCATAACGGCTCTTCCACACACACCCTTGACATCCGTTTCCGTCTCATCTCACCTTTGCAACCGTGCACGATGCATCGTGATCGCTACATAAATGGGAGTGCCACTCGGTTCAACCGACAGTCACGTCTTCATGCACGAAAGTTAGACAGCAGAAAACGAATTGTGTCACTTCGAAATCAGAACGGGTGAGCTCATAAAAAGAAAATATGGTTACATGAAGCGCACATCAATCGCTATCGTTTGCAGCACTGATGTATGAATAGCATACATTATCATTCACGGCAGTAGAATAAGCGACAGGAATTTGCAATGGGACAGGCTGTGTCTGGTTTTGTTCATCCACTTATGATGGCTGTCAGCGAGAGCTTACTTTGGCCGAATGAATTATCGACGACAGAACCTTGTTTGACACTCTGCAAGAAGTTCCAGAAACGAT
The DNA here is from genome assembly GCF_019059575.1 of Amphibalanus amphitrite. NCBI lineage: Eukaryota > Metazoa > Arthropoda > Thecostraca > Balanomorpha > Balanidae > Amphibalanus > Amphibalanus amphitrite. Next base: position 2,713,755 of record NW_024881500.1, on the reverse strand, counting down.
CTGACAAATGAAGAGTAATTTGATTTGATCTGAAGTTGACACAAATGACGTTAGCGAATAAAAAAGCAAATACGCTGTTTGAGAGAGCTGTGAAATGCCACTAAGGTAGTATATCATTTAGTCGCTGAGCTGTATTTGAATGTCATGCTGACAGCCTTGACAGGGACACTGAGACTGTATAGTGTGCAGCGCATTAATTAACCTCCAGCGACTGATCAAAAACCTTTTAAGGAAACCGGGGCAGCCACGACCCCACGTAACCTTTAATAAAATCGACAAAATTAATGTGGTGTACATTCCATCGCGATCTTAATATAATTTTGCATCAGTAGAGACAATAAATGCTAGAGTAATAGCACTGTTCATGACTTGGATATGGCGAGTCAGGCATACAAATGTCCCGCTAACAGCAGCCAACCCGCGATAGACTAAAACACACATGAGAATGCAAGAACACCAATGGAGGGAAATGTAGTCGAAAACCACTTTGCTACGACTTTGACTTTGTTAACAAGTGACTTGATGGGTGGGCAGATTAAATGTACAATATTAACATTTATAATCACGTGATACATAAAACAATACAATATTTCATTCCTGCAAACGGTTAGAGCTACCTCAACTGAACCATCTATCTGAGCACATCCGAAGAAGATTGTCAGTTATACTGGCCCACACCTGAAAATGCCTCATAACGCGAGCAGTAAAGAGCATTTAAGTTGCGAAATATTCGTAATTCCAATTACATGAATGCTTAATAGCCTAAAATGCTGCAATATATATGCATCCTTCACTGTTGAATTTCCTATCTCCAATTCGGTTGGATTTCATTCGAATTTTCATCTGTCAAGGAGGTTGATTGCACAAAAAATTACAAATATTATCTTTAAAGTTACAAGGATTCCGAGAAAGAACTTCCTCACTTATTCGCTCACCCCTCCGTCACCAGGTGGAGGAACGATGTCTTATAATGTTTAAAATGAATTGCTTTTAGATGCAATTTCGCTTTGCAAATCTAACAATCAGCACTCTATGAAGCATAGGCTTGGTAAGAGGAAAATGATCGATGATGTTTGATGCAAGGCGTTTGATGCAAGAAAATTACCGCCTTTTGGCCTCTTCACATTCCACTTACCATCAAGACAAATGCTCAAGCGCGACAATAGTGCCAATAGCATAATTACGGAGCGAGCGAAGCGAGCGTAGTCTTTCCTTAGATTAACGGAAATTTCTGAGTATGAGCGGCCGGCCGGCCGGCCGTGGTCACGCTTTTGCGAGGCTTATATCTCAGCAACCACTTGACCGATTTACATGCGGTAATTTTTGTAGGGTAGCTTCATTCCTTCTACCAAGTATTGCACTATTCCCGATGCATGTGGGTGACCCCTTATGCACGTGCCACGTGCAAAACCAAGAGGTGTCACTTTTGTAATTGTTGCAATATCTCGGTAACTACTGGGCCGATTGCGCTGAGAGTTGGCATGTAGGTAGGCACCCACTAGGCAATGCATATCCATGTGCCAGAGTTGGGGTGCTGCTGCACGTGCGCACGTGCAGGGGTCGTTTCCAGATCTCGAGAACGGCTGGACCGATTGCGCTCAAATTTGGTACACGGTTACGGAGCAGTTAGTAGGGTGCCGTGTACAAGTCAGTTGGGACCCATTTTGCACGTGCGCACGTGCAGGGTGCCGCTTCCAGATCTCGAGAACGGCTGGGCCGATTGTGCTCAAATTTGGCACATCGCTAGAGACCGGTTAGTAAGGTGCCGTGCACAAGTCAGTTGGAGGTACCCCCTCGCAATTTCGCACGTGCAAGGCCCACCCTCTCGCTCGCTCCGTTAGTCGCCACAAAAGGCGTTATACTGGTGGATATTACATAATCGCCACCTACGAATCTCTGATGCAGCTAACCATATAAGGAAGTCCCTCCCCGCTCTGCAAGCCGCTGAAGTGACAGGCGCGCTGATGCCATGAGCTGGCGCACTGATGTTTGACACTCACGGCTCGTGTGTTGTGGCGCGCCAAACATCTGACACGGGACCCAGCGATGAGCCGTGTCATGACCCCATCACTGTTATGACAATATAGGTGACATGTAACAACTGTCACCTGTCATCTCAGTTGACATGCACGTCAATCAGATACAAACTTTTTGGTATACCGATACTGAACCGATGCTAAGTTTGTATTCAGTATTCCAATCCAAATATTTTTGGTATTTGTTCGTATTATGATCCTTCTTTCGTCACTAAGGTGTAAGATGCTCTGAATTTGGTACTACGTTGTCATTATTCTCATTTTTTTATATTTCTCGATGGTGTTGACTGGCATTTCGTTTGTATCGCGGTTTTCCAATTTTATGAAAGTGCATCACTAGTCAGCACCTCCGTGTTTCATCGTCACACAGTGGAACTGACTCTGAGCGATAACCTCCACGACCGATATCGCCTGCTGACACGAGCCGGACAGTGTCGCATTCGCCGCCGACGCGCACAAACGCCGCTCCATCAGGATGACGCCGCGCCGGCCGGCGGATGACGCCGCTCCCTGCCGGCGGATGACGCCGCGCCGGCGGCGGATGACGCCTGATGACGGTCCGTCACCGGTCCGCCACCTCAGTCGGCGGTGATGGATGCCCGCCGCCGCCGCTGCCGTGGAGACCCTGACGCCGCACCGTCGATACCGACATCCCCGACATTAGTCATTATTCGACGTCGGTGTAAAACTGGCGCGAGCGACGAGCCGCGACCGGCGCCCCGCCCGCGCTTCCGCGCCGTCGCGTCCCATCGCCGGAGGCGCGCTGTTCTGACCGTGCCCTCCATCGCTAAGCGAGCGGCCCCATCAATCTGACGTTTGGCCCGGCCGAGACTCCTGGTGCTCGCTCGGCCGTGGCACTTTTTGTCTATCAATTGAGCTGCCGCGGCGGTGGCGGTGGCGGCGGTGGCGGCAGCGCCGCAGCCCCGCGCGGCCGATCGCGCGGCTGCCATGCATTTTCATGAGTGGTGGCTCTCTCGGAGGCGGCCAGCGGCTAATCTCCCTTCCAAATCGTACCGCGCGGCTGGCCAGAGTGTGCGGAATATAGCGACATTACAGTGCGCCCGTGATCGATGACTGAAATTGCGGCCGCCGCGGCTCCCTCCCAGAGTAATACAGTAGCCTGCAGAGACCGGCGTCAGATGCTGAAAACAACTGGAGAGGTGACAAAAGTTTTTGTGGCTGAGGGACTTGCTGAGTATCTACGACGCCGTTTTAGGGCGTGAACCTGGTATGCGACACTGGCATGTGCTGGTCACCGGTATGTGAGAGCGTTGAAGTCCCGCTGGGAAACACTGCGTGGATCATGACGTGAGACGGAGCCTCGGTCCTACCGTGAGCTCTGGTGTCGGAGTGAGCTCATCTATCAGCTTTCCGGCGAGCTCCGTCGAAAAACGCGCCGCTGACACGCTCGTCAGCGGCTGACTCGGTGGGAGACAGTTTCGGCGCACCGGCCGACATCCAACAGCTCTGTCCGGGGCCGCCGACAGTGCCGCGCCGCGCCGGGACAGCCGCGCGGCCGCCGCGCCGCCCGCAGCCGGGCCCTGTTTATGTAAATACGCCCGCCGCGGCCGTAATTATTTTCCATTTAGCCGTATTTGTGTGTCGTCTGTCACATAATTATTCGGCGCGGCCGGGAAGCGCGGCGGTCGCCGTGTCGCCGCAGCCGCTGCGTGTCAGAGAGCTCTGGGTCCCAGAACGTCCGGCGTGCCGCCCCCGCCGCCGCCGCCGCCCCCGCCCCCGCCGCTGCCGCCCCCGCCCTCGGCCAGCATTCAGGTAACGGGGAGCAATTGGCCACAATCAGTGCGGCTGAGTGGCCACAGAGGTCTGACCGCGACCGGCCGGTGAGAGTCGTCCAACTGTCACCAGGAGCTGTCCTCCCCCCGCGAACGGAGCGACGGATAGCGCTGCCAGATTGGCGTCAGATTGCTGCCAGACTGGCGTCAGATTGTGCCAGCCGGCATGTGCTCTCTGAAGAGCCGGTGGCAGATGTCGACGTCATTCGTTGAGATTCAGAGCGGTCGCTCTGTCGCCCTCAGGGACCTCTCGTTAAAACGGGCAACTTTTCTCGTTCGGGCACTTCGCGTCGGTGTTGGTTGCGCCCGACTGATGGTCGTTGGTCGAGGTCGGGTCGCCGTTTGAGGCAATGTTTATAGCTGCCGACTGCATATGAAAAGTGGCAATTGGTGCGCGCCCAACGACCTTACATGAACTGACGACACCGCAGGATGGCGAGTGTGTGTGAATGGATTGTATTTGTGCCTGGCAAAGAAGCTTCTTAAGTTGTTTATAAGATGTGAAAATTTATAAAGGTCACGGTATTCATTGCTTCAAATTTTAATTGAGCTGGTCGTGACAATAATTCCGTTGACTCCGTCGAGAAGGGTATATTCTTCAAGGAAGCAACACAGCCCACGCAGCGTCATCCAACACCCAACTAAGGGATATGACATGCATAAGAAAACACGGACCGCAGTGAGGTGATATGACATCTTTGAGTGCCAGTATATGTTCCAACTGGCCCAAATGGCGTTAACACGTCTGCAAAGTTTACAATTACAAAACAGATTATGCAACAGACTTTGAATGTCTTGGTCCCGGTCTGCTTCTTCTAAACTGCATATTTTGGTGTAGCTGTGGTATAAGACACCGTTTGGGCTATCATGTTACCACATTTACCATCCTTAAATGTTATGTACTTCCTGTAATGAAGACCGGGGAAGGTGGCGTCCAAACACGCTATGTGACCTTGCTCATGGCTTTAACCTCTGGTTAAGTTGTGTGAGCTGTCAACTGAGCGGTACAGGAGCAACGGGTGTGTTACACTTCTATATTTGGACAATAACCTACACTTTTATCTCGATATTCCCAATAAAACATGAAGTAGGGGTCTGGCATTGTGAGCGTATAATGGATGAGGGGTATGGCTCGCATATTGCATTTCTATTTATGCAACACAATGCCGACACACGTCACACATGTCTCTTGATGGTCCGAACTAGCATATGCGACACTATATGGTAGCTGCTAAGAATGTTGAGAGCAAACAAGCATTCTCTCAGCTTTCACGACGACATCTGAAGTTTCTATCATTTACACCACACGCAATAACAGCTTCGCATCCTTAGCTCTCCAATGCCAACACTGGCATCACCTTTGCGCATAGCTCGGGGTCCTGAGTATTCTCCAGTGCCCACACACAGACATCCCGCTGTGTCGATCACCTGCAAATCGTCGCGTCCCTCCCACCGTCGTGGGGCCGCGTCCGCCGCTCTCGACACTCCCCCCTGGCACGCGCGCGTCCCGGCGCACTCCCCTCGGGCTCTGTCTCTTCTGACCGATGGATTTGCATACTGGCCAGAAGTCAGAGTAGAAAATCCACCTCTGACACCGCCGCTCAATGTTGATGGATGGCCGGGCGGTGCCGATGGGTCTGCCGCCGCCGCCGCCGCCGCCGCCGCCGCCGTATGCCCAGAGCTGGCTGCCTCTGCCGGCCTATTCAGGGGGAGACAAATGGATGGGCAGCGGCCGGCCCGCCCGGAAGGGGTAGCCTATGGCACCCTGCCGCGACCGTCACCACAGCAGAAGGGAGAGCCGGCGGCCAATGCGGCGCGTGTGCGTCTCGCCTAGCCCGGGACGCACCGACAGCACAGTCACTGTTTGGTTAATGTGAGATGTGAGAGCGATTCATTGCGCTCTATGACGTGATCGTAACCCAGCGAGAGGGGGAGAGAGAGGGGGGGCGGCCAGACTCTCATCGGTCCGGTTTTAGTGACTCGGTGCGCACTGCGCCGCTCATACATTTGAAGACGGATGGGTCACGTGACTAACGGCACTACGGTGCTCCTCTCGGCGTTACTCAAACAGCGCAGTAGTGTATAATGACAACTCTCCATCTCAATGGGGCGTCATGCTGTTTGCTGACAGGTGGCTCTCCATTTGTATGATAAGAGCGTTCGAAAACCGAACGCTATGGATGAGCCTCGCTCGGGCGCGGATCGCTGACAATGCTGTAATCGTATGCCAGCAGCACCCCCTATTTAAAAGTGCGTGTCTGTGTGTATGTGTGACGGTGTGTGTAAAGGCAGACTAAAACAGATCGGCCATCTGCTGTGTGACTGTTGACGGCCCGTCATCGCGGCTCGGACGGGCAGTCATCGCGGCTGGGACGGGCAGTCATCGCGGCTGGACACCCGTTTAGCCCAAAGCGGAGAGGAGAGGAGAGACTCTGAATGAAATAATTAATGGGCAGCAAAAGGTCTGTTCGATGGTTTGCAAAGAGTAAGCCTCTTCCAGTAGCACGAACCGTTTGGACTGACCAGATTCGCCTCTGGTGACTTGAGATTAACGACAAACTACTGGAGGAGCGTTTAGTACGTTTCTTGAAGCTGCATATGTTATGAGTTTCGATTTGGGATAATTTTCCATTTGGTGTTAGCTGAAATAATTGAGGTTCAAGCATCTGATATTCAGGCAAAGTATCCAATGCACATTCACGTAACATTCACGGATCGTGAAGCTCTCGACATGTCCCTCACCAATCCATTGCTATCTCGAAATCAACACACATACGTAAAAGCACCGACAACGGTCACAATTGTGGAACCCCGCTCTCAGTGGCGGCGCAGTGGCGGCGCTTGCACTTGCCTCGATGGCGTGCCGCCGCGGCGGTGACGCCCGCTGGCGTGCACTGAGAGGAGCCCCGCCGTGCATGGTCGGTGCACAGTGCATGACGGCACGCCGCACTGTGCACCGCGGCACGCCACGATGGCGCCTGCATTCCCGGGGGCAGCAACCGACGCCATTTTGGAGTCGGCAGTGGCGACACGACATGTGTTGTGTGTAGGGAGGGGTGGAGCAAAGCTTTCGAAGAGAATGAATGGTGAGCGCTAGTCTGATGCGGGCACTGAGCTGCCGTCTTCCTACTAAAGTATATTCGTATTCCTTCTCGTTGCGGACACCTTCCATTGCCTCAGTGTAGCTTACCCCACTAGTTTCCTACCCTGACACCGCCCATGCGCGCGCTCTGACCTCGCCTGGGGCATTGTCTGGCGAGTGACCCACTGGAGGTCGCTCGTATCACGTGTCGCCGGCAGTCTCCCAACTCCCGCCGCCGGGGAGGGTGGTGGTGGCTGCTGTTTTTAAATTTTACTGGAGTAATTCCTATGTTTTTATTTATTTCTATTTATTCCGTCGTGTATATTATTTGAGTGTGTGTATTTATTTGAAACCGAAAATGGTGAGAGTGGCGCATATCGGCGAAAAGCATCGTGAGTGCCTCACTGGAGAGAGGTGCTTCGCCCTCAAACAGAGTAGCAAGCTGATCGCGGCACACGCCCAGATGCTCCTTCCCTTCGTCAGAAAACGCCCCAGGGCTCTCTGCACTTATGGAGGTCAGTTTGACTTTGTGCGACTTTCCGGGCCATTAAAGGCTGTAAAGGTAACGCTATTGTCTGCCAAGTGTTCATCGGTCAAGAGATAAAGTCATTACTGAAGCTGGCTGCAAGTTTTCTTTTTGTTTTTGGCAAGTCACTTTTTCAATTTTTGTCTGCTACCGGCCAATAGGCTGGTGACATATTGACATTGCTAACTTATACATTTTGCTCTCGTGATCCTCGTTGAATATCAATATAAAGGCAGTGTTTATTTGCCTAATTGCCAGCCTATTGCTTAATTGAGGAGAGGCCAGGTCTGCTGGGACCAGACATGTTTCTTTAACTTTGATCCATTTTTATTTGCTGCTACAGGCATTGAAGGTAGGCATTTATTTTCACCCTCACCTGTGGAGGTCACAACTGCACCATTTTCCAAGCACTTGCTTCGGTCAAACATGCCTTGCAGGCCTCGTAGCTTTGAGAACGGCGTTACAGAACATCCACGTTCTGCGTGCTTCAAGTTATATCAAATTGCTTCTACGGAGCATCGTGCCGCTCTGCTGGCGTTTTCTCACATTTTTACATTTATATGTCAAAATTGCTGCCATGAACCGCATTTCCCACGTGTTCGACCTAACTGGCCGCGACAGGTTGGTGACATTTGGAAAACTCATCGTTTGTAACGAGTATCGTGAAGTGAGCCTCCCACGTTTACGTTAAAATACAGTCCTTACACGATCTTCGGTTAAAGCTGTTGTTTCACCTGCTGTTGTATTTTCTTACGAATCCGTAGCTGGCCGCTGTGATCAAATGCACTAAATGATAGCAAATTAGTGATATTTGTGTTTGGAAAAGGTTGGATTTTTATTGGCCTTGACGTAATGGTGGTCGATTTATTTTGAATGAAAATGTTCAGCAAAGTTATTGGACAGAGTTTGCTTTATTTTGATAGCTCTGCCTTTCCAAGAGAGAAAAAAATCCTGCAGTCCATATAATGTATCGGCATTTTTATACATATCCCGAATGTCTGAATGTATTTTGCCACAGTAAAACATAAATAACACCTACCAACTGGAATCCTTTTGACCACCGAACTTCAACGTCCTGAGCCTCCAGCAAGGATGCTGTGAGCTTCTAATCGCCGTTAGGAGTCCGTCCGAGACGCGTCCGCCCCAACCGCCCAGTCTGTCTCCAGTGCTGTCCCCGACCTGGTACGGGCCGCTAGGACATCAATCACTGCCGCCGGCGGCGCCTTTCAACCGGTGACCTGGCGTCTCGCCGCCGGCCCGCCGGGTGTTGACCCAGGCGGCAGTGGCCCGTGATGCCCCGGGGCATATTTACGTCTGGACAACGAGTTGCGTTGGAGAGGCCGGAAATAGTGGCGATTTCAGGACCGCAATAATGGACCGTCATTGGAATGATTCTTTTTTGAAACGTGCGTTGTTTTTAGCCGAAATTTAGTTCTTACAATAAAATATTTTGTTATTAGATTTTGGCCGAGAATGAATACCATCAGAGCTAAGTTTTTACTTTTATTGTATTTTGTCCAGAAGCATATAGTGCTGTTTTATTGCAGTTTTTGCGCGTTTGTTACAAAATATGAAGCAAACCTGCAAAAAAGTTCCAAGGTGAAGATGATGTATATCGCAAAATATCATATTGACCTCAAGTTCATCCGTTCCTTCCATGATTGACTAGACAGATTAACACATTTCAATTTTATCTTGGATCAAAGGTGTCCGTGTGATCAGTGCCAACTGCCAGAGGTTAACTAGAAGGGAAGCTTGAGCTATGATAATTGCTCTTGTCCATGTCCCTCCACTAAGAAGAAGAAGTTATTAAATGTTTTGCTTTGTGTACCTATTCCAAGAGGAGAGAGAAGTGGGAACTATTTTCTTTGTGCCTTCATGTCGAATTGAAGATGGATCATTAAATTTTCAAGGCGTTGATCAACCAAGCATTTAATCTTTCTCGTACATAAGCAGTGGCTAAGAAGAAAAAGTTAATCATACCTGAAGTTTAGTCATCTTACTTCAACTCAAACTTTGCAGCAAGATCCCCAAGGACAGAGGATATATTGTATACCTATCCTGTAAATCAAAGCATTTTTTGGCTTAAGTTATTTGTTGTGTGCTCGGAGTGAGGCTATGGGCGTTTTGTTGTATGTTTATGCGGAGATTGAATATAACTGTGACCCTGTGATTGTTTGTATATTTACTACAGTCAAACAGCATATTCAAATAACATACTCACCTAGCTCATAGCTGTACCCCCGCAGGATTTGTACTTGTTGATGTCTCAAGCATGAACAAAGCACTAAACTAGCTTAGTTATCACTTCCCACATTTTTCTGAGCATCTAACATGGCATACAGCAGTGCAGAGCAGCTTCAGAGAAGAAACACTTAAAATGCACAGACTCACAACAGCCACCCAATGAGCCAGTTCCTCATTTGGCTGTTTCCCTGGATGTGGTTTGGCAAGGTGAGCTTAGAGCTAACTGTTATCAAGTTGAAGGTTAGCAGGTAAGATTGAGTTAGGGTGAGTACCTAGTACCTATAACTGGGTGCTAATGCTATGCAGGTCTTGGGTAAGTTGCAAATAAGTGTGATGATTGAGGTTAGGTCAGGTTAGTCAGGTATGAATTGATCAGGTCACATTTTTATGGACACTTGGCAAATTAAAAAAACTAACATGACCTAATATTAGCTAACCCAACTAAACCTACATAACTACTAAACTATAGGTACTGAGCACCTACCTACTTGTGCCTACATCTCATACCAAGTCAAAATAAAGTTCCTTTCTGGAAGATTACCCTGGCAGTACTTTTTATCCCAGCCCTGTGAAGAAAACTAATACTTCTCAAGTTCTGAGTCCCTTCTGGCCATCCACAGAAAGAAATGCTGACAGCTTTGCTTTTGTATATTAGACCAATAATCACCATCACGGAACACATGATATGATCACATCGTTGCATGGATTGTCACATTGACAATTTTACTTAAAGGTAGTGTGCCACCTTTGAAAGATTTCCCATTTTTATTTTTCCTAGGATAAGAAGCTTCTGTTTTTACCTAATATCGCAAAGAAAATCAAAAATGGGCCTGGAATAGTGCCTTTTTCGCCTAAAAGTTTATCGGTTTTTCAATATGTATAACAACTGTAGTGGGCTGACCTGCAAACAGGCGTCGGCAACAATCGCGAATGCGGCGCACATGTGACAATAAGCAAAGGTCATTATAGAGTTACGACGTACGGGAATGAGTTATCAGCTGTCTAATCGTAAACAACACAATGTCGAGCCTTAAACTGTAAGCCTGTATTGGTATTGTTTCTTTTATTTGGCTGTCGAACATTATTTATGGTTTGAAATATGATTTTATGTAAAATAATTGATATGAAAAAGCCGTCTCTTAAGTTATGACCCCATTTCATCACACGCAAGTGGCAGAAATGACAATGATCAGCTGACGCATTTTTCTTGGCCGAAGTCAGAGCGCGCGGCCCGACGCACCACCACCGCACCACAAAGTATGAGCAGAAGCCGCGCCCAAAGCCAGGGCCAAGGTAACGTGAGTTAGCCGAGTCGGGGCAGCGTGCGCTGACCCAAGCCGGGGCCGCAGCTTTGGGCGCGGTCTACCGCATCCCCGCGGGCAGCCCCGGGCTATCACATGACACCGGGAGGACGCGCGGCCCCGGCTTGGGTCAGCGCACGCTGCCCCGACTCGGCTACCTCACGTTACCGGGGCCCTGGCTTTGGGCGCGGTCTATACCGCACCACCTAACAGGCGTGTTCGAAACCGCAGGAGATGATGATGAACGGGTTTATCGAAACTTGATTGGATGAGCATATCGGTAATAGCGATTTCAGTGTGTGCATTTATTGTTCATAGTGGTGTGAAATGTGGTTGGGGTACGACCGACAACCCGTCGGGGCGAATTTCGCACTGGGGTACTCAAAATTTGAAGAATTGAAGACGTATCCATGAGTTTTGAAGGTATGGATAAGTTCTAAAAATCCGGTTCTCCTTATCTGGGCCATTAACTCCATACGGTCCAGGAAAGCTGGCACACTACCTTTAAATCCTTTTTCAAGAAATGCAAAGTAATGATGAACATCAAATTAAACATTATAAAGCTGATTTAGTGATCCAAGCTTTCTCTTCCAGTAGCAATAGAATGATCGCATGTTTCATTTGCCAGACACTGAGTTGCACATTACCATCTGGATAGCAAAGTAAAGCTGCCCGGGTTTGTTTATTCTAGATTTTTTTCACTTGGCAGTTAGCACTCATTGATCTTGCTGCTGTAGCCTGTAAGTAATATTTCAATATGCATACCAATACATCAATACGCGTTCATCAGCCAACATTTTCTGGCTTGATACTGCGCGTGTTCTTCAGTATTGATCTCCTGCAATATTATAGCTTGTTTTCGGCCAAAAAGCTCTTTTAATTTTACTTTTTCTTGCTGATAAGTGAGCCAGATCAACTTGCGTTTATCAACCAACATTTCCTAACTTCAACCTGATATTACTCAGGACTCACAACTCAGGACTCTTAGCCTCCTGTATACATCAACTTGGGATTGTTTTCAGTCAACATGCTTCTTTAGTATGATATAATTCAGTCACAAGAGATTCAAAACTTACAACAAAACGACATACAAGACTCAAGAGTTCGAAAGCCACCAGATAAGCTTAAAAAAGGCCTTGGAACGGAGCAGAACGGAGCCAAGTGGTGCTCCATTTGTTTGTTTACAATAATTGTAGTGCTGATGTATTATTTTAGGACTCTAGCGGTCGGCTCATAAAAACTGAAACATTTTCACAAAAGCTGTAAGGCAATTAATATTTCTCTGAAAGAACTTAAATATTCAAAAGCCAAACACCATGAAATACAGTAATCAGAACGAAAAAGTAACCCGAAAATCCAGCCTAATAACCGGCTCCTAAAACTGCGGCAAAATCAGCACTTTTCCCGCAACTCGTTGTCCAGACGTAAATATGCTGCCCCGGGGGCGTGGCGGTCAGCTGAGCCGCAGACACCTCCTCCCCGGCTGACTGCCCCCCCCCCCCCCCACGCGGGGGTGGTGCGGGTCGGGTTTTCAGACCGGTCCCCGGCAGGCCGGTGCGCGGCGAGCGGTCTCTGCTCTGCACCGCTCACCCGGGGGTAGAGTGATTGATGAAACCGCTCAGTGCCAGTTTATTTATGCTCTTGGAGTGTCTTGTGCTCGAGCAAATCTGGGCAGGGCTCGATATCATGCAGAAGTTGTCACTCTATCCGGTGGACTGGGTAGAGACGAAAATATTCTTGACAGCTTTCCATCACGCATTACTACGAACGCCATCGGGACCTCTCTTCCGTTACGCTAACGTCTCTTTCGTCCGACCGGCCGACGGCGACAATTCGTCCTGCCGACGCCATTTCTCTTCTGCGACAGCCGTTTCATCGGCTCTAAAACACAACAAATAGCTCGTTTGTCAATCGACGCGTCGCGGCCGACGGCGACGAGAGTGACGCGAACGAGACAAAAACGACGCACCGACGACCGACGGCCGCTCGAAGCGCGGCTTGTTGCTCGAAGTGACTCTGCAACATTGAGCACTGCAGGCGTCGCGCGATCCGATATAAGTACGAGTCAACATCTGGATGAGGGGTAAATGCAGCCTTCATGCTTCCGTAGGTACTGTGCGTGATTACCGTGATGAAAGAGTCCGAAGAGAAGGAGGAAGAGAAAAGAGAGAGGGGAGAGGGAAAGATTAGAGAGAGAGAGAGAGAGAGAGAGAGAGAGAGAGAGAGAGAGAGAGAGAGAGAGAGTGAGAGAGAGAGAGAGACGCGGCTTGTTCTGACGAGTTTAAGCGCACAGTTAATATGGTTCTGTAATTACTTATTACGACTTTTGCATATTCAATTCCGGCGCGTTCTCGGGAGATTAATCGCCTTTGTGGCGTGCAGGGTGTCGGCGCTATTCATCTTGGTTTTCGGCCACGTTCCATAAACTACTTGACAAAGAACAGACGTAAATTTATCATTGTACTCCTGACTGAGCCAGTGATGCAGCGCTTTCAGAGCGAAAATGTTTTAGAACTCAATCACCCCTTGCATGCAACCGGACGGCCAAATAGAGCTCGCATGACTTGTGTCTAAGCGGGGGCAATTTTACCTATTGAAGGGTCGGAATGATTAAGGGTCAGGCGCGGCTGAATGCGGTTCGCCTTTCGGTCTGGCATCGTCTACCTGGTAACTTGGTGTCATTTATCATACAAACAACCAATAGTTTGGGTTGTCAAAAAAAAACAAATTGTCTTCTGTTCCTGTGTTATATTCATCCCTACTTTGCAAATCGCGGGATCTGAGGAAATAACAGCAACAACTTCTAGCTCGCTAGACGGCGTTTTCACTTTTCTGATATATGATACACAGTGAACAAGGTTCTTGAAACCGAAAGCCTTTGTGTTTTTGAAGGCATCTGGTATTTGATTTTTTCCATACCTGCTACATTGCATGACTAAATCGACTTGATTTTGGTTCTTGGTTTTTGCAGCTTACGAGCCACCACAAATCATTGCATTTTGGCCCTGTATTTCATTCATGGCCCGGTTCTGGTTGTCCGTGCGTCCGTGTTGTCTTGGTGTTGTCTTCAAATCGAGACATCGGCACATGCACTGTACCACAATTTTCAAAGTTAAATGCAATGCTTTAATATTAGGCAATCCGTGTGGTTCAAGAGGTGTGGTTAAACACGTTGACTCACACGGCTGCTGACGTCACTATCATATAGTTGTGAGCTTTTTGACAAGTATGGGAAACATCTCCCAGCCCTAAGGTCGCGAATTCAATAACTGTCACCTCGCTTTTTTTAGCAAAAGCACATCGGGCCTAACGGCCCTCAGACTTTCGCTAAAAAAACTTTGACATTGATTGAACCATCCCGGCCCCAGGCAGGAATATATTGTACCAATTGTTTTTATGTAATTGCATAGATAACATGAATCATGTTATCTACATATGGTAATTATTATCCGATCTATCATGGATGGTAATCAATACAAAATGAATGCATCTGTCATTAATGTATAGCTGTAAATATGAATTCTTAGCTGGGACAGATGAATTATAAGAAGTAAGTGTTTAAATGTCTTATAGGTCTACCATAGCTTTTGCACCGGTAAAAGCAAATTGCTTGTCATATGTTTTATGTTTCAGATGTATTTATTTCTATCACCGTCAATAATTGCACCATGGAGTAATCGAGTCAAAATTATCACTTGTTTCAATTTTGCTTATCAGAGGCCTGTTTCACTAACAAATAAAGTATGTAATTACAAAGAAAAAACTTGAGTTTAAAAGAAATAATTACCAACATTTGAAATTTGGATTTCACGAAACCTTCGGGCATGAATTTTGAGTTTAAAATTTACCAACTTTTTTACAAGAAAAAAGTTTGTAAGAAACATCGAAATCGCAAACTTTCTGTTTCACAAAGACCAAAAACTTGAAAGAAAACGTTGTACTTACAAACCAGAAATTCCAGTGGCTCTTACCTTTGGAATTTTATTACTTTTTGTGCAATGATGCAAAGCAATCAATTATTTAAAACAAATATGATATGCTGAGTCATTATATGCTCTTTTTTACTTAGCACAATCCCTACGAACCAGCTATGAGCAATAAATAAATATCGTCATGTTTTGTCATTCGCGCGCCACAATTGCATTCAACAGTCTTCTGCTGTCAAATGTTTTGCGTGTTATTTTCTTTCAATAATAATATATTGTGATCTATCATTTATACCATTCAGAAACAGCATCATTATTTTTAATTTATTCCTGCAATTTTTGACATGAATACTAGACATAGTTTGATAAAAAGAAGCAATATCTGTAACACGTTATAGTTCTTGATTAAAAACAATTTTACTGTTTACAAGTTTATTTACCAACTATTTTTATCGGAGGTGCCGCTGGTGATAAAGTTTAGTGAAATCCGATTTTACATAGTTTGCAAAAATGCTCATGAATTGTAAAGTTCAAACACTTGCAATCGCAAGTTTTTAGTGAAACAGGCCTCAGATAGGCATACATATTTCTGAGAAGGAATTGTCAAATATGTTTTTCATTCAGACAGAACTAACAACTTAGTCTTATTTTTAGCGTCTTTGGT
Organism: Amphibalanus amphitrite; assembly: GCF_019059575.1. Classification (NCBI taxonomy): domain Eukaryota; kingdom Metazoa; phylum Arthropoda; class Thecostraca; order Balanomorpha; family Balanidae; genus Amphibalanus; species Amphibalanus amphitrite. Next base: position 2,698,180 of record NW_024881500.1, on the reverse strand, counting down.
TTTAGATTTCCAATCACATTTGGTCATTGACAGATTGAGGCAGTTATTATTATGCAGTCAGCAAAACAATGTTTTACGCCATGCGTTCTTTTACGGTGTGCTCCGTTTGCCAACTGCTAGAAAAAAAAAATGTAATCAAACAGTGTTTATACTAGGGTTACCCGCGTGCTCCGCAACGCGAAGAAGGGTTATTTTTGACCCGTGGGTATTGGGTTGGTCTGTGTCGATTTGGTTGGCATCCATTTCGTTCGATTGCTTTTTGACGGCCAAGCATTTTGTAATAAAACAAAAAAGATACATTGCATCGAGGTGCCCGTGTCGTATTATCATGCGTTCTACTTAACAATGATTCGAAAACTGACATGAAGTCTTTTGAGGGCAATCGATGAATTTCGCTAAAAAATGACAATGTAATGGTTTGGAACATTTACATTTTTAAGAATACTGTTGATCCTCATGCAAAAATGAAGACTGAATCTTGGACAGAATTGAATGCTCTTTCCAACGGTGCCATTTTTAATTGCCAGATATATCAGGTCAAGGAGCAAAACCCGTGTGATTAATAAAGTGGCACAAAATTGACAAACACCATTTTCTCCCGTGATTTGTACCACCTTGATTTGGATCAATCAGCTTTTCACAATTTTTCCATGAGAGGCGGTACATTTCTCTTGCCTATAGGCGTTGGTTCAACTCGCTCCGTCTGACGGTCACCTAAAAATAAATGTAATCCCAAAGTCCGTCAAAAACCGCAATTTTTCCAATAAAAGTGCCCTCCCCGGTGCACGTGGCGCGTGCTATCCTCTGTATCGCACACCATTCAATTGCCCATTCAATTATCTACACGATGCTGTTTTCCCCGTGCCGGTCGGACCCCTGGTCACCAAGATATTGCACCGGGACCGGACTCGTGTCGGCCAAAATTAGCTGTTTTCGCCCGATTTCGCACGCCGATTTATACATGTAAAGTCTATGACGCGAATTTGCACTTTTTGAGCACGCGCCACGCACTCCCTATCAATCCGATCGAGCTGAGACCCCTCAAAGGCACGTCGCGCATCCTTGATCTATAAGTTGTGCAAATTTCACCGCGTTAGGTGCAACGGTCTGGCCTGTAGTCCACGCAAAGCACGACCAAGTCGGGACCTCGGTAACGGACAGACGCACCCTCCTCAAATAGTAATATAGATTCTATTCACCGTAATAAAACCGCAAATATTTCTTTGTTGCTCAGCTAGGCTATTTTTTAGATGATACAATCAAATATATCTATTATCTACATTTACCATTCACTGGCATAAACGCCATTTAATGCCTACGGACATCCGCAAATAATGATCACATGTGTTGTGTCGGTTTTCCGTATCCCCACCAATCGCGCTATCGCTGTATCGTCCTGCCCGCCTGCGTGTCGGATTTCGTCGCTGCTACTGCTTCCGCGGCCACCGCTGCCCGTCGCGGCGGCGGCGGCGGCGGCGGCGGTGGCGGCGGCGGTGCGGCGGCGGCGGCCGACAATAATGGCCGACACCTGACCGCTGCCGACCGCTCCGTCCACCACGCACCACCTTCATTGTCCGTGCAACCAATGAAGCCGACGCGGGCCGGCCAGCGGACGGCAAAAAAGGACACGGCGCGGCGGCGGCACGGCGGCACGGCGGCACGGCGGCGGCACGGGCCGATTAAAATGGACGGCGGCCGCTGGGACGGCGGGGCGGCGCCGAGCCGACGGCTCACGGGGCCCGTCGGCAGACCGTGCGGCAGCCTCGCCGGCACACCTGATTGTTACAGGTGCCCCCCGGCGCTGCCGCGATGACTGGCCACACTGAGTCGGCCCTCATTATCAGTATGAATTGCAAATGGAGCCTGCACTTGGGAAGGCCGACAGACCGGGTTTGAGCCTACTGTCTAGCGGGGAGGTTTGATTAGGGTCGAAAACAGGGATGTGGTGTCGGCGCTGCCAAAGAGAGTCGTCAAAGTTGGAAGTTGGGAGCGAGACGTTATCAGAAGAAACGCAAGGGTGGATAGGAGGGCGTCATTTCCTTTTGGATGTAATCTAATGCGATGATCGGTACTAGAGACCCCTAAGGAATTGATAAAATGGGGTGAAGAAAACTGGTTTTTAAAGTTATGTTTATGCGAAATGGGCCATAAAAGTAATGCTCCTGAGAATGTTGAATACGAATAATGAGGTGTCCTCTTCAAGTGGACTATTTCTTCGCAAGGAAAACATTATTTGGACACCATATGCAATTGTTGAAGCATGTAACTTAACGATAAAATTAGTCAGATTCTCTTCTCTCAACGTTTTAGGGCAAAGTTCAAGTTATACCTATATCTGCAATAAGACCTCTTGATTCATATGCGGCAATGCTCTAAGTTGGCATACGCAGATGGCTGTTCAGAGCGTGTCTATTTCACCGCCGTATTACATTCTGCTCGATTGTGCGTTACGGCTCTTACCTGCCAGCCGCACTCATTCAGCCTGTGCACACTCTGTCCTCAGCGTGTCGTGCCTAGCCCAGAGTGCGGTGTTCGTGTCGGCTCCATGTGCTCGGACCTGGCCGGTTCGTGTCAGCGCCAGTCGGACCTCGTCAGTTCGTGTCGATGGTTGCCACTGCGTGACAGCCGACATCAGAGCGCCGACCCGACACCGGCCCAGTTCAGACGCGACCCTCCCGGCCGCCGCCGCCGCCGCGGCGGCGCACAGGCCTGCCCCGCAGTCAGAAATTAATTTTCTCGGGCGCGGCGCCGGACGAGGAGGCAGCAGCGGCGGCAGCGGCGGCGGCTGTCGTCCTCTGATTAGCATTAATCGGCGGATCGGACCCAAACACAGTGGCGCCGACTGTCGGCCGGCCGGTCTCACGCGAGCGGCCGATCACAGATCTACCAAAAAATTACCGGACAAAGGGCCCACCGACGGCCCCGTTTCTGATCGGGGCGGCGCCGCCACGAAATGGTGACCGGTCGACCCCGGTCGTCGCTGACCCCAGTTGACCTCGAGTGTCTCCCACGGGCTCGATGACATGGTTCGACGAATGGTGATTGATTGGAAATTGATTTCCTACTTTCGCGCGACACTTGAGTTTGTCCAGTGCCCGTCGCTTCTGAGGAGAAGAATCGGCAGAGTTATAGGCAGATTCTTGTTGAGACAGGATTTTGGATCAAGTGGCCTTGATAAACCTGGAATTACTTGGTGCTGAGCTGTGGAATTTCAAGTATGCAATGTCGAATGTGACGTCTAGATTATAGCATCATTGTAAGTCGACAGTCGTAGAGCTTTCATATTCGTGAGATGACTCAGTTGCAGTATAAAGGAAGCATGTATCAAGCACACTATAGGTAAATGTAAGACTGAGACGCTTTTTGCTAACTTAGTACCGCTTATCTCACATCTCTTATAACTTTGTTCTCCGTTCTCTGCACTGCACTGGAGATAAAGAACGAAACAATAAAGAACACCACTGCAGTGGTCTTCTTTATCGTCTTACCATAAGTCCTCTATAAATACTTGGGACCAGCAGCACCTACAAGTAGATTCACGCACGCGTAAAGCTCCGCCTGCGTTCGCGGATAACGTTTTCCTATCTTATTTCCGGCTGAATGAGCTGCTTCAGAGATGACCTTTCATATCCGCCGACAACTTTCGCCTCAGTTGGCCGGCGCGCGTCCGCGGCGGCCCGTCGGAGACTTCTGTCCGACATTTCTATCCGTCTGTGCGTTTATTCGCCTCCCGGCGAGCTTTTTCTCCGAGCCGGCTGCCACAGAGAAGCCGTGCCGTCACTCACACACCAGTGACATTTTCTCTGTCGGTCGCCTGGCACATATCTTCCTGCCAGCGCGGCGGCGAGTCGCATCTCTCTTCACCGGCTTTAAACATCTCCACTCGGCAGATTTTCGGATGGGTGGTTGGTGATGAACGTCGCTGGCGGAGCGCGCTGGGTGGGAGGCCCCGCCGCCCCGCCGCACCGTGTTTTAACTCTGGCCAAAAACTGGCCAGGACGCGAAATATCGACTATTTTTAAACGTTTTCATTTGGCCACTATCGTGTTCAAAAATGATCAGAGCATCTTTAACGACGGAAACTTTTATTCTCTTTACTTTTGAAAACGTTGAAAATGTACAACAAAGTCAGACAATTCTCGAGAGCTAAACTTCGGCGAACAAACGCAGAAACAGTCGCCTTGCTTCACGTCAACATCGTCGAGCTTTGGATTGACAAAACTATATAATTTGGGTACCAAACGATAGCGCGAGCTTTTGGCTTTGTAATGAGTCATAATTTGTATAATTATAATGCATATATGTGTTACATTTATTGATTCCCGTCAGCCCTTACATTGGCACACTTTTTTTGAAAAATGTCAATGTTCTAATAGAGCTACAAAAAAATTGTACGCTAGTGTACGGTCTCGGACTACCACCATACTGTGGGTCAAGGAGTTGTCTATATGCCCTCAAAATTTCAGCTGCGCCTGAGTGCGCCGGTGTTGGGGGTGAAAACTTTTTTGAACGAGTCACGTCTGCTCCTGCTGAGCCATGGGACGGTCGCTAGCGTGCGTCAAGGGAAAATGCTAGTGCTCCTCGTTCATTCTCTCGTCTGTTGTGACGAGTTGGTGTCCCATGGAAGGTCGCCGACCTGTGTGCGACCTGCCGTACCCTGGGGCGTAATCAGCTGACGGCACGACCCCCTACGACACGTGCCAGCTGCATTTTCATGTGTCGCGAGAAGAAAACAAAGGGTCTCCGGAACCGGAGACCGGACAATGTCGGTGAATGACAGTTGTTCATTCAAAAACTGCGAGCATTCCTATGAAATATACATACATTTCTTAAATATCAACAGCATTATCGGTGTAATTAATTAAGTATGCAGTAAATTCATAGATGGGCTCTGGAGCTGTATGGTCGCTACACATGCTTCTTTGATAGTTTACAAACATATTTTAGTACCTGATGAAGCGCAATTAAATATTCATTGTGCCCAGTTTAAGATGGGACTGTGAGCTGAAAGGTGACTGTATGAGACCTGCCACAGACCGCTGATCACGATGATCGGCTTTTGGTCGTCCATTACCTGTTTGCGTTCGGCAGGGTTACCATCGGCCTCTTCAGTCAGTATTACTACGTTCGATGTAGGTGGTATGGTATCATTAGTACTGTCCACCTTTATGAAAAAGCATCAGTTTGCTGCGGTAAGCGTCAGTTAGTATGGCAATGAAGTGCTTTTACATGCACGTTGCATGTTACATAACGCACCATACAATAGGAATTGGTAAGAAATTTTGGGATACATTCTACCATTTCACGTCCTGCGATGGTGGATCCAGTGAAGGGCATAACTAGTGGGTATTTGCCCTCCCCATAGCTGAATAGTGTGGGTAAGACTATCCTTTTGCCGCTCCCAAAGCTTTTGATGATGAGAAATATAATACAGCGTCGATGCCTATCTGGACGAAAAGCAGGTCTTTTTGTCCCAATCATTTTGAGGGATGGAGCTGACCGCTCGCTGCTCATTATTTAGGTCGGTATGCTGATAACAGATGGGACTCCCTTAACTGCACACATGCAGATTGCAGAGGTAGTGAAGCGTTGTAAAGTCACCGGCGCGGCGGTGGGTCGAGGTCACCGAATGGGTCGGAAACTTTTGCCCTCTCCAAACGGATTAGCTGGATCCGCCCCTGGCGTCATGTGACGTAAACATAGGTACAGGACTCTGAACTTACTTAAGTGGAGACAGGGTTAACATCAAGTTGATATCAAAACATACGTTCGAAAATGTTTTTGAAATAAATATAAAGATTGTAGGACGTAGGTCCTATATGAATAAGTCCTATATAAGAGCATTCAAGGTCATCTGAGGTCATCAACGCTAATTAACAAGGTCATGTCCTCAACCTTGACTTGCCTCGTCGATGAGCCTTGCTCAGACTTACGATTACTTTTACAGATACGATTACAACTTTACAGACACCTAAATGCTCGTGCATTCATAGCTAGAATATGACACAATATTTGTATATGTTTCGTGACACTTGTGACGTCATAAACAAGTACATAAGCATCTGGTCCGACACATTTTGCACTTTAAATGATCGTTAGTCTCCAACGTTTCGTTTGAGCCCAAAAACACGTCTGTATCTCATATAGTTTCTTAGTTACGAGCCCTGGCCAGTTTTGATCCAGAGTTAAAACATAGTGCGCCGCCCTGCGCCTCGCTCTCGGCGTAGTGCTGTTGCTCGGCCCGGCTCTCTGTTGCTCACGGCTGTGGGTCCTGGCGCCCGTGTCCGCACCATCTATTCGCCTGGATGCCGCCGACGAGGCGGCTGCCCTCCGCCTCTGCAGGGCCACCGGTTTTTATCCCAGGAGAAAAATGTCAGCCCGTTAGAGAGTCCATGTGCCACCCGCGTCTATTTTTCATTCCATAAACCGGCGAAACGGTCGGACTCTGACGCTGGAAATATTCGCGTCCTCATAATTCCTGCAATAACTGCGGCCGTTGCGGGGCCTCGACACGGTCGCATCAAATAAAACCGCTAATAAAGTTTCGTCTCTGCAAAACTATTTGCTAAATACTGGCCGAGTCAGTGCGATATAGCCGGCGACAGTTTGCATAATTTGACGATCCGGACGGCTCTGCGAGGACTTTTAGGCCCATTTTTCCGTTTGGGAATGGCAGAAAGAGTCTCTGAGGGGCCCGTCAAGCGCTGTCCATATTAGACCGTTGGTGGGTTGGGAGCGGACCGGCTGCGGCGGGGTCGTCCGTCACCCCTGCCACCCCCTCCCCCCCCCCCCTCATCCGGCGACATACGCATCGACTGGCGGCTGTCAGATGTGGTGGGGGTTAGAGGATGTGCTCGCATTCCTACCAGCCAGAATGTAGCGCGGATGGAGAATGGAAACTGCATCGTTGTGTAAGGGAATCGGCTATCGTGGTACAGGACTGCGCATGTTGCTACAGATCTGATGAGTTCAGGGAAGTTGATGACAGAGTTTGTTTTTATTTGATATGTCTACACTCGTCTTGGTCGTCAAAAGTTTCACACCTTAGTTTTATAACACTGTGCTTATGCTGGTAATTTCTCGTGTTGGACATATCACACGAGGCTTGTGTGAGGTGCCCAGTGTCCTGGCTAGTAAGCATTCAATGCTTGGCCAATGGCTATTCTTTGAGCGTGCTCTATCGCTTTATGCTCACTCGAATGCAATGCCATGCTTTCATGGGAGCCAGCATTGTTCCTGAAGTTCAGACCATGCAGGCGTACACTGACGTTTATCTGATGTTATCGCCACTTGTGCTGCCCTTTGCAGCGAAATGCGTGGTTCTGAACATGCATCACCTAAATTTTGAACCGCAAAAATGTATTTAGTAGGAAAAACATTTGAAATGTGTATTAAATGCATGCAATGTGTATTCAAGAAACAACCGGGGCCCATGAACACAATTAAAATTTGCTTCTTCATCCATGCAACTTTGCTAGATCGTTGGGAATTTCTAAGCCGGCTCGTTACCTTTCTTTTATAAAGGTAGACGAGGTTAAGCTTGACACAAAAAAAAAACGGTTGTTGTTGGTATACTAAAATCGATACGTGTGAATGTATAGTTGTTAGCCAATCTTTCGTTCTTGGTTCAAAGGCACCTATTCGAGCATTGCAATTACGATAAACGGCGTTGTTGCATGCCTGTTTGTTGAAGTCAGATCGATAATGTCATTAATTCAAGGTAGGTACGTTTTTCGGCTACTAGTCGTTTATTGTTTTCGTTTCGAATTTTCGACCTTCGCATCGAGGTCGTTGTCAAGAAACATCAAACATGTTTCTTGACAACGAACATCAAACATGTTTCTTGACAACGACCTCGATGCGAAGGTCGAAAATTCGAAACGAAAACAATAAACGACTAGTAGCCGAAAAACGTACCTACCTTGAATTAAGATGTCTAGTCGTAAAAGCTTGAAATCATATATTAATGTCATTAATTGTAGGACAATTATCCCTTCGGAATATGTCTCGCATATGTTTGAACACGTATGCAACTATGCAGTATGCAGCCTGTGAAAACATATGCATACGATTACGAACGATGAACCTTGATAGCTTTGATGACGGTTGAATAAGACCAAAGGGACTGAAGGGAAAAAATACATTTTACATGTGTTCTCTTTACCTACTATAGTGGATGCTATGATTTACGGGTAGAAATTTGTTCCGAATTGTTGTGCGGTATCTTTTTGCGACTTCTGCCGGGCCCTGCTGAGCTTTACCCAACAGCTGCTACAAGCCTCAAGTCAGCAGCCAGTAGATACTGGTCCGTATATGATTTAGATCCGATATTATGGAGCATTACTTCGGACACAGTACGGAATACGGGGACGTGGTCGCACCTTCCTTATTCGTATGCTCGCTTCTTAGTGACCACTCAAACTTGCAGTCACTGGTCAGCGAGAGCCCAATCTTTTAAAATGCCGTACTATTCTATTCACGGCATTTGGTAACATTTAGAGTGATACCAAAGTGGTGACAAACGGTTATCCGATTCAACGAAATGATTCTTTGGACTGTCAAGATACGATGGACTGAAATGCGTGAAAACCATTTTGCATTTGATAGTCATTTTCTGCAGCTGATCTTCAGCCAGTGCTGCCATATCCATTCCACGGCGTTTATAAGATTGAGCTTGAGCCCAGGAGTTGCAACTCCCAGCCATGATCGAATCGATGGCTCCCGTTCTAATTATTGGTCACTGGCGAGTCTTTTTGTCTGTGACGGCGGTCACGACAACCTCCCCCCCCCCCCCGCCTGATACCGTGACCTGGGACCATTGAGGGGGTTTCAAAACGAATGATAAGCGACCTATGCCACAGTTGATTCAGTGGACGCTGGTGCCAGAATATTTCATTTCGGCGTTAGGAATCGACATAAGTGTCCCTTGACAACACTTACTATGTTAGGGCCTGATAATCCATGTATCGCCGGTATATAGGGCCTTGGTATCACCACAAGCATACCGATAAATAGCACTTGATAGAAGAACATCCATAATGCCTACTTTAACAAAAATCAATATTTTCCTGATGAACCTATGAAATAGCTATTGCGGACGGAAGCGGTAGTGATCCCGCTCCAGTCTTCCTGCACAGCGGCAGCGGCAGACAGCCGCGGTGTCGCGACCTGCCTCTATGCATGGTGTCCTGGCTGAGTGCCAGCACCCCGACTGGTGGGCGTGCTCGGTGCGACGGACAGGGAAGGGTGCCACGGACAGTGACTGGTCGCCTGTCCTGTCCGGCCCCGGTCCCGTCCTGTATCGCGGTACCCCGTTCGATCCTATTCTGTTCTGTATTGCGGTCACTCTGGTCGAATTTCGTTATGTGTCATGTTCAGTGTGAGTGTTGTCGCGAAGTCAGTCGTATTCAAGACGCTGCGTACTAAAATTCTCGGATTGTCTCGCATGTCTCCTGATCATTCCTCCTATAAATCTGACGGAATGGCTGCCTTTCTCCCCGTGTTATCACCCAGAATTACAATTCATCTCTCTCTGAGCTCTACCAGCAGTCGGAATGTTCTATTGCACTCAATCACACTGTGTTCCACCTCGTCAGTTGTCAGATCCGATCTGTCTGTATCTGACTTCATCTTATCGCCCGGTCTTCTTTTAGAGCCGCCCTCGCACACGGCTAGAAACACCGAACTTTTTCTCGGAACGGCGCCGACACCGTACCGTGAGCTCTGGGAGTCGTCCAAACTCGTCGGCCACTCCATAACTACAGCTGAAAGAGCGGCCGCCGCAAAAGGATATGTTTATGATTGCACACAATGCGGCATGTGACATAGACATTCTCCTAAAATACGGCGAGATTGCAGGACAATGGACACAAAGCCGGAACTAAGGGCAGCGTTCCCTGAAACGGGCCAGAGCGAGACGGCTTGGAGTTTAGACATGGCCAGCTAAAACCAACCCTCACCAGGATATTGGGCGGATTCACATGCAAACTTGGACGGATTTCCAAAAATGGAGCCTTCTCGAGAGCAGCTGATTCCGCTGTTGTTTGGTGAATGATGCAAAACTTTTGAAGAAGTGTTGTCTCTGAGGGAGTAGTTGGACTCGAGTCGTTCTTTTGATTTTGAATTTCATTTGTTCATTGTTTCATCCGCGTGGCAACGTCGCTCGATTTCTGGTTTCCATCCATGTCGCGACAAGTTATATACCGCTTATTAACCATTAATAACTCAAACTTCTCCCTAAATGGTGCACATTGTGTCTATTGGACTTCAATGCTTACAAAAATGGCTTCGTTGCGACTTCATGTGAGAGAGGTGGGAGAAAGAGTTTGAACCATTTCACCAGTCACCAGCGCAACATTATGCCCTTTCGTTTCGGTTAATCATGGCGGTTTCTACCATTGATGGCAACGCCTTGATGGTGTTTGATAATCGCCCCCGTATAAGAAGCACACCGGCCGCCACATCTCGCATGATGGTCTCGGCGTAATAAAGGTGCAGAGCCTACATATGTCGTGCGCAAATTACACTTTAATGATCGCCCGTACGCCGCACGCAAAAACCCAGATTGTGTTTTGTTGGCTCCATTATGAGTTGAACGCATTGTGCGTCACACTCTTTGTGCTACAGATCGCACTGAGTAATGGTTTCGGTGCGGTATTCCGGTCATTTATTATATTAGAGGTGGTGTTGACGCTCATGCTGTTCGTTATCATGACCAGGAGAATTAAAATCCAACAAAGAGTATTGCATCAGTGCACATTAGAACTTGAACTTCAATTTCAACGAGTTAGAAATGGAACTAAACCTTTAATATCTAGGCAGTCCCTAAATTATGACAAATATAATTAACACTATTATGTTGTTCAACCCTGAGATCTTGTGCACAAAAACAGCTTCCTTGCAAAACCATTGAGATAATAAACAAAAATAAATCTACAATGCACATAACTGCTGGCAGGTGCGGTACCCTCACCTCCGCCTAACGAACTTCTCATCGCTCCTTTACGCCGCTTTTTCGCTCCACTAGTCTATCAAACCGGTGACTGGTAATCAGCGAGAAAACAAAGAGCCATCAGCCGGCAACTTGTCCAGCCCCCGAGGCCCACGTTTTTGACCGCAGCTCTGTTTTTCGGCTCACCGATGCACTGATTTCTCGGATAGACTCCTGCGCCGGGGGTGGGCCATCCATCACGGGGCGTTTTTGTGCGGCATTTTTATTTCGCCACTGGCGGGCGAGCAAAGTTTGCGAGCGACGTTTGCGGCTGAAATCCCGGGGGATCGGTGGCGTTAAGTCCGTCATTGTTGCAGTGTTGCCGTCCTGGTACTATAGTACCAGATCTGGTACTTTTTCGACCTTTCTGGTACCGAGGTACGCCGGAACGAAATCTGGTACTTTTTCGCCGAAATGCATTCTTGGCATTTTAATATTTCTTTCGAGCTAAAAAAAAACAATTATTTTAGTCAGGGAGGATGGTGTTTCTTATCATAATTTGTCATGCATCAAATTCGGAATTATTAATAGGCCTACCTATTACTGTTGCGTGTGCTAGCAGAAGTAAACAAGTGGGAAATTCGCGCGCCACGCCGGCTGCCAAGGACGGGCCGTCGGCTGCAGGCTGAGGCAGTTGTATCCAAGATTCTTACAGGTTGCATCCAAGGCCATATAAGAGTTTGTGTCGTGAGTTGGAAATCGGAGTTGTAATGTATTGTGAACAGTGAAATGTGAGTTGCGTCGACGGTCAAAGTGATAAGGAAAGAGCCTTGTTTGAATCAGTGACCCAAAATTGTGCGATTTGGTTGGAAAACTAAATGACACCCAACAAATAATAATTTTCCATTATCACTGGCATAATACTGTGGCAATTTTCGCTCCTTCACTGCAAGCTAGGATCCTGGGTACAATCGCCAGTCTCAACGGTACACTTAAGTGCCCCCTCCCCCTTTCGAAAGGGCAGAATTTCGATCTTATTTTTAGGCCAATTTTAGGTACCTACACATGAATTCGGGCTTTCAGAAGAGCACCTTTCTGCCTGTATGGGGCGACGCGGGGAGACGAATGAGTCGAATTACTGGGTCAAATGGGTCATAAATTACTTACTGGCATGAACATACCGCAATTATGGCTATTTTATAGTAATGAACTAAAAACGTTTTGACCTACTACGATCTGGTACGGTACGCAGCCAGAAACAGCCAATCTGGTACGATTTGGATGCGCTCTTGGTACGCTGTAAAATCTGGCCGCGGCAACACTGCATTGTTGGCTCCTGGCGGCGCGGACTGCGAGGGGCTAGGGAGAAGGGGCGAGTTGCGCTGAGACGAGCTGCGCTGGGACGGTTGGACGCCCGGGGGAGAGAAAGGAGCGGCTGAATGCAATCACTGCTTCTCAAATCATGGCGGCGTTCTGATTTAGAAACCGACCTCGTTCTGCTGTGCAGTGACAGCATGGACAATGGAGTGGGCTAAATAGTGATTCCTGATGGGAGTGCATAGGAATGTAAATGACCCAGTGGCTGATAGTCCTGAGATGAGTCGCGCGCATATCGAAGAATGTGATGTGGGGTGGGTGGGTCATGACTGTTATGTAATGACTAGTATGACTATTGGAGCATCAATAGCACCTGTTGGCTGTTGAGGCTTTTGTTGTAGTGTGATTCGAGCATGTCCTGTCATTGCACGTTTGTAACAGTCACTAATGACTAACCTGATGAACATACTCAAACGCCTGCGAATGCATGCAGACGAAGTAGTTGTCTCGAATGATGTGTGTGCAGGTAAACCACAATACTGGCAGCATTTATGAATGATTCGTTCAAAGTCTGCAACAACTCGTGAAATCACCGCCAAAACTGCGTTAAAAAGTAGTATTCTTTATGTGACGCTGCTGACTCAAATCCTCTATAACAACAGCCACAAGACCCGCCATCACCTAACCATCCCTCCTATCGCCCAGATACCGGGATCAGCCCACTGACGTTCCTCCATTCTGTTTGTTCGCAGCTGCCGTGCAAGAGAACGGACTGCCGCGCCGCCTGCGCACTGCCTACACCAACAACCAGCTGCTCGAGCTCGAGAAGGAGTTCCACTTCAACAAGTACCTGTGTCGGCCGCGCCGGATCGAGATCGCCGCCAGCCTCGACCTCACCGAGCGGCAGGTGAAGGTCTGGTTCCAGAACCGGCGCATGAAGCACAAGCGGCAGACGCTGACGAAGAACGGTGACTCGGAGGAGGAGCGAGCCCTGCAGAAGGTGGAGAAGCAGCGGTGCGAGGAGGAGTGCGGCGTCAACGGCTTCTGCCGAGCCCCCGACCTGCCGCCCGACTACCAGAAGCGCCTCATCGAGAAGACCGAGGAGATGAAGAGCGAGAGGAACAACAACAACAGCAGCACCGAGGACACTCAGCAGGCCAGTCCGGAGGCGGTGACGCCTGCAGCGACGGCGGCGGCGGCGGCGGCGGAGGCGGCAGCCAGTCCAGCGGAGGACACAGTGTCCGGCTCGGAGAGTCGTCGCGACTCACCGAGACCAGGCCCCGAGAGTCCGGCGGGCTTCTCGCCCACGTCTCTGCAAGGAGCCGGCTCGCCCGAAACCATGGCCTCGCCTCCGGCAGATATGGTGTCCGCGGGACCCGCTCCGAACCCCACTGCCTCGGCCAGCGCCGCCGGTGGTCCAGTGGGTCAGGTCGCCGGTCCGATGGGTCACATCAGCGGTCCCGTGGGTCCCGTTGGTCCTGTCGGACCGGTCGGACCTGTGGCGGTCGCCGCTGGTCAGTTCGCCGGGGCTGTCTCTCCACCTGCGGCTGCTCCCGCCGCCCAGGTATCGCCCGGAGTCCCGCCAGTCCCGCCGCAAGTGCCACCGCCAGCCGCGGCGTATGTGGCGCAGCCGGCGCGAGCGGCGCGCCACCCGCAGACGTATGCGGCGCACCAGCAGCAGTACCAGAGACCGGACCAGGCGGCGGTCTACTACCAGCAGTACGGTGGGTTCCCCGCCGGGGGCGGGCGGCCAGGGCCGAGCGGCTACCCGACCCAGGGGTACCCGACGACCGCCCGAGGCCCGCGACCCGCCGCCGCCGCCGCCGCCGCAGGACAGTACCCGTACCAGCGCGGCTACAGTGATGGATACGGCGACCAGTACGCCGGGTACGGCCGGCCGTGCCCCGGCTACGACCAATCCGGCGGGCAGTACATGCAGTACGGCGAGTACACCGGGTACCAGAACGGCTACGCCGTGCACGCCACGGCCGCTCAGCAGCAGCAGGGCTACGTCCAGTACGCTGCCAACAGCTACGGACCGCAGTACGCCGCCGTGGCCAAATCGACCGGCTACGTCACGACCGGGCACAAAATGTGTCCAGTGGAGTACGCGGCGCCCGTGCCTCCGAAGGCGGCGATGGACTATAAGACGCAGGGCACGCCAGAGGAGGTACAGAAAATCGCCGAGTTCACCGCCAAGGGTGACCCAAAGCACGCCGCTTTCTACGGCCAGTACGGCGAGCACGGCGGCGGCTACGGCGAGTACGCCGCGGGGTCGGGATCTCAGGCGAGCGCCGAGTACGGCTACTTCGACAGCAGCGGCGACAGCACCGCCACCGACTTCAACTTCTTGTCGAAACTGATGACGGACGATTCGTCGCACTACTTCCCAACGATCTGCAAGGAGTAGCGACTGCCGCTGTGTGGGCTGTTGTATGCTGTAGTGGCGGCAGCGTCAGCTGCGACGCTGACGACGATGGTGGAAGCTTCTGGCTAACAGGGTCACTGTGTGGTAGGCAGTCTGATGCGTGATGCTGGGACCTCCCGTTCTTGGGACGAGGTCCTGCAAGAGACGGTGCTAGGCTGGCGATAGCCGCGTGGCAAAGGTGCGATACAAAGTGTGGGCTTTACTGAAGGGCGCTCTGAGAAGCAGGCAGTATTATTCGGTGACGTAGACAGTGATTGAGACAGCTGGACTGGGGAGTCGGACGTCGAGTGGGGGCCGCGGATTCCCTGGAAGTTGGAGGCGGCACTCGTGACTTGGGTTCTCCGCGGAGCTGTGTTAGATTGTTTCTTATGCTGTCGTCATGTCTGAGTGAGGGTCGAGTTGAACTTGATCCATAATGACCGTGATCAGAACGTTGGCACCATTGTCAGAGGCGCACTATCTCGCTGTTTGTTTTATATTTAACTGGTATTTTCAATGTGTAACTTCTTCATGCTTTTTGAACGCGCTTCTAATTCAGTTTGTTGTACTTCTTATTTTGTTACTGCTCGTATTTAAGGACTCGCTGATCTTATTCTGCGTTGCGTGTAATACTCTCTGGCAATTCCTAGCTAACCAGCAACACTTGGCTATCCGCGCGACCTGCGCCACTGACCCCACGACTCACGCCTTGCCGCGGACTGACTGCGCCGCGTTCGGCGCCCCAGGCATATTCGCGACGCACGGCTCGCCCAAGGCGACCCTGGCGGTCACACAGACTAGAATAGCGCCGGCCGGGCGGCGGCGAGCGAATGCCCTAACTAGAGACGTTTGGATGTTATCGTTGCAGGGTGCACGGGACGCGTGATCGGCGCGCAGTGAGCGCTCGCTCGGGGCAATAGGCAACCTGATTGTTGTGTCGTTTGTGGCTGGTCATGTGGCAATGCGTGAAATAAAACATCGGTGAACATCGCGGCCTGTTGCAACATTGCTGATTCAGGGGCGCCTGGTGATGAGCTGAGGTCCGAGATAACTCGGACTGGGGTGCAGGACAGCTCAGCACTGGCGGGTAGGTGATGGAAGGCTCTCAAATGACCGGAAGTCCTGACAAGAAACACACGCCCGATGTCGCGACGGAGCTCGGCCAGCAGCATGACAAATCACTGTTATTCTTCGGCTCTCCTGCGGGTCTTACGACGTCGTCTCCTGACGTCACACTAACACGACGTCACGAGTACCCCTGCATCACTGGTCTCTCGACACTTCGCGACACGTTGCTGTCTCTCACCACACGCCTGCGTTGGCAACAGTGTCTGGTCACATGATCGCCGAGCCTCACTAATTGAGCGGTCAGGTAGGATGCACCCCTCTGTGTAGATGACGGCCGCGCCTTCTTTGCGTCGGGTCTCTGCGGGATGCCACAGAACCCAGTCTCATGGTAACGGCTAGCACGAGCCCGGCACCGTATCTGATCTGATGGTCCAATGACAGGGGCCCAGTCGTCAACCCATTGGCTGCGAGGGATGTGTGACCCCGTTTAGCAGGCCTGCGACTTGCGAGGCGTGGGTTGTAAGGTGATGCAATGAGAACTGACGGACAAAAAGGTGTGGCTTGGGGGCGTCATCTAGCTGCATTTCAGACTGATCACGATAGTTTTTTATTGACGGATTTTTCTTTCTGAAATGATTTGAAATCAAATCAACTTTGATTTCAATATTGCGTAGGTGACGTGTAATTGTCACAGAAAAATCGTGGATTTGGTCTCGCATCGAATGTCATTTGTGCATTCAAATTTAAGTATTTAGGGTAGGTACTTGGCAGGCTATTTCTACAATTTCAAGCACACCTCACTGATACTGAAACTTCAATAGCATTATACCCTCATCAGTCTTTATCATTGCCATTCAATAAAACAAACGTTTGGGAAACAATAATGGAATGCTATATCGTCGGAGGCAGTATAACGCTCCCACTCTAACCAGAATGCAGCATCATACCTCTCATTGAACATTACTCTGACCTGACAGCAGAGCAGCTCCCAGTAAACAGCCTGTGGGTCCCCACCGACCAGCCACTCCAGCCCACCAGCCGCGTGCAGACCTCTGACGATGACGAAGCTCTCCGCCCCTCCTCCCCCCCCCCCCCGGCGAACCGGTCGGGGCCGCGAGCCGGTGACGGACGCTATCGATGTCCTGAATGGACCAATCGGCTCCATTTGACAAGGGCCTGTCGGGGTTATCTGGCGGCTAGAGAACGGCCGGCTCAGCCGGCCGGCCGCTCCCCGCTCCCTCCCCGCTCACCCCGCCTCTCTCGCCGGCACCTTTTTACCGGGGTGGGAGCGCACTGCGAGTCCAGATAGAACGACGGGGGAGGCTGCAAATTCAGGACGGTGAACAGACCAAAGTAGTGGTCCTAATGCTGATTTGAATGCAATGGAGCTGGAAAAAAACGCACTCAAAACCTGGGATGCAGGGTGCAATTTCATTCATGATTTTTTTTTAAGCTAATATGGCTGTAGTTTGTACGAGTAAGTTTGAATGCACGTTCGAAAAAAAAACTAGTTTGTTTACCAATACGCTCTATCAAGCAAATGTAGGAAAATTATCTATGCCTATCATTGTTAACCTTCAAAAGGCATCCACCACTGTCCTACATTGTAGCGCACCGATCGGAAGCTCTCTGTCACAATCCCTCGTAATAGCACAGTTCCCTGGTGAAATCCAGGCTAAGTGCCGCCAAATTAGTGACCCCAGGTCAGGGTGCGGCTGCATATAACTGACGCTCGCTGTCAAACCCCTAATCCTTCACCAGACCCGCATAGGTCCAACCGCTATAGCTAACCAGCGCAGTGGTAGAGCACCGCGCCGCCGCCGCGCCGTGGAGGGGGCGGGGGCGGCGGCGGCGGCCCGGGATCGCGTTGTCACTGCCGGCGCCGTGCCGTCACCGTCGCCGGCGCCGCTCGCATGCCTGCCATCATTACAGCGGCCGGTCTGTAATGATATCCTGCTGCTGAAGGCCTTGGGCCGCAGCACTGCCGCACAGCCGCCTGGCTTCCACAACAAAAACCGTCTCTCACTGATGACGCTCTGCGCGGCGCACGCGGAAGAAAAAAACGGCCGAAATTATCTTTTAGCCATATCCGCCCTCTGGTTACCTCGGCGACGATTAATCAAACGACCAGCCGGCAATTGGGCTCATTTTTTGCGACTCGGGTTTGTCCGTCTGTCTGCCTGTCTGTGCGGTGTCTATCGGCGTACTGCAGGTGCGTGTGTGCGATTGTTCTCACTCGAGAGCGCGCCGCGCCGTCTCGGGTGAGAACTATTGATGCCGGTGAGGAGGATTCGTATGATTAGCGCCGTAGATGGATGACTTAATACGCGGCTACGGTACCGGTCAGCGTCACAATGGCTGTCGGTCCGGCGGACGCGGAGGCTCTCCGCAACAGGTACTTTAGCGGGTCCAGACGGCAGCGGTGGCGGGCGGCGGGGTCACAGCTATACAGGTATACGCCGGTTGTCGGGGTCACGCGATGAGAGAACACTGCACTGTGAGAGGAGGAAAACATTGAAGTGCGGAGTTGTTACAAGACCGCTGACAGATCACTGTTGTCTTAGCTATATCCAATAGAAAGGGCTATTAAAGTGTCACTGGCTGATTCAGAGCGATTGTTTAGGACGCCGCGCGGGCATACCCATACTCGCCGAAAAGATTATCCTATTTGTAAAAAAAGAAAACCCCCTAGGTTTCGCTTTCTGAATCGTTGCTGTGCAATGCAAAACAATCTTTTTCTCTAATAAAACTTGTTAAGTTTTCTCTCTATGTAAATACGCCGAGAGCATTTTTGTCAGTTTCGGACAGTGCGGGAGGGGCAATTGTCCCCCTTGAATCCTTGGATCTACCAGTATGCACTGTGCAGCGTGCAGTGTTTGAATGACATCTTCACTTGCTTATTGTTATTTACATTCTTTGCGTTTCTCTCACAAACATGTTGAAGTCGCTCCGTGGTCGAGATACATTTGTTGATGATCCTTGACCGTAATATGCTTGAAATCCTTTATATCTTCATTTCTTGATAACAATTCAAACATAAACGAGTGAAATCAACACATCACTCAGCTAATCTTTGGCAAATCTGTTGTGAAAGGATGAGAGGTTGTGCAACAAAAGGATGTGATATTTCGCTCCAATGGTGCAAGTTGTCGCTCTAATGACCCTGGATGCCTATAATAAAGAAAATGACTGTGCCGACAGGAACGCAAGTGGAACCTCATACCCAAACTGCGCCTTGCATGTGTTCAAAACAGCAAGTCACAAATCATGTACATTTTTCAGCGGTGGCACTGTCATTCAAGCATGTATACAGCGATTTGTCATCTCACGCTGTGACATTTCCGCTGCGCCGTCACTGGACTGTGTCAGTTTCCATGTCATATGTTCGCCGGGTGCACAGCGATTACGCTGCACTCTTTGGTGAGTTCGTGGGAGATCGGGCAGGGCTGGTCGGCAGTTGAGCATTGCACGCTGCTTTCTTCGGGAACTGACAAATAGCTGGCGGTCATTTGTGGGACAGGCAGGGAATTACTGGTTAAGGTGGCTCGCACCGAAAGGTGTTGACAGGGTACCTTACTTTCCTAATGATTAATCGTGTGGGTAATGAAATTATATTCTTATTTTGAACAATGAAAAGCTATAGAGCACCTGACCCAGTGCAGTCATCAAGAGAAACGCCATGTAATGTACTGTGTAAACGGATTACTTGCTTTTCATCTGATCTACATCTCGCTACACACTACACAAACTTTATCACAATAACTGATTCCTCAACTGTCCAGCGTCTTCCGCGTTCGAAACTAGTTCGAGCTGCCCAACTCTCATCGGTGTGCTCTTCAGGTCAGGCGGTGCTCAGTTCTCTATATACCGTGGCGGTGCTCATCCCTATCTACCCAGTCTCTCCCCGAGTCGGTAGATAGACAGTGCCGATCTGGCCAGCTCAGACGGGGTAACTCATCCCCATCTACCCAGCCTCTTCCCGTGTCGGTAGATTGACAGAGCGATACCAAACTGACCGAACCGGACGCCTACCGCGGAGGCTGGCAGATTCGCCGCTTATCGGGACACACGCCAATCGAGAGCCTGCTCAGTTGCACGCGTATCGATAGGAGTTCAGTCAGCTCAAAGAGTCGCATCCGAGCTATGTGGTTAAGACACTTACAGAGGCAAGCATGGTGATTTGTCAGAAGAGGACATTTCAGAAGAGCCAACATGGGCCATCACAATTTTGTGTTTTTTACGTCTTGCATTGCATAATTTACGTTCAGCACCTTGGACATAGGCCCAAGAAAAGTACTTTCTCGTTCATCCATTTATGCTAGGCTGAAACACTTTTAACTTGATAGAAAATTAGCAGACTGCTTAGCTTGAAGACAGTGTGACTTACCGCCTTCTACGGCCTGAATGACGTTTTCCTACACGGACATTACAAAACGGACAACGCGTAGGAAGGCTTATTCGAATCCGTTTGTGATCAGAACACTGGGAGGAAAAGCAAAGCGCTAGAAATTTTGATTATTTGTGATGCAGTCAACAACATCGTGTAGGACTCTGCACGCTGCAATAAGCGTATCTCTTTATTGCAGAAACCAGTTGTATCAATCGGTAGGTGACCAATCGTTCAACATTGCGATGCTTAGCTAATGGCAGATCGTGAAGGAGAGACGCTTCGGACCCTTCTGTACTTAGTATAACAATAGTATAACAATAATAGCAACAATAGTACCATATACTTTCTTCTAGGGCTGGTTTCGTGTCTGGTCTGAACTAAAACCGATGAACGGGGAAGCGCAATACAGGAATTCGGGCTGAATGAAGTGTGTCGCATGCGGAGGTATGATGAGGTGGTGCACATTATTTTTGGGGGGTAATTGGACTTGCATATTTGCATTCAAACTTATGAACAAAGTTTCAAAAGCAAGCTTGATATCCGTCATTCAATGCATTCATTAAATGGCGGATTCCATACCTTTACATTTATCTCTGCATACACTGATAAGAGGACGGAAAGAGACATATATAAGAATACATTAGTGAGTATGTAAATGGTACCAATGTTAAAAGTTTTAAATGTTTCATAAATTTCATAAACGATCATGTGCGAGACAATATTCTACATTTGTTATAAATAATATGCTCGAACTATTTTGTATGGATCGTGGATGCCATGAATAACTACTGTGAATTTCCAAACACGCCACATTTTTCCAGTGTTGTCCCGGTAAGCCCGTAACATACCAGCAGAGTTGTGTTTTGTGGGTGCTGAACCACCAACATCACATGTTTTGTGGCGGCCGGGCTGGGCTGGTGTGTCGTTGATGGCCGCTTTGAACGGCCGTGGTAGCCTGCACCGCCACGCCCCACGGTCCGAACAGCACGTAACCACACATTACAAACGGCGCGCCGTTACTTGCAGTTTGGCCGGCCGGCCGGCCGCGGCAGTCGCCACGTATGTTGACGGATGCGTTCTCGTGAACGTGGCCATTTGGGGCCATCCGTTGGCAGGCGGCGGCCCGAATTAAGTCCAGCCGGGTGAAGTCGCCCGTATGGGAGACGCCAGATGGAGCATATAAGCTAAATTGGCGCCGGTCTAAGTAATTGTTTGTGATGCCTTTGTCCCCGTCTCTGATAAATTGTGGCCGCGCTCAGTCAGCATTGACAGTTCTTTCTTGCACCCGACAGTCCCACGCTTCGTGAGAAGGCTCTCCATACTGTAACGCTATGCTGCGGCTACTGCACTATTGTTCCGCATTACCGGGGAAATGTTTTGAATGCTTGTTCATTTATCTTTCTAACGAAGCTGAGAAACAAGGGCAGAGAAAATAAGGCCATGCTCTTCAAAAAAAAAGACAACGATAAAACATAACTTTTGTTCTGTAGCTTATGTCTCTAGTCCCCGTATCGCTTTTGACGTAGCACCTTCTGTTCATATTCTGCAAACCGTTGCATGCGAGACCCTGTGGTCAGTGTTCAAATAAACATATTGTAACAATTATCCGTCATTAGCTTACTGCTGTCGTAAAATGTTTTTTTATCGTTATGACCTAGAATTCAGAATAATGCCTTAAAGGATTGTTGTTTTACTATCGTTGCGACCAATACCTAGCATTCAAATACCTAGTGAAAAGCATCAAATGATTAAAAACAGTTACAAAATAATCAAAGAGCATTAAGCTCAAATCCCCCGTTTCATTTACTAAGTAATCGCCGTGTACGGCCGCCGGTGACCCGTCTCTGGGGACGGCCCACTGCGCCGGTCCCCGGCACCTCTCCCCTCTCCGCTCTGCCGCCGTTCGTCGCGCGCGACAGACATGGCGCGTCGCGTCGCGTCGCGGCAGTTCGACGCCGGCGACGATCGATTCCAGTCGCCGGCGGGGACGTCAAGCGGCCGCCATCGACCGGCGGCGAGCGGCGCGCCTCTCATTTTTACGTGTCCCCCGCAGCTTTGCTTTGTCATCGTGCTGTAGCCTTCTGCCGGGCCATCCATCATCGGGCTTCCTCTCGGCGCTCTCCCCCTTTATCTGGACGGCTCGTCGCCGCTTCCTCTGGCAGCAGCGGCCCCGCGCCGGTCGCACGCGCGCGCGCGCCACCCGTCGCGCCGTCAGCGTCGGATGCGACGCACGTACACACGCCCGGTGCGACGCGCCATTCGTCATCTTCAATCGGCCCCTCAAATTCAATTATTTTCAAACAATATAATTTTGCTAACTCTTTCATGGTATTTTACATTATTACAGCAATCAGAGTTCGGTGTTTTGGAGAATTTACGACGCCTTGGTACAATTTACGGCGGCAATAAATCTGCGAATGTCGTAAAAATTGAAACATGGTGCGAAATTATGAAGTGAAATATGGCAGCCCACGATAAATCACGTGATGACAAAGTCCTCAAAAAGTCCTCAATCCGGAAAGTATCCATGACCCGGTCAGGGCGGCCGGCATCAAAATGCTGGAATTTTCCAAGCGTAAGCCATCTATCTTACGTTTTACCAGTCAACACACGCGGCGATGAAAAATCGTTTGGTGTTAGAAATACCCTCTCCAAAGCTAAGTGAAATATCTCCACGGGATCGTTGACATCCGGCAGCGCCAGTGCTTGGGTCGGACAGCTCAGTTTCGTATCTATTTAATATTTTTCAATATTTTCCATCTTTGCCTGCACATGAGCTGGACACCTATTACTTATACCTAGGCATTTTGGCACAGCGAAAGTCCATGCTCCTCTCAGCAAAATTGTCCCAAACGTCTTTTACATTAGTGTCGAAAGTTTGCCAAGCATACATATTAACGACGCCGTAAGCGCACGTGCGCCGGTGCTATGTTTACAAGTAGTCAGGAACCACGTGCTGGGATAAGATTTATGACGGGTCTCTGGGGCGACACCGATAGTCCGGAGAAGCTGCGCGCTATCTATTGGCAGCAGAGAGAAGCTTCCGTTCGCCGGGCCGGTCACTGACGGGTGTGGCGCCCTGGTCGGGATGGAAACTGGAAAGGCTTCGTGAAGTTGGTGTCCTGTATGGTAATGGTTGGACGCTTTTCATACTAGGATGTAATGTAGATTTCATGCCTGTAGATTGTGAAAGTTCCATCAACTGTTAGTTTGCCGTCTCAGCTGAGCCCGGTTTGTAGCCCGACAAGACTCCGGGCAGACCTGTCGACTCCGACGGACTCCAACTCCGACCGTTTCCCCAACCCCTTTTAAAACTCTCTCTCTCTCTCTCTCTCTCTCTCTCTCTCTCTCTCTCTCTCTCTCTCTCTCTCTCTCTCTCTCTCTCTCTCTCTCTCTCTCTCTCTCTCTCTCTCTCGCTCTCTCTCTCTCTCTCTCTCTCTCTCTCTCTCTCTCTCTCTCTCTCTCTCTCTCTCTCTCTCTCTCTCGCTCTCCTGTTCCCCAGACCCCATGTATTACTGAAAACCTCTTTGAGATGAGCTCTGAAAAACATTACAAGCATGCATAACTACTTTTATTGTATTGCATTTACACAGCTCCTCCTGGCCAAACAGTACGAATATTTGTATAAGTTTGATTGACCTTACTTTTGATTGAACTTGTAAACTTAGCACCGGCGCACGTGCGCTTACGGCCTCGTTTCGGGTAATAACTGCGAGACCATTGTTGCCTTTATGTTTTGATAAGTCAAAACATGATGCGTGGAGATAATAAAACCACCGTCTGGTGGTTTTATTATCTCCACTTTTATTATCTGGTGGTTTTTGTTCCTTGCGAAATGATATTGGAACATGAGACCTCTATGAAAGCTAGTTTAACCTTCGCCCCAGTGCAGTGGGGGGGGGGCATATGTTACCACCCTGTAGCGTTTTTTTTTGCGTGTAAATAAACCGCTACTGCTTGGGGTAGCTTTTGGTACATCAATTTTGGACAATGTGTGAAATTTTTGACCCCAGGTCATGTCAGGTCAGGTCACCAGGTCAAGTTAACTGACCAAGCCTAAAAAAGTTTGCAATCATGTCCAGCCTGCAGGGTTTGTCAGAAAGGTTTTAAACTTGGTGGATTGCATGATGTTACGGGCGCCTACAATTTGTATATCTCGGATTTTTTTATATCCGTGACCTAAGGTCAGGTCAGTGTCGTGACCTTTCCATTACAAGTCAATGGAGAAAAATGAAAATGCCTCTAGATCCGTGTGTACGCATAGGAACAGTCCAAATATTTCAGAATCACAATGATTTGGACCACCCGTGATGACCAGGGCGCAGGCGCGGATACAAGGGGGGGCCATGGGGGCCATGGCCCCCCCCCCTTGGCCGATTTTTTTTCAAAAATAAAATAAAAAGTTAAAAAGCTGAAAAGGGGGCCTCCTGAAAATAAAGTGGCTATTCATGTTGAGATGTTGCCTGAACAGCTAGATAAGCTCAATAGACGCAGTTTTTTTTTGGGGGGGGGGGGCCAACAAGTGGGAAGATGGGGCCTCCAACAGGTGGGATTATGGGGGCCTCCTGGTTTCTAATGGCCCCTCCCTTGGAGATTTTCTGGATCCGCCCCTGCCAGGATGTCATTTTGCTGATAGCCTCTAGAAAGGTCATCCGAGGTCATTTGAGGCTACAAACATATTTTTGCCAATAACTCGCGATTGGAAAGAGGTAGAACGCTGGGATGGTCTCATTGCGTTTGTTTTGCCGAGACGCATCAACTGATATGCAACATGACCTTTTCCGGTCAGGTCATGACCTTGACCTGAGGTCAAATTTTCAAGTTGACCTTTCAAGGTCAAATTATAGTTCATTCGACGCGTCTCGGCGAGAGGAACACGATTCTGGCAATAGAAATGTCGTGGCTTTTTGTTGTCGAAAGTTATTGTCGAAAAACACTTTTCGTAAAAACAGCTATTTTTTTAGTTTTTGCCCTCTGGAGGCTAAACCCGTGACCTGAGGTCAATTTTGATAATGACCTTTTCAAAAGAAGAGTTCAAAAGCTATCGATTGCTTTTCCATGCGTTTTTCTAGCTACCATAGTTCCTGAGATAACGGCATGTTTTCTGAAAAATATAATGACCATTGGCAAATTTTGACATTTGATGACCTCTGGTGACCCCAATATTGCTCTAAGATGAAAAATGACTGAAATACTTTCAAACGTACGCATTAAGAGCTATCGACTGCTTTTTACCGCGTCTTTCTAGCCCTTTTAGTTTTTGAGTTAGAGGTGGGTGGTAACATATGCCCCCCCCCCCCCCCACTAGGGCGAAGTTGGCGGAGACCGCCACTGGGGCGCGGGTTAAAACGTGAAATCGCTTCACGGAGTTAAAACGTTCATTCGAAAACTAATGCACCTATTAAGCCTAGCCACTTTCATATTTTTTCATTGAACATTGAAGAAGTGCCGAAACCCAACATTTCCAAGGCTATCATCAGCTATAGTTATCTATGCTTGATAAAGGGTTTCAGATATAATTTCCAGCATCATAGATACTTCGAACGCCCCCCTCCCCCCTGTTCCAATTATCGTTATCGCTCATTGGCTCGGATATCTTCGGTACCTAAAATCGCTCAGTACATACATAAATGTCACTTGATGACATTTATATAATCATCTGTTGCTATCGTATAATGGGCCACATGATCAGTAAGTTATCATGCATTTTTGTCCTTGAATATTATTTTGGTATCGTCCATTTAAACAAATGTTATGTCGTCTGCATTCACTAAACATCTGTCTCTAAAATCCTCACCAGCTCTTCCAGCACCTGTAAATTTATCCACCCTCCGAACCTACTCTAAAACAAAACAAAACTCCTCTGCACATTTGAAACAATCGATCCCTCCCTCCCCCCCCCCCCCCTTCCCTGTTCGGCGCGTGACGGCGGCACCCCTCCGGCCAGCCGGCCGGCGGCGGCGGCCATTAATCTTGATGACGTCATCTGTGCCATAACTCATCGTTTCGTCACTGGATGGCGGTAGCTGTCGGAAGGCAGTCTGGAATCAATCGCGGCGCGGTGCCCGGCAGAGGGCGATTGGGACCGGTGCAGTGGGGGCGGTGGGTGGGCGTTACCGGCTGGGTTGGGAGCTAGGGCAGGGTCAGGGTTAGGGTCATGGAATTCTGGTGTACACTTTTGGCTGATGTTTGTGAGAAGCGGAAGATGCATACTAGAAGTTGAGTTTTCGTTGGAAATGATGGAGCCGGCACTGTCATGCAAACGTTGTTGAGAATCGTTGGTAGCGTAGCTCAGCTGATGGCTTTAGAGAGGTTGTTAGGTGTCTGATGTGGCTAATGGCTTGCAAATGCACACTGCACAGCATGGGCGTAACATAAAATAGGCGCTCGCTTATGCAGGCCCTGTTCCCTGACAGAGTTATTAGATTACCTACATATAGATATCTAGTGAAAACTTTGTGTTATAGAAATACTACAATATAAAACTGCAGGGATTAGGCAGTAGCGGCAGTAGGCACTGCGGCAGCCAGTTCCGGAGAGAGGATGGTCTCAGTTACTGCGGCTCTCAACCCGCGCCCCCTGGGGAGGGGACTATTCATAGCCCCCTCCCGTTTTTCTGCAATAACTTTTAAACCGCTTGACGTATCGCTGCCAAACTTCCAGTACCTTTGGCTGAATCAATTTGACACCTTGTGTCGAAATTTGAACTTCGTATCCATCATAGGTCGGCCGAAAAAGACGTCAGAGTGACGTCATGTTCGGCCGATTTCGGCGCAAAACATTGAACCACGGGAATCGCTCCCAAGAGCTCAGTTTTTGAGCTGGATCCAATTTCTTTGCATTAGAGGACTCAGGATGGACTGCGCTATCAAACTGCTATCTCAAATTTTCAAAATTTGGAAAATTTCGAAAATGATATATATTGAAATTCAAAATTTGTATTTTTATCTTTAAAAAAATACTTTTCGAAAAAAACGTAATATATATGATAGAAAAAATGCCTATGACCTACTCTAGCAATTTTTAGCCAGATATCTTCAAAAATGGCCAAGTTATACGCATTATAGCAAAAATTTCACAATTTTAGATTTTTCAAATCAATTTTTCTGTACAAATTTGACATCGTACACCAATATAAATAGCACCATTGTGTTCCTGAGCTCAAACTGCATCTGATAGACATGTTTTTGTTGAAAAATTTTACTTTGAAATTTGACCTTTTTTGACCGGAAAGTGACCTGACCTCAGCTATATTCAGATGAAAATGGCCTCAAATGACACGGGCGACACCGAATTCGAAATCTATGGCCTAAATGGACCATAAAACATGTGTCACGTGACCGAATTATGACATAAGATTTCCGTGACCTATGATGACTTGACCCTGACCTGAAAATCAATGTATAAATTTGGTACCCTCAGGGTATCTGAAGCATCTGTTCACGAGTGTGTAAACCAAAAATCAGCCTGATCTGACTTGTAAGACGGCAGCCAGAGCCAAAAAGTGAACAAGCCAAATAGCGATAATTTTTACTTTGACCTGACCTGTGACGTCATCGGTGACCTCGAGGTCAATGGAATTAGGTTTCGTACGACAGTTTTTCCGGGGCTGTCAGATGCCGTTTGAATTTTGACGATCGGCCCAGTAGTTTCGGAGTTAGGAGGGGGCTATGAATAGCCCCCCCCCCCCCCCAGTGGGGCGTGTTATATACAGACACCAGTGGTGCGCGGGTCAAGGTAATCGAATCGAATATTACCTTGCCCTCTCAGTACATGGCCCTGAAATGGTATTTTGTCTAAAAACCGAGAGAGCCTAGCCTACTAAGGTTCGCGGGCCAGATACGGACCGCGACTGTCTGTTGCTCGACTCGCGGCTGGAAAAAATCGAAATCAGCTTTAGGTAATAGTTCAAGAACATGTTTTATAATTTTGTCATATGACCCAGGGGAGCTACAACATATAGGTAGTTGTTCAAGCAGTCTCAATGAAACAATTCATTCATTATGATGTCATATTTCGCAAATGCTGATCTGATTGCCATAAAGGTACCGTAAATTCCAATTGTTAATGAGCGAGCTTGTCCGGAGCAACAAAACTTCACTTGCTTTCATCCCGCTGGCATCTAAAAGGGGTTGCCGACCCCTAGCCTAATCCGAGAAAGCAGCCAATTCACTATAAATAGGTATAGGTAAGTATTTCAGATGACTGTCTTACATACAACCTGTCTTGTTTTGAACCTAGACACGTTTACATAGGGTTTGTTGCAAGCTTATATCTCCGTCCGTGATGTTGCAAAAGATGCCAATGGTGCTTAACAATTTACAAAATGATCCCCTCTAAATATTTGAAGACCACTGCAACGAAATTATCGCCAAATTAACGAGCTAAAGCCTCGTCAAATATGCTATGTAAACCGGGTTCCTGTCTTGTTGTCAGAGGGAATGTTCACCGGTCTATCGAAAACCACTCACTTTTAACCATTTCTCGGGAACAGCTATTTAGGCCTTCTCACAGATACAAAAAAGAGTGGATCTTCTTCGCCAGCACAACATGAACTAATATTTAGTGGATTTGTATTTCGAGGGCAATGATGATTCTACCAACACATAACTATGTTACGTGTTTGACAAAAGTGCGGGGAGGGCGGTTCCATTAGGAGCATGAGCTCCTCGGGGTCCCTTGGTGATCGACATGATCGTTTGAGTTTGCGACTGGGTGGCAGCTGTTCCATCGCGGTTCTACCGTCCTCCCTAACAAGTAACAGGATGTTCCCGGCCGCGGCGGTGCACGGTGCACCAGCTGCTTACTGAATCTATACAGCTATGGAACATTTTCCCCATCATTCCATTAAAGTGACCATCCCACCTTAACATTAGTTTTGAGTTGAGATAGCCAAATTGGTGGCCATGGCCTGAAAATACCGGTTTGGGCACTCACAACATTGAAAAATGCTTTAATTCGGAGTTATGGAATTTCAAACTTGCAGTTTTCAGATTCTAAGGGGCTAATGCATTGGTATGCCCCCTTAGAATTTGTGACGTCAGCGGAGATCTAACGATTTTTAAATCTTTTACTAAAACGTTTGGTAGCACGCGGTGGTATATGCTACTTTGCGCGCAACAAATGCCGCACTTTCAAATAAAGTCGCTAGGAACAGCGGAGATACCAAAAAGTAAACAAAAGTAAAAGTCTAATATCTTGAAAACCGGTGAATATTTTTCGATGAAATTTGGTAGATATTCGTTTTCGCTCTTTCTGAACCGAGCGACATCACTTTCATGCCAATTCATTAACTTTTTTGAAGGTGGGAGGGTCCCTTTAACCGCGGCGCTGAAATGGTCGCATGAACATAAGCATAAGCGTGTAGGGCAGCGTGCAGCCGCTCAGGCCCGATTCCACTGCTGTAGTGCGGCACGAATCCTCATATTAACCCGGTTTACATAGCATTTTTGACGAGGCTCTAGCTCGTTAATTTGGCGATAATTTCGATGCAATGGTCTTCAAATATTTAGAGGGGATCATTTTGTAAATTGTTAAGCACCATTGGCATCTTTTGCAACATCACGGACGGAGATATAAGCTTGCAACAAACCCTATGTAAACCGGTCTATTGATGGCTACTGTCACCTGGCGGCCAGGCGCTGAACTAAAGCTTCGCGTCTCGCTGTGAGGTGGCTAAGGCTTGTCTGCGGCCTCTTGCCGGGGAAACAGCGACGGTTCACGGGACCAGTTGGTAAGTGTGCTGGGCTTTTCTATCTAGTGCCTAGCAGTGACGTACCCAAGGGGGGGGGGCACGGGGGCCATGGCCCCCTCCTGAGCGCCAATGGCGCTCAGGGGGCCCCTCAGGCCCCGGTATATTTTTTCAAACACTGGATAAAACGTCTCTTACTAGGAAGAAAAAATGATATCAAAGTTTCAT
Source organism: Amphibalanus amphitrite (assembly GCF_019059575.1). NCBI lineage: Eukaryota > Metazoa > Arthropoda > Thecostraca > Balanomorpha > Balanidae > Amphibalanus > Amphibalanus amphitrite. The sequence continues at coordinate 2,668,149 of NW_024881500.1, read as the reverse complement.
TTATGTGCCCCTGGTTACCCGAGGGGCCCCTGATGACCCGATGGGCCCCTGCAGTCATCCGTGGGCCCCCGGTTTCCTGGGCCCCTGGTCGCCTAGGGGGGCCCCTGGTAGCCGGGGCCTGGTCGCATGGGGGCCCCTGATTGCCTGGGGTCCCTAGTCGCCTAGGGGGCCCTGGTAGCCGGGGGGCCTGGTCGCATGGGGCCCCTGATCTCCTGGGGCCCCTAGTCGCCAAGGGGCCAGGGGGCCCCTGGTAGCGGGGGCCTGGTCGCATGGGGGCCCCTGGTCGCCTGGGCGGCCTGGGGGCCCCCAGGTGACCTAAGGGCCCCTTCGGAAGCAGGTGGCCCCCTCTTGGGCGAAATCCTGGGTACGTGCCTGGTGCCTAGCGGCGGTAGCTATGGTAACTATGCTGTTGATTGGCCCGGATCTGATGCTTGCTTTTCCGTTGTCTTTCATTGTTTTTCCCATTCAGTCATGAACCCGACATGAGAGCAACTAGTCCTTCGCCAGTGAACAGTGAGCACGGGTTTCTGTTACCGTAAAGTAAAAAATGGCACTTTAGCTAATTCTATGGTAGCATTAGTGCATTAAAACATTCTTAGGAACTTTCATTTGATGAAAGTGAACTATCTGGGGCCCATGGAAGTACGAGCTTTGAAGCGTCTCTGCAGAACAGGAGTCGAGAGGGCTGTTTCATCAGTCATCCTTTAGCTGATAACTACTAAAGGGTTTTAGCTGAAGAGCTCAAAGGTCAGCCCTCGCCGGGCCAGAGGGATGTCTGGACGCTCCCTTCCTGTGTTTATCCTCGGAATTTTGATATCGGTGAGCTAAGATTAGGTCAATCTTGCGACCTCTCCATTATAAATCAATGGGAGGACGTTGCACTGCGCTCCTTTTAGTAGACGGAAGTTATTCTAAGCACTCAGCTCATCAGGTAACAGTTATGCATGACACAACGAATCAGAAAAATGCACCTTTGACTCCTCTTTATACCCCTGAGGTCATCTTAGGTCACGAAAGGTCTCCAGCAGTTTCGACAATAACTTTTGATAGACATGCCAGAGCGACGGAAACACCTTGGATACTTTCAGCTCATATTTACCGATCAACTTATATGCAGCATGACCTTTTCCGGTCTGGGCATGACCTTGACCTTGGGTCAAAATTTTCCAAATGAACATAAAAAACAAATTATGAGTCATCCGACGCATCTCGACGAGAGGAATACGGTGTCGATAAAATAAATATCGTGGAAGTTTTTAGTCAAAAGCTCTTGCACTTGGAGAAAATAGTAAACGCATTAAAGTTAAGCGTTATTGCCCTCTTGAGCCTAAATCATTGCTATTAGGCCAAATAGGAGGGCAGCAAAAAAACGTTAGAAAGACTATCTAATGAGCTTTTCAACCGCACTGTACCTCTATTTGTTCCCGAGCTGTACGCCGATTTTTAAAAATGGAATAGGCGATATCTCACTTTTTTACCCCTCGGGGGCATTCCACGATAGATCGACCAAAGCCGTACAACCTCATATTTTATTTTTTGCTTAGAATTGGTCTAATAGGTTGTGATGGGCGGGGAAGCCAGCTGTGCCAAGGATTTTTTTCTTCGAACAACGGTTTCCGAGATACAGCCTGAGGCAATTCCTGGAGGTCACGCTGCAACTCTATGTTTGGCGGCTTATAACTCAGAAACTATTGGTTTTCTATGGTAAAAACTTCATATGGTTCAACTCGCAATCAACCAACAAACGTTTTGGCTATCTCGGATTTTCGATTTTTGAAAATTTTGATCACGTGACATCTTGACCTTTTTTCGAAGAGTGACCTTGATATTTTCCCAACTGAAAGTCGCAATTATGTCTGATGACGATTAAAGCCTTACAATTGTCATTCATATGCGACAATAAAAAAGTGGCTTTCGGCCCGCATTGACCTGAGATCAGGTCATTTTTGTGACCTGTCCTTTATAAGTCAATGGCAGAAATATCGGCTACCACCGAAACGCATCTGACCGGTTCAAATACTTTGGAATCATGTTGAGTTAGGCTATTATTGATGGCACTGGTGCAGCTTTGTATCAGTGACCCACTGAAAGGTCATCCGAGGTCACGCGTTGAGCACACAATAATTTTCCGTTTTTGGCTGTACCTTTTGATCTAATAAAGAAAGAGACGTAGAATAGGCACGAATGCGTTTGCTTTCGCCTAGCGCCAGTTCGTTTTGAATTTCAATACCGATGACCTAAGGTCAGGTCAATTTCTTGACCACCCCATTATAAGTCAATTGGGGAAAGATCAGCTCCCTTATTTTTACACTAAAACGCGTCGGAATTACCTAATATACCATGAGTGACTTCACATACGACTAACTCTGACTACCTTGAGACCTTTTTTGCTCTTGGTCAACTGTGACGTTGCTCTTGGGTCATGTGACGTCATTAAAGGTCACCAAATGTTTTTTGCTAATAACTCCTTACAGGTTTGAGATACAGCCGCGCGGATAGGCTCATTGTGTTCAGCTTGTCAAGGCCCATCGAATGATATATATGATGACCTTAAGGTCACGTGACCTAAGGTCAACTTTTGATCTTGACCTTTGGATGTCAACATACACATGTGTCGATGCGGATCGACGAGAGGATCACGATGGTGCTATTAGTTTGTTCCTAGCTGGGATACTTTGAAAGTTATTCGAGAAAAAACTTCATATAAATGTAGTGCCGCCATTTAGACTTTCTTTTTACCCCTGTGACGTCATCTTTGACCTGACCTGAAAATGACCTGAGTAAAAATTGTAGACCTTATCCATGTGTACCCTGTGCCGTTTACCGCTTGTCGCTATCTTGCTTTGTTCTCGAGATCTCGCTGTCGCTCCCGCTCGTAATAATGGGAAGGTCATAAAAATGACCTGACCTGAGGTCAACGCAGGCCGAAAGCCACTTTTTTATTATCGCATATGAATGACAATTGATAAGGCTTTAGTCGTCATCAGACAAAATTGCGACTTTCAGTTGGGAAAATATCAAGGTCACTCTTCGAAAAAAGGTCAAGATGTCACGTGATCAAAATTTTCAAAAATCGAAAATCCGAGATAGCCAAAACGTTTGTTGGTTGATTGCGAGTTTAACCATATAAAGTTTTTACCATAGAAAACCAATAGTTTCTGAGTTATAAGCCGCCAAACATAGGGTTGCAGCATGACCTCCAGCAACTGCCCGAGGCTATATCTCGGAAACCGTTGTTCGAAGAAAAAATCCTTGCCACAGCTGGGTTCCCCGCCCATCACAACCCATTAGACCAATTTTAAGCAAAAAATAAAATCTGAGGGTGTAAATTTTATTATTTTTTGGTCGATCTATCGTGGAATGCCCCCCTCGTGACCTGAGTTTTGACTTGACATGAAAATTTATTGTGGTCTTTATTCATGATTTTTAACGTTCTTTCGGACAATACTTACAGCGTGTCGCTACTCGCTACGTGGCCAAGGAGCCGAGTTAGAGGGGGTGTTCAGACACCCCCGGCGCAGCGCGAATGGCGCCGAGCACCAGTGCAGTCTACTTTAACACAAATGCTTTAACCCTAGCCGGTCCTATTGGTTTTCTACATACGCGCCGGCTGAGCGCGTGTGTAGATACATACGCGCCGGCCGCGCCGGTCGAGTTGGTACGACCCCCCTCGCCGTTTCGCCCCTGATGGAGCTAGAGCGTCGCGGAAAAAAAACTAGCGTGTGCGCCGTTACGAGTCGCAATCACTGGTATCCGATTTACAGGTCTCATGTCAACCGGTGACGTTTGAGGTCAGGTCAAGTAACCCTAGGCACAAATAAATTATTTTTAATTATAAGTCATAAATTATTTTGCAAAACATGGTCGCAGAGCTGCGATTTTGGCATCATCGTGTTCGCCTTGCTCAGGTGCGTCGAAGGGTATGCTTTTTCGGGTGAGGTCAGCTTGAGGTGTTGACCTCGGGTCAAGGTCAGGTCAGCGCCCTCCCGTTCACCAAACTGGTCAAAGGAGGTCATGCTACATATAATTCGACTCGACAGGTCTTCCTGAGTCCACTGGTGGCTTTCCCGACTTGCTAGCTCAATTTGATCGGGAGTTATTGACGAAAAGCTCTTATGACCCAAGTGACGTCATGAATGACGTCACGCAAGGTCAACAATGCAAAAGTGAGGCATCAGACATTCTTGCAAGGAGTGCAAGAAATCACGATTCCGTGTGCTTGGGGTAGTTTGAGATCGTTCCTAGTCCTGACGCTAAAATAGCAGTTATCATTTTTTCGCATTGACTTATAATGGTGAGATCACGTGACCGACCTGACCTCATGTGACCTTTAGGAAAAATGTGCGACATACAAGTTGTGAGACCTATAGAGGATACTACATCCTGTAAGATTCATCTCCCTGTGAAAGTTCTTCTGGTACTCAGGCCGTTGCGAGGTTGCGACATCTGAGGACCGTGCAGAGGTTCACTTATGATGTCATAGGTCAGTGACCTCACCTAACCTGAAAATGCCGTTGGTGTTACAAGATGCGGCTTGGATCAAAGGTCAGGTATGCCAAGTTTCAGCTCTCTATCTTTGACGTGTTTGGAGTTATCGCGAAAAATCCTATGGGGGCGGCACCCGCCCCCTCCCTCGGCCGGCGAGGGCTAATTTTTAGACGCTATCGTAGCGCGTATCAAGAAGTGCTATAATGCTAAGGTAATGCTATGCATAAGGGGTCATAATTTCGTATGCATTAAGGCAGTTGCTGTCACGTTAGCATCTTTGTTTTTGTGCAAGAAACACTGCTATCGGGCACTGCTCATGCTAAGCGAATGATAACGGTGCGCTCAGTATCGACAAAGTCGACGAAATCGACTCTTTTAAGTATTGACTCAATCGTCGAAATGCGCATTGAGCATCGGCTGCGGATCCGTCTGCAACTTTGCCAATAACTCTGGGATAAATGTGAGCGGAATTTGAACCGAAAGCTATTCAGGATCTCTTTTGTTTGTTTTAGCGGTGGCGACAAGAACACTCTGCAGCTGGTGCAAACGTCAAAGTCATACATAGTTCTGTCATACGTCATAGTTCTGAGATAATCGCGAGAAAAAAAAAACGAAGAGAGCACAATGGAATTATATTCACCACGTCACAAGTTATTATAAGCAATGAAAATAGCCTGCTGCAAAACTAACTGACACCTCTTCGTTTTGCACGTGGCACACTGGCACGTGCATAAGGGGTCACCCACATGCATCAGATATAGTCCAATACTCGGTAGAAGGAATGAAGCTACCCTACAAAAACTACCGCATGTAAATCGGTCAAGTGGTTGCTGAGATATAAGCGTCGCAAAAGTGTGACCACGGCCGGCCAGCCGGCCGCTCATGGTCATGGAGTTACCAGAAATGGTAAAAAATGTACTCAGAAATTTCCGTTATTCTACGTAAGACTCCGCTAGCTTCGCTCGCTCCGTAATAATAAAAAAATTGATTAGAGATTGAATCGTCCCAAGAAATGAAAGCTTCAGCCTTACTCTCTCTCTCTCTCTCTCTCTCTCTCTCTCTCTCTCTCTCTCTCTCTCTCTCTCTCTCTCTCTCTCTCTCTCTCTCTCTCTCTCTCTCTCTCTCTCTCTCTCTCTCTCTCTCTCTCTCTCTCTCTCTCTCTCTCCCTCTCTCCTGCCACTCAAACCCGCAGCGTTATCAGTCGATCGCGCCAACAATAGTCTCTGATCAGGTATTTTGGCAAGCCATGCGCGGCATTTTCCACCCATCCGCATACAGCTGTCGTTGTGTTTAGGTCGCGCCTGTTTTGCCCAGATAAAAGACAGATCGGTGTGCCGCGCCAACTGACACGGCGCGCCACAGATGCGCCACGTTGAGTGACAAACACGCCGCGAGCGCGCCCGACGCGCCCGCTCGCCGGCCCAGTGCCACCGGTGACGTCACGGAAGACTCAGCTGGCTGATATGGTCTTGTGTCGGCGTTGGAGTCACCACGCTCAGCGATTTCAAAGTGATGTGAAATGGTGGTGCCAGGGGTGGAGTGTCGTCTTGCTTTTCGATTCATTTCTAGCAATTAGTTTGAGCGGGTCATTAGGTGTTGAAAGAATCTGATTCATGTTTACATTACATTGTCTATAAGTCACTAAGTTATATAAGAAATACCCAATCCTGAATCCACGATGAATAGAAGAAGACGTTGCTTTGTTCTAAAACATATAGCTCTCCATGTAACATGTCAGCGGTCAGCACTTCAATAGGGGAAGGTGGGGTAAGACGGCCCAGCGGGGCAAGACGGACCACCAGCCCTCCCGGCTGAACCGCTGCTGGTATCTACTGCTTTATGCACTCACTATGTTTGTTTTCCTTCGTAACAATGGCCACCTTGAGCTCATGCTGCTAGGATGCATAGCTTTTGAGTTATTGAGAAAAATGTTGTTTTTCGTCAAACCGATCTAATATAAGAGCAGGGTTGTATACCAATCAAGTCGATTGAATTGATTGATTTGTTTCAACGCGTATTTTGAGTTGATTGGATTGAGTCGATTGACTTTTCGAGATGACTGGTTGACTGACTCGTTTGACTTTAGCGACTGGTTGACTGATTTGATTCCTGAAAATAAGAGTGACTCGTATGATTGAGTCGATTGAAAGGAAAGTTCAAATAACTTTTAGTTGACGAAAAATAATGACACCAATTGATGACATCAAAGATCACAAAACTACACTGAAAACTGCTTGTCATCACAACTGCAATATGGGGTAGATGACCAAATAAAGAACAGGGCCTAAACATGAACAGCCAACTTTGCCTTTCAACTGCAATAACTGCACCAATCCTGGTGATAGAACCTGGCGATGCACCTACCTACCTTTCTGCACTCAGCAGGAAACGTTTTTTTTTTTTAATCCAGATGATAAAGTGCAAGGCCCTATATACTAATAAAGTGTGATTAATTGATAATTCACATCTCCACATCTCCTCAGAAACAACCCACTGAACTATAAATATCTGAAACCCCTACAAAAATAACTGAAACAAAAGCGCCGTTTTCGTCTCGCTATTTACGTTTACGTGTCTAATTAATAGCTAATTTGCTGCATTGTTTAAAGTGACCATCCCACCTTAACATTAGTTTTGAGTTGAGATAGCCAAATTGGTGGTCATGGCCTGAAAATACCGGTTTGGGCACTCACAACATCGAAAAATGCTTTAATTCGGAGATATGGAATTTCAAACTTGCAGTTTTCGGATTCTAAGGGGCTAATGCATTGGTATGCCCCCTTAGAATTTGTGACGTCAGCGGAGGTCTAACAGTTTTTAAATCTTTTACTAAAACGTTTGGTAGCACGCGGTGGTATATGCTGCTTTGCGCGCAACAAATGCCGCACTTTCAAATAAAGTCGCTAGGAACAGCGGAGATCCCAAAAAGTAAACAAAAGTAAACGTCTAATATCTTGAAAACCGGTGAATATTTTTCGATGAAATTTGGTACATATTCGTTTTCGCTCTTTCTGAACCGAGCGACATCACTTTCATGTCAATTCATTAACTTTTTTGAAGGTGGGAGGGTCCCTTTAATTTGCAGCAGAACGTTTGTTGATCCTTTTCTCCTGAGAGCCTTAGCATAACATATTTAATATATTTCATTTTCCTTGAAATATTTTACCGAATATTATTAAGTGGTTTTATTTCAAATAAAATAATAACTAAAACGAAATTGGTGTTGTACAACCGATTTATTTTATGATGATCTACCATACTACATGATAATCAATGACGTCATCTTACCAAAAAATCAAAAGACGTAGAATAAGGATTTATAAAAGCTTAGCATACTTATTGGCAAAACGTTTTCATGCAGTCGCACCGTGCCGTTTTCGCGTTTTAATTTTCCTCGTTCCCACTTCCTTTGTCCTTAACTTATACTGTGGTTCCAGAGTTCCTGTCCTCTCCATTTCCTTTTAAATATATTTTTAATCCTCATCCCTATCCCCCAGTCCTAACAGTTTCAAATTGTATTGCAATAAAATTCAAACACAAATGTTGTGAATTCTTCACATAGGTACCTAACACTGACATGCCACGTCCAGAGTCGTGGACCGCTAAATACTTCAAATATCTTCCTTCCCAATCTGACAACATCCCACGTCTCAAATGCACATTGTGTGGAAAGATTTTTCAGGCTGCCCGTCAGTCTCTGTCTAACCAAAACCGTCACATACAGGTAAGATATTTATTTCTTGAATGTTCATTATGACATGTATGACTAGATAAGTGAAACTTTTTAAATATAAAGGTACTGTATTATAGAAAGCCTCCGCAAACGCGTTTCGAATATATCATCTTCAGTGCTAGCTTCCCATAATACAAAAAGAAAATGGTACAAAAGTTCACAACACATCGCAAATACACACTCTGCAATTTTTTCCCACAATATCACGGGTAGAATGTTTTTATATACTTCTGGAATGCAAGACCGCAAATCGCCCCTCCTAAGGTGTAAAAGCCCCCCTTATGGTTCGTACATGACACACTTTGAATTAATGCCGACTCAAGAATTTTTCTGTGCGATCTCTTCAGACCTGATTTCACCGCACTGGCTTTATCCCACTTAGGTAGGTGACCCTCTGTTTCGGCATGTAACGTAATTGAGTTAGACAAATTATGATTTATCAAATCACGCTTGTGTTCAGTTACTCTGGTTTTAAGCCCTCTGTAAGTTTCACCGATATATACTTTTGGGCAGCCCCCACAAGGAATTTGGTAGACTACGCTGTTCGCCCTTCGCTGTCCTTCAGTTCCTCCCTTAATCGCATAAGTTCCTCCCATAATCGCATAAACGCATAAGAAAGAAGAAAGAACAAGCAAATACAAGGAACCAAAATGAAGAAAGACAGCAGAAAAGCAAACGAGTCATTGTTGTGCCACACTCTGAACAAGTGCAATGCTTAGCAAAAGGGTTAAAACAGGCAGGTGTTAGGCTGATAGAAAAATCTGGAACAAAAATAGGTGACATGATTAAGGGAGGAACTGAAGGACAGCGAAGGGCGAACAGCGTAGTCTACCAAATTCCTTGTGGGGGCTGCCCAAAAGTATATATCGGTGAAACTTACAGAGGGCTTAAAACCAGAGTAACTGAACACAAGCGTGATTTGATAAATCATAATTTGTCTAACTCAATTACGTTACATGCCGAAACAGAGGGTCACCTACCTAAGTGGGATAAAGCCAGTGCGGTGAAATCAGGTCTGAAGAGATCGCACAGAAAAATTCTTGAGTCGGCATTAATTCAAAGTGTGTCATGTACGAACCATAAGGGGGGCTTTTACACCTTAGGAGGGGCGATTTGCGGTCTTGCATTCCAGAAGTATATAAAAACATTCTACCCGTGATATTGTGGGAAAAAATTGCAGAGTGTGTATTTGCGATGTGTTGTGAACTTTTGTACCATTTTCTTTTTGTATTATGGGAAGCTAGCACTGAAGATGATATATTCGAAACGCGTTTGCGGAGGCTTTCTATAATACAGTACCTTTATATTTAAAAAGTTTCACTTATCTAGTCATATTTATTTCTATTTCCCTATGGTTAATATGTTATTGATGCATATAATCCATTGAAATAGACATGGTGTATAGGGTAAATGGCCAAATCACGAACACTGCCAAAATCCGAGCAGCCAACTTTCAACTGCAATATCTGATATTTAGTGTAAATGGAGTTGTGGAATATGGCCAAAATTAAATTGACAACTTTTAGGTGAAAGGTGGTGATTTGGGTTAAGGGGCGAGTCAACTACTGGGCTATTTTGCACCCATTAAATGATACTTTTGCTCCAATTCTACCCATTGAACCTCAATATCATGATCCACCTGTCCATCACTAGGTATCCTTCCTTATTACATAAAAACTTTGAATGGCATGGCAATTTATAATTTTAAATGACAATATTTTTATGTTTCTTCTGTAGGTAGGTAGGTAGGTAGGTACACCAGACTGCTATGGACACTTTTCCAAGTTGGTGGGGAAAAAAACCTAATGTATGTCTTGGTTTGAGTCGTTTGATTGAGTTGATTGATTCCTTTCATTGTCGCGTTTGAGTCGATTGAATCAATTCCCGAAAACTGCTCTGACTTGATTGATTTGATTGGTTTCCCAAATTTGTCGTGATTGAATTGATTGCTATTGACTGAGTCGTATACAACCCTGTATAAGAGGTCTACGGGTGATTCAATTACGGCGCCTTTCTTGCATGATTAGTTTCTATTTTGCACTTAACTGTGAAGAACAAAGTTATAAACTTAGTTATAGTCACACTTTAGGAAAGGCAAGGTTTTGCAATGTTGGGCTATTTGACATATACGTCATGATAATGACAGAATTTAGATTTGGGGCAAGACGGACCACTGTGGTCCATCTTACCCTGTGGTGGTCCATTGTACCCTGCATATGGAAAGTTCTTTTCCAAAACATTGATACAAGTTTAAGTAAGCTAATTTTTCAGGAAGGAGTCTTTGTTGCATGTGTGAGCCATGCATGCAAGTGCTCAGTTAGCATGCATTCATGCCAAACGACAATCAACACACATGTTCCCAGCTTTTAGCTGCACTTCCATCACACATGAGTAAAGAATAAAGGCTCATTTTGTTATTTTACCATTTTGGTTACTTTTTCTTACAAGAGTACAGAGCAGAAGTGTAACACACATGAACTGATAGCAGGCACTGCTGGGTGGTCCGTCTTACCCCACGTTTTTTCTTGTCTGAGTTTTTGACATGTCCCTCTTTAAGAGCATCCATCACCTAGATGTCTTTAATTTGAAATGTAGTCTTTACACATATCAACAGAGGAAGGATTGAGCATTCCGAAGACTATAAATAATATGAATTACGAGAGCAGTGTAGCAAGATATGCGGCCTCAAACCTTAGCTGGTCCGTCTTACCCCACCTTCCCCTATTACATAATTGGTCCATTGCTTCTTCCGTTCGAACATTTCAGTCCTCACAAAGAGAAATTATGATGATGATCTCGAACAGCAATGATCTGTGATCGCACAGTAACTACCTAATTGCCATTGAGACTAATGGTTTCCGTTAGGGGATTGCATCTAATCCATCTCAGTGGCATTGTTTCTGACTTTCTTAGCTATCAGCTTTCCTCTTGGTCTGTTCTCGCCTCTTGCTCTTTCAATGCGCTTTTTATCATGTCAACTGTTTGATCGTCGACTGTTTCGGTACCGTCATTACTATTGCACCCGTCGCCCATTGTTGTCCTCACCCAACCCTCATCCACTGAGCGCTGCACCCCAAGTTTCGACTCCAATATTGATGACGTCACTATTCAGCTGGACAATATGTCCGCAATCAGTGACACCAGCGTCTACAGACAGTCACGGGGCTGCCGGCTGCGTCAGCTTCAGGTCAGGGTTCGAACCCAACACGCCCAGGCTGTGGGAAAGAAACAGGAACGGCGATTTGGGAGGAAGCGTTGCAGGGACACTAATAAGAGAGATCTGGTATCTTTGCTCTTCTCGATTTACCTCTCACTTATCCATGACGCATCGTATTCGTAATGCAATATAATTTAAGTTGATAAAACATGAAGTTCGTCTCGCCCTGATACTACATAAATAAATAATGACAGTTGTCTGCAATCAGCTAACTAACAAGTTGGCCTTTTTTAGTGTTGACGAATTCAATAGCACCTGTCTCTAGTAAACAATATTTTGGTACCTTTTACTATGTTTATCGAGCGGTGCTAGTCCTTGCATGTCTCTCTCTCTCTCTCTCTCTCTCTCTCTCTCTCTCTCTCTCTCTCTCTCTCTCTCTCTCTCTCTCTCTCTCTCTCTCCCTCTCTCTCTCTCTTTCTCTCCCACTCCCTCTCCCTCTCTCTCTCTCTCTCTCTCTCTCTCTCTCTCTCTCTCTCTCTCTCTCTCTCCCTGCTGCCGCCCCAGGGCCTGTCCGTTCCCTAGGACCGCTGATCGCATGTGTCTGCGGCTGGCCCGCGCTCCACGCGCTGCCCCGACCGCGCGGGGGCGGCGTGGGTGCGTGTGCCGTGTGCGCGCGGGCTGGTGCGTCCGGGCCGCGGCTCCGCCGCCCCCGGCACTGGATAATAAGAAAATAGCATTCTTGGTGTGGCGATCCATCATTCCCGTCGGCGCGGTGGTGTCCCACCCCTTCCCGGGCCGGCTGGGGCCCGAAGCGCCGCTCCACCGCCGCCGCCGCCGCCGCCGCCGCCGCCGCCGCCGAGCCGAGCACGCAACAAACCTATCCAATCGCTGTGGGCCGCGCGCTGCCGGCGGCAGCCACACGCCGCCGTCGCATCGCATCACGGCGCAACAAAGACGGATGGCGCACAGACGACGGCGGGCGCGTTTCCTGGCGCTCGCCGACGGGAGAGGTGCTGGCTTTTGGGAGATTAATATTGTAATTGCTTGGCCAGTATTGTGCTTAAGCCAGCAACCAACAAGCATGGCAAATTGATCTAGAACAAAGGATCTTTGTTGTGTGCATAAAGCATCTCGTATCAAGAAAAGTATTTCTTCACAGGTGTATCGGCCTTGGTTGTATCATTTCGATGACCAGGGCTGGTAAAAATGGTTTTGGTGGCTCTGACCAAATTTTCGGCCATGAAAAGTGGCTCCTAACACTCGTAACAGAAAAGGCTTGAAAGTGCAGTGAACAACGTCCTTTTTCAGGAACACCTTAAACATCATCAGTAACTATGTTAGTTTTACTTATAGCTCACTGATGTGTCCTGATTTTGGGACATCGGCTGGTGTCAAACACAGCAAAAGAATGTAGGTATATAATTTCTTCTACTTTTGTTTAAGCTGGTTGGTGACAGAAATGTAAGGCATATGCATGTAAGGCAATGAATGTTGTTGACAAAAAATATAATACTGACTCACCAACAAAGGAAATTTCATCATCTCGCCCACTAGCATAGATCTTCCGCAGGCTGGTCATTGTGTGTGTCATCTGAGATACAAATGATTGATGACGTCCTAAGCTGAGAACTGAAACACAAAGGCATTATTAGTCTTATATTAATTTTAGTTACAAAATGCCTGAAATATAAATCAGTATTGCTTATATAAGCATATTTCGAGTATGACGTACCAAAAAGAAAAACATGCAGAAGAGGAACATACCTTGATATTCAAAATTTAATTTAATTTAGTACCTAACAAATGTGCTGACCATACTGGGTTGGTTGGCAAATAAATATGAGTATCGTTAGCAACTTGAGATAGGTATCCGTCTGCATGTTCAAAATAAAAACAAGCGCCATATTTATGTCTAGCTCCACAGTCCACAGCTTGATCAGCTTAAAATATTGAGGTAGGTGGTCTATGATATTGCTATGAGATGTACTATACAGAAGAGGAGCAACTTCAAATCCAATCGAACAACCAACATACCATGAAATGTACAGTTTGCCTGTGCCGCAACCCTGCACGAAACTTGACATTGATAAAAATGAAAAGGCCACTTGAATATCATTATTTGTGTTCTAAACTAGTCGATAATACAGTGAACCGCCAATGGTAGAAGGCTCTGTGGCTCCCCGTTCCCTCAACACTATGGTCCTCATCAACTGATAAAAGTTACGGAGCCCTATTCTCCGTAGTGTTAATGCTGGAAATCGACTGATGGCTCTTCGACTGGTGAATGCTGACGCTGTTCGCGGTAAGCATTTACAGCTATTCTGAATATTCTACCAGCTTTGTACTTTGTAGACAAACATTGCGCATAAGACTTCATTGGGAAATTGAATGCTGTTACTAATTTAATATTTGTGCTCAGGCATCTTGTATTTTGAGGTTTGTCGTAGAAATAAAATGAAAATACGATACAAAACTTAGCAGTTATCCTGCACATGCATACTTGCGTTGAAACGCTTATTTCTGGCTCCCTAAATCGCTTGTACAGCTATTGTTCTGGCTCCGATATTATCAGCGAATCGGCGCTTTTTACCAGCCCTGTCGATGACACTGGCTATGTTAACCGTTTCTCGATTCTTTTTTTTTAATTAAGAAAATAATTGCTACCTTCAATGCAAGCACAAAAGGACAGCTAGCGATAAAAGTTGAGCATTGAATATTATGACCAGTGACCGTTGATCACAGCACTGCAACTTGCTAATCTTACCCCGACTTAGTAACGTTTATAGCTCATGAAAGTAATTTTCTGTATAGGTATGTAACTAGATATATTGGACAGATATGTACGTAGTAAAGAGCAAGTAGCCTCCGAATATAGGTATTCATGAAGCAATTACATATAAGTAAGCGGACCGATTTCGTCTATCAAAGACTTCTTCAGCGTTTTAAAACGTATAACGTTTTTAAACGTAGAACTTTATACGTTTTTGAAAAAGCGCTGCAGAAGTCTTTGCTAGAAGAAACCGGTCCGCTTATTTATATGAAATTGCCTATTGAAGCTTTTAATACAAGTAATTTTATGTTTTTGATATACTGATAGGTACACTTTTCCCATTACTGGCTTACGGAGTACGGACGCGAAACTCATCAGTGCTGCTGATTTTGCGGATACCTACTGAAGATATTCGTGTGGTATTGCAAGCATCTCTTATTTGAAGCTTGATTATTATAATAGCCCGTTTCACGATGGACATCTGGTACGCATTTGGTGCAAATTATGTGCAGATTTGGCGCAGATTTGGTCAAAATATGTTATTGTGTTTCTTAATAGGATCACATGCTGATTATCCCGCGCCCCACTGGGGGGGGGGGCTATTTATAGCCCCCCCTCCCGTTTTTCTGCAATAACTTCCTAACCGCTTGACGTATCGACGCTAAACTTTCAGTACCTTCGGCCGCATCAATTTGACACCTTGTGTCAAAATTTGAACTTCCTAGCTACCATAGGTCGGCCGGAAATGACGTCAGAGTGACGTCATGTTCGGCCGATTTCGACGCAAAACATTGAACCACGGCAATCGCTCTCAAGGGCTCAGTTTTTAAGCTAGATCCAATTTCTTTACATGTGAGGGCTCAAAATAGACTGCGCTATCAAACTGCTATCTCGGATTTTCGAAATTTTGAAAATTTTGAAAATTTTATAAAATAAAATTCAAAATTTACATTTTTACATTTTTTCAAAACGTTTTTGAATTTTCGAAAAAACCGGAATATATGTGATAGAACGCGTTATTATGACTAACTCTAGCAAGTTTTAGCTAAATATCTTCAAAAATGGCCAAGTTATACGCATTATTGCAAAAAATTAACAATTATTAATTTTTCAAATCAATTTTTCAGCACGTATTTGACATCGTACGCCAATATAAATAGCACCATCGTGTTCCTGAGCTCAAACTGCATCCAATAGACACCTTTTCTGTTGAAAAATTCAATCTTCAAAATTTGACCTTTTTTGACCTGAAAGTGACCTGACCTAAGCTAAATTCGACTCAAAATGACCTCGAATGACACAGACGACATCAAATTCGAAATCTTTGGCCTAAATGGACCATAAAACATGTGTCACGTGACCGACGCATGATATAATATTTTCGTGACCTGTGATGACCTGACCTTGACCTGAAAATCAAAATACAAGTTTGGTACCCTCAGGGTATCTAGAGCATCTGTTCACGAGTGTGTGAACAAAAAATGAGCCTGATCTGACTTGTAAGACGGCGGCCAGAGCCCAAAACGTGAACAAGCCAAAATGCTAATAATTTTTACTTTGACCTGACCTGTGACGTCATCGGTGACCTCGAGGTCAATGAAATTAGGTTTCGCTCGACAGTTTTTCCGGGGCTATCAGACTCCGTTTGAATTTTGACGATCGGGCCAGTAGTTTCGGAGTTAGGAGGGGGGCTATGAATAGCCCCCCCCCCCCCAGTAGGGCGTGTTACACGCAGACCCCAGTGGGGCGCGGGTTATTTAGGGACATATTTGTGTTATGAGGTTATCGGTGGAGCCAAAAATAACTAAATGCACTTACTTGTATTGACGTTTCGGTTTCAAACAACCTTCGTCAGAATAGAATTACACGTTACAATATATCAAATGCACATATTTCAAACATACTGAGAACATAGCAGAGATGAATTCAAACTGCGTCAACACTGGCTATGTTTAAAGTATTCGTGGAACGTGACACTTATAGTTTTTGTTCATCCTACTTGTAGTGCTATTTTTGCAGTATATTTTGATAGCGTGAAGAACCCAGCTCTCGTGTTTGTTGTCTCTTCAAGACGGATGAACGCTGCTTCAACCGCTCTTCTTAGTTGTCTGCTGGCGCATTCCCGCAAAACTGAAGCCCCATCCCACCTTGGTAAATGGTCAGACTCTTCCATATGTAGAACCATGGCGTTACTCAATCGATGGTCCCGTATATCTCTTTTGTGCTCTGTCAGGCGAGTTTTGAGCCCCCTTCCCGTCTCCCCTATGTATTTCTTATGACACCCCCCCCCCCCACATGGTATTTGGTAAACTACGCTGATATTGAAAAGGAGTCGACAGGTCAGCTTCCATTCCTGGACGTAGTAGTGATCAGAGATGGACCAACCGTGAAGTACAAAGTCTATAGAAAGCCAACTTCCAAAGAAGATTACATCCATTTTTATTCAGGCCATCACATGCGATACAAACGTGGGATTGTAATTGGCTTCTTTCTGCGCGCATATAGGATCTGTAGCCCAGAGTATCTAGGAGAGGAGGTGAACCATATTTTTTCTAAGTTCACCGACCTGATGTACACAAAGGGTCTTCTCCTACAGCTCAAGAAGAAGGCACATGAAATTTGGAAACGCCCACCCAAGAGCAGATCAAACCAAGGTGAAACAGCGAAACAGAACAAGCCAGATAGGCACATCAGCATCCCTAATTTCAGAGGGGTCGACACCATTGCTCAAAACCTGGAAAAGACAGGAATACGAGTCGTAATAACCACAGGAAAGAAGAGCGGCGAAATTATCAGAAGTAAACCAACGACCGGCAACGTAGAAAAGATCAGCGTAGTTTACCAAATACCATGTGGGGGGTGTCATAAGAAATACATAGGGGAGACGGGAAGGGGGCTCAAAACTCGCCTGACAGAGCACAAAAGAGATATACGGGACCATCGATTGAGTAACGCCATGGTTCTACATATGGAAGAGTCTGACCATTTACCAAGGTGGGATGGGGCTTCAGTTTTGCGGGAATGCGCCAGCAGACAACTAAGAAGAGCGGTTGAAGCAGCGTTCATCCGTCTTGAAGAGACAACAAACACGAGAGCTGGGTTCTTCACGCTATCAAAATATACTGCAAAAATAGCACTACAAGTAGGATGAACAAAAACTATAAGTGTCACGTTCCACGAATACTTTAAACATAGCCAGTGTTGACGCAGTTTGAATTCATCTCTGCTATGTTCTCAGTGTGTTTGAAATATGTGCATTTTATATATTGTAACGTGTAATTCTATTCTGACGAAGGTTGTTTGAAACCGAAACGTCAATACAAGTAAGTGCATTTAGTTATTTCTGGCTCCACCGATAACCTCGTAACATTAATAGGATCAGTTTGGGTTGCAGAGATGCTTATATACCACATTAATGAGACTATAAGACATTATTTTCGATTTAAACTCTGAATTAAATTCATGATATAAAAATGCGTGTTGTAACAGAGATTTGATTCAGATTTGGCCAAATTAGGTACATTCGCCATATAACCCGTCGTGAAAACGGCTAATACCAATCCTGTATAGGATCAATGGGTCACATTCCGGATAAATCCAGGCGTTTCATCCGGTCATCTTCCAGTCTCCTGGAACGAAACTGGCGCGCGGCATCTGGTCGCGGCTAAATCGGCGCACAAAGCGGCGCGATCCGCCGCAGCGCGCCGCTGCTCGCCGCCGCCGGCCGCGCCGCGTGCGGGTTTTAATTTACCGCTGGACACCATGATGTATCTGCTGTAGTAACGCTGATGGATGAATTAAACAACAAGTGTTTAATGTCCGAGTATGCGGCGCCGGCGGAGAAGTGGGGCGCCGCCCGGCGGGACCCGCGGCCAACCGACCGGCATCCATCTTGGGAGGGTGCCCCCGGCGAGAGCTGGGAGTCACTCCCTCCAGAGGAGAGGTGGAAAGGGTGGAAAAGGTGGAGAGTGGAAATCTGGCGGAATAACAGCGGACGGACGATGCTATAGTCTGTTCCATATCAACCTTGCAGTCGGAGTTTCTTCGGCCGATCGCTCCTCCGCTCACAATTTGCGTAATGTAAGAGCTGTATATACGAGTACAGAAATCACACACTGCTTTCAGCAGGGCACTTCGGCTGCAAGCTTGGAACGGAACAGAGTATAGTGACGGATGATAGAACCTGGTAGGAAACTCCTACTCCTTTAACATTACGGACAGCGTTCCGAGCGATCGACCTGCCAGTTGCCACCTAACGTTCGCTAAGTATCGGGACTGGAAACTCCCGCCGGGCCTATGGGGGACGCGGGGCGGTCTATCTAGGTTGACCTTGACCCTGACATCTGTACATCGTCGGACAACATGTTCCATGATAGGTGGGAGGTAAGACTGGCAAAAAAAGGCCGAAATCAAGGTGTCAAAAGCTCACAAGGCCCATAGCCAACGCAAGATGTTGAGAATTGGTCATTTGGGTCGTGACATGACCTGAAAAACAAGGTCATATCTTCGAAACCAAAAACCACAGAAGCTTGAAATTTTCAGTGGACATCAGGAACGGATAGAGGAGCAGCTATACAAAAAATCAGGCTTCTAGCTCTAAAAATGTTGAGTGCAGAGCAGAAAGACTGCCTGGGGGGGTGGCTACCCCCCCATGTGCGGGCGAGGGTTAATAACACTTTTGCAGCTGCTCTGCTGAAAAAGGTAGCGTGACATACTCTGTCATGTGACTCCAAGCATCTGAAGAAGAAAAAATTAGCGACAAACATATTTCGCTTGTTTACAAAAGTTACTAAGTTATTGATAAGGGCATTACGCAAGGCATTACAGTGAAAGGCTCCAGAATGCCCGGAATCTGAAAAGGAATTAAGGTCAAGCATGGTTAAAAAAAATCCTGCATCGCCGAAAGTGCAAATTACTCAAATTTAAAAGTTTTCATAGTTGATGTGTTTTTACAAAATCACAATAGTCAATATCTGCGTAATATTACACATTTATACAAAATATGCGACATTGTACGAAGCAACATTGCTGACATCGACATGTCAGCTATGTTGAACAATGGACATCCATTACGGGATACTCACCAAACGACTGGTAGAGGCTCATTGCTGCAGCAACAGATCTGCTCATGAGCTGGGTCGCCAGGCGGACGGACATCTTCTTGAACGCATTCAGATGCACGTGACCTTTTTTGAGCTTCGGAGCAGCACGGAGCTGCCTCTTTGAGTCCACCTCGTACAACGCCGAGATGTGCTCCCTCGACGGCACCATCAACAGCGATGTTGTTTTTCATCAGCGCATTCCTCAGGCATTTAAAGAGATGAGGAACATCATACGAGGCCACAACGTTTTCCCCATCAACGGCGAACTGTCCGTCCTCCACTCCAAGCAACCTATGCTTGCTGGTTGGACCGGCCCATGTCGCAGACAGTTGCAATAGGTCGCAGGCCAATGCCCCTCAGTTTACGGTTTGCATCCACTATCAACTCTTTCTGCATCGCTCCGCTCGTCGTCCCATAGGACAAGAAGTACCCGAGACACTGCTTCCACTTCTTACTCAAACCTCTAACCATGAGCACCAAAGCATGATCTGCGGGCTGTGCTGACGCACCACTTCACCAAAGTCCTCTTACCCCTCCCCTCGCCTCTCAGGTACGTGAACTTCTGCTTGGTTGCCATTTCATCAAATGCTACCAGGCACAGTTTGTCCCGGTCGTGGGCACCCTTTAGTTTCTCCTCCAGGATGGCCAGAACAGCCTCATGAAAACCAGGATGAAGCCGGATGTCGCGCATCTTTTTCCTTAGGACTCTTGGACTGGGAAGGATGAACTGCTTACGCAGGTGTCCGTATGCCCTTGGCCCCTGGAAGTACAGAGCCAGAGCCTGCATGTAAATACTCAGGCTCACGAGCGGCTCACGAGAGGCATTTCGGAGCTGGAATTTGATGAACTGTGTGGTGCTGTGGGAAACATCAGTATCGGCCGCAACCATGCATGACCCAGAACATTCATTTCCCTCTCTCTTGTCTCTGCACCTGTCAACTTGTTGGTCAACTCACTGATCTTCTCTTTTTGTCTCCTGGTTAGTGACTTCAGACTTTTCACCTCCCTCGCAAATGATGCACTGGCTTCTTGAGTCTCCTCCACGAACTCCTCTACGTTCTCCTTCTCTGCATCAACACCTGCGAACAGATGAACAAAGCATACACTGAGAAAACAGTGTCCCCATTTTCGGTCTCAGAGACCAGTTTTCGGGCTAATGTACCATATTCAAAACAGACAGCACATTTCGAGAATACTTTCTGAGCAACGCCACATGGGATCATACGATCCCTTAAATCGGTATCATTGATCGCAGAAACAGAGCTCAGTCAGTACCCATTATCGGTGTCAAGCTTTAAAACTAGTCTCACTATGAAACCAGTTTTCAGCCCGATCCCCATTTTCGGGCTCACCTGAATCCAGTTTGAGGGCTCAACCCGATCCCTTTAATCGGTATATCATTGATCGCAGAAACAGAGCTCAGTCAGTACCCATTGTCGGTGTCAAGCTTTAAAACTAGTCTCACTATGAAACCAGTTTTCAGCCCGATCCCCATTTTCGAGCTCACCTGAATCCAGTTTGAGGGCTCAAATAGTGTGGTGAAGCCAATATTAGGGCTCACCTCATCGCTTTTCGTCCGATGCAGCCCCTCCTTCCCCCTCCCCCGTGTCCAGCAGCTGCGAATAAGACGAAGCCGCGGACAAACTTTTTTTTTGCTCGGCCAGCCTAGCGCCAGTCTCGAGCGGTGGGACAGTTAACCCGGCAATATTGGCCGGGATGCAAAAGTTACGTTAAACCGGTTTATGTTAACCCGGGAGCAAATAACAACGTGGGAGCCTATCTAAGGTGTGGCAAAGCTAACGAATTACTTACTTGTTGCCGAGGTGCCCAAAGAAGGTACTGGAACCGAAAACACAACATTGGTTCATGTATTTATTAACATTCATACACACAGTCATACTTGTGCAAGGTGTCAGTGTTCGGTTGTGGGGTGTAATAGCCAGGGAAAAAGTTATATGAACTGAAAAACCCGGCGCCTATTACTTCGCAACATGGTTGTGTATTCAACATGAACTGCAAGGAGTGCAGACGACATTGCCTGTGCTAACTTAACGTCTCACGGGCAGCGCCGCGCTCTGACACCTTGGTCCCAGGGTGCAGGGTCCCAGAAGCGGCGGCGTTTCTGACCGCAAATCGCCGGAGAGCCGGTCGACGCCGTTGAGGGGACTGAGCAGGCCGCTGCCAGCTCCACCTTCACGTCCGCGCGGCGCAGCTCGGTGTGCGGCGGCGGCTCATCGCGCGGGCCGCACCCGTCCGTCCGCTGCACGAGCCGCTTTTCGATCCGACAGCGCAACACCGGCACGCCATTGTGCTGGCTGAGCGGCGGCAGCGGCACGTAGGCAACAAAACAGTAGAAATCGATGGGCCTGGATCGGCGTTGCCAGCAACGCCGGCAGCGGCGCGGCGGGAGGCGCCAGTGCCGCCGTCGGGGACGTGTGCCCTTCGCTGCGCTCATTCGAGTTGGCCGGCCGGCCGCGCGGCGTAGTCCTTTTGACACGGTGCGAGAAGAGCCGGATGAAGGTGGACTTTTTATTGGCGTTGCTGGTGCTCACGCCGCCGGCGTCCAGTTTGGGCGGCAAGTCCGAGTACCAGGAGTCGGACAAGTCCCGCGCGAACGCCGCCAGCCGGTCGTCGTCACTGCTGGCGGCGGCCCGCCGCCGGCGCTGCCTCAGAATCGGACGAGTCGGTGGTACTGAGCACCTCGCGGGACGGGTAGCTGGGAGTGGGCCGGCCGCGGCCCCTGCCAGGCCGCGCCACCTTCACCGGCGCAGCCGCCTTCAAACTGCCCTTGCTGGGCGGCGGGTTGGTCGGCGGAGACGGCAGCGGTGCCTCGACGTCAGTCCGAGTCGCTGTCACTGGGCGGCCGCCGCGGAGACGGCTTCTGTTTGACCCGCAGCCGGCCTGGGCCGGCTCGGCGCCCTCGGCCGGCGGCGCGCGCCGTTTCGAGCGTTTCAACCTTTTCACTGTTACTCTCGCCTGGTCCTCAGCGTCGAGCGGCTCGGCGCTGTTCGGTTTCATGTGGCCCATGCTGCTGGGAAACTCGGGTGGGGACAGCTTTCTGACTGGAGTGCCGTCAAAGATGGAGGAGACGGGGGTGCTCGCAGAGTCCTTGCCCAATGCCCATGATAGAGCCGAGGCTCTACTGGACGCCCAGCTTAATCGGGCTATCGCCGCCCTCCTTCTATGGTGGATTCTTCGGCCCCCTACAGCCACTAGGGCCATCATATACTCCCAGATGGCGGCACCTAGGGGATGAGGGGGGGGGTGTCTGGGCCACTTGTCCACCTCGTGGCGTCGCCAGCGACGCCTGCGAGTCGGAGCAAATGATTATGGGGTCTTCCTCGAAGGACGGGTGCTCCAGGAGATGTTGCTTTGCCGTCTTGAGCGCCACCATCTCAGATCGGTAACTGGAGCAAATCCTCCCCGCCGCCTCCCGCAGTACCAATGTTGTACTGTCTGGGTGCTCGGTGAGGACCCCAGCGCCGCCTTCCTATTACTCCCCCGGTCGCAGACCCGTTGACCCAGGCCCACGTCGCACGCTGGGGGAGCGCTCCCAGGCACGCCTCCGCAGCACTCCTCCTCGCTGTCGCGGACGCCCCGATCGGCAGCCGGTCCAGGTGGACCGTGACGCCGTCTGTTGGCGTCTACGGGGGCAGTCTCGTGGATAAGCGCGCCTCGGCGGGCAGCGCCACTCCAGTGGTCCCACACCGCTCCCCCGCGCTCTCTCCAGCCGGTCACTGACTTCAGTCACGGTTGGGGGGGGGGCTTCCGCCACGACGCGGCGGGTCCTCCGACGGGAGGGAGAGCGCCTTCGCCAGTAGGCGCGATGCCAGCGCATCCCTCCTCATCTCTCCATCGGCACGACGCCCGCCTCGGCCCTCACGGCGAGTCTTGGAGCATGGAAATCGGGCAGCCAGTGATGACTCATGCCACCATCAGCATCTCCGCCTCCAGGACGCCAAGATGTGTGGCCGCAGCCGCAGGCAGCCACGCCGACCCCGCTGCCCGCATGCCCAAGTAGTCTCGAATCGCTGACACCTCTCCTGAAACAAGAGTGGTGTCGTAAACTTAAACCCCTTGCTGGCGCCCGCCAGCCGCGACAACACCGCCACACCAATTATTGTGACCCCGGAACTTCCGTCCCCAGCCTTATTTCACGGCACGATGCTACAGTGCGCTACACGTATTGTGGTATTCAGCTTCCATGGAAACATCAACTAATTTGGACGCTCAAACATGGGAGTCAGGAGTGGTTAAGGCCCAGAGCGTTCTGTCTGGTTTATAAAACCTTGGCCAGCAGATGTAAACGTGCTTTTTGTATAAGTGGCTTAATTTTGACGCAAAAGGGCACTAACCTTCGGCGCAAATAATGCAGAAATTTCAGCGCAAATTGCAAAATAGCTTGCGCCGAACTTCGGCGCATGACGGCTTCACGGGCGTCCGGCGTACCATATGGATGTTTTCCAGTTTGGGCTGCAGGTTTTAGCTCTAGGTTTTAGACTGTAGGTTTTGGGTTGGGTTGGGCTGGGCTGGGCTGGGCTGGGCTGGGCTGGGCTGGGCTGGGCTGGGTTGGGCTGGGCTGGGCTGGTTGGGGTGGTTGGGTTGGGTTGGATTAGGTTAGGTAAGTTTAGGTTAGTTTAGTTTAGGATAGATATGAATACCTATTTTTTGTAAGTTGAATTACTTTTTTCATTTTGTAGCATCATATGCATGGGCGGTCCCAGGGGGGGGCCATGGGGGCCATGGCCCCCCCTTTGGTGCTGAAAGGTGGGGCCATACTATCTTTTGGCCCCACCTTTCAGATCGAACAAAAGTCCTGGAAAGCTTTTTGTATGTTTCATTTTCTTTCTTGCGCCATCAAAGGACGTAAATTTCACTCATGAGTAGGCTCAGTTTCGCATTCTGTCAATTTGGCGGTCAGCGTCGCTGGCACCGGTTCACGAGTATGGCCGGATCTTATATGGAATATCAGCGTGGGTTTACTTGAGGCTCTCGTAGGCCCAGCAATGGCTGGCATGAGACCCTCTTCGGCAGTGCCGGGTGGGCCCTGCCAAATGAGCGTGGCTCTACGACACTAAAGTAAGACCTCATGGGTTGGTGCTGTGCACCTCAGAAGCCCGGTGGTGACGCCGTATGCCGGCTTGGTTTCTTAAGGATTAGCGTGGGATTCGGGGCCTGCATAGAGTTTGCATGAGCTAGTATGCAATCTCAGAGGCCTGTGTGTAATGTGTAGGTACATAGTGGCGGTCGCGGGGGGGGGACATCAGGGCCATGCCCCCCCCCCCCCCCAAAGGCCAATAAAGGGGGCCATCATATCATTTGCCCCCCCTCCCCCTCAAACAACCGATGGGCCCCCATAGGTGTATGGGGCCCTGGCCCTTATTCGATCGTCACGAGGCTAAAAAAAAACCACTCCCAGCTATCAATATAGCTCCCAAACCGGTCTTTGAGCGTCCTACACTGACCTCTGAGGGAACTTCAGTGGCGGTCAAGCGCCCATGTTGGCCGCTAAGAGCCCACATCGACCTCTGAAGCCCCACATCTGGCCTATGAGGGCCCCTAACCGGCCTCAGGGGCCCCAACCGGCGTCTGAGCGTCTCACACCGGTCTCTGGTGGCCTTATTTCTGTCTCTGGTGTCCCAAGACGAACCTTTAGGTGCCAATGAGGGCCCCGCACTGGCTGCTAAAGACCTGATGCCGGCCTCTAAGGGCCTGCATTGGCCTCTGAGGAAGGTCCATCTTGGCCTTCGAGGGCCCTCTGCTGGCCTCTGGGGTCCAACGACGGCTCATGCCGGTCTTTTAGAGCCCCACGCTGACCTCTGAGGGCCCCATGTTGGCCTGTAATGAGCAAGGACCCACATTAGCCTCTGACTCTGAGAGCCCAACTCGGTCTCTGATGGTCTCAAACTACTGGCCTTTGCAGTTTGCAGGCCCTGTACTGGTCTCTGAGCGCCCTAAACTGGCCTCTAAGTGAAAACATACATGGGTGGGCTTCTGAAGATCAGAAGGCTTACGCAGACTCCTGCACAGCCTTACGTTGGTCCTGATCGAGATCACTTTACGTCCTGATGGTCCCGCGTAGATTCACTCATATTTCGACGTCGGGGCCCCATGAGCCGTTGTGGGTCCTGGGGCTGGCAGAGACTGATGAAGTCCTCAGGGCTCAGGGCCAGTCTTTTTAGCATGAGGACTAGGCATTTGAGTGAGCCCCAATGGAGCCGTTGCGAAGCCCGCAGGAGCCGCGCGCGGCCCTCAGATGCCAATTTTGAAAGCCAGGAACCTTTGGTCCCCAGAGGTCGGTGGACGGTGTACCTACCTACTCTCTCCCGCCGCCACACCACTACTCGTATATGGGTAAATGTCATAGTCTAAAAATGCTCTCTGGGTTTCACATGCTTGTTCAAAGCAAGAGGTAGGTATCTGTACTTTTCCGAATTGTTTTATAGTGGTAAGATCATGAATCCTCGTGCCCGACCTTCCAGTATAAGTGCTACACCGATCCGTCGCCATGGTGCGGTGGCCCGACCGGTGGAAACACCGTGGGACGAGAAATGGAACTGGTGATTTTGCCTTAAATTGAGCTTAAAGATTCCACGCAAGAATGAGA
The DNA here is from genome assembly GCF_019059575.1 of Amphibalanus amphitrite. Taxonomy (NCBI): domain Eukaryota; kingdom Metazoa; phylum Arthropoda; class Thecostraca; order Balanomorpha; family Balanidae; genus Amphibalanus; species Amphibalanus amphitrite. The sequence continues at coordinate 2,642,292 of NW_024881500.1, read as the reverse complement.
TGGATGAAGCATAAGTATGGCCAACTGCGCGGCGCCTCGTGGACGTAAAAATGAGCCGACCCCCCCCCCCCCACCCCACCTCCGGTGACGGATAAATGTTATGTCCCGCGAGTGTGAGTTTGGCCCCCCCTTTTGCTAGCGGCTGCGACCGCCAGTGATCATATGCCTTCCATCTTTGAACTGCCATATTCAAGCACCAGAATAAGTATGGACTTGAACCTTTTCCAGTCTGGATGCCTGTATGGAAGTTGTGCAAAATCATGCAGTTGAAGGTATTGTAACCACAAATAAGAGCTCATGACTCAAGTCTCAACTTGTCCATAATTGGTTATCTTGATGTATACTTGTAGACCCTTCCTCTTACTTGGCACACAGGCATGGTGTCACAGTGTTCTAAAATTGGATTTCAATTGGGTGTCCCAACAAAAAAAAAATCTGAAGACAAAATGAGATAGATTTAGTCTTTCCGCAAAACTGCATAATGCCATTTTTTACCTCAGATTTTGTCAGAACCTTCACAGGATCTGAAATGAAATGATGTAGAGCAGATGCATCAACTGTCAAGTCATGCGTAACCTGGCAGCTGGCTGTTGAATCAAACTTTTGACATATTTTTTTAGCAAAGATGAAATAAAGCCACTTGTCATATTTTTAGGATGAAAATATTTTCCCCATCATGTGTGGTTATTCACCTAAAATTCTGAAACATGGAACACTGTGATACCAGCATTCCATCATGTCAACCAGCATTCCGCAGCATGTTAGCAGAAGCAGCAGCATGTTATAAGTATATGAAAGATCCAAAAAGGTTGTAGGTTGGTAGGTATTGGTACTAAGTTTAACTTAATAGGTTAGTAGGCAAGGTTAGGATTAATTTTAGTTGAGCATCAAGATAACCATTACGAACAAGTAACAAAATCCTTACCTACCCTTGAAAGCATTGCTTCAATCACATCATCACGAAGAACCAGACAAAAATTTTGCACATTCTTACACTATTTGACATCCTGAATCCAGATATGATGCTTTCATGTGGCGCAAATACAAGAAAAACGAATAATCAAACCCGTGCGTATTCGTATCAACGGCGCCACAATTGTAGTTCAGACCTTTTCTGAACAAATGCCACCACAATTTTAATTGATAAGGGATTAAAATGGCATGAGCATCAACATCTTGATTTTTTCTAAAAGATAGCGATAACTGATAACTAATAACTTACCATTCATTTTGAAATCACGGCGGTAGGTACACCAACACATGGCACTGAAAACAGCAAAAGACGGAATGGCGGAATGTCGTATGGAGCCCTAAAACGCAGCTCGAATTGAGCCCGAAAAGGAAGACGAACTGAAGCCGCTTTCGGGGCTTATGTACTTTGAGCCCGAAAAGGGCGCCTAACTGATACCGATTTTAAAATCATACAGATTTGAGCCCTGTTTTGGCACTCATATGAGCCCTTATTCAAAAATGTTCTCAAAGTGTTTTCTGAGTGTACATCAGAATCTACAGATTCTGATCTACAGAATCTACAGAATGGATGCATCTACAGAATGGATACATTTAATGGTTGAAGTCAGGCAAGTGCATAGATCTGGTATTTGCAAGTTAAATGGATAGGTGTTTGTGAAATTATACACCAGATCAATACTCTTAGATCCTTTCACATGTTTGGTTGGGGGCTGTGGCAGTGTATTTCTTGCTTCACTTGAAAAAAAAAATAGGCTAAATTGTATCCTTCAACCAAGACACCAGCCAAACCATCATTAGACACAAGGGCAATACGAGTATGTGATAGATATTAGCTTATCAAGTTTGACACACACACACACACACACACACACACACACACACACACACACACACACACACACACACACACACACACACACACACACACACACACACACAAAATGGCATGTTTCCCTTAGAACTATTCATTTCTCTTAATTATTTTGCATTGGACAGACGAATATTCTGTTAGTCAACCTGAAGGATGTCAATTCCTTCAATACATGATCATAAATCCTCAAGTACTTGTAAAGTTAGATATTCTAACTGACCAAACAGCATAAGCATTACGAACATGGCCTTTTTGAAGGTGGAAGACGACGTTCAGCCAGAGGTCGCTTGACCACCACGGACTCTGGTGGATTCGGGACAGCAAAAAGAGTTGACTCTGCATCAGGCTTCAACCTTCTGCTCCCAGGGTTGAAGCAGGTCAACTCAAAATGTTCACTGCAGAATCGAACATTTTGGTTCAGGTACTCTGCCGACTTTGCCGAAGAAGGTCTTCTCGCCTGCTGTTTACCACCCACTTCACAGCTCCGTAACCAAAAATAAAATTACAAGTTAGCTTGATCCTTCCTCAACTGACATTAAATTGTGTAAAGGAAACGTGTGAAAATTATTGCTGGGAATAATATATGTATGGACAAAAATGGATTGGTACCAAGCTGGTTTTTGCAATCATTCAGTTTTTTTTTTTAAATTAACATTAATCGGTACATGGCTCGCAAGTCGCATACTGAATGGGTGTACAGTATTCATATAATGAAATTGAAAGTAACCGAAGGTTTGTTGTCAATAGTTAAAACGCTATTCGTTAGAATTATGTTTTTCTATTGAAAAACAAATCTGAGTTCCGTGACAATTTGGCAAATAGGCAGTAGCAAGTAACTGTAGCTCATTCAATGTCCATTTGCTTTCAAAAAGCCGTTCACCTCATTTGATGGCATGCAAGAACTATGACAGGTCAAAGACGGAACGTCCAAACTGTAGAGCATGTGCGGTTAGATCAAGGGTTAGATAATTGTCTGCTGAAAGTGACTGCTTATTCCTATTAGAATAAACAACATGTTTTCAATTTTTTTCAACAGTAATAGATATGGCCATTGGCCAATACTCAGCCACTTGGATCTACTATTACGGCAATGTTGCAAAATCCCTCATGTTCACTCATTAGCATTTTCTTGAATCTTGATAAAAATATCGTAATAGACACAACAAAAGTGAATAAAGGTATGGCATACAGTACACACATCTAAACAACTAACGGAAACCAGTTCAGCAGTGAGCCAGTTGAGGCCAGTAGGTGGATATATCGTTAAGACCAAGCGTGTTAACCCTATTAGTGGCAGGCTCCTGGATACCCCTATTAGTGGCAGGGGGGCTGTTTACGACCCCCCCCCCCTGATATCTCGAGATCTAACGGGCCGATTTTCAAAATTCAAACGGCATTCGATTTCGCTCAACGTCATCTACATTTCTAAAAAAATAAAAATTAAATGTCAATAGGGGGGTAGAGGGGGATAAAAACGGGCAAATTGCAGATACATTTTAGACTGTTTATCACGGCCAGGTTTCTCAACCAATCTTAACGTAACTTTTGCCGATCGATAGAGAATGAACCAGGAATTCACATGGATCCTAAAAATATGCATTTTCAAAAATCATAGGCGGATACAGATCATTGAGATTGGGGGTACACAAAAAGTAAAGTAAAAAAGGTTTTTGTTGGTACTGTTTCTAAAAAGGGTGGTAATGGTCTTGTTATGTTACAATTTTCTTATGAGAGAACGACTACAATTATATTGGTCATGCATAGGCGGTGTCAGGGCACCTATGTTGGGAGGTAAAACATAACCCCCCTTCTTGGACGCCTGGATCCGCCTATTATAGCAAAAACGTGTCAAAAGAGGATGCACAATAAGTTTGTACATGTTATCACATGATACCTTTCATTCACTGTTCGTAAAACTGGTGCATACAGTTATAATACATCAGCATCGTGATCTTCGCCCAAATGACTCGCTTCACGAATAGGACCCCCCAATTCCCAGTGCTCTGGAGCCGCCCCTGGTAAAGTTATGAACTTGAAATTTTCAGGGAATGTGCCCAATTTAGTTTTAGGAAAAGTCAGAAAATTTCAGCATCGTAGCTTCAGCGGTTTTGGAGATATTCCCGAAAAACCTGAGGGTTGGATGAAAACAACGCCCCTGCCACTAATAGGGTTAATCTATACTGTGCATGAAAATTGTAAATACATGTCAAAGATTGTTTTAGGATTCAAGAATATTCCAAAATCAGCCATGACAATTAAAAAACTATAAAGGCGATGGTTTATTGACTAATGGTTGATGAGACGGCGAGCGGCAAAATTGGCGCGTACAAATGAGTCAATAAAACCTGAAAGAAATAAGTGGCGGTTATATATAACGCATAAATACCTTTGAGGATTGCCTGGAACTCGATGAAACATCAGCTCCGGGTGCCTCTTCTTCGAATTCGTGCATTTTATAGCACCACACTACATACTTCCACCGGCCGCCATATCTCTCGGCTTACTTCATATGGCATGCCTGTATGAGAATTGACAGTAATTTGAATTTTAAAGCAAGTTGCTTCTTTTTGCGAAGTTTCTTTCTAAATGAAATGTTTCTGGGTGATTCGGTTAGGCCCTTTCTTGTCAATGTTCACTCTTTAGTTTTTTTTTTCTTCTTTTTAATCCAACAGTAAATCAGACGGTTCATTCTAAGGAATTGGTCAAGTTTTAACCACTGCTTGAAATGGGTCAGCCATTGTGTCACACGGCAGCTTCGTCTTTCTGATTGATGAGACCAAATTCATGAGTCACATGTAAATGGGCCGTGACAACTGACAATGCAATGTTATCACCGCAGTGTGACGCCCGCCCGCGTCCCCTGTTGACCCGTCATAATCCTCCTCCCGCCGTCAGGAGCTGTAACCCAGGAGCCGGCGTCCGACACCGGCGGCGTTTTTACAGTGGGCTCTCGCGACAGCCGACACCGTGCCGTGTTTCCGGCCTTCACTGACCGCCGGTGTCACCTGCCCCCCCCCCCCCTCTGGGGGCCGTCACAAACCTTTCACAGGCCGACTGCGGTGTGACACTGCGGTGACTGGGGTCCGGGTCTCATTCAGAAGGTGAGGCGTCAGACGGGGACGACAAAAAGGGACGTCTTCATAGGACGCCAATACACGGGAGACAGGCGACACGGGCTCCTGTCAGAGACGGCGCCGGAGTGGACCATGGGGAGGGAGGGTGGACCATGGGGTGGTGGACCATTGGGGTAAGCCATGGGGTGGTGGACCATGGGGGCATGCAGCAGTTTGGAGTATGTCCACCAGACATGTGCACGGATCCCAGACAACCAATCACGGAAATCGAGATGGCCATTAGATTGACGGTCTTCAAGCATGAAATTATGGTGGAAAACATGGCTCATAGAAGCCTCTCAATGAACCAACTATTTTGCATTCCTTCAGGGTTAACAGTTCTGAGAAAATCCCTCAAGATCCATCTCGGATCCATGATTCGTGGGCATGGATCCGAGATGGATCTTGAGGGATTTTCTTCAAACTGTGAACTCTGAGGGAATGCAAACTAGTTGGTTCGTTGAGAGGCATCTATTAGCCATGTTTTCCACCATAATTCCATGCTTAAAGACCACTAATCTAGTGGCCATCTTGATTTTCGTGTTTGGTGGTCTGGGATCCGTGCCCATGTCTGATGTCCACCAGATCAGACCATGAAGCAATTTGAGACAAATTTTATGATAAGACTCGGCTTGCTTACGAATCCAATGGGCTCTCAAAGCTTATGGTCCGTTTGTGCACAATGCTCTCTTGATGCATTCAGTATAAAAGGATCTACGACAAAACATTTCCATCTCCTGTGGTCCCCTTTACCAAGGCCTCTGGTAGCCTGCCATTTCCCATGTTCTCACTATATCCATTACCCATCGCTGACTAAGTTCCGCTAGAGTCCCTTGCATCAGTTTCCTTTGTCTCTCTTGCACAAGGAAGACTAAAGCCTTCGTTGTCCTTTTTCAGCCTTTTATGACCCCACAGCAGCCTCCTGTGCCCCGGCCTGTTGCGACCTCCAGTGGCCTCGGCAGCGGTCGATCGGGGGTGGCCGCCCGCTGTCCCGTCAGCAGATCCATCACAGGCCTCACCTGGCGGTCCGATACAGCTACGTCCGTAAGGACGGGGTTGAACTGGGTGGGACGGGGCTTGCTGACGGAGCTGGTCTGATATGACCCGGTACGTAAGTACGGGGTCGAACTGAGTGAGACAGGATTTGAACCCGGTCCGATACGTAAGTACAGGTCAAATTGAGTTGGACGGAACTCATGGACGGGGCTGGTCCGATACAACGCGGTATTTGCTTGTTACATTTATTTGCTGACCTAGACACAGTGCTTAGCAAATTCATCCAGCTGCTTGGCATGCATATTTCTTTCTTTAGTGTGCCTGAGCGTTCCATTTTGTTTTTTGTTTTTTTTTTGCATTCTCTCTTCAAATGGGGAAAGTGCCTGTTGACTCTCTCCTAATCAAGTACAAACGCAAAAATTTTCATGAGCTGTAGTAGAGCTGCAGCCTGCACCCACTCATCACTGGTACAAAGATTTGAGATAACTACATAGATAAGACAGACGATCGGAGTCTGCAGAGACATGTAGGTATAGGAATATCGAATAGCCGTCGAGTATAACCTCTGCGAATACCTATGCATAATTTTATTGCTTTCATGCAATAAGAGTATAAATTGGGTCCCTCCTATTTTAATAAAGATGTCCAGTTTGGTTTGATTTGTCTACGAAATTATTATTTGCAGTATACACATCTGGACAGCCCCATACTTTTGCTCGAAGACAATGGACACGATGTAAGCAGCCGCAACTCGCAACCGTCAACAGCCAAACATCCACCTCTATATTTTTCATATTTGTGTCCACTATGTAGTTCGACAATCTCCCTAACCACCACTTCCTAGTTCCTGTGTATACTTTGAAAGAGCTGTTTTCCCTCCCATTACCGCACATTGTATGCACAGCGAGTACAAAGGGGCTTATCAAAAATATTTCCGAAAGTGACCGCACCGGCGCTCTAGCGTAGTGCGGTCCCAAGCCGCAGCTCGAACCAGCCAGCCTCTAATTGCCCCGATGAAGGCCCGGTTATAATGTAAAATTAGTGAATCAAATAAACATAGGCCCGTGACAGGCCAACTAATGGATGGGAATGTTTGTGCTCGCGGCGCCGAGGAACGGCGGCGCATGGTTCGTCGCACCGACAACAGATGGCAGCACCGACTGCGGCTGGTGCGGTCCACAGTAGAGGTCTGCACCGGCCGGCTGCAGCCGCGGCTGGCTGCAGCCCCACGGCTGTGGGCCGGGGCGGCTGCAAATATCTCCAAGAACACGGCTACGGCTGTGGCCACGGCTGTGAGATTTCAAGCTCAATCTTAAGTACTCAAATATGAAATTTTAAATCCTTAATCTTACATTCTGATAAGCAGTCTAGCCTGTAAAAATCATGCAAAGGATGCCCAGCAACATTGAAAGTGGTGAAGCCTTTGAAAACCTGTAATGGTTTTACCATTTGCTGTAGGGGAGTTTGCACTCTGGTACAGAATACTGATTATAGGTACCAATTGTTCCTTCATCATCAAGAGCTTGACAGTTTCAGAAAAAGCAACATGTTGCATTGTCACATCCCTCTCAAATCAATCTCACCTGGTCATTAGTTAGGAGAGCACCTTACAGCTATTGAAGACGAGCGTTCAATAATTCTTTCAGGTAATAGAAAAGAAATCACGCCTAGGTAAAGGCAGGTAAAGGCTTCCTAAAATATTATCTAAAATAACACTCTTAGATGTATTTCTGGATTTTCGGCAAGTCCAATTACATAATATAAAACTGGCGCTTTATGTTCTAACTGGTGTGTGAGTGACCGCTAACAGAAAATGCTGATCAACGAAGCCAATGGAATTAGATTATAAGTGAGCATGAACCTTACTTACGGTTAATTCACATGATGGTGAAAACCCTGAACACGTAATTCACATGACGGTGAAAACCCTGAACACAACATTTCTTACGCGAGCTGTTGACTTTACTAATAAAATGACGTCTTCTTCTGAAAATGTTAAAATTTGATACTTAATCTTTGTTTGAGAGCAATTTTTAAACTGTAGAGCATTATTATCTATTATTTATAGTTTTCATGGCTGTTAATGGTGACACAAAACAATTTATTGCCACTTCTTTGCTATTGACGTCATTAAAACTCAAGTAAAATTTTTGATTGAAAGAGGCAAATGTGGCTTGCACGTCCTTGGGGATTTGAGCGAAGATCATTATTTGGAAAAATCAAAATAGATGAATGTTTTTCTTTCTTGGATGCTCACTAGTGTTTTGATGCCTTGCATATCAAAATAGTTTGAGACTTGCTCAGAAGGCTGCTTCAAGCCTGGCATATCACACCCCAGAAAATATGCAAGGTAAGAAAGAAGCAAGAGGTTTGACTAGACAATCACTTTGTGACAGTCCATCAACTTCAGTTTCATTTTCCACACCTAACATTGATAATGAAAAGCATCAGGGTCTGTTGTTCTGTCCCACAACCATGCTTCAGGATTTGGCATTAGATGTCTACACTGCTAGTGCTTCTATTCTGGTTCGTTGTTTATGTTTTCTGTTGATGTAGGTACCTACCTATCCATCTTTCTTAACCCCTTGCAAGGGCTTGTGGAGGCATGCGTTGCGCATCAGGCTTCAGGCCTTCGGCCTAAAGCCAGATACACAGCCACTTAACCTATGATGCTTCATGAGCTTGAGAATCTATAGCCCATTGCAATGTGCTTTTGGCTATATGTTTCAACTAAAAACAACTTATTATAATACTATTTGGTTGCATTTCATTGAAAGTATCCACGGCCGGCTGACGGCTGGCTGCCCACAGTTTGCCACGGCTGTGGGCGGCTGTGGCTGTGGAGCCACGGCTGCGGGGCGGCTAGGCTGTGGAAAATTGCAGCCGTGCAGAACTCTAGTCCACAGGCGCGGCCATACAGCCTGGATGCCAACACGGGAAGCTTAAGTTCATTGATAGGTACTAGAAGTAGTTCGGCTGTTACGCAAGTGTGAACTATTAGTAGATTATTATTTATATTAGACTAGCAGGTCAAAATGTGTACTTATAGAAGCTCTTATATATTGTAGGTATTTTACAACGACGTTAATTTAACGGACCATGAGAAATTTGAACGGGTCGACACCATTATCAGAAGCTCGACATTATGCTGAGCGGCCCGAGCGCAACAAATGACGACCAACAGCACAGCAAAGGCAGTGAAGACAGCGGCCGCGAAAATTTGCCGTTTTGCCTTCAGCCTTTGTGAGAACACTAACCTTACAATGTAAAAGCTCGAAATAATCGGGCACAGCGGCTGATGACTAGTTTCCAGTCGCCTCTGTGGGTGGACGGTGTTTGGTGCCGATGACATCACCCCCGTGGAACACAGCCAGCAGAATGCATCTAAAATGGCCGGATCGGACCGCCCGCCGCGTCCGCTGAATAAATCTGCATCGCATCGCCTGCCGATTTTGTATTTTTATATTTTCGGCGCCTTTGGTGGATTGCCGAATACGCTCTGGAAGTCCATGGAAGTTTCATGAGCTGCTCGCTTCATTAAAGTCAAATGACGTTAGAAATGTGTTTGGAACCACGCTGTGAGTTTCAGAACCAATGGGATGTCGGCCAAAATGTTGTAGAGCTTTCTTTGAAAATGTTTTTGAATGGTTTTTATCACCTTACACCAGCAGTAAAGATATATGTCTTCATTGCTTCATCCAGGGTTTCTTTCGCAATGGATACAAGTCACAAGGACCACTGAAGTTGCAATACATAAACTATGTATAGAAATTTATTCACTCATCACTCATGTGACTTATTGGTAATTGCTTATTGGTTTACACAAGCCTTATTCCCAATGGCCGTTTTCACGACGGGACTTTCGCGGTGGAGCCTATTTCATACCTGGCAAGTACCAACCCTTTAAGGCCTTAGAATCCTTACAACTGAAGTCTTGTGCCTTCAAAATATTCTAAAAGTTGGAATCCAGGCGATTTTCGCCATCAAATCACTTATTTATTAGCAAACAAATCAATTTTCGGTTCTAGTAGCCCACCCTTTGACTATGAAGGATCAAATCAGCCTGGCGACTAGATACCCGAGGGAGTACGGGACGGAGACGGAGATGATACCCTCCCCCCCCCCCCCCGGCTACTCGTGAATAGGGGAAAACCTAAACTTCTTTGCAAAATACTGCGAAAGCTTCCAGTAGAGTCCTTTTTGAATACTAGGCGTAAAATTCGATATTCTTTATGAAATCTTCTCTTCGGGAATAGCCATTCAATGAATCTTAATATTTATGGAGTTAAGTGCTTGTGCGAGGAACATTGAAATAGTTATTTGAAAATATATAAGCATGACCATATAAGCAATATATAAGCATATAAGCAATACATATATAAGCATTGTTTATCTTGATTATATATGTTCGACAAAGGCCAGTGGCCGAAATATCACATATTTTCTATAAATAAAGTACATTTTTCGGCACTTTTTTATTCAATATCGAGGAAAGGTCATGCTTATATATTTTCAAATAACAATCTTAATATTTCGTTTATTTATTTATTTTTCGGTTCACCCGACAACCACAAACAAGTGGGCATTACGACGGGAACTGGCGAAAGCACAGATAACGCAGCCTCGCACCGTTCGCACATATCATACAGGATTGTTAACATTTGCAATTCACACTTATGCACAATTTTCACAATAGGTATACACATTCGAATAAGACGCTTCGCAGTGCTACATTCCTAACCGCTTAATTCGCCAGCATCCGCTTTACTTTTAACCTTCCAGGCGGTGGGGGGGCATTTTTTTGCCCCCCCCCCCTTTAGTTTTTTCAATATATCTCGAGAACCGCTGCGCCGATCGTCACCAAACTTTCAGTACCTTCCCGGGAGCAGCTAGCGCACATGGTGACCAGAAATTTTTTCAAAGGCTATGATAGGTTGGCCGCTAATGACGTCAGAGTGACGTCATTTTTGCCATTTTCGACCAAAAAAAAAGGTTTCGCGGGAAGAGCTGTCAGGCCTACAGCTTTAGAGATACAGAAAAATGTTCCAGACATAAAAGGTGTGGAATCAAGAGGGCTACAAAATGCTATTTCGGTTTTTCGATTTTTTTAGATTTTGACCCCCAAAAATCAAAACATAGATTTTTTGAATATAATAGCCAAAAAATCCAAAAAGTTTTTTGAATTTCAAAAAAAACGGAGTATATGTGATAGTCCCTACCGCCTTCTATCTACATACCAAATTTGAGATCGATACCTCTTTTTTTGGTCAAGTTATAGCGAAAAAACTGTTCAAAATTGATGACGTCAAATTTTCAAACTCCATTTTTAGCCATTCTAGACCTCGTAGCGCAAAACAAAGACCACCATTAGACTCCCCGTGACGAGCTGCATCGAATCGATATCCATTTTATGCAAAAATATCAACTTTGAAATTTGACCTTTTTTGACCTGACCTTGACCTGACCTCCACCAGAAAGTGACCTAAACCGTACCTGATGGTCTTATAACCAACACCATTGAGTTGGAAATGAAAAACTGGCCATAAAACATGCATCGCATAACCTTAGTAAAGTTGGGCTCATGTGGTGACCCTTGGTGAACTTTGGTGACCTGACCTGTGACCTGACCTGGTATGACCGGTGACCTCTAATAGCAACATATGTACTAGACAACTGACGCCTCATCGCTGATTTTCGACAAAATGCGTTTTACTCGGTGTTATAGCGCTTTCCCTAGAAGCCCCGTGAACGGTGAAACATTTTATCTTTGACCTGACCTGTGACGTCATCGGTGACCCCGAGGTCAATGAAATTCGGTTTCCTTCAACAAATTTGACAGGGCTATCGAACGCCGTTTGAATTTTCCGGATCCGTCCAGTAGTTTCGGAGATACGGGGGGGGCAAAAAAATCCCCCCCCCCCCCACCGCGCGGAAGGTGGCTGGTAGGCCCACCGCCTGCCGGGTTAAGGTATTTGCTAAACTCGGCGATAGAGCATTGTCGTAAATGTGGAAGTAACCCATTCCATATCTTACAACCGTGATACGATAAGGATGCTTTTTTGTATTCGGTTTTAGGGATGGCAAGGTCCAAATTGCCACATTGCCTCGTCATTCGCTCAGATCGTTTCACTTTAAAAAGAGATGAAATTTCGTTCTGGTGATATGAACTATTTTCAATAAAAACGCAACATTTAAGGTTTCTTTTCAGTTTCAATACTTTCTACTTCAATCTGGTAATGCTCCCACCAAACCTCTAAGATCTCACTCTCTAAGCGTTTCCGCGTCCCATCAGTCACCTTTATCACGAGTACCTCATCCCCCGTCACCAGCTATCGGTCCATTTGTCAGGTGTTCTCTCAGCCGTGCCGCCATGACGTCAGCAGTGACGTCACCGGGCTTCCGGCGGCCGTGTATGTATGTACGAGCACTTCTGTTCGGGCAGAGGAGAGATGGGCGCCTCTGTCTGGGCAAATGGTGCTGTCCCTAGTTTCATGAAAAGATCAAGAACTTATGGCATATTCGTCCCAGCTGCGGTGGGACTTCTATCCAGGAAGAGAAAATTGTCGATACTGGCCGCTGGAACGTGTTTCTTGAAATTTTATGAGTCCTCCTTTGCTCCATACAGGGTATTTCTTTTCCCTGTGATACTGATTCCTTGTCTCTCATCTCTGATCTAAAAGATATTTATTTTGTACAATTGTTCTGCTTTGCTTATTCTGTTTCCGTTCTTGTTTCACCTCTGACTGAGCTCCTTCCACCTCTTTTTCATTTCTCGTGTATCTGGCCCCGCCTGCGTCCTCAGAGAGCCTGTCCCATTCCATCCCATCCCTTCCCGTCCCGCCCTGTCCCATACCGTTCCGTCCTGGTACGTCCAGTTGCGTTCCGTCCCGTACCACCTCATCCCGCCCCGTCCCAACTCGCTCCATCCCATCCCATCCCATCCCATCCCATCCCATCCCATCCCATCCCATCCCATCCCATCCCATCCCATCCCATCCCATCCCATCCCATCCCATCCCATCCCATCCCATCCCATCCCGTCCCATCCCATCCCGTCCCATCCCGTCCCGTCCCGTCCCATCCCGTCTCATCCCGTTCCTCCCTCCCGTCCCGTCTTCGTCCCGTCCTATCCCGTCTCACCTCGGCTCGCCCTGTCCCTCCGGCCGTGGCTGAGCCCTTCTGACACTATCTGGCAGCCACGATCGGTGTCTGCCCCGCCCGTCCCGACGTGTCGCCGCCGCCGTCTGAGAGGACACCCCGGCTGTCCTGACAGCTCCCACTGTCCGGGTGCGGGCTGTCTTAGCTGTCTGGGCTGACCCCAGCTGTCTGAATTGGGCTGTCCAAACTGTCTGCGTTGTCTGAACTGTCATAGATGTCCCCGGCTGCCTAAATTGTCCCCAGTGCCCGGACTGTCCCAAATTGCCTGAGATGGCCCAAGCTGTCCGGACAGCTCCCAACATTCGGGCTGTCCCATCCCTGTTTGGTCTCTACTCTCTACCATGCCCGTTTGGAGTGCCCCATCCCTGGCCATTCGAACCCTAGTGCTCGAATTATCAGCGTGGTCTTCTATTGTCCCTCTACTTTGCCAATAACTGAGTTGCGGTTTGACTTGATCCATTTGTTCACGTCTTTTACCCATGTGATATTCTTCAATTATTGATCCTTATGACATTCATTTAACTCTTTTCACAGCGTTGCTGCCTGTAGGCTGTCATGCGTTGTTGCTCCTGTTATTCACGCTAAATGCATTTGGAAATGAAATAAAGAAATAACTATAATAAGCTCTTGCTTGTTCATTTTTTAACAGTATCGACTCTGTTCAAAGTTCAGACGGTGACGCGATACGTTTAACAGCGTGGAATCGCTTGCCTTCTTCCTTTCAAGATTCAACCAACGGGTTGGTGAATTGACGGCTAGTTTGCAGATGGCGAAATATAGGTATGGACCACAGGTGAAACAGTTGGGCCCGTCAGCCGAAGCCAGCTGACAACTTGGCAATGCTGCTCACAAGTGGTTGATACGTCCCTGATAAAAAGAATGAGGAACATCACTGGTCCGTATTGTCCTTTTCATGTATGTATGAGGCACTGGAATTGAAACTGTTGTTTATAATTGTGATAGCCAGTAGCCATAATGCACCGTTTTGAAACTGTTCAGACATCCTTGTTTTCGGGAAATATGAGCTTGATTCAATACAAGACCAGTCTCTGAGTTTCCAGCTACCGGGCAGATGAGCCTCACCAAATCTGGCCGCGTACGTCACCTCTCGCTGTGACAGGCCGTCCGCCGCGCGGCGCGCCAGTTTTGACGCACCCGGGCCGATTGTGGCGCGCGCGTCAGCCGTCTTGCCGTCGCGTTGGAGGCGCGTTTTAACGTGACAGTATCGTCCCATCGCGCCATTGATACCACAGCTCAAATATCACAACACTCAATGGCGAGTGGAGAGCGAGACAGATGCGTCACAGATACGGTGGCGGGCGTCTGGCGCGCGCTTTTCGCGCGCGCGAGTGGGACAGAGGACAGGCGGACAGACGCGCCGTCCGATAGAGATGTGCGCCACAGAGCGCCTGACAAAGGCTCACGGGACTGAGATGGGATCCATGTGGGTGGCTTTTCAGGGAAGAATCTCTAGAGGCGCTGTCTGCTGGTTGATCTGTGGTTTTCACATTTTGAGTAGTTTTCTGTTCTCGTTATTCATTGGTTGTCTCGCTATTCATTTGAGGATGTTTTGAGTTTGTTTCTTGTTGTTCGCCTCAGCTTCCCCCAAAAGTTGGTTGTTGAGGCTTTTCCGATGCCTTATCTTTATTATAACATAGGTAACGATTATTATCAAATTATGCCCATAACAATCCGTCGAGACACAGCACTTGAATCATGTTTCAGCTGTTGTCCTAATTGTCAACACCGCAATCAAAAACAATATGAAAATACTGTATTGCTGGTAACAAAGGTTTCGGACAGACAAGGCTGAAATTTAAGTAGGTAATACCTTATGAAACCTAACTAGGTCACGATAAAGTAAGCCACGTCCAAAAGCGCACTTGACATAACTTGACAGTTCGTAGTTCGTACGATCTTGATTTTTCGTTTCGTTTCCTTCGTTATGTTCAGTTCAGTTCGTTCGTCCGTTTCTTATCGTTTCTTATTCAACTTAAACAAAGATAAGTCTAACTAAACTTAAAATTCGAAAAACAGTAAAAAGACGTAGATAATATTGGTAACCCAAATTCAAATTTATATGGATGTCTCACGTGACGAGCCTTCTTTCGCACTAACCACTTGCAAATGACTGTTCGGCATTTACATTCTCCCCCATTGCAAGACCGAGAGGTCGCAATCAGGAGTCAGGAGTTGAGCGCCATTCTACGTCAACAATCTTTACCAGCTTTGTGATGGGTCGGTCCAGGACAGAACTCTTCGTCTTGACACGTACCGAGCGCACCAGACCATCACGACTCTTTCGTACCTGTTCTACTCTTCCAAGTGGCCATTGTCCCCGGGGTACGGAGTTATCGATCAATAGCACGATGTCTCCAGGAGTCAGGTTAGGTCTTGAACGCGTCAATGACCCGGGTCTTGTTTGAAGCAGTGGTATGTATTCCCTTCGCCATCTAAGCCAGAACTGATCCGATAGGTACTGTGCTTGCTTCCACATTTTTTGACCGATCAATTCGTCGCCAGTGCATAAACAAATCTGGTCTGCTGATTTTCCCTGAAGAAGAAGGATATGATTTGGTGTCAGCGGCTCTAGATCACGGTGGTCAGCTGATACCGGGGTGAGAGGTCGATTATTCATGATGGCTTCAATTTCACACATAAGCGTTTGCAGTGTTTCGTCTGTCAGTGGTTGGAGGTCGATGAGTGCGTCCAGTATCTTTCTGACGCTTCTGATGAGCCGTTCCCACGCTCCCCCAAACCTAGATGCCCCTGGCGGATTCAGCTTCCATTGAATGCCCTTTTTTGACATACCATCCTCCAAGCGATTCCGATCGTTCAGCAATGCCTTTAGTTCCTTCCTCAGATCTTCCTTGGCACCAACAAAGTTTCTACCTTGATCAGAGGCCTCTTGCACCAAACTACCTAGCTAGGTAAAATCGAAAAACCGGTTTCAGAATAAGCTAATCTAACGGTGGTAAATTTGTTTGCAATAGCCCAATACATTATCCTACATGTGCTTGCTAAATTTTGCACGCTAATTGTTACATTTGAGACTTGGACTGGGTATACGATGCAAAATAATCCAAGCATTGGTGCAAGAGGATTTTGGTGCAAGAGGCCTCTGATATGATTGTTCGAATTTGCCCCCTGCGTGACATGAAACGCCGAAGAGCGCAGATGAACGAGTCTGTTGATAAGCTCTCTATAATTTCCAAATGAACAGCTCGAATGGACATGCACGTGAAAATTACACCATACTTCTTCAGCTGACTTCTTCCCCGTTTTACGTAAAACGGACCGAAACAATCGACTCCCGTTACCGAAAAGGGAGCCTGACGAAATTGTAGCCTCTCGTCCAGAAGATCGGCCATTTTCTGTGACTCTGGTGGGCGGAGTCGTCGCCGACATGCAATGCAATCGTTTAAGACCCTCCTCACTTCAGCATTGGCTCTCAATACCCAAAATTTCCTCCTCAAATCGGATAGAACGTGGTGACGTCCTTCGTGACCAGCGATTTCATGTGTATGCCGTATAATTAACTCAGTAGTTCTGGTCTTGCTGGGAAGGATAATTGGATGCTTGCTTTCACGGTCAATAAAGGAGCGAGTGAGTCTGCCTCCTACACGAATAAGCCCATTTTCCAGATATGGGCTCAATCGAGATAATTTACTTATCTTGTATACGTGTTCACCGAGTAAGAGACATCGTACGTCTTGTGGGAACGCAATGAGCTGGACAGCTTTATATATCGCACTCTCTGCGTTTTGGATGTCTTGCAGAGTCAGTCTCATTGACTCTGACCGTCCGCTCGATCTGGGCTCATTTACCTTCAGTGCCGCTTTAACTTTCAGAATCCAAGCGACACCTCGCACCAGTCCCATCCATGACGAATAATGTTCCGACAGTCGACTTACTGGATCTATATCTGGCTGCCTTTGAGTCGTTAAGGCGACTGACACCTTCTTGAATTCCAGATCCGTGGGCGGTAGGCTGTCCTCTTTAGGCTGAGCAGGCCATGAGTTCGACCATAGGAAACATGGACCGCGCCTCCACATCTCATTGTCTAGGAACGCTTCTCCCTTCTGTCCACGAGTTATGACGTCCGCTGGATTGTGAGCCGACGGCACGTACTTCCACTGCTGAACTGAAGATCCATCGTGTATGATAGACAGTCGATTTGCCACGAATATCTGAAACCTTGCTGTTACATTTCGGATGTATTTAAGAACAGTAGTGCTGTCCGTCCAAAAATGTACAGCCATAATCGGGACACTCAGTGCGCGTTCCAACGTAAAGTTCGTTTTGACAGCTAGCGCGGCCGCACAGAGCTCTAAGCGAGGAATACTGATGCTCTTCAGGGGTGCCACGTGGGACTTGCTCATGAGCAAGGAGCAAGACATGACATCGCCATGCCTGTCCACTTGCCTTACATAAGCTGCCACACCATAACTCTTCTCGCTAGCATCCGCAAAATAATGTAATTCCAATGCAGTGTCTTCCTTAGTTGCTTTGAAACATCGGGGTACTCGGAATTTCGTTAGTATTTCTAGCTCACACAACCATAACTTCCAAGCCTTCTGAAAGTCGTGTGGAATATCACTATCCCAATCTATCTTCAAGCGTGATAACTCCTGAAGAAGCAATCGCCCTCGCATAACGAATGGCGACGCCAGCCCGTGCGGGTCATATACCCCTGAGATCACAGATAATAGTCCCCTCCTTGTCAATGGTCTGTCTTGAAACGCGCTAACGTCGACCTTGAAGCCCAGTGTGTCGGCTTCAACATCCCAATGTACGCCAAGAGCGCGCTCGGCCGGGAGCTGATCGATTCCGAGCCTGATTTCCTTCACCTTTTTTGAGCGATGATCTAGGGGAATCGTCTCCAACACCGACGAACGATTGCTCACGAACTTGGTTAAAGTAAATCCGCCCAAGTCACAAAGCTGCCGAAGATCTCGTATTAGATCAATTGCTTCTTTTTCCGATTTTACAGATTTTAAACAGTCATCAACGTAAAAGTTGTCAAAAATAGTTTGCGCTGCTTCCGTTTGGAATATGTAGCCAAAATCGTCAGCCGTTCTGCGTAAAGCGTAGTTGGCGCAGCTGGGGGAAGACGTTGCGCCAAAAATGTGCACCGTCATTCTATATTCTCTTGGGGGCGTGTTTTCATCACCATTGGGCCACCACAAAAATCTCAAATAATCTCTATCGGCTTCTGGGACATTAACTTGCAAAAACATCTCAGATACGTCCGCTGTGAAGGCTATCTCTTCCTGTCTGAATCGGAGCAACACGTCCATCAAAGAGCTGGTTAATTCTGGACCCTGTGCCAGCCAGAACGTCATTCAGACATATATTGGTGTACCTTGCGGCGCAGTCGAAAACGATTCTTACTTTATCTGGCTTCTGCGAGTGATAAACCCCATGATGTGGTAGATACCAGCGAGGACCTTGTCCCATTCGATAATCAGGGTTCTTATGAACTCTCTCAGCATAGCCTTTACTTATCAGTTCTCTCATTTGTCTCTTGTAGTCTTCCGCAAAAGATGCACACTTCTTAAATTTAGTCTTCAGAGTCTCGAGCCTCTTCCGTGCTACCCCGTAATTATTTGAAAGCATCGGCTTGTCGCTACTGAATGGGAGGCCGATCTCGTATCTACCTTCACGCCGCCGGCACGTTGTAGCCACCTTTTTTAGCCAAAGCCCGTCCTCCACAGATGATGCCGTCCGAGAGTCTGCTAAATTATCTCCTATCTCTTGTCCATTCATTACGTTCCTCACCAGTATATTACTGACCCTCATCGAAGCCCTCTGCTTCCGTGCTCCACCAACGATCCATCCATACCTAGTACGAATGGCGTAGGGCCCTCCATTTTTACTCGGTATAACTTCCAGAGGCTCCATGGCATACCCACAATCATTGCCGAGTAGTAAACCAACTTCAGTTTTGCCATCGTACAGTGTGATGTCACTCTGCGACAAATAGTCCCACGAACTTAAATCATTAACTTGAACGACGTCATTTTCCGACACTGGAATATGGTCCAATGTAAACAATGGGGGGAGGTCTACAGGATAACCGCGGTCTTCATTGGTCATGCGTAATCCTTGAACTACGTATCCTTCAAGTTGGCGTTCACGATCCACGGTGGTAAGATTTAAAGCGATGCGATTCCTCCTCACAACACCCAATTGTTCGAAAAGTTTCCCCGAACAGAATGAATGTGTACTTCCCGAGTCGAGAAAGGCGCTTGTCCGTAATTCCTTATTTCCAAATTTCACCAATACAGAAACGATCGGCAATTTAGCTCCCATGTGACATAACTGATCTGCCGACAAATGACATGATGTAATAGCGCTTGGCTTTACTTCTCGGGAATCCTTTTGGATGTGTAGAACCGTAGGGTGCTTTCCCTGACAAATGCGACATGTTTGGCGATTGCGACAATTTTGACTAATATGCCCTTTGCCTAGACACCCAAAGCAAAGCCCTTGTTTCAATATAAAGTTCTTCCGTTCATCTGGCTCCCAGCGCAAAAACTCCGGACACTCATGAACCGGATGTCCTTGCGCACATACCTCGCATCCACCGGCTGAAACTGTGGATTTAAGGCTATCAAGAGGTCTTGTTCCGGAGTGAGAGGGTAAAGCCGACGAAGAGGATGCTGCCAACGAAGCATACATCTGACTATCAAATTGTTGACCGTAAGATGGATTCATATTGATTCGTACTTCTCGTTCTAATAATTTTACCAGGTCGGCAAAGGTCGCGATGCGGGTTTCTTCGTATTCAATTCGGTCGACCAGACGCCGCCAACGATCCTTTATCGACGGGTTCAGTTTATCTAAAATCGTTCGTATCGTTTTCGAATCGATTTCGTTAATCCCTTGTGGCATAGCCTTCAACGCATTCCAAGTGCCTCTCAGAAATATCACAAACTTGTCTAAATCATCGGTTTCGGATCTGATAGATGGCCACAAAACAATTTTTTCGATCATATAAGCCACCGTTTGAACAACATTTCCGTAGCGCTCTTGAAGGAGTCGTCGCGCTTCAGCATAGCCTTCCCCGGGCGGCATATACAAACAGGACGAAACAATGTCCTTTGGCTTCCCAATTGTGTACTGATCTAAATAATACAATTTTTCTTCTTCATCTTCAACTCTACAAGCAATTTTGGCATCAAATCCCCGTATAAAGTTGGTGTATAGAGTAGGGTCCCCGTTAAACGGCTGGAGCTGTAATGTAGGCAGTTGCATCTTTCTGACCAGCTCGATACTTGACCTCTCTATGGATGGACCTTGTCTCGCAGTGGGGTTTTCGTGTAGATTCGGTTCGGCTGGTTGGAATTCGGTTTTTATTTCAGTCGGTTTCGTCGAAAGTCCGCCTCGATCATCGTAATCGTTTCGTTCGTTCGTCATTAGATTTTCGTCGTACTTCTTTCGACTGAATATTTCAAAAACCCCTTCCTTCGCCCTGGCTTGTGGCTGCAGCCTAAGTTCCATTTCCTCTTTTCGCTGTCTAATTTTGGTTTCGGCGTCTTCGAGAGCATGCAGTTCTTCCATAACTGCCATCTTGGCCGCCAAGCCCTTCATTATGGCAGCTTCACGAATGCGTTCAGAATTTGCGTACGATTGGGAGGAGACAGATAAATGGTCCACCTCCCCTTCACTGCCACAGCTACTAACACTTCGTGATCTTCCAGACATAATTTAATTACTTTAGTCTTTAGGACCTGGTAGGTTCGAGTTTACAGTTACGCTACAACTACTTTACGTTACCCTTACTTCGAACGTCGAAACGAACTTTGTTACTGTTTCAGCTCTTGTCCTAATTGTCAACACCGCAATCAAAAACAATATGAAAATACTGTATTGCTGGTAACAAAGGTTTCGGACAGACAAGGCTGAAATTTAAGTAGGTAATACCTTATGAAACCTAACTAGGTCACGATAAAGTAAGCCACGTCCAAAAGCGCACTTGACATAACTTGACAGTTCGTAGTTTCGTACGATCTTGATTTTTCGTTTCGTTTCCTTCGTTATGTTCAGTTCAGTTCGTTCGTCCGTTTCTTATCGTTTCTTATTCAACTTAAACAAAGATAAGTCTAACTAAACTTAAAATTCGAAAAACAGTAAAAAGACGTAGATAATATTGGTAACCCAAATTCAAATTTATATGGATGTCTCACGTGACGAGCCTTCTTTCGCACTAACCACTTGCAAATGACTGTTCGGCATTTACAAATCATATGATTCAAGTGCTGATTCAAGTGCTAATGTTCGCAGCTACCGCTATCTTGAAAATAATTACGAGCGAGCGAGCGCAGCGAGCGAAGCGAAGTCTTTTCAATACAACGGAAAAATCTCAGTATGAGCGGCCCGGCCCGGCCCGGCCCGGCCTGTAACGCTTTTGAGAGGCTTATATCTCAGCAACCGCTGGACCGATTGGCCTGCGGTCTTTTTTGTTGGGTAGCCCCATCCCTTCTACCCCGTAATTGACTACTTTTGATACATCTCAGTGACCGTCGTGGCACGTGCCACGTGAAAAGTAAAGGGTGTTCAATCAGTTTTGCAAAAGTAGTGATTTTGAGAGGCTCATATCTCAGCAGCCGCTTGGGCGATTGTCTTGCGGTAATTTTTGTAGGGTAGCTGCATCCCTTCTACCAAAAATACGATACTCACGATGCATGTGGGTCACCCCCAGTGCACGTGCAAAATACAACAATAAGATGTGCCAAATTTGTTCCCATTTCAGTAACTCGGTAATTACTGGGGCGATTTCGCTGAAACTTGGCATACAGGTAGGCACCCACCAGGCAATGCATTCCCATGTGTTGCGGTTAGGGTGCTACTGCACGTGCGCACGTGCAGGGGGCGTTTCCAGATCTCGAGAACGGCTGGGCCGATTGCGCTCAAATTTGGTACACGGTTGGGAACCAGTTAGTAGGGTGCCGTGCAAAAGTCAGTTTGGACCCCGTTTGCACGTGCGCACGTGCAGAATGTCGCATCCAGATCTCAGGAATGGCTGGGCCGATTGCGTTCAAATTTGGTACTCCGCTAGCGACCGGTTAGAAGGGTGCTTTGCATAAGCCCGTTGGAAGTACCCTCTCGCCCTTCCGCACGTGCAGGGCTCACTATCTCGCTCGCTCGTTCTTCGCCCAAAAGGCGTTTTACTGGTAGGTAGTTGTTTTCTCATGCGTTTATGTCCCCACACAATAATGTTAGCTTATTCAAGATAATATCAACGTTTGTGTCGAAAACGGCATTTTTTGTCCCAATTCCGTTAAATCATTGCCGATTGCGATGTTACTAATTACGGAGCGAGCGAAGCGAGCGGAGTCTTTCCTTAGTTTAACGGAAATTTCTGAGTATGAGCGGCCGGCCGGCCGGCCGGCCGGCCGTGCGGACGCTTTTGCGAGGCTTATATCTCAGCACCCACTTGACCGATTTACACGCGGTAATTTTTGTAGGGTAGCTTCATTCCTTCTACCAAGTATTGGACTATTCCCGATGCATGTGGGTGACCCCTTATGCACGCGCCACGTGCAAAACGAAGAGGTGTCAGTTTTGTAATTGTTGCAATATCTCGGTAACTACTTGGCCGATTGCGCTGAAAGTTGGCATGTAGGTAGGCACCCACTAGGCACTGCATATCCATGTGCCAGAGTTGGGGTGCTGCTGCACGTGCGCACGTGCAGGGGTCGTTTCCAGATCTCGAGAACGGCTCGACCGATGGCGCTCAAATTTGGTACACGGTTAGGGACCAGTTAGTAGGGTGCCGTGCATAAGTCAGTTGGGACCCATTTTGCACGTGCGCACGTGTAGGGTGCCGCTTCCAGATCTCGAGAACGGCTGGGTCGATTGTGCTCAAATTTGGCACATCGCTAGAGACCGCGAGTAAGGTGCCGTGCACAAGTCAGTTGGAGGTACCCCCTCGAAATTTCGCACGTGCAAGGCCCATCCTCTCGCTCGCTCCGTTAGTCGCCCCAAAAGGCGTTATACTGGTATTAACAAACCTTAAGTCTTTTCAACATCTTCATACTTAGTTAGTAGCCTTCTCCGAGCAAAGCATTTTGATCATTATCAAAGCTTAATAGTTTCTGTGTGGGCGAGGATGGATGACATGATTATGATTAATATAAGGAGGCTTGAAATGATTTGTTTTGCCTAACATAAAAACACTTTAACATGCGTGAGATCATTTTAAGCCTCCTTATACTAAATAGTTTCCTCTTATATGGCTAACACCGTTTATTAATTAGATGTTCGAACTATCGAGCACCCGGCTACTGTTCCAAACATATAAGACTCCAGACGTGAGCCGACGTCCTGGGCTTACACTTCACACCACACACAATACAGGGAATTCATCATCATTATGCGACGATAAAACAAATTTCCTCTATCTGAGGCCGTAGCTCATGGCTTGTCACCACGGCGGCCGGCCGAGTTAGTGATGGGCAGAGATGGTAGCCAGATAGTGGTGGGCCGCTACTGTATTCTCGGCGGCCGACTGTAAACAAACGCAGCCATCCATCGTCATGTCACCGGGCCCCGCGACACGGTCTCTTCCGCCGGGCGGGCGGGCGGGTCGGCCGGCCAGCCGGGACCCGGGGGAGCGGCACGCACACCCCCGCACACACACGCATTCACGCAACACGGAGAGGGAGAGAGCGGCGGACAGGCAGAGGGGAGAGAGCGGGGAGAGGGGAGGGTGGAGCGGACCGGCAGAGGGAGGAGGACGGTGGGGAGAGATAAGCAGGGGAGGAAGATGGATCGGAACAGGAGCTGAGAGGAAGGAAAAGAAAACACGGAGAGGCCATAGTAACGCACGTTCTTTGAATAAGGCGACAATGCGCTATCTATTTAGATTAATTTAGATTTCTTGCGACGATATCAAATCAATAGCACTTCTTTGTTAAAACGTAACTCAACAGAAAAAAAAACTAATATCAGCTATTGTTTTTATGCGTAATTGTTTTTTTTTTCAAGTGTGCCGCCCTTTCAAATCTTAAGCCAGATCAATTCACCAATTGGCCCCACACCAGTTTTGCAACTCTAGTCTTTTTACACTTTTTATTTTTACAGCTCGAGCCAATATCCGATACATTGCTGTTCGTCGGCACTGCAGCCCATAGCGTCGAGCCCGACGGCATGATAGGCCGAACGGGGCGCGCTGGGCGACCTCCGTCGATCGATTGGAGCAGTCAGCTGGTAATAGCGCTGATAATTGAGTGCGTCGCTGCGCCAAAATAGCCGCCATTCATTACCAGCTCCGTCGGTGTCGCCGCGAAGTGTGGACCAAGACACGCGGATCGGGGAGTGTCAGCGGGTCGGCCGAGCGAGGCGAGACTTGTCGTCTTCGGCGTGTCGGTGGCGTGGTCATTGATCAACTGACCCGATGGGCTCGAGAGGGGGGCGGGCATACATCACCGCCGGTGAGCTCGTGTCGGATTGAGCTCTTCCCTTCGAGACCTTGTTTGTGACATCAGCAAACTGAGAGCCGGCGGTGTCCACTTCCAAACCGCAGGTCGTGTCCTGGTGCGGCAGCCATGAAGAAACCATTGATCATCGATGCTGGTGGGCTGGTCGGTTACGTCGACATATGCATTAGTCACGGGTCCACGTGCGCTTCAGAAAGACGCTGTCTGTGGCAGGGCGAAACGTCACAAATCCCTCCTGACTAGTGGATACTCCAGATAAAGCTAGTTACACTCGAAATCAGCCTTCTTACTTTCCTTGATTTCATAGTTAACCTTCTTTTTCAAAGTATCACCTCTCATCATCCACACCAATAACCTGGTATCTCTCTCCCGTCACGCACGTGTCTGGTTGATCAGATCTCCTCCCCTCCCTCAGCCCGGCGGAGTGACGCCTCTCCTTTATCTCTCACCCTTCCGGAGGGCCCTGGCGTAAACACAGACCGGTGTCGCTCACCGCAGGTGGACACCTCATCTGCCACCGAGCTGTCCATCTCTCCGTCCCAGATATCACACCAAACACCCCCTCAGTGCCACCCTCGGCTCTCTCAATCAGATCGCCGGTCTGTTTGGCGCTCATCCCAGTGTATTTTAACCGGCGCGGCGGCGGGGCCCGCGGGGAGGGACAGAAAGGCGACAGAAGCGTCACCGGCCGACCGCCGACCTTCACGGCCGTATTGTGCGCCCATTGTGGCGGTGCGGACTGTTGTCATATCTGGTGGCCGGGCTGTCACTCACCGAGCGACCGCCTGGGACGCCAGCCTGCCACTGTCGCTGATGCCACGGCCACTGCTGTTGCTGTTTCTTGTTAGCGCAGTGAGACGATTAGTCCGGTGCGTATGGCTACCATATTAATAAAGGCTGCTTGAAATTGTCTTAAAGCAAATTTTCGGAGCAAATTTAATGTCCTGCGAACTGTCACGTAGCAGTAATTCAGCGAAATTTTGGGTAGTTTTTTTTACAAAGTTGTCAGAGTAGCTTGGATAATAAATCTACTGATGAGAAAGCACCCACTTGCTTTTTTGGCGTCACCAAGTGCTACCAAATGCTACAAAACTACGACTTAGCTAAATTTAGTATATCAAGCAATGATAATTAGGACATTGTTATGTTGCCATCGAGCTCCTGCTCTCGTGACAATCCCCAGCAACATCTCTTACAACAGCTGCGTCGATGGCACGTGCTGCCACCATGCTGCTAGCTCGCCGCGGCGCGATGTCTGCAGCCACAGCGGGCCCACCACCGTCGCGATGTCTGCAGCCACCGGTGAGTAATGGTTCCCGCCGACGGACGGTGTTAATGCTCCACCGACACTGAGCACGCGCCTGACACGGCCCGCCACCAGTGATACCAGCTGACACGGGTGGCACGGGGTGGCTGTGCAGGAGGACGGCCGAGGGAAGATAGGGACTGGCGAAATTAGGAGTAGGATGAGATGGAAAAACGAAACAGCACGAGGTAAGTGAGAGACATGAGGTGGAGAGGCGATAAGAGGCAAAAGAGATGACCGAATGACAGCTGGGCAAGAGGTGAGGAAAAAGTGGGAAGTGAATTGAAAAGAGGGAGAACAGGTGAAGGAACAATACTAGGAAAAAAATAATCGCAAAGTCGCAGACAGACTTTTACTTCAGTGATTATCACTCTGTTTTTTTTCTTAAGTTGACGAGCTGAAGGTGCCTGGTAGGACGAGATGAGCTGAGATAAATAAAATGAGATGAGTGCGAACTAGACTGGTGCAGTCCGGTGATCGCCGCTCCGGAGTTAGGTCGAAAACGGTCCGATAATAGCTAAAGAAGGCCGAGGTCCGGCCGACCGCGGCACGCAATCGGTCCATGAGCCCGATCGATTACAGCCGGGTCGAGTCCGGACCGGGCTCAGCCCGCCAGCCGCCAGCGGAGCCCGCTCCAGACAATGGAACCGCCTGTCCGCAAACGGAACCTGCACGGAATAAACACACAGAGAACAGTGGCGGATCGTGCTCCTGTTGCTGTCTGTCCTCAGGGTTCTGTTGCGTCATCGGTAATCTGGTCTGACGCACTTGCTGATATGCATGTTTGACGCGGGAGATCCTTTACAGAAATGCATTGAGGACTCGTGCTACTGTCAATGTCTGAGCGTTGATTTTTCGGCCACACATGAGTATCATGGTTCAATGGGGACTGGAATGAAAAAGCAGTGCTTAGAAAGCATTCCGGATGAATATACTGATTTGCTTCTGATTACTATCAGGCTACAAATGCTAGGATAAAATACACACATTTTGTTTGAAGCAATAGCCACCATTGTATCCGTCTCACTCTCTCACACCGTTTCTCCCTTCTCCCATTCCCTCTCACACACAACACGTGCGGTCCCGAACAAACCGTGAGACCAGATCTGACGGATCTACCGCAACCGATCCGGCTATCTCGCCAGATCCGACTCCGATCCGCTCCGATCCGCTCCGCACCCGGCTCCGTCCGACACAGCTCGCTCAGCCCCGCCCCGAACAGCTCGCGAGACGGAGAAACGGTGATCCACCGTGAGCCGGCCGGCCGCCGTGACATTGGCGTGAACTCGCGGCAGTCACGGCGCCGTTCGGCCGCGCCACCCGCCGCCGAGACACGCAGTGCGCCATGAACGCCGCCAAGGCCGCGCGCGCCGCCCGCCGCGCCGCTCTCTGCGCCGCGTTCGCAGCATCCGCGCCCGTTTGAGCCCAGGAGCGTTCAGGGAGGTCTGCCCTGGACTGATAATGGATGGCGATAGCACTAAATCCAATTTGTATTCGGCCAGTGTGCTCCATTTGCCTGTAAAAGGGTGGCTAATCTGACGTTTCATAGACTGGTGGCTGGTGACGGGAGTTTTTCTGGATGTCATTAGGATTAGTGGGGATGAACTTGTGTGTGGAGGTGGACACTGGACAGACTCGGTGGTAGCAGATGAGATAAGTGTGAATAGATGCAAGGCAGGTTTTCTGGTAGCCATGAATGTATGCATTCTGCTCATGGGTCATGAGCTGCTGTTTAGCTTAGATCTAAAACTCTGGTGATACGATAGTGGGTACGTTGGTCTTCATTTCATCATTTGTCGTTTGAGTAAGATAATGTTGGAAGAGAGGAAAATTGGTATAAAATTCATCAGTTCATAAAGCAGAGGAGACAATTTAGTTTACATATTTTCATTATCAAAAATATTGCTGCTCATTGCTCAAACTAGCCAGAAATTTGAAAGCATTTCTTTTTATATGCTTATCAAAACATCCATTATATGGTACATGCAATTGTTGTTTAACAATTTATAAATCTCAAAATCAAATCTTAGTAGCAGCCGTCTCCCTCTACCAAGCCTTCGGTCTTCACAATAACCACAGCCAGGTTCCTTTTTCAGACCATCACCTTCTTCACGCTACAAAAACACCTCCGGCAGCCACCGCCCCACACCTGTCCATCTCCCCTTCCCCCTTCCCACCCCTCCCACCCCGGCAGACGGAGCACCGGCCAAAGAAAGAGGACGGGAGAGGACAGAGGGGCGGCCGGGAGATGACCAGTGCACAGCGGGGAGCGGTCTGCGCCGCTCGTGAGTGGTATTGTTCTGTCAGTGACATTTCTGTTGACCGGAGATGAGACTGCCGCCCGCCGCCCGTCGTCTGTCCTCCTCCTCCCGTCGCCCGCCGCACGCCGCTCTCCGCTCGTCACCCGCCCCTTTGTTGGTCAGACGAAGCCAAGGTAGCCGCCAGCCGAGGCGTCAGAGCCAAACAGACCCGGACCCCTCCCTGACCCCTCTCCGACCCCCCGGACACCCTGGAGATGACACCGGACACTCTGACAGTCGGCGGTCGAGCAGAACGGTCTGAGATGTCTCCATCGCGGCAATGATTGAGTGGGATGGGATGGTCAGCAGCCGATCGTCGGGGGTTTGGAAAGAGGGCGGGTGGCTCACTCGACGGAGGGACTGGGACAGAAAGGATATTTGTTACAGTTGAGCATGAATGAATACAGTTAACAGAATGACAAGAAAACAACGCGATGATATTGCTCAATACAGGCAGCAGTGTATAATCCGGGCGCTAGTTTTGGCTGTATCCCGCC
This sequence comes from Amphibalanus amphitrite, assembly GCF_019059575.1. Classification (NCBI taxonomy): domain Eukaryota; kingdom Metazoa; phylum Arthropoda; class Thecostraca; order Balanomorpha; family Balanidae; genus Amphibalanus; species Amphibalanus amphitrite. The sequence goes on along the minus strand of NW_024881500.1, from coordinate 2,613,632 downwards.
TATAGTCATTCCTGATGCTGGCTTGATGACTAAGCTTGCATGCAGTGGTGAGCTAGCAAGTTAAATTTAGTGCTATTGATGTGTCCAATATCGCAGTCTCCATAATGGTGTCTTGCGGTACAGTCTAACCTAAATCTGTCAGGCGGCAGTCAACCCGTTTACCTGGACAAAACCAGTGTTATTTTCCTACCTGCCGCTGCAGTCGCCAAGCTTTGGTGTCGTGCGGTACAGCCTATCCGTCATACGGCAGGCGGCAGCTCCGCGCTGCAATGCACAGCAGTGAACTGCGATCTGGATACGTTCCTGTGTTTCGCTGCAGTCGCCGTCAAATGCTGAAATGCTAAATGTCTGGGTGCGTTTCGGACGACTGTATCACGTGCTAGTCGAGCCCTTTGGTTGTTTGCTGAGTGTACGAGACCGCGTAATGAATGTAAGGCTCGGACAGAGTCAGCACATTACACAAAATCAGTTAAATGCAAATAAGGAATAAGCACTGCGGCCTAGTAAATAGCGAGATTAAATAACCAAAATGCCAGCATATAGCACAGGTTAAGGCAGTACTTCCCGTTCTCGTGACAGTCAATCACTATGTCGTTCGCAGGAAGGCATCCATCCTTCTCCCGCGGCGCCCAACCCACTTCAGCTTAACTAGATTTGGATGCGAAGGTGACAGAAACACTCCTCATCCCATCTAAACCAGACCAAGTGTACCCTCCCCTTCCACCCAGAATAGACAGCACCGGGGATACCCCTCCCACCTGAACCATACCCCCCCCCCCCCCGCCCCCCCCCCCCCCGAGGCATACCGTGTCGTGACCGTCCACATCGTGTCGTAATGACCCAGATAATCTGCGCTATTACGGCGCCATTGATCCTGCTCCCGCCGACCCGGGCGCGCGCGTGGCTCGCGCCCCGTTCGTGATTGCGTCGCTCGTGCGCGCCTGCCGCCCGGAAACACATGCAAAGCCGACGGAATGACATCGGCGGCGACGATCGTCGGCGAGTCGGCGCCGGCTGGCACCGACCCCGGCGACGACCCGCGCTGGACCGGTGGCAGGAAGGGCGCTAATCCGACTAATGGCTCTGAGCAGGCACAGTGGACCTGTAGTTATTGGCCCGGTCGAGGCAGTAGGTGCAGATGCTAGAGAAGGGGGTGGAAGGGGATTGCTGTGGGGCTGTTGTACTCATGGTGTGCAAACATCGGCTAGATTTAGCTCAATGTGTTGTCATACACATTTTCCTTCCATACTTTTCCCTTCATTCATTTCTTAGTATCATCAATCCCATTTATAGTATGACAGTAGCAGCAATAACTATGCGTCACATCCTGCAGAAGGTCGAAATACATATGTAGTTATGTTGAAAATACCTAATGTCCGTGAACTTTGGATGAAATTTGTGGCGGGATCAATAAAAATCAATATAAAATGCACATGATAGGCATCTATTCACATAGAGCACACTTCCTTATACCGATACTCCGTAATTAAAAATATATCAATTACCTGACCGCAGAGCCGGGTGGAATTTGCCGGAGGTCAGGCACATAGTTCACGCTGTTCACGGCGCGGTGGGGGCGGTCGGGCCGGTCGCAGCGACCTTCTGGGCTCAGCGGCCGGACCGATCAATCATCCAGGACTGATTATTCAAATCTCGCACCGTAATTACATTTTTAGCCGACCGCGGCCCGGCGCCATTTTCACAGCGCGCTGATCTGCCTGGCCTCGATGGTGGTTTTGGCGCGATTGCGTCGAGCGGGCTGTGTTGGCCGTTGGCAGTATCCAATTACCAATGTTTGTCGTCATGTAACTGGGAGGCTTGGGACGGGGTGAAGGGAGATCTAAAAGGGTGCATAGGGGGCAAAGTGAGATCCGATTCAACAAGCTGGCAGTGTACTGAAAATATTCAGGAGACTGATGAAGGTCAGTTGGTGAAATAAACTAGATCAAACTGCAAGCCAATTAGATAGAGAGATTACACAAATGGATAAAATAAAAAATGGATAAATAAGCGGACATGTCGAGTGAAAGAATGGGAGCACTTGTTCCAAGCATCGAGCTTGAACTAAGCTGCGGAGGGCAATCCGAAATGGATTTGCGTCTAGGACGACACTCCCGGCTGTGTCTGGTGTTATTATCGCCACGATACGTCACAAACGCAGTCGCGACATTACTGGCGCGAGTGCGGCGGGGGCAGCGCAGGGGCGGCCAGAATGACCCCGAGTCGGCTATTCCCATAGCTCGTCTATAATGTATCCCGGCAGCGCCGTTTGGTGCCGTTTGCGCCGCTTACGCCTCCAGTCGACCGCATGCGTCGTGTTTGTCGCACAGAGCAGCGGCAGTCGCAGCGCAGAGGTGACGTGTGCGGCGCGGCGGCGACTAACGCGGCGCGCGTGGCGCTGTTGACTCACCTGGCGAACGGAGGCTGAGCGGCCGCGGTCTGTAAGTCGGGGACAGTGTTGACGTTCGTGGCCGGGACTGGATAAACGCGGGATTTGGGTAAGTGGTCACTGATCCGGCTTAGTAAATATGTGAGCACTGCGGACCGGTGGGAAACAGGTGCGAGAAGATTGGCGGTGGGGAGACCACGGAGAAAGATGTAATGCATACCGTACCGTACCGTTAACCTACTATGAAGAAAACTGGCTTCTCAAAGGTTGTCCTTTCTTGTTCCGTGATGAACTGAGTGACATTAAATCCAACACGATTGTGATAAATAGTCAAATTATATAGGATTAGCTTTGCATTGTATAATCTTGCAGCTGTGTAGATTATTCAATACATCCACCAATTGACACTGGAGCCATTGACAAGACACAGACATCACTGCCGTCGCGTTTTTACTAGTCCTATCGTTCTGAGTGCCTATTTTTCACGCCGGTAAGACGGGCTTTTTAGGCAATAGCCGGACGCCGGAAGCTAACGCTCCATTCCTTTTTTGTCATATGCCAGAGGCTGTCTATATCCATTATCCAGACACCAATGTATTTTGCCAGAATCATATCTCAGACTTTGTCAGGAGAACAAGTTCGTCTTCGTTTTGCGAGCAAACTCAGCAGAGATTTCCATGTTCATAACGCGTTGTCACTTATGCGAGCTTCATTCGCAGACTGTTAGCTAGGTTTACTGTCATTAAAGGTGATCTACTCTTAGAGCCACTAACTTTCCTAGCAGATTTGTTTGCCCAATGCTCTTCCATACCGACCACGTTCTAACCATCTGGCCATGTTCCTGTCCATCCGGCTACCCATGTTCTGTCGCTGACATACGGACCGTGTCCGGCGCCACCTCGATAATTAGCCCACTCATTAAATTATTACGGTGATGGAGCGCCGATACAGGCCGTCCTACACGCTCCCCGGTATCGTACAATCTCAGCCCGGCCGCGGGTATCATTTCAGGACTCGAGTGGGTGTATAATCGGGTGTGATACGTCTCCGTTAGCGGCGTTAATTGTCGACTGTAACTCGATCCGTCTGGGTGGGAAGCAGGATGGAGGAACAGAAAATCATTGACAATTGAATAGAGGTTTTGCTGTTGTGTGCGCAGGAAGGACAATTGCGGTAGGCTTGGAAATAAGTGGTAATGGGGGTTTAATGGAATTAGAATTGGTGTAATGCGGGGTGCTGAAATGGTGAATTGTTTGGATGGGAGGGACAATAGATTGGTTGCTCTGTGGTGACAGAGTAACCGGTGTATGAAAAAGAATTATGGATGAGCGTAGATTTGGCTGCTCGTTTGTTGATTAATTGCGATTTGATTGGAGCTAGTGAGTGGGTATAATGGAACTGTTGCGACTGTCGTGCTTTGGATTTCAAACAGCTTTTACAATACTGCTGATGTTTTGATTATTTGTGATAGGTATGACATAGTTTGATGGCATATGATCTGCAAATATACTTGGAAGACAAGCGATGCCTATGGTTTTTATGACTTGCTTTCCACATATCAATTTTCTTACTGATAAATGTAAATTCTTTACCATTTTTTCAGGCCTTTCCAGACAATATATTATATTCTATTGAAAGAAAATTTCAACAATTTCTATCTCTGGCTCAATTAGGAGGAAAAGTTTTATAAATGATTAGTTTTCTCAATCTTATTGAAACTTTTGCATTTGCGTAACTTTTATCTAAGCCGATAAACTGCGTAAATTGCCTCTGCTCTGGTTGTTCTGTTTAGCATTTCTTATGCCTTTGTAACTTTTCATTCCTGCTCTCCCCAAGCCAGTTTCAAAATTCATAACCAGTGTGTCATAGTCTGTGTCACCTGTGTGTCACCCATTGTGTCATTTGATGTGTCACCGTCTGGCGCCGACAGACAGCCGTCAGCCCGACACCTCTCCCCCTGTCCGAAATGTAGCCGGGCGTGCCACCGCCGGCCACCAATCTCACCCCATCTAATTGTGTTCCTTGTCGAGAGTCGGTCTGATTACCGCTGGTTCAGTGCCACTGGTCCCGACACCACACCGGCCGTACGGTCTCTGACAGAGCGGGGCCGTGCTGTGGGGACGGCCCGCTCGGCTGCCGGGCGGAACAGAGACTGTACCGGGCGTCATGGCCCAGCCGTCGGCGCAGCTGCGACACGGGGACACCGAGACGCGTGTTGCTTTTGTTGTGGGCTGCCGGGTCGGGAGGTGACGCGGACTGGACACCGGAGAGGACGGTCGCCTTGGATAGCTCTGAGGGGAGCGGTGAGCCTGACAGGTCAGTTGCGGGGAGGTGGAGGAAAGGAGAGTTTCATAAATGCTCTCATGGTATGGGCTCGGTGCATGGTTAGAACTGGAATAACACTATCACTGGCGTATTGTCTCTATCCAGCTTCAAAAGTGCTGGGTTGTTATGACGATGCCCTCCGCTTAGTTAATTGTGAAGCGAACCTGTCTGGATCTAACATCTAACTATTCTACTCAGTTGTTATATTGCGACCTAGTGTTACACCTTGGTCCCCATTCCAGGCCGTAAGTTGTTCCTAGCTTTGTGATCTACAAAGCTAAGGAAAATTAAAGATTGAAAGCTTGTTCTTTGAAATTGTTGATTTTTCTTTGACGAGCATTAATTCAAAATTATTTTGTGAAAAACCTGATCTATATTTTAGCCCTTTGCTAAGTTGTTCCCAAATTGCTACCGGTGAACGGGGAGCGGACTGCAAAGTATGGGTGGTGGGGCCGTGGTGCTGAGCAGAGGCTTATGCTATAAGGCGGGCATCAAGCTTCCCATGCCGATAGGGCCTTGGCATGCCGCAGTCATCCTTTCCACCGTTCGAACTAAATTTTATTTTGAGCAAATTTACGCTTTGTAACCTTTTGAATTAATCATTATTTTCAGCCAGCATTGGCCATTGGCCACATTCCTTAAATCACCATTTTGTCTTATAAGGTGAAAGCACAAACCTCATGTCATCATTTATGAGGTGTTTTGTCATTCACCGCAATCACAACATTTTGAAAATAGGCAGGGGGACACGAGCATCGCAACTGGACTTGTGTGACAAGGTAATGACGCTTGCCTAATTAGCCGGTAACAACCCAGTAGCGTGTAAGCGTAATGGTATAATTATGACCGATGGCTGACCATCTATCGGACATGCTACAGTTAGCATTGTGGTGACATAGCATGGGTGATCGCTGGTTTAGTTTGTGCATTTTCGGGTATTGTAGTTGACACAGAAAAATGTTTGTTGTGACTCGTGATTTTTGACGGCTTGTGCAAAACGTGGGTGGATGATACTACTGAACCATTAATGTTATTTCAGTTACCTATTTCAGTTGTTATTTTAGCTTAGGACGGATCAAGCTTGTCATAAAAGGGCAATGGCTTATAGTACAAGTATTTTGAAAGCATATGCCCATCGCCTAACCGTCTCCCTGCCCGGATCGTTGGACCGAAAATCAAATTCGTGGAAATAGTGCATTTCGATAGAAGATGCAAGTATGACAAAATTACATAGTGCGCATTGTACTTAGCCCATCAACTAATTATTGTTGCGATTATCACTCGAAACTCAGTAGCTACTACATAGATCAAGGGCTCGTTAAGTTTTTTAAGCATCAACAAAATTATTTCACTCAAAAGTTGTTGAAGGGCAGCAATATCGCTTAGCCCTCGCCCGCACATGGAGGGGGGTTGCCACCCCCCCCCCCCCCGCAGGTAGTCTTTCTGCTCTGCACTCAACATTTTGAGAGCTAGAAGCCTGATTTTTGGTATAGCTGCTCCTCTATCCTTTCTTGATGTCCACGAAAAAAATTCAAGTTTCTGTTGTTTTTTGTTTCGGAGATATGACCATATTTTTCAGGTCATGTCATGACCCAAATGACCAATTCTCAACATCTTGCGTTGGCTATGGGCCTTGTGAGCTTTTGACACCTTGATTTCGGCCTTTTTTGCCAGTCTTACCTCCCACCTATCATGGAACATGTTGTTCGACGATGTACAGATGTCAAGGTCAGGGTCAAGGTCAATCTAGGTCATCTAAAATAATTGCGTTTTAGGCAAGCTAAATTTACTTTTTGTGAAGTTTTTTGACTGCATTTTTGCCGAAGCGTCATTATTCTTTTCCTCAGGTTAATAAATCTCTAAAAAGTTAATTATTTTCAAAACGGGCCTCGCTGAGGAAAACTAAGTATTATAACCAAAAATTTCGGCTTTATTGATCAGCCTTGTTCACTGGTTTGAAATAGGTTTGAAACAGCCTTGTACACTGGCTTGAAAATTTTTCCTCAGCGAAGCCCGTTTTGGAAACAATTAACTTTTTACAGACTGCATTTTTGGTAAAAGCTTCTCAGATCATGATTTCATGTAATATGGACACATAAACACTCGGTGCACACATCAGTATACACGCAGACACACACAGACATACAAACACATATCATTGACCTTGACCTAACTTGAACTGAAATGACCTCAGCAGCAAAAATATGGTCGGGTAGTGTGAAAAAGAAGTTCTAGCTGGCTTGGCACCAGAAAACGGCATCGTCATCGGCATATGATGAGCAGCGCACTTGATATCCAACGGTGACCCAAAACAGCAACATTTTTTTAGTTTGACCTGACATGGAAGGTCAATGGCTGACCTGAGAAGGTAAAACTGGGTATCATTCATGGATTCGTCTCTTCCCAAAGAATCTTTTTGGTCGTTACCGCGAAGCTCTATCTCCAACAGGAACGAAATGGCGCGGGGGTGGCAACCACCCCCCCCCCATGTGCGTTCTAGGATGGGAAAATGGCATGTGCGGGCGAGGGTTAAAGACAATTGTTAACAAGTTACATGCGCTAGTAATTCAACAACGCAGAAATACAGGCGTCCATCTATGATGAAGCTTACACATAAAAACTGTTTACACAGCTAGATAAAGTAATTAAATAGCAGCAATTATAAAACACTTACCATTCATTATTGCTTATCATTGCAGCAATCAGCTGTGCATATCGACAAAAACAGGTTTGCACTCTCATCTCCATTCTGCTAAACAGGATCAGCTTACACACAACACACTATCAAACGCTTAGTTGTGCCTTGTACCGTTTACAAAGACATCCTCTCGCTGAGTTAAATACTTGACTCGTACCGCATTAATCCCCGGTCGCAGCCGGCGTATTTGCACAACAAAGAGTGCTAACTGTTGTCAACCAGGCTCGAAAGTACCCTATCGTGCAGCCAGTCAACACACCTGCAGTGGCGACATTGCTCCGGTGCAGCCACGCGTCGCACACGCCCCAGAGATGACTCAAACGCAGCCTGTGTTTGCCCTGAGGGTAAACACGGGGTCATGTGATCACGGGTAGTAGGCGGGCGTTTTACTTGTTTTAGCCGGCTTCAAAACGGCCGCCCGGGAGGAGTGTTTGCGGAGAGTGAGCGCCTCATTTGGAGTCGCCGCGCGCGCAGGCCCGGTGGTGGTCGGTGGGGAGGGGAGGGTGGGAGGGGACGGGGCAAACAGCACGAAAAGGATGCGTTATGATGGATTGGTGAGGGGGAGGGTAGAAAAGCAGTTCAGTGGCTAGGCTGTGTGCTGGGAACTGATTTGGATAGACGTCAGCGATGTTTTGATGCTCAGAAACGTAGTCGTTATAGTCTGTTCCATGCCAAGCTTGCGTCCGAAGTGCCCTGCTGAAAGGTGTGCATGATTTCTATACATACAGCTCTTACAATTACGCAAATTATTGAACGGAGGAGCGAACTGTTGAAGAAACTCCGACCGCAAGCTTGATGAGGAACAGACTATAGTATCCTGTTTTTTTTTTGCAATATCTTCTTTTGAACTGTCGGTAGCAATTTTTTTCATGCATATTCACAGATCCAACTATGATACATCACCGAAAATACTCCTATGCCTTTGCTCAGTACACATGCAGATGGAGAAATGGCCTTCTTCTACACGCACCTCATTTTACTTTTGTACGGACGCCACGCCTTACATGTTACAAACCCCTGCGTCGCGCCCGGACCGGTGAACCCTCTCCGGACATGTGAAATGCCACACCCCGTCACATTGGGTGACTTTTAGCGCCACGACTGTCACCGAGCCGAGCGAGCTTGGTCGGGGACAAAAACTCACGGCCAAGGTGAACCGAATTAGCATTTGGTATCTGGCGCTGGAGTAGAAAAGGAACGTCATATAAACGATGAACCGGGAAGGACGGGAAGCATTCATAATACCGAGTACGGCATCGAATGATTCCACGTTTGGGTCAACTAAAATTGACCGAAGTGCCATTGCATTTGATCGACAAAATTTTCGAACACTGTTGTATCATACGTTTCTCATTAGGTGGCCCATGAGTTGAATTAGACGAAGCAGGAACGTTATCTGTGCAAGTTGGTGAGTGAACCACTGTGTGGCACGGCATTGGCTCCAAGTCCAGAAGTTAACCCGCGCATGAGTGGGATATTTTCCATAACGCAGTTGAATGGGGGGTCTCTATAGGCCCCTCCCCCAATTTTATCTCCGAAACCACTAGACTGGTAGTCAAAATTTAAGCGTTGTTTGATAGCATTGGTAAAAAAAATTGTCGAGCGGAACTTTACTTTATTTACCTTGAGTGAGTTCATCGATGACGTCACAGGTCAGGTCAAGGTAAATGTTATCAACACTTTGGCTTGTTCACAAATTGGTCTCTGGCCACCACCTAACAAGTCACATCACGCTCAATTTTTTGTTTACACCATCGTGAATAGATGCCCATTGCCCAAGATATTCTGAGGGTATGTACCGAACTTGTACTTCGATTTTTTTTCAGGTCAAGGCAAAGTCAGCCTAGATCACGGATATTTTATGTCATGCATGGGTCACGTGCCAAATGTTTTATGGTCAATTTCGGCCATATAACTAATTCGAAATCAGTGTCGGGCTTTGTCTGAGGTCATTTTCTGCCGAATACCTAATTAGCTTAACCCGCGCGGGGGCTGGGGGGTAAATTTTACCCACCCTCGCGAACTTTTGCAATATCTCAAAAACGGCGGCGCGCAGCGCCGCCAAACTTTAAGTACCTTTTTTACATCAATTTGACACGTTCCCTGAAAATTTGAGCGAAATCCGTCGGAAAATTTTTTGAGAAATTGACGTTTTAGTGAAGTCATGTTCGCCATTTTCGCCTCAAAAACGGCAAAATTTCAAACGCCGCTAACATCTTCATTTTTAAAGGAATCAAGACGTAACAAAAAGGTTATACGTAATTCTACTTTGTCTATCAAATGGCTATCTCGGTTTTCTAAAAATTTTGGATTTTGGCTCATTTTTTTCACTGACTTTTTTGGGAAAGTAATTATAAAAACTAAAATTTTGAGTGTACAAAAAAACGGAATATATGTCAGAGAAGTGGTCCATTTGCACCTACATACCAATTTTTAGAAGAATCGGTTAAAAATGTGGGAGTTATTCAAAATTTTAGGACGTCACGACAAACATATTTTTTGAAAAATGAATTTTTAGAAGTTCTAGACCTTGTACGAAAACAAAAATAGCACCATTCGATTTGCCGTGAAAAACTGCATCAGATAGATACCTTTTTAGGCCTTAACAACCAACTTCAAAATTTGACCTCACTTGACCTGACCTTGACCTGACCTCGACCTGAAATTCATCCAGAGGTGGTCCATATCACTTATTGAGTGTGTCTATTGAATTCTATGAGTAAAATGACCCATAAAACATGTGTCGCACATGCCCTTTTCTATATTTTGTTTTTGGTGACCTGACCTGACCTGACCTGACCTTGACCTTGACCTTTGAATGATATTGTATGCAACGAATATTGTCTTGGTAGCCTAAGAACACGTTTTGGGCAATCAGTCTCAGTCCATGACTCCATTCTTCGGCAACTACGGTGCAAGGCCGATACTGTAGAAACTTGCAATTTGTACCCTTGACCTGACCTTGACCTTGACCTCAAACTTTAAATTAAGTACATGTTTTTAGTTGTTTTAGTTGTTCGTGATGAGATCTTTTGATTGGCGTTTGAATTTTCCAAATCGGATCATTAGTTCGGGAGATAACAGGGGGGGAGGGGTAAAATTTACCCCCCCCCCCCCAGCCCCGCGCGTTCGGCTGGAGACCCCAGCCCTGCGCGGGTTAAGTCAGGTCACCATCAAGTCAAAGAAGGTCAAAGTTCGAATTTGAAGTTTTTCAACAAAAAGGTATCATCAAATGCAGCTTGATGCTGGATTAAACTGCATTCTGACCGAGAAACGCGTATTTGATGAACAGTGCTCTAAAATCGCCTATTATTGCCGTCCATATTTATCGTGAATGGGGATGATGTTCAAATGCTGCAAACACAGAGTGTTGGATATTGTTTAGACTTGGTGTTTGGATATATCCTAACAGACATAATAACATCAAACCATTTTAACCCTCGCACCGACGGGGGGGCGGATATCCGCCCCCCCCCCTGAGGTTTTTCGCAAATAGCGGGAAAACCGCGGCGCGTAGCGCCGCGAAATTTGTATGACTATAACCTCATCAATTTTACACATGGTGTGCAAGTTTGAACCTCCTACCTTTTAAGGTCAGGTCACCAGGTCACTTTGAATGACCCAACCTCAAGTCACTTTTTTGCAACTTTGTCACCGTGCCAGAGCTACAGTAGATGTCGGAGGCCTTTGAAAGTCGCAGGATACTATTAGGTCATTAGTAGCTACAATTTGTATATCTCGGAATTTTGATATCGGTGACCTAAGGTCAGGTCAATTTCGTGACCTCCCCATTATAAGTCAATGGGGGAAAAATCAACTCCCTGTTTTTACCACTAAAACGGGTCGGAATGGCCCCATATACCATACATGACTTCATATACGATCAACCTTCACCGCCTTGAGGTCTGTTTTGCTGTTGGGCAGCTGTGAGGTCATGTGACGTCATCAAAGGTCACCAAAGGTTTGTGGCCAATAACTCCGTACAGGAACAAGATACAGACGCGTGGATGGTCTCATTGTGTTCAGCTCGTCAAGACGCATCGAATGATATACATGATGACCTCGAGGTCACCTTTGACCTTGACCTTTCGAGGTCAACATATATATCATTCGATGCGGAGTGACGAGAGGATCACGATGGTGCCCTTAGTTTGTTCCTATATTGACTAATTCGAAAGTTATTCGAGAAAAACTCTCTCCATATCTAGCGCCGCCATTTTGACTTTTTCGACCCCTGTGACGTCATCTTTGACCTGACCTGAAAATGACCTTAGTAAAAATTGTAGATCTTGGCCGTGCGTATCCGATGCCGTTTACCGCTTGTCGCTATCTTGCTTTGTTCTCGAGATCTCAGGGGGGCGGTCATCCGCCCCCCCCCCCCCCGTCGGTGCGAAGTTGGCGCAGACCCCCGTCGGTGCGCGGGTTAAATTGACATACAACTCAATTTGTTACGAACTGCGATATTTGACGGGGAAGGGTGCGTTTAAATGGTACTTACTCAGTCAACAGAACTCGGCGTTTTAAAAGAACTCGGTATCCAATGTCACGTGGGTGGGGTTCAAAATTCAATGCCTTGTCTCTCGCATAGGAGCAAACTGAAAAATTATTTCTATGGATTTGAATGAAATAGTACTGTTTCATACGTTTATTTATAATTCATACTGACGGGAGAAAGATTAGTCGTATTTAGAGCATTTCATACAGCACTTTTACCGGAACGGTGTATTCACTTTTATAGCTGCAATGTGCAAGAACAGCACCTTGCTATTCAGCTAGGAATATTATACATGAATGCTGTCTTCATCAGAGTTTGACCGAATATTCAAGAAGCACGACTTCTTTAGGGACAACAAAATGTTCCAGGTGCCCTGTCCACTAATACGGGGAATAACAGGACAGCTTGGAGGTATTCGGCATCACAAGAAAAACAAAAAGGAAATCAAAATAGAACGGCGGATACCTACGATTGTCGGAAAGGGAATATGTAGGCCAATGTCAGTCGACGCTGCCACTCTGGCTTTGCAGCGCCAATTGAGCAGCCTAAGTTTGACCACAAAAACATGCACATTGGCTAAACGTCCCGTGTCATCGACCCCTTCTCTTCCGTCGTCAAAACTTCCACGCAGTACCAGCTGCAAAAGTGAAGGTACGCTCAGCACTGTTGAAGAAGGAAGCAGTGTGGATTCCAGTAGCTCATCAGAGGACCTATATCAGTCCTCCTTTCCAGTATCAAGCTCTTCTCCAGAGACCAGTGAGTCAGATCACTCCCAGGGCGTTGGAAAACGGGTTGTTGGCGAGACTTATCCCAAATTCAATATCAATACACACAACGCTGCAAGACATATGAACAATCGAGACAAAGGGAGTGGTCAAAAGGAATCGTGTGGCTTCCTGCGGTGCGTCATGACTGAGCTAGATCGCAAGGAACGAGCAGAGGAGGCAGCAAGAAAAAGGGCGAGGAGAAATGCCAACAATACCTTCAGCCGCGAGAAAGCAAGGCAGATCGAGCGGGAAAATCAGATTCTTCTGAAAAAGCTGCTTCAGTTTGAGAAGAACAACAAGCGGCCAAAGCCAACATTTGTTCCAAAGCTTTCGAGCACAAGAAAGGCAGAAATGGAAAAAGAAACCCGCCGGATTCGAAGAGATAACGCTAAGCTTTACATGAAAATCAAATTCGCCCGGCCATCTGATGATTTAATAAGAGCGTCCGAGCTGGGGTGATCTGTCTCGCTCAAGGATAGTGTGCACATCTATGAGTCCAAGGACTTGGGAATCAAGGCGGGAACAATAGCAAGCGGGCTGAAGTTACATCAGCCAAGCACGACTGAAGGGCGGAGGAGACGATAGACATTGCAGGAGACCGAATGTGCATGCAATGTCTGACGATGTTCGATCCGACGAATGAATGATTGCTCTATCTCTTGACGAGAAAGACAAGAACGCGACTGGCTTCTCATATGTGAGGGACCCGGTGCTCGAAATAATATGTACTCCATAATACAAGTAAGATATCCAACGGCGTTGGAATGGAAATGATATAAATGGATAGGATATTATAACCACTGGGTGCATAAAAAATATTCATCTTCAAACCCAGACACCAATTAATGACTTATTCACCAGTATAACGCCTTTTGGGGCGAATAACGGAGCGAGAGAGAGGGTGGGCCTTGCACTTGCGAAATTTCGAGGGGGTACCTCCAACTGACTTGTGCACGGCACCCTACTAAGCGGTCTCTAGCGATGTGCCAAATTTGAGCACAATCGGCCCAGCCGTTCTCGAGATCTGGAAGCGGCACCCTGCACGTACGCACGTGCAAAATGGGTCCCAACTGACTTGTGCACGGCACCCTACTAACTGGTCCCTAACTGCATAAGGTTAAGGGGTCACCCACATGCATCGGGAATAGTCCAATACTTGGTAGAAGAAATGAAGCTACCCTACAAAAATTACCGCATGTAAATCGGTCAAGTGGTTGCGGTTGCTGAGATATAAGCGTCGCAGAATCGTGACCACGGCCGGCCGGCCGGCCGCTCATACTCAGAAATTTCCGTTATTCTACGTAAGACTCCGCTCGCTTCGCTCGCTCCGTAACAAAAAGACGGCATTTTTGTTGTCGAGACATTATTACAAATGCTGTTTCTCATGGCTTTTTGATATCACTCATTGTTCATACTGAAGTGAAAACTTGCTCACTTCGAAATGCCGCCTTTGAACTTTTCTTAGCTTCAACGACCGAGTCCTAAACCCGAATCACCCAGACTCCAGACTCGTCCAGCGACAGTCGCCGTGAATCTTCCTCCTGTGCTGGCACGGCACCTCGTGTCACCGATCCATCACGTGTCCCCTCCCGTGTGCAGCCACAAACGGAAGCCGCCACCGGGTCGCCACCTCGCGGTGACCGGCGCCGCGCCGGCGGCACCCTTTGAAGTCGCCCAGGTACGCCGCGCATCAAAGGCCCCGCCCGGAGGTGGCCGATTGAGGTGGCCGCTAATCCTTCGATAATGACGCCGACCGCGGTGGGCCCATGGTGACCGGTGCGCCTCCTGTACAAACTCAGCAAATTAGTGGCGCTCTGTGTTGACCCAGCAGGGATTAGAGGCGACTGGCTGATACGGGCGTCGGGCGTGTGACAATGCGTGGATAAAAGAAGCCTGGCCGTTCCTATACCATCTAAGATAGTAGAATCGCTATCATGCGAAAAGATAGGCAGACACCCATGCCCGAGAACATTAAATGACACTTAAACATTATCAGTAGATATTTGGACATGTTTTGTGGATCATTTTGAACCATGACGTAACAAAGAATGTGCATAGTTTTTCATCTACAAATACCTTCCTCCTTTTTGCATACCGCAAAAGGTGCAAATAATGGTCATCTTGAAACTTTATGCACACTGTCCCACTTCGATATCACCTGGTCGACGAAACCACCCAATACAGGTGACCACTTTTGGGGTCGATTGGCCCTGAATCTTACGCAGTTGACCAAATATTTTCGGACCCGTCGCCTAGCTCCGCCGGAGCCGCCAGCACCGCACGCCACATGCCATATCGCTCAACACTTGCTAACGAGACGAGGCCGGTCCCGGCACAAGGGCAGCCCTGACAGCCGGTACTGGCGTCACAACAGGGCGCGATTGAGCCGTCGACTCGGGTCGCACTGTCACTCCCGTCTCGTACGACACTCGCTCTGTCAGAGAGAGGGGTCACGTAACGTCTCGGACGAGAGGGGGTCGGATCGGAAGTCGACCGTCGTGACGATTCGGGTAATGCAGATGGGTTTATGATGAGCTACATCGATGTTGAGCCTCGCGCATTGGCCCTGTGTAGGTAATTGAGTTCAGTGGTCCATATCTGAGCGTTTTGATCAACTATGAATTACGAATAAGACAAAAACATGAGACATTGTTTTGCAATGGCAGTACAATGTTAAACAGGCAAATCACATAAAAATCAAATGACCGAGTTTCTCGACGGTCCGGTGAGCCCCAAAAAGCCCACGGGCCCGGGGTCCAGTGATTCCTCAGTGATTCCTCAGGGCCCCTACTGTCCCACGCACCCCTGGGAGGTCCCGGAGCCCCTGCGGGCGGCGCCGGGGAGCGAGCCGGCCGCAGGAAGTGGCACATCGCCGGCACCTGAGCCCGGCGCAGCCGCTCTGTCAGGCCGGCTGACCGATGGGCCATCGTCGGCGGCGGCGCGGCCTCGTCGCTCCCGACGTCTTCCTACCGCCGACACACCGCCGCCCATCCATTCTCACATAATTTGATCCCGGCTGCGCCGCGGCCGGCAGACGGACGGGCTGAGGGGGCCGGCGGCAGGAGAAGGGGGCTCAGACGCTGCTGCCGCCGCCGCCGCCGCCGCCGCCGCCTCCACCGCCGCGGCGGTAGCCTATGTTTGATCGGTTGCCAACTCTGCGCACGTGCGTCAGAAGACAGCGGTGGTGGAGGGGAAGAGTTGACAAGGGGACCGTCGGGTCACCTCAAACACCCCGCCGACCCCCGACGCCGCGGTCAGAGGTGCCAATCGGATACGGTTGACCGACTGACCCTCACCGCACTCCTCCGGTCCACTGTTCCTTCTATCCGCGCCCCGTCCTATCCCACTCACTCTTTCCCAAGAGTCGCCGCCGCTTCCACCCTCATTCCACCCCTGTCCACCCCGCACCACATCCCCCACCTCGCCCCCACCCCCACTCCCCGCCAGTCGGTCGGCTGGCTCGGGGACCCTCCGGTCCACAGGGACGGACGTTGGGGGAAGGCGCGCCGGGGAGCGCCACGCGCATACCGTCCTGCCGTCGGCCCGATGAAATCAATGGGTGCTCAATCCTGATCGATCAATGTCTCTGACCCTACTTACGGCCCATCATGACCGCGCTCATTAGAGAATGCCGCGCCGCGGTCCGCACCGGCGCCGCGTCTCTGCCCGCGTCTCCCCGCGTCTCCCCGCCGCCGCCGCCGTCGCCGCCGCTGACGCACCAACGCGACCCATAGAAAAGCGTCCGCGGCGGCGGTGGTGGCGGCGGCTTGAAAGCGATTATCGACGGGAGCGTTGATTCGCTGGTTTTGTGGCCGGTTTTCGGCGCAGTGGGCTCCCGGGGAGCGCAAACATTGCCGCCGACGGCCCCATCAACAGCGGAGCGGGCCAAAGGACGACACAACTGGGGGCCACAGAACGACACAACTGGGGGCCAAAGCAGACACAACTGTGGTGGTGTGGGTCGGTTTTGGCAGAGCCAGAGGAACAAGACGGTGGACGAACAGAAAATTGGTTTGTTATCATAGAAGATTCAATGTGCACGTTACGTTCGTTCACTATGCTGAGGGTCAATTGCAATGGCTTTTCGCGGCAATCTCCATCGGAAAGGCTTAGTTGAGCCGCAATGAATTTTGTCGCCTCAGCCCTCCGCGACATTACATTCGCGGTAACCGGAATTGTATTGTATTGTGTTGAACAATCATGAGCGATCCACATTCTCAAATTGCGTTGCGATTACTGCTCAGAATCCGTGTCCGCGGTTACTATTCTAAACATTCACAGCATCCACACATTCACTCACGTCAAAGCACGGACAAAGACATTTCCGTGGTGTAGCCCCACCCCTACCCGCCCATGCATCACTCTGGAATGTATAGCATATAGATGCAATTTGTGTGTCAAAACTTGGAATCTTTTTCCCTTGGCGTAAGAATCTAGTATACCACCACCACCGTTTGCCTGGGTGAATTTCCCAGTCACACCACAGGCATGAATAAACCACAGCCGCCTTTCTCACATACCCTCAAACCACAGGGATGCCCCTCAGGCACTGTGTACCACAACAGCGCCGCAAACCTTCCAGCAGACGCCTGTTGTTTATCGCACACTCCCTCTCCTCGCTCTTCCCTCCCACTCTCTCCCTCTCCCTTCCCCGCCGCGACTTCCATCGGCCTGTCCCGAGCGCCAGGACAAAGACAGTCCTTTCGTCTCCGCGCGGGGGTCGGCCGGCGGCGGCGGCGGCGGCGGCGGCGGTGGCGGCGGGGGCGGCAGAGGACCAGCGTCCACCATCGCCAGCGCCATCTTGTCGCCGCCTTAGTCGCTGTGTGGTCCGACTATTAACACGGTGTCGGGCTCAACTCTTGGGCGGCGGCGGCGGCAGCATCATTAATCACGTTTTTCGTTGCCACATCATTGGCCGCTTGTTAGAGTCGTTATAAATGAGGAGATGGCCGCGGCGGGGCAGGCACGGGTGGGCAGAGGAGCGGAGGTGTTCTGGGGAGGCGGGGGAGGGTTTGATGAGGGGTAGGAGGACAAGGGGACGGTGCAATGAGGAAATGAGGGATAGGGAAGAATGCTTGTAATATGGGTGATAAACACCGCACTGTTGGTGGAGGGTATATCGGATACCGGTGTTGCGTTAGTTGTGTTGGTAGGTGAGCGCTGGTGGACCATAAACGCGATAGGTATTTGTTGAGACAGGTGCTCTCGGCGTTGTTTAGTGGCAACGTACAGATAGTCCTTTGTATCAACAACGTGTTTTTTGCCAATTTGAGCTTGTTCTCAGAAATGTTACAGAATTGGTGAGCTTTTATTTTTGTGTTCCGAACGACTGAGATAGGGTAACCACAATATGTTACTAACATCACCTAACATATTGCGTACCAGTGTAACAATTACCCAGTGTTTCGTACGTGCAAAGCCCTTGTTTCATTTGCCGCCTTGTTTCACTTGCCTATCCTTTGCTTTGTCTGATAGCGCTGAAACTGAAAATGTTATATCGAATCAATATTTGTAGGAATGAGACTGGTCCTGTACTTTGTAGGCTAGGAGTGCGCCTTATAGCAGAGAATAGAATCGATGGGTCTAAAAACGGTATCACATCTTTCATCATCCGTCAATCATAGCGCTTCACGATATCATGATTTAGATTTCATTCACTGATATAAAACTATTCACACCCCACCGCCACCAACTTTTCAACACCGGACGGGGGGGAGCAGCTCACAAATCCGTCGCAGCCAGCTGGCCAAACCTACCCCATACCTCGCCCGGCACGTGCCAGGCGGTTACGACTCGACCTTTGCACCCAGCCTCCGTTTTCGGTTATTAAAAACGGCCCCGGGCCCATCCGTTCTCCCGTGTCATGTCACACAGGCGGCAGGGGGCATTCCGCAATTCCGCAACTCACGGGCTGCCGGATGTCAGAGGCCGTTCCGTAATTTATGGCAGAGCGGGCGACTTATTGAGGTGGCTTATAGCGACCGGTGGCGTGGGGCCATGACTGTCGATCAAACACTTTGTCGACTCGTTTTTCGTTGATAGGCGTTGTTATCTCCCATCATCTATCGTTTCATTGTTGAATCGTTTCATTGTTGAAGGGTGAGAAGCAGAAAGTGAAACAGACTATTGAGCTGTGATGATTGAGTGGCGATATGTTTGCATTTACTATCGTGACTACATTCAGTTCACACCCCTTCGTTAACTCCAGCGCTCTTGTTGGACCTCTTTCAGCACAGAATCGATTCTGGTTCATTCTTAGACGACCCAGCTGTGCAGCTCTTCCCCTGAGAACCGGCCCCGCTGTCATGCTCTATCCCCGGGGGGATTCCTCCACCTCCCACGCCCGTCGCCCACACGCCCTGTTTACGCCACTCTGTCGTTGCAGATTCCCTTCGTCGGCCGGACGCGAGCGCCTTCATAACAGGCTCTGGCCCGGCCTCCTATTAGCCCGGCTGGAAATTCATGCCTGCCCGAGCGGCGGCCGGGCGAATTTACATGGCGCCGGGGCCGGCCCGGCGCGACTGACTCCGCCCCCCGATGGACCTCAGCCCGGTGCGGCGCGCTCATTGGCTGACGGTGGATCACGTGACAGCGGGCTCTCGGCGGCCGGCGCGGAGCGGGTGCCGTTCAGGCAGACCGTGCATTTATGAAGGTGATACATCGCGCGGCGGCCGGGCTGCATAATTACGCGATTATCGCGGCGGTGCAGTGGTGCGAGTGATGGCTGTTGCGATCGGGCGCGAGTGACTGCAGCAGCGTGTGCGCCCGACGGTGATATTTATTGATATTTATTGACTGCCAGCCGGCCGCCACGGTGAATCGGGATTCTCGGCCGCAAGCAGCAGTGCACGGGGAGTGAGCCGCGTCCGCGCCAGCCGCCGCGCAGCCATGAACTCGGGCGTGTAC
Organism: Amphibalanus amphitrite; assembly: GCF_019059575.1. Taxonomy (NCBI): domain Eukaryota; kingdom Metazoa; phylum Arthropoda; class Thecostraca; order Balanomorpha; family Balanidae; genus Amphibalanus; species Amphibalanus amphitrite. The sequence goes on along the minus strand of NW_024881500.1, from coordinate 2,594,052 downwards.
GGCATGTGCAACGTGGAGGCCACGGCCGGCTACCAGCACCCTCAGGCGTACGGCGCCGCCGGCGAGATGGTCTACTACCCAGCCGTGGCCCAGGAGGCCGCCACCAACCCCTACATGATGCCTTCCGCCGTGGACGCGCGCTCGCCGGCCGTAGCGCACGCGGACCCGGCCGCCAGCACGGCGGGTAGCCATCACGACTCGTCCGCAACATACACAAACCTAGACGAGTACCCCGCGGCCGCTCAGGGCGGCTACCATCCGGCCATGGCCGTGCATCTCCAGCCGGCGTACCGCTCCGCCGGCGGCGACTTCAAACACGACGAGTACGGCGGGCACGACCCGGCGGCGGCGGCGGCGGCGGCGGCCGCGCTGCACCCGCAGGCGTATCCGTACATTGACCCGGCGGCGTATGGCGCCAGGACGCACATGGGCGTGCATGGGTACATGGAACAGCTGAGGGAACAATGCCAGGTGAACAGTGTGTTGCACGGAGCGGTGCGAGCGCCGCCGCCGCCCGCCGCGCCCACATATAAGTGGATGCAGGTCAAGAGGAACAACCCCAAACCAGGTGAGGAATATGCATCGATGATAAGGGGGTGAGACGGGTCGTGGAGGGGCTTAGGTCGTCCTGGAAAGGGTTAGGATGCCGCTGCTTGGATCAAATGTGTAGCAGGTCTCATACTTGCTGCGACTGTCTGGAGCGTGCCTAGGCGTTAGTGTTTATCCATTATCGTTCCAATTGTGTGACGAACAATGCAAATTGTTTGCATTATTGTGCTTCCCAACGGAAGTGCCTTGTCATTTCTCAAATGATTGAAAACCAAAGGGATTAATTTGACAAGGACTCACAAGGCTGCGATGGTCATTCATGGCAACCTCATCCCATGAGCCTCCACCCAGCTCCATTGACCAGCACACGCCACAGATCGCTGGCATTCCCTCTCGTGCAGCCTTGTCCGCCCACGGCGCGTGGTGTGTCGTGACACACACACCACTATCTGACCGGGTGACGCCGCGTCAGTGGCGGCATTTCCGTCACTGACGCCGGCGGGTCGGACGACGCGGTAGTGAAAATCCGGGCCGGCGCCGCACTGGGGCCGGCGCCCCCGACCTGCCGGCCGGGATTGCCGACCGCCCGGCCGGGATTGCCGTGGTTCGCCCCCCTGGTGACCTCTGACGTCGTCTGATACGCGTCCGCTGTCCTGTGGGCGATGTGGAGTCGTGTGGTCCTCCGCTCAGTGTTTGCTTCTCGGTTTGAGTTGTTTCGATTAGTCGTGACTTGACTTCAGGTTGAATCGGTTTGGCTCTCCGCGTCCAGCTCTCAGTACTCGCTTCAAGTCCTCCCCGTGTCGCTTTTTGGCAGGTGTGTGATCACGGCGCTACCAACGAAACACGGCCTGAATCTGAGTTCCATCTTAAACTGGTATTTCAAGGTGCAGCGGAACTGCTATCCAGCCGTGTGATAAAAATCTATGTTTCGCTGGTTATGTGTTGGGTCGGGGTCGCATGTTTCTGCTGAAAACGGATCAGTAAGCTGGACTGGTCAGCTCGTCCATTTCTATCCAAAGGTGTTATTTGGTAGAGCCATGTCTCTCGGACAGAGAAAGGCTGCGTCGGTTCCGACCGCTTCACACCTAAATCGAACGAATTCCAAATAAATATGTCAAACAGCAAGGTCTGAGACGTAATTCTTAATGTTCAACGCAATGTTTCAAGCCAATTGTGCAGTGTGCAAAGAATAAAGGAACTTGCGCGTATGCTGAGCCCGTTTAGAATTTTACTGAGATCTATCTGAATACTGTTCGGATTGATTGAAAATAAATTTATGCCGATCCCATGAAAGCCTGTAATTTGTTTCATGTTTTACGAACCGTGCAATGTATACATTGTTGAAATTTAGGTAATATTTATTTGTATGTCTGAGATTTTCATTTTATGTATTAAATATGGGTCTACATGGGTCTAATATGGGTCTATGTATTAAATATGGGTCTAATTAAACAAATGATCAAGATGCATTGTTGAAATGCACACGCAGTGGTTAGAGACGATGGCAATGTTGGATCTTTTTTTAGGAAATAGTTTGCGATTGAATGGAAATAAACATAATCAGCTACCAAATGGAGATAGCACACGCCAGGTTTTTTTTTCAAATACATCCACAGTATTGGACATAACCCTTTGGTATACGCTGACATGGGCATGAAAGCAATTGTGATCATCACCCGGATGAGAAAGTGTTTATATTTAGAGTTACTAGAATCTAGAATGTGATATTTTACGAGCAAGGAATAAATAGTTTAATGGCTAATCGACCCAATGGTTACTGTTATTATAGTTTTCCCATTATGCCATACGGTTTCACTTTCAATTCATGCCTGACAAAAGCCAAAATGCATGTAACATTTGCCGTCCAGTTCGCAGAGAACATTTAAAACCATAAAGTGAATAAAATGTATTTTGCTTATGTTGATGGGATGAGAAGCCAAAAAAGCATCACGGTTTATGATCCCATGAGTATGTCTGATATACAAAATAACACAATCATTAGCTACTTATGCATATTTCAAACGTGGTTTCTTCACCACAGATGATTTATGTCCACGTAACCAGGTACATAATGCCTTAAAATATATATGAACTTCCCTGTGTGGATCGCCCACGATCGTAAATACATTTATTGCGTGTATTTGCCTATTTCCGATAAATTTATTTGTCAAGTCTCTTTACTTTTATCCACAAACGTACCAAGGTATTTTCTGAAGTTTAAAAATGCGTGTTTCTAGCCAATTTTCGGTTTTGATAATGCATCTTCTGTGAGCTATTATGTTCCCCGCCACTCAGTGACTATTTGGATGAGATGCGACCACATAACGTTATTTGATTCACACACCCCATGATAAGGTCTCCACAGAGCCAGATTGGAGCTAAGATCTGGCACATCTTGATATTTTACAGTTTTATTATATTTGGCACCATTTTGATGACTTTATTAATTGTATGCATAGTATGGCAAAACAGTATTACATCCGTCAAGCTGTAGCAATCAGTTTCACTTCCTAACTGTTCTGCCGTCTCGGTAGTAAGTAAAACCAGTAAAACGCCTTTTGGGCGAAGAACGAGCGAGCGAGATAGTGAGCCCTGCACGTGCGGAAGGGCGAGAAGGTGCTTTCAACGGGCTTGCGCAAAGCACCCTTCTAACCGGTCGCTAGCGGTGTGCCAAATTTGAACGCAATCGGCCCAGCCGTTCCTGAGATCTGGAAGCGGCATTTTGCACGTGCGCACGTGCAAACGGGGTCCAAACTGACTTTTGCACGGCACCCTACTAACTGGTCCCCAACCGTGTACCAAATTTGAGCGCAATCGGCCCAGCCGTTCTCGAGATCTGGAAACGCCCCCTGCACGTGCGCACGTGCAGTAGCACCCTAACCGCAACACATGGGAATGCATTGCCTGGTGGGTGCCTACCTGTATGCCAAGTTTCAGCGAAATCGCCCCAGTAATTACCGAGTTACTGAAATGGTAACAAATTTGGCACCTCTTATTGTTGTATTTTGCACGTGCAGTGGGGGTCACTCACATAGATCAAGAGTATCCGACCTTTGGTAGAAGGGATGCAGCTACCCTATAAAAATTACCGCAAGACAATCGCTCAAGCCGCTGCTGAGATATGGGCCTCTCAAAATCATTACTTTTGCAAAACTGCTTGAACACCCTTGACTTTTCACGTGGCACGTGCCACGGCGGTCACTGAGATGTATCAAAAGTAGTCAATTACGGGGTAGAAGGGATGGAGCTACCCAGCAAAAAAGACCGCAGGCCATTCGGTCCAGCGGTTGCTGAGATATAAGCCTCTCAGAAGCGTTACAGGTCGGGCCGGGCCGGGCCGCTCATACTGAGATTTTTCCGTTATATTGAAAAGACTCGCTTCGCTCGCTGCGCTCGCTCGCTCGTAATTACATTCAATTATTGTACTGCACAATTGTGAATTGTTAATTGCAAAATGTTTGGTATACAGCCAGAACCCAGCCACATGAGCAGAGTTAATAAGCATAACAAATTGTTTTGCTGCCATGGCTCAATACAAATTCATTTTACTTCCCATTTACTTGCTCGTGTTACTAATCTTTTGTTTCGCTTCAATCCTCTTTACACTTATTGCCTAGCTTTAAAATAAAGCATCACAATGCCGGCCAAACCGCAAAAGAAATACGTTTGGTATTGAGATAGCGTTCACAAGGTCATGGATCAATGTTTGACCTGTAAACCTGTTGTCTCGACCATGTTTGCCCAGTGAGCAAGTTTGCGTTTTACACCGCCAAGTTCCCAGGAAATTTACCAGCAGCTGAGATTTCCCGTTATCGGAGCTTATCGGTCCTCTCACGGTGTGTTGACCTTCCCAGCCTCCTGAGCGACGCCGCCGATAGCCGACTCACGCCGAATCTCCGCTGGAACACGCCGAATCTCTGACCCATACCAAGTCTGCTGGTCCGAATCTCCGCTGTCGCACACACTGAATCTCTAGACCATACCAAGTCTCTGCTGGTCCGAGTCTCTGCTGGCATACACAGAATCTCTGCTGACACATACCGAATCTCTGTTGGCACACACTGATTCTCTGCTGCTATACATACACCGAATCTATGCTGGCACATCCCGAATCTGTGTTGCCACACACAGGCACCCTCTCGACTCATAAATGAACCCCTGCACCAAGCAAACACTCAACTGGCGTTTCCGGCGGCAGATCATCGTCGAGTCAAAGGCTTGATAGCGCGCTAACTGCTGCACAATGGACTGCGTTTAGCACCCTCCGAACAAAAACCGGCTTGGTGTCTGTCCACATTCCGGGTGTCGCCGGCGACACAATCAGTCGCGCGACACTGTCGCGTCACCGGGGCGCGACTATTTAATTGAGCCGACGTGATTTGAATACGCTCCGCCGCCGGCCAAATCCCAGATAAATTGAATAATTTGACACATGTCCGTCCTGGACCGCATCAAACCCGGCCGGCGACAATTATTTACGATTTTCCCATTTGCATTTAATGAGTGTGGCCGCCGCGGTGGGACAGGGTCACATGGAGGAACGCAGCCCTCCGGTGGTGTGTCACAGAGCTCGGACTGCGGCGGCGGCGGTGGCGGCGGCGGCGGTGGCGGCGGAGACGAGAGGCACGTGGCACGTGCATGGCGCGACGGTGGGTCGTGCAGTGGCACACGTGCAAGCGTGTTCTTTGGACTATGTGAGCGTGCGAGCGCTATCGAGCGGTGAGAGGTGAATGATGAGGTCAATAGCGTTGTCACATTCACTTGCTCATTGCGGCTTTTTTGTTATTCATTGATCGGAGGCGTTTTTTGCCCATCGTGGCGGTGCCATCAAATCAACAAAGACTTGATAAAAATAGTGTTTTAGTCGAACTATTAACCAAAATTGTAACAAAATACAATTGCCAATAGCTTTCGGTGAAAGGGTATTTGATAAATGCATTTTATCACTCATTATGGAAATTCGATTTACATCATGGTATGATAATGATATAGGTGTGCACTGAGGAGTCTTTTGAAAATACCAGTATCCCGGCGAAATAAACAATTTCACGTATATTTTGTTTACGTAACATATTTAAGTTATCACATGTCTAGACTCTAGCCTTTTTCCACTCGCATAATCTACGTGAGACAGATTGCGTACCTTCTCCGAGATCTTAACGTGTGCTACATGGCGTGGAAAATGGGTAAATGGTGTGTCTTTTTCTGCTTCAGTAGATACAATCAATTACCTAATATTTGTTCGTGAATCGTGAAGATCCTCGCTCTCCACACCGTTTTACAGGCTGTATAGCTTTTCTTTTTTGTTCTGCATGGGTTGCACCCAATACAACAATCTGAGGAACTGTCCCGTGCCCAAACATCGTTGCTTTGTTACTCTTGTAGTAGGCACAATATTTGTCTTAAAGAGCGAAGGCACAAATGGGTAACTGGCTGCAAATAAATAAGCATTGTTCTTGACCTGCTCAACAGCATTCATGTGGGGCTTCCTCGTCTCAATGCTGATTTTTCGCAAAATCCAAGTAATTCAAAAAATCCAAAAATCGCAAATATTCCGTTCAGCTTTCTCTTGCTATGATTCCGTCAATGAGCACCTCTCACTAAAAATGTTTTTCTTACGCACTTTCAAGCTACAGTTTCTTTACCAACCTTCTGTTTAATTACATCTCCAGAATCAAGGATCTAAAGTCGAGCGGCCCCACTTGTTGCTCTATCTCCGTTCCCGGCTGCCCACTGCGTGGCTGACGGTGACGCCCTCTCCAATCCATTCAGATCCTCTCCCCTCGGCTAACGGACGGCTCAATCTTGACCGCGTGCGGCACGCCACACAAAAAAAGGCGATAAAGAGCTGGCGCAGTCGGCGACTGAATACCAGATCACGGCGTCTGATGGGGATGCGGCACACTGCCCTAGAGAGGTGGCAGGGCTTCGAGCGACGCTGGGCTGCACGCCGCAGCCTGACGCTGGTAATGTCAATGGGGTCTTGATGAGATGAGAGCCTGAAATTGGGATATAGAGGATAAAGCATTTCACACTGCTTAAATGCATGTGATGTGTCATTGGCATATTCTAGAATTGTGTAAGCATAAGCAATAAATGACCAATATACCAGGAACTGGTGTGAGGTAAATGCTTATGCTTTTGACAATAATTATCTGAAAATAACTTCAACTGGCATCAAAATCGAGGGGAGACGTATGCGTGTAAAGATGAGAGAAAATAAGAGTCATGCTATTGAAAATGCCCCTCACACCGCCTAGCTTTCAATGATGGATCGGTTCTCAGCTGGATTGCCCACGTGCTGTCTACTCTGATGCCGTTTATCGAGAACTTATCAGTGTTATTGGATCGGTGCACAGTGGCACGTAGCGACTTAATTGGCTCCTTTGTCCGTACACGCTGTCCGAGAAACTTGTCCGCGTTAACTTCGAGTCGATCTGGTTCGAGTTCGCCTTGTACTGATACCTGTTAGCGTCGGAGGCTAGATCCGATGTTTTGCTCCGTTTGACATATGAGTTCTTAATTGCTGCGGTTTTTCTACTCCGGTTTAGCGGTACGTCAGGCGTGGTCTGTCGAGGGGCGTGCATCTCTCGCACAAGGTCATGCAGTGTAGTGGTATATACCCAGCCCGCTGGATCATTTGTTAACCACAAGACCTGACAGGGTTTTCCGTAACTTGTGCCAAGAAGACGTGCGGTCAGCGATATTCAACTAAATCTTGATGAGATTAAAGTGTCATTGAGAACATCATTGTCTCCACTTTGTGCGTTGATGCTGGCTTCACCGTGCTTCGGCCAGTTTCTTATACGCCCGTCGTCAGGCGTCGTTTTTTATTGTTACCACACATCCCTTCCGTGTTCGTTCCGTTTGCAACATTTCGGTCATCCAGAGAATCGAGGAGATCTATCTAGCGGACTGACGTGAACTCCCGGCAATCTAGCGGCTGTTTCCATCTAACATGGGTGGAGCTTCCAGGGAAGTTGGTGGGGCAAAAAGTCGTCAAATCCACAATGTCTGATTGTCCAGTTGAATAACAGATCATACGGAATTAATTCCTATCATTACAGATACCATATTTTGTATTACACAGACATTCAAAGGCTCCTGAATGCAAAAAAGGTTGATTTGCAAAGCAACAAAGTCCCACAATCAGCTTAAGTTGGTGGGGCAAAACGCTAATTGGTGGGGCAAAATGGGAAGTTGGTGTGGCAGCTACCCCACCAACTGTATAGGAGGCTCTGCCCATGCCACCTAAAAATATTAACCGACATGTGTTTGTCATTTATTAGCCACACGCCGCCTTTTACGCTCCACGGAAGGTTTACACGCTACTATGTAGAAGTAGAGTTGATCAACAGAAACACTTGCACTGCAGCCAATTAGTTGCCATTCGTCTCTGACCATTGGTGGTCAGTGATCACCTATGCCAGTGGTCACTTACCTTGGCTCCGGTCAGTAGTTTATGATTGCCAGTCGCCACTCATGACTCAGCAGTCTGTCTGCATCGACGGTCAAGTGTCTGATTGACATATAGCAGCCTGATCGTCGTTCAGAAGTCTGATTCGCGGTTAGTTGTCAGAGACGGTTTGAGCAGAGGTTAGCAGCCTTGTCAGTGGGCAATCTGAGATCAGACGTCAGTCTCTGATCTAAGGTCAGCAGTCTCTGGTCCAAAGTCAGCAGTCTCTGGTCCAGGGTCAGCAGTCTCTGGTCCAAGGTCAGCGGTCCCGGATCTAAAATCAGCAGTCTCTTATCTGAAGTCAACATTTTTATACCTGAGATCATCGGTCTCTGATATGAGACCAACGATCTCTATATGAACCAAACAGTTTCTGGTCTGAAAGCAACGAATAGGTCGACGGCGAGCTGATCGGTGGTCAGCAGTTCGATCAACAGAGACTTAATCAGCTCCTCTGAAAGATCTGAGGTCAGCGTTTTCTGATCGTCGGTAGACGCCTCTGATCAACAATTTCTGATCGCGCTCGGGTCTCGACTGCCAACCCCTGCACCCAGCACCGTGTTCGATCGGCTTCGACCGGTCGCAGCCTGTCCCCGGCCAGTCGGCTCTGTGCACCGAGCTGCCGGCACATCAGAGGCGGCCGCGACATCAGAAGGGCCGCCGCCGTCAGCTGACCGGTGTCCGTGTGCGGCGGGATCCGGCGGCCGGCAGCCCCGGCGGCCCACCCACCCGGTACCGGCGGCAGCCGGCCGCCCGCCGCCAGTCCCAACAAATCGTACACCGCGTTGTCGCATCATTAATCATAGGCCGCCAGTCGGCTCAGCTGACTGTCCGCTGACGTCACCGGGGGGACAGACGGACGGCGACACGGCTGCAGCGCGCTGCAGAAACGCGACCCGCCGCTCGTGGCAGGTGGCACGAACCGCCCGCAGGCGGGTCACGGTAGCTCCTGGTGGCTTCTGACAGCCCGCTGCAGCAGCTCGGAACGGACTAGCGCGGAGGCGAGCGCCGGGCCGCCGCAGTCCGAGAGAGCCAAGCCGAGCCGAGCCGGCCGCGACATCATTTATCACGAGTCCGAGTGGGAATTCATTAATCTCCCGACCGTCCCATTGTCGCACACATCGTACAAATATTTAAACCACTTAGCCCGACAAATGGGAGATATGACACCTCCCGAGAATAATAAATAGTGCTGGTGGTGAGCACCACATGAGAGGCGCCGCCGCTGGGCAGAGGGGCGCGAGGCGGAGGCAGAGCGGGGGCAGAGACTGTTTGTAGTGGATCAGGTGCGGGTCCGACCGTGCTGCTCGTCCATTAGTGACTCGGTGGTCCCGCTCTTCAAACGACGGCCCCACGCGCGGCGCCGGAGATAAACGGTCAGTCGGTGTGTGAAATATGGATGGTGCGTGATGGCGCAGGTACTGATTGCGGTCAGATTAGTCCCGCGGATGTTGCATTTTGTATGGAAATACGGGAAGGAGGATGACAAAAATAGACGCCGCATTCCAGGCCTGTGTAGACATTAGGGGCCGTAGCAGGGGAGGATGGATCATTAATTACGGTTGTCATTTTTATTAGCCGAGAAAGAACGACTGAAGCAGGAAATGATTAGGACTGTAATAAGAATGTATTTGGCGATGTATCTAGGTAACGGTGTGTGTAATAATATAGCTGAATGTCGCAACATGTCCACAAGATGAATGAAAATGAAATAATGGAAATGCAGAGAAGGCTAAGAAGCGTTTTTGTTTTGTATCCTGTTTTTTCATGCCTTACAAAATATGCTTCCTTGCCGTCTCTGTCTTTGTTTCCGTCCAGTTTCCTGTTGTTGGTCCTTCCTTTCCAGTGCTCCAACTCTAAATCGTTTCGGCGCTTCCGTGGAGCTCACACCGTTCCTATCATCTCTTCATCATTTTACCGTCTATCTGTCGTTCGTCCTTCGCCAGCCCTGCCTCTCTAATCGCTCCAATTTGCCTTTCTCCCGCTCATATGCGTTCAGTGCCGTGTATCTCTTGTGTCTTGTTCTTCCTCGTCTCTCCTCTGCGCTCCACATCGCTTCTGTTCCTCCACCACCGCCGCCGCTGCGCCGCTGCTCGTCACCGACCGGTCAATATTTGTGTCGGCCCGGCCAAATGGTGGGTAAAACACGTGTCAACAGCGCTACCCCGGCGGCACTGTTGAAGTCCACCTCCCGGCTGTGTGCGACCGTGACTGGCAGCGGTCTCGGACCGGCACGGTAGTCAGTGTTGACCAGTCGGTTTACCGTCAGAGCTCTGTTTGCAGTGGGTGACCGCTGCCGGCCGGTCCGCGGCGCGTGGGGGAGATATTTGGGTCAGCAGTGCGTGTGTGAGGGACTACCGGGTCAGAGAGCAAAGGAGTTGACAACAGAAGCTTCTGTCCATGCGAAGAGCTGGGTCTGTGTCCTGTGATACGACTGTGGATCTGTGGTCACGACGTGAACTTTGCGTGGTGGGGGTGTTGTCGGGTTTCTAAGAAACGTACCTCTCATGTGATGGCGCGAGTCATTCAGGCCAGCCGGACTCAACTTGGATGATATGGGTTGAAGCCTGAAGGCTTGCGTTCATGGATTTGAGAGGTTCTTTCGCCTTCCTGCTATTTGTGGTGCATTTGCTGGTTTCCTGCATTCTGTGGGATCCTTGGACATCTATCTAAAAAGGTGAAGACTGCAATGTTGTTTCTTGTATGACAGGTCTTCGCTCAATGGTATTTATGCATGATACCTGACAAAACCGGTTCGTTTCTCGTAGACTCTGGACTACCTTTTTCCACCTTCTTGCTCTCGTTCCAGACCTACCCATTCCCCACACCTCTCTCTCCCTCATGCCTCCTCTCTGATTCCGTTTCCGGTGCCGATCCGTCCATAGGCTGGCGGGTCAGCGGAGTGCCTCGGGCTGCGCCGCGGGACATATATGGAGCAGCGGACGGGGTCGGCGGGGGCGGCACCCATACGACCCGGTCACCGGCTGATGGGAGCTAATGTACTGCCGATATGGAAGGCAGGATCGAGAGCCCAGCGGCGGATGTGTGTGGGGGGCAGGAGAGGAGACGGTAGAGGCTGGAGAGGAAGAGGTTGTCATGAACCTACAGCGTGAGGATTGTGATGGAAAATGTTGTGTCTACTTGTTTTTACGTTAGTTTTGTTTGTTATTTTTGCTACTTTTTTGTTCTTATTTTGGTCATATTTTGCTACATTGAGCCAGTGCACTGTCGATCCCGAACTGTGTACACCCTCGCGCAAATTCAGCCAGTTTAACCCATATCCAACAACACCAAGTGAAATGGAGAAATCATGGCAACGACTCTCTCCTATGAAATGCACTCCAGTATCCAGGTAAAACATGCACTACCATTTACTTCAGTCAACCAAAACTTGGTGATGTTTCGGATGCATTCAAATGTTTCACCATCAATGACATTCAAATTAACCGGTACAGTCCCCGTCCACACTATTATTTTCCGCGTGTCGGTTCAGGAACGGCTGCGACGGTTCGACTCGCTTCCGTGCACTTTTTAAACGAGATGGTGAATGATTGTGTGACTGCGTCTTCCATGGGTGAAGACAACTTGGATACTTTCATGTCTGCTCCCACGATTTTTGTTTCTTCACACCGCCCGATGTCATATCGCTGTCATGTGTCAGCGTAAAAAGTTATAGTTCCAGGCAGAAAGGCTTATAAATGCTTGGTGAAATGGATACACATATGCATGTCTGCAGACAAGCACGCAGTATTTGTCCATCGAAGCTCACCACAGCCCTGTGGATGTGTACTAAATCGATATCGGCGGCCATCACTGGGTTTGTGGCCAAAATAACGCCTGGTCGGACCAGGATCGCGGAGCGCACACCCCGCCATTACACGCCGTCGAAATTCCAGGCCTCGGGCGGCCCGTCGCCGATCCATCAGCGTTAGACGGGCCGGCTCCCATCATTACGGACGGGCTGGAGCCCACCACCCACCACCCACAGCCGCCCGAGCGAGCGCAGGGCGGGGGCGGGGGCGGGGAGGCGGGCCGCCAGCCGGCTGCCCCGGGGTGTGAGGTCAGGGGTCAGGGGTCAGGGGAGGGCCAGAGGGGCGGAGACTGAGACGAGATGGCGGAGGGAGAGGAGAGACAAGAGGCAGGCCAGAGGTCAGGGCGAGGAAAGAGGAGCGAGGAACAGAGCCATGGTGGGCCTCGACTTTGCCATGGGCAGTCAGGCCAGCAAAAAGGCTTAACAGTGCGATAGTTTGTGTCTGAGACTCTGAATGGCGAGTTGCTTGTAGGTTACTATGTTCCAGCCTTTTGTTCTGTTATTGAGCATTGATTTTTGTTGCATTAGTATAAGATAAGAAACTTGTTATGGAACCGTCTATTGTCTGAAATACTGAATGTATTGCCTTTCCCGTCTGGTGCATGCTACGGAATGCACCAGACGCTTGTATCTACATGCTACGATGCATATGAGAAAAATCACTTCATGGAAAATAATCCCCGCAGCCAGAAGCATTCATCACAGCCCTGATTCACCACCGCCTCACCCCAGTGAACTCCAGTCCCCATCTCCATCGCCTCCAAACTCGGCTCGGACCTCCCGCCTCGTCCGGCGTCTCTCAGCGACTCCGTTCGACGCCGTGGGCACCCACTACAAAAACCTGCCGCCGCTGCGTGCAACAGGTTCAGCCGCGTTCCCGCCTGCCGCCGGCCGTCACAACACAGGCCGATGGAGACGTCTGCGGCCCGTCCCCGACCCGTCTCCGGCCGTCTCCGGCCCGTCTCTGTCCCAGTCTCTGTCTCAGTCTCTGTCTCAGTCTCTGTCTCAGTCTCTGTCTCAGTCTCAGTCGGCGGCTCCTTCCAGGACGGCCGACTCACCGACGCCGGGCGGGGCACGTGACGGGACTGCCGATCGCTCCCGCACCGCTGCCGCCGCCGCCGTGAGCGTCGCGGGTGCGTCGCGGACGGTGACGTTGCCCGTGACGTCGGTTGGTGACGTCGGTGACGGCCTGTGACGGCAGGAATGGAGACAGGAGCATTGTTGGCCCCGAGAGGCGACAGGAGGGCTGGGAATGCTGGCAGCGGGGTGAGCGGAGGAGGCGGAATGGGGTGCGGAATTTTGAAGGCGCTCGGAGATTTTCCCGGGCGGAAATAGTCGAGGAATATTAATTTATTGAAGTCGAGGCATAAGAACGCTCGTCTTCTATTCACACACAAGTGTAATCGATTTAGTCACCAGATTTGCGTTTTACTTACCTACCGGATATGACGCGTATATTTGGTATTCAACGTCATTGATGAAAAATCTGCCGTAGTATTTGAATCGTGGGCTGATACGAGACTTGCGGCATCTCCAGAAACACATCATCTTTCTCCTTTTTGACAGGTCACGTCTGGCCAAATATGTGTGTAACTGACGTAGTAGAATGTCTGTTGAGATCGAGATCCTTATGAGGTCTCTATGACGTGGCGTTTCCAGCCGTAAGAGCCGCATAAGTTTTGTTCGTTTCTGTCGTTCAGGGTCCTTATGTCGCGATACACCCAGCTCATTCCGTTTGTGAATCACTAATGGAAAGAACAAAGGGAGCGTGTCTTTCGGCCTGTATGCTACGGATTGGTAGCGGATTCAACGCACATGAGCTCATCTTGATGGTTAGGTAATGTTAGGGCAAAGAAGACAATGTCAATGAAGCCAATGAAGGCAATGTCAATGTTTCATTGACATTTGTAACGAAATGTGCGACCGCCAGCAGTTGCATACATTTGCCATGACAGCCGATGTGGTGATGAGCGTCGAGCTGTAAGGTGGCATCCAGTGCTGGCGTGCATGAAAATGAATTTTGTTGGTCGCTCGGCCATGCACCACGGTGGCTCACGATCAACCCATATCATAACAATATTTGGAAGAGAATGGCTTGTGCTTCATGTCTTTGTTTAGGACATGGCTACGGCTTCTCTCGCCTTCTCTCAGATAACGGCCTCTCTCATATTTCGCCGGTGTTCGTCTTTTTGCTTTTTCGAAAAGCGTTACAATAGAAATGTCATTAGCGGATGGTTCTAACCACAGAGCGTCGCTCCTTGTCCGTGCCCCATGTGCGGCCGGCGGCCACGGACGCCCCCGGCAATCAGGGCAAAGGTCAGGCGACGCGTGCCGCACGCCAGCCTCCGGGGAGCGGCGGCGAATTGGCTGCATGACCCGCCCACCACGCAGACAGCGGCGGCCGTCCTGCTTTACGTTTAGGTCGGGGCTGGAAACTGTGTCCCGGCCTTTACCCTGAAGCTCTATTTAGCTTTCCCTTCGGCGTTGGATTTCAACTGTAAACTGAAGCATTTGTGTGGGGAAGAAAAGCGTACTCCGCGCTTTCTCGGCCCACAAATAATGTGCCTACAACCTACTTGTAGGCTTGCAACGCGATGGAAAGGCTTCACTGGACAGTGGACGTGACATTACTGCCGACTTGCCTTAGCTCTTACTGTCGGACCCGGCTCCTGGCTAAGGACGCTGACCTTCCTGCTTTCAATATGGTTTTCAGCATGCCTCCCAATATTCATCATCGTAGCACATATGGCAAATAAGGTGCTGGTCACACCGCTGTCAGAGGCAATCCTCGCCAGGAGCGATTGCCGGTGCAGGCGGGCCAATTACAGGCGAGCTGCTGCGGCAGACGATTGGCTGACGGTGTCGACACGGTCCTTATCAGTCTGGGAACGGAAACCGGTGTAATTGGACGATTAAATAGTCTCCTCCCCGTCTGCTGCTGCGGCGAAGGCGGCTTACGCGGGTTGGAGAGGGAGGCGGAGACCAATGCAACATTTGCTGCACACGGAAGAAGGACCACGTTGGTTAAATGGATAAATGGTTAAATGCGAAAGTGGTTTGTCCATTTTCAGTTGTTTAATCATTCTGAATTGAAGCCTTCATCGGCATATGGTGATGGTTGTCAGTTCGGAACAAGGTTCAATGAGAATCAGAGGATTATTTAGAATGAGGAATGGTATACCCTGAAGGTGAGAAAAGACTAATGAAGATATGGTTATGCAAACTTTGGTTTATAATCAGGACCATTCAAAATTATATCTTATCAAACTCTGAAATGGTTCATTACTGTCTGGTAATCTCCATGCTTCGCAGTCCATCTTTTATCCTAAACATCAAGAGCATTTCCACAGAACATTTCCCCTCACAAAATCCCCAACATGACAGCTGCGGCCTGTGTGCTCCCGCCTGGGTGACATGTTTCACCGTGACAGCACGCCCCCGCCCTGTTCAACATGCTCATTTGGCAGCCCAGCTGGCAGCCCGTCACCGCCCCCCCCCCCCCCCGTCGTCGCCGTCGCTCCGCCAACGTCGCGTCCGACGGCGGCCGTGGCGTGGCGCCAGCCGGCGCTGTATTTACCCAATCAATAATCATTTATCGTCGCGGGACGGCGTGCCCCGGCGTAATGACCGGCCGAGTCGCCGGCGGCGATTTTCGGTGACCGCGGCCGGGACTGTCGAGACCGGCGGTCCTCAGGAATGTCAGCTGCTGGGGGGGGGGGGGGTGGAGAGCCCGCTGTAGCCTGACGGCCCCGCTGTCACAGCCGCTAACAGCCGATTGGACGGAGGAAGACGGAGCGCTCGGCAGCCTCCGCAGAGAGACGCCACCGACAGCCGCGCGCTCTGTCGCTGGCGACGTTTTGGATTTTGAGGCCGACGCAGGCGACGGAGGTGTGATGAGATTGGCTGGAACGAGAACTAAAACCTCGAGGCTGGTTGAACAGATACTAGATAGCGGAAAACGGTGGTGATGTCGTTTATCTGTGAGCTGTAAACGCTACGCACTTCCAAGCTGCGATCCGATTCGGCTGTTTCGATAACTCACTCAATAAACCCTGGTTTCGATTGCGCAGCCGTCGTGTTCCATCCTTCATCTGAGGCTATCACTTTCCGCTATCGATTCCTCGATAACTCACCGCAAACCCATATCACAAACCATGTCGAAAACCCGGGGCGCTGCCGTTCCGAATCAGGGCGGAACACGCGGTTACGTTTCCGTTTCGGTTCTGCCGCCTCTCCTACCGGCGCTGCCTGTTCGCGTCGGCCGTATCCGGACGCGTTGTCATGGCAACGCGACGACGCCGGCGCCGATCCATCACTGGGCCGAGTTTTTGCTGTCGCGCACGGTGTGGTCAGGAGCGGCGGCGCGCGTGGTGCGACGGCACTCGGTCGCTGGTGATGGAACTCACTGGTGTGTGCTGCTTCCAGAGAACAGGCACGACGGACAACCGGAACACAGACCGGCTGGTTGATCTTGTTCTGATCTCGGCGATATCGGCGATAGGTGTTTTATCAATTTCAGTTGTAGGTACTTAGGGTTTTCCAGATTTTACCAAGGTCCAGTATCGTTAATATATAGGCATTTCTTAACGAAAGTTGATTGGTGCGCTGCACATGTTCGGTTGAATAAAAATACCTGATAAAACATTTTGAATTTTTGCTATGTTATTATTTTGATCGTTATAAAGTATATCCCAAACATGTCTGATTAGCTTATCCGCCAATCAGTCCTGTGTGTGCAATGTTTCGAGCTTCCAAGTCAGATTTCAGCACACCCTGACTGTTATATTTGATAACAAATAATCATGCAATTTGTATGTGATATACAAACGAGGCACGAGCTGGCGGGTCGCCACGAATCACGTGTCCGTCTACTGGGGCCGGCTCTCGCCATTTGATCTTGTTATGCACCCTGTCCTTTCGGCCAGAACGGATCAGACTCTGTCAGTTCTGAACCCACCCCATCACTCGTCTTCGATTACAATACTCTTAGCACGCCGACGATCCGTCTTCCTCTCGCACGGGCCACACATCCGCCCCCGGCCCCCTGTCGATCTCCGCTCGAGTTGTCTCTCTCGCCCCCTCCCCGTCGCATGCGCCGTAATGAATTTGTCGTGTCTGGCGGTGACGGCCGGTCGCCACTCCCATCACAAAAGTGCCGCTAAAAATTAGCCAGCCCACGTGCGCGCGCGGCGGCCGCCGGCCGGCGACCTGTCAGTCAGCCGGCCGGTCGGGGGTCGGGGGGTCAGCCGGCGGCGACTCTGAAGTGGCCGCGGGGTCGCCGGATCGGTGACAGAGGTCAGGCGCGACTGGCGGCAGCGGCGGCGACGCGGGCGGCGGCACATATTGAAGCTGTCATCCTATCTGGGGATCACTCACGTGCTTTTGAATAGGCGCCCGGTTCAATTTGAGGTGTTGTGGTGACCCGGTCTGGTTAAATTAGACGTAAAACTGTCGCTGTCACCGACAAGTCACCTAACCGGGTGTTGTGGACGAGCGTTAGGAATGTTAGATACACAGTGGAACTTGTGTTGTGACGCGCGGAACCACTGAGCCGTGCGGCGGCTCGGGTGAAAGTGGACGGAAACCGTGACGGTTGTTTGGTTCCACCTCATACAGATTGAGCCATCGTGTTGTGTCATTCTGTCGGAGAACTGCAGCGGTCTAACCAGCTGTCTCTGTCTCGTTCCAGTGCCCAAGTCTGACTTCAGCTACGGGGCTGGCGGTGCCAACAACACGGGCCGGACCAACTTCAGCACCAAACAGCTGACCGAGCTAGAGAAGGAGTTCCACTTCAACAAATACCTGACGCGCGCGCGCCGCATTGAGATCGCCACGGCACTCACGCTCAACGAAACCCAGGTGAAGATCTGGTTCCAGAACCGGCGGATGAAACAGAAGAAGCGCATGAAGGAGGGTCTGGTGCCCTCCGAGCCGCTCTCCCAAACCGCCGCCTCCGCTGCCGCCGCCGGCAAGGGCGACGTCTCCGACGACAAGGCGTCACCGCTGCAGGCGAAGACCGAGTCATCCTCGCCGCCGCTGTCGCCTCAGTGAGGCGGCAGCGCGGTGACCGGGTCAAAGGTCAGGTCGCAGAGCGGGCGCCGCGCGGCGGCGAGACATGCGGCGCGGCGCCGGCCCAGATATCAAAAGAGTGAGCGGCGGTGCTGGTTAAGGACGCGCGGGAGGCACGGCACGCGCATCGCAGCCGCCGAACGTAGAGCCAGGCAGCTTTAAGCAGCGCGGCCCAGAGCGGGTCGCGGCACGGGCGGGGCCCATCCTCGCCCGGTGCGGGTACCAAACTCAGGGATTTTCGCGAGCGATGAATATCACGCCTGGTATTTATTTCGTCTTGAATCATGAAGTGATATAAGTGCGTGTGTGTGAGTGTGTAAGCTGGGCGAATCCCGCTGTAAAGCGTCATTCGTGTTTAGATGAGATTACCTATTTTGTTTTATGTATAGGAATTTTAATTATTTAACTGACCCGTGCGTTTTCGTTCTGCCCTTCTCGACTTCGCCAGGTTTTAGCTCTAAATTAATAACTTAACTATTTATGTAGATGCTCGCTTGACCCTGTCCTGCATTTCCCCATCAAGACCTCATTGACCATTGGTTGCAATAGCACTAAGTCAGCATCGTTTCGAACGGCAGCGATCGAGAGCGCACTGTACGTGTAAAATACTCACCTCGCTCAGACCCGTGTTATTGGCGCCTGTCGTAGCCTAGTCGCGTTGTTTTAATTTGAACTGACACCAATGGGTAACGACCAATCAGCCTAACACTCTATTTAAACCCGGCTTGACAAGCCGATACCCCTCTGGTCCCGGGCGCCATATTTCTGACGTAGGCTTTACACCAAAAGGCGCCACGGGACTTGACCCCGGCGGCGTCGTGAAATGTGTTATGTGACGCGTTCGGCTGGGCCCTCTGAGCAGCGACAGAAGCCGATAATGGGTCTCGTCGCTGGACTTTTGTCAGGGCCCTCCCGGCGCCTGTTTCTCTGACGTGCTCCTCTGTTGTGTTTGTAAATACGACTGACTGTGTTTGTTGCAATGTCGATATTCCTCATGGTCACAATACGATGGAAATCCTGTAAGATGTCGACTTTTTCGGTGTGCTGCGGTCGCTCGGCGGCGGAACAAAGGCTGTCGTGTGGTGGCAGTCACTCTGCAAAACAAGGCGCGCCGCCGTCCACCAGTAGCACGTGTCGCTGGCAGGAGGAGGTGGGGGGGGGGGGTGGGGGGTGCGGCTGACCGCTCCGCGCGCACCCGGTGCCTCTGACAGCCGACAGTCCGCCGCCGGCGGACGGTGCATGCAAAACAGGGACGGCCGAGCACCGGCGAGACGGCAGCCTTTCATCCCGGCGGGCTCAACAGGAGACACGAGCACTGCGTCTTCATCGGTGGGCTGCACCAGGTCAGCAGTGATTGGTGCAGAGTCGACAATGAGAGGTGATTGGGGGACAGGTCTTCGGTGAAAACAGGCTGGCATCTGGTAATAATTACGGTAGACGTCTTTGCAATTAATCTACAGTTCGAGATCGAGATGAAGTTCGAGATCGATGTGGACTGAATTTCACACAGCAGAACTTACGTCAAAATCAATTATAACTCGCGTCGGATCGGAAACTTGCGGCTAAACAGTGAAATTCAGAGTTGTTATAAAAGCCTTTGGCATGTCTGAACACTAAGAGTAGCCTTACTCACCGACTTCGTCAGGCCAGTAGTCGACGACCACTGTCACTTGCCAGAGGCCATTTGCGTATGGAGCAAACGATGGCTCCGAACGAAGCAGTTTCAACTGGGCTGTATTACCGGCCGACGAAAAGTGCGTCCAGCTTCAGGAAACACACGACACAATGCATAAAAGCGCATAAAAAATGCGGATAAAGCATTTTCATGAAACATGCAGTGCAACGTAAATGCATCACATTATGTTCAACATTTACATTACGGGGGAGTTGATGCTTCTTAGCCGGTCACGACTTTTCGGCCTTGCCTGAAACCCAGGACAATTTCTTGGTCTTTCCTAAGCTGTTTGCATAAAACGATCTGCCACTACTGAATGATTGGACATGGATTATCATTCGGCTTTTTGTGATAGCAGTTTGGCTCATGTCTACCACGTTCTTGCAAACATATCAACTTATGAGTTCAGCACAACTACACAGCGGCATTATCGTACATATTATCTTTTGAAGGCATATGCAAAATATTGCGGGCTAGCCTTAGAAACAGATCTAGATTCAAAACAACACTTGAATGTTGTCTGATTAGTGATTAGTGATTATGCTCAAACAATATTGACAAATACGCAACGGTTCTGTCGCGCTCGTTTGGTCATTGGTGATTAGTGATAACAATATTACGTTGGTTTTAGTAAGCCAGTTACAGATCATTATATAAAACAATCGATATCACAGTAACTGTAGGTAACATATGTAAGTGAAAATGAGTGCCGACAACATCGAATTATTGTTGTTATCTTTAATGTCCGATTCACGTCTAACTACACCTCTCATTCCGTCAATGCCCAGCCCTGGTCCCCCATCACCAAACATTGACGGCACCACTCTCCGCCCATCCTCCGCGCCACTCTGCCAGTCCAGCTGCGCCAGATTGAGTCATCTCGCCCGAGACGCGCCGCTGTTGTCTGGTGCGCCGCGGACGCCGCCACCGCGCCACAATGCGCGCCGACGCGCCACACCGTGTGCCCCATCCATAACGCCGGTGACATCTCCCAAAGTTGCCACTCTTTATCCGGCGAGCGGAGGCCTTTGTCGGGCCGCGGCGCATTATTTTTGACGGTGCGGCGGCGGCTCTGGAGGCGGCCGAGGACTGGGCCCGTGGTGGTGGACGCTGCTGATGTCACGGAGGAGGGGGCGCGAGGGGAGGGGTCACGGGGGTCAGATGGGGATGGGGCAACTGGGTTTAGTGGTGGCAATGTGGCAATCAATAAAACATGGCGATAAAGTCCAATATCATATACGTCAATGCATGGGTGGAACTTTTCCAGGGAAGTTGGTGGGGCAAAAGGTCGTCAAGCCTACAATGTCTGATTGGTAAGTTAAATAAAAACACTACACTGAATCAATTCTTTTCATTGCAGAGATAATCAAAGCACCTCAATGCGAAACAATATTGATTGCAAAGCAGCAAAATCCAACAAATCAGCTTGTAAAGCTGGTGGGGTTAAATGGCAAGATGGTGGGGCAGCCACCCCACCAACTGTATAGGAAGCTCCGCGTCCGCCCCTGCATCAAAGGTTTAGAATTCGAATGTCTACTTCGAGTTCAATGAATATCGAGGTGAAAACTGAAAGTGTTCTCTGCCGCATGAACATTTACTTTGACGCACACATGATAACGCTAATAAGGCCTGAAAATGACTTGCCAATATTTTTAATGGGTAAGACAATAGCAAATAAAAATAGTTCAGCCGGACACTCCTGTTTGAAGCACAGCGCAACATCAGAAAAAAACGTCTGAGATGTGAGAACTCTCCACCGAACAAAATCAAATGCACGTCACACAAACTAGCACTAAGAATCACCTATATCCGGAAATATTCAGTAAAAGCAGGGACAGCGACATGCATATTCCAATCCAACATATTGACGATCACAAGTTGCTAACACAAATGGCTGAAATATTCGCCTGATATTCTCCTGAACGTCCACGACCTGTTTAGTAGCCACTCTGTCAATCGCTCGCTAGATGCACCCCATTTCCAAACCGTATACCATCCGTAGTCCGCCGTCCAGTTCCACCATCCACACCACAGCCCAGTTCCACACCAATTCAACCCCGCTCAGTTCCACACTGTCCACCTCCCACCTCCCGCCCAGTCCACACAGCTCTCCGCCCCGCTCCACCCCCCCCCCCCCCTCCGCCCCGCTCCACCCCGCCCCCACCTCTGACCTTTCTGCGCGTCCCGCGGCGCCCAGCGCCGGCCCAGCGGGGTTCGCCCCGGGGCGGGGCGGCCTGGCCGCCTGGCAGTAATTCAGGACGGGCCGCCCCACAGTGAGGTGAGAACATGGCCGACCCACCGGCCACAGGTGAAAGGAACGCCCTCATCCCCGTGAGTTGGAGGAATGCCGGGAGCGCAGAGGGTTACCTGGCGGATGGCGGAGCGGGATATGAAAGCTCTGTCTAGGTTCTGCAAGCGCACATGTCTGAGGCGAAGCTGAATCTCAAAAGGTTACGTTTAATGCTTAGGTAAGATTCAGCGTATGAGGAACACGGAAGCTTGCCTCTTCCAGCAGCGCGGGTGTTCGCTTGTCAATGTCGTGCTCGGTGTTAAACGACGCTTTCGTTTATTAACTAATTGTTTTTCCTAAACATTGTGATTCGCTTAAACTCATAACAATGCTAGAAAAATGATTATATTTATAATTTAAATACAATGTTGAAAACCTTTCAATATCCGAGACCATTACATGTAAGGTCAACTGGCAAAAATAAGTAAGAACAGTTAAGCTATCAGTACTGCATTATCACGAATAATACTTAACGTGCTGATGGATAATGGACATTAGCGATTACTCGACAACTCTACACCCTGGTAAGTACTCCATGCTATAGCGCAACTCGTAAAAATAGGGATGAGAACAGATGACAGGACAGATCAATAGATGAACGATTATTTATAACAGTAAAAAGTATGGGAAGAGCGGAAAAAGGAGAAACGAAATCATGACGGGTTATAAGAGAGGGAGAGAAGAGCAGAGGGATTGAAGAAAGGAGAGGCGAGGGTTGGGAAAGGAGGAAGGGAGAAGATGATCAAGGGAGGAGGAGGAGGAGGAAAAGGAAAAAGAGGGAAAAGAGAGAGGGAGAAGATGGACAGAGATAGAGAGAAAAAGAGAGATATTAGATAGATATATAATATAATTGTGATATACAGGGTGATCCAAAAAAATTGGAACCCCTAACTTAAAATGTCTGTAACTCCGAAAGTTTTCACTTTATTGACAAATTGCAAACACCATTAGAAAGAACGTTCAATTTTCTATAACACCAAGTTGATTGTACTTAACTATTACTATAAATATTATCCTAGACTTATGCCTATAAAATTTGTGTCACGAAACTCGGTGAAACGGATTTGAACATTATGCGCAAATGAAAATCAGTGATTGAATGTTTGCCGTTCTGACCATGTCGCATGTTAGAGGTTCATGAAAAAATAGCTCATTCACGTGCTATTGTAAGGAAAGGAAAGGCTGACGGCCTGCTGGGACCAGTTGTCCCAGAGTCCGCTGGCCTGCGCAGTCGGAGCCGTCCCCAAGCGGCTGCAGGCCTGCGTGAGGGCCCACGGAGAGCACATGCTAGGATGAAGAGCGGAAGCTAGGATGCGTGTATCTGTTCTACCGTGTGCTTCTGTGTTAACTTTTATGTAATGAAATTGAACTTGGATGTGGTATTATTCGCAAAAAAAAACAACAACAGATAGAGTGTTTTTTGTTTCAGTGCATTGTTAACATTTGGCGATTTCGTTTCACTCAGTTTTCTGACGCTCATTCCAAAAGCTAATAGTGTGCCAATGCTTTACAACATACATGCACCAATTTGACGTGATTTTATAGAAGATTTAATACTCTTTCTAATGGTGTTTGCAATTTGTCAATAAAGTGAATACTTTCGGACTTATAGACATTTTAAGTTAGGGGTTCCAAATTTTTTGGATCACCCTGTATAATTATAATTGTAATAAATTGATGATGATGATGATGATAGAGAGAGAGAGGGGAAGAGAGAGAGAGAGAGAGAGAGAGAGAGAGAGAGAGAGAGAGAGAGAGAGAGAGAGAGAGAGAGAGAGAGAGAGAGAGAGAGAGAGAGAGAGAGAGAGAGAGAGAGAGAGAGAGAGAGGCGCGCCGCAGAAGAGCGGCCCGGCTCGGGGAGCGGCTAGCTGGCTGGCACGTTGTTTTGGCCTCTCGCGCTCCGCTCGGCCGGCCGGCCCCGACCAGGAATCCCCCAGCCGGCTGTCAGGCCACATGATGGAGCACGCGCGCCATTAACCTAGGTCCGCCGCGCCGCGCCACGCCGCAGCTGCGCCGATCGACAGACTGGCAGAGCGGCTGGGCGCTGGGCCTGACCTGGCACTGCTGACTGACGACCTGGGATGACCTGACGCGGCCTGCTCCGGTCGGAACTCGGAACTGACCTGATACGGCGCTATCGGCTAGGACTGGTCGGACCTGACCTAACCTGACATGGCCGTCGGCGCAAGGGCGGCGCCACCGTGGGGGCAGTGGGGGCAGACTGCCCCCACTGGCAGGAGGCCGTGGGGGCAAGACTATGTTTTTGCCCCCACAAAATTTGGCTGATGTTGAAATGGGAACAGAAGACCGGTGCAACATTCATGCTAGGCGGTTATAATAGTACGCCTGTTTTTGACGATCCCCGTATCAAGTGCACCAGCAGAACGTTCGTTCTCAGACCGTCTGTCGCAAATCTCCTACTCCCACTCATTCTCCTACTCATTTTCATTCACCAGAAGGCTGCCATCGAGCTTGACCTCGAGGAGGTTGAGAGGCAGCTTGTCAAAATCGGCCAGAGAAGAGTTCACCCTGTTTTGGGAACCCTCAGACTGAGACTGAGCTCAGGGAGGTATGACAAAATGTGATAGGTAGGTAGGTATATCTGGGTTATCTGGAAATGTATGTGGATCGCCCTAATAGAGCTTATTCTGGTATCAATCGTGTGTGAGAGAATCGCATATATTCGCACTACGGTAAAAAAGAGAACTAGGTACTGATAACTGTTTTGAGGAATACACCATTTTACATCTCAACATAACGTTTTCACAGGTTTCTGTCTCGCAATTTAGTTTTATAGTTTTATTTGCTCGCAACCTTAACCCTCGCACGACCAGGCCATTTCTCATAACACGAACGACCAGGGGGGGGGGGTTGTTACGACCCCCCCCCCCCCTGGCGTTTCGAAACGGAAGGTCGTAGAGCTTAGCGGAAAAAACCAACGGATTGCTCTCAACGAGATCTCACGATTGGTGGTATATTTTTTGGTCCTAGGTCAACATTTGACCTACTTTTGACCGGTCAAAGGTCAAATTTTCGGAAAAATACTTTTTTTTTCAACTTTCGGCGGCGATTGCGGCAAAACGGTGGGAGATATCGACTTGAAACATTCACTATCGTGTTCCTTGATCAATTCTCTATCGTTTGGTATGTCTTTCGTTTCCCTAGCTCTAAAAATGGCGCGTTGGGAGCGCCGGAAGTCGGCAAGGTCACAGTCGGCGGCAGAAATTCGAAAAATCAAAATTTAAATTTTTGAAATCTGATTGTATTTTTGGATTTAAGAGGTCCATTTGCTCCCTATAGAAGCTAATATTGCTGCATATTCCCATTGAGGTGACAAGAATTAGCAAAATAGTGGTTCGGGCGCTTTTCAAAAATAGTACCGGACGCTGTTCCTCTTGTGACGTCATAGCTCCGTGACCTGACCTGACCCGGTCAAATTTCTTATACCATATGATAGCCAATACTTGCCCCAACATGCATGGGAAGTTTCATCACGATCCATCAACCGATGTCCGTACCACCGGCAGGAAACCTCGGGCGTTGGCACTCAGTTTGTGAAAATCCGGCCGGAGGCTGTACCTCTTATGACGTCATAACTCCGTGACCTGACATGACCCGATCAATTCTTTTTCAGCAAAAGATGCGCAAAGGTTGCCCCAGAGGGTATTGAAAATTTCAGCCCGCTACAACAAGCCGTTTAGCGTGCACTTCGAAAAAACCTCAGGGGGGGTTGATACAACCCCCCCTAGGCGTTCTAGGGTTATCCTGCCCGGGCCCGGGGGTATTCCCAACCACCGCAGCCCGGGGTACACCCCACACCTGTCTAACTCCGTACTTAAATAAGGAAATGAGGCAGCTACGGAAACAAAAATGGTACCAAACGAAAGGTATCTACGATAAGATTTTATAACACCCAAAGTTTTTGACCTCAGGTCAATTTTCAAGGTCAAAAGTCAAGATCCAAGGCAAAAACCGGCACTTTTGTAGTGGTCTCTAAAGTACGTGTTCCAGAGGACGACATGGTGCATAAAACCGGCTAAAATGGATGTTAACCCTCGCCCT
Organism: Amphibalanus amphitrite; assembly: GCF_019059575.1. Classification (NCBI taxonomy): domain Eukaryota; kingdom Metazoa; phylum Arthropoda; class Thecostraca; order Balanomorpha; family Balanidae; genus Amphibalanus; species Amphibalanus amphitrite. The sequence goes on along the minus strand of NW_024881500.1, from coordinate 2,568,140 downwards.
GGCAGGGCATTTTTCATAACACGGCCTGGCAGGGGGGGTCGATGCGACCCCCCCCCCCCCCTCGCGATTGGCTCCTATGGCACCTAGAAACACCAAATTTGGTAGGTAGGTGGGCCCCCTGGAGTTCTCGCCCTTGTGCAAATTTGGTTGCTCTAGGTCAATATTTAAGGGGGTTTTGGGGGGTATAAATGTAAAAATTTCGCTAAAAACAGCTCAAAAGTTTTTCGCTTATAACTTTTGATTTAATTAAGATAGAGCAAAAACAAAAGCACCAGTGAACTCAGCACGTCAAGGCGCGTCGAATGATATACTTTTTAGCTTGCTTAAGTGTACTTAAAGTTTTTCTTAAATCTTAAGTAAACTTAAATTAATAAATTAAGTTAAAGTTAACCAAATTGCATCATATCGCATATCATTCGATTAGGCTGATCACCAGGAACACAACGATACCATTTTTTAAGCTCTAGCGTCATTATGTGCCAAGTTATTGGCAAAAACGTCATTTGACCTCAGTTGACCTCATTTGAACTGACCCATGGATAAGTACACCAAACAAAGAAGCACCAAGTGACCTGCTGTTAAGTACTGTGGTTTCAAAGCACAAAAGTGATAGAACGAAGCGGATATCTCCAGTATTTTCCGAATTTAGTATTTTCCCATAGGCTTAACATTACGACGTAATGACCTCTAACTGACCTCAGGTCAGTGACCTCAAAAAACCCGAACTATATGTTATACAACTCGGTGAACTTAGCACATCCTGAAAGTTTGAAGGAAATCAGTGCAAAACTGTGAGTTGGACAGGTGCAAAAAGAAAATTGAAATTTGACCATGACCTTGTACCGGTTTTTCTGACCTGGTGACCTGACTCAAGGTCACCCGGACCTGAAATTTTCAGGGCATATGTAAAAAGGTTGCCCCATAGCCTGTGCCAAATTTGGCGGCGCTGCGCGCCGCCGTTTTTACGCTATCTTCGAAAAACCTTAGGGGGGGTCGCATCGACCCCCCCCCCTGCCAGGGCGAGGGTTAAACGAAAGAAGAGAGTCTGGGGATTCCGATGACGTGCAGTGCATAACATTCAAATTCAAGGTCACGGTCGTGATCAAAATTGACCACAAACTTTGCACTTTTTCTTATACCTTTTATACTAAATTCAGAGATGTTTTGAAATGTTTTGAAGCTTAACGGGCCCCTATTTGTGCTTTAGCTTACGATACAAGGCTGCTACAAGGTCAAAGTCACAAGAGAGTATCCTTGCTAGAGGCTATTTCACTTATTTCAGTCAGGCATAATAATTAAGACATGTTTTGCCATCCTGAGGCTCTAAATTAATGCTTAGAGCAAAATGGATGCCAGAATCGTGATCCGTGGCTACAAAATCATCACTAACAACCTTTCATGTGTCAAAGTCAACCAGACGTCATTCGAGGTCACATGAGGTCAACATAAAACTTGACCTTTCCCAAACAATATATATGTCATTCGACGGGTCTCGACGAGACGAATGCGAGGGTATCTACCGCTGCCGTAGCTCTAGGACTTTTTTTGTTGACGTTATTTGCGAAAAAAAAACTAAAGCCTTAGCTCGGGGTCGTTGACCTGACCTCTGACCTCAGGTCACCAACGTTACTTACGTATTGTTTCTAGGTCAAATGCTACACAACGGTGCTCGTTATTTGTATTTATCTCTAAAACTCTATTTTGGCAGCTGGTTGAAGTTTACGTCTGTGACGCCGAAGTTTGCCGTGCAGGAGTCTAGAAAAAATCGGCCTTGAGACGTTATCAAGAAGGCTAGGTCCAATTTGTTTTGCTTCAAAAGATTACAAATTAATGGGGGATAAGGTACAACAAGTTTCGTATTTCTACTCATAAGCGTTCATGTGGTATCGCAAATATTCGCCAGGGGAGGCGAAAAACGCCCCCCCCCCCCCCGTTCCGGACCCCGGAGGGTTAATGCTTAAGCTCAATACGTATGCATGAAACCTGAAACCATGATAATTTCTAATTGGCAACATCTAGGGGCAAGGAGCTCATGGATTTTGCAGATCGGGTTATCAGACAACAGTCGGGTCACCTGAAGCTTGCTCCCACTGGCGAAAATTCGTGGCGCCGCCACTGCGTCGGCGCCCTTGGCTGGACGCTGGGTCTGACCAGACACGGCACCCCGGCTGGGTCTAGTTGGACCTGACCTAAGCTGACACAACGCTCCCGGCTGGCTCTGATTGGACCTGACCTGACATGGCGCTCCCGGCTGGGTCTGATAGACCTGACCTGATACGGTCATCGTCAGACTCAGAGGGAACGACTATATGTAGTTAATAACTTAATAAGTTAATTTGTGGCTTGGTTTCGGTCTGGCCGGTTGCAGTCATGTTGTCTGTGTTATCGGTCAGGCCTAGCAAGGCAGGAGAACCATCTTCGACACCCTGTGTGTCAGTGTTCCCATAAGGATATAGCCTCCTGACATCTGATACCAAGCCAGAAGACGCAGACCAAAACACCGTTTGTGTAAAACAGAGGAGACAAACATCAGATTGGAAACGATCGAAGGAATCTCCTATTTTGACACATCAGGATATGATGAAATATTTCTGGTCACAGCCCGACGTCCCGATGATGTATGGGACTGGCGAGTGCGGGGCCCATGGGACAGTACCGAAATGCTCCAAAGCGGGACCGGAGACGTGGGGATGCCACCTCACCGTGTTTCAGATAGGCCGATGAACGAACCTTTTAAAGTGTCTGACCTGACCTGACACGGCACTCCGGTTGGGTCTAGTTGGACCCAGGACTGGCGAGTGGTGCGACCAGTACTGGTCAGCCAATACAAAAGAAGTTCAACGCCATATATATGTTACAGGGAGTATGCGATTTCAGTTAGTTTGCAACGACCCTAGGGTGGTTGTAACCTCCCTGAACGATCAGTTTGTTTGCAACGACCCTAGGGACGTTACAAAATAACTGCTCGTTCCGGGACGTTGTAACGAAACTAGGGTCGTTGCAACCTCCCTAGTTAGTATGCAACGAACCTAGGGTTGTTACAAAATAACTAGGGAGTTTAAGAATTCATCGAGTCTCGTTTCACATGAGGGCCGTCAGCAATCTTGTCCATTGAAAATCTTGTTCAATCTAGTTCATTTAAAAAGAAAAGGAGAACAAAATTTGAACATTCAGCTCAGGAGCATTTCACGACGGCCATCTAGTACACATTTTGTGCAGATTTGTTCAAATTAGATGAGCATTTGCCAGGAAGCCCTTCGTAAAAACGGTTATCATCCGCTCGTTTCCAGCCTTTTTGTGATTGTTAACCCGGCAGTTGCTGGGGTATTTCGCCACCCACCGTTTGCTGGGGGGGGGGGGGGCGTTAAACGCCCCCAGCCGATAACTCGAGAACCAATAGGGGCAGCGAAACGCACGAGGCGGCAAACGAAAGAGCGCGACGAGACGCTTCAGATGAGTACTTTAAAGTTGAACTTTGAGGTCACAGGTCGGGTAAAGGTCAGGTCAAACACCTGAAATCGGGCTTTCAGTACTCAGTAGCATGGACTTCAGGACTTCGCAATGGGCGCCTCTCGTCACAAACTCTGTCAAAACGGTGCACAATCCATCATATAAAGCATACAAGAGTGTCAGCTCCATGTAGGGGTCAGTCAAGCATAGGTCAGGGTCAAAGTCAGGTCAACCGGGTAGGCACATATCCCCGAAAATCAAAACTGATATTCGCAGCCTGTGATACATGTTTTATGGGTAATTTGGGGCGTAGAACACGATGGTCACATTCATTTTATCATATGTGTACGTGTTTGGCTAAAAAAGTTCAATTTAAGAAATGCATGTATCATGGTCGTGAAGACGTCACGAGAAATTGCCAAGATTCAGTTCAAGATTTTGGAAAATTCGGAACGATAATCAATAATCGAAGATAGCCATTTGATCGTTCATGGTATTGGCAGTCTAATGGCGTTTACGGCATGTCTGTATGTCTATTCTGTGATTTTATATGATTTTTTGAACATATGCCGTTTTTGGTCGAAAACTCAGAAATCATGACGTCACTAAAACCTCGATATCTCAAAAAATTTCCGACCGATTTTTTTAAACTTTGTCACAATAAATTTCAATCAATTCCCTACAAGTACCCAAAATTTGGAGCGCCTGCGGCGCGCCGTTTTTATACCATGGCCCGGAGAAAAAAGTGGGGGCGTTTAACGCCCCCCGGCCCCCCAGAACTCGCGGGTTAACGTTCAAACATGTGAAATGATGATGGTCCCATGCATTATAGTGGGTGTCAAGGTCACGTGAAGGTCAGGTCAAGGTCATTGACCTTTGATGACCTTAGTTCACTTCTTCTGGGTTCATATATTCTTTAGGCTAGTTTTTGGAGCTGATTTCGAATTTAGCACCCATTTGAACATTTAAGAAGTAATTTTGGCGCCTTCGTACCATGTCACGAGGCTGTCAGTGGTGGTTGTCACCTACTATGGACAGCTAGCAAGACGCCTACTGGTTGACCTGACCTGACCTGACCCGACCTGACCCAAAACATCAAGACATCATCGGTGATCAAAGCTAACATGAAATTCGTGATCAGCGCACCGAAAAACCTTGTAACAAGCTAACTCTCCAAAGTTTTAACAGGACCCGATTTTCCCGACTTCTGAGTCACTGACCTGACCTGGAAAGTCAACCAATAACCTAGCCCCGCCATGTGCGTTTGCAGCTAGCAAAACACCAATAAGGGCGAGAGTTAACTTTCGCCCGCACATGCCATTTTCCCATCCTAGAACGCACATGGGGGGGGGGGTTGCCACCCCCCCCCCGCGCCATTTCGTTCCTGTTGGAGATAGAGCTTCGCGGTGAAGACCAAAAAGATACTTAGGGAAGAAACGAATCCAGTGATACCCAGTTTTACCTTCTCAGGTCAGTCTTTGACCTTCCAGGTCAGGTCAAACTAAAAAATGTTGCTGTTTTGGGTCACCGTTGTATAAGTGCGCTGCTTATCATATAGCGATGACGATGCCGTTTTCTGGTGCCCAGCTAGCTAGAACCTCGGCTCTTTGTCACACTACCCGACCAGATTTTTGCTGCTGAGGTCATTTCAGGTCAAGTTAGGTCAAGGTCAATGATATGTGTTTGTATGTCTGTGTGTGTCTGTGTGTATACTGATGTGTGTACCGGTTGTTTATGTGTCCAATGTCCATATTACATGAAATAATGATCTGAGAAGCTTTCACCAAGAATGCAGTCAAAAAACTTCACGAAAAGTAAATTCAGCTTGCCTAAAACGCAGTTATTTTAGATGACCTAGGTTGACCTTGACCCTGACCTTGACATCTGTACATCGTCGAACAACATGTTCCATAATAGGTGGGAGGTAAGACTGGCAAAAAAGGCCGAAATCAAGGTGTCAAAAGCTCACAAGGCCCATAGGCCATAGCCAACGCAAGATGTTGAGAATCGGCCATTTGGGTCATGACATGACCTTAACCCTATTCCTGGCGGGGGGGGGCCTCAGGAGCCCCCCCCCCCCCTGAGGTTTTTTGGTTATATCTCCCAAACGCGTTGAGCTAGGAAGCTCAAATTTTCTGACTTTTCCTAAAAGGCTTCTACGCAACATGTCTGAAAATTTTGAGTTGATCTGACCTCAGGTCAGGTCACCAGAGGCGGTTTGGTGACGCTAACTCAGAAAAGTTTGCAATCACGCCAGAGCTAGAGTTTTTGACCGATCAATTTCTTCTCTTCAGGGTTTAGTTAGGGTACCAGTATGTGCAATTTGTATATCTCGGAATTTTGATATCGGTGACCTAAGGTCAGGTCAATTTCGCGACCTCCCCATTATAAGTCAATGGGGGAAAAATCAACTCCCTGTTTTTACCACTAAAACGGGTCGGAATGGCCCCATATACCATACATGACTTCATATACGATCAACCTTCACTACCTTGAGGTCTGTTTTGCTGTTGGGCAGCTGTGAGGTCATGTGACGTCATCAAAGGTCACCAAAGGTTTTTGGCCAATAACTCCGTACAGGAACAAGATACAGACGCGTGGATGGTCTCATTGTGTTCAGCTCGTCAAGACGCATCGAATGATATACATGATGACCTCGAGGTCACGTGACCTGAGGTCAACCTTTGACCTTGACCTTTCGAGGTCAACATATATATCATTCGATGCGGATTGACGAGAGGATCACGATGATGCCCTTAGTTTGTTCCTATCTTGACTAATTCGAAAGTTATTCGAGAAAAACTCTCTCCATATCTAGTGCCGCCATTTTGACTTTTTCGACCCCTGTGACGTCATCTTTGACCTGACCTGAAAATGACCTCAGTAAAAATTGTAGATCTTGGCCGTGCGTATCCGATGCCGTTTACCGCTTGTCGCTATCTTGCTTCGTTCTCGAGATCTCAGGGGGGGCCGAATCGGCCCCCCCCCGCCAGTTTCTTGTCCCGGCGGAGCCCGCCAGGAATAGGGTTAAAAACAAGGTCATATCTCATATTTCCGAAACCAAAAACCACAAAAACTTGAAATTTTTGGTGAACATCAAGAAAGGATAGAGGAGCAGCTATACCAAAAATCCGGCTTCTAGCTCTAAAAATGTTGAGTGCAGAGCAGAAAGACTACCTGGGGGAGTGGCAACCATCCCCATGCGCACCCTGTGAAACGAGACTCGATGATTTCTTAAACTCCCTAGTTATTTTGTAACAACCCTAGGTTCGTTGCATACTAACTAGGGAGGTTTCAACGACCCTAGTTTCGTTACAACGTCCCGGAACGAGCAGTTATTTTGTAACGTCCCTAGGGTCGTTGCAAACAAACTGATCGTTCAGGGAGGTTACAACCACCCTAGGGTCGTTGCAAACTAACTGAAATCGCATACTCCCTGTAACATATATAATGCGCTGAAGTCAGACGGTCAAGGTAAGAATATTGCAATCTGTCAATAATTTGGTAGGTGTGAGCAAATATGTTTTTGAGTTTTCACGTTCAATGCCTCTGACAGCTTTGATTAAAAGCGAAAATTTGGTTAAGATTAACCCTCGCCGGCCGAGGGGGGGGCGGGTGCCGCCCCCCCCCCCCATAGGGTTTTTTCGCGATAGCTCCGAACACGCTGGCGATAGAGAGCTGAAACTTGGCATACCTGACCTTTAATCCAAGCCGGATCTTTTGACACCAACCGCATTTTTGGGTCAGGTCAGGTCACTGACCTATGACGTCACAAGTGAACCTCTGCACGGTCTTCAGATGTCGCAACTTCGCAACGCCCTCACTGCCAGAGGAGATGTCACAGGGAAATGAAACTTGCAGGATCTAGTATCCATTATGAGTCCCACAACTTGTATATCTCGGATTTTTCCTAAAGGTCATATGAGGTCAGGTCATTTTCGTGACCTCACCATTATAAGTCAATGGGGAAAAATAAAAACTGCTATTCTGGCGCCGGGAACGATCTCCAACTATCTCAAGCACACAGAATCGTGATTTGATGCACTCCTTGCAAGGTTAGATGCGTCACTTTTGCAATGTTGACCTTTCGTGACGTCATTTATGACGTCATCAAGGTCATATTAGTTTTTCGTCAATAACTCTTGATCAAATTGAGCTAGCGAGTCGGGAAAGCCACCAATGGACTCAGGAAGGCCTGCCGAATCGAATGATATGCGACATGACCTCTTTCGACCAACTTCGTGACCTGGGGGTGCTGACCTGACCTTGACCTGAGGTCAACACCCCAAGTTGACCTGACCCGGACAAAAAGTATATCATTCGACGCGCCTGAGCGAGGCGAACACGATGCTGCCAAAATCGGCGCTCTGCGGCCGTTTTTTGCGAAGTTATTCACCAAAAACTGAACCGTACCTTGGGGCACTTGACCTGACCTCAGAGGTCACCGGTTGACCTAGGACCTTAAAATCGGGTACCAATCTCTGCGTCTCGTAACGGCGCACACGCTCGTTTTTTCCGCGACGCGCTAGCTCCACCAGGGGCGAAACGGCGAGGGGGGGGGGTCGTACCCGCCCCCCCCCCCCCTCGGCCGGCGCGTATGTAGAAAACCAATAGGTCCGGCGAGGGTTAAAATAGCCTAGACACTGGACATATGATCTGTGTACACTGTGTGTCCTTTCTCCATTCTAAGCTCAATTCTACTTCATTTGTCATTCTGCACGGGTTCCAGGTCGCCTCTCTACCCGTTCAGCGCCCGTTCCAGGTCCTATCCCTCTCCGTTCCCTCTCCGTTCCGGGTCCACTCTGCCCCGTTCCAGCTCCCCCCCCCCCACTCGTTCCGCGCCTTGCCGGCCTCTATAGCCCTCTCTCTCAGCGGCGATCCACAAGCGCGACCGGTCCCACAAATTGGCTGACATGCCTCGTGATCGATGCGCCATCATTTGAATCCGTGTGCACGGCTGTGCGCGGCCGCTCGGCGCGGCGACCGTTTTCAATTTTCGCGTATTTGGGAAAATGGGCCCCGTAGGAGGGGAGCGCGCCAATCCGTCATATTCGCCGCAGAAGCGTCACTGTTGCCGAAGCAACCCTTCCTGACACGCTGGGGTGACAATGCGCGATCACAACCAATAGCGAACACGGCAGAAGTATACGTAAATTATGGCAGATGTGCGACAAATTTTGTCACTCGTGGCCCGTGGGTCAAACAGATGGTGTAAGAGGTTGTAGGAATCATGCGAACGAGTGAAGCCTGGTCCTGTTTCTCAATGTTTTGTTTTATTTTCGGGCGTAGGTCCTGCTACTGGCACAATATAAGTGAGTCTACAGCAGTGCTGCCATTTGCCAATATCCATTGCCAATTTCCAGACCTTCTGCTTCCAGGGCCGCTTGGGCCTGACGTTACGCCCCCGGGCCTCGCACCGCGGGAGCCGGGCGACCCTTGAGAGGCGTGCCCGTAGAGGCGATTATTGGCAGATTCATAACGATGTTTGGTTCTTATTGGCTCGGTTTTTGCGGCCGATAATCGTGATGGATGGCCCGGCGGCGGACGGGGTGACAGGAAAGGAGAGGACGCAGATCTTCGCCCGGGGTGGGTCACGCGAGCACCAGAGCACGGGCGCAGGGGCGGGGTGACACATCAACGACAGATGAACCGACAATGACGATAGTGCGATTATCATTGCTGAGAAAATGACACTGATCATGTAGGTACGAACTGTAATGCGAATGTCTGGGTGATGACCTAAGAGGTAAAATGGAAATAAGGCGGAAGATAGAAAATCACTAAGGAGAAATAATACATTTTTGCTCGCAAACTTCTCGTGTTTCGCTTTACTGGACCGAGTCATACCATTTGTGAGTGTCTCGTTTCGTTTGGTTGCGTTCGGTCTCGAAAATTTCGTTGGGTAAGCGTGTCCATTTATCATCCAACATTTACGATCTCCTGCGATCTTCCATTTTCGCCTGAACATCACGAGCTGCAATCATTAAGAACATAATGGACAGTTCGAATGAAAAGGTCTCTTTCGGCTTGAAAAGGTCATTGCACAACACTGATATGATGGGACATGGCGAAGACTTTGGACTGTGCAGACTACAACGATGTGCGCAGCGGCAGAGACCGCCGTGGTGGGACGAAAATATCCCAATGGGACAGCCCTGAGCCCGCACTACCCCTCAAACGGTCAGCCCCGGGCCTGGTTGCTTTGTGACGTGATCACCAATCCGGGAGGGAAGCGTGAGGGGGATGCGGATGGGTTTGTCCAGGACAGATGTGGTTAAACAAGAAGCATGTTCCAGAACTTAAGTTTCAGATAGTGACAGATTTGATCCCCACGACTGACGCCGAAACACCAGATACTGCCGCACCGTGACCTGCAGCGCCACCTAGATATCGCGCTCGGGCGATGTCAGCGCTACTGCGGCAACAGGACAAACTAATCCACAGTCTTCAGCCTACAGGCTGATGTTCTTTGGCATATGTATTGATTCTTATTGGGTTTGCTTCTGATGGATTTCGTCCCATGCAACTAACTAGTTTTGCAAACATCTAGCGCATCGAGTGCACCGACTTATAAATAAACTTGAGATTATTTATACGTCCATTATTACCACTCAGACATTTTTTTCCTATTTCGAACGTAACTGGCAAAAATCCGATAGCCCAGGCCGGAGTAGCTTCATATAATAACTGGAGCGGTAGAAGAACTTTTAAAATACAATACGAACTATCAGTTTACTTGTGCATTAAAACACTGGAACGCTTTTAACGAGTATATTGTCGGGTAAATAATACATAATGCATTTCTAAAATATGCGGACGCGCCATGGAAATGTATAAATACGGACACGAAAAGAGCACACACAAAGACACACTAATGAGACACCAAAGCCTTTCAATCATCAGAATATACCAATTAGTTCCCTGAATAAAACGCACATTCTAGGACTCACGACACTCCGGGCCGCGCCCAAGTGCACTGAGGAAACTCTAGCGGCCGCCATGTCCCGAGTCCTGACCCTCTCCTTCCCTTTCCCTCCCCAGCTCTCTCCCTGATCCTGACCCTGACCCTTGACCCTCCTACATGACCCTCTCCTGACTCTCTCGCAGGTCACCAGCAGCAGGGGCACATGGAGTCGGCCCTGCTTCCGGTCGGCAGTGACACGGTACCCACGTGCACCCGCGGTCCCAGTGGCTCCACGGTCGGCCGCCGGCGCTCCGTCATACACGCGCAGGCCACCTCCCCCTCCCCGAGGGTGAACCGGCTCTCCCCGAGGTCGCCAACGCGCCTGTGGACGGCTCCGTCCATCAGGTTCATGAGCAGACACTCGAAGGCCTCGTTGACGCCGATGTCCTCCTTGGCGGAGGTCTCCAGCCAGCCCTGGAAGCCATGCCGCTGTACCCAGCGCTCCATGTACTGGGCGTTCCGCACCATGTCACTCTTCTCCTCCAGGTCGCACTTATTGGCCAGAAGCACGCAGGGGATCTTGGCGCCGCACGGCAGACGCACCTTGTCGTCCAGGTCGGCCTTCCACGAGACGGTGCTGAGCAGCGTCTTGGGCCGCGAGCTGTCGAACACGACGAAGGCGGCGTCGGCGTGCCGGTAGAAGGGCCGCGTCAGCTCAGAGAGGTGGTCCTGGCCGCTGACATCCCACAGGTTCAGCTTGATGGTGGTGTTGACCGTCCAGCCGATGGTCCGGGACGTGTAGTCGACCCCGATCGTCGCGTGGTGCCGACCGGTGAACTCATCGTACGCGTACCGACGCACAAGAGACGACTTCCCCGTGCACCGGTCGCCGATGAAGAGGATCTTGAAGACGGGCTGTGGGAACCCAGAGACGGTCTTTCGGCGCCGGGAGTGGTACTTTTCGAACCAGAGGCTGCGCGGACGGTCCTGGCTGGCTCCCTCCATCGCAGAGGAAGTCCGAAGGCCGCTGGTGGTGGTGGAGACGTGTGGTGATGGCTCGCTGGTTACGGCGTCCGCGGCTGGTGATGACTCGCTGGTTTCTCTGATGCTGATCGCTACGTCTCGTGACGCTCCGTTGGTGCTGATTTCGATGCTGGTGGCTGGTGACAGTTCACGGATGCCTATGGCTATGTGTGGTGACAGCTCGCAGGTGTTTGTTCCGACTAGAGGTCTGCACCGGCCGGCTGCAGCCGCGGCTGGCTGCAGCCCCACGGCTGTGGGCCGGGGCGGCTGCAAATATCTCCAAGAACACGGCTACGGCTGTGGCCACGGCTGTGAGATTTCAAGCTCAATCTTAAGTACTCAAATATAAAATTTTAAATCCTTAATCTCACATTCTGATAAGCAGTCTAGCCTGTAAAAATCATGCAAAGGATGCCCAGCAACATTGAAAGTGGTAAAGCCTTTGAAAACCTGTAATGGTTTTACCATTTGTTGTAGGGGAGTTTGCACTCTGGTACAGAATACTAATTATAGGTACCAATTGTTCCTTCATCATCAAGAGCTTGACAGTTTCAGAAAATGCAGCATGTTGCATTGTCACATCCCTCTCAAATCAATCTCACCTGGTCATTAGGAGAGCACCTTACAGCTATTGAAGACGAGCGTTAAATAATTCTTTCAGGTAATAGAAAAAGAAATCACGCCTAGGTAAAGGCAGGTAAAGGCTTCATAAAATATTATCTAAAATAACTCTTAGATGTATTTCTGGATTTTCGGCAAGTCCAATTACATAATATAAAACTGGCGCTTTATGTTCTAACTGGTGTGTGAGTGACCGCTAACAGAAAATGCTGATCAACGAAGCCAATGGAATTATATTATAGTGAACATGAACCTTACTTACGGTTAATTCACATGATGGTGAAAACCCTGAACACAAAATTCACATGACGGTGAAAACCCTGAACACAATATTTCTTACGCGAGCTGTTGACTTTACTAATAAAATGACGCCTTCTTCTGAAAATGTAAAAATTTGATACTTACTCTTTATTTGAGAGCAATTTTTTGACTGTATAGCATTATTATTTCTTAATTTTAATTTTTATGGCTGTTTATAGTGAAACAAAACAATTTATTGCCACTTCTTTGCTATTGACGTCATTAAAAACTCAAGTAAAATTTTTGATTAAAAGAGGTAATTGTCGCACGTCCTTGGGGATTTGAGCGAAGATCATTATTTGGAAAATCAAAATAGAAGAATGTTTTTCTTTCTTGGATGCTCACTAGTGTTTTGATGCCTTGCATATCAAATTAGTTTGAGACTTGCCCAGAAGGCTGCTTCAAGTCTGGCATATCACACCCCAGAAAATATGCAAGGTAAGAAAGAAGCAAGAGTTTTTACTAGACAATCGGAGTTCTATAGCCTTGAGACAATCACTGTTTGACAGTCCATCAACTTGAGTTTCATTTTCCATACCTAACATTGATAATGAAAAGCATCAGGGTCTGTTGTTCTGTCCTACAACCATGCTTCAGGATTTGGCATTAGATGTCCACACTGCTAGTGCTTCTATTCTGGTTCGTTGTTTATGTTTTCTGTTGATGTAGGTACCTACCCATCTTTCTTAACCCCTTGCAAGGGCTTGTGTAGGCATGCGTTGCGCATCAGGCTTCAGGCCTTCGGCCTAAAGCCAGATACACAACCACTTAACCTATGATGCTTCATGAGCTTGAGAATCTATAGCCCATTGCAATGTGCTTTTGGCTATATGTTTCAACTAAAAACAACCTATTATATACTATTTGGTTGCATTTCATTGAAAGTATCCACGGCCGGCTGACGGCTGGCTGCCCACAGTTTGCCACGGCTGTGGGCGGCTGTGGCTGTGGAGCCACGGCTGCGGGGCGGCTAGGCTGTGGAAAATTGCAGCCGTGCAGAACTCTAGTTCCGACGTCTGAGGTTACTGAGATCCCGCTGGTGCCAGTGTCCGAGGCCACCGCTGGTGACGCCTCGCTGGTGCCGGCGTCTAAGCCCTTTCCTGGTGACGGTCCACTGGTGTCGGCGTCCGAGGGCCTCGCTGGTGACGACCCGCTGGTGTCTGAGCCTGAAGACATGGCTGGTGACGGTTCGCTGGTGCTGGTGCTGCTAGGGAAATCCGACGATAGCCCGCTGGTGCCGGCGGACATCAATGGTGACACACTGGTGATGCTGCTGCTCTCATCAGTCACGACTGGTGATGTCTCTCTGGTGCTGGTGCCGGCCTCCATACCTGGTGAGTGTCCGTTGGTGACGGTTTCTGCAGCCCCAGCTAATCACTCGCAGAGCGTACCCCCCGTCCGCACTGGCCGTCTGCGCCGCACTGACCCGACCTGACCCGACCCGGCGCGAACCGTCCGCTGCCCCGGGGCACAGAGGTCAACGGGGACATCTGGCGAGGGCGAGACACTCAGACAAAGCTGGCCTGCTGAGCGCTCAGCCCTTGTCTCGCTCGAATCCTCGACCACAGAGGCCGCACTGGGAAAGGTGCGGCCTCATTCAGCCCGTGGCCGTGCACTATGAAGGGAGCTTGGATGGTTTAGTTTTGCAAATATCTCAAAAGAAAGGCTTATGGCACACATTTTTATTATACTTTCCAGACATGCTGGAATTAAATCCATTTTATATTTCTCGAGAAGAGGTCATTAGCCTGGTCGGATTAGCTGACCTTTTGTGACTCAAACATAAAATGCTCACGAACAGCAAGAACACGTTTTTAAACACTTACTTTACCTTATCTACGAAATATAACTAGCGCCTAGCGTATGTACATGTAAATGCCTTCAATAGCCTTAACTTTATTTGTAAACCAGAGCTCTAAATGTCTTGATATACGACTTCTGGGACTAAAGGGAATTAGAGGTCGCCAGATGTTGTGAATCAGAGCCTGCAGCAGCACCCGGCCCGTGTTCCAAATCCAGCCCATTATAGGTCAGTCAGAACCAGGTCGAAGACACAGGCCATGCAAGGTCATGTCAACAAGTCAGCTAAAGTAATATCAACTCAAGAACTATATAAATGTTCGCCCTAGCCACATCAATTTGGCAATATCATGATTGTTTGAACCCAACGATTACTGCGAGTGACAGGAAGAAAAAAGTAGGTAATTCAAACGAAAAACGCTAAATTGTGGGTAAACGTCATGATTCCCGAGTTTTTTTTAACAAAAATGGCATCTGTTTAAAAATTATAAAATCACAAAAAGATGTTCCTACACACATGTTGTACCTCAAGGCCATTAGACTGTCAATAACCAGTAAAATGAATTATCAGACTGCTATCTAAAAACTTTATATTATCATTTCATATTTTCCAAAATCTTGGACTAAATCTTGGCAATTGCTCGAGATTGCTTCACGATCATGATAGGTAGGTACATGCATTTTGTAAATTCTTTTCGACCAAAAACGTACTCGTAAGAAAAAATGGACATCACCATCGAGCTCCACGCTTAAAAGTATTTATCCATAAATGTTTAATACGGTTAATAAGGCATCCTACGTAATACGCATTTAGCCCATTAATGACCAAGCATATAAATACGGCGATATTTGATATTTCGAATGGTGTTCCGAAGGTTTTCGACGTCACTGATTCCAGCTGTGGCATTGGTTTTACCCTAACAAATTTCGAACTTGGTGAAAAATTATGTTCCCATTTGGGAACATTGGGCACAAATGGGGGGTAAGAGGCGTATGCAGTATGCGGATAGAAATGAAGAAAGCAACAGTAGAAACACATATTATACAACGTTTTAAAGAAGGGCTTTTTCTTCTTTTTGACCTTGGCACTATCCACAATGAGATCGTGGTCTCACTTCACTGATCGACCCTTGTCAACACACATTTTTGACACCCAAAGTCGTTTTATTCTACTCTTACGGTAGAGCGAGACATTTAGAACGATAAATCACAAGCCAGCGATATCAGTTTTCCATCCATCACCAAAGTGTCTCACCTGTCGAAGCGAGACATCTCAAGCCTGTGTCGCGCACAGTGCCCGTTGCTCGGGATTAGTCAGCAGTGTCAGAGCATCAGTGTATACTACATATGCGTCTGCAGTGCCATACCAGCACCGTGGCGGCAGCCTAGGTGTGGTAGTTCTGGCTGCAGTGGTTATGCAGTCGTACTTGGCAGATGCTACACATTGTACGCGTATTTTTTTTTTTTTTGACACAGCTTGCAGCGGCCTTGAGTGGCAGCCGGGACGATGAAGTGGTTTTGTGCAGTCCGGGAGACCACCGTCACCCGGCCGCTGCTGGATCCTGGTCCGCTGCCGGTGACGTTTGGCGGACATGGCTCTTGTCTCGTTTTTTTTTTTAGGAGCTCCAATGCGACCTCGCGAGTGAACACCAGCTGGTCCACACTTCTCCCGGTGCAGCTGCGGTACATGCGCCAGCTGGCTACTCTCAGTAGACCGAATGCGTTGGTGACGAGCGTGCCGTACCATTTCTTCCACCGGATCACAGGCCTGTAAGCCGCCACCGCTCCGTCCACTAGGTCTACGCCACCCATGTACTGGTTATATTCGTATATGAGGTTCGGCTGCTTGACCGTCACCTTTTTTCTTTTCGTCACCCGACCAGCGCTGCACGTCTTTGAGTGGGCTGATGCCCGAGTGATTTGTGACCACTGTCACTGCCCTGTTGTCTCTTCACTTCACGGCCAGCACCCCGTTAGTGGATTGGTACCAATGCTGTCCCCTGGGCGCCTTTTCAGCAGTTTTGTTGTCAGGCAGGAGACACTTCTTCAGCCTGTTGTCGCGCACAGTGCCCGTTGCTCGGATGCCTCTTTGACGGAGAGCTATCATCAAGGCATACGACGAGAAGTAGTTGTCAAAGAACACATGGTGCAAGGCAGGCGTCTGAAGACATTCCAGGAGCCGGAGGACGACATCTCCGCCCAGCCCAAGAGACTCGCACCCTGCTCTGCCCTCACCTGGCCCAGCGTTCTTGACTCGTCGATACCAATGACCCTACTCCATTCGCTGACATTGGCGCCGACGGATATGACACTGGACTAGACGACGCTCTATCATCCGAGCATCAGTAACGTGAGCGATACTGTCACTTGACACACCGGGTGTAGGACCTAGCGTGAGAGCAGAACCAGCCAGAGAGGACGTGCAAATTGAGTCAGTGGAAATTGAGAACAAGTGAGAGTGAGAAAGAGAGGGAGGGAGGAAATGGGAGATGGAGAGAGAGAGAGAGAGAGAGAGAGAGAGAGAGAGAGAGAGAGAGAGAGAGAGAGAGAGATGAGAGAGCGCGAGGAGAGAGAAAAAGAGCTTCGCTTTTGCCTTCCAATGTCAGTCCATTATGAGCTGACATGCCAGTGGATGTGCCTAATGTTCCCATTTGGGAACATCCAAATTTTGGAAGTCCCCGACGCTTTTGTGGTGAAGCATTTCTTTTGATATTTCTCCCGTACAATTGAACTTATTGTTGAAGCATTACTGGAAATTATAAGGAAATCTATCAAGAAATCGATTTTAAGGAAATTATTTTCTTGATGAAGGTACAGTGTGGCAAAAAAGGGCTATTTCAAAAATCAAGAGAGGTGCTTTATAGGGGTGAAATTCAAGTTTTTTAGGCTGCTAAATTTTGTTCAGGGCTTCAGATGCCAGAACCAATATTCATAATCGCTGTGCAATCCCAGGATCAGAGCCTAGAGCCAAAATTGTCGATGTTCCCAAATGGGAACATTGGGCACTAATGGGCTTTAAACACCAACTACGTAGTACGTACGCATAAATTTCTCGCCTGCCTGTCTCGGTGTGCATAAGGGTGTTTGCCGTGTGTCTTGGTAAATCCAACGTAAATCTAGCATGTTTCCTTGAAGCTGTTTTTCTCATCCATAATCCTATGCGGTGACGCCACAGCTTTGAATGAAATGCTGCACAAAGTGCGTAAATCACTGGCAAACAACCTCGCTGTTGATTGTGAAAGCGGGGTATGTGCTCGGGTGGAAGCCTCAGCGGCTCAGCAGCAGCAGCAGTCGCGTAGCGGTCGTCCGGCAGTGTGGAGAGGAGAGATTTTGAGTTCATAATCATAGCTTCCCAGGTGAGAGGACTGGGCAGTGGGCACGATCACGATTCTGCAATCTTCAGAACTGTTCATTGATCCTGTCCAGGTCAATCGCATTGGCTTTTGGGAACTGCTAAGTAATACCTATAATCAAAATACTTAGCGATCAATTTCTATGAATTATTATTTGAGTCCACAAGTTATGCCTAATTCATGACTGATAGATAGGTATATGCAAAAACATACATATATTATACCTAGAAAGCAAGATATTGTTTGTTGGGAACGGGCAGCGCCTGTGGGTCCTGGTGATAGACTGGTAAGCGCATTTTCCCATTTTTTTCGGTCTTCTTCAGCCTGTTCACGGAGGCAGTCGTTGGGCTGGAGCAGATGTTTCTATTACATACAATTACATAGCGTTCAGCCCTGAGAGACATAATTGAAAACAAAAAACATATACACACAACCAACCAACCAACATGGTCATCTCAACACAGCCTTCAGTGTTCTACACGTGGAACCGTCGGCTTATTAAAAGCAAACAAGAAAACAGAAAATAAGTCACAAATGCAGTGTGACTTGTGAGAAACAAAACCGTTCTTTCGCTCCTAGCGACACGGCGGTGACTG
The DNA here is from genome assembly GCF_019059575.1 of Amphibalanus amphitrite. NCBI lineage: Eukaryota > Metazoa > Arthropoda > Thecostraca > Balanomorpha > Balanidae > Amphibalanus > Amphibalanus amphitrite. The sequence goes on along the minus strand of NW_024881500.1, from coordinate 2,550,093 downwards.
CCCTTTCATTCCGTTTATAACAATAACTTTCCCGAGCAGTATGCTACGTCAGATTTATGGATAAATAAACGAGTCTGCTCACAGACGCCCGTCGAGACACATCATGTTATACTCGGCCTGTTCATGGACCAGGATGGTATCCAGATGTCGCCAGCCCCCCCCCCCTCCCTTCCCCTTGTCCCCACCCCAGATCAAATGACCAGCCGGCTCCAGTCGGTTACTGAGGCCTGTGAGCTGAGGAACCCTGTGCTAGCCGCTAGGCTTGGAAAGACAGGCAACTGGTGAGTGTTTACGGTTGTTAGGGAGTTGACGTGTTATCTCATCCATGACGTAGCTATGTTCTGTAATCCGTATTGTTTACAGTGCATCGTCAAATACTTTGCCTAATTATTACTGATGGATTGTGGCTTTAGGCCGCGCCGACTGCCAATGATGTTTAGGTATCTTTCGTTTGACCCATGTCCCTTATCCTGTACGAGGGGGTATCGAAAAGTTCTGATCATCACCATGAATTAGATATGATAGAAATTTGATTTTTTACATGATGTTCATGACTCCTTTACAAGTCACCACACATGACCGCAAACTTATTGCATCGTTTCTTGAGCTGCCTCAGGCGGTCATTGTAGGACCTTCGCACTGTCCCGTAAATCACTGCTCCACAGGCGCGGATCCAGGGGGGGCGACGGGGGCGGCCGCCCCCCCCCCCCCCGCCATCCGAAAAAGGCGCCCATATCCCGCGGCAGAGAGGGCGCCCCGAGCAGAAGAGCGGCGACACAGCAAAGGTTCAGCAGAAATAGGGCGCCTCCAGCAGAAGTTGGGCTCACCAAGCAGGAGAGTGACGCCCAATTGCCTATTCCCAGCAAATGAGAGTCGCCCCAGCAGCAGATGGGCGCCCCCAGCAGAAGAGGGCGTCTCGTTACAAGAATATAAAATACCTTCTGTTCAAGAGGGGCGCCCCTGGCAGCGGAAGGGCACCCTTAGCAGGAGACGTGTCCCCCTGAAGAGGAGCGACGCCCCAGAAAAAGGAGAGAGGCGCCCCCATTCCGAGAAGAGGGGCGCCCTGACAGCAGCTGGGCGCCCCAGCAAAAAAGGAGCCCCATAATAAGAAAATGGGTGCCACTGGCAGAAGAGGGGCGCCCCAGCAGAAGAGAGGGGTCTCCAGCAGGAGACGGGCGCCCCAAGCAGAAGAGGGGCGCCCCAGCAGAAGAGAGGCGCCACAGCAAAAGTTAATCAGAAATAGGGAGCCTCCAGCAGAGGTTGGGCCCGCCAAACAGGATAGGGGTGCCCCATTGACAATATCCGGCAGAAGACAGACGCCCCAGCAGAAGATGGGCGCCCCCGGTAGAAGAGGGGCGCCCCATTACAAAAAGAAAAGGAGTATATTCTACTAGGAGGGGCGCCCCTGACGACAGCGGAAGGGCAACCCCAGCAGAGGGGCGGTGCCCCAGTAAAAGGAGAGGCGTGCCCCGTTCCGAGCAGCAGAGGGTCGCCTCGCCCCAGAAAAAAAAAACAGGAGCCCCATAAGAAGAAAAGGGGTGCCTCTGGCAGAAGAGAGACGTTCCCCGCAGTGGAAGGGCGCCCCCACAAGAGTGGCGTCTCCAGCAAAAGAGAAGTGCCCCCTGCAAGAGAGGGGCACCCCACCAAAAGTTGGGCAGAAGTGGGGCGCCTCCAGCAGAATTTGGGGTCGCCCAACAGGAGAGGGCCGCCCTATTCACAGTAGAAAAAAGACTCCTCAGCAGCAAAGGGGCGCCCTAACAGAAAAGGTGCACTCGTAGTAGAAGTAGGACGCATCAGGAAGAAGAGCGGCACTTCTAGCAGAAGATGGGCGTCCCAGATAAGTGGGCCGCCTACAGCAAATTGGTCGTTCTTAGAAGGAAGAAATGAGGCGACTTAAGCAAAGTGGGTCTCTCCATAATGGATTGGGCGATCCAAGCAGAGGTTGGGCGCCCCCGGGAAGTGAGGCATACCAGCATAAGTAAGACGCTTCCAGAAAAAGGAGGGGGCATCACCGGGAGAAGAAGGACTGTACCAGTAAATGGAGGCCACCTTTTTGCTAATATCTTTTGCTAGGGTAGCGGTGCCCATCTACGACTTTTAACCCGTGCCGTGCTGGTGGTCTGAGTTTTCTGTGTCCTGCTGGGGAGGGGGGGGGCACACTCCCTCGTCTAACTCTGCTCCTGGGCCGCGTAGTGACACGCGATAAGCGGCATTCGAAAGATCGTCAAAAAACAGGACGAAAACAAAACGGTCATTTTTTTAGATCAGGTCGAATGTCAGGTCACCAGAGGTCATCAAAGGTAAAATGTTGCCTGTTTCAACATTTTTCCGTTTTCGAAGCAGCGGCACATAACTCGGAAACCAATAGAGCTATAGCGCCGCAGAAAAGCGCATTCGATAGCCCTTTTAAAGGTGTTTCTGCAAGCTGCGCTCAGATTTGACCTCAGGTCAACGGTTTAGCCTTCAGAGGGCAAAAGACCCTAAAAATAGCCTTTTTACGAACAATGTTTTCCTGCAATAACTTTTGACTCAAGAGAGTCTCGACATTATGTTTGCCAGCATTGCGTTTCTGTCGTCAAGACACGTCGAACAAACTAAAGGTTGACCTTATGAAAGGTAATTTTGAGAATTTGACCTCAGGTCAAGGTCATGACCTGACCGGGAAAAGTCATGCTGCATAGCAGTCGATGCGCATCGTCGAGCTGAACACAGCTGAGGTGTTTTTATCTCTCTAGCTTGAATCTATCAAAAGTTATCTAAAAAAAAAACTGCTGCGGACACTTCATGACATGGGATGACCTCTGGGACATAATGAGTGGTCACACTAGGTGCAATGTTCTTATTCAGTGTGTTAATTTTATATGTATCCCAATGCTTGATATTGTCTAGAATGGCGCTCGTCCAAAAGAGATGCCTTTCAGTTTTCTCCCAAAGACTTAATTATACCTACCTACCTAATGGAGACGTCGCACAACTGACCTGACCTTAGGTCACAGATATCGAAATTCCGAGATATACATTTCATGAATAGTGTTGCTTTCATCAATCGCTGAAAGGTTCAAACTTCAAAGCAATCATTCATTCGGTATAGCAATGGTATGAATGGCATTTGATGGCGATGGCAATGGCATTTGAACTTTTTCTTGGGCTAGGTCACTTGGCATAACCTGGTGACCTGACCTTCCATCACCCGCGTCAGACATTTTTACAACATGTGCAAAAAAGATGCATGATAAGGTATGCTGAAAATGGCGGCGCTGCGCGCAGCCGTTTTTCAGATATTTGCGAAAACCTGAGGGGGAGCGCGATAACGCCCCCTAGCACGGCGCGGGCTTTTAGCTCCCGATTTTGACGGTTTGGCGCCCCCTTTGTATGGAGCGCCCCCGGATTCCCAGGTCGCCCCTACTTCGACTTGCCGCCCCCCCCCCCCCTCCCGAAAATTCCTGGATCCGCCCCTGCTGCTCCACCTCATCAATGACGTCATTTCTGTCCTTAACCCTCGCCCGTAAACGGCGATCTGCCACCTTCGCCCATGCAGGGGGGGGGGTTGGTGCGACCCCCCCCCTTGGCGTTTGAAAACGGAGCGTCGTAGAGCTTAGCGGAAAAGACCAACGGATTGCTCTCGCCGAGATCTCGCGATTGGTGGTATATTTTTTGGTCCTAGGTCAACATTTGACCTACTTTTGACCGGTCAAAGGTCAAATTTTCGGAAAAATAGACTTTTTTCAACTTTCGGCGGCGATTGCGGCAAAACGGTTGGAGATATCGACTTGAAACCTTCACTACCGTGTTCCTTGATCAATTCTCTATCGTTTGGTATGTATTTCGTTTCCCTAGCTCTAAAAATGGCGCGTTGGGAGCGCCGGAAGTCGGCAAGGTCACAGTCGGCGGCAGAAATTCGAAAAATCAAAATTTAACTTTTTGAAATCTGATTGTATTTTTGGATTTGGGAGGTCCATTTGCTCCCTATAGAAGCTAATATTGCTGCATATTCCCATTGAGGTGACAAGAATTAGCAAAATAGTGGTTCGGGCGCTTTTCAAAAATAGTACCGGACGCTGTTCCTCTTGTGACGTCATAGCTCCGTGACCTGACCTGACCCGGTCAAGTTTCTTATACCATATGATAGCCAATACTTGCCCCAACATGCATGGGAAGTTTCATCACGATCCATCAACCGATCTCCGTACCATCGGCAGGAAACCTCGGGCGTTGGCACTCAGTTTGTGAAAATCCGGCCGGAGGCTGTTCCCTTTGTGACGTCATAACTCCGTGACCTGACATGACCCGGTCAAATTTTTTTTTATCAAAAGATGCGCAAGGTTTGCTCCATCAGGTACCCAAAATTTGGCGGCGCTGCGCGCCGCCGTTTTTGCACTATTTCCGAAAAACCTCAGGGGGGGGGTTGCACCAACCCCCCCCCCCTACATGGGCGAGGGTTAACTCACCGGTCATACTGTGGATTCTTCATCTCCCGTAACAATCAAGAGTCAGTTAATACCCGGTCAGGTGAATTTCTTAGATGCGGTAGGATTTAATGTCCACATCATGTTGTTTCTTCAATCGCAGTTCAGGACGAATGGGCGGGGGCGATGTCGGTGCGGATAAAACATCTTTCTTGGGCTTTTTGGCGGCCATTCTGCTTGAGGCCATCTCGCAACTTCTTCAAAAGTGTGCAGTAGTGCTTGCTTATCATTATCCGACCATCATCAAGACAGTCGGTAATGACTATCCTACACCAGATCCACAACACTGATAGCATCGACCTTCCATATCGGCTTCTGCATCTTCGCCTTTTAACCCGCGCCCGGCTGGGGGTCCTGGATTTCCACGCCCTGCTGGGGGGGGGGGGGTGTTTGAACACCCCCCCCCCTTGTAACTCGGCTCCTGGGCCACGTAGCGATACGCGGAAGGCGGCGTTCGAAAGAGCGTCAAAAATAATGACGAAATCACTTCGGTCAATTTTTTGGTCAGGTCAAAGGTCAGGTCACCAGAGGTCATTGAAGGCAAAATTTCGCCGATTTCCAGGTCGAATGTCGAAAATTTCCAAGAAGCCAACGCATAACTCGGGAACCAATAGAGCTACAGCGCCGCAGAAAAGCGCATTCGATAGCCCTATTAACGCCCTTTCTGAGTAATTCTCTCAGATTTGACCTAACGTCAACGGTTTTGCCTGCAGGGGGCAAAAACTGCAAAAATAGCCGATTTTTTCGGAAACAGTTTTTCTGCAATAACTTTTGACCCAAGCCCTCTACGAGCTTATTTTTACCGGCATCGTGTTCCTCTCGTCAAGACGCATCGAATGAACTATAACTTGACCTTGAAAGGTCAACTTGAAAATTTGACCTCAGGTCAAGGTCATGACCTGACCGGAAAGGGTCATATTGCATATCAGTCGATCCGTATCGTCGAGCTGAACACATCTAAGGCGTTTTCATCGCTCTAGCATGCCTCTATCAAAAGTTATTTGCGAAAAACTGATAGATACCATTCGTGACCTAAGATGACCTCAGGGCATAAACAAGGGTCACGAACACCATTTTCATGTTCAGTGTGTCTAAACCACTTGTAATTCGGTGTTTGGGAGTGTTTATAATGTCTTTCGTCCAAAAGAGGCGCATTTCAATTTTCTCCCATTGACTTATAATGGGGAGGTCGCAAAATTGACCTGACCTTAGGTCATCGATATCAAAATTCTGAGATATACATTTTGTACATACTATTGCTCTTAGCGATCGCTGAAAGTTTCAAAGCGATCGGTCACTCGGTGTAGCTATGACAGACATTGAAACTTTTTATGAGGTGAGGTCACTTCAAGTGACCTGGTGACCTGACCTTGAATGACCTTGGTCTGAAATTTTCACAACATGTGTAGAATTGATGTATGATAAGGTGTACCAAAAACGGCGGCGCTCCGCGCCGCCGTTTTTTAGATATTCGCGAAAAACCACAAGGGGGGGTGTTCAAACACCCCCCCCCCAGCAGGGCGCGGGTTAATAAGGACAGATGTGCCGTGCTTAAACTTCTTGATCATCTTTTTGTCTCTGGATCATACACATAGACCCAGCATTCGTCACAAGTCATCAAATGATCGAAGCTGTCTTCAATTTCCTAAAAAAAAGACCTACCGGGTGTTCATTAATGAATGGAATAAAGTAGCTACGTCACGTGATAACAATAAATCACGTGAGCGCATTTTTTTCCTTGTAAATATGAAACATAGGCTTTATCATTTTTTAATACATGATAACTTTAATCACAGCGTTATCCAAACGCTTATGAATGGCTCTGGTTTCGAAGAGCCCAAATCGGCACTTCAAGACAAACTCGCCGTTCAATTATGAACTAGCGGGCTGGGTTGTGGAGAACTGTGCCGGGTTGGAAAGTCTTACCGTAGTTAGACGGGCTTTCCGCCTTAAGCTCTCTCCTAGAAAACCAGCAGCAATACCAAATACCACATCTGAATGCTTTTCAGCGTTTAGTGGAGAGATTTAGGATGGTTGCAGCGACACGGCCATGTGTGCGCTCCGGACGCCAGCCGATGACCCCTGGTGAAATGGAAAAGGTCAAGGATTTCTTCCGGAAAAATGCCACAGCTCATGCTCGGCAGGCGTGCGAAGAGCTTAAAATGTCCATTGGAAAGGTATGGAAGATCCTGATTCTGTCATGATTGGCCTCCCTCGATCGAAGTTCAACGATCGGATCATCTCGCGCGGAGGCACCCATCTGCACTGGCCCGCATACAGTCCCTACCTGTGCTGCCTGGATTTCTCGTTCTGGACCCAAGCTTTGAATCGCGTGGTAGAATCGGAGCCGGAAACAATCAAAAAACTGAAAAAGGTCGTGGAGGACTTCGCCAGAACATAAGCGAGGAGCAGATGAGGAAGATGGTCCGGCACACACAGCGCCGGGCAGAGCCGTGCGTGGCGGAGTGAAGGTGTTACTTTGAGCACTTCCTGTAGGAGACACAAGTGGCAAGCGGTGATCGCGATGATGTCATCATAAATGATAAACCCTCTTGAAAATGCATTGTGTGATTTGATAACGTGAGATGAAAATATATCTTTCTGGTGCCTACCTACTTTATTCCATTCATTAATGAACACCCGGTCGGTAGTTTTCATTTCGAAAGGCCAAGACGCATTTTTCTCTTGAACAAAGTAGACACGCGAACTTCTAAGCGGGCTGACTCCTTTATCGTCTATAGTTCTTCGCTGATAATATTTTCAGGCACTGCCAGCATTGAGACCTTTCTGTTGCACAGTCATTTGAAAGGCCACACGACGATCTGTAAGGATGAGGTCCTCCACTTCCTTCACAGTCACCACCTTGTCAGTCACTGGTAGTCACTCACTTCTTGACTCCCCTGCAAGGGCCATGCAACCAAGTTGAAAATTATTTCTTCATTTTCGGTAAGTGCATGAGATGGGCTTTCCTCGCCATAAACTAATTTCACGTTCTTGATGTATTTTCTCAGTGTGATACCGTTTCAAATGCATTAGTTGGATGACGGTTCGGTCCTCAATGGGCCAAATACTCATCTTTTTTACTTCTAAGTCTCTCCTACATAAGATAAAACCACTTCTCAGGATTCTCTTTGCGGGAGCATTGTTCTTAAGAACCAAATATAATACCAACCAAAAATAATCAAAATCGGTCTATCTATATTACTATTTGAGGAGGGCGTAGTTTCTGTCTATTACGAAGGTCGCGACATGGTGCTACGTAGCGCGGGTTACAGATCACACCGTTGCACCTACCGCGCTGAAATTTGCGCAAGTTATAGAACAAGGATGGACAACGTGCCTTTGAGCGGTCTCGACTCGATCGGATCGATAGCGAGCGCGTGGCGCGTGCCCAAAAAGTGCAAATTCGCGTCATAGACTTGACATGTATAAATCGGCTGGCAAAAATGGGCGAAAATGGCTAAATTTGCCCGACACGGGTCCGTTCCCCGTGCAATATCTCGGTAACCGTGCGCCCGATCGGCACGGGGAAAACAGCATCGTGTAGAGAATCGAACGGGCAATCGAATAGTGTGCGGTGCAGGGGTGGCACGCGCCACGTGCAAGTGTGAGGGCAATTTCATTTCAAAAAGTGCCATTTTAAACGCATTTTGGATTTTATTTTATTTTCCCGTGACCATCAGACTGAGAGAGTTGAAACAACGTCAATTGCCAAGAGAAATGTACCGCCTCTCATGGAAAAATTGTGGACAGCTAATTGATCAAAAACAATGTGGAAAAAATCGCTGAATTAAAATGGTATTTGTCCATAATGTGCCACTAAAAAGATACACGGGATTTGCTGCTTAACCTGATACGCTTGACAATTGAAAATGCTATCATTAGAAAGAGCATTCAATTCTCTCCAAGATCCAATCATCACGTTTGCATGACAAGCAACAGTATTCTTAAAAATATAAATGTTTTAAACCTCTGCAAAACGATTTTTAGCGAAAATTATCTACGCCTTTCATTTGTCTTAAAACTACGCACCTCAATTATAAAGCACATTTGACAGATTCTGAAGTGGAAAGCATGCTTATCAGACACGGGCACCTCGATGCGGTGGATATTTTTTCCACAAACCAAAACGTTTAGCCGTCAAAAAACAATCGACCGAAATGGATAGATAACCCAACCGACACAAGAACAACCGAACACCCGCCGATCGAAAATATCCCTTTTCGCGTTGCGGAGCACGCGGGTCACCCTAGTATCTTCTATGTGATGATCAGAACTTTTCGATAGCCCCTCGTAGTACCCTGTACCTACCTACATATTGTTAGCGACACAGTGCCTTTGTCAATATTGCAAGCGATTCAGATAGTATCCAGTGCACTTGTCAAGACTTTGCGTCACTCTAAAGCCGGCTGACCATTGATTATTTTTTGGCTCGTTGCCAGTCAACGATCGTTTGCCGTTAGGTGAGAAACTCGATGTAATTCCTAGCCTTTGGGTGTGTCACTGTGTAAGGTATTGATTTGGGCGGTCGGTCATTTTTTCATGCGAAAGCATAACAATGCAGCTCTGCCAACAACTTGCGAGGTCTCATTTGCCCAAGCACAAATAATGCGGCACACTTTGGAAAGCAATGTTCAAACGTTCGACGAACATTTTGTAGCGCCCTTTATGAATGAACAATTGAACACCAAAATTAGAAACCATTTTACATGCGAGTACCTAATGTTTCATGGCGTGAATTGGCACGAACGAGTGTGTTCTGAAATTCTGATTAACCATATTGTTTCCTTACAGATTAGACATCTCACAGAACAGAACAACAATGACTGACTCGGAGGTGATCGTAAGGAAAGCGGTCAAAGAAGACTGCGAACAAATTCTTGGCCTCGTCCGGGTAAGTGGATACCCCGGTCCCATATAAATAATACGAGATTATGAAGAATCGAACAAGACAAGTCCTGTTTACCCGTTGGTTGTTTCACCAATGTCACAAAGACCCATCTCTGACAATGAAATGGTATCACTTTCTCTAGTGACCTCCCCACTGTCCTCTATTGACCAATTGACCCGAACACCCTCTCTCCTCCACACAGGAGCTGGCCGAGTACGAGAAAATGCCCGAGTGTGTCGAGATGACGTTGGAGACACTGCAGAACGACGGCTTCCCCTCCAACGGCCGTCCGCCCGCCTACACGTGCCACGTGCTGGACCGCGCCGGCACCCTGCTCGGCTTCGCACTGCACTTCTTCACCTACTCCACGTGGCAGGGCCTCTCACTGTACCTGGAGGACCTCTACGTAACCCCCGGAGCACGGGGTACCGGCCTGGGCAGGAGACTAATCGCTCAGGTAGCCGGCTGGGCCGTGGACTCCGGCTGCGCGCGGCTGAACTTCTCAGTGTTGAACTGGAACGCCAGTGCAAAGGAGTTTTATAAGAGGATCGGTGCCGATAATCTGTCTGAGAAGGAGGGCTGGGAGGCTTACCGGGTCAGCGGTCGGGCGCTGAGCGCACTGGCCGACCTGGCTAGGAAGTGATTGGTGCGATTTTTACCGATTACCGATGGTTCGGTGGACATGGAATATGGATCAAAGCGGTTCGCATTGAACAGTTCGACATCAGCCTGTTGAAATAACAATTCAACATCAACCTATTGAAATATATTACGAAGGTCAATGACACACGACTCTCATCGATGATGAATTCCACTTAGGATATCGACTACAGACTACACCAGCGAGATCGTTTAACGTTTACCGTTCATTAAAGGGACCCTCCCACCTTAACATTAGATTTGAGTTGAGATAGCCAAAATGGGGTCCCTGGCTCACAATTACCGGTTTCGGCACTCACAACATCGAGAAATGCCTTAAATCGGAAATATTGAATTTCAAAATTGCAGCATTTTGATTCAGAGGGGCTAATGCATAGGAATACCCCTCTGAATGTGTGACGTCAGCGTAAATATCTTACGATTTTTAAATGTTTGACTAAAACGTTTTGTAGCAAGCGGTGGTATATGCCGCTTTGCGCGCAACAAATGCCGCACTTTCAAATAAAGTCGCTATAGGAACAGCGGAGATCCTAAAAAGTAAACAAAAGTAAAAGTCTAATATCTTGAAAACCGGTGAATATTTTTCGATGAAATTTGGTAGATATTCGTTTTTGCTCTTTCTGAACCGAGCGACATCACTTTCATGCCTATTCATTAACTTTTTTGAAGGTGGGAGGGTCCCTTTAATCGTAGGCTGGTACTCAGCGTCTTACATCTTCGCCCAGTTGCCGGGACTTTCGTTAAAGGGACAGCTTCATGCTCGTTTATATTACACCAAAATATATTCCCCGCAAGCGCATACCAACCGACAAAACACTGGACAAGAATTCGCCGTTTACTTGGGTATCTCCGGTTTCAATTTATTTCGAATTCCAGTTCATTCCTCTGGCACCTGTCAACGCATGGCTAAATTTATCCACTCCTCATCGCCCCTACTCTTTACGGTATAATGATGAAATAAAAACTGTGTCTCTCTCTTCATGGCAACGTCGTCTCTCGTTTTGACATTTTAGCAGCTAAAAGGTATGCTGCTCGATAACTGGGCCAGTTGATCTCAGCCTCGTTTCGTAGCCAGTAGATGGCTCTGTCGGCGCGCTAACAGGTGTCGCTGGCGTCTCGTCGCGCCGACGCGAGCGCCAGGCGGGCGCGTCCCTGAGCTCTGAAGTGCCGGGAGCGCGCCGCAGTAACACAACCATTCGGCCGGAAGGCGACCAAACCATTCGGCCGGAAGGCGACCACACGCACACCACAGTCGCACGCGCACGCACACCGACACACGCACAGTCCACCGCGCGACGCGTCTCCACCCGCTAAAACGACGCAAAGAACGACGCGTATAAAAGGGTCCGCCGGCCGCGGGGGCCGGCAGGGGAGGGGCAGTCCCAGAGTCGGCGCCGTCGGCGCGTGAGCCGCCGCCACTCCATGGGACGCCCGTACATGCTTCACAGGAAAGGACAGCTACAAGAAGATGAGAGAAAAAAGACAGAACGGCCCTGTCATCGACATAAGTGGCAGGGTCTACGCGAGGCTGTACAATTAGGAAGGGCGCAACCATTCCTCAGATTTACAGGAGCGCCAATAGGCCGCGGCTACCCGCCGCTGCACGGTCTCCACTCACCCACTCTAACCACTCACTCCCACACTCTCTCCTCGCGGAGTACAACGCAGTTAGCTCATAAATACCGATACAAAACTCAACATGGCAGCGGATCTCGCTCTCGGTCCACTGTCTCTCTCTCCCTCTCTCGCTCCCACGCTCTCTCGCAGTCACGCCGCCGCCCCCCAGCGTCCAGACACACAATGCACTAGTCAATGGGTAGTCTACGGCACTCGACTAGGTCATTGATGACTTGGGACCAGTGGCATCGGCACACCGCTAGCCGGACCTGCAACGCACACACAGAAAACACGTCTCAGTCGCGGATAAAAGACAGACGGATGACATAGTATGTTGTTAAGAGTACGCCAAAAACAGGCTCAATGGAAGTTTAAAGTTTTTTTTTCAAACGAAAAGACATTGTTTACTGTCTTCAGTGTTTCATGTTTCATTTTAATTTGATAAGTAACTTCAATAACGACTTATCTTACAGTCATGCAGCTCAGAAAACTACGCAGTACGCACCATACACCTTATCCATCCCTGCAGTGACAACAACAAATACCCTTACCCAAACTGGTGTATGTAAATCCCTAACAAACAGCCACCAACCCCGCCCACTCCCACTGTCGCCGCGCGGTCACTCACCATAAGGCTGGCCCGGGTGCTGTTGGGCAGGAATGTAGTAGGGCTGCTGGCCCAGTGACATGACTGCTGACGTCACGCTGGACGTCATCGGTCCGTTGGACAGCTGACCGCCGGCCTGCTGCTGCATCAGCGCAAAGTGCGCCGGGTGCATCTGCTGCCCGGCCGACACTAGGTACATGTTGGCCGGGCCGCCGGGGCCGCCGGCCGCGCCCGCCACCGGGTACATGAGGCCGGGCCCGGCGCCGCCCGGCTGCGGCCCCGGCGTCGGCGGCTGCGCCGGGCCCGGCCCCGGCTGCGGTACCATGCCGTAGGCGAGCTGGTGGGGGCCGGGGCCCGGCGGCGGGCCGCCCTGCTGGCCGGACGGCTCGTAGCCCTGCTGCGGCGCCGGCGCCCCGTACATGGGCGGGTGGACCATGCGTACCACCATCTGAGGGATACGGGGAGGGGCGGGTCAGCACTGCAAGTGCAGAGTAGAGGTGACTGGGGGCGTGCAGCAGGGCGGGCTATACCATCATAAAGCTGATATTAACCCGCGCCGGGCCGGGGGGGGGTGTTTGAACACCCCCCCCCCCCTTGCGGTTTTTCGCAGATATCTCAAAAACGGCGGCGCGGAGCGCCGCCGTTTTTGGAAAACATGTTTGTGCATCTTTTCCGCACATGTTGTGAAAATTTCAGACCCAGGTCACCTTAGGTCAGGTCACTAGGTCACGCCAAGTGACCTCACCTCAGAAAAAATAAGAATGCTCGTCATAGCTACACCGACTGAACGATTGCCTTGAATCTTTCAGCGATTGATTAGAGCAACACTATCTATAAAATGTATATCTCGGAATTTCGATATCGGTGACCTAAGGTCAGGTCAATTTTGCGGCCTCTCCATTATAAGTCAATGGGAGAAAGTTGAAAAACGCCTGTTTTGCACGAACGCTATTCTAGACACTCTCAAACATCGAGATGTAGGTAAAATAGACACACTGAACCAGAAAATGGCAACTGTGACCCCTCGTTATGTCCCCGAGGTCATCTCAGGTCACGAACAGAATCTAACAGTTTTTCGATGATAACTTCTGATAGAGGCGTGCTAGAGCGCTGAAAACGCCTTAGATGTGTTCGGCTCGACGTTGCGGATCGACTGATATGCAACATGACCTTTTCCGGTCGGGTCATGACCTTGACCTGAGGTCAAATTTTCAAGTTGACCTTTCAAGGTCAAATTATAGGTCATTCGACGCGTCTCGACGAGAGGAACACGATGCTGGCAACAGTAATGTCATAGCTCTTTTGAGTCAAAAGTTATTGCCGAAAAAACGTTTTTCGTAAAAACGGCTATTTTTGGAGTTTTTGCCCTCTGGAGGCTAAACCGTTGACCTGAGGTCAAATCTGAGAACATTATTCAGAAAGGTCTGTAAAAGGGCTATCGAATGCGCTTTTCCGCGGCGCTGTAGCTCTATCGGTTCCCGAGATAGCCGTTGGCAGTTTCCAAAATGTTGAAATAGTCAACATTTTACCTTTGGTGACCTCTGGTGACCTGACCTTTGACCTGACCCAAAAAATGACCGAAGTGTTTTCGTCCTTATTTTTGACGTTCTTTCGATTGCCGGTTACCGCGTGTCGCTACGTGGCCCAGGAGCCGAGTTAGAAGGGGGGGGGGTGTTCAAACACCCCCCGCGGCCCGGCGCGGAATTTCAGAGCACCGGCCCGGCGCGGGTTAATAAAAGGATGATCAAGAACCATGTAGCTTCCACGCTTTACACTTTAGTGATTCAGTACACAGTACACACACCTGATTCTATTCCGTCCTCTTCCCTTCCCGACTGCATCTCTTCCCTCTTACTCCACCATTCTTCTCCACCATCTCTCTCTCTTCTCCTCCTCCATTTACAAGCCATCTTTCCTTCCCCATCTCCATCTCCCTTCCTCCCACCCTTCTCACCTGCGGGTACCCTCCGGGTCCCGGCTGCATCAGTCCCGGCTGCGGCAGCGCCATGGGCAGGTGGGGACCGGCCGGGTGGCCGCCCATCGGAGAGGGCGCCATCAGCGGCTGGCCGGTCACCGCCGCCACCTGCATTGGTGTGGCGGCGTCCGGGCGGTGCGGCATGCCGCCCATCGGAGCGTACTCGCCACCTGGCGGCCGGGGGCGAGCGTCAGATACACAGGTAGGGACGGGAGAGGATCAGGGAATGAGGTGTGGGCTCTGGTGATTGAAATTGAACGAGGTGACGAAGGGACACCAGCGGATGCATTTGCCAATTCTGCTTGAAAATATGACATAAAGGTTTGTTAAAAAAGCATTCAAGCGAGTAAAACGTGGCAATATCTCTAACCAAGTTTCCAGTGATACATTAAAATGAACTACAAAATAAATATAAAGGCCCATATAGTTTACATTAGCAGCAGACCAAAAAATGCGATAAAAATCCACTTACAACAGGAACATGACAACGGCGATTAACTCAACAATCGGGGAGAGCCGGCCACCATCCGACCAGCTCCAACAACAAGCCAAAAAAACCTCCACAACTGAACGGCACTACAACTGAGAGTGAGGGAGCGGCGAACTGAGCCGAACTGAGGCCGGACCGGGCGCGGTGGGTGGCCGACTTACCTCCCTTGTGGCGCGCCATGCGCGGCGGCGGCTGCGGCTGCGGCGCCACGCCAAACTGCTGGCCGCCGGCCATCGGCAGGTACCCACCGAGCACTGGCGACGGGTAGCCGGCCGGCAGCAGCGGCGAGTACGGCCCGCCCGGCTGCACGGCCGCCATCGGCGTCACCACGCGCGGCGGCGTCGGCGACGGCTGCCGGAGCAGACGGGGGGCTTTAGGGGGAGGCGAGAGATCGGGGAGATTCAAGATATGAGTGGTGTCTAAGATAAGTCATAGGAAGAAATCACAGAAAAGGAAGAGACATGACTTCAGTAACAAGAACTCATTCAAGACCTGGCAACTCTATAAAGAACTGCACTGTGTTGGCCTCAATATTCAGTGCAATAGCACTGAATAAAAGATAGAAACGTTTAAAGAAAATGAAAGCCAGCTTACCGAGAAGGCGGTCTGCGGCAGCGAGGACGGCTGTGACGGCGTGAATGCCTTGGCGTTCGGGTTCAGTTTCGACTTGGAGCCGCCGGCCGACTTGTCTCCCTCAGCCGGTTTGGCCTCGGGCGTTTGCGCCGGAGAGGCGGCCGGAGTCTCCTGTTTCTGTCCCTGAGCGCCACCGGGGCCGGCTGGCGGCGTGGTCCTCTGCGAACCGGCCGGAGCAGCGGCCTCTTCGCGACGCGCCGGCTCCTCAGACAGCATGAATGTCTTATTGAACGTCTTCAGGCTCTCGATGTTCTGTCTTTCGGCCTTGCCGTTCTGCTGTCGCTGCTGCTGGCGCACATCATCGCTGGCGCGCACGTCGCCCGACGCTCTAGAGCTGCGCGTGTCGCCGCCGCTGACACGGACGTCGTCACGGCCGGGCCGGCCCTCGCCGCCGCCGCTCACCCGCACGTCGCCGCTGGGGCGCGGCTCGCTGCCGTGACGCACGTCTCCGTTACGCACGTCGCCGCTGGCCGGCCGGGCGTCGTTACGCACGTCTCCGTTGCCGCGCGGCTCCGGACCGCGGCGCGGCGTCTCAGCCGTCTGTGCGCGCTCCTCTGGAGAGCGCACCCGCGGCCGGTCAGACTCCACGGCCGGCGACTTGCTGGCGCCGCGGGCCGGCGGCGACGGCGACGGTGCGGCCGGCGTGGGCGGCGAGCCGCGCTCCCCGCCGTCTCCGTTGACGCGGCCGTGATGCTGCGGCGGCTGCAGGTGCGCTGGGGGCGAGGCGCGCGGGTGCGGCTGCCGGCCGCCACCTCCGCGTCCGTGATGCTGGGACGGTCCGCGGCCGCCCATACCCCCTCCCTGGGGCCCGCCGCCGCCGCGGGGCGGACGGCCGGACGGCGGCGGTCCGCGCGGGCCCGACTGGCGCGGCCCGGCCGGCGGCTCGCGGCTGGGCTGGCGGCGCGCCGGCGGCACGTACCGGTCCCCGCGCTCTCCTCTGTCTCCCCTGTCTCCGCCGGGCCGCACCACAGCCGCGAACGTCGTCTCTTCGTCTCCGTTCTCCATGTCGGCACGATGGCGGGACGTGCTCGAGCGCTCTATCTCATCGGCAATGCGCTTGGCGTGCGCCTCCTGGTCGTGGGAAGTCTGCTCCAGCTGTGTAGTGTAGCCCTGTAGAGACTGGTCGTACGTCGAGCGCACGCCGTACTTGCGCTCATTCAGTGTAAACATATCGTGCGGGTCCCAGCCGTTCTGAAAACCAAGCAGCACCGATCTGATACTCGCTCAATACGGCCTTAGTTGAATAAATTTAATCAAGGTTGCAAATGTTTGGTTAACGGATGAAGTTAGCGCAGAAATCAATGTTGCGTATGAAGTTGTTTCAAAAGAAATTGTGTTTTTTTTTCAGATAATCGGCTGCATCTTTCCGAGAAACTAGACACAGTTTGTGCAACTTCGAACGAAAATACCTTGCAACTTCTGTAGTAATTCACAGAGGGATTAAAATAGGGAACCTAATGCAAATTTCCTCAAAACAAACTTGTTTTTTGCTCTTTTCGTTGTTTTGACTGCATACAATTTAAACTCAATAACTTCTCTGTACAACCTTCAACTGTCGAGTCTGCTGTCCATTACGCAAGTTGGACAAAACATACCCGGAAACTACCCGGTGTTGTACCGTGACCCGCCCCACCCCCAACTATCGTACCTCTCACAGTACCTCAGCCCGACCCCTGCGGCACTCACGGCATTGTCGAGTGTAACCGGGCCCTCAGTGAGTGTGTACTCATCGCCCTGTCGAGTGTAACCGTGTCCCCAGGGGGCTGGTACTCAGTAGTTACTCACAGCATTTTGAAGTGTAACCAGGCCCTCGGAGGGTTGGGTGTGGGTTGGGGGGGGGGGGGGTCGGGGGGTGGGAGTGAGGTACTCACCGCGCTGCCGAGTGTCACCAGTTTTTCGGAGGGCGCCACGTCAGCCACCCAGGGCTGCAGCTCTTTGGGAGCCGCCGGGGCACCGTTCGTCTTCGATTGGATAGCGCTGTCCGTCTGAAAACCGGCTGATGGGTAGAGGGGAGGGGCTTCAGACGGGAGGAGGGAGAGAGAGAGAGAGAGAGAGAGAGAGAGAGAGAGAGAGAGAGAGAGAGAGAGAGAGAGAGAGAGAGAGGTGAGGAGGGGTGGATAGAAGAGTGGAGGTAGTGCTGGGAATGGGAGATGATAACTGCTTATACTGTGGTAATGAATTGGTTGTTAGGTCGGACATTATAATTCTGATAACTGAAATGAAGACTAGAAAAGTCAAGGTGTAGCCAGCGAAACATGGGGCACTGAAAGTACTATGGTAATTTGTATCTGGAGCGACTGAAGCTATCCCAGTGGCAGATCATAAAAGTGAAGGAAAAAGTGTGCGCCTCTCCGCAAAAACTAGTAGTAAAAAAAAGTAATCACTAAATCACTGGGTACGTACGTCTGCTCATCTACATACATGGTGAAAATCAAAGCAAGAAACGAAAAAGAGAATTGGTGAAATGTATGCAAGGAGCAAATTTCAGGCATGTTCCTGTGTCCACAACTACTGAGGTTATCCGGTATCATCGATGTAAAAACCGATGTCCGAATCAAAACGAAAAATAATGATTTTATCTACTAACTTCAAATGTGACCTTTGTGATCACACTCGGTTCACTTTCCACCACAGATTGTTAAAGCCATCACCAATCGCCAATCATATTTGGTTAGTGGGTAGGGTCAAGGAACGATTCAACTACCGTCGTGTTAGTACCACTATTAGTGTCGAGTTAGCATCACTACCAACGTCGAGTTAGTAACACTACCAGCGTCGAAAAATTACCACCACTACTCGGTACTCTACCTCACTACCAGATCGGTGGTCGTGCTGCATAACCCACCACCACTCACATTTGGCCGCGTAATCGAGATCCACATTGCGCACGGTCATGGTGACAATCTTGTCCGTCTTGAAGATGAGCTTATCCTTGACCTCCTTGGGGTCGATGCGTTTGGGGTCGGCCTCGTCGACGAGGTTTACCATGCCGAGAGCGGCGTCATTTTCACTGGACACCGAGACGAGCACGCCCTCAAAGCGCTGGTGTGCCGTGGTCAGTACCTGTAACCCGGCGGCAGTCCGGGGTTACCGGCGAATACCGCACAGCGCACTCGGCTCCAGAGCTCCAGGGGGAGGCCCCGCAACTTGGACGGTTTTCCTAAAGCAGCTAGTGGAATTTGTATATCAAAATTGTTTTGAAACGTTATATGAATGCGTGTTCTTCTAGCGTTACATGCACAACTGCAACGTTTCTTCAAAAGACCAATAAAGCACACACAAAGCGTAGACCAAAGTTTCAAGTAGAGACAACATCTTTTGGCGACTGGGAACAACGACTTGATTGATAAAATTATCTAAAAGTTGTATTAAAAATAACAAACAAAAATTGCATAGCTCCCGAGTGTGCACCTAGCATTCTGGCTCAAAGTACACGGATGCTAGTCCAGGAGTCAGCATTGCACAATGCACAAGTCTCAGTCTCATCAGTCTCGGGAAGCAGTCAGTGTCTAAGGGCTAGTCAACTATATTGGGGTCGGTCATTTTTGTCAGAGAATCAAAGGAGAAAGGACTCTTACTGCAGTTGGATATATCATATACATTATGCGATATGGAAAGACCATAGACTATTTTACATTGCACATTACACGCTCAGTAAGTGCTCCATGTGGTTGAAGTCACCTTTCTGTGGTTTGCATAGATCTGTAGACATTGGTTGCCAAACAAAGATCGACATAATCAGTAGACAGATGAATGTCAAAAATTGTGACACAGATTCATATTCAGACAGATAACAGATTCGGTTTGATGAGGCTAAGACTTTTAGAGGTAGTTCAGAGGTAGTTATGAAAGACCGACATTTCCGTCCACATTCAGCTCTGCAGTTGCCTTGTCGGAACGACCGAATGGAAGCGCTTCATCCAAAACACAAGACGAAATCGAGCGTTAAAGGAAGCCGTTTATTATAAGAAGGTATTCGACGAGTCTCGACGACAGAAAATTTCAAATATGCAGGCTAATCCAAGATCGGTAGCACGCGCTTGGTTTCTTGAAGCATGCATCTAATACTTTGATCCTGCATATTACCGGCTAATATCGGCGCTTGGAGCAACGACTCAACGTGTGCCGAACCGCTTCAACCGCTCCAGTGCCCTGGCGAGCGCTGGAGAAACTCTGGTGGCCAAAGCCGGAACTACAGCTACACGGTCTGTCCACCGCGACTGCTGCTTCTCCCTCGGAAGCAAACGAGTACAGGACATTTACTCCGCATTGGCCCTGTATTTCATCACAAATCATGAACTTGACCCAGCCCCGATCCATAAGGGGAGCTTCATTCCACTACCTGAAGACTGCCTTTTGAATACCGACTATCGGGCATGTGTCCGACTCTGCCAATGCAGCCTTTCGGTCTTATCTAATATCTTATCTTATCCGACTCCCATCGAACGGCCCCATCCGCAAAACCACTGATCACATGCGGAACAAGGAAACATTCCGTTCAAGGTAGCTCAGTGCTCAGGCCAGGAAGCTACCAAGTTCGTTTAGAAAAGAACGGCAGCGGGTGAAATCTCGCCAGTTTTACAGACGTTGCCACCGGCTGAGCGTTCCCAGCGGCCTGGCCGGTACGCTCCGGGAAGTTGGAACGGCGTAGCGCGGGCTGATACCCGATCAACCCTTTTTCTGCTACGGCGATTATAAATAAATGATAAGCAGAAGCCGCAACTAACAACTATACAGCCGATCGGCTATGAGCTTACCTCACTGGTTGGAGAGTACCTAGTTACTAAAAATGATATGGTCTGATGGGTAAATTAAAGCAGCCTAACGGTGCTAAACTCGCTTCCGTGCGAAGCATGCATTAACTGCAATAATTTGCACGAATTAATAGCCAAAGCTGCATTTCCAAGTCTGTTACCTACTGTTCAAGTTTGTCGTACTCAGAGCGAAATCGAACAATCATATACATATTGCAGAAAAACCGTACTACATACACAATGGACGGTCTACTAGTGGTGCCAATCGGAGCATAGACCTTCGGAATTCCAATTTTGTTTAATGTCCATTTCGGACTTTGGTTGGACAAAAGCAGCAGGCTTTGGATAACGTTACACCACTCGCTACACCTCAGCATTTTTATAGAGTAATCGTGTACAGCATAGATTGGCGAATAAAAAGCTCAGCTTTCAATATGATGAGCACTTTTGGGCTGGCAATAGTAAATTAAATAATAATCCTGAGTGTTAATGAACTATTGTGTAGTTTTCGGACATATATGAACAAATAGCTGGCCTGGACATCTTTGGACGGACAGTCGGCGAAATGCCGGACATTGGACAATGGCATTATTGGACATACCTACATTTTCTAAAAGTGACACCACTTAAGCCTACCGGTGCAAGCTCAAACATGTAATGACAATTGACGTATGGGTATGAGTTTTAGGACACATCAGTGACAAAGGCCACTTGGCGTGACAATTGACATAGGCTCGCAATTCGCATGACAGATTGTCGACGATTATGTAAAACCGGCCGCCGGTCGGGGCGGATGAAATGCGAAGCTTTAGTTTTGACATTTACCGCCAGGGGCGGGACCGTGCGGCATTCAAATCGTCCGCGGAGGGTACGAGGGTCATCGAAAGGATTACATCATGCGAGGGACAGCGGACCCGGTACTGACCAGGGGGGGGGGGGGGGCACATAGTGGGAGGGGAGAGGGTGGCGGGAAGAGAAAATGGCGGGAACTGGCCGAACGTGGACCACGTGGGCGCAAATTCCTTCCCCAAAAGGAAACGGGAAATGTCAGAAATCGGAGGCCCACGTGCCTCTCATTCATAGGGAAAGTAGCATGGCTGGTAACATTGCGGAAAACACATCTATAGGGGTTTTCGGTGTTCAAATATTGCATCGATTAGAACCCAATCAAAAAGCAATTGATACCTCAATCAAAAAGGCTCGACCAAACATCACCAAACCCCTTTCCCGCTCCTACTCTCCCTCAAAGCACTGACGCCGACGCAAGACGCCGCTCCCTCGCAGCGTCGCCAGTTGACCGTCGCCGAGCTGCCAGTGACTATTTCGGTCAAAACGCACTGTGCAGCCCCGACCGACGCTGACCCCCCCCCCCCCTCCCCCACGGCCAAGGACGGCCCGGTGGGAATGTCACGGCAGGTCATCAGCGAGCCTGAGACGGCCGAACGGGACGGCGTCGGTCGGCCGGCCGCGGGGGCACAGGTGCATAGTCGGGGGAGACGGGGGGACAGGGGAGCCGCCAGCCGGACGCTGACAGTGCATGGACCGAGGCGGGCATTCAAACTACAGCGGCGGGGACTAGCCTGCGCTGTGCAGAGAAAAGATAGACGACACATGCAGAGAGGGGCGCACGTAAGACGAGATCCATCAGCGCCTGTCTTTATGTCAAAAAGCGAAGAGCAAAACCACCTGTAGCACTAGTACCGAAAGCACAAGAAAAAAGGTATTCAGAGCTTTCAACAACGCCGGGGAATGCAAAAACGCTCCAGTAGCAGCTACTAGCCAAGCATGTTGGCACATTCATTTCAACTACCACCACCACCAAGCCCAGAGACGGATCCCTCCACCAGCACGCGTCTCCCCATCTCACGCAGACGTGAGACAAAATCCTCAGCCCGCCGGAGACAACTCACCTGAGCCGGGATCTCAGAGACAGGGAGCAGCAGGGGGACAGCCGGGAGCCTTTCAGAAGCGGCCACCTCGCCGACGGCCCATCCAAAACGCACCGACGAGCCACAAACGAACCGACCACCACGTCTCGAGCGGCGACCGGCGGCAGCCACCGGCGAGCCGGTACTGATTGCCGGTGCCGGCGCGTCGGCCGCGTACCCCGACGGGCCCGGTCAAAGGGCACAGAGCAATGGCGGCGGACGCGCCGGCAGAGGGGGTGCAGGGACGCCCGGCCGACCCCAGAAGTCGCCGTGCCAAAGGGTCGGGACGGGAAGGAGAGGGCCCGCGGCTGGCGGCGTCCGACGCACCCCCTGGTGGGAGGGACGCCGCCAGGAGGGGAAGGGGGGGGGGGGGGAGACTGACGCCCCGACCGGTCGGGCCGGGCGGGACCGGACCGGCCACAGGGGCCAGACTTGGAAAACCCCGCCGACTCTAGATACCGTGCCATGAAAACGACTTGCAGCGTACCCTGCTCACTTGATAACTATTTCTCGCTTCCTTCGGTCCCGCTCAGTGCCCATTGCCCATCTCAGATCAATTCCTATGTATATTCCGGCTCATGAGGGTAGTCCTTGTGCTAGGCCGCGTGACGACGAGTTAGGTCAATTTCGGGACAGACCGGGTTAAGGCTGGGTGCAGCAAATCGGACCTGAGTTACGAATGAGCCACCCGAAATCAGGAGAGGGGCTGGTTTCGGAGTCGGTCAGTCGAGTCGCACGCTGGACACACCGTCTCAAGGTCGCACCGCGTCCATCGTCTCATCACACAACCTGTCACGTCACGTGCCCATTCAGTGCCACCCTGTCATATGTTACGTGACCTCGTGTGACCGGCCGGCGTCGGACTGACCTGCACCGTACACCCGATCACCGAGCTGAGTGCGTGGGCATACTTGGGGTCGGCGTATACACCGGAGGCCTCCAGCGGCGGCCGGCCCTGGCTGGAGCGCGGCTCCTTACCGCGGTACCTGGAGATTGGGAGGGGGGGGGGGGGTGGTGATTAGAGGCACACATACAGTCAGACAGAGAGCACTCACAGACGGCCCCGGCTGGAGCGCGGCTCCTTACCGCGGTACCTGGAGATGGGAGGGGGGGGGGGGCGGTCAGAGACTGACAGACAGACACACAGAGACAGACAGACAAGGACTGGAACGCGGCTCCTTGCCGCGGTATCAGTAGAACTAGAAAGGGCGGTGGTGGTCAGGGGCGAGGCACACACAGACGGAAAGAAAGAGACGGACGAGGAAATGACTGGTGCATGATTGGTGAAAGTACCTGTAGACAAGGCCGGAGGCAGCGAAAGAGAGAATGAGAGAGAGACAGAATGAGAGAGAGAGAGAGAGAGAGAGAGAGAGAGAGAGAGAGAGAGAGAGAGAGAGAGAGAGAGAGAGAGAGAGAGAGAGAGAGAGAGAGAGAGAGAGAGGTGGACGGATATGGACAGACAGAGACAGGACCGAAAGATCAGAGAGACGGGACAGGGTTGAGCGTCAGGGTCCTGTGGGGAGTGGGAAGGTTCTCAGGGCAGGGACCGCACCCCGAAAATTTCCCCGCTGCCGCCTTCAGTCGGTCCCCTTCCTATCGCGCAATCATCCCACTGTAGCAGGGCAGGCGGCGCGGTGCATCAGTGCTCCGCATTACACGTTCAGAGGTGCAGAAATGGGCGCTCTGGAGCCATGGATGGAATGTAAGAGGCTCGCGAGACCCGTATCGCTACTGTGCGGCGATTATGATACAGACACACGCCACATGCATCATTGCATCAATCTAACATAAATATTAGTCACACTGACAATCAGATAAGCCCGTCTGGTGCCGCCTGTTTGCACCACCACCTATGACGGCACAGGCACTCGACTCTCGGGACAATCCCGCCGATTCGGTCATACAAGGAGGGTGATGTTGGGTGATGTTTAGATGTTGATGGTGGTGACTGGTGATGTTGAATGTTGATGATTCAACATCACCCAATCTAAGGGTGATGTTGATGTTGAACAGCCATAGGACGGCGGTAGGTAGCGCCAGGACCCATCGTGTGCAGACGTCCTGTGCCGACCCTCTCAGTCCGGCGCGAGCACTTTATCAGATACGGGACCCCTGAACGTCAGCAGGCATTGCGGAACAGCAGAGGGGCGCGTATCACTGTCCAGGAAACAGTAGACTCCCCTCTGTTTTGGCGGCAATGTTGCACAAGTACAGACCACGCTATCACTACTGACACGCAGACGCCTTTAAAGACGGACAGATAAGGAAAATTGCATATTTGCGATAACTGACCCAACCGCTTTAGCACACTAAGTGCGATAAGATAGCTTATCCCTTTCCGTTCATCCGGTAGCTCAGAGACAGACTGGGTGACATAAAAACAATGAGGAACTAAATTTCTATCTAAAAGGTAGATAACATATACATAACATGTATGTGATTAGGTAACAGTCCCAATTGTTACGTAGTCTTCGAATACTTGCCAATCAGGCACATTAATAAATAACACGAAAAGCAATGCTCAGTGAACACTATAGACCTACTTGATGTCCTTTAGAACCTTGGCTATAATTGCTTAGTGGCATTGCCCGTTGCGTGACTAGCCACAAATGTTCAATTCAGGGTAGATTTAAATGACCTTGGAAAATCTTTAAATTGTGTAATCCGTGCATTTCTGGGCCTCGTTTCATAAAGCGAGTCCGTAACTTACGCCGGTTTTTGGGCTTCTATTGCAGGCGCATGTGAAGCGATAAATTTATTTCCCCTTCTTCCTTCTGTTCTTGCTTGCAAGATAAATTAATTCAACGATTCAAACCATCGTCATCGCTTCAACTGCACTTGCAATACAAGACCAAAAACCGGCGTAAGTTACGGACTCGTTTTATGAAACGAGGCCCTGGTGTCATCCATCACCGAACCGAACCAGCAACGCTCCTCGAAACCGACCTGACCCATCCGACTAGCCGACCGCTTGGCCAGCGACCCACGTTTCTCCTGCGTCCTTGACCAGCTAAACTTCCTCCGACTCCGCTCAGCGGCACTGGGTACCCAGAACCGCTGAGTGACCGACCCTCCCTGCCATCCGTCCCCGCGGCTCAGCAGTCACCCCGTGGAGCCTGAGTGACCGACCCCTGCTCACCGCCCGGCCCTGCGGGCGCCTCCCCCGCCGCAGACCGCCGCCGCGCCGCGACGACATTCCGATGGGTCTGGACAGTAGAGTTCTGCACGGCTGCAATTTTCCACAGCCTAGCCGCCCCGCAGCCGTGGCTCCACAGCCACAGCCGCCCACAGCCGTGGCAAACTGTGGGCAGCCAGCCGTCAGCCGGCCGTGGATACTTTCAATGAAATGCAACCAAATAGTATATAATAGGTTGTTTTTAGTTGAAACATATAGCCAAAAGCACATTGCAATGGGCTATAGATTCTCAAGCTCATGAAGCATCATAGGTTAAGTGGTTGTGTATCTGGCTTTAGGCCGAAGGCCTGAAGCCTGATGCGCAACGCATGCCTACACAAGCCCTTGCAAGGGGTTAAGAAAGATGGGTAGGTACCTACATCAACAGAAAACATAAACAACGAACCAGAATAGAAGCACTAGCAGTGTGGACATCTAATGCCAAATCCTGAAGCATGGTTGTAGGACAGAACAACAGACCCTGATGCTTTTCATTATCAATGTTAGGTATGGAAAATGAAACTCAAGTTGATGGACTGTCAAACAGTGATTGTCTCAAGGCTATAGAACTCCGATTGTCTAGTAAAAACTCTTGCTTCTTTCTTACCTTGCATATTTTCTGGGGTGTGATATGCCAGACTTGAAGCAGCCTTCTGGGCAAGTCTCAAACTAATTTGATATGCAAGGCATCAAAACACTAGTGAGCATCCAAGAAAGAAAAACATTCTTCTATTTTGATTTTCCAAATAATGATCTTCGCTCAAATCCCCAAGGACGTGCGACAATTACCTCTTTTAATCAAAAATTTTACTTGAGTTTTTAATGACGTCAATAGCAAAGAAGTGGCAATAAATTGTTTTGTTTCACTATAAACAGCCATAAAAATTAAAATTAAGAAATAATAATGCTATACAGTCAAAAAATTGCTCTCAAATAAAGAGTAAGTATCAAATTTTTACATTTTCAGAAGAAGGCGTCATTTTATTAGTAAAGTCAACAGCTCGCGTAAGAAATATTGTGTTCAGGGTTTTCACCGTCATGTGAATTTTGTGTTCAGGGTTTTCACCATCATGTGAATTAACCGTAAGTAAGGTTCATGTTCACTATAATATAATTCCATTGGCTTCGTTGATCAGCATTTTCTGTTAGCGGTCACTCACACACCAGTTAGAACATAAAGCGCCAGTTTTATATTATGTAATTGGACTTGCCGAAAATCCAGAAATACATCTAAGAGTTATTTTAGATAATATTTTATGAAGCCTTTACCTGCCTTTACCTAGGCGTGATTTCTTTTTCTATTACCTGAAAGAATTATTTAACGCTCGTCTTCAATAGCTGTAAGGTGCTCTCCTAATGACCAGGTGAGATTGATTTGAGAGGGATGTGACAATGCAACATGCTGCATTTTCTGAAACTGTCAAGCTCTTGATGATGAAGGAACAATTGGTACCTATAATTAGTATTCTGTACCAGAGTGCAAACTCCCCTACAACAAATGGTAAAACCATTACAGGTTTTCAAAGGCTTTACCACTTTCAATGTTGCTGGGCATCCTTTGCATGATTTTTACAGGCTAGACTGCTTATCAGAATGTGAGATTAAGGATTTAAAATTTTATATTTGAGTACTTAAGATTGAGCTTGAAATCTCACAGCCGTGGCCACAGCCGTAGCCGTGTTCTTGGAGATATTTGCAGCCGCCCCGGCCCACAGCCGTGGGGCTGCAGCCAGCCGCGGCTGCAGCCGGCCGGTGCAGACCTCTACTGGACAGGCGTCATCGTACCCCTTCTGTCCCACGGCGTCCCGTACGGACATCACGGGACAGACGCGTGACAGGGCGCGCAGTGAAAAGCCGCGTCTCCATAGGGATTGCTGTAAGTCCCCAGCTCTGTCCACGATGTCGCAAAACATGCCAATGACACTTTGCAATTTACAAAATGATCTCATCCAGCGATACGAAAAGCGCTACATCGAAATGATCGCAGAATACACGAGCTAGAGCCTCGTCAAAAATGTTATGTAACCACTAACCAGGCATAATGCCGATAAAAATATCGGCAGAGGCGCACTCAGAAACCGAGAGGGCAATGCTGCAATAGGAGGATGCGATTCAAAATTAAACTCAATAAGACTTATGAGTCACTCATGAATCGGACGACGCTCACGACAAAATAAATATCCCAGACGGCATATGACATGTCCGATAAGAGCGCGTCACCATCCTACCATCGACGAAGGGAGGCGCTCACGGGCCAGCATTGATAACCTATCTGAATGAAAGTGGCAATGATGTCAGGCAAACATTCAGATAGCTCTGTTAAATGGCTCGGGTGTCTTATCTGCATTGTGTGGCAGGGATCCAACAGAACAAGGCAATGCAAGGCGAATTTAGCGTATGCCGTATCATATCTGATTATACTCATGCGTCATCGCTCCTTTCCCTGCAACCACAAAAGCGGGACCCGTCTCCCGTGTCACAGTGAGCTCGCACGCAGAACAGCTTTTCAACAAATCTGGCGCAGATTCCTTCTTTTCTCCCCACCTTCCCCGGTGGCGCCGGCGGAGACGGATGGGTCTGAGGGGCGACACCGACCCTTCCTTCACCTGGTGCAAATACATTAACATGACAGCGTAGTCCGACGAATCGAGGGGCATTTCCTCCTACTCTCAGACCGGCTGGGAGACACCGACCGGGGACTTCGCCGCGGCCAAAACGCTCAGTGCAAGGGCCGGCGACACCGGTTTGACGAAACGGTTTGACCCATAGTGGCCACCATATTTAATGATTTTTAAAGTACCTTAGCTAGTTCGAGCCTTAAGCCTCGCTCGTATTGGTGTTTTGCTAGTCGCGAACGCCGAAGGGAAGGGTTCCTATGAACCCCCCTTGCCGTTTGGCCCCTGATCGAGCTAGAGCTTTGCGGAAAAAACGAGCGTGTTGCCCGTGACGAGAGGAAGCCGATGATACCCAATATTAAGGTTCTAGGTCTTTGGTTGGGGAAAATCGAGACCTGTTAAAACGTCGTAGTGTGGCTGCTATGTTTTTTCGGGGTGCTGATCACGAATATCGTGATAGTTTTGATCACAGATGATGTCTTTATACATTTAGGCCAGGTCAGGTCAACCAGTAGGGGTCCTGCCGGGTATTCGTAGTACGTGTCAACCGCCTCGGACAGCTTCGTAACATTACGAATGCACCAAAACTACTTCCTAATTGTTCAAATGGTTGCTAAATTCGAATTCAGTCCCAAAAACTAGCCTAGAAAGTAGAAACATGTAAAACTCGAAAAGTGAGCCGGGCTCATCAAAGGTCAATGACCTCACCTGACCTTCAGGTGACCCTGACATACACCCTAATGCATGGGAGCAACATCAAATCACATGTTTGAACGCCTGAAACCACGAAAAGACTGCAAACGCGCGGCTAATGCGAGCCGACATACACCGAATCGCGATTCCGACCAAACATGGTCTCGAAAAGTAGGTCACAGGTCAAAGGTCATTTGGGTCAGGGTCATGAAATTTTCAGGGTAGGTGTACAATTGATCAAAGCGAGGGTACTGCAAGGTTCGTCGCGATCGGCCGTTTTTTAGGTGAGTAATTTACGAAAAATGTTAGGGGGGTTGCATCAACCCCCTCCCTGTGCCCGCGAGGGTTAAGGCGCTCACTACTGAAGTCATTCTGCGCCCGTCGCTTCCAAGATCGGCACAAACACGATACAGGGTGTTTCAAAAAGAGTATTACGGTTTTGAACATCTCCCGTTTCGTAACCATAAGGCTTACATCATTCATGTTTTGCAGATTTAGAGGCAACATTTTGACATTTTATATGGTAAAATTACAAGTTCCTAGGTAAAATTGTTTTTCACCAGAACAAAAAAAGCAAAAAACTCAATTTTGTTGCTGTATGTCTGTATGGTACGTCACAGTCTGCCGCCAACTCAGTGAGAGTCTGAGCCCCTTTCGCGTGATGAATCCAGAAACAAGCTCATCAATAAACTTTTGAAATACTTTATGCGTAAGAACACTGTGTACAACTACCATCTGGCGCACAGCAACAAGCTGAAACAAAGCCACAAACACAAGGGCAACGATCAACAATAAATAATTTTCGACGCGAGTTCCCATGCCTCGACGGGCGTCTTTGATAGCGAAGTCCTCTACTCGTTTTTGCTCCGAAACACATAAAGAGACGAAAGGATAGCTGATGAACAGTTTTGAGTCCCTGTACTCAAACATGCACAGCTTCTGGGTGTGCGCTATGTGAGAGTGTATCAGAACCCCTATGTATCGTGTCAGCGACTGCAAATTTTGGCCGAAGAATCCGGTATGGCAACGTCACTGTCCTGGGACTAATGGGTGATCGCCATTCCGTTGCCGGTTTTGCATGAATTCGCTACCTTGAAGCATCTTTTACCTTCCTTGAATTCGCTAGAGCAAACATATTTTAGACATATTGACAATGAGAACAAAACACATTATACACAGAATGTCACTTTAATTCAGCCATCAGTGTCCCAATTGAGTAGTGATGGCCTGGTACTCACCGCGAGTTATTGTTAGTGCTGGGCATGGCAGAACTGCGAGTTTTCTTCGGCCGGTTACTTTGACCGCCAGAATTCATAGCGCTGGTACCTTGCAATGGCTCGCACGTGTTGAAGAAGGACCTGGGAACATGACATAGCCACGTCAACATTGCACAAACGTCAACGTTGCATAAACAAATAGCGTCACATGGTATTCCTCACGGCGTCACATCGACGTACCTACGGCGTCACTCAGTGCGTCACGAATTCACGATCGGTTCTTCCCCTCCAGCTGTGAACAGTCCTGGTGTTTAAACTCCAGGATGGCGGTGATTCATTGGGATCATATCAGCGCAGCATCAAAACCAGGCGCTTGCAGAGCAGTGACTCATTGTTTTCTATTGCAATTGTACTCCACAAAGGGAGTTGTTATAAGTGGATTTGCTAGTATGAAACAAAGCTCACTAGAAATATCGCTGTTTTTACTTGGTTACGACGTCCTTGGTTAGAACATTATAAGGCATGAGGATTATAGGCGAGACACTGGACTGAGTCGACCACCACTGCTGCAGTGGCCGCTAGAGGCACGCTAGAGCGATGGAAACGCCTAAAATGTGTTCAGCTTGACCATACGGATCGACTGATATGCAACATGACCCTTCCCGGTCAGGTCATGACCTTGAACTTCAATTTCTAGCTTGACTTTTCAAGGTCATATTACAGTTCATACGATGCATCTTGACGAGAGGAACACGGTGCCGGTAAAAGTAAGCTCGTACAACATTCCCGGTTACAACATTCCGGGTTCGACGCGCGGTGGGCGCTCGATGTTTATGAGCCTCCTGACGGTTATGGTTGCGGTTGGTGGCAGGCTACAGCCAGTCGAAATCAGTGAAGGGGACCGGCCGTGCGCGGCTTTGTGCGGACGTTAAACTTCGGACTCTAAATTCTGCCATAGACAAGGAATTGCGCGATCGGAAGGTAGAGGGCAGGGCCAAGGCAACAAGCTCTGCTTAGCGGGACTCTGTCCCTGTTGATCCTTTCATTCAAGAAGGTTTGGACCAAAATTGTAAAAACAAATCTGCCAAAAATTGTTTATGTTGGCAGTTTTTGCCCCTGCAGACAAAACCATTGACATTTGGCTAAATCTGAGAAAGAGTGTTAACAGGGATATTAAATGTACTTTTCGGGACGCTCTAGCTCTCTTAGTTTCCGAGTTATGCGTTGGCTTGTTACAAACCATTTTCGACCTGAAAATAGGTAAAATTTGGCATTTTATACATGATGATGTGACCTTTGAACTGACCATAAGGGCGACCAAGGCAATTTCATTATTCTTACGCTCTTCCTAACGTCGCCTTCCCTGTATCGCTATGTGGCCCAGGAGCCAAGTTAGAAAGAGGGTGTTTACCCCCCCCCCCCCAGCAGGGCTATTAAGCTTCCACAGTATCCATTTAACTGGAGGTACAGTTAATAAAAGCAAGGAAACAATTGTGTTCTAAATAAGGGCATGAAGCATTTTTACCTACCCTGGGCATTTTGCATGGCTGTACCTACCGGCTACCTACCTAAATTGTAAGTAACATTACAATTAATAAATATCAGAGATGATAGGCAATAGGCATGCAAATTGCCATTCAGCATTTTTTTTTTAGTGAAAATAATGATATTAACATCACAATGCTTTTTGAAACTTAAATAATTTACACGAACAGGAGACAAGAGTGCACACATAATTCCTTATGTTACATCCACATAGGTTCTTTGGGGCCTCAATTTAAAACTGTTGATAGCTAGTTTTTAAACCATTGAGTGATGCAGCATTTCAGCATTTCCCGCTCAGCTCATGTGGCATCTGCCTCATCGATACCAAAGACATTTTATTCAGGGCTGATTCTGCACCAGTATACAAATAGTTTACTCATGAAGAATGGATGTAGACTGTCATAAGACTTTTAACACATTAAAGAGCACCACCCAACAACAAAGTGATATGAAATCACAATGACTTGGCATTGAGTTAAGTGAATAGGTACCACAAGATACCTATATATTGAGTAGGAAAATAGCAATTATAATGAGTAGGTAGGTACCATAGATATAGATACATATTGAGTACCTACCATAGCAATTATCAACTGTGAAATTGAAAGCTTCTTGGCTCCTAGTGCTAAAATAAAATCAAGAAAATAAATATGGAAAGCATTTAGAAGCAATCTTAGCAACAAATATCACTCCGCCAATTGCCAAACTTAAAGAATGTGAGATCAAACTTCCGCAAGGCTACACCAACATTAAGATGAAACCATGACGCTACAGGTTCTGTATAATACAAAATAAGAATATCATCAGTCCAGCAAATGTCAGACAAATTTAAGCAGGAAGTTATGTCAACTTTCCTCGATGTATCAAACTTGTCAACGTGAATTCAAAACGTGTCAACTATAAATAACACAGTTGGCTGGTGATTGTGATTCACAAAGACAATTTGAGTTTTTCCACACCACATTTTTGAGCCGGGATGACAAATAAACCGTCTCTCATGAAAAAATGACAAATAAATGTCATATCAACCTGAAACCAGACATGAGCCTTAACCCAGAATGAGAAATGTTGGCTAAGTGCTATTCTTACACTTGGAAATTATAAGAAGCCTTTGGAACCGAATGTATAATGATTCTGGAGCATTTAGAAACAATATACTCACCCAATAAAAATAAAGTTTCCCAGAAAACCAGTAGTCTCCCCTGGGGTCACCCCACAGCGCGAAGACAGAGAACGCGGCAAGGCAACAGAAAACACTTCAATTTACACTAATGGCGCATAAGCGGCATACTCCCAGCTACCATATGTAAGGAAAGGAAGTCTACTGCCATATACATAAAATAAATTATAGGCAAAGGGATTTTGGTGCGCACGATTGTACTAAAAATCTTAAATCTTGACATTTTTTTAGCTTTATCAATCTATTTATATACACTGTGGATCAATCATGGTAGAGCAGAACAAGACTCGCACTCTGCCTAAAAGCCCTTTGGCGTTTGGTGGTCAGAGTTTTCCGTTTCGCCTAAAACTCGGGGGGGGGGGGGCGTTTTCAGCCGGCAGCCCCCCGTCTAATTCGGCTCTTGGGTAAAGTAGTGACACGCGGTAAGCGGCATTCGAAAGAGCATCAAAAATAACATAGAAAGCGCTTAGTGATTTCTAAGGTCAGGCCTTAGGTCAGGTCACCAGAGGCATGGGTGGAGAATGTTTGAAAAAGTTACCCTGGCCGGCGACCGAAAGTCAGAAACAGGTCAGGTCACCAGAGAGGTCATCATCAGTAGCGGCGGAACACCTTCAATTAAGGGGGGGGGGGCACTGCCGACTTTTGGTCCCATTCTTTCCATGCAACGCCCATAGGGCTAATGTTAAAATGCCAAAATCAAAGGGGGGCACGGTGCCCCGGTGCACCCTCCCCGTTCCGCCGCCTATGTCATCAAAGGTCAAATTTTGCCTATTTCAACAACTTTCGAAAACCCGGCGCATAAATCGGGAACCAATAGGGCTACAGCGCCGCAGAAAAGCGCATTCGATAGCTCTTCAACGCTCTTTCGCATGGTTCGCTAACATGTCCCCCAGATTAGACCTCATATAGGCCTGAATGGTGGTTCGTTACGTGTAGCATTACAGCTCCCTGTTGAGCGAGATAGGCCGGTAGAAATAGTCGGTAGGTCTGCCCGACGGACGCTTGATCCCAACGCAATGTGCTGCGACCTACTCACCGCTGATTGGTCCTCGTTGCACGCTCTGCCAGGCAGAGGCGGATCCAGCTCAGAGGTTTGGGGGGGGGGGGGGGCAAACCATAAAAATTTATCGATTCTTTCCATGCATCGTCCATAGGCGTAATGTTAAAATCATGCCGTTTGGGGGGGGGGGGGCAAATGCCCATTTTGCCCCCCCCCCCCTGGATCCGCCACTGCTGCCAGGGGTAGGGGATAAGTGGCGAAGCTCTTTAGAGGTTTGGAGTCCCATCATCGATAGGCATATGCCCCTCATCACGTGGTGAAACTCCGCCATCCGCCCTGTCCCTGGTTGGATGACAGCGCCGAGCTGAGGGAGATGATGAGGCAGCTGGTAGAGCACTTCATGGGCCGGATAAATCCGTTATCCACGGATAAATCCGCGGACCGGATAGGATTGGATTCTAAATTTGTTAAAAAAGAACGGATATGGGCGGACCGGATTTGGGAATTGAAGGTTGAACCCGGATCAAAACGGATCAAAATTCTAACATTCAACATTGAAGTTAAAAATTAACCTAATGTGTTAAGCGGCAGCAGAGGTTCATGTGGTTTTAGGTTTATAAGCATGGTTTTTGGAACCATGATGGTCTGTGAGATGTATGGCTGTCTGGTCCCTTAGATTGAATTCAGATTCAGTCCAGTTTTGGGTGAAACCAGTTATTGGTGAAACGGATTATTACGGATATTTTTTGGAAGTTTGGCTGCAATACGGGCCATGGGTGGGCCGGATTCTGATATTCAAAGAAAGGCGGATAATGGGCGGATCTGGATATGACTTGCCGGATATGGGCCGGGCCGGATCCTAAAAAGCCTATCCGTGAAGTGCTCTAGCAGCTGGACGCGGAGCGGGCAGAGAGGAACGCTGATCGACGCGAGAAGACCGAGCGGAGCGCCGGTATCGACAGTGCCGAAACGACGTGAAGGCGGCACAGGCCAGAGCGCGTTCTGCTTCCTTTGAGGCCTCATTTAGAAACTCCCGCAAACAGACTAATGACATAAGGAAATTCCTTGTTGCGTCCGGGAAGAGGGGAGGTGAGGAAAGTGGTGCGTCGATCACGAAACTGAAACGCACGCGTGAATGGGAAGAGAAGCTTAACCCGCGCCCCAGTGTCAGTCTGGATTTTCCACGACCTGGTGTGGGGGGTGTTTGAACACCCCTCCCCCCTTCTAACTCGGCTCCTGGGCCACGTAGCGACACGCGGTAAGCGGCAATCGAAAGAACGTCAAAAATAAGGACGAAAACACTTCGGTCATTTTTCGGGTCAGGTCAAAGGTCGGGTCACCAGAGGTCACCAAAGGTAAAATGTTGACTATTTTAACATTTTGGAAACTGCCAACGGCTATCTCGGGAACCGATAGAGCTACAGCGCCGCGGAAAAGCGCATTCGATAGCCCTTTTACAGACCTTTCTGAGTGATGTTCTCAGATTTGACCTCAGGTCAACGGTTTAGCCTCCAGAGGGCAAAAACTCCAAAAATAGCCGTTTTTACGAAAATCGATTTTTCGGCGATAACTTTTGACTCAAAAGAGCCATGACATTACTTTTGCCAGCATCGTGTTCCTCTCGTCGAGACGCGTCGAATGAACTATAAGTTGACCTTGAAAGGTCAACATGAAAATTTGACCTCAGGTCAAGGTCATGACCTGACCGGAAAAGGTCATGTTGCATATCAGTCGATCCGCAACGTCGAGCCGAACACATCCAAGGCGTTTTCAGCGCTCTAGCACGCCTCTATCAGAAGTTATTAGCGAAAAACTGTTAGATTCTGTTCGTGACCTGAGATGACCTCGGGGACATAAAGAGGGGTCACAGTTGCCATTTTCCGGTTCAGTGTGTCAATTTTACCTACATCTTGATGTTTGAGAGTGTCTAGAATAGCGTTCGTGCAAAACAGACGCTTTTCAATTTTCTCCCATTGACTTATAATGGAGAGAGGCCGCAAAATTGACCTGACCTTAGGTCACCGATATCAAAATTCCGAGATATACATTTTATAGATACTGTTACCCTCATCAATCGCTTAAAGTTTCAAAGTGATCGGTCACTCGGTGTACAGGGTGTCCCAGAATTACCCGGACATTTATTTTCTGGCTAAAAGTACGATTGCGCTCGCTTCTAATGATATACAAGCATCATACTTTTATAAGATATCCCTTAGCTATCGAGATTGGGGACTGTGTGCTTTTGGTAGCCGGTAACGACTCGAATCAATTGTTATCCAGAGTCAAGTAAGAGTAGTCCTTTTCCGTTTTCAGCCACTAATAGGCAACCATGGTGAATCAACTCCCGTTCTCAACTTTGTAAACGGACTTTCGGCATGGTTTTTGCTGGAGAGCTTCAGCAGCTCATCTGCAAGCAGTTAGGACTGAGCAAAACGCAATTATATCAGCTAACGAAGCCAGAGAGAGCAAGAGATAAACCTGATTGACAAGCTTGGGCTCGGCCAAAAAGGGCCATGCACCAGTTGTCAAACAAGTGGTTGCTTGTCATAGACAACAAACGTCACCGATCTAGCTAAAAACTAGCTTAACAATAGATCAGGATTATCTACAAAACATAAGTCTACTTTGCACCACTATCTTAGACAAAATTTTGGAATTTGGGGTCCTTCGCCAGAAAAATATGCGAAAACTACGGGAAAAGCAGCGCAAATCACTACAATTCATCCCAAAAACATAACATATACAACAAAACAGTATATTGAAGCACACTTTGTGTTCTAACGAAGGTATTATGTCATTTGAACCGCCCGAAAAAGGCGTGTGTGAACGTCCGATGGCTACAACGCCCCAACAGCAGAGACGGCCAGGCACCCGTCGAAAATCAAATTGTGAGACATTTTGAGTCGCCGTGCACTCATTGGGCTTGATATGATGGCCCAAAGACAACCGTTAGCACAGAGTACTACTGCGGTAATATTCTACCAGTGCGAAAACTGGATGCCGCGAACCAAATGGCCATGAACGGGTTTGTTTTGGAAACCAAATCTGTTGGAAGCCAAAGGTTGCGCAATGTTCAGACATGGAGCTTCTCCACTCCAGATGTAAAAAAAAACGCAGCAAAAGTGGCGTAGGCAGAAATTTTTGTTTGGGGGGATAATACTTAATTATTATTAAGTATTATTAATAAGTATTAGATAATAATAATTATTATTATTATTATTAATACCTTATGGCCTGGGAACACTTTGATGTCAAGTTTATCTTATATGATCGTATTATCCTCCGGCAAGAGGTCAAAGAAAACAGGCCTACACCCAGTTTCGGGAGACCCGTAAAACAACTGAGACCAGCAATGGCTGGCATTTTCCATCATTGTCGGCTGATCTTGTAACAAGCGTATCTATTGCATGTGCTATTTCACAGCCACCCTAGTTGACTATATAGGACGGTAAAAAGAAAAAAGCGCAATCATGTTTGCCTTATTTTATACGCTAATTAACAATGTCCGGGTAATTATGGGACACCCTGTAGCTATGGCAGACATTGAAACTTTTTATGAGGTGAGGTCACTTCAAGTGACCTGGTGACCTGAACTTGAATGACCTTGGTCTGAAATTTCCACATGTGTAGAATTGATGTACGATAAGGTGTACCAAAAACGGCGGCGACCCCCCCCCCCCCCACACACACACTTGGGCGCGGGTTAATCGGCACTTTTCGTCGGTTGGCTCCAGTATCCCAGCGGCTGCCGGGCTGCCACTGTCGCCCCGGCCGGCGCATTCAGGGTCTCTGCAGCGGCGCATTCAGGGTGAAGCCGGCCACACTGCCGGAGCTCTCCAGTACGCTGCGGCGGATGAGCTGCTCCAAGGCTAGCGCGGACCGGACGGCATCACGGTCAGCCTGCTCAAGCTGACGTTCCCTGTCGTCGGCCCCCACCTGCTGCACATCATCAACCGATCCATCGTGGACGGCGTGGTGGCGGTGGAGTGGAAGATGGCAGTTCTGTGACGCCGCTGTTTAAATCGGGTGATATTTTATATGAGAACAAGTACCGTCCTCATGTGTCAGTTTTACCTACTGTGTCGAAGTTAGCCAAGCGCGTCATATGTGACCAATGATGTGGTATGTTGAGAGCTGTGACATTGTGTGCCCGGAGCAGCACGGTTTTAGGCCGGCCCACTTCACGGAGTCGGCCGTGCTTGACGCTGTCAGCTACATATCCGCACACGTTGACAGGGGGCAGGTAGTCTCCCTTATGGTCCTGTTACCCTCGCCCCAGTGGGGGAGGGGGCATATGTTACCACCCTGTCGCGTTTTTTGCGTGTGAATAAAAAACCGCGGCGCGTAGCGCCGCGCCGCTTGGGGTAGCTTTTGGTAAATCAATTTTGGACAATGTGTGAAATTTTTGACCCTAGGTCATGTCAGGTCAGGTCACCAGGTCAAGTTAACTGACCAAGCCTACACAAAAGTTTGCAATCATGTCCAGCCTGCAGTCATTTGTCAGAAAGGTTTCAAACGTGGTGGATTGCATGCTGGTATGGGTGCCTACAATTTGTATATCTCGGATTTTTTATATCCGTGACCTAAGGTCAGGTCAGTGGCGTGACCATTCCATTACAAGTCAATGGAGAAAAATGAAAATGCCTCTAGATCCGTGTGTACGCATAGGAACAGTCCAAACATTTCAGAATCACAATGATTTGGACCACCCGTGATGACCAAGGTGTCATTTTTTCTAATAGACTCTAGAAAGGTCATCCGAGGCTACAAACAGCATTTTGCCAATAACTCGCGATTGGAAAGAGATAGAACGCTGGGCTCTCATTGTGTTTGTCTTGTTGAGACGCATCGACTGATATACAACATGACCTTTTCCGGTCAGGTCATGACCTTGACCTGAGGTCAAATTTTCAAGTTGACCTTTCAAGGTCAACTTTCATTTGACCTTTCAAGGTTCATTCGACGCGTCTCGGCGAGAGGAGCACGATTCTGGCAATAGAAATGTCGTGGCGTTTTGTAGTCGAAAGTTATTGTCGAAAAACACTTTTCGTAAAAACAGCTATTTTTTTAGTTTTTGCCCTCTGGAGGCTAAACCGTTGACCTGAGGTCAATTTTGGTAATGACCTTATCAAAAGAAGAGTTCAAAAGCTATCAATTGCTTTTCAATGCGTTTTTCTAGCTACCATAGTTTCTGAGATAATGGCATGTTTTCTGAAAAATATAATGACAATCGGCAAATTTTGACCTTTGATGACCTCTGGTGACCCCAATATTGCTCTAAGATGAAAAATGACCGAAATACTTTCAAACGTACACATTGCGAGCTATCGAATGCTTTTTACCGCGTCTTTCTAGCCCTCTTAGTTTTTGAGATAGATGTGGGTGGTAACATATGCCCCCCCCCCCCACTAGGGCGAAGTTGGCTGAGACCGCCACTGGGGCGCGGGTTTTAAAGTTACCTGGGTTTTAGGCCGGCCCACTTTTGCTAATCTGGGCAAAATCTTTCTGAGCCCTTACAACATGTTGTAAAATTTTCAGCGGTGGTATTCACTTAGTTATACGAGTAAGAGCGTTACACTCTGGTCCAGGGGCGGCCGAACGACTCTCAAGTCTCAACTGCTTCCCACCTGGCGACGCCTCTCATGTCAATCAGCATGGCCGGCCTTCAGACGGTGGCGACGGCTGGCGGCCGTGCACGCAATGCCCGGAGCAAAGCAGCCAATCGTCGGCGCCGACGTAACCCCTTCTGCCCCCTCCCTCTCCCTGGTACCCTCTAGCCCCATCGAAAGAGGAGTTGATGCCCCTCTTTTTCTCTGGGACCTTGCTTATCAGTTTCCGCCGACCGCCCGGTCCGAATTTCACAAGCTACTAACCTTATTTTCATTAATTGAATGTTTGTGAACCGTCAACCTGAACATAATCAACATTTTTTCGAGGGAGGTTTATTACTGTGTACAATGTGCATGGATACATTTCGAATGACTGTTGCAAATAGTCACTTTTTAATGTGTGTGTGTGTGTGTTTTTTTTTTTTTTGATCGGCGTATCCCGTATATCTCGGTAAGGGGGACGTTTCACCCGTCTCCGATGACCATGACATTAAAAAACCATCGGGAGCCTAAATCAAGCTTTTTATTACATGACAAACGTTGATTTCTGTAATACAAAGAATCGGCTAGAGGAGAAAATCAAAAGCCAATAGTCCTGAGATTACACACAGAAGTTCCCTCTATCGACTACAAAGATCCAGTAGAACAAAACTCACAATTAGATATGTAACGCAACATAAGTAGCGCAGAAACCAATGCTACGCGAGTTAAAAATAGTATCTGCGTGGCTACTGGTTATCAGCATTGTAATCGCACATTTACACAAGATTAACTAACATGGGTGTTACATTTCACCTCAAAGCGTAACATTAAAACATCATCGAAGCGTTCTTAAAAAATAAGTTATCGTAACAATGAAGTAAAGCGGCATTCTAACAGCTGCGGTCTACACTCCGTTCCACAGCCCGCCGTTGTGCCTCACGCCCCTCTAATTTATATTCTAGCATATATGCATAACATATATACATATATAACATATATACTAACATAACATATATACTAACACTGTGCTTTGATGCAAACGCCATATTTCATGATGCATAATAAATACACCAACTCGTTTTGAGATCAAGCTTGGAAAAATAGTTCTTTCATAAACATGTTCATAGACAATCTTCATTATTTATGCATTTTTAATTCCTTGTGTATGCTCGAGTATCACAAGCCGTGACCAATGTGTTAACCCTCGCCGGCACAGGCCATTTTGCGTCCTTCGACGGCACAAGGGTGGTACGCTCCCCTCGCGTTTGGCCCCTGATCGAGCTAGAGCTTCGCGGAAAAAAAAAAACGAGCGTGTTGCCCGTCACGAGAGGAAGCCGATGATACCCAATTTTAAGGTCCTAGATCATCGGGTGACCTTCCAGGTCAGGTCAATGACCCGAAAACCGGGAAAATCGGGATCTGTTAGAAAGTCGTAAAGTGTGGCTGTTATGTGGTTTTCCGGGGTGCTGATCACGAATATCGTGTTAGTTTTGATCAGAGATGATGTCTTCAAGCATTTAGACCAGGTCGGGTCAGGTCAGGTCAGGTCAACCGGTAGGGGTTGTGACGGGTATTCGTAATACGTGTCAACCGCCTCTGACAGCTTCGTAACATGTTACGAAGGCACCAAAGCTACTTCGTAAATGTTCAAATGGTTGCTAAATTCGAATTCAGCTCCAAAAACTAGCCTAGAAACATGTAAAACTCGAAAAATTTGAACCGAGGTCACCCGAGGTCACTAAAGGTCAATGACCTGAGCTGACCTTCAGGTGACCTTGACACCCACCCTAATGTATGGGAGCAACATCAAATCACATGTCTGAACGTTTAAAACCACGAAAAGCTTGCAAACGCGCGGCTAATGCGAGCCGACATACGCCGAATCGCGATTCCGGCCAAACATGGTCTCGGAAAAGAGGTCACAGGTCAAAGGTCATTTGGGTCAGGGTCATGAAATTTTCAGGGTAGGTGTAAAATTTATCAATGCTAAAGTACTGAAAGTTTCGTCGCGATCGGCCGCTTTTTACGCGAGCTACCTATTCACGAAAAACCTTAGGGGAGGGGGGGGGGTCATCACCCCCCCCCCCCTGTGCCGGCGAAGGTTAATAAAATGCGTTGCTTTCACGGAGATAAAACCTTCTTTGACACCATTTAGCACAGCACTCATGGTTCGGGGCGTTCAGATATTCAGTTTCAGCTCTTCACAGAGTGAGGGCGACGGCTGCGCTCAGGGTAGTGAGGGTGGCAGCCAACTGCAGCAGCAGCAGAGACGCTACAGCCGCTGTTGCTGACGACTGCGGTCCCGAGGCCGCCGCCTCCTGCCCGTCACGCTGGGGCTTCATCTCCAGAGCCGCCTCGTCGAGCGGTCGGCGCTCAAACACTTGTCGGCCGTACGGCAGCTGAACCAGCCGGTAGTTGTGGCCGATCGGTCGGCTCCGGAGGCCCGTCAGCGTCCGAAACCGAGCCATCTGCCGCACACATCAGTCACCCGTCACCGGCGGTAGGGACGCCGCAGCTTCAAAATGCTGAGTGGCAAACGATTCAACAGCTAAATAGCAATGCTTCCATAAACTCAGTAGTCATTTGATACATGAAACCTGAATTATTAACGAATCATTAACTGAATTATTTACGAATATAAGCAGGGCTGCGGAGTCGGAGTCGGTCGGAGTCGACAGTTGTGACCGGAGTCGGAGTCGGAGTCACCGAAAATCTGTCGACTCCGCAGCCCTGCTAGGTCTGCGGAGTCGGAGTCGGGAGTTGGAGTCGGTCGGAGTCGACAATTCTGCCCGGAGTCAGAGTCGGAGTCGGAGCTGGTTTTTGAAAGCCGGAGCCGGAGTCGGAGTCGGAGTCGCCGAAAATCCATCGACTCCGCAGTCCTGAATATAAGCAAATTAAGTGAATACCGATCAATTATGCCCTACTTGCACCCTCTGTGCATGCATGAGACTTCCCGAACTAAAATCATGGCTAAAACCTACCTGTTGTTCAGTGGCCTGGACGGGCTGCTTGAAGATAGTCCAAGTGACGACCTCGTAGCAGCCTGGCGTGGTTAGGGAGCCCTCGTAGCGGTAAAAGTGTCCGAGATCGTTCGGCATCAGCTCCAGCAGGCTCGGTGGCTCGGAGAGTAGGGTGGAGGCGCCACCGGCTCTGATGCGGTCCAGGGCCGGAGAGAGACGCATCAAACCACTGTTGGGAGACGGGCCCACCTGGAAATGGTACAGAAAACTGTCAAATAGTGGTCATGTCGGTTGGTAATCATGCAGAAACTGACAATCTGTATCCACAAAGCATAGTAAGCAGCCATGTTGAATCTTCTCAAAGGTCGGAAAAAGACCATGAATGTGTTCGTAATCACATCCTACCTCAAACCAGACTGCAAGGACTGCCAGTCCATCGGGTCGCTGGGTAGCCTTCGTCAGGGAGTCATACTTGGTGTTCTGGCACAGAATGTGCATCTCCAACGGGTAACTGTCAAAGGAATAGCCGTCAAATCGACTGAAGATATAGCGATTTCTTTTTGTCAGCGGGGCAAAGCAGTCCGGTCTCTCTCTCTCTCTCTCTCTCTCTCTCTCTCTCTCTCTCTCTCTCTCTCTCTCTCTCTCTCTCTCTCTCTCTCTCTCTCTCTCTCTCTCTCTCTCTCTCTCTCTCTCTCTCTCTCTCTCTTCTTTTACTAGTCATAATGCAACAAACTAATTGTACTTATAGTGCATTACAGACATTGACGCAAAAAGGCCACACCCCATTGCCACATATTCCTCTCAGCCCTCAGCGTACGTTTAACTTCTCCCGAAAACAGCCGAGACAGGACTGCGGTATGCTCTCGAACCTGTGTCCGTCCAGATGATGCTCCGAGCCGACTGTGTCGTTCTCGCCCCAGTGGAAGTGGAAACCGACCACGCTGTACTCGCCATACAGCGAGCCCGCCCTCACCAGTGGCACGTGTCCAGAGGTCAAGGCCACCAGAGCTGACGAATGGGACACCAGCTTAGTCACATGGCTATTGGCTACACTCGTCTAAGAAAGGAACTTCAGTTGAGGCTAAAGAAGTAGGAAACGACTGCAACAATTGATGTCCGACACACAAAAGCAAGACTTTTTCCGGATGATATCGGACACCCTCAAAACACTTTTCTTTGTGACAATTAAATCAGTCTAACCAAGCATGCATGGAAATCATTTGGCATCAACTCCATCATAGGCCTCTGAACACCGAGAGCTATACAGAGGTCGACTCCATGCAAGGTACCCGCGCAGAAATACGAGTATCAAGTGAGAGAGCTGTTCATAACGCAAAAGACGTCATGCTCACCACCGACGTAGTTATTGGTGACGTTGGCGCTAAGAGGCGCGTGGTCGAAAAAGTGCAGCTCCAGCGGCTGAAGGTGCTTCTGCTGCACCGACTTCGAGTGGATGTCGATGGGCGACTGCTGGTGGTGGTCGCATTCCTTGTAGCCGAGGCGGCTCCATTGGCTGGGACCTGACGGAGAGTGAAGGTAATAATTCGTTTTGGGGTGTTGTTGAGTTGTTTTGGGTGTTATCCATGCGCGCAAACGCGCAGCTTATTATCTTTGAGAACAAGTTTGAGAAGGTACATATTGCTGTGATTGTTGTCTGCAGAATTGCTGTAAATAGTTGTCATTTTTTAGCCTTTTGACACCTTTTGCATCGATTTCATTTATTTCGTATTTATCTACATTAACCAATGTTATCTAAACAACGTACTTTCTCCGGTAGTCGTTTAGGACCACAAGTCAGACGCGTGATCTACAACGTGCACTCCTTTTTCACGGGGCAAAAATACCAGCAACTGGGAGTTCCCGAGGCAAGCGTTCTGCCCATACCTGTCGCCAAAGAGACCAGTAAAGCGACATGAGTATCGACAAGGACAGTCGAGGCGATTGTCAGACCGTTAGTCAGAAGGTGCAGCAGGTGGCTGTTTCACCAGTCCGGAGAGGAAAGCTGCTCCAGGATCTGAGCAGGGTGCTGATCCAGCGCGTTGCCGTGATGGATGAATTCGAATTCGGCGTCATGGCGCGACGTGGGTGCTTCGGAGGGCTACGACCCGAGTGAGTGCGCCGTTACATTTGCGACATTTTAGGACCTATAAAGGTACAAAGGTTCATGCATGATGTCGTAGGTCCTTGACCTGACCTGAGGATGCGGTTGATGATAAAAGATCCGGATTGAAGCAAGGATCGGTATGCTAGCTTTCAGCTCTCTATCGCCTGCGTGTTCCGAGCTATCGCAAGAAAAACCTTACGGAGGGTGCTACCTCCCCTCAGCCAACTAGGGTTAAATCTGCTAGTCAACACTTTTATCATGCATGTGTAAGCATACGGTCAACAAGCTCTCTAGCAATGACAAGAATCATGTTAATCGAAAATGTCTGAATGACTTGATTGACCCCTCCCTATTGCCTCTGTACAGCAAGATAGCTGTCGCTATAAAGTGTCTTGATTT
The DNA here is from genome assembly GCF_019059575.1 of Amphibalanus amphitrite. Lineage (NCBI taxonomy): Eukaryota > Metazoa > Arthropoda > Thecostraca > Balanomorpha > Balanidae > Amphibalanus > Amphibalanus amphitrite. The sequence goes on along the minus strand of NW_024881500.1, from coordinate 2,505,593 downwards.
TCTACTTGCCATCACGTGCGAGCTGCCGAAAGAAATCTGACCGCAAGCTTGATATGGAACAGAGTATTCCTAGTTGCCGCCGCACAGCAGCTCGCTTTGTAATGTCGCGCGTGAGCAATAGTCACGAGATTATTAAAATTGATGCATTTTGTGTCAGTTGAAAAGGTAGGGCTGGGTCCCGCTGGGAATTTGTGTGCTTAAAAAATATCGTTATCGTCTTTCGATATTCGTACTTAAATAAATAATATCCCGTATAATATGAATGTCTTTCGTTAATCGTTTCATCTAACCTTTTGGTCTTTCGGATCGTCATGAGGCCGTAACAATATTCGTTAAAAGTGCGCATGTGCTCCCCTTATAGATCTCACACTTTCACAGTCTGTTTACATGTTTTTAAGCGTTTTACTTACCATTGCTTCCTTCATACGTCCAGTCCTGCTCTGTAAAAAAATAGGGCACCTTGTCGGAACGGTAAATAGGGCTTAAACACAATACACTGCGATGCAACAAGACGCAAGATGCAAGAAAAAAAAACAGACAGCACACTGCTAAAATTGGCACGATAATGAGCTCAATAGATTTATTCGATTGCAAGAATATCTGAGTGAATCACAATTAATGTAGGTAGGTATTCCGGTGCAATAGGCTTCTGGAGGTCACGATTGGCTGGATAGGTGCCGTCACAGATAACAGTAGTACTGTTATCTACTACTGTAGTAGTACTACTGTTATCTGTGGTGCCGTCTATAGCTATTTATAGTCACCGTGGTGCCGTTTGTCATAGCTGCTCCACTCAAAACCGGGGCGCATAATACCTACGCACGTTCGCTGGCGGATCCAGGGGGGGGGGGGGCAGGGCCTAAAGCCCCCCATTCGAAACTCGACAGGGGCGGCAATATAAATAAGCCCAAATGCACCGGGATTGGTCATCAAAATGAATACCAGCGACGTGATCGACGCGTTTGCGACATCTGGCGCCCGACGTTTGAACATGAAACAGAAACTCCAGTGAAGTCAACGGCAAGACGATACCTTTTAATTCATGGTTAATATCCTGCTGAACATTGTATCTGAAACTGATTATAGCTCAACATTTTCCCTCAAAATTGATTCATCAAATAAGACAGAAGTGCTTGAATGACTCTATTTCAGCTATGAGCATTTGGCGCTGAAATACGCATAAACATACATGCCGCAACGAGACAGTAATTTTTTTCTAGTTGGTCATTCATTAAGGACGGGAATCGACTTATCTCTATAGATGAATGATAATTAATCGTAGTTTCCTGCTGCGGTCATCATGATGGCCGATTCGGTTTATTTTTCTTTTCAAGTGTCCTCCTTCTCTGTCTGGGACGCACTGATCCTTCCCATCTCGGTTGTTGGCTTTCTCGACCTCAGGTGTGTCCTGCCACTCCTCGCTTCCCAGTGTCATTTTTGCGAAGCGTTCATTTGATTTGATGGATTGGTTTTACGGCATTACTAATATACATATTTGTACGTGCTACATCTTATTGAACCCAGGAGTCAGATGGGGAAATTACAGCAAATTTAGGCCCTCTCCCCCAAACTGGATGTCTGGATCCGTCAGTGGCCCGATACCTGTGTCTCCGAGGACTCTCACAACTTGCGCTTGTAAAAGCCTTTACCAGTGACTGTTAGAGCCCCACACGGGCACTTCTGAGGGCCCTACGCCGCCGGCTCTGAGCCCTACCAGTGCCTCTAAGGACTCCGAGGATCCCACAATGTATTTCTGAATATATGTTTATATTTTCCGAATAAAAGTTTAGCTTTCGTTGTATTCTCGAAAAGCCGCAAAATATCCTGGATTTCGGGCAACGCGGGGGTAATGCCCCCTCCCCTCACCCTGGATCCGCCAGTATGGTCAGGTGGCCTACCATTAAAAAAAAAATCATCGTATTCGGGCAGTAAAGAAAAACAAGTGGCCTAAATCGGATGAGAAAACAGGATTTGGGGGTACCCTAGGTTTGGCTCCTTCCCTGGTTTGCCCCCCCCCCCCCCTTCCAGCGCTCAAGCCCTGGATCCGCCAGTGCATACGTTTGCACTTTGTTCTGACTGAAACATCTTGGAGACGGGACAGGCAGCGTGAACGTAGCGTCTGGCCTAAATCTCTCTTGATCTCTGAGAAAAACCCTTTGCCTGGATGGCACAGGGTGGCAATGTGGAGCGTCCAACTCCTCTATCTTTTACCATGGTCACAATCTAAGTGCATCATTGAACATAGGGCCACTTAGCATAGCTAATTTACTCATAACGAGCCTAAAGGTGGCCGCACACTAGGCCATTCGGCGGGCGGGATTCCGCAAAAACGGAATTCTTTTCGGCGTATATAATATTACTTTTTGAATAGCCAGTTAAGTGCATGGAGCCATTAATTGCGAGGAAAGAAATGACATTACGGCTTTCTTATCAAATAAAAGTCTATTTCTCGGCCACACCATCAATAGTTAGTGAGTATCAAGTTCCACAATATCGGCTTTCCGCGGTGAAGTCGCGAAAAAAGCTGAACCAGTTCAATTTTTTCGCGATTCCGCGGCTGTCCGCGCGCATGCGCACTCTGTCCGTGAACAGCTGGCTGCCGACCCTTCACAGCCACATTTTTCGTTTCGGCGGTTGGTTCGGCGTCCGCGGAGGCGTAATGTCGCCTACGGAATTTGGCTTTTGCGGAGTCCCGCCCGCCGAATGGCCCAGTGTGCGGCCGCCTTAAAGGTGTTACCATAGATAACATGAACTACCATAGATAACATGGTAGTTCATGTTATCTATGGTGTTACCTATCAATAATTTCGATGATCTAGGCATATTCAACAATTATCGTTTCACTCACCAGCTAGGCAAAGTGCCACTCCCAAAACCAGCCCGGCGAGCGCACCAGGCCATGGTGACGACATCACCACTGGTGGCGGCCCACTGCACCGCACTGACCTCGCAGTCAACAGCAGCCCTGTGGAGCTGGTATCGACCGCTGCCACCGCCCAGCGCGCGCGCAGTCGCCGCCGGACGCCAGGCTGCAGATGCCACTCGATAGATGGCGCCGCTCACCAAAGGAAACTGTAAAGATGACGCTACAAAACGAGTTAATGAAGTCCTGAGGTCAATGCGTAGTATGAAATAAAATCAGTGCCGTATCAGTATTGCATTCCTAATTTTCAGCCGATTCATGGCCCATCCACAGTCAAAAAGGGGCCGGATGACGCATGTCCACAGTACGCGCGTAGTATTATTTTAACGAGAAGCTGCTTTATTTGAGTTAGTACCTACCGTGCGTCACGCGCTGTCGCATACAAGCTTCACCAGGTCCTGAGATAACAATCTGCAACAAGTGATAGGCGCCACGTTGCTTCGCTGTCTCCCTCGTCTCAGTATCCATTGCTGCTTAGTGTTTAGGCTATCGTAATGCTTGGAGTGCTTACACGTCAACGTAGCGAGTCGAAACAGCTGACATGCACTCTTCTAATGGATCAACTGCCTACAGAGAGGTGGCACTGTTTTGAAGGAGGGTGTGGTGTAGGCGCGCAAAATGTCGCTACTTATTAATGCATTCGATTAGAGATGTTTTTATTTATTGTGGAGCGTGATTAGTCACGAGAAGTTGAAAATGTGTTTAATGTGGTTGATTCATTCCAAGGCCATATTATATTCCTGATTTTTGCTTCCTTATAACTCAGTTTTGTTTTCTCTAATACGTCTTCTCTAATTTACACATTAAATTAAAATTTATTATTACATGGCTCCTGTGTTAATTTGACATGAGATATTTTTTACTATTGCCCGACATCAGGTTACTGACCTTTCAGTGTCAGGTTACTGACCTTTCTGAAGGTGAGAAGCGGTTGCCATGTCAACGGTCAATAGTAAGTTGCTCGCGCAGTGGTGTTTGAACAAAAATTCAAATGTCGTAATTTTATTGTCGTTTTCTCAGACTGTTCAGTTTGATTTCGTGATTGGCTAGTCAAGTCATCAAGAACTGGGCCGTCATTTGAACATGTCCGTTCAAATTCCCCAATTTAATTTGTTGGAGCCGCATGAATTGGATGAGCTATTTTCATCGCGCAGGGCTCAGGGCACTAAAAAGGTGATTAAATCAGCAGAAGACGTCTTCATTGAGTTCTTGCAAGTAAAAGGCATATCTGTTGAAAGCTGCATGCACAGCAACGATGTCCTGGACAGTGGACAACGCTGTGAAGGAGTTCTTCATTACTGTAAAACCCAAGGACGGTGAACGCTACAAATCGAAGAGTCTCCACACTCTCAAGTACGGCGTGAAACAGTAGGTACCTGTTGACGTCGATGGGAAAGGATATCAGCGATGAAGGGAATATCACAGGCTGCATCTTCAACTTTAACATGTAAAGCAGCTAAGTGTGTGCCGTAGAATGTGACGTGGGTATGATTGTATATCCAATACATTCAATTGTACCATGATATTTGTGTTTGGATATTTTTATTACGGGATGAATGAGTACTAAGTAAAGATTTCGAGAGTTGGCCATGTAATAAAACGAATACTGCATGGGGGAGCGGCAATAGCAAAAATATTGCCCTCTGTAACGTCACTGTCGCCCTCGGGTGAAGACCTCCACAAGTGATATTGCCCTCGGCTTCGCCTCGGGCAATAGCACTTGTTTCGGTCTTCACCCTCGGGCGACAGTGACGTCACATCGGGCAATATTTTTTGCTATTGCCCGCTCCCCCATGCAGTATTCGTATAATGTTTGCATTAAATTTTACTTGAGTGCGTTATGTGTATTGTATTCCTGATTATGAGCCGATTCACAGCCAAAAAGGAGCCGGCACAGGAGGCTGGGGTGCACGTAGAAGCGCGTGAGATGAACCAGCCATGTACCCCTCGGATTTGACCCATTGAGGATCTGCGGAGGCTCATCAAACAGAACGTGTATAAGGGAAGGTGACAGGTCCCCTGTGACGCACAGTTGATACAGAGAATACAGCAGGTCATCCGTGACATTTACTCGGAGGCACCGCGAAAGACTATAGCGAGGCTGCCAGAGTGCGTGCACCTGGCGGCTGACAGAGGTCCGATGTCGCAGATCCACCAAGCTGAGCATGATCACAACATAATAAATGCACAATAGCACGATTTTTGTTGTTTCTGCTTGAAAACTTTCAGCACAGTAACGATTTAAACTTTGTCCAGCTTAATACTGACCACCCGTTATTTAAGACCCGACACGAGGTGTACTACATACACTTTCAACACTCTGTGTGCGCCAGAAGTGGCGCTGGCCGTCGCCTTCAGCGGGATCGCAGCCACCCTGCTGGACGGCGGTCGAACCTTCCACTCGAGGTTTAAAGCACCGCTGTAGGTGACTGCCACATCCACCTGCAACGTGTCGGCGCAGAGCCCCCTAACCGACCTGGCTCGCCGAGCCAGGCTAATCATCTGGGACGAGTATAAATAAATCCCAGATGGGACATCTGGGATTTATTTGCTGTTCTTGCAATAGGAATTGTAAACAAAAACAATCATTCAAGGCCATAGAAAGCAGAAAGCACTGCAATAATTTGTTTACTTTGACCTTGCTTTGACCAAGGCCATACATCAATATAAACATATCTTTGTTTCTTCATTAGTTTCCTTAACATAATTTTTCAGTTTTGATTTTCCTCTGTTGTTTCAAATCTTGGTTTCAAATATGATAAGAGCCTCTCAGAGAAACAACAAGCTGCCGATCTTCCGTCTCTTGGTGGAAAAGATACATGTAAGTACCTCAACCTATATCAATAGGGTGACCAAGGTGCCTCACCTCACCTTGGTTGAAAACCTCTGTGTGACGTTTGCACTAGTAATACCAACTGGAACACGTCAACTTGTTAACGGTCAAAGGTTCCCTTATGTATAAAGTTACGTAGCTATCTGTCCGTTGACATGTTAATCTAACAAATCACTTGCGGTTAAAAGTATTACCATACTCATTTCATATTTGTTACTGTATTGAAAAGAGGACATCCATGTGTTTCCCCTCCGTCTGTCTCCAATCAACAAGGTATATATTATAACATAAAGTAGGTATTCAGCAACAATGCATTTTTACGGTTTACAATGTATCAGTATGGAGTGCTTCATACCTTTTAAGTGCCTAATTCGTATTCAAAAGTTATTTCAAAATAAAAAGACAGGAAATATGATTCATATTCATACCAACGATGACCAAAACAACGGGTGATGTCAAACGTCATGCAGCTCAGAGCAACGCAGAATTTTGTGGGATATCAAGAACATGAAAAATTACTCGAGTGTAAAATGCATCGCTTTATGAAACCGATCTGCTGCATTTCTCTCCAAAAACAGCTGTTGGGCATAAAAGTCGACGTAGTAAAATTTCGGTCGCAAAATACAACCCCGTTTTCTTTATGAAACCGCTAGGGCATAAAATCCGGCAAAAACGGGTGGGAAATTGCGCCGGTTGTATTTTACTACCTTTTATGAAATCGGCCGCTGCAAGCCAGCCCCGGGGCTGCACAAGCACAAACCGCCGAGTTCGCCCAGTGACTGCTGCACCGGCGAAGGTCGTCTGCCAGAAGACGCCAACGGCGACATCCAAACGCTAAAACCTGACGAAGATATCATCATGTCCAAGTGTGAAGAAACCATCAAAGACGTTCTGAAAGCCTTGGAGGTCAACTCGGTGACCAGAGTTATCGTGCTAGGAGTCTATGACCCATCCATCCGAAGGTGATGGCTGCTGAAGGTGTGGAAGCCTACAAGACTTTAGAGAACCGCTATGCAAAGGTCACGCAAAACCTGGGCCATTACCTCGTGGACCCAGTCCGTCTACTAAGTGATGAAAGAGGTCGTAAGAGAGAGCTCTGTACACGAAAGCATGTTCAGGGAATATATTTGCTTTATTGTAGGACATAATAGCGGTTATTTGAAGACCACTACATATTATCGCTATTGTAATGTCCTTGAAGATCATACCCGTGCATACTATTTTCGTGCCATTTGGATACCATTTTTATTCCGTTGGGCAATATTATTCAATTAGATAATGGAGGCAAGGGATACAGCTCGCGAAACACCAACAGCGAGGCGCAGGAGGCTTGATAACGAGAGTAGTCAGCGTCAACGCGAAAATCATCGCCACCAGCTGCGAGACCTGTCCCGGCTGGGGTGCGAAACAGTGGACGCAAGTGAGAAGAGGGAGAGCTCGCGAGTCGCAACGACGCTGCGAGGAGGGCATACATGAACATAACCAACAACAACGATCCCAGCAAATTCAATTCAATAGCATGGGTGAAACGCTCCATCAGTCTCTGTCCCTGCCAGTGCCACTGAAACGACCTGCCGGGGCTGACCGGCGAACAGCTACAGGCGCTGCAGACACAGCTGGAGGCACTTCGGCTCCTCGTCATCGACGAAATGTCGATGGTGGGGAGAAAACTTCTGCGCGCCGTGGACCTGCGCCTCCGCCAGGCCTTCCCACGCCACTCCTCTGAGCCCTTCGGTGCAGTGAGCGTGCGTCTCATGGGAGACTTCGGACAACTGCCTCCCGTCATGGATCGACCAATGCACGACTCAAATAGCCAACATTTAGTTGGCTATTTTTTCCATATGTATAATCTTCCCTAACACGACATAATTGGCGCAAACATTTCAAAATAAAACCTTCCGACGAAGTTACTTTTGCGGTGGTTTGGTGCAAGAGGAATTGGCTAAAATCGAGTGAAGTGGGGCGAGTTTTCTGGTTAAAACTCCACATTGTTTACCTTTTCTACCCCACTATTGCAGAGAAACTGGGTAATGATTAATGACTGACGTGACGCCACGACGTTTGCAAGACAAACTACCAGCACACCGGTCCCAAAAGCACTTGTCGCCAGGTAACAACCACATGAAGACGATCCCGAAGCCCAGGTATTTGTGAACACCACTCTGAAGACAGGCGTTGCATACATCAGCAAACTGTAAGCACGGCAGGATGCGTTTCTTCTATTCAATCTCGTGAACAGTTGGACGGGTGTTCAAAAACAACGGGTGTCTCACAACCGAAAAACTGACGCCGGTCGACCAAGAGCAACGAGCTGCCTTCTCAAGCTGGGTGAATGAGAAGCTCACCGAAAACTCAAAACTTTTTGCAACAGGTGTGGTTCACAGATGAAGCGCACTTTCACCTGAACGGCACAGTCAACACCCAGAACTGCCGCATCTGGGCCTCGATTCGGCCAGACATCACCCTACAAGCCCCAATGCACAGCCCAAAAGTGACAGTGTGGTGTGCAAGGACTTCCACGGGGATCATCGGCCCTTTCTGGTTTGAAGATCGCCTCGGCACAGCGCAGTCTGTCAGCAAAGAGCGCTACGTGGAAGTTCTAGAGAAGTTCTGGAAGAGAGCAAATCATCCCGGCAGTGGCGACCAGAGCCAGCAAAGGTTTCAGCAGGACGGAGCTAGTCCCCACACCGCCAGCATGAGTCTGGAATGGCTGCAGCAGCACTTTGGACAGCACGTCATCAGCCTCAAGACAGAAAACATCTGGCCCCCTCACTCACCAGACCTGACCCCTCTCGACTTTTTGTCGACAAAAAAGACAAAAAGTTTTGTCGAGACTTTTTGTTTACAAAGTGTGAGATAATTCGTAAGATATGATATGGGCATCGAACACCAACCACTAGCATTTACAACGCTATCACATTTATTCCTAATATCTTGGTTTTCAGGTTCAACAACGACAATGGCGTGGCGGGGAGCAGCGTCGCAAGCCATATGACAACGGAAGTTGAAAAAGCAGATGCCGGTGAGGCGGAAACTGTCCGCATCGTGGCACTCGGAGACAGTCACGCGAAGAGGACAGCCGCACGTCCAGCCTCCATCCAGTAGGAACAATAACAATAGAGTGTCAGCAGAGCGGGAGCTCATACTTATTTCCGGGGCGTGGGTTAAGTGGGTTAAAGGTTCAACTCTGAGAGCACTGAACGTTAACAATATTCCGAGCGATTCCACGGCGAACAATCCCACCCAACCCCTTGGGGGTTCTCCTGTCTCTTGGAGGAAACCAAGAGGAAACGAAATGTTACAAAAAGTTGAACAACACCTCCGTCTTAGCCCTCAAATGGTTGCAAACAACTGTGCAGTGGTGGTGAATGGTACTGTCTCTTTTAACTATCATGCTTATGGACCTGTCTGTGTTTTTGTGTGTTTGGCTCGTCTTATTTGGTTACTACTGAGCTACTGACTGCCTCGTCGTGTTTATCGACGTTTGTGTTTTGTGTGTTGCAGAAAGCCGTTATAATACATTGAGTCTTGGAGCATGAGGTTCCGCCGGTACAAGTGAAAATGCACAATGCACATGGTTTGGTTGTCGTTATGATTTCAAAAGTTCTCTAAACCCAATACACGTCGTCCACTCGGCTTTCGCCGTCCTCTCTTTTGGCGGCAACGCTCTCGCCAGGCACCCCAAGCCGGACAAACCAGTAAGCCTGGTTGTTGACGTGGAGGGGGCTCGGCGCGCCTGCGTCCTAGAGCTCCGTAAAGTATTTGATCAGGTGGAGCTCGTGGAGGGGGTGAGAGCGCTGGGACCGTCCACTGGTTAGGCGCATATTCAGCGCACAATCGTTCAGCGGCTAGCGCGCTCTGAAACGTTCAATTATTTCAACTCGTCAGCGCGTGATTCGGCGCCGACCAGCCGACGAATAATCAGCTGACTGCGCTTCATCGCGCGTTCGGCGCTGAACCGCAGTCAGCGCACAGCCCATAGGCTCCAATGTTAAATTCAGCGCGTAAATGTGCGCGCCTAACCAGTGGACGGCGGCCTTCGCGACAACGGAATTGGGCTCCTCATACAAATCGTTATATAGAGACCTTGAGCTGGGACGATACTCCAGTGACACTGGCCAAGCCGTCGTGACCGTTCATACCAAATATATATCTTTCGGATAACGTACATTTCACCCCTCCCCCCCCCCTACGGGACGCGGGTTAACAAGCCAGGCACCCACCGGGCGATGTGCTTCCAGGTGCACAAATCGAAGTATCCTATCCCAAAGCTCACGTGGCTCACTCTCCCGCTCTTTCCTTTGTCGCCCTAAAAGGCGCTTTTCCTGTTACATTGCAAAGACACGCATCGCGATCGCCCGTAACCAGCCGCATTGCTTTCAACCCCGAAGCGAAGGTGCCCAGTTTAACGAAGTCATGTGCTTTTGGAAAAAAGTGATTATGAATCGCTTGCATCGCTCAGGAATGCTTCGGGACCCTTGACGGCTACGGTTGTCAATTGTGATAGAAGTGATTAGATACTATTAAAAAAAAGTCGTTAGACATTGTTGCTGTCTAATTTCATTGAAACTTGCGAGTTTTCTGTGCTTGGTTTTGCTAGAAGACTTGAAGACTCGGAAAGAACAGACACGGTGAGTTTGACGCTGCCCTGCCACGCTCGACCATCTAGCAAACTGCTAGCATTCTTGACACTTTCACACTCACAGTTTTCCTTTTCTATTGCTTTTAAGATTTTAGATTCGGCAACAACAATGGTTAGGCGGCCAATATCGTCGTCAACCATATGGAGAAAGCACATGATGCCGGCGGGGCGCGTGCTGTCCACATCGCGGCACTGGGCGACAGCCACGCCAAAAGGACAATTCGCACCCAGCCCCCTCCGGGAAAGACAACGACGCTGGCGTGAAACCAGACTGGGACTTCATCTACCCGGGGCGTGGGGCTGGGGAGCCGCCCCTTGCTGGGCACTGGAACGCCACCATGGGCTGCTGGCCCCGAAGGATCCGCTGGCAGGGCTGCTAGTCCGGTTGTCAATGAGGTCAACGAGGAGCAACCCAAGGAGGACGCCTGGAGAGCACCCCAATCCAATCACTTGCGAGCAAGGTCACCCGGGCTCAGCTTGGCACGTCGTAAGTAAAAACTGAGGCACTTCAGATGTGTTGAGCAATGGTCCTTTGCTATGTAGCATTTCTGTTTGTCGTTGGGCACTACGCACTGGTTGACCTGGGCTGGGTTTCCGGGCACTGCAGCACCGTCAGCAGCAGTGACGCGGTTCCCAGCGACAGCCTTGGCCCTGGCACTCTGGTGGCACACAATCTCAAAATGTCCTCGTTCACCATACGACCAAAAGATGGCGCCCACGGCGCGATACCTCCGAGTCGGTGTGTTGTCGACGGCCTGGCCTAAAAACTGTTTTCGCTACAATATGCTGTCTTGTACTTCACCATTTGTCGAATGGCTCAAAAGTTATGGCGGATAAAGAAGTGTCAGATGTATTAGAGACACCCTGTATAGTGTATATCTGCAAAACGGCCAGATGTGAAAAAAACGAGATGAAATCGAGACCTCTCTTCCTCCAAAGCATCGGGACCGTCATGAAAAACCCTACGCAATACCGTGCAAACGCTATCTCGGGCGTCATTTTGGTCGCCGAGACGACGGGCCTGCGGACATCATAAAACGTAAGGAAGGAGACACACCAAAAATGAAAAATCGAAATTCATGCCAATGGGGATTTCCATGGTCGGCGTCTAGGCTCGGCTGTTACAAAAAGTCGCCACCAAATTGGGTGATTGTCAATAGGGTACCTACTTGACACCAGTTACTGCAAGTGCATAGGTTGTCTCAGCCGCGACTTGGAAAAAGACGCTCTCTGGCTTAGGAAGCAGGTGATGGCTATTTTGCAAAAGACCTACCCGGCGTGCGTTTCTTCGTACTCCCTACGGCGTTGCAGAAATACTTGCATGATTCTGCAAATACGGTACAGACACCAAAAGCAAACCGCAAGCATTCCTGACACTTTCACACTCACAGTTTTCCTTCTCTATTGCTTTTAAGATTCGGCAACAACAATGTTGAGGCGGCCAATATCGTCGCCAACTATATGGAAAAAGCACATATGATGCCGGCGGGGGGCGTGCTGTCCACATCGTGGCGTTCGGCGACAGCCACGCCAAAAGGACAATTCGCACCCTGCCCCCTCCGGTAAAGACAACGACGCTGGCGTGAAACCAGACTGGGACTTCATCTACCCGGGGCGCGGGGCTGGGGAGCCCCTTGCTGGGCACTGGGAGGCCACCATGGGCAGCCGGCCCCGAAACAGCCGCTGGCAGGGCTGCTAGTCCGGTTGGCAACGAGGTCAGTTTGTACTTCATATCATTCCCTCACTGCATCAATCGGTCCCTCTCCTCTCGACTTCACGGCGAACAACCCCATCAAGTGACCTGGGGGTTGCCGTGTCCCTCGGAGAAGAAGAAATGCTATACACAGAGGAAGGACACCTCTAACACCATTCACCGTTACTTTGAAACAGGCTTGAAGGAAATGAAAGCGGCCGTCCGCAATTCCTGAGAGGGCAAGCCATAATCTGTGCGAAATGTCAAAGAAAGGAGCGAAGTGAAAAAAGTGTAGTGAAAAGATGCTTACTTTGTTTGTCAGCACCATTTCTAAAGCTATCTTACTTGTTTTTACTTTTTCAGTCTCTCTCTTTTTCATGACACACCGACCAGCCCGCGTGGAAAAGAGACATCAATATCATGGACTCAAGATCGTCCGTGTCGTGAGCCTCTAACCATAACCATCCAAACATCTTGTTACCAAGGCATCATGTGTGTTTAACTGTACTTGACCAGCTCGCGCCGTTTTGTATCTTTGCATATCTGATATAGTTTATCTTACTTCCCGTGGTTTTACCTGGTCCACCCGTGTCCAAGGTTGATGTTCGATTTGCGTGGCACATGTCGCAAATGCTTCTCAGTAGCTGAATGCGTAGTACCTTTGACACTGGCCCCGTGTTCGTCGAGGCGGCGCATTCACGAGGAAACGACGATGGTCTCTCCCTTGAGAGCAACCGTGATCTAACGACGAAAAAGACTGGATGCTGATTAGCAGATACCGCTAGCGTTGGCTTTCCTGCAGTAAATCTCGGCCTTTTTATCAGACTCCAATTAATAAAACTAGTTATTAACCCGACTGTTTCAGAGTCGACAGAATAGCCTAAAGCCTCGTATTTTCGACATTTTGTGCTGAAAAAGCCATCACTTGAAATTGTTATTTCGTTCACATTCATTTCTATCCTACAGTTTTGCCTTTGCTGTCGATGACAAGCAAGCATGACTGTGGTCGATTTCTGTCGCAGAGTACTCTCAAGTGATATCTGGAAATAGCTGTGGTTGTTGATCCTGAAGTTCGCAACACCACCTCATGTTCCTTTGAGTGGACTTGCGTAAAAACGTGTTTACGCACCAGCTCCTGACTATAATGCGCTGATTTTCTTCTGGGTCAGTATCACATATGCTCTAGACTGGAGGAAACGGCGAACGAAGGTGCGTGTCCTCGGCCAAGCAGCCCAACAAAGCTTCGCATGGGTCAGAGTCGGTGGTGGTCGCGTCAGTGGCGGTGGGGTGTCCCCAAATGGCATTGTCGACAGGAACGGCCACGGTAGCCTCGTCGGTGGCGGGTGGAGTGCCCCATTAAACTATGGATGGGAACGGACAAGGCGGGCGGGCCGGGTCCGGTGGCGGTGGCGGTCGCGCTACCCTCAACGGAGTGGGGCTCGCTGGCCGGGTGTCACGCGTTGGAGAGGACGCGGCACTGACTGACGTCGGCGGCAGCCGGGGGATGGCGGCTGGTGGTGCTGCAGTGGGTGGAGACGACCATATGACCGTGCAGCATCATATGGTCGCCTTCATAGGCGACCTACACGCCGTCCATCCCTCTCGGACGACCTGCGGCTGGAAGGCACCTGCGGCTGGCTCTTTGTCAGCTTCGAGAGCGACGTGAGCACAACTCGTTTACGTCTAGGAACTCACTTAGATGCTGACCTCCGGTGACTCCACAGTCAGGACAGCGAGCTCTTTATATGCGCCGTCCACGCGGCTTTCGCCGTCATCTCTTTTCGCGGCAACGCGCTCGCCAGGTATCCCGAGTCGGCCCGACCCGTCAACCTGGTTGTTGACGTGGAGGGGGCTCGGTGAGCCTGTGTCCTAGAGCTCCGTAAGCTGTTTGACCTGATGGAGCTCGTGGAGGGGGCTCGAGCAATGGTTCTCAGCGTCGCCGCCCCGTATGAGGGTCACGTCCCGAGGGACTAGCAGCCGTCAGGACTGGCGATGGCCTCTCCAGAATCCAGATCACCAGTTTTGTGATCTTGAGAGGCTCGTAGAGGTTGACAATACATTATGGGATTTTTGTCCGGAAAAATAGTTTTGTGGAAGAATTGCTCATGATAAAGTGCAAGATTGCTCGGTGCGGTTAGATGCCGAAGAATATTTGAAGATGACGGCGTAGATTCAGGATCAATCTATCCAACTGGTGCCTGAGTATGTCGGATGCCTAGAGAAATGCTATTTTAAAATTGTTGCACGAGAAGCGGGATGTCCTTTACAACACCATAACTCATTTAGAACGTAGAAAGTTGGTAATGAAACCAACATATTCGAAACACGCATTCCTTTCTGACCAATATACACCCAAAATATTACCGAAAAGTCCACAACCTTTGGTGAAAATGACTCATGCATACAAGCGTGTTTTGTTAAAGTTAAGTGTAAGATCCGACGAAATCGGCTTGGTGGTTACGCCGCTCAACGCCACCGCCGGGAACGGATGGCCTAGGCTGGGCTAGGCGTGAGGCTCAGAGAGCAGCACACGTTGAACATGAGTGACAGCGGCGGGCTGACATGCCCAACGAGGTACGTGACGCGGAATTGGCGGCGAACGCGAGGGGTTATATGGAAGAGCGCCGCAGAGCCGACTGGGCTAATCCAGCCGCCTGTGACCGCCGACTCTGTGCTGCCCGGTCGCCAGCCGGTGGCCAGGCTTGACACAGAATTAGAGCCAGAAATTATTTGAATCTGATGACCCGTGGTCGCAATGTTATTCTTGTGGTCAATTTAATTGAAACATAGTAACATATGAGCAATGAACCTCCCGCTATATTTCAGAATTTTCTTATATCTAGGGCATGCTTTTAAATATGCTTCGCAAGAGCATCTCCTTAAATTTGGCTGAGCCGCTTAGCATCAAGCCAAAAGAATGAAATGGAGTGTTTCCTAACGTGCTCGAGTAATCGGGCTACATCTTCGAAGTGAATATGTGAAAGTAACCATGTGTGAAAGTTCAAGTAAACTTTTCTGCTTCCAGCTCACCCTCCGGGGACGCAATACGCCGTTTCATGGTCCACTTCAGGGAGCAAGACTCTGTATTAGTGTATTGTATTGCATTGTACTTAGACTTAGAGACATGTTAGTGTGGAGAGCAAATAGATATTATAGGATTAAATTGGACTTACTCCACAAGAGAATCGTTTTCGGTCGGAGCTTTCGACATGTATTACATGTCCTCTTCAGCGAAGGTCGGTAATCGGGGCGAAAATAAAACGTTCGGGTCGAATCGAATCGCACAAGATGTCGGTGAGCTGCGCAGAGTTATTTCAGGCCGCTTGAATTATAAAATAAGCAAGCCTGAAACACGTGACGACAATAAGAGTACACTCAATGAGAACATCTACCAAAAAACACGAACGCATACCACACTAATAAAATCCTAAAAAATAAGAAATCAATACATACTATCTCGGTACAGAAATATAAAACGTTATACATACCTATAAATACCACAAAAGTTAAAAACTACAAAGATGCTAAAGCAGGTGGGGTACAAAAGTGTAAAGAGATCAATATAAAAAACACTATCACACGATATAAATGTTTAACACACTATAAAACTACTGGCAAACACGACGAATTATTGGCTGCCAGCGGTCTTGCAGCAGCGCACCTGAGTTTCTGTTCACATTCGCATCATTAGGCGACACCAAGACGGCCTCACGCCGTCCCACAGTCCGGATGTACGCCGACTCGAGCAGCAGTCGCATCTGGTAGTGGCTGGCTCGATTTAGTACCTTGACCTCATCGAAGGCAGGTGAACAATCCCTGTGAGCACTGAAGGCCGATGCGTTGGCTCTCGAGCGAAATGCTCCAGTCCAGCTCTCCCGGTGTTCTCTGACTCTGGTTCCCAGCTCACGGTCTGTCTCGCCGATGTAGACCACAGGATCACCGTCAACTTGGCAGGAGCACTCGATCTTGTAGACCACGTTGCTCTCCTGCAGCTTCGGCAAGTGGTGCTTGGCTTTACTGCAGAGCAATGATCCGATGGTCAGCGACGGCTTGGAGACCAGCTGGATGCCGATCTTGCTGGCTTCCCGCTTGAGCTGGTAAAAACAGGAGCCAGCGAACGGGACTGACACTCTGACAGGCGCAGCTGGTGACCAGAAAGCGCAAGCGGATCTCAGACTGAAGGCCAGGGCTCTACCGTCACCACCAAGCTCGACCTCACCAGCTGCGCCTGTCAGAGTGTCAGTCCCGTTCGCTGGCTCCTGTTTTTACCAGCTCAAGCGGGAAGCCAGCAAGATCGGCATCCAGCTGGTCTCCAAGCCGTCGCTGACCATCGGATCATTGCTCTGCAGTAAAGCCAAGCACCACTTGCCGAAGCTGCAGGAGAGCAACGTGGTCTACAAGATCGAGTGCTCCTGCCAAGTTGACGGTGATCCTGTGGTCTACATCGGCGAGACAGACCGTGAGCTGGGAACCAGAGTCAGAGAACACCGGGAGAGCTGGACTGGAGCTGTTCGCTCGAGAGCCAACGCATCGGCCTTCAGTGCTCACAGGGATTGTTCACCTGCCTTCGATGAGGTCAAGGTACTAAATCGAGCCAGCCACTACCAGATGCGACTGCTGCTCGAGTCGGCGTACATCCGGACTGTGGGACGGCGTGAGGCCGTCTTGGTGTCGCCTAATGATGCGAATGTGAACAGAAACTCAGGTGCGCTGCTGCAAGACCGCTGGCTGCCAATAATTCGTCGTGTTTGCCAGTAGTTTTATAGTGTGTTAAACATTTATATCGTGTGATAGTGTTTTTTTATATTGATCTCTTTACACTTTTGTACCCCACCTGCTTTAGCATCTTTGTAGTTTTTAACTTTTGTGGTATTTATAGGTATGTATAACGTTTTATATTTCTGTACCGAGATAGTATGTATTGATTTCTTATTTTTTAGGATTTTATTAGTGTGGTATGCGTTCGTGTTTTTTTGGTAGACTTTCTCATTGAGTGTACTCTTATTGTCGTCACGTGTTTCAGGCTTGCTTATTTTATAATTCAAGCGGCCTGAAATAACTCTGCGCAGCTCACCGACATCTTGTGCGATTCGATTCGACCCGAACGTTTTATTTTCGCCCCGATTACCGACCTTCGCTGAAGAGGACATGTAATACATGTCGAAAGCTCCGACCGAAAACGATTCTCTTGTGGAGTAAGTCCAATTTAATCCTATAATATGCATTGTACTTACTTATCGTGGCAAGTCGATCCATCCGAAAATGGTTATTATTGGCTGCCGAGTCACGTGAAACGAATGAGGCGGGCACAACCTTACACACAACACACACGCGTCACATTTGCACACATTTACATTTGCGCCACCGCGCCGCTACACACAGGCCGGGTCGCCGTGTTGCTCACGCAGTAGGACCTTCCGATATTCTCTCCGAAAGAGTCTGTGACCAAGATTGCGCAGCGCTGGAGGCAGAGCGTTATGCTGCGATACAGTGGCGTATAGGAACCGGCGGCGCTCGGATTTCGTTCTAATCACGGGTAAATCGAGCAAGTCGGACTGACGCGTATCACGCCCATGCACGCTGCCTCGCGACACAATCGCGTTGGATAGGGCTTCGGGCTCTCCTGCCTCGAGAATTTGAAAAAAAACATTGAGTTTGCAAAACAGAAACTCCAGTGGTACGGGGATTCTGAATTTGCGGTGGCAGCAAGGCCGTATGGTGACAGTACCTGTTGGACGAGTCTTGACTCTTGTTGTATGCGATTTCGTCATAACGTTTGAGGATGACAACTTCATTTTTGGCGAATTACCTACCTGTGCTCCGGCGTCCGAGTGTTTCGTCCGCTGACGAATATGAATTTCGAAACGGACAACAGCTTCCGGTAATGGCGACATTAAGTGAAATACTTCGCCTTAAAACATGCTTAGTCATACCAGCCAGCGTCATTGAATGTTATTCAAGGAAACATTCACTTTCCTCGCACTCTAGGTGTATAGCAACAGCGTTTGAACCTACTTTTTGCCCGCTGGTGGTTCTGGATCATTGCTGGGATGAAGCACGATTTAAAATGTTGTTGACAAGAATTCTATTATAAATTATAATATACACTTTGCTTTGACAAGTTTCTCAATTTCATGTCTACTATATACATAAATGTCATTTCAAACTCAATGCAACACTGGTGAGAATGTGATAGTGTTGACCAAATGTATGTACTTTCAGTAGTGAAACAACGGAACCAGTTGCTGATGACGTCACTGCAGCATCAAGAAAGAAGCCTGTCGGCAAAGTACTGGTGGTCCAGCAGGCGACCTATCAAAGGCTGCGACAGCTTCAGAAACGCCCCAAGTGTGCCACTGTTGCAGGCACTGTCTCCTACATGGCTAAAAGGTTAGTAGCAAGCAGTGATGATGTGATGGGCCTATAGCCCAAACCTTGTGTTGCCTGTTGGATTGTAAGACCCATTCAAGCATCATTGCATTAATATTGGTTAGGTAAGAGATTGTTGGTCTGGGTCGCACACAGTTGAGTACGCGGTGGCAGCCCGGCCTCGTGATTGTGGCCGCCTGATGGGTAATGCTGCACTCCCCTACAGAAGGCTAGCCCTCGGGAAACACACCATCGAGCCCAGCAGCTGGCTGTTTTTGGGACAGACATGTTCTGACTAGCAACCTTCCCCGCTTACTGGCGACAAGCCAGTCAAGATAGCCGGGAGATGAGAGACAGGCAGGCCTACCTTGAGAGTATCCTATTGATAAAAATAAATTGCTAAAATTGCCTACCTTGGCAGTGTTCAAGGGATTTGGTGTTGTTGTGCACTTACAATGCAAGAGTATTGTCATTACCAAAGCACAACTGTGGCACAACTGTGCTATTATACTGCTCACATCACACATTTCCTTTCAGGCATTAAGGTTTGTAGCGAAAGTTGAATCTATTTTACGACGCGTGAAATTGCGCACGAGATGTGAAAACAAGAAATGATAAATAGTTCGTGTTACAAATCTGCAGTGATGCCAGTTTAAAATTGTGTAAATATTTGTTTTTCGTTATTCAGGCTTCTAACATCTGGAGCAGCAGGAGGAACCCAAGGAGGACGCCTGGAGAGCACGCCAATCCAATCACTTGCGTGCAAAGTCACCCGGGAGAAGCTTGGCACCCCGTCAGTAAAAGCTGAGGCACTTCAGATGTGTTGAGCAATGGTCCTTTGCTATGTACCATTTCTGTTTGTCGTTGGACACTACGCGCTGGTTGACCTGGGCTGGGTTTCCGGGCACTGCAGCACCGTCAGCAGCAGTGACGCGGTTCCCAGCGACGGCCTTGGCCCTGGCTCTCTGGTGGCACACAATCTCAAAATGTCCTCGTTCACCATACGACCGACAGATGGCGCCCACGGCGCAATACCTCTGAGTCGGTGTGTTGGCGACGGCCTGGCCTGAAAACTGTTTTCACTACATTATGCTGTCTTGCACTTAACCATTTGTCGAATGGCTCAAAAGTTATGGCGGATAAAGAAGTGTCAGATGTATTAGAAATAGAGACACCCTGTATAGTGTAAATCTGCAAAACGGCCAGATGTGAAAAAACGAGATGAGATCGAGATCTCTCTTCCAAAGCAACGGGAACGTCATCAAAAATCCTACACAATACCGTATAAACGATGATTATGGGCGTCATTTTGGTCGCCGAGACGACGGGCCTGCGGACATCATAAAACGTAAGGAAGCAGATACACCAGAAAGGAAAAACTTCGAAATTCACGCCATTGGTGATTCTCATGGTCGGCGTCTAGGCTCGGCTGTTGCAAAAAGTCGCCACCAAATTGGATGGTTGTCAACGGGTTACCTGCTAGACAACAGTTACTGTAAGTGCATATGTAGGTTGTCTCAGTCGCGATATAGAAAAAGACGCTCTCTGGCTTCGAAAGCATAGTCAACAACAATGACGAGGCGGCCAATATGGTCGCTAATCATATAGAGAAAGCACATATGATGCCGGCGGGGCGTGTGCTGTCCACATCGTGGTGCTTGGCGAAAGCCACGCCAAAAGGACAGTTCGCACCCAGCCCCCTCCAGGAAAGACAACGAAGCTGGCGTGAAACCAGACTGGGACTTCATTTACCCGGGACGCGGGGATGGGGAGCCCCTTGCTGGGCATTGGGAGGCCACCATGGGCAGCCGGCCCCGAAACAGCCGCTGGAAGGGCTACTAGCCCGGTTGTTAACGAGGTCAGTTTGTACTTCATATCATTCCTTCTCTGTATCAATGTCTCTCCATCTCTCGTCTCGCCTTCACGGCGAACGACCCCACCAAGTAACCTGGGGGTTGTCGTGTCCCTCGGAGGAGACGAAATGCTATACACAGGGGAAGGACACCTCTAACACCATTCACCGTTACTTTGAAACAGGCTTGAAGGAAATGGAAGCGGCCGTCCGCAATAGCTGTGAGAGGCAGACGCAGCATTACAATCTGCATCTGGTCGCACCATCTCAGGTGCCAGCAATGCCACAGGACGAGCCAGCTGTCCAGACTTCACCGGTCACCATAGAGCAGACGGCCGATGATGATGGTGGTTGGATTATAGCTCAGGGACGTGGTGGCCGCCAGAAGCAGCGTGCACATGACCAGCCTATGCTAGGTAGTAAGCAAGGCTGTGCACCTGAAGCTGCTGTCAAGGGTCCCAGTGATTTAGTCACTCATAATGAAAGGAAACAGGCTGTCGGTCGTCCAAAGAAACGCAAACGTGTCTTTAATTTTCCCTCTAAAAGTGACATCAACGATGAACATGCAGGTTCGGCAGGGCATCCAGCTCCTGAGGACGCAGATGTGCCAGTGACCGGTTCTGAAACCATGCCGGTCGTACCACTTGGCACAAATGACGGGGAAAATGGGCGCCCTGCAAAACACTGTACGGAGTGTGACACTGCAATCAACGCAGCTGCCAAAAAGGCACGCGTTGGACGTCCAAAGAAACGGCGTCCACCACCGCCCTCATCAAAACGTGTTGTCCCAATGGAACTACATGTAGCACACACAATGGAAGTAGCTCCTGAGAACACCGCTCTTTCGGTTGAAACGGACTCTACTAAGACACGTCAGCTAGAATCTCATGTTACGGAAAGAGGCGCTCAGCGTCGTCGTGGTCGCCCGTGGAAAAGTACAACTTTCCAAAAAGGATATCACTACTAACGCTATTGTTTCTCAGGCTATTGAGACAGTGGGTAAGGAATCCGGTTAATCATTCATTGAACCAGTGGCAATTTTATGCAATGAACCTGTACTGCAGTCGCCACTGGCTGATGACGTGACTGGCCGTGATGTACAAGGATGCATGCCATCTCCGGCTAGCTATATGCAGTCAGATTCAGACATCGAGAGGGCTTCCACATTAACGCGTGCAATACTGGATGACTTCGTGGATAAGTCTTCGTATATTGTTGTCTATGACAGTGTGTTAACTCTCAGCTCACCAGGTGACAGCAATTTAATCGGACCCTGGTTGTACCGAGACAGTACCAAAGTCGTTGTGACTTACCTTATTGGTGATCAAGGTGAAAAACGACAAATTAGCCTTTGCAACTCAAAGCAACGTGGTTTTCCTGCTCAATCGCGAAGCGGACAGTTACGCTACAACTTTTACTCATGGCTCCATTTTAAGGACATGGTAAAAGAATATGGCGTTACAGAAGCCACTGAGGACGAGGAACTGTTCCACAAAACGCTCCGCCTTGTGGATCTTTTCTACTCCAGACATCCACGTCGGGCGAAGGAGGAAGGCCTACAGCCTCACCGGGGTCCGCAGACTTGGGACCGACATAATCTCATCCGGCTGCACTACTACCGTAAGGGCTGGTATACATTTTACCGCTTCGTGTGATTATATATATTGTTATTGAGCTGGGACGGATTCATCTGATATAAGATTATTCAAATCAGCAGCTATTTGGGTAGCTTTAGCTGGTGATTTGAATAATCTTGTATCAGATTTTACCGCTTCTCTACCCTTCGTGAGATATTCATATCCAGACACAGAGCTGATCGCTGGGCCGAGTTTCAGGCCAACCCCTGGTCGGAGACACTCTCAGACGAGCATTTCGAACTTCTGCTTCGAGATGTTCATTATAAGCTAAGACAAAACCATGCAAAGTACACTCATCTATTGGAAACCTTCGCCGGACCACAGTGTCACGAAGATCGCGGCAACGCCACTCGCGTTCAGTACAACGTAATGTTCGTCACTCGTTCCGCCACGTCAGGTAGGCGTCAACAGCGAAGGCCGGTGGCGCAGGCACCGCCTCAGCGCACTGCAGCCCCTGCCACTGCAGACGTCAGTGATCTCACATCGTTCTGTCTCCGTTCTTGTGTCGATTGCGGCACACTGCGTGCTATTGATGACAGAGCTGCGTTTAAGTATCCGCTCGGTCATTACACCTATGGTGGTGTCCAGCACCGAGTTCGATTCACTTGTGACCGGCTGATCGGCATCACGTGTGACACTCCGCCAGACTTTGTGACCTGCACCGCGGAAGACAAACCGTCCACCTGGGTGGCAATGGGCGCTCGGACGGCGGGTGACGCGTTGCCACCACCGGCAATGCAACTTCGCTCGTTACGTGTGCTGGACGCGTCTGATCACACGGAGGAGACTGAGGTTATGGCCAGCTATCATTATCGTGGAGATGACAGAGCTGCTGAATTGACTGGTCGTCGTGCCGTACTGACCCGAACGTCGAACAGTGGCGTCGTCACACTGGGCACGTAGGCGAAGCGCAGACGCTTCCGTCCTATTTCTAGCAGTCATTTCACAGCCGGTCGATTCACCGTTGACAGTCCGCGAGAGGCCAAGTGCTGCCAGGCGTGGCATGATCCGCTCGACACTGATTCTGAGGATCCGTCGGTCGAGCTTGAGTTCTCCAATTTACAGGTACTACGTGACATCCATGCCCTGTACAATGCGCTTCGCCGTGTGCGTTGCATCAAATGCAACCAGCAGCCGCCCGGGTTGCCTTATCCCGACTATCAGCTCCAGGTGCGTGAGCGCGGTCGCATGATTGATTTGTCGCCGGAGAGCGTTGTTTTTGGCGCCGTATCACGCTCGTCACTGCTGCGTGAAGGCGGACGTTGCACGGTTACGCAAGACCCCGAATTCAGGGGTGCCAACGGTACCGTTTTCACTGACCGAGACGTCACGGGCTTTTGTACAGCATGCTCGTCAGCATATGAGGTTGATGCCAACAACATTGTACCTCGGCCGCTGGTGTCGGACATGAATCAATTACGTCCAGATCCCAGCGACGTCGGCGACTTTGTCGGCAGCGCCGAGTGGCCTGTTGCCTCCCAGCCAGCGCCAAGTGCATCGGCTGGAAACAACAATGCGCCAGAGGACGACAGTGATGAGCCAGAGCCGACGCACATCAGCCTGTTCTCGGCAGAAAATCTGGTAGCCACTGATGTATGCTCAGACGAGGCGTATCATCAGTTTGTTAAGTCATGGACACCCGCTGAGACAATGGTGCTGCGGCCAGTGCATCTGGTTGTCAGCGTGCTGCGTTTGCGTGCCAACCAGGTTCCGTTCTGCAAGCACGGCACCATTTCCTATCCGCTGAAGGACGCCTGCCGGGCGCGGAATTTAACATGGTATGATTTTGAAAGGCTGCCATTCGTTGTGCTGGTGCAGAGCAGACGAGACGGTACGTCGGCCGAGGCCATGGTAAACATGCAGACCATACTGAGGGCCAAGCACTTTATGGAACGCACCATGGAGTGTAAATACAACCCACGGCAGACGCGTCCATTCTATCGCTTTGTCGGCGAACAATGGATGCAATTTTCAAACGAAAACCTGTCAGCTCTGCAGCGGCGGCTGTCCGAGCCGGACCGGCCGAGCACGCCTGCCGGTCTTCGTGTCGTACTGACCAGCGACATTGACGCCCGTGCAGACAAGGTGTTGCGGTTTAACGAGTTCTGTAATTGGCTAGAGTCTGGCTTCACCATGGCCGACGAGCTGTGGAAAAGCTTCCGGCTGTCGCGCAGCGGAGAGGGTGCCGACACTACAGAGGCTGGCCAGGATGACTTATGGGAGGTCATTGAGAACTTTGTGGTGGGTCAGGCGGTCGATGCGGCTGCCGACCGCCACAACGGAGAGAAGCACGAGCGACGCACAGATGACGACGACGAATCGGACTCCGATGAAATTGACGTCACCATGCGTCACGTTTTCAACTGTGCCGTCGTTAACGGCTGGCTTCTGCCCACCGCCGTCGACGGAGACGATGTTGACTCGACCGGCGAACCAAGTAGCGTCCTGTTACGCTGTTGTGAAGAGCTGGATATGCTTGGTCGCGAGTTCGGCAACGATGAGGGCGTCCGCGCTGGCGGCATTTCTGCCGGTGCCGTCTGCAGGCCGCAGAGTGAACGTCCCGAAGACATTCGCCGACAGGTTATCGCGCGTTCTGCGCTTCTTCACATACCCATGCCAGGAGCCGACCGGGAAAATCCGCTGCCCGAGTCAACGCCCGGCTACATGTAGATGGCTTTCCCAGAGGTGTTTCGCTCAGGTGACGCCGATCCGCACCAGGATCGTAAGGTCAGCATTCGTCAGCCAGTCACCTCCTGGCAACAGAACTGGCTGCACTGGATGTCGCGTCAGCCCGAGGCGGAAGGCAACGTTGACTTTCAGTTCGTTGTCAGCAACCAGCTGAGTCGTGATAAGACCGGCCAGGAGGCCAATGTTGCCATCAGAACGACCGATTTTCCAGACGGGTTGCCGACCAAGGAGCAACTGGAAAACGACCCGGCGCTGTGCAAAAAGCTTGCTCAGTCGCTGCTTTGTCTACGCTCAAAATTGGAGGATTCTGACGGGTACTGGCGAATGCAAAAGCAGGACGCCATCGGCATCGCTCGCTACCTTGAGAGCCCTCTGCCGTGGCGGTCTAATGCAATCCCCATGGAGGTTTACCTGTGGCAGACACGAGCCGTTCCGTACAATCATCATCCGGCCATTCATCGGCTGTGTGACAACGCCGCCGTGAATGAGGCGCTCAGTGACGAGCGCTATCTCCATGCACGGCTAGCCAACACGCTGCGACATCCCGCCATCGTGGCGTGGATGTCGGCGCTGATTGGTCAGCTGGACACGTTGGCACTATATGTGGCACAACACTCTGCAACATACTTCCTGGTGCGCTCTGAGTGGGGTGCTAACGCCAACCCACACATTTACCGTCACGTGATCAGTGAATCGTTCTCACGATTCCTACACCAGCTTCAAACCTCTTTGAAGCACAAGGTGGCAGAGATCGAAAAAAAATTTGCGGGTGGAAGACCCCACTTTGGAGAGTGATGCTTCGCGCTGCACTCTTGAGACGCGCGTGAGCGCGGCCTGGCGTGACTGTCAACAAGAGTATGTCAGGCACATCAGTCGCTGCTACACCAACTGGAATGCCGGCTTCACAAAAGACGGCGAGCGCACCTTTGACTTTGCCTACGATCGCAAAACAACCGTTTGCCGTGCTAGCATGGCCGTCCAGCTGGACGACGCGCTGTCAACTGGCGACTTTGCCGCCATTGACGAGTGCTATGTGCGTGTCATCAACGGCACGCTGCGACACACGGGCCACAGCGGACGCGGAGACGCGCCGTCTGCTAAAGACGGGTGTGCCGTGCGGCGACAGGTCGTGGACAAGGCAGGAGTCATTCATATTTTACATCTTACATCATGTGGTTTCCAATAGGTAAGCAATGGAAAAAAATATGCATGTCACTCAAGTACAGTAATGTGCGAAACATTCAAACTCACTTGGAAAGTAACACTGAGGCCGGTTGGTGTAAAGGCCGATGCAAGAACAAGTAACAACACAAGAGGGGCTGGCTCAGGAAAAGAAATGCCTGGAGCTACAACAGGGAAGAGAAGTGTACACGTTTACATGGAAACACGTCTGAAATTTATCAAATACCCGAGACTCCAAAGGCTGACAAGGCAGCTTGTCGCTCAAACTTGAAACCATCGAAGGAAGAATAACGACATCAGGGAAGAAAGGTAAAAAAAAAAAACGCATAAACACCTACTCGGTTTATTATTCGGAAACACTGCTGACGTCAGCAGCTCATATCAAATCAAAGAAAAAGGGGGAAAATGAAAGGATGGGAACAAAAATGAAGTGAACAAAGCAATGTGATAACCTGAGTCACACATTCAATGTATGACACTATGAAGTGGAAACTAGGCCAGGAATAAAACAACACAAGTCATAACCAATCAAAATACGGAGGAGAAACGTTTTCTTCCAACTGTGTCGCAAAAATTGTGCTTTGGATGTGATAAAATGGGCGCAACAAGATAGCTAGCACCGCTGGCGTATGACTTCAGCATATGTATGTATGCATGCATGTCACACGCTAATAGCATATTTGCCCGCAGTGTTTGTGTGATCAGCAGAGGTCTCTCGCAGCTCACTAAATGCCTTTTAAAAAATAAAACAAAAACAGGTTCCACTCACCTTGGTGTCACCACTTCGCTACATGGTACTTTATAGTAGGTAGCATATAAACTGAAAAAGACAAGCATATTAGCATAGTGGCGCACTAAAAACAGCAAGATCATAGCCACAGCACAAGAAAGGAAACACTTGATATTCCTATTATCATAGATAACATGAATCATGATTGATGTTATCTATGCTATTATCCATCACCCCCAATGGAAAGGCAAGCTAAGTCTATTGAATGCTCTTGCTCAGTTTCTGTCTTTTAGCTTAGTGTCTTTTGCATGCCAAGAAAATTGTTATTTTGATGCGGTTTTGTAAGCCCCACCGTTGCAGAGACGCTTGCATGATTCTGCAAATAGGTACGGACGCCAAAAGCAAACCGCTAATATGTTTAACACTAACACACTCACAGATTTCTTTCTCTATTGCTTTTCAGATTTAACAACAACAGTGGCGAGGCGGCCAATACCATCGCAAGACGCAAACTCACATGGAGAAAGCTCATATGATGTCGGCGGGATGCGTGCTGTCCACATCGTGGCACTGGGCGATAGCCACGCCAAAAGGACAGCCCGCGCCCAGCCCCCTCCAGGAAAGACAACGACGCTGGCGTGAAACCAGATTGGGACTTCATCTACCCGGGGCGCGGGGCTGGGGAGCCGCCCCTTGCTGGGCACTGGAACGCCACCATGGGCTGCCGGCCCCGTAGGATCCGCTGGCAGGGCTGCTAGTCCGGTTGTCAACGAAATCAACGAGGAGCAACCCAAGGAGGACACCTGGAGAGCACCCCAATCCAATCACTTGCGTGCAAGGTCACCCGGGATCAGCTTGGCACGCCGTAAGTAAAAGCTGAGGCACTTCAGATGTGTTGAGCAATGGTCCTTTGCTATGTAGCATTTCTGTTTGTCGTTGGGTACTATACGCGCTGGTTGACCTGGGGCTGGGTTTCCGGGCACTGCAGCACCGTCAGCAGCGATGACGCGGTTCCCAGCGACAGCCTTGGCCCTGGCTCTCTGGTGGCACACAATCTCAAAATGTCCTCGTTCACCATACGACCGACAAATGGCGCCCACGGCGCAATACCTCTGAGTCGGTGTGTTGGCGACGGCCTGGCCTGAAAACTGTTTTCGCTACATTATGCTGTCTTGTACTTAACCATTTGTCGAATGGCTCAAAAGTTATGGCAGATAAAGAAGTGTCAGATGTATTAGAGACACCCTGTATAGTGTATATCTGCAAAACGGCCAGATGTGAAAAAAAACGAGATGAGATCGAGATCTCTCTTCCAAAGCAACGGGACCGTCATGAAAAATCCTACACAATACCGTATAAACGCTAGCACGGGCGTCATTTTGGTCGCCGAGACGACGGGCCTGCGGGCATCATAAAACGAAAGGAAGCAGATACACCAGAGAAGAAAAACTTTGAAACTCATGCAATTGGTGATTCCCATGGTCGGCGTCTAGGCTCGGCTGTAACAAAAAGTCGCCACCAAATTGGGTGGCTTTCAATGGGTTACCTGCTAGACGCCAGTTACTGCAAGTGCATTGGTTGTCTCAGCCACGACTTAGAAAAAGACGCTCTTTGGCTTCGGAAGCAGGTGATGGCTGTTTTGCAAAAGACCTTCCCGGCGTGCGTTTCTTCGTACTCCCTACCGTTGCAGAAATACTTGCATGATTCTGCAAATACGGTACAGACACCAAAAGCAAACCGCTAGCATTCTTGACACTTTCACACTCACAGTTTTCCTTCTCTATTGCTTTTAAGATTCGGCAACAACAATGTTGAGGCGGCCAATATCGTCGTCAACCATATGGAAAAAGCACATATGATGCCGGCGGGGGGCGTGCTGTCCACATCGTGGCACTGGGCCACAGCTACGCCAAAAGGACAGTTCGCACCCAGCCCCCTCAAGGAAAGACAACGACGCTGGCTGGCGTGAAACCAGACTGGGACTTCATCTACCCGGAACGCGGGGATGGGATGGGGAGCCCCTTGCTGGGCACCGGGAGGCCACCATGGGCTGCCGGCCCCGAAACAGCCGCTGGCAGGGATGCTAGTCCCGTTGTCAACGAGGTCAGTTTGTACTTCATATCATTCCCTCTCAGTATCAATGTCTCTCCCTCTCTCCACTCGCCTTTACGGTGACCTGGGGGTTGTCGTGTCCCTCGGAGAAGACGAAATGTTACACACAGGTGAAGAAAACATCCGTGTTAACTCGGAAGTGGTTGCAAATTACTGTGCAAAGCCACTTAGATGGCTGGCAGTAGATGCGTACAGGCCATTAGCTTACTGACCTTACGAGCGGTAAGAATTAATTCCCGGTAACAATTGCAACCACAAAGCAATTGTGGAGAAGATCATGATAAAACTTGTGTTATGCAGACGCCAGACACACACGCAGAAAACACCACCGTTACATTGAGACAAGTATGACAAAAATAAGCGACCATCCGCCAATTCCTGGAGGGGCAAGCCATTATCTGTTCCAAAAACCAAAGAAACGAAGGAAACGGCGAAGGAAGAGTGTAGTGAAAACACGCATGGTTTATCAGCACCTCTTCAAAAGTTATTTTTACTTGCTTTTTTACTTTCTTCCAGTCCCTTTCAACACACACCGAACAGAAAGCGAGGCGGCGCATCCACGAGGAAACGAAGATGGTCTCTCCCTTGAGAGCAACCGTGATATTACGACGAAAGCGACTCGATACTGATAAGCGGACAGCGCTAGTAATGGCTTTCTTGGAGTCAACCTCGGTATCACTTTAGAAGGCTTTCATTCAAAACACTATTAACCCGACTCTTACAGAGTTGACAGGGCAGCCTGAAGTCTCGTAATTTCGGCGTCATTTTGTGCCGAAATAGTTATTATTTCAAAGAAAATATTTTGCTGACTTTTACTTATATCTTACCGTTCTGCCTTTGCTGTCAGTAACAATCCAACATACCTGTGATCGATTTCTGTCGCAGAGTACTGAAGTGATGTCTGGAAATAGCTGTGGTTGCTGATCCTGAAGCTTGTAAGAGCACCGAAAGCTTTGTCCTTTCTTTACGTGTACTTTGAAAGCACCTGACTCTGAATCCATAATGTGCTGATTTTCTACTGAGTCAGTATCATTTGTGCTCTACACGGCTGAAGAAACCGGTGGAAGAGGGCGAGGGAGTGTGTCCTGCGGCCAAGCGGCCCGCCAAGGCGTCGCATGGATAAGACGGCAGTAGCTCGTGGCGGTCTAGGAACTGACTTAGATGCCGACCTCCGGTGGCTCGACAGTCAGGACAGCGAGCTCTCATCCATCCAGACTTTGCCGTCATCGCTTTCGGCGGCAACGCGCTCGCCAGGCACCCCGAGTCGGACAGACCCTTCAGCTTGGTGAATGACGTGGGTGGCGCTCGGCAAGCCAATTTACTACTATTACTTATTTCTGCTATTACTTTATACCTTACATACCTACTAGTACATTTAGGTGAAGACTTCAGTAGAGCACCGATTGTATGATAGAAGCAATTATTTTTGGTGATCTCCGTTTTAAATCAAAGCTTACAGGGTGTAACGAAATTATCCGGACATCTATTTTTTCGCCATATCTGCTCGCACAGTTTCTCTTTTAATGTCAGAAGCTGGAAAATTGGATGAATGCATACCTCTGGTATCTGCTCTCAACTCAGCAGTGACCTGACCTTGCGAAATGACTCTTGCTCTGAGTCAGAGTCGAGTCGCCGACGGGTTCATTTGATAGTTTTCGTTTAAGGCAGTGGAGAGAAAGGAGTACAGTCTCTCGTTTCGTAGTAAGGCTACGTGTTGATGGCATGGTGGCATGAGCCAGAAGCTGGTCTGTCAGCAGCTGGACATCAGCAGCAGCCAGTTGCACATCTGCCTGAGGCGTAATAAGCTGGGACTTGGTGGCAGACTCAGCCTGGCCTCGATCGCAAAAGGCGCCCTTTGCCAAGTGGTGAGGAGAGTTGTCAAGATAGCGACAAGGAAACGGCACCAATTAATCCGCATACTGACTTGAATTCTTACCAAGGCAGATAATAAGAGGTCCCACATCATGACTCACCGTTACCCGCCCTTTAGCTTGGTTTTACTGCCCTTCAAACTGGAAAAGACAATGAAATTGACGGAAAAACAACCAGTCCACCACCTTTGGCTTCAGGCCAGGGCGTGTCCACTGGTCGAAGGAAGACACGAATGAGGTGACCTGGTCGGATGGGAAGCTGTTCGAGCTGCGATACCCGTTGAACCGTCAAATCGGCCATGTGTGGGCTGCCAGCAGCTCGAATGTGCCGGCCGTCGCCGGCGTCAAACATCCGGCCAAAATCCAGACCTGGAGCATGTTCAGCTGCTGTGTAATATTCAAGCTGTTCATGACGACACAGAAAACCACTATCAGTGACGAGTATTACCGGCGCAACATACTGGCTAGCGATTGGTTGGAGCCACTCAACCAGACGGCACAGGATGGCTCGGTTTCTGAACGTGTACCGATGCCTGATTCAAGCCGCGCAGTCTTCATACGGGGCGGCGCACCACCTTCAAGTCCCTAGCAGAATGAGAAGTGATGCCGAGAGGACCTTTTTGTTCTTCTGGGCTAAAGGGCTATGGCTTGGAAATAGTTCCCATGCAATTCCATCGATATATTATGGACTATTGTCCATCAGGAGATGAATGAGGGGACACCCGCCACCAGCGCCGCCCAACTGCGGGCACAGGTTAGTAAGGCGCTACTCTATATGAAACCCACTGTGCTGGAAAATCCAGTGGCTGGAATGCTCCAAAAATGTGTACCTGCGCTCTTATGAAAGGTGGCTATATAATAATTCAAAAGGGAAAATATCAGAATGTCTTGCTTCTTAATTACAGCGCGAAGAAAGATGTCCGGATAATTTCGTTACACCCTATAGGTGACTTTGAACATCCGGCCAGACCTGCGCTGCCGCATCGTGCTGACGGAGCAGCGCCGTCCTCTGACGCAGCACGACAGCCGCTTAAACCTGCCCGTCTGCAGGGAGGTGGCGGTGCTGATGCCCAACGAGTCGGTCCGTCGGCGTGACATCATCGTGCAGCATCGCGATGGAGCAGCACGGCGGATAGACAATTCCATCGGTCATGCGACCCACTGCACTTAGCACTATTGCTTCTTCACCGAACGGCTTCCGCTCATAGTCCATCCGGGGCGTCCGTAGCTCCCTGGAGGCGGGCAAGAAGGCCGGCAGAGCCATGGGCCGGGTGGTTCTACCAGCCAGCTTCACCGGAGGGCCACGATACATGATCGCGAAACCGCAGGACTGCCTGACATACGTCCACGAGTTCGGCGGTGCCAACTTATTTGTGACAATGACTTGCGACCCGCACTGGCTGGAGATAGCCGACACCATCCGACGGGTCCACGTCAAAACAGCTTATGACAACTGAGTTAATGACTGAGCGAAGTACAAACGAGCTAGTGCCTCAAAACAGCAAGTGACAAAATCGCTAGCGTCAAAATATCTAGTGAAGCAAAATTGGTGATAAAATCCCTAGCGTCAAAATATAGCTAGTGAAGCAAATAATAATAACAATGCCCTTTATTTCGTTCCATCCTTGAAACATATGTGAGCACACATGGAACACACACCACAACACAACAGTCCCATACTTGGGACGTCAGCGCTCAACAATGCGCTTTACATAACTGTGACACAAACACGTTTACAAGATCAGAGCGACTCACAGAGCTGATCTCGAGGCCCATGAGACCATACTGCCGGAGTAGACACTGGTAGTCTTTGATCAGGATGCCTCCACCGCCAATCTCACTTGACAGGACCGCTTTAATCATAGCATTGTTGCTGCACAGCAGTCTTTTATAGAACATAATCTTCCTATTAGCTATAAGCATTGGACATGTAAGATTATTACATGGCTCCTGTGTTAATTTGGCATGAGATATTTTTTACTATTGCCCGGCATCAGGTTACTGACCTTTCAGTGTCAGGTTACTGACCTTTCTGAAGGTGAGAAGCGGTTGCCATGTCAACGGTCAATAGTAAGTTGCTCGCGCAGTGGTGTTTAAACAAAAATTCAAATGTAATTTTATCGTCGTTTTCTCAGACTGTTCAGTTTGATTTCTTGATTGGCTAGTCAAGTCATCAAGAACTGGGCCGTCATTTGAACATGTCCGTTCAAATACCCCGATTTAATTTGTTGGAGCCGCATGAATTGGATGAGCTATTTTCATCGCGCAGGGCTCAGGGCACTAAAAAGGTGATTAAATCAGCAGAAGACGTCTTCATTGAGTTATTGCAAGTAAAAGGCATATCTGTTGAAAGCTGCATGCACAGCAACGATGTCCTGGACGACGCTGTGAAGGAGTTCTTCATTACTGTAAAACGCAAGGACGGTGAATGAACGCTACAAATCGAAGAGTCTCCACACTCTCAAGTACGGCGTGAATTGAGGACGATCAACTGAGGAATATGAGCAGAACGCTCAGCCTCGTGGGAGATGCAACGACATCCACAGCATCAACATCAGTGGAGCCTCAGACCAGCTCTTCACAGGCTGCATCTTCAACTTTAACATGTAAAGCAACTAAGTGTGTGCCGTAGACATGTGACGTGGCTATGATTGTATATCCAATACATTCAATTGTACCATGATATTTGTGTTTGGATATTTTTTATTACGGGATGAATAAGTAAAGATTCCGAGAGTTGGCCATGTAATAAAACGAATACTGCATGGGGGAGCGTGCAATAGCAAAAATATTGCCCGATGTGACGTCACTGTCGCCCTCGGGTGAAGACCTCCACAAGTGCTATTGCCTCGGCTTCGCCTCGGGAAATAGCACTTGTTTCGGTCTTCACCCTCGGGCGACAATGACGTCACATCGGGCAATATTTTTTGCTATTGCCCGCTCCCCCATGCAGTATTCGTATAATATTCAATGAGTAACAGAGGATGATTTCTATGGGATTTAGGAACACCGACCAGTTTCTTTTTCACACACGAGTGGTAGGCCAGACACAATGCACGATAAGCCACTTTAGCACCTGACGAATCCCAAAGTTCACAGCCATAAAGGTTTGTACAATAGGCCTTGAACAGTTTAAACCTGAATCTCACTGCTTGCCTGCCCCACCAAAGCACGAAGCATATTGACATTATAGTACAGCGACCTCTTAATTCTCCTCATATCACCACTGTCAAAATAGCTAGTACATCAAAATAACTCGTGCCTTACGAAGTACGGGTAGCTGCGAAATTTCAAGATGCAATGATCCTGCTTCCACGCCTGTGTGTTACTTAAGCGGCGGTGAAGTTATTGAAAAACAACCACACAATCATCCTCCTAATGCAATGCGTGCTGAATCTGCCTCTTCACTACAACTACACCGAGCTACAAATTCTGCAAGCACGTCGCAGTTACCTCCTAGACGCATTATCAGTGACATTAACATTAGTATGGACTATGGAGGCGCAGGCCATGGCACCGAAACGCAAGAACATTGCCTTTACATAAAGCTCCAAAGGAACAGAATAAGGCTCGAGGGAAGTGGGTCCGAATACCAGAAAAAATGAAAACTGTTCAGCAAGGGAAACTGCAGTGTATTCATTACCACGCGTGCATGACGAACTCCAAAAAAGACCGAAATGGAGCGTAAAAGTCCGCTCGCCGGCCAGGCCCAGAGCCGTCTACCGAGGCCCGGCTCGCTCGGCCGACCTGCTCAGCCCGCGGCGCTATCCAACGACCGAATCTTATGTTTTCACGACCGATCAAATGCTTGACGAATTGGCGGCGAATGATACATGGATGCTCGACGGAACTTTCCAAATTTCACCAGTACTTATCAGTCAATTGTATACGACTGACGTGTTTGTAGCCTGTTGTTGACTCTGGTCATGTTATCCCATGCTTTTATGAGACGTTTATGGGATGGGAAAAGAGGTCCAGATTTCTTCATGGAATAGCAGTTTGGGCACCAGCTATTCTGAAAATATTTATTATGGAAAGTTGTCCTATTTTGAATCACTGGCTACTTTGCTTTAATAGCTTCTTTGACGCCAGTGATTTTGATATGAAAACAGCATTTCCATTCTTGACCGTCTGGCATCTACATATAGATGTATAACTACATATAGATGATGTTTCTATATATAACGAATAACTGGGATTGCTGACTTTTGACGAGTCGTTCTGTGGCATGTGCATTGTGCAGTTTTCCCATATTTATTCAAATACCGTAGCTGCGCAAATAGTGTGCCTTTATGATGCCGTCAAAAACTATGTTCAAACGAAAACAGCGGCAAGAGCGGTACCGTCGGAATCTGCTGCAGCCCTTGGTGCTGGACATATAGGGCCGCCAGGTGGTCGCCGACAACCGATGGATCGTCCCATTCAACCCTCTCCTCAGCCGCGCCCTGGACTACCACGTGAACGTGGAAATAATCACCAACGCATTCACCTACATCAAATATGTCATCAAATACGTCAACAAGGGCGCCAAGCAGGGCTGGCGTGGGCCGAAGAGTGGTGTGGGGCGTGTGCCTGGGCTCGGGACAGAGCTGATGATGGCGCAATGCCGAAAGCTTCTCGAAAAGTTGTTTTCTTTGGCATCCGGAATTGACTTTTAGGAAGCATAAGAGTTAGGCTCATTTTCTAACTAGTTATTATAAATACGGCGAGTTGAAGCGGAACGCCAACAGAGGCTCTCAGCCGCCAATAATACGTGGAGTTTTGAACGACACACAGCTAGTCATATTTAATTCCGGATACTTCAGTGCCCAGAGAGAGCGTAGCCTTCGGGATGACGATCAACCGTAGCTAGGGTCAGACGAAGGAGCGAGTGGGAGTCTGCCTCAAGAGCCCCGTGTTCTCTCACGGACAGCTATATGTCGCAATGTCCCGAGTGGGTAGAATTGGCGGCATATGTAGAGCTTTTCTGCGACCCAACCACGAGGAACGTCGTGGTGGTCGTGGCTCTGAAATAATCTCTTGGCTGCCAGAGCTACTCTACCTTTTGTTTACATTTGATAAGTTACTTGTCTTATACGACTTTTTATTGTAATTTTATAATGCAACTGTGCTTCATCTCAAAATCTTTGATGCTCAGAGGCACTTCTCGCTTTGGAAATGCGACAAGATATAGAGCACGGCTTATCGCGGAACTAGCAAGAAAATGTCACGAAACTGTCCGATTATGCAGAGTTTTATCTGCACAAGAAGACGTTTGCCCAGAGCATGAGAAGCTTCTACCTATAGCGAGATCTCCGGGAACTCTACGGGGGCCGAAAGACACCCTCTGAGTCGTCGGTCACGGTACAGGCACCGCATGGCCTGCGCACTCCCCTGATCTAACACCTCTGGACTTTTTTCTGTGGGGGCTTCCTCAACTCACAAGTCTACAAAGGGAGTCCGGAGAATGTCGGAGACCTGAAGCTGGCTATCAAACGCCGCGTACGCGTGATCACTCCGGTCAGTAAATGAGACGCATCGGGCGTTTGAGGCTCTGCACTTGTGCTTCTGCCGTTTGGCGCAGAAGGCTGACAGACGGACCTGCCGTAGGCGGAAGCTAACGCCTGATAACGGGGGCGGAGACGTACAGAGCGTGACGCTGATGCAGTATTTTACGGCCATCGGCTGCAACAGCAGCCCGACCTGAATGATAGGAGGTATCACTTCCCTTTGCAGACAGAACCGGTCTGCTGGGTCAAGTTTGTTGCACATTTATTATGACAGCCTCTTGACTAGGTTTTGAGGAGACGGCATGTTTCATGTCAGTGACCAATTTGCACAATCCAGGACTGCCATCATTTGAAACATTGTGTGTTCGTATTTCATGGCTTGCACTTACTGGTCTCTGGCCTCTGCATCCTAATGGTAGCACAATAAAGGCTGTCCGTACGAAGATGACTAGTTGGACTATTCTCACTAAAGAGCGTAGGAGAGTATCCATCGCCCCCAACGAAAAGGCAAGCTTAGTCTCTACTGAATGATGTTGCTCAGTTTGTCAATTAGGTTTTTGTCTTTGGCATGACAATAATATTATTTTGATGCAACTCCCCACTGTTGCAGAGAGGCTGCATAATTATGTAAAAATGGTACGGACGCCAAAAGCAAACCGCTAACATTTTTAACACCATCACACTCACAGTTTTATTTCTTTATTACTTTTAATTTAAGGTTCAACAACAATGACTGGACCATATGGAGAAAGCACATATGATGCCGGCGGGGTGCGTGCTGTCCACAACGTGGCGTTCGGCGAAAGCCACGCCAAAAGGACAGTTCGCACCCAGCCCCCTCCAGGAAAGACAACGACGCTAGCGTGAAACCAGACTGGGACTTCATCTACCTGGAACGCGGGGATGGGGAGCCCCTTGCTGGACACTGGGAGGCCACCATGGGCTGCCGGCCTCGAAACAGCCGCTGGCAGGGCTGCTAGTCCGGTTGGCAGCGAGGTCAGTTTGTACTTCATATCATCCCCTCTATGTAGCAATTTCTCCGCCGGCTCTCTGTCGGCTTCGAAAGCTACGCGAGCGAAGCTCGTGTTGGTCTGGCAGCTGACTTAGATACCGATATTCGGTGGTTCGACAATCGAAAGTCAGGACAGCGAGCTCTCTATATGCGTCGTCCACCCGGCTTTCGCCGTCATCGCTCATCGGGTATAGTCGATCACAGATCTTCGTCAACCCGGGTTGACGAAGATCTGTGATCGAATATACCCGAGTTTTGTTATTGTCATTTATTCAGATTTTATTGAGGATTCGGTCACTAAATATGCTTACAATCATAATGATGATTTTCCTCACAACGCTTAACTCTTTAAAAAGGCCGTGAATTCGCTTGAAACACGTATGCGATACCAATGGTAAGTACCGTACCTTTGTCAGTAAACGTAAAATTCGCAGGCGCCCAAAAGGCTTCAAAGAAAAGAGAGTTGCAACACAAGAGACATGCATCGGAACATGGCGTTTGTGCCTGATGCAGCAGGCGAAAAGAGGATTGTTTACATGGACTTCTTTCTCACGACAAGCAGGTTCCAGGCATCAAACACCAACGTGGTGAAGAGAGCGGTGATGATGGTAGGACCGTGCGCACCACCAAGACATTGCGAGAACGACCAGAAACACACAGCAAAGCCAGCGACTCGGCAATCATCGAGCACCTCAACTCCTACCAGGCTCAGACTCACCATTATCGATACGAGCATGCTCCAAACATGAAATACCTACCGTCAGATGGGACGGTAAAGTTCATGTACGATGACTTCATACACAAGAGCCACACAGTCTCACATGCAGTCTAGAGCCGTTTCGCAGTACAGTGCGGGAACAGAACATAAGCTTCACATCCTTGTACGGTGAAGAGTGCTTAAAGTGTTTACATGGACGCTGCTAAGACACCCAGATTGGCCTACCGTGCTGACGCCGAGAAATGGCAAGAAAATGAACTGGTGGTGTCTGCAGACATGATGAAAGTGACACTTCTGCCAAAAATGCCGCTGAAAGATGCAATATTCACCAGGTGTCTCACCTGATTCAACGAAACATTTGCTTTGATGATGCCGAGTGGAAAGGAAAAGATCAAGGAGGCACTTCAGCAAGCAAATGCGTACGTGGTTGGTAAGAGGCACTAGCTGAACAAGGGGCTGCAAAAGTTGCAGCAGTCTACTGCACTTTCTTGGAGAGCCCTGGATGCCGTGACCTTGAAATCATCCGACTCTAGGCAGACAACTGCTCTGTTAAAAGTAAATATTGAACTCGAATCAGCTCACTACTCCAAGTAGTCCATTCAGAGAAAACACGCAAAAATCGCATAACAATGCAATTACTTATTATGCGATACTCGAAAAACACTGCTTGCCAATTTAGGGTTACCTTTTTGTGCGGCTAGCTCGCCATTCTGGCCGCGGTTGTACCGCACGTTTTTGCACAAATATCCTTATCGAACTGATGGCGGCCAAGGGTGTTCTACCCAGCGTCTGAGGTAAAACGATTCCTGACGTTGCGACCCACTCTGCAAGCATCTCGAGGGCCCAACCTCGTCACCCTTAAGCTGAGGGACCTGCTCGGCTAAGCCGTGCAGTTCGGCTGCGGCAGCGCGTCGTCGGGGCGGCGGCTGTCGTCCGGAGGTGCCAGCCCCTCTGTAGGCCGGCGGTGTCCCCCGTACAACAGCAGGCCGGTAGGGGGTAGGGTCTTCCCAGGCACCGCTGGCGCGCTTGCGCAGCGCGTTCGGCCTCAGCTGACTGGTCGCCCCCCGGTCGGCAGGCGTCTGACGGGGGCGAGCTGAGGAGGCCCCAAGACTCGGTTGGGGATCGCGGGGCCGGTTGGACGTGGAGGGAGCCGTTTGTTTGTTTATTGGGGCTTTAGGGCGCGCCGACAGCAAAGGTCATTTTGCGCCCATATTGCTACGTGGAGGGAGCCGTCACCCTCAGTGCAAAGGCACTGGGAGCATGTGCCCGAGCCACCAGATCGCCACTGAACATGTGGTACCTGGACGACGCCACCATCGCCGGCCCGTCTGACGTCCAAACCGACATGCTCGCACTCGCCGAGGCTCTGCCCAAACTCGGTTTGCAGCTCAACCCGGCAAAGTACGAGGTTGTCATTATCGACGCGGCGCCCCAGGCAGCTCGTGATGCCGCTGCATCACCAGCATCCGCAGTGTTCTTTCTCGTCCATTACGTGTCAGCACCTCGCCGTCTGTACCTCCTGCGGTCAGCACCTCTGTACAGGGTCGATGGACGATGGCGTGTGTAGCTCTTATCTGTACTCATACCTGGGGCTTTTGCGCGCCTTTCTACCGTTTACTTGTGGAGTCACTTATAACCAGTATGGTCGTTTTTTAGGCTAGAAGCTATGCTCAACCTTAAAAATGCCGTATTGTGCTGAGCCATCCTGCCGAAACGACACAGGGCAAGGTAACAGCGTTGATGCTGTTACGAAATTCTTCAGATTCCCCAAAGAACAGGCCTCAGCAGTAGGCTAATCCAGCAGTACTTAGTGGACACGCAGGTGAAGGTTGAGTCGGATTACCTCGCGTGAACACGACGGGTTTCGCGGTTTCAAACCCCATGAAATGACTTGACGCGTGAATGTGTGCCAAGGTGTCCGATCCCCAGACCGATCCGTATCGCTATACCATCGTGCGAGCCAAAGTGATGCACAGGCGGTGCAGGCCACTGAACCCGCGGTGCGTGTGCATGAAGGACGGTCGCTGTAGCGTCGGCTATCCAAAGCAATACAAGGCGGTCACAGAAGTGCCCGAGCGGACCTATCCAAAGTACAGACAGGACGGTCGCCATGCGCAGACGCCCGGCCGGCGCGGCTTCGATATTGACAATTGCTGGATTGAGATTTGAGCCCTGCCACATCTCTCCCCCCCCCCCCAGAAACGACGACTCTCAAAGCCGTACTTAACGGTGATCAAATTGACCACGCAATGACTGCACCATTTGAAGTGTCAGGTGGACGAGTTCGCGGCTACGCTCCTGTACACGGAGGTAC
This sequence comes from Amphibalanus amphitrite, assembly GCF_019059575.1. Classification (NCBI taxonomy): domain Eukaryota; kingdom Metazoa; phylum Arthropoda; class Thecostraca; order Balanomorpha; family Balanidae; genus Amphibalanus; species Amphibalanus amphitrite. The sequence goes on along the minus strand of NW_024881500.1, from coordinate 2,465,528 downwards.
CGCGATACTACACATGGGAGGTGAGCCACGGCCGTGAGGCAGACGCTCTGCCCGCCTAATGGCGGCGGACCCTACCGGGACAGCCTCATTCTGACGTGCCGGGGATGTTCGCGTCGAACACACTGCCTCGCGTCTACCCAACCACGTCGTGTGCCCGAGAGGCGTTCTTTCGGCACCCGCTCCTCCACTACGTGCGAGGTACACGTTCCTATGAGCACCTGCGCACAGCGAAAGGCTGCGTGATGCCAACATCCGTGAGGCGTACATGCGTGCGCTGAACGGTGACGACCAGGCGAGTGAGTCCATGACGTCCTTCCCGGGCGGCTTACGCTTTCTTTTTGCGCTCATTCTCATAGAGGATGAGGTTACGTGCAACCCGGCTGAGCTGTGGATGAGATTTAGGGACGCTCTGTCCGAGGACATAACTCGCTGTCAGGACCTTGAGTTCGCTGCTGGCATGCGTCCTCTGAGAGAGGTTGAGGTGCGTGAGGAAGCGCTGCGCCTAGTCGTCATTCTGCGGCAGCTGCGCGGCAAAAGACTGGCTGAGTGGTGAGTACGGGCTGCCGGTGCCGCCAGTGCTCGACGTCACTGCCGACCCTCATTCCGCAACTTGCCAATGGAACGTGAGGTGGCGGTGCTCATGCTAGGCGAGATTCGCGATCTGCGTGACATCGTCGTCTACAAACACGGCGGACAGCTGTTCCACATCAACGAGTTCAGTAGCCAGCATGGCCCCCTACTGTGTGTGTGCTCTATGTGCTCTATGTGCGTCTCCACGGCACGGACAGGTGGTTGGTCGAGCTGAACACGGCTCGCGGCATGACCATGCGCGAGCCGTGTGTACGGGGCCTTCCACATGCGCTAAAGGCTAGGACAGTCCAACCTGAGACGGTAGGCTCCAAAGGATATAGAACAGGTTCAGTCAGAATTTGAGATATCGTAGAAGGCATATGTCAACATAAATGACAAACACGTTGCAAACAAACAGACCTTTATGCTACTAATGACCACGCTCAAGAATGACCTGCCTGCCGACCTGCCGAAACCTGCCGACGCCACAGGAAAAGGTAATAGCGTTGATGTTGCGAAATTCTTCAGATTCCCAAAAGTCGTTTGAAAAACTCAGATGACATCATCTGGCAAGAAAAAGATAGGCTCTTCTCGGGTTTCTTAACGTTTACAAATCAATTTGTTAAATATTAGGTATATATCTGAGTATTGCAGAATTATTCTTGCATGTAAAAAAATCTGAGACCACGATGCGTCGAATGCGAACAGCCAAGATTTAGGAATAAACTGCCTGTCTTTTTATGTGTGGCGCCCACACTGGTGATGCTGGGGTCAATGGTGTGTGTACCTCTTATCTGTAGCTCGTATCTTGGGCTTTTGCGCCCATTTTCTACCGTTTACTTGTGCAGTCACTTATAATCAGTCTGGCTTTTTCAAGCTAGAGGCAATGTTCAACTTTTAAAATGCCTTATTGTGCGGAGCCATCCTGCCGAAACGCCACAGGAAAAGGCAATAGCGTTGATGTTGTTGCAAAATTCTTCAGATTCCCAAAAGATCAGGCCTCAGTCAGTAGGCTCATCCAACAGTATCTGGTGGACACGCAGGTGAAGGTCGAGTCGGATCGTCTCGCAGATGTATGTGCGTGGACACCAGAACGGGTTTCGCGGTTTCCATGCCGAGATGATCCATGGCGTACATGACCGCTGACGCGCTTGCAGACGGCAAGCAGATCGGCCGGCACGTCCGCGCCACATGATGTCCAAACTGCAAGACGCGCTCTGCCATGTCCATTACTTTGGCTAGGCTGACTTTTTAATCATTGTACTATATGTAACCCGATCTGTCCGGAGATCATTAACGCCTTGAAGGCCCTGCAACCGGGAAAGGGCTGAGTGGCCACGACCGGGCGAGTGAGTCACCTGGACATAGTCAGTCAGGTGTTTGATCAGAAACTGCAACCGCTGCTCAAGCAGCTGCGCGACGCCAGGTCGGCAGCGGGTCATTCTGCACACGATCGAGTGGCATAAGCGTGGTCTGCGCATTCTCACATTCTGCTGTGGGTCGTGCCGGATGACAAACCTTATTGAGATGACGTGGAGCGTGTTTGAGTGTGTGTGCCCCCAGACCGATCTGTATCGGTATACCATCGTGCGAGCCAAAGTGATGCACGGCCGGCGCAGGACACTGAACCGGCGGTGCGTGTGCATGAAAGACGGTCGCTGTAGCGTCAGCTATTCAAAGCAATACCAGGCGGTCACAGAAGTGCCCGAGCGGACCTATCCGAAGTGCAGGCGGCGCGCGCCGGAGCACGACGGACGCCGTGCGCAGACGCCCGGCCGGCGCGGCTTCGAGATTGACAATTGCTGGATTGAGCCCTGAAACATCTCCCCCCCCAAAAAAAAAAACAAAAACAAACGACGACTCTCAAAGCCGTACTTAACCCCCGACCTGGTGGGGGGGGGGCTATTTTTTGCCCCCCTCCAGACTTTTCGATATATCTCCAGAACCGCTGCGCCGATCGTCACCAAACTTTCAGTACCCTCCCGGACATCAATTTTACACATTGTGACCAAAAATCTTTCCAAACGCTATGATAGGTTGGCCGGAAATGACGCCAGAGTGACGTCATGTTTTGCAGTTTTCGACCCAAAAAAGGGTTTCGCGGGAAGAGCTGTCAGGCCTATAGCTTTGCAAATACAGAAAAAAATGATAAAGACATAAAAGTTGTAGAATCAACAGGGCTACAAAACTGCTATCTCGGATTTTTGAAATTTTTGGATTTGGACCCCCAAAAATCAAAAAAAATATTTTTTTTTGGATATAATAATCGAAAAATCCAAAAAGTTTTTTGAATTTCGCAAAAACCGGAATATATGTGATAGTCCTTACCGCCTTCCATCCACATACCAAATTTGAGATTGATACCTCTTTTTTTTTGGCGAAGTTATAGCGAAAAAAACTGTTTAAAATTGATGACGTCAAATTTTCAAACTCAATTTTTAGCAATTCTAGACCCCGTAGCGCAAAACAAAGACCACCATTAGACTCCCCGTGACGAGCTGCATCGAATCAATACCCATTTTATGCAAAACTATCAACTTTAAAATTTGACCTTTTTTGGCCTGACCTTGACCTGACCTTGACCAGAACTTCACCAGAAAGTGACCTAAGCCGTACCTGATAGTCCTATAACCAACACCATTGAGTTGGAAATGAAAAAATTGCCATAAAACATGCATCACACAACCTTAGTATAGTTGGGCTCATGTGACCTGACCTGTGACCCTTGGTGACCTGACCTGGTATTTTCAGTGACCTCTAATAGCAACATATCTACTAGGCAACTGACGCCCTATCGCTGATTATCGACAAAATGCGTTTTCCTCGGTGTTATAGCGCATTCCCTAGCAGACCCGTGAACGGTGAAACATTTCATCTTTGACCTGACCTGTGACGTCATCGGTGACCCCGAGGTCAATGAAAGTTGGTTTCCCTCAACAAATTTGACAGGCCTTTCGAACGCCGTTTGAATTTTGCGGATCCGTCCAGTAGTTTCGGAGATACGAGGGGGGGGGGCAAAAAATAGCCCCCCCCCCCCACCAGGTCGCGTTATAAACAGACCCCACCAGGGCGCGGGTTAACGGTGATCAAATTGACCAAGCAATGACTGCACCATTTGAACAGTGTCAGGTGGACGAGTACGCGGCTACGCTCCTGTACACGGAGGTACAGCGCTACTACACATGGCAGGTGCGCCGCGGCTGTGACACAGACGCTCAGCCCCCCCCCCCCCCGTCGCCTGTAAAAGGCTTATACTGACGCGCCGATGATGTTCGCGTCGAACACTGTCTCGCGTCTACACAACCACGTCGTGTGCCCGAGAGGCGTTCTTTCTGCGCCCGCTCCTCCATTCGTGCAGGGTCCGCGTTCCTATAGAGCACCTGCACACAGTGAAAGGCTGCGTGGTGCCAACAGCCGTGAGGCGTGCTGGGAGCTGGGGCTCCTGGAGGACGGTGTGCATTGGGCTGGCGCCCTAGAGGAGGCGCAACGCATGTGGCACTGGCCAGTGCCACTAACATGCGTGCGCGGAACGGTGACGAACAGGCGAGTGAGTTCATGACGCCCTTCCCGGGCACCTTACACTTTCTCTTTGCGCTCATTCTCATAGAGGGTAAGGCTACGTGCAACCCGGCTGAGCTGTGGATGACATTTAGGGACATCTGTCCGAGGACATAACTCGCTGTCAGGACCTTGAGTTCGCTGCTGGCAGGCGTGCTCTGACAGAGGTTGAGGTGCGTGAGGAAGCGCTGCGCCTAGTCGTCATTCTGCGGCAGCTGCGCGGCAAAACACTGGCTGAGTACGGGCTGCCGGTGCCGCCGGTGCTCGACGTCACCGCCGACCCCAACGACGAGTCGGTCGGCGGTCCCCAGTTTGATCTGGTAGTTCTGGCTGAGCGCGTGGAACGTGAGGAGGGGGGACTGACTGATGACCAGCGTGTCGTGTCTGCTGAGGTGCTGCAGCGGCTCGACAATGGCGAGTGGGGGGGGGGGGGGGGCGTCATCTTTCTGCAGGCCCCTGGCGTATGCGGCAAACCGAACCTGGCGACTGCTCCTTGCAGGCCAAGGTCCGTAGTCGGGGAGAGCTGGCCGTGGCGGTGGCCGCCTCAGGGATCGCGGCCAGCCTGCTGGTGTGTGCGGAGGGGGGCGCTACAGCCCATTATCGATTCAAGATACCAGTATTCTCGCATGATGACAATGACAATGTGTTATGAATTAATCGGCGCTCGCCAGAGGCCAACTATAGTTGCATTCTTTTAAAGCCTTCAAATGACTTAAAGCAATAGGAAGTAAGGCGCACATCAGGCTTTTTGCACCAGCCAGTTGAAAATAAAAAGTAGGTATATCTAACTCATTAAAGGAACAGAATCTGTCGGTCTGTCCGCACATCGTGTAGTGGTGTTGATCTGGATAATATTTCTGTTCATGTTTTAAGTAAATAAGGTATATGTTCATTGTAAACCTGTATGCCGACTAAAGACAGGGCAAAACGAAAAGCGCGGCAAGAGCGGTACCGTCGAAATCTTCTACGACAACAGCAGGAAAGCATTGGTTTGCAGGACAAAGTGGCCTTCAAAAATATTACATCAACATTCACGCTTATATGTAAAAGTCACGGGAAAGACGTTGCAGAGTGACTGCTATTCAAACTTAAAACGCTTTATTGGCAACCCTTCTAAATGATCACCATCCACTTTAGTATAATGTTCCATGGCATTACTTCATATATGCAATTAAATCATATAATTAAATCAATCATATCATCATTGTAATGATCACTGATCAGTTCATTGCATCTCCCGTGGCCATCCATATTCCATAAAATGCACGTTAATGCTGTTATACTTGGACGATGCCTATAGGTTATACGCTGATATACATAATGATGCGTAAATGCTATTCTTAGAAGCAGTCTGCTAATATTATGTCTACATCCATTAATGCCAACAATTCGTGCACCGTCCAGGGGCCTATATGTATATGATGTACAATAACCGGGGCGGGGGCGGTGGCGGTACCCCAGTGACAATGGCACATCCATCGCGGCCGTTTGCAACAAATTTGTGACTCTCGGACAACATCCATCGAACAAAACCGGTCCAAGAAAAAAAATGGTAGGAGGTCACTTCACAGGTTGGAGCTAAGCAGACTGACCCCGCGGTGGCTAGACGGGCGAGTGACCGCGAGCATTACCAACGGGCTAGGGCATGGAAAACGGAGGTTGAGTGACCTCTTCGCCAGCAGCGTGATCGCTAGCGCAAGGCTTTGGACCCGCAAAAACCTAGGACAGGCTAGGAAGGTCGCATGGACAGTGGACATCAACTGTGGTCACTGTGACGCGTTGCGCTAGAAAAATGAGTCCAAAACCGCCTGCTGTCATAAACACAAGGGCACAATGACATGCTTTGAAGATTTAGGAGATGGCGACGAAGAGGGAGAAGAGGAGGCAAAGGAAGCGCTCGTCTTCATGCTTGTCGGGGTGAGAGAGCACTGGAAGGCGCCGATCGGTTACTTCCTGACGAAGGGTCTGACAGCCGGAGAACAGAAGCAGCTGCTACTGCTGGCGCTCTTTCTACTGGCAGAAAGAGGAATAACTGTCCTCTCCGTCGTTATGGATGGTCATGGCACAAACGTCGGCATGTTCGGTCTCCTCGGAGGATCACTTCGGGAAGATGAGCTGATGGAAATGAAGACCTCGTTCCGTGACCCGACCACCGGCAAGGAGGTATTTATGATGTTTGACGCATGCCATATGTTAAAACTCATCCGGAACATGCTTCATAGCAACGGCGTTGTGCAGTTTCCCGATGGTCCAGTTTGCTGGAAGTATGTTGACATGCTCCATAAATACCAACAAGATGCTGAGCTGCGCATCGCCAGCGGCATCACAAGCGGTGAGCTACTCTTCCAGCCGCGGCTGCCGCTACTGGTGAGCACAATAGACTCGGGCATTGCCCGTCCGTTCCGTCGCCTCCAGTTCCCCGTAAACATGTCCTTCGCGACGACCATCAATCGTTACCAGGGCCAAACAGAGCACCGACTGGGCAGATACTCGGCGACGCCGGCGTTCACTCACAGCCAGCTGTGCGTGGCTCTTTCACGCGTAGGCAGTTTTGATGCGGTGGAGGTGCCGGCATCGCACTACATTCGGACGAGCAACGCGGCTTATCGGGAGAGGCTCTGAGTACTTTGGTGATCAGGAAGATGACACACAGCCTGGTTGAACCACGCCGGTCACGGGGGCCGCTGCTCAGATACAACACAAATGATAATTGATATGCATATTGCACACACTGAAGTTGTTAACTACTCAATAACTCCGTGGAGACAGATAGACAGATCAGACAGGATTGTGTCTCCTAGCCAGAACGACAAAGTGGAACCGCCGGGACCCTTAATTTCAGGGTTAAGTCAACAAGACTGTGCTATGTTTATGTTAACAGCCGTGAAATATGTGAAGTGTGTGGGAGGTGTGTATCTTTTCATTTCATGTTTCAGGCGACTGAGAGTATTCTATGTAGGGGAAGGTGGGGTAAGACGGCCCAGTGGGGCAAGACGGACCACCAGCCCTCCCGGCTGATTCGCTGCTGTTATCTACTGCTTTATGCACTCACTATCTTTGTTTTCCTTCGTAACAATGACCACCTTGAGCTCATGCGGCTAGGATGTATAGCTTTGAAATTATTGAGAAAAGTGTTGTTTTTCGTCAAACCGATCTAATATAAGAGGTCTATGGGTGATTCAATTTCGGCGCCTTTCTTGCATGATTAGCTTCTATTTTGCACTTTGCTGTGAAGAACTAAGTTATAAACTTAGTTACAGTCACACTTTAGGACAGGCAAGGTTTCGCAATGTTGGGCTATTTGACATATACGTCATGATAATGACATAATTTAGATTTGGGGCAAGACGGACCACTGTCGTCCATCTTAGCCTGTGGTAGTCCGCATATGGAAAGTTCATTTATAAAACATTGATACAAGTTTAAGTAAGCTAATTTTTCAGGAGGGAATCTTTGCTGCATGTGAGCCATGCATGCAAGTGCTCAATTAGCATGCATTCATGCCAAACGACAATCAACACACATGTTCCCAGCTTTTAGTTGCACTTCCATAACATATGAGTATAGAATAAAGGCTCATTTTGTTATTTTACCACTCTGTTTACTTCTACTTACTCGAGTACAAATAAGAACTGTACCAAGCATGAATGGATAGCAGGCACTGCTGGGTGGTCCGTCTTACCCCGCGTTTTTTCTTGTCCGAGGTTTTGACATGTCCCCCTTTAAGAGCATCCACCACTTAGATGTCTTTAATTTGAAATTCAGTCTTTACATATATCAAAAGAGGAAGGATTGAGCATTCAGGAGACTATAAACAATATGAGTTACGAGAGCAGTGTAGCAAGATATGCGGCCTCAATCAAACCTTAGCTGGTCCGTCTTACCCCACCTTCCCCTACACTGAGATACGTAGCTACATTACTACGTTATAAGTCACACGTGACCTGAAGACACCAATATCAATGCACAGATATCTAAAAGCAGTATATGTCGTTCATGGCATCTAGTAAGTCATTTCATACCCAGTACCCACAAAGTGCATATACCTTTTCCCAGGCCAAAAGGTATGGGAGGTTAAAGACGACTGCTGAAATAATCTGCACTAACACCATCTCACCTTTCTTTCTTTTTCTGTTCCTGTCCTCTCTTTTCCAAGACGACCTCGAGCCTAGTTCTCCCGCCGGCCGCCTCGCCAAATCCAGAGTCTTTCCTGGCAGAGACGACCGATCCGACGGCCAATGCGGTCTCGCCGCCTCCCGGCCAAGGGTGGGACGACTCAGTCGAGCAATAAATCGACATCATCATACAACACCGCAGACACCACTACCGACACCAGCACCGTCACCGCCGCCACCCGCACCACTACCATCACCGCCACAGTCACCACCTGTACCACCACCACCAACGCCTCAGAAACGCCACGGACCTACCTCAACCACACAAACACCCAAGCGCCCGAGGGTCGGGGCGGCGGAGGAAACTGACGAGCAGCTGGCTCAGGAGCTGGAGTTGCTGCGCCGAGAGCGCGAAGAGCCGAGGCCGGGAGACCCCGAGAGCCGGGCCTGGGGCGACCTAATCGCCGCAGAGATGGGGAGTCTGCCCCCGGGCTCCGAGCAAAGGAAGAGGATGAAGGGCGGCTGGTCAGCGTCCTCGGCGAGCTATACGAATGGCTTTTGTCATAGACCCCTTTAAACATGGACTGTGCACTGGCTTGGCCTAATCGACATTTGAGGCAAAATTTTACAAGCTTCTTAAATCACTTTAAATTGGTAGAATGGCCGCGAAAATTTATCTACTGATTCGTCTGGCCTTCATCTTTTGAATGAAAGTTCTATAATCATAAACAATTAAATATTTTTGGATAAAATTGATCTTTTGTAGACTCTGTTCTCTATCGCAACTGCAGGATTAAAACATGCAACCGAACGGAAGTGTCCCTTAACCCGCGCCCTGGTGGGGTCTGTTTATAACGCGACCTGGTGGGGGGGGGCTATTTTTTGCCCCCCCTCGTATCTCCGAAACTACTGGACGGATCCGCAAAATTCAAACGGCGTTCGATAGCCCTGTCAAATTTGTTGAGGGAAACCAAATTTTATTGACCTCGGGGTCACCGATGACGTCACAGGTCAGGTCAAAGATAAAATGTTTCACCGTTCACGGGGCTTCTAGGGAAAGCGCTATAACACCGAGTAAAACGCATTTTGTCGAAAATCAGCGATAAGACGTCAGTTGTCTAGTACATATGTTGCTATTAGAGGTCACTGGTCATACCAGGTCAGGTCACAGGTCAGGTCACCAAAGGTCACCAAGGGTCACCCCATGAACCCAACTTTACTAAGGTTGTGCGATGCATGTTTTATGGCCAGTTTTTCATTTCCAACCCAATGGTGTTGGTTATAAGACCATCAGGTACGGTTTAGGTCACTTTCTGGTGGAGGTCAGGTCAAGGTCAGGTCAAAAAAGGTCAAATTTTAAAGTTGATATTTTTGCATAAAATTGGTATCGATTCGATGCAGCTCGTCACGGGGAGTCTAATGGTGGTCTTTGTTTTGCACTACGAGGTCTAGAATTGCTAAAAATTGAGTTTGAAAATTTGACGTCATCAATTTTGAACAGTTTTTTTCGCTATAACTTCGCCAAAAAAAAGAGGTATCAATCTAAAATTTGGTATGTGGATGGAAGGCGGTAAGGACTATCACATATATTCCGGTTTTTGCGAAATTCAAAAAACTTTTTGGATTTTTTGACTATTATATCCCAAAAATCTATTTTTTGATTTTTGGGGGTCAAAATCCAAAAGTTTCAAAAATCCGAGATAGCAGTTTTGTAGCCCTGTCAATTCTACAGCTTTTATGTCCTTATCATTTTTCTGTATTTGCAAAGCTATAGGCCTGACAGCTCTTCCCGCGGAACCCTTTTTTGGGTCGAAAACGGCAGAACATGACGTCACTCTGACGTCATTTCCGGCCAACCTATCATAGCCTTTGGAAACATTTTTGGTCACCATGTGTAAAATTGATGTCCGGGAGGGTACTGAAAGTTTAATGACGATCGGCGCAGCGGTTCTGGAGATATATCGAAAAGTCTGGAGGGGGGCAAAAAATAGCCCCCCCCCCCCCACCAGGTCGCGGGTTAAGACGACAAACGTGACGCGATATGCAGCGAAATTTTGGAAAATAAAATCTTCCACATCATGGTTGTTATGCACATCGAAGGACATCTCTGTCCATCTTGCTGTCCATCTGTCAGTTTTTGAAGTGTATTGGTAAGTTTATTCATGTTTTAATTGTTAACACTTCGCTAATATGTAGATTTTAGTAGGCATACATTTTTAAAATGGCACGTAAATGTGCTGTTCTTAAGTGTAGATCTGGTTATAAACAGAAAAAGTCTGTTTTCAAATTCCCTGTGGAGAAAACCCGTCGTCAGAAGTGGATAGAGGTACTAAAGCCCCTGAAGCCAATATCTCTGGACTACAGTGGAGTGTGTGAGCTGCATTTCTCGACGGAGAGTTTTTGCGAGGAAGCACTAACAGCCAGAAGAACTGACCGAAAAAATCTGCGTTTGAGACCAGATGCAATTCCAAGCATATATACGCTCCCCATCAAGTAAGTGCCTGACTATATATTTTTTTATGTGAGAAACTACCATTTCGTCAAAATATGTAAAGTAATCGTAACGAACTTCTCCAAGTCTTCTGACGGAGTGTGTGTGGGTAAATGGCAATTTTGCGTGTGCATGGCAAAATCTTTTTCTCCTAATAAAAAGTTTGAGTGCTCATCATCGCTACACCGACTGAACGATTGCCTTGACACTTTCAGCCATTGATACGATTAACAGTGTGTGTAAAATGTACCTTTCAAAATGTTGATATTGGTGACCTAAGGTCAGGCCAATTTTGTGACCTTTTCATTTTAACCGCGCTCTCTGGAGGCTAAACCGTTGATGTAAGGTCCAATCTAAGAACACATTAGCGAAAGAGCGTCAAATGAGATATCTGAAATTCGGTTTTGCACGGCGCTGTAGTTCTGGTTTCCGATTTATGCGCCAGTTTGTCGAAAAATGTTGAAATAGGTCATGTTTGACCTTTGAAGACCTCTGGTGAGCTGACCTTTGACCTGACCAAAAAAAAATGACTGAAGTAGTTTCGTCATGATTTTTGACGTTCTTTCGAATGCCACTTGTGTGTCGTTAGGTGGCCCAGGAGCCGAGTTAGATGGAGGGCTATCAATGACCCCCATCAGGGCGTTAAACATCCAGAGGCCCAGCAGAACACGGGTCATATAATATAATTTGTCAAAATTTTATGTCACCGGAAATCATTTGCAGTTTTTTTACTACAACTATCCACTCGATGAAGACAGAGAAAGGAAAATGGTACGATTAGACGTTCAATCACCCTTTATCAACTGACTGGTAAAAATGCAGTTTTTGCGCAAATTAAAGATGTCGGTTAGTTTAGTAGGCCTCTGGCAACTTTTGGAAGCTGCATACACTCCCAGCCAAAATACATGAATTAAGTAAATACGCATTTCTTTTCTTTTCAGCGACGGCGGGGATGAGGCCGAGGTGTCTCAACGTCCCACGTCGCGCGCAACGCCTACAGCGAGGCGAGAACAGCAGAGGCGGATCTGGAAAAGTCAAGAAGACACCATGTTTCAGGAGGAAAGGGTGCTCTCTGCTGTTGAGATGGCCGAGAAACTGGCTTCTCACACTATGCCGTCGGGATTCATTCTCGTCAAGATGCCAGCGACTGAGCTGAAGGAGGACGTTTTGTCCATCCGAATGGAGACCCTGGACGTAGCGCGAGGCCCTCTAGTGGTGCGCAGTTTGACGATATATCAAGATCTGCGGTACCAAATGCATGTGTCTGGCCGAGAATTGTCTACCTCCGCCACAGCCCACTTGGTAAGGAACACAGAACGATTTCAAACCACGTCGGAAGTGCTGAACGTGCTGGCGTTTCTAAAGGCGCAGCCTCTAGAAGAGTGCACAATGACATCCTGTCTGGAACTGCTGCAGAAGCTGGCTGAGGACGACACAACCGACTGCAGAGTCTTCAGTGTGTTCGCTGTCGCGCAGCTCCGACTGAGGACCTGTCCCAGAACCGCCCGCAAGTACAGCCCATCACTCCTCGGAACAGCTGTCATCTGGAGCCGGACAAGTCCCCAGCTATATGAAGAACTCCGAAACTCTGGACTCTTCATCTTACCGCACCGGTCCACACTAAGGAGACTTACGTCTGCACTCAGTGTCCAGGAAGGCCTTGAAATCGGTACGATGAAGTACCTGCAGATGAGGAACGCGAAGCTGACGCCAAGAGAGAGGATAGTAAATCTCGCTATGGACGAAGTCTACTGCGCCCCAACGCTGGAGCTCGCCGGCGGAAGACTGCATGGGGAATCAAGTGATGGCTCTGGAAAAGCGACCACAACGCTTTTCTGTACCCACATTTCATCTGTCGCTGGCAGATACGAGGATCTGGTCCCGATGTCACCAGTGGCGCACGTCACAACGCAGGAAATGGTGAAGATGTTCTTCAACGTAGTGAAAGGCCTCACGGAACTCGGATTTCGTGTGGTCTCTGTCACCACCGACGGACATCGCACAAATCAAAGCTTCCACCGAGCGCTCGGAGATGGCACCCACCCCGAGTACATCGTGAACCCGTGGAGCAGTGATGGGCTGGGAAGAATCTACACGATGTTCGATACAGTCCATCTGTTCAAGAACATCTTCTTTAACTTGTTGAACAAGAAGACTCTTCTCTGCCCGCCGTTCGAAAAGACCGGAGCTGCCCTAACGGTGAAATCTTTTCACCTTGAGAAGCTTCACAGAATGGAGTTCGGCTCTCCAGTGAAGATGGCCTATCGTCTCTCCGATAAAGTCCTCAACCCGACGAGCATAGAGCGCGTGAACGTGAAGCTGGCAGACTCCGCCACCCACGAGACTACCATAGCAGGGCTCATGGTGTACAGTAAGGAGCCTGGGTGCGACGGATTCGCAGACACTGCCGAGTTCCTGAAGATAGTAAGGACTTGGTTCAACATTGTGAACGTGAAGTCGCCATACAAGCACGTGGCCAAAAGGGACGATTTACTCAAGCCCATCTGCCTGGAGAATGAAGACGGTCTGAAGTACCTGGAGAAGTTTGGCGCTCTGATGGAGGACTGGGATCGACAACCGGGAACAGCAAAAATCTCCTCTGACACTCTTCGGGGTCTCGTCCTGACATGCAGAGGCCTGGTGGGCCTGTCAAAGTACCTGCTGCAGGAGTGTGATTTAGAGTACGTCTTGCTAGGTAAGATACAGTCGGACCGCATAGAGGGTCACTTCGGCCACCTCAGAAAACTTGCCGGTGGCAACTTCTGGGCCAGCCCGCGCCAGTTTACAGAAGGCGAGGCTATCATCCGTGCCAAGAGCCTGCTGTGGCTGTCTGGGTACACTCCGGATGAAGTAGCGGTAGATATGCGGCTCGTTACTCAGCAGCGAGAGGAGAACGACCACCGTGTGGCAACAGAGCTAACACAGATCGCTGCGGAGTCTCTCCCCGCTGAGGAAGGTCCAGAAGAAGGCAAGGACGCGGTGTTTCACATGGCCGGCTACTTGGCCCACGCTGTGCAGAAGAAGCACAAATGCAACCCTTGTCGTGACCTTCTCGCGGATGGCCATCGCAAAATTTCTGTGAAAATAGCAGTCAGCGGAGCTGAGGAGCAGGAGGCTGCCGCTACATTCACAGACCTGCTGAACCGGGGAAAGCTGCTCCAGCCATCTGCCACTTGTCTCAAAATCACTGAGGACATATGCTCCATCTTCAGGTCCCTGAGAGTTGAGGCTAAAACCCGCGCCATTTTGTTTGGGTGCACAAACCCCATGAGAGTGTTTAAGGAGATCTCGCTGAACCTCTTGGAAGAAAAAGAAGGCTCCCAGCTGGAGTGCGCGGCTGGTCACAAACTCAGCAAACTCATCTTGCCCACCATGGCGGGGGCGCTGTTCAACGCTTGCGTCTCCAATCATGCCAAGGACCTGAACAGCCTAGCACACGCCGAAAAGAGGCCAAAGCAAGCACAGGGACGCGCTGGTCGAAGAAACTCGGATTCCGACAAGATCCGAAAGCTGACTGGATCGAAATGAGTGAACATTTGAACGCCTTCGTTCTCCGGTACCTGATCTCAGGTTCTCAGGTGCATTCAGACTTCGGGTCAGAGTTGGGTGGGAAACTACTGAGAGAAGTAAATAGGAAGGCATGCATGTGTATTTTTGCACAATACAAAATGAACTACTCGCAGCATTTTTTAATAGTTTTCGCTTGAAAGGTGGGGTGTTTAACTAAGCGTCAAGTTTCGAGGAAAACGCAACTTTATGCGGGAGTCGATCCCCGATCATTAAAGTGCAGGGGTCACCCCCTCGCCCTGACCTCTCCGTTGGCCATGTCCCTTAGAATAAGTTAGTTGCGTTTCTTTTAAAGCTATTGTGATTATGAATTATCTAAAGCGCAACAAAAAGCACCGAATCGAATGTAATGCTAGATTCATTGTTTACATAGGAGGCAAAATTTTGCCTCAAATGTCGATTAGGCCAAGCCAGTGCACAGTCCATGTTTAAAGGGGTCTATGCTTTTGTGAATTCCAATGCCTCACGAAAATTGCTTTTACAAGTACTAATACGTTAGAGGTACTTGGACCGTTGGACGACGGATTGTGGCGGTCGTACAGCCGGTCGTACGGTCGTAGAGCCGAACATATTTAACTCAGCCAACGGTAAGTAGAAACATTATTTTACCTTACTCTGAAGTTTTACCTCGCATCATTTTTATTCGTTGCAAAAACTGCATCGGTTACTGGTTAGACACCGCATTGTGTCATAACAAATAACATGAAAACTTTACCTAACTCGATGTGAACCTAGAACTGAGTTTAGCTAAATATTGTACATTTCCCTAACTGTGTATTCCCAATATTTTTTTTTTATTAATAAAATGGCCCATTAAACATGTTTCGCACATATCGTATTCTACTGTTCGTCTTTCGTGTCTCGACTTGACCTTAACGTTAACTATGCTGTGAGTAAATACATTATCCTTCAATATTAACGTTTAAAATATAATAACGTGTAAATCGATTGTAACTTGCAAACACGTTGACAGGTATTTGGACCGTTGGATTTAGACATGTGGCGGCTTGAAAAGCCCTTTCTCGCCGCTGTTACTTTTCCTATCGATAGACTTGTATAATCTTCGTTCAGCCAGTTTTCAGACCAACTGTTATCGACTCGTGCGTCCGCCGAGGTACTGCGTTTGTTCAAGTCTCGCCGTCCACTAATAAGTTTTGGTTAGCCATGATTGCGCAATGTACCTAAGCCGAGATGCGGGTCCCCGTGACGAGCCCTTCATGGCATCGAGCCCCGCTCGGACCGTTTTACGAGGCGGCACGCTGCCTGACATCTCATACAAAAAATTAGGTTTGTTCTTAGCACCTACAGGATGGGCCAAAAAAGTGTGTCACTTTTGAGCAGTAATTTCGCGAAAGTGGTAACAGATACGAAGAAGAAACTTTCACAAGTAAAAGAAAATCGTTTGACGAACTAAATGATATCCCTTTCACGGAAAAGTTTCAGTCGAACTGATGTTGCCATCATTATTTAAAAAATATGATCTGTATTCTGTGCGTCTCTATTATATGTGCATGTGCTCGAAGTGGGCACCTCCACGCTCAAGGCACATCTGAAACGTGCTCCAGGAAGCTAGTAACGCCCTCTCTCGCCGTGTCTCTCACCACCGCACACGGCCCGAGAGACGCTGCAGCTGCTTCAAGAGCTCTTCGGTCGCCGCGTAAATCTCCGAGGGAAGCGAAAAACAGTGGGCTCCTCACAGTCCTGACCTCAACCGGGTGGACTACTGGTTTTATGGAGCCTGCAAGGACAGAGTCTACCGCAACAAGCCCAATAGCATGGAGGGTTTGTGTCTCAGCGTTGAGCAGAACGTTCGTGAAGTGCCAGCAGACACCGCGGAGAGGGTGGGCGTCAGCTTTCTAGAGCGCGTTCAGATATGCCTTGAGCGTGGAGGTGCCCACTTCGAGAACATGCGCATATAGAAGAGGCGCACATATTCCATTTTTGAAATGATGATGGCAACATCAGTGCGATTGTGCGATCACTGTGCTCTCCACACTAGGCCCCGACCCTGGGTCGACTGATGAACAATGATAGATAAATGAGAAGGTCAACGTGTTCAACTGGATGGTTCGAGCACAGTGGCATCGAGCTTACGTCCACGAAGTGAACGGAGAACGGAGGAGGGAAAGTCGTGCAGGAGATCGACGGCAGGCTAGCTTTCAGTACCATTTGGCATTTTCTTCCACGAACGACTCACCCATCTGAACAGCCCTCGACAGTCCATGTGTATTGTGTAGCGCCGCAAGATGGCAGAGACAAGAAAGGATATGCCAAACGTGTCGATGTCGATGTTGCTGACTCAACACATCGAAAGCTACCGACCATGATGACTTTACGACCATAATGTAAGGCTAATGCACCCCGCATTATCGGTATCAACACGCCCCTCATCGCCGCTATCTCCTTTCAGATATAACCGTCGCAGCTATGCATATGGAGTCAGGGACTACATTAAAAAGCGTCCCGAATGTCAGCTATGAAACATACAGGAAACAATGAGATAAGCATTAGCTTTATCGCGCTGTGACTGGGAAATGAAGAATGTGAGATCTGTAGGCGACATGGCCATCGCCCACCACAACGTGAAGCAGCACGCAATGGTGAGAGGTAAAGTCACCGAGCAAACTGCGGTCTGTGGCGAGTGTTCCGTGCACAACGAACACGTAACACGGGTCCGAGAAGCCGTCCACAAGCCTACAGGATGGACGCCAAAAGGTCGTTCGATGCAAACGTGATGAAGAAGGTGGTGAGCGTGGACCTCATGAAAGTGTCGCTTATTCTCATCATGCAGCACAAATCTGTGCTCTTCACGCCAGGCCTGATAGTTAGGGCTGATCACGCCAGGCCAGGCCTGATCAAACGTTAAGAACCTATCTTGGAGCTGGACCATCCGTATGAGATAGCCATGCCCGTAGCGGTCCTATGACACGAGGCTACAGCAGGAAAAGACGTGAGCAGACTACTGGCGCATCCTTGTCCAACAGAGACAAAGAACACATTACCATCTACTCCGACAACTGTGCTGGGCAAAACAAGTCCCAGGTGTTCAGCACAACGCCACTGGCATACGTTCAGCAGCCGGAGAACATCACTCAAAACATAATAATGAAGTACTTGGAGCCCGGACACACGGCAATGCGCGCCGATACGTCTCATCAGGTCATCCAGAAGAAGCTGTCCCGTGAGTGATATTCAGTCAGGGCGTGGGTTAAGAAATACATGCAGCATGGTCGTGGAGAAGTCACGAGCAATTGCCTAGATTCAGTTCAAGATTTTGGAAAATGACAAATGTAGAACGATAATAAAAAATCGAAGATGCTAGTTGATTGATAATGGTATTGGCATTTGGCAGTCTAATGGCCTTTACGGTATGTCTAAATCTGTTCTGTAAGTTTATGATGTTTTGAACATATACCGACGGCTGCCATTTCAGGTCGAAAACTCAGAAATCATGACCGATGACGTCACTAAAACCTCGATTCGACATCTCAAAAATTTCCCGGCCGATTTTTTGAAACTTTATCACAAAAAAAAAACTTCAATCAATTCCTTACAGATATCCAAAATTTGGTGGGCAGGCCGCACGAGGTTTTTAGCTATAGCGATTAGCGCGGCGAAATAGCTGGGAACGTTTGACGCCCCTCTCCCCCCCCCCCAACTTCGCAGATCGGTCACTGGTCAAACGGACATAAATTTCTTGCCGCCAGTGGGTTTCGAACCAGTGTCAGAAAAGTGGCCCGTTTCTAAGTTTTCTTGAACTCGGAAGATTTGTTCTGCGAAAAGTCTTGACTAAAGAAAAGCAATTTTTGTTCTGTGAGCAAACGTTCCCTAAACAGATGATTTCTGTGCAACAAAGTACCTCTACCCATCTATGTCAGCATTATCAGGCTTGATGGAGCATTTCACATTGGGTCACTTAATAAAAACTCAACTGCCTACCCATTTTGACTGATTTTTCTTCTTCAGCAGATTAAGTCATCTCTCTCCAGTCTCCATGGCTACTGAATGAAGACCTGGACTCCTGAATAGAATGCAGTACAAACTACTGACCTACTCCCAAGAACCAGCACCGCCTGCTACTCTTGGTTCACCAGCTGACAGCTATTGGCAAAACTTTCACTGGTATTAGATTGATAGATATAACTGGCATTTGATCGGCAGCCTGAAGCCCATAAACTGTGATGTGTTATGAACAGGTGATCTGTGAATTGTGATCACACAGTGTGTGCATTAACAATTAATCCTGTATTTTATAATACAAATGTTGAAAATTTTGTCACTCTTTTAACATCTGGTTCAACACATATGATATGAATGAAGGACTACACAGCATGCAGGAGCTGGAAATGGGCAATGCCCCAATGGATATGCAAACTTAACGTAATCAGGTGAGATAAACCTGAAAAGCTCTATTTCATATCCATATTAGCATGCAGTGCCTACAAAGTAGTGAATGCTTTTTAAAAAATTAACTGACAGGCAACAGCAGTTCAAGTTAATAGCGTAGTCAGGTGAGATAAACCTGAAAGGCTTGATTAATTTACACGTACACTGGTCTGAGAAACAACACTACCAAGCTAGTGAGTAGTAAATGGGCAATGCCCCAAATGGATATGGAAACTTTACGTAGTCAGGTGAGATAAACCTGAAAAGCTCAGCTTGATTAATTTACATGTACACTGTTCTGAGAAATGACACATATACCAAGCTAGTGAGTAGTACCTAAATGCTATCAGAAAATTATGGGTACTGGATAAGCATATTACCCATAATACATATATCTGCACAACCTATCCTACCTAATTATTTCCTAATATATACCTAATAATCACATTCTCACACAAATCAAACGAAGGTACCAAACAAATCTGAATCACAAAAATAACACGCGAGTCATGGGAGACGAGTCATAAGCCTTGGCCTTTTGACGTCTAAAACACTGCCATCGCCGCACCAACAAGCTCGCTCCCCGCCCGGCTCCCTTCATAACGCAACCGGGCGCAAACTTTTTCTGAGTTCTCGCAGAACATATTTGGTGTTTCCGTGGTGGCAGACTATCCCCTGGTAAAAGTTCCCAATTGCAGTAAGGTATGAAAAAATGATATCAGTAGATGTAAAAAAGATTTTTTTTCAAAAATGTCAAAATTTAGCAATTTTATAACGTGTGATGACCATATTTTACGATAGTCTGCGGGGTCGTTCCGTGCCTGCTAAGGTCAGCTTCACTTGGATCGTTTAAGACACCTAGACATCATTCATTGCAAAACAAGGTATGGCTAGAATGGAAATTGATTGGAAAAAGTTATAGAATAGTTTTTGTTTCGTAAAAATGAGCAAACAATGCGTATGGGGATAATAAGTGACAGCGTCTTTTGAGGTATCACCTTTTTGGTGCCGGCATAAGAGAACTTGGACGAATTTATGGCAAAATTTTTGTGAATGATATTAAAATGAACAAAATAAACAGTTATTGTCTTTTTGATGCCCTTTTCCCATCTGAATTACACAAAAAAATGACTTTTTTTATTTTTCTCGAACTCATGGCAGTAAGATATCTTAACTTGTAATAAATCGACCGAAGGCATTATTTTGTGCTGCATATTATTCATTAAATTTTGTATTAAAATAAATTGAACATCAAAATCGTTTTTGTCATTCGGCAATAAACTTAACTAGCAACAAATACTTTTTAAAAAATAAATACATTCTCAGACTAGGCAGCGCTGTCTGCAGGCGCGTCTCCCGCGCTTTTACGCGACTGCGCCGGGTTAGTCTCGAAATTTGCGCGAGTTATTGTGAAGAAGCATAATTTCGTGGGGTAATTTAATTTGTGCAATTTTTCTCGTTTTTTCATACTCAACAATATGATTTTTGTTTAAAGGCTGAGATACTGAGACTCATTCGACTTCGACCATCTTCGTTCAAGGAATCTGAGGTGGGATTGTTCATTTCTATTTTTGTAACAAGCTCAGGTAATGGTAATACTTAACATAAGCCATGTGTTTCAGTTTGTCTTAACTTCTCCCCTTCTTGATTATACCTTCACTTCTACCTAGGCTAAGAAAGTGATATCCAAGGGTAGCTGCTTTCACATTAGTAGCCTTTTGGTGGGTTCAGATTGTTTTCTTGCATTTAGTTATGATATGTTCTTGGATTTCCCTTGTTAAAATTAGGCAAATGTGAATATTGATATTTATATAGGTATGCATCATTATACTTGAGCAATGGCAATGTAGGCTAGGTACCTGCCTATTAAGTAGATACAAGATTGCATGGGGATTCATTAAGCAGGCGTCTCACGAGATGCCAGATCTGAAACATTATCTAACCTGACCTAACCTTACCTACTAGCCTACAACCTACAAGCCTAACACCTACAACCTACAACCTACATTGCTATCGTAGACAGATCTGGCATCTCGTGAGGTGCCTGCTTAATGATTACCATTGCATGTTGGTCATGTGCAGGTGTTTCACTTTGATATGTGCTGCATTTCAACAATCTCTACCCATTATGCTAAAAAGAAACTGATATAATGCAGTAGCTTCATGAAAAATTTGGAACGATAGCTAAGTTCCAACTTTGTTCTGCGACCTTTTCAAAATTTTAGTCTGCGAACTTAGATCCCCAAACCACTTTTCTGACACTGTTTCGAACCCACGATCTTCACCTCAACACAGCTCAAAAATCGGTATCGCGAAAGGTCCCCCACCTCCAATACCTGGGCTCAATCTTATAAACGCCGTGGAATAGAAATGGCAGCACTGACTGAAGTTAAGCTGCAGAAAACGGCTATTAAATGCAAGATGGTTTTCACGCATTTCAGTCCATCGTATGTTGACAGTCAAAAGCTTGGTCCAAAGAATCATTTTGTCGATCCGGATTACCGTTTGTCGTAACCAGACTTGTGATCAGCTCAGTTGAGCCGGCTCAAAAATCAGCTCAGCTCATGAGCCGGCTCAACATTTTGCCAAATTGTTGAGCTGTGAGCTGAGCCGGCTCAGTAATGCATTGAGCTGAGCTGCTGTCTGAGCTGAGCTGAGCTGAGCTGAGGCCTAAAAACAAGTCTGCTGTCGGGGGAGGAGGTGATTGAGCTGAGCTGAGCTGATTGAGCTGAGCTGAGCTGAGGCCTAAAAACAAGTCTGCTGTCGGGGGAGGAGCTGACGACGGCAGTGCGGAGTCTCCAGCAGAACTTGCTGTCGTCGTTGATACGCAGGTTCACAGACCAGCTGCGGAACCCGTTTTATATAACGGCGACACTGCTCGACCCGCGGTCTAAGCTGCTGCCGTGGACGAACGAAAGCGACGCTGAGGAGGCATGCTACATCATTTTTGTTCTTTTGTATTAACCTTAGGACTGTGACACCGCGGGTGCATTTTCCCTTCTTTTTTTTTTTGCATACGCTTTTGTCTGCTCAAATATTTTGTGTACCAAATATAAGACGCATAGGGTATTTCTTTGCTTTGTCACGATTCTTCATAAATAAGTACCTATGGTACAGACTAGCCTGGACTAGACTGTTAGGACAGACTATGTAGGCGCCCAGTGCAGCGTGCCAACAGTTTACACGCTTGTGCTGTAACTGCTATGGAGTCAGAGGCGCCTTCATGTATTCGCCACATCGAACGTCTTCCAGTTAGGGGCATGTTTCAGAATGAGCAAAAGGAGTTGCGTAGGCAAAGCTCCACAAATTCCCGAAAATCCGCATTTTCATGTCTTTCGCCGCAACATGGATACCTTCCTATTTATTACAAACGACCGTACGTTTGCGTTAATAGGAAGGCGCCGTTTCCCTAGTATTTCGGGGCTCTAACGTGTGATGAGTTAGCGTGGGGAAGAGTCGGAGCAATGCTGAAGCGCGTTAACATGCGCAGTGGAAGGGTTGCGAGTACTACGCCCAGTGGAAGGGGGGGGGGCGAATGTCGCCCCCCCCCCTAAGATCTCAGCTCCCACTGAAGCTAGAAAGACGAAATTTGTAGGGTAGGTGGGGGCACTGGGGAACTGTTGTGTGTGAATTTCATGACCCTAGGTCAATATCTTCAAGGTCATATGAGGTCAAATGTCAAATCTGCCATATGAGCGACTTCTTTGCGTTTACACGCCGATAACTCAAAAAGTAACGGGCCGATTTTCCTTTTTCTTTCACTATACGAAGGAACGTAGGTACATTTTTGAGTGTGTATGATGAATATCAAGTTAATCCAACAATAAATATGGCAGTTAGAAGCCTTCTAAGATTAAGATGTCGCCGCCTGAGGCGGGATCGGCCGATGCGGGAAACGCGGCAATCACAATTTTGTGTTTACACGCTCATAATTCAAATTTTTACCGGCCGATTTTCAAAATTCTTTCACCATAAGATTGCCTGTACATTTCTTAGTCTTCTCACGAAGTTTGAAGCGAATCGAACATAAGCAGCGGTAACGAGCGCGATGTAAAGACGGTACCGTCCCACCCCGGCATAGTCTACATATTTAGTCGAATTTCGCGGGTGCGCACTGGAGCCAGCGGATAAGACGGGCTCCTCTGCGGGTGAATTTTCTGTGATATTAAGCCATGAACAGAACATGTTTCCATTGATGCTCGTCATGTGCCAGTCGTGAGTGCACTGCGCCCTGCGGTGATTGTCGCGGGTGCACACTGTGATAACATGTGATAACACTGCCAAGAACAGTCCATTTCATGTAGTCTGAGTCAAAGTAGACGCACGACTCGCAAAGTCTCAAGGTCATAATGAGCTTATCTCTTTTGCCCATTGTGTAAGTTGCCTCGCTCCTTGTTAGAGGAGACTTACTTATGTGCCAAGAGTTGGTCTGTTTTTTAAGCATGTCCGATTTAAAAAGAACGAGTGAACGATCTGAGCGTGAATTTAACTGAGCGGAAACTGAGCTGAGCTGAATTGAGCGGAAACTGAGCTGAGCTGAACGGAAACTGAGTTGAGCTGAGCTGAGCTGAGCGGAAACTGAGCTGAGCTGAGCGGAAACTGAGCTGAGCGAAAACTGCACTGAGCTGAGCGGAAACTGAACTGAGCTGAGCGGAAACTGAGCTGAGCTGAGCGGAAAATGAGCTGAGCTGAGCTGAGCTGAGCGTGAGCGGAGTGCAGCCGGTTTGAGCGGAACGTGAGCTGAGCTGAGCCGCGTTAAACTGAGAGGGAGCAGAGCGGGAGCGGATAAGACGGAGTTGAGCTGAACGAGCTCACTTTTTTTCTTGAGCTGTCACAAGTCTGGTCGTAACTGTTGGCACTGTCAATGTTACCAAATGCCGTAAGAATAGTACGGCATTTTATAAGATTGGGTCCTGGAGTCTCAGTCGCATCTGCGCACAATGTACATTCTCCAGGCTGCGGGATATTTACAAATTTCAAGCAATTCCAAGGCTCTAACGACTTTAGGTATTAACGCCACTGCATATGCCCGCTCCGCTTACCTATGTGGCGTCTCAGTCTGCTTCACCGATACAAAGAGTTGTGCGGACAGTGTGCATCTCATTTTCTTTCCACATACCAATAACTGCATTGCGACCAAATATCGACACCGATGAGCTTAATGTAGCCATGAGCTTACCTTCGTCCACGGCGAGGCACGACGACGAGTCCCAGTTTTCGAAATCTGCAACAGTTGCTTGTTTGGCCTTCAGTTCAGTCGAAGGTACAATATTTGTGAAACTACAGCCATAACATGCGTCACATGCAGTATTTCAGAGTAGGTAGCAATCGCCACAACTCAGGCTGCAAAACACTTAAGTTAACCGGCACCAAGACCCGCAGCCCAAACACCTCACACCTTCTCTTGCACCTTCTCAGCAGAAATGGCGGAAATCATTCCAAAAACGCGTCAGGCGCTTATTGCCGCCAACAACCATACACACATCTGCATTGACATTTTCGTTATCTGACGTCATTGGGCGGACGTAGAATACCTTAAAATGCAAATCATGTCGTGATGTAATTCTTGTATTACAAAATTTACATCAAGCGTTCCTTGTTGTTGTTATGAGATAGGCAGCAATTCCTGTCAAATTACTAAAAAAGCTTTTCTAAAATTGTGCTTTTTACCCAGTGACGTCAAGATTGATAAAGTGCTTAGCAGTATTGGCGATCGATTTTTGGGTTGACGACGCATAGCGACCGTCCTCAAGCAGCAGACAATCTTCCGGCGTTACCATGGAAACGAGTTTAGCGCGTGCGATAGTGATTCTGCAGACCTCTGTGTTAGGATATCGAAAGTCGAAACCAGGCCGCTGACAGTATGTAGAACTGAAATCATATAAGACAGCCGTTGACTTCAACCCGATACACTGCACTCACGGTATATAGAGAACTAGGTAAAACCGGTTCGAAATTACAACACAAAGAAGGGAGGTGTGAACGTGGCGATCAGTTCTGGAAAGAAGATAGGCGAACTGATCGAACGACGTAAAACGAAACATGGTTCCGAAGCGAACGCGAAAAGTGTTGTGTATGAAATTCCATGTAAGGGGTGTGGACAAAGTTACGTGGGGGAAACGGGGAGGGGGGTAGATGTAAGGGTAAAGGAGCACGAGAATGACGTCAGGTTCCATCGCACATCGAATGCGATCGTACTTCACATTGAAAAGTGTAACCATCTGCCTGACTGGGATGGGACGCATATCTTAGGAAAGAACATGACAAAACGAAAACGCAAAATCATCGAAGCCGCTCATATTATCTCACGCGAAACATTTAATACTAGGAGTGGGTTCATTCCTTTAGCGTCTGGTGCTGTTCGTCTAGTAATAGGTAGTCCCTGAACTGTATCCCGTGCGATGAAGTCAATTTGCCTTTTGAAATATTTGAAAATATTCCTTCATTTTAGCATACACACAGTGATCAAGGTATTTGTTACCGAAAGCTCTGTTTTTTAATTGTGTATTTGATCACATTGGCGTTTTTTATAAACAACACTAAGGTATTTTGGCCATAATTTTCAGCTGACCTTTTAACCCTCGCCGGCACAGGCCATTTTGCGTCCTTCGACGGCACAAGGGTGGTACGACCCCCCTCGCGTTTGGCCCCTGATCGAGCTAGAGCTTCGCGGAAAAAAAAACGAGCGTGTTGCCCGTCACGAGAGGAAGCCGATGATACCCAATTTTAAGGTCCTAGGTCATCGGGTGACATTCCAGGTCAGGTCAATGACCCGAAAACCGGGAAAATCGGGACCTGTTAGAAAGTCGTTAAGTGAAGCTGCTATAAGGTTTTCCGGGGTGCTGATCACGAATATCGTGTTAGTTTTGATCAGAGATGATGGCTTTAAGCATTTAGACCAGGTCGGGTCAGGTCAGGTCAGGTCAACCGGTAGGGGTTGTGACGGGTATTCGTAATACGTGTCAACCGCCTCTGACAGCTTCGTAACATGTTACGAAGGCACCAAAAATACTTCGTAAATGTTCAAATGGTTGCTAAATTCGAATTCAGCTCCAAAAACTAGCCTAGAAACATGTAAAACTCGAAAAAGTGAACAGAGGTCACCCGAGGTAACCAAAGGTCAATAACCTGACCTGACCTTCAGGTGACCTTGACACCCACCCTAATGTAT
Source organism: Amphibalanus amphitrite (assembly GCF_019059575.1). NCBI lineage: Eukaryota > Metazoa > Arthropoda > Thecostraca > Balanomorpha > Balanidae > Amphibalanus > Amphibalanus amphitrite. The sequence goes on along the minus strand of NW_024881500.1, from coordinate 2,439,670 downwards.
GGGAGCAACATCAACTCACATGTTTGAACGTTTGAAACCACGAAAAGCTTGCAAACGCGCGGCTAATGCGAGCCGACATACGCCGAATCGCGATTCCTGCCAAACATGGTCTCGGAAAAGAGGTCACAGGTCAAAGGTCATTTGGGTCAGGGTCATGAAATTTTAGGGTAGGTGTAAAATTGATCAATGCGAGGGCACTGAAAGTTTCGTCGTAATCGGCCGCTTTTTAAGCGAGTTATTCGCGAAAAACCTTAGGGGTTGCATCAACCCCCCCCCCCCCCCCCTGTGCCGGCGAGGGTTAAGTCTAAAAAAGAGAACTGAGCAACACATTTCAATGAGTTTTATGATTTGTATATACCTATATTTTTATTTATGATCACAGAGCACGCCATGTATGAACCTGTGAAGCATTACCGAAAATAAATTGTTGGCTATCTCCGCCATTTCAAAAATTATATACCTTAAAATGCAGGGGTTGTTCATGGACAAAATTAATTTTTCGCAAACAAAAGTTAAAATTGAAAGACAAAAAGTAATATCAAAGGCCGTCAGTCTTTAATTGAATTTCGAAATCATGGTTCTGAGCTGTTCAGCCTACCGGACCTGCCAATGCTCTACCATGAATTGTCGAGTAATTTCAGTGATGTGGGGCAAAAATATCAAAATTGAATTATCTATCAGATTGTGTGCCTTTTGTTGCCTTTTAAAGGTTGAAAACTTTGTTTATTTGATGTTCAATACATAACCACCATTGCTGTCCATGGTCACACCCTGTTTCACTATATGCAATGTTTCTCAAAAACTAGATCGATGTGGGGTCTTAAAATTCCACTAAAATTAACAGAATCTCTTACGTTATAACATATTAAAATGTCAAAACGTAAGAAACGGGGGAACTTAAGAGTTGCGTCTAATTCTAAAAATTCGAATTTTGAATAAAAAACAGTCCTGGACGAAAACATAGCTAGATAGCAAACTAGTCAGTGGTGGGCTCGCAAAGTCCCTATTACGGTTAACTGTGTTTTCGTACGACGTTTTATAATCCTGTGAGAAGGTTAACAAAGGAATCTCTTCTTTCCAGGAGAAGCTGATGTTGAATAAGTCCGAAAAGAACTGCCAAGGAACTGACGCCGAAGACACCATCACAAAGTTCATGGAGTCCAAGGCCGTGTGGAGGAAAAAAAACGACCACGGCGCTTCGACAAGAAAAGCAGCTGAGGAAGTTGTTCGCCCAAGTGGCAGAAGACACTGGCGGCAACATGCTGACACCGTCCGAGATCATGAGAACTCGTTTGGACGATGTGGAAAAGATCCTCTTGGAGCAAGTCAAGAACCACTCGGCCAGCGTCAAATCCGTAGTGATAGCGCTGCTAGAGTTCCACCGATACGTGAGCGTCAGGGAACCGGAACACAGCGTCCAGGAGACGACTGGAGACATGGAAGCGCGACGCGTGCTCTGCGGACCTCCACCGTGAAGCTGCTCTCCAGGACTTGATGTCGGAAGATGGATACCTGCCGTCCCTGGAGGAGCTGAACGACTTCCGGCGGCGTGTCACGGACGAGCTGAAGAGCTCCGTGAAGGATTCCAGACACATTAAGCGTAGTGACGCTGTGCGGATGCGACGGCTACTGACATCTGCACTGCTGCTATAAACCTTTCAGCGCGCAGGAACAATTAAGAACGCTACGGTGGCGGAGTACAAGGACATCAAGGACGCCGTGATGCGTGCAAAGGAACACAAGAGTCACGCTTCGTACGGGTCGGCGAGAATCGTGGTGAAAGACTACGAAGACTACCTTCGGATGTTCGTCGAGAAGTACAGGCCGCTGCTCGTCAAACACCAGGATGACGTATCCCTCTTCCTGACGTCAGACCCCGCTGAGGATGTCGGTGCTGTGTGTGACAGCTATGGAAGCAAGAGGATCAACCCTACAACACTGAGAAAAAGCGCATCCACCGCTGCATACGACCACCAAAATGAGACTGAAAGGTTGGCCACCCACATGACGCACAAACCCGAAACGCAGTTCCGGGCATACTCGGCCAAAAATCGGCGTGACGACGCCACCAAAACGGTGCAACGTATGGGTGAAGTGGTGTACGGGATCGGCTCGGAGGCGGCCGCCAGCACGGTCCCAAGCTCTGCGGGTGCTCTGGAAAGGCAGCGATTCAGTACTGAAGCGTTGTCTTTAATCGAGAAAGAGGTCCAACGACTGGTGCGCTCAGGTCAGAGTTAGGTCAATGACAACCGCACGATGATGTTAATGGCCAAAAACATCCCGATTTTTTATTGTCATTCACCCAAGACAGTCGAAAATAAGATGCGTGAGCTCCTGAGAAGCTCCAACGGTCGTTCAGCTCGTCGGGCGGTGTGAGCCCAAGCCCCAGACGGCCCCTGATAAGTTGCTGTCCAGGTTCCGGGCCCAGACGGCCCTTGAATAGGAATTTTATTTAGTTGCACCCACCGTTAGCCTTCTGCGAGGCTAAATGCGCGGTTATGAGCAAGATGTGTTTGGACATTTTTTGGACTATCTTTTATGTTGCCCACATTGTTAAAAAAGTTTAGCACTCCTGTCAAAAACCAGCTCCCTGTACCGGCTTATTTCAAGCGCCCTCAATGGGTGCAATGCAACCATTTAGAGTGCTTAAAATAGGCCGGTACAGGGAGCTACTTTTCGACACGGGTGCTTAACTGAAGCAACCATGTAGCCTCCTTAGAATAAGCTGGTACAGGGAGCTGGTTTTTGACATAGGTGCTAAACTTGTTTTACAAAATCAAAATCAGTTTTCAAAAATCAACCAGAGGTAAGACAAATTTGATACGATGGATACCTATAGCTACCGTCTGGACAAAACTTCATTAAATTCTGTTAATTGACGTTGCATGTTGCAAAATGCAAGGGTCGCCTCACAACCGAAATCGACTACCGTTCATCACGAAGAAATCCGATCAAAACAGAACATTCGCATGCCCCGTATCCCGCCAAAATTACCGCTGCTGCAGCTGTTGTGCAGCATAGGAAAATTATGTTTCAAATCCTGACGTTCCACCAAAAAGATTTATTAGCAACGCAATGATCAATCTTTCGGATGGAGCCTTTACGGCTCTCCCTCAAAGACGAAATCTAAAAGAGCCCAAACGGCTGTTATCCAATCATCAGATCAAAATTTGATCTGAAAATGTGGAACGTGAGAGATAGGACGACAGAAGGAATGCCAAGGACCAATAATGAGCTCGAGGGCTGACACAGGGGAATCCAGTCTATGTATCAAGGACCTCACCAAAATATATAGGAATTCGTGCGTTGCTTGAGGCAAGAACAAATTTTACAACACTGGTAACTTCTAACTAGTCCAGATTCAACCGGGGGAATTTCGTGAAAACCAGCAAAAACAATATGAATCCCTGAACAAACGTTTCATCACCATTATTGGCAAAGAGCAGGGGTTTAAATTGAACCGTTGGAATTTTCGAGAAATCTAGCACTAAATTTGGAGCTCAGTGTCTGAACTTTGAGCGTGACATCCGCCATCCAATTACGGATAACCATGAGAAATTCTTGAAACATTCGTAAGCTCGCAAAAGTACAACACACTGTTACGGGACGATGAAATGTTTCGCTGAACTAACAGTCGCTCAAATAGTCGACGAAATACAGGGTGAGTTTTTCATAGGACAACAAGTTTGTAAGCCTAGAGGTACCAAAACGTATATCGAGCAAACGCGAAAAAATTATAACTACGTGAAAGAAAAATGTTTGTCATTTTGTTTTAGGACTTTTTAGAGACTTCTTGGGACTCATTCTGTCATAGAGAGCTTAGTGAGGACGCTGTCATCTGAGCAACGCAACACATTAGAAGAGCTCAGACTTGTGCATGAAAACGGTGCTCACCGCGAGCGCGCTCTGAAAGCCTAAACGTAGCTCAAACTTAAAGTTTATGTGTGCAGACGAAATGCCAGAATGTGCTTATTACAAAAATATATATTTTCTGGCAGTTGATGTGTTTTCTGGTACCGCCATTGCTCTTTACTTTTTGCCCTGTATAAAAAAGCCATGTAGATGCCGCTGAAGCATGGCTTTCGCTGAAATTGATAATCGATAGATTTGATAATCGCTTAAAGGGAGATAATGAGCTTTCTTTTTTCTTTAATAAAAATTACCCGACATCTATACTATTTCTACTGTAGTTTCTATAAAATATTAAAATTTCCTAGCACATTTTCGTATGTGAAAAAGGTTTTTATTTTTGCAAAAAAGAAGCAGTACTTGCAGTACTTGTAACACCCACCGAAATGCGTTGTCCTTCTCTATAAAAAAGTCGCAGTATATGGCGCTTTTGTTTCAAACAGCGACGCTTGGGTTTTTGTTTATGTTATCGCCTTGTCGTTGCTTGGTTGTAAGGATTCTAATTTGAATTAGAGTTAATTCGGTTTAGAATTAATTAGATTCTAATTCGGGGGTACATAGTGCCTACTCTTCTTTGTTTCGGCATGCGGCATGCGGCACAAATGAACGGCATGCGCCAGAAACGCAGCCAAATCTTGCGATTGCGACTACGAAATTCATTATTTTGGCGTCAGAGCCTGAAGCGAAAAATACAAGCATATTTATTTCAAAAAGACTTCAGGTTTGTCGAACGGTGTTATGAGAATTTTGATAACAGTACTGCATAAGTTTTTCAGTGATGCCGCAAAAGTGTTGTATCTATCTTCTTTTATTGTGCAGTCGGCGGGACCGATTCAAAATTGAGTCGTTGCTACTAAAATAGCAGCATATGGCGTCAGATGATGAACAGGAAAAATAGTTGCGTAAATTTAGACATAAACCACCCCCAAACCATGAATATCTTTTGAAGGCACTATAGACGACCATTAACTAACTAGATGTGATGAAGATCAAATGTAAGGAATACGCTCATTTTACAAAATTACATGCAAGTACCAAAAAGTGATGTAAGTACTTATTCAACGGTCATTTTCAGCGCTCCCCGCTAACGTGACTTCAAGTTGAGATATTTGCGGCAAGGTACCGAATTGAGCAAAATGGTTTTAATTTACATTATAACTTGTTGTGTTTTGTCAGAAAATGGTCCTAACTCAGATTTTGTGGAAAAAGGTCATTATATCCCTTTAAATTGATAATCGCTAAGTTGCCAGTCGCTGAAAATGGTTCGCTCAAATGACGCTCGCTAAAAACGCTAGCACCGTTTTCAGTGTTGTGGTGGATGATCCTCCGAGTGTTGTATGAAACTTTCCTCCTAATACATGCATTGTGTAAGAGATATAGCGATAGTGTGTAACGTTATTTATGAAACACCCTGTAAAAAAATGTCCCTGCGTGTCCGCAATCGTGAGCGCACTGTGGCCTCACTTGCGCGATGCTCGCACCATGCAGGTCCGACGCGGGGAGGAGAAATTGTTCGTGAAGACATCCCACACGGACAAGTCGTGGCGCGGCTACGACCTATTGAAGACCACGCACCACCCAACAGAGCCGCCGGGAAGGAGGAGGACGTCCCGCAGAGTGAACAAGGCCAAGATCGACCAATTGTGTCAGACGCTACTGCCGCTGATGCCGTCCCGTCGTGCTTTATGAGCAACAATGAATACACCAGATGAACTGATTGGTTTCCGATCGTGTTTTCGTATCTTGGAGGGCACGTTAAACCGTGATGATGTGAAAGATCAGGAAAAAATATACCGCTATGCATATGTAAAGGAGTCATTCAAATCTTACATCTTACACCATGTGGTTTCCAATAGGTAAGCAATGGAAAAAATATGCATGTCGCTCAAGTAGGAAATGTGCGAAACAGAAATGTGCGAAACATTCTAACTCATTTGGAAAGTAACACTGAGGCCGGTTGGTGTAAAGGCCGATGCAAGAACAAGTAACAACACAAGAGGGGCTGGCTCAGGAAACCAAATGCCTGGAGCTACAACAGGGAAGAGAAGTGTACACTTTTACATGGAAACACGTCTGAAATTTATCAAATATCCGGAACTCCAAAGGCTGGCAAGGCAGCTTGTCGCTCAAACTTGAAACCATCGAAGGAAGAATAACGACATCAGGAAAGAAAAGTAAAAAAAAAACGCATTAACACCTACTCGGTTAATTATTCGGAAACACCGCAGACGTCAGCAGCTCATATCAAATCAAAGAAAAAAGGGGGAAATGAAAGGATGGGAACAAAATGAAGTGAACAAAGTAATGTGATAACCTGAGCCACACATTCAGTGTATGACACTATGTAGTGGAAACTAGACCAGGAATAAAACAACAAAAGCATAACCAATCAAAATACGGAGGAGAAACGTTTTCTTCCAACAGTGTCGCAAAAATTCTGCCTTGGATGTGACAAAATGGGCGCAACAAGATAGCTAGCACCGCTGGCGTATGACTTCAGCATGTGTATGTATGTATGTACTACGTCACACGCTAATAGCATGTTTGCCCGCAGTGTTTGTGTGATCAGCAGAGGTCTCTCGCAGCTCACTGTATAAGACTTCAAATGCCTTAAAAAAAAAAAAACAGGTTCCCCTCGCCTTGATGTCACCATTTCGCTACATAGTACATTATTGTAGATAGCATACAAACTGAAAAAGACAAGCATAGTGGCGCACTAAAAACAGCAAGATCATAGCCATAGCACAAAAAAGGAAACACTTGATATTCCTTTTATCATAGATAACATGAATCATGATTAATGTTATCTATGCTATTATCCCTCGCCCCCAATGGAAAGGCAAGCTAAGTCTATTGAATGCCATTGCTCAGTTTCTGTCATTTAGCTTAGCGTCTTTTGCATGCCAAGAAAATTGTTATTTTGATGCGGTTTTGTAAGCCCAACCGTTGCAGAGACGCTTGCATGATTCTGCAAATAGGTACGGACGCCAAAAGCAAACCGCTAACATTTTTAACACTATCACACTCACAGATTTCTGCCAATAACATCGCAAGGCGCAAACTCACATGGAGAAAGCACATATGATGCCGGCGGCGCGCGTGCTGTCCACATCGTGGCGTTTGGCGATAGCTACGCCAAAAGGTCAGCCCGCACCCAGCCCCCTACAGGAAAGACAACGACGCTGGCGTGAAACCAGTAAAGTACTTGGTCTGTATAGCTCAGAGGTAGAGCATTGGAGCGCTAATCCAAAGGTCCCGGGTTCGAATCCCCGTATAGCCCCAATCTTTAACGAGCATGCAAAGGATGACTGATGTCATCACTGTCAACCGTGGCAGCCGTATGGCTACCCATCTACGCTGGAGTACGAAAAACATCATCTCACGCTCTCAGTCCCAGCGGATAAAAACAACACCTAAGACTGGGACTTCATCTACCCGGGGCGCGGGGCTGGGGAGCCCCTTGCTGGGCACTGGGAAGCCACCATGGGCTGCCGGCCCCGTAGGATCCGCTGGCAGGGCTGCTAGTCCAGTTGACAACGAGGTCAGTTTGTACTTCATATCATTCCCTCTCTGATCAATGTCTCCCTCTCTCCTCTCGCCTTCACGGCGAACGATCCCATCAAGTGACCTGGGGGTTGTCGTGTCCCTCGGAGGAGACGAAATGTTATATACAGGGAAAGAAAACATCCGTGTTAACTCGGAAGTGGTTGCAAATTACTGTGCAAAGCCACTATAGATGGCTGGCAGTAGATGCGTGCAGGCCATTAGCTTACTGGCCTTACGAGCGGTAAGAATTAATTCCCGGTAAGAATTGCAGCCACAAAGCAATTGTGGAGAAGAACATAAAACTTGTGCTGTGCAGACGCCAGACACACACACAGGAAACGCCACCGTTACATTGAGATAAGTATGACAAAAATAAGCGACCATCCGCCAAATCCTGGAGGGGCAATCCGTTATCTGTTCCAAAAACTAAAGGAACGAAGGAAACGGCGAAGGAAAAGTGTAGTGAAAACACGCATGGTTTATCAGCACCTCTTCAAAAGCTATTTTTACTTGCTATTTTAATTTTTTCCAGTCCCTTTCAACACACACCGAACAGAACGCGAGGCGGCACATCCACGAGGAAACGACGATGGTCTCTCCCTTGAGAGCAACCGTGATCTAACGACGAAAGCGACTCGATACTGATTAGCGGACAGCGCTAGCGATGGCTTTCTTGGAGTCAATCTCGGTATCACTTTAGAAGGATTCCATTCAAAACACTATTAACCCGACTCTTACAGAGTTGACAGGGCAGCCTGAAACCTCGTAATTTCGGAGTTATTTTGTGCCGAAATAATCATTTCAACAACAAAAAATATTTTGCTCACTTTCATTTATATCTTACCGTTCTACCTTTGCTGTCAGTAACAACTAACAATACAATATACCTGTGATCGATTTCTGTCGCAGATTACTCAAGTGACATCTGGAAATAGCTGTGGTTGCTGATCCTCGAGCTTGTAAAGGTCGTTCTCCACGGTACATGTTTTGCGCGTTTTTAATGACGTTTTAACGCTTTTTTGATGTTTTGCGAGTTTTTCATGATCCGGCGTTGATCTGTACCATTAAATTACACGGTGCCATCTCCACGGCGGAAGATTTGTCAAAAATCGAAAAACGCGTGGCTTCATAAAATCAAAAAACTGCAAAACTCGTAAAACGCGTCAGGTTGTGTCATGCAAAACTCGTAAAACCTTTAAAAAACGCAAAACTCAACGCGCGATTTTATCCAAACATTTGGATCGAATGAAAGTTTTCCGGTTTTTGACAAGGCTGAAAAGGTAATCCTTCTGCTATTAATACCATTTTACGGTGAAATGGATGCAATGGAAAGTGTGGAAAGCGATGAAACGCAATTTGATTAAGCCAATGATCATGGTAAGTACTCAGACAACCATACCAATAACTTCTGTTGCTATTCCAACGATGTGGATGTCAAATAGTTACATAGTGAGTCTATGGATAACAGATATAACGATATCAGATCATTTCAGATAATTGATAATTAACTGATGTCATAGCGGTGATAACAATAGGGTAACGTGATGATACTCCAATAACTATCTTTACAGCGAAAATCGAGGGGTTAATAGAAGCTGTGCGCCAGATACCTACCCTGTGGGACAAGAGGGTCACGGCATACAGCGCACGAAGGGCGGAGAAAGATGTTCTTTCTCTGAAATTGAAATTGTTCTGAAATTGTAATTGTTCTGAAAGACTGACAAACAAAAACCGTAAAAAGCGAAAAACTCGCAAAACTCGCAAAAGCGTCTGTTAAAAAGCGAAAAAAGCGCAAAACTCTCGTTTGCTAAAACGCGTAAAAACCGAAAATGTTTACACGTGGAGACAGTACTTAAGAGCACCGAAAGCTTGGTCTTTTCTTTACGTGTACTTCAAAGCGCCTGACACTGAATCCATAATGCGCTGATTTTCTACTGAGTCAGTATCATTTGTGCTCTACACGGCTGAAGAAATCGGTGGAAGAGGGCGAGGGAGTGTGTCCTCGGCCATCATTGCAGATTTCGTACACAGGCAGACGATCTACTGAAATAGTATAATAGTAACTATAAATAACAGTGACACAGTTGACACAGTGACAGTCAACCAGGAACGGTACGTTGACCAAGTCCTGACTCCTTTCTGGGAGAGTCTGGAGAAGAAGGTTGGAACAGAGCGGAGGACGCAGTGGTTCCAACAAGGTGGGGCCACACCACATACCGCCCGTAGGTCACTACAGTGGCTGAAAGAGAAGTTCAACGGGCGACTCTCAACTTGAAAACGGATGTGGAGTGGGCACCGAACTCTCCGGACCTCAGCCCATTGGACTTCTTCCTATGGGGCTACATGAAGTACCGAGTATACCAGCACAAACCGAGAAACACCAGCGAGCTCAAGGTCGCGATCATAACAGAAACAGCACGGATCCCACAGAAGATGATCGACAAAGCGTGACACATCTCGGCCAGAACGTCGGCCTCGTCCACACAGCTGACGCGCCGGTCGTCGTAGTGGAACCACCTGTCCCTGCCGACGCTGTACACATCCGACACGTAGTGCCCAGAGTGCGTGGCGCTGCCGTAGTGGCTGACGACGCCCACCAGCCGGTAGGTAAAGTCGCCGGCCAGGTCCACTGAGCGGAGAGACTGGCCGTCTTCCACGCAGAGCTCCGATAGGTGTGCCTGCTCCGAGGCGTCGGCCGACGCTCCCTCCAGCGACCTCATGATGGCTTCCTGGAGCTCGCGGTCTTTGCTCTCGCAGGTCCGCGCCGGTTTGAACTTGGAGTCGGCGTCCATCACCACCAGCTCGGCCTGCGCTGGCGGCGGCTGCGGCGGCTCGGCACCGGTCGCCGGTGACGGGGGACGCACCGGTGCCGCGGCTCCGGCCGACACCGGCGAGTCGGCGGCGGCTGACTCCTGCAAGCCGGCGGTGGCCGGCACTGGTGAAGAAAATCTTCACAGTGGAAGCGGCTCACAACAGGAAGAATGACCTAGTCATCGGTACAAGTGCAAAAAGCATACCCGATGAATATAATACGGTCACCAGGCAGCAGAAGCCAGCAAATGTCATGGTATGGGCAGCAGTATCCAAAACTTGTAAGAGCCCCCTCATCCTCGTGCAAGAAGGGGTCAAGGTCACCGCAGAGAGGTACATCCGGGAAATACTAAAGCCCATGGCAGAGGCGGCCAACTCTCACTTTGGAGAGAAAATGGACATTCCAACAGGACGGGGCACCGGCCCACATCACCCAGGAGTGGTGCAAAGCGCACCTCCCTGGGTTCTGGCCTAAGGAGATGTGGCCACCCTCCTCGCCAGACTTGAACCCCATGGACTATTCCATCTGGTCGATTCTTGAGACAAATGCTTGTGGTAAACGCCACAGCAGTGTCGACAACCTGAAGGCGTCCCTGAAGCGGGCATGGGCTGCTCTCCCTCAGAGAACCATGCGTGCCGCCGTGGGCGGACTCTACCGCCGTCTGGAGGATGTGGCCGCCGCGGAGGGGGTCACATTGAGTGATACGTGAGAAGATGATAGGTAAAAGATGTATTTTGACTGCTGGTATCGCCAAAATACAATATAATATGAGATGTTCTGAATTTCGCTGTTTTTCTATGTTGCAAGACTTATGACGCACCCTGTATGGCATACGAAATCGCTAAATGGCTATACATACACAGGGTAACAAGGGATGCGGAAAGAGGTAAACAGACAAATCCAGTCGCAATGAAGGCCAAACACCCCGCGGGAGTGATAGTTCTGGATGCGGTGTCAAGCAATGGGCACGTGATGCCACCTCACTTCTTAGGTCCCGGGGAAAGGGTCACTGCCGATGTTCATCTGCTCCTCTGGAGGACAATGTGAAGCCGTGGATTGAACAGGTCACCAGAGGAGCGGATTATGTGTTTCAACAAGACTCGGCACCCGCGTCCCGCGCACACCTCTGAGAACATACAAGAGTGGTGTCAAGAGTCTCCACGTGGTGTGGACCAAAGACATGTGGCCCCCTAACTCCCCCAACTTAAATCCTATGGACTATTACGTGTGGGGCGCAGTACAGGCGAAAGTCAATGATCGCTCACTGGTGGGTCGTGTCGCCCTGCACGAAAAGACTAGCCGGGTGATGTGTCAGATGAAGCACGAGGTGGTCGTCTCTGAAACGTGCGTCGCCATCTGGGAGGTCTGCTGCGCATCAACGGCTGCCTAACTTGTGTCCTTATTCTTACTACCTGCCAGGGTAGACTTAGTTTCGAGGCTAACTCCTGTTATCTAAGCTAACTCCGATGGACCTGGGCCGCCGTCCGTCCTCACTCAGCTCTTCTCAAGCGTTGGCTAAAGACGTCGTCGCCGTCAGCGCAGTACAACGAGTCAGCGCTGCCGCCGGAGGTTCCGGACCGCGCCTACATGCCGTCTCTGCCCTCCGTTCCGGCAAGCACTGCGCCATCGCCAAGTCCCAAGAATGGGTGCAGGGATCACACTCATACCGCCCTATATTTTGTAAGCGTTATTACTTGCGATTTAACCTAGCTCCGCTCTGAGGCTCTGAGTATTTGTGGCGAAGCGAAGTATTTTATATAATGGTGCTCTTTTATCTTACAATGCAAAAATCTATTCAACAAGGTCTTATTAAATACTTATTTCTTTTTACCCGAGATTATCGTTCTCATTTCATTGTGCCTTCTTTGATTCGTTTTTATTTTTCCATCTCATGTCATTGTTATGCGCTCGCGATTAACAACAGCTTTTTCTGTTCAGCAAACCAAGTCTTCGTCGTTTAAAGAAAAGTGCTTTTAGTTCAGTGTGCGGCCTGCTTTCGAATTGTCATGTCGTTTCATTTTGGCTAAACATAATTATATCATGTTTATCTTCTTGTCTCGGCCGCCACAGTACCGATGCAAACGAAATCATAATTGCGGCTTTGGCCGCCAAGTCAACTTGACTCGCTGCTGCTATGCTGAATGGCAAACAAGGTATAAAACGATGAAAAATGGATTACATATTAGACTTTTCTGACAAGACAGCCCAGAACACGTGCTGTGTTGGTTGCCTTGGCAGAGACCTCGATAAAGACACGCTCTTGTCGCGCAAAAAAAGTCATTAAACTAACACAAAACCATCACCTGGCCTTCTGCATCTGGTTCAAACACACTCATTCTCGACAAATATGACGACACTCTAAAACCGGGCACTTAAGCGTGGTCGTTCTTGACCCCATGCGGCCAACGGCGGTGCGGCATTCTATTTCATCGCTATAAATGTAAATATCGCTAAAGACGTAATCCGTTTGTTAATGTATCATCATCATCCTTTACCAATTGTAACGCTCCCATGTCCCATTTCTTTCCGCCAGGGACCTAGCGGCACGGCCGCTGCCACCGAGCGACCAGCGGCCACCTCCACTGAGACACCACAGTCGTCCATGTCTGCGGTTCCGACCTCCTTCCTCACCGAGATCGACGCTGGGGGTGCTGGCGCCGTTGCCCATGTTGACGCGTCACAGGCTGCAAGAGCTCGACGACTGGAACTTCAGCGCGCCAGGACTGCAGCAAACCAGCTAGCTGAGACCGCTGCTCAGCGCCAGGCTCGGCTCGCGGCTGACCTCGAGCGGCACTCCTAGGCCAGGGAGGCAGAGACCCCCTCACAGCGCCAGGCTCGGCTCGCTGCCAATGCTGAGCGTCTCTCCCAGGCCAGGAGGCAGAGACTCCTTCACAGCGCCAGGCTCGGCTCGCTGCCAATGCTGAGCGTCTCTCCCAGGCCAGGGAGGCAGAGACCGCTGCTGAGCGCCAGGCTCGGCTCGCTGCCGACGCCGAGCAGCACGCTCAGGCGTGGCGCCAGAAAAATGCCGAGCAGCAGGCCGAGCGTGCCGCGTATTTACGCGCCCGGCGCGCGGCACTCCGCCTCGCCCACCCGGAGCAGCTTGGCCGCCACTACAGTCCAGAGACTTTCGCCATGCCCGCTGCGCTCAACATCGGCCATATGCAGCACGTCTGCCGCTTTTGCGGCGCTCTGCGCTGGGCGAAGGAAGCGCCCGGCTTCTGTTGTAGCAAGGGCAAGGTCGCGCCGCCCTTCCACCCACCGCCTCCGCCCGAACTCGCCGAGCTTTTCAGCGCCAACTCACCGCTGCACCGCGAGTTCATGACGAACATCCGACGCTATAACTGCGCGCTCCAGCTCGCCAGCATGGGCTGCAAGGAGGTGCGTCAGCCGGGATGGAATCCCAACTTTACCATCCAGGGCAACGTCTGCCACTTCATCGGCAGCCTCCTCCCGGCCGACGGAGCAGAAGCAAAATTTATGTAACTTTGTTTCCTGGACGACCAGCTGGCGGCGCGGACCGGCCTTTTTGAAGGCCTGAACGAGGACGTGTTGCGGCTGCTGGAACAGGTGCTGCAGCGCTGCAACGTCTACATCCAGTCGCTGCTGCCCGCCAAGCAGATGCTAGACGCCCTGCCTGACCAGCGCTGCCACATTGTGATGACGGAGCAGCGCCGTCCTCTGACGCAGCACGACAGCCGCTCTAACCTGCCCGCCTGCAGCGAGGTGGCGGTGCTGATGCCCAACGAGTCGGTCGGTCGGCGTGACATCATCGTGCAGCATCGCGATGGAGCAGCGCGGCGGATAGACAATTCCATCGGTCATGCGACCCACTGCACTATTGCTTCTTCACCGAACGGCTTCCGCCCTTAAGGCGGCCGCACACTGGGCCATTCGGCGGGCGAGATTCCGCAAAAGCGGAATGTCGCGGGCGACATTCCTACAGCGGCTTTCCGCTTGTTTTCAGCAGTTTACAGGACCATTCGGCGGTGCGATTTTCTACTTAGTATTTTCAGGAACTTTATGTGAAACATTTTATGATAAATATAAACGAATGCAAACTAAATACATTTAAGCAAATACAATATTTGCTTATTTAATGCGATTATGCTATATTTCTGTACAATAAAGTTTTTGAATATTTATTAATTTGACATAATTTCTTGGGGAAGTTGCAAAAAAAAAAATAAAGCTCGTGATTAATGTAAACAACCGTGTTTGTCGACAAATGCAAGAAACCTAAAGACAATTGTGGAGAGGCACATAGTAACCCATTATTGGAATAACCAATGAAGTGTATAAAAACCATTTAATATGGGGAAAGAAGTGCCGCTACGATTTTTTATCAAGTGAAGTCTATTTCTCGGCTGCTCCATCAATAGTTGGTGAGTTTCAAGTTCCACAATTTCGGGTGTCCGCGGCGTCGCCGCGGAAAAAGCTGAACCGGTCCAGCTTTTTCCGCAACTCCGCGGCTGTTCGCGCGCATGCGCACTCTACCCGCGGACAGCTAGCTGGCAGCGGTCGGCTGATAATTTTGTCGTTTCGGCAGCTGATTCGGCGTCCACGAAAGCGTAATGTCGCCACGGAATTGCGTTTTTGCGGAATGTCGCCCGCCGAATGGCCTAGTGTGCGGCCGCCTTTAGTCCATCCGGGGCGTCCGTAGCTCCCTGGAGGCGGGCAAGAAGGCCGGCAGAGCCATGGGCCGGGTGGTTCTACCAGCCAGCTTCACCGGAGGGCCACGATACATGATCGCGAAACCGCAGGACTGCCTGACATACGTCCACGAGTTCGGCGGTGCCAACTTCTTTGTGACAATGACTTGCGACCCGCACTGGCTGGAGATAGCCGACACCATCCGGCGGGTCCACGTCAAAACAGCTTATGACAATTGAGTTAATGACTGAGCGAAGTACAAACGAGCTAGTGCCTCAAAACAATGCCTCAAACAACAGCTAGTGCCCCAATCGGACTGATCCTCTTCACCAAGAGAAAAAAAACGACTGATCCGGGTCATTGTTGCAGCTGCGAAGCACAACATACCGTTCGGTAATGGAGGGGCGGCAGACCACCCTTCTGGAACAGAGCCTGCCAGGAGGCAGTCGACCAGCGAGAGGAAGCCCGGTCCAGAACAAGCAGCCCTGACCATGTTGTGTAACTATGATAGACATATGAAGTCATGTGTTATGTAGTTATGCAATACGTCTTGTACCAACCATGTGAATATGTCTTGTCCCTATGATGGGATGTATTGATTGATTAATATGACATATTACATCGCCGCTGCACGCGAAGCCCGACATAACGCAGCCGAAACAAAAATCAGAGAAAAAAAGGTGTACCTATCCGATCTCATAGAGGGCCACGCTGCATGATGCCCAAGCTCCAGGACTGCATCACATACGTGCGTGAGTTAGGCGGTGCCAACTTCTTTGACACGGTGACCTGCGACCAGCACTGGCCGGCGATGGCCGACACCATCCGACAGCAGTTCAATCCGACACAATCAGACGACAGAGAGCGACGACAACTGTGCTGCTTGAAGTGTGCCTTTGTTGTAAATAAAAGCTCATTTGAAGCTCATTAAAGGGACCATCCCACCTTAACATTAGTTTTGAGTTGAGATAGCCAAGTTTGCGGCCAGGCTCAGAAACCACCATTTATCCTGGTCGCAACCCCCGCAGCTTTATGGTGTTCAAGAAATTTCTTCCCTTTACTTGCAGGGTGGGACCAGCTTAGTCCCTATCTCTTAACCATTAGCGGTTTGTTGATGACGTCAGCAGTCATTTCAACGCCCGCCATTCCTTGAACCCGAGTTTTGCTGACCTTGAGCTCCCTTTTATATCAACGTGAAATCCGTCGTCGGCGCTGAGAAAGCCTATTGCTTTTCATTGTAATTTGAATATTAGAAGATACCCACCACTGGAACTTGGACTGATATTATACCAAGACCGAAGATGATCAAGCTGCCTGCTATATCTGGAGCTTGGTGTTCAACTTCAACATGGAATGAAAAACAAAATATCAAAGCAAACTGGATATGGTACTGCAAGTTTAAGTCCAAAGAAATTTGAAGAGCTGACAATTGACATTAATTCTTTTCCCGCAAGGTTTCCATAGGAGATCACACCATGAAGAAATATTTTTGATGTTAACAGTTGAAAGGGGATTGATCTTCCAGTTTTGACGAAAGACGCTGCTGACTGTCC
Source organism: Amphibalanus amphitrite (assembly GCF_019059575.1). NCBI lineage: Eukaryota > Metazoa > Arthropoda > Thecostraca > Balanomorpha > Balanidae > Amphibalanus > Amphibalanus amphitrite. The sequence continues at coordinate 2,423,200 of NW_024881500.1, read as the reverse complement.
TTGGAAAAGGATGTCGGCATGAGGTGCAATTGTGCTTGTGAAGTGGTTATAACTGGTCTTTTCACAGTGTTAAATTAAATGTGCCATTGCAGCCAAGTGTGTTATCATGTAAGGTAAAATCAAAACTACAATGTTGGTTTTACGAGCATTGAGAAGGCTGGTAGGTAACACCTGCCTGTGCTCGTAAATCATGCTGCCAAAGTATTCTAAATTAATTTTATCATACAGTTTTGTTGTCCAGAATGGTTGCACTATTGTTTGGTATCATATTATTCCATGTACATATGGTAGTGTTACGCCCGACCAACATGTTACCAAATTTGAAGCTGTTACGTTACCTAAGTAGGTACCTACCTGTTTTTTTTTTACTGGCGTGGTGAATGTCACCTGGATTTTGTTTTGAGGTGCAGACCTAGTAACTCTGACTACATGGGTTTGAAGCTATTATCTATTCTGTTTTTACTGGCCTGGTGAATGGCGACTGATGTTGTCTGTGGATGGCACTGAAACAAACTTTGAGTGTCAACTGCCATGCACAGTGTTTTAATACAATGCTGAGGGCTGAAAGTTGTCTTGTTTAGAGTGGTGAAAGTTCAGGATATGCCAGCCACCATGGTGGGTCAGAGTTAATGTGTTGCAGTCAGTTCGGCTTCGGCAAGCACACGGATGGGCATACGCATCAAGACCTGCTCTGCCATACTTTCAGCCAATTTTACCTAGGCAAGTCTTTTCTTTTTTTCTGCCAAAAGCTATGAGATTGTGAATTTCAGTGCTGTGGCCTGTGTGTAGCTTTCAGGAAGTTGAAGTTGAAGTTGAGCATTAGTGAGCTGTAGTAGACTAGGTCTATACAATGCTCACATCGAGCCGGACTAGGAAATGAGCCATATGGAAAGCAATTCTAAATAAAGCTCTGATAAAGTGCATGAAATCAGCAATGCAGCCCTCTATTACATTTTCTACAACATCTTACTTGTTCCTCGCATGGAGAGAAAAATGCAATGTTATGAATTTGTTTATTCACATAATTTGACAAGCATGCAGTTACCTGCTACTATCACTGCACAAAACAGAGCAGAAAACATCAGTTGATCAAACACAAGACACAACAGAAGTTTACAACATAGGCCTGCCGAACCTGCTTCCTCCCACCACAGTTGATGCCATTTCCTAGCCTGGCTTGATGTGAGCACTGAATAGCTGCTTTGTCTAATTACAGCTCACTACCATTCAACTTAAACTACTCTCTTTAAAGTAAGAGTGAGAGCGTTCAGTGTTCATAGCAGCTCGACAGACGACAGACAACAAACATCTTGACAAACCAACCAGTATTTGATTTGGCTAATGATTTATGTGCCTGTTGTATCATGGCCAAACTACTTTAACAGCAATAATCCCTGTTTCATCTTGATCTTGCTTTTAATTCCATTTGAACTCAGATCTTGAAACAATCATCTGAAGTGATATCAGATACTGGCTTCTGTTTCTCTTGAAAGCAAGTTAAAACAACAATGATAAACTAAGGCAGGAGATGTGAGTTGTGGCAGTAGATTTTTGATTCAACATATGTCAACCTTATATTGCTTGAGACCTCTGTGACAGACAAACAAATATTTATAGTTTTTTGATAGTTTGGATTCTTGGCTTGATTTAGCAGATCAGCTGTGAACCTTGACTTTGAAATCACATAAATGTCATGGTACCCGAACGAATCCTCGCATGACATTTCTTCGTCCGCATTTCTTCGTCTACAAATCTTCGTCGGTGCATTTATTTGTCCATCAATGCTTACTCTTGCATATATTTGCGTTGAAGAAGAAATGCGAGCCGATTTTCATATACCCTGATGCGAGACAAAGTAATGCGATACGAATAAATGCCCTGACGAAGATTTGCAGACGAAGAATTGCGATACGAAGAAATGCCATAAGAAGAATTGTCCTGGAATCCTTTATTGGCCATCATATATTGACCTTGATAAGATAAACGCATCATTCGCGCAATATTTGTCGCACTTTGATACCAAAGTATTGCTTCCAAATGCCGACGTAAAGAAAACCTTTATGTGACGTCATAGAAACAGCGGAGTTCCCAAAAAGTAAACAAAAATAAGTCTTATATCTCGAAAACGGTTGAATATTTTCCGGTAAAATTTGGTAGATGTTCATTTTCGCTCTTTGTGATTCACGCTACATCACTTTTATGCCAATTCATTAACTTTTTTGAAGGTGGGAGGGTCCCTTTAAAAGCTCATTTGAGTCTTCAAACGTCCTTCAATAAACAGCCTCCACTCAGTACTCACATCGATGTTATGCATTCCCTACGTGGTGCGTTATTGTTGAAAGCATAGCAACTGAAATAGAGAAGCTTTTGCGCCGCACAAAAGCAAGCAATATCATGGCCACAGCGCAGGGGTGAAAACACCTCGAAATTCATAGTAAGTAACGGGTGTCCACTACTTTTTTTTGCGCAAAGTTTGGATGCTACTCTATCAGGCTCTGGGTGTCGCACATTGCTGAAATTTTGCATAGAGGAAGTATCATCAATTAGGTATACGAGACTACATACATATTACATTTACTTGCAATATTCATTCGACATAGAGGATTTGACGAAAACACTGGTACGCGGTTTTGTGGCAAAATCTGCCCAGAACTACGCATCTAAGCAAACGCCAGCTTGTATATCGGATGGAGATAGCCAGAGTTGCCAAAAGAACCTCTTACATTTTGAGAAACCTCGAGGTGCGAGATTTCGGCCTGAGGGAAAATTCCCAAGAAAGCTTCTGGTGTGGATGGCTATCTCCGCAAAAGGGGTGACCAAGCCAATCATCTGTCCCAGTCGCGCTTACGTTGGCGGCGACTTCTACCGTCTTGAGTGTCCACAGAAGTGTGCTTCTGTAGACACTCCCAGACACGGGACTGTGCTTCTACCCTTCCTCCAGCAGCACTGCCCTCAAGGTGGATACATCTTCTGGCCCGACCTCGCTGCCGCCCATTACGCGCGACAAATAACAGCTCTGCTGGAAGAAGCCGACGTGCCTTATGTACATATAGGTCGCGAGGAAAACCCGCCCTGCGTACCGCAACTACGTCCTATCGAAGACCTGTGGGGCATTGATAAGCAGGATGTGTAAGTGCATGGGTGGCTGCCTGGACATCACGGTCTGAGAAGCAGCTGAGGCTTCGCATTCATCGGGTGATGCGATCACTCGACAAGGAAGTGCTGCACAAGATGATGGAGACACTCCCAGCGCGCGTGCACCGTGCTGCCTGGCTTGGCGTGAACAGCACCGTGCACTGATGTCAGCCTGACAGAAAAATAATTTATCTAGTATCGTAGAAAGTTTGGTGAGGTTGGTTGCGTCAGGTTGGTTCCTTGTCGGTAAGCGGTCTGGGCGCAGCCTGGCGCGACTTTGACGAAACCTTTCGCCGGGCATGCGAAGCAGACCCCGCTCGTCACCCTTGGGGCACAACAGCTGCTACCCTATGGCTCATGGCCATAGCCAGAAATGAAAAATATGTGAGTATCATTTTGTTGAAGTTTGTGCAAAAAAAGTAGACACCCGTTAGTATCCATCGCCCCCAGCGGAAAGGGCGAGCTAAGTCTCCATTGAATGCTCAGTTTGTCAATTAGCTTTGTGTCTGTGACATCGCCAGAAAATTTATGTCTTGTTGCGGTTTCGTACTTCTCACAGTTGTAGAGCTACTTGTATTTATGATTTTGCAAATGCGACACGGATCGTCGGACACCAAACGCAAACCGCGAACATTTTTATCAAAATAGCACATACAGTTTTCTTTCTCTATTGGTTTAAGGTTCAGCAACAACAATGGCGAGGTGGCCGATATCGTCCCTAGCCATATGGAGAAAGTACAAAAGATGCCGGCGGGGCGCGTGCTGTCCACATCAAGGCACTAGGCGACAGCGACGGGAAGAGGACGGCCCGTGCTCAGCCTCCAACAAGTGAGCCCAACGCCGCTGGAATCCAACCAGATTGGGATTAAATCTACCCGGGGCACGGGGATGGAAAGACCCTATCCGGACACTGGGAAGCTGCCATGCCATGCCTTCACGGCGAACGACTCCGTTCCGCGCACTGGGGGTCGTCTTGTCCCGCGGAGGAAACGAAATGTTACACTGAGTGCGCCAGCGTTTCTTACTAGCGAAATATGACAGCCAGAGAGCAATTGTGAAGAAGACAATGATAAAAAGATATGACGAAGAGACGTGAAAGATGGCAAAGCCACACAACTGAAACCACCGTTACGCTGAAAGAGGCACGAAAGATATAAAAAAAATCTGACATTTGAAATCACACTGAAATTTGGCATTCTTTCTACTCATTCATGTATACTCAGGGCATGGTAAAGGAGCTTGAGGAGAAGCATGTGACAGCGGCGGCCCTACAGAAGCCCCTAACCACATAATCAGCACTCACCCACGATATGTGCAGTGTGCTGAGCCAGCCGGAGATTCCGGGCGGAGAAACCGGGGCAGCTGGCCCCAGTTGTTGGTGTGTGTGGGTAAAACACATCCTAACTTCTTTGAATTTTTGTTGGCTTTGAAGAAAGAAACGGCATATGCAAAGATTCAGCGGATGTGACTATACGCCAGCGTTTCTGACTAGCGACAGATGGCAGCCAGAAAGCAATTGTGGAGAAGACAATGAGAAGAGATGTGATGAAGAGTGATGTGAAAGATGCTATGCACAGACACACACACACACATAAGAAACCACCGTTCTACTGAAAGAGGCACGAAAGAAATGAAAGCGACCGTTCGCCTAATTCTAGAAGGTAAAGCTGTCCTCTGTGCCAAAAGTCAAACGAGGACAGGAAACGGCAAAGAAATGTAGTGAAAAGATGCACGCTTGTGTCAGCACCTGTTTGAGGCTACCAGTGCCACGACGGCCGTTAACATGGTCGCCGGGAGGGTGGCCCTTCCAACCATATCACTCCACTGCACTGGTAAGGAATGCAGTGTGGAACATGTGGAACAGAAAAGTGTTACACCCATGTCCGGGGCGACTTTCATGGGCGGCCGGCGTCTCGGATTCGTTTGGATAAAAACTCGTCACCAAATTGGATGACTGTCTCTTGGCTACATGCGGCGACCTTGGCTCTTGGCAGCGACCTTGAGAACCACATGCTATTGCCGCGCAAGGTCATGACACAAAACCATCATCTGGCCTTCATCTTGCTTTCATTTGGTTCAAACATGCTCACAGGACAAATATGACGACACTCTAAAACTTACGTAATCATGGACAATGTGCAAACTGTAAAACTTACGCCAAGGCGTTCACATATATTCCCGCCCGGGGCTGGGAAAATGCGTTTTATTCCCAGAGGTTTTTGTGCGCGGCGGTGGGCCTTATCGCCTACATGCGTCAGGTTGGTTCCTTGTCGGTAAGCGGTCTGGGCGCAGCCTGGCGCGACTTTGACGAAACCTTTCGCCGGGCATGCGAAGCAGACCCTGCTCGTGGGACCCTGCCCTTGGGGCACAACCGCTGCTACGTCCCCCTATGGCTCATGGCCATAGCCAGGGGTGTTGGCGGCGTGGCCAAAGCCGCAGCGGCAGGCGGCCGCCGGGGCTCGATTTCGGCCCTGTTTTGCTTACAACGGCCAACAGGGATGCCTTTTTATCATGCCGGGTTATATATTATCATTGATTTTATCATGTGTACATTTTATAGGTATATACGCGTTTTTAGTGTATACTTTTAATTAGATACAGCATGATGATGTATTTTTACTGTGTTCTTTATTATTAGCTGATTGTATGACAATGACCTCAGAATAGCCCTGTCGTGTGGATTGGTCTGCTTAAGTGAATACATACATGCACGGCCCGTGCGTGTCGATTCACCCATGCCTGCCGCACTGAAAATAATTAACACTCGCGTGCCGGTGACACGAAAATAAGCACCAATGAGAGGCGTTTTGGTAGGGTGTAACACCACTCAACTGTGTAACTGTGGGGTGTAACGCCGAAGAATGGTGCAATTACTCGGTGTTCAAAATCAACACCGACAATTAACACCAATGCCACCTCAGACCAACCGACGCTACTGATAAATAACACCACCATTTGGTGTCAACACCCCGTGACAGAGACGTTATATCGCATACGCCACACAATGGTGTAGCTCCCAGTTCATTGATCTCTAAACGGTGTTACTAGCACCGTTACCATGGATCGGATATGGCCTTGGATTCAAGGTCAGCCGGCCGCCGGGCCGGCTGACCAGCGCGAGCGGCTGCGCGTGCACATGCGTAGGGGAGAGTGGGGAAAGATGCCCAGGGTTTTGCTATGTCATATATTATTCGAAAATGACGATCGGAAAGCAAAAACTTGGAGTTTCAACGGAAGCCGACATCATTTTTCTCCAAAAATATCACACTTTCGTGCCTGAAATATGATAACTTTTTTGCTATCAAGCATTTTCCCGAAGAAGTGAAAGGGGGCATCTTACCCAACAGGGTGGGAAAGACGCCCCCTGGCGTTGGGGAAGATGCCCCCCTGCACTATAAGTGACATAAATGGGCACGTGAATCGACTGAACGAATCAGTAGTCCCTTCGAGCCTGCAGTAGACACCAAACGTCATCGTAAGAGCCCTCAAAAGTAGTCGTAAGGGGCTTCAGAGGTCATCGTTAGGGCCATCACAGTCCAACGCGGCCAAACAAGCCTCCGTGGTGGCGTTCGGAGACCACTGTGGGGCCCTTATAGGTCTTCATGATGCTTGAGGGCCCTCGAGCCCATCGTGGGGACCTCAGATGCCAGCGCGGCCCGTGGAGGCAACGTGGGAGCCCTCAAAGGATGTCATGAGGGGCCCTGGAGCCAATAATGGGGCCCACAGAGGCCGTCGTGAGGGCTCTCAGAGTCAGATGCCGCCCAAAAAGTCGCTGTGTGGGCCGAGAGACCTGCATGAGGAGCTCCCGACCGTACTGGACTCTCAATAGTCCCAGATCGGCTTTTGTCTCTCATCACAAGTATGTAATAAATGATTTGACGGGCTGCTTGAAGGACAGCCTATGGATTTAGGGGGGCGTCTTTCCCCATCAGGACAGGGGGCATCTTACCCCAAGGTACAGAATTAACATTAAATCAGTACAATTTGTTAGCCATAAAACTACACCCTGAAACAAACTGTTTGGGACACAGTACACGCATGTTAATGTATCACGACCATAGCAAGGAACATAAAACTATTTACATTCTTTGATATTTACAATGTTTTGACACCAAAATATTTTTCGAAAGCAGCAAATAAAAAACATTCAATCACCAGCTAGCCGTTGCCAAACTGAGCTTCGCAAATTTTTGTGCAGTTGACAAGGCAGGCTTCCGCTTTACGCTAAGAACATTAATTTCCAGGTTCGATCCTTTGTTTTGCCGCTAGAGGGGGTGGGGCGTCTTTCCCACCCTGGGCATCTTACCCCACTCTCCCCTAAATTCAAATGAACGGCGGCGTGTTGATTCGCGCTTCCAGTTCTATAGCCTTGCGCGCTTCATGAGTCGAGTGATGCGGGGCTGTGTGGAGACTGGAGGTGGTGTGAGATAAATAAGTGATAAGTGTGATAAATAAGTGTGAGATAAATAAGTGTCTGGTCTGGTATGTTGTCAGCAGAGTCCGGCTACCACCCGTGCACTTGAGAAAGCGCCACTCACAGTTGCCGCAATTTTTGTTAATAACATTTGTTTATTGCTCGTCTCGGACGTTACAAAATAAATTGTCTTTATTTAAGGAATGGTTTGCTTTGTATGGGGTCTAGGCAAGCCACAGTATACCCATATGGACTTGTGACATATGTTCACACAGACGCATGCACACGTATATATATATATATATATATATATATATATATATATATATATATATATATATATATATATATATATATATATATATATATATATATATATATATATATATATATATATAAATATATATATATATATAAGCAGATTGTTTTCAATACAAATGTTGTTAAATGCTACAGCGTTTTCAGCGTTCGTGATTTTTCGAGATGTTCGTTCGATGTTTCGTATGAGAGCTCGAGTCGATGTTTCATGTCCGGCGAGTACTTCTCCAAAGCTCATGATTATAAGTAAATATATCCACAGTTTAAGCATCTCTTCTATTATTGTCGACGTTTCGTCACCCTTATGACATTTTCAACAGCCACACCAAACACCGGTGCATCTCCTTCACAACACCGGAAGGGGGTGTACCCAATTGGCTACTAACACCACACATTGGTGTAAGGGTATTTGTTTTATACCCGTAAAGAAGGTGCAAATTAATGGTGTAGCACCTTTTTATGGTGTAAAGACGTCGTGTAGCACCACAAACTGGTGTACTTACAGTGATTTAACGCCATACGCCAGTGTATGTGCCTGGTGTTACACCAGGATTCAGTGTATGCTTACACCAAAGCTTGGTGTTGAAACTACACCGGTGCAGGTGCTCAAAAACGGTGGGGTGTAAACATTTCCTAAAAAGGTGTTAACACCAGGAGCGGGTGTGAATTTATTTTCAGTGCGCACATGTCGTGGCAGTCACCCGGCACATCGGTGTACCACCCGGTCTGCCCGGCCGGCGCAGCGCCGCAACGGCGCCGGCATGGCGCCGCCGTCGGTACAGCCGGTCCCAGTTAGCATGCCTTCTCTCCCGCCGTGCCCGCCGATATACAACCTCTCACAACCTCCCGTCCTGCGACCTGGCGCCGCATATTATCGACGACTACGTATCGTCGGATTATTTTAGGTACAGCTGTCCAGCGTATTAGTGGTAGGTCGCTCGGCGAGCGGCAGGGCAACCAGTTCCGCCCCTGTATCGGTGACCCCTTGCTCCGCCCCGTTACGCACGAGCGCACTCCACGCCGCGTAGTAGCGTGGGGGAGGAGAGGGTTAGAATCAGGGATGCGGAGCCGGAGCCGGAGTCGGAGCCGGAGCCGCCGGAGCCGGCATATTTTGCCCGGAGCCGGAGCCGTGAAACAATATAGCCCGGAGCCGGAGCCGGAGCCGCCAAAAAAGGGGGCGACTCCGGCTCCGTTTTATTTTTTGAAGAGGAAAACAAAATAATTAACCTAGTTCGGTTTGACAGTACAAGGCAGTAAAACATATGGTAAATACGTCATGGGCCATCAAGTGAATGAAAAAAGCCGAATATCCCCAGTATCCCACAGTACGCAATCAACTTCCTGTCTGCTTTCCCCCCCCCCCCCCCACGTCCACTGCATCCCCAGAACATGAGGACGGCCATTGTTTTGAAGCCAGTGCAGTGGACTGCGACTCCCAGCACCGTCTCTTCCCACCCCCCCCCCCCTCACCCCCCCCCCCCCCACCCCCCCCACCCCCAATGCAGCCGAGACGGGTGTCAGCTTACGATGGTTCAGTGAACTCCGATTCGCGGCGACTGCGTTTCCAATGCCATCGCTTCTTAGTCCTTTGTTCTGCCAGTTCTCTCCGAGGTGCGTTTGCGCGGGGACGCAGTGAGCCGGTCATGGCAAAGAGTAACGCGTAGGTATAACCAATCCAATTTTTCTTCCAACCGTATTTAATTGATTGCATAGGGGATGTACTGAGTCGGAGCCGGAGCCGCCGGAGCCGGACCATTTTACTCGGAGCCGGAGCCGGAGCCGGAGCCGCCATAACATTTCACCCGGAGCCGGAGCCGGAGCCGGAGCCGATTTTTTCTCCGGAGCTGGAGCCGGAGCCGGAGCCGTCTGAAATTTCCACGGCTTCGCATCCCTGGTTAGAATGGTGGTATGTGTGGAGGCTAAAACCGGTTTCCCCGCCAACCACCGACCAGCGACATGGAGCGGGGTCAGTGACCAGGGCACGAGGAAAGGTCAGAGGTCAGATACAATGTGAAGTGTTGTGTTTCCCAGCCCTCTGCGCGTCACGACCGCACGGCAGCGCGGCGGCCGGCGGTCGATCAGGGTTGACTGCTTTTTGGGTGCCTACTGCCTCAGGCCGGTGAGTTGAGGGTCCCTACCTGTCTCTGAAGGTGCTATTTCGACATTCGAGTGCCGACATTCGGCATCATCTGTTTTGGCGGCAACACGCTCGCCAGGCGCCCCGAGGTGGACAGACCCAACAGACTGGTTGATGATGCGGGTGCGGCTCGGCGCGCCTGCGTCAACGAGCTCCGTAAGCTATTCATCACCGATTCTGTGACCTGGAGAGGCTCGTGGAGGCCTATGATAAATTAACATATAAATAAATTGCGCCACAAACGGACCGGGGTGACTCAGTTGATAACTTATTTGGTTGATAAGTATCCGTGCCATAAAATAAAGAGCATAAAGATTATAAGGAAACGGTGAAATGGCAAACTCGTGGAACAACATTTCGGCCGCGCGCACTGGGTGTAGGAGGGGATCCAGTACCTGCCAGAAGAGGTTTAGCAGGCGCTGGAGCCAGCTGCGGGACAGGTATCGTAATATACGCAGTGCTAACGTCCGTCGTCTATGAAGTGGAGCCAGCCGAGCAGACGCTGTACTCCAGAAGATCCGCTGGCAACACTTCTCTGCCCTCGATGCTCTCCTACACAAGCACGTAGCAGCTCGGGAGGGTGGAGATAGTTTTTCCATTCAATCGCAAGTAGAAGATTCAGGGAGTGCGCTGGTAGCAGAACCACGATAATTACCGAGCTGTCAAACAGTGGAACGCCGCCCCGCTCGATGTAAGAGACGCCTTTGCAGGATGTCGAAGGCGCGCTCGAAAGTGGATTTTAAATCAGCGTGAAACTATTTAGAAATGTTTATTTGTTTACCTATACATTGTCTACCGTTTTTATCGCATCTCTTTTAGATTCGTTTTCTAGGTATGCTTATTTGTGTGCTCTCCTATCGCATTATTTTAGTCATTTAAAACTAGTAACTTTATTGAAACTGTGAGCTGGCGGGCGAGTCGTGATGCGGGCGGATTTCAATTGTGTGTTGTGTGAATATGTAGCTTACTTTGTATCTAATGTATGACGCTGGACAAGAAAAGCCATGGTTCGTGGATGTCCCAAGAAATCAATGATGATGATGATGATGATGGTACTGAATACCAAGGACATTGTGGCGACAAAGTTCAGTGACGGTCAGATGACCGATTTTGACGCGCCTTCCATCTAAATCAGGGCCCTGTTCATGAACCCCGGCGGTCGCTGCGGCCGCTGCGGTCGCTGCGGCCAGCCGGGTTGTTACGTCACAAAAAGGGGCGGGGCTCATGTAGTATGACGAATGTATGACGTCACCTTGCTGCGGCCGCTGCGATCTGTGCGGCCGCAATCCAGCGACACAAGAAAGTAACAAGAGCCGACAAGTAACAAGAGCGACACAAGAGCCGCAAGAAAGTAATTGCACTGAACTTGGCGCACTGAAGTCAAAGTGTAGGCTGTGTTGCCATGGAGACGATGTTGTAAACAAATTCATTCCGTCCGGTGTTGCATGCCATGATACCTAAAAATTAGATTAATGCTTTAATATGAGATTTAATTTTAGACTTAAGTTAGTTGTGCTACGATTTAATGAAGAGAATACCAAATCATTTATGTGACCCACTTACAAAAAATACAGAAACACCTGACGGCCTTGAGAAACGCCCTTTTCATCACAGGAATGGAATACACAGATAAAAGAAGCGCGTGGAAACTATTGATTAGTAATCGTCTCAAGCGCGCAATTATCGGAAACTATTTCGGCAGCAGACGTGTTCATGGAACGCTGATTGCGGCCGAGTGGGTGATGAAGTTTCAAAAATGGTCGGGGCTTAGAACCTGCGGCCGGCTTAGAACCGCAGCGACCGCAGACTTCATGAACAGGGCCCTGATATCGGGGTGGGCGGTGTTCCCCAAAGGGCGGTGTTCCCCGTCTTCCCTTATGTGTGATGTGTGTTGTGTATGTTGGACTTGGTGAGATAATGAAAAAAAAGATGTATGCGGCATCAAGATAATCTGCAATAAATCACCGAATTATCGCAGCTAAATGATGACACGGTGCAGCGTGGTCAGATCTCGTCAGTTGCCAGCTGAATATAGAAACGCGGTTCAAACAAACAAGGAGCTTTCCAGCCGTGAACCCGCTGAAACCGAGTTCGAGACGGAACACCTTATCCACTGGGCCACACCGATGACATGCTCGTTTTAACAACCTGGTACTGCCGGTATAACGAGGTGCTCCGATACTCCGTGGGGAGAGTCATTTCGCACAAGGCAATAACTGTGATTGGTCGACAGTGCCGTGTCACAAAAAAGGTTGAACCGTTTATCGTACTTACCAACGAAGATAGGTCGTACCCACTGTGTACTTCCTTCTCAGACGATCCATTTGGCGCAATAGCCACACATCAAAGATGGCTGCCGAGAAGTAGCATGGCGAGGCAGTGAAGGCGCAAAGATGGCAGGATGTGATGGTAGGCTCCACCTGCCGAGGAAAGAAGCCATTGGCATTATCTAACTGAATATGGTCACGTGTAAGTACCAAAGCCAAAGGCCAGACAGGAGCATATGAAGAATGGAAGAACGGAAAGTATCATCTTTAACCAGTTTTAGAAGCACTTTTTGTGACTTGTTACGCAGAGGCGCAGCCAGGATAAAATTCGGAGGGGTATGAAGAGGTGAAAGCGCCAAGTTCGGCTCAGGAGTCAGGAGGGCGCCAATTTCCGCTCGCTGGGGCGCCTAGGGCGCCCTGGCGCTAGTCGCGGGCGCCTAGAGTGCTGGAAAGGCGCCGAAGCGCCCGAAATGATATTGGAAAGCGCCATCCAGGGCTCCGCTAGATTTGGGAGAGGCAAATGATGCCCAGTGTGCCTCCCCCTTGGCTGCGTCCCTAGCTGTGTGATCATTACATTAACTTTTTTTTGTTGTTAAATTGCCTTCTCTGGTCATCATCCAGGGACGTAGCTAAGGGGGGGCGGGGGCCATGCCCCCCCCCCCTAAGGCGAAAAATAACAAAAATAAAATAGAAATATAAATAAATAAAAACAGCTGCACCACACCCCCAAAAATAGTGGGCCAAATCCGAGGAGTTTTCCTTTTTGGAGGGGGTACGACACTAGGCTGCGACCTGTGGCCCCTCCCTGAGCAAAATCCTGGCTACGTGCCTGTCATCAAGCCACAAAAATCGCATTTAAACTGATAAAATGGCATGCACATTGCACATTATTTTTGTAGTTGTTATGTTATTGTGTCGAATTCACATATTCGAATCCAAACAAAAGTCCAGAGTTCTGTGATCAAAACCAACATGATTTTCGTGATTAGCAACCCGAAAAACCCCATAGCAGCCACACTTAGCGACGTTCTAACAGGTCCCGAATTTCCCGACTTTTGGGTCATTGACCTGACTTGGAAGGTCAACCAATGACCTAGGACCTTAAAATTGGATATCATCGGCTTCCTATCATCACGGGCAACACGCTCGTTGTTTACGTGAAGCTCTAGCTCGATCAGGGGCCGAACGCGAGGGGGTCGTACCCCCCCCCCCCCCTTGTGCCGTCGAAGGACGCAAAATGGCCTGTGCCGGCGAGGGTTAAAGCATACTCGACTTAATCAATGCTACACATACACTGAATTAGATGACTTTTAATGTGCGACCTGTTTCTCGAGACCATGTAGGGGAAGCGGGGGGAGCACCGCCACCTTAAGCATTTCTGCTCACCGAGCTGATATGCGTTGTAAAAACGAAGCTCTTTTGCATTCATGTGAAAGTAGGAATGTTTTCCTACATGTTGGCATAGTTTCCAGCGCTCTATTATAAAAGTTCGCTACTTTACAGACATTGAAAACAAGTCCTGCATTTTCCGTCCTCCAAAAAATGTGCGGGTAGCACCGCCACTGATGGCGATGTTATCCACAGATCGGCCTTACGGTGACATCCACCCTTGGAAGCGTTACTGCTGTCTGAAATAGTAACTCAAACTCATATAAGACACACAAGAGTTGGTTGTTAGTTTGTCACAGATCAGACTGTTTGTTGCGGACAATATGCATACAAAGCATGACAAATTCACGTTTATTTCGAAACGTCCAGTGAAGTCAAACGTGAGGTTAAAAAACAGACGACATTTGCGGCCTAACTAAAGCTCTTCTCCGAGCTGAGTGAATCATCATTGCGGCTTTATCCATTTTGCCACCCCTTGGGGTAACACCGCCGAGCATGGCGGTGTTACCCACACACAGTGATGGACCGACAACGCCCCGACAGCAAAACAAGCCGGGACGCGATTCTTCTGTAATTCCTTTCTAAACGAAGAGCACTTCATGCCCTCAAATTTAACGTAAAAATCAAGGCATTTTGACTTGAAATGACCACTTACTTGCTGCTAAAACATGCTAAATGATTACAACGATGGTTTGAAATTCACAAAATGGGCAATTGCGATCTCAAAATCAAATAAATCTTAGCGAAACTTACCTCACGCGGCGTCCCGTTTCCGTTCGGACACCGAAATGGCGGGTGTTTACATTTACAATTCAGAGTTTTGCCGATAGAGAGGATGGCGGTGTTTCCCACATGGCGGTGCTACCCCCGCTTCCCCTACTATGTAGGGCCAGAATCAAGAATGGCGATTCGGGGTACCTACATATCGGCGCACATTATTAGTACATTCAGTGCGTTTTTATATTGTTGTGCTTAAATGTGAAATGATGTTATTCCCATGGATTCCGATTGCTCCGGGTGTCAGGTCATTGACTTAGATGATCTTGGTAAACTTTTCTAATGTTACAGCTTAACAGAGCTGGGCAAGTGCGTTCCTTTAGTGCGTTCCTGCGTTCTTCCGTACGTACGCACCGCCCTTTTTAGGAACGCAAGAACGCAGGAACGCAAAGTTTTTCAAAGGAACGCAAGTAAGAGGAACGCACCACCCGAAATTTTGAAGCGTTCCTGCGTTCTTGCGGAACCACCCGAAAAATCATATTGCTGCCAATGACCTCTGTGTCAAATGTTTGAATCTCGAGTACGTGTGTTTGCCGGTAGAGGCGCCACTTGTCGGTCGAATCGAGGAAGGCTTGTTTAGATTTAGTGGTGATGTTCACTATTCGATTCGGTTTCAGGCATCAAATGTGTAAAGTAAATATGATAACTTTTACTTAGATACATCTTTCAACTTAACTATTGTTTTTAAGCAGGTCGTATTTTTGTTGAAAACCCTACGGATGATATTGGTAAAACGTATTTCAGATATTCGATTCGGAAAAGAGATGTCGAGTTGCTTTTCGGCCCCGCGTCGCCCTGTGATCGATTCGCCCCGTGTTTGGTTGGGCCCGCGCCGCGTGGTTCGGCGGTATTTCTTTGTCCACGACTTCGGCTGTGAAGAAAACGCCTGTAGTGTTGGACTGGCGCGATTTGCCTACTTTGTCCGCTACAGTGTTGCGTTGCACTGATTTTGGTATGATTTGCTGCTTGGTAGAGCCAGAATACAATACGGGTTAACAGTTTGGGACGCAGGAACGCAGGAACGCTAACGCACCGAGCGAAAAAAAATTGAGGAACGCTATTCCAGGAACGCACTAACCGCGGCCGGAGGAACGCAGGAACGCTAACGCACTACCGAAAATCGAGGAACGCGCCCAGCTCTGCAGCTTAACCCTCGCCGGCCAATGCGGGGGTGTGCCGCCCCCTCCCCTGCCCATAGGTTTTTTTTCGTGATAGCTCAGAACGGAACACGCCGGCGATAGAGCTGAAATTTGGCATACCTGACCTTTGGTTCAAGTCGGATCCTGTGACACCAATCATATTGTCAGGTTTCGTGACATACCAGTGTCCCAAAAATGTTCTTTGGCTTGGGTGTCGGAGGGAAAATACCTAAAAGAGGGATGAGACTGTTAAATCACCGGTCAGATAGGTAAGGCCAAACAGAGTGGCCGTACCTTACCTTAGAGTGGGAAAAGATCAATACCTAGATCATTTCTATGCAATAGCAGAAAATGTAGGATATAAAACGATCATCCACAGATATGCTTTTCTCGTTAAAATTAGGAGTGGAAAAAAATTCCTTGAAAATGGGAGGTGAGAGTTAAGTGATTTTCATTTGGATATAGTTTCCCATCCAAATCAATAAATTTTGGTAGAGTGTGACGGACCGTCACAAAAAGGTAGTCACTCAATTTTTCTCAAGTTTGTCTATTTTGGCAGGTCAAGCAATGCCAGAACAGTGTCAGAAAAGTGGCCTGTTTCTAAGTTTTCTTGAACTCGGAAGATTTGTTCTGCGAAAAGTCTTGACTAAAGAAAAGCAATTTTTGTTCTGTGAGCAAACGTTCCCTAAACAGATGATTTCTGTGCAACAAAGTACCTCTACCCATCTATGTCAGCATTATCAGGCTTGATGGAGCATTTCACAATGGGTCACTTAATAAAAACCCAACTGCCTACCCATTTTGACTGATTTTTCTTCTTCAGCAGATTAAGTCATCTCTCTCCAGTCTCCATGGCTACTGAATGAAGACCTGGACTCCTGAATAGAATGCAGTACAAACTACTGACCTACTCCCAAGAACCAGCACCGCCTGTTACTCTTGGTTCACCAGCTGACAGCTGTTGGCAAAACTTTCACTGGTATTAGATTGATAGATATAACTGGTATTTGATCGGCAGCCTGAAGCCCATAAACTGTGATGTGTTATGAACAGGTGATCTGTGAATTGTGATCACACAGTGTGTGCATTAACAATTAATCCTGTATTTTATAATACAAATGTTGAAAATTTTGTCACTCTTTTAACATCTGGTTCAACACGTATGATATGAATGAAGGACTAGACAGCATGCAGGAGCAGCGAGCTGGAAATGGGCAATGCCCCAATGGATATGCAAACTTAACGTAATCAGGTGAGATAAACCTGAAAGGCTTGATTAATTTACACGTACACTGGTCTCAGAAACAACACTACCAAGCTGGTGAGTAGTAAATGGGCAATGCCCCAAATGGATATGGAAACTTTACGTAGTCAGGTGAGATAAACCTGAAAAGCTCAGCTCAGTAGGCGGAACTATGGTCAAGCGTACCCATTTTCGGGAACGCATTTTCGTTCCCATATTTGGGAACGATAAACCCAAATATGGGAACGCCATGTAGGCATTATTTAAAACAAGAAAAAGAACCGTTAAATGACGTCCAAAAAATATAAAACGATCGTGAACCGCCTGATATTTGTCTCAATATTGTTGGGAAAGAGTTTGATATTGTAAGGCCCATCGTAGTTTCAAATCGTTCCCCTATTTCTAAAGCAGTCCATCATCCGGGCCGCGAGCCCAAATTTGGGAACGCTCTCGTACACTGGCGCTGCAAGCGTTCCTTATTATGGGAACGGCGTACCCAAAATTGGGAACGATTTCACCGACGCCTTTCAGGGGCTCTTTTCATTAACAAGCATCACGTCCAACGCCGCAAATTATTGTTAACGCAACAATCATCAGATGACCTTTCCGGCAAGACCGTCGCATGTTTCGCCCGGTCTTCTGCGCTTTTATTCCCGTCGATCTCGCAGCGGGCACGCCCCCCTCTGCAGGATTACGTAATTCACAACGCTCAGCGATGTTCAACAAGGTCTTCCATACCTATATCCACCGTCCGCGCCGAGGGTGGAGACATGTCAAGCACCTGTCTGTTTATCACCGATAGTTGACGAGCACAAGGAAGTATCCAAAAATGGGAACGCTGAATATGTTACACCCTCAAAACACCTAGTCCCAATGAAAATCTAGTTTTTTCCTTTCTTGATGAGTGTAAGTGGCAAAAGGCCTGGTAGGATGGGCACGAGGAATGATCGAAATCAGCATAAAAATTATAAATAAGCCACACAGAGCGACCTATATAACAGAAATTCCCCCAAAACGATCACGCTTAGAAACACGGAAGACAAAAACCACGCTCATGACGCTCCTTATAAAACAACTCTAAACAGCTAGCATCCAAATAAAATATGTCTTTCTGGGATGATAAAATACAGTTGAATAATTTTAAACCACTGAAACTGAGTTTACAACAGTAGTTCGGTAAAATCACTGACGTTCCATGCGGTCGTGCGCCCCGACACCAAATGTCACCAATATTACCCCCGGACTGTCCGCGTGTTCGCTTGCATATGTCAGCATCTGGTGTCGCTAGTATGAAACTTCATAACCAGGCGAAAATTATTATACTTGACCTCGAAATGTAAAAAACGCTTCATTTTCCTTAAAATTGCAAGTTAAATGTAGTATAACCCATGTTTTCACCATTCCGTCATTTCAAAAAATCATTAAAAATATCATTCGACGGTCAATTTCCTTGTGCAACGGTCAGATTAAAGATAATTTTATAGAGACTTAGTAGATACTTAAATTAGCGTGCACTTTTTTGAGACGTGATGCAAATTACCTTCCGTTCCCATAAATGGGAACGCCCGTTCCCATATTTGGGAACTCCGTTCCCAAAAATGGGAACGTTCCTATATTTGGGTACTCATGACCATAGTTCCACCTACTGAGCTTGATTAATTTACATGTACACTGTTCTGAGAAATGACACATATACCAAGCTAGTGAGTAGTACCTAAATGCTATCAGAAAATTATGGGTACTGGATAAGCATATTACCCATAATACATATATCTGCACAACCTATCCTACCTAATATATACCTAATAATCACATTCTCACACAAATCAAACGAAGGTACCAAACAAATCACAAAAATAACACGCGAGTCATGGGAGACGAGTCATAAGCCTTGGCCTTTTGACGTCTAAAACACTGCCATCGCCGCACCAACAAGCTCGCTCCCCGCCCGGCTCCCTTCATAACGCAACCGGGCGCAAACTTTTTCTGAGTTCTCGCAGAACATATTTGGTGTTTCCGTGGTGGCAGACTATCCCCTGGTAAAAGTTCCCAATTGCAGTAAAGTATAAAAAAATGATATCAGTAGATGTAAAAAAGATTTTTCTTTTCAAAAATGTCAAAATTTAGCAATTTTATAACGTGTGATGCCCATATTTTACGATAGTCTGCGGGGTCGTTCCGTGCCTGCTAAGGTCAGCTTCACTTGGATCGTTTAAGACACCTAGACATCATTCATTGCAAAACAAGGTATGGCTAGAATGGAAATTGATTGGAAAAAGTTATAGAATAGTTTTTGTTTCGTAAAAATGAGCAAAAAATGCGTATGGGGATAATAAGTGACAGCGTCTTTTGAGGTATCACCTTTTTGGTGCCGGCATAAGAGAACTTGGACGAATTTATGGCAAAATTTTTGTGAATGATATTAAAATGAACAATATAAACAGTTATTGTCTTTTTGATGCCCTTTTCCCATCTGAATTACACAAAAAAATGACTTTTTTATTTTTCTCGAACTCATGGCAGTAAGATATCTTAACTTGTAATAAATCGACCGAAGGCATTATTTTGTGCTGCATATTATTCATTAAATTTTGTATTAAAATAAATTGAACATCAAAATCGTTTTTGTCATTCGGCAATGAACTTAACTAGCAACAAATACTTTTTAAAAAATAACTACATTCTCAGACTAGGCAGCGCTGTCTGGCGCGTCTCCCGCGCTTTTACGCGACTGCGCCGGGTTAGTCTAGAAATTTGCGTGAGTTATTGTAAAGAAGCATAATTTCGTGGGGTAATTTAATAGTTAGATGTTTATGTGCAATATTCTCGTTTTTTCATACTCAACAATATGATTTTTGTTTAAAGGCTGAGATACTGAGACTCATTCGACTTTGACCATCTTCGTTCAAGGAATCTGAGGTGGGATTGTTCATTTCTATTTTTGTAACAAGCTCAGGTAATGGTAATACTTAACATAAACCATGTGTTTCAGTTTGTCTTAACTTCTCCCCTTCTTGATTATACCTTCAATTCTACCTAGGCTAAGAAAGTGATATCCAAGGGTAGCTGCTTTCACATTAGTAGCCTTCTGGTGGGTTCAGATTGTTTTCTTGCATTTAGTTATGATATGTTCTTGGATTTCCCTTGTTAAAATTAGGCAAATGTGAATATTGATATTTATATAGGTATGCATCATTATACTTGAGCAATGGCAATGTAGGCTTAAGGCTAGGTACCTGCCTATTTAGTAGATACAAGATTGCATGGGGATTCATTAAGCAGGCGTCTCACGAGATGCCAGATCTGAAACATAATCTAACCTGACCTAACCTTACCTACTAGCCTACAACCTACAAGCCTAACACCTACAACCTACCGGTGCGAGCAACTTTAGCGAGTGTCATTTGAGCGAACGTCATTTGAGCGAACCATTTTCAGCGAATGGCAATTCAGCGATTATCAAGTTCATCGATTATCAAATAAAGCGATTATCAATTTTAGCGAAAGCTATGTTTCAGCGACATATATTTCGTCGACTACAATTTGAGCGACTGTCAGTTCAGCGAAACATTTCATCGTCCTGTAACGGTGGATTTTTTTCTTTTGCGAGCGTATGCGTACGAATGTTTCCGGAATTTCTCATGGTTATCCGGTACTGGATGGCGGATGTCGCGCGTTCAAAGGTCAGGCATTGAGCTCCAATTTTAATGCTACATTTGTCAAAAATTCCAACGGTTCAATTTCACCCCCCCCCCCCCTAACCCACCCTGCTCTTTGTCAATAATGGTGACCAAACGTTTGTTCAGAGATCAATATTGCTTGTGCTTTTTTCGCGAAACTGCCCCGCTTGAAGTTGGATCAGTTCCCCATGTTGTAAAATTTGTTCTTGCCCCAAGCACCGTACGAATTTCCAGATATTTGGGTGAGGTCCCTGAAACATAGACTGGATTCCCCTGTGCCATCTCTCTAGTTTGTTATTGGTCCTTGGCATTCCTTCTGTCGCCCTATCTCTCACGTTCCACATTTTCAATTCAAATTTTGCCCGCCTCCTTCCCCTCCCATGCACCCCTTGTTTGTCATCCGATGTACATATGTTTCTTCAAAATTCAAATGATACGTAAAGAGGTGCAATAATTTCCGAAAAGTAGCAAATGATTGACTTTCGTCGCGTTCGGTCATTCGCTGTAACTGCATCGCTGAACTGGTCTCCCACTGACCACCATATGTTCGCTCAATCTGGTTTCGCTGATTCTGGTCCTCGCTAAAGTTGATAATCGCTGTGATTGAATTCGCCGACTTGACAATCGCTGAAAAAGCCAATCGCTTAAATTGATAATCGCTGAAAATGTTTCGCTCAAATGTCGTTCGCTGAAATGACGTTCGCTCAGGTGTCGCAACCACAACCTACAACCTACATTGCTATCGTAGACAGATCTGGCATCTCGTGAGGTGCCTGCTTAATGATTACCATTGCATGTTGGTCATGTGCAGGTGTTTCACTTTGATATGTGCTGCATTTCAACAATCTCTACCCATTATGCTAAAAAGAAACTGATATAATGCAGTAGCTTCATGAAAAATTTGGAACCATAGCTAAGTTCCAACTTTGTTCTGCGACCTTTTCAAAATTTTAGTCTGCGAACTTAGATCCCCAAACCACTTTTCTGACACTGTGCCAGAACAAGCTTACGAATACTTGACTTACTTGATCACATACTTGAAATAATACACATACTTGTTCAGGATCGGATGATTGAACATTTTTTTAAAGGGACTTTCCGTGCTTCCCTGAAATTTCAGAGAAAACAGATGGATTTGAAGAAAATGCGTCGATATCAAAGGCTGTTTTAGACGCGCTATGTTGGTCCAGAGGTGCGGAGTCGGAGTTGGAGTCGGTCGGATTCGACGGCTTTGCCAGGCCTTGAGTCTAAACCGATTTTTAGAAGCCGTAGTTGGATTCGGAGTCAGAATCACCGAATAGTCAATAACTGGCGTTATCTTCAGTAATCAGTTAACACCCGTAACCCTGTCGGCATCGTGTGCTCCGTTCATAAGTGTTGGCTGTTTATCGGCCGCCCGTCTCTCTCGCCCTCCAGTGTATCCCATTTACCTTACTGGCGATACAAGGAGAGAAAGAAACGAGCGACGAGGGAGATAGATGGTGGAACTGGAAAAGGGATAAACGAATAGAAAAGGGGGCAAAGCTGGTCGGATGGGGTGGGTGGCGGAAACCCGCTTCGACGAAGCCGCCGCGCCGCCCGGAGCCGCCAGCCCGCACTGAGGCTCGCTCCCCTCGCGCTCGCCCGTCCACCGGCCGCGCTACGGCCCCTCCGGCGCGGTCAGGTCAAGGTCACCGAACACCGGCCCGTACAGTGCGGCCCCGGCATAAGCCTACGGGCGCGCAAGAGAAATGATGCTACGTTACCGTTAACTGGCATTTGACTCTGCAGACCTTCCCGGGTTGTGGAGTCGGAGTAGAGTTGGAGTCGATCTGAGTAGACGGTTCTACCCAGAGTTAGGAGTCGGAGTCACTGAAAATCCATAGACTCCTCTCGTAAACTTTGCCCGTCTATAGACTATATCCCAATTCCCATGGCGTTTACCGCTTGTCCCTAGCTTGCTTCGTTCTCGAGATATCACGGGGGGGCAGGTATCCGCGGTCCCCCCCCCCCCCGTCGGTGCGAAGTTTGCGCAGGCCGCAGACCCTCCTCAGTGCGCGGGGGTACCGCAAGGCTAAGTATAACGTACGTTCGCTTTGTTTCTTTATTGGATAATTTGTTTGATTTAGGTTGGATTGAGGCAAAGGACAGATGTAAAAAAAAAATGCGAGAATGCCACGTGCCGGCCAATTCTGCAATAGCTCCCCGTTTCACGAAGTAATGAGCAATGTAAAGTAACCGCGTACCTGACTATTTACCTTGAGCATTAGTTAAATCATTTCTTCTGTCACATTGACATTTTAAACCTACAACTTCGAAAAAATCGCAACAAACCTGCTACATCACCACCACGCTCAGTTTGTCCGACCGTCCCAATCAAACGCCAAGCGACGGCGTTCGCTCGGCTTTCCGCTAGCTTACGATAATTTCCCCGCTAGATGGCAGGCCTGAGCTCAATACGTCGCCAAGCTACCCAAGTATTACCTCACGGCCCCTCATCCAAACCTGATCCATCAAATACCGATGAGCTTCTTCGCCAGCCCATAGCAATAGTCATACCGATAGGCAATATCGATGAGCTTCATGTAGCCAGCAGCTTACCTTCGCAAACTGAAACGACGAATCCCTGTTTTCGAATTCAAATTCTGCAGCTGTTGCTCGTTCGGCTTCCAAGCCAGTCGAAGGTGAAATATTTGTGAAACTACAGCCATAACGTACGTGAAATGCAGTAATTCGAAGTAGCAATCGCCAATAACTTACAAGTTATAAAAGGCTAAAACTGACCGACACCACACACCCACCACACCACACAGCGTCCCCGAACGGAAAGTGAATCAAATGCGCGTCAAGCGGTTATTGACGCTAAAAACCATACACACGTCTGCATTGATATTTTCGTCATCTGACGTCACTGGCATATGGCAGAACATCTTAAAATGCAATTTACATCGTGATATAATTATTTTTAGCGTTATTTGCATAGAACTTTTGCTATTATTGTTGTGAGATAGGCAGTGATTCCTGTGTCAAGCATGCGAAAATAGTTTTTTAAAGCTGTGCTCTACAACCAGTGACGTCACTAATGTTAAAGTGTCCGGCATGAGTCGCGATCGATTCTTGGGTTAAGGACGCATAGCAACGGTCAGCCCGAGCAGGAATCTACTGACGTTACCATGGAAACGGGTTTAGCGCGTGCGGTAATGTTCCGCGGACCTCTGCGCTAGGATATTGAAAGTCGAAACCGGCGCTTCGGAGACTCGGAACCAAGGCTATGTCGGAACGATCGACCGAAATCATTGACAATCGTGAATCGTTGACTTCAATCCGACAGCCAGGCATCGATCATTAGAGGCCAGAGGGAGACAAACACTCAAAATAGGTATCCAATATCTACCGCTCTGCATATCGGTAGTTGGGTAGTCGAGATATAGATAGACCGCGCGGTCAATCCAAGGTCAATCTCAATTAGTTGGTCGTTTTGTATTTTGCGTGTAAACGGAAGGTAGATGCAGGGTAGCCAATACGGATGGTGCTACTTAGGCCGTTAGTGACCGTGGATACCATCCAAGCCGGGGGGGGGGGGGGGGTTGAAGGTCTCTCAGATCAGTGGCGGCGGAACACCTTCAATTAAGGGGGGGGGGGGGGGCACTGCCGACTTTTGGTCGCATTCTTTCCATGCAACGCCAATGGAGCTATGTTGAAATGCCAAAATCAAAGGGGGCGCGGTGCCCCGGTGCCCCCTCGTTCCGCCGCCTGCGTCTCAGATGACTTGTGCGGAATTGCGTTATCAATTCTTGCTAACACAATCTCTCGTAAAATTGCCTTTACTACCTAAGTAGTAAGCACTTACTCGTAATCGAATTTAGCACCAATTTGAACGTTTAGTTTTGGTTCCTATGCAGCATGTTAGAAACTCTCAGCTGACGGTTTGCGCAGATGAATGGAGGATTTCCTCTGATGACGTCTTGTCTTTTACAGATCACACCATGCTGTGCCCTGAAGCCGTTTCTGATCTGCGTAGGTGCTAACTCCTACGTGCCGCTACCAGGCATTGACGCTCGGTTTCCATGAAAACATAAGTACCTTACCAAATTCTGCTTATATATCCATGGAAATCGAAGACCAATATCTGGTAGCAACGGGTAGCGGCGTGCCGTGAGACAAGGCCAAGAAGCCCAGTATTCCAGCGGTGGACCCTACTAATCGCCAAAGGCTTCCGCCACTATATAACCACTTCGCGGCGGTCAGGGAGGGGGGCGCCATGTTCACACTGTGCTGTCTGGATACTGGGTGGACCGATCACACTGAAGTTAGCAGCAGTCAGCCGAGAACGCCTACGATCACAACACTATCCGCATGTGCCTCTTTGAGAATTATCCTTGCACATGACAGTCCCTATCAAGTACTCGTGTGACTCCTCCCGTATCCCGTGTCATTGGGACCGGAAGGACATTTTATCGCCACATCTCGCTAGCACGGGCCGCTCTGAATTGGTAGTCTGCGCCAAAGTGTCTTCCACCTACCGACAGCCTGTATTCGACCCAAGTCACCACAGAGTACAGTGAACACAGAGTACCCGGGGGGGCACGCAGTATGCACGCACAATACGCGCACTACCCGCTGAAAACGATGAGAATTGTACAGGAGACGAATATGTAGCCGCCGACAATCGCATGAGCGTTGCAGAACACATGTCGTAAGCATCCGATGAACGCGCGCGGGCGCGGCGGGCGGGTGTGGGACGCGCGGGCGACGGGGGAGGGGACGGATGCGCCGACCGATCTGCGACAGCGGCCGGCGACAGCGGCAGATCCCGGCGCAGTCACCTTACAGTTGGGATCTGAACATCCCAGGGTGGGGATCGTGTCAGGTCAGGTCACGAAAAGCATCACCGTCAACGACCGCGACCGTGAAGCAGCCTCCAATCAAGGGACAGGAGCTCCGCGCGAGGGGACACACTCGCATCCGAGCCATTATCTGTACAGTGCTGGGATCGAGCGGGTTCCAGGGGCGCGGGGTCCAGTCGAGGGCCCGGTGCCCAGTTCATTGTCCAGACCTCCAGGGTCCTGCAGTCGGGGCCCGAGGCTCGCAGACCTCCGGTCGCTGCCAGCTTCACGGAAGCCGCGGCGGCCGTTCAGGGCTTGTACGGCTGACTGCTGGCGGCCGGCGGGAACGGTCCGGGCGGCGCCATGTAGTCGCCGATCATCAGCGAGCTGCTGACGCCGCCGAACGGCCGGCTTTGCGACATGAGCGCCGGGCTGGGCGCGCCGCCGATCAGGTGACTCGCCGACGACATAGTGGGAGCCACGGAGCGCTTGGGCGCGCCGCCGGACGCCGACGAGACGACCGCGTTCACCTGGGCGGCCGGGATCGAGCCCGGGTGGATGGCAGCCTGGTTCACCAGGCCCTCTGCGGACAGACGGACGGGAGGGCGCCGGGTGACGGAGGGAGCGGGCCAGGGGTCGGCTGAGGGAGCGGGCGAGAGTCGGAGGGTCGGAGGGGTGCTTTGTTTAGGTCGGTTCGGCGGCAATATTTCGCCAGGACGCAATAAAACATCAAGACATGATTACAACTATCAAGATAAAAGTTGGACCAAGCAAAAAGTAAAACCAATGGACAAGATTCAGCTCTAAATTAAGTATTTTCTTCATAACATTTCTGACCTTACATTTACAATGAAAAATATCAGCCACACATATCAGCCCTAACTCCTAAGAAGTAAGAACTTCCACACACTGAAGGCACCTCAACAGTGAAATAAAACCAGTAAAACGCCTTTTGGTCGAAGAACGAGCGAGCGAGATAGTGAGCCCTGCACGTGCGGAAGGGCGAGATGGTACTTCCAACGGGCTTGCGCAAAGCACCCTTCTAACCAGTCGCTAGCGGTGTGCCAAATTTGAACGCAATCGGCCCAGCCGTTCCTGAGATCTGGAAGCGGCATTCTGCACGTGCGCACGTGCAAACGGGTCCAAAATGACTTTTGCACGGCACCCTACTAACTGGTCCCCAACCGTGTACCAAATTTGAGCGCAATCGGCCCAGCCGTTCTCGAGATCTGGAAACGCCCCCTGCACGTGCGCACGTACAGTAGCACCCTAACCGCAACACATGGGAATGCATTGCCTGGTGGGTGCCTACCTGTATGCCAAATTTCAGCGAAATCGCCCCAGTAATTACCGAGTTACTGAAAATGGGAACAAATTTGACACCTCTTATTGTTGTATTTTGCACGTGCACTGGGGGTGACCCACATGCATCGAGAGTGTCCTATTTTTGGTAGAAGGGATGCTGCTACCCTACAAAAATTACCGCAAGCCAATCGCCCAAGCGGCTGCTGAGATATGAGCCTCTCAAAATCACTTCTTTTGCAAAACAGCTTGAACACCCTTGACTTTTCACGTGGCACGTGGCACGACGGTCACTGAGATGTATCAAAAGTTGTCAATTACGGGGTAGAAGGGATGGGGCTACCCAACAAAAAAGACCGCAGGCCAATCGGTCCAGCGGTTGCTGAGATATAAGCCTCTCAAAAGCGTTACAGGCCGGGCCGGGCTGGGCCGGGCCGGGCCGGGCCGGGCCGCTCATACTGAGATTTTTCCGTTATATTGAAAAGACTCACTTCGCTCGCTGCGCTCGCTCGCTCGTAATCATAGTCCCGCGGGACAGGAAGGGGCGTGTTGTGCGTATATGTGTTGGGAGGGGGGGGGGCAAAGCGCTGGGGGTTTCACTGACCTACGACGAGTGGATGCTGCGATCCCGACATGTCCATGGCGACTTCGCCCAGGCCGTTGACCGTCATGCCGTTCAGCATGTTCACTGCTGCGGATACAGCCACGTCAGAATAGTCCGATAACATATACGACGACACTGGAACAGCCGAGACGGTCACAGCGGTGCGTAAGAACAAAACACTGCCCGGTCGGCATGAGTCTATTCGTACACGAACACGCATCAACAGACAGAGTAACCAACTGTTCATGTCGTGAGTTTCTTTGAAAATGTTAACAGTTTTAGGACGACTTCATTCAGGGATGGCGAACCCATCCCAACTGATTGAGAAAGTTCACCGGAAACAGTCTAAAACTGCCCCGCAACTGCAGACACAGCTGAGTGACCAGGAACTGGAGGGCGCCATTCGCTCAACTCGGACCAGAATAGCGCAGCAGACCAGCTATCACTCACCCACCATCGTCAGCGACACAGCTCTCCTGGAATCGCTAACCCTGTCCACAACGACAGTATTTACCGTCCTTCACCTTGACTTTTACTCCCCAACTTTTCTTAAACTTTCATTCTCAAACCTTTCGCTCAACCTCTCCAAGAAATACCCTACCCCTAGAACCCCCCCCCCCCCCACGCCATAAGCCCCCGATACCCCTCCGCGGTCTCCTACACACCTTGCCGGGCTCCCTGGGCGTCCAGCGTCGACCAGTAGAGCTCGCTCGGACTGGCCGTGTTGTGACCGGGCGGCGGCGGCGGCTGGCCGCCCGTGTACCGGAAGTAGGGGTTCTTCAGGTCCAGCGTCACTGTACTCCACACGCCCGTACCCTCGATCTGGAGGGTGATCGTGACGTCGTAGCTCTGCCTGCGGGCGAAAAAGACGGGGAGGTGTTAGTGGTGGGCGGTGGGGTGAAGGAGGAGGGAGGGAGGGAGGGAGGGAGAGAGGGAGAGAGAGAGAGAGAGAGAGAGAGAGAGAGAGAGAGAGAGAGAGAGAGAGAGAGAGAGAGAGAGAGAGAGAGAGAGAGATAGAGAGAGAGAGAGAGAGAGAGAGAGAGAGAGAGAGAGAGAGAGAGAGAGAGAGAGAGAGAGAGAGAGAGAGAGAGAGAGAGAGAGAGAGAGAGAGAGAGAGAGAGAGAGAGAGAGAGAGAGAGAGAGAGATCTTCGCTTGCCATTACCTTGATGGCGCATCGGAGAGTCAGTCTTGTTTGTTTACTGGGGCTTTAGGGCGCGCCGACTAGTCATTTTGCGCCCATTAAGCGCCAGTCTAGTCAATCGACCCTCGTAATGGATCGTCGTCATAGCCACGGGCAAACGTACTACGACGGTACGGCCACCATTCAATGAATCCCCCCACGGCTACCGTCACGGTCACGGAACCGGCGCACGACGGTCACGTCTGATCGATAACCCATCTGTGACGGCACTGTACTCTGCTAATTACTGAGGGTCCTGAACATGAATAATACAGCCCCGTCACTACGGAACGGGCACACACACGTATGCGAGTTTTCCGGCATCACGGAACATCCGGCACGCGGTCTATCTGATTCATTCATATCCTATCATTTAGTGTACAGTGTACACCCTTACGTAAGATGTTGGGACAGGATACAGATATCGTCTAAGTTTCTTTTGCATTTCCACCATTTAGCGAGACAACATTCAACTTTTTAGACGTAGCGTAACTTATCCATTGGCAAGGCTCATTTCGCTAGGTTAGGGCCCACACTAACTCTCTCGTCAGGCGTCAGCACTCGCACCAAGACAACTTTACTACTACCCTCACACCACGATATTATCGCCCCCCCCCCCCCCCCCCGACACACACACACACTCGACACCATCTCACCTCTGGTTGGCGTTCATGAAGACGCGTCCGGTGAGCATCTGTCCCTCCTTGACGGCCACAGGGTCACGAAGCAGGCAGCGCACCTGGTACCAGTGTGTCAGCGGCTCGGTGGGCGCCGTGCTCAGCCACACCGTCTGCTGAGAGCCGCAGAACGCCACGTCGAACCAGAAAGCCAGGCCGTGCACCGTGCCCGTCTCCAGCATGTGGAACTCGACTGGGATGTCTGTGGGAGGGGGGGGGGAGGGAGAAGTTAATCTGGGGAGAGAGAGGTCAGTCTGGGGAGGGAGGTCAGTCCTCGCCCGTCTCCAGCATGTGGAACGCCACCGGGATGTCTGCGAGTGGGGAGGGAGGTCAGAGGCTGTCTCTGACGTTCCCCGGTGCAACTCCACCGGGATGTCTGTGGTGGAAAGGGAGGTCAGTTCCCTGCAGCAGCAGCAGCGTGTGGAACGCGACCGGGATGTCTGTGGGTGGGGAAGGGAGGTCAGTCCGTCTGCAGCATGTGGAACTCACCGGAATGTCTGCGAGTGGGGAGGGAGAGGTCAGTCTGGGGAGGGAGAGGTCAGTCTGGGGAGGGAGAGGTCAGTCTGGGGAGGGAGAGGTCAGTCCTCTGCAGCATGTGAAACTCGACATGCGGAAGGACCGGAGGGACGCTGTTATTCTTATCAGAGAAAAATGAAATTCATAGGAATATAAACTACTTAAGAGCTGGTGGAAAAGGTTGAGAAGAGGCTGCAGCATGAGAAAGCATTAACCCTCGCCCGCACATGGGGGTGGTTGCCACCCCCCTCCCCCCCCCCCCCAGGTAGTCTTTCTGCTCTGCACTCAACATTTTTAGAGCTAGAAGGCTGATTTTTCGTATAGCTGTTCCTCTATCCTTTCTTGATGTCCACTGAAAATTTCAAGTTTCTGTGATTTTTGGTTTCGGAGATATAACCTTCTTTTTCAGGTCATGTCATGACCAAAATGGCCAATTCTCAACATCTTGCGTTGGCTATGGGCCTTGTGAGCTTTTGACACCTTGATTTCGGCCTTTTTTGCCAGTCTTACCTCCCACCTATCATGGAACATGTTGTTCGACGATGTACAGATGTCAAGGTCAGGGTCAAGGTCAACCTAGGTCATCTAAGATAATTGCGTTTTAGGCAAGCTGATTTTACTTTTTGTGAATTTTTTTAACTGCATTTTTGGTAAAAGCTTCTCAGATCATAATTTCATGTAATATGGACACATAAACAATCGGTGCACACATCAGTATGCACACAGACACACACAGACATACAAACACATATCATTGACCTTGACCTAACTTGACCTGAAATGACCTCAGCAGCAAAAACCTGGTCGGGTAGTGTGACAAAGAGGTTCTAGCTGGCTTGGCACCAGAACACGGCATCGTCATCGGTATATGATAAGCAGCGCACTTGATATCCAACGGTGACCCAAAACAACAACAATTTTTAGTTTGACCTGACCTGGAAGGTCAATGACTGACCTGAGAAGGTAAAACTGAGTATCATTGGATTCGTTTCTTCCCAAAGAATCTTTTTGGTCTTTACCGCTAAGCTCTATCTCCAACAGGAACGAAATGGCGCGGGGGGGTGGCCCCCCCCCCCCCCATGTGCGTTCTAGGATGGGAAAATGGCATGTGCGGGCGGGGGTTTTCCCTCGGAACTCCGATGAAATAAGGAACTAACAACCAGTAGCTGTCTACTTGTGCAGAAATCTGCTGAATTAAATAATACTACATCTTAGATCCAAGGAAATGAGCTGAAGAGAGCCGTAACTAACTCCACATCAAATCAACGTTGGCTAAACAACTGCTTCAAGAGAAAAACATCAGCGCAACGAGTTTCAAAACAACGCAAGCTTCCCTAATTCAGTTGTTTTTTAAAACATCCGGTACACCATCGGAGTATCCCTTGACAACCAGTTACTTATAAACTTGCCAGCAGTGCGGCTGTTTACACGCTGACATCCATGGGAGGTCACTTCACACTCTGCCCCCCGCTCGGAGTTAAATTTGGCTCACATTCCGAAACCAACTCTACCAGCGGGGATCTAGACAATAGCCACCGCCACTCTGACGCTCACAGAACAGAGCCCATTCATTCATACAAATGAGACGGCGCGGCACACAAATCACCCGAGCTGACAAGTGGTGACGGACTGGCCGGCCGTTCAGCACCCCTCCCCGCCCGGGGAGATACTGGACTCCTGTTGGATACCACTAGAGGGAGGGAGTGGGCAGCCAGCTATGGGGGTCGGTGTTGGTAGTGCGGGATCTGTTGGGAGCTAGCTGTAAAACAACGAGTGGCGGAGAATAACACATGATGCAGCAGGGGAATCTGGCTGCCCCGCTTTAACGGCAAAAAAAAAAAAATGAGGCAATATCACATATTAAATAAATAAAGCGTCATAGACAACCAAGAAATCCAAACGATCTACAAGAATTTGTAAGATAATTATCCGCCTTTTAAACGCATGGATAAAGTAGGTTTAATCGGTTTAATAGCTTTTTGTTAACATGGACGTAAAAAATCATTGATAAAACGAACAAAATTAAGCACCCTCCCCCGATCAATTTCAACATATTTATCCACGCTGAAGGGCCTGTTCTGTTCTCCATTCAGTATACAATATTCGCACTAGCCGACCATCCCTCTCAGCAGCAGCTCCCGTACACCAATAATCATCATCAGATCCTCCCCACGTCTCTGTTTACACTACTCCACTCCCATCCCCCGCAGGGAGGAGGGGAGCCCCTCCCCTCCTTCTCAACAACCCCAGGGGGCGACTCCAGACACAGCCGGGTCCTATCACACAGTCAGGGTTGGCATTTCTGCCGGCAAAAACTAGTTTATGCCATTTGCCGGTTTAAACCGGTTTTAACCGGCAAAAACTGGCAAAAACTAAGAAGTATCACAATGCTATGCCTAGACATGAATTTGAACATCAAAATTTAAGGAGAGTTCGGTGAGAGCTTTATGCTTTCAAACAGAAGTGACATTGACCATTGAAATGCTTCATACCTAACTCAGAAACATTTTCATGGACTATCCATAAGGAGCTAGTAGGACGCCTTTTGGAGGTGACAAATGAGCCAGTGCAAGGGTGACTGGGTGAGTCCTGCACAATCAGAAGTGCGAAGGGGCATCTGCCACTGATATGCGCACGACGGCACCGCATGGCACCCTACTTACCGTGACCGCCTTATCCCACTCTCCCCTTACATGGAAATACATTCCGTTGTGGATGTCTACCGACATGCATACAGTTTAAGCAGGGATAAGTAATGAGGCAGCTTCAGAATGTTTGGTGCATCTATATAACTACCAGAAATACATTTGTACATTTCAAATCCATTCCTAACTAGAAAAGTTGTAGGTTTGGCCATCTGAGTTTTAGCCAGTTTTTGCCAGTTCTTGCCACCAGGGTTTCTGCCAGCCGGTTTAAACCGGTTAAAACCACTGGCAAAAACCAGTTTTTGCCACCCCCTGCCAACCCTGCACACAGTGCCAGCCGTCTTCTGGTATCGACCGATGCCCGGCCGCCGCCGCCCAGCACCTCAGGAGCGGACGGAAGGGGGGGGGGGGCGGTTAGCAGAGGGCCGGGAGATGATCGCTTGTCTGAATGTCAGCGGGCGGCGACGGTCCAAAGGAGAGTGGTCTCAGGCTAAATGTCACGCCCTCGCCACGGTGTCCGTGTTATGGAGCGGTGTAATAGACTGGCGGGGTGCCAGACAGGCACCGACGGTGTCCCATTGATACCGAGTGTGGTAATTGTACGCTGTGTATCGCCATTGGCATCGAATCAACGCTTGACGGTCTCTCACTCACTCACTCACTCACTCACTCACTCACTCACTCACTCACGCACGCACTCACTCACTCACTCACTCACTCACTCCCCTCTCTCCCTCCCTCCCTCTCGCTCCCTTCCTACCGAGCTGATGCAGCTCCCGCTCGTCGGCCCGCTCGAAGTCGAGGACTCTCCCTCGCTCCCTCCCTCCTCCTCCCTTCCTACCGAGCTGATGCAGCTCCCGCTCGTCGGCTCGCTCGAAGTCTAGGACGTGCCGCACCGACTTGGCCATGCAGATGCGCACATCGAACGTATCCACAATCGGCTGCCGAAAGTACTCCTCGGCCGCCTTCTCCTGTAGCACCGTCAGGTTCACGCCGTGGAAGTTGTTCTGGTACCTGGTGACAGTGGAGAGGCAGCGGAAGCGTTAGTTGTAGTGGTGGTAGAAGACTTGTGGTGACTGCTCTTCACGAGACGTATGGCAAACTGATGTTTTACTACACTTTTAACGTCAGGATATGGTTGAGAAGCGGTGAAGTAAGAGAAATTTGAAAATCACTTATCTTCACCACATCGCATTTGTGTACGACGACAATAATGTCGGGTGAACTGATTGGCAGCGGACGGTCCACTACTTTCGTGATAACAACACTAAAACCGGAAGCCAACTCATATGAGCCGAGCCCACACAATTGAACCGACCAGTTGAGCACGGAAGCTGACTACGGGCGTCGGGCACAGTCCACCATGGAAACTGTACCACGCCTCAGCCAAAATGAACCCTAAACTATGCGCATATCTGACACTCAACGCTACCAAACATCATGATGTCTTGCATTCGACAAAAATGAGCTCGCACCGCTCGAGCAAGCGTCGCGAGACCATGCAACAAATGAAACACTTTCCCATGACACCAACAGTGATCCTAAGGATCGCATTGTATCGGCACAATGCGATCCTTGATAATAACGGTCCTTAACGATATTACCGTAAGGTGGGGCTATTTGAGACAGTGGGGCTATTTGAGACAGTACTTAAAATTGTTATAAAATAAAAACCGTTTTGAAATTTATGCTTAATTTTTGCTCAGGCGATTAACTGCTCGATTCCACACCTTCCTGAGCAAAAATATCACATAAAAATCAAGCGGTCTTCATTTTATAGCGATTTAAAATACTGTCTCAAATAGCCCCACTGTCTCAAATAGCCCCACTTTACGGTACGCATTTTATATCGCATTGTATCCTACTAGGTAGTAGGGGAAAGTTAGCATCCTCTGTACTCAAGGGAAGGGTCGCCAGCCTCCGTACCCTGGGAAAAAGGTTACCAACAGTCGCAGAGAACACTCACCAGAAGTTCGACTTTCCAAACTGTTCCATGAAGAGCGCTTCGTCCTGGAACGGCGCGATGTGCAGATCTCCCCGGCCAGGGAACATTTTACCTGCGAGAAACGGCCAGCAGCGGCGTGAGATACAGGTGGAATACATTCCAGCGATCTGTGCAAAACATTCAATTTGTTTGGAGATGATGTGTGAATGATGTGGTTTTTAGGGCATGGGGAGAAGCGGGCGTTTCAGCTCATTTAGGCTATCCAGCATCCAACGCCATTTGTCTAATTCGTTCAAAAAATCATGCTTCTAGTTTTCCGGCGTAACTTTGGTTTGCCTGAATTTGTTGACCTACAATGTGGTCGGAGAGCAAACACATTACGGTAGAGGAACTGTATAATAATAATACAATAATAAAGACCGAAAATGAAGAGCAAAACACGACATCCCAGCAAACAGCGTTAAGAGCTGCGCGAGCATCCCTCCATCCTGTCAACATCTCACTCAAGGCCGCCTCGTATCAAAGTTTCGCGAGCACCGATGAGAGGGGCACTGTCTGCAGAGCGGTGCCAAAGGAGCCCCAAACAAGGCACCTAAGGAATGCACACCATGGATGAGACACGAATACGACAAGGCTACTGCACCGCTAGGTCGCGGCTACGTCGTGACAACGGCGAATGTTGGTGGCGCCCCGCTCGATAGCTTGTAGCAGAGACTTTGTAACGGTGCTCAGTCAGTGATTGCAGGAAGGTACAGAAAGCATCGGTTCGTAGCCGAGGTGAAGGAGCTGCGAGTCGGTGCAGCCAAACGGAAATCGAACTCCGTTCGATGGTCGAGCCACACTGCATTAAACACGGAACGGTTATTGTTCACGTGAAAGGAATGTCTTATTGCAGCGACAAGTGAATAAATAATGCCGCCCTTGAGCAGCACAGCATTCGTAACCCTTTACAGCGCTGGATAGTCTCATCACGGCATTCGTAGAGAGCGATATACAAATGCGACCGCTGCAGAATTTCCCTCGGGAGGTTACCGCACGCCGGTTAGGGCCGGCCATCTCAACGCGAAACAAAGACCGGACGTGGCAGCGCTGTGCCGGGTATAACAGGCCAGCTACCGTCAGCTGGATAGAAGCCAAGTTCAGGGAGTGTCCTAAAATAATTCTTAATGTATGTGGTTCTGTACTCATTTCATACAGTAAATTAGACGAAATTCCCATTTAAAGGTAGTGTGCCACCTTCGAATGATTTCCCATTTTATTTTTCCTATGATAAGAAGCTTCTGTTTTTACCTAATATCGCAAAAAAATCAAAAATGGGCCTAAAATAGTGCTTTTTTTGCCTAAAAGTTTATCGGTTTTTCGATATGCATAACAACTGTAGTGCCGTAGTGGGCTGACCTGCAAACAGGCGTCGGCAACAATCACGAATGCGGCGCACATGTGACAATAAGCAAAGGTCATTATAGAGTTACGACGTACGGGAATGACTTATCAGCTGTCTAATCGTAGACAACACAATGTCGAATTTAAACTGTAAGCCTGTATTGGTATTGTTTCTTTAATTTGGCTGTCGAACATTAATTTATGGTTTGAAATATTATTTTATGTAAAATAATTGATATAAAACAGCCGTCTCTAAAGTTATGACCCCATCTCACCACATGAAAGTGGCAGAAATGACAATGATCAGCTGACGCATTTTTCTTGGCCGAAGTCAGAGCGCGTGGCCCGACGCACCACCACCGCACCACAAAGTATGAGCAGAAGCCACCTGCGGTAAACTGCGCCAAAAGCCAGGGCCCCGGTAACGTGAGGTAGCCGAGTTGGGGCAGCGTGCGCTGACCCAAGCCGGGGCCGCGGCTTTGGGCGCGGTCTACCGCATCCCCGCGGGCAGCCCCGGGCTATCACATGACACCGGGAGGACGCGCGGCCCCGGCTTGGGTCAGCGCACGCTGCCCCGACTCGGCTACCTCACGTTACCGGGGCCCTGGCTTTGGGCGCGGTCTACCGCACCACCGAACAGGCGTGTTCGAAACCGCAGGAGATGATGATGAACGGGTTTATCGAAACTTGATTGGATGAGCCTATCGGTAATAGCGATTTCAGTGTGTGCATTTATTGTTCATAGTGGTGTGAACTGTGGTTGGGGTACGACCGACAACCCGTCGGGGCGAATTTCGTACTGGGGTACTCAAAATTTGAAGAATTTAAGACGTTTCCATGAGTTTTGAAGGTATGGATAAGTTCTAAAAATCCGGTTCTCCTTATCTGGGCCATTAACTCCATACGGTCCAGGAAAGCTGGCACACTACCTTTAACCTCCATTGAATGTTATAAGAATGCACACTCCACCCAAGAAGAGGCAACGTGTGAAAAGACTATGCGCTTGTTGGTCTTCACCTACGAATTCCATATAAAGCGAAACGTTCTATGGATTCTCCATGCGGACTCTCGTCCGCCTTCCGATGGTGTTCACGAGCTCCTACAGCTTTAACATTGGAAAACCATCCACCGGTCACCGCAGACTGCTACCGATCATCAGGTTACCATCAAAACCAGTCACAGCACCTGAGACCGCCTACCGGGCCTCGTTTACATGCCGCCAATCGACCCTACATGTCCGGTCCGAGCACGCCGGTGTTGGGAGCACGCGACCGGCTCGTTTCCCGAGCAATGACTTGGCAATGCGTCCTCAATGTATTGCGCGGGCCCAGCTGAGCATCCGAAATCGATTAACAGGTGTTGGGCCGGCTACCCGGCTGCATTCGAGCGGATATATGACGAAAAACAAACAAAACGAGGAGCGATGACGCTTGTGGGGTAGTGCGGCAAAGGACACGACG
This sequence comes from Amphibalanus amphitrite, assembly GCF_019059575.1. Classification (NCBI taxonomy): domain Eukaryota; kingdom Metazoa; phylum Arthropoda; class Thecostraca; order Balanomorpha; family Balanidae; genus Amphibalanus; species Amphibalanus amphitrite. The sequence continues at coordinate 2,386,183 of NW_024881500.1, read as the reverse complement.
CCAGTAAATAAGACTCGATCATGCTGACGGATTAGTTCTTTTACCTTTTATCCTGCTCCATATAGATTATAGGTAGTGGCGCAAACCATTCCCACTACATAGTACACATCATATGAACTGCAAATCAAACAAGTTCCCATTGATCGCGTGTTTTGCGTCACGTTGGACGCCACGCCATCACCAAGTGTTGATGGCCCAGGTGTTTTGATCGCAGGTGGCGATAGCGAATTGACGTATGACGCTTTTTATACGGGCCACGTGGCCTGTAAGGAGTGCGGCTGAAAACGCTCGATAAAATAGGCAAGGTTTCACTACGGTGTGTGCAGAGGATAACTTTGCCCGAATTTCCGAAATGAAAGTAACAACAGCTATTAACACCTTTATCAAAGACGCGATGATGCAAAAAAAAAATCAACTTCTAAGTAGCGAAAGTCATTTCAGGCAAGCAGCATCAAATTAACTGAAAAACATGCATAAAACAAATTAAGCCGTATCTCCTTTTATGCATAAATTGTTTACCAGTCTAGTCCCAAAACAAACGTCCACCATCCACACAGGCATTCCATGTTCCCCCAGTCGCTTACCTCCGGGTTTGAGCCACTTCTTGCCGTGGAGGTACGTCTCCAGCATGCGCTCGTTGTAGAGCATGTAGCCCATCGGCTCCGAGATGATCATGTCCACCTTCTCGGGGAGGTCGATCTCCTCGATCTTCCCCGAGATCACGCGGATCACGTGCTGCAGGTTGTTCGACTCGACCAGTCTCTGTTCACGGAAAAGGTGGGACGCAGATTTAGTTCAGCGGTATATCACGAGGTGGGGGAGCGAGCTCTGTGGACAGAAGGTGGAAACCGATCGTCATCGCTGGTATCGCGGCATCCTGGCCTTGTTGGCGTGCATTGTGTACTAATGATGGAACTATTATGCCCCAGTCGTGAGTGGAGCCCAAGAGCCTCTGGCTGTCAGTCAAAATAGCAAAATATCAAATAACGTCACCTACCTAGTACTTCAGTTACCTTTTAGGGACTCTTCATTTACCCAACACACCGCCAGCATGCCACATCGGGTGGCCGACAAGAGGCATCCCTGCACAGCCCGGTCAGTCACGACGGGTGGATGACGAGAGGCGCCCCGGCGCGGCCCGGTCAGTCACGCGGTCGGTCATATCGATGGGTAGCCTGGTAATCGGGTTGTTGGTTCGACAGAACGCTCAGCTGGTCCAGCAGTTTGTCGGTTGCCAGCTGTACACCGACACTCAGTTTATCAGGACCATAGCTCACTGGTGACCGAGTCATTCCCGACCCAGTGATGTCCAGTCTCTTCAGAGACTTGGGCAGCAGCCACAGCCACTTGCCGGTGCTGTCCACGGGTAGGCTCAGATTTAGTGTCTTCAGAGCCTTCAGCGGCTCCAGCAGCGCCTCCAGCTGGCAGTCGCTGATGCCGGCCGGCAGCGTCAGCTCACGCAGACTGGAGGCGTTGGCACGCGCCAGCCGACGCAGGGCAGAGACTCTCAGCTTGAAGCCGCGCAGGTCGGCTGTCTTCAGGGCGTGGCAACTGTCCGCGACCAGTCGGATGTCGGTGTCCGTCTCAGCGGTCGGCGCCTTCAGTGAGGTCATTTCCGGCCGGTCCTTTACCCTCACCATCAGCTGTAGCGCGGTGGCCGGCTCAGGGGCTTTACCACCGCGATCCCGCCGGTCGGCGAGCTTCCGCCGACAGTCGTCGACGATATCGTCGACGGCGGACCGCCAGCTCCGACAGACCTGTTTGGCGCGGATCATCTCCCAGCAGTCCATGTTGCTCAGCACCATCTTCAGAAGGTACGTGCCGTGTATGTGGTAGATGTTTGCCCCAATGGGGTCAGACTTCCTTAGGTCGCTGCCCGCCGGCATTGCCCCGGTCGTGACGTCATCAGACTTGATGACGTCACACTTGCTGGGAGCGTCGTCCGTCGGAGTGATCACGTCCTCACCATTACCTTGCTGACGGTTGCTCATCACGTTTTGATGGAGTTCGCATGTCTCCTGTTTTTGACGGTTCTTTGTCTCTTCCTGCTGAAGTTCGCACGTCTCCTGCTCCAGGTTGCAAGTATCCTCCTTTGTCTGACACTTGCAAGTAGCTTTTATCAGACGGTCGCACTTCTCCTCCAGCCGAGAGAAGCTCTGCTTCAGTCCACCGATAGCCTTCCAAATGTCTTTCTCAATGATTTGTCGGGCAGTGCGTTCTTCAATCAGCGCCTGCCGAAATCTGGCCATCTCCTCTTGAAGTTGCTGTATCTCCATCGTATTATCGTTTGCTGGCAGAGTCTGCACTCGTTCCACACCCCAGCCCTCTGTCCCACACTGCAACACTCGGTCGTGACTCGCCACCAAACAGAGTCACTGTGCCCGCGGCGGACCGGGCACCAGCCAACCATAACAGGCGGCCCGACTCGGCACCACGTGGCCGTCGCCTCCCCCCCTGCTCCCCTACCCCCCCCCCCGCTCCGCCCGCTACGTCGACATGACACGACTCCCGGCGGTGAGCGCGGCGGGCGGCGGGCGGGCAGTGGTCAGTGGTCACGGTCAGGGCACGAACCACACGGAGAGCTGATGTGTGAATGGGATATCGGTATGCTAAATGGTATCGGAGAAAGGTATATTAATGGGATACGAGTACTGTATGGCGCCGGAAAGACGGTGATACTGGCGTTATTTGGTTTCAAATAGAACAATATTGGCCATTTCGACGAGAGAGGCACAGAGTGATGCATGCTTATTGCTAGCAATATTAATTGTCGAGCCAATTCCAGCAGCAGCTATTTACGAAACAAGCGGAAAAACACAAGCAGAGAACATTCGTGAGACAGACTCAGACGGGGTATAAACTCAGTACTCACCGAGGCATGCTCGGCCATAGAGCTGGCCTCCACGGCGTACACTTTCCTCGCTCCCGCCTGGGCGGCGAAGAACGACAGGATGCCAGAGCCGGCGCCGACATCGAGAACGACCTGGGTCAGACGCAGCGTCAGAACAGGTCACGGGTCAAAGAGTACACGGGTCTACAGTACACGGGTCAGTTCAGAAACAGAGGCATCATTAATGCCAGCCTCGTCCAGACAGAGGCTCGGCTGTTACAGAAGTATCCCTGCAGCCGTTCCCGGGGAACGCCCACGTCTCCCGGCCACATAAATCAGGCCAGCGTCATCACCGCCAGCCGATCAATGGCGCGTGGGGGCAACACCCGCCGCTCAAAAGTCACAAGGGTCATTTCCTACGGCCATTCAGAACGGTTACAGCCGTGACCTTTCCAACATGGGCGTCCAATTTCAGGCGAACCCGCGGAAAGACGCCGAAGCTGCGCCAATCTTCTCCTGTGTCGGCATTTGGAGACGACTGATGTCTCCGACGCGACCGGATCCGGTCTCCCATCCCCTCCCCTCCAGCCCTACGGTCAGGCTTCTAGCCGCCCTCCCGTCCCCCACGACGCGTCCGTCGGGCAGCCTTACAAGTTACTACTCACGATCGCACGCAGGCGAGCACGCGGCTTCAGTTATGTTCGCCTACTGACATTGTAGTGTTTGTTAACTGAAATGTGTCCGGCCAGACCGACACACCATGAAGTTATGGACAAACCAGAAAACTACGTTCTCGCCTAGGAGGTCGTTGGTTAGTTACCTTGCCGAGGAAATCGGCTCCGTTTGACAGGATCGCCCGCTGGTAGGTGCCCGTCCTGATGTAGTCCTGCATCATGTTCTGCTGCTGTGACAGGTAGCTGTAGAACTGTAAACAAACAAGTAGGGCCGTCGTATCAGTCAGTTACAGGACCAACAGCCGATCATTGGGGCAGGGTGACCACCAATATAAGTCACCCTGCTTCCGCAAAACAAAGGATCAAATGTGCATGTAGTCTTTGGATAGTCATTGTCATTGGATAGTCAATGTCATTGGATAGTCATTGGATGCGGTTCATCAGGAGTACCTTATGAAGTGATCATGTGAGGTCTTCTTTGATTGAGCTTTGAACCGTTCATAATACATCAATTTGCAAGAGTGGCGGAAGGTTCAGAAGGATAAAAACATTACCGTTTATTCATTAAATTTAAGCATTTCAACCATGAAAATGTGCGTCCCGGGATACATACCACAGAATTAACTCACAAAGATACTAAAACCCAAACTGAACTACATTTTTCCGTACTTGATGTATTGAACATTGAAAAAGGCCATATCAATCTCAATGTTAACGCAAAACTTGTACTCCGTTGTGGAAATGAATGAGGCCCTAGGACCTCCAGCACAAAAGTACAGTGCGTGGTCATTTATCCTAGCAGATATTACGAGTTGTATATCGTCCAATGATTACAAGCCTATCATCACAAGTCAAGCGTCTCAACAGTCGGAGCCAAGCTACTTCCCAGAATGTCAAACTGTTTATATAAAACTCATCCGCCACCACTGTGTGGGTTGGTCAGTGGTCATAACAGGCGTAAGGGTCGAAAGACCGGACCGCTGAGCTAAGTCAATGTCCTCATGCATATATGGGACTTGAAAAGCCCCCAGTTTATCGGGGAAGTTTCAAATAACAAATTCAATATGACTATAACTGTGAATCATAAAAACGGAACGCACTGCTCCGTATTTAATAACTCGCCAGGCGCAAATCTTTATTCGGCTGATTGAACATGGTTGGGTGATCAGAGTACGCAACAAGATCGATCTAAATAAGAATGTGAATATGGCAGCCCCCAGGCAATACCATAACACTAAAGCCAGCAATCGAGTAGGTGACCTTCAATAACAAACGACCACCAGCGTCGCCAGACAAAACGTACCCACGGCGTAGCTCGTGACTGAATAACGTAAACAGGGCACGGCCCTGACGATCCGGTTCGGGTTTCCCGCACCGGATTTTCTGGCAATCAGCGACTCTGGCCGCCGGGCGTACGTGGCGAATGCCAATGACCGGCAGATCGTAAACGAGCGTGTGTGAGCGTCGTACGTCATGCAATAAACTGCTTTTGACTGCGCACCTTCGGTCAGGCTGCACAACGATCTTCTCGTTAGAATTTGTGCAGAATTGCGCAGAATGTGCGGCGTGCGAAATGTACACTTACAGTGGACAGTTCTACAAGTATGTATGTACATACAGTGTACCTATAGGTACACGTCTGTACAGTGTATCAATTGCAAGCCTCCAATCAGCTGTAAATCGCTTCGACGCTTCGTTTGGAAACGAACGGTAGTCGTATAGATTGCTTAGCATGTTGGGGAAGCTAATATATTCAGCCTTGCAGGACAGTGCCTAAATTACTAAGTTAGGCATATGCTGGTTGTTATTTACGACAAAATCAGGTTTATAAGATGTGCCGTTTTCCCCCAAAAGATATTCTTCATTACCTTCCGGCCGAGATTCTCCCCACCATTGTAGCCGCCCTGGTGCTCTCCTGCGTCCGCTACTGCCTCCCTGTGTACGGCAGCGGCAGCCGAAAGAATCTCGACAAGATTCAAAAGGTGATTTACTTTGCCGCTCGTGTAGTATCAGGTAGAAAGACGTTGAACGGGACGTCCGGGCGTGTTTTACCGCCAGTCACTTGCAGTCGTCGTCATTATCGTCTTTTTTATTATTATGTCCGCAATAGTTTGAGGGCGTATGAACAGTGTGAATGTCTTTTTATCCCTCTTTTTTTTTTAAAGCTTGACCGATGGCAAGGAATAGCCACTTTGTGTGGATTTGCCGGAATAAGTTGGTATTGGTATACCAACCAAAATTTTTGTCTGTCAGGCGGATGGACAATTGATATCCGAGACTATAATCAACGTTCCAAGTCGGAATCAAGGCAGCTCGAACGACTTTCGACTTCTGGCTCATTGCCACAACTCTGGACCCGGCTACGACTCTGAAACCCTGCGTTAAATTATGTTTCAATTGTCTGGCATATATGACTTTTATGCAAATAAACTGTTCCATTTTCTTGGATTGCTTTATAATGAAAGGTAACTTAGCTGATTCGTTCTTAGGTCACCAATGACCAATATCAGGAAATCCGTGATTAACGGTTCATGCATACTGCATAGTGCACACACCCTATAATCCTTATGAATTGCTATAAAATCAAAGTGGTCCTAATTCCTAAGGTTTGTGTATGGGGCGAACAAAGACTTTTTCTTGAAGCAATCTCATTTGACATGAAATACCCTGGTGACCTGACCTTAATTGACCTGAAGCTGAATTTTCAAATTGTAGAAAGATTTACCAAAATTTATGCCAAAGTGAAATTTGTGATCTGAGAAGGGAAACAAAGATAGGCACTCTCACAGAGCACACTGATATTGTGATCTACTTGCATACTGTTGTTTTAACAGCCTAGACCATAATGAATGATCATGGAATGTTTCTATCCATAGTTGACTTACCTGAAAGTACTGAGTGGCTGATGCTTCTTCTGTCCTCTCAGAAAACACTGACACAGCTTGCCCATCTTTAAACTTTTGCATGTACTGGTGAAACCTCTGACAATCTATAACAAAAACGGTGGTGAAAATTATGTCAGAACAATAACAATAGAGCAAAACCTCAGTTTTGTTGGCATATGCAAAGAGCTATTTGTAAGATAACTTTAAGCCATTTACACTAAGTGTAGCCGTAATAGTAGGTGAATTTCAAGCCTGTATGACCCCATCATATATAACATACATTTAGGGTGCAGGTGAACTTGCAGTAGGTGAATTTCAAGCCTGTATGACCCCATCATATATATTATATAACATACATTTAGGGGTTAGGGTGCTTAAAAAGCAGGAGTGCTCAAAAGGAAAAATAGCAAAAATGGAGAAACAAAGGAAATAACCATCTTATTTTCCTGCCAAACAAAGGAGCTTGATATTTCATCATATTGTATATGCTCCAGAAGCAGACCTGTTAATTGGAACATATTTCCATAGCATTAAACTTAAAATTAAATGGATGAACCCCTGCATTTATCTAACACCAGGAAACTTAGGTTTTCCCTCATATGAAGTCAGCACCAAGATATTACATCCACCTTTTTCTGACCAGTGACCTGTTGAGCTTTGTGAAACATACCTGGTGTACTGGAAAATACTATGAGAAATGCATCGCTGCTTAGGGAGAACATGTATGAGGTCCTCCCGACCTTGCAGAAATCTGTTGTTCGCGAGATAGGGAATTCCAGCCGCACTTGACCATCTGAAAGCATACAAATTGTGTCAGCATGGTTCAAGAGAGGACATGGTTACTGACATAAATAGGTATGCATCTACATTGCACTCATCATGACAACATAGTTTAAGCCATCTGCGGAAGCACAACCCATGAGCAAAAATGGTTAAAAACGAGGTACGGTAAATGCATTCTTAAAGCATGAAATATATTCTGAGCTGAACTAATAAAAAACTCACCTTGAACAACTTTTGCACTGAGACCTGCTGGATCGTAATTCAAGCAGAGGCTAGCGGTGCCAGAGATATGTGGCTTGGTGGTTCCACTGTCATCCACGATCCGCACAGACACATTTTCATAGGTAGTATCCATCGTCAAAAATTATGTCACAAACTATACAAATAGCACAACAACGTCAAGTTCCTGTTCCACCTCAAGTTCTTTGTTTTAAAACATTTCACATGAGGAACGTTCACGTCCACGCTCTCCGACAACACGCGCGCGCGCCGCGCCACGCATTTCGCGTGTATTCAATTTCCGTCAAGGTTTGTTTAAAAATTGTACATGGTTCTTCCATCAGCTATAATTTTGATGACGTCACAGGACTCGGCTCACCTTTTGCCTTTCGTAAAATCGGTACAGATACAAGAACAGCTTACAGCTTACAGCTACATCCTTTGATTAGAATCAAATGCAAAATGAATATCAGCGTATCCCGAAAGACGTTGTTTTGCAATGCGGGGCACACTTCACTTCCCAACAAATCCGCTTCAGGATGTTGTAGGTAGGTAGTAGGTACTATATAGGTATGATCTCAATTCTCATCCATGTGTTATCTCATCCATGGTACTACTATGGCGTGCCATTCAAAACACGCCTTTTCTGATTGAAGTCGTCCGACTTCTTTGTGTGCGAGAGAAACGACGAAATTTTGTCGACGTCGGACGCTGTTGGATGGGCAAGCGATCCCCACCCCTCCCCTCCTTGGATCAGACCTGCCGTTGTGAATGTCCATGTCCACGTTCATCGCCCATGCACTCCAACTTTTTCATCGCATGCAGGCAACAGTTAATACCATTGAACGTTTTTAGATATCTACTTGAATCATAGGTGGAGAATTGTGACCAGCTGGGGGTGCTCGGGCGCAGCAAATCCGCCGCCGCCTAGCGGTGACCTTGACCCGCGCCGCCCGGCCGCGGCTCCAAAGCCAAGCCGGCGTGGCCGGTGTGGAATTGGGAGAGCTCGAGCACCCCCAGTCCAGCACAATTCTCCACCCGTGACTTGAATTACATTTTTCATGCAACAATCAAGTTCCAAGTACTGACAGAAGACGAGAAGGCAGGAGAAGGTGGAAATTAGAGGCTTATAAGTTACATTACAGCCATCGACCCCTTGAAACTCCAATGAGTCGCCGTCGACATTGGTCCTTGTTTGCCGTTGCCCGTTACCCACTAAACATATATTTGTATCATGAGAAAAAAAAAAATGCGTAGCAGCAGCGCTATGAAAGAATCGATGACATTTATCATATATTTGATGACATTTCAAAAAGGTGACAGATACACACCTTGATGACACAATGAGATTGCGTGACTGGACGCCAAGCACAATGTGACAAATAACAAATGTTGACATAATACGCAGTCCCCTGGGACGGCCACACTTCCACACGACACAGCCACGCATACAGCAGATGTCTAGTTCCGTCTCCTACGAACACGCGATATCCGCCACGAGTTAGCCTCCTCATACTTGTTGTAGAGCGGCTCGAGGCGCTGGTTCTTCTTGAACTTGGACAGCTTGGTCGGGTCGGACACCTTGAAGAAGGATGGTGCGAACTCCACCAGCCACTTGGGGTCGATGGTGGTCACCTCGCGCATGTACTCTTTGGTCGTTTGCACCACCTCGTGGTAGATGACCCACTCCGGTTGCCGGTTGAAGAGAGCCGACGACGGGTGGATGTAGACGTTCTGAGAGTCGACCAGCGTGCGGTAACCCTCCTGCGGGTCCTTCTTGGCGGCGTTGCGGAAGAACCCAGAGCAGACAGCCTTCTGAACACGCGCCACGTTCTTTCCGCAGCTGACGACGTCCAGCTTGTGTCTGTCCATGATGCTCATCAACTGCTTCCGCACGTCCTGCGCGCGCTTCAGGGTCCGGATCTGCACGAAGTTCTCGTAGCACCAGGGGTTGCTAAACTTGTTGTTCTTCCACGAGTTGTAGACTGCAAGCAGGGTCAGATGGTCGCCCTCCTGTTGGTTGAACTTGGCTTTCTTCTGATCGGCCATCTGCTGCTTGTCCTTGGGTCGATAGAAGACGTTCTGTACGGAGAGCATCGACACGATTGTCAAGATCTCATCGGAGCACTGCAACTGCACCGACATGATGAGCATCTTGGAGAGGTTGGGCTCCAGCGGAAACTCGGCCATCCTCCTGCCGAAGCGTGTCAGCAGGCCTTCGTCGTCTAGCGCTGAAAGTGAATGCAACTGCTCCAGAGCGATCACCAGTGTCTCCATCGGGGGCGGGTCCATGAAGTCGAAGCTGATCAGGTCGTTGATTCCCATCGCCTTCAGCTGCAGCACGGTGGCGGCCAGGTTGGTCCGCTGAATCTCGGGCACGTTGGTGGTGAGCATCTCGTCGCGGTAGGCGCGCTCTGTGTACAGCCGGTATGCCTTTCCGGGTCCGGTCCGACCAGCTCGTCCGGCGCGCTGCTTGGCCTGCGCCTGCGAGATCGGCGTCACCACCAGCGAGTCCATCCCCGTCTTGGAGTTGTACACGTTCTGCTTTACGAAGCCGGGGTCGACCACGTAGTAGATGCCGTCAATCGTGAGCGACGTCTCGGCGATGTTGGTGGCGATGACGACCTTGCGGCTTCCGGGCGGCGCCGGGTCGAAGATGCGAGTCTGCATCTCAGACGGCAGCGACGAGTACACGGGCAGGATGATGAGCTCCGGCACGTCGGGGCCCAGCGACTTCATGCGCTCGTAGAGAATTTCACAAGACGTGTCGATCTCCTCCTGACCAGTGAGGAAGAGCAGGATGTCGCCCGGAGGCTCGTTCAGGTGAATGTGCATCACGGTGATGAGTGACGCATCCAGGTAGTCCGTTTCAGGCTCCTTGGCGTACAGGATTTCCACCGGGTACGTACGACCGGGAATCGTGAAGATGGGTGCCTCGAAGAAATACTGCGAGAACTTGACGGCATCGAGCGTGGCTGAGGTGACCACCAGCTTCATGTCTGGCCGGCGTTTGATGGTCTGCTTTAGGAGGCCAAACAGGACATCTGTCTGCACTGTCCGCTCGTGAGCCTCGTCCAACATAATGCAGGCGTAGCTGGACATGTCCGGATCGATGAGACACTCTCTCAGAAGCATACCCTCTGTCATGTACTTGATGACCGTTTCCGGGCTGGTACAGTCTTCGAAACGGATTGTGTAGCCCACTTCCTGGCCAAGCATACAACCGTACTCTTCGGCCACTCGTTTGGCCACCGACATGGCCGCCACACGACGGGGCTGAGTGCAGCCGATTCGACCCTTTACCGCGTACCCAGACTCGGCCAGATACTGTGTCATCTGCGTCGTCTTTCCGGAGCCTGTCTCGCCAATCACAATCAGAATCTGGTTGTCAGCGATGGCCTTGACCAGCTGCTGCTTCAGCTTGTAGATGGGCAGCGACTGGCGCTGCTCGAGGATGCTCATGTTGGTCTTCTTGCCGTAAGATCCCTTAGCGCCTGAGGTGATGTGTTTCTTCCACTCGGGCAGATCCTGTCCGAGATTGGGTCCCGCCGGCCCTCGGGTCATCGCCTCGCGCGCAGCCTCGTCCTGCTCTGGCATGGGGTCGTTCCAGTTGGGCCTGTCCTGGGGAGCGGCGGCCGCCTGCTCGGCCTCTCGCTGTAGCATCTTCTGCTCGCGGCGCTCCTTGCTGAGAGCGCCCTGCATCATCGCCGCCTGCGCCAGCGACCCGTCCGGGTTCTTGACGATGCGCACGGGGCTGAGGTCGGCCGCCGCGCGACCGTGACCCATCAGGAACGGCGGCTCGTCTTCCACCAGTTCAATCTCCACCTCGGCATCGTCTTCGTCCACCCGCGGCAGGACGCCCGTCTCCTCGTCAAACTCAGGGTAGTCGGCTTTGTCCACCACGTTGGCAGCGATCATCTGCTTCAGCTCCCAGCGCTCCGGGGACGAGATGCGCTGCACGCGCCGCACTGCGTTCAGGGCGTCGTCGTCGATCGAGGGCGCTCCGCGAGAGGCGTCCGTCGGCCGGTCGGGGTTGCGCGCCAGCAGTCCGTCGTCGGCCACGGGCACTGCGATGGTCGGGTTCAGGTCCTCGCCGGTCTGCTGGTCCACCTCCTTCATCGACAGCGCCGTCTTGGTGCCGGTGAACGAGAGGACTTTGACTTTCACTGCCTGCCCGCGCGACACCACCTCGTTACAGTCGGCCACGCGACCCTCACGACGCAACTGCGAGATGTGAACAAGACCCTCCAGTCGCCGTTTGATGCCTTCGATCGCCACGAAACAGCCAAAGTTCATGATGTTGGACACCTTGCCGTTGTATATCTTCCCAACCACGGGCTCCTCGTCCATTGTGGGACGGTCAGTACGTTCCACTCTTTCGGGCCGCTCTCGGCTGTGGCGGCGCTCACGCGAACCGGACCGGTCCCGGCGCGACCGGTCACGCCGACGGTCTCGGTCTCGGTCTCGCGAGCGGGACCTGTCGCGTCGGCGGTCTCTGGAACGTGAGCGGTCCCGCCGCCTCTCCCGGGAGCGCGAGCGGTCTCGTTTTCGATCTCTGGAGCGGGAGCGGCGCGATCCCCGGTGGCGGTCTCTGTCGCGAGAACGGGACCGGTCCCGCCGTGAGCGGTCTCGGGACCGCGAACGGGAGCGACGTCGGCGCTTCTCCGGGCTGCGGCTGCGACTGTGGCGCCGACTACCGGAGGAAGCTTCAACTGCAGCCTGCCGCGATGGCGCCAGCATCTCCAGCGCCCCCATTGCGTCGTCGATTAGAGCATCAGCCTCTTTCTTCTTCGCCGCCGCCTCTTCTTCCTTCTTGGTTTCCTCTTCCTTCTTCTTAATCTGAAAGAATAACAATTGTAAGTACACCGTACTCGCAACCATGTTTGATTAGCAGCCTAAGGTTTCTAATGGCATGCAATGCTATCGCTTATCTAACACGGAGATTACCTCATAGCATTTCATGCCAAGCTCACAATTCACGTCCTGTGAAAATCCTACATATGCTGAACATAGTACGCTTCTGAAAAATCAATTATTGACAAAAGTTGACATTCCAGGCATCAGGGGATGAACAACGATGTAATACCAGATCAACACCACTAATTGAACGAAACAGAGCTGCGATGGTGGTGAAGCTAGGCTCATAAAGACCTCAAAGATGTTGTTTCATTTTATAATGGAAATGTTGCATGTGATTGGAGGGTTACAATAGAAATGCTAACTACGCACTACATCGAAAAGAGATTGTATTTCATCAAAATTGAGTGGGTCCATATCTAGAGCAAATGAAATATTAAAATGCAAAAACACTTGTTATCTTAGTAAGTCAACAAGTCAAGAACCTCATTTTTTCCAAGATCGTCATCTACCAAGCCAAGGATATTGATCCCATGTATTCCTAAACCATGTCTCACCTCATCTAAGAGAATGGTGCGCATGCCTGGGTCGTTTTTCATGGCCAGCGCCGGCACCATCGCCTTGCGCTCCTCCTGGCGCGTGCGGGACGGGTCCGGCTGCTGCTTGCCGTCCTGCTTGCCGTCCTCAGTCCCGGAGGCAGGTGGCTTCATCAGCTGAATGATGCGCAGCAGGCTGGCCGTCAACGAGTCGGGAAACTCGGCGCCATTCTGCTCCAGGACGCGCTTGAACGCGCCGAACGTGGTGTGTTTCTCGGCCAGCGCGATGATAAACTCGGCCAGGTCCTTGTCGTTGATGCCCAAGTGGTTGTCCAGCTCGGTGCACAGCTTGGAGACGAGCGAAAGGTGCTCCAGCTGCTCAATCTCGGCCGCCATCTTGACTGGTGTTCAGCACCTGCGATAAAAGAATACAATTACGATGAATATACATGCATCTAAGTACAACTGCTGTATTTTTGGTTCGAGCCGCTACGGGGCTGATATAGGAGACTACTGACGGAGACTACTGACGAGGATGGTCTGCGGTCGGTAGAACCAATCACTGCCAGTTGAAGCCAGTTTAGTGGGACAGCCCATGAAACAAAATCTGCATTAAAATTACATTATTGAGCCTTTAAAAGTCCAAACAGAATGTATAGCCTAGGAGTCTAGGCCTGTGCGACAAACTCTACTTAGATTAGCTTAGCACAGCTTAGCGCCAAGACTTTTCACCCATCAACCATCAGCCTCTGGAACAGCCTCCCACAGGAAATTGTAGATCCCAAACCTGTGTGTAAATCCTCGACAGAGCCCGGCACAATTAAGGAAGCCACAGACTATCCCCGTCAGGAGTCTCAAATATCGAGTGCTGGAGCGACTCGAACTCGGGCTCTCATCACCCGGACTCCAACACTCTACCAGCTGAGCTGGGGGACACAGAGTGTCAGCTGGCTGAGGATGTGACTTTGAGTATACCTTGTAGTGTTGGGACAGGTAACACAAAAATGTTGAAAAAATTATTTTTCTTAAGTTGAATTCCATATGCTCAAAACAATGCCTAAGTTATAATTTAATCACATTTCAAAGGTACATCACAGAGCTCAGACTGCAAAACATAGCAATGTCAACAAGATCTCAGGGGTGCGGGGCCCGGGGGCACTCAGCCAGTGTGTCAAGCAGTGCAAATTTACTGCAATGTGGTCAACTGTGGTATGGATAGTGTATGGAGCAGTGCAGGCCCCGCAGTGTTCAATTTTGATAATTTTGGGTGGAAAATCACAGTCACACCTATGATTAGGGGAAAGTTGGGTAATATCAGACAGTAGGTAATATCGGACAGGCAGTTATCTTCTGAACTCTCCCCCAGATGCATACGCAAATATTTTATTTGGAAAAAGGTAACGCTGGATTTCCTTTGTCACCACCCCCTCTCGCAGGCAGTTTGCCGCTAGGCTGTCATATTTTTTTACGATAATCGCCATTTGTCCTTCCATCCATACAACTTATTAATTACCTGTTTTCGCAGAGATAAAGAAGTTGTAACTGCCAAGTTGTACCTTTTCCACTTACCTGAACATTTTTGTTATCGATTATGGGCCAACTATCTGTGTTCAATGTGTTTGTTGCTCCCATTTTGGCGCATTTTGAACGGCCTACGTGTTGGCTATTATCGGACACCCATCCGATATTACCCTATGGGGGGAGGTGTTTGAACCCCCCTCCCCCTCTTCTAACTCGGCTCCTGGGCCATGGAGCGACACGCGGAAGGTGGCGTTCGAAAGAGCAAGAAGCCAACGCATAACTCGGGGACCAATATCAATATCAAGACTCTTGGGGATCCATTTGGACGCCCGTCGGTTATTTGCTGCTGCTGTCTGATAATACCCGAGTAACTTTTTTTTCTTTAAAAAATCGCTGCGCTCCAACGCAACACCGGAACCTCAGCAGACTTTCTAAAAACAAAGTTTTGGGCTTTCTTCATATATCTAAATGACTCCCAATTACATAAAAATGATAGCCTTCTTGTTACGATGGCTTGAAGTTACCCGTCCGATATTACCCAATTTTCCCCTACTTTGAAGATGTTATTGAACTGGGACATGTTTAAGGCAGAAAGAGTTGATTTACACCAGTTACTTCATACTTGATGATGTTACTTCATACTTCATACTTCATACTTGATGCAGTGTGCTGAGCCAAGGCCATATATAGTAGGTAGTGACGTGACACTGAGCAATTTGTTTACAGCCAGCTTCGATCCCGATGACGCAAATGTGTTGTCACAGGACAAAACAATATGGCCACCTCTAATGGGAAACAAGAGCAAACAGTTCCCGGATGTAGACAGCACTGACGTCACCAGGATCGAAACCAATGACATCAGTACTGGACCTATGTCGAAGCAAAGTAGTGACACCCCCCTGTGCTGAGCTGCTGTGCTGGCACAAGCTACTTTCACCAGCGTCCCAATGCTTGCATTCCAATTCTATGTCAATGTGAGTATTTGAACTGTGAATATGTACCTAGACTTTGTTAGCTTGAACGTAGCGACTAATACAAGACATCAATTGTCCAAAAATACAATGAACTGTGAAGCTTGAGATATTGCACGGATACATTAGCAGGGCCAAAGCCTTGGCCAAAGCGGAGCAAGAGGGCGCCTAGGGTTATTATTGGGCTGGCACAACTGAAATAAACATGCAAAAAAAGTGAAGCTCACGACAATACGTACCTTCTCTTGAGTTTAATTATTAATTGTTTACCATGCATAAGGCTCTTCCGTCAATAATTACAAAGCTTATTAAAAAAATAACTTGGCAAAATGGCATACAAACACGTCCACAACCAGCCAGCCGAACGACACAAAACGTAAATGTATTTTCTGCGTCGTTTATGCAGCGCCTCCATATGCTACCATTTTTTTGCCTATTTGAAGTATATTATTCACGTTTCCTCCCTTACCTTCAGGCTTCAACCTCACTCCATGCTTCAACCGAGGCGAGGTAAAACTGATCGGCCAGAAGAGCCTTCCGCACACCGTTCCGTGCTTCTATCCTCAGGATACTGAAATCCTTCTCCTCCACGCCGCAACCCCCTCCGGGCTGGACAGGCAACTTTATCTCATGCGGGCTGCTCCCTTGGAGCGGCACCGCTGCTCCCGAGGGAGCGCACCCCGTAGCCAGGTGCAGTGAGTGCCTTGGGGCTGGGTGGCCTGTCCTCTGGACGGGCTCAGCCCCGGCGACTCACTAGGGTGCCTGCCCAGACCAATGTCTCCCCCTATATCCTATCATCCTCCCGGCTCTGAAATGGTCTAATTGGACCGAAAGGGCCTAACCCAACAAAACAAAAACAAAACAAGAGCCTTCCGGCACCGTTCCGTGCTTCTATCCTCAGGATTCAGAAATCCTTCTCCTCCACGCCGCAACCCCCCTCCGGGCTGGACAGGCAACTTTATCTCATGCGGGCTGCTCCCTTGGAGCGGCACCGCTGCTCCCGAGGGAGCGCACCCCGTAGCCGGGTGCAGTGAGTGCCTTGGGGCTGGGTGGCCTGTCCTATGGACGGGCTCAGCCCCGGCGACTCACTAGGGTGCCTGCCCAGACCAATGTCTCTCCCCATATCCTATCATCCTCCCGGCTCTGAAAAGGTCTCATTGGACCGAAAGGGCCTAACCCAACAAAACAAACAAACAAACAAAGAGCCTTCCGTTTCCGAAGGACTGGACATCGGACAAAGGTGACAAGCTGATGTCGCGTTTTTGGGCCATAACCCTCCAACAAAGGTACCTATTCCAAAAAGGCAGCTGCATTATTCCGTGACCCGTCGTCATAAGGCAATGCTCAAAAGTCAAATTATGCAATGCGATTGCGACCACATAAGGATAAGCAGGAACGAAATTGAAATTTAACATTTTACAAGCGGATTATTTTAGTTCGGAAACAGTGGCGGATCCAGGGGGGGCTGCGGGCCTGGCAGCCCCCACCCAAGGAAAACTGGCGCCACTGCGCCGAAGGCGCAGTGGCGCCAATTTTCAATTCGCAACTCATCGGAGTGCCGCATACTAGGACTAGGATGCAAAAATCAGTCGAATAACGTCGTTTCAGTACGCTCCGCAGTCCGCACCGATATTTCCAATCGTGTGGTGTCACTGTACATACTGATCCTGGGCGCCTCTTGTCAGGGCCACTGGGCGCCAATATTTCAGCGCCAATACGATGCGACTATGGCGCCCATCCGGGGCGTGGCGCCCAATTATGACCTGCAGCCCCTCCCCAGTGAAAATCCTGGATCCGCCACTGTTCGGAAACGTTTTATTATTTTTTGTTCGCTTGTTTTTCATGCCCCCCGGCCCCCGCTCATCATTTGGCAGTTGGCACTGTGAGAAGCTCAGAGCAGAGCCGCCGGCGAGGGCCCATGACATGACATCTGAGGCGGGCGTGGGTCCTCAGATGCGGTGTGGGGCGGTCGGCCGACGGCCCGATCAGTCGTGATGGCTGAATGCGCAGTCTTCAGAAGCCTGGTGTATGGGCTCTCAGAGGTCGTCGTAAGGCCTTTGAAGGCTGACGTGCTGAACTAACTAGTTGGGATCGGCGCGGGCGCCTTAGAACTTGGACATTGCCGGACCTATCCTTGCTTGCTTACGCCCCGGCCGGCGAAGGGATGAAGGGTGGAGCCTTGGGTAGACCGAGAGCTACGCTCACTGTTTCTCCCGTGATTGACCAAGTCGCGGAAAGGGAGCGTGTGTGCTGTTATAAAACGCAGCGACTTGCTCCTAAATTTTATGTGTCAAGTCGACCCGTGACCTCCTATAGGTCCGGTCAAGTGTCACAGGGGAGGAGTTCGATTATTGGTCAATAACTTCACCAAAAAATGATCGCAGAGCCGCGATTTGGCACCATTGTGTTCGTCATGAATCGATGTGTCGAATGACGTACTTTTTGTTTGGGTGATGTCAACCAAGACAGTTGACCTGAGGTCAAGGTCAGGTCAAAGCGCAAAGGCAGTGGCGGCCGACCACGAAGCTGTTCGAAGGAGGTTGAGATGTTCAGTATTCAAAGCATTTGAATCAGTAGGTCTTACTCGGCCCCCGGTCGACAGACATGGTAGCCCAAATCTAGTCGGATATGAAAATTCTTCTAAATCCATAGACTTCAATGCTAAATTGACTATATTTGAGAGGGTTTTATGAAGATACATGACCAGATACAGAAAAAAGCTAGATGCTATCTTGTAGATTAAATCGTCTACTATCTGCGACTTTTGAAGTGTTTTTCAATCTGAGGTACGGAAATCGTGTTCCCAAGAGACTGAAAGTAGCCATGCTTTACATTAGACCCAATGGCAAAAATTCAGAATCTGACGAAATTGGCCGTTTTTACGTCTGATTTATGAAAATTCTAGACAGGATATATAAAAACCCGAGATGCTATCAGGTGGGAAATTTCATTGTCTATTACCGCTTTTTGAAGTGTTTTTCGATCTGAGACCGGCAAATCGTGTTCCCAAGAGACTGAAAGTAACCCTGTTCTACAGCAAGACAATGGCAGAATTCTAGTATTTGATGGAAGATATCTTAGGTGATAATAACCTTACTACTAATTACAATGCTTCATTGGAAAGCTCAACACTGGCACTGTCATCGGTCTTTGCATTGCTATTTCACAGAATAACAAAAAATGACGTTTTGAAGCCTTTGAATATTGACTTACTTTTCATCGACGGGCTCGATCCCCATCACCACCAACAATTTTCCGGGAAGTCAGGATTTTAGAGATAGAATTGCAGAGCTGTGTTAATACTACGGCACTTAAATACACATTTTAAGAAAACTGCTTTTTTCTTAGCATGAGCTAGGTCTCAGAAACAGCAACATGTCGATATAATGAGGAAAAATAAGTGCAAATGATCGCGCAAGAGGGTATCCTTAGCTCCCTAGCAACCACCTAGCAACGTAAGGCAAAATAGTAAACAACTCCTGTTGATATCAGGTACAGGGACCCGCAGTTGCTACTGTACACATATATTACCAATTTAGAATTGCGCTATTATTTGCTAAGTGCTGGCCATTGGAGAAAGGAAATGTAGTGCAAGGTATGGAGGAATAACACATGTTTGCTCCTAGGACGTATGTTTTGTATAATTCCTCTTACCGCAACAGATATTCTTCCAAAACTACAATCGTGCTATTTTTCCGCGCCGGTTGCCTCCCCAGATCCCGTCCTTGGTATCGCCTATAGCTTCCGTTCCCGCTACGTGAATGAAAGTCACGTGACTACTACAGGTTTGCGCTCAGTACTAACACACCTAGCCCGAGGGCCGGTCCGTAGCGGGGAGGGGTAGAACGCCAGAGCTCCAGCGCAGTGGAGGTGGTGGTGGCCCGTATCATAAAGAGGCAGCCGTAAGCAGAACTACAATTGCCGCAGTATAAGATTATGATCAAGTTTTCTTTAGATGTATTGATTGACAAGAAATTGCAATGCTTATCCGATATAATAAAACGGTGTCCAAGGCCTTGGAAGAACGATAAAACATATTCAGCAACGTATAAATTTCTGATACAGGCCATGACCTTTCACCTTGCCTCCGGGGAGGACCGCTCAGGAAGCCACATACCGAACGAATCGAGGCCTCGCAGCGCGGCGGCAGAGGAGGTGGATAAACCATCGCCAGATCTTTCGGTTACTTATGTTTCCAGAAGAAAGAGGGGGGGAGGTGGAGGGTGAGGGCTGTTTTCAACCCACTCACCAATCCTTTCCTTACCTATTAACTTATAGCTTACCGAAAAATGCAACACAATGGTGGCCGTCACGAGATGTAGCGAAGAGTGCCTCAGCCACACCGGTTTTGAGTAAACTTTAAGCATTGGAATTCAGGCCATTGTTCCTGAAGCATTATTTTATTTTTGTCGTGCATAAGCTGGGATGACGTGGTTCAAGTTAATTGCGAAGAAACGGTTTTAGTTTCAGAACATTTATGAGGCTAGTCGCGCCAAATAGTATACGTTTTTTGCAAAATGTCAAATAGAATGTTGACGTGCTATCCAGATGATGGAATTTATTTGACACAAGAAGTCAAAAAGTGGCATCGTTAGTCATCCTGCATACCTATAAATCGATTCGTCATCTTGGTTCGAGCTCAATAGTTCTTTTCGCGGATGATCGGTTTCGTTTTCTTTCTTTTTTTTTGGGGGGGGGAGGACAGATTATGAGCCAGTAACCACCCTCCCCAGTCCCCCAAACAACAATTGTTGACAAATACTGTGATGGCCTAAAAAATGCCCTCAATTGTGTGACGTAGGGGAGAATGAGGTAAGTTGAGCCGCTTTTTGTTTTTCGTAAGCTACAGGCTAACTTACTAATCATTTTTCTGCGTTTATACGGGTTGGACGGATAGAGTGGTGATTTGCGCATGTAATGGTGGCCAGAAATGTTTCATACCGCTTATTTTTGTACTGAAAAGGCTACATCAAAAATCATCTTGCACGTTGCTCATCTTACCCCATGGGCGGGGTAAGCTGAGACACGTCGTGGGGAAAGTTGAGCATGGATAGAAAAAGCGAACCTTTTCATTTCCCGGGCGCGGCGAAGAGTGAGCTCTTTTATTTACTCCATGGCATAGATACTTATGGCAAAGTTTTTCCCTCCATCAAAAAGTGACTATTTTAAGCCTTCCAATAGCTCGTAAATTTTCTATCACGGAAGAAACCATTTTATCCTTCAGATAATCTGCAAATCACTTACAACTTGTGTAATCAACAAAGAAAAACAATTTGCTACCTACCATTTTTATTCAGCAGAAACAAGCGCAGCTCAGTTTGGTTTTCGACAGCGGAGACAACAATGGCTTATCCGGCTCATCTTCCCCCAGGTGAAAATGGCTCATCTTGCCCCACCCGTGGCCATTTTCGATTAATGACACCCGCTAAGGAAAATAACCATGCACCGCAGATAACAACCATCTCATTTTACAGGCAAAACATGTCTTAGTTATCAGGGGCGATACCACATGTTACCGGGTGCTGAGCGTGAGAACGTTGCCGTCTCACGTGAAAGACTGCAGCATCGTAAGCGAACGGCACATGGAAGCTCAAGTCAATTAGCGCCATATAGGAGCTGAGAAACATGGGGTGGCTAAACTTGCCCCTTGGCTCATCTTACCTCACTCTCCCCTATCTGGGGCTCTCAACTTTGATTTGTTAAAGTTGTTTGTCTGTTCATTATAAAAGCTGTCAAATTTGCCGTATCGTTAAACTTTTATTGAGTTTGTATTTCACACTTATCTAAAATGAACAATTTTGTCACTGGCTTCTTTTATGAATGGAATTGGATGGTCGCATGAATGAACGAATGAATAGCTCCATTTGAGCATCAGCTGAAATCAATCCTAAAATTTAATCTACCAGTCTGCAACGAAAAGGCTTAAAAACCAGTGCAAGTTAGGTGCAGTTTCTAATCTATGCCGTTTTTTATGAAGTGTCTCATAGCTCCTTAATCTTCAGCCGCTTCTCTTACGATTCATTTGATGTGGTGCTTACATTGTTCAAGAAGTAGTATTCGAGCTCGTTGGTCTTAAAAACTGCTATCGAAGTAAATTAAAGTGTTTCGGGCTTCGGCACTTAAAAACCAATCGATATTTAACCCTCACCCACTTAGGCATTTCTTTTCAGCGTCTTATATGTAGCAGAGGGGCGTAGAAACCCTCAGCCATTTATGAATAGCCATAGCTTCGCTGAAAAATAAAAAGAGCGAGCTACTTGTGGCGAGAGAAATCGGATGATTTGAGGGCCCTGGTCATCGCTGACGAGAGAAAGCCAATTATTTTTATGTCCTGGTCAATGCTGAGATCCTAGGTCACTAGTTGACCTCACAGATCAGGTTAATAACCCAAAAGCACGGAAAATTGGGTCCTGCTAGAGTTTCTACAAGTGAAGTTTGCTGGGACTTGGCTTGCTTCTGACTCCGAATTTGCACTTGCTTTGATCAAAGATGATGTATCAAAGCATTTGGGGTAGGACGGGTCACGCCAGATCACCCATTAGGCGTTCTGCCGGCTATCCATAGAATGTTAACCAGCACTTACAGCCTTGCAACATATTGCATAGGCACTATAACTGATACCTAAGTATGCCTAGTTTTCAAATGCTAAAATGAGTGCTAAATTTCAAACAACACTTCCTAGAAACCACAGTAAAAAGGTGAAAATTTAAGGAAGTTAACCGAGATCATTTCAAGTAAATGACCTTAACTTGAGTTTCACGTGACCTTGGCACCCACAACAATCAATGATACAAACATTAGATAGTATATTTCACATATTGTCACGTTGCTAATCACGAAACGACTATAGAAACACACAGATGTGCGCTGACTTTCAATTGCTATTCTGGCCTGACATGATCTTGAGAAAAATAATCACAGGTTAAAGGTAATTTGGTTCAGGGATTTAAAATTCTCAGACAAGATGCAAAAATTATAAGGGCTATTTAATTTTCCGGGAAGTTGTAAAATTGATTAACTCCAGGGCACCAAAGAATCGTCGCAATCCTTCGCTTTGCCGCGATTTATTGGTGAAAAACAGGGGGCGCGGTCTACTTACCTCTACTTATATGTGTGGTGAGGGCTAATATTCATTTTACCTGTTATTAATATGCAACAATTTCTACATGAACTGAGACCAGTCCATATGGGTATGTTTTTCTCACGGACAATGACAATATAAAAACAATGCGAATAAAACCAAACGTTTCGGACAACAACGTGCCTTCGTCAGTGGAGAAAAATAAGTGTATAGGTTCAACATCGATGAGAACTATATGCGGCACCGTCTCGGTGTGGCCAGCCGGGTTGCCGATAAAATACACAAATGTTTATAAGCTTCCATGATGTGCTTAAAAACTGCTGAAAATATATCTTAAAAAAATAACTACTTCAGCGATTTTATCGAAAGAAAACATGTATGCCTCATTACTTATTTCTTGCCACTGACGGAGGCACTTTTTTGTGCGAAACGACTGTTTTATTCGTATCGTTATTGTATTGTCATTCCCTGTGAGAAAAAAGGATAACTCTTCAGTTAGTAACCATAACAGCGAAACGGCTTAATGTAACACAATTCACTGTGTATACGAAACCTATAAGTCCCTAAAAATAATCCTATTTACAACTTTTAAAAAGATACAGCTTATGCAGCTTAGGCATATAATTTTTTCTGCATTAAGATAATAGGTATTCATTTATCTCCACAGAATATGGTAAATTAGTGCTGCTGAAGTTCGCTTTCGAAGCGTCTCCTCCAGGCATTCCACAGCTCTCGTGCCATTTTGGATCACGGAACATGGCTGGGCGCACGACAGGCCGTCTGCGAGCTTGGACGGACCACGTGACCACCTCCTCCCCTCCCCCTCACTCCCGTCCCCTTCCCCAGCAGGGCGTCCGATCTAACCGCGCCCCAGGCAGTCGGCTCGGTCCGACCCTCCCCTGGTCGAGCCACGGACCGGTGCCGCCTGAGTTTGTGCCGGGTGCAAAACTGGAGCAGTAACTAGCGCCGGAACTAGTAGTCAGCACGACCATCGTCAGATGGCAGGAGTAAATGGAATAAGCGGTTCCAGGTTTCAGAAGGAATGGGGCAGGAAAAAGCGCTGAAAACAATGTTTTGCTGATATAGCCATAAAAAGTTCACTGAATTAGGAGAGCAGCACATCAGTTTAAAGCCCTTCAGATTGTGGTTTTAATAAGCACACAATCATTTCCCAATTCGCCTCCAACGGTGCCACAGGCAAAGAATACGCTGAAATACTAGTGTGTACAGAAGCAACTGCGGGTCCCTGTACTCATCCTTGGAAGCACAGTAGACGGTCACCATACTGGGCTTCATACTGGATTTTGCATACCAGAATGGATGTTTACAACTAAAATTATTTTTTCGCGAAATTTATCTTTGTTGCCCTACTATTTTTCGTAAAACCGAGATATACAAACTTTATGATATCAAAAATAATATTGTGATAATGAAAACCGCCATATAAAACAAGGTAATTGCTGAGATCATGCCTACTAAACTTGGTCCTACCCCCTAATTCAATATACCCTGGTCTTACTAACTATTGACTAAGTCCACTGTTTGCTTTCCTGACTCGCAACTCGCAAGCTCATTTTGATCGGGAGTTATTGGCAATAAAAAATCGATGACCCTAGTGAGGTCATTTATGACTTTACGTTAAGCCACCAATAGCAACAAATGCATTTTGCTTCTGCGCAATAAGCGTGTTTGACTACAGGCATGAAAAGCAACCAGCATCAATATCGTCAGACACTTCAGCTCACCGGAACGATTAATTGACAATTGAACCACAAAGCAAAACAAGCAATAAGCACTGCCAAATAATCCTTGCACTATCCCTTCAGCAGATCTGCCTCGTACCGTCGGTGTGCCGGCGTCACTGCCCACGGCGCGGGGCGGGGGCGGGGGCGGCAGCCGGGTGGTGTCGGTCGGACGGCTGGCTGCCGGTCAGTTGGCCGCCCGCCGCGTGAGGTGTGAGACCCGGTGACCTGCTGGGACTACCGCGGAGCGGGCCGTGAGAGAGGTGCTTTGGAGTGTCGGTGTGCTGGTGTGGACACATACTGCCGTAGTTACGAGGTGAAGTGGACTGTGAGATTGTCTGACACCACGAGTCACCTGTGACGTGGTTTGACACCGTGTGTCATAGCGTGTTCGTGCTGCTCCTGACTGGAAGATACCGGACAGTGCTTCAGGAACACGCAGTGGACACTGGACAGCCGTGGCAGCGTGCCTCACCCCACGCGGCAACTTGTTTGTAACTGAGTTACGCCAGACAGTAACTGGTTTGAGACTGAGCACTCAGGAGAAGTTTTCCAGTTTTTCTTGGAAGTTTTGAGGACTCCCTGACATAGCGCCAGGCAAGTCCAGCACCGATCGATCTGACGGTATAAACAAAACCGGTTAGAAAAGAGGGCTTCTAGTGGAAGAGCGACATTTAATTGCATTTTTTGTTGCATTCGGAAGACATCTGTGGAAGCGACGATGAGGCTGCTAAATCAGTTTCCTGCCGTGCTGCAAAAACGCATCGTTTCTACTGCAAGATGTGACTTTTAAGGTAAGGAATTGGGTAGTATGTTTGAAACAAGTGTAACTATCGCTATACATTACTGAATGCTGATACAGCTGTAAAATTGTACACCGTGCCTTACTGAAATTGAGCTTCCATCCATGGCTTTATCAGTCGCCCAAAGCTGTTTCACTTCACGACGCTGTTGGCTAGTGGTTCGGACCGGGTGAGTCACGTTCCGGGCACAGTGTGGCCGCGCACATCCGATATCGCTACACGGCGCTATCAAACGGCAAATACGACTTAGCTGGTTTCACTGGCACGCATTTGCTGCAAATATCGATTGATAGCATTTTATTTCAACACGTCTGTCGTCAATTTCTGCAATACGGTATTAGTTGGGAAAGAAGAGTTTTTTTTTTGCTTCCTCTAGGCCCAGACAAATGATAATTGGCAGCCTCCAGTTCCTTGGACCGGCTGAGGTCCGGCCAGTGGTTGCATGTTGGTACCGGCAAAAATTGACTTGCTCACTTTTGCCGGCTATACCTATAGGCATACTTCACTGAAGCAAAACACACGTTCTCGGCATGCAGGGCAACACACTCGAGCCTTCAAAACTAAAAATAACTATATTGAGGACGCAGACCGCAGTCATAATTCCCAAAAATGCGCGCAGGATGCGAATTGCAATTGCTTATCGCATGGCTCTTCCGGCCTGCCAACCACTTCCTGCAGATTTTTCCGGCCTCCGATCGTAACCAAAAGAGGTTACATAACTTAACAATAAAGCATTTTCAAGTATAATTCATAATCTTCACACTCCCACAACAATTGCTCCCTTCCAGATGTATGTACCTACATATGTAGATACCATGCCTCGGTAAGGTATGTAACTTACAAAGGGCTCTCATAGTGTAGCTCGAATATCATGTTATCAGTCGCGTGGAAATCATAACGAAGAGACTCAATGCTTCACACCTACCTTGAGAAAGTCATTGACTTTTCTCCTTCGTGATGTGGCAATCGAAGGGGAAATTATAGCTTACAGCCAAATGGCAAATATGTTAGTCCTCCAGTAAACCACTGATAAACCATCGCTTATCAAAAACAATACATGATCAAAATCTATCACCGGAAGGCTAACACGCTCACAATACTTTCCCAAAACAAAATAAACAGAGGTAACCTTCAAATATTTTTCGCATACGAGATAATGCCCGCCTCTACGCTGTGCGACCTAAGATCACGCGGGCCTTTTCGAAAGGAGCTCCCCACTGCCACGAGGCACTACAGCACATATCGATAATCCCAAGCATTTTGACCTCTGTATAGTTTGGCATTGGATAGGTACAGGTCCCGCGGGTTTTAAGCGTAGGTTTTGCATTTCCGGCTATATCTTTTTCGTCTTCAGCTTTGTAGGCTTGAAGATGTGACCGATTTATTCGTATAGCTCCCTTCCATGATCATGGAAAAAGGTTTGATCGTATGCCGGCTAGTTTCGGAGAAATTAAAAGAAAACCTCAAAATTCGCTGTTTGGGGCATTCTGGCCGCGGCTTCCCTGCAGTCGCCTATGACTACAGTGGTGCCACCCAACGGGTAAGACGCGGAAACACAGAGGCATGAATGAATCCAGCGCGTGGTGAACGGTGGATAGAGGCGGGACTCGGCAGAGGCTATCACTGCGGCCCGCGCAGGGCGTCCTTGGACAGCGGGCGAGCCTTCGGGCGGTGAGGCCAGAAGTCACGACAGCCAGGCGCTGTTTGGCATGAAGGGAGGGGAGGCGCTCGCCTTAGCCAGCCTCGCCTCAGCCAACTCAGCCGGTTTGGTGGTAGTGGTGGTGGTGTGTGGGGGGGGGGGGGTCAGCAGGCGAGAGGGGCTAGAACGAATGGGATAAAATAGAATGGAAATGTCGTGCCGTGGTCAACTTACAATATTATTTGCCTAATAACTAATAAGCATTTATTAATCTCACGCTCTCGCTTATCATCTCACGCTCTCAGTCCCAGCGGATGAAAATCAACACCCATAGACCATAGTGGTCTATGCAACACCATAAGAAGCATTTATTAACATTACGAAAGAACTCACCATATTAAAATGAGAAATATACAGATGTTATTTATCGATGTTACCGTTTACTTTTAATGGAAACCCTACTTTTTATTAGGGGTGATAAAATGAACCTCTCTCCTTGGTTTTTCCTGAATAACTCGCGTAAGTAGTGGCGGATAGCAGCGAAGCTTTCAGTGCCGTAAGTTATTTTTCTCACCATAAGTAAATAAATGCCCATGCGGTCAGGAGTCAGCATAAGTTCAGGCCATCTGCAATTGAAAGTTTACACCTACCCTGAAAATTTCATGACCCTGACCAATATGACCTCTGGTCTGTGACCAGTTTCTAGAGCCCATTATAGGCCAGAATTCGGCGTGTCAGGTCTCATTAACCGTTCGTTTCTAGACTTAAGATTAGAAACGTCCCAACGAGTGAAATTGTGTTTGGTCCCTTGTGTCTTATTTGGCCGGAACCAGCGGAGGAACTTGGCCGGTGCCTTCAGGGCTGCTTAACTACAAATTTACCGATCTGCGGGGCGCATGGAGCCAATCTATAGTCAGGTTCAAAACCACTAGGAATGACATTGCGGCACAGCCAATCTTCAAGGCTTCTGCGCCCCTAGAATATCTGCTGTTTAGCTGCCGGTTTCCGGTCACATGGCCTAAAGGCGAGGTCACTAGCGATGGAAATGGAACACGTTGAACAGGCTAGCTGTGAGAAGGATTAACGTTCATTTTAAAGCTTGCATTGTCGCTTAATATCTATACCGACCGTTTTTTTAGGCTAATTTATCTCTGTCTCTTTCTCTCTTTCTCTCTTTCTCTCTTTCTCTCTTTCTCTCTTTCTCTCTTTCTCTCTTTCTCTCTTCCCTCTCTTCCTCTCTTCCTCTCTTTCTCTCTTTCTCTCTTTCTCTCTTTCTCTCTTTCTCCCTTTCTCTCTTTCTCTCTTTCTCTCTTTCTCTCTTTCTCTCTTTCTCTCTTTCTCTCTTTCTCTCTTCCTCTCTTTCTCTCTTTCTCTCTTTCTCTCTTCCTCTCTCTCTCTCTCTCTCTCTTTCTCTCTTTCTCTCTTTCTCTCTTCCTCTCTCTCTCTCTCTCTCTCTCTCTCTCTCTCTCTCTCTCTCTCTCTCTCTCTCTCTCTCTCTCTCTCTCTATCTCTCTCTTATACCGAAAGCTGGGTCATTAAAGGGACCCTCCCACCTTAACATTAGTTTTGAGTTGAGATAGCCAAATTGGTGGCCATGGCCTGCAAATACCGGTTTGGGCACTCACAACATCGACAAATGCTTTAAAGGTAGTGTGCCAGCTTTCTTGGACCGTATGGAGTTAATGGCCCAGATAAGGAGAACCGGATTTTTAGAACTTATCCATACCTTCAAAACTCATGGAAACGTCTTAAATTCTTCAAATTTTGAGTACCCGAGTGCGAAATTCGCCCCGACGGGTTGTCGGTCGTACCCCAACCACATTTCACACCACTATGAACAATAAATGCACACACTGAAATCGCTATTACCGATATGCTCATCCAATCAAGTTTCGATAAACCCGTTCATCATCATCTCCTGCGGTTTCGAACACGCCTGTTAGGTGGCTTCTGATGCTCGTCGAGGTCGGAATTTCCAAATACGCGTGGTGCGTCGGGCCGCGCGCTCTGACTTCGGCCAAGAAAAATGCGTCAGCTGATCATTGTCATTTCTGCCACTTGCGTGTGGTGAAATGGGGTCATAACTTATAAGACGGCTCTTTCATATCAATTATTTTACATAAAATTATATTTCAAACCATAAATAATGTTCGACAGCCAAATAAAAGAAACAATACCAATACGGGCTTACAGTTTAAGGCTCGACATTGTGTTGTCTACGATTACACAGCTGATAACTCCTTCCCGTACGTCGTATGGTCGTAACACTATAATGACCTTTGCTTATTGTCACAAGTGCGCCGCATTCACGATTGTTGCCCGACGCCTGTTTGCAGGTGAGCCCACTACAGTTGTTATACATATCTAAAAACCGAAAAACTTTTAGGCGAAAAAGGTACTATTCCAGGCCCATTTTTGATTTTTTTTTGCGATATTAGGTAAAAACAGAAGCTTCTTATCCTAGGAAAAATAAAATGGGAAATCTTTCAAAGGTGGCACACTACCTTTAATTCGGAGATATGGAATTTCAAACTTGCAGTTTTCGGATTCTAAGGGGCTAGTGCATTGGTATGCCCCCTTAGAATTTGTGACGTCAGCGGAGATCTAACGATTTTTAAATCTTTTACTAAAACGTTTGGTAGCACGCGGTGGTATATGCTGCTTTGCGCGCAACAAATGCCGCACTTTCAAATAAAGTCGCTAGGAACAGCGGAGATCCCAAAAAGTAAACAAAAGTAAAAGTCTAATATCTTGAAAACCGGTGAATATTTTTCGATGAAATTTGGTAGATATTCGTTTTCGCTCTTTCTGAACCGAGCGACATCACTTTCGTGCCAATTCATTAACTTTTTTGAAGGTGGGAGGGTCCCTTTAAACTGACTTGGAAGGTCAACGTATGACCTATGATCAACGAATGACCTATGATCTATAAATTGGGTATCATCGGCTTCCTCTCGTCACGTGCAACATGCTCCCTCTTTTCAAGAAGCTCTAGTTTGATCAAAAGCCGATCAACTGTGGGGCCTGATCCATCCCCGCCCAAACGTTAGCACCTGCGAAAACGCCGATATGGGTGCTGTTATGGGATATGAGTTATGGCATATTCCTATACAGGCAATGTTATGTTTTGCTTTTTAGTGGCTTACATCGATTTTGTTCTAAAATTAACGCAAAAAATCAGCATACAGTGATGTTATTTAAACTTTTACGCCTAGTTTCCTTTTTAATAATACTGCAATTTCATTCATGCAACATATTTCTTGGTCAGTTTTGTGACAAAGTTTTGGAAATATAGTGCGGGAGAAAGCAAAACTTGATTGTGAAACGCCTCCAGCCTCAGCAGGCCACGGTTAACCCTCGCCTCGTTGGGGGTTGGGCAATATAGCCCCCTGTGTATTTTCCTGAATAGCAAGAAAACGGCGGCGCGCAACCCCGCCAAATTTTCAATAGCTTCCCGGGCAGCAATTTGACACATTCACATAAAACTTCAAGTCCTTAGGTTAACTTAGGTCAGGAGTTATTGAGGTCAAACTGAGGTCATGTTCGAGCAAAAATGAGCAAAATAAGTCTTGAAACGCTCACAAAAGCTTCAGTGAACAAGCAATTTCGAAGCTCTATCTGGTCGCGTAGAAAAAAAAGACTGCGCTACAAATTTGCAATCTGAGATTTTCAAACTTTTGAGCTTTTGATCCCCCAAATTGAAAATTGATCTGTTATAAAATAACAAAACAAAAATTTCGAGTAAAAACAAACGGAATATATATGATAGCCCCTGCTCTCTGCGATCTACATAACAAATTGTAGATCGATGCCTCCTTTTTTAGCCAAGTTATAGCGAAAAGCTGTTCAAAAATGATGACGTCAATTTTTTAACTAAATTTTTAACAATTCTAGACCACGTAGCGCAAAACAAAGACCACCATTAGACTCCCCGTGACGAGCTAGATCGAATCGATACCATTTTATGCAAAAATATCAAATTAGAAATTTGACCTAATTTTACCTGACCTTTACCTGACCTTCACCAGAACATAACCCAAATTGGCCCCAAAGGTTGCCTGACCCACATAATCGCATTTGTCATGTAAAATGAACTAGAAAACATGCATCACGTAATAGTTATCTTCATATTGTGACTCTCAGTGACCTGACCTCTGTGACCTGACCTGGTATCAGTGACCCCAAATAGCAAAATATGTGTTTGATGAACAAAATTCCCCATCGAAAATTGTCATTCATCGATTCCTTATCGATGAATGACATGCATTTTATTCGATTTTACAACACATTTCTTGAAATGCCTGTAAACGGTGAAAATTCGATATTTGACCTGAACTGTGACGTCATCGGTTTAACCAAGGTCAATGAATTGAGCCTAAAGGTATTTTCTCGTTGGGGCCATCCAACACCGTTTGCTGCTTGTCGATATTTTGCGTGATCTCGAGATCTTGGGGGGGGGGGGGGGGTAA
This sequence comes from Amphibalanus amphitrite, assembly GCF_019059575.1. Classification (NCBI taxonomy): domain Eukaryota; kingdom Metazoa; phylum Arthropoda; class Thecostraca; order Balanomorpha; family Balanidae; genus Amphibalanus; species Amphibalanus amphitrite. Next base: position 2,355,173 of record NW_024881500.1, on the reverse strand, counting down.
AATGCTCCCCATGGGACCGATGCTCGGGAGATCCTAACGGGGCGCGGGTTGAATGACAGAACTGTTCCCAAGAAATAACATTACAGTCGTCTCCCGGCCTCGGCTAAAACTTTGGACGACTACCTATGAACCGGCACGCTGCCGACTCACCCCGCCCGCTGGCTACGGGTGGCCTTGACCGTTCAATGCCGATTGGCCAACGGCCGAGGTCGTGCGCTGGTCATCGCGCAGAGAGGACGGGACGCGGTACTGCACATTGTGAGTGACCTCTGACCTTTCCCCGTCCCCTGACCGCATGTCGTGTCGCCGGCCCAGACGATAGGAACCGGTTTTAGCCTCTACGCAGGCTGCCACTCTAACCCCTCCCTCCCCACTTTACTACGTGCCGTAGTACGCGCTCGCGAGTAACTGGGCGGAGCAAATGGTCACCGATACAGAGGCGGAACTGGTTGCCCTCCCGCTCGCCGAGCGACCTACCGCTAAAACCCGCGAGACCTGTACATCTACATAGGTATACACGTTGGCGTTGCGCGTATTCACCGAGCGCGCATGTGTGATGCACTCGGACGCTTCGCAATAAATCAGAAACGCTTATAATGACCCGGTAATAAAGCCTAGATAAATTCCAACATCTCATGTTTATTCATGAGCGTCTGGCAGACACGTAAGCCTGCAAGCACCGTGCCCTCGCTGAGAAGAGCTAGTGCCTTTGTTGATGTAATTTGGCATGCTGTGCAGGGGGCAGCTGCAAATCTGGCCGACCTCCACACACACCTAAACGTGCAGGGCCGGTGCGATCTTTGTCCCTTGTGACGGCAGCGCGGCACTACTGTTTTCACGGGACCGATAGGAACTTTGCTCTCGCGTTGTTTGAAGATCGATCCCTACCCCTCCCCACCAAGGCAGGTCTTTGTGTGTGCCCGGAGACTGAGAGGGGGATACGGATATACAGATACGATACGGTACGATCGTATTTGGTACGATTCGATACGGATGCAGGGCTGACGCACATCACAATCGGTCTGCTGTTGTGCCTCGGCTGTGGTTGACATTTGCGACTAGGTACGTAGATACATTGGCATTAGCGGACGTAGATAGGGAACAAACGGGCGAGGAATGATGCGGGGTGCGGAACAGTGCAGGTGAAATGATGACGAGCCCCGCTACGAGCACGATTCGGCCTTGTTCAAACTGCATGATCATTGCGTCCGGGTCGACACTCGACGCTTTGTGCATTTGTGTTGTCCCAGGTATTTCCAGGGTGATAGTGAATCCAATCCAAATGTGCCGTTCTACCGACCATTGATATGGCTTAGAAGTTTTTTCGCCTGTTGTAAAAGGAAGAGATGTGGATTTGAATATCAGAAAGGTGTTGTGTATTCGATCGTGCCTCGAGGACCCTTGCCTTACGGCCCATCATCCGGCCACTGTTTCTACAATCCACATGTCAGACTCAGAACGCAGTAAAGAACAGAGGACGTCTTGCGTCGTGATGACAATACGAAAGTGACTAGTGGTATGCCTCTGTATATCAGTAATTATGCGGTATGTCTCTGAGTGGTATATCAGACAGTAATTAGTGGTATATGTCACGGGTGAATGGAGTCACCAGCGCAGAATCACTAAAATCATTCTCTGGGTCAGCACGGGAAGCACCGGGTGGGAAGCACCTGACTGCATATGTTACATGCAGTCTCTGTTTTGGGTATGTACCCGTGAAATTTGATCCTTTCTATGATATTCGACAGGTGTGCGAGGCATGACGCTACTGACTTCTAAAAAGCGAAGAGTACCTAATCACGATTCCTCCAAATATCAACGATGCGGCAAATCATGACACAAGCACGAGCTGCCATCACCTACACATGGCAGCACAAGATCAACCACCGTGAAATAGAACTTGGAAGCGTTATTAGGTATTCACGACAACAGCCCGTATTTACATCGTGCGCAAGAAGCCAAGGCGTGCCTTCCGGCGGCTTTGAAGCCATGCTCACACGACCTGTGTTTTCCGGTCGGCATGGGTACGGCCAGTGACGTCATCAGCGCTGTGATGACGTCATTGGTTCCCGGAGGCGGCGCGTGACAGCCGACAGTCGAGGGTTGGGCTGTGCCTTCATACGCGGCCGTCGGCACCTGGCTTATGGGATACTCTGGGCCGGCCGGACCCCGGATCCGGCAACAAAGGGCTGGCAAGTGGAAGAGCAAAGGCCTGCTCATGAGCGCGATGGCTGCCCTTATGTCGTGGTCGACTGTGGCTAGCATGCGATTTTAATGCATTTAACCTTCCAGGCGGTGGGGGGGGGGGGCATTTTTTTGCCCCCCTTTAGTTTTTTCGATATATTTCCAGAACCGTTGCGCCGATCGTCACCAAACTTTCAGCACCCTCCCATGTACAGCTATTGCACATTGTGACCATTTTTTTCCAAAGGCTATGATAGGTTGGCCGCTAATGACGTCAGAGTGACGTCATTTTTGCCATTTTCGACCCATAAAAAGGTTTCGCGGGAAGAGCTGTCAGGCCTACAGCTTTAGAGATACAGAAAACTTTTTTTTGACATAAAAGGTGTAGAATTTACAGGGCTACAAAACTGCTATTTCGGATTTTTGAAATTTTAGGATTTTGACCCCCAAAAATAAAAAAAAATAGATTTTTAAATATAATAACCGAAAAATCAAAAAAGTTTTTTGAATTTCGAAAACCGGAATATATGTGATAGTCCCTACCGCCTTCTATCTACATACCAAATTTGAGATCGATACCTCTTTTTTGGCCAAGTTATAGCGAAAAAACTGTTCAAAATTGATGACGTCAAATTTTCAAACTCAATTTTTAGCAATTTTAGACCTCGTAGCGCAAAACAAAGACCACCATTAGACTCCCCGTGACGAGCTGCATCGAATCAATACCCATTTTATGCAAAAATATCAACTTTGAAATTTGACCTTTTTTGACCTAACCTTGACCTGACCTCCACCCGAAAGTGACCTAAACTGTACCTGATGGTCTCATAACCAACGCCATTGAGCTGCGGAAATGAAAAATTGGCCATAAAACATGCATCGCACAACCCTAGTAAGGTTGGGTTCATGTGGTGACCTTTGGTGACCCTTGGTGACCTGACCTGTGACCTGACCTGGTATGACCAGTGACCTCTAATAGCAACATATGTACTAGACAACTGACGCCCTATCGCTGATTCTCGACAAAATGCGTTTTCCTCGGTGTTATAGCGCTTTCCCTAGAAGACCCGTGGACGGTGAAACATTTTATCTTTGACCTGACCTGTGACGTCATCGGTGACCCCGAGGTCAATGAAATTTGGTTTCCCGCGACAAATTTGACAGGGCTATCGAACGCCCTTTGAATTTTCCGGATCCGTCCAGTAGTTTCGGAGATACGGGGGCCGGGGGGGGGGGCAAAAAATGCCCCCCCCCACCGCGCGGAAGGTGGCCGGGAGGCCCACCGCCTGCCGGGTTAAAAGTTAAAATACAGCCCTTTTCTTAATTACTACGCACATCAGTATTTAATCAGCATTTAATGCATTTAATGCATTTAAATACTGATGTGGTAAACACTAACGGTCAACGGAACTGCAAGAAGTCTTCTGTGCAGTGACATTACTGCAGTTATGTGTTTATTTGTTATGGCGTTGTCAGCGGGGATGCAGACTGGTCGGTGACACGCTGGGACATTAGACCATGGCATCGGACGGCACCCCGCCGCCGCGCCGACAGACCGCCACCAACAGCACCATTGATGGTGAGGCTGGACCAACAAATGGCACCAATGATCGATGCAACAGGAAAAAAAGACGCGGCGGTGTGAATAGCCACATTACATTCGTATGTCGGCGCGAATGTTTTACCATAATTCCACGTGATGTGATATATTAACTGATATGTGTACAATATTGTTCGTTCCTTTTTGTTGACCGCGCGGGAGCGATGTTGTCTTCCCACGCGAGGGCCGGACCGCTAAGATTCATCGATAAATCCATATTAATGCAACGGGAGCGGGAGCTGGCAACACGAACCGGCATTGTGCCGTTCGAGCGGCTAATATCCACACCAATCTTCCACATCTCAATTGGCAGATGTCAGACCACAAAGCCCGCGGTGCTGGGAAGACTTCAGTGCTTCGTTTCCCGGTGTCCGACCGCATGGCTGAAGGTATGCACCGCGCTGCTGTGTACATACAGCATAGGCGTCGGTTCAACCGCAGTCCGACCGCCAATCCGAGCGTGAAAATCAGCTGAAATGAAAGGCTTTCGGCGGCACGGCGATTCAGGCTGGCGCGCCGGCACCTGTGGACGTCAGGCCGGGCGGGGCGGCACATCCGGTCGCCATGACGCAGCCAAAACAGCCACCACCGCCGCCGCCGCCGCTGCCCAATCGGTGGGCGGCGTGGGCCACAAAGCAGCCGCTTGTCGGGCGGTGAATGGTGCGAGGTCGTGACCCCGCGCGACACCCCGGCTGGCCGAGACGCGCTGCCGGGCCGCCACTTAGCTGGCCTTGGCTCGGCCAGTCCAGTGCACTCTGCAGGTCGTGACCCTGAGAGCCCGTGACCCTGAGAGCCCGTGACCCTGAGAGTCGCCCCCGTGCACATGCTGCCGCTCCTCGCCAGTTTGGTTAATAATTTCATGAAGATGATAAGTGGGGATCTGAGATGACCCATGGCCACTGGCCAGGTAGTCTCTTGATATGAGGTAGCCACTTGATCCTGAGAGTAGCATTCTAGAAACAAGTGCCTACTTCATTTGTCCTCAGATTCTGCAACCGAAGTCCCTTTAGGAGCAACTCGTTCGTCGTTCAGGCGTGATTTCCCTTCGGATACTCCCGACGACCCTTGGACACTCGAAATCTTCAGAAGTCAACAGCCGTTTTTGGTGACTGTATTCCTGCGCCTCCAACTAAATTCAGTTATCGTTCAACGCCAACCCATTTGATCGTGGCGTAGTTACCAAAGGGGCGGGGCATAGAGGTCTGCACCGGCCGGCTGCAGCCGCGGCTGGCTGCAGCCCCACGGCTGTGGGCCGGGGCGGCTGCAAATATCTCCAAGAACACGGCTACGGCTGTGGCCACGGCTGTGAGATTTCAAGCTCAATCTAAAGTACTCAAATATAAAATTTTAAATCCTTAATCTTACATTCTGGTAAGCAGTCTAGCCTGTAAAAATCATGCAAAGGATGCCCAGCAACATTGAAAGTGGTGAAGCCTTTGAAAACCTGTAATGTTTTTACCATTTGCTGTAGGGGAGGTTGCACTCTGGTACAGAATACTAATTATAGCTACCAATTGTTCCTTCATCATCAAGAGCTTGACAGTTTCAGAAAATGCAACATGTTGCACTGTCACATCCCTCTCAAATCAATCTCACCTGGTCATTAGGAGAGCACTTTACAGCTACTGAAGACGAGCGTTCAATAATTCTTTCAGGTAATAGAAAATGAAATCACGCCTAGGTAAAGGCAGGTAAAGGCTTCATAAAATATTATCTAAAATAACTCTTAGATGTATTTCTGGATTTTTCGGCAAGTCCAATTACATAATATAAAACTGGCGCTTTATGTTCTAACTGGTGTGTGAGTGACTGCTAACAGAAAATGCTGATCAACGAAGCCAATGGAATTAGATTATAAGTGAGCATGAACCTTACTTACGGTTAATTCACATGATGGTGAAAACCCTGAACACGTAATTCACATGACGGTGAAAACCCTGAACACAATATTTCTTACGCGAGCTGTTGACTTTACTAATAAAATGACGTCTTCTTCTGAAAATGTAAAAGTTTGATGATCAATCTTTGTTTGAGAGCGAGTTTTTGACTGTGTATTATTATTATACATTAATTATAATTTTTATGGCTGTTTATAGTGATACAAAACAATTTATTGCCACTTCTTTGCTATTGACGTCATTAAAAACTCAAGTAAAATTTTTGATTGAAAGAGGCAATTGTGGCTCGGACGTCCTTGGGGATTTGAGCGAAGATCATTATTTGGAAAAATCAAAATAGATGAATGTTTTTCTTTCTTGGATGCTCACTAGTGTTTTGATGCCTTGCATATCAAATTAGTTTGAAACTTGCTCAGAAGGCTGCTTCAAGCCTGGCATATCACACCCCAGAAAATATGCAAGGTAAGAAAGAAGCAAGAGTTTTGACTAGACAGCACTTGGACAGCACTGTTTGACAGTCCATCAAGTTCAGTTTCATTTTCCATACCTAACATTGATAATGAAAAGCATCAGGGTCTGTTGTTCTGTCCCACATTCATGCTTCAGGATTTGGCATTAGATGTCTACACTGCTAGTGCTTCTATTCTGGTTCGTTGTTTATGTTTTCTGTTGATGTAGGTACCTACCTACCCATCTTTCTTAACCCCTTGCAAGGGCTTGTGTAGGCATGCAATGCGCATCAGGCTTCAGGCCTTCGGCCTTATAAAGCCAGATACACAACCACTTAACCTATGATGCTTCATGAGCTTGAGAATCTATAGCCCATTGCAATGTGCTTTTGGCTATATGTTTCAGCTAAAAACAACATATTATATACTATTTGGTTGCTTTTCATTGAAAGTATCCACGGCCGGCTGCCGGCTGGCTGCCCACAGTTTGCCACGGCTGTGGGCGGCTGTGGCTGTGGAGCCACGGCTGCGGGGCGGCTAGGCTGTGGAAAATTGCAGCTGTGCAGAACTCTAGCGGGGCAGGCTGGTCGTGCACTGATCCTTTGTGTCTGAACAGCTGCGTTAGTGACCGACCGACTATCGAGTAGTGACGTCACACCTGCAGTGACGTCACTCTGAGGTGCGTGACCGCACATTGAGGTGCACTAGCTAGTGACGTCATACTAAGGTGCGTTAGCAATAACGTCACACTGAGATGTATGATCGCACACCGGCCGGTCCAGGGGAGTTGGAACAGAATTCTACATATATAATGGAGATGACCGCAATATTATTAGAAATGCAATTCGCAAAGTGGTTATTAATTCTTGGGTCTTACCGATCACAGAATACTCGAGAAATACATTGACTTTTAAGCATTATTTTCGCCCACCCAGTAAAATAAATGATGCTTTAAGGAGAAAGGATAGCGGCAGGCTGTTTGAAATAGACAAACACTATTCTTTTTCTATTCTGGAAAGCAGCGCCCTGTTTATCTGCGCAATGTGCAGCAACACCTTTTTCCGTTCTCTACTGCAGAGTCCTAGCGAACCGTAATCATACACAGATTATGTATATACATCCACTATCATATGCACAGTTTATCCACAGTGGTGCGTGCAGCCGACTGTGCCAAATACAGGTATTTGCCCTCGGCTGGCCAGCGTGTGGTCGGAGGTATCGGCCGCGACTCGATACAGTTTGCGGACGGACGGGCCACGGCGCGGGCGAAACGGTACGGCACGCGAGCGGCTCAGCGGTCAGTTTGACCGGTAGGCACGGAATTATGTAGACAAAGGGGTCACCGCTCCTAACGGCTGACAGTGAAGTCCCGGTCTGGGGGGTGGAAGGTTCAGGAGACAACAATACATTTTGCTGGTGTATTTTTTTTTTTGTCATCTTAATTCAGTTTGGTAATTTCGCAATAAATGAATAAGTATCGTTGCCATTAAAAACTGCAACTAATTTGATTGAAACCGTATACTATCTTAAAATTGAACGGTCATAAGCTGTTCCTTACACAACACCAAAAGCGACAAACACACAAGCAATACGAGACACGTTAATGATAATCAGCCGTTCTTTATATTTTTGTCCTTCCTTCTCCTTCGGTTATATCTTTCAGAAGACACATGCCTCAATGTTTCATGAAACATTTCTGATGCCATGGATGACCCGAAACAAGATAGCTGTTTTCGGCTCAACGAACTGATCTCTGCAGGGCAATGTATGCAAAACAAGCTATGAAAACTACACAGACTATTATTGATTCGGTATCATTAGGCGTATAGCGGCCATTCATTTGACGCACGTTAGAGGCCCACAGCCGGCCAAGGTTGGAATAGTGTGTGGGTCACCACGTCACCGCAGCCCACATAAACATCTGTACAGCTGGCCCGTGACACCACCAACCGACGCTGTTGCCATTCAGACACACACTCACTTGACCCGCCCCGGGGCGTGCGGTGTCACCCAACCGTGAGAGAGGGAGAGAGATGAGAGGAGGGAGGAGGGAGTGAGTCAGGCCGCCGCCACGCTGTCTGACCCGCTCCCCCTCCCCCGGTGTCACAGCTGCCCGCGGGGTGACGCCCCCTGCTCACGTGGCCGGTTTGGGTCTGGCCTACATCCCACCGCGGCGGGTGGCTGCGGGAGCGGACCACTGCCGTCAGTCAGTCCGCGTCGAACCGCCCCCCGCAGAGGTGACGCACTGGTTCGGGCCGCTCGCGCCTCCGCCCGCTCGGGCCCATTGAGACGGAGACGGAGACGGAGACGGAGACGGAGACGGAGACGGAGACGGAGACGGTAACGAAGAGGCATAGATTGACACTAACGAGCCGAAGGACACAGCCAGAGGCGAAACCAGACACAGAGAGAGACAGCGTGTAGCCGGTTCGGTCCAGATTGAGCAAGATGCCGGTGTTCAGTCTTGAAGGCACCCGCTGTCATTATGCAGGTATTTACGGCGGTATTAATTGTCATCATTTGCCACTTGTTATTATCATAAATTGTCATAATCTTTTTATCAGTTATCATCGTTTGTGGATGCGCCAAATGTCGTATTTCCTATTTATTTATTTATTTATTTATTTATTTATTTATTTATTTATTTATTTATTTATTTATTTATTTAGTTATTTATTCATTCATTTTCTTGTTGTGAATGTTTCCTGAATAGGTAAGGCAGTCATTAGCAGCTGCAGGTTGACATTTGGCCGAGTGAAACCCCGAAACCTGCACTGCTAGAATATGCACGATTGTATATACTGATGTGCCCAAAGTGAGAGCATGAATACCAAAAGGGCGAACAGTTTGATAATGTTCCGTCGTATCATAACCCCATAATGCTGTCAGGTAGAGGTGACGATTTTATGAATGATTTATGCATTTATCAATGTTTGTTGGATGTCCATAGTGAATTCAATAAAAACCCTAAAAAAATATTTTGTTAGTGGCTAGTGCTCACTATTCACAGTGTTTCAGATGTGGTTGATGTTAAAATCACCTTCTTATAAGCTGTACTTAGGTCGTGTCGGTGTGCTTACTGATATGTACATCTGAACTTGATGTAAAAATGGGTAACTTCGAAACTAAGGAAGGAAAACTCCCTTCAATTAAACTCAATCTGCCGACTTAGTTCACAAATCTGCACCGATTCACCTGACTCATCTCTTCATAACGGACGTAATGTTTGTCTAATGCACCAAGACAAGTGCGGACCACTCATGGGCCGAGGGCTGCTCAAAACTTGGAGATAAAAAATCAATAAAGAGACAGACTATGAGGCTTTTTAGCTGACTTTCTTGACAGGTTTCATATTTTCTTTTGTTGTTTTTAAATGCATGTGAAAGACAAACTTATTCTGTTTGATGTAGCGACACTAAATAAAAAGATGACAAATACTAAATGGGTTGACCACTTGACCAGTTGTCCATCGGTCATTCTGACCACTCGCTCTGCTAATTTATTACTTTAACGCTGAACATTATTAGTGCGCTCCAGTAAGGCTATTTTAAAGCGCCATTTGTTTTTTCACTGATGCCCTTCTCAGCCCTAATTCTAGAGTTAGTTTTATCAACATAATACATATACGGTTGTTGCGGTATTATTATGCCTTAACCCTATTAGTGGCAGGCTCCTGGCTACCCTTATTAGTGGCAGGGGGGGGGGGGCTGTTTACGACCCCCCTTGATATCTCGAGATCTAACGGGCCGATTTTCAAAATTCAAACGGCATTCGATTTCGCTCAACGTGATCTACATTTCTAAAAAATAAAAATTAACAAATTCTCAATAGGGGGGTAGAGGGGGGTAAAAACGGGCAAATTGCAGATGCATTTTAGACTGTTTATCTCGGCCAGGTTTCTGAACCAATCTTGACGCAACTTTTGCCGATCGATAGAGAATGAACCAGGAATTCACATGGATCCTAAAAATATGCATTTTCAAAAATCATAGGCGGATACAGATCATTGAGATTGGGGGTACACAAAAAGTATAGTAAATAAGGTTTTTATTGGTACTGTTTCTAAAAAAGGGTGGTAATGGTCTTGTTATGTTACAATTTTCTTATGAGAGAACGACTAAAATTGTATTGGTCATGCATAGGCGGTGTCAGGGCACCTATGTTGGAAGGTAAAACATAACCCCCCTTTTTGGACGCCTGGATCCGCCTATTATAGCAAAAACGTGTCAAAAGAGGATGCACAATAACTTTGTATATGTTATCACATGATACCTTTCATTCACTGTTCGTAAAACTGGTGCATACAGTTATTGTTGACAATTCAACTTGACTCAACTCTCAACTCTCAAATAAATCCGAAAAATCTCCGACACAGACCTGGAGACACGTGGCTCAAGCCATTTCAATGCGTATATATTGAATCAGACGATTCCTGCGCACCACCTCACATTTCTCAGGCCACGTCGACGACCGTCGAAACACTAAACCACTGCTAAAAAAATAGTCGTTGAATCGCTGCCAAGAAAAGCGTTCACTAAATTCCGTAACATCCTCCCCCCTGAAATGCGAACTTCAGAGGGCGCGTTTCACACAGGTACGGAACCGATCTTACAACGACAGATCCATAGTTCACAGCGAACAAGACTGCATCACTTAATTCAATTCAGACAGATTCAGACAGAGAATCTGAGTCAAACGCATCAGTCTACAAACGCAAACGTAAATCGATTCACCACTCTTCAAACAAACAAACGCCAACCTCGACGCAAACGACATCAAACTTGTCACATCACCAGGGCCACTTGCACCCTGCACTCTGCGAGCTACCACACGCAACTGTCAACTCAGCGCGTCCTCTGCACGCCGCCTCACTGCTCAGAGCGACATCTACAGTCGGCGCCCAACACTACCTTGCCTGTAATCGCAGACGAGAGAAAAACAAACTAACACTGCTGACGAACACTGCGGTCTAACACCGCCGACGAATGTGAGCGGTTCACGGCTCAGAGGACAGCGGGTCGAGGTCAAAAAGCCTCTGGATGGGACGGGTTTTTAGACCAGACGGAGTCCGGACTTCTGCCGACCTCACCTTTCCGTCTCGGCCGGTGATCAGTCTCGTGACGACGCCATGTACCCACCTCATGCGCGGCACGTTATCCTCCTGCAGCATGACCATGGAGCCCTCGGACAGCTTACCTTGAGGCCTGAACCTTCTGACAGAAGGCGGCAGGGTCCTGACATACTCCTTGTACCAGACAGACCAAAATCTAGCCAGACGCTTCTCACACACACGAGCTCTCTCAGTCAGCGCCTTCGCATTCACACAGGCAGGGTCCTCCACCACCCGCGAGGAGAACCCGGTCCCTCTGCCCGTCAGAAAGTGCGCCGGGGTGATCGGGGGGCTCGAGTCCAGTCCATCACCAACAAACGTCAATGGACGGGAGTTAACACAACACTCAACTTCTAACAACACAGTCTCCAGCTCATCCCGTGACAGACAGCGTGACCCAAGCGACTTGCGCAGGCCCACTTTCACGGAACGGATGAGCCGTTCCCACCATCCGCCCCACCACGGCGAATGCGGTACAATGAAGCGCCACTCAGGCGCCAGATGACTGTAGACACGCTGCAGCTGCTTATCAGCTCCCCTGAAAGTAGGTGCGTTGTCAGAGTACATGATCCTTGGTAGACCGCGCCTGGCTGAAAAACGCCTGAGTGCTAGCATGAATGCCGGTAACGACAGGGCGTCAGTCATTTCAAGGTGAACGGCACGCGTGACAGCACACGTGAACAGGCACACGTAAAACTTCTTCCGTGGAAAATCGACGCTGAACAGGGGACCACCAAAATCAACACCAGTCACTGTGAATGGAGGGGACTGAGTCACTCTGCAGCCCGGCAGAGGCGCCGCCTCCTCGTTGAACGGTCGAGAATCGTGACGAAGGCAGCTGACACAGCCGCGCTTCACACCCTTGGCGATGCAGCGCAAGCCCAAGATCCAATACGCTCCTCTGAGCGAAGTCATCATCGTTGAGACACCCGCATGTTTCAGAAGAACATGCTGCTCTCTTGCCAAAAGCACAGCCAAGTGACATTTTGGCAGCAGAATCGGGTGCTTCTCCTCGTACATCAAGTCAGAGAACTCCAGCCGACCCCTCACTCTGAGAAGTCTATCGTCAGCGATAAACGGGTCGAGACCGATCAGGCGCGAGCTCTTCGGCAGCGACTGGCGCTTCTCCAACGCGCTCCATTCTCCAGAAAACGCCTTCCGCTGCTCCTGTCGCAGCAGATCGAGCCTCGCGTCAGCTAGCTCGAGAGTCGTCAGATCAGGAAGACTGCACCTGTCAGCTGGGACACGACAGTTCCGTATAAATCGACGGACCCAGCCCGCCACACGGACAGCCTTGGACATCTTACCCCAGCGTTCAACAGGAAATACTTCCTCAAACTGTGAAGTCACCAAACAGAAGGACTCTACTTCAACCATCTCCTCAGTAATAGGATCAGACACCTTCTCGCCAAACGAACACACAGCTCCGTCCGGTGTGCACAAGGTAGCACCGGGCGAGCACACGGCAGCGCCGGGTGAGCACACAGCCCCGCCAGGCGAGCACGCCGCACCGCCGGACGAGCACACAGCACCGCCAGGCGAGCACACAGCACCGCCAGGCGAGCACACGGCTGCGCCGGGAGTGCGCACAGCCCCGCCAGGCGAGCACGCCGCACCGCCGGACGAGCACACAGCACCACCAGGCGAGCACACAGGCGTGCGCACGGTACCGCCTGGTGAGCACACAGGCGTGCGCACGGTACCGCCTGGTGAGCACACAGGCGTGCTCACATCACCACCAGCTCGGTACACATCACCACCAAGGGAACACACGTCACCTCCACGGGGGCACACGTCACCTGCACGGGGGCACACGTCACCTCCGGGAGAACTCACAGAGACGCCGGACAAATCGTGCTGCACCAAGACAGACTGGTTCACGTCAGGTGTGTGACAGTGTGACAGCCAAGATGGCCCACTGAGCCACAGCTCTGACCTCACAAGCTCCTCAGCAGACACCCCGCGTGTGGTGAGGTCAGCCGGGTTACACTCCCCCGGACAGTGCTGCCACCGTTCAGGATCCGTCAGACTCTGAATTTCAGTCACTCTGTTGGCCACAAACTCCTTCCACTTACGTGGATCGGCCCTGATCCAACCCAGTGCTACCATTGAATCAGTCCAACAGAGGCACGGAGTACTGTGCGAGAGACGGAGCGCACTCCTCACGAACACGACCAGGCGGGCCGCGATCAGGCAGCCAAGAAGCTCTAGCCTAGGAAGACTAAGCTTCTTAACAGGCGCCACACGACTCTTTGCCATCACCAGCGACACATGAAATGACCCATCCTCCAAAGGGACACGGATGTAAACGGTAGCTCCATACCCTTTGGGCGATGCATCGCTGAATGCCAGAAGCTCAGCGCCGTGGCCGTCCCTCCACGCGCTCGGCGAGTAGCGGCGCGGCACACGCAGCTCCTTCAGCACCGCCAGTCCACTCAGCCATCTGGCGAACGTCTCACGACAGGACTCCGGCAGCGGGTCATCCCAGTGCAACCCCAGCTGCCACAGCTCTTGGAAGAGAGATTTCAGAGTCATCACAAAAGGGCTGATGAATCCAAGGGGATCGAACATGCGTGCGACAAAGCTGAGAACGACACGTTTTGTGGGAACAATGTCGTCAGGCAGTGACACGCCCTGGAATGCGAACAGGTCATCAGTCGGGTTCCAGATCACACCGAGCACCTTCACATGCTCACTCTCACCAAACACACCCTGCGCCTTGTCGAACAACAGGGGGCTGTTAGAGCGACACTTGGTCAACATCATGTGGGCATCTCTCATCACACGCTGAGCCTCTGAGAGCAGCGCGGAGGCCTCACTCTCGCTGTCGGCACCCGACAACAGGTCATCCACATAGAAATTCTCACGCATCTCACGAATGGCAGGAGAATCAGGGTACAGAGACAAATGATGTCTAATCGTAGCACTTAGGAGGAAGGGAGAACTACTGACACCAAAAATGACCCTCTGTGACTTCATCACACGCACACGACCGTCACAGTCCCACAGGAAACGGTGGGTGTCTTGATCCTCGACACTCAGACCGACCTGCAGAAAGGCTTTCGTGATGTCAGCGGTCACTGCGAACGGCCAACGCCTGAAACGCAGGAGAACCTCCAGCAGGTTAGGCAGGAGGCAGGGTCCCACCTCCAAGCAATCGTTCAAAGAGACACCGTTAGGCCCACGAGCGGACGCATCGAACACTGGGCGGACTTTAGTAGAGGTGCTGCTCTCCTTGACTACCGGACGGTGGGGCAGGTAAAATGTAGGGTTCTGGGTTACCAGCTCCTCCACAGGCACCTCTGTAATCACCCCAGCCCCCTCCATCTCACACAGGGCACCATCATAACAGGCACGCAGGTCAGGGTCCCGCTCCAGCTTACGTCCCAGACCAGTCAGCCGCTTCTCAGCACTAGCTCGGTTATCCTGCAACAGGTCAACTGCACCCTCCTTCCATGGCAGTTTCACCACATAACGACCATCAGCTGATCGTTCCACAGTGGACTCGAACGTGGTCATCACATCAGACTCATCACCAGTGGTCACATCCGTCACACCCACTCCCTCCAGTGACCACAGACGGCGCAGCGCCGACTCATGTATGTCACCCAGACACAGGAGCTGACATCCACCCTTGTGGTCATCTACGCCACTCACCTGACCGCTCAGCACCCAGCCGAACACAGTTCTCTGAGCCACCATACCCTCTCGCAGTACTCGCGTCTCCCCACTTACCAGTTGCCAGAACTGATCAACACCGACCAGAATGTCGATGTGCAGACTCTCACTCTCTAGCGGGTCAGCCAGGACTACACCATCAAGCTGATCCAGAACAGAGGCCGGCAGAAGTGGACGCGCGAGGGGGGCACATATGGCTGGAACCGCCACAGCTCTGAGGTTCTGAGGGGCAGATACAGAACCATGTGAACCACTCACACTCAGCTCATACACGTCACGGGTGGCTCTGGGAACCTTTCCTCCTCCGAACACTGCATACCCCACCTCCGTGGAGCCACACCAACGCGGCTGCACCTTGCGCACAAGCGCACTGCTCACGTAAGTAGTGTCTGAGCCAGAATCCAACAGAAGGTTGGCCTCAACAAGACTCCCCCCGTGACCCTGCACCAGCACCCTTGCTACAGGGAGCACAGAACACTTCTTATCTCCATCACATGACAGTGACGCACCTCCACCCCCCTGGGGCCCTCCCTTCGGGGCTGCATCAGCCACCACACTGAGACTCTGAGTCTGACTAGAGTCAGATTGAGGCAGAGCAGCTGTCTGCTCCCTCTCCACACCACCTACCTCTACACGGGATGGCACTCCGACACTCTTACCCATGCACAACAATGGGTGATGGTTACCTCCACAACGATCACACATCCTACCACAATCAGTGGCCCGATGGCCCACCTCAAGGCATGAGAAGCATGCGTACAACTCACGAAGCTTCTGAAATCTCTGACGGAGATTCAGACGCTGGAACACTCTACATCTCTCAGAGACATGTCCCTTACCGCAGAAAGAGCACTTAAGCTCAGATGAGTGCAGAGCTGCCCCGGAGGGTAGACCAGGGCCGGTGCCCCGCGCCTCCGTGTACACAGACGGGCGCCGGCTAGTGACAGCAGGGTGGCTGCCCCCACCTCTCGAAGATGAAGAACCGCCGGCACTGCCAGCCCGAGCGGAGACTCCGGCACCACCAGCCCGTGAAGAAGCGCCGGCACCACTGGCTCGTGAAGATGAAGATGATGCTCCAGCACCAGCCAGTCCCACGTAGACACCAGAGCGACCTCGCCGCTCCACCTCCCTCGTCAGGAACCCGATGAGATGATCAAGATCAGCCTCCTTCTCCTCGGCTTCACGGGCCCACTCCAGGCGGACAGCATTGGGTAGTCGGGAAAGGATGATAGGATTTAGAAGGACACCATAGGACTCTCCTGTAATGCCGAGGGCTTCCAGGCTTCTGATGTGGATGAGGAGGATATCTACTAGGTCACGGAGCTTGTCCAAAGGAATAGGATCAAGGTTGAGGAGAGCTTGCACATGAGAAAATATTATTAAATCCTTGCGTCCAAACCGCTCTTGCAGAAGATCACATGTTATCTTGTAACTCTCGCTACTCAATGCGAGCCCCTCCACACATCTCTTCGCCTCACCATCCAGCAACGTTCTCAGATAGGTGAGCTTTGTGACATCTGCTAACTTCGAATCATGTACTGCGACACAAAACGCCTCCCAAAATGCAGGCCAATCTTGGGGTTTCCCAGAGAAACGGGGCAGGTCCAACCTCGGTAGCTTGGGGGTCTCACCTCGGATCCCAGCACCAGAAGCTGGTGCTGCTTGGTGGACTGCCAGCAGTTTCATGGCCCTCGCTCTCAACATGATCAACTGGTCCAACGACCCTGAAGACTGGTCGGACAGGGTGTCCTCCTCAGATTGTTCCGACTCAAGAGCCGTCTGCGCGGCTTCAAAGTTACACATCCTCCTATCAAAGAGAGCAAGCATGGTTTCCAGTTCAAAAAGATCCACATCTTTGCTTGTCTGTGCGTCACTTTGCTTTGCATCTTTGCTTGTCAGCGCGGCGCTCAGGGACTCGCCTGCACGATTCAGCCACCCTCGGGCGGCGTTCCTCGAACGCTTCAAGCGCTCTATCTCCGCCATACTCGATATCAGACTGGAAACGGGAAAGAACAACTCAGTAAATATTCCCGGGCAGTTTCGGCACCAAAATGTTGACAATTCAACTTGACTCAACTCTCAACTCTCAAATAAATCCGAAAAATCTCCGACACAGACCTGGAGACACGTGGCTCAAGCCATTTCAATGCGTATATATTGAATCAGACGATTCCTGCGCACCACCTCACATTTCTCAGGCCACGTCGACGACCGTCGAAACACTAAACCACTGCTAAAAAAATAGTCGTTGAATCGCTGCCAAGAAAAGCGTTCACTAAATTCCGTAACAGTTATAATACATCAGCATCGTGATATTCGCCCAAATGACTGGCTTCACGAATAGGACCCCCAATTCCCAGTGCTCTGGAGCCGCCCCTGGTAAAGTTATGAACTTGAAATTCAGGGAATGTGCCCAATTTAGTTTTAGGAAAAGTCAGAAAATTTCAGCATCGTAGCTTCAGCGGTTTCGGAGATATTCCCGAAAAACCTGAGGGGTGGATAAAAACAACCCCCCTGCCACTAATAGGGTTAAGTCGCCACGAACTTTACCAAGCACACGAAAAATTGCCGCTGATTAGAAAAAAAATATAAGCCAGCCTTACTGATGTTGATGTTGATGTTGATGATGATCAGCGACTTTTTTTCACGCAGTTGTTCAAATTTGTTGGACACTTTTGAAATGGAAATACTTTTTAGACTTTTAGAAATGCAATGAACATGAAAATATGTACATAGGGGTCATTTTCCTGCTGATAAAACTGACCTCCTATTACTACATGATGTTTTGCTTTATTTTGATAATTTGTTTTGCTTGAAATTTTATTACTTGAAGTTGTTTATATCAATGGAATGGCAAACTTGTAACATACCAATGACCGTCACTGGCGAATGTATCCCTATCAGCCAGTAGCAGCCTTCAATGAAAATATAATCCATTTTCACACACCTTTGCTCTATAGTCAGTGATTTTCGAACTGTTCTCGGCAGTGATTTTCGAGCTGTTCACGGAATGCGTTAGCTGCAGTGCGCGTGATTGACATACGCACAAGGACACCAAACGGTTACCAACTACACCACCGAAAAACAACCGCGCTGGCGATAAGCGCGGGCTGTCACGTTTGGGAACACGTGCCCCCACACTGGCATAAACAAGTGATCGGTCGTGGCCCGTGTCTTGTGCTTGTCAATGATTTCATAGCGGTCCGACTTCAAAAGGTCGCTCTGCTTAGACATATGCTTCGTGTGATTATGTTATGCTTTGAAGATGAAAATATTATAGCCCTTGTCGATAGATATAGACTTTTGATAATATATCAATGCATCGTATAGACCTATGTACATTGTACAATTACATGCATCGGAAACAGCAGTTGAACAAAATATAGCCCATCGGATGCCGTTGCAGCTTGACAGAAATGTTACACCGACATTAAACATAATAATTTGTTTTCTCCTTCGCCAACAATCTACCGTAAATATCAACTACGCATGAGAGGAACTTCATTATCGTTGTGTTTTACGAAGTCGTCATTGCTTTTTTCGTTCAGAAGTTACTATCGTTGAGAGAAATGATGCCGAAATTGATGGATGCTGCCTTGCCGACACGCCTGCGCCCGCAACAACGTGTATTATGCTGTATGTAAATAAATGGGTTCATGTTGTTATGTTATTGCGAATAAGATAGCTAAACCATATAGATGCTTTTCACGCTGACTTGGGGGATGACGTCTACATATTAGCGTCTTATTTGTAACAATGTTTTTCGTGAAGTTGTGGACTCGGATCGCGTTTGTGCCGCACGTATGCCGAATGACCTCGCGGACAGTATGAAGTTTGTCCTGCGGGGCAACTGCATCTCACCGCCTATAAGTTAGGCTTCGCAAGTGTTATGCTTATTGACGTTTTGTTTGTTATGGCACAAGCGAAACTGAATAAATATGATGAATGGTGATGATGATGATAGCTGTACTAAGTCATACGGATTCTGATGTTTCGTTTTCTTTTAGTCCACGCACAAGATGGTGGTGGTGGGGGATGGGGAGGGGAGGGGAGGGGAGGGAAGAGGGATTAGGTGTTTATATAAGCTTGCCACAGCCCACATACGCATCAAAATGCTTACAGTCATTATTTGAGGCAACATGAAACAAATTTTGGGATGTTTAGGTTTCAAGGACTG
The DNA here is from genome assembly GCF_019059575.1 of Amphibalanus amphitrite. NCBI lineage: Eukaryota > Metazoa > Arthropoda > Thecostraca > Balanomorpha > Balanidae > Amphibalanus > Amphibalanus amphitrite. Next base: position 2,336,077 of record NW_024881500.1, on the reverse strand, counting down.
ATCAAAATCTTCTCTTCGCGAGTCATCGTTTGCCGCTGCGTGCGTCTCCCAGTGCAGCTACCTAGAGACCCTAGAGTATTCAGGTGAAGGGAATCGGCTGTCGGCGTCATACCCGAAAATAATAAAGGCATCTTGCTCTTGCGTTAGCTGATATTTTGGGAGTATTCAATGCACGAAAAATAACAAAAACATTCGGCTTAACGGCGGGCAATGATCAAACGCTTCGTCATCAGATCTGTGTTGAGTCAAGCGACCTTGATTTAAAAACACATCAGTGAATAGGGGCACAAAAAGTCGCCACAACTGTCCAAAAGTTTGCAAGATGTTGCAGAACTCAGCAGCAGTTGGGTACGGCAGCGGAAAATCGTTTTGCTGAGCCGCAGGGCTGACACTTAGGACACTTTAGAGGGAGCCGATGCCAATTCACTGCTTACTGCCGTGTTTTGAGAGCTAAAAGGCCCGAGTGTTCTGTCATACGGCACGAGTACACTTGTGTCGGCTATTTTAGCACTTCTCAACTGTACCCAGCAACTGCAGCCAGGAAGTGCGAACTCATCATAATTGTTAATTGTTTGCCTATACTTCAGCTGTTTTGCTATCGCGGTTGGAGGTTGTCGGAGCTGGTCGGGAGGCATTGTTGACGTTCGTGGCACGTTCTCTCAGACCTGTAACCGATGTTTCTGCCTTTTCAGCGTGCGCTGGCTGGGGCAGGGAAATGCCGTCGGCTAAGGTGCACGTCAGCGCTGCCACGGACCGCGCCAGAAACGTCATCAGCGCTGGATCCAGTGAGTACATACATCAGTTTCAGGATCCAGGATCCAGTCAGTATGTCAGTTTCAGAATACAGGGTCCAGTGAGTACCTGTCAGTTTCAGAATCCAGGATACATTAAGTACCTCAGTTTCAGGATCCAGGATACAGTGAGTACGTCCGTTTCAGGATACAGTGAGTGACGGCGCTGCCGGCGGGTGGGGGCGGAGCCGGGGATTTGGGGTCGGCGCTGGCACGACATTGTACATATGTACATATTTCCCCACCTGTAGTTTGATGGCCGCGATCCGCCGCCAGCTTTATGAAACGCATCCTCCTTTTGTTCGGACTGTCCAAGACTCACCAGTCACACCCAGGCCTTTCCATTTACTGTATTACAATAAAGAATAAAACTGCGATCCAACGTAACTTTTATGTGGGCATGGCCTCCTGGCTCCTTTTATTATGGCTATCCCTGATTCAAACATGTAATAAAGGCCAACTGTGATGCCCTCACATCCTGGCTTTCCATTTATGCATCTCGCTTTCGAGACCGATTATTCTCAACACGGAACTCGATTAAATCATTGTTCCTCGCGCCGCAAATTCCCCGAACCGATCCCAGCCCACGCAGAGCTGTCATCTCTGCTAAAAACGTCCCCGGTCTCCCGTCATTGCCGTCACCTGGCTCGTGCAGCCGACTCAGTCGTCCTTCGCGCTCTCTCTGTCTCCGAGCGCGTGTCCCGTGACGTCACTCTGTGCACAGCGGTGCACAGACGGCGTGCACGCGGCGGGGATAGACGGCGTCTCTGTCAGTGTGATTAGGGCGCTCGCCGCCGGCGGCTGCCGCGCCGGGCACGGTGGTACTTACAGAACGCCCCAGGGCAGGGACCGACTCTCATGGTCGGTATGTGGGCGGAAGCCGAGCGGTGACACAGCGGCATGGATAGCCAGTTCAGAAGCCGCCGAACCCAACACGCCTGCTTTCTGTTCGCCGGCCCTAACGGTAAATAACGAATGAGCCAGTTGGTTACAGTGAGTCCATGGATCCAGTCGTTTACTGTTTTGCTTGTCTGGCGAATGGCGTTTATCTTTTCTCAAGATAAGGAGTTGTTTTTGTTCATTTCATCAGCCCATGATCGGGGAATTGTTGGTCCATTTCCAATCATCGTCTTTGTGCTTTATGTCAAAGAACGTTCACATCTCTTTTTCGTACATACGTTTATTTGGTGCTGTTTATTTAATATATACATCCTACATTGTACGTTAGATATACTTTTTATGCCAGCTTTACAGTCATGTAGAGGCCTTATTTCACCTGTTTGTAAACCTTCCTTCATGTGGCTTTTGTGCCTTATCGGATTGTACTCATTTTGAGAACTATCACGATTTCCACTTACCAGCAGATTCTCTTGGCTACCGTAGGCGAACACACGATAAGCAGCTTATCTTCGCACGGTTTTCTCATTATCTTGTTTGCAAATGGTTAAAAGTCGGCACCGGACGTCAGTCCAACACTCGAATACCGGCAGAAGTCTACTTATGCCGTGTTTTACTTGTCATGCCATCTCTTCGTGCATACAACATCGGACTTCTAAAGCAGTTCCTGCGATTTGTAATCTTGGCGATAAAGACGTCACGTGTAGCTCGAGTGATCGATCTTGTAATCAGCCTTGTCGTCCGTTTGGAAACATTCTTAATTTCCCAAACTAATCGACTAAGTGTGGTTGGACTATACACGACTTCATTCGAATTCAACATCCCGATTTTCACGCGATCTTTGGCTTTACGGCAGACTTTTCAGCTAACCATTTGACGCTTTCAGTGTCAATTATGTGCTGTTGGTCGTAACTCTGAGTCGTTTCTTTCCCGGGTCACGCCAAGGTCAAATGCAGGGGCTAGTAGAGGGGGAGAAGGGGTAGACCTTGGAAGGGTGCCCTTGCCCCCAGTATCCTGACAGTGAATAGTTTATACATGTCCGGCGAGCAATTATTGAGCGTAGCGGCACTAGGCTGGTTCCCTCGTCATTTATTCACGTCCTATCGAACGACCCGGACGACGATTTCCGCCAACTTCCGCAACCCATTGCCTTACTCCTGTTGAACACATTGACTGCAGCGTTCAGCCATTGTCGAAACGTATCCAATCACAGCTGACGCCGCTTCTATTTCTCCTTTCACAGCTAATGGCCGGTCACTGACGAGTGACCTGACCTTGACCTCGAGTCAGGTCACGCCCTACTCACGGCTCATCAATCAGCTGCGGAACGATGAGCGGCTAATGAAGGAGCTGACCCTGGGAAAGCGCGTGGGACTGTACCGGTTCTATGGTGACCTCGGCACTGGCAACTTCTCCCAGGTCAAACTGGGCGTCCACCAGCTGACCAACGGTGAGTGTCACATGATCAGCCGTCACCAAATCGGTAGAAATTGTAGCGCAATGTGCGGCTTCTTGTCACAATCAAAAGGAATCGTTTTGGTACGCCAGTTTGATAAACTTACACTACAATTCACTTTTAATCGGGTGTTATCATTTAGGTTGGAACGATAACTATCGCATTAAAAAAGCATCCGTCACGTGTTCTTATCACCGATAACTATAAACATTTATTTGATATCCTTATTTGAAAAAGGCCGACGACTCTCTAGGCTCACGCAGTACCTACCGATGTCAGCTCCGTGCAGTCTGCAGTGGGTGCAGATTTCCGCCCTCTGGAAAGAGAACTTCCTTGAAGCTCCCAGCGGATACTGGCCCTGGCAACGGTGAATGGAAATCATTTCTGTTTACAGACGAACGCACCTTTTGACCTCTGCTGTTTGAAATATAGTACGAAGTGAAACGCTGCAGCAGGACATGGCTATTTCCAATCTGCACTAACGCAAGTTAGGCGGCGTTGCACGGGAGGGGGCCTTGAACGGTCATCTGTCCGTTTATTATGGGTCACAAGGATACCAGTACCGTTTTAACGACACTCTAGGAATAGTGACGTCACAAAGCTGCTCCCGGAAAGGAATCAACTCGGGAGCAGTCTTGTGACAGCTGTGGTGCACCAGCCGCGGCTGTAGAAATAGGACGAATCAGGCACCGCAGCACTGGTTTTAAGCGGTACGAGCCAGTGGATATTCGGCGCTATCAAGAGCTCGTCTGTTCAGACTGATATGGACTGGAAGATGTGGTGAAGCGCGTTTAGAATGAGGTCTGTGTTCCGTCTTCCTGTTTTGGAGCGGACGTGACAAGGGATGACTCACGTCATCGCAGTGTGCGGGCTTCGAGGCTGCAGATAGGACAGGGAGATGCAGCAATTCAGTGGTTGCGTCAGACTTCTGCTAATGTGAGCTTTTGGATTCTCATCATACCCGACAGTTTTATATACAATAATTGTTTGTAACATCCACTTATCCATACCGAAAAGGATGTTTGTGTAGCAACGTTGGTCTGAACATCACTATTCGATGCGCGTCCCACGGCCATTTCACACGGCTTGTGTATTAGCAACGGATATGTGCGGGACCAAGGAACAGTCTGGATATCTCTACTAAAAGCCTCAAAGTTGAGGCTTTTCATAGAGTTCGTAGGCTCGTCTGTGCAACTGGCCGTGACAGCCTCATGTCTCAATGCATATTCGCACTTTTTCAGGGTGAGACACGCTATACAAAAGACGTTTCTGTTAAGGATGCCTCCTGCATATTAGTTCAGTGTAAATAGTTGCATGCAGTAGCAGAGCAATTACTCGTATTAGGTGGGTTAGAATGATCAAATTATCGCTAATTTCCCTCCCGGGGGCTTCTGGACACCATCATTAATTTAACCCGGCCGGGCCCGGGGGGTAATCCCAACCACCGCAGCCCGGGGGGGGGGGCGTTTTTCGCCCCCCCTGTCTAACTCCGTTAATAAGGGAGCTACGGAAACAAAAGCGATACCAAACGAAAGGTCCTTACGAGACGATTCTAATGCACCTAAAATTTTTGACCTCAGGTCAATTTTCAAGGTCAGAGGTCAAGGTCAAAGGAAAAAACCGGCACATGTGTAGTGATCTCAAAGTAAGCCTTCTAGAAGACGGCAGGCGGCATCAAGCCGGCAAAATTGGGTGTCAAACGAAAGAAGAGAATCTGAGGATTCTGAAAATGTGCTCCAAATCAAAGGTCAAGGTCAAGGTCACGCTCAAATTTGACCTCGAACTTGGCACTTTTTCGCACATCTTGCGTGCTAACTTCCAAGATGTTTTGAAATGTTTTGAGGCTTATCAGTTCCCTATTTGTGGTTCATCTTACGATACAATGCTGCTCAAAGGTCAAGGTCACAGAAGAGTATCCCTGCTAGAGGCTATTTCACTGATTCAAGTTAGTAATAATAAATAAGACAATTTTGCCATCGGGAAGCTCTAAATGAAGGCTTAGAGGAAAATAGATGCCAGATTCGTGATCAGCGGGTACAAATCCATCATAAAAGACCTTTCATGTGTCAAGGTCAACCAGAGGTCATTCGAGGTCACATGAGGTCAACATGAAACTTGACCTTTTCCGAACAAAATATATATCATTCGACGCGGCTTGACAAGGCGAATGCGATGATACCACTGCCGTAGCTCTAGGACCATTTTTGTCGAAGTTATTTGCGAAAAACTAAAACCACATTTCGGGGTCGTTGACCTGACCTCTGACCTCAGGTCACCAAAACTATTTTTCTATTTTTCTCTAGGTCAAACGCTACACAGCCGTGCTCGTAATTTGTCTTTATCTCTAAAACTCTATTTTTAGCAGCTATTTGAAGCTTGCGTCTGTGACGCCGATTTTTGCCGTGCAGGGGTCTAGAAAAATGGACCTTGTGACGTCATCAAGGGGGCTAGGTTCAAATTTTTTACTTCAGAAGATGTCAAAATGATGGGAGAAAAGGTACTGAAAGTTTCGTCTTCCTATCCCTAAGCGTTCGGGAGCTATCGCAAATATTCGCCAGGGGGGGCGAAAAACGCCCCCCCCCGGGCCCGCGAGGGTTAATGGTCTCGTTGGTCGCCATGCAACCACGCCGGTCACAGCTGGTCGGCGTAAGGCAGCACGCCATTGTGGCTTCTGCTCAAAAGCCGGCGGCCAATTCCAACGCATAACTGCTACTCTACCTGATTGCCATTTCGCAACAATCTAGGTCACCTTTGAAACACCTTTGTTTCATTTTGTATGATGTGATACTCAGTGATGGAATTGTTCGTTTAGTTTTTCACCATTGAAGAAAAGGCGGTGTTTCCTATTTTGGTCGACTCCCGGTCTACCTTCACGGTGTCCCGAGTGACCCCAGGGGAGTGTCATATGGCTTCTTCACCCGAATGGCGTATTTCCTAAGCCCACGCCTCATGTGTGGCTTCGCGGACATCCAAAGCCTCGCCGAGCCGAAGCTCGTCGTAAGACAGTTTGCAATCCGCAGCCCACAAAGCGGCAATCCAGTCAGCAGGTGGCTGCGGATATGTTATTTGGCTAACTGGCTTAGCTGAAGTTGCGCCGATCCTATAAAGCGATTCGCAGAATTAGGCGCCGTCGGACGGCTGCGCGCTCCGCGAAGTCTCACGCGTGCGACTTTATATCGGTTTACGTCAATCTTTTTTATTTCGCGATCGTATAGCGTGCTTCAAGCAGGGGCGTCGCCACGGATTTTTGAGTGGGGGGGTCGGGTTTCTGGTCTTCGTCTTGATGGGTAGGGGTGTTTTTAGCCAAGCTCCCGGTTTTTTCGTGTGCCCGGAGAAAAATCTCGGCGTGCAGCGTCGCGAAAGCAGCGGTATATCTTATTGTACATCAATTTTGCATCGTGCATAAAAATCAAGCAGAGGTCACCTGAGGTCAGGTCACAATGTCATGTCAAGTTCAGTTTTAATGCCTCTTAAAACTGCAATCTTGTCATTCCTATAGATTATCTCCTGACTCCTATAAGTCTGAAATTTGGTGTAATGAATGGGATTACATATAAGTGCCAACAGTTCATGAATCTGGGATTTTACATATGAGAAGAGAAGTCAGGTCAAATAGGTGTGTGACCTCACCAATCATGATAACATATGGGAAAAAGCACGATGCCCTCTGCTTTGAAAGAATATGCTAAAAACGCTAGATACTTTTGTAGCCATTGGCACCTTGTTCATTTTAGAGATAAGGTGCAGCTAATGACCAGTGGTGACTGAAATGGTCAGTCATTAGGTCATCAAAGGTCTCTAACACATTTTCGACAACAACTTTTGATGGAGACGTTGTAGAGCGATGACAGCACCTGGAGTGTGTTCAGCTCAGTAACACAGATCGATCCATATGCAGCAGGTTCTTTTCCGGTCAGGTCATGACCTTTACCTGATGTCAAGTTTTCTATTCAAGTTTTTAAGTTCAAATTGTAAGCCATGCGACGTGTTCCGACGAAACAAAAACGATGGTGATAACATGAATATCATACACATTCACTGAATCATAGGTTGTTACAGAACAAATGTTTTGGCAAAATCCGTCCGTTTAGCTGTTTGGACTCTATGGTACATGAGCCATAGACCCGAAGTCATATCTGAGGCGAAGTTGGCGAAAGAGCTTTAACCCGCGAGTTGCTGGGGGGGGGCGTTAAACGCCCCCACTTTTTTCGCCGGGCCATAGCATAAAAACGGCGCGCCGCAGGCGCGCCAAATTTTGGGTACCTGTAGGGAATTGATTGAAGTTTATTGTGACAAAGTTTCAAAAAAATCGGTCGGAAAATTTTTGAGATATCAAGGTTTTAGTGACGTCATGATTTCTGAGTTTTCGACCAAAAACGGCATAAGTTCAAAAAATCATATGAAATCACACAATAGACATACAGACATGCCGTAAACGCCATTAGACTGCCAATACCATGAACAATCAAATGGCTATCTTCGATTATTGATTATCGTTCCGCATTTTCCAAAATCTTGAACTGAATCTTGGCAATTTCTCGTGACTACTTCACGACCATGATACATGAATTTCTTAAATTGAACTTTTTGAGCCAAACACGTACACATATGATAAAATGAATGTCACCATCGTGTTCTACGCCCTAAATTACCCATAAAACATGTGTCACAGGCTGCGAATATCAGTTTTGATTTTCGGGGATATGTGCCTTCCCGGTTGACCTGACCTTGACCCTGACCTATGCTTGACTGACCCCTACATGGAGCTGACACTCTTGTAGGCCTGATATGATGGATTGTGTACCGTTTTGACAGAGTTTATGACGAGAGGCGCCCATTGCGAAGTCCTGAAGTCCATGCTACTGAAAGCCCGATTTTGGGTGTTTGACCTGACCTTGACCCGACCTGTGACCTCAAAATTCAACTTTAAAGTACTCATCTGAAGCGTCTCGTGGCGTTCTTTCGTTTGCCGCCTCGTGCGTTTCGCTGCGCCTATCGGTTCTCGAGTTATCGGCTGGGGGCGTTTAACGCCCCCCCCCAGCAAACGGTGGGTGGCGAAATACCCCAGCAACTGCCGGGTTAAAAAGCTATCGAATACGCTTTCTGTGTTGCTGTAGCTCTTATTCGTATTTTGCGGGTCGCTAAGGTAAAACGTTTACCAACGTAACGCATAAGGCGTGCTTTCGGCCCCTGATCGAGGTAGAGTTTCGCGGAAGAGCGAAAATGCTGCCTGTGATGAGAGAAAGCCGATGATGCCCAATTTCAAGGTCTTGGCCGGGTCATCTTAGGTCAACGCCCAAAAGTAGGAAAAATCTGTCCGCCTGCTAGGACTTTAGTGAGCCGTAGCTGTTATCGGGGTCCCGAGTACGAGTTCGATGTTAGTCTTGAACAAAGATGATGACTCAATGCATTTTGGGTAGATCGGGTCGGGTCAGGTCAGGTCGATCAGCAGGCTTCCTGCCGGCCATCGAGTGGGTGACTGACAACCACCAACGATAGCTTCGTAACATATTACATAACCATCATTTATCAAAACTACTTCAAACGGTTCAAACGGGCGCTAAACTCGAAATCAGCCCCAAAAACCACACTTGTAAGTGGAAGCAAATAAAACTCAAAAAAGTTAAAGGAAAAGGGCCACCTTTAACATGGGGATTGAAACTGAGATAGCCATCTTGTAGCCCGTGTCCGAAAACCTATCTGTCTATCTCCTTACGGCTGATGTCGGCCTCCATTCGTAGTTATCGGCAATTTTAAAAGAAAATACGCCAGGAATGCGTCCTTATCCCAGGAATGCGTTCTTATCCGACAATACAGCCACCCGCGGCGAGGCTTTGGTTTTTTACCAATCAGCTCCAACCAGCTCAGCTTTAACCAATAAGCTTATCTGACACAATCCGACGAGTCTGTCTTCTGAACGCTGATTGGCTTGAGTGTGACGTCATCGCTATGCCATCATACAGTAGGTGCCGTAGAGAGTATCAACATAGTACAGTAGGTCTACTAAAAAAGTCCCCCGCTCCAGAGGCGGCCGGCCGGCCGAACCCCCGGATGCCAGCCCCGACTCTATTGCGCAGGCCGCGGCAGCGACACGGGTCAGGTCGCGGCGCCCGGCGAGTGGGTCAGTTGGCGGCGGCCGGCCGTGGAGTGAGGACGCCGTGTGTGGGGCGCAGAGATGCCGCAGTGCAGAGGAGGGGGAAGATAGTGACTCTGCAGTATGCCGGAAATGATGCCTTTGTGATCTAAATTAACCCGCGCCCTGGTGGGGGGGGGGGGGCTATTTTTTGCCCCCCCTCCAGACTTTTCGATATATCTCCAGAACCGCTGCGCCGATCGTCACCAAACTTTCAGTACCCTCCCGGACATCAATTTTACACATTGTGACCAAAATTTTTTCCCAAGGCTATGATAGGTTGGCCGGAAATGACGTCAGAGTGACGTCATGTTCTGCCGTTTTCGACCCAAAAAAGGGTTTCGCGGGAAGAGCTGTCAGGCCTATAGCTTTGCAAATACAGAAAAACGATAAAGACATAAAAGCTGTAGAATTGACAGGGCTACAAAACTGCTATCTCGGATTTTTAAAAGTTTTGGATTTTGACCCCCAAAAATCAAAAAATAGATTTTTTGATTAAAATAGCCGAAAAATCCAAAAAGTTTTTTGAATTTCGAAAAACCCGGAATATATTTCATAGTCCTTACCGCCTTCTATCTACATACCAAATTTGAGATCGATACCTCTTTTTTTGGCCAAGTTACAGCGAAAAAAAACTGTTCAAAATTGATGACGTCAAATTTTCAAACTCAATTTTTTGCAATTCTAGACCTCGTAGCGCAAAACAAAGACCACCATTAGACTCCCCGTGACGAGCTGCATCGAATCAATACCCATTTTATGCAAAAATATCAACTTTGAAATTTGACCTTTTTTGACCTGACCTTGACCTGACCTCCACCAGAAAGTGACCTAAGCCGTACCTGATAGTCTTATAACCAACACCATTGAGTTGGAAATGAAAAATTGGCCATAAAACATGCATCGCACAACCTTAGTACCTAAAGTTAGGTTCATGTGACCTGACCTGTGACCCTTGGTGACCTGACCTGTGACCTGACCTGGTAATGTCAGTGACCTCTTATAGCAATATATGTACTAGGCAACTGACGCCCTATCGCTGATTCTCGACAAAATGCGTTTTCTTCGGTGTTATAGCGCATTCCCTAGATGACCCGTGAACGGTGAAACATTTCATCTTTGACCTGACCTGTGACGTCATCGGTGACCCTGAGGTCAATGAAATTTGGTTTCCTTCGACAAATTTGACAGGCCTTTCGAACGCCGTTTGAATTTTGCGGATCCGTCCAGTAGTTTCGGAGATACGAGGGGGGCAAAAAATAGCCCCCCCCCCCCACCAGGTCGCGTTATAAACAGACCCCACCAGGGCGCGGGTTAAACACCTGCAGACGCAGTGCATATACTCCCCTGCCCCATTCCTATTTTATCATAATCCTTCAATAATCCGTAATGACAATTCAACGCAAGCGAGCAAACAAAACAACACGTTTATCGGCGACATCATATCGAATAAAAAAGCGACAGTGATGATTAAAATAGACTTAGCGCGAGGGCAAATCGAGGGGTATATATACTATATATGTATCACATACCGAGTATTTTATTCCCATCTAGCAAATCAAGACTGGGGATCTTGTCCAACAAGTCAGCGGCCGTTCTAGACACAGATAAATGCTTTGTTTTCGGTCGCATCATTATCTGCAATAATTCGAAGCGAGGTTTAACCCTCGCCGGCCGAGAAGAAGGGGTGAATGCCGCCACCATGTATTTTTTTGCGGTAGCTCAAAGCACACTGATGATAGAAGGCTGACATTTCATATGCCTTGCATTTGATTCAAGCCGGATCATTTGACATCAACCACGTTTTCAGGTCAGGTCACTTAACCATGGCGTCTTAAGTAAACCTCTGCACGGTTGTCGGTTATAAAATGATGCAAATCCGCAATGCACTTAGTGTCATATAAGCATAATGGGGAAATATGGAAGCTGTTAATCTTGGTGTCGGAAATGATCTAAAATTATACCTCAACTCTCAAGCACTTCAAATCGTGACTTCATACATTCTTGGCAAGGTCTAATGCTTCACTTTTGCATTGTTCACCTTGCGTGACGTCATTTATGACGTCACTAGGGTGATAGGAGTGCTTCGTCAATAACTCCCGATCAAAATGAGCTAGCCAGTCGGGACAGCTATCAATGGACTTTGCAAGACTTGCCGAATCAAATGTTATGCAACATGTCCTCCTTTCAACAGCTTCGTGACCTGTGTTGCCCTAACATGACATTGACCTCAGGTAAACATCCTAAATTGCTTTATCTTAACAAAAAAGCATGTAAATCGACGCGTATGAGAACAGAAAACACGATTGTATCGAAAGGACGATAATGCGACCATTATTGTGGTTATTTACAAAAAAAAAAAAACGATCGAATGCCTTGGGGCCCTTGACCTGCCCTAAGAGGTCACTGATATTTTAAAATGGGGTACCAGTCGCTGCGTCACGTAACGAAGTAAACGCTCGTTTTGTCCGCGAGGCTCTAGCAGCTAGCTGAATTATAGGGGCTAAACATGGGGTTGGGGGATCGTTCCCTTCTCACTCACTATTTGGCCGGAATAGTGTTTGCAATTATTGTTAAAATCTAGCATTTTAAGATTTCAAATGACCCATTTTTCCCGCCCAAGTCTTTCAATTCAAGGTCATAACACCAGGTCACGTCAAGTGACCTTACCTCAAGGAAAGTTCCTGTGCTCATCAATCTAAATACACCGACTAACCGATCGGCGATCGCTTTAGAACTTTCAGCGATTTCAATAGGCAACACTATACCTATGCATTTCAAACGTTTACTTTGCAAGTTTGACATTGTTGACAGAGAGGCCGGGTCAATTTGGAGATCGTTCAAGTCAATGGGAGAAAATTGAACTGCGCTTTTTTGGACGGAACGCATAATAAACACTCTGAAGTCTGAAAACATGTGGTGTTTGATGAGATACAATACTAAATGAGAAAATTATTTGTTTTGTTGGGAGCCATCTTTTTCGGTCTGAAAAGGCCCTTGCAGAGCTATGACATAACTATGCTCTGGTGTAGTAATTAGGTTGTGCGAGCCAGCGACAGTGATCTGCGGAAGCGAGACTGTTCCCGTGGGACGATTGCCCTGTCGGGACGGTCCAGCCGTCTCCCAAACCGTCACCACGAAGAGGATTATTTGTCCTGGAATCAGACATGTGCATGGATCCGAGAAAATGGATCTGGGATCTGATCCCACGGATCCTGATCTCGGATCCGTGGGGATCATAGATCCAGCTCTTTAATTTATCGAGAGATCCGTAGGTATCATAGATCCGAGTCTAGTATTTTTGCTTGAGATCCAGTGGGATCACAGATCCTCATTTATTTTTGGTCAACACAGAAATCCCAAAGATCACTCGTTGCAACTCACAAACGATCTTATTTAGTGATTTAATGTGATAACACGTCATAATCCATAGTTTTATGGCACTTATTGACATAGAAACACTTGGAAACCTGGTTCCAAATGTTATGCATGGTGGGATCCACTCAGATCAAAGACCCATGTTCTTGGTTTATCGTCAGATCCTGTGAGATCATAGATCCAGGATACTTTTTTCACGCCGGATTCTGTGGGATCATAGATCCCAACCTGCAATTTGCCTCGAGATCCACTGAGATCATAGATCCATCACTCGGATCCATGCACATTTCTGCCTGGAATTGATCCGACATCAACTACAGGTTGGCTGGTGGGGTGACCTCCAGTCCAGAGAGGGAAGCATGAAGACTAGGCGAAGCGACAATATTATTCAGACATAGCGGTAAACGAGCTGATTGTTGTGTTATGTTAGGCTCGGTCGATTTCAGAGCGGGAAGGATGACAGGAATTAGGGGGAGACAGTGGGCTTGGGCGGTGTTTCGCGGCCCCACGCTGCAGCACGTTGAGCTGCGCTGCTGCATTGTTGCGGCGGTTGATATGAATTCGGCTCCACGCTAGCGTTGCGAGCTTCCGAGTCTGTTGATGTTTCCATGGAAATTGGAAACCCAATGCACCGATGCGCGCAACGCACCTTGTCCAAGCAAAATTTTACCACCGATGACCTCTGGTGACATGACCTCTGGTTCTGACCCGATCTTAAATTGGCTGAAGCATTTCTTCTTCTTCTTTTTGCTACTTTTGACGCTACTTCGAATGCCACTTAAATGCCCAAAGCTGAGTTATAAGAATGATGCTCAATCCCCATTTCCCCTCCAACAGGGCGTTAGAGTCTAGGCATTCCTGTGGGGCACGGGCTAACAATGACTATCTCTATAATCATTGTGGCCATGAACAACTTCTGCCATTCTTAAACACCGGTTTCGCTGCGCTGAGCGGTGGCCGTCCCGTTTGTTGGATTCTACAGCTGGCTGGCGGAAAGCGTTACCGGCCGCCCGCCCACCGCCCGCGGGCCGGACCGAGCGGTCCCGCTGACCCTACCTGACCTGAGCCCGGCGCGATATGGGACAGGCAGACGGGGGTTCGGCTCAGCGAAGGCAGCGCCCACTGGTGCTGGGGACTTTTTTAATAGACCTACTGTACACTCGGGGGCAGATTGATGTTCCACCACTCCCTACCCATCGGGCTCCCATGGATCAGCAGTGGCTGCTGCCAATGTTGCCTGCCCTCAGCACTGCTCAGCACTGCCTGCCAATGCCAGTGCTGCCAGTCCTGCCACTGACAGCAGCCAGTGCGGGAGCCATGGGAGCCCGATGGGTAGGGAGTGGTGGAACATCAATCTGCCCCCGAGTGTACCAATATGTTAAATAGTTTTAAATACTTTTTCGCGAATTGTGCACTTCTGGCACCAGTTTTAAAAAGAAAATGAAAAATAATAATGTCAAAATGAAAAACAACGATATCTTCATATTTCACGAAGGTGGCCCTTTTCCTTTAACCAAGGTCATCCATATTCGAATCAGGGCCAATTTTTTTTTTTTAGAATAGGTGTAAAATTCATTAATTCGAGGTCACTGGAAGTTTCGTTGCAATATACTCCTTTTTGCGCGTCTTAAAAGGAAAGCCCCAGAGGGATCCACCATCGGACCCCATTTCCCCTCTGCAGGCAGGTCCGAGGGTAGCAGGGCTGAGGCTAGCCAGGTACCTCGTAGTTACTGATACGTCATCCGACGAATCGACTGCAACCATTATTTTGACAATCAGACGAGCGCTTGGGTCAGTTTTGACGCGCTCGCTCATTTGAGGGATAAAAAGGGACTAAAATCATATTGTCATGCTGATGTTCTAGCCCACAGCTTATTGACCTATAAGCAATAGGGACTATAGGGAGCTCTTGAAGCGATTCTGAATCTGACGTTGTATTTGTTGACGTTGCTGACGCCAACTTCCCTGACATGATAGCTAAAAAAAGCATATTCAGCATCGCCAAAAGTGGGGGGTTGACCCCCCCGGTTCTGACGAGTGGGGGGGTCGCGACCCCCCCGACCCCCCCGTCGGCGACGCCCCTGGCTTCAAGCACCATTATTCATGCATGTGCCACGTGGGATGCGTCCTACGGATTCGTATTACATCACAAAAGAAGCAAAGAAACGAAAAAGTTTGTTTGTTCGTGAAACAATTTGAAATGTTTCCAAGAGGTCCACGGATGCTACTGTACTAATATTCTGAAATGAATACCATTGTTTGTATTTATACGACACCTTTTGCATGAGTGCAATATGATTTAGCCTTTAATATTTACATTTCATTGTCCTGTTTTTGGCAAAATGTGCAATACCAGTAAAACGCCTTTTGGGCGACCAACGGAGCGAGCGAGAGGATGGGCCTTGCACGTGCGAAATTGCGAGAGGGTACCTCCAACTAACTTGTGCACTGCACCCTACTAACCGGTCTTTAGCGATGTGCCAAATTTCAGCGCAATCGGCCTAGCCGTTCTCGAGATCTGGAAGCGACACACTGCACGTGCGCACGTGCAAGCGGGGTTCAAACTGACTTTTGCACGACGGCACCCTACTAACTGGTCCCCAACCGTGTACCAAATTTGAGCGCAATCGGCCCAGCCGTTCTCGAGATCTGGGAGCGCCCCCTGCACGTGCGCACGTGCTGTAGCACCCCAACCTTAACACATGCAGATGAATTATCTGATGGAGACCTAACTGTGTACCGAGTTTCAATTCAATCGGCCCAACCGTTGTGCCGTTATTGAGGTTGCAATTTTGGGGGTTCTTAAAAAATGTCCAACTTTACCACGCGCCACGTGCGGTGTTTGGCATGAACGCATGGTGGCCATCACACCACAGAACTTTTACGTCCAAGTGACATTCAGTAAAGAAGACCGCTTGTCAATCGGATGTCCCGTTCCTAAGATATTAGCTTTTGAAGAGCGTCCCCACGGCCGGCCGGCCGGCCGGCCGCTCATACTCAGGATTTTCCCTTAACTCAGTATGAGACTCCGCTCGCTTCGCTCGCTCCGTAACCAGCATTGCATGACATTTTTAGCTGAACAGGCTTCTGGAACCCAGCATTAGCCCACAAAAGGCAAATTATGATAGGCGATGTTTGTTGTTTGTTTGCAGAAACTTGCCAACAATCGCAGGCACGTACATTTTGATAACGATCAAACTGCATCCAATTATAGCTTCTTGGTGCTACTTATTGCGCAATAAGCTTTTTTATTCATAACTCCTCCATATACAAAAACAACAATCGTGATAGAACAGCACTTAGGTGAAAGGATTTTATGGAAAATACATGGAACGGAACCATGAAAATAAAGCTTTACCCACGTCAGCCGACGTGTTTTAAGCTATGTGGACTATTACAGTGCTAGTTGTTGTGTCTAAAATTTGTGCGTACATCTTTTTCTGATACATGCTGACGCTGTTTTGAGCTACATAACTAAAATGATAAAAACAGTGAAGTTACAGTCTCCCAAATGGAAAATTTCGAAATAGAAAACATCCATTCAACTGATAAAGATGTGGGTGATCCTAAAATGATGTTGCAAGAAATAATGTTTGTGTCATCAGACACTAGAAATGGACGCTATTTACCGAAATTATTGATATCAATAAGCCACAGAGTTAACTAAGTAATTAATGTGTCACTGCTTCTTAGCTCCCTGACAAAACGATGTTTCCGTAGGCACGCAAATGTCAGAATCGGTGGAGCAGAGTAGGTCACGTCCGAAAAGCACATGTGTTCAAACACTCTCCGTCAGCAGTGAAAAGCAGTTGTCAACAGACAGAACATCGTACCATTGTTGGCACTGAGCCGTCCATGCCGCAGATGACAGCGATCGATAGAATAGTACCATCTTGTTATGCCTAGGTAGTTGCTGGTCCTTAGTCGGAACGCAACGAAAAATAGTGATAGGTAGTGAAAAAGGAATATCAGAAATAGGTACGCTCAATTTTGCTATATTATGATTGGATGTAAATTGTTTACCTAAACGAGCGTCTCTCTTACCAATCAACGTGATCGCATTGTGGTGAATACTAATCGATGCAGTAACTTATATTCATAATTCAACAAAGTAGAGCAAGCACGAAATAGCAATGCAATACTTGCAATATGATTTATGTAGTTTAGTTTGTTCAAGTAACTTTATCAGTGGCCATTGTTGAAAATTTGGTTGTTACAATTAAATACATTAAGCCACATTATCATCGACTATTCTAGCCAGATTCGACCTTTTCAAAGCACTGACGAAATACCATCGGGAAACCTCGTGTAATTCGCACAATACATAAATTTACTACATCGTCATCGTTCCATCGCTCGCCTCATATTCCAAACTCCTGCGTGATGGGCGGCCCTGACCGCCGGTCCCGACACGGTGCGTGTTGGAAGAAACAACTGTTTCCACACGCGGGTCGGGCGGACGCCCGGCTGTGAGCACGACTGACTGAGGGAGCCGGCCTACTTAATGACCCTCAAATCGATCCAGTGACCTTGACTGGAGCCGTGCCGGGGGCGTCCTGTGACCTACCTGGCATCTTGGTACGAAATCTGCCGGCGAAGTTTGCAAAACAGTGGAAAGGATGGAAGGAGGTTGCATTATAATGGGTAACAGGAGACTATTGAGTATTAGTGATGTATGATGACCTTCGGCCTCACCGTTACACGCGACACGTGACCTCTCCGTCTCACCAACATGCGACGCTTGACCTTCATTTCCTCCTTTGACATGCACCCTCCTTGCTGTGTCAATGACCGCTCCTTCTTATCTCCGGCGCTGCCCCTGGCCCACATTTCACCATAAACGCTGTGCTGTGAATAATGGCTGAACAGGGGCGTCGGTAGTAAATCGTTCTGTCGCTTTCAAATTTACAAGCTGAGTAGCTGATTATCTGTCGGTACGGTCATTTGTCTTCAGTGATATCGGTGCATGGACCAAGTCCCTCTAAGTCCAAATCCAAGTCTCTGTCTCCTTCTTCTCTCTCTCTCTCTCTCTCTCTCTCTCTCTCTCTCTCTCTCTCTCTCTCTCTCTCTCTCTCTCTCTCTCTCTCTCTCTCTCTCTCTCTCTCTCTATCTATCTCTCTCTCTCTTTCTCTCTCTCTCCCTCCATCTCTCTCCTCACTCACTCACTCACTCACTCACTCATTCACTCTCTCTCTCTCTCCCTCTCCATCTCCCTCTATCTCCCCCTATCTCTCCCTTTCTCGCTTCTCTCACTCCTCTCTCTCATCTCTTCTCCTTTCTTTCCCGCTCATCCTTTCTCTTCATTTCCTGCCTCTATCTCCCTTTCTTCCCTCCCTCGTATTCCGGTTTGCAGCACCCTCTCACCGTCTAACCCCCCCACCTGCTGCACTCTATCCATCTGACAAATCGCGACCACCACGACGTGGCCCGACGCTATCTCGACGGTTAATGACCATGTGCCATGACGTGGAAGCATGTGCTTCTTCAGCTCGATCTGCCGATGGCGGTGCCAGTCAGTCTCATCAGACAGAGTGAGCCAGCGAATTCGTGCGGGACCTAACTGAAGTGTTTCTACCAGTTATGCTCGATAAAACTCAAGACGTTTAAAAAGTTAAATATTGTTGTATCGGGCCTTTTTGATAGCTTTCATCTTGATATTTTTTCAAGGAAATTGATGATAAATCACTTACCTAGATAGTCTTCAACTGTAATATTAAATGCACTTTATCGTATAGGCATCATTTCTTATGCGCCTGAAAGGGCAAACTGATTTCCACGGCGAAATGACAAATGCGTGTTTCCAAGCACATATAAGGAACCACACGAATCGGCGAAGACCCAAACCTCCGTATGAAGTTGCGGGCTCGTCAAACGTGTTGAACCATTTCCAAGCTTCCATGGCAACAGTGATGTGTGCTGTGTAATAACGTGTGAATATTTCTCACGGCTCACGGCGTACGCTATTTTTGTCCTTCCGCAGAGAGGGTAGCCGTCAAAGTTATCAACAAGGCTAAGCTGGACCAGAAAACGCAGAGGATGCTGGCGCGAGAAATCGCCAACATGGACCGGGTGCATCACCCGAACATTATCCGGTGAGTGAGTGGAGGGGAAGGCAGGGTAAGACCCTCTCCTATTGGCACCTGTAGCTTAACACCATCGTAAACATTTGATAAAGCAGGGCGGGATGTATGGGCAACGTGCATTGCATAATAGTGTTAGCGGAAACGTGTGAACAGGTTTTAACTGCGGATTATATAATAGCGCGGAATACCTGTTCTCTGCACACTCGTGCAAGTTCGATGTTGCATTACTGGTAAGATGAGGTAACAACGAAGAGCAGGCGAAATTATCTCAGTCGAGGACCGATAGCTCTCAGACTTTTTCGACCATATTCGTGACACACTGTTCTTTCACCTCAATTACAATCTGAAGCGGAGTTTTTTTTTAACGGCTCAGAGTGCGTCAAAGAGAGAGAGAGAGAGAGAGAGAGAGAGAGAGAGAGAGAGAGAGAGAGAGAGAGAGAGAGAGAGAGAGAGAGAGAGAGAGAGAGAGAGAGAGAGAGAGAGAGAGAGAGAGAGAGAGAGAGAGAGAGAGAGAGAGAGAGAGAGAGAGAGAGAGAGAGAGAGAGAGAGAGAGAGAGAGAGGGCAAGCATCTCTTTGTCCATTAGATCCCCACGGCTAGGCAAAATAAATAGATAACTCAGCGCTTCGGGTGGGCAAAACTCATGCCATGACTCGACAGAAGTCGCACATTGGACTCGAGGTGTGCCAACTCCCCTCCCCTCCCTCCCTCCCTCCCGCTCTGCCCACCGCCGGGCAGTCTGGCAACTTTGGTCGGGGGCCTCGGGCACGCGGCGTCTTTGTGGCAGTCGACCGGCCCCGCTCCAACCCTGGCGACCGGCCCCGCTCCAACCCTGTCGACCGGCCGCTGCCCTGGCTGCTGCAATCAGAGCGGTCAGGCTAGAGATGCGGCTTTGGTTACCGACATTCTGCGGTGCGCGAACTTGTTTTAAGGAACACCTTCCAGTTCACATGCATAAAAAGTATGTAGGTTTTAATTTAAAAGGACGAACTTCTGTTGTATTATTTTGCTAAACCGTAACATTATGCCTAGATTCACTGAAAGGCGCCAATAATGGTATAACATTCTTGTAATAGAAACTGCTTTTTAGACCGACTTTCATCTTTTTTATTTGTTAGCGATACAGATCAGTCAGGCTGTTCTCAGCAAGCTGCAAACAGCGAGTCTAGTTGCAGAAAAGTTGCACCTCCACCCGGAGCGCGGGTGGCCCGGGGCGATAGGCAGGGACGGCACGCCCATGACGCGGTCAGCGACTCTGGCCGCTCGTGGTGTCTGCAGGCGGGCCGGGCGCGCACCACAAGTCGCCGTGACTCGGCAGAGGCGTGAGAGACGTGAGGCACGGGCAGATCCGGGCTCACCCGCGTCACTGGGAGTGAGTGGGGTGAAATGAGCAGCAGTTGATCGCTCAGGATGGCCATATTGTAACTGTAAGGCTATTGTATGGCTATTGTAGAATGGCTATTGTAACTGTATTCGACTGTGATTGCTCAGTTCTCACCCGGTGTCTAAGCTGACGCGTTTACGACGTACAACTGCTATAACCAGCTCACTGCAAAGGCGTCAAGTCAAACTGAACGCGTCAAAAGGCCGCGGGAAGACACAAAGGATGTGGGGAGCCTGTGACGTCCACAATGGCGTCAGTTCGCTGTTTTTTTGTCTTTTTTTATCGTTTGAGGCGCAGTGTATTTGGGGGAAAGCGGTTTAGCGGAACTCTTTGCATTCATACGTGAGGGAAACTGCTTTGCATACCCAAAGTTGACGCTTGATTACGTGATATCGGAAGCGGGGCGGCTAAAACTCGGGTTACGTGGCGCGAAACTGTATTCATTGATAGACTGCCTAGAAACGATCTCCCTTAGAAAGGTCAACCACATATTGCCTACTGGTTATCAACACTTGCAAGAAAACTCATCCATACGTTATCCGTCTCGGGAAATGTTTTCCTAAGCTTTTGATCATAACTCCTACTCGGTCGGAAGGTCCCGGACGACCCAGCTTGCCCAACACCCTTGAGTCGCTTCAAGTGAATCCTCCCTCCCACACAGACTGGTCATTCAAAGGGCGTCTAACCTCCGGTCTGCTGGATTCCCCGCCGGGGGATTAGCATAAGCCTCCACACCGGAACCGGCAGCTTGTCATGAAAAGCTAACGGCAGGCTCGTGGAAAGGCTCGATTTCCTGCGTCTGAGCGCCAGCCAGGGCCGAAAAGGTGCGGGCGCCATGAAATGACGATGAGTTGGGCTCCTGATGGCTTTGTTCACGGCTGTGTTCCGAGTAGACCTCAGACAGTCGTCACGTAGTCGTTGATTCTGCCGTGACTCGGCTCGTTTCACCGCCTGATCCACATTTACCACATGTTCTGCCGGTCGTGCGGCGCGGTCATCCCCACATCCTGTTGTTCATGCCGCACGGAGCGACAAACGCGCACTAACTAGTCGCTCTGATAGCGTGAGCTGCGGTTCAAGCGGCGCTCAGTCGTGTGATCGAACCACGAACCGATCTCTGCTGTGGTGGTGCGTGCTTGGGATGATGAACCTTGCGTGTTGGTATTTTATGCATACATGAAATTTTCCTCCTACCTTCTAAATTTCAAATTGATGTGGACTCAATGATGTCAGAATCCATTACTCAGACAAATAGCTGTTATTGGTTAGTTTAACTCTTATTTATGTCACCAAATGATTGTTTATGCTTTATCAACATAACACCGTCGGCCGTTCAAACGAGTAACTACATACAGTCAAATTGTGTAATTACTGCCTCAACCGGCGCCAGCAATGCAAAAACTGCTAATACACAAGTGTTAAACGGGTGGTAGGTGCTACATCATTGCCGAAATGCGTAGAAGGAAGTGGTCTTTCTCTCGTATTCACCTTTTTCAGGGTTTTGTAGGTCTCAACCTATCGATTTGGTCATGACGCAGGGCACTTACTTCCTATCGGGGCATTCCACGTCAAATCGAACAAAAATCGGCTGTTTTGCACCTTACCATCAGCGATTTCATTATAAATTTGTGAGCGAGTTCCTGTGTCGCCCCGAACATTACATTGATGTTTTTTGCACATTCTGACCACAGGTCTTCTAAATATAGGGCATCGAATTTTTACAAAATGTTGCATCTTTATATTTTTGAACGACCATAACTTTGGTTGTACTTGTTTGATTTGAATGAAATAAACCTTACTGTTTAGGTAATTTCTTAAGCATTTGTTTAGAATTGCACCTACTTAAATATATGACCTTGAAATTTGCTTAACTCTGTTCTTAAGCACAAAAATTGAAATAGCAAAAAACACGTCACCTTCGATTTGGCTAATTTTCATATATCTTATTGCCTACCATATTCTTAACAACCTGTGAAAAAATTAGAGTGGGCCATTCATAAGTTTTGAAGAAAATGGCACATATGCAAACGTATGTTAGCACGCGCAGTGGAGGGGGAAGAGTGAATTTCGCCCCACCCCTCCTGTTTTTCGCCAATATCTCATAGTATTAATGCGAAATTAATTATAGCTACCTGTCCAAAATTGAATTGCACATCTCATCGTGCAAGCAAGAAGAAAATCGGTTCACTACTGGTCTAGTAATAGCGGTGTAAAGTGAACATCCTGTCGCCGCGGCGACTCGGCAGCCGGCGCCGACCGCTAGCCGCCGCCTGAATTGTAGACTGTGCCGGGACGGAACGGAACGGTTCCGTCTTTACATCGCGCTCCTTACCGCTGATTACGTTCGATTCGCGTCAAATTTTGTGAGAAGACTAAGAAATGTACAGGCAATCTTATGGTGTAAGAATTTTGAAAATCAATTGGTAAACAATTGAAATATGAACGTGTAAACACAAAATTGTGATTGCTGCGTTTCCCGCGTCGGCCGATCCCGCCTCAGCCGGCGACATGTTAAGGCCGCCGTCCACTGCGACGGAATTCCGTCCGGAGTCCGTCCGGAATGTCGCCGCACGCTGGCCGCATCCGGTCCGGATGCGGTCCGGATGCGGAGAGCTAATAAATGTTTCCTATCACTTATTACCAAATAAAATATTGCAAGTAACCAGCAGCAAATACTCTTGCCATTCTAAGGAAATAATTTTTACTTACTTCATGATGATCGAGTTCCAATTCTTCGTACAATTCACAATGTTTGCCTCCGATACGGCCCCTAACCACCAGAGCTGGGCGCGTTCCTCGATTTTCGGTAGTGCGTTAGCGTTCCTGCGTTCCTCCGGCCGCGGTTAGTGCGTTCCTGGAATAGCGTTCCTCAATTTTGTTTCGTTCGGTGCGTTAGCGTTCCTGCGTTCCTGCGTTCCTCCCTCAAAAATACCGCCGAACCACGCGGCGCGGGCCCAACCAAACACGGGGCGAATCGATCACAGAATACCCAGAATGGCGACGTGGGGCCGAAAAGCAACTCGACATCTCTTTTCCGAATCGAATATCTGAAATACGTTTTACCAATATCATCCGTAGGGTTTTCAACAAAAATACGACCTGCTTAAAAACAATAGTTTAGTTAAAAGATGTATCTTAGTAAAAGTTATCATATTTACTCTACACATTTAATGCCTGAAACTGAATCGAATAGTAAACATCACCACTAAAAATCTGTAATGCCTGAAACAGAATCGAATAGTAAACATCACCACTAAATCTAAGCAAGCCTTCCTCGATTGCATATTTACGTCTGGACAACGAGTTGCGTTGGTGAGGCCGGAAATAGTGGCGATTTCAGGACCGCAATAATGGACCGTCATTGGAATGATTCTTTTTTTAAACGTGCACGGTTTTTAGCCGAAATTTAGTTCTTTCTACAAAATATTTTGTAATTGGATTTGGCCGAGAATGAATACCATCAGGGCTTATTTTTTACTGTCATTTTATTTTGTCCAGAAGCATATAGTGCTGTTTTATTGCAGTTTTTGCGCGTTTGTTACAAAATATGAAGCGAACCTGCAAAAAAGTTCCAAGGTAACGTTGACGTATATCGCAAAATATCATATTGACCTCAAGTTCATCCGTTCCTTCCATGATTGACTAGACAGTTTTACACATTTCAATTTTATCTTGGATCAATCAGAGGAGTCCGTGTGATCAGTGCCAACTGCCAGAGGTTAACTTGAAGGGAAGCTATGATAATTGCTCTTGTCCATGTCCCTCCACTCACTGTCAGACTAAGAAGAAGTCATTAAATATTTTGGTTTGTGTATTCCAAGAGGAGAGAGAAGTGGGAACTATTTTCTTTGCGGCTTCATGTCGAATTGAAGATGGATCATTAAATTTTCAAGGCGTTGATTAACCAAGCATTTAGTCTTTCTCGTACATAAGCAGTGGCTAAGAAGAAAAAGTTAATCATACCTTGTCCTGAAGTTCAGTCATCTTACTTCAACTCAAACTTTGCAGCAAGATCCCCAAGGACAGAGGATATATTGTATACCCATCCTGTAAATCAAAGTATTTTTGTGCCTGCAAAGGCTTAAGTTATTTGTTGTGTGCTCGGAGTGAGGCTATGGGCGTTTTGTTGAATGTTTATGCGGAAATTGAATATACCTAACTGTGACCCTGTGATTGTTTGTATATTTACTACAGTCAAACAGCATATTCAAATAATTTACTCACCTAGCTCATCTCATAGCTGTACCCCCCAGGATTTGTACTTATTGATGTCTCGAGCAGGAACAAAGCACTAAACTAGCTTAGTTATCATTTCCCACATTTTTCTGAGCGTCAAACATGGCATACAGCAGTGCAGAGCAGCTTCAGAGAAGAAACACTTAAAATGCACAGACTCGCACCAGCCACCCAATGAGCCAGTTCCTCATTTGGATGCTGTTACCCTGGATGTGGTTTGGCAAGGTGAGCTAACTGTTGTCAAGTTGAAGGTTAGCAGGTAAGATTGAGTTAGGGTGAGTACCTAGTACCTGTAACTGGGTGCTAATGCTATGGTCTTGGGTAAGTTGCAAATAAGTGTGATGATTGAGGCTAGGTCAGGTTAGTCAGGTATGAATTGATCAGGCCACATTTTTTTATGGACACTTGGCAAATTAGAAAAAACTAGCATGACCTAATCTTAGCTAACCCAACTATACCCACATAACTACTAAACTACTGAGCACCTACCTAAATTGTGCCTACATCTCATACCAAGTCAAAATATTCCCTTTCTGGAAGATTACCCTCAGTCCCTCAGTACTTTTTATCCCAGCCCTGTGAAAACCTAATACTTCTAAGTTCTGAGTCCCTTCTGGCCATCCACAGAAAGAAATGCTGACAGCTTTGCTTGTGTATATTAGACCAATAATCACCATCACGAATGACTATGAACACATGACATGATCACATCGTTGCATGGATTTTCACATTGACAATTTTACTTAAATCCTTTTTTCAAGAAATGCAAAGTAATGATGAACATCAAATTAAACATTAAGCTGATTTAGTGATCCAAGCTTTCTTCTCCAGTAGCAATAGAATGATAGCATGTTTCATTTGCCAGACACTGAGTACCTAATGCACATTACCATCTGCATAGCAAAGTAAAGCTGCCTGGGTTCGTTCATTCTAGAATTTTTCACTTGATAGTTAGCACTCATTGATCTTGCTGCTGTAAGTTATATTTCAATATTCATACCAATACATCAATACGCGTTCATCAGCCAACATTTACTGGCTTGATACTGCGCGTGCTCTTCAGTATTGATCTCCTGCAATACCTATTATAGCTTGTTTTCGGCCAATAAGCTCTTTTAATTTTACTTTTTTTCTTGCTGATAAGTGAGCCAGATCAACTTGCATTTAGCAACCAACATTTCCTAGCTTCAACCTGATATTACTCAGGACTCAGGACTCTTCAGTCTCCTGTATACTTCAACTTGGGATTGTTTTCAGTCAACATGCTTCTTTAATATGATATAATTCAGTCACAAGGGATTCAAAACTTCCAACAAAACGACATACTAGAGTTCGAAAACCACCAGATAAACTTGAAAAAATGCCTTGGAACGGAGCAGAACGGAGCCAAGCGGTGCTCCATTTGTTTGTTTACAATAATTGTAGTGCTGATGTATTGTTTTAGGACTCTAGCGGTCGGCTTATAAAAAAATGAAACATTTTTACAAAATCTGTATGACAATTAATATTTTTCTGAAAGAACCAAAATATTCAAGAGCCAAACACTGTGAAATACAGGAATCGGAACGAAATAGTAACCCAAAAATCCAGCCTAATAACCGGCTCCTAAAACTGCGGCAAAATCAGCACTTTTCCCCGCAACTCGTTGTCCAGACGTAAATATGCTCCTCGATTCGACTGACAAGTGGCGCCTCTACCGGCAAACACACGTACTCGAGATTCAAACATTTGACACAGAGGTCATTGGCAGCAATACAATTTTTCGGGTGGTTCCGCAAGAACGCAGGAACGCTTCAAAATTTCGGGTGGTGCGTTCCTCTTACTTGCGTTCCTTTGAAAAACTTTGCGTTCCTGCGTTCTTGCGGCGTTCCTAAAAAGGGCGGTGCGTACGTACGGAAGAACGCAGGAACGCACTAAAGGAACGCACTTGCCCAGCTCTGCTAACCACGTCTGTTCCGGACGTTCCGGATGCGTTTTCCGCAGAAAAGTTCAACGCGTCGGACATCACTCTTCCGTCTCCGTAGCAACCGCATCCGAAACGCATGCGGAGAGCTGACGGAAAATCAACAGCTGATTGCCGTTCGGATGCGGTCCGGACGGAGCGCACACGATTTCCGTACGGACCGGATGCGCCCATAGGGTTCTGTGTTAAATTCCGTACGGACCGCACGCGTTCCGCACAGTGGACGGCGGCCTTAACTCCTAGCAGGTCTCTAACTGCCATATTTAATATTGGATTAACTAGAAATTCCCCATACATACTCAAAAATGTATATTCTTTCGTATAGTGAAGATAAAAAGACGTGAAGATATCGTTGTGTGATAATGTTTTCGTTGAATTTTTGGCTTCATGATGCATTTCCACGCGGCTCAAAATTCACCGCAAAATACTGTTTGTCTGAGACACTTTTACTATGGAACTTGAATGCTTGACTACGATGACTATGTATTTCCATTCTCGCAGAGTTTGGGATATCACTAATCAGCAATCATTCATTTCAGAAAGTGAACACAAGCAAGCATGTCTTGACTCTGTCTTTCAAGGTCACGCGCGGTTGCGTGATGTTGATGCATGAAAACGGCGTTTGCCGCGAGAGT
The DNA here is from genome assembly GCF_019059575.1 of Amphibalanus amphitrite. Taxonomy (NCBI): domain Eukaryota; kingdom Metazoa; phylum Arthropoda; class Thecostraca; order Balanomorpha; family Balanidae; genus Amphibalanus; species Amphibalanus amphitrite. The sequence goes on along the minus strand of NW_024881500.1, from coordinate 2,309,122 downwards.
TATGAATGGCCCACTCCAATTTTTTCACAGATGGTTAGGAACATTGTGACGGACATCATATGTAAAAATTACCCGAATCGAAGGTGACGTGTTTTTTGCTATTTAAATTTTTATGTTTTAATTCAAGGTCAAATGCATTTCAAGGTCACTTCAATTTAATTTTATAATTAAAAATCAAAGCCTTATCAATTGCCTACAAGACCCTGTTAATATCATTTTGATACCAGAAAAGGAACCAGAGTTATAGACATTTAAAAAATTGATGTGTGGCATTTTTGGCTATATTCGATGACCTATATCTCAGCGATACTTTATCAAATTTCGAAAATATTATACGTAACTCAGTTTTGAACCATGCCCAGTCTGCCTACAAATTTTCAGAAAAATCGAAGGGGATGACGGATTTCGGTGTTTGATTTGACGTGGAATGCCCCTATCGGCTCTCCATGACTTTGCGAATTTTAATTCATGATTTATCGCCCATCAGCATTCATACATCTTTGACACAGCACACTTGTGACCCGATGACAGCTCGCGGGCCATGGCACAGGTGTTCGTTTTTATGAACACGTTTTTATCAGAATAGACGTCAAGCTGCTTGCGCTTCAACAGCTCACATTCTTCATGCTGGCACTCTGTGACGGAGGAGCAGCCAGTCGCCAGTGCTCCGCTAGGGATGCCGTCAGCTGAAGGAGAAATAAATCGCAGTGAACACCGTCACGGTGTCCCTCAGCCCCCCTCACCCCCATCCCTGACGTATCTCTGGCCGACGTCACATCCGCTGCCATCCTCGCTTTTAGCTGGCTGACGGCCACATCCTAAACCGTTCCACTTCCGCTGGCGTCGTCGATCCTATGCTGGCTGTTGACCACAACCTAAGCCGTTCGTTACATCAGCTGCCTCAGTCCGTGCGCCATCCGCACGTCCTCCGGTGACTGATGTCCTCGGCTCCCAGTGACGTTGTTGTGACGCAGGCTGGCAACTGATGGCAGAACGCCAGGTTACGCTGGCGTCACATTGGTCCTGGCGAGTGGCGTGCGGTCCTGTTCCATTTTAAGAACTGCAATTCGTCGTTGGGTCGTTTCCTGAGACCTACATTTGGCTGCGAGCTGCTAAGCAGCGGCGCAACGTTGGAATGGTATACCACAACATTGGATGTAACGCAAAGATAGGATTATTTAACATTTTCTTGGGCTAAGAATTATTAACAATGAAAAAAATGTAAGAAATAGTTCTTTCAACTGGTCATCATATGCATACATTCGGATCTTGAAAATATTGTGACGGAACGTTTGGTTCTTATTTTGATTGAATATGGTTATTGGAATTATGCTTTGAGGAATGAGCCCTGAATGAGCCTATGATTATTTCAGATTAGATGCCTCTCACCTCGGGTTCATATTTACGCTTGTTTAGGCATACCTATACTGAATATCTGCATATTTTTGTTGCGTTCATTTCCATTGTGATAATTTGACATTTTTCCTCATTATCTCAAGACTTGTACGGAATATAATTAGCCACATAATGAGCATAATGAACATAATGAAGATTACATCATCCTTGTTGGCGACTGACCTGCCATTCATTCCCATCTGACCTCAATTCTGTGCGGTCTCTCGAATCACTTGGTCGGTGTCTATGTGTAAAAATAAACACTCCCTATCGACGCAGTGACATCCGGCGCCTCAGACTGGAGATGGGAGAGACCCACGTCCGGTTTGGGCCCGTGGACTGAAACACATGGCAATACATATCTTATGGACTGTTAAGAAGCGTTAAGATAATGAATTTTATTGGGAAAGAAGGAAAACATTTCGAATTAGTCCTTGTTACTTGTATCACACAGAGGTCTATGGTACCTATCACATTTCCTATCATGCCATTTCTTTCACCTTCGATTTTCGAACACCTTCTCCAGTCTCCACCCTCCGTCGTCGCTCGAGACCCTTCCAGTCTCGGTCCCGCTGCCGTCCCTGTGTGTGTGTATGTGTGTGTGTGTTATCGTCAAGTGCGGCGGCCTCACCAAGGCCAGTACATCGATCTGGCCCACGACGCGGCGGCTGGCCGGCACAAGGCGTTACCCCCATCCCGCCCCGGTCCCCGTCCGTCGCGGCACTCCACCGGCCGAGCTGTCCTGTTTGTGTGCGTGACTCTATTGTAGAGGGCGACCATCGTGTGCGTGACATGTCGATTACCGTGGAGCCGCCAGGGTCTAGGCCAGTGTGGCTAGGGAGGGAGGCGGGGTGGTTGGAGGGTTAGTGAGTGCGGTCAATGCAAACATTGACAAAGGTGGTATATGAAATATGGACAGCCTTATTCGTTTTCTCAAGTACCTACATATGCTAGCTGTATTGACATGCATGTGAATTTTGATTGTTGTGGAATATAATCACAACGGGATTTACATCGATCGCAAATCGTCATGTCCCTTAGCCCGTTCCGGGTTTTAACTAACAAACCATACGCAGCCCCAGCCCCCACTTTATGTAAACCGATCGATAGCCCGGGCAATATTCGCGGATTGCATTGGCTGCTGCCCGAGCTGACCCACTGATCCTGTTACCCTTACCAACCGCTCCACACTGTCACCGGCATCGTCTACTGCGTCACCGTTCTAGCGACTGAGGATGCTAGAGAGCCTGCTGGAGCCACTGATGTATATGTTGCTGTAATGATGACTGTGCTGACCCTGTCGTCCTGTGTTCGGTAGGCTGTACGAGGTGCTGGAGACGCTCTCCAAGATCCACCTGGTGATGGAGCACGCGCCGGGAGGCGAGCTCTTCCACAAGATCACTACCGAGGGCAGGATGTCGGAGCAGCGAGCACGACCTCTGGTGGCCCAGCTGGTGTCGGCGGTACAGCACATGGTGAGCCGCCGGATCTGGACGGAGACCTGAAACGTACGGAGACCTGACCTCACGGCACTTGACCTCACGAAACCTGACCTCACGACATCTGACCTCTCGAAACATAACCTCACGAAACCTGACGTCACGAAAGCTGGCCTCTTCAAAACCTGACATCTTCAAAACCGAGCTCAAAACCCGACCTCTCCCAAAACCTCACCTTTTGCAACTCCTGACATCTTGAAAGTACCTGCATGCATTTGCAAACATTTTCTTACAGTTCTTTGCTTTTTATGGTTAGGTCGTGACGGGGCTATCTTGTTTACATTTAGACGATCGTTTTGTTGATGTTCCATAAGCCTACTAATTTGTCTAACAAAAGATACTGCGAGGTCTTGGATCATGTGTTTAAAAAGAACATATATACAGTTTGATGCTCAAACTGTTACCAACTAACGGAGCGACACCCCTGCCGTTTGTTCGGATTCATTGGAAATTATTCAAAAGCACCATACCATGCATACCTATCACAGTTTAAGTTCACACTCCATAGCTCGCAGCTAGCTATAAGTAACTTGCATTTGATTCATGCGCGCACAGGGTATGAACACTGAACAGGGCTTGCTATTGTTATCGTTTATTCTTTCGAACTTTTCCTATACATTATCTGAGAACCATTAGGCAAGAGTTTTTATTCTTCATATTCTCAATCAACCAATCTAATTAAACTAAATTCATGTACTAACGCATTACTTTATGAAAATACTTGTCCTACTTCATTGGTTGAAAGGCGTGGTACTACAGTGAGCGAGTTAAATACTGCTGACATATGGCTGTTCCTGGATTGAAGTCCTTAATGTAACATCGATTCATTAACATTTGATGCCGACCCTACCACTGCCCAGTTCTCGAAACTGCATCGGTACCATTAATAAATGAAAACCGGCGTCGCAAAACTACGTCTGTTGCCTCAGGCCGCTCCGCTTTCCGGCCATCACCTGGTATACCGCGACCCGCGTGCTGAAATCGATAGGAGAACCACAAAACAGTTGCAGCTGCTGTTCAGCCTTTGATGCAAAAAATCAGTGTCGCAATAACATGTCAACCGACTGCTGGTGGGGCGTTCTACTTGCTTAACTGCCGCTCACCTTTCCTGCCAGCAATCTGACTATCTTATTGCTGTTGCAGCACAACAACAACATGATCCACCGCGACATCAAGGCCGAGAACGTCTTCTTCTCGCGTCCGGACGTCGTCAAGCTGGGCGACTTCGGCTTCAGCACGTTGGTCAACGCGCCCGAGCAGCACCTGACCACCTTCTGCGGCTCGCCGCCCTACGCCGCGCCCGAGCTCTTCCGCGACGACTACTACACGGGAGCCGCCGTCGACGCCTGGGCTCTCGGCATCCTCGTGCACTTCATGGTGGCCGGCGCCATGCCGTTCCGGGCGACGACCGTGACGGCGCTGAAGCGTCAGATCCTCTCTGGGGCGTTTCCGGAGCCGGAGGGGGTGAGCGCGCAGTGTCTGTCGCTGATCCGGGGACTGCTGCGGCTGCAGCCGGCCGAGCGCTGGACGCTCCGGGAGGTGGCTGACTGTCCGTGGCTGGCGGGCCAGACGCTGCCCTCGCCCAGCCGGCCGTTCTCTCTCACTGCCGCCGTACCGGGGAGGACGGTCGAGGATATGGATAAGCTAGAGACCGCCACTCGCGCGCGGCTCGTGAAGCTCGGCCTGGACGCGGACGCGCTGGAGGCGCACTGGGAGCGGGGCGGCCGGAGTCCCGTGACGGGCATCTATCGCATCACCATGCACCGGATGATGCGCGCGGAGGATGGGGAGGTGAACGAGACGGACTCGCCGCGCAGGAGAGTCGGGACTCCGACCGACTCGCGCCCGGACTCGAGGGACTCGCGGTCCGTGTCTCCCGGCGTGGTCTCCGTGAAAAATGATAAGTCAAAGGCGTGCACGATTCTGTGATAAGACGTGATGAGCACTGAGCGAGTCAGAGCCGATGCGTAGTGTTGTTATCGGCTGAACTATTTTCGAATGTGCGTTGTTAGGTGTGAGACTGAGAACTATTTTTTGATTGCGTATTGTTAGACGTGTGAAGCCCGCCGATCCGCTCTCCATTGGGTCTCAATTGCGCGAAACCACTCGCCTGTGAGAAGGCAATCTTGTTTTTGCGTTGTGATAAGGAGGTTGTTATGGGGCTGTATGCCAGCATCCATGACTGATGGGCTCACGTATTGAAGTTCATTCGGCTGTATTTGAGCATTGAGTACTGAGTGTTGTGTGCAGAGTGCGGGGTTTATTTGGAATCCTGATTTTCCACTCCAACCTGAGCTCTGCAACCTGAGATTTGGAAGCATAGTTTTACAAAACTTCGGTGCGAAAAAGTATTGCCAAATGCGGCTGAATTATTTTCTGCCAGGCGACATTAACCCATGACAATTGCTGTGTTTAGAAAAGCTATTTGAAAGTCACATGGTCGTCAAACGAACCTTTCATTAATAATGGGAGGATTGAACAAGATCTTTAACACGCTATGCCGTTTGGTGAGACATTTTCCCTTTTGAATATCGTCAATAAACCTAGATGCAATAGGTATAATAGTTCAGGCTTCATTAGGCGAGATAAATTATCCCAGCAAATACTATTATCACTATCAGCACTATACGTTACATCATCACCATCATTAAGGCTATTGGTATATTTAAGCAAATGACACAATAAGCAAGATGATACTGCATTTCTCGAGCTCCTTCAGTAATGATATCGACGTAACTTCTAGAACTTCAGTTACTTCTAGAAATTAAGAAAGCCCGCCATACGTCTTTTTTGAAAATATTATTCCGTTGAATCTGTCTCTAGCCTGCCTAATCGTAGCCCATTTCTTCTGGGTGGCGTATGTTCTGCATTCACAATGCTATGCAGCAATGAATTAAACTTATTTTCTTATCAGTATTGAATCATTCAGACTGATTCATAAAGTGATATTCCGAGCACTGTAAAAGAAGGCACCTTGTTCTGCACTTATGCTAATTGACTCGAATTTGAATTGTGATCCTATTGGCTTTGGATAAGTAGAGTGTACTCGCTATGGGGACTACCGTAGATCTGGTCCACGAAAGTTGCTTTAACGGTATGGACTTGTATTTCGATTCATATGAATCATTTACAAGTTTGAAGAAGGTCTCGATGGTCTCGTGAGCATTGCGTGTTGGATCTGGCGGACTGCGCTCGAGTGATATGCATTGTTTAGCCCGCGGATGATCGACATTCGACGCTGGTGTGCGTGTGTATGTGAAAGGTGCGAAACTATGCTCCGTTACGTGCAATACAATACCTGACCTCAGTGAGAAGATGGAACAGTTGTTGAGCTGGTTCTGGGTTGAGACAACAAGTCACAAATGTGCGAAAAAAGAGCAAAAGAGAAAAAAGTCCCCTGTCAGACGATTTCACAGTCGGTAGGCAACGCCACAGGGCTGTCGGTCGCACAAAAGCAGAAGAAGCCTTGGTTCAGCGGCACCAGTGCTGACTCCAGTGAAACAGACCCAGTTCTTTGCACCTGACAATCGTGCAGTGAGGCACACCCTAACGAGCCTGAGTCACAAGCACAGGTGATGTGCGGCTGGCAGTAACCAGCAGTGGTTGGTTCGGAGCGGCACCAAACACATGTGACCTGTGACCTGTAATTGGCGCATAAAATCGTTCAGTTTCGGGACTGTCCGCTCTGCTCCCCAATGCTGCACTCGGCTGGCTCCGAGGTAAGAAACACTAACCACCGGATAGGTTTTAGCTGTGAGCGGAACCACTTACACAGCAAAGGTGAGCTAATTTTGCACTAGAATCCCCTCGGCTCCACCGACATAAGGCTTCAGGAAGCCGTATCTGACGAGTGAGTACCTCTGAGAGTAAGCACGCCGCGTATAGGGCATCCCTTGCGTAACACCACTTTGAAGGCCGTCTGTTTCGTCGTCACTTTTTCGTGAGTTGTGCAAGGACCCACCAAATACATAAGGAAGCCCTAGACTTGCCTTTGTTTGGCTCACTTGCACGGGAGCAGCTTCCGTCCTTGTCAATAAATTCTAAGGGTTAAGTGTAGGATGGCTTTCAACGAAGGTTGCTGCTAAACATAAAACATAATAAAAACAAGCAGTTGCAGCATGCTGGTCAAGTGAAGAAGGAACTATGCATATCATTTTTCTTCCCAGTTTTTTCAGACTCACGTTACACAATCAACCTGTTCACAAGACGGTCACATATCACACACGACTGAACACCAGCACCTAACCATACACTGTAAAAAATATTGACTAGCCCCTCGTCAAATGATTCTCAACGCTAAATGTCGGGGGTACAGACTAGTTTTGCATCCTACTTTTGACACACGCTGCGAGCCCCTGGCTTGTTTTGTGTTCGTCAGATGACAGTTACCAGGTGTCGGTTAGTTTTTACCACGTCCCAAAAATAGCTGGAGCGTTTCTGCCTTGTTTTGGAAGCAGGTCCTCGTTAATGCTGTGTGTGATAACAAAGTACCTAGTGACAATAATAACGAAAAACAATGTCAAAACGAGGGCGGCTTGTTTAGTGACGATGTTCAAAAGAAGCATCGTCTTGTTCCTACTTAACGAATGAAGCTCAAACTAGGTCAAAACTAACGTATTGCTATACATTTGAACCCCACGACGAACCCCCCAACTAGGCCCTAATCAACCCATAGTCAGATGACCAGCATATCCTACGCCGCCCAATCCAGTCATCGAATTTGCCAGCGAATTCGTTTGAAGACCATCATATTCTTAAATATCGGTGGTCTTCAAACGAAATCCCTTACCGGTTTGATGACGAATTCATCCGGCCCATTGCAAAAACGCTCAAGATAAAATGAAAGTGTATTTCTGAAATAATGTGCTTTCTTGCAATGCACCTTTCGTATATCAAGCGAACCTTTCACTTCCAGCGCCCGTTTACAGTTATCAATCGAATCAGAAGCATGCACATATCGATAGATCTGAACCTAAGAACACAGAAGACATTTTGTAGAGTACCTGTCTGAGCCTATGCAGTGGAGCCCGTGAGCCGCCCAACCGCAGCTGCCTCATGAACTTGATGATAGGCCTGAACCTCAGATTGGCCAGAGCTTGGCCGTCAATAACCAGCTTATTTATATCCACAGTTGTAGTGACTTAGGGTTTGGAATTTGCCAAACCTCTAGTTTTGATTACCAAAAGAAGTTTTGTACTTCTTGCACTTGCCTTTTCTTCATAACTTTGGCGGAAATCGTCGTAGTGAAAGTTCAGTGTTCCGTTAGCTGTCGGTTCTTGAGAGAGTTGGCCAGGCCGGACACCGAGGGCGGCTCCACAACTTTTGAAAAATTAAACCTAAGTCCTATTGCACTGCATGGAGAGCAATTCATTTAAAATCGCTCTTGTTCCCCCCCCCCCCCCGACAACTTTGCAAACGTCTCTGCGCGATTTAGTTGAGAATAATGGCTTATGGCAAGTTATTGAATCAGAACGTCGATCACTGCAGGTCATATATCGGCAAGTGATTCTTCATAACTAGATACTGCACAAATGGAAACCATACAGGTTTGCCCAGTGATAAACACTCGCACTTCACAGACGCACGCACCCCCGACCGAACGCGACACGGCACACGGCGCAACGGGCGGAACTGGCGCCGGGAAGCCGGGAACGCATTAAGTGAAGGATTCACAGGTGCGCAACTTTATTGCGAACAATAAAAACCTACCGCAAACGATTAAAAAAAAAGTTTTAGGGCAATCGGAAATACAAATGTATTGACTTATAGAAATAAAATTGTCATTCACCTTCCAAATAACCCAACAATTTATTTGCCGTAAAAAGTGTCTGGAAATGGAAAGTTGCAAACATGATTCAGCAAGTAGGGAAACGCAGCAGCTACCTGGCGAATAATCACACACCTATCCGTGCTTCTATCCTCAGGAAACAGAAATCCTTCTCCTCCACACCGCAACCCCCCTCCGGGCTGGACAGGCAACTTTATCTCATGCGGGCTGCTCCTTTGGAGCGGCACCGCTGCTCCCGAGGGAGCGCACCCCGTAGCCGGGTGCAGTGAGTGCCTTGGGGCTGAGTGGCCTGTCCTCTGGACGGGCTCAGCCCCGGCGACTCACTAGGGTGCCTGCCCAGACCAATGTCTCCCCCTAATTCCTATCATCCTTCCGGCTCTGCAATGGTCTTGTCGACCGAAAGGGCCTAACCCAACAAAACAAAAAGAATAATCTCAGGCTGGTTTAGTGACGAGTGCATTGCTACGGCTTGTTCCGCACCCTTCACAGATTACTATGACAAAACTACCCCTAGTATTTTGATCATCCTGAGGCTGGCTTTCACCTAATAATTTGATGAGGGTCTTCCTCGTTTCGGATTGAGGCGAAAACAAACGTCAAACAACCTTGATAGTTAATTCAGCACTTCAAAACAAAGGTACACCTAGGGTATCATTACAATACCGCATCATAACGATCTGGATAGTTCTCAGCCTGTAAGCTAACTAAGCGGTAACTAGTCAAGTGGTAGGTACCGGAAGCATTGACAACCTGGTGACTGTTTCGAGACCCTTGTTTTGACACATAGCTCGTCAATATTTTTTACAGTGTAAATAATCCTTTTCTAACATCAACTGCCAAGTAGCGCTCTGCAGGCATTTCAAGTTGAAATCAATTAATGTTTATCCAAACAGAAAAGAGCCCTTCCTCGAAGCTCAACTAGTGTACTTAGAATGGCAAGCGCTAAGAAGTGTCCATTTCGAGAGCCACGAGCCAGAGTGTATGATTCCGGTGAGGGCTGTGTCCGTTTTCCGAGTACCTAGGTATGAAACCCAAGTGCTAAAGAAGCTGTGTTTGATTTGTTATCAGGTGGAGCATAGCCCTCTGTACACAAAGCTTATTGGCCTATGCATAGACCTCTGTAGCCTGTATACATACCTGTGTATACAGAGGTCTATGGGTATACAAAGGTCTATGGGCGGATATATAATTTCCTACAGCAGACGGACCTCGATCCATGCGACGCTTCGATGCTTAGTGCTGCTCCCCTGCGGACACGTATTGAAGCTCTAGTTCAGATCAATGCCCAAGGCACCCGACCCTGAGAACTAGCAACGATCGTCCGTTCGTCCTTTCTATCGTCAGGACAGGATCAATCCACCCGCACCCTCGTCTACGCTGTCCGGGCTTACGGTAGGTAGTTTGTTTGTCGTTATTGGTTCTTTAACGCCACGGGCTGACGCGGACGGTACAAATCACAGCGCCGGTGGAGGACCAGCTCCAACCACAGTCCTGCAGAGTGACTGTTTCGGTCACTGTTTGGTCTGTCTCACCGTAGTGACACTCTTTCTAACATCATATTTAAAATAGACAAACACTATTCGTTAGAATTGTGTTTGTCTATTTCAAACGTTTTTTAGACATCGTTACTTAACTTGATCTGGTGACCTCAGACCTGACCTTAGATGACCCGGACTTAATAGCTCAAAAACGGTGGTGGCTGACCCCATTCGGCCATTAACTAATTATAACCCCCAGCCTCGCCGGCCTGAGTGCGCCCCTGCCACTCGACCTACCCCGCTAGATGACCTGTCGCCCAGGGGCACACGCGCGCTCCGGGAGCCGCCCAGTCTGTCGGCCGCCGTGGCGCGAGAGGGGTCCGGCTAGTGATGCTGACGGGGCTCTGGTGCAGTGCATGGGATTTGAAGGTGAGACATTCATTTATTATTACGTGATTCCTATGTAAGCTGGGTATATGTTAATTTAGCATGTTAGCTGCGGTTTTCACCTTTACAGGTAGTGTGCCAGCTTTCCTGGACCATATGGAGTTAATGACCCGGATAAGGAGAACCGGATTTTTAGAACTCATCCATATCTTCAAAACTCATGGAAACGTCTTAAATTCTTCAAATTTTGAGTACCCCATTGCGAAATTCGCCCCGACGGGTTGTCGGTCGTACCCCAACCACATTTCAATCCACTATGAACAATAAATGCACACACTAAAATCGCTATTACCGATAGGTTCATCCAATCAAGTTTCGATAAACCCGTTCATCATCATCTCCTGAGGTTTCGAACACGCCTGTTAGGTGGCTTCTGATGCTCGTCGAGGTCGGAATTTCCAAATACGCTGCTCATACTTTGTGGTGCGGTGGCGGTGCGTCGGGACGACGGTGAAAACAGGGCGCCTGGGGCGCCCTGTTTTCAACCAGCAGTTACTTATACGGTGAAAACAGGGCGCCTGGGGCGATTTGATCAAGGTTCGTGAAATTTACACGTGACGTTTAGCATATAGAAGGCCCACGGAGGGGGAGAATCTCCAAATGTCACGTGACTAATATGCCCTCCGGCGCCCTGTTTTCACCGGCGTCCGTGCGTCGGGCCGCGTGCTCTGACTTCGGCCAAGAAAAATGCGTCAGCTGATCATTGTCATTTCTGCCACTTTCGTGTGGTGAAATGGGGTCATAATTTAAGAGACGGCTGTTTCATATCAATTATTTTACATAAAATAATATTTCAAACCATAAATTAATGTTCGACAGCCAAATTAAGGAAACAATACCAATACAGGCTTACAGTTTAAGTTCGACATTGTGTTGTCTACGATTAGACAGCTGATAACTCATTCCCGTACGTCGTAGCTCTATAGGGGCATTCCACGTCAAGTGGGACAAAAAATGACCATTTTGAACCTCACCTCCTCCGATTTTTGCGAAACTTGGTGAAACTACTCATCTATATGTGAAAAGAAAGGAGACATTTTTTTGTCAAGATATGACGTCACGTTTCCGAGATACACGTCATCAAACATTGACTTAGGCAAGGCACATTATCATCTTTAAAGCGTCATAACTATTGAAGCTTTAGACATATCACCACGAGACAAAGTGTGAAATGGAGGGAATAGATCAGGCTTTAATTTGAGGATAACAATATTGACGTTTACTCACCTTGTTTACTCACCTTGTGGGGTTCCTCCACTTCCCAGCCTACAGGACGGGTGCAGGGAGGGAGAAGAGGAACCCGGAAGCACAAGACACGCCAGTTCTTCAATGCTAGAACTAATCCTGGCAGTAACTACATACCAGTATAACGCCTTATGGGGCGACTAACGGAGCGAGCGAGAGGGTGGGCCTTGCACGTGCGAAATTTCGAGGTGGTACCTCCAACTGACTTGTGCACGGCACCCTACTAACCGGTCTCTAGCGATGTGCCAAATTTGAGCACAATCGGCCCAGCCGTTCTCGAGATCTGGAAGCGGCACCCTGCACGTGCGCACGTGCAAAATGGGTCCCAACTGACTTGTGCACGGCACCCTACTACTGTTAACGCCAGACCCCTTGAGACCCTAATTTTTCGCGATTGCTTTTAAATGCGTGAAGGAATTTCAACCAAGCTCAGGACATGGCCGTTTCAAGACAGGCCGAAACTTTTACAATTTAGATATTTTATCGCCATTTCAATATTTCAGGCACTTGTCATTGACTCGTAATGTTAACTGTTTTTCCATCCTGGATAGAGGCTTTCTACGTCATATGACATTAGGCTCCGCCCACGACTGCGGCATTGACCCGTGCCCATCAGCGACCTCTGTACAAACGACACCCCTGCCATCTGTGAAGGACTATGAATTTCGCTGACGCTTCACGTGCTATGAGTCAATTGCAGCAGACGGTCAAGTAAATGTTAGGCTCTTGTTGACTCTTCTATATAGGACCAAGAGGACCATCACTCCTCAACCTACTACTCAGTCGTGCTTCGAACAAACGTTAACCCGCGCCCCGTAGGGCTACCGGCGGACCCTACCACCCGTAGGGGGGGGGGGCCGTTTCGGCCCCCCCCCTAAGATCTCGGAAAGTTACCGGCCGATTTTCAAAATTCAAACGGCGTTCGATAGCCCCACCCGGGAACTACCTTGTGACCAAATTTCATTGACCTAGGTCAAACCGATGACGTCACAGGTCAGGTCAAAGGTCAGATTTTCACCGTTCACAGGCATTTCAAGAAATGTGTTGTGAAATCGAGTTAATTGGTAATTTATTGAAAACCATCGATGGTACATTGTTCGTCAAACACATACTTTGCTATCTGAGGTCACTGATACCAGGTCAGGTCACAGCGAGGTCAGGTCACCGGGGTCACAATATGAAAGTGTCGTGTGATACATGTTTTATGGTCCATTTACATGACAAATGCGATTATGTGGGTTAGGCAGCCTTTGGGGCCAGCCTAGGTCACGTTTTGGTGAAGGTCAGGTCAAGGTCAGGTCAAATAAGGTCAAATTTCAAAGTTGATATTTTTGCATAAAATGGGTATCGATTCGATGCAGCTCGTCACGGGGAGTCTAATGGTGGTCTTTGTTTTGCTCTACGAGGTCTAGAACTGCCAAAAATTGAGTTTGAAAATTTGACGTCATCAATTTTGAACAGTTTTTTCGCTATAACTTGGCCAAAAAACGAGGTATCGATCTGAAATTTGGTATGTAGATAGAAGACGGTAGGTACTATCACATATATTCCGGTTTTTTTGAAACTCAAAAAACTTTTTGGATTTTTTGGCTAATATATCCAAAAAAATGTTTTTTTGATTTTTGGGGTTCAAAACTCAAAAATTTCAAAAATCCGAGATAGCAGTTTTGTAGCCCTGTCAATTCTACACCTTTTATGTCTTGATCATTTTTCTGTATCTTCAAAGCTGTAGGCCTGACAGGTCTTCTCGCGAAGGTCTTTTTTCGGTCGAAAATGACAACATGACGTCATTCTGACGTCATTTGTGGCCAACCTATCATAGCCTCTGGAAAAATTTTTGGTCACAATGTGTAAAATTGATGCCCGGAGGGGTCCTGAAAGTTTGGTGGCGATATCTGAAGCGGTTTAGGAGATATCGACCGAAAAGGACAGGGGGGGGGCCGTTTCGGCCCCCCCCCTACGGGGCGCGGGTTAACGATTCCTAACAAATACGATTTTCGATGTAGGGTATCTGTTTGAAATACGAGCGAGCCGTATGATGTGAAGCTCAGGCAATTAACTTATTATTGCGTTGTTCGATGGTTGCATAGCGATGTACAAATCGGCAGCTACTTGGTGACATCCGACATCCCATTATCGCATTATCTGCAACGCCATAGGCTTTACATACAGGTGAATATTTCATAACCTTATGTCAGTTATATGCCATCTGCCCGTCATTTGCAGCTTATAAAAAAAATATCAGCGAACATATCAGCATTGTAGAAGCAATGCGCATTGAGCATTTATGACTCCTTAGTCATCATGTCGCTCTCTGGGCACTGTCAGCCAAGACGCTACGCACAACTCCGCCGGCTTTCGGCACCGCTCGCCCGTCGCCCGTCCCCGCTCCCCGCCACAGCGAGAGTGACCGCGCGCCGGCCCGAAACCGCCGCAGGCCGAGACCACAAAGGCGGGGCTTAGCTGTGACGTCATAACGTATCACAGACTGACTGGTGATAGCCTCTACACACCGGATGAAAATCTTGCTCGAAATTTAACATTACGAGTCAATGACAAGTGCCTGAAATATTGAAATGGCGATAAAATATCTAAATTGTAAAAGTTTCGGCCTGTCTTGAAACGGCCATGTCCTGAGCTTGGTTGAAATTCCTTCACGCATTTAAAAGTAATCGCGAAAAATTAGGGTCTCAAGGGGTCTGGCGTTAACAGTAACTGGTCCCTAACCGTGTACCGAATTTGAGCGCCATCGGTCCAGCCGTTCTCGAGATCTGGAAACGACCCCTGCACGTGCGCACGTGCAGCAGCACCCCAACCTTAACACATGCAGATGAATCATCTGATGGAGACCTAACTGTGTACCGAGTTTCAATTCAATCGGCCCAACCGTTGTGCCGTTATTGAGGTTGCAATTTTGGGGGTTCTTAAAAAATGTCCAACTTTACCACGCGCCACGTGCGGTGGTTGGCAAGAACGCATGGTGGCCATCACACCGCAGAACTTTTACGTCCAAGTGACATTCAGTAAAGAAGACCGCTTGTCAATCGGATGTCCCGTTCCTAAGATATTAGCTTTTGAAGAGCGTCCCCACGGCCGGCCGGCCGCTCATACTCAGAAATTTCCGTTAATCTAAGGAAAGACTCCGCTCGCTTCGCTCGCTCCGTAATAAAGATTACAAACCGGAAAAGTGTGTCTGCATTGTGTCCATCATCAATTCAGGCTGTGTATCCCAACATACTGTCAATGTAAATGTGTTGTTTTACACAAAATCATACAGCTCGTCAGAAACGGTTTCGACCAGGAGTCGCTTGAAAGTGGAGAGATTTGGGGCCATTACCACTCTCTCAGGGAGGCTGTTCCATAAAAACACCTGGCGGTGTGAAAAACATCTTTTGCGTACGTCTGTTGCTGCCCGAGGAACCTGTAGCTTCAAATTGTGACCTCGAGTGCTGACATTCGGAGATGGTGTAAAGAAATGTTCCGGGACATTGCGGCTTTTTCCGTGGAAAATCTTCCAGTAATGAATCAAGTCTGCCCTACAAAGGCGACCTTTCACCGAGAACATGTTCAATTTTTTCAGCCTCTCTGGGTATGGCAAGTCCCCAAGTCCCTCCACCTGCTTTGTCCACCTTCTTTGAACACGCTCTAGCTTTCTTAAGTCGTCCACATAGCCGGTGTTCCAAAGGCATGACGCGTATTCTATGACAGGTCTTACATGTGTAGTGTACATAGGCGTCGCCAGAGATTTTCGGTTGGGGGGGCAAAATCAACTTTTGCGTTAAATATTGCCTTCCTCCAGTCGTTACTCATTCATTTTACGTATCATTCAACGCGCAATGGTGCGAGGAATACGATGGTGACAAGGTTTTCCTTGTAGCTATGACTTGCCATTTTTTTTTTACAGAAAATTCAAATTCTTAAATTTTTGAACAAAAAAAAAAACGATCGGTAGAATCACAATGGCTGCGCTTACCGACGCACTCTAGAGAGCCCCTGTGCAGACGCTCGTCGCTCATGATCATCACCCAGGAAAAGAGGTTAAAAACGCTCAGTTTAATCGAATCACCTTGCTGAAACCTTCATTCACGCATGCATGCAGACTGAGGTTCTACGTGAAATGCATAGGGCTTATCCCAGCCGCCGATTGAAGCTAAGTTGGGCTTTCGGCGGAGAGTGAATGTCTGAAGTGTGAATCGGAAGTAGGTAATTCATCTTTGCTCCAGTGAGAAGAGGTGTTTTGTTCACACGAGAGTGTGAACAAAATGTTTCTCGTTTTTCGTGTGCAAGGAAGCGCTGCAAACGCGAAGAAAAGATGTTTAACGGAACCAAAATTTCGCACGGCATAGCGGCAAGGGATCCTTTAGCGATAGGCTTGGGACTTCCAGGCCATTTTAGGCCACTCAGGGTCAGTGTGGGCTCTCAGAAGCCTGCTTAGGATCCTGAAGATCGGCGTTGGTCACCCCAAATAGTTACGTGTATGTGGTGCTTTAGGGCTTTCCGAGCCCAATGTGGGACCCTCAGAAGCCAGTTTGGGCAGCGGGCACTAAGAGACCAGGCCCAGGGTGAGCAGGGAGCCCTCAAATAGCAGTGTGAACCCTGGAGGTCTGTGTCGAATCCCTAAGGACCCAACATAGGGACGTAAGAAACATGTGCTGGGACCCTCAGAGGCACACCTGAGTCGTGACCCCTAAACTGCCGGCTTGGGCTCAGCAAAATCTCTCGCCTCAAAAGCTCGGCTGAGCTATCAGAGGCCTAAGGTTCTCATAAATTTTTGAAAGTACCTATCCTCAAAGATCCGTGTGGCCCTTCAGAGGTCTACGCATGTGTAAGGTCCTCAAAGACCCCTGTATGGGCTCTCAGAGAATATGAACACCAGTGGAACTCTCAGAGGCCGGTTTGGGCCCTCTGAAGGCTTCTTAGAGCTCAGTGGAGCTCCTTCGGAGCCTGTGTGAAATGCAAGCAGTCATGAGCCCTGTGGCACTTGAACGGTACTTAAGTCTGTCGCAGACATTTGACGAGAGTTGAAAAAGGCCCGAAGATTTAGTGTCACGCTTTGAACGCAAATTTTGTATCAGCACTTCAAAACTTATGAAAATCAGCTATAAAATGTAATAAAGAACCAACTACCCAGCCAGCAATTCGCTTGGGCTGAACTGTGGCAGGCGTCGGGCAGCTTGGGCTTAGCTTGGGTTTGCCCACTTTGATCAAAACCAATGTATTTTTTACTAGGGCTGAGCTGGGGCATGCCGCAGCTATGCCCACGTGCGGATAGCAGTAGCTCAGCCCGACATCTGCCCGCGCATCCAAAAGAGGCTTAACTTGGGCGGAGCGCGGGCTGATCAAGCTGGCTGTGTCCTTCGGCTAACTGGAGTAAAGCCGGAGCTTAGCCATACTTGTTCGGCTGTTCGCGCATGCGCAGTTCTGCGCCAATCATGTGCAGCGTTTGTGACAGTCTGTGCGCTGTGCGACGAAACGACACACCGGTGTTGGGGCATTTGGTGGTTGATGTTTGGGCGCGTGTGACAGCGCGAAGAAGGGATAGTGCTCACTGCTCTTATCAAGTGGACTGGCATGGAGTTTTACGGTAGGTAAGTGTATTGAATGGTGCGCTTGATCGTATGTAAACGTCATGATTTTGACTGAGTTTGACGCCATCAAACATGAAGCTGAATAGCTGTTCAGCCTGGCGACTTATACCCTCGCTCAGAAAAGCCGCATTGCGTGCCTTTAGGGTGAAATACCAGCACTTCTGAACCAGGAAAATGAAATACAAAACACAAATATTTATCTACTTATCACCGAGCACGCTCATTCTCTGTCCGCGTTGAAAATCAAATGAACATTCTATACGGATCAATGAGAAGTGCTTTTACAGTATTAATGCAACAATAAATTATTTGTCAAGCAAACATGCAATGTAAATTAAACCAATTAATCTCTTTTTCAGGTACGTACCATTAGAGCAAATAGTTCCAAAAGAATGGAATAGTTATGCAAACCAGGACCGGGTGGACGCCGCAGTCGCCCTCGCCAAGTGGTTTAGCGGAAACTGCCTGCTTATAATTAAGTAGGCATGCCTACATATAGGTACGGAAACTGCGCCGAAAGCTGGCCGACCACCTACTGCAGATGTGTGTGTGTGGAGGAGCCAGACGCCTCCAACGGAGTGAAGTTCCTTATAAACGATTGTTTGCTTATTGCTTTATGTCTTATGAGCGATTACTTGCTGTCCTTACTTTATGCTTTCAGTTGAGTGTTAAACCAAGTATTATGAACGGGGAGGGAGGCTAGCGGGCCTTGTGATTGTTTTATAGTTTTGATGGCGTTTTTCATGACTCATGCCATATTACTGCTGCATTTTGCAGTCCACTGTTTCATGTATTTGTGTTTCATTTGACGTGTCTGTAGTCGTTTGAAATATACATTCAATCAAAGTCAACCACTACTTTCCTTTTGCAATGCTCGAGCCTCGATGACCGGTTACCAGAGCATATGAGTGACCGTAACAATTTTAAATATGCATTGAAACCACACAACCTGCTGAAAGTGCATTGGCTGCTCCTTGCTACTTGATCCAGTGTGAAGCAAAAGCAAGATGAAGTCAAGTCGAGACTTGAGAAAACAGGAGCCATCACTCGAGCCGAACCCGAGCAAAGCCACAGCAGTTTGCAATGTATAAACCCCATTCACTTCTATGGCTTAAGTCGGGATAGACAGGGCACACAGAGTGGGCTTGCCGGAGTTCAGCCCGCTCGGGCCCAGAGTAATCTCCATTTTATAAATGGATTCATTGCTCGGGCTTAAATCGGGCTAACGCCAATCGTCGCTCAACTAGGGCTTAACTACTGCTGTCCGGAGCTCGCAGAGCGGGCATACCTCCGGCGGAGCATGGGCTTTAGTCGGCGTATTTGTGTCATACGCCGACTTTAGCCCAAGCCCTAGCCGACTTTAGCCCGACTAGAAATCTCGGGCAATCCGCACTTGAGCCTGCTTGGGCCCGGAGCAAAATTGCTGGCTGGGTAGGAACATGAAATGAATCACAGTATTGACATTTCCGAGTCTGGAGTCGGCGTCTTGACGATGCTGGCGACTGCGAGTCCGACTCTGGCTTGAACGAGTCTGACCTCACAGGCATTCTCAGAAAGGTACCCCCATTTTTCCCGACTCCAAAATCTCATCGGATCTGTATCGATCTCAGGGGGTGCCCGGTCCGAGGTTGGGGGGGGGGGGGGCAAGCTGCCCCGCTTGCCCCCCCCCCGTGGCGACGCTAATGGTAGTGTAGAAGAAAAGCAGAAAGTCAGGACTGCGACAAACAGTTGCCCTAAGGAAGCTCTGGCACAGAGCAGCTGCCTTGTGGGCAACAGATGAAATGTGTTCATGAAACTTTAAGGTGTTGTCGATAATAACTCCAAGGTCTCGGTGGGTTTCACAGGCCGGTAACGGAGCGCCATTCAGGAGGTAACCCGGTTGTGGCGTGTTGTGGCGCTTCCGTGAAAATCTCAGTACCGCACATTTTTCCCCGTTGATGGTCAGGCCCCACGACGTTGATGTTATGCACAGTACATCAATGTCGCGCTGCATTTCGTCCACGCCTGGTAACACAGTCGCAGAGTCTCTGGAGACATGTCTAACGCACGCATATAGCTTAAGATCATCGGCAAATATCTTATAGGTCCCGTTGAGTTTGGATCCAATAAAGTTAATATATATCAAAAATAACAAAGGGCCCAGCACGGATCCCTGCGGAACGCCACTGAGTACTTGCCTCTCGCTGCTGGTTATCCCTTTCACACACACGCGCATCGTTCTCCCGACGAGAAACGAGCCAATCCAGTCTAATAATTTGCCGTCAATCCCAATGCTTTGTAGTTTCTTTAGCAGTATTTCATGGCATACAACATCGAAGGCCTTACTATAGTCGAACAGGATTACATCGACCACCTCCCCGCTATCCATGCAGTGCGCAACATGATCATAAACAAGTAGCAACTGTTCCATGGTTGATCGTCCTGGTCGAAAACCGAACTGGTGGTGGGACAAAATGGAGTTCGCTTCCAGGTACTCTCGCAAGCATTTAACAACAATCTTTTCCATGATCTTGCACGGTACCGATGTAATGCTGACCGGTCGATAATTTAGGGGTTCGTAGCGAGTACCTTTTTTAAATATAGGGACTGCCAAGGACTGCTTCCAAAGTGCAGGAATCCTTCCCTCTCGCAATGATCGGGAAAATATCACATGCAGGGGATATGAAAGCTCATGGGCACACATCTTAAGAACCATGGGATGGATATTGTCTGGGCCTGCTGCAGTATTTACATCAGTGAAATTCAAAAGTGCTTTAACTTCCCCTACAGTGACGTAATTAACTAATTAGTGTACTTAATTAAAGTTCAAAAAATAAATTTTGATTTTCTGAAAGATGGGTACCCTTCGATTTTGCTGATTTTTACATATCTTATTCTCCTATACATTAGCTACATCATATAAAAAAATCGAGAATGGGCCGACGTCTACGTAACTGTCTTTTGGACTTCGTAATGTCTGGCACTCGCGTGTTTCGTTTTAGCAACCAAGGAGAGGCGCTACCCGAAGATGATTCTTTCTACCCCAAACCAAAGCAAACCTAACCTGACCCGGCGTGACCTGACCTAATCTAACACGCGTAAATATATACAGCCCTCACGGCAGTTGCCGACTGGCCAAATGCTACTTAGATACGAACATTAGCCCTCACGACATTTGCCGGCTGGCCAGATGCTACGTAAAAATCGAATGCGTGTTAAAACACTTGAGGCTGACCGGCTGCGAGGCAGCGACCTTTATATTATGAGGTGGGTACACTCGGCACACTAACTACTAAGCCATGAAGATAGGTGGTCATCGTTGAGATGTAAGCCAGTTTTTTTTTTTTAATGATGCCATTGGGCATTCTCCGGGCAGCGCCTCTCTTTGGTTGCAAAAAAGAAATACGCCTGACTCTCCCAGCGTATAGGGGAGAAAGGCCCGGTTTAGCAAAAAAAGGTATTTTAAAAAACGGAATTTGAGTTGTAAGTGGGCGGTGGGGAACTTTATCGTGTGCCAATTTCATGGCCCTAGATCAATATCTTCAAGATCAAATGAGGTTAAACGTGATCAAATTTGCTATAGTGACTATTTTGCGTTTATACGCCCATAGCTCTAAGAGTTACTTTTTTTCCTATTTCTTCCTTTATACGACATTTGTAATGTTATGAGAATTTCTAGTTAATCTAACCATAAATTTGGTAGTTAGTGGCCTGATAAAAGTAAGATGTCGCCGGCAGAGGCGGGGATCGGCCGACGCGGGAAACGTTTCAGTCAAAGATTGTGTTTGCACCCTAATAATTCAATTTTTACCAGTTGATTTTCGATATTCATTTGGTTGGCCATTAGATTGCGTGTACATTTTTAAGCCTTCACACAAAATTTGATACGAATCAATCATAATCAGCTCAGCGGTAAGAAGCGCAGTGCAAAGATGGAACAGTCCCGTGCCGGCACAGTCTACCATTCAGGCGGCAACGGCTGGCGCCGGCCGCCGCGCCGCTCCGGCAAGATGTTTGACTTTACACCGCTATTACTAGAAAAGTTGAGGACCGATTTACCTATTTCTTACACGGGAGGATTTGCAATTCAATTCTGGACAGATACTGAAATTTTGACGTTAATATAATAATTGTATCGTGAGTTATTGGCGAAAAACAGGTGGGGTTGGCGAAATCCGCCCCTTCCATCGGCCGTACTACGTTGCACTACTTGTTGCTATATCATCCAACGGTGCGAGCGACTTTAGCGAGTGTCATTTGAGCGAACGTCATTTGAGCGAACCATTTTCAGCGAATGGCAATTCAGCGATTATCAAGTTCATCGATTATCAAATATAGCGATTATCAATTTTAGCGAAAGCTATGTTTCAGCGACATATATTTCGTCGACTACAATTTGAGCGACTGTCAGTTCAGCGAAACATTTCATCGTCCTGTAACGGTGGATTTTTTTCTTTTGCGAGCGTATGCGTACGAATGTTTCCGGAATCTCTCATGGTTATCCGGTACTGGATGGCGGATGTCGCGAGTTCAAAGGTCAGGCATTTACTTGAGCTCCAATTTTAATGCTACATTTGTCAAAAATTCCAACGGTTCAATTTCACCCCCCCCCCCCTAACCCACCCTGCTCTTTGTCAATAATGGTGGCCAAACGTTTGTTCAGAGATCAATATTGCTTGTGCTTTTTTTCGCGAAATTGCCCCGCTTGAAGTTGGATCAGTTCCCCATGTTGTAAAATTTGTTATTGCCCCAAGCACCGTACGAATTTCCAGATATTTGGGTGAGGTCCCTGAAACATAGACTGGATTCCCCTGTGCCATCTCTCTATAGTTCGTTTTTCTTAAGTTCGACCCTCACTGTAATCGTCTCTTTGAACATAGCACGAGAATTGCTAGCTGAATTACTTAGAAAACTGGCTGGCGCACATTGATTTTACAGACGATTAATTTTACTGAAAATTATTTCTTCCTGGCTCTTATTTCCCAGACTCCTAGCTCGTAGTCGCCTTTATATACAACCCCACAGAGATAGACATCTTGTCAGAAATTATAACTGAACTGATCAATAGATCGTACGGCGTTTAACAGAACGGTATATCATCGGTTTTTAAAACTTATTTGGAAAATATTATTCATGTCTGCAGTACAATGTGCGCTAACCAGTTTTCTTAGTAATTCAGCTAGCAATTCTCGTGCTATGTTCAAAAAGATGTTTACAGTGAGGGTCGAATTTAGAAAAAACGAACTATAGTTTGTTATTGATCCTTGGCATTCCTTCCGTCGCCCTATCTCTCACGTTCCACATTTTCAATTCAAATTTTGCCCGCCTCCTTCCCCTCCCATGCACCCCTTGTTTGTCATCCGATGTACATATGTTTCTTTCTACAATTCAAATGATACGTAAAGAGGTGCAATAATTTCCGAAAAGTAGCAAATGATTGACTTTCGTCGCGTCCGGTTATTCGCTGTAACTGCATCGCTCAACTGGTCTCCCACTGACCACCATATGTTCGCTCAATCTGGTTTCGCTGATTCTGGTCCTCGCTAAAGTTGATAATCGCTGTGATTGAATTCGCCGACTTGGCAATCGCTGAAAAAGCCAATCGCTTAAATTGATAATCGCTGAAAATGTTTCGCTCAAATGTCGTTTGCTGAAATGACGTTCGCTCAGGTGTCGCAGAACCATCATCCAAAGTTATCGTTGGCCCACTCTAATTTTCTCAGCACGTGTGCGTTACGTGTAGTGGAACACAATATCTAAATTTGAGCAAAATCGAAGGGTACCCATTTTTCACAAATTAGATTTTAAGAAATTAAATCAAAATAAAATAAATTCAAAATCACAAAAAGTGTAAAAATTGCCAAATTTAACTAGCATAACTCCTTATGTACACGGTTCAGTTTGTTTGAAATTAATGGCTTCAAAAATGTTGAAGCTATTAGAGCACTTCACGGATAGGCTTTTTAGGATCCGGCCCGGCCCATATCCGGCAAGTCATATCCAGATCCGCCCATTATCCGCCTTTCTTTGAATATCAGAATCCGGCCCACCCATGGCCCGTATATTTGCAGCCAAACTTCCAAAAAATATCCGTAATGATCCGTTTCACCAATAACTGGTTTCACCCAAAACTGGACTAACAAATTCAATCTAAGGGACCAGACAGCCATACATCTCATCATAGACCATCATGGTTCCAAAAACCATGCATACATTGCATAAATTATCCACTTGAAGACAAGTCTTGTGACAAGTGAGTGTCATAAAATGATGCCTATTACTTTAATCAAACCTCTGCTGCCGCTTAACACATTAGGTTGATTTTTAACTTCAATGTTGAATGTTAAAATTTTGATCCGTTTTGATCCGGGTTCAACCTTCAATTCCCAAATCCGGCCCGCCCATATCCGTTCTTTTTTAACAAATTTAGAATCCAATCCTATCCGGTCCGCGGATTTATCCGTGGATAACGGATTTATCCGGCCCATGAAGTTCTCTAGAAGCTATAGATCTTTCAAGATTGCAATACACGTCCAGTTCTGCTAAAAAAGCAGAAGTTAAGCGGCTTGTATCTCTGTAGCCCGAGGGCATATGACAAAATCCTTTCACCCTCAGAGGTTTCAACCAATAGCCAATAAGTATACCAAGTTTGAACAAAATCGCAGAGGTGGCCGATTTTGGCTGTCCCGGTTGACATGGAATGCCCCTATAATGACCTTTGCTTGTTGTCACATGTGCGCCGCATTCGCGATTGTTGCCGACGCCTGTTTGCAGGTCAGCCCACTACAGTTGTTAAACATATCGAAAAACCGATAAACTTTTAGGCGAAAAAAGCAGAAGCTTCTTATCCTAGGAAAAATAAAATAGGAAATCTTTGAAAGGTGGCACACTACCTTTAAGTTCCTCTTTAGCGATTACATATTTTTGTTATTGATACATGGCAACTGGCAATAGTGAACCGCTCGTGTTCCAATCCTTTTTCAATTTGCCTCAGGATCGGCAACATATTTAGCGACAGTTATTGGGATGGGCCATATAACAAAAGAATAGTACTGTGTGGGGTAAGGGCAATAAAGAAAATGTTTCCCTACGTGACGCCACTGTAGCCCTTGAAAGAAGGCTTCAACAAGCATTATTGCCCTCGGCTACACTTCTGGCAATCAACCATGTTTCAGTCTTGACCCTCGGGCTTCAGTGACTTTACATCAGGCAATATTTTTTAATATTGCTCGCAACCACATACAGCATTCGTGTATTAGAGTGGTGCTTATTATTCTGCATGTGTTTTATTGTGCGCGTGGCTGGGGTAAAATCTTGACATGAAAACATCTCACTGTATAGGTACAAATGACTCGTACATACAGGGATGTTCACGAAAAACTAACACATTTTATTTCCGAATTACGAGAAAACACTTGCCCTCAGAACGGTGATCATGCTATGGGCAAATAGAGTGGACTTCTAAGTTTGTATTGACATATTTTGGGATCATGTCATTTTCGTTTCTAAGAAGTTACAGCGTATTTTGCAGATGACGAGTTTTTGGAGCAGTGCACCAAGGCAGTGCACGACTCAGCCCGAAACAGGAAATTATTCCCCGTTTTTGGGCACGTGCCTGGAGAATTGCAACACCTCTCACTGCACTCGTCGGGAGGTTTGATGTCCTTTGGGCCGCTGCTACAGATCATGTCACTCACGTGACCCCACAGGAATAGTCCACGGAGTTGAGGTAGAGCGAAATGGCCGGCTATGGGTGAGAGGTGATGCGCGAGACAAGTGCCCCCTCCCCCCTGTTCTCGTGTGAGACCGATGATCGCCGTTACTGTACGTAGGGTGGCCCTGACGTGCCAGAACCACCAAATGGTGTAGACGTCGACCCATTTCCGCTACAGTAGCTAACAGAAGCTGTTAAAAGATGGCACGGTACCACTCTACAGTGACTGTCAGCATGCGGCCATGGTTTCTGACATCAGCACTTCCAAGTCTGCCAATTTTGGCATTCCTTAGGAATTTGCCCACAATATGCCAATAGTATAAAACATAATCCATCCAAACATTAATATGTCAAATTTTAGACGAATTCGTAGACTGGTTCAGTCGTGGTGGCAGATGGCAGCCGCGAGAGCTTCATTGTTTTTCCGTTAAGTTTTGTCGCCAAGTCAAATTTCCCCATTTTAACGCTTTCTTATTTATTTGGAAGCTCATGTGATGCTAACTAAAGGAGCTATGCAGATACAAAACTTTTTTCAACAGGCTTTCGAATGGCATGCAAGTCAAGTCTCCGTGAGCTCTCACATGCTCACAAAGTCGTTTTAAAATGTGTCAGTTTTTCGTGAACATCCCTGTATATAGCTCATAGTGTATGGTGATTTGTATGCCGTGCCTATTCACATGCTTGCTTCTTTACTCTTTATTCTTTATAAATCTGAAATGTGCACGATCGTTAACAAAAATCAGGGCAATGAGGCGTAAAAAAGTTAATGAATAACTTTTCTTATTTAGAGAAGTTGTGCTACAAAAAGCGCATCGGATATATTGGATGTAAGCGTGCTCATGAGCATAATTATAATAAGTAAAAGCAAAATAAAGGATCTGATTGAATTTCTAACGCCAGAGTAATCCTGAATGCCCCTGACAATTTTTGTCGCATTCAGATCTTGACCTTTCCCAGCCGAGGCATCGCATCGAGTGGTGCCATCCCCTGACGTTTTTTTTTTTCACGGTGGCTCAAAAAGCGGGGGGACAACTGAAAATTAGCATGTCCTATTTTTCATTCGAGACGGATAAGCAATTTCAGGTCAGGTAAGGTCACTGACCTATCACCTATGACTTCATGAGTGAGCCCCTACACTGTCCTAAAATACTGCTACTTTGCAACGCCATCAGTGCCAGCGAACCCCTTTGCATGAAGATGAAACTACAGGATTTAATAAATATTAACCTCCAGATAGCTATGGTGACTCCAGTAAATATTAACCTCCAGAGTCACCACAGCTATAGCTGTTTTTTGTCACAATGGTCACCTGAGGTCAGGACAGTGAAAGTTATGAGGTCAGTGAAAGCTATCAAATTTTTTATTTTGGAGCCAAAAGCAATTAGCACTATCTCAATCACATAAAATCGTGATTCCATGCACTCCATGGCCCCTGCAATTTTCACTGTTTCACTTTTGCGTTGACAATGAATGACTCATTTTTCGCCAATAATTCCCGATCAAATTGAGCTAGCGAGTCAAGAAAGTCACTAATCGAATATAAAATGCCTCCGGAATAGAGTGCTATGTAGCATGAAATCGTCCGGCCTAAAAAGTAATGACAGTACTGTTAAATGCATTCGATAGGAAGTTTATCACTAACATTTTCTCAAATTCCATTTCAGGCCAAGGACCCTACTAGTAAACAACTACTAACATTCTGCAGGTACGAAACGGATCAAACGAATCAAATAGGTTTTTTTCCCACACAACAGCACAACTGCCGCTCAACTATCGGTCGCCTCCCGACCATCCAACCCAATCCGCTTTGGGCTGTTAGTTCTCCCATCAGTCCCTAGGTGGCAGCAGTGGTAGGCGCCTGAAGTTATACTGTGCCGCACTGCCCGCACTTCAGCTTAGTTCATCTAAATGTTCCTAGAGGGCAGCAGTGGTAGGCGCCTGAAGTTATACTGTACCGCTCTACAGCTTAGTTCATCTAAATGTCCCTAGATGGCAGCAGTGGTTGGCGCCTGAAGTTATACTGTGCCGCACTACAGCTTAGTTCATCTAAATGTCCCTAGATGGCAGCAGTGGTTGGCGCCTGAAGTTACACTGTACCGCACTACACCTTAGTTCGTCTAAATGTCCCTAGATGGCAGCAGCGGTAGGCGCCTGAAGTTATACTGTACCGCACTACAACTTAGTTCACCTAAATGTCCCTAGATGGCAGCAGACAGCAGTGGTAGGCGCCTAAAGTTAACTGTCGCAAGGCTAAAAGCGCCTGTCGTCCGCGCAATATGCATAGTTACGTGGCGCGACATTTGGGACGGGTTCTTCTCTTTTTTCTTTTGCTTATTAAATGATAATGATCAGTAAATAGTTCATGCACCTGATAGTTTACTTTTCACTTAGCCCTTAAATTAGTAGCTATCAGGCGTTCTCGTTACAATAATTCTCTTCTCATTTTTTGTTTTACTTCACATATCCGTTCAGTCACGGAGATATTCACATTTTTTTTTGCTGTGTGCGATGCTCATCTTCGTTCCGACTCGGTCTAGCTGTCTCCGTCTTCTGGCCCCGTCTCCCGTCTCAGGTCCCCCGTCTCCCGTCTCCATCTCCCCGCTCCCGTATCCGTCTCCGTCTCCGTCTCCGTCTCCGTCCCCATCTCCGTCCCCATCTCTGTTTCTGTTTCTCTTTCTGTTTCTGTCTCTGTCTCTGTCTGTCTCTTTCTCTGTCTCCCAAAGGACTCAGTTACAGGCTGTCCCTGTCTCATTCTCTTTGCTTCCGTGTGTTGTTTCTCTCCCAGCTTCTGTTTATCTATATGCCTTTGCCTGTGTTTGTATCTTGCTCTTGCGTTTCTTCGTCTTGCCTCGATCTAAGTCGATTTTTGTCTCTACTTGTCTAGTATAGTTCTAGTCTCCATTTCTCTCTCTCTCTCTCTCTCTCTCTCTCTCTCTCTCTCTCTCTCTCTCTCTCCCTCTCCCTCTCCCTCTCTCTCTCTCTCTCTCACTCTACCTTTTACCCTCATCACTGTCACTCTATAACCCTTCCTCCTTCCCTCATTACTCATTCACTCTCATTTTTTTTTCACTAATTTTCTCTCTCCATACATATCTCTCTCTTTTTCTCTCTCGCTCTCATTTTTTTTCTCTCTCTCTCACTCATGTTTCTCTCTCTCTCTCTCTCTCTCTCTCTCTCTCTCTCTCTCTCTCTCTCTCTCTCTCTCTCTCTCTCTCTCTCTCTCTCTCTCTCTCTCTCTCTCTCTCTCTCTGCCTCTTTATCTCTCATCACAATATCTCACAGTGTCTGTCTCTCCGTCCCTCCCTCCCTCCCTCTCTTCCCTCCCTCTCTTTATCATTCATTTGACATAAGCCCTGTTTCACGGCCGCTAGCAACACGCTGCCAGCGCATTTCGCGAGCTGATGTCACAGATAGTGGTATGGTAATGTTGGGGATACGAGTTTGTTGATGTCTCCATGGAAACCCAATTTGACACGTGTGCTGGCAGCGTGTTGGCAACGGCCGTGGAACAGGGTCATGCTGTCTGGCTCCACCATGAACGTGTTGCCAATAGCATTTATCGCCCATCGGTCGACCGTCTGAATCCTGCTCCAGGTGGCGCTTCGGCGGGTCCGTAACGCTGTTCAGATGTCCTCGGTGTAGGCAGTCCGGACCGATGATCTCAGGTCACCAAGGTCACAGATCAGCGGTTGTCGGTTTGATGAAGCTGTAATGTGGAGGGCCTGTGAAAGTAAACCATTAGGGCAATGTAAGGCATTGCATTTGACCCACACAGGAGTAGGGGCATTTTCACTCTCCCTCTTTATTTTCTGAACAGCTGCTTCGAAACATGTAGTGATTGATAAGGGTTACAGGATGAATAAATACATATCTCGAATATTTTCCTTTCGGATGTTCTATCGGCCAGGATAATTTTGCAACCTCCATAACAAGTTGTTCGGAGAAATTAGGCTTTTCTTGGACGGACTTCATTATTCTGAGAAAGTCGTGCGTAACTTCCCCATCTCCCATATTGATGTGCTACGATGGCCACCACTCTGGCGCGGAATAATTTAGGTGTTACGAGGCGCTGACGAGAGCATTTTCTTTCAGAATCGACATGACCGCTACCACGAGCAAGGAGTCGGTGGAACAGCAGCTTGGCAACCTGTCCTCGCCAGCCAGCCCTACAGCAGCTGCCGCAGAAGTCGCTCCTGCGCCGGCTCGTAGTTCTGCAAGTAGCGACCAGGCGGCGCACGACACAGCCAGCGACCATGGGAGTGATGATCCGAGCGTTCTGGGTGCAGATTTTCGTCTCCTTCCACCGGACGGTAATCGACTAGTGACGCGCTGGAGAATGTTGAGCCGAGCTCTCCACATTGACCAGGTTCCGGTGCGACACCTGCTCTCCTTTGGACTGGTCGCCTTGATTGTGATCCAGATCGCCGTCCTGGTGACCAGAGATCGGGGAGGCACTGGAGCAGAGCGCGTCGAGGCCCTTGCCTCTGCCGAAGCTCACGCGAAGCCCCTAACCTGTGAGAAGCCTGGATGTGTGCTGCAGGCCGCCGAAACGATAACATTCATCAATGATTCTGTCGACCCCTGCGAAAACTTCTTCGAGTTCGCGTGTGGCCGCTTCAAAGAGGTGCACCCAAGTCCAACGGGTGCAGAGTTCAACACTGCTGACCTGCTTCGAATGAAAAACCGCCGTCAAGTACTGCGACTTTTGCGGGACGATCAGTACTACAACAGCTCTTCTGCCATCAGTAAGGCGCGTCTCTTCTTCTCCACTTGTATGCGAGCCTATCAGTACAGTCTCAACAATGTACCCGACTTGGTGCACATGCTGCAGCAGTTCGGTGGCCTCGACCTTTTCGGGACGTGGAGCTCCTACTCGTGGAACTTCAATGACGTTCTCATCAACGCCAGTGCAGTGCATTTGCTCGACGCGTTCTTCGAAGCCATCGTCTGGCGACCTGAGCTGAGTGTGGTTGACCTGCATGTACCGGCGAAACTGGATCTCACCCTGAGCATTAGCACTCGACTTCAGGAGCCGCCACTGCCGCGAGTGGACAACCAAACCCGTCATCTGATCGGCGAGGTTCTGAGACAACTAGAGCTGGACACAAAGGACAGAATCCATCCACTGGCTCGTGACTGTAACAACACCTGCATCGAAGAGATGACAGAGGACATCGTAGCCGTGCAAGAGGCTGTTCTGGCCATCACTCCTAAGCGGGGGTTCTTTGCTCTGACGGCGGAACACGCGTACACCCTTGTTACAATGCCTGAGCTGATGGCTATGGTGCCTCAGGTGAAGTGGAGACGTCTGCTAGACGCCATGTTCGGCGTCGGTGTCGTGCCCGATTCGGTGAGCTTCAGGATACCGGGTCGCGCGTACATGGCAGGCGTGAGTCGCATCATCGACGACACCCGCATCAAGCGGCTTCACCACTTTCTCATGTGGCCGGTGATCAGACGCTACCTGGTGGCTCTGGGACCCGTGTACTCGACGCTCGGTGAAGAGCTGGACAGGAGCACTCGAGGCCGAGAGGT
This sequence comes from Amphibalanus amphitrite, assembly GCF_019059575.1. Classification (NCBI taxonomy): domain Eukaryota; kingdom Metazoa; phylum Arthropoda; class Thecostraca; order Balanomorpha; family Balanidae; genus Amphibalanus; species Amphibalanus amphitrite. The sequence continues at coordinate 2,278,454 of NW_024881500.1, read as the reverse complement.
GGTAGATTCAAGGGAAGTGCAGTGTACCAAGCTGTTGGGAAGCCATATGATGCCCGCTCTCCATGGGATCCTCATGGCCTCGCATATCGGAGAAGACAGAGTACAACATGTTCGGGATCATCTCCTGAAACAGGCGCTGGTAGTCTTTGGCGACAACTTTGGCTGGATGACTGACGAGTCGCGGACAGAGTCACTGAAGGTGTTGGAAAAAGTCCACGTGGACTTCGCTTTGGACAATTTAAAGCAGACCCTTAACGGACTCGATGAGTTCTATGCGCCCCTCCAGTTCCGCAAACTAAAGTTCTTCGATAACTTGCGCAATCTGTATGCTTTCAACAAGCCTGGGAAGATCAGTGGTGGGTTCCAAGTCCGGAGGAGAGTGGATGACCTCGGCATGACCTACGACCCGAGATCCACCACGCTGACTGTGCCGTTCGGATCCCTCCAGATTCCGTGGTACCACCCGGACGTCCCGGACTACTTGAACGCGGCCACGCTCGGATCTCTGGTGTACAACACTCTAGCCGACAACTTCGTACTGAGTCCAGTCTCGCCGGATCTGACGTACCTTTGGGACCACGAGACGCAGCAGCGCTTCCGAAAGTTCGCACTTTGCATTGAAACGGCGCTGCGAAACACTTCAACACCGAAAACGGATAGTATACTGACATTATTCGCACATCCCCGCAACATCTCATCAAACTTGTCAGCTGATACTATCGCTGCGATCAGTTGCTTCGTCGCGTACCACAGTTCCTACCGCTTGTTTGACCGTCTCAGAAATCAAGGACAGACATTCATCCTGCCCGGGATGCACCACACCACCCCCGAAAAGGCTTTTTACCTGTCGTTCACACACACGCGCTGCACCAACGGCCTTCCTCTGCTCGTCCTTCCAGCTGACATCTCTGGCAACAGCAGGGTTATCATCATGCCCAAGGAGCCCGAGCTTCTCAATCATCTCTTTCTGAGTGACCCCACCTTTCGCGAGACATACCAGTGCAAAGGTCCAGTGCCGCCCGAACATGCCATGGGCCTATGCTCCCTGTTCTGATGCAGGGCCTACGTGCAGATCTTGTACAGTTTGTTGATAGTTTTTGTGCCAGAATTTAGCTTCTCGAAATTGAAATGACACTGATTCAATATCTTGTCGAATTTGTGCGTTATCGTACTGTGCATTTTGTCTGGTTCCTAATGGATCAGTATTACACTTGTGCAATTTCGACTGTAATCGTGTCGTATGGTACGCGGCTTTGCCATGCAACATGAGCGTTTGATACAAGCCTCTTACGAGAATAGTACCCAGTCGGACAATGTGGGTATGATGAGGGATAATGCCGGTATTCTCTGCTGGTTCTCTGCTTTGCCCATCGTGTGTGATATTGTCGCTAGAAATACATGAAATGAAGGCTCGGGATCAATTGCATTTTATATCGGATCCATGATTTTTGAGCTTTCTGCAAACATCTCACAAACTGATCGGTCTGAAAATCGGTGTAACATAGTACCCACTTCTTGCAGAAGCTGTTGATTATACCTAATATGTCATCACTGACTTATATTGTCATGCATCAGGCCATTTTCCAAATCAGTGGTTTTAAGATCAGGGGCAGCTGCACTCAATGATCCATCTCTGGTATACGAAGAAAGAAAATATCTCGAGGAAGCCACAAAACAAGCATAAGGAATGATGCGTACCTATCATTGGGATAAAAATATTGCATTACGATCACACATAATCTCGTCTCAAAGCATCGTTTAAATGCAAAGCATGTCATCGCTGTAAAAAAAAACGACACATTTTGTGTGATTGAGCGGTGTCATATGTCAGCAATATCTCTATCCGAGCTTACAACCATGTCCCGTTTTCTTGGAAGGAGTTGACCTTACAAGGGTCACGAGAACACGTCATGGTCAGGGGAGGGAGGCCAGCTATCGCGCTCGTCTTCCTGTGCTGTCGGGCCCCCCGTGGTCGCCGCCGCCCGGATGAGTTCTTCCGCTGTGTGTCGCACATTCGCACATGATAGTGGCAGGCGGGCGATGCGCTAGGCTGGACAGCGCTCAGAGAGCCCAGCGCTTTCCAGGGGTGTATGCAACGCTTTCGTGCTGGAGGTAGTGTTGGAGTGTGAGGAGGTAGAGTGAGTGGGGAGGACAGAGCTCAGCTGAGATAGAGCAGTGCGGGTCGAGGGACCGTCGATAAATGTGAATAATCGGAAATAAAGTGGCACAAAATGGCCTGGAGCCGCAGCCCGTCGTTCGAAGAAGGTGAGAAATATCGAGGATCAGATTTAAAACGATGTTGATTAGGTGAGAAATGGTGAAACGATGATAAAGCTCTAGACATTTATGTGTGTGTGTGTTTGATGGGTGAGAAGACAGGAGCTGCTAACACTGGTTATGCCTGTAAGACCTTGCATTGCTACGCTGGAGGGGGGGGGGGGGGCGTAAAACGCCCCTTTATCTGTATTGATATCGCAAAGCCGTAGCTATATAAGGCGGAACCGCATGTCTGCTCTATAATTTCCTTTTTCAACTCTCTGTCATATAAGTGGAAACGTTTTCGACCACTATACACCAATTCTGACTCTGTGATATATTTTTTTTTCCTTTCAACCCTCTCAGCTGTCTTCATGTTATAGCATAAACTTCTAAATTATACCTAGCAACTTATAAAGTTGTAAGTTCAGTCATCAAAACAAGATACCATTTAGGTACCAACTGCCATTTATCACTCCTAGTTATCAAGATTTGCACTCGTCCTGCAAAAGTCAACCATGCATTGCATCACATCAATGCCAACCTGCCTATTGTCATGTTCGTGTGAGCCACAGACGACGCTGCGGGCTCAGCGCGGGTGTGCCTGCTGTACGCCTGTGACGGCGAGCCCTGGGAGCGCCACCTGCGTCGGGTTCTTCAGCACCAGTGTGTCACCAGCGTCACCAGCGGCAGCGCCAGGGACATCACCACGGCCAGCACCACCGGCAGCACCAGATCGAGTCTCGGTAGGCACTCCAGCGGTGGCGCCAGGGGTAGTCCGAGCAGACACCAGAGCGACACCAACAGTGGTGTCAGCACCAGCGGCGTCAGCAGCGGAGGAGCGCGGCTGACGATCTTCAACTGTCGACTGACGCAGGTGGAGCGTGACATCGCCGCCTGCGTCACCCCGAGAATCGCCGAGGCCGAGCTGCAGGTAACACTGGATTCATGCGAGGTGTGGCTGCAGCGCTTAGCCAATCGTTTTATCATGCCTTGCCCAAATCTAAGCGGTACATCAAAATAAACCAGAAAAAGGTGTTCATACGTACCTACATTTAACACAATGTTAATTTGGAGCTAATTTACACCATTTCACCTGAAAATATGTGGATGTGGGCGGCCTGACTTCACAACCTAACTTTACGTATGCTGTAAATCTCATCCATTTTCAGGTAGTGATCGTGAGCCCTGCTTTCCTATCGTTCATCATTGATCGTGAGGTGCACCTGGACCAAGTCCTGGACATGAACCGAACGCTGGCTCTGCTCCTTGGAGTCACCGAACAACAAGTGGTCGCCGAACAGATAGAAGGTAGCTCCGAACCAGCCCGGAGGTGCTTGGTACTTGTAGAAAGTTATTTGAAGATCACTTTCTGCTTTTATTTACGTTTCAATCCCGTACCGAGTTCTTGATGCTCATGTGTTTTATTTTGCCTGCTAATCGTTTTTTTTACGTTTGTAGTGAATACCTGCGATTATTTGCAATCTTAAGGCTTGTATTTTACCGTTAATTTGAACGCTTTAGCACAAAACAATAATATTCAGCAACTCAGCTCAGCCAATATACGCACGAGAACCACACCATACAGTCCATACAGTCTCTCTCGCTGCGCTAATGCACCAATATGCTCCACGACAGGACTCCGGTCATTTCCGATGTGGAGGAAGCTCGCCCTCCGTGACAAGGACCGCCAGTGCATTGCGGAGTTCGTGGCGTTTGTTCACGGCATGCTGGGGGGTTCGGTCAGCTGCCGTCCCGAGGAGGCCGAGAACAGTGACGATGAGGTGCACGAGGAGAGATTCACCGTCTCCACGGCGTACTGCGATGACAGAGTGAGTTAGCGCACACTGTGTGCAATGGCGGCTCTGAAAAATAGCGATATGCTCGCACTTTCATAACAATGAATGGATAATATCTTTGTTATGAGTTTTATGTGTTTATAAGTTTGTGTCTTGTGAGGTATGAAACTGAAAGCAGCTCTTGACAACGTAAATACACATTTTTGCCGAGCAAGAATTCATTGCTACCTTTTGAACACTGCAAGCAGTGCCGTATAGAAAAATTTGCACACAAAATTCCGTTTAATATTTCAGAGTTACCTCATTCTGTATCTGCTAATGAGTGACCCGGTGACCTTGGAAGACGAGAAGCTATCTGTGTGGCTGCGTGGCGTGCTGGATGGCATGCCACAGCAGCAGCTGTACAACGCTTACCTGAAGAACCCCTTCACGGCCTTCATATACGTGCCAGGTAAGCTGCTCAGATGGCACCATATTTATCTTTTCTCCCTAGACATTTTGATGCTGGTGTAAATTGGAAATGAAGCTATGTAAAAATGGAATAGGACCGGGGACGGCCATATATTATCTAGCTAGCTGGGCGTAGCGTATGCCACTGAATTTCATCTTGCTGACCTTTAACCCGCGGATACCTTTCAGCCGGCGAGTTCCCGGACCAGACGAGCGTGGAGCTTGTGCTCGGGGACGACTCCTGGGGTGTACAGCCGGTCCGCTCTCCCCCGCGACTGGAGACATTGGGCACATTCCTCAGCACGCTGACGTCGCCAATCGAGTTCATGTGCCAGGTTCGCCGTCCATGCAACGGTCTTTTAGCTCAAAACTAAGTTCATTATGCAACGACTTCATGACCTACCTCCGTATGCCGTTGTTGTTGTTTGCTCGATTTTATTGAATATTTTCGCATAAATAGACATAAGGCAATCTGGGATCGGTGCAAAAGCTATTTAGCTTATTTCATGGCACCTCTCCCTCACACACTCTAGCTCATTCACACGTCATTCATGACAAGAAAAAAACATCGGGTGCAACACAAATAATGATAAACCGAAGTTTTGTTATCCCGCGCGGGGCTGGGGGGGTAAATTTTACCCCCCTCGCGAATTTTTGCAATATCTCAAAAACGGCGGCGCGCAGCGCCGCCAAACTTTCAGTACCTTTTCTTACATTAATTTGACACGTTCCCTGAAAATTTGAGCGAAATCCGTCGGAAAATTTTTGAGAAATTGACGTTTTAGTGACGTCATGTTCGCCATTTTCGCCTCAAAAACGGCAAAAGTTCAAACGCCGCTAACATCTTCATTTTTAAAGGAATCAAGACGTAACAAAAAAGGATATACGTAATTTTACTTTGTCTATCAAATGGCTATCTCGGTTTTTTGAAAATTTTGGATTTTGGCCCAAATTTTTTCCAAAAAACTGACTTTTTCGGGAAAATAGCTATAAAATCCAAAATTTTGAGTGTATCGAAAAAACCGGAATATATGTCAGAGAAGTGGTCTATGTGCACCTACATACAAAGTTTTAGAAGAATCGGTTCAAAAATGTGGGAGTTATTCAAAATTGTATGACGTCACGACACACAAATTTTTGAAAAATGACTTTTTTGGAAGTTCTAGACCTCGTACGGAAGCAAAAGTAGCACCATTCGATTCGCCGTGAAAAACTGCATCAGATAGACACCTTTTTAGGCCTTAACAACCAACTTCAAAATTTGACCTCACTTGACCTGACCTTGACCTGACCTCGACCTGAAATTCATCCAGAGGTGGTCCATGTCACTTATTGAGTGTGCCTATTGAATTCTATGAGTAAAATGACCCATAAAACATGTGTCGCACATGCCCTTTTCTATATTTTGTTTTTGATGACCTGACCTGACCTGACCTGACCTTGACCTTGACCTCTGAATGATATTGTATGCAACGAATATTGTCTTGGTAGCCTAAGAACACGTTTTGGGCGATCAGTCTCAGTCCATGACTCCATTCTTCGGCAACTACGGTGCAAGGCCGATACTGTAGGAACTTGCAATTTGTACCCTTGACCTGACCTTGAACTTGACCTCAAACTTAAAATTAAGTACATGTTTTTAGTTGTTCGTGATGAGATCTTTCGATTGGCGTTTGAATTTTCCAAATCGGACCATTAGTTCGGGAGATAACAGGGGGGTAAAATTTACCCCAGCCCCGCGCGTTCGGCTGGAGACCCCAGCCCCGCGCGGGTTATACTACTGCACTCTTGTACTTATTCCTATTAAGATAATTCAGAGTATAATCGTCTAAAAACTCTTCAGCTGGTGCTATGACCTATATTCATTGTTTGGTAAGAGGAAACGTTCCTGATGTTTCATCACATTTTGGTTTGCGTACGTTTTAGACTCTTGGTATCGACTCAGCGTCAACGGCAGAGCTGGACTCTGTCTTAGCGGAGAAGTTCGAGGAAAACTGTCCGACAGACATCGGCCAGCTCCGAATATCCAGCGACCTTCAGGGCATCGAGACACGTGAGGATTAGCAAATTATCAATTCAGCTCAAACGTTTTTTTTTCGAAAGGAAGTGCTCTCAATACAAACCGAACATCCCGATCTGCCTGGTAATGAATAAAAGCACAATCGGCATCGAGGCAGAAACCTGTCAGCTTGGAATGATCGGTGCATTTTGACACCCCATTTGACACCCAGGCAGGGCCCCGGACCGTTACCTTACTGAAGTGATTGGTGCATCGTGTGTTTGGACACCATCATGGGCAAATTCAGGCTGAAGCGGGTTCGTTGTTGCGATGATCGGTGTATATTGACACCTAACTAAACTAAATCCTTACTTAGACGACACTGTTACCCCACCGAGACGATTGGTGCACATCGACACCCAAGTCCGTACACTCAGGCGGCGGCGTACCCCGTCGCGACGATTGGTGTACATTGACACCCCAGTGGGTACTCAGGTGGCAGTTCCCCCGTCGCGACGATTAGTGTGCATTGACACCCCAATGGGTACTCAGGCGGCGGCCGGTACCCGACCTTGTTGCACCTGGCGGCGGCCCACGGTCTGTCCCAGCTCGCCAGTCGACTGGTGGATAGTCCCGGCGGCGAGAGGGCCCTCATGACCCGTAACGAGGCCGGGCAGCTGCCGTCAGAGCTGGCAGCTGCAGCCGACCACCAGCAGCTGGCACAGCAGCTGAAATACGCCACGGTCAGTGCACGCATCACCGGGACGCTGTACGTGCGAAGAGCGCATTCACTTGGGATGGGATATTCTGGTCAACGAGGGTAGGGCTGGGCGAGACAACTGGGAGAAAATAAATAAGGACCATACAGTTACAGAGCTCATGGCAAGACCTCGATGTTGACTAAGCTGTCTACTTGACATATAAATGTCACAGTAGTCGTTCATTTTCAGGAACTCAACGGTCTTTCAAAACTCATCCCCAGAGTGAATAGAACCTGGCAAAATGTGCCGAACGACGTCCATCGTAGTCTAGATGGTGAGTGATACTGCAAAAATTTGTGAGGACTTTGGTCATGCTGATTCCTGTAATCCTCTATGTGATGATTGACTTTCAATGCACACATATTCGTTGAGATGCATACTCGTACGATGTAAGATGCTTTGTGTTATCGCCACACAAAGCTCGTCGGGAAACCTAAGAAAAATTTCCAATACATAATTTTTTAGCCAATCATAAGCTGCTGTTTGCTGAAGATAGTCATCCTGACCGGTTTAACAATTTGTCGATGAGTTATTTCATGTATGAGAGACAGAATTGATATTATGTTTATGAATGGACAATCCCGGTAATTGAATTGTAACAAAGCTATTCGGCATTAGACGAATAACTCAAGTAGATCAATTAAATTCTAAAAATGACGATTTGAATGGGATTTCAGAGTGGATGCAGCCTGACATACTCGCCAAAGAAGAGTGGTCAGTGTTTCACCATCCCAGCAGCCCTTCATCACCTCAATATGCTGAGGTTCGCAACGACGCCCTGGCAAAGTGGATCACGCAAGGTTAGTGCGATCCTGCTGGCATATTTAATGATACTATCATACTCCATACTCAACACTCCTTGTTAAAATATTCAAAGTCATTTCACTGCATCTTATGCAATGTGTACTATTGCATCACTCACTTTTGAATCAACTTCCCTCCCGTAACAATTATTTTCCTTTTCAGATTTGGACACAGCGAGAAGTGGATCCTACTTGACCATGCACAAGGAAGGTCTAGGTAATAATCCAACAGTTAGATTTATTTCATTGGAATTGTATGCAGTCAGTAAATATCTTTCGAAGGTGAAATTTCTTGTAGCAAACTTTCACCATCGTATCGTAATTTGTATGTTTGTGTGTAACACTTCTTTTGACTATCATATCGTACTTATTTTTTTGCAATGATGTGGTCGTATAAAATTGTGATTCTGCTACCTTATGTGAACAATATTATGCAACTCATCTTTTGCAGTAACCCAGGGTAACCAATTTGACCGAGAAGATGCAGTAATTCTATAAACTTTCTACATTGCAGAAACTGACCTGGACATCTTGCCAAGTGGGCCGTATCTTTCAATGCATAAAGAAGGTAAAACATGGAGAGAAGGAGAGATCGATAGGTTTTTTATTCTCGCCTGTGTGCGGCGTTTTACAGCTTACCTTCAAGGTCAGGTCAATGACCCAAAAGTCGGGGAAATCTGGACCTGCTAGAGTAGAGTAGATATTTTTTCGGGTTGCTGATCACGAATTTCATGCTAGTTTTGATCACACATGAAGTTTTCACTTGTATTTGGGCTAGGTCAGGTCAGCTCAGGTTAGGTCAATTAACCCTCGCCCGTATGGGGGGGGGGGTCGAACGGACCCCCTCGGTTTTTTCGCGAATAACTCGCGTATAAAGCGGCCGATCGCGACGAAACTTTCAGTGCCCTTGCGCTATTTAATTTAAATGAATTGTTGAGTAATGAATTAAATGAATGTTTTGAATTAATGAATTGGCATAGGTAAAAGTTATGTACCGTGGTTCAGAAAGAGCAAAAAGGAATATCTACCAAATCTACCGATGAACAACAACTTGTATCTTTCGGATTTTTCTTAAAGGTCGCGTGACGTCAGGCGGATCACGTGACCTCACCATTATAAGTCAATGAGAGAAACCTGCTATTTTGGCGCCGGGAACAATCTCAAACTATCTCAAGCACACGAAATCGTGATTTCATGCACTTCTTGCGAGGTCCGATGCTTTGCTTTTACATTGCTGAACTTGCGTGCCTATGACGTCAACCGCATCTATAAGACCCATAAGACCCATTAGAGTTTTTCGTCAATAACTTCCGATCAAATTGAGCTAACGAGTTGGAAAAGCCACCAATGGACTCTGGAAGACCTGCCAAATCGAATGATATGCAATATGCCCCCCCCCCTTTGACTTTTTGTGACCTGTGGGCTCTGACCTGACCTTGACCCGAGATAAACACCTTAAGTTAACCTCAAGTACCCGAACACAAAGCATACCATTCGACACGCCTGAGAGACTGGCAAATGTCACTCACGGCGCTGCGCCCGTTTTTTTGCGAATTGTTATTTATCAAAAACCGAACCCGTACCTTGCCCCACTTGACCTGACCTCAGAGGTTACCGATTGGTCTGAGACCCTAAAATCGGGTATCAGTCGTTGCGTCTTGTAACGGCGCACAGGCGCTCATTTTTTCCGTGACGCTCTAGCTCCATCAGGGGCGAAACGGCCAGGAGGGGGGTTGCACTATCTTCTCTGCCGGCGCGTATGTAAAAAAAACAATGTTAACTCGGTGGGGGTTGACTCTCATTTGTACATACATCAGTGACCCATGGTTAACAAGTTAACGGTGTTTTGCATTGTTTTGCAGAAGTTCATCAAGACCTGTTAACGAGTGGGCCATGCTTTACGATGAACATAGAAGGCAAGTGTTGCGTTAACAGCGAACACGTAGATCCAAAGAAGTGCACTCAATACCGATGACGATCCATTCATTGACTTTGCACCAGATGCCAAAGGGAGGTTCCCATAAAGCTGTGTAATGCTAAAATGGCTAAATTCATTAAAAATACATGCTAAAATTAGCAAAATACATGCAACATACATGCTAATATTAGCAAAATGCATGCAAAAATACATGCTAAAATTAGCAGGAAGCACATTTTCACGTGTTTTATAGCACTCATGAGACCACAGTGAAAAACATCTGACTTGACAACTTGCTGACTGTTTCAGACGTGATCTGCGGGCAGCCGGATGTCCCTCCTCCCCCACCCCCTCGGGTCAAACCGCAGGTCGCTCCGTCCCACCGGAGGGACCTCACGCTGTCGGAGGAGCTCGCCCGGCAGGTGAACCTGCCGAGCAGCGAGCAGCCCTCGGCGAGGACGTCTGGCTCGTCACTGCGCACAGCCTCCTCGGAGGAATCCAGTGCTTACCGCAGCGCCGAGGAGTGTCAGGAGGCCCCGGACGCCGCGAGGCCCATCACAGTGCGGCCGAGAGGGGCGGCGGCGGCACCGGAGCAGCCGGCCAGACAGACGCTGCCTCCCGGTGCATACCGGCTAGTTACCAGTGCGTTTTTAATCTGATACAGCAGACCTTAGGACTAAACAAACGTATACCTACTTGGAAGCGTCGAGCTAACTAATAGGCATCACAATTGTCATAGCCATATAAGCTCACTCTACGACTAACCCTGAGGAGTATCTAGCACAAACGATAACAAAATATTTGAGACAATTTCAAACTCGCAACGAAAAGTACATATGCACAAGATCAGTGGCGGTCTCAGCCAACTTCGCCCTAGTGGGGGGGGGGGGGGCATATGTTACCACCCACCTCTAACTCAAAAACGAAGAGGGCTAGAAAAACGCGGTAAAAAGCAGTCGATAGCTCTCAATGCGTACGTTTGAAAATATTTCAGTCATTTTTCATCTTAGAGCAATATTGGGGTCACTAGAGGCCATCAAAGGTCAAAATTTGCCAAATGTCATAATATTTTTCAGAAAACATGCATTTATCTCAGGAGTTATGATAGCTAGAAAAACGCATGGAAAAACAATCGATAGCTTTTGAACTCTTCTTGCGATAAGGTCATAATCAAAATTGACCTCAGGTTAACGGTTTAGCCTCCAGAGGGCAAAAACTCCAAAATAGCTGTTTTTACGAAAAGTGTTTTTCGACAATAACTTTTGACTAAAAAAAAAGCCACGACATTTCTATTGCCAGAATCGTGTTCCTCTCGCCGAGACGCGTCGAATGAACTATAATTTGACCTTGAAAGGTCAACTTCCAAATTTGACCTCAGGTCAAGGTCATGACTTGACCGGAAAAGGTCATGTTGCACATCAGTCGATGCGTCTCAACAAGACAAACACAAGGAGACCATCCCCACCGTCCTATCTCTTTCCAATCGCGAGTTATTGGCAAAAATCTGTTTGTAGCCTCAAATGACCTCGGATGACCTTTCTAGAGGCTATCAGCAAAAATGACACGTTGGTCATCACGGGTGGTCGAAATCATTGTGATTCTGAATTATTTGGACTGTTCCTATGAGTACACACGGATCTAGAGGCATTTTCATTTTTCTCCATTGACTTGTAATGAAAAGGTCACGCTACTGACCTGACCTTAGGTCACGGATATAAAAAATCCGAGATATACAAATTGTAGGCGCCCATAACATCATGCAATCCACCAAGTTTAAAACCTTTCTGACAAACACTGCAGGCTGGACATGATTGCAAACGTATTTTAGGCTTAGTCAGTTAACTTGACCTGGTGACCTGACCTGACATGACCTGGGGTCAAAAATTTCACACATTGTCCAAAATTGATGTGCAAAAAGGTATGCCAAGCTACGCGCCGCGGTTTTTATTCACACGCAATAAAAAAACGCGACAGGGTGGTAACATATGCCCCCCCCCCCCCCACTGGGGCGAAGGTTAATGAATAGCCGGCTAAATCATGTGGGCTACATTCAGTCCCCGTATAACTGTAATAAGGCCGATAACAAATTTTCTCATGTAATTAAGTACGGTAGCCCGTGGGTCACCGGGCTACCGTAAACTGCTGCTCTCATAAACGTTTACCTCACCTAGTCGTACGCCTTCAGAGCCCAGAGCTGCTGTGTTCGTCTCGCAGGGCGTCCTCGTCAGCTGCGCACGACCGAGGATGACCTGAGAGACCTGCTGGCTGACTACAACAACTGTGTGTACACACGCGACGAGCTGAAGGCGGTCATCGAGTCCTGGACGCACCGCAGCAGCTTCCTGCAGTTCCTCCAGGACGACAGCCGCCCGAAAATGGGAGCCAAAGTCGAGACGAGCGGATTCTTCTCCCGGTTTAAGAGTAAGGTCGCTTTTGAACGCCTTTAGTGGTTACAAGATGTTTCGATGCATAAATGTAGTTGTTTATTGTGGACGTGCCGAATGCGCAAAGAACATTACTGACACATTGGATATCAAACACGCAACCCTGGAGAAACAACATGAAAATTAACCAAATAACTGAATAAGTATTTCGATCCCAAGAACATTTTGAGAAATACCTAACCTAATCAATACCCAACTAATTTGGCCACATAATAGCCGTTTTCACGACGGCCATCTGGTACACATTTGGTGCACATTTGCCATTTGGTGCCGATTAGGCGCAGATTTGATCAAATTAGGTTCAGTGTATCTCTTAGAAGCTATCAGCTAGGGTTGACCTAATTGTTTATATTCTTTCTTTGTCATATTATCAGAGAATATCATCGATTAAAAGACTGAAATAAATTCATAAAATGAAGATATTTGCTGTAAAAGAGATAACCCGCGCCCTGCTGGGGGGGGGGTATTTGAACACCCCCCTTGTGGTTTTTCGCGAATATCTCAAAAACGGCGGCGCGGAGCGCCGCCGTTTTTGTGATGTATAAAAAAACGGATGTGTTTTTTTTATACATCAATTCTACACATGTTGTGAAAATTTCAGACCAAGGTCATTCAAGGTCAGGTCACCAGGTCACTTGAAGTGACCTCACCTCATAAAAACTTTCAATGTCTGTCATAGCTACACCGAGTGACCGATCAGTTTGAAACTTTCAGCGATTGCTAAGAGCAATAGCATGTACAAAATGTATATCTCAGAATTTTGATATCGATGACCTAAGGTCAGGTCAATTTTGCGACCTCCCCATTATAAGTCAATGGGAGAAAATTGAAATGCGCCTCTTTTGGATGAAAGACATTATAAACACTCCCAAACACCGAATTACAAGTGGTTTAGACACACTGAACTTGAAAATGGTGTCCGTGACCCTTGTTTATGCCCTGAGGTCATCTTAGGTCACGAATGGTATCTATCAGTTTTTCGCAAATAACTTTTGATAGAGGCATGCTAGAGCGATGAAAACGCCTTAGGTGTGTTCAGCTCGACGATACGGATCGACTGATATGCAACATGACCCTTTCCGGTCAGGTCATGACCTTGACCTGAGGTCAAATTTTCAAGTTGACCTTTCAAGGTCAAGTTATAGTTCATTCGATGCGTCTTGACGAGAGGAACACGATGCCGGTAAAAGTAAGCTCGTACAAGGCTTGGGTCAAAAGTTATTGCAGAAAAACTGTTTTCGAAAAAATCGGCTATTTTTGCAGTTTTTTGCCCCCTGCAGGCAAAACCGTTGACGTTAGGTCAAATCTGAGAGAATTAATCAGAAAGGGCGTTAATAGGGCTATCGAATGCGCTTTTCCGCGGCGCTGTAGCTCTATTGGTTCCCGAGTTATGCGTTGGCTTCTTGGAAATTTTCGACATTCGACCTGGAAATCGGCGAAATTTTGCCTTCAATGACCTCTGGTGACCTGACCTTTGACCTGACCAAAAAATTGACCGAAGTGATTTCGTCATTATTTTTGACGCTCTTTCGAACGCCGCCTTCCGCGTATCGCTACGTGGCCCAGGAGCCGAGTTACAAGGGGGGGGGGGGTGTTCAAACACCCCCCCAGCAGGGCGTGGAAATCCAGGACCCCCAGCAGGGCGCGGGATAAGGTGCAGATTTGGTCAAAGTAGGTGCATTCACCGGATAGCCCATCGTGAAAACGGTTAATTACACAACTACAATTTTAAATGATCTTCATGCTGTATGAGGAAAACGAATAATTGTTTTGTAGTAATTTCTGTTCGAAATTGTAAGTACTCAGAAAGTACGAAAAATGGCATTTTAATATGCACTTTGTTACCAGACAGGAAAAAATCACAACCATCAGCGTTGGACCGACGAGACAGACAATCTTCTGGGAACCGAGAATCAACCAGGTACTATGGGACACTCTTGTCTCCAACGTTCAAGTCATACGCAGCGCCACTGGACAAGGTGAGTTCCAGGGCTTGTCATCCCGCATTTATCGTCACTAATCCTGGCATTTCTAGCTTTGCTGTATGTTTTGACAACGTATAAGTATAGACAATACATACGCATACAAACGACACTTAATAGGTAGTAAGAGTATGTCAGAGCATTCAAACGATATGATAGACATGGGCATGTGCTTTAAAGTTACCTTGTCTTTGTTTCACAGGAGTTCCGCAGGGTGGTGGAAATTGCCAAGGCGGGCACGTCTCTGGCTCTGGCCACAGTGCTGGCAGGCCCGGCTGCCGAGACAGATACGGCTCCGCCTCCAGACGAGTCGCCCAGCGCCGCTGAGGACGACATTTTCACAGCGTCCCGACCGAGTCCGTCGCCACTCGGCAGTCGAGAGGGCTCGACCACAGGCGGCAGGAGACCGGGCGCGCCGAGCCAGCACCCCAGCGCGGCCCCGGAGGTCAGCGCACGGGACGCGGGAGTGCTGCCTCCGATACCGCCGAGGAAAGTGCCGCCAGCAAGTCAGGGGCTGAGTGGAAACAAACCAGGGACGAAATAAGCACGAAAGACGGAAAAATACGCCGACAAATCCGCTGGGAGAAAATACTACGTTTTATCGCTGGTGCCTTCCAACATTTTAGGTTACTGATCGAGAAGCAAAACTGTCGATTATTGTAGAAGTCATCAAAATTATCAAAACGCATGGTCCCAAAGTTTCAATGTTTCAATGTTTCAATGGGATGAAATGGGCACGACGTAAGGTGTGAATTGAAATGCTACACCACTTTTGCTGTTTGCTGAACTGTTTTAGTCACAAGATGCGCACCGAACAATGAAGCGTTATCGTATAAATTTTGTAGGATAGCAGCCAGTTCGGTATTGCAAACGCGAATGAAAACTGTAAATGCCTCGTGGGACGATTTATAGTCTTCTGCGATGTGTGCTTATCGGTATGATATTTTTTTTGAAAATATACAACTATTTAAGAAAAATAAAGCATGACTCTTTGGTGTCGTTGGATGGGAGAGCAAGGCGAGATATTGATTTGATCAATAGGTGCTCCAGCGCGATAAACGCCGTCGCATAGGATGGGACAGACTACAGGTGGGACAGGTCACCCAACCGCATAAACGAACAGTCACTTCAACGTGAACGGTCGTGAACAGCTCGTCGTGAATAGAGCCCTGGTAATGATGCGTCCAAGTATTCCTTCAGCGCACGGTATCGCGGTGCTGCCATCTGTCAGAGGTCTCTGTAAGTTACGCTACCGGCCGCCTCCGTGAGTGGGCTGTCAGCAGTGTCGCCGCGCCTGTGACCGGCCATGCCCCGGGGCGAGGTCAGGGTCAGTCTGCACCGGCCAGTGGGTCGTCGGGTAGCGTCGCGCGAGGTCGGTGGGAGCTGGCGAGGAAGCGGCTCTGCGCTCTGCAGGCGTGGTGATGGTGAGTAGAGATGCACGATGATATTTAGGCAACAACGATTACTTACTTACCCGTAGAACGTAATTCATCGGCTCAAGCCAATCAGTGATTTACACGTTTGTTTTCTATGCAGTTTGAAATGCTTCCTATTTTATCCTGAATGTGAGACGAGAGTTCAAGTTTTTTTTTTGTGCAAAAGAGGTGCACCTAAATGCTCTTTCGCTTATCTTATTGTCACGGCACATTGACCCGCCGTTGCTAGAAAAAGGCTTTGTTCTGGGCTTTCGTTTTTTGATAAACAGTAAGTAAAAATATATCACCAGAGTTATATATAACAACTTAATTTGAAAATTTCACAGTCGTTGACTTTTAAATAGCCCTTGATAATCATCCTGCCATTTTTAAAGTTCAGGTCCACATCATATTATGGCAGCAATAACATAAAGTGACAAAATTCTATCAACATGGCGTTAAAAAAGATATCTAACGTGATCGATTTTCTTCCATTTCTTTGGGGATTTGAGATATTTGAGATAGACTTCAACTAAAATAGCTTTCATTATTATTACTAGCTGCACCAAAATGCGCCTATCTGGAAGAAGTCACAGAGAGCTACATTCGTGCAAGATGTTACCAGTAAAACGCCTTTTGGGCGAAGAACGAGCGAGCGAGATAGTGAGCCCTGCACTGCGCAAGGGCGAGAGGGTACTTCCAACGGGCTTCGTTAGGCGGCACGGGCGGACATCGATAGCAGCGCCTCTATCGGTCACTAGGGAAAGCTGGGCTGTAGACGACGAAATACCGGCTGAGTTGTCACACGTTGAATAGGTTTATAGACATCAGTCTTGTGAAAAAGTTGAACTTTTGCCTTCAATATTTCTACAGGCAATTTTAGAAGTGTTTTCACATAGATTACAACACCGTTTAGATTATTGTATTCACTTCAAGCCTTCCCTATTGTTCTTGATGATGCGGGAACTATTTCTAATTAGTGTTTTTAGCTTAATAAAAGAACATATTGTGCAAACGATGAAAAAAAACATAGATGGAAGATTTTAAATGCAATTTTCTCTAGCAATTAATGGTAAATTCTCTACAGATCAAGGAAAAGATGCATGCTAACTGATAATTTAAAGTTCTTGGGGCCAGTTGTTTTCTTCTTTTCTT
Organism: Amphibalanus amphitrite; assembly: GCF_019059575.1. Taxonomy (NCBI): domain Eukaryota; kingdom Metazoa; phylum Arthropoda; class Thecostraca; order Balanomorpha; family Balanidae; genus Amphibalanus; species Amphibalanus amphitrite. The sequence continues at coordinate 2,261,472 of NW_024881500.1, read as the reverse complement.
ACGTCGCCCCAATGGCCGCGAATACACTTGTGATAACGCCTATCGTGTGCAAAGCACCCTTCTCATTCTAACCAGTCGCTAGCGGTGTGCCAAATTTGAACGCAATCGGCCCAGCCGCTCCTGAGATCTGGAAGCGGCATTCTGCACGTGCGCACGTGCAAGCGGGGTCCAAACTGACTTTTGCACGGCACCCTACTAACTAGTCCCCAGCCGTGTACCAAATTTGAGCGCAATCGGCCTAGCCGTTCTCGAGATCTGGGAGCGCTCCCTACACGTGCGCACGTGCTGTAGCACCCCAAGCTTAACACATGCAGATGAATTATCTGATGGAGACCTAACTGTGTACCGAGTTTCAATTGAATCGGCCCAACCGTTGTGCCGTTATTGAGGTTGCAATTTTGGGGGTTCTTAACCCGCGCACCGACGGGGGTCTGCGCCAACTTCGCACCGACGGGGGGGGGGGCGGATGACCTCGATGATCTCGAGAACGAAGCAAGATAGCGACAAGCGGTAAACGGCATCGGATATGCACGTACAAGGTCTACAATTTTTACTAAGGTCATTTTCAGGTCAGGTCAAAGATGACGTCACAGGGGTCGAAAAAGTCAAAATGGCGGCGCTAGATATGGAGAGAGTTTTTCTCGAATAACTTTCGAATTAGTCAAGATAGGAACAAACTAAGGGCATCATCGTGATCCTCTCGTCAATCCGCATCGAATGATATATGTTGACCTCGAAAGGTCAAGGTCAAAGGTTTACCTCAGGTCACGTGACCTCGAGGTCATCATGTATATCAGTCGATGCGTCTTGACGAGCTGAACACAATGAGACCATCCGCGCGGCTGTATCTTGTTTCTGTACGGAGTTATTGGCAAAAAAACTTTGGTGACCTTTGATGACGTCACATGACCTTACAACTGCCCAATAGCAAAACAGACCTCAAGGTAGTGAAGGTTGATCGTATATGAAGTCATGTAGGGTATATGGGGCCATTCCGACCCGTTTTTGTGGTAAAAACAGGGAGTTGATTTTTCCCCCATTGACTTATAATGGGGAGGTCGCGAAATTGACCTGACCTTAGGTCACCGATATCAAAATTCCGAGATATACAAATTGTAGCTACTAATGCCCTAATGACATCCTGCGACTTTTAAAGGCCTCCGAAATCTACTGTAGCTCTGGCACGGTGACAAAGTTGCAAAAAAGTGACTTGAGGTTGGGTCATTCAAAGTGACCTGGTGACCTGACCTTAAAAGTTAGGAGGTTCAAACTTGCACACCATGTGTAAAATTGATGGGAGAATAGTCGTACCAAATTTCGCGGCGCTTCCCGCTATCCGCGAAAAACCTCAGTGGGGGGGGGGCGGATATCCGCCCCCCCGCCGGTGCGCGTGTTAAAAAATGTCCAACTTTACCACGCGCCACGTGCGGTGGTTGGCAAGAACGCATGGTGGCCATCACACCACAGAACTTTTACGTCCAAGTGACATTCAATAAAGAAGACCGCTTGTCCATCGGGTGTCCCGTTCCTAAGATATTAAGAAGAGCTTTTGAAGAGCGTCCCCACGGCCGGCCGGCCGGCCGCTCATACTCAGAATTTTCCCTTAATTCAGTATGAACTCGCTCGCTCGCTGCGCTCGCTCGCTCGTAAAAAGAAATATGTACCATTTTAAAGGGAGAACCCAAAAACTGTAGGTAAATCCCGTCTCAAATAGCCCCACCTTACGGTACACAAGACAAGTAAACATAGGTATCCCATGCATTCATTTTTCCTTTACTGTTTTTTAGCGGCCTTAAGTGACACAAATATATCGATGTGAGAGAAAATGGCTGAAAAACTGTATCGAAAGTGCGCTTGCGACTTAATGTGAACTTTTAAGGCTAACGTTTACGAGTAGAACTGCAAGTTTTGGCTGTAAATAATATTCCAGTATTTGTTTGTGAATGAAAGGCATTACCCACCTTTTTCAGACATGCTAAGGTACCATCAGCTCAGATGATGAATAGGTAGTGCGGAGGATAAAATTCATTGGTAAATACCCATGATGCATATCAGATAAATCTGTTTTTTTTTTCAGCCGGAGCGCCGCAGGAAAGCCAACTCAAACCGGCAGCCGAGACGGCGGGGGCCGCCGCTGAGGGAGCCCCTGCCTGCCCCGCCTGCGCCTGCTGCGCGGGCGGTCTCCCCAGCCGCCTTCCGGCCGCCGTCACCGCCCTCGCCTCCTCCGCCATCCCCGCTGCCCACACCGCCCCCGTCGCCGCCGGCGCGGCAGTCTCCGCCGCCTCCTCCGCCGCCGCGGGCGAACCCCGGCCGCCGTCCGCCGGTGTGCCGTCCCGTACAGTGGTGTGTGGACCATCCGAGCTCGGCCCGGCCCGGCCTGGCCGACTGGTCACAGCTGGCGCTGGCCGGCGCAGAGAACGCCTTCAGACTGGCCCTTCCACGGGCGGCCGAGTCCCTGCTTCCTCCGCCCTACCCGCTGAGTCGTCTCAACCCGCTGGACGGCGATGATCCCATCAAGTGGCTCTCCATCGGCCAGGGCCTGCCGGCGACGCTGTCAGTGTGAGTGAGTCATGGAACTGGACAGATGGAATTAGATATGTTGCTGTGAGCTAAGCAGTTTTAATTATTGAGTTTATATGACAGTAAGCTGTTGTTGATAAGAGCACATAGTCGACACCTGTGCTCAGTTGAGATTCATTACACCTATGTTCAAAGTAGTTTTTCTTCGGTAATCATTGTCCACTCGTCCACGAACAGCATCACCCTTCGAAGATTATCTGCTTTGTCACCATGATGGTTAGCTTCTCTGTGATATGCGTCGGCGTTTCCCTTCTGTTCCAGTATGGACCTGATGACCTACGGACCGGCACTCACGGGCCCGGTGAGTGCCTCACCCCCCGAGCCCGGCCCGGCCGACCGGCCGCTGCCGTTCAACATATTCGACGTCGACGCCATGGGCCCGGAGTTCCTGAGGCCCTCCGCCAGGGTGCCGACACCCATGGACCTGTCGCTGATGCTGATCAACAGACTCACGTTCCACAAGATCGCCTTCGCCACCAACGTGTTCGCGTACGGGCGCGGCGCCGCGGACCCACTGCTGGCCGGCTGGCGTGACACCAGCTGGCGGGAGATGTTCCGCTTCTTCTTCGCCAATCACCTCATCGCCACCATCAAGAGGAGGGTAGAAAACCTCCGCGAGGCGCCTCTGTTCAGGAACCCCTTGCTGGCGAAGATGTTCACCCCGAAGCGCTTTCATCAGCTGACTCTCGCCTGGCGGCTGAAGCGAGACGACCAGACTCCAGACGAGTTCCTCCACTTTGCATCGAAGACCCTTTGCGCTAACTTTGAGCGCTTGCTGTCCGGAGTGACGCCGGTGCTGATCATCCACACCTACCAGCTGCCACTCTGGTGTAGCGACAGCAAGGAGTTCTTGGACGCAGAGTGCAGGCTCACCGTGCTGAAGGCGGGTCGGTACGTGCTTCGGGTGATCTTCCATCGGAGGGCCAGTGACTCTGAGCAGAGCGGCAACCGACCCTCCATCTCCATCCCGCTGCTGGAGAGGCTGCTGGAGGGAATCACCATCAGAGGCAAATACTTCACCTGCGTCGGAGGTGCCACTCTGGAGATGGCAAAGTTCTTCCATGTGAGTAGATCAGAACCTGTCGGGAGACACCTTCTTGAACATTGCCCCGATACTTGTCGATGCATCATCATAATAAACCAGATTAGTTAGACGTAACAATGCCTATGTGAAGGCATGTGAGCCAGTGAATGCAAACTTTCACTAATGTAACGATTTTTAGTAGCCTAAAAAGTTCATTGATTTTCCTGGTCGCGCTACAAGAGCGCTTTTTGATCTAATGCCTCATAGTTATGTGCCTTCATACGGCATAACGTGCGGTGATAGCTACATATCCAGGCTGATGGGATCACCATTTCCTTTGCTAGCATGCCAACACAACGGAGCCCTTTAGTATGTAACCCGTGACGCAATGCTCGTCTTTCAGCTGCGTGGAGCGTACTTTGTGGGCTCTGTGGGCCGGCAGGCGTACCGCCTTCTGAACCCACAGAAGGCCAGCATCCCCACACCTGAGCTGCCGAGTGTCGGCCTCTATCTGGAGCCGTACCCTGGCATACGAGAGGTGATCCTTCTTCGCGACGTGACGCGACTGACGTCGAGACTGACGTGGATCGGCTTCGCGGTCTCGAAGAAAAGCGGCTTCCAGCAGGTGGTAAGAGGCCTTGGGTCAAGGCTTGATTTTTGACGCAGGTTGATGTTTGTGGTGCGGAAGAAAAGAGTGTGATCAGGTAAACACGATGTGTTAGTTGATATTTTCTAGTGCATGATTGCAAATGCATGATTCCAGCATGATTACAAATGATGTTGATTGCTTAGGTGTTTGTAGACAGGTAGGCACTGCAATCTGCAACATGCTCGCTTATGAAAATTTTCTCTGGCACTTGGAAAGTCAGACCCCATAGCATAGATGGCTTTTACAAAAGATGCAACGCCTACATCTCATACCTTATCGATGTGATATCAATGTTGTTACAGGCGTTCGTTGCAGCTCATATCGTTTGTTACCATTCCAGCACCTGCTATGTAACATTGGCGGTGGCGAGCACTCCACTCTCTACGTGCCTGGTCCGAAGAAAGACGAGATCGGTGTCAGCGTGCCCCATAGTCTGCGCGCAATGGAGGCCGTGTCTCTCGCCAACGAAGCGGGCTTCCAGCACATCTCCTTCGAGAACGTCAGTGGCGCCAACACTGGCAGCATGCTGTGGCATCAGCGCGTCACCATGCACCTCCTAAACATGGGCTTCATGAACGGCTGGTACGCGCACGCCATCGCGAGTCAGAACCCCCTGTACCGGGCCGACGCGGCGGACGACATCTACCACCACCTGTTCGGCTTCATGTACGACTGGGTGATCAGCAGGCACAATCTGCTCTGCGAGCCACCGCTCCGACCCTGCGACGGTATGGTCGAGGAGTGGGAGCTGCTGCTTGTCAGGGGGAAGCTCAAGTTCCGCATCGTTTACGGAAGGCCGATGGAGGTCAGTGTGGAACGAGCACTGGACGACTTCAACGAGGACATGCTGGACATCGACGCCGGTCTTGAGCAAATGATCGTGCATGAAGAGGACCTGAGGATTCCTATGCATCTGGACTCGAGTGCCGAGTTTGGGTCAAACAACCTCGCCCCCAATCTGGGCCTCGTCCCGAAGACATCAAGCCGGGCGGTGACGTGGTCGACCATCGTGCTGAAGTGGTTCCTGATGATGGAGCCACTGCAGAGGCCGAAGCTCGGCGAGCCGCTCAGAGACTGGCACGGTTCCGAGTGGTCGCGCGGTGGTCAGAACGGCTCTGCTGCCCCGACGCTGCAGCACGCAGTCCTCGATGACCTGAAGAGCTACCCGCTGCTCACCCCGGATGCTGTCGCGTTGGGGAAGAGGCCGCCGGTGCGAAGGCCGAGCGGCGTGCAGGAGATCTTCTACTGGGGCGGTCTGAAGCTGGCGCCCGCCACTGCCAGTGACGACAGGCCGTGGCGTCACCACAGGCGAAGGAAGTCTCTGTGAGCTCCAGCAGGGCCCGTGTCATTTGGTGTCTCTTGTATCAGGTGGCGTATGTTTGACTGCTGGTGTACACGGGAAAATGGAGCTTTGCTGTCAAATGTGGCAGACAAGTGACGCGTACAATTTTTGGAAAATGTTCGCATCTGTACCACGGTACGCAAAATGTTGTGCATAGCTTTGTGCGGAGTATATCCTCAACCTTGTATCAATTTTTTACAAGTCCCGACAATGTGATAGTATTGTATTCAATGATGCACTTTTTTCGCACGTATTGCAACGTATGCACGTATTTCGCTCGTTTACGATGTGACAATCTTTTAAAAGCACAGTATGTCTGCAAATACGGTACTCATACTGTGCATGCCCTGTGTTTTGTGTGTAACAAAGAGCTGCATACATTTGAAGGAGAACATCAGCTATGTTTGCATTTTTATTTTTGAATGAATGAGGCTAGCGAAGCCTGTGTGGCTTGATAGGAAAATGAGGTTCGACTTGTTTTGACCGTTTTACTTCATTTGATTACAATGCATGCTTTACGTTTCGTAATAAGCAAAGTTCACCAAACGAGCATTCAGCGGAAATGATTTTATCTTCCATTCTTTACGTCCATGCGAAAAGAGAAAAGATACGGCTACTGTAGTTTCCAGGTCTGGATAAAAATTCTTGCTCTTACATTGCTATTTGCTATGGACATGTGCGATGTGATATAAAAAGCCTTGAAATATATTTTGCTAGCTTGACGGGTGATCCGTAATGATCTGATCGAAATCATTAAATCCACTCTTTTTGCTCACTACCATCGTCTCTGCACGGATAAGCGCGCCCCTATTCCATTTTAAATCGATTGCGTTGAGCTTCAAGAAGTGAGCACGCTCCATGCGGGAGCCTGGTTGTCAGAACATATATTGGCTCGTGTAATCTCGCCGACGATGGCTGATAAGATATTTTGGCGGTACTTACAAAACGGGAAAACAAGGAAAGGACGAATTGCTGCCGCATTTGGGTATAATAAAAAAATATATTTATAGGGATTGCAACGAAAATAGGTCATTTTCAATAGCCGCCATTTACTACTGACGGGGAAGAGGGAAGGGGTTCAGTTCAACACTCCCAGTCGGCTACCGACTATTGACGATAACTCGAGGACTAATAACACGATTGTTTTGGAATTTTGCGGTGCTTTTCGCCTGCATAGCTTGAAATATATTATTTGCATATTTCATTACCATAATGGATTGCCTAACAGAACGTACCTATTTATATATAGCACTAGTTGCGGATGGATCGTTTTAACCAGAAAGCAAGACTAAAAAATAATTATTTCTCTCTATATTCTTAAGCAAATACATATGTATTCTTACGAAGAGAGAGGGAGAGCGAGAGCGAGAGAAAGAGAAAGAGAGAGAGAGAGGGGATAAGAGAAAGCATTTTGAGATGGTTGCAAATTATATTTATCTGTCTCACTAAACTTCAAACATATTTCCCTCTTCACCTTTTTATTTTGACCATTCCCTTCTTTTTCTCCATTTCCACATTGACTACACTTTCTTCCTTCCTTTCTTCTCTTTCCCTCCGCTCATTCTCACCCGGCCGGCTGGCGCAGCTGCTCGGCCGCCGCGGCGCCCCTTCCCCCGTGGCCGTGACCCTCCCTACCCTCTCATTGCCTGGGGCGGGGTCAAGGTCAGGCCAGCGGGTCGCTCATTCGCGAGTGACGGACGGTCGCGGGCGGACGCGCCGGACTGCGCCAATGGCCGCTGGCTGCAATGTCATCTTCTAGGGTAAGTGCCTGCCTGAGGAGCATTTTGTCTACATTGGTAACTCTTGGAAATATTAGTGAATGTTGTTAATATTAGCAAGCGTTGTAAATATTAGTGAACTTGTCACCATGTTTGTATTATCTATATTACTATTTGAGGAGGGCGTAGTTTCTGTCTATTACGAAGGTCGCGACATGGTGCTACGTAGCGCGGGTTACAGATCACACCGTTGCACCTACCGCGCTGAAATTTGCGCAAGTTATAGAACAAGGATGGACAACGTGCCTTTGAGCGGTCTCGGCTCGATCGGATCGATAGCGAGCGCGTGGCGCGTGCCCAAAAAGTGCAAATTCGCGTCATAGACTTGACATGTATAAATCGGCTGGCAAAAACGGGCGAAAATGGCTAAATTTGCCCGACACGGGTCCGTTCCCCGTGCAATATCTCGGTAGCCGTGCGCCCGATCGGCACGGGGAAAACAGCATCGTGTAGAGAATCGAACGGGCAATCGAATAGTGTGCGGTGCAGGGGTGGCACGCGCCACGTGCAAGTGTGAGGGCAATTTCATTTCAAAAAGTGCCATTTTAAACGGATTTTGGATTTTATTTTATTTTCCCGTGACCATCAGACTGAGAGAGTTGAAACAACGTCAATTGCCAAGAGAAATGTACCGCCTCTCATGGAAAAATTGTGGACAGCTAATTGATCAAAAACAATGTGGAAAAAATCGCTGAATTAAAATGGTATTTGTCCATAATGTGCCACTAAAAAGATACACGGGATTTGCTGCTTAACCTGATACGCTTGACAATTGAAAATGCTATCATTAGAAAGAGCATTCAATTCTCTCCAAGATCCAATCATCACGTTTGCATGACAAGCAACAGTATTCTTAAAAATATAAATGTTTTAAACCTCTGCAAAACGATTTTTAGCGAAAATTATCTACGCCTTTCATTTGTCTTAAAACTACGCACCTCAATTATAAAGCACATTTGACAGATTCTGAAGTGGAAAGCATGCTTATCAGACACGGGCACCTCGATGCGGTGGATATTTTTTCCACAAACCAAAACGTTTAGCCGTCAAAAAACAATCGACCGAAATGGATAGATAACCCAACCGACACAAGAACAACCGAACACCCGCCGATCGAAAATATCCCTTTTCGCGTTGCGGAGCACGCGGGTCACCCTAGTTTACACTATAGTTCGTTTTTTTTAAGTTCGATCCTCACTGTAAACATCTTTTTGGAAACAGCACGAGAATTGCTAGCTGAATTACTGGGAAAACTGGTTAGCGCACTTTGCATTGGAGATATGGACAAATATTTTCAAAATAAGTTTCTAACACCGATGATATACTCAAGATATACTTGTATATTGTTCATTTTGACAAATGTTCACTTTAATGAAAAACAATATCAAATTCTTATCTGCATTCAATGTATTACATTGAATACAGATAATAATTTGATATTGCTTTTCATTCAAGATATACTGTTACGTTAAACGCCGTACGATTTATTATTAGTTCAGTTCCTGACAAGTCCTCGATCCTTGTGGGGTTGCAAATACCGAACTGCGAGTCTGGGAAAAAGCAGCCAGGTAGAAATAATTTTGATACAATTGATCGTCTGCGAAACCATTGAACGCCAACGAGTTTTCTCAGTAATTCAGCTACCAATTTTCGTGCTGTGTTCAAAGAGACGTTTACAGTGAGGGTAGAACTTAGAAAAAACGAACTATAATCTTCCGGGCATTGAACTGCAGCTTATGAAAGCGGATAAGCTAAGGTCAGAGACGACAATATGTAAAGCTTTGCAGCTGAAAGTGCCATTGACTGAGTGGGAGAGGGGAGGGTTTCGTCACTTTTCATGATATCTCAAAAATAAATAAACGCGATCGTCCTCGAATTGCTCATTGATTTTTCTACGTCACTTTTGAGTTGTCTCTTTCGTTTGGATCGCTGAACATGGTTTTACTTAGAACCGACTTTGTGACAATAATTACCGTCCATTGCAGAAATTGGACGGAAGCAAAAATATTTCCAAAGTGGTGGGGCGTAGCGCTACCAATTTAAGTAAAAATGGTGACTGTTTTCTGCAGATGTAGGTAAAACAAATAATCCAGGTCGCTCAAGGTCAGGACACCAGGCTATCTCCAGTTACGATTGGTTTAAAAGTTTCCCTGTTCCCGGCCTTTTAAATTGGTGATCTAATGTCTGGTCAATTTTGCGACGCCTTTATTATCCCGCACCGGGACGGTGCTCGGCACCTGCACCCGCTCCAGGACACGGGTGGTGCTTCACCACCCTCGCTAGACCAACAAAAAGGGAGGAGGACGTGTAGAATGCGTATTGCGTAATAGTCTACTGACTGTCGCTTAGGGACGAGGACTAAGCCTTTGCCTTCCCATCAAAAATGATTAAATTGGCAATTAAAGGTCAGTGTTTCGGGCAACGGGGCAGGATCTAAAACATGATCGCGAAAAATTTAGGGTTAGTTTTTAAACAAACAAAAAAGACAGGAAACATCTTGCAAGCTCTACCTGGGTTGAAATTTCAAAACACAAGCATGCAGTCCTTTGCCTTTGACCTTAGAGCGGGCGCAGTTAATTTCTATAGGTGTTTCTAGAGTAAAACCTTTCTAGCCCGCTAAGCCACCAATAAGATTGCCGCCACCGCCACGACTTGCGATGAAATCTGGGAGTTCAACCACTCTTGTGTTCGTGATGCTGACCGCAAATGTATGCGTTTCAGATCCAAGCGATCAGGCAGCAATCCATACATCGTCGACGAAAAGAAGCACGAGCATCTCGAAGACTCTCCCCGCCTGCCAGCACTACTCCCTTGGTGAACCCACTTCCAGATCCTCCAGCAGTCTCCGTCTCCAACTGCACATCCGGAGAGTGCCCATGTCATCCGGCTTCACCACAAGTTCCGGACGAGCTGATCGTATCCCTCGAGCTCCTTAGGGTACCTACGCTTCCACAACACCTTCAAGTGGGCGCCGCGGTGAAGCCAGAGGCAACCACCGTGTCATCAGAGACCTGCGCAGGCTCAGAGGCTCCCACGCAGGAAGATGACTCTCTGGATAAGCCGGAACCTGCACCACAGAGCGAGACATCTACTGCACCTAAGACTAAGCCGCAAATAGCAGCTTCAAACCCTGGGATTGCCTCAACTTCGACCGATCCCAAACCACATGCCGTACCACTCCTGCTTTCAGTCCCGCCTTCTAAGAACCATCGGTGTTCCACCACGACCGCGAGTCACAGCACAAACTCACTCTTCACCCATCTCGCGTCAGCTGCCAAGTCGATGGCATCCGCTCCACCTGGTCCCAGCGCGGCCACCTTGGGCGCTCTGGCGTACGAGTCCCTCCTGATGCCGGTGAAGCCGCCGACTCCGGTGGGTCCTCAGGCTCTGCACTGGTTTGTGGATCGACCGACAGCCTCGCGGCCCGGACTAGCCAACTGGACCGAGCTGGCGGGATCGGCTGACAGTCTGACAAAGCTGCTGCTCGCCGAGAAACCTCCGGAGGAGCCGCGGGTAGACAAGGTGACGTCCCTGCCGGAGATCGATCACCTGGATGGTGACGATACGATGGACGTGGTCTACGTCGGAGAGAAGAGCTGGATGTTCAACTATACATGGTAAGTCGTAAAAATATGAAAATTATGCCTTCGTAAAAAGAGGTCTGTTTTCAACGTAGTCAGAGGTAGGAGGTCAACCACCTCTTCACTGTTCTACTCCGAGCATTACGAAACAGCTTGCTGATTAAAATGAAGGATTTCCACCTTGGGGTAGTTAATCGAAACAAACCAGTTTATTGGTTAGTGCGTTTTATTTCCTGCCAATATACATATTTCAGAGTCAAGGAACTACAACCGATTAGTTTTAATTGTCCATGCATGGATAACTTCACTAAGATCACTTTTTCTGTGCTGCTTTCCAGTTGTGAGCTTAATGGACACCGCGGCATGCAGAATGGTGAAGCCAAAGGAAGTCCATCAGATGGATGTGCGGACCAGCCGATTCCAATCGGCATCCACCACACGGGCGGGGTCGGTTTCAAGTCCATCAGTCGTACCGTGCGCTTCCAGAACCCGATTCAGGTGTCGCTGAAGCTGCTGTTGGACAGCAACATCTTCAAACAGATCGCCGAAGCCACCAACGCCTTCGCTCGTGGTCGCGGCGCCTCTGAGGCAGTGCTCGCCGGCTGGCGCGACACAAACTGGAAGGAGATGTTCCGCTTCTTCTTTGCCAACCTGGTCGCCACGTCTATAGCCTACAACAGGGAGGTCATCACAGACGAGCTGCTGGTTCGAAACCCTCTCATGGCTCGGCTGATGGGACCCAAGCGTTTTCTTCAGCTGACCCGCGCCTTTCGTCTGAAGCACGATGACCAAGACGTCGAAGAGTTTGTCGATGGCGCCACGCAGACCGCCTTTCAATGCATGCCGTCTCTCATGGCCAAGAGCCTGTGGGTCTACACTCTACAGACATACCCACTGGGCTGCTACTGCCCACATCCGACAGTTCCCGAGGGAAAAATGCGAGAGACGATCTCGAACGGCAGTCTGAACACCTTCGTGCTCGTCACAGTGCTCAAGGTGGGCTACTGCGTGCTCCGGATGACCGCCCATACGGCGGTGGACGACACCTACATGAGTGGCAACGTGCCCACGCCGTCCCCCGAGCTGCTGAACCGCCTGCTGGCCGACGTGCCGATGAAGCGCAGGTTCTTCGTCGCGGTGGGCGGAGCGACCCTCACCATGGCGGAGTACTTCCACGTGAGTTGTCCGCTGTGCATGCAGCGCTTTCGTGCTGTGTTGCCGTGATGCTTGGATTTTATTTTTGCTCAAGTAACCCTTGTAAACGTTACCGGCAACGTGCCTGAGATCTGACGCAGTTCGTGCTAAGGTTCTTCGTTTCATTTTGTGCCCTCTATGTAAATGCACTGACGGCGAAACATTAGATTCCGTCACTGACGTGTCATACAAGGCCATTCATAAACAGGTGAAAGTACGCGTCCGGTTTTAAACATGCTTGCTCTTTACTTTTTATGATCTCAACGTGTAAATTAAGCATTACTCATTTCACACATGCACACGGGTAGGAAAGGGTAGCACCCGTTTAAGTTGAGCAAATACGTCCACAAAACGTTTTAGCTGTTACCGATCTTCATGTAACACTTATATCATTATTTCAGAAATGAACGCTTCATTGTTGTCGCATCTTGTATGTCGTTTTAATTAAGACATGAACTTTTAACATTTCAGGCCATGTTGGATTTATGAATTATCTATGGATTTTGAATTAATCGCGTATTTTTTAATGTTTGGTGTTTGAATTACGAGTTGATTTGGATCAAGAAAGCAGCACATTTTGAAAATGAAATTAATAATAAATCGTATCATTTTAGATATTCTCAAGGTGTAGCTACCTAATTATCAGCTACTTTTACCGCTGTTTCCAGACACGAGGAGCATATTTCATTGGCTCCGTGGGCCCTCAAGTTTACCGGCTGGTCGATCCGGAGAAGCACAGCTTCCCCGTGCCGGAGGAGCCGTTCTCGGGGGTCTACATGCAGCCGCTGCCCGGGATACGGGAGGTGGTGCTCCTGAGGAACTACTCCAGGAGTGATCAGGAGCAGGTGTGGATCGGCTACCCCGTGCCTGGAGGCCGTCACCTGCAAACGGTCAGTACCTAACGCTACCCACTGAATAAGAGAGCTAAAAGAAACGTGGCGTGGAGTTTGGCTCCTAGTTAACGTCGCTGAATATTGATTCAGGCTTGCGACCATTTTATAATTTTATTTGTTTCAGTCATATATTTTTATCGAACCATTTATATCATTATAGTTAAACGATTTTAAATTTGCTTCCAATTGTCACAATTAATCAGAATATTGCGCACAAAATGTGAGATGGCATAGAGCTTTTGATAATAGTTTTAGCCACATCACTAAAAAATGAGGCAATTTAGTTATGCGTCCGCAAATTCATTTCTCCACGGCTGCAGACTGATGACCTTCTTCTTGCAGCACCTGATCTGCAACATCGGCGCCGGTGAGCACACGAGGCGACCGATCAGCGGGGAGAAGGACAAGGAGGAGGCCGTGCCGTACCTGCTCGGCACCCTGGAGCACCACCTGATGGATAACGAGCTGTTTGCCGCTCACATGACGTCGTTCTTCGCCTGCGAGCCCCGGCCGCGGGCACCTTACCGATGTGACGCCGTGTGGCACCAGTGTCTGCTCATGCACCTCCTGCTCCTGATGTTCATCAACGGCTGGCACGCGCACGCGCACTCCACGCAGACTCCGCTGACCAACAAGTACGCCGTGATGGACATCCTGCACCACCTGTTCGGCTTCATGTACGACTGGGTGGTGAGCGGACACAACGTGCGGGCGGAGCTGAGCCTCGCTTCTGGAGGCGCGAGGCCGAAGACTGGGAGGAGGTCGCAACAGGGTGCAGGTCACCATCGGTCACGGGAGGCGAAAGGTTCAAACTCGCTCGCAGAAACAGAGATGTTTTCAAAGCAGTCGACACCGGCAGTGGAGGAGTCCAAAGCATGTACCTCCTTGGAGCCTGTGCGCGCGATGTGGACGGCAGATCGTACCAGCGAATGGAACGACCTCCTGTGGGTGCACCGACACCTGACCTCTGCCACGAACGAGTGGCACGGCTCGACCGACTTCGAGCAGCGCAATGACTCGCCAGTCATTTGCTTCGAGGACCTCGTGTCGCGTCTGGAGGCGTGGCAGGCGATATTTTTCACGCGCAACGCCCGATCCACGGGCCACTTTCCTCTGACGTCGCTGTGCGCTATCGGTCCGCGTGTCATGCACCACTGGGACCAGATGTCGCAGGCGGACAGGTGGGTGTTCCACTGGGGTCATACCAAGATGGCGCCCACCACGACCACACACCGAGACGGCGTCTCTGGAGTGACACCTTGGCGTCTCTCCTCCCGACTGCGCCGCCGAAGGTCCTTCTGACGGGAGACGTCCTCACGTCCGGACGAGGAGAAAAGAGATGGATGGCGCCCTTGAAGGCCCTTCTCCTGAAGGCCTGAGGAGGACTGAGAGGGAAGATAGTGTGATGTAGACCGTCTGGCGTAGACGATCGAGCTGGGCTGCAGCAGGTAGCGTCTGAAGGTCCGGCGATGGTCAAGACTGAGTGAGACGTAGAGTTTGAAACGATGACATCTGCTTGGGAGTTTAACGGCAGCATCTACCGCCTCCGTTAGCCAGTGGCAGTGAATTCGAGCCAAGCAGTTCTTGTCATTTGCTTGCTTAGCTTCGCCATTGAATTAGCCGATTGAATCGCTTTGTTTGTTAGACATGTGGTTGTGTTTTTGTGGCGCGTTTTTATGTGATGTGTCATTTTACTGTTTTCTTACCGATGTTTTATCGCGTGGACTTAACCTTGCATGCAGTGTGGCCTGAAGAACAGAATGTAGCGTGTCGTGTAATAGGTTCATTACACATAGTTTTAGCATCTATTTTATTGATTCAGCGTGAAGGTTCTTGTAATGCTATCACGCCATGGCTGCTCAATGTTCATGTTCGATCCATGCATGTGACTACAAGTTCAAATTTTCATCAGTGTTTCAGCCTGTTAGTGGAACAGTGGCATTTAGGCTCCAAGACTCTTTTTTTATCGAACTACCGCTAACACGTATTCGTAGATGTTCGTGCCAATATAACTCAACGCACGGAAACATAAGCTAGCTTTACTGTATTGATTGGGAAAATTGAATTTGTGTGGTGTTTCGAAGTGGCCATAGGTTAACTCTGTCGTGATAGCTCAGAAGGGATTGTTCGATGGGGCACCAGACAGCTGGTCGAAAGAAATCACTGAACACTGGGTTATAGTGCGCTGCAATGTCGTCTTGCACGCTGAAGGACATCATTGGGGAAGGTATATGCCTTTGCGAATCCTACTTTTGTTTGCTTTTCTTTAAAAAGACGTGCTGAGCCGCTTAGCAAAGAGCGATGTTCATCATGATTTATCATGTCACGAACAGAACAAATATAATGTCATTGCATTGTAAGAATTACAGGCAGAACACTAGCTGAACTCATACCGGGCTTACACTACGAGGAAGCATCCAGTCGTCGTCTGCTACCGTCTCGCTCGGGCCTGGAACTCGTACTGTCGCGTGACGGCTGTGAACTTCGCCTGGGTTCTGGCACTGGAGGTAAACACGTTGTCGGCTGCTGGGTGTTGTCAGTCGGCCCGCTGCGGCCGGGCAAGACGGGGTGCGGGAGCGCTCGGGTGGCTGAGGGACCTGCAGCGACCCCTCCGATCGGGAGAGCAGTGCGGAGCAACGGAGCCGCCTCTGGGGAGCGGAGCAGCCGGGTATCGGTGGCGCCGCTGAGCGCAGGTGCCGTGAGTGAATCGTGACACTGGGCAGCACCATGCGGCACTGCGCAGTGGTGGCTGTGCTGCTCGCGGCGGGAGCACTGGCAGGTAAGGATTAAGGATTTACGGGGAGGCTAGAGATGTCCCCAGAAGACGTCGAGTCAACGGTGGGAGGCATTGGAGTGGCATGGTGCAGAACGGCATGAATAGGACGGTGGGGATAAAGTGATCACACCACCTGTGCAGTAGCCGATACAAGTGAAAAAATATAACAGAGTGATCTTAGTCATAAGGCATCGCAAGAACTGACCAGTGGAAAAATATCAAAACTTTCCATTTCATTGCTTTTGAAAACCGACACGATGAAACGTAAAATTCTAGCAATGCACGGTGAAATTTGTTTTCGTACAAACATCATTCTTACACCTAGCGAGCTGTTTTTGACTTTTCTCTACGTGCACCTACCTGTTGGTGAGTTGGTCTTCTATATGAGATGCCCCTTACAATTTTCGATAATCGTAAAAAATTCAAGCGAAATTGTCCAAAATCCGATCGCTAACTGACTAGACTAGAGCTTAGTAAAATGACCGGTAGGTACCCACGTTCAGGGCACTTCGCTTAAACAGCTTAGCTGCTGAGCGGTGCCGATAATTTTCATTTTGAAGACCTTTTATATTGCAGGTTGACAAGCATCTTCCTTTTTTATCTTAATAGGGCACGTTAAATGAGTTATGTTTTGCTATTAGCTGGTGCCGGGTCCAGTGCTCGGCGCCAACCGCGCCGTGACGGGAGATGTTCGAACACCGCTTAGTTTTAACTCAGCTTCCGGGCGACACGCGGGAAGCAGCGTTCGGAGATCAAGGTATTTCGGTCAATGGTTAGGTCAGGTCAGTAGTCAAGTCGTCAGAGGTCATCGAAGGTCACATTTCGCCTATTTCGGCAATTTTTGACAAATCAGCGCATGACTCATAAAACAGGAACACGGAGAGCTAACACGGGGAAAACGGCAATCGAAGGCTCTCAACGAGGCGGATCTTAAGTGCCGTTTTTTTGCTGCTCAGAGGTCAGGTCAAGGTCAGGTCAAGGGTATAAAATGCAAGTTTCTACAGTATCGGCCTGGCACCGTATGTAGTTTCCGAAGAATGGACTGAGACTGATTGCCTAAAACGTGTTCTTAGGCTACCAAGACAAGATTCGTTGCATACAATGTCATGCAAATGTCAAGGTCAAGGTCAGGTCAGGACACCAAAAACAAAAAATAGAAAAGGACGTGTGTGACACATGTTTTATGTGTCATTTTATTCATAAAATTCAATGGGCACACTCAATTAGGTAGTGATATGGACCACATCTGGATGAATTTCAGGTCGAGGCCAGGTCAAGATCAGGTCGAGGGAGGTCAAATTTTGAAGTTGATTGTTAAAGGGACCCTCCCACCTTAACATTAGATTTGAGTTGAGATAGCCAAAATGGGGTCCCTGGCTCACAATTACCGGTTTCGGCACTTACAACATCGAGAAATGCCTTAAATCGGATATATTGAATTTCAAAATTGCAGCATTTTGATTCAGAGGGGCTAATGCATAGGAATACCCCTCTGAATGTGTGACGTCAGCGCAGATATCTAACGATTTTGAAATGTTTGACTAAAACGTTTTGTAGCACGCGGTGGTATATGCTGCTTAGCGCGCAACAAATGCCGCACTTTCAAATAAAGTCGCTAGGAAAAGCGGAGATCCCAAAAATTACACAAAAGTAAAAGTCTAATATCTTGAAAACCGGTGAATATTTTTCGATGAAATTTGGTAGATATTCGTTTTTGCTCTTTCTGAACCGAGCGACATCACTTTCATGCCAATTCATTAACTTTTTTGAAGGTGGGAGGGTCCCTTTAAGACGTAAAAAGTGTCTATCTGATGCAGGTTTTCACGGCAAATCGAATGGTGCTAATTTTGTTTCCGTACGAGGTTTAGAACTTCCAAAAGAAATCATTTTTCGAAAGATTTGTGTGTCGTGACGTCATACAAGCTTATATAACTCCCACAATTTTTAATCGAATTTTCTAAAAATTGATATGTAGGTGCACATAGACCACTTCTCTAACACATAATCCGTTTTTTTTCTTTTTAAAAGCTCAAAATTTTAAATTTTATGATTACCTATCCCAAAAAATCAGTTTTTTTAAATGGACCAAAATCCAGAATTTTCACAGATCCGAGAGAGCCATTTGATAGACAAATTAGTATCACGTGTAACCTTTTATGTTATGTCTTGATTGCTTTAAGAATGAAGATGTTAGCGGCGTTTGAAGTTTTGCAGTTTTTGAAGCGAAAATGGCGTAACATGACGTCACTCAAACGTCATTTTCTCAACAAATTTGCGACGGATTTCGCTCAGATTTTCAGGAAACGTGTTAAATTGATGTATGATAAGCTACTGAAAGTTTGTTGTTGCTGGCGTAAATACTTTAGAAGTTATTGGCGAAAAAGGGAGGGGGCAGATTTTGCCGCCCAGCGGGGCGCAGGTTTTAACCCGCGCCCCGCTGGGAGGGGGGGGGGCAAAAAGGGGGCCTTGGGGGCCTTTGGAGCAGTACAAGGACCCCTAAAAGGGGCCTTGTACTGAACTTAGGCATGCGAATTGCGAAACATGTACGAAAAATGCATCGTAAGCTAGAATGACATCTGAAAGTCAAATTAGGCAATGGACGCTCAGAAATGTATTTTAAAAGGACTAAACAGGGCACAAAATACCTACCAGACAGGGGCTGATAACGTGTCATACAAACATCTAAATCCATTTCAAAAGCTTTTAATTTTTGATGGATGTTGACAAATAAAAGTGAAAGCAATACACTTAATAAAGATTTTCACTTCCATGAACTCATAAATGCGTTGCAGATAGATACTGTGACCCTCCATGACATGGATGATATGGCGTCTTCGTCATTACAAAAGTTATGACGAAACACATCAATGCATGTCGTATGATAAAAGGTGATATATGTTACACAGTGAAAATGGCCGTACTGAATTGAAGTGAACTCCAGATACATCAGAGTCGCAGCATTCAGAGATTTCGCCGCACGGTAAACAAAACTGCGTTTGGCAGATTCAGTCCGCACTCGTGGTAGCTCAGTCTGTCCGCTCTCACTGGCGCGTGCATGGCGAGAGGACACATGGGGCCGCGTAAATCAGCGCCCCACGGGAGCTATTTTTAGCACCCTGTCGTTTTTTTATAATGTCTTTTTAACCGCTGGACGCATCAACATCAAACTTTAAGTACCTTCAGCGCCATCAATTTTCCATCTTGTGTTAAAACAAAAATTTCTTAGCTACCATAGATCAGCCGGAAATGACGTCAGGTTGACGTCATGTTCGACCGATTTGGATGCGAAACATTGAACTACGGAAATCCCTCTCAAGAGCTTAGTTTTTAAGCTAGATCAAATTTCTTTGCATGACAGGACTCAAAATACTCAGGGCTATTAAATGTTATCTCGCATTTTCAAAATTTTTGATATGTTGAAAAAATTCAAAAATCAAAAATTATGTTTTTGATTTTTTTCCTGTAAGTTCTTGAAATTTTGAAACAATAAGAAATATGTGGTAGAAAGCATGCCGATCAAATACTCTAGGACGTTTTAGCCCGATATCTTCAAAGATATGTAAGTTATACGTTTTGTAGTAGAAATTCTCATCATTATCAAACTTTCAAATCAATTTTACGGTACGTGTTTGACATTGCACACCGAAATAAATAGGATTGTCATGTTCCAGAGCTCAAACTGCATCTGATAGATACATATCTTAGTGAAAAGTTCAGCATTAAAATTTGACCTTTTTGACCTGAAAGTGAATTGACATCAACTATATTCAGCCGAAAATAGCCTTAAATGACACAAAGGACACCGATTTCGAAATCTATGCCCTGAATGGACCATAAGCATGTGTCACATGACTGATGTATTATATAAATTTCCGTGACCTAGGATGACATGGCCTTGACCTGAAAAATCTAAATTACAAGTTCGGTTCTCTCAGGGTAACTTACATAGGCATATATTATCGAGTGTGTAAACCGAAAATGAGCCTGATCTGACTTCTTCGCCGGCGGCCAGTCCAAATAATTAGCAAGCTAAAACGTTGATAATTCTTATTTTGACCTGGCCTGTGACATCATCGGTGACTTCGAGGTCATAAAATTAAGGTTCGCTCGACATTTAACCCGCGCCCCGCTGGGCTATTCTGCCATACGCGCCCTGCTGGGAGGGGGGGGGGGCAGATTCTGCCCCCCTGTCTAACTTCCGAACCAATGGTCGTAGAAAGACGGGAAAAACGGCAATCGAAAGCTCTCAACAAGGCGGATCTTAAGAGCCCAAAGTTTTTTGCTTAAGTAGGTCAGAGGTCAGGTCAAGGTCAGGTCAAGGGTACAAAATGCAAGTTTCTACAGTATCGGCCTTGCACCGTAGTTGCCGAAGAATGGACTGAGGCTGATTGCCCAAAACGTGTTCTTAGACTACCAAGACAATATTCGTTGCATACAATGTCATTCAAAGGTCAAGGTCAAGGTCAGGTCAGGTCAGGTCAGATCACCAAAAACAAAATATAGAAAAGGGCATGTGCGACACAATCTTCATGGGTCATTTTACTCATAGAATTCAATAAGCACACTCAATAAGTGATATGGACCACCTCTGGATGAATTTCAGGTCGAGGTCAGGTCAAGGTCAGGTCAAGTGAGGTCAAATTTTGAAGTTGGTTGTTAAGGCCTAAAAAGGTGTCTATCTGATGCAGTTTTTCACGGCGAATCAAATGGTGCTATTTTTGTTTCCGTACGAGGTCTAGAACTTCCAAAAAATCATTTTTTTTTTCAAAAATTTTGTGTGTCGTGACATCATAAAATTTTATATAACTCCCACATTTTTGAACCGATTCTTCTAAAAATGGCTATGTAGGTGCACATAGACCACTTCTCTGACATATGTGCCGTTTTTTCGATACACTCAAAATTTTGGATTTTATAATTATTTTCCCCCAAAAGTCAGTTTTTTTAAGAAAAAATTGGGCCAAAATCCAAAATTTTCAAAAACCGAGATGGCTATTTGATAGAAAAAGTAGAATCACGTATCACCTTTTTGTTACGTCTTGATTCCTTTGAAAATAAAGATGTTAGCGGCGTTTGAAATTTTGCCGTTTTTGAGGCGAAAATGGCGAACATAACGTCACTAAAACGTCAATTTCTCAAAAATTTGCCGACCTATTTCGCTCAAATTTTCAGAGAACGTGTCACATTGATGTATAATAAGGTGCTGAAAGTTTGACGTCGCTGGCGTAACGCGTTTAGAAGTTATTGTCGAAAAACGGGAGGGGGCAGATTCTGCGCCCCCCAGCGGGGCGCGGGTTAATTCAGGCCTATCCGAGCCGTTTGAGTTTTGACAATCGGCCCAGCAGTTTCGGAGTTAGGGAGGGGGGCTATAAATAGCCCCCTCCCAGTGAGGCGCGTTGCAGAAAATACCCCAGTGGGGTGCGAGCTGACACTCGGCAGTACAGCACCTCAGGAGCGTCTGGACAGTTACTTAGGCGGTGCATAGTGACAATGCCACATTCAAAGGTCTCTAACCTGCCTTTCCGAAGCCCGCAGGTCTCTGATCAGACTCTGTCTCTCCCTCCCAAACCGGCAGGCCCGTCCGGCCAGCGGACCGAGCACAGGTGCGCGGCTTACTGTCTGACGGCCCAGTCCAGCAAGTTCGCCTACTCGCCCGGACAGACGTACCACTACAACTTCCGCAGTACCATCCGCACCGACCTGCCGGCCGCCTCGGACGAGGTCTCCAGTCTGGAGGTCACGGCGCGCGCCGAGATCGTCGCCAACTCCGCCTGTGACTTCACACTCTGGGTTAGTGGTGGAAAGCAAAGGGGCTAGAGGCATATGCTTCTTATAACAATTATATATTTATAACATATAACATAGATTTATGAAATCTATGCTTAGTCCGAAGAATGGACAGCTCTTGCAGCGCATTTTCCTCCAGAATGCAGTAAATTGGGGAGGTACCGTTTCGGTTAGACCGGAATGAAACCGTTAAAAAATGACGTTCTTCATGCATAGATGATGTTGACGATTGTTATTCGTACTGTAAGCTAGCAAAGACTCGCGTTGACTGAAAGAAAATGAAATGAGGAACTAATAGAGGAAGGACAAAATGATGATGTGGTAAGGGAAAGCGCTGTAAATGACAAAACACTTTTCAACGTTTTTCAATAGATCGTGTAAAGTACAATACCACCGAAATGACCAGCATGTCGGCGTTTGCTTTGTCCTCTACATACAAACCATCACCGCATTTCTGTCCTTTCAGCTCCGAGATGTCACCCTGAAGGAGTCAGATCCTAGGGACGTCGAGACAAGATCGTCTGTCGATGGGATGGACACCTTCAAACGGGAGCTCGAGAGGCATCCCCTCTCCTTCAGGTAAGCTCCGGAGTAGCAGGCATAACCCATAGGCCCAATGATCGAAAGCTGCTCGACCTCGCCATTGAAAAACAATGGCAGAGAGACTGATGTGTGCAAAGGTACCTGGCTATGGCATAGCCGCACGTAAAGGTGAAAATTCTAACGACTTTATTCATTCCTACTAGCTCTCATTTATTCATCCAACGTTCTAATTTTTATTTTTATTTGATCGACAATATGTCCTTATGTTTCTAAGTATAATCTATACGCAGGTTTGTGTTTTTATAATTTTTTTTTTTGTAAAACAATGTTGCCTTGATTTCTATAACTTTGTCTATTGGATAATGCTAGCATGAAAACATGGCCGTAAATTGTCCATTTGTATTAGACTGAAAGCTCCTGCTGTGCATTTTCTCATTTATTTTACGCCTTAGCAAGTATATAATACGTGACTGGACGACGCCATCGCTGAGGACACTACAGCTAGCTGCCCGAGCATTATGTAACACTTCATCACTGCTGTTGTCACGGTGGACCGAAAACAAACGAACGGTGCATCAAAGCCGCAAACACAAGAAGTTTCCTCAATACACGCCATGCCCGTAAAATATTCTATTGTGGTGACCTTCCTCTTATTCAATGCATTCAGTTACTTATAAACGGATAAAAGCTGTGTGTACAATCGTCTCAACTACACGATGAGGTCTTAAGATGGACTCCGATTGCTTAACACCTTCACGGGGGCATTATTACGTGACAGCGTGAGAAACTGGTGACTCAAAGCATGAGTAGTTTCAAGCACGCAGCTCGCAGAAAAATGCCGCATGGCATTGTGTAGATCTGGACCAAAGACAAATATATATCCCATGTTTGTGCGCTAAACCATAACTAAGGCGTCATCATGTGTGACGTGGACATCATCTAGGGACTGCTGGCTCACCCCTAGGCTCAACCAAGGTTATATGACTCCGGCTCAACCCAGCCTCATTTCAATACGGACTGAGTGTTTTTATTGTCTCAGTACAACAAAAGCGCCTCTTCGTTTGGCTTCAGCTAGTTGCTAGGTTTCCAAACTGTTTTATTAGCCAGTTCTTCTTACTAACGGTGTAGATGTTATGGAATTCATTGCTCAAGGAAGCATAACACCTTTGGCCATGAATCATAATCCCGAGTGTATTTGATAACTAATTATAGTTGGCGTAAGATTAACGCTAAATGATGGCTTCTGGCATGCCCTCAACGAGGCTGTCTTCACTGGGAGTCCGGTGGCGACAGAAACGTTATGATATCATGCAGCTTTGCAGCCGGTTCGCGACAGGCTAGTACGCCGAGAGCGTCCTTCACATGGGCCCACGCTCACTGATTCCATGCCGGGCACCTGTCCAGTCATGCAGCCCATCAGATGCAGGCGTATTGTTCGCCAGACATGCTTTTCCGTAAGCGGGGCGATCCCCAGAAAGCTTTACCATGCTCATATGGAGCTTATAACATACAGAACAATGGATGTCATGAAAACCTTGGGCATCGAAACTTAGCTGAATGAATGTGAGCTGAGATCAGTCATGACTACGTAAATCTGAGACCACATTTATTTTTTGCAGCAGCTGACGGTAATGACCGACGTTTTTTTTCTCCAGCTACCAGGATGGCCGAGTCGAAGAGTTGTGTGCCACACAGACTGAATCGGTGTGGGCGCTCAACTTCAAACGAGGCCTCCTCTCTGCTATCGTCAACAACATGGAATCATTCGACAGGGATGAAAGTGAAAAATACGAGGTAAGGACGCTGAGTCGCAGTATTATTCAGTCTCGCTTTGCAATATCTTTCGGGGAACCCAGAAGTCTGAGGACTGGATAAAAGTCATCAATAGACATAGCAAATCTTAGCCCCATTCCTTAAGCTTAATAGTTGGCTATTCCCCACAGATGGACGTTTCCGGCTACTGCTCCACCGACTATACTGTGCTTCCATCCGAGGACAACGGTACTACGAAGATCATGAAGTCAAAAGACCTGCGCACCTGTAGAGAGAGGGGTCGCCTCCTCTCCTCACTCCAGACGACGCCGTACCATTCGGCTTCAAAGGTTCAATCGCTGCCTCTCCTCGAGTAAGATCATCTTGCCTTAGTGATCGATGAATAATGTGACGCATCAATAGCGCTTTGAAAAGTGACTTTGGGCGTTACTATGTAGTGAAAACGTAGCTTATGTGGTTAATAGTTCGTAAATAACCCTGGACATTGGACACCATGTTGGAAAGCCTTTTCAACAGTTTCCACACTTCTCTTGTGAGCTTGATGGTGGCACCCAGTGGCACCTACATTCCTCAAAGAAACAATTTTACAAGGACAGTACGCAGTAATTACACAACGCACAAGACTTGGTGAGTAAAGTTTATCTGATCTAACAACATATTGAGAGCATAAAATGCGCAACTTTCTTTACCAGCTTGACGTAAAAGTCTTCCTCTCTCATCGCTCCTGTTCTGTCCAACAGGAGCACACAGCAGTGCTGGCAAACAGTGCAAGATGGAAGGATCCGTTCCGTTTTCTGCACTGAAGACCACCTGTTCCAGCCGTTCTCCAGAAACTCGGGAGGCGCCCGCTCACTCGTCTCGCTGAGTCTTGTCGAGACCCACGTGATGCCGACACAAAGTTCCCGAGGGGAAGGTGAGGATTTCACCGAAATGTCCTACAAAATAACTTCTAGTGTAGACTCTGAAATACAAGCACTTGCCTTACCTTTGCACGCCTGTAGTGAGGATGAAGACAAGTACGTGATGCTCTCTGACTATGCTAGCTGCTCCTTACGTTCGGTAATAATCTCTTTTTTTCCAGGAGCGCTGACATCGCGCGGGAACATCATGTTCGACCACTCCTCGCCGACTCTGACTGCTCAGGATCGTGTCGGTGATGCCCAGCGTCTGGTGGCAGAGTTGGACCGGGTGGCGACCGAAGACGTGCGACCCGAAATGCCCCGACTCTTCGCCCAGCTGGTGGCGACCCTACGGCAGGTGGACGCAGACAACCTCTTTGCGCTTATGACTGACAGAACGGGGAGACAGCGTGCGTTCATGCTGAACGCACTACCGATGCTGGGCACCGCGGCGGGAATGGAGGTGATGAGGACCATGATACTGGAGGGGAGCGTCACCAGCGAGCAGTCGGATCGCTGGATGACCTCGCTTGCACTTGTGCAGGAGCCTCGCCTGGATATGGTAGAGGCGCTGGAACCTCTTGTAGCCTCCAGAGATGTCCGCACACAAACACTTCTCGGTGTCACAGCGCTGGTGCACCACCTCTGCAAACGAGACGAAGACTGTAAGCGGCATCAAGCTGTGGCTCAGGTGGTTGAAAATATCGAGAATCTTTTGGGAAACGACTGCAGTGCTGATACCCCGGAGGCTCGCGTGAAGGTTCTTGCGGCTCTGAAGGCGCTTGGCAATGCGGGCCTGATGGTTAAAGGGAGTGCCGTTTTGAGATCATGCTACCAGAACAGTGCTGATGTTGAGGTGCGCCTTGCAGCCATCAGAGCATACCGGAGGATGAGCTGTGAAGAGATTGCAGGAAGTGAGCTGATGAGTACACTTGCCAACCAAAGGGAAAACACCGAGGTTCGCATCGCCGCATACCTGGCTATCACACAATGTCCCAATCAAGAAGTTGTTGACAAGCTACTCGAGCTCTTGCAGAAGGAAACATTGAATCAGGTAGGCAGTTTCATTTGGACTCACATCACCAACTTGCAAGAAAGTAACGATCCAGGAAAGGGCTACATCAAGTCACTTCTCTACAATGCGGATCTCGCAAAGAAGTTCAACACCGACGCGAGGAAGTTCTCGCGCTATTACGAGAAAACGCTGTTCTTCGAGTCCCTCAATGCTGGCGGCACTGTAGAAGGTAACGTCATCTTTTCTCCTGACTCCTACATTCCAAGATCTGGCATGTTGAATCTGACAGTAGATCTGTTTGGGGATTCCATCAACCTAGTGGAAGTCGGAGCTCGCGTTGAGGGTTTGGAGCAACACATCGAGAGGCTCTTTGCCAAAGATGGTTCATATCCTCATGCAGCGCTGCAAAAAGTTATAAACACCATTACAGGAAGCGATAGCGCCAGCGATATCAACAGACTCTCAAGTGCTTACAACCAAGCAAATCCGAATGCTGACACCTTCAGAGCATCTACGTATGCGAAAATGTTCGGCAACGAGCTGCACTTTGCGAATTATGACAACATGGCAGACCTCATTCGCTCACTAAAAGGAGACGATCCACTCAGCTTTTTCAAGGAGCTTGGTCAAGAAAGAGATTGGTCTGAAAACTACCAATTCCTAGATTCCAGCTATACCATTCCCACTTTGGTCGGGTTCCCACTCACTTTACACGCTATCGGCTCGGCATCGGTAATGGTGAAAACGGGAGGTTCGTTCAACTTTGAGGGATGGAACAAGATAAACGTGGAGGGCTATGTCAAGCCCTCGGCGGCTGTGGAGATCGTGAGTGGCATGGGCGTGGATGCACACGTCGCCAGGACAGGACTGAAAATGAGGGCGAACATGCATACATCGACGGTCCTGGATGGTCACTTGGTAATCGATTCCGGCAAGGTAGCATCCGTGAAGTTGAATATGCCGAGGGACAAAGTTGAGATTTTCGACGTGGAAACTGAATTTCACCGTGTGTATCGCAACGAAGAAGCGTTACTGACCAATAAACTAAATAGCTTTGAACTGAACGAGTATGGTGCCTGTACAGACACATATATTGGATCTCCACTCGGCGTCAAAGCCTGTTTCGAAATGAGCTATCTCTCATCTCAAGAGACAACTCACAACAGGCCATTGCTCCTATTGATGTCACCCGTCAAAGCGAGTTTATCAATGGAGAAAACCGACCGCTCCATCGAGGCGTTTACACTGGAGTACACCCACAGTAAGCAGAACGACGTGCGACAGTCCTCTCTAACATTCGACACACCAGGTGGACGTCAAAATCGTCGCGTGAGTCTCCGCTACATGATCGACGCTCCTCAGAAGGCCTTCCACATCAGCCTCAACACTCCGATCAAGTCGCTGGAGCTCAGCGGCGGTCTTCATCTCACCGGCGCAGAGAAGCACGCCAACGTCCTGATTCGGCTGGATGACCGCGAGATGGTCAACATCAAGGGCAGCTTGACGAAGGACGAGTACGCGGCGGCGCTGCGCTACCGTCCGCAGCTGGCCATCCGCGGCCCGTCCGGACCCGTCTTCAGTCTCAGCGGAAATCTGAACATGAACAAGGACAAGCACAAGTACGCCATCGACCTGGTCATCTCAGATCTGTTCGAGACTCCAGTCATGCTGAGTGGTGAGTAGGTATTGTTTATAATGGGAAATAAGCACTCAACATTAGCCTGGGTTGAGTGGGTTGTAACTTTCTGAAAGGGTAGGATCAAAGCATAGGGTGCAATTGAGCTAGTGGTAAGCTGCGAGGCTTCCTTTATCAAATAAAACTTATCTTGGGAATAGAATGGGGACTAGTGTGAAACATGAATTGGCGATGTATGCATTATAGCTTCATTGCACCAAAAGAAATGTTTTGTCTTCTTACACTTGTCTTTTGTTAGATAATTATGTACTTGTGACCATGCATTGCAACAAATTTCAAAATGATATTCAGTAGAGGACTTGGCAGTCGAGTTAGAAGTCCACGAACTGTGAAAGAATCTTACCTCTGGCGACTTCTCACCATTTCACAGGAACTGTCGACGAGACGGACGGAACCTACATGCTTGCGACGTCAATGGACTCCTACATGCTAAAGGGCTCGCTGATTGGAGCCTTCCGATACGTGGGCAATGAGTTGGAATTCAGAACCAACACCAAGTACACAATTTTCGACGGTCCACAGCATACCATCACGGTCAACACCAAAATGTGGCAGCAAGTGGATGGATTTGGATCTGTTTACAATGCTACCATGACTACAAAGGTTAGTATGTCTACTTTTCACCTTGGGTTCAGGTAATGGGTGTCATTTTGATGATACAAATGATAGGAGGAATTAATTATTTGAAGAGAAGTTGCTGTATGTTTTCAAATACACGTACACTACCCTGTATAAAGCATCACTGTGTTTTGGCATTTACTTTTTGTAAAACGGTTTTCACGCTTGAAAACATCCAAAACATTTGCTTTTCTGATTATGTTGAATTGAAAATCCTCTTTTATCCTTGCAACAAAAATAATCACAGAAACTGAAGTCATTGCTGGTGTACCCTATCGAAGTCACTGATCCACCATTACCATCATCACGATCATCACCATCAACATCACAACCATCATCATCAATCACCATTGTCACCCCTCCCGGCCAGTTTTCTGCGCTCCCGGTATTGGACTCGGACGTCACGCTGTACCTGAGCCGGACAAAGTACGGACTGGAAGGACTTCTGGGGCTGCATCACGACCAGCATGACTACCAACTTAGTGGGGAGCTGTCCGACCGAAACGGCAGGCGCACCGGCCAGGTCGGCTTCAGGGCAGAACACCTGGACGTCGACTTCAAAGTGGCCCTGAAATTCGATGTGAGTTGCCAGGATTGGCTAGCGCACGCAAGATTCCTTTACTACTCAGGTTGGTTCACTAGGGAAATAAAGGCGCCGTGGTGACGTAATCAGAGGAAATCCTTCACATTCAAATGAATGGGTCATTTGAGTTGCAGCTTTTGGCTCGATATGGTCCTACTTTTTTAGTTTCAGTCCCATTTATCGTAATGAGGCGAATTCATTGTTACATTGGTACATCTTTTGATGACATATAAGCCTTGATCTTTTCTCCAACTCGCCCGAAAAATGATGAAATTTGCATGCATGCCTATGGGTAATGGAGATTCTGCCGCCGTGGTGACGTCACGGTAAAGGAATTCTGGAGCTCGTGAACGGGGGCTGAGCGCACGGGCATTAGGGATGCAGTGTGAATATGGTGATATCACTGTAGGTATATATTTAACGCGTTTTATTTGTTGATTATGCAAGAAAGCTTCAATACAATTTGATGTTTCAATATTCTTACAAATCAATACAATCTGATGTTTTTACTTGAGTAGAATAAGTAAGGTTTTGTTTGTGATGTAACATACCTATATTGTTGCGTTTCCTAGAATTTACTACCCACGCATTTTTAATTTCGCAAAAGAACACAAAACATTGTATCTTACGTTTATTTTACAGACAAGCAAAAAAGGAAGACTAGAGATGACTGCCTTGGCCCAGCTGCAAGAAGATAAATCTGCCCAAGGTGGACTGGTTGTTGACTACTTGTCAGAGTCGTATGACCTGGATTACGGCATCAACGCATTTGCCACACTAATGAACTCCAGCTATTCTCTGAGCGCCGGCTTCCAGCGTAGTGTGGAATATTCACGCAATGATTATACCAGCAGCTATTACTTGAAGGCAAGTCAACATTGCTTTGTATAGGTATTGATGGAGACATGTAGTAAAACACGGAAAAATATAGGTAGCATGAACGCGTTTCGATTACTAAATCGTCATCAGCATGATGATCATGACGATGACGATTTAATAATCGAAATGCATTCATGCTATAAATATTTGTTCCGCATTAAACATTGTTTTGCTCTGGACGAACCACTCGTTTAGACAGTAGATAAACATCGAAGGCCCGTGGCTAAAATTAAACTTGTGGTGAAAAATGTGTTCGGGCTGTGTCTGTTCCATTGACCTATACTGTATCTTAATAGGTCAATGGTCTGTTCTGTCTGTCAGTCAGTCTGTTTGTATGTCTGTCAGTATGTTCGTGCATATGCATTTGTCGTGTCAAGTGGAGTCAAAGAATATGCTTGTGACTCAAACAGGGACAAACTGAATGTTTACCTCAAATGGCATAATGTCGTCATATTCTAGACCATATTTATGTGATATATCCTTTCGAGGAGCTATTGTTGCTTATTTTTTTATATTGAGTCCACCCCTCGCCACAAAATTAACGAAGCCCACATTTCCGCAGTTTATCGCCTCGCGTACCAGCGCGGCCGTCAACAAGACCATCAGCCTGGTGTCCCGGTTTGTGGAGCTCTCTGCCGGCGAGCACACGGCTGAGGTGACCCTGCACCTGCCGGCCTACCCGACCACGCGCCTCGGCGGCCGGCTGGCGCTCAGCTCCCAGGGACGCTACCTGGCCAGTGCCGAGCTGAGCCATGGAGCGCGCACCTACCTGGCCAGCGCCGAGTACCGCTTTGTCGGCCTACAGACGGTGGAGCTGCGCGTCCACCTGCCCGGGAGACAGTACTCGGTCACCCTGACGGCCAGGAGCGGCGGCGGCAGGTCAAAGGTCACCGCCGACCTCCACGTCGGTAGGCGGATCATGGCCGCGGCCACCCTGAACGACCTGCGGTGGTCAGGGCGGGGACCGGAAAGCTTGCTGAATGAAGACATGACACTGTTCACCGGAAACTTTGAGCTCTTCTGGAACAAGGACGTCGACGACTCGCAAAAAGTCATCGCCGACTTTAAACTTACAAACCGCCAAGTCGATACCAGGCTTCAATATCCGGGACACGACATCAAACTTCTGGCCGAGCTGAGGTAAGTGTTGTAGGATCATTTTGGGGAAATGATAACTAAATCGTCTCTAAGAGTGCACCCGCATCTTGTTCATCATTGATTAACGGAAGGAGGTACCCTAAAGTAGCATATGATTGATATTTCGGCACTCGGCAGTACCTACTTAGCTGCCTTAAAGTTCTTATATTTTTGAAAGTGATTGGTCATGCTTTTAGCAATAGCTTCTTATCAAGTTTAGCCATGATTACAACCCCTTAGGCACGTTCATGTATTGTTGCAACCAAACTACCGGTATGTTTCAGGGCGAATGGCGTGATGGCGGTGCTCCAGCTGTCTCCTGAAGAGATCATCTCGGCAAAAGGCACTGTGAGCTTCGACGAAGCCGGTCGACTCGGAGCCACCATTGAGGTGGAGACTCCCTTCCCCGGATACTCATCAATGATGCTGCAGTTCATCAACAGGCCCGATACTACAACCGAGAAAAGCCTTCTCAATTTTCAGGTGAGATTCGATGACTGATGCACTGGCTGGGCGCTGAACTGTTCGGCATTGGCATTTGAAATTTTCCTCGAGGTCAAAGGTTTAGCGAAACATGGGTCGGTGGTCTTTAAATTGTTTGCAACTTAAAACATGTGCCGTGGCGGTGACGCATTGAGTGATGGGACGTTCTGGCCTATGGGGAGGTGAATTGGGGCCCCATGATACAGAATGAGTCAAATCCTGGCTAAGAAATTGCTTAATTCCTAATTGTTGGGGCTCTTGTTACTTGAGGCATCTTTCTCCATTCCTTGGTTCTTGGTTTTCTTGAGCTGGTACCCTTTCATGGATATTATAAATGTGATTAAAAACCTAAGCCTCACGCTAACGTATATTTACAAAATGGCCAAAAGAATTAAACAACAGTTTCGCACATAGCGCATCACCAGACCTGATGATGCACTGTGCGCGAAACTATTGTTTAATTCTTCTGACCATTTTGTAAATAAACTTTAGCATGAGGCATATGTTTTAAATCACATTTATATTTTCAATCATGAGCCTCAAAACAGCGCTATCTTTCATCTTTCATGGAGATTTCCTACTTTCCACTTCCTACCCTGCCACAAATACACATTACAGTGCTTTGTAGCTGACGGGTTGGCAGCCATTCATAGCATTCATGTCAAATAAATCGCTTCGTTATGCGTGTAGCACTTAACTCATTTGCTTGCGTCAGTGTTTCTGTCTATACAAATTCCATCTCCTTATTTCCGACATTAGATAACAGTGCTGAGACAAGTGTATTGTGGAGTTAATCGCCCTCTCAATACAAGACACAAACGAAACGCCGTTTTGGTATTGCATTCAAGCAATTGCCTGACGGCTGATCGTTTTCTTCACAGGTGACTGGTCGCGTGGAAGACAGAGAAGTGGTGCTGGGCGGACGACTGGTCTTGGACTTCAACGGGCTGCGTCAAAACGCGGGCAATACCCTGATGGTGGAGCTAAACCTCAAAACGCCGTTCGCTGGCTGGGAGCGGAGTCAACTTATCTGTTTTTACCTTCAAGAAGCCAACGACATCACTGGACGTTTCTCAGCCTCAAAGAACGATGAGGTGATTGCGCTTGGTGTAGTTTTTGAAAAAGTGCACCAACAAGACGTTTTCAAGATCAACACAGCTGTCGACTTCGCACTGCCCGTGGATCGTGTCAGCAATGGGAAAGTGGGCTTTGGACTGACACTGAGAGATGCGAGGCTAGTTTCAGATACGATAGTCGAGTGGACTAGCGACAAAACCAACCAGCTTTCCATGAATGTCCAGTGCACGTATAACGTTACAGAACATGTGGAAATAGACTCACAGGTCACCTTCAAGACACCATTCAAAAATATGAAACTCCTGGAAGCGCAAATGAATCTTATGAAAAATGGAGGAAAGTTGCTGAGCTCGATTCGAGTTATGAGAAACAGGACCGAAGAACTCTTCAAAACACATCTCAATAGCGTCTATGACAACTCGGGACAATATGCTGGAGACTTTGACTTCAAATGTTCTGAATGCCCTGCCTTTGGTGCGTCGCTGAGCTACCACCTCGCCGACGATGCTAAAAGGTTTAACGTCACAACCACCTGGAAAGAGAACAAGTCCGAACTCAGTGGTGTTACGAAATCATTCCAAGATAGAGGAAAAGAGTACGCCCTTACCATGGTGCTTCCGAACCCTAAACGCAGATACTTTCTGAAGAATGCTTTTCACGCTGACGTCGCGAAGAAAACTGTTTGGAATAACTGGGAAGTGTCTCGTGACAACCAGTCAGTAAAGATCGAACTATCGTCTGTCTGGGCGATCGAGCAGCGCGCAGGTAACAGCTCATCCTACTCGGTAAAGGGAACCGGGAAACTGACATCACCATTCCTTGGTTGGGAGTCTGCGACAATATCACATACAGGAACGCTCAACATTTCTGATGCCGTAGTGGACATAAGCACACACCTGGATCTTCAGAAGGAAGATAAACATATTGTCGTCGACGACGTGGGCCAGTTCTTCGGCTGGAGATCCTGGACATTCAAGCGCAGCGTCGTTAGCAATGCCGGGTGGTTTTCTCGAATCCAGCAATTCATCAGTCTCGATCTGAATAGCTCCTCAAGACAAGCAACGTTCAAGACCATATGGGATGGTAAAACGGCTCAACTAAAACTAGTGGACGATGTTTCTCGAGACGGAGACTACAAAGCATCAGCAACCACGCAGTGGTTCGGGCAGCCTGAGCGGCACCTCTCCCTCACGGTGTCTTCGCAGCCGGAGGCATGGTCGCCTTCAGTTACCGTGCTTTATGCCCCCGGTAAGACTGTCAACATATATGGAAGCATTGCTCGCCTGTCTTCGGCTGCTGAATCGCATCTTACAATTGAGTCACCATTCACAGAGGTCATTTTGGTGAAAGTCAGTCACAACTTCCGAGACAACAAGAAGTTTGTCGCCGCTAAACTGATGCATGGAGCTAGCAAATACGACCTGTCAGCGGACTTTGAGTTACGTCGTGAAGCGTTCGAGGTTTCGTCTTCGATTAAGCTCTCGACTCCTTCAAATTTCCTCGGTTCAGCGACACTGAACATGAACTGTATTCTCTCCAACAGATTTGTGCTGAATTGGGAGCTGTCCCACAACCGCAGAAAAGTGTCGTTCAATAGCAGCTTCGGCATGAATGACGGTGGCGTTATCATCAAAACACCGCTACCAGGCTTCACCCAGCAATCATTGACATATACTGTAGCGTCCAAGGAAATCCAGCTGCGCTTCTCTCACGAAGAAAGAGTTTCGACAGCAGTTTTGTCTGATAAAAGTAAGCCTGGCGCACTGAAGTATGCCGCAGAACTTACCACACCCTACCAATCTTTTGAGCTTCTGACTTTCAGCTTCGTCAAACAGGAAGACAGTCCATTCACCATCCAACTTCATCAAAATCGCTTGAGGAAAGCCCTTGTAACCGGTTCATATGAGCTCTCGGTCCCCAAATCTAGTGTTCATCTGAAGGTCCAGACAGCCTTTGAAGCCATTGGCGATGGCTCGCTCGAGTTTTCGTACAACTTGGCGAGACCACATATCAAAATGCTTATCTCAAAGACTGGAAACTTCCGAGGAACATTGAAATTCGAAGCGTCTGCTGACATCACAATAGCTTCTTCATCATTTCGGGCAAATTATCACAACAGCGGACTCGTGTTCGGAGCAAGGGACACAACCGTGACCGCCACGTATGACATCCAGGGCTCCGAGAAACGCCTCGACATGCAACTGCGAGATAACGGGAACACTTTTTCTGTTGAGGGGAGGGCGCAGCTTGCATCGACATCCAGCTATTTGACGATCAAGGTTGAATCTCCCTTTGTCGACTATGAAACACTTTCTGTCGCTAGCAGGTCCACGTCACTTCCAAATGGTCCAAAACTATCATTTGAGCTCGTCAAAAACAACCAAGCCATTGAAGCGGATCTCGCAATCAACGTGAAAGAAGGGGAGGGAAAGGCAGTGTTTGAAATAAATACTCCTTTTACAGCCAATCGCCACGTCCTTCTCTCTGGTGAATATCGGCTGCGAAATAACTCTCCTTACTTCAAGCTGGTGGCAGAGAAGGATTCAACGAAGAAAACCATTGTCGGCGACGCAAAACTGAGCATTGCTGAACGAGAGCGGTGCCGGAGGACTTCGCTTGTGTCTGATCCAAGAGATCCTATGCATAAGCCATGCAGAGAAGTCACGCTGGATGCCTCTCTTAGCACCCCGTTTGTTGGCCTTGAAGAAATAACCGTGAAAAGCGTTGCAAGCGTCATACACACCAGACAAACTCGATACCAGGCACAGCTCGTCATTGAGCACGGCCAAAACCAGGTGAGAGCTGATGTTCACGGTCAGCTTGGGTGGCCTTCGTCTTCAATTACCATTCAAATGAGCACACCGATTCAGTGGATGCAAACAATTGGTATAAACGCAACCTATGACATTGAAAGCGCTACAAAAACTGCCTCAATTACCATATCGAAAAACGAAGACCACTTTACGGTGTCTACGAGTGGATCTGTGGAGAGTGGTTCCGCCAACGGATATGTAGCTATCCTCACGCCGTTCAAAACCTGGCAATCTGCCAATTATTCGGCCGCGTATAACATCAAGAACGCTGAGAAACACATGGAAATCAGCTCCGAAAGAAACGGCCGGAAACAAACGTTTGCTATTCGAGGAACATACGACGGAAGCACAGTGTCATTAAACGCCGTGACCCCATTCCAAGGCTTCGAATCCTTAGGAGTCGGCGGTAAATACGTGAATAACCGAGTGAAGCGCGAAATAGGATACGATGCCCACATCAATGAAGACCGGCATCGGCTGTACGTGCTGTATGAAAGAGACGGCAAGGAGAACATCAAATTAAGGCTGAACACACCCATTCACGGGTTGCACGCGGTTGAGATAGACTTGAGAAAACAATCGTTCTCTGATGGCATCGGGATCTACTTGGAAATGAATACAGACGGAAAACGAAGTTCCGGAGAACTGCGCACTTCCCTGGTGAAGACAACCATGGGTATTGAGCTGAGCTTCAAATCTGATTGGGAGGACTTTGAAGATGTGGGCCTTTCTGGAAGTGTCAACTTGGCGAAGCGCAAAAAGGCGTTTAGGCTTACGTCGAGGTCGAAGAAGCAGAAAATCGAACTGTCAGGATTTTACGCGCTGAGCAAAAAGGGAGGCGTTGGGAAGCTGGTGTCGAAGCTTCCGATCAAAGGCTTTGAAAAAGTGAATGCAAGAATAAAAGTGATAACAGGAAAGAAAAACAGACTGCTGTTAACGTATGCCGCTGGTGGAAAGAAAAAGAAAATAAACGGGGACCTTACGTTCACGAATGGCGGTATCGACATCAGCCTCAAAACCCCTTTCAAGGGATTTCAGAGGATTAGAGCAAGTGCTAATAGAGCAACCCAAGCTGACGGGAAGGTATCGGCGGAAATGTCACTGAAACGTGAAAATCGTGAAATTGCCGTCAAGTACGCTTACATATTTTCCATGAAATCCGGAGAAGGCAATATTGAAATCTCCACGCCGTATGAAGGGTTCGAAGATATGCGAATGTCGTTAACCTACAACAATCGCAAGAATGAAAGAAACATGAAATTCAATGCAATGCGTAATTCCAGAGCATGGAGCATCGAGACATCAAGGACATGGACTGAAGCCACAGATGAGACTTCCCTGATTCTTTCTTCTCCAATTGAGTCTATTCGATCACTCAAGGTGCATCGGGCTTTCGACATCAGTAACTTTGCAGCAATGTCATATCGCGCTTCCTATGAACGAAACAACAGAAAGTTTGCAATATCTGGAGAGGGAAGCATGACAGGTCCTGGAGGTAAGAAAGTCTCCTTGAAGGTGAATGTGAACACGCCTCTAGAAATCGGTCAACTGAGCGCCAATGTCGGCTACGATCATAGCGTCACGCCACGCACAGTGAACGCTGGTATTACGGCAGGAAACAAGTACATGACACTGACGGCGTCTCTGGGAAGACCATCTGGAAACATCAAACTCACCACGTCACTGCGTCAAATGCCTTCAATTGACATTGTCTACAACGCTTACATCACAGACTCCAGTGAAGATGTTACTGCCACTGCAACCCTGGCTGACGGCCGGTCACTATCCATCGCCCACAAGATGACCAAAGGACGAGACGGGCGAAGCGGCTCTCTTAAAGTCGAGTCTTCCACATTTGGGAAGCGCGAACTCGATTGGTCGTACAGCGTGCAGCGCCGCCAGGACCGTCTGACAAGCCTCTCTGTCGACGCTACTTACAACTCGCCCAACGTCAACGGCAAGTTTGGATTCTCTACAGATGAGGTTAGCTCCGCATATCACCGGAACGTAAAGGCCAGCTTTTCGGTCACTTCGCAACCGTACACGAGGAACATCGAACTCGACGCTTCGGTAAATCTGACCAACTTCCCCGAGATCGACGCAACGGCAACAATCACCGTAGATGGTAAGCCATACAAACTAGTCGTCAACAGGGAGAAGCAAAGAGGCATGCGGAAGCTCAACATATCGTTTGACGGCCAGAGGATCAAAGCGTTGCGGATTGTCGGATCATCATCCACAGAGGTGGGCGAAATCCAAGGCGAAAGAACTCTTACCATCACATATGGCAGTGGCCCAGAGCAAGTATCTATCACAGTCAATGTCAACCTAGGCAATTATGCCAAATCAGGAACGGTCGAGGTTCAAGTGGATAAGCCTTCTGGAGGACGAACGGGAAACAAAGATGTAAGGTTCACTACGAACTGGAGCTTCGTTCAGCCTAATCGAAGGATCCAGTCTGAGCTTTCTGTAGATGGAAGAACTTATATTTCCAAATTGACCGGTTCTCGACGCGAGAAGGCTGGCAATTACGTTCTTGAAGTGTCTTTCCCAGGCATCAAGGTATCTAGACGAAGTACGATCAGTGATGCACTGGCAGAAGTTTCATATGATTTCAATGATGGAGTGAATGTGAAAGTGAGAGTAGATAAGCCAGTTGAAGGAAAAGCTGAACTTGCATTCAAGAAATCACAGGCGGAAACAACCGTCACAACACTTCTGGAGCTAAACGATAACAATGATTTGTCACCAAGAATCGACAGGCACCGTCTGGGCGTGAAATATCAGAGAACAAAGACAAGTGCTGGGTCCGTGTTCCAGATAGGCCTGGATACCACTGCATTAGATCTGGGTGAAGTAGACGTCAAAGCCACGGTTCAAAGATCATCTGGAAAATCTACAGTTAATATTGAATACAAGCGAGGCAGAAAAACTGCCCAAATCATCGGAGATATAACAAGAGGCCAGGGATCAGGTAGCAGTACCTTCAGGCTCACAACCCCGATTGCTGGATTTGAAGACGTCAGCCTCAGTGGCGGCTATCAGTACACACCGGGAAAACAATACGGACTGAATGTAGACTACTCGCGGGGAGGCAAGCACTTCCGACTGGACGCCACATCGACGGTGTCAACAAAGAAGGCAAAGGGCAAGCTGAAAACGGTCAGCTCTCAGACCAGCATTACTGTCAGCTCGCTAATCACAAGGCCGGTTGAACTATCGTTTACTGCCAATGTCAATATCAACAACCTGGGTACCCCGAAACAGTCGCTGGCAGGGAAGTTCGAGGGAATCCGAAATGGCAAAAAGGTGGGCCTTACCTACAACGTGGACCGCGACGATCACGGTCGTCGCACTGCCAACGCAGTGCTGACCACTCCACTGAAGGGTGCTTACAAGAAGATCGTGCTCAACAGCGACGTCTCGCTGCACAGCAACCGGGCGGAGCTGAGTGTGCAGGCCGGTCCGAGGAAGCTGGCCGCGGACGTGTCCTGGTTCGCTGGAGAGGCCGGCCAGTACGGGGCCGAGATCAGCGTTATCACGCCTTACGCCGCGCTCAAGACGCTCGAACTCGAGGTACGCGGCACACTGAACCGCGATCGCAGCGTCGACCTCCTGGCTCACTATCAACGCAACGGCGTAACGGTGCACGTCACCGGCAACGCTCGGCCCTACGCCGTCGACCTCCTCATTGAGGGGCCGTCGGGCAACAGCTACCGCGTAGAAGGCGGCGCCAAGATCGATCGTGACGCTCGCCACTATTCGGTTCACGGTCTGGTGACTTCAGTCGCCAATGGCTTGTCTGCCGGCGGCGAGATCACGGTCAAGGCGACCGCGCTCAACAACATGCAGCTGACCGTTGACGTGCAGACTCCAATCGAAAAGTGGAAGCGCTTCAGCATTGCTGTCGCCTACACGTCGGTGGACTCGCCTTTCAGCAGAGTGATCCGAGTCGCCTTCGAGTCGCCGCAGACCAAGCGGTCTGAGGCGTCGCTGCAGCTGACGAACGGCAGTGTACCCAACAAGACGGACCTGCAGGCCGGGGTCACCGTGAAACACCAGGAGTACGGCCTGACGTTCTGGACACACATCCTACGCGACGCCTCCGGGATGAAGTACGAATTGGAGCTGGAGACACCCTACCATATAGACCTGCCACTGTTGGCTCATAGTCATTAGGCTGTGAATGCTTGGGTGCCTTTAACGGGTTGCAGCTACGCTTTTGATCTTTTTTTGTCATTATTAGCCATGGGCTACATTTGCGACTGATGTGACCAATAACCTAGGTAGCTGTAGGGTCGCGATTGGTTTGTTTTGTTGCTTGTTGTTTGATCGGAAGATCTAAAATGGGCGGATGTAGATGTTGCATTTACGAATATGCTCTATGAGCTTTACGAATCGCGGCATTCCTGTTTGAGTCGTGGACTACAAGTACGTACCTTAATTTGTTTCTCGCTGGTGGCTTTAGCGCATTTGCTTGTTTTGCTATGGTATCGATGGTGCTATGATTGCGTGATAAAATAAAATGTGACGGGTCTTACGACTGTTTATTTTCTGATCGCACATATCGAGCCACTCAGACTCTCCCACAGAAATGCCACGATTCGAAAGCGGTTGCAACCAATAACCTAGGCTTGCACGTGAAAGAATAGGATCTGCACGTTACTTCACATGACTCCACTGAACTAGCGACTAAAAGGTGCCAGCAAAGAAGATGGCGCTGAGAAATGATGCAGCGTACTTCAGAGCCGAGAAAAACACGAGACACAATATAACACACCATGGGATAATGCTATCAATAATAAACCAATTACACAAATTAATGTCACTATACCAGGTCAAGTTCAGTGATCGCACTGCACACAGATCAAGGTTCTTTGAACCGAAAGCTTTGTGTGCTTTTGAAGATAAGTAATTTGTTTAATTGGTTTGTTCCTTAGATCATTATCCAATCTGTCACGGATAAATAACACACCATTCAGGAGGCGGCATTATTCCGAGTCAGAGTCAAAACCTCTCAAATTGGGGATAGTAGGCAGGCGATGAGCTGAGACCATTATTAATTGATAGATATCAATTGATATTAATTGACATTATTAATTGTTGCAATTAGGTTATAGTAGCTCAGTCTGCAAGTCACTTTTGCACAAACCTTTCTCATACATGCGAAGTGAATTGATCGAGCACTAATTGATCACTAGAAATGGCGTAAATACAACGTCAACCTCTAAAAATGTTGGCCCATCAGCTGGGCTCACTTTTTTATTTGAGGTGCAACCGTCTGCGGAGCAGCCGCCAGAAAACAGTGTTTTAAGAAGACTTGCAAACAAATATTGTTGCAAACAAAAACGCTCTAAATATTTTTCCTTTAATGACTCATAGGTAAAGGCCAGGTCTTACTCAGAGAGCACGTAAATCACAATTACAAACGCTCCCAAACACACGCGACCGGTGCTAACAAGGCTATAGAACTCCGGTGCTAAGATATTAGTAACTGGTATCACAATCAAAAATACGTATACTTCGTTTGGATCTGAAACACAAGACTATGCAAAGTATGCATCACAGAAGAAAGCTAAAAACAGAGCGGGACCACTACCTGTTAAGAGATCTGCGACACTCCTTCAGCTGAGAACTGAATCATCTAAAAAGGTAAGTGATTTTTTTTAACATGCAATGCTTCAACGGGTAACGTAACTGAGTGCATGTATACCTGGGATGGGCAATGGACATGCTTGCTCTTAAAATAGGCTGGATTGCCTTAAATTAACAAATAAAAAGAACGTTCCAGTTGCACGTAGTGTACAAATAGCAGAACCAAAACTTGTTTGGTAATTTATTTGGAACGTTTTCGTTGTGGTAGGGGAGAGTGTGGAAAGATGCCCAGGGTTTTACTATGCCATATATATTCGAAAATGACGATCGGAAAGCAAAAACTTGTAGTTTCAACGGAAGCCGATATCATTTTTCTCCAAAAATATCACACTTTCGTGCTTGAAATATGATAACTTATTTTTGCTATTAAGCATTTTCCTGAAGAAGTGAAAGGGGGCATCTTACCCCACAGGGTGGGAAAGACGCCCCCTGGCGTTGGGTAAGATGCCCCCTGCACTATATGTAAGTGACATAAATGGGCACGTGAAGCGCCTGAACGAATCAGTAGTCCCTTCGGGCCAGCAGTAGACACCAAACGTCATCGTAAGGGCCCTTAAAAGTAGTCGTAAGGGGCTTCAGAGGTCATCGTTAGGGCCATCATAGTCCAGCCCGGCCAAACAAGCCTCCGTGGTGGCGTTCGGAGACCACTGTGGGGCCCTTATAGGTCTTCATGATGCTTGAGGGCCCTCGAGCCCATCGTGGGGACCTCAGATGCCAGCGCGGCCCGTGGAGCCAACGTGGGAGCCCTCAAAGGATGTCGTGAGGGGCCCTGGAGCCAATAATGTGTCCCACAGAGGCCGTCGTAAGGGCTCTCAGAGTCAGATGCCGCCCAAAAAGTCGCTGTGTGGGCCGAGAGACCGGCATGGGGAGCACCCGACCGTACTGGACTCTCAATAGTCCCAGATCGGATTTTGTCTCTCATCACAGGTATGTAATAAATGATTTGACGGGCTGCTTGAAGGACAGCCTACGGATTTAGGGGGGGGGGCGTCTTTCCCCATCAGGACAGGGGGCATCTTACCCCAAGGTACCGAGGTAACATTAAATTAGTACAATTTGTTAGCCATAAAACTACACCCTGAAACAAACTGTTTGGGACACTGTACACGCATGTTAATTATCACGACTATAGCAAGGGACGCAAAAATTATCTACCTTCTTTGATATTTACAATGTTTTGACACCAAAATATTTTTTGAAAGCAGCAAATAAAAAACATGCAATCACCAGCCAGCCGTTGCCCAACTGAGCCTCGCAAATTTTTTGTGCAGTTAACAAGGCAGGCTTCCGCTTTACGCTAAGAACATTAATTTCCAGGTTCGATTCTTTGTTTCGCCGCTAGAGGGGGTGGGGCGTCTTTCCCACCCTGGGCATCTTACCCCACTCTCCCCTAACTATTTGTGTTTGATTAGGTACTGCGTTTAGGCTAGTTCAAAGGACAAACGTAGTGGTACCAAATATTTAAATCAATTGGTATTGCTTGAAGCTTATCCTTCCCTCTCAATCAGTTCAGATGTCAGTTACGAGTTCAAAGCTCCTACCAAAGGTGACGAAACCCTGCATGTTGCAGCACGGAGCCTGACCTGCTGGAGCTGGACATCGGTCTGGGCAGCCGCAACTTCTACGGCCGCTTGCTGAGTGACGAGTGGCGACCGATGGACTTCCTGGCGCGGCTGGACGGCCGCTCGGCCTCCGTGCAGGTCTTCCATCCGGATTGGCGCACGCTGCACTTCCTGGTGGCCGCCGGGCCCTTCAAGTACCGCGGCCGCTATGTGATCGGACTGCGCCACCTCCAGGCGCAGATGCAGACGTTCGGCGCCGGCCCGCCGCAGCGCGTCCAGGTCGCCATCGACCTCGAGTCGCTCGCCACCATCGCCATGAAGGTGACGACCAACGGCGGCGACGGCCAGCGCAGGAGTATGGTGTTCTCATACGCGGTGGAAGACGATCGTGTCTCGGGGCAGTTCGACATCAGCCTGCCCACGGCGGAGCGAGGGGTGCGGGGCTGCGTGCGCCGCGGACGCGAAGACTGGTCGTCGGCAAGCGTGGACGCTGTCCTCACCAGCGATGGGCTCAATGTTCTGAACGGCGAGTATGACTTTGCGGAAGAAGCGAATATGGTAAAAGCGTCAACAATCGGAACGATGTTACCGGATTTGGAGGTCGAAATAAGCAACACACAAAAGTCATTCAAGGTTTCGATTGGTGTCGATGATACTGTTCATGAATCACACGGTTCTCTGGATGACACAAGCGAAGGCATAACTCGTCTCGACTTCGGACTGCAGTCACCAGTTCTTCCGATCGCCCCCGTTGCTGGGTCCATGGTTCA
Organism: Amphibalanus amphitrite; assembly: GCF_019059575.1. Lineage (NCBI taxonomy): Eukaryota > Metazoa > Arthropoda > Thecostraca > Balanomorpha > Balanidae > Amphibalanus > Amphibalanus amphitrite. The sequence continues at coordinate 2,218,365 of NW_024881500.1, read as the reverse complement.
TGTGACCAGCACGGTGCTGGAAACTGGAAACGCTAGATTGGTCTACGGAGACATGCACCACACTGCAGGTGCCCAGATCTGGCAACGGGATACAAGAACGACCGTCTTCGCCGGGCTGGACACTCCGCTCTTTGGATTGGATGATGTCTCCTTGACTCTAGATACAAACGGGACATCGTCCGAAAGGACTGTGTCAGCCACCATGAAGGCGTTTGAGGAAGCAAGCACACTAAACGCCTTTATGAACATGGAAGTGCCATACAAGTTGCAGGTAGATGTCGGCTCCCCTCGACTTCCAGCTAGCAACGTGAAGATTTTAGCATCTTTGGACGCATCCTCAAACACTAGCCTTATGGCAAACGGTTCGATTCTATCAGGGAATCACGAAACATCGTTCATTTGTCAATATGCTATGAAAAGCAAAATGCATCTTAAGAACATCATTGGTTTCCACTCAACTGTTTGGCCGGTATCAGTCCACCTTACAAACTACATGGAAACTCAAGACGGCTTCCGTATGTCAACTAGACTAACATCTTCTCTTGAAGTCATATCTCACTATGAGATAAACATCGCTCTGGTACCTGGCAGCTCAAGAACACAATACCATCTTCATGGCAATTTAACCACGCCTCTAGTAGGTGGCCAAAATCTACAACTTGAGGGAGCATTGCCAAGGGAGTTCGCTCGCCTTACCACGGAACCAGCTCGAATTTACCTTCATGGAGACCAGGACGACGTCGTCTTCTTCCTCGCCACGGAAACTTTGCAAGGTGTCGTTGGTCAAGTGGCGTGTAAGCTTAAATTTCCCAAAGCAGAAGCCGCATCTGAAGTCGTGCTTCAATGGAGAGATAAGTGGGAACTTCGCATGGTCGCCGAAGAGCCAATCGTGAAATATGTTCCCCGTTCAGTATTGCTCTCAACAGATAAATATACGACGATCACAGGTAAAGTGGAATATGGCTCGGAAGAGATACACATATTGGGAACACTGAAGAACTTCCCCGAGCTACGAACGCTTAGCTTCAACATGAAGACACCGTTTGCGAGTTATGGTGAATTTGGAATTGTCGGTCGCCTAGAAAATGGAACGAGAAAAGGTGTGCAAGCTGAAATTAGATACTTAGATAAGGTTATTGGTACGCACGTGGATTATTTCTTGGATGGATTCAACATTATCGCGCGTGCTTCACTGCGCACTCCATTCGAACAATTTTCAGGCTTTCAAGTTGATGTCACCAACCTCGTGGATATTGCACAGCTCTCTTACGAAGGAAAAGTTTTGGGTCGCGTCGGAAGCTATGAAGTTTCAGCCATGGTGGACGCAGCCTTTGTGTCTTCGGTTGATGCCCATTTGACCATTGGAGGTGTCGTTGGTGGTAACTTTATCAAAAACAGTCTGGTTTTATCACAATATCGACAAAACTACATCATTTCTGATACACTAGAAACGTCTCACGAAGGCGTCCAAAGCGCTCACCTCTCGGTCTTCAGTGGCAATTCTCCTGAATTCATCCGTGCAGGCTTGACCTTCGATTTAAATGACCTGTCAATGATCAGCGTTGAGGGCCAAGGAGTTCTAACAGACTTTACTATCATTGTCGAGAATCCCTGGCAGCCTGTGTCGTTGGAATGGTTCTACGAAAGTGAAATGAACACAACGATCCGTTTACTTGGAATATGGAATCTCGAAGATCGTGAGCTGAACAAAGTTGGAGTCGATTTCGTGTCAACTTCACTACCTTCAGAAAGAATGATGCGTCTGGAAACTGTGTTTTTCAAACGGAAGCTATCGCTGGAAGCCTCTCTTGGAAAGACATCTACAAAGCTGTACAATTCCTTGCTATTCCAGATAGATGGCGGCTCAGGAATAGGCTATGAAATGAGCTTCCGTGACTCTTCACAAATCACCCAGGCATACTACATCATACAAGGTGTTGTTAAAATCCCAACAAGAGTGATCGCTTTGACGGGAAGACATCAGCGGAGAGTTGATTTAAGTAGAAGCGACCTAACATTACAGTGGGATGCGGTTAGATCTCCGGATAAGACCATGAGTGCGTTCGCAGAGCTGCGGTCCAACAGCATATGGGAGAGTTGGCAGAGCCTGAGATACAATATCTCGATGGGTCTGTCACACTCAGCCTTGGATCACAATGTGGTCCTGGACAGCTCTGTCGAAGTCTTTCCGGTCAGCCACTCCATGAAGACCTTATCGATACTGCGCTATACAGAAGACCCGGCTTATAATTTGATCGTAGATGCTTCGCTGTCAAACAGGTCCACTGAAACGGAGTCTGCGTTTGAGTTCTTACTGAAAAGCAGCCAGGATGTTTCTGGACTCAACATGACGATGCACTCATCCACCGTCCAAAGTGCCCTGCTTCTCGCTCAGAACATGTCTTTCGCATACCGCAACAAGCTCTCTGAAGACGAGGCTTTCAGCATCAGCGCCCTTTGGGACAAGCCGCGGCGGGAAGCGCTGGCGCACCTCGTCACTCGTCTGCACGATGTCTCGGTACGAGGAACCCACCAAGTTCCCGTCGCAGGTCTGCACGTCGTCCGCGTCATGTCAGACTTTGACGGCACCCGCAGGCCAATAGAAATACGCCTCCAGACTCGCACGCCTAGCAAACCTCTAGAGTTGCGTGTCGACGCCACGTACGAGAAGGACCGGAAGCTGTCGCTGTACGCCGGGATGCCCACAGCCCGTCTCGTGTCTCTGCAGGCCACGAGGAACTTGTACGGCATGCACGTGGACGATGCCAGTGTCAGCGTGCGCCTGAACTCGTCGCAGCTGCTGAGCGCGGTGGTCCAGTGGCGCTGGCAGATCGCCATCGACGTGAAGCGGCGCGCCGTGGCGCGACTCACCGCCCTCTCCGCCGACGTCCAGTCCTGGCTGGCGGACATGACGCACTTTGTGCAGGACGAGGCGGCGCGCAAGGAGCGCTTCATCCAGCCGGTCATCAACCGCCAGTGGCAGACGGTTGTCGAGTACACCCGCGCAGAGTTCGACGCTGTCGCCGCCGACTTCCGACTCGTTAGGGACGAGTGGCGTGCGCGCTACCAGCGCGATGACCTCTTCATGCGAACCATCTACGGCATCATCCGGACCTACCTCCAGCGCGGCAAAGATGTCCTGTGAGTTAACACTTTTTCTTAAATATCTATTACCTACTGCTCCTGTAGTTTGTTAAATACGGCTTTAAAAATAGTTTTCATTTGTTATGTTATGGTATATTCTTTTGCGATCTGTAATTTGTATGCCACTTCCGTCTATCGAGTATGCATACGCCATTGAAAAACCCAGAACCATAGTCCTCAAATGTAGAGCTGCAAACATTAAATGCGCTTTGCAATCTACATTGTGGGGAACGCTGACCAAATAAACACTTACCGCCAGCAGTAACTACCAGGGGTCTGATCACATTATGCACTTCATGTCATTGCTGCGGTCCTTTTCCAACAGTCACAGGAATGTTTGTACCTACAGCACGCAACGTTCATAGATATTCTACATGCGGTTAGGTTCGTGCTAAACATTCGGCCTCATGTTTACAGGAGCTTGACAACGGCCAGTACCCAGAAAGCCTTTGGTGCGGTTAGAGCCGCTCTTGACGGCATCGTCAAAGATGTTCAGCGTGGCTACAAACTACTTCTTAGAGCGGTGCGACTGTTTTCCTCTGCGGTCAAGGATTATGTCAATGAGGAACTTGACGCCATGCGAGCTGTGGTAAGTGATGTCTTGCCTTTGCATAAATGAATGAGTAATTGTTCTGAAGTCGTATATTTCTTGCAATTGTTGCATTGGCTGCTTTTGCAGCATATTGGCCTAGAATCGCGATACCTATGTTTTTGTGTTTTAAATGAAACACACAAATGTGAAAAGCACACTTGCCTTCGTCAGGGCTTCGAGGTTGGCGAGGCCGTCTGGCTGCTGGTGAACACCACGCAGGAGCTGGTGGACATCGTCTGGTCATCAGTCACCTCAGTGGCGTCCTCACTGTGGACGGCCGCCAAGGATACCGGCTCGCGCGTGCTGGCCGCCCTCCGCTGGGCCGCCTCACCCCTGCTGCGTGGCGCCGGTGCAGGCGGCTCCTGGGTAGTCAGACAGGTCTCAGAGGCCTTCAGAGTGGTGGCCGACGCCTTCAGCGAGCTACTGGATCGGGTGAAAGGTGCGTCATTACACTTATGGAATAATTGCGATTTGTTACTTTTTTATTTGAGAATCGACGTAGCTACATACTCATGTATATTATTGCACACACGAGGACACTTTTACATATGTAGTTTGATGATTTGACTTTATTCAATCAAACATTGCACACAATTGGCAATATTTAAGCTGCCTTTGCTTCTCAGCCTTTTCCACAATACCATCAAATGTATTGTGCAATGCGTACAAATGCTTTGACTATGCCACAACTTCTTCCTTGCTTCTTTAGCATATTCGTTGCACATTAGCATTGACTAATCGTTATTGTGTTTGTTACAGGATCGCTGTACGAGATGATGGGCGTTTTCAAGAGCCAGCTCTTGGACATCTTCAATATAAACAGCGTTGAAGTTTCCACACCTGTGTGGTTCAGCTCATTGCCTGGCATGGAATTTGTGGGAAAGGTTGCGTCGGCCGCCAAACATGCAGTGTTTCTCACGTACGAAAGCGCTACTTCGTTTGTGAAGTACAATCGGGCCTTCTTTCGAGAGGCCTGGATTGCAGTTTATAACTTCTTGTCTCAGATTCCTGACGACATTCCGCCCGTGAGGATCCTGATCGACTGGCTGCGTCGAGTTTATAGCGAAACATCGTGGGCCTGGCATTACTGGGAGGAAGGCAATCAAATACGGAAAGCTGCAATCTGGATAGTGAACTCAATGTCAGAGAACAGAAACGTGACAGGACAAGGAAGCGGCCTAAACATCACCGACAACGCATATGTAAAGTTCTTCCCAGGAGATGGGTTCCTGCAGACCAATATTCCTCTCCCCGTCAAGTGGAACAGCTTCAATGAACTGCCAATGTTTGGTCAGAACGAAACCACTGAAACCAATCGTCTTGGACTCGACATCGTATACTTCTACTACGAACTCTTGGACTATATTAATCGCGTATCCCCACTGTTCTCGGCGCAAGAATGGCTACCTCCTTACGATGCCCGTGCACTTTTCGCCGGAACGCAGCATTACATCACGTTCGACGACCGGTTTTACGAGTTCGCTGGCAGCTGCAGCTACCTCCTCGCTGCAGACCTGAAGCACCAGAGTTTTGCACTGGTGGTGCACTATGGCGTGTCGGGAGGTCGCGCCGAGCGTCGCTCGCTCTCCGTCTTCCACGGAAATCACAGCCTGCACCTCGTGCAAGGGCGCTCTCTGTTCCTAGACGATCGCCGCGTAGAACTCCCTTTCCGGCTTGGGAATACCGTTGTTTCCCGCGTTGGCAGTCGCACCGTTCTTGATCTTGGTCACAGTCGCGTTGAGTGCAACGTCGCATTCGATGTGTGCACGGTTCAGCTTTCTGGTGTCTTCCACGGTCGAACAGGTGGTCTCTTGGGAACTTACAACAATGAGCCTGCTGACGACTTCTCAGGACCTAGCGGAAAGCTTTACACACGTATCGATAGTTTTGCTCGCAAGTGGGAAGTCCGAGGGGACCGACAGTATTGTCGCGCGAGGAACTTCGCCATTAGCGCTGCGAGCGGTGGAGACGACCCTCGTGCCAAGGCGGCGTGCGGCGCGCTGTTCTCCAACCCCGTCTCGGCATTGCGTCCATGCTATGGTATAGTCAACACGAAACCCTTCATGCAAATGTGTCTCAATGATCTGGAGGCGCACTACAACTCACCAGCTCGCTATCTCCTGGTATGCACAGCGGCGGCGGCGTACGTTGCCGAGTGCGCCACGCATGGTGTCGACATCTGGATGCCTCCGCAGTGTGTGCGCTGTGAACTCGAGGACGGCAACGTCCTGCATGCGGCCGAAACGACGCTATATCGCTTCAACGCTCCCCGCTATGCCGACGTCGTGATCATTGTCGAGCGTCGCACCTGTCAGCGAGAGAGGGGCTTCCGCCAGACAACGTGGGCGATCAACGACTACCTGAGACGACGTGGCATCACACAGAACCGCTTCGCCATCATCGGGTACGGTGGCGACGACATCTACCGTCGTCCGCACATCGAGACGATCAAGGGAGAAATCTGGGGCAACAGCCGCGCTGCTGGACAAGCGCTCCATCGTGTTGCCAGTGCTGTTACCGAAGATGACAACGATGTTGAACCGAATGATGACTCGGGCGTCTTCGAAGCGATTCGTGAAGGCTGTCGCTTGCCGTTCCGCGGGGGCGTTAGCAAGCATATCGTGCTCTTCTCTTGTTCGTCATGTCCTTACATTGAGGAAGAGTTCCCGTTCACACTCAAAGTGCTAAATCTGATGGATGTTACTCTGCACATCGTCGCTGATACTAACTTCCACATGAACAAGGCATCACAACAGCCCGACTCGAAGGTCGTCGCGCTGGGCAACCGCCTCGCGTACACCTACAAGGACCTCCACAGCAGACGGCAGGCGGGCAGCGAGCTCCTTCACCCGCACGTGCGGCCGCCGAAGGACCTCTGCTCACCGCTGGCGATCGAGACGAACGGCACGGTGTTCGACGCCGGCAGGTGGGGGAAGCCACTGCGTCACCTGGTGGGAGAGGTGGTGGCAGAGGCTGCCGACCCCAGCCCCTGCCAGGAGTGCGACTGCTTCGCCGACCGGGACGGCGTCGGCAAGCTCGAGTGTCGCACTTGCATCTCTGCACCACTCAAGGTGAGCACGGGCTAGGGAGAAACCCAGTCCATATGGTGATGCAAAATTAGAGCAAAAAGTAAGAAAATATTTTTTTCCGAAGCAATTTAAGAAAAAGCTCGGCAAAGATTTGTCTGTTTTGCTATTCAGATGTGATTTGATTTTCTGTACGCTTCTTTAAAAGCTAAACGTCTGCTTCTTTCTGTCTGAAATGTGTAGTTACGAATGAATTCGAATCAAAATAAACTTACAATACAATGGGTCATTCACAAATGCTATGCCTGCAATGCCAGGTAAAATGACAATCGCAATGTTCCGGGCGTGGTTCCGGGGAACTCAGGACACTCATGCGCTCATAAACATTCGTTTTTCAGGCGCTTCTGGTGGATTTCGAGCCTGACTTCAGCGACAATACCAATGACGATCTCTCATGGCTCCAAGACTACCAAACAACGCTGGACTCGAATGAGACAGACATATTCACCGCCTAATCATTGCAGTGTCATGCCATGACACCCTGGTACGGCGCCTGTCCGTGGTCTGAGGTGTTTATGTCTAATGAGGACTGGCGCACATCGGTATGTGTCTGGTGTTTATTGGAAATTCGTGAAGACTGGCCAGTCACGGATATGCTGTGTCACGATGATGGTCAGTGGCAGGACATGCACTGTTTATACTTGTTAGCATGCATATGTGTGCATTGAACTGTGTGATGCTTCGTACTTCAGGGTTGGATGCCATATTGCAATGCGATGTGACTCATTAGTTAGCACCCACAATAATCAGGATTGTCACTGTATTTCAATTTGTGATATGAATATCGTATATGCTGATTACTTTTTATTGGGTCCACTGTCATATCTTCGCGTAATTAAGTAAATGACATCCTATTCGTAAGGACGAAAATTCTTGGTGATCTTGTTTGCCTTGATAAATGTGTTGTTTGAGCCAACATCGCTGATGAGGGTGCACTCTATATTGTATCATAGCTAATTCCATGGCACCAATTTTACTCGTATCCTGCATTCAATCACCTTATCGTTGTATCCACAGTTGTGATTTGTGAACCACTGTTCTGATTATCGTGCATGTCTTCAGCAGTATTAATAATAATCAATGCAGTATGTACCTAATTTGTGTTTTTCTCTAGGGGAGGATGGGGTAATTTGGCCGCTTTTTTAGGAAGCTTTGTAGCTCGAAATTGGTGGCATATTTCTGCACTCTCTCAACGCTGGCAGGTGTAGCATTCATTTTGCTTTCTTGTACAGGAAACTGAAAATGATAGAGCAACTACTTATACTTGAATTTTGACGATTTACAAAGGTCTGCAAAGCAGCCAAATTGCCCCGCTAGCAAGGTTATTGACCGGTGGGGTGGGGCAATTTGGCCGGTGTTTATTTAAGGCCTTGATTTTATTCAGGCGAGTCAGCTTCATAGGCAACAACGACATGTGTCCTATACGCATTTTTAGGCTGACTCGGTGCCGGACTTTATTCGAATGATTTTGACTCAGGTCTTATTTCAGCATTTTCCTGCACAACTGAAAATAAGCTTCCTTTGCATGCACAGCTGAAGGCTGACTCGGTGCCGGACTTTATTCGAATGATTTTGACTCAGGTCTTATTTCAGCATTTTCCTGCACAACTGAAAATAAGCTTCCTTTGCATGCACAGCTGAATCAAACGTTTGCATTTTATTTGTGATAACAATATTTTTACAAAGAAACTTGTTTTGAGTGAATACTGAATAGTTAGAGGGCACTGCTCATTGTTTGGGAAAAACGTTAAATTTTTATTCTGAGTAAAAAAGTAATCGACTAATTTCAATTAAAAATTCTAGCAATCAATGATATAACTCAACTCTCTCACATCTCGTAACCTTCCGATGTCTGCAAACAAGTTGTCGAAAGTGTTTGCGAGCTCGAGATGTGACTATCAGTTCAAGGTTTGAGCAGATCCCTAGCATCTTCGTCGTGTTGCATTGCGCAATGTCTTGATGAGCTCCTAGGTAGGAGGCAGACTGTGCCGCAATGCCACCGCCGACGGCTATTTACCCAACCATCTCGGCACCACGACCTTATCAAGTCGACCATCCGAGCATAGCGATACTGAGAGCACCGTCAAAGCTGCATCACCAGCACTGGCCACATTACCCCGCATTGCCATTCTGAAAAAAATTGTCTTTAAAGTCGTTACGGTTATACGGAATTACACGAAATTACACTTGAAAACGCTGATCATCCTAAGCAATGGGACCATAACGTCAAAATTTGTCTACAGCCTGAATTCTACATGCTATACAATTTTTCGAACGGAAGTAAAAGCTACCGTTTTCTTATTAAAGTCATGTTTTATTGATTTTGAAACAAAAATACGACGGGGATATTTATGAAAATTTTCCACGGATTAGTTCCACCAATGACACATGAATAGAGGCTTAGAATCTGCCGCCCCTCCCGTTTTTCGCCAATAACTTCTAAACGCGTTACGCCAGCGACGTCAAACTTTCGGTACCTTATCATACATCAATTTGACACGTTCCCTGAAAATTTGAGCGAAATCCGTCGGACATTTTTTTGAGAAATTGACGTTTTAGTGACGTCATGTTCGCCATTTTCGCCTCCAAAACTGCAAAATTTCAAACGCCGCTAACATCTTCATTTTTAAAGGAATCAAGACGTAACAAAAATTTTATAACGTGATTCTACTTTGTGTATCAAATGTCTATCTGTTTTTTTAATTTTGGATTTTGGCCCATTTTTTTTTCTTCAAAAAACTGACTTTTTGGGAAAATAATTATAAAATCCAAAATTTTGAGTGTATAAAAAACGGAATATATGTCAGAGAAGTGGTCTATGTGCATCTACATACCAATTTTTAGAAGAATCTGTTCAAAAATGTGGGAGTTATTCAAAATTGTATGACGTCACGACACACAAAATTTTGAAATATTATTTTTGAAAGTTCTAGACCTCGTACGGAAACAAAAATAGCACCATTTGATTTGCCGTGAAAAACTGCATCAGATAGACACCTTTTTAGGCCTTAACAACCAACTTCAAAATTTGACCTCACTTGACCTGACCTTGACCTGACCTCGACCTGAAATTCATCCAGAGGTGGTCCATATCACTTATTGAGTGTGCCTATTGAATTCTATGAGTAAAATGACCCATAAAACATGTGTCGCACATGCTCTTTTCTATATTTTGTTTTTGGTGACCTGACCTGACCTGACCTGACCTTGACCTTGACCTTTGAATGACATTGTATGCAACGAATATTGCCTTGGTAGTCTAAGAACACGTTTTGGGCAATCAGTCTCAGTCCATTCTTCGGCAACTACGGTGCAAGGCCGATACTGTAGAAGCTTGCATTTTGTGCCCTTGACCTGACCTTGACCTGACCTCTGACCTACTTAAGCAAGCAAATTTGGTTTCTTAACCCGGCAGTTGCTGGGGTATTTCGCCACCCACCGTTTGCTGGGGGGGGGGGGGGGCGTTAAACGCCCCCAGCCGATAACTCGAGAACCAATAGGCGCAGCGAAACGCACGAGGCGGCAAACGAAAGAACGCGACGAGACGCTTCAGATGAGTACTTTAAAGTTGAATTTTGAGGTCACAGGTCAGGTCAAGGTCAGGTCAAACACCTGAAATCGGGCTTTCAGTAGCATGGACTTCAGGACTTCGCAATGAGCGCCTCTCGTCATAAACTCTGTCAAAACGGTGCACAATCCATCATATAAGGCCTACAAGAGTGTCAGCTCCATGCAGGGGTCAGTCAAGCATAGGTCAGGGTCAAGGCCAGGTCAACCGGGCAGGCACATATCCCCGAAAATAAAAACTGATATTCGCAGCCTGTGACACATGTTTTATGGGTAATTTGGGGCGTAGAACACGATGGTGACATTCATTTTATCATATGTGTACGTGTTTGGCTAAAAAAGTTCAATTTAAGAAATTCATGCATCATGGTCGTGAAGAAGTCACGAGAAATTGCCAAGATTCAGTTGAAGATTTTGGAAAATACGGAACGATAATCAATAATCGAAGATAGCCATTTAATTCTCCATGGTATTGGCAGTCTAATGGCGTTTACGGCATGTCTATATGTCTATTCTGTGATTTTATATGATTTTTTGAACATATGCCGTTTTTGGTCGAAAACTCAGAAATCATGACGTCACTAAAACCTCGATATCTCAAAAATTTTCCGACCGATTTTTTGAAACTTTGTCACAATAAACTTCAATCAATTTCCTACAGGTGCCCAGAATTTGGCGCGCCTGCGGCGCGCCGTTTTTATGCTATGGCCCGGCGAAAAAAGTGGGGGCGTTTAACGCCCCCCCCCCAGCAACTCGCGGGTTAAGATCCGCCTTGTTGAGAGCTTTCGATTGCCGTTTTCCCCGTCTTTCTACGACCATCGCTTCCAAAGTTAGACGGGGGGGGGCAGAATCTGCCCCCCCCCCCAGCAGGGCGCGTATGGCTGAATAGCCCAGCGGGGCGCGGGTTAAACTCCGGTTCAAAACTGGCCGGGACTGGTATCATGGGAACCATGTGAAATATACAGACGAAGTTAAGGCCTCAAATGAACTGAGCGATACTGCCGCATAATCTGGGAGGAGCACAATCGGGTCAAGTTGGGGTCATGCTGACCTATGACGTCATGATCGGCCAGCGACACTGGCACCCGCGCCCGGCTGGGGGTCCTGGATTTCCATGCCCTGCTGGGGGGGGGGGGGGGTGTTTGAACACTCCCCTTCTAACTCGGCTCCTGGGCCACGTAGCGATACGCGGAAGGCGGCGTTCGAAAGAACGTAAAAAATAATGAGGAAATCACTTCGGTCAATTTTTTGGTCAGGTCAAAGGTCAGGTCACCAGAGGTCATTGAAGGCAAAATTTCGCCGATTTCCAGGTCGAATGGTGACAATTTCCAGCCAACGCAATAACTCGGGAACCAATTGATCTACAGCGCCGCGGAAAAGCGCATTCGATAGCCCTATTAACGCCCTTTCTGAATAATTTTCTCAGATTTGACTTAACGTCAACGGTTTTGCCTGTAGGGGGCAAAAACTGCAAAAATAGCCGATTTTTTTTCGGAAACAGTTTTTCTGCAATAACTTTTGACCCAAGCCTTGTACGAGCTTAGTTTTACCGGGATCGTGTTCCTCTCGTCAAGACGCATCGAATAAACTATAACTTGACCTTGAAAGGTCAACTTGAAAATTTGACCTCAGGTCAAGGTCATGACCTGACCGGAAAGGGTCATGCTGCATATCGGTCGATCCGTATCGTCGAGCTGAACACATCTAAGGCGTTTTCATCGCTCTAGCATGTCTCTATCAAAAGTTATTTGCGAAAAAACTGTTAGATACCATTCGTGACCTAAGATGACCTCAGGGCATAAACAGGAGTCACGGACACCATTTTCATGTTCAGTGTGTCTAAACCACTTGTATTTCAGTGTTTGGGAGTGTTTATAATGTCTTTCGTAAAAAGAGGCGCATTTCAATTTTCTCCCTTTGACTTACCTATGATGGGTAGGTCGCAAAATTGACCTGACCTTAGGTCATCGATATCAAAATTCTGAGATATACATTTTGTACATGCTATTGCTCTTAGCAATCGCTGAAAGGTTCAAAGCGATCGGTCACTCGGTGTAGCTATGACAGAGATTGAAACTTTTTATGAGGTGAGGTCACTTCAAGTGACCTGGTGACCTGACCTTGAATGACCTTGGTCTGAAATTTTTACAACATGTGTAGAATTGATGTGTGATAAGGTGTACCGAGATATTTGCGAAAAACCACAAGGGGGGTGTTCAAACACCCCCCCCCCAGCAGGGCGCGGGTTAAGGACGGGGAGGAGAAGGTCGCGAATATTATCTACTGATCCCTGTCAAAGATGATCTTTTTTGCTACCTCACGCGCTTCAAACCTGATTCATGCACTGTTAACCCGCGCCTGTCCGGTACTCCGCGACTTCCGCGCCGGGCCGAGGGAAGGGCGTCGGGACGGGGGAGGGTGTCTGAACACCCTCCCCCGTCTAACTCAGCTCCTGGGCCTTGTAGCGACACGCGGTAAGCGGCATTCGAAAGAGCGTCAAAAATAATGACGGAAGCACTGCGGTCATTTTTTTGGTCAGGTCAAAGGCCAGGTCGCCAGAGGTCATCAAAGGTCAAATGTAGTCCATTTCAACAATTTTGGAAACTGCCAACGGCTAACTCGGGAACCAATAGAGCTACAGCGCCGCAGAAAAGCGCATTCGATAGCCCTTTTACAGATCTTTCTGGATATTGTCCTCAGATTTGACCTAGGTCAACGACTTTAGCCTCCAGAGGGCAAACACTAAAAATAGCATTTTTCACGAAAACTGTTTTTCGGCAATAACTTTTGACTCAAGAGTGCCACGACATTACTTTTGGCAGCATCATGTTCCTCTCGTCTAGACGCGTCGAATGAGCTATTTGTTGAGCTTGAAATGTCATTTTGAAAATTTGACCTCAGGTCTAGGTCATGACCTGACCGAAAAGGGTCATGTTGCATATCAGTCGATCCGTATCGTCGAGCTGAATACATCGGACGTGATTTCATCGCTTTAGCACGTCCTTATCAAAAGTTATAGCAAAAAAACTGCTGGTGACCGTTAATGATCTGAGATGACCTCAGAGGCACACAGAGGGGTCACAGGTGCATTTTTTTCCGATTCAGTGCGTCTTGTTTACCAATGAACAGATGTTTGAGAGGGTTTTGAACATCATTTCGTCCAAAATAGGCGCATTTCAATTTCCTCCCATTGACTTATAATGGAGAGGTCGCAAAATTGACCTGACCTTAGGTCACCGATATCAAAATTTCGAGAAGAACATTTTGTACATACTGTTACTCTTATCAATCGCTGAAAGTGTCAAGGTGATCGTTCAGTCGGTATAGCTATGACGAGGATTGCAACTTTTTCTGAGATGAGGTCACTTGACGTGACCTGGTGACCTGACCTTGAGAGCGCTGGGTCTGAAATTTTCACAACATATGTAGAAAAGATGCATAAACAGGTGTGCCAAAAACGGTAGCGCGGAGCGCCGCCGTTTTTGAGATATCTGCGAAAAAACACAGGGGGGGGGTGTTCAAACACCCCCCGGCCCGGCGCGGGTTAACATGGTTGTACATATGCCTTTTTGTGTTATGTCATCCTTGAGTAACATCATATAAGCTGTCAGTGATTTCACATGAGGTTATTTGGGTTTTAACCAATAATTCGCCTTCAAATTGTGAGAGTCGAAGAAGACACCAACGTACTCGGAATGAGCTGCCGAATCGAATGATAAGTGAGAGGACCTCCGTAGCATCATGTCATGACTTGGACGAAATTTGACCTGACCTTGCTTGGCCTGAGTTCAACACTTTACCGGTTACCCGTGCCCTGCTGGGGGGGGGGGGGGGGTGTTACACATCCCCTAGCGGAGCGCGGGTTGACCCCTCCCCCACACTCGGATATCTGTCTGAAACAGAGGTGGCAAAAGCAAAAGATAAAAATTTTGGGAGCCAGACTCGAACCAGACCCGGTTGGACATTTCTGGAACCAGTCGGATCCGGTCTTAGTTGGAATCGGAACCAGTTGGACCCGTTCCCCAAAAGTCAATTAATACAAACTACTTGTAGGTATCATTAGTTGCATAATGTAAAACAGCCTATTTCCCACTTGGAATACTCATGAGCTACGGTGTGCAAAGAAACATTCACTTCATATTTTGCAATAATGTGTAGTGTGCAAGATGTATAGTTTATGGTAGGACCCGGTTGGACCCGTCAGAAAATTTTCCCGGAACCGGTCTGGACCCATATGGGTCCTATGGACCGGGTCCTCGGGTCCCCATTTTGCAACCTCTAGTCTGAAGGCTCAGTCAAGAACGGGTTACACTCTGCATTCCATTCTAGTTCGTTGGTGCATTGGAATCTGTTCTCTCTGTCCCCCCCCCCCCCCGAGATTCTCAAGAACGATCACCACCCCACCCGCTGATCTCGCCTCCGGATTCCTCGTCGGCCTCTCCTCATAAACACGCGTTAACAGGCTACACCACGAGCGGTACGTATTGTTTATTTATGCACGGTCCAATACAGTGTCTGGCGCGTGGCCGGCCGCCCCTCTGGGCCCGGCTTGGGCGCGCCAGTGCGGCGGAAACCAGCCCAACTAAGGTGCCCCTCTGTGGCAGCGCGGCGGTCATCGGCATTAGTCAGCACACAACAACAGGTCAATCATGGGTCGCTACACATGCAAACACGTCGGCCTCTGGTAATACTAGGGCGCTCTGCTATCGGGACGACCAGAGATCCCGCCAAACACAGCTGGTCACGTTAAATACGCAGCAGTTCGCGGCACGGGAGAGGGCAAGGCCACATCACGCAGCTCTTGTTGCAGTGGTAACCGTCACGAATGTGACGCATTGTGACGCGTCACGGTCATTCAAGGGCAGTCTTGTCATCGATGAAGGGCCAACGGAGGCCGTCGTGAGTAGAGCTCGAGAAGCTTTCGGCGATGGAATCTGATCACGGTTCAGTACACGACTTATGAAGTCCAGCCTGACTCATAGTTCGTAGCATTTAAATACGATCCCATTCAGCTTCTCCAAGACATTATCGGCTTTATGACACCCCGCTAGAAACAACTTGGTCCTCTTGACGCCGGGTCCATCGGCGACCCCGTGACCATGGTGAGAAGCAGCGACTCTGTTCGCCGCCGCTCGGGTTCACGTTGTGACTGGGTGGGAGGCCGGCGGGCCCCGGTGGTGTCGACTGCCTGTCAGCTGGCCGGGGCGGTACTCGGCCCACGAGAGAGCAGAGAACGAGTCCATCGGGCCGACGGCGCGGATAGCCAGCTGCAGCTGGGAGGCCAGTCGCAGCGAGGGCAGCAGCGCCTTGGTCCGCTGCGGGTTCCGGATCACCTGCTGTAGCCGGTTGTTGACGAAAATCTGCCGACAAAACAACGACAAAATCAGCGTAATGCAGCTTTTATGCCGTTCTATTAGTCGTAACATTTAACGGGAGAGAGGGTGCAAAAGCGAAAACATGAATTAGAGGATATCCTAACGCATCGTGAATCTTTCAAATTAGTTTTTTTTTAGCAACTATTAATAAATAAGTCACTTTAATGACTACAAATATCTCGGTCAAGACGACGATCTTTATGAATCCTTCAGTGGTAACATTTCCACTGATCCAAACTTCCTTGAAAAATACACGTTTTGTAGCATCGTGCACCCCATTTACGCATCCATCTCCTCCTCTATGTTTCGGCGTCTTACCTCGTATCCGGAGATGCGCTGGTCATCGGACGGACTCCAGTAGATGAGCAGGCTGTCGCCGCCCACCGCCCGGATAATCTGAAAATTCTCCGGCGGCGGCAGGGCCGGCGGAGGTGCAGTCTTGTGCGCCATCGACCGTGGGTGCGGGTGTGAGACCCGCTCCCGCGCCTCGGCCGTGCTCCGGTACGGCCTGGCTACGCCAACGGGCGGGACCTGACGTGCTCCGCGCTTGGGCTGTAGGCAGCGCGGGACCGGCGCCTTGGTCCGCGGCAGCTCCTGAGGATGCACGGAGAGAGAGGAGGGTTAAACGGGGTGGACATCAGAACGTGCCAGTCGCCCGTACGTGCCGATAACAAGCGTCAATATTTATGAATGGACATCGCACATGAGCGACAGTAGCATGGAAGCCAGACGTCTGGCATGTCGACATGATGAAACCGGTTAAACACATCAGCGAAATGGGAATTTCCGATTTCTTTGAGGGCTCCAGACAGACCTAAACATGCCAGTTGATAGCCAACAGATGCCTCTAATTATCAAATATAATCCACCCAATGTGCATTCCTTTGACCCTTATATCGACACTGACGGCCGTACCAGTCGACCCTTACGACCCCACCCGGTGCACGTATGACCTCGAGCGTGACCTTGACACTGACCTTTCTGGGCGAGTTGGGTGGCGTGCTCTCCCTGCTCCTGGGGACGGGCCGCGGGATCCTGGATCCGGCTCCCGCCTGCTCCGGGGACGAGGTTCTGCTGGAGCGGCTCCTCAGAACACGCTCCCTCATCACCTGACGTGTGTGGAGACGAAACATGGGTTAACAGGAAGGTTGCAATCTGCGGGGTTGAGTTATAATAAGTCAGCTATAAAGGCCGTTATTTAGCTGTTACTTACCGCAATGACTGGGAAACGAAATGAAGGAAAACTTTATGTAGGTATTAACTTCACCACTGCAATCTTAAATCGAATTTCACAATGCAGCTTGGCCCGTTCTTACTGGGAATCCTGGCTGTCCCCGCAGTTCGCCCTCTTACCGTGACGATCTGCTGCAGGATCTGACACACCATCTCCCTGTCCAGGTCCTGTCGGTCCGACTCCTGCTCGGCCGACTCCCTCAGTCCTCGCACTAGCGCCGCCGCTTGATGCGCCTCCAGCACGGCGCGCAGGTGGCGCAGCACCGCCCCCAGCAGCGCGTCCTTGCCGTCAGCGCGCGCAGCCGCCTCGTCGCGCGCGAACTGCGTCTGCGCCAGCAGCTCGCTCAGCCGGCCGTGCTGCAGCCGCTGGTGCTCGAGCAGCGCGTCCGTCTCGCCGAGCCGCGAGCGCAGCTGGCGCGTCTCGCGGTCGCGCTGCTCCAGCTCGGCCTGCAGGTAGGAGCCTTGGCTGTCCACCAGGCTCAGCTCCTCCTCCTTAGCGACCAGCTCCCGGCGCAGCTCTGCGCAGCACGCGCCCTCCGGCAGGTCGGCCGTCTGGATGGCCGAGTCCAGCAGCTCCGGACGGGGTGGCTGGGAAGGCTCGGAGGACAGCGCCGCCGCGGCTGAGGCCAGGTTCTCGGCGTCTGCGGAAGAGCGAGAAGGTGGAAGATGTGTAAAAGATGCAACTAGGGCGAACCGTCAGTAGTCACACACAACGTGAACAATAACACGTTGTAACAATTAAGCGTTATTTTTTCTATTGAATTCATGATGTACGTGATTGTACTCGATGTATCATTATAAAGCCCTAGGCCTGTAATCAGATCACCAGTAGCGCCCTCTTCAAGTGTCGATGTCAACTGAGCAGCTACAACTGCTTGACTGATCGCCGCAAGTAGCGCCCCCTGAGGTATCGGAGAAGTTTCCCGTACCCCTGAGCTGCGACTGCAGCGACTGGTCGCCCTGACCGCCGCTCAGTAACTCACCCCCCCCCCCCCCTCCCTCCAATGTGTCCCCTGTCTTCCTACCTCTGAGGTGCGACTGCAGCGACTGGTCGCCCTGACTGCCGCTCAGCTATACTTTCCCTCCCCCGGTGTGTCCCTCATCTACTTACCTCTGAGCTGCGACTGCAGCGACTGGTCGCCCTGGCTGCCGCTCAGCTACTTTCCCTCCCCCCGGTGTGCCCCTCATCTACTTACCTCTGAGCTGCGACTGAAGCGACTGGTCGCCCTGACTGCCGCTCCGTACCCATTCCCCTGCGGCATCTCCCTACCTCTGAGCTGGCTCTGCAGTGACTGGTCGCCCTGACTGCCGCTCAGCTACTTCTTCCCCCGGTGTGTCCCCTGTCTCTCTACCTCTGAGCTGCGACTGTAGTGAATAGTGACTGATCGCCCTGACTGCCGCTCACCCCTGCGGTATCTCCTTACCTCTAAGCTGCGACTGCAGCGACTGGTCGCCCTGACTGCCACTCAGCAGCAGGGTGAGCTGCTCCAGCTCCTGAATAACCGAGCGGAGCGCACCGTCCACCTCGCTCGTGCATTGATCGCAGTTCTGAAAACAAATTTAAAACTGTTAAACCGCATTCCCCAGCAACACGAGTTAATTAACGAATGAGGCCAGCTGGATTTACCAACCAGCTAAAGCAGCAACTGTTTCTCTTTTTTTGAGAACGACAAACAAACAGCGTTGCAGGTAGCAAAGTAACCGCATGGACAAAAAGCCATCATAGCCCTCTACCAAATCCCTCCCAGCACGCCTACCTGGATTTTCTCGTTGCTCTGTTTGGCGAGCGCCAGCAGTTTGACGAGCGTGTTCTCCTGCTCGGCCAGCAGGTCGAGCTCGCCGGTCAGCTGCGTCTTGTCCAGCTCGGCCAGCTGTTCGGAGAGGGCGTTAATCTCCTCCTCCCTCCTGCTGATCTCCAGGTTCAGCTGCAGCACGTCCTGCTCCGAGCGGCTCTTGCAGCCGTCCAGCGCGGCGCGCAGGTCCGCGTTCTCGCTCTGAGGGGGGGGGGGGGGAGGAATCAGAGTTAAACAGAGTAATTGAAGGAATGTTCGACGTCTTTACATGCTTTCTCAATAGCAAATTATCATCGAATGTGTGATTTATGGCGTAATTCCTTTTTCTTTGCATGCAGGATGTCGGCACGTACCTGAGTCTTCTCCAGTTGGTCCCGAAGCTGGCACGAGTACGAGTCGTTATCGTTCAGCTGGCTGTTGACCAGAGACAGCTGGTTCCTGAGCTTGCATACCTGAAGGCGAAAAAGACGAATATTAGTCAGAAGATCCGGACATTAGATGTCCAAGAAAAGACTTTGATGAGGTTAAATGAGAGAATCGTTAAATGAGAGAATCGTTAGGTCACTGATGTCTCGTCCGTAAAAGTTCATTATTCTAAGCCTTCAAGGTAAACATATAATTATAAATATAAATACAATTATTGATTAATAGATGTTCCATTTAACGGTCTCCCTAGCAATACAGAGCTCATCGCCCTCACCTCGTTCCTGAACTGGGTCTCTGTCTCGTTGGCCGTGCCGCTGGTGGTCTCCAGGTCGCGGTGCACGTCCTGCAGCTGCCGACGGGCCTCCTGCAGCTCCCGGCGCAGCTTGGAGCGCTCCTCGCCGCTGTCAGCAGCGGCCAGCTGTAGCTCCTGAATGCTGGCCTGGAGCGACTCCACGTCCTGCTGGAGGGAGGACACCTGCTCCGCAGAGCGACGCTCCCTGTGGGAACACATAAAGGGTTGGTAAGGAGAAAATGGTTGGCGTTCTGCGTTCTACTGATGGGGATTCAAAAGGGGGTAATCACTAGGAGAAACTGCCAAGAGGGGATCGCTAGCACATAGTGTCGTCATTCAGCTAAATAATCAGAAAGACAGTAACAGGGCGCTGAGTACATGACGTGGGAACATAGAATGTGCAACTAAGGATAACATATGTATAAGTTGGCATATGATTCATATTTCATACTGACTTGTGCGCCTGTGCGTTCCTGGTGTTGCGCAGCGTCTCCTGCAGGGTCAGCTCGGCCTGTTCCAGCTCCTCGATCCGGCCGCGCAGGAACTCCTCGCTCTGCTGCAGCTCGGCAGCGCGCTGGCGCAGCGCCGGCAGCACCGCCAGCTGCTCGGTGGCGGCCGACAGGTCGCGCCGCGCCGTATCCAGCTCCCGCAGCAGCTCCTCCTGGTCCCGCAGCTCGTGACGCAGACCCTCGGCGGCGCGCTCCTCCTCCCGCAGACGGATGCTCAGCTCGCGCTCACGACGCTCCAGGCGGTACACCTAGCAGGAGGAGAGATGTCAATGGTTAGAACGAGCGGGGTGCTGGAGGGACAGTCGACTTTCAGAAGCTCTTCAAGTGAGCAAACGTTTAAGACAATTTTAATAGTTGAAAAAAACCAGACGGATGCTAGATTCGTAGACGAAGATGAATAACAAGAAGAAAACAATAGCCACGCTTACCTTCTCTTTGAGTTTGAGATCTTCGTTCTCGGTCTCGATCAACTTGTCCAGGAGCTCGGTGACCCGGTCCTTGTCGTGTTTGCCGTTGCTGACGCTCTTCAGCGCCTGCTTCAGCTTAGCTTCCGTCTCCTCCATCAGGGTGATCTTGTTCTTGTCCTCCCGCAGTTGATCCTCGAGTTCTTCGATCTTCTTCTGATACCGGATCTCCACATTGTGCATGATCTTGTCAGCCTCTTGCAAGGTCTCGCGGTAGGCCCCCTCCTTCTTCTCGAGCTCGTGAACCTGGCTGGCGAGGTCCTTCTGGCTCTGATGCAGATGCCGGACGCGGTCCAGCACCAGCGTGTAACACGGATCCGGCGAGTCCCGACCGGAGTCCACCTGGCACAGGTCGAACTCCACCTTCAAGGCGTTGATGACGTCCTCCGCCGCGCGCATCCTCCGCTTTAGCAGAACCTGCTGCTCCTGCAGCGACTGCGCCTTCATGGTGTGTGACTGAATAAGCTCGTTACGGTCCTTCTCCGAGCTCTTGGCCTGTTCTCGGAGCTCCAGTTTCAGCTGCGCTACCTTCTTCGAGAGGGACTCCTTGGCTGACTCGCCGTCCCGGAGAATCTCCTCCATCTTCTGCTTCAGTTCACAGCTCTCCTGACACGTCTCCTCGACCTGCTTCAGCATGGACGTCTTCTCCTCCTCCCAGCGCTTCCGCAGCTCCGCCTTCTGCGTCTCCAGCTCCTGGATACACTCAGAGTAGTAGCTCTCCCTCTCGGACAGGTTCGAGTCCATCGAGTTCTTCGGCGACTCCATCGACTCGACTTCTCCCAGCCGCTTGGTGCACTCGGTGCACATTGTGACATCGGAGGACAGGGTGGCTGAGGACACATCCGCCTCCTCCGCCTCCTCTTCCGCCTCCGTCCTGGGGCGCTTGGCCGGCCGTGCGGCAGGTGTCGCCGCGCTCGCAGCAGATGGCGTCGCTTCGCTCTCGGTCGCCGAGGCCCGGGACAGCTCGTCGCCGACGCCGCTGTCGTTGAAGCTCCAGGCCTGGTCGAGCCGGCGGGTGAGAGACTCGGTGTTGGTAACGCTGCCGGGAGTGGGTGGCGGCAGCGAGGTGTCGCTGGCGGACGCCGCCGCGTCTCCCGAGGACAGCGTGTCGCTGGTGGAGCCGTCCGCGGCGCGCCACGTCTGCCAGGCGCCGTCCACCGCCTCCGTCTGCTGCTCGCGGTCCTCGGCGGGCGCACGCTGCGCCGCCTCCTGCAGCCGCTGTGTCAGCGCCTCCACCTCCCGCTCCAGTTGCTGCACACGCTCCGTCATCTGGGCCGGCAGCTCGGCGGCCTGCGCCTGGCGCGCCTTCAGGTCGGCCTGGTGCTTCAGTTTGACGCTGTTCAGCTGTCGCTGCAGCTGTCGACACCGCTCCTGTTCGTCCGCCAGGTCCGAGCTCAGCATCTTTTCCACCTCGTTAGAGGCGAAGATTTTCATCTCCAATCTGTGAAGTATAACATGTTTCAAGAATGACATTACCATCAACAATTACAAAACGCTGAAGCATGGAACAAGGTTAGTAAAATCAATCTCATTAACCCTATGTTACGATTTAAATAATCGATTCACAGCGTCACAAGTTGTAACGTAATAACTAAATTAATGGCACTGAATTCGTCAATAAGCGTAAACGGCTGGACAACCTTGTGCTGGATAAATACATTAACTGCAATGGGCCTCGTTTCAATAAATTGTCGGATATTAATTATTATCACACGCAATGACCAAAAAGAGGCGACTTAAAATATTTGTAATAAGACCTTTAAATTAAACCTGAACGCGTGCAGCAGCCAGCAAGTGAACACTCAGCGCCACCTGTGAGCACCCACCTTTGGACCATGAGTCTGGCGTCATTCTCCGCCTCTTCCAGCTCATTTTTCTCATCCTGCACGGCGTCGCACGTCTTTTTTACCTTCTCATAGCGCTCACACATGTCCTTATAGTCACAGAGGAGCTGGTCATGCACGTACTCCGTCTGCACCTCCGCACATACACTCACTGTCCTCGGCTCCGGAACAGGCACCTCGCTCACCTCAGTCACTAGTTCACTCGCCTCCTCCGACTGTTCCGAGTCGGCATGTCGAATTCGTGCTGCTATCGGCAGCGGGGACTTCTCCAGCTGCTCTTGGACGCTGGTCAGACGCGCGATCTCGCTGGTCAGGTCAATCAGCTCTCGCATCGACACCTCGCTCTCCTGGATCTCGGTCTGGACGGCCTTCTCGTCGACATCGACGTCGAAGATGCCGCTCTCCTGGAGCGGCGGGTGGTCAGGCGAGGCAAGCGGTCGCGACAGCCGGCCGCCGCACAGACACGAGCCTCCACTACTGCTGGCAGGGCTGCGGCGCGCCGACTGGCCGTCGTTAGAGTCGCTGTGGTAGTCGGACAGCTCGGACTCGGAGTGACCAGACGGCTGCCGCTGGTGACCTGAGGTCAGCGGAGGCGGTGGTGACGCCGCCTCGGTCAGCGCAGGCGGCGGAGGTGAGGTCGGAGGCTTGGCGTCGGTGCTCGGTGATAGGTGGTGGCTGCCGGCCTCCTCCAAAGCGGCCTCCAGCTGTAGGATGGTGTTCTGAAGCTCGGCGATTTTCTGAGAAAGAGAGGGAAACGTATTGTAACATTTGCATTGAGATTGCCACTATGAATGAATTGTGTGACTTGATTTTGTGCTTTGCTCTGCTAACATCACGTGCAACATTCCGTAAGCTACGTCTTGCAAGAGTGCAATGTCAAATGATAAGCAAAGCACCTTCACTGCTTTTTTAACAGAAATATCGTGTGAATTTCTTTGCTTGCTATGCATTTACTTCACCGCACCAACAACTGAATGCTGACTACGCCATTAACCACCAGTGAAACGTCACTTTCTAATTGTAATAGCTTTTGAACCGCACATCGAACGCGTCTAGCCACCCGGGTCAGGGAAAATGTACGAGCAAAACGAAAGCTCCACCAGCAAATGGCAGCCACACCTAGCTCGAGGGCACGACCGACCGACACATCCACCCCGCCTCTGTGACCTGGCTCGTTTCCCACGCCATTGGCTCACATCCCTTCTATGAGCAGTTCCTAACCGCGAGGTAAAACTCGCAACCAAACGATTATCCCGTACACATGACGCAATATGCAGCTCGTCGGCACAGTCGGGCGTAGTTAGACGTATGCAGGCATGCATGTGTAATGCCCAGACGCGCATTTGTCCAGCGGACCGATGAAAATAGACGCTGTTCTGTTTCGTCAAGCGCACTGATGCGCTGTGGATGGGTGCATTGCCTGGCGACGGGACGTGAAGCGACGTCCAGAGAGCCACATTGGATATACATGGTATCCGATTGCACCACAGTCTCTCCGTGGGGTCGTCCCAGCAGCAGTGTTCGACCCGAGTGGAGCCAGAGAGGCTCGCTCTGCGGTTAGCTTGGGACATTGAACGAGACGCGTGATTCACGCCTAGCCGTGGCGAGCAGAGCTGATGAGCCATACGCCGGCATCCCGGCGTTTGGTGATGTGTGAATCACGAGCAATGGTAAAGAAGCAATGACACTCGACACCTCATCACCAATATTTACAAAACAGTAAGCTAAAATGTCGTATACAAAGAGAGCACTAATTTCGTAGAACACGTTCGACAAATCCTTATCCGTTACGAAGGCGATCAGTCAATCACTCGACAAAGAAATGACACGAGGTATGCAGATCACCATAAACAAAACAAAGATTCTCGAGTTGCCCGTCCGGTTAGAAAGCTAAGTAACAAACCAGTTCATTGAAAATAAACAGGGTGCCGAGCTTCTGTCATTGATCCCATTCATACAAACAAGCTTCTGAGCTGCACTGCACGCCCGCTCTCAGCTTAAGCCCAAACAGCGCGGCTACTGAACTCACCATAAGCCCTCCGTGCCCAAACACCTCTCTAGCGCGTCAGCTTTTTGCACGGGCCAGCCTATCACAACGCCTCCATTGCAATGGCCTTTGTTTGCTCGGCGTAAAAGACGGCGCAAAAACCTCGCGTGGCACACTTGGGGGTCGCCGCGCACGGCTCGCGGGGCTCGCGGTTTCTGTGTGGGCCGGTGTCAGTGAGCACGGCTGGGCAGTGGGCACACGGGGCAGTCTGGACGGACAGCTGAGCTGGCCCCGTCCCGTCCCCACGGCTGGAGTCCACAGCGCCTGATCAATATGACCGCGCAAGGTCGCCGCGCCGGCCCGCCGCCGGCCCGCCCGGCCAGCCCCGCGGCAACCGCAACTGCTCCGCGAACGCGAAACGATCTGCAGGGCGCTCACAGATCATGGCGTTTCTGCAACACGGCCGTCACGGCTGCAGGGGCGGCCTCAGGCTATAACCAGCGGAGCGGGGACGGCGGGGCGGCCCGCGACCCGGCCCGGCGGCGCCCCGGTCGATATGGGAGCGGGCGGTGGCTGCGCTCTCAACATGTCTCGGACGGAGGGTTACAGGGTGACCTGTCGTAATACCGCTACTCCAGCCACGCACGGGTCACGCCGTCAGGTCACACGCTGGTCACGGATACACCACGAACGGTAACGCACCAACCACGCACGGTCACGGGCGGGTCACGACGGTAACACACCCGTCACGAAGCGCCGTGATGGGCCGCGCAGGCACCGACACTCCCCTCCCATACCACCACACACGCACGCACACCCCATTTAGCCCCACAGACCACTACCGGTTCTCTCACCTCCTGCCAGTGATGGCGCTCCTCTCCGAGGGCAGCTAGCTGGTGTTCTGCCGGCGGCTGGGCGGGGGCGGGGGCGGGGGCGGGGGCGGCCTCGATGGCCGCCGGCGCCACACTGTGCCGACGATCCTCTCCAGCCGCCTCCAGCGTCTGCGCAGACAGAGGGGAGAGAGGGGAGGGGTCAGAGGGCCGCCCATCAGGCGCCAGATGCCGATCGGGGGAGATGAGTCAGGGAGGTGAGGGGACGGTGATAAAATGGCCGGGTAAAATATGGGGGCAAACATACTCGTCCAGCCTGAGGTATAGTTTACTGGAGCAGGGCAAATCGTTCAACCGAATGACCGATTGGTGCACATTAAGGATTGTGAAGGCTCGACGACAGATGTGTGGGTCTTGGTTTCTGGCGAAGCTTACGTCATTGTCGAGAGCATCTCAAAACCGACACCAGAATTCAATGAGACTGAAGTCGAAGGCTACAGTCTGAACGACATTCAGATATGGAGATAAAGACGAATGAAATATTCAGACACAAGCGACAGAGATCGATCACAAGAATACGATCCATAAATTCGCATGTGTGAATATAAACCACGAGAAAGCGACACAGAAATGACAAGCTAGAGACCACAACGGACTAAACAACCGTCCACGGGAGCCTGGGCAGAAACAAGGTCTGAACAAAGGCGCGACGGGAGATGACGATGTTGTGGGAGCGGCCGACAGTCACGGCGCGGGTCTCACAGGAGACAAGAGAGACCAGGAGACGCACGGGAGACACGAGAGACAAGGGACTCGGAAGTGGCACGGCAGTGATGGATGGCACTGGGTGAGGGTGGTGCGTGGGTGGGCACTCGGCCCCGGGCCCAGTCGTACTTCAGACCAACCGCAGGGCTGTAGCCTGCAATGTCTGATACGAAGAGACGAAATGGATTGAGAGAGAGACAAAGTAAAAGAAAATGGCCGTTTTATTTGTTTCATTTGTTAGTAACATTAAACTATGGGGAATATTTGTTTCTGGTCCCTAAAAAGCTGTTTCTGGCACCTAATTGCTGATCAGCCCCAAAATGCTTATTCGACCCTAATATCTGAATCTGGCACCTAATTGCTTCCACACAGCCTAAAGTTGCCAGATCGTCTAGTTGAACTCCGTATTTGCTGTTTGCTGATTCAGCACCAAAACCAAAACATCCAGCACCTATTTTATTCCACGTTTGCCTACCTAATTCGCGTAATCTTCCTGATTTTATGTATCCTAACAACATGAACGTTGCATTCGGAGATGTCAAGTGCCATTTTCGCCAGTGGAGATAATGATTAATGCCATTTCTAGCCAAAAGAGAATCACTAGCCAGCTATGGTGCAGCATAGCAAGACGCTCCTATACCAGCCCGCTATGTCTTAGAGATTATTGCACCCTCAGCCATTTTAACGTGAAAAGTTTGGATCCGTCACTTCCAGCCAGGCTCTCAGGTCATAAACTGGAGTAAAGCAAAATGTCAACTCTGAACAGACATGCCACGCAACCGGCCCTCTTTTCAATATTATTAGCTTTCTGCAATCATCGTCTGACTCCATCTCGATCAAACGCAGCATCCGGCTTCTACAGGAGCGTTTGACTGATCGGCCACACAATAACCAAAAACAAAATCAAAGCTTCATGCACACATATGCCATACGTAAGAAACGGATGAAAAAGGCACAACCACGGCACAACTCTGCGCGGCAAGCAACGGACAATGTCCCACGCAAGATCCCGCGTTTCTTCAGCGGCCTTGAACGGAATGAAAACATTACATTTCTTTTTTGGAGCTATTTGATGACGTCAAAAAATACAATACCCGTTTTAATGGTCAAAATCGAGACAATTACTCACAAAAATGTTTCTCTTTAAGCATTACAAATAAATACTTTTAAATATTTAAATGACATTGTTTTTTCAAACAAATTAATATTATTTGCTTACTTAAACGTCATATACAATGCTGAGATCACTACGGGGCTGTCTTAGAGTGTAGCTGCACTGGCAACCTTTAGGCTAGACTCCATGGGTCATTATACCAGAACAACATGATTCTACCAGCCAGTAGTTCATTTTTCTCCTAGATTGGTGCTACGCTCAGCATTTAGGTGCCAGATTCAGAAAAAAGAGTAAGGCGTACCGATGAATAGGTGCCAGAAACAGCTAATTAAGGTCATTTTCCATGATTGGTGCTGGTATCCACCAAATAGGTGCTGAGGACCAATTTTGGGGCGAGTCAGCTTTTAGGTGCCAGAAATAGCTTTTCTGGGACGCAATTAAATGGCGTCCTTAAACTATTCGCCTCGAATTCATTTAGGGTTCAACTTTAAAATTCATTGACCCAGCTACACTTACAGTCCGTAACATTTGTTTACCACCCGCACACGCTGCATTAGCATTTAGTTCCGGAAAACGGTACAACAGACGTCACTTTGTAAACCCGGTCGGAGTTCGCAGATGAGGCAGACAGCCGGCAAACAAAAGGTGGTCACACGAACGGCGGGGGGCGGGAGGGGAGGAACAGTGCAGGTTCAGCCGCGCCTGGAGGGTGACAGAGGAAGTGATTGGCGCCCGCTGAAGGTAACGGTGAAGATGCCGGGCCCGTAATGAGGCGAGAAGAACACAACGGAACCAATCCGGTTACTCGGTCACGGCCCGTGAGCCCCAACCGGGCCGGGAGGGATGAGAGCGGCAGAGCACAACAAAAACAGCACAGCCTCCGTGAAACGCCGGGAGATTCCGAGCTTCATAACCCGTGAACGCGGGTACACGAGTGATAGTTTTATGCGGTGTTTTCCATCGGGGAACAGCGTTAGAAATCTCGGACAGGTTTCCCCACCGTTTGAGCGTGCAGCCTGACTGCCCTCCGCTCCGACCGAAGGAGACATCCTGAGCTGCTGTTACGGTGGGTGGGCTGTGTGGGCCCGCGGGAGGGCAAGGGAGTCGGAAAGTTTCGTCTGCAGTCGTCACGGTGCAGCGCGCAGCCGTGCCGAGCGTCGGCAGACACCTCAATCACGGCAGAACGAGCACACTTTCTCGTCTTTGCCTTCCAGCAGCACGGGGTGATCAGAAACAAAGCCGCACGTCTCACCTCAGAGCCGCTGTCTGCGGAGTGTCAAACCTGACAGCTTTGGAGGCTTAGGAAATCAGTACAAATGACATGATTATTGAACGGATGTCGATGATAAATGGCTGCTGGTTTCAGGCATGTTCGAGGACTGTTGAGCTCATAATAACGAGTTGTAAGAAGGTGATGAATGGTTGTTACGAGCGAGCGAGCGCAGCGAGCGAAGTGAGTCTTTTCAATATAACGGAAAAATCTCAGTATGAGCGGCCCGGCCCGGCCCGGCCCGGCCCGGCCTGTAACGTTTTTGAGAGGCTTATATCTCAGCAACCGCTGGACCGATTGGCCTGCGGTCTTTTTTGTTGGGTAGCCCCATCCCTTCTACCCCGTAATTGACTACTTTTGATACATCTCAGTGACGGTCGTGGCACGTGCCACGTGAAAAGTCAAGGGTGTTCAAGCTGTTTTGCAAAAGTAGTGATTTTGAGAGCCTCATATCTCAGCAGCCGCTTGGGCTATTGACTTGCGGTAATTTTTGTAGGGTAGCAGCATCCCTTCTACCCAAAATAGGATACTCTCGATGCATGTGGGTCACCCCCAGTGCACGTGCAAAATACAACAATAAGAGGTGCCAAATTTGTTCCCATTTCAGTAACTCGGTAATTACTGGGGCGATTTCGCTGAAACTTGGCATACAGGTAGGCACCCACCAGGCAATGCATTCCCATGTGTTGCGGTTAGGGTGCTACTGCACGTGCGCACGTGCAGGGGGCGTTTCCAGATCTCGAGAACGGCTGGGCCGATTGCGCTCAAATTTGGTACACGGTTGGGGACCAGTTAGTAGGGTGCCGTGCAAAAGTCATTTTGGACCCCGTTTGCACGTGCGCACGTGCAGAATGCCGCTTCCAGATCTCAGGAACGGCTGGGCCGATTGCGTTCAAATTTGGCACACCGCTAGCGACCGGTTAGAAGGGTGCTTTGCGCAAGCCCGTTGGAAGCACCCTCTCGCCCTTCCGCACGTGCAGGGCTCACTATCTCGCTCGCTCGTTCTTCGCCCAAAAGGCGTTTTACTGGTAATATTCGATCGCTCGGTGATTTTATAAATCCAGCCATCCAGAAATGATTTGAAGAGACAGGGCAACTAATCGAGGGGCAAGCATTCACTTGGTGGTGACAGCACTAGACGTAATAATTGGTACCTACCGGTGTGAAAATACGCAATCAAACCTTCACTTCACAATGAAATCGAGGATTAAAACGTTAGAAGGCAACCATAAAAATAACTACTAACTTCTAGTTCTGGTTAATTACACCTCTCGAAATTAACCCCAGACATGTGTGACCGACTTCCTCATAAAACAACGCATAAACGATCATTTTCCCGACGGCAAACCATCCCGACGCCGGCACAGTTCCCTTGCTTTGATACCCCAGAGATCGGAGTGATAACTGATGGCACTACCACCGGCCAGTGAAGACGGTTAACGACAGCCCGCTGCCCGGGGTGCGGCGCTGCACGTCTCTGGACGCCGGAGCTGTCAGAGTGCCTCGACCGGACCGTTTCTAGGCTGTGAGGCCAACGGTGGCCGGTGGCGTGACGTGAATGCGGATGCAATCTCAGATAGCCCGTCTGATATTCGACAAACAGGGTCAGGTCACGCCAGGCAGGCTGGGTGTGTGAGGTTACGGTCATTTCGTTAGGAAAATCACACCAGGTCACCCGGTGTGTGATGATGATCTGCAAGGATCACAAAGGAACGGGACAGATAAAGCAGCTTATACATGAGATGCATCAGTATCATAGCACATGCGCTACATATTCGGGGTCAGATTAGTCAGGAAGAGCCAGGTCAGTCAGAAACTCACTCCCTCTCGCACACCTCTGTCGGCCACTGCGCCGCGGGGAGTGCGTAGAATACGCCGGCCCGCTGAGTGTATTCCGCAGGCGTACGGTGCATTAATTTCCCATCCTGTCCGAGGGCCGCGGACAATTCGTCGCCGCCAGGCCGTCCGTCGGCCCATCCTGAATATGGCTAACGGTGCGGCCGATTAATAATAGTGAGAACGGCACTTGACTGTCTATTGCGGTGTAAGGACTGCGGAGTATGGACTGGCGTACGGATGGCCATAGCAGTACGGATGACGGCACTGGCAGCACGGACGGCATTACTGACACGGAGATACGGGTGGCTGTGCGAAGGGCGATACGGACAGCACTACGGATAGCCATACGGATAGCCTTACGGATGGTGATACAGACGATGGTACGGGTAACGGCACGAACGGCTGTGCGGATGGCAGAACGGACAGCGCAGACATTGCGGTTCGTATGGGATTGACCACAGCTGGTGACGGGTTTTGTGGAAACGTATCCGTTACCCCGAGCCGCGGTAGCCCATCACAGGTAACCAGAGACCGCCATTATAAACGACGGCGGTGGATCACCAAATAACTGCCATATGTCCGATCACGACGTCGTGCATCTTGCCACAGTTTACAGCGCATCACTGGGCTTATGATGCAGCTTCTAAGGCTTCCACAGAATTTAGAAACGTCCAATACAACGCCAACCCACGGCAACCATCCTGGACCATCGCAGACCACAGTGGACCACTAGGGACCATCGCAGACCATCTGAGACCACAGTGCGGGCTCACGGACACCGCTGACCACCGGTCTCGCCTAAAATCACCGTCGCTCCCACGTTGTTTCCGCGCAGCCGCCTATGGCGAGGGTTTGGAGAGCCGACGGCGGCGGGACGGCGCGGCGGTGACGGCGACGGCCACTCCCGGGAAAGTGGCGGTCGCCTCCCGTGGCGTTCCCACGGTAGAGGAGGTGATTATTCCGTGACTGCATGGCCGGTTTCCGGTGGCCAGTGGTCAGTGGTCAGTGGTTACCTTCAGAGCGGACACCAGTGGCTTGCAACTGATTGGGGAAGAGCTACGTACGAGTATAGAGGCGTCATAACTGCGAGAGCACTTAGACACCTAGATTATTGCTTCCATGTGAGATACACAAAGTTTTGGAAGCGTGTTGCGAGTGGACAAAAAGTTTACCATGTAAGCGTTAACCCTATTAGTGGCAGGCTCCTGGCTACCCCTATTAGTGGCAGGGGGGGGGGGCTGTTTACGACCCCCCTTGATATCTCGAGATCTAACGGGCCGATTTTCAAAATTCAAACGGCATTCGATTTCGCTCAACGTGATCTACATTTCTAAAAAATAAAAATTGTAAAATGTCTATAGGGGGTAGAGGGGGGCAAAAACGGGCAAATTGCAGATACATTTTAGACTGTTTATCACGGCCCGGTTTCTGAACCAATCTTAACGCAACTTTTGCCGATCGATAGAGAATGAACCAGGAATTCACATGAATCCTAAAAATATGCATTTTCAAAAATCATAGGCGGATACAGATCATTGAGATTGGGGTACACAAAAAGTATAGTAAATAAGGTTTTTGTTGGGTACTGTTTCTAAAAAGGGTGGTAATGGTCTTGTTATGTTACAATTTTCTTATGAGAGAACGACTACAATTGTATTGGTCATGCATAGGCGGTGTCAGGGCACCTATGTTGGGAGGTAAAACATAACCCCCCCTTTTTGGACGCCTGGATCCGCCTATTATAGCAAAAACGTGTCAAAAGAGGATGCACAATAACTTTGTATATGTTATCACATGATACCTTTCATTCACTGTTCGTAAAACTGGTGCGTACAGTTATAATACATCAGCATCGTGATCTTCGCCCAAATGACTCGCTTCACGAATAGGACCCCCAATTCCCAGTGCTCTGGAGCCGCCCCTGGTAAAGTTATGAACTTGAAATTTTCAGGGAATGTGCCCAATTTAGTTTTAGGAAAAGTCAGAAATTTCAGCATCGTAGCTTCAGCGGTTTCGGAGATATTCCCGAAAAACCTGAGGGGTGGATGAAAACAAGCCCCCCTGCCACTAATAGGGTTAACTCACACCAAACCCCTAAAAAGTACCATTCACCTCATCCGAGGCCATGCTCGAAGAAGCGTGACCTAAGCAGCCTCACCGGAGGACACGGTTCACTGAGTCCCATCTCGCACCGAGGCCATATATCAGTACTCTGCAGGCACTGAGCCTACATCCTCCGCATCGAGGCCCTTCTCTCCTCCAGGTCGTGTCACGCCACACTGAATATCGCGGACACACCGGTTTTGCTTCATTGGCTAATCGCTTTACTCGACCGCTATCTACGGCGAGGTGGGCTCGATTCGAGAGGAGACGAGTCGTGCTATTGTAATCTGGACGGGGTCTGAGAATATATGACTCAGACGTAAAGCAGCTTACACGGAATATGATTGGAACAGGATTTTTGAAACAGGCCCAAACGAGGTGTGAATAAAAACGGATGGACCGTTTGACTTGGCACAAATTGATGGCGTAACTTAATGTTTTCTTTTTTTGCGAAATATCAGTGGACTATTAATAAGCTATACCTGTCTAAAGTTATCAGTGAGATTACGTCAATATTCGCCGAGGTTAACAATGTCATGCTGTGTGCACCGAAGCATGTTAGATCATGGATAACCTTTATTACAAACAGCTGGAAAGCCTTATCAAGAACCTTGAGAGACAGACTAATTTAGACCAAGGCCACTGCTACTGAAAGAATCGTGCCGGATGCAGTCATCTAGAACTCGCACGACGTCTTGTCGCCAGTGCATGTCACGTGAAATGAATGTAGCGTGTCTGTTGTAGGTCGTATTATAGAGTCGTCAAACCTACATTGAGTTAGTTATGCACATCGTCTATAAGTTTTATAATTGCGCACCTCACTCCATATATCGATCGTGTTCTCGTGTTTGTTGTACTCCCACTAACTCCTGTAAAGGATAGGACCTCCTATGAAGGGTGGCCTGCATGCACTAAAGCGAGCCCCGTGGCGCCCCTCCCGTGTGTGAAACGGTGCCGAGCACGGCGAGAGCACGGGGAGGGAGCGGTGAGCCACGCAGGTGACTCATTCAACAGGCATTGACGTCATCTCGCTCCAGTCACTCACAGGCGGGGCCGGCACGACTGAAATCAGTTTCACTACGGGAAGATAATAGAAATTACCGAGAAAATGATCTCTGAACTGAGACTGCATGCAAAGGACACTTAATAGTAGGACATGATAATATATCTTAAAAAAGGACTGAAAGTGTTTACTTACGACTTCAAACGTCGCCCATTGTAGCAGACGAATTTCTAGTGTGAGATCCAGATTGTGAAGCCATGTTTCCGGCTGGATCTTGAATATCACACTTCCAGACATGACCTTTTCTTGTAGATTCATTTATCAATGGGATGCTACGCAGCCATTTTCTTCAAACTCGCCGCAAACGCGAAGCAGTCCAAACTCACAGATCACACGTAGGCTTGTGTAAAAGTTTTAGCGCGTCAGTCTCACTAGGCTCTTCCCACCTAGATTGAACAATGAAGCCTCGATAATGGCTAAAAAATCAGGAATCCTGCAGTCACAAACACCAGAGAAGTATCACAGTCAGGTAGTCTTCGCCAATCCTTGATTGTCACACCTTTCACTCCCGCTTCTACTTCACAATCACTTCATCGTCACTCCTTCATCGTCCCATGGTCCGGCGTCACCCGGCCCGCGGCTGGACCTCGCACCACGGCGGCTCTCGGTAAACTCCCACCGGACTCAGCCCGTGCGACTGAGCTCCGGCGCACCGCTGCGCGCCGCCACTCTCACTGGCTGGCTGCCGGCGAAGCCAGCGAACCGAACCGAACCGAACCGAACCACCGCGCCGCCGCGCCGCGCCGGCCGCCGCCGCCGCCGCGCGAGAGCTCTCGTGAGAGACCGGCCTCACGCAGCGCACGCACGGCGCCGAGCCGGGGTCAGTCGGGCACACGGCGGAATGGGTTGGAGTGGGGAAAACAGAGGGTGTGTCGGCGGGGGTGGGCCGGTATGCAAATTGGCCAGACAGCCCGTGGCGCCGGTCACAGGCCGAGCGGGTTTCGGACGGCGTTACATGAGTCGACCCCTGTCAGGGCGCGCATAAATTGACTGTTTGGTGGCCAGGGGTTATGTGACTTTCCCAGTGTTGTGTTTCAATGTTGTCGTTGGTCAAAGAGTCACTGACTCTTGATCACGTTCACAGCTTACTTCACTGTTCACAGCTTACTTCACTCTGACTTCTTCAAACCTTGTTTATGGGAGCGTTCCACGTTTCACTTCTCTCAAACAACGTCAGGTTATCAATATTCACACCTTCACCAATAACAGCTCCAACAACGCTCGTCACCACATCTTCCAACACCGCTTCAGCACGTCGGTAAATCTCCTCTCAGCTCTCTCTCTCTCTCTCTCTCTCTCTCTCTCTCTCTCTCTCTCTCTCTCTCTCTCTCTCTCTCTCTCTCTCTCTCTCTCTCTCTCTCTCTCTCTCTCTCTCTCTCTCTCAGCCTCTGCTGTCACCCAAACCCCGCTCGGCACTGTCTCTCCCCGACTCTAACCGGCGCCACTCCGGCCGGTGTTCCGGTCCCCACAACAGCCCGCGCGCTCAGCCGCGTACCGTCACGAGCGTCACGAGCCGTCACGTCACACGAGTCGGCCAGGCGTGAGCCGCCGTCACGGTCACCGCCCCGAGCAACAGCTGTTTACCCAGCGATCGCTCTATACACGTCAGTCACGTCAGTTCTTCGGTCACGTCAGTTCCCCGCCGTTGGCGGAGCGCAGTCAATGGACTAGGTGGCGAGACTGTGTTCTTCTGAATCGCTTTCCAGTTGCTCGGGGAATCGCTGCATCATTCCATCACCGTAACACCGTGTCGCTAATTCATCGCGTCACTCTTCGTTATCACGGTACCGTTCAAGTCATTTCGCTGTTGCGCCACTCTAATTTCTGACGCATCACAGTCGCTGGAGCTAATTCATCATAGCTATATCATGTATAGTTAGTTTTCCCTCATATACCCAAGACGGAAAGGAAGAGAGGCAGCAGCATGGGGGGCTTGCCTTTCTGCACGCTGCCCCGAGACAGACGCCATCAAACCTGATCAGTGTCCCGCGTCGTGCGCGGACAGATAGATACATCAGCGCGCACTTCTACCTTTTCACCCCACTCTCCGATGGGAAGATAGTCCAAGACCGAGGGTCCCAGTGATTGGTAAGGAGAGGCGTATACCTCCGATATGGAGATTGCGATGTCAAAAGGTAAATGGGTTACAGTTGGAAGGAGGGTGCGCTGGAATAAACAGGGCCATTACCTATCTAACTAGGACAGACACGGGCCCGAGAGGGGAGACTGCGACGACCGAGAGAAGGCTACCACCAAATAAGGAGCTCCTCCGATGGACGCACTATCTGTTGAAGCTAGATTTGGTTCGCTAGATCTCGTCATTCAAGGCCGTACGTCACATTACATCGCTGCTCCGCTGGCTAGTTACCATTTCTCACTCCGAATGTAGAAGGATCCAGATACACACTGCACAGCTTGCTGACAGGATAGACTTGCAAAAGCGGAATTTAGAACAGACAGGGTCGAGTCTTCACCTTGGAGCTGCTGTGCATGAAGGTACCCAGTTTCCCACTGCTAGTCGAGATTCAGCTACATAAAACATTTACCCAATATAAAATAGACTTTAGAATATTGTTTGTTACAAAAAAGCCCGTGTGGGGCTAAGCGTATAGGATAATAAGGTATATCGAGGAGCGAGTTACAAAAGACCCATGACACTTCACTAAATAGCCGAGATATATGGGTACATAAATCTCCCGAGTTTCCCAGACATTGCTCGTAATCCTAACGATGTGCAATAAGCCAACAAGCGCCGCGATGGCAAAATATTTCCCAGGCGAAACCCGCACAATAGATTATCCAGCTACTAAAGCCCTTATGCTGCCGCCGCCCTTGGATGCCATTGAAGCAACTCAGAACCGGCATGCGGCTCTTGCCAAACAGCGCCTAAGGTTCTTTTACGGCAGATTGTCAGTAAACAAACTAATGTTTCGACATCTCTGTAGGTGGTTTTCTATCAGCACCTTATTAGTCACGTTCAGCCCACCGCGATCGCGCTAAAACGGGCTCAGAGCACCCACTCTGTCACTTTTCAATACAAAGATACCGACGTGATCCTGTCCCATTGCGATATTTATGAAGCTGGCCTCCTGTTACGGACTCATCAGGACAGCCATCACCGACCCGCCGGTGCACGCGACATGAGACCCATGCAACATGTCGGCCCACTGCGCCGTGCCCCGACCCGTCTCACCCCTGTGGGCCTCTCCCGTGCCTCACTGCACTGCGCAGAGGCGGGCTCACCGGCTCCGGTAGATCCGGCTCCACTCTACCGTTCAGTTCAGGAATGGGGACAAGCGGCTGGGAGAGCCGCGCCCCAAGCACGCCGGCCGGCAGCCTCTCAACCAAGCAGAGTTTCGCCAGCTGGCCGCGGCGGAACAGGGGCGAGGAGGTATGAGCGGAAGTCGGCCGTTCCCTGTGACCCCGCGATCAGTTCCCGGTGACCCCCGCGATCAGTTCATCGTGATCCACGATCAAAATTCAGGAACATCGTGAGCCAATGCACCTGTCATGATGTTCAGTAATAACGTAGCGATATGGAAGCACAGCACTCTCTTGGGCTGGATTTTTTTTGCAACATTCTTGCGATAGGCTGTAAAAACTGGGAATAAGAATAAAGTCTGTTCCTCTCATGTTAGGTATCTTCCTGAAGAGTTTCAGAGCGCGTCAATCACTGCTTCGAGTTTGCTGATGATTATCCGCTCCTCTTCAAATTGTTCATCCCGCTGATCTGTATTAAATCTCACAGCAGGCGTCCTAACCGATTGAATTCAGACATTCATATCCATTCGCATCCAAAACGTAAACACAATCGATATGATCCGATCACCGACGTGCCCCCAGCCTGCGTGGTATCACTGAAACACCAACGCCATATTCGTATCCGGATAATAATTGGTCCGACAGATCGACCGTCTCTGATTTCAGAGTCACCACAATCAGTCCTCCCACACCTGACCTTGACGGGGCAGGCGAACAGAGGACAACAGACGCAAAGAACCTTGTGGGCCGGGAGGCGTGCGTCCGGACGCCCCGGGCCTGCCGGCCCTAACGGCCTTACTTAGGCGGCGCGTGGGAACGGGACGACTAAATTGGAAAATTACCCCAATATGTGATAGGCCGGACAGCCAATCGACGTCAAATGTCTTCAGAATGAGTGATAGGACCGTGTTTGGTCTGAGCATGACATATGGTAGGCAAATTTGTGTGTCTCCGTACGGCTGTTAGTGTCAAGGTAAATAACCATTAGGCCATATGTTTAATTGCATGTGTTTTTAGTGCGGTTGTCCTATTTTACTGATTTTCGCGCATACCTGCCTGAAGGGTGGCGTCCCGTTTACTTCCTCATGAACAGCTAGCTGATGAATGTTCTTTATTAACCAAGGCGGCGCGACCTAAATTCCTAAATGAACAAGTACCCACTACCCTTTGTGATACCGTGCAGCCAGCTTTTTCGAAGGGTCCAGGCCAAATCTGGCACTGTATTGACGTAAGCGAAAGACAGTGGAGAGATAGATCATTGTAAACAAATATGCTTCATAGTTTTCTGCAAACGCATGGCAAAAAGAGTGAGAAGAATCAATTAAAAATGCAATAATTCACTCCTGCAGTCCCAACTACCAGCCCATTTTCGTCTCTGTCAATTACTCGGCGACAAAAGCCATGCTAATGGCGCAGAAGTCCAGCATTCAGCCATTATGTCTCCCACTTTCCGGTTATCTGTCCTCCGCACTTTGAGGCCAGTCCCGTAAATCGGCCCGCTGAATGTCATGAATGACGCGAGTCCCGGTACTGTTCACATTTCCGGGTCCCGCGCCAAGCCATTGCCCTCCCGGCTGTGGGTGACAAACAGCTCAACATTGGGCGGATACCGGGGCAGCCGTGGCATGCATATTAACAGCGTCATCACCTCAATCGCCGTACTTCATCTGCCGGGTAATCGCGCACCATCTCCTGGCCATTGGATACCGTACTATGGTCAGAGTTACTGCCGGAGCACTTCCACCGGAGGCCCGTACCGTTAGATAACCAAAACTTCCTGAAGAACCGGGCTGGTCCCGGCGTCTTCAGAGCAGCTCAGGTCACGGTGTTGAGCAGCTCAGTGCGTGAGCAGTGTTGACTCAGTGGAACGTGGCGCCGTGCCTGCTCAGTCTATGAAACTATTTCCAACGATGTCATTTCATCCACATCGAAATGTTTGCGCGGATAAACCAACCAAGAGCTCGTATGTGATCTCGTATGTGAAATGCAGGTCTGTGATGGTCACAGGTCAAAGTGTGCCGGGACTTGTCTTGTCTCATCTCCAGCAGCGCTCAGCCTCCATACCTAGTTTCCATATGAATGACCGCTCCAAAAATCCTCTATAGACCGCTAGCTGAACGATCCAGGTCACCGCAGGTCACGGGAGGTCGGTCGGCAGCGCGGAACGATACAATCGCCGCTATGTGGAGATCGCTCACCGGCGCCGACCCGGTCGGGCAGTAAACACTCCTCCCGGACGGCCCGGACGGACGGAGGAGGCAAAAACACGGCACTCCCGGCGACCGCTTCGGTCGGAACGGAGCGGAACCGAAACGCACTCGGCCGGGACGGGGACAGGGAGGAGGGCCCGGGAGTGTCAGGAAGGCCCAGGTGTGTCAGGAGTGTCAGGAGGGCCGAGCGTCTCAAAATGACTATAAGGAAGGCCAGGGAGCTTCAGGTGGAACAAGGGGAATCAGGAGGGCCGGGAGGGCGGCCAGGTGAGGCTGGGCATTGTGAGAGGGTCAGAAATTTACATAGATGGAAAGCTGAAGGAGGAGTGTCAGCAGAGGTGGCGAGGCAGGCATTTGAAAGAACAGTGGCCGTCAAGATAAGCCCTAACCAGGGAGGAGACAGCTGTCAGATCTCTAGTACTAGACCACCTTATACTAGAATGTGACATAATTACACACAGGCTCTGATTTCGGCCATACTCAACAAGCCTGAACGGATGCGCCAACTGCTTCTGGATGCGGTATCCCGAAGAAAGCGACAGAAAATATGCAAATGCAGGTCACAGGTCATCGCCCAATCGTGCCCCGCCCTCGTGCGTCGTTAAGCCCAGACGCTGCATGAAAGCTGTTTCCTGCTTTCAGTCTGATCACCACGACATCGTGGGTGTCCGCACGGAACCGGCGTTGCTCACGGGTCTGACGCGGGCTGATCACGCCATCGAACCATATGCGCATTGCGCACACTGTGCAAGACACCAACGGGGCTCATGAAACAAGGGGGGCGGTTAGGGAGGAGCATGGGGGTTCAGTTATGGGGAACACAGGGCTCGTTTATGGGTAACACAAGAGTCGTTTATAGAGGAACACAGGCTTCGATAAAGGAGGAACAGGGGTTCGGTTATGGGAGCACAGATTTCGGTTGTTGAGGAACACCTGTCATTCACTGCGCACCAATTCACAGGTGTTCCCGGTAGGCAGGAGGTGACCTCGGGTGCCATTCCAGAGTGGGTTTTTACTTGTGAAGTCATCCCATTTTCTACTTCGGTGACACCGCAAGAACGATCATAAACTGACTACAGTAAAGGACCGAACTCAGTGTTCAAGGCATGACAAAAAGCACATTAGAGGAGCTGATAATATAGTGGGAACGAATTCTCAGACTGCAG
Organism: Amphibalanus amphitrite; assembly: GCF_019059575.1. Classification (NCBI taxonomy): domain Eukaryota; kingdom Metazoa; phylum Arthropoda; class Thecostraca; order Balanomorpha; family Balanidae; genus Amphibalanus; species Amphibalanus amphitrite. The sequence goes on along the minus strand of NW_024881500.1, from coordinate 2,178,432 downwards.
GCATAAAAATCTAATAGACCTGAATAGGTCAATATACCTATTTGCACCATCAAAAATATTTTAGAACAATGTAAAACTTACGTGGGGATCAGCCAAAGAAAACATAGTACCGTTAACAATAAGCGTCACACCCGATCTCAGCTGTATTGGGATTTGTTTTCTTACAATGCAGGTCCGCGACAAATGTCATTGTGTTCCTCACATCAACGTGCAACCCCGTGTGAGCATTTGACGGAATCCATTACAGCATTAGTTCACCCTCGAAACAACCAGATCTCGGTAAAATTTAAAATGAAACGACACCCGTGTGAAAGTTCAATTAGTCCGCAGCTTATCAGCTGGTTTAGCACCTGAGCTCCGACACTCACGCCCACGTTAACGTCCTCCGCGTGTCACGCGGGTATCTCCTAATGACTCTGGAACGGCCGAAAACGGCGCCCCGCCGCCCCGCCGGCGTCGACAACACCTTTCTGTCATCAATCACCGGGTACCTGGCTGTGAACAGACGCGTCGACGCATGCCGCCCGCGGCGGTAGGAGCCCAGGCCCCACATGGAAACTCACAGAAACGAGCCAACTCATGAAAGCATCACCGTTCCCACACCGCTATTGCGTGATGCTTTCATGAGGTAATTTTCGGACGTTATTCCTACATAAAAAAACGGCGATCTCATGAGAATATTCTGACACGATTTCATTCAGAGTGATTCTCCAAATCAATAGAAACACGGAAGCTGGCCGTTCAATGACGACTAACCCACGCTCCAAGCGAGGCGTTCAGTCCGTGACCAGAGCCGACACGCGGCCCGTGCCGGTTGAAGGCAGCAGAGCAGAACTGACCACAGGGCGTCATTGTGTTCCTGTCTGTGGCTGGAGCTCGCAGCTGGAGGCGGCAGGGCGTGCCCAACCGATCACCGCCGCCACCGAGCTGGCCTTGGTGCGAAGGTCCCCACGCAGATGCCGGATAGACAGCAGCACGGCGCGAGCCCCACCGGACACCGGAATTTCGCGGCTGTGAGTCAGGGCAATCAGGTGGCCCCGGCGCCGCCCCGTCGGTCTCTGGCGATACGTCACGGACCTGAGACGAGATGAGTCACAGCTACATGGCTTGTTTTCACGTTCGATTCAATTGCACATTGAGCCGGAAGTGATTCGAGGGTCAGCGAGGTCACTACATCGGGACGGATGGATCGTGGCTGAGCACAGGTAAATTGACACAGCGTTCTCTCAGCTGACTATTCACTCCGTCAGCTGACTATTCACTCCGTCAGCTGACTATTCACTCCGTCAGCTGACCGGTTCACCCCGGCCCGGCCAGCTCGCCACCCGCTCATGCGCCGTCCCTCCGTATAAGGGCCAGGTCACAGCGAACCGGCTCTGGGACCTGCAGTGGCCGAGGTCGATGCACAGACCCGCAGCGCAGTACTGGTCACCTCTGACCGGGCTGGGAAGAGCGCCTCACGAGTCCAGCCACGTCCGACTTCGGTCGGCGGGAGCTGCGTGCGGTTTTAGTCCACGAGAGATATCGGTTAGATAGGCTAGTCGAGTAAAGCGCCTACCTAAGCCTATAGTCGGGATGTCTATAGCCGCCCGTAGTCGGAACGGAGGCGGATACAAGGGCGGTGGCACATTGGAAGTCCCATCGCAATCGTTTCGTGATCCAAGTCCCTTTCACTTGGGCTACCGGAACAGGCCGGCGATGACCTATCTGCAGCTGTCGAAGCTCAGCTCGCCCTGCAGACAAACCGGTGGAGGCTGGAGAGTCGGCAAAGCTCGACTGATTGACATGTAGACTAGAGAGCGGGAAAAGATTGACACGTAGAGAGCGGGAGAAACCTGACTTCTGTGAAGAGACATCAGCCACCGACACGGCAGGGGAGTGGCGCGAGAGGCAGCGGTTGGGTGGCGATGGGAGAGCTCGCCCGACTACCCACGACCTACACAGGTGGGGTGACCTCGGCAGACCTACAGAAGCCAGGTCACCCGCGGTCATCCCACCCACACCAAGGCGGCGGCCGCAGAGCCATGACCTTGGCCCGGGTTAAATTGGTGACTGTGCAGGAGCATTGTTTAGCGGGAAGACTGGATAGAACAGCGGACAGTATGTCTGTGAGGAGGCTCCGAACAAGGCAGGGCTGTCGCAAGTCATGGCCACCCATGACGCATGCACATTTTAATAAGGTCGAGTGAAGCAGGCTTACTTTTAGAAGAATATAAATGCGAACGATTTCCGATGATGGCCACATTTCTAGTCGTTTCCTCGACGAGGTAAGGAAAGCTCACCTGATAACAGGCATTTTAATTGGAAACATTGAGGAACTTGCCTTGTGAGTTTAATGCCTTACCGCAACACAGTGCGATTATGACGACATTTAATGTCTGCAGTTGTTCAATTACACGTTGAGCCTCAAGCAAGTCCGATGCCACAAAGGCTAAAGACAATCCTTTGTTAAGAAAGCAGCCGCAAAGTACCCATTTATCAACCGACACAACAGCTGCAACGTTTCCCAAGTGTCTCTGAAATTCCGAGGGCTTGTGACGCCTAACGTCTCTGCTGTCCTCTCACACAGCAAACACGACCCTCCATCCTTCTCTGCATTACAATGAATGGCCCGTTAGAAGGCTAGGGCGAGGCCAAACCGTCATAGCGAAACTGTCCGTCATGTTTGCCGCGCTGTTTATTTATGATAATCTCATGAATGGTGCTCCAGGCTTGCACGGTCATTCCGGGCGGTGCCTTAGGTGATCCCTTGAGCAGGTGGGGATTGCAGTTCTGAATGAATGACATAGTTTGTTTTTGGATAGTCATATGCAAGTCTCTGAAACATAAACCTTCTTAAAAGTTCTCGAAACTGACTTTGATAAGGGAAATGGCATGCAATTCCTATGAGAATGGCTTCATTTCAGGCATAATCGGTACACAAGGTGTATACTCCACGACAACGTGACTATAGAAGTAAAAAGATTTCCTATCCTCACCACTAATCCACAAGAACGATAAGCTCCTTGGACGCTCTACTGGAAACCACCGCTGACGATATCAGATTTGAACGCAGTCCTGGACCAACGGCGGCCGTTTGAACGCAGCCGTACCCGTCAATCGCCATGATCAGTGGCCTATTGAATGCTAACGGCCGTCACCGGCGCGCACAGAGGGCGACCGTGCATGGGAACGTGACGACCAGGTACGCGCCACAGACGTGCAGGAATGTCCCTCCGTCGACTTAGCCGAGCGATTATACCCGGACCAGTGGCGGTTCGCCCATTAAGGCAACTCAGGCAGTGCCTAACCAGAATTTTCTGGGTTAGATTTCTGCTTTTTTGTTTTGTTTTTTAAATTAAAAATATTTTTTCCCCAATGATTTTAGTGGTTTGATAACATATAGTTACCCTACTAAGCCCAACATTCAACTCATGCACGTATTATTCGCTAAAATTTTAATGCAGCCTAGTGTGCAATAATTTAGCTGCCTCATGTCCAGATTCCTGCATTCAATTTACATGGGCTGGCAACTCCAGAAATGTTGGGCTATCAGGCACGCCTAACCTGCCTTTCTTGGCGATTATCATTGAGAAAGGACAAGATTCGAACAAGACCTGCCAAGAAATTTGGCTAGTTCTTGGCGGTTAGACTGGCATCGTCTCGTTTCTGAACGTTTTTGTTGTGCGATCTGTTTATGCCACGTGATAGTTGGTGGGATTGCTATGTTATTTTACTTGTGGTTGTTCCTGTCCTAGCATGTTTGTTTCATGTTGGTTTCAACATTTTAATAGGTACTTTTAAATGAAAGGAAGACATGTCTGGCCCAAGCATCGTTGATGAGCTGCTAAGGAATAGTTTTGCTAGTAGAAGCTAGGTATGTTGAGAAGGTGAAAATTGTTCAGGATGGGCGGCCGAAACCAGATCTTAAGTGGGAAGCTCAGGTAAGTGGAGTGGTCAAGACACCAGAGTATTCATTCACCATACCTTCCCTTGACTGTGGCTGATCTATTGAACAAAAAAAGGCATACATTGCAAATTAAAAACACAATGGCATCACAAAAATAGCAATGCGGAATCACAGGTGGATCTAGGTGGATCCTAGTGGTCCATTGGGGTCATGGCCCTCCTCCCAAAGGTTTTAATTTTATAGTGAGGGTATCATATTTTGTATACTTCAAATTTGTATTAAACTGAAACTGCATTGACAGACGAGGCATACATATTCATTTGACATTTCAGTTTCACCTCTTGTTGTGTTGTTTAATTTTGATTTAAATTGTTGTGCTGAATTGCTGCATTGGCTGTTTTAATAGTGTATTTTGATGAATGTACTTGAATCAAAATTGGTGTCATTTGTTTCATTTTGCTAATTACTTGTTTGGTTGTTTTGAGTGATTTGTGGAATGTGGAAATCATTCAGTTACCTATGACTTGACTAGTTATGCTATCCTGAATTATGTAGACTGGTGTCAGAGTGAAATGCATGGAACATGTCTAGGCTGTTTTTTGTGGATATGCTGAAGCTGATGTGCTGATTTTGATAGTCATTTATAATAATTGTTCTGCTTCACCCATGATTAGAATGGGTGTGCAGGAAGTGAAATCTAGTCATCAAACTTTAATTGAATGTTGTTGACAAGGCACAAGTGGGATATTCCACTTTCCAGGAACTGTACATGTATCAGTTCAAGATGGTCCATATCTAATGATTTTCAATGTACCTACCTAATAGACCATATTAACACACTCAATGTTTAATGTTGGAAAAAAACATAGAAAGGTGAATCCAGTGTTTATGCTTGAAAACGAATCACGTTGTTGTTTCATGGTCAGTGTTTGGCTGTATGGGCTGTTTTTTAAATTTGGCTTTTAATATTGCACTGCAAAGTGCAATCTTTACCATGCCAACTGAACCTTTCTCTGATTCAGCATCATGCTGAGATGATGGTTCCATTTGCATTTGTCATAAAATGTACATATGATTGCATTGGATTAGATTGGTGCTTGCAGCCCATATAGCTAATTAGGTACATCTTTGCTAGGACCAGTACCTAAATGTGGCTATCTTGAAGCTTGTATCCTTAATTTGTACATGATTTTTGCAGTTGGTACTGCTTTATACTATTTATGAGTTTATACTATTTATGAATTAGCACCATGCATACTATTTGTGCTCTTGTAGATTGTACACTACACACCTTTGCTATATGAAAATGTACTTCCTGTTGTTTTTAATATGGGTTGGAAATGGGCTTTAAATTATGGGCAATGACCTTATTTAAAGTTTGACACTTGATGCACTTAAAAAGACACCTGGGAAAGGTCTTTCCTTTGAATGCAGATGGTGGTAGTGGTGGTGCTGAAGCATGAGATGTGGTGGTGGTGGTGGTAGTAGTGGTGATGGTGATGGTGGTGATGGTGGTGATGGGTATGGTGGTAGTGGTGGTATGATTGTGGTTGTGCATGATTTTTCCCATTTGAAGCTGGGAGTGAAGATCTGCCTTGCCTAAAAAGGCGTTCTACCCCTTCCTTGTTGTATGCAGTATGGGAAACCAAGCGGAGATTCAACCCGGAGTTCTACGAGAAGCGCGAGTGGCTGACGGCACCGGGAGAGGGAGCGCCACGCCTGCTCTGCTGGCCAAATTAGGGGCAAATTAAGCTTGGTGATAACTCCTTGGGGTACCTCGACTCCCACCTGGCCATGACAGAGTGCCTAACCGGTCACGAGGGGCTTGCGCCGCCACTGACCCGGACAATTGCGGATCCGTCGGGCGCGTTATCAGTCAACAGTCCAGTGTGTTTGTGGCTCAGTCACAGGGCAAAACCAGAGTTCTATGGGTAAGTCACAGTTGGTAGGACGTTGGAGATGTGCCGAAAAGACGGGATGATAAGGGTCAGGCGGGGTCATGGAAGGTCAGCGTACGATGTGGTCTGAGGTTGTGAAGGATCGGAACCGGAGCGCTGTTCCAGATCCATGCGTTATCGGAGTCCATAAATAATCCATGAGAAAGTGATGGTTTGTCACATTTACATAATTCGCTTAATTGCCGGCGATAACACAATTTTACCATGTTCACCATCGCAAATTTAATTATTTGTGGTTAAGACTTATAACACCACTTATCTGGCTATTTGTTAAATGGATCTTTAAAGCGAATATGCGTTATGAACTACCGAAAGATGTATCTATACAACATAGCTATTCAGATACAATAGGTACAAAAAATTGGTCATTATTACGCATCGGCAATAATTCGGAAGAGCCAGCTAGACGAGCTGACGTCTAGCCCGCTGCCGTGCGTTTGCCTGCCATTGCGTGACGAATATGGTGGTCACGCACTTCTCGTCACTGACGGGAAACAGTAATTGGCCAGCGATTACAAACACCCTTTCACTATCGCTCGCAAGTCGAGCTTCCCATTTCAGCAACACGTCACCGCCGCACGTAACACCAATCAGCTCCTCTGACACGGTTGGAAATGATCGGCTAACAACAGCGAAAATTCATCACTAGCTCTTCAATCAGACCTACCTTCTCCTTCTTTCCTCCAAAAACGCCGTACAAGAAATTCCTCATGGTGATATCTTCAGTATCACACGGTTACCAACATTTCCACTCACTCTTAACACCTCACCCTCACACCTCGAACCAACACAAACCCTGTCCGATCACAGTCTATCTGAGCACCCAGCTCCAAGCGACTGCCCGTCACCTCCGTCACCGGCACTGCTCGCTTCACTGGTGCTCTGACCGGCCGCGAGCCGCGTATGGTGCCACCGCTCACGCTGCCCTCCCTAGCCAGCCGGCGCCAGCAGCGGGCGGCCGGGCGGCCGGGCGGCCGGAGAAAGTACGCCCATCGGCTCAGCCCGGCACCCGCCCCAGCCCCGGCCGAGGGACAGCGGAGGGGATCGGGTGCTGATAAACTGGGACGCCAAAATGCAAATACATGGCGAGTGAGTGAATCTCGGGATTCGGAGCACTTTTGTCAGACTTAATTTGTCAAGGAGCGATGCTTACTCTGTAAAATTTCGCATGATTTATGCTGGTTAATACTTAATTACTAATTTTACCGTCTCTATATGAGCATGCATTTTAAGACAATAAACAGTTATGTTTGTGCCCAAAACGGTACAATTTTGACCACTGTTTCAAAATATGCATTGGCAAAATCTCCAAAGTACGGTCTGCGGAGGGATTAAAGCTAAAATAAGGTATTATCGACCCTGCGAGCCTGTTCGAACCAACACTGACTGACCAAGACCGTGAAGCTGTTCCAGGGCGAGGGAAGACCCTCAGCGACAAAACGGAGAGTCTTAACCTTCGCCCCAGTGGGGGGGGGGGGGGGCATATGTTACCACCCTGTCGCGTTTTTTGCGTGTGAATAAAAAACCGCGGCGCGTAGCGCCGCGCCGCTTGAGGTAGCTTTTGGTACATCATCAATTTTGGACAATGTATGAAATTTTTGACCCCAGGTCATGTCAGGTCAGGTCACCAGGTCAAGTTAACTGACCAAGCCTAAAAAAGTTTGCAATCATGTCCAGCCTGCAGTGTTTGTCAGAAAGGTTTCAAACTTGGTGGATTGCATGCTGTTATGGGCGCCTACAATTTGTATATCTCGGATTTTTTATATCCGTGACCTAAGGTCAGCTCATTGGCGTGACCTTTCCATTACAAGTCAATGAAGAAAAATGAAAATGCCTCTAGATCCGTGTGTACGCATCGGAACAGTCCAAATATTTCAGAATCACAATGATTTAGTCCACTCGTGATGACCAAGGTGTCATTTTTGCTGATAGCCTCTAGACAGGTCATCCGAGGTCACTTGAGGCTACAAACAGTTTTTTGCCAATAACTCGCGATTGGAAAGAGATAGAACGCTGGGGATGGTCTCATTGTGTTTGTCTTGTTGAGACGCATCGACTGATATGCAACATGACCTTTTCCGGTCAGGTCATGACCTTGACCTGAGGTCAAATTTTCAAGTTGACCTTTCAAGGTCAAATTATAGTTCATTCGACGCGTCTCGGCGAGGGGAACACGATTCTGGCAATAGAAATGTCGTGGCTTTTTGGAGTCGAAAGTTATTGTCGAAAAACACTTTTCGTAAAAACAGCTATTTTTGGAGTTTTTGCCCTCTGGAAGCTAAACCGTTGACCTGAGGTCAATATTGATAATGACCTTTTCAAAAGAAGAGTTCAAAAGCTATCGTTTGCTGTTCCGTGCGTTTTTCTAGCTACCATAGTTCCTGAGATAGCGGCATGTTTTCTGAAAAATATAATGACAATTGGCAAATTTTGACCTTTGATGACCTCTGGTGACCCCAATATTGCTCTAAGGTGAAAAATGGCCGAAATACTTTCAAACGTACGCATTGAGAGCTATCGACTGCTTTTTACTGCGTCTTTCTAGCCCTCTTAGTTTTTGAGTTAGAGGTGGGTGGTAACATATGCCCCCCCTCACTAGGGCGAAGTTGGCTGAGACCGCCACTGGGGCGCGGGTTAAGAGCTTGTTTTCACAAGCTCTTAAGACTAAGTCCTTAGTCTCCAGACCGTGAAGCCATAAATTAGCTCCGAACAGACACGCCTTACCGTGTTACAGTGCTTTTCTCTCTAGCGACACTCGGGGTCAGTTCAGGTCACACCGAACCACAGACCTCGCGCGCCCTGACCACTGAGGTCAGTGAGGTCACGAGAGGTCGGCCCAAGGAACGCCCTTGAGGTCACGGTAGAGCAGTAGCACTTTCGCTTTAGTCACCGCTGACAACCAAATCACGTGAGTCGTCATCAAACTAAAGCAGCAGGCTGTCCTTTCGAGTCTGCGATTCTAGCAAGGCCATCGAGCTAAACAGGTCACTACAAGAGCTCCTTATAATTAGAGCTGAGAGCCGAGTTCCACGGTCCAAACATCGCCCCAATTGCCATAGATGGCGAGCATTTCTAGCGTGGTCGGTCACGACCTGAGCTGAGCCAGCAGCCCACAGTCCCATTCATGGGTCCCATGTCGCAAGATGGCCCATTTGTAACCATAAACGACCGGCAATATGCGCGCCGGCGGACGACCAACAAACGCGACCCCGTTCCCGACCTTGTGGGTCTCTCACAGAGGGTCAGAGTCACTTACAGGAGTTTCAAAACGGTCTCCCGCCTGACTTGATGACGTCACTGGTGTCTAATGACAACACAATGACGTCACTAGGGTCTTTATCAGCCCCGCATAGCCGCCCAGGTCAGGGGCGGAACCACAGGGGGCTAGCCACTAGCCAGCACGGCGGGCCTTGGGTTCCACCGAGTCAGCCCACTGCGTGAGTCGAGACTCTGAAGAATCCAGTGCCGCTCTAACGATCACCTCTGCTCATGCAGCCGGACCTGCACCATTGCACTGCTGCAATGTTGCAGCTATCTCCACCAGGCGGGGTCGGAACGCAGCCGAGCAGGCGACACCCGCAGGCGTCGGCCGATCCGGGGAAGCGGCCGATTAATGTGTCTGCAGAACGCGGCACGGCCGCGGGAGGTCGTAGCGCGGCCGACGTGCTGCCGTAGCTGGGTCGGAGAAGACCCGTCACGAGCTGACCCACAACCGTCCGCCTTCGCAGAGGTGCGGAATTCAAAACAATAGGCGACGGGTGCGGCCGTGCCTAACCCGCAAAATGGAGGGCGTGTAATTGCGAAGAAAGTTGACCCGCAGAAGATATAATACAGAAACAAACACGTCTTATAGAGTCCGAGGGCAGTCTAGCTTTTCCATGCGATGATAATCCAGACTGCAGACCCTGAGACTGTCTGGCCAAAGCTCGGACGGTGTGAAATGGCGAGTCAGAGAGCTGCCGTCACGCGACGGGTCACCTCACCGCCCATGTGGGAGGGCTGGCGCCGCAGCAAAACACTCACCACTAACGAGGTCAGCCACACCCAGACCATAGCCGTACCTCTGTCCCAGTAGGTACGGCCTGGACGGACATAAGATGTGACGGGTGGTGCAGTGGACACTGAACGGAGGGGCAAAGGACTGTCCATGGAGAGACCTCAACGATAGTGCTTTGGAAGAGTCACTGCTTGGTTAGTAAAACTCGAAGACGGCCTTCCGTGCGTCGAGAGATGATTGCGATGGTTTTCGCGCTTGATAGACGTGTAAGTGTCGAGTTTGATTACGTTTAATGAGAGCTGGCCGACCATGGGCCTTGACCAGGATACACAAGAGCCAATAGCCGTGGCCATGGGCTGTGCTAACGAGAAAGAGATCAGCGATGATGGATTATTTGAAGCGGTGGTTAACCCGCGCCCCGCTGGGGGGGGGGGCAGAATCTGCCCCCCTCCCGTTTTTCGCCAATAACTTCTGAACGCGTTACGCCAGCGACGTCAAACTTTCAGTACCTTATCATACATCACTTTGACACGTTCCCTGAAAATTTGAGCGAAATCCGTCGGGAAATTTTTGAGAAATTGACGTTTTTGTGACGTCATGTTCGCCATTTTCGCCTCAAAAACGGCAAAATTTCAAACGCCGCTAACATCTTCATTTTTAAAGGAATCAAGACGTAACAAAAAAGGTTATACGTGATTCTACTTTGTCTATCAAATGGCTATCTCGGTTTTTTGAAAATTTTGGATTGTGGCCCAAATTTTTTCAAAAACTGATTTTTTGGGGAACATAATGATAAAATCCAAAATTTTGGGTGTATCGAAAAAACCGGAATATATGTCAGAGAAGTAGTCTATGTGCACCTACATACCAATTTTTAGAAGAATCGGTTCAAAGATGTGGGAGTTATTCAAAATTTTATGACGTCACGACACACACAAATTTTGAAAAATGATTTTTTTGGAAGTTCTAGACCTCGTACGGAAACAAAAATAGCACCATTCGATTCGCCGTGAAAAACTGCATCGGATAGACACCTTTTTAGGCCTTAACAACCAACTTCAAAATTTGACCTCACTTGACCTGACCTTGACCTGACCTTGACCTGAAATTCATCCAGAGGTGGTCCATATCACTTATTGAGTGTGCCTATTGAATTCTATGAGTAAAATGACCCATAAAACATGTGTCGCACATGCCCTTTTCTATATTTTGTTTTTGGTGACCTGACCTGACCTGACCTGACCTTGACCTTGACCTTTGAATGACATTGCATGCAACGAATATTGCCTTGGTAGTCTAAGAACACGTTTTGGGCAATCAGTCTCAGTCCATTCTTCGGCAACTACGGTGCAAGGCCGATACTGTAGAAACTTGCATTTTGTACCCTTGACCTGACCTTGACCTGACCTGTGACCTACTTAAGCAAAAAAATTTGGGCTCTTTAGATCCGCCTTGTTGAGAGCTTTCGATTGCCGTTTTCCCCGTCTTTCTACGACCATCGGTTCGGAAGTTAGACAGGGGGGGGGGGCAGAATCTGCCCCCCCCCCCCCCCCAGCAGGGCGCGTATGGCTGAATAGCCCAGCGGGGCGCGGGTTAAAAGTGGCTACCGGGTGCCGTCATGTAAACATTTAGCCGAGTTCGGAGCTTTGGAAAGACGAGATGGTAAATATCAACTGAGATCAGATTATCGGGAGATAATTGGAATGCTAATGGTAAAGGCATCTGTGTTCTGTATACAGCTTTAGATAGCTGTCCGACAATGCGTAGAATCTTTGGCGCACTTCCAGAGAGTTGGTATGGGCCGAAGGGGAGGCCAGCACTCCCAAAAAGATTTTCTGACTTCCAAATACTCCTCGAATTTCACATTTTTATTGAAGTTGAAAACGTCACCGGTCAACACACATAACCCATAAGCAGTCTGATAGGCGTTATTCATGTGTTTATTCAATAACGAGTTCGAATTGTTGCATATTTAGCATTAAAACTGTCACCTTTTATGAGAACTGTGTTTCCATCTCCCGACAGACAAAGACGGTTTTTCATAACGCCTCGGAGGAAAACAATGCAGAGGAAATAACAGACGTGTCAAATGACCAGTGACCACACAGCACGTCAATGAGCTTACCGAACATTTATCCCGTAACGAAGGTATTCCTAAAATGGAGTAACTTGAGCCAATGAAAATTGTTTTATGTATGTACCCGACAATGGGCGGGAGTTTAAGAATTAAGCTGGGAAAATATGTAGTCGAATACTAGGTCATTAGAGGGTAGGTAATGCTTAAATTGAGAAATGCCCATTAGTGAAATCATTCAGAATCCACTACGAGAGTTCACATCTGACATCCTAAAGTGGCCGACCTGGATGGATGAAGGGGTTCAGGAGCGTTAAAACTGTAACGATGACTCTATGTTTAACAATGTTTGATAAACAGGCTGGATTGTTGAGTGTTGCGCAAAACCGATAACCCAACAGTGTTGTGAAGTTCGTGTGGAACACGGACTTGCTATGGTTACACCGGCTAGGTGCTTGGTGTCTTTTGATTTGGCTACGGACCAGATCATTTTCGACCCATGAGTCAGCTCACGCATTGTCTATCACATGCGATGGCAATGACGACAGCCAACGTCCAACGAAAGTCAATCAGCCAACATCAAACAAATGATTGAGAATGTGATGAATTTGTCGATGAAAAAACAGGGTGGTTCACTTTCTATGTGGATTTACGATACAGCACATCTCCTCTCCGCAAATGACAACACTATTTCCCATGAGAGGGCGGCTGCTATAAGTAAGGCAGATGGCGCTGAGGCCTTTCGTCAACATAAGCCCACACGACAGGTGGCGCTGATGTAGGGCGCGTACGAACATCGCTGCCTTTCGACGACAGAGGGCGCCAGGAACAGGTGCTCTGAGCCAGGTGGCGCCACAAGATAGACTGGGAACCCTATGCTACAGCCCAAACCACAACAGCCATGCCGTACTGTTGTCTGCACTTTCAAGGGCGCTAGCATAACGGATATGCAAGCCTACTCAATCACTCATCAGAGTATAGTCCCCCAATGTTTTCACTGTCACCAATATACTAACTGAATAAAAAAAGGAAACAAAGCCAGGAAAACACGTGTCAGGGAAACTGCTAGGTGTAAAAAGAAGCACTTCGACGAACGGAATTGCTTCTTGGCTGCGCTGGGACAGGAAAGACCTTTTTATACCTTAGGGTGCAGAGTTCTATGGACAGATGATCGGATAAATGAACACAACCAATTACAGCCTCTAAATCGACCCGGCGGGACTGACCTGGCTGCTGGCTGGTGCCGTCTCGTCCTGTTGTTGTGATGAGTCTGTCCTAGTCTGGTCCAGAGTGGGCACTGGCGATGACCGGTCTCCAGACTGTGAACAGGGATCACATGGGTGAGAGACGAGCAACAAGTAAGCAAGCAAGACAAAAAACTATGGGGTCATGACTGGACACCGGCGACTGTGGGAAGGCCGGGTACACAGTTGTGAGATTTGCGGAGCTGGGCAGTGGGCTGTAGAAAAGAGGCACCAGGGTATAACCATGCTTCTGCACTATGAGCAGCTGACACGAGTGTAAGATAAAGTGCTCTGATGGTCCAACTTGTAGCCTGTATAGGACCAAAACTCATCAGCCTAAAAAATAAGGGGCACATGGGCAATAGTGCACGGTGGAATTCAAAGTGAGCTAGGGATAATGCGTTCTGTCAAGTGTCAAATGCTTCTCGATGTTGGTTAAATCATGATCATGATTTATGTACAAATAACTCGACGACCGGCACAATAGATTTTCATGTTGATCAAATGGTTCTACGCATGTAAGGTTGCCATAAAATGCAAACTATTGCAACAAAGACACTTGTAAAACAGCCTCTTTTCCAAACCTTCCAAATACCGAGGCTCTCGGGCCTCGTCATAACTCAACGTAGGCTACCCGTGAGGCCCTGTTCTCCTACCACCCACCTGGATCAGACTCCACAGTCCGAGACTGACACAGCTGACCTGGGACGGCCCAGTCGACCCACTACGCCCCCACAGCCCAATACGGCGAACGGTACGGCACGAGCACGGCGCGAGCACGGCACGAGCACGGCCGGCGCGACACTGAGCGCCGTCGTACCGGACAGAGGAGCCCGGTATTAGCATACAATCCCGGCGCGCCCGCGACAAACGGTGGCTAACTAACGGCGCGACTGCCGCCGGCACCGGGGCGCACCCGGTTCGGCCACGGCCAATACGGCTGGGTCGTCACACTGCCCCCATTGCAGCGGCAAAACTGGTTTTCCATTGACCTCAGCGCAGGCGCCGTAGTTCGCGCAGCGGCCGATAGATGGCCCTAGTGATACCTCACGGAGGGGAAATACAAGTAGGTACGATACAAATGTGTTTTCACACAGAATGTGTGTTACGGTGATAAATCTACGCGTAGGATGCATCGCCCTATTTTCTGTGTACTCTAGTCTGTTTTGGTGTTCTTCTGCTGCGTAACAAGCCAAGACAGACCTGTTTAAACATGAGACGACGGTAATGATGCCCCGAGAGGTCACGATCTTTCTCGTTTCCTCTCCCAATCTGCCGATTACCAGTGAGTGAGCACCTTGGACGAAAGCGTGAAGTTCCTCTTGTCGGACTATGATGCATGTCTGAATCATTAGGAGCACACAGCTGAGATGAAACTAGTGATAGTGAAGGGATAGGAGCAGTTTGGTAAACTGTCACATACCTACCTATAGGCATACAGATGTAAGCTAAAGTACCAGCGAATCGACATCACAAATGAGATACTGAAACACTTATACTGAGCTTACTGTTACCACAATCAAAAAGGTTCAAGGCTGTAGGTACTCGGTCCTTTCACCAGCTCACCATCGTTAGCATTACAAACTTATGCAACGCCTCTGTCGCGTAAGAACAGTTTCGTGTGAAATGAAGCAGAAAATGAGCAACTAATTATGCATTTGTTCCTTCTCTGGACGCATAAATGAGCCGTTAAACCAGCGTTACATATGAGTGCGCCGACAGGGGTTCGCACGCTTGGCGCAATGAAGCATGAGAAAACGTCCATTTCGTTCCCTCGCCATGCCAGAAAAATGGCGAAATGTGCATGGTTGCAACAATTAACCTGTATGCCGTCTCATTTGTATGTCTGAGCTAAAACCTGCCTCATTATTCTACAAAGCGGAAGACGGCGCGTGGTCCTGTCTCACCTTTTCTTGACATCCCTCCAGCTCGAGAATTCGAAACTCCATCAGTTCGTTGAGGTCGCGAAGCTCCTGCAGTTCGTTCTTGACCTTGACCTCCCGGGCACGGAGGTCACGCAGCTTCTGCGTTAGACACAGGTTCTGAGCCGTAAGGACGCTTTTCTCCTGCAGCGCGGACGGGTCGACGCCCTTAGTGGCCAGGGCGGCCTCCAGGTCACGCACCAGTGACTAAAATCAGGCACAAATCAGTCAGACCGGTAGGCTATCAAATCAGGCACCAGTCAGTCAGTTATCCCGACCTCAAATTGGTAACATGAATGAAAAAATATTTCAGTCAGATGTTGTTCGTCTTAAATTAGTCACTGTTCAGTCAGATACTGGCCCTGGTCCAGAATATACTGGTCCTTCCTTCAATCTCTTTACCACTGTCAATCCGAACCCAAATGTTATTTGATGTTTGTTTAGGGCATAGTTCAAAAAGGAAAGCATACACAAGTAATGCTTTAACAATCATCTCTTAGCAACACTGTATACAAACAAGGTTGCCATTGATGTTCAATGTACCGAAGTGTAAGAGCAATTCAGCAGTGAATGGCGTCGCTTTACCTCGCTGAACAACAAGAGTTAATAATAGACGATTGATTATTAGCCACTGCACTTTTCAAATGTTGACACAACACAATAATGAGATACAATCGCGGCAACGGCATAAGCGAAGAGAAAGTAAAAATGGCATTGGATATTTGGGTTTAACCTAATCTCATCAAATGCAGCTCCCGTCAGAATCCAAGCGGATGATCTTGGCACAGCATGCATACGAATCGGGCGGCCAGGTAACGTTCACTTTATCGTTTTCACGGCTCTTGAAAGCATGAAGAATCATATCATGGTTGAGCGACAAAGCATGACAAATAAGTGCAATAATCAGCTCACACGTATAGCCTCACTCCTCTGTCATAGCATGGTGGCTATATAGCTCTAAAATTTTAATTAAAACACAGCATTTGTCGCGTCCGTCTGCCTGGGAGCGATGATCTATAATTGACTACCACCCGGGGAAGCTGCATTTACTTCTGGGACCGAAAGTGGTGAATGTGAGGACGAGTCGATGGTCTCCTGTCTGCTATCCCAGAATCCCATATCCACTGACTCCTGTGAGAAAGCGTTTTACTCTTACTCTCAGAGACATAGGTCATCCAAAGGGACAATGGAGATTACCAGCGGCACACCCTGATGCTGACGATAGTGACGCGAAGGGCACCAGGTTCACTTGCGCTGTGTCATGTTCAGCTGTAATGCCAGCGCTCGTAACAGCCTCCTTCCCTGTCATACCTCGGGGTCGAGGGTATGTTTTTGATGTTGTGACCCTCACCTTCGTTTGGACGTTAAATGACTGGCGGGGGCGAGAGGCGAGACATGTGTTTTTCTCACACACACGAGAGATAAATCAACGCTTTTGTGATGGGACGCCGTGGGCACATTTGAATGAGTCGCAAAGATGCAAAGATCGAGCCTGGACGCATTTAAGGACAGGGCTTAATGATGACATCACGAAGTTCATTGTTAAAGTGACAAGCCCATTATTGAATACGACAATATCAAAAAGAACATAGACAATGCCTCTTCGACAGGTAGATTTGCATTCCCTGAAACCCAGACACGGTGCTTTATGCATGTTCCGCAGATGACGTGTCTAAGAATAGCGGCATAATCAATCACCGCCTGAAAGCTCGCTGATGAGGCGTCAACTCGCTCTATTACGGGATCACTCCATCGCCGGCTCCCCCACAGACACCGCACGAGACCATCCTATTCAGTCAGTTTCTGGAACCATCCGCAGGGTCCGCGGGACAGTCTGGAACACACACCCAGTCACAGCGCTCAGCTCATTACCCTGAAAACAGCTCGTTAGGGCCGGGTCACACAGGTCATCCAGACGGGTCCGGGTGGGGCGGGACGGGCCGGGGCTTTTGACCCAGCCCGAGTGACTGCCGGATTCCGAGGGACGCAGGCACGGGACTCACCTGAGACGCGAGCAGTTCGTTCTCGACGCGTGACCTGGCGCGGCCGGACCGTCCCGTCTCGCGCACCTTGGCTACCATCAGCTCGTGCGCCTGGCGCAGCTGATGGTGAGCTCTCTGCAGCTCGCAGCAGAGCTGTCGCAGCTCCTCGCGGCTGAGCTGCCGCAGCGCACACAGAGGCAGCGTCAGAACCCAGTCCACCGAACAGAGGCATCCGCGTCACGCTGAGCGCGAGATCGAATCACGAAAATCGAACGGAATCCGCGTGATCAATCAGGCATTAACGTCCGATCAGCTGATTTATGGCTTAATGAGCGGCGACGGGCGGCGAATCGAATAGTGTCGGCATGCTCATTAGAGCTGGGCTGTGGTAATCCAGCTGCTGGGCTCGGCAGGCACGGAAGGAGCCCTCGGATACAGGGGTCTAAAAGCGGACTTGTTTAAACGCATGCACTGCCCAGCTTCAGACAATCTGCATCTAACAATGACCGTCAGTTACCGCACGCAGTTGCACAGGCATCGTGATAATCGTTCGAGCAGCCGAGAACTTACCTGTGCCAGGTCGGAGGGCTTGATGTCGGAGATGTCGGAACTTTGCTCATCCGCAGTCGTTTCCTCCAGAGAATCGAGCCTCTCATCCTCCCTGAGCGTTGGCAGTTCACTCATCTGTGAATGAGAGGTGATGTTAGGTCAGGTTTTGACGAGTGGCAATCATTTCCGACTCCTTAGGGTACCTACGAGTAATTCGTGTGGGGATAAATCTAACAGTAAGTGAGGAAGATGAATAACCGCATCCGACCTTCAAACCATTTGTCCCAGTCAATAAACACTGTAGGTACTAAGGCCTGCACTCGATCAAACTAAGAGCTGATAGAGGAGCTATTGCAAAATGGCTGGTGATTGGGCTTCCATTGTATTTGTTCGAAGGTCACGTGTCGAAATCGATTAGGCCTGAATTGATCCGTACTCCAGTGCAGAGACTTATGATAACTGTGGGAGTGTTGGTTTAAATCTGACGTTTCCGAAATCCCTCTTCGAGGTCGGCTCTGATGTTTTCTGAAGAAACAGTAATGCCACAATGAAATGCACTGAGCTTGGCATCCGAACCTTGACACAGAAAAGATGGGAAAACCTCGATGATATAACATCAATAGGGACTTTGATAGCGCATCGCACCGTAGAAGTTAGTATTACTGCCGATGAAGTAGCATGGGAGAACCATGGAGAGCAGCTGCTGATACTGACGTCTATGACTTGGGAATGACAAAGCAGCCAATAGGCATATGAGCTAATGCATGTGCATATGTGCAATGTGTATACAGTATAACGAGGTCTTATCTTTCAAGATACCCAGAACTCCAAGGTTTTTACAAGAAAAGTAAAAATAGATTGAGCAATGATCATCCAATAGATAAAGACGTATCACGTATTTTATTGTTTCGATGTCCTGAAAACGATAAAAAACGTTGCATTGTTATCAAACTTCGCGTATTTATCAACGGGGCAAGCATCCAGTTGCAAACCCCCTCTTGGACACTTTCGCCTGCTTTGGTGACTAGGACAGCGACTGCTCCGAAAATACCGCAGAATCTGCCGATCGCGTGATGCCATTTTGTCATTTCCGGTCAACCATCGACCGTCCGGACTCAGTGAGTTGGACAGCTGATCAAATCATCAATACGACACTGATGATCAGTGATCAATTCACGCTGATCAGTCACGTCAGTCAGTTGGGGCTATCAACGTTCAAGCAAAATCCACATCAGCCTCACGACGGCCATCTGGTACACATTTATTGCAGATTAGGTGCAGATTTGGTCACATTAGGTGCAGTGTAGTGTTTCTTGAAAGTTATCAGATTGGGCTGCACAGATGCTTATATGGGTTTCTCATTTTTTAAATTATCAGACATTATTTTCGATTAAAATACTGAAATAAATTCATGGTACGAAGATAAAAGAGATTTAGATTTAAAAGAGATTGTAAAAGAGATTTAGTGCAGATTTGGTCAAATAAGGTGCACTCGCCAGATAGCCCGTCGAGAAAACGGCTTTTAGCGGCACATGAATGGCTGCGTTCGTCGCCAGCCGCTCTGAACGTACTAACCTGAAGCTGCTGCATGTTGTTATGCACAACGTCATACTTATATCCGGCTCTCGAAGCGTGGTACGATTCTTTGAGAGGCCATTGACTCCTGTACCGTTCACTTAGTCACCGTTCCCAAAACAGACCAGCTTACACGTCCCTTCATGTAGATGACCAGAGAAACACCACACCTCAACACCACAGGCGACTTAACACTGAGACAGCAGCTTTCTGTCCCAAAGTCGGGCGCGGTGGCTTACGACGGCTCGCATTCGCTTTAATGTCTGATGTATTACAAATCGTTGGAGCGTTCAAAGGCATCCGCCGCGCCTGGCTCTCTTGGCGACCGTGAGCTCCTCAGACAGGGAACCGAGATCGTGTTGCACAGGCCACTGCAGGACATGACGTCCGAGCGACACATCCCGCTGAGTCAGCCGACAGGAAGGTCTGAGCCTCTGTCAACAAGCCGCGGTGAACCGACTCTGACATACGGCGACCGCAAACATGAGATATTCATAACTGGACAAATGTTCCAAGGATACTGCTTCTTTTAACATCGCTTATCAGACCTAAGGCCAATCGACCGCAGGCTGTTTCCCAGTCCAGCCTGCAAGAGTGAAGTTACTCCATGCCAGACCTCAAGTCACATGGACCTCCTGACTATTTCTTAGTCCCGTTGACGGTTTAAGTAACCTTATTCATGGCACGGTGGCCCAGCCCGTCACCATTCCGCCACATAGGTATACCGCCGGCTACCAATGGTAGCCCAATGGGGCTGAACGGGGCGGCAACCGGCCACCGCCGACACCGCGCTATAAACTGAACGGCCAAGAAGTGGGCCACACGGCCGACCACCGTTGCTACAGTCACCGATTCATGCATAAACTAGCCCCGTCGGCTCCGGCCGGCCGGTCGGGCAGGGCGGACCACGGCTAGCACTCCCACGCGACGGCGGCTATCGTCTCACCGGGCGGCCACGAGCTGACCAGTGAACCTCGTCAGCGGTCAATCGGTCAGCAGCGGTCAGCACCGCCCGGCACCGCGCCGGCAGGATGCGAACGGTCAGCAGAAGTCGGCATCAGTCAGTATACGTAAGCGGCGACCATACACGGTGACCAGTGACGTGGATGGTCATCAGGAATTAACCTAGACCCTACATAAGATCGACTCGTTCGAATAAGGCGTCACTGATCACCGCCATTCTTCAGTGTCCATGCAGGGTCAATGAAACATTCGGCAATCGGGGTTTGGTCTTCCAGCATCATTAGCTACGAACATCAGTCACCATGGGTCACATGAGCCCCGTGACCAGGTCAGAGCTCCCTTCCTCTCTCTGTCTTTCACGGTCCACTGCAGGTCGGTGCAGCAGACCCGGTGTTTCCTCTCACTTTATCTCGTCCCGTTCACGGCCACCACTCCGACCACTGGTCACGAAATGGTCAGTGTGCCGCGGTCCGCGCAGACACCGTCACGCCCACCGCACCGGCCCCGCCCCTGCATGACACTGACACTGTCCGACACGTCATGACACAATGCCTGACACGCCGTGACACAGTGTTTGACACACAACGACGCAATGTTTAGCGCTTGCTGACACACTAACCGGCGAAAGGGGGCGGAGCGGGAGTCGACTCGTTAACCCGCGAGTTGCTGGGGGGGGGCGTTAAACGCCCCCACTTTTTTCGCCGGGCCATAGCATAAAAATGGCGCGCCGCAGGCGCGCCAAAATTTGGGTACCTGTAGGGAATTGATTGAAGTTTATTGTGACAAAGTTTCAAAAAAAATCGGTCGGAAAATTTTTGAGATATCGAGGTTTTAGTGACGTCATGATTTCTGAGTTTTCGACCAAAAACGGCATATGTTCAAAAAATCATATAAAATCACAGAATAGACATACAGACATGCCGTAAACGCCATTAGACTGCCAATACCATGGACATTCAAATGGCTATCTTCGATTATTGATTATCGTTCTGCATTTTCCAAAATCATGAACTGAATCTTGGCAATTTCTCGCGACTACTTCACGACCATGATACATACATTTCTTAAATTGAACTTTTTGAGCCAAACACGTACACATACGATAAAATGAATGTCACCATCGGGTTCTACGCCCCAAATTACCCATAAAACATGTGTCGCAAGCTGCGAATATCAGTTTTGATTTTCGGGGATATGTGCCTACCCGGTTGACCTGACCTTGACCCTGACCTATGCTTGACTGACCCCTTCATGGAGCTGACACTCTTGTAGGTCTTATATGATGGATTGTGCACCGTTTTGACAACGTTTATGACGAGAGGCGCCCATTGCGAAGCCCTGAAGTCCATGCTACTGAAAGCTCGATTTCAGGTGTTTGACCTGACCTTGACCCGACCTGTGACCTCAAAATTCAACTTTAAAGTACTCATCTGAAGCGTCTCGTCGCGCTCTTTCGTTTGCCGCCTCGTGCGTTTCGCTGCGCCTATTGGTTCTCGAGTTATCGGCTGGGGGCGTTTAACGCCCCCCCCCCCCAGCAAACGGTGGGTGGCGAAATACCCCAGCAACTGCCGGGTTAAATGGCGTGATACTTCATTGGGCGGTGAGGAGACTGCTTCATCGATGCGTGCTACTGTCACGCCGGGTGGCGCGATGGATGACGTCATCGGACAAAGGGAATCGGTTCGAGAGAGGGAGGCTGAATAGGGTTGAGTGGAGAGGCTACGTGAGGTAATGGGGTGGAGGGCTGGGTTTAGCAATTGGAAAGAAAGTGATCGTGGGCATGCCAGGTGGTTCGATTTTTAGCATACCAGAATACCGATGCCATTATCAATGAATAAAAATGACTAGGCATATGCATAACTAATGATTATCCGCTTAACCACCAAAACTAATTAGATAAATCATCCACGCAAAAACTGAGGGTAAGGGCAAAAAGTCATAAAATAAAAGCTGCACGGCAAAAATCGTGAGTGCTGTGTCCATCTGACCTCAAAGAGCTCAGAGTTTCAAGCCCAGAGGACGAACACCAGCAAACCCTCCTTCCCGAGTACCGTGATAGGCCGCGCGTGGGCGGAAAAAGAACAGCCCATTCCGTGGAACGAAAGCCGGATCGGACCGTCCTCTCTAACAGCCTCGGTTTCCTGCGTGAGACCACGTCGTCTTCCTCCCACTGTATTCTCATCGCCAGGTAACACGCAAAGTTTCTCCCCTTTACCATGTGAAGTTGTCGTCCAGGCTCTTCCAGCTTGTGTGACACGTAAGCAAACACCGTCCTCAGGTGCATTAGCTACGGCTGAATCGATCAAACGAATTCAGGTCACGGGCAACCGTTCAGACCGTACACAGAGACGGGGGCACGCGATCGATGGAATACATACCGCGCACCACGCCCCTGGGTAGCTCGCACTGCCACGGTCACCACTGACTCCGCCATCGACTCAGCAGCAGCGGTACGAGCCTCGAACCACGACCGAACCGTCACCTCCCACGCCCGACCCCACCCATTGTCACGTTTTGTAACGCAACCGCCGGGAACGACACAGAAAGTGACGGAGGACGTCGCGAAACAATCCCCTCCCTCGCGAGCGGCGCCTGGGAGGGCTCTGTCGGGCAAATTTGCCCCGAGGAGACCTCATCCGCGCGAGAAGACGTCACAATGGCCCATCATCTTCGAATGATCCCGCGTGGGACGACGGAAAGCACTGCTGACGGGGTTTCATCACTGGGTCGGCCGTTTTTCGGGACCATTAACCCTTCCGTCACGCCGGACCTTGGCACATAGACTCTGATCCCCGCTCGGCATCGTCACAAAAACGGTTAATCTGTCTGTGATGCGGCGCAGCACTCAGTCGACCTCAGGCGGCGAGTCAAAACAGGTGACTGTGCCCCCCCTGTCCCCTCCTCCATTCCCGACAGCGAGCCACCACCTGTGGCGACCCTGCGAGCTGCCAGATCGATACCAGACGACCGCGGCTCGGTCAGGCCGACATTAGGTAATGAGCTGGGCCGTTCATGACGAGCTGGCCGGCCGCTACAGACACGAACCGCACTGATGGCGGTCACGAGACAGGGCCAGAGGGCGTGGCGTCGGGCGCGGTCCCGAGGCCGGGGTACACATGGGTACAACAAAAGGTCAGATTATGCACCCAAACAGTGAGTCAAAAATAATCAAAAGCGCGTTCATATTTCTGTATGGATCCAAACATATTTATCTGGAACTGCAATTCGGTGGTCACGAAATTTTGCAAGGCTTATCGAAAGGAAAATTTGGCAATCAGACTTATCGCCAATTTGTTCCAGCAGCCCGTGTCTTCTGTTTGTCCACTGCAAAAGTTACCGTCGAAGGCAGCGATAGTGAACAGAGCTGGTGCACATTGAACAGCCGCATGCAAAGTAGTACAGACTCCACTCTAGTACTCTATAGTAGTAAGTAGATAGTCCACTCTTTAGTGAGTGGACTATTGGAGCGCACCGGACTGAAACTACCGTAGTTGAAGATACGCTCCGGCTCCAACACCGAGGCCATTGTTTCGTGCGTATAAACCGGCTCGAGACACGGCACTGGCGAAAGTGACTCGATTGCAAGTCATGCGGGACGGTCAGGTGGAGTATCGAACCCGACCGAAGCGGCGCGCGAGAAACGCTCATGACACCTACAGGGGTCCTCTCTCCATGACAGGCGCCTGTAGACGAGCTGAGAGGTGCTAATCCGGCAATGTCTCTCATCTCATCGATTTCCCTTTTGAGATCTGTCTCGCTCTCCGCTCTCTTGAGTTAGCAATCTCAAAGCCGGTTGCCTCATGTCTTGTCTTGCCCTGCCATGTCTCGCCTCGGCTGTCTAGGTTACTGGTCGGGGCCGGCCGGAGCAGGCCACCGGTCACCTCCTGGCACCATTACCGGTCGAGTGATCACGATTTGGGCCAGGCCGACACGGTGGACACAGGGACAAGGGAGGCGATACTCGCCAGGGGGAAGGCGATACTCGACAGGGGGAGGGGGAGGCGATACTCGACAGGGGAGGCGATACTCGACAGGGGGAGGCGATACTCGACAGGGGGAGGCGATACTCGACAGGGGGAGGCGATACTCGACAGTGGGAGGCGATACTCGACAGGGGGAGGGGGAGGCGATACTCGACAGGGGGAGGCGATACTCGACAGTGGGAGGCGATACTCGACAGGGGGAGGCGATACTCGACAGGGAGAGGCTGGGACACCCGCCGTGAGCAGAGCAATAAGGCAGAGTTCGTACCGCCAGCCACCGGTCGATTAATCGAACATGCGAGCTCTGAGCGACACGTGAGGTCGATATTGGCGGAGTTGCGAGGCCGAGGCTGGGGACTGCTGAGCTGAGCTTAGTGGAGTGGACACGCGGGGCTAAGCCTAACAGAGACGTGGGCCGAACATGTTGGAGGCGTGGTGGGGGTGGAGGTTAGTGGATCAGCCTCTGGGCGAACCTTAAGGGCAAGCCAAGTAGGAATAAGATGGAATACGCCGATAGCCAAGTTAGGAACGAAGATAACGGGTAAATAAGAAATATTCTGAGTTTCTAGGGTCGGTGTCGAAGTTCCCAGCGGGAACGCGTCCACTCACGTGTGGCATGGTATGCATGCATCAGGCTGATACAGTTTGGTCTCAAACAGACACATACAGAAACCTCCTCGCCATCTCTGCCCGGTTAATCCGTCGCGAACCCCGCCGAGCCGTAATGCGGCGCGCTGCTAATCGAAGTGGAGCATCGGAAGCTGCCGGCTCCGGAGGGCGGTCGTCTCGGGCGGGTCAGTTAATCGGCGCCCCGGGTGCTCCCTTACTGGGCTACGGTGGGTCGTTAACTTCAGACCCAGAGCGGCCGGCACCGATTACTCGGCAGATTTTGGGCGGGTTTGGAAAACCGGCGATGGGTGAATAGATAGGGCCGGAGATGGCCGATGTGGGTATGGATTAAATGATGCGGTTTGGAGTGAATAATGCATAGTGGTGAAATTTTGTACATATGTAACTGTTATGTTTCACAAGGACATGGTCATTGGTCATGATACGTTTCTTGTGCTCTCTCAAAAAGCGCAAATAAGATAGAAAAGAACACATGTAATAAGTAAATTATACGGTATTGTGGCAAGCATGTTGAGTTGTTTCTCCTGTTAATCTCCTGCAAGAGATAAAAATAAAGGCATGAATCATGCAATGAGATTTGAGAACTATCAAACACATCTGGCGACAATGTTGCATAGCACTGGGGAAGTTCCATGCATCATCCGCTGTTGCTCAGTGCTTACTGCCCAGGTTTCCGACTTGAATCTGCAACTGCAATGATTTATGACACATCCAAAAAACCGGAGAGAGAGAGAGAGAGAGAGAGAGAGAGAGAGAGAGAGAGAGAGAGAGAGAGAGAGAGAGAGAGAGAGAGAGAGAGAGAAGAGAGAGGGGAAGAGGGAGAGAGAGAGGATGGAGGGAGGGAGGGAGGGAAGGAGAGGAAGAAAGAAAGAAAGAGAGAGAGAGAGAGAGGAGAGGAGAGAGGGAAAGAGAGAGAGAGGAGAGAGGAGAGAGGGAAAGAGAGAGAGAGAGAGAGAGAGAGAGAGAGAGAGAGAGAGAGAGAGAGAGAGAGAGAGAGAGAGAGAGAGAGAGAGAGAGAGAGAGAGAGAGAGAGAGAGAGAGAGAGAGAGAGAGAGAGAGAGAGAGAGAGAGAGAGAGAGAGAGAGAGAGAGAGAGAGAGAGAGAGAAGAGGGTCAAGGGAAGCATCTCGGCACGGCAGAATAGAACTTCCAGGAAGTCGTTACTGACCTTTCCCTGCAGAAGTCGATGTGGCCGTGGGCTGTGCAGCGTCCCCAGTCGATTGGCTCTAATCTGAAAACGAACCCACGTCGGCGTCAGCACTTTGTCTGTATATCGGAGCCCCACAGGGGCGGCGCTACCGTCAGCGGCGGCAGGGTCGACACTGCACCGACGACCATCGATGCCGGCGGCACAACGTCGCGACCGACGCAGCGGCGCGGCACCGGTGTTGCGGCGATAGTCGGTGTGCACGGGAGGGGGTGGGGTCTGCACACCTGTTGGCGGTTGGCTTGGCATGGCAAGGCCTGATAAGGCAACAATCGGGGTCATGGCTTGGTGCTGATGTGGAATCCATGGCGTACAAATATGCGACCATGACGCGTCTCGCGGGTAGATTGGAAAGGCCTGCGCTGATAATGCGAAGGGACATACAACGATGATTGATTCAACAGAAGATCAATGTTGCTGAATTGTTGGCATAACATGGCAACCAACTAGCTGTGTAATCCTGTTTAGTTTAGATCACATTGCTATTTCAGCACTTATCGTAACAAATAAGAGAACTTATAGCGGTCGGAAAACGAAAACATCTTTGGGATGGGCCGAAAACGAGGATGACTGTGGGAAATGTCCCGGCGCTTCGTTCGATTATCGAGTGCACTCGGAACCACTCCCAGGCTGGGCGAAGCCAAACAGTGATGTGTCAATTCGCGACTGGGCCGGGCCACAGACAGACTGCAAACATGGCACAGATCGATTGTTATTGGGCCAGGAAATTCCGGGACACACCGCACGGCGCGGTGGCTCAGAACGAACGGCCTATTTTTGGACGAGCTTAAATAAGATAAGGACAAAGGGATAAGCTAGGACTGGAGAATACTCTGATAAAATAAAATCCTAAATGTTACATGCCACATTAATTTTCACAAATTATTTATATCTTTTACTTGTATCTGGATACAAGAACAATGATTTAAAACCAAGAGCTTGAAAACAAAAGCAAAGCGACGAAAACATTTATAACTGTCGGCTGCAATCAATGTTCTCTTGTACAGTGAGTTGGAACAAAGAATGCAGCCAGCCACCTATAGACCCGGACCCACCGTCAGCAGTCGCCGACCCTCACCTGTGTCGTTTCGCGCAGCTGCTCGATGCATTTTTGCAGCTCCTCGACCTTTCGTTTGAGCTGAATCACCTCGGCAGAGTCGGACGTCGGACCCGACGCCTTACGACGCTTCACCGACGGCGGCGTGCGGGCCACAGCCGGCTTCTGAAACACCGCAGGATAAGTTGGAATTGTAAACCTCAGCGTGTATTGTGTTATGGTCAAATGTTTATTGTAGGTTTAGTGCTTATATGTATAAATTGTTAAATGTAAAATCTTTAAATATTGAAATATATAAAATATAAAATATATAATCTTTAAATTTTTATTTAAAATTAAAAATTTAAAAATATAATCTTTAAATATATATAAGTATATGTATTGCATTAAAGGCATAAGATGGATTTCTTATTTGGATGTTACGGAAAACCAGCGATATAAATCATGGAGCGAAACTGTCGTTAAGTTGATCCTTTTCAAGCGATCGAATCACAAGAGGGTGTATAAAAAGTTGTTGGTCAGATGGTGCACTGGGTGCACTTAGCATTGCTTATCAAATGTTTCTAAGTCACAACTTTCATTGCAGACATCATCGCAATGATTGCATGCTTCGGTAAAATGCCCGAAATAGCCAGTCAACATCAAACGACTAGAATCGTTCATCGCGTGATAGTTCTCCATCGATTGAGACTGGCTTTCCCGGCCACCGCTGGCGTAAAAAGCAGGACCGGCTCTGCCTATCCGAGATGTAGGCTCGTCATGCCACAGTGGCGGCGCCGCATGAGCTACCACAGTCGCTTCGAGCAGCGGCTACTTACTTCCGGATTTCTACAGTCTTCACACACAGACGCCGCCGATAGCAGATTAAGCCAAAAAAGAGACAAACACTGTAAAAAAATCTTACAAGCCCCTTGTAGGAAAACCGCTGGCGCAAAAATGAGCATGCAGCGACGTGTAAAAATCGCCTCATATTTAGCTAGTAAGAGGGTACAAGCTTGTTCCGTTAGTAACTGACAAGCCCACGCCTCATAAACCGAGCACCCCCTTGTCAGCCCCTCGTTTCGTTATTCGGTACCTCGTTTGAAAACGAGGGCAAAACCAGCAGATCGGTACGCCGATCAGGCTCCTTAGCAGGACTCGCCTGGTAACCCAACCAGCTAGCGCCTGCTATTGCTGCCCAGTAGTAATACTAGCTCAATTGCGTCACCCCCCCCCCCTTCTCCCCAGCCGCCCCTCCGACAGCCACGACAGCGTGCCAGCCACGTTACAAAAAAAAAACATACACAAAAATAACGTTTATTACTTATTAGCATACGATACAAAATATCTAAAATATACATATTACAATATCATAGTGGAGTGGTGCAAAAGCTGATTCGAGTCACCACCAATAACATTCACAAAATAATACGGTTGCATGAGACACGATCGGGCACTTCCACGGGCTCTGACGCAACGGCACTTACAACAGGCGAGTGAGCAAGTTGATCCTGCCATGTCAGGTACATTGTGCACTGTGCAGTCCATCAAATATTTGCCATACTTCGCAGATTCAAGCAAGTATTTTTTCTGGGCGAGGCTTACCAACAGAAATATCGCTGGCTTCCGGTATACCTTCATGCCTCAGTCTCCCACAACTTTAAGCAGCTCTGCAAACAGAAAAGAAAATTAACTGCTGATTTTAAAATATCAGTGAGGATGGCTTCATTATCTACATCAACTGACTTTTGTATAAGATAAACCAATGTGAGGCAATATGTGTAGCTTACACATTTGGAAAAAAGGCTAGACAGCACCTGAAAGAAAGTCCGTCTTCCAATAGTCGGAATTCAAACCAAACAGTGGCCCACAACGGTCAAGGGATGAATTCTATGACGCAACATGTGTTCAGAATATTACAAAATAAATAAAATGTCGCCCATTGCTACGTAAATATCATACAATATAACGTACCTTCGAAATATCCCAGTCCGAGAACTTCACAACGCACCGTGCCACAACACAACCGCACCAACCGCCGGCAGCCGCAGAACTGAACAATGGCGGCCGGAAATGACGGCCCCGCGCCGGAAGTGAAGGACGCGTTTTAGAAGCAGTCTCAGACTCGTCGCTGCTCACCGTAGCAGGAATTTATGAGGCACTACCGAATCAAAGTCGTTTCGCCTCATTCGGCAACACGAAAACCCTACCAGGACTAGTCCGATGATGAGTTTCCGACTAGGTGGCGTGTGCGCAGGATTATATTTAAAGCACGTGCAGGGCGTTGCCTCATTAGCCGACATAATAATGATATGACACGATAATGAAACACGCATGTAACTAGCATGCAACAAGCTTCTGGCGGATTTACTTATGAGACTATGCGTAGTTTTCCGACACAGCGCGAAATCTGTTGATAAGCAGGAAGGGGTGTTAGGGAAGCATTTAAGTTATTAGGTTACCGTTTGTAACCAATTGTTTCACGAGGCCACTCTTTAACTAACAACTCTCAGGCTGATAATGTCCCTATATATAACAGCAAGGTACAATGGACGACCGTGTAACCCACTCCTTGTCATAGAATTGGCTCGTGACATTTTTTTACAGTGAATGTTATGCATGGCTGTCTTGTCAGATAAGCTTATACATACACGTCATATCGCAAGCTCTATGGCTGGAGGGCGTCGATGATTCACCGATAGGGGTGGAAGAACACACGCGCTAAAAGGGCTGCCGCCAAATGACCATGCCGCCCTATCACGACGAGGGTCCTCGTTGTCAAAGACAAAGGAGCATTCGCCTGAGTCCCTGACCAGTGACCACCCATGATGACATGGGTGACTCACAGGCAATCGATCCTTCAGGTTCTGAACATATCTCCTCAGTCCTTCCACGAGTCCCTAAGTCCGTCCACTGTGACCGGCCCCACGCTGACAGTCCGTGCCGTCGGACGGACGGAGGCCAGTTCCGGTCGTATACCTGGCCACGTGACTGACGAGCCATTCATTCTCCCAGGACGGGTGGGCCGACTCGGAATTCCTCGAGCCGCCGCCGGGGCGTGGAGGCGCGCCACACACATCGGCATCCAGACGAGTCAGACAGAAGGCTAGATCGCTAAGACTCACTGGTGGTCGTCTGGACTACGCAGAGCTCAGATTCTCAGCCGAACAGCATCTAACCCCCGACAAACATCGTCCCGTTGTTTCAACAAAGTGAACCACAGGTCACTGGCTAGCTTTGCGTGGCTGGGAGCGGTTCTGCGTTATCACTCGGTATCTGCTGCGAACCTCAGTCACACCCCGCTGTGATCCGGACAATGAAACAGGTCGGGTTCAGTCCGCGACGGAGGCACGTGACGGCAGAGACCGCAGGAATCGCGGTGAAGAAGCAGGTTCTGCGTCCGGTAAGTTTCCAGTGACGCGACCGACCGGAACTGGCCCGATCTCACTCGTATTAATGATGATGATCGTGGTTTAAGGACGCACGTCAGTTATATGATGTGAAGAAATGCTGGTTTACTAAACGGAGTAATTATTTTCGGTTTAGTACAAATGGGAGGGATGGGAATATTTCGCCGTTACCCGGAAGAAAGTTTGTCAAAGTGACAGCAATCGTACAGTAGAGACACATGATGGACTCAGTCGATTTGATTCGGACATCTGACCGACTACCACAGTAATGCATTACTACATCTTGCAGGAGCGCGCACTGCGGTGGCAGGCTAGCGCAGGTTTCACTTCGTCCTTGTCAGTTGATCCTCTGTTCTAACTCGGAACTCCCCACAACTCAGGGTGACGATCATTATATGAAAATATTTAGCTTCATCAGTTTTCTTCTCTAGGCCTGTCTCTGTCTTGCGTTACCAACGCACTCTGAAATACAAGTCATTATTTCAACATGCTGATTTGGATATCAGCATAGCTGCTGGAGTGGAGAAAAGCGAGCCGAATAGTCGCAAATGTTCACAAGCCCTCGTATACCAACGACAACCGAATATCGCAAATAAACACAGACCATGCTTTAGGGCCGATTCAAACAATTACCCACATCTTTCTAGACAGCTACATATTCTGAGTTCTGACCACACTGACCACCTAGCACCGGTATTCGGGAGCGGATGCTACTCTTTCCCCTTTAGGCCATTGCCTGTCCCCGAGGGGAGCAGGGGACAGATGGGACTGTCTGCTGGGACAGCAGTTAGCGGGGGCAAACAGATGGGGTGCGTCCGGGGACTAGGAGCAGTCTAGTACCGGGTCAGGGTGGTGGTTATTACGGAGAGCGGTGGAGAAATCTGGTTAAAAAACATTGTCTGAGCGCGTCCACATTCCCTAAATAACTTATGGAACTACATACGAGTATATGGCTTCGTTTCTTCACCCGTGTTTTAGTGTAATTCATGCCGGATCGAGTAACACTTTGAGAGCCTAAATGAAATGAATTCAATTTGTGGTAATGCATTCTCAAAGGTGCAACGTCAAAGGTGAACGCTTTATTTATGACTACCATTGACGTCATTTGAACCCTCAATCAGAGCTATTCCAGACTGACTTTACGCTGGGTGTGGGAGCAGACCTTTGACCCTTGGTTTGATACCGGCCGCCTCCTAATATGAAGGGTCACGACTTGCTGTAGCGGTTGCCGGTTGCGCTGCAACACATTCTCCCAACGCACCCTTTCAGTCATGACGTCAGCTCACGTCTGTGAGTGCCACGTCAGGTCTCACGAACCTAGTCACGGCGCAGTTGGCGGGCCCCAGTAACGGGCGGCAAAGCAAGGTCTGATAAAACAGCATCTTATCATATTCAAGATGCAAAGAAAATCACATGACCGTCACCCAATGACCATCGCTTGTAAATGACAATTCTGAAGATTGAAGACCATGGAACGGAACGGAGTTTCTGTTTATTGTATACAGATGTGAAATGTTTCCCCCCGAGTGACCGAAGTTTCCCCTCCCACGTAACGCCGTCCATTGTCCATCTCTATCGACGTGACTATCCGTGACGGAACAATTGATGACGACACCAAGAAGATCTATGGACCGGGAGCATCTCCCGCGACCAATGACGGATCTAACGGCGTCTTTTGCGGAGCTCTCAGGCGTCACAGCGTGACGGGACATGAGACCCGTCCATGCTAGCGTGACGTGACGCACCCACCGTCACGTCTCGGACATAGTCACGAACGCCAAACGGTGCTCTTCGTTGATGAGGAATCATGGACAGAAGCAGTGAGTGATAGTAAGGGCGATTCTGCGGATGATACTGTCAGTAATACTGACAAGTATTGAAGAGGGAGATATGAGTAGCTGGTATGAGTAGCTGCATACATCATTTGGCGTATCACCTTTCGATGCAGGTGGAAGAGAAAGTCGCAGAACAATGTGCGAACAGCGGCTTCTTTGCGAACGCGATTGATGATCGAGGGATAGTCAATCACGTAACGGGATACACCGATAGACGATGACGAGGCAATACCGTGAGCTTACATATGATGCAATAAATTTGGCATACCTGTTGACTAACGCCTATGTTATCTTTTAATCATTTCATGTCACGACAATTAAAATTATGTGAGAAATTTATGCAGAAAACCGGGACGGTAAAGAAAAGCGTGAAAAACTGATTTCATATAAAATGACTTATCTGTTATTCTGCCATAATGGACCTGCTTTTTGAGAAAAAGGATCCTTGGCACAAGGCGACCATCGACTAATACAAGAAAATCCTTAACTGGCTACTTCCATGTCACAGCCCCTGATCGCTAGCCACGCTCGCTCGGGACGATAGGTTGTATCCGTTCACTCAAATCTCCAGCGACGGCGCCTCTCGCTCCACTCATCCCGCCACTCAGAACTCCCTCAACACTCCACCGGACACTCACCGAGTCACCTCCGACGTGAAGAGCACTCCCATGACACTCTCCTGGCACCCACACCAACAAAACACGCTTCCTCTCACATCCGACACTCCTCCAGTCAGCACCCACCGCTGCTCACCCTACCACACACACCACTCGTTCCGACTGGCCACTCGAACAGGAGCCCACCGTCGCCGCGGCGGTCCGACCCACCGACACACTGGCCCGATGTCCCAGCCGCGGGCATCGGCGCAGGCGTGGACCCGTCGCCAGCGGCGGTGACGGCGGCGCGCGACGATCCATGGCGCGCCCTACTTGTCGCCAGCAGCGGGGCAGCAGTTCCCACCGACGTACATTCGCTTGCCACTCACTTCCCACTCGTGGCGCCCATTTGTCGTCCATGTGTTTCCCCAGTTTGTCGTGTGTTGCCAGGTGCCGTCTTGGGCGCGGAGAATGTTGGTGAATGTCGTCACAATCCAAGCGAGGATCAGTGACTAACACGCTCAGGTTGAGCTGGACAAGTGGGTGACTCAGTGTGATGTTCCTCTCAGGGTCGACAGGGTGAGTTACGCAGATCTTTTAGACCTGTGACAAACGGAAATGTGCGAGTCTCGTCCAGATGCGAGGTGAAATCCTTTGTCGCTTTGAGAAACCACTATAGTCGACGGACGGACATGCCTTTGTGGAAGATGTGGGGCTTCTCACGGTCAAAGCGAAGCCGCCGTCGGCCGTGGTGACGGTCTTTGGCGGAATGGGTTCGCACGTTCCATTCACGGTGTTCGAGTGAGTGGCTCAGCTAACCCGAATAGCGCGCCGACCGCAACAAGTGTGTCCCTTTGTTCTTATGAGAACGCTGAATGGAAACGTTTGACTTTGCTTCCGTCCTCATGATAACTCGAATTTTGAATGATACTGTAGAGAACTTCACAACATATGTAAATAATTTGATAGCATGGTAATCGGCTTTACGCCGTAATCTGTCCATCACTACTAGGTGAAAACTACTCGTATTCATGATACAATCTATAAACCATCGCAAAAGCTGTGGTGACTGTAAAGTTCCATGGCATACTAGCACGATACCTACCAAATTAAACATAATCAAGCAAATTAACTGTCTCCTTCCGGTTTGTAGGGATATCTACTCGCATCGCAGACCTCATAAGTTCCAGCCGGTGGTCCCCGTTACAGATAGCTCAAACTCGCCACATTCCAGTAGCGCACAGCCCACAACCCGTTCGGCGTTCCTGGCAGCCAGCCATCAGCATAGCTGGCATGCCCGGCCGAGCGCGGGCATTATGCGTCTTCCCTGTCTGTGCGAGCCAGGGCGCAGAACAATCAGCGCATCGCTCACGATGTCCGGTAACAATACAACAATAATGGCCCGGAAGTGTTTGCGGTTTGGACGGTTTTCGCACAGACCAGGGTCGCGGAGGCTCGTCCCGTATCGCACCCGCCGTGAGGTCATGGGAGCAGACCGCCCCGACGCTCGCTCGCGCTCCTAGCGCCGTGTAGCCGTCATTAGCGAGCTAATTGGCCGATAATTATCTGCATGCGTGTGTGATAACACAGAGCGAGCGGATAAGTGGTCCGATTTAGCGGCACGGCTGCTATGGAAAGGGTTTGAATTGCCCGAGAGTGAAATTTGCGTGGTAACTTTGCAGTGATTACATCACGCGATACGCCACTGGACGTTTCATGCCAAATATTCAGCACTCTCCCAGCTGGACATAACCATGCGTATGAGAAATGAAATAATTTGCCCTAGCGCAGCTTCCCCAAGTGGAAATTGTGACCACAAATGCCCCCACGCGTTCCGTTACGATCGTGAAAAGGCCTGAGAGGCAGGCAGCCGACTCGCGAATTGACGCTCGGGGAAACCGTGAGCGCCCGTCGTGATGCGTCGAACGGTCGTTGCATGGAAGCTCCCACGTTCTTACCGTTCGGTGAGTTTCGCCGGCAGGAGACGCGGGTTTCTCCGCAGTCTTGGAGTCCCGAGATCTGGTCTGGAGGAGACGAGCCACACTGCGTTTGGCGCGCAGTCGCGACGGCTTCTGCTCGGCCTCCATTTTTCTGATTTTCTTCTCCTGTGAAAAACATCAATCGAATTAGAAAGCCGTAAATGGCTGAAGCACTTCAAGATAAAAAGTTGAAAGAGGTACCTAACGGAAATGCCGAGCGTAACGTTAGTTTTACTTTTACGGGAACCCGGAAAGGATTTTCCCAATTTTGTTATCACTAAACGAGTATTGAAACAAAATAAGAACAAAGAACATCAAAACGGTGCACAAGATAAGATGCAACTACACCATACAGCCTGTACTATTCAAATGTTCGTGTAAGGACAACGGCTATTGTCTTGTCTGATAACAGGCCGGCTCCATCAATAACCAGCGTTTCCTTGTGTGCCCGTCTGACCACCCTTGTTCGACGCCATCGCTCCGGACATCGCGCCGTGCCTATCGGGGCATTCCACGTCAAATCAAACACCGAAATCCGTCATCCCCTTCGATTTTTCTGAAACTTTGTAGGCAGACTGGGCATGGTTCAAAACTGAGTTACGTATAATATTTTCGAAATTTGATAACGTATCGCTGAGATATAGGTCATCGAATATAGCGAAAAATGCCACACATCAATTTTTTAAATGGCTATAACTCTGGTTCCTTTTCTGGTATCAAAATGATATTAACAGGGTCTTATAGGCAATTGATAAGGCTTTGATTTTTAATTATAAAATTAATTTGAAGTGACCTTGAAATGCTTTTGACCTTGAATTAAAACAGTAAAATTTAAATAGCAAAAAACACGTCACCTTCGATTTGGCTAATTTTTACATATTATGTCCGTTACAATGTTCCTAACATTCTGTGAAAAAATTGGAGTGGGCCATTCATAACTTTCGCGGCAAACGCCGTTTTCATGCATCAACATCACGCAACAGCGCGTGACCTTGAAAGACAGAGTCAAGACATGCTTGCTTGTGTACACTTTCTGAAATGAATGATTGCTGATTAGTGATATCCTAAACTCTGCGAGAATGGAAATGCATAGTCATCGTAGTCAACCATTCACGTTCCATAGTAAAAGTGTCTCAGGCAAACGGTATTTTGCGGTGAATTTTGAGCCGTGTGGAAATGCATCATGAAGTAAATTCAACGAAAACATTATCACGCAACGATTACTTCACGTCTTTTGATCTTCACTATACGAAAGAACATACATTTTATAGTATGTATGGGGAATTTCTAGTTAATCCAATAATAAATATGGCAGTTAAAGGCCTGCTAAGAGTAACATGTCGCCGGCTGCAAGGCGGGCTCGGCCGATGCGGGAAATGCAGCAATCACAATTTTCTGTTTATACGTTCATATTTCAATTGTTTACCAACCGATTTTCAAAATTCTTTCACCATAAGATTGCCTGTACATTTCTTAGTCTTCTCACAAAATTGGACGCGAATCGAACGTAATCAGCGGTAAGGAGCGCGATGTAAAGACGGAACCGCTCCGTTCCGTCCCGGCACAGTCTACAATTCAGGCGGCGCGTAGCGGTCGGCGCCGGCTGCCGAGTCGCCGCGTCGCTGCGGCGACAGGATGTTCACTTTACACCGCTATTACTAGAACAGTTGTGAACCGATTTTCTTATTGCTTGCACGATGAGATGTCCAATTCAATTCTTGACAGGTAGCCATAATTAATTTCGCATTAATCTTATGAGATATTGGAGAAAAACAGGAGGGGTGGGCGAAATTCGCTCTTCCTCCTCCACTGCGCGTGCTAACATATGTTTGCATATGTGCAATTTTCTTCAAAACTTATGAATGGCCCACTCTAATTTTTTCACAGGTTGTTAAGAATATGGTAGGCAATAAAATATATGAAAATGAGCCAAATCGAAGGTGACGTGTTTTTTGCTATTTCGATATTTGTGCTTAAGAACAGAGTTAAGCAAATTTCAAGGTCATATATTTAAGTAGGTGCAATTCTAAACAAATGCTTAAGAAATTACCTAAACAGTAAGGGTTATTTCATTCAAATCAAACAAGTACAACCAAAGTTATGGTCGTTCAAAAATATAAAGATGCAACATTTTGTAAAAATTTGATGCCCTATATTTAGAAGACCTGTGGTCAGAATGTGCAAAAAACATCAATATAATGTCCGGGGCCACACAGGAACTCGCTCACAAATTTATAATGAAATCGCTGATGGTAAGGTGCAAAACAGCCGATTTTTGTTCGATTTGACGTGGAATGCCCCTATCGTTACCCGATCGACACCCAGCCACTCGGACACGGGGCTCATAAACCCTCCGGAACATACTATATGCCTCGCCCCCGGGGTGCGACCGTTCCGCTGCACGGTTCCGCACTGCCCCGAGCATCGGCCGCGCGCGGAGAAAGCGGACAGACTGGCGACGGACCGCGCGCGAGCTATGACTAATCAGTGAAGTGCGCGGCGGAACGCTTGGTCGCGCCGCTACGCCACGCCACGCCAAAAGAGCGAGTTTCTAGGAGTAAAACGTGGGAGCATTTTACAACCAAAGCTGGCGTATGGTCACACTTGTGTGTGCGCCGTCCAAAGGTCTGAAAGTCCTCTGCGGGTGGCGTGTCATGAAAGCCCTTTGTGCGCTATCTCGGTCAGCACGAGCCATCGGGAGAGTGTGGCTTGCAAGTTGCATACCTGGTCAAATTAATCACCGGACTCAGCGCCGGCGAGTACGACAGATGACTCTCCTGTTCATCGTCTGCAGCTCAGAGCCCGCAAACAATGGGTGGCAGCCGAGGCCGCCGGGGTGCATCTCCAACTCCATTTCGACTCGGCGCGGCGGGTCGCGCGGCAGCTGGAACGGCCGTAAAGCCACTTGTAGCCAATTACTCGTGCCATCAATTACCATCGAGGTACGCCGGGAGCTAAGGGCAGCTGATCACTGATTTCACCCGTGGAGATCGGCAAGTAACGATCGGCCCGCTGCCGGCTCTGAGAAATAAGTGCGCCATGGATCTGTCATACTGTGGTAGTCAGCCTTACATTTTCGTGACCAGCCGTAACCGGTCACGGTATTCACGAACAGTCACGGACAGCGAGAAGGCGTGCCGTGCCGCCTGACATAACAGACCGATACTTTCAGGATGCGCCGGGGACAGGTCGACGAAGCGAGGCGATAGCGTGGCGTGGAATTGCGGAGCGTCGCCACGCGCGGTGGACAGGTGGGTGGACAGGCGAGGAGAGTGGGTCCAAAGTGGGTGTCGGCATCCCGGTGGGTTGCCGCCATGGGACAGGAGAGAGGTGACCCCGGCTTCTCGGCGACGCCCTCACGCGCCCGAGGGTTGTCGCACTTGCGAAACGAAAACACGCGTTCCGCCGCGCCCACCTCCCCAGCTGAGCCGGCGCGGCGGCCCGCACACTCCCGATTCGGATGTTTGATGGATAAGCCTGTGTGGTCTCGGCGACGACGTGGCGGTCATTTCCCAATCGTGTGGTCAGAGTCGGCCAGAAGACGGGACAATGTGAGATTTGGCGCCGATGGCCAGTGTTTCAAGCGTGGGTTAGGGCCGGTCGGAGCGAGTCGCAGCGAGCCGGCGCGAGCTCAGGTCGCAGGGCGCGTGGCGGCCTGACCTCGGCAACCTTTCCACACCTTGTGGTGAATAGTGGCGTGGCGTTGAAAGGCGGCCGCTCGCCGCCATGGTTCCGGTGCTAACAAACGGCCCGGTAAACCTCCGAGAGGCGGCGACTGGCGATACAAGTGACGGGCTCCGTGAACGAAAGGCCGACCCCGCGGGTCACAGCGCCGCGTCTCAACAGAAAATCCCAATCAACAATCGCTTTAGGATGATTGGTTGGGAGGCCACAGACAAATCCACCAGTTGACCCGTTTTCTATAAAGCCCGGGTCGAAATGATGCATTTGCATACAAAGTGTCTGTCGCAATGCAGGCTCTTGCGGACGGGTGGGGAATCTTTTTACTGCCAGCGATGCAGCCTCCTCCTCAGTGTCTCCTGGCACGAACTGAAGTCACACCGACCGGACCCGGCAT
This sequence comes from Amphibalanus amphitrite, assembly GCF_019059575.1. Taxonomy (NCBI): domain Eukaryota; kingdom Metazoa; phylum Arthropoda; class Thecostraca; order Balanomorpha; family Balanidae; genus Amphibalanus; species Amphibalanus amphitrite. Next base: position 2,139,526 of record NW_024881500.1, on the reverse strand, counting down.
CCATTTACCCAGGTGATTGCGTAGTATGCGGGGTCCGGTAACCCATCCGCCCCCGCGCGTCCTCTGCCCCCATTTCAACACACCGGCCCACCGCTGGGCCAGATCCACAGATAGACGGCTAAACGAAGAGGCTGTCGGGCGAGAAAATAGAGGCCAGAGTGAGATGCATACCATCTGTGGTACATACTGCTAGCCGCCGAGTAGGAGGCCGCGGGAGAGAAAATTGCAGAGCAGAGGAGACCGTGGTGAATCGGAGACCATTGTGGTGGCGTGCTATGCTATTCTGACGCCCCATTTTGCCATCTGGAGCTATGGCGTTCTGAAGCCTCATTCTGCCATCTGGAGTCAGCAACGCCTCCGTGCGTGAAGCTACCGTGCTGAGCAGTACAGAGCGAGCCCGCCCAAGGGTGTTCATGGACCACTTCTCACTGAGTCGTGCCAGCTCCACCTGCCGAGGTCTGCACCGCTCCCACCCACCTCCTCCGCCGCTACGGCCATCGTCATCGTCATCGTCATCGTCATCGTCACCGTCACCATGCCACCCCCGGCGCCATCGTCGCGACCACCGACGCCTCTTCCGCGACCCTCGTCACTGCCGCGCAGCGTTCAGTGACGGCGGGGCGCTCCAGATCGGCCATTGAAGCGCTAACGGTGCCGGCAGTCTGCATTGTGGCCACGATCGACCTGTGATGGAGTGGCCGCTTTGTCTGCAGTTCGAACTCAAGCGCCAATTAGAGTGGCCGTTTTCGATGAGCGCGCTTGTCCGCGGCCGCGATTCGTATGATAATGTGCGGCACCCGGGAGGTGGGTCGACAAGCCCACCCACGGGCCTGATTACTTCATGTTTGTCGGAACGAGAATCCTGGGTCCATACTGGCGTGTCTTTGTTTTCGGACCCCTCCCTGATTGTGTTACACAACACACTGTGCGGTGTCTTTGATGAACCGGTGCGTAGTAACAGTAACTATTCGTCCCCCCGCTTTGGAATGTGGTGGTGACCTTCATAGCGCCAGGTTTATCACATGCTGTATTTTTACACACCATAAGACTAATCTAATCCTCCGACCGAGAATGGGGTACGGCACGTCCTGCCGCTTCCCCGTTTTTGCCCTGTGCATCCTCCAAAGACGGCGTCGACTGCATCTGGCACAAGGTCAAGGGGACGAGCTTTAATTTCTCCACAATTAATCTCCCATCAGGCACAAGAAGTACTGATGGGGTCGCAGGGGACGGGCGGCGGACAGCGCGGGGCGCCGCTCGTGACAGCGGCCTGTTGTTTGGTGGGATGACCTCGCTGACCTGTCTCCACCGTGCCGTCCTAGCCGCCGCCGGAGGTCACGCCGCTTCTGTCGCTAAGGCACCGCTATTGTCTCTATGCGCCGCTTTGCTTTTAGTGCGCTACTATAGTAGATACTCATACTCTAACGTAGATATCGGTGGACGTGACTATAATATCATGCGTACCATCCAACCACTTTTTCTCATAACTGTTCAAAAAGATCCATAGTTAACATCTCTCCCCGAATCTAACCACCTCCCTTGGTCACAAACGTCTCCCGCGCGCCACAAACGTCACCCGGGCGTGACAAACGTCAGTCGTCACCCAGCACCACTCACCAGTCGTCGTCGTTTTCGGGAGCGGGCCGTGAGCAGCGCCTTGACGGCCGACTGTAGATCACGCACCTGCCGCTCCAGGAGCGCCTCACGCTGCGCCGGGCCTGCTCTCTGCACCTGGGGACACACGGAAAACAACAGTCAGTCGGGCTCTGCCGACCGGGGAGTGGCCGACGAGATGGGCCGCGTCGGGGACACGACATCAACGCTAGGTCGATGGTGAAGAATGGGGAAGGGGGTGCGCGTCCCCCGACCCTGAGGCAGTCGGTCACGGGGTGACTCGACTGAGTTATAGAGCGGTGGAACAGGCACAGAAACAATGAGCGGCGCCACAACACGAAAACACCCGCGGAGGGTGTGCTGTGAAGTGAGGAAGGGGACAGGGTGACCTCCAGAGAGGACGTGTGGTAGTTCCTCGCGACTGAACGTGACACCTCGTCACGCCGTGGAGCGCGGCGGTCGGGTGGTGTTAGTGTCTTGTGACGGATGGTGTTAGTGTCCTGTGCCGGTGACCCGGTCTCCAGCACAGGGCACTAACACCACGCGATTCTCTCATTAGGGGCCGCGGTGGAAAAGTCACGCCTCGACAATCTCCCACTGCTAATTGCACTCAGATAAAAAGGTCAAGTGATCTTGATTGTGATCGCCATGGGAACAGAGCATAACGATATTAAAACGCGCGAAAAAAGAATGAGGTGATATGTAAGGTCTAGAAAACGCTCACGACGAAAAATTAATGCCGAGTACAGAATTCAGGTACAAAGACTTCGGGAAAGTGACTTTGAAACCATGTTTACGATAAAATGTACCGATGAATTACATCAGCTAAAATAAATTGGAATGATTATGCAGCATGTACCGGTAAATTGTTCAACAGATTGCAAGAGCCAGTTGCACATCGTCCGTCTCTCGGAAACCATCCCTCGAGTAAAAGCGGCAGATTCCCCTAATCACCAGCTGGAGAGCTGCATATTCAAGCGACCATAAACCGTGCCGGACCGGACCCGGCTGAGGCGGCCCCTTCATTAGCTATCGTCCGGCCGCACAGCACAGCCGCTATGGAGGCGAGGAGAAACACCCTCACACGGAGAAATCTATTACATGTCGTGGGGCTTTACTGGAAATTCATGCATTGAAAGAACACGATTGTAACAAATGAGCGCACCGCGTGTGCCGTGGACGAGCTCAAAAGTGGCGCACCGCCTTGGTTAGTTTTACGCGAGAACTGATCAAAGCTGAGAGAGGGATCTCTGAGCACTGATGAAGACTGGGGTGAGAACGAAGGAGTTTTATAGTTCAAAATATTGTCAATGTTGAGAACGTAACCGAAGGTTTGTTGTCAATAGTTAAAACACTATTCTTTAGAATTGTGTTTTTCTATTGAAAAACAAATCTGAGTTTAATCGTTTTGACACAAATCCGGGTCAATTACATGAAGTGCAGAATAACCACACCGACGGAACTTGTCATTCTACTTTTAGAATAAAAAGACGGTGAACTTTGCTATCAGTAGAGGGTTATCACTCCACCACGCTGTGGCTGCCAGGCCGTCAACGTCACGTCACAGCGTTGTAACGTCACGTCACGCTACCAGACGTCACGTCACGTCATTTCCGCATTCGCCGTCACGGTGTCTTAAGACAGCTTTTCCGGTACTACGATGGCCGAACTCAAACCAACTTGGTATGCTAGGTAGCGTGACTTTTGAACCCAGAATATCGCAGCAACAGCAAGAAGGCCAGCGTTGGTCACCGTCAACCAGACTGTGACTCACCCCTCACCCTACCCGCGTCGTTTGGTTAAATTGGCGGCCGAGTCGCCAACCGACTCTAACGAGCGGCTCTGCCGTCTGACTCGCCAACTCACTCTCCATCTGACTCCAATGCTCGACTCTACCGTCGGACTCGCTACTCGACTCTGATGCCTGACTCTGTCGTCTGAGTCATTGTCGATACTGTATTGTAAGTCCATCGCCCGGCTCTTCCTTGACTCAGTCTGCTGTAGTGGTGTCAATCGGTTACCAAAATTTCGGTATACCGATACCGAACCAATACCGATTCGGTATTCGGTATTATATACCAAAAGCATTTGGTATTTTGTCGGTATCATGAAAATCAACTACTGTCATAAAATATTTGAAAGCATTTTTGATAAACCTTCTGAACTCAAATTTGATTTTGCTAAATGACACTGGATGAAGAAAAATGGCAATCATGACACATTTCTCCCAAATGCATGATGTCCTAACAAATGGGCAAACACATCAACTGTAATATCAAATACATCAGTCTACCAATGTTAAATGGCAACTTATCAGTGTTAGCAAATTCCAATACCATGAGGATAATTATCCTACAAAGAAAGCCAATGTGCAAGACATAAACATGAATTAATGTTGAACTCACTGTATGCTGGAAAACATGCTTAAACTACCTTTCTCAAAATTTCCAAAGCATTTATTAGCAACAAATTTGACTTGTTTTGAGGAGTCTGTGATTGATCTTGACCTTGTCTTCCTCTCCATTTTACTGCAATGCAATTACATTATCCAAAACCCTGTTTAATACAGCACTAGCTTCACCATTATCATCTAATATTTAAGGCAGCATTTGTCACTTCATCATCACCCGCATCACCCCACAAATCTTCAACTTCGCTCAACTTCAAAAAGCCTTGTAGTAAGCGATGCTGTCATGATCCTGTGGATAATTTATTTTCTTCAATTAGTGTTCTCTTTCCTGCTCTCTCAACAGATACAGATCGCTAGCAATTTAATCATGAGCAATTATAAAATATAATTGGCTTTTGGCTTGACTCGCACACAGCAGTTTCAAAACTGAACACATCTAAAAACATTTCAATGTCGCAGCTGCGCCAGGTTGAGGAACCGATATAGCTCAAAAACTAATTGAAAATAATTGAACAACTCTGTTTTTCTGGTACTTCATTTTTCAGCAAAAGAGGCCTACAACTTTCTTGAATTAATTTTAAGATGTCAAAATTTATACAAGGAATTTTGATTTTAGTGGACTTAAGCAAAAAAGAAAAGAAAAACTTTATTTTATACAGTTTAATCATTAATGCAAATGGCCGCCGCCTGTAAGGCCGCCATTATGGAAGAGATGACACGTGACGTGTGTCAATGCTTCCGTAAAATTATGGACATTTTACTTAGATTTCATCGCGATATCATTACAGTGGTGTCTGCTATCTATCAGTGTGTCTCGTAAGTAATTATTTATCAAGTTTTGTTGTGTTACACATTTGTTTATGAAGAAAAATTGGCTGCGTCAGTATCGTCACCAATCACCATGCTACTTGGGTTTAACTGTAGGTATCATGGGCTTTGTTTACATTAATGGTGTAGCCAGCCCAAGGTGTAGCCCATCATTGTCAATTGGGTCACCACTTTTGGATCATGATACACACTTAACCCTGTCTTGACTAGAGCACTTCATGGGCCGGATAAATCCGTTATCCACGGATAAATCCGCGGACCGGATAGGATTGGATTCTAAATTTGTTAAAAAAGAACGGATATGGGCGGGCCGGATTTGGGAACTGAAGGTTGAACCCGGATCAAAACGGATCAAAATTTTAACATTCAACATTGAAGTTAAAAATTAGCCTAATGTGTTAAGCGGCAGCAGAGGTTTGATTAAAGTAATAGGCATCATTTTATGACACTCACTTGTCACAAGACTTGTATGGCTGTCTGGTCCCTTAGATTGAATTTGTTAGTCCAGTTTTGGGTGAAACCAGTTATTGGTGAAACGGATTATTACGGATATTTTTTGGAAGTTTGGCTGCAATACGGGCCATGGGTGGGCCGGATTCTGATATTCAAAGAAAGGGGGATAATGGGCGGATCTGGATATGACTTGCCGGATATGGGCCGGGCCGGATCCTAAAAAGCCTATCCGTGAAGTGCTCTAGTCTTGACCGGACTCGAAATGAATGACTTGAATTGAAAGAAGGTTTGATGGTTCAGGCATGGACAAGGTTCAGGGTTCAAGTTATTTTCCTAACACCTCATGCAGTTGACTTGAATCCACATTCCAGTAAAATAACTGACCTGAATATTTGTTAATAGTTACAAAATAAGTTATGAATGTTTTTTTGGCAATGCAAATGATTAAGAGATTGCCTGATTTGTTTTTGTTACCTTATTTCAAAGTATTAGGTACCTTTCAAGGCTTATCATATGTCTTGAGAAAGTTTGAAGCATTTGTTTGATAATTCCCTGATTTCGGTATCTAGTCTGTATTTCCCCCTGTTTCTGAAAATCGGTTCGGTTTTGGTATACTCTCAGTGGTTTTGGTCGGTATCGGTTTGGTATTGGTTTCCAAAATTTCTGAAATTGACATCACTAGTCTGCTGCCTATACTGTCATCTAACTCGCCACGCGCCCGAGTAAGAGTCTATCCGACTCTAGCGTCCGACTCTGTCGTCTGATTCGGTCACGGTCCGGCGGTGTGGCACACGGCGTAAACACACCTGTCTGGCCCCGTGAGTCACTGCCTGTCAACCGCACCGCCGCACCGCCGCCGCCGCGCCGCCGCGACGCGGGCACAACAGAAGTCACGTGCGGGAGACGTGTTTGCCGGGAATGTGCGTAGTCCGAGGGTTACAGCCTGACCGTCAGGTGACTACATTGCAGCGCACTGGGCACATCTATAGCACGTATGAGTGGGTTCACGTGTGCCTATGTGGGATTGGAGCAGATGCACGGATGTTCGCGCTCCCTCGCTGTGCCTCTCGCACACGCACAGAAGCGCTGGCGGCCAGGTGAACATCAGCGCGGTGTATTGCCGCACTGGATCCGGCACGGGGCGGCCGCTGAGCGCCGGTCTAGGCCGGTCGGCCGGCGGTCAAAGTGGGTCAGAGCCGCGCGCTGCAGTGGGTCGCCCGCAGAGCCCGCGGGGGTCGCGGTGCGGCGCCCGATCGGACACGAGCCGGCCAGCCAATGGCCCGATGCCGGCCGGAGATGGAATCGATTACAGAGCCCGACCGTAACCGGAGAGCTGGTAAAAAGACGGCGGCGTGAGCACAGGCCGATGGATATGGAGCATGGAAGACAGCGGGAGGAGAGAGAGGAAGATCCATTGTGGTGGGAATCCGGGGGATTCTTTTGGGCTGATACTGACGGCTGTCCAATGCTCGTGCTTCAAGTTCGTGCGCATACAGCTTTCTCGGTGACATAACAGACTGGCTTGGGAACTTTTCACTGGGTGAATCTCCGTTGAATTCCCACGGGTCCAGAAGAATGCTTGTCACGGCAAAATTTATGCCAGAAAACTGGACTTTCTATGCAATACGCCTATCCTTGTTTCACGAAGCGTTGTCCGTATAACTTCTGATCATCGCAAGAAACCCCGCAATGCCTACCGGTTTGGTTTTGGCAGAGTAAAAAATCCTAGTTAATGATCCTGCTCAAAGTCGAGCGAACCGGCGATTACTGGCTGGAATTTACGACTCATGTCGGCCTGAAATGGGCGAAAAGCCGCCGGTTTATAGCACTGGTCGAGCTAATCTGCGCCTCTGGTGGAGCAAACAGGAGCGGATACACAGGATTTCCAGCACGGTAAATACGAGATCGAGAATAAGACGTGGCCTGTGGATCTGCCGAATACTTCGCAGATGGAGCTTTGAGAAATAATAGTAAACACCTTACACTTGATGTGTTTTGAATAAAAATTGCCTTATGCGTGAGTGCAGCTGGAAATTTTAGCATATGAAAAGCAGAAAAAGTTTCGGTATATATCAGCTCATCATACAAAAAGTGTTTTTTTTATTGAGAAGTTTCATCATAGTGAATTAACAAAACATATATAAATAAAAGGATTATCACGCGATCTAAGTCTAAATTTTCATTCCATCAAATATACTGATGTCGAACTGCATTTAAAGGGGCCCTCCCACCTACAAAAAAGTTAATGAATTGGCACGAAAGTGATGTCGCTCGGTTCAGAAAGAGCGAAAACGAATATCTACCAAATTTCATCGAAAAATATTCATCGGTTTTCAAGATATTAGACTTTTACTTTTGTTTACTTTTTGGGATCTCCACTGTTCCTAGCGACTTTATTTGAAAGTGCGGCATTTGTTGCGCGCAAAGCAGCATATACCACCGCGTGCTACCAAACGTTTTAGTAAAAGATTTAAAAATCGTTAGATCTCCGCTGACGTCACAAATTCTAAGGGGGCATACCAATGCACTAGCCCCTTAGAATCCGAAAACTGCAAGTTTGAAATTCCATATCTCCGAATCAAAGCATTTGTCGATGTTGTGAGTGCCCAAACCGGTATTTGCAGACCATGGCCACCAATTTGGCTATCTCAACTCAAAACTAATGTTAAGGTGGGAGTGTCCCTTTAATATTGGGTAAGTTTAAACTTTCACGATAATCCGCTTTTGTTTCTATCAAAGCTCATTATTTGCTGAGTTTTATCTCCGGGGCGCCTGAACAATGGCACATGGCCTCGTGCAACAATGAGCACTTTCCTCTTCACCTGGCGCTGATCACCGTTTGAAAACCAGACACCGCTCGGTGGCCTCGACAGCAGCCTTTCCATGGACTCCCCGCTGGTTCTCCTCCTCTGCTGGCATCCCTTTGCTCCCCCTCACCGACCCTCCTCCCTGGCCTTCAGAGGGTGTGCCGGACCTGTCGGGTGGACCATACAGTTCCGTACCGGTCTGAACCGTGCCCCCTAACTGCCAGGGACATTTTCGAACCGGACCACCGGCCCCAGCCCTGCAATGACCCTGATGCTGCCGGCGCGAACCGGTCGGCCGGTCGGTCAGTCGCTCGGGTCGGTCAGGTCACGTCGGTCATTGGTCAGAGGATACCCACTCCGTTCGGGGACCGTTCAGCACACCCGTGACGGTCAGCGCGGCGCCACATAGCCCTCTCCTCCGAGCCTCTGCTGACACATTTAGTGTGGGCTCAGCCGCTCTCCCTGCCTTCCCCGGAGGCCGGTCGACGGCAGGCTGATTGCTATTCGGCGCACTGCAGAGCGCTGCATGACAGACGCCGCCGCGCCGGCGCCGGCACACGATCGGTGACGCCGAGCGGGTTATAACGGTGCCGTGTCGCCGAAACCGTGACTGGACGGGGAATCGTCACGTCCGCGTTCAGCGCCGCGTCCACCGTCATGATACATGGTCGCATCAGTGTTCGCGGCTGGTCCGAGTCGGTTTCGGGCGTCACTCAGTCTGAGAAAAACGCCAGAACGCCGTGTTCGGACCCCGATGGAGTCACAGATGGACCAGCACCAGACACTCGAGCGGAACCCGTAGCGGTGACGTCGGCGCTCGGTGCGATTTGTCGTGGGATTTCGTGGCGCCGAGGCGGGGCCGCTCCGCCCAGACGTGTTCACCAAGTGTGGAACAAGCGCTGATCGTCTGTAGATGGCACGATGCGGCACGGCGCTGAATGGCTCTCCGATTTATTGCCGTCGTGAGCGGCGGTCGGATAAGCGGCGTGACTCGGATCACCTTGCACACCGGAGCACGCGTCCAACAATCGCGGCGCATGACTGGCGGTCGGGCAGGCAGCGGGCGGCCCCGACTCCCGGATCCGGGGCGGGCCGATGGATCCGGGCGGATCCGTGCGGCTCCCCTACGGATCATAAGACACCGGCGCCCCTCCCCCACCGACCGCCGCCCTGCCGAAACGAATTAGCTCAGCACCGCCCCCGACGGAGCGTAAGGCAGCCCGCCTCGCCAATCCCGTCAAACCCGCGCCAGACGCCGACCCCCGCCGCCGATCGGCCGCGCCGGGTCAATCTGAGCCGTTTTGCTCCACCCAGCTCCTCCCGCTCAGCGGGGTGCCCGATCGCGCTATGCTAATGCGTGCTGATGTGCGTGAACTCGGCTGGATGCGGCGGCTGCAGGGCGGCGAGGCTCGACATACCTGCGCGCCGAGTGTTGACCCTTCCGGTCGACAGCGTGGATCATCCCTGCCGCCGCCGCCACCACCGCCGCCGCTGGCGCAAACACGCCGCCGAGCTCTGGGCCGCTCGTAAAAACGACGCGTTCCTTTGACGTCTGAAACCATCCCGACTAGCCGACCGGCGGCGGCGGTGGCGGCGGTGAGGTGGTCGCGGTCGAACGCGTCTCCAGAAGCACGCAGCAAGTCGCGGGCGTAACAAAAAGGAGGAATGACACGGCATACCAGGCCAGTCAACCGCAAGGATTCCAGCGAGTACGAATGGGGCGGCGGTAGCGACCGACAGACCCCGGGGCACTACCGGATGACTTCGCGGGACCAGTCAAGAGGGAGCTCAGATAACACGCAGACCGGCGGAGGCGCAGACCTGCTTGTGGTCCACTTCGTGCGAGATAATTGCGTTATTTTCTCGCCGCGGCACCGCAGGGTGGCCTGGCGGTGGGGATAAGAATTTGGGGCGGGATGGATGGCGGAGACAACTTCACGGTAAGGTGGCGCTGCACTGTGGCGTTATATTGTGGCGCTATGCTGTGAGAGACTGAGGCCGTGGAAAAGCCAATAAGTAGCTGCCGAAAGATGACGTTTTTCATGGTTAGTAAGCCTACGTTATAGCAAGAAACCGTCGACCACAGAGACCGAGGACACACCTGACGTCAGCAGCGACTCAAAGCCGTCTCCGCTAGCTGTAACGTCTCCCTAAGAACTTCCCAGTACCAACAAATTAGTGACTTCTGACAACACACCGTTCATGAGGCCATCTTTGACCGGGGAGGTCGGTGAGGTCACGCCAGAGAGAGAGAACCTCCCTATTGCGCCGTCGAGATTACCCCAGTCATCTTCTCTAAAAAGGTGTGGAGTGGTCAGTTTGAGTCCCACGCCGACACACTCGCATCATTTCCTCTTCAAACAGGCGGCGATTTCAGTGTGACGCTCATTTGAAAGTCAAACGGCGCCGGTGGGTACTACGAGCCCGTCACAATGGACCGTAATAGACACGCTCGGCTGGCCGCGCTGCCTCTCTCCTGTCCGTTTCTGTATTCCTCAACGTCAGTAACAGTGCCACCGTCAGCGTCACCTCCCCCGGTCGCCGCAGCTCCCCACCAAGCTGACCGGTTTTGCTCTAACGCAGCAACCGAGAAGCGAGCTCGGCCACCCGACAGTCATAAAGTCGCTCGCGCTGTCCGGGCTACCGGTCAAACAGGAATGTGGCGGCGCCGTCGTGCGACAGTGACCCATTTCCTGACCGCATAGCGACCCGAGTTGTCTCGACCGGTCACCAGACCGGCCGGCGCCATCACCGGGACTCACGTGCGGCTAGCTGGGGTGGTCCCGGTCGCTGACCGGAGAGGGTTGAAGGGAATATTTGTCACAGATCGGTCACCGAATGTGCTCAGTCGCTGTGCGTAATGAGTGTGGATTCTTCGTCAGTTTTCGCTTGGTCAACAGTTTGGGGTTGGTCATTTATCCTCTCGCAGTAAATGGACAATAGCAGGTGTTTGTTCAAAGCCTCGCCCTCTCTTCTATAGAGTGAATGGGGCGATGACATACCACCCCACAGAGCCCCGTTCAATCGTTTGATCAGGGACGAATGGGCCTCGCCGCCTCGGGCTCCTCTCTTCAATGGCACCTCTCCGTGAGAGAAAGTCGCGTCGGGTCGCAGAAGTCACACAAATATGTCGTTTCGGGGCCGGGATAGCGCCACGGTTAGACACAACAAGCAGGGCAAGTGCCACAATCGACACAATCGCCGTAACTGGCCCGGCTGCCGAGGGCGTCAGGAGCGGGAGGCAAGTCGGGGAGCGACGCGGGAGGCCGAGGGAGGTGCTAAGAGGGCGGAGGGCGCCTCTCGGCTGGCAGCGGGTGAGACGGCGCCTAGGTGAGGTGTGGCGGTGCTTACGCCACTTTGCCTCAATGGGAGTGCGTTGGAGCTGCGTTCGCCTTTCATGGATGTTAGGAGCCGGGATATATGGGGAGATATTTCACGCACGCATTGAGCGACATCGCCTCTTTTCTGAAGGGGTGAAAGGTGGACCCATGGGAGGGCAAGCCAGAGAAGATGGAATGGTGATAAAGTAGGCGGAGAGCTAAGAAAATAACGCATGACTAATCCGTGAGCACGGTGATTTAAACACGGAGAAGTAAGCTACATGAGACATAAACATTCCAGGAATGTCAGCATATGACCCGAGCCGAGGTCTTTAATTAAGGGAATAGGACGAAATCGAAATGCCACTGATTTGAAAAGTGAATGAAATACACCAGCCAATCATGCCTGAATGAGATCAGGTCAGAGCACACGAAACCGAATCGGAAGTGATCGAAGACCGCCTTCTCTCCGCGCCTGAGAAGTAGAGCTCCCGACCGCGACGGAGGAGGAAGCCAGCCCTATTTTCGTCATCGCAGACAGCGCGCTCGCGTCGTTTGGACACCAGCTGGTGTGACACGCGTAACTACCTGTGGTGACCAGCCGAGGCGGCCACTTTCACGGCACACGGCGGGCCCACCTGTCACGGCCCGGCGCCGCTGACAGCCGGGGGAGGGCCGACCTGTCACACCGTCATCTGACCTGTCACACTGTCATCTGACCTGTCACGGCGCCGGCTGGCCCGTCACACGTCCACCCGACCCGTCACGGACCGCGCGGTGGGCGGGCTGCGGCCTGTCCGTCTCAAACTCTCAACCTGTCTGGAGATTAACGTTTTCGCCTTCAGACGCGGGTCAAACTCTGAGGTGATGTTCGACTCCAGACTGATCCAATACGTGTGCTCTGCACGGCTGTCACTCATGCGGAGACCATGCGAGAACACGGTCTGACAGCCGAGACGACTGGCCGACGCGACCACAACACGGCTCTCCATTACTGCGCGGGGTCCGAACGATCTCCGTAACGCGGCCGGCGGCCCGGCAGAGGTGTTTATGGCCGACACATAGCCCCCGTGATTGTGATACGAATGCGGCGCGCGTGACGAGGCCAGCGCGGCGAACGCAGCGCACAGGTGCGCCACATCTGCCGACGACCAGGTCAGCGACACGAGATGCCCCACATACTCACTCTCGTATCTCGCACGGCAGAGCATTTTTCTGAGACGGGACCGCTCTGGTTTGGATCTCATTGTCCCAGCTCATGTCTATGGCATTATTGAAAAGCAGGAGCCGCGGCGGTGGTTCACATAAGCACCTCACGTAGCGATTCTTACGGGAACTCTAACAACTGGTGCTGATTCCCATAAGTCCACGGTCACACATTTCTGACGTGGCCTGTGTCACATTCTTGACGCCACCGATCCAATCTAGTTTGACTGGGACACCGTTATGGGACATTTAAACCGAGACTGAGCTGAAAAGGCGGACAGGAGGGGACACGGGGCGAGCAACTGTTCTGCTTGTCCGTGAACGTCATCTGCAAGGCATCGAGGATGATTTTCTGGTAATATTGCTGTAACTGGTGCGATGACCCCTGTCTCACTGAGCCAGGGATTAGAGTCATCGGATTAAAACAGAAAGTGGTAACTTGCAAAGCGAGTGGATTTATCACAATTCTGTCTGCTAAGTACCGGCCATCTTTCAAAACGGAATGATAAACGGTTAAAGCAAAAAGTGGAAGAGGCAGACGATGACCAGAAATGATTAAAAGGTAGAACGGTTACAAAAGCCGCTTTATTTGTTTAATTGAGCAAGAGAACTGCTTAATGAGATCAGAGATGCTTAGTTGAAAATTGCCTTCAGCCTTCCAAGTCCAAGTATTCTCAGTCTATGCAATAAGCTGATCTGAAACGTATCCGTCCTAAACAACCTATCCCAGCGCTCTACCCAACTCCATCCCTTTCGCTCTCCACGCTGCGCCATCAAACATTCGCCGCCACCCCTATCATATCTATATGATAAGCCACGAGTGAGCCATTCGGGGGCCTTGTCGCCATTCATTAGACCAACCACGGCTCGTTGACCTTTAACCTGCGACGCGACGCAGACGAGGGGGGACGTCACGGTGACCCCGCAATGACGAGGTCAGGGTGGCGGCGCTTCAGTGAGGGGGGGGGCAGAGTGGTGTCAGGAGCCGCCCAGAGGGGGCTGGAGGGAGAGAGAGGGATGGAGGGGAGGAGTAGATCCGATGGCATGGCAGATGCCGTAATCAAGGCCAGTCTATAGTGAAGGTGAAGTGAGCGAGTACGAACTGGGTTTAGGGTTGCAGTGCAGAGAAGGAGAGAGGAGAGAGCAGTGTTGTGGGATAGAGAGAGGGAGTATCATGGCGACGGTAGGCCAGGACATATATTAATTGCTCCTGTCCCAACTCAGCTTGTGGTGCACTATTGCACAAGGCCAGGATTTGTGCTAATCGCGAGGGTGTCGCTGGCCTCGTGAATATAGTGCGGTGTGGGGTTTCAAACAGTACCTTGACATTGACCGGTTTTGCGGTAGTGTGAGAGGGCCTTTAATGCACTCAGTATAGACGGTGCGACTCTAAGCAGCACAGCATGTTGATAGCGGATGTTGTGCAAGATATGAGAACAAGTGGCGAGGAATGATAAGATTGAGGTGATGTAGATAAAGAAAGGGCTTATTTCAAGGGCAGTAATCGCCACGCCATGTGTGGATCGCCCATGATCGTAAATACATACAATACAATACATACAAGGGTTACCGTCTGATAGTCACAGTGGTCATACAAAACAACTGATTATTTACTCCAACACCTTCATATACAGTTTAAACATACATTTTGCTGGATTTTGAAATTTCCTTGCAATATAGGCCTCATCCCTTCCTTCAGACAGCCCTGGTGGTTATCTTAAATAAAAGTGGCTTTAGACAGTCCTTACATACAAGCAAAGCAAATAAGAATCTCATTATCCTTAAGAGAAAATGTACAATGCATATCAATCTACCTTACAGCCTCCTACATTTCATTACAAGCGGTGACCTTTTGCCCGTGTTCATTCTGATCCTGTAATCCAAAAAGCACTATCCGAGCGTCTCGTGTCTTGCTCCCCAGCCAATTTCCATCAGCCGCGACCGTCTTTGGTGCGGACACAGCGATTCTGCACAGTAAGAAGCGATTGACCTAGCGGGATGAGCTTTGACACTGAGCCGGTACATTTTCCAACTACCAAAACCATCCGACCCAAATGAAGCTCGCGTGTACCGGAGTTGCAAATCGACAATTTGGCACAGAACAGGAGAAGATGATGACGTCAAACGACCAATGGCCTTCAATGCTTCGCTCAATACAGTTACTCCGCCGGCACTTTTATGGTGTCAATCTCGAGCAGAGATGTGGGTGCATTCGTGTGTTCAACGGAAGTTCTTCACGATGAGATTCACATAAAGGTGAACAGTGTGTGGGTAATAACTTATGCAATGCGGCTTCTTTTACTACGATGCGGCATTTAATATCCCAAGCACGCCAACTCATCTCATCTCCGTTTCAAAACGTTTAAGGAGACGTGCCCAGCTAAACCACAGAGCTGTTGATTTGGCCTCATAGCTATCGTTTAACTCTCATAAAACGTGCTGTCGAACCCTGCGGCGCCCAAATAATTGGAGTCAGGAAGCAAAAACAAACGGGCCCGCCATGTCGGCGGTTTTCCACCAATTAAGCGTCATTTGGTGTTTGTACGGCCGGGCGCCGGGTTCAAACACCTGCGCCGACCGCGCCTGTAACCTTTTTACGGCCGGGGGCGTGGCGGCGGAAAGGTGAGACCTGCGAGCCTTCAGCAGGTCCCTGAGGGCTCCGACCGCCACTGCAGTGGTAGCGGATGATGAGACGCGATGGCCAGCCAGACCACATGCTGACCGGATAATGGTCAAACGAAGACAGTCGGCCGTGAGCCAGGGCTGCGCACTCACGGGTGGTTCTCACTATTTGGCGTTCGCGGTTGTGGTTAGGATGCATAAAGCGAGCTACTTTTAGCGCTACTAAGTAACGGGAAACGCACTCGTCTGTGCATCGAGGTAGATATGTAAAACAGTGCAGAGTAAATCCTGCAGGCCACAACAGTAAGAGGTGGTTGGAGCGAGGTGGTTGTAGCGAGGTTGTTGACGAATGACAGTTATCACATAAAAATCCTCCAGCTTCAAGCTTGAAATTGCATGAGCTATATGGTTTTTCTTTCATTTTCCTCCTCTAAATAATCCTAAAGATTAACCCTCGCGGGCCCGGGGGGGGGGCGTTTTTCGCCCCCCCCCCTGGCGAATATTTGTGATAGCTCCCGAACGCTTAGGGATAGGAAAGCGAAACTTTCAGTACCTTTTCTCCCATCAATTTGACATCTTCTGGTGTAAAGAATTTGGACCTAGCCCCCTTGATGACGTCACAAGGTCAATTTTTCTAGACCCCTGCACGGCAAACTTCGGCGTCACAGACGCAAACTTCAAATAGCTGCTAAAAATAGTTTTAGAGGTAAAGACAAATTACGAGCACGGTTGTGTAGCGTTTGATCTAGGCAAAAATAAAAAAAGTTTTGGTGACCTGAGGTCAGAGGTCAGGTCAACGACCCCGAAATGTGGTTTTACTTTTTGGAAAATAACTTCGACAAAAATGGTCCTAGAGCTACGGCAGTGGTACCAACGCATTCGCCTTGTCAAGCCGCGTCGAATGATATATATTTTGTTCGGAAAAGGTCACGTTTTATGTTGGCCTCATGTGACCTCGAATGACCTCTGGTTGACCTTGACACATGAAAGGTCGTTTATGATGGATTTGTACCCGCTGATCACGAATCTGGCATTTATTTTCCTCTAAGCCTTCATTTAGAGCTTCCGGATGGCAAAATTGTCTAATTTATTATTACTAACTTGAATTAGTGAAATAGCCTCTAGCAGGGATACTCTTCTGTGACCTTGACCTTTGAGCAGCCTTGTATCGTAAGATGAACCACAAATAGGGAACTGATAAGCTTCAAAACACTTCAAAACATCTTGGAAGTTAGCACGCAAGATGTGCGAAAAAGTGCCAAGTTTGAGGTCAATTTTGAGCGTGACCTTGACCTTGACCTTTGATTTTGAGCACAGTTTAGGAATCCTCAGATTCTTTTCTTTCGTTTGACACCCAATTTTGCCGGTTTGATGCAGTCTGCCGTCCTCTAGAAGGCTTACTTTGAGAATTGAGATCACTACACATTTGCCGGTTTTTGCCTTTGACCTTGACCTCTGACCTTGAAAATTGACCTGAGGTAAAACAATGTTAGGTGCTTTAGAATTGTCTCGTAAGGACCTTTCGTTTGGTATCGCTTTTGTTTCCGTAGCTCCCTTATTTACGGAGTTAGACAGGGGGGGGCGTAAAACGCCCCCCCCGGGCTGCGGTGGTTGGGATTACCCCCCGGGCCCGGCCGGGTTCAAGAAGATTGGTTCTAAAATAAAACTTAAAAAGGAACTAGACTTTTGAGAGAAACCGATGTTGTAAAGACCTATTCTGAAGTGCATTCACTTCTTAACAACAATATCCTTACAGAAACAACTTAAAATTATCAGATGCCAGCAGAGCTTTATTCGCAATACTCGTCCCTCTAATCGTGCCAAGCTACACTGGGTCACCGTCGTTGCCTAACTGCCATTACATTTGTCGTGCTATTTGCAAGGTTGCAATCAAGCATTCACTATGCAAAGGGGAGCGGTACCTAGATCGCAACGATTTTGCATACACATGAGATAAGGCCATACAGTGAACTTTTACTAGCATGATAAGCTTGTTTTGAAATGAGTTGGGCGTTGGCATCGATCGAAATGCATTCATATAGCTCTAGTTATTTATCGTGGTTTTGTAATCTAGACCTACATATAGCACATATGGGATGCAAATATCACTTCTTGGCGTTTCTTTGCATAAACTTACGGTTTTTTTTTCTCGAATAGTTAAAGGTTGAAGAAGTTGATATATTTGACAAAAAGACGTATATTGAGGCACAGAGCAGCATATTTTAATAAATCCAACCGGTTTCAAAGACCTCTCGTCTTCGTCATCAGGGATTGAAATATACAGAAAGGAGAAAGGTTACCTATTTAAGCGCTGAAGAGAAAAAGCGCTGAAAGGTTACATATTTAAGCGTAAATATGTAACTTGTAACATTCTCTTCAGCGCTTAAATATGTAACCTTTCTCCTTTCTGTATATTTCAATCCCTGATGACGAAGACGAGAGGTCTTTGAAACCGGTTGGATTTATTAAAATATGCTGCTCTGTGCCTCAATATACGTCTTTTTATTATAGGATTAAATTGGACTTACTCCACAAGAGAATCGTTTTCGGTCGGAGCTTTCGACATGTATTACATGTCCTCTTCAGCGAAGGTCGGTAATCGGGGCGAAAATAAAACGTTCGGGTCGAATCGAATCGCACCTTCTTACCGACCTTCGCTGAAGAGGACATGTAATACATGTCGAAAGCTCCGAACGAAAACGATTCTCTTGTGGAGTAAGTCCAATTTAATCCTATAATATCTATTTGCTCTCCACACTAACATGTCTATACGTCTTTTTGTTAATCTTTACCAGAGCAATGAACAGTAATATCAATATTGATATATTTGCATTATTATTTATGCCATTTGCGTTGTAAAGGGCCCGATTATACGTGCAAATGCCAAAAACGCTGGAACTATATAAATGGTACGGTTTTGTAAAACACCTTACACCAGGCAAAAGGGCTAACAAGAGTTACAACAGTTAACCATTCCTAAGAAAAAAAAAAACATCTAGCCGCGTTCTAATAATGAGGTGCTCAGAACTAAACACCAGGCAATCACTTAGATTCTAAATAATTGACAGCACGTGGGCCTATAATTTCCCTTCCCTAAACCCCATCGGCCCGTGTTGTTTTTTAGTCCTTCTTCAGGAATCCCTGAGCGGATCTAACCGGGTCACGGGGCGCTGAATCAATAGAACACCACCGACTGACCACCTACAGAGGGTGGATCGGTAACACACGGTGAGGTGCCCCGGTGACCACCCGTTGTGAGCAGCTCGCCGATACCGGAGCCGGGAAAAGAGGCAGTTTGTTACAGAGCGATCAGATCGCGGTGATGAGACGAGATCGTTAATCATCTCTGTTTGATGTTTGATGCGTCTTGCACGTGCACATGCAATTTGAGCCGAGTGTGCAGTGAGTATGTGCACTGGTACTGCCAGGTGGAGGTGGGCGATCTACTTTTGAGAACATTAGCACACTTAACTAGCTCAGAAGGAAGTAGGCAAAAGGGTAATATTTGTCACATATAGCACAACTAGTAACTACCTACTCGTAAACCCAGTTTTCAGGCAATGCGCTTGCAAATGCACGCATATAGACTCCGTGCCAGGCTAGACTTTACTCATCCAGTCTCTGGTTGGGCTATCGTGAACGAGCAACGAGCATGGCCATGGGAGATTGTAGTACAGGGATATCACGCAAAGCTTCAATCACTTATTGATTGGTGAGTATTTGGCACTACTGACCTCGATTCAGGGACCGCAAGATTATGATGTAAATAATAAACCAAATTATTACAAATGCATTCAAATTTCAAATATATTCAAAAAGACACACAAAGCTTTCGGTTCATGGAACCTTGATCACTGTGCAAATGAGTATCTCATTTGCACAGTGATACTCATACTCATTTGCACAGTGATCAAGGTTCCATGAACCGAAAGCTTTGTGTGTCTTTTTGAATATATTTGGATGCATTTGTAATAATTTGGTTTATTATTTACATCATCATCCAACCTGTCATGGATACTCAACAAATATCAGCTTATACCTCATGTGTGCCATAACAAATAAATTATTTATCAAATTTGTTATTTTGGAATTGATTAGTGGTCGCACGATTTCATATGCTTCATATTGATTCTCCAGAAATGTTTAGGACAATGTTCGCGGTCCAAAGCAATTGGCATAAAAACAAAAAACAACAACACCAGTCTAAAAAAGACAAGTCCATCCTTCACCGGATTCCCACCCACCACCTCCTCTCCCGCTGGACTGACCTGGGTTCGGTTCACCGGCTCCCTCCTATCTCCTGTCACCTATCCCACGTGCACGCTCGCCGTCTCCCCACCGCACCGCAGCATAGCGCGCCACCGAACCGACCGCGACCCTTCCGCACCGGCCACTGGCTGCCCTCCACGCGCGGGGAGAGATCCAACGGGTCACCGCCGAACGCCTCAGTGGGGCACGAGTCAAACGCTGAGGGCGGGCCGCCGGCCGGACATCTAGCGGCCAGAGCCGGAACTAGAGACTGGGCTGAGCAGAGGGCGCTGTGGTCACATAAATGCCGAGGTCCGTCTGGTGCCGTGCAGGCCGCCGAACAGTGAAAAACCTCAGCAGCAGCCGGCAGATAAGATTATTATTATAAATGACTCCCAGCACAAGTGCTTGCTGTCTAGACTTCAATCTTCATCCAGTTCTAAAAATCATTTGTTGCACTTATTGGCAAAACAATCAAACGAAAGTAGGCACCTAAGCGCCATAATCAAACTCGCATTTTGCATCGTTTGTGAACTTAAATCCGTAAGCGCCCTCTTTGTCTAACGCGAATTTTAGGCTGGAAAATTAACAGAAAGTTTCTTTTTGGCTAAAGTTGCCTTGGCCAGAAATGCTCTTTTTTTCTCCACAGGCGTGAAGATAAACCCCGAATGCCCTCTAAAAACGTCGTTGACCCAATTGTTATTTTTTCATGGCGCCACTTCCTCATTTTTTGTCCCGTCGTGTATTTGTACGGTGATTACCGATCGCGCACCGATTTATTAACCCATAGGTCACACACAATTAGCCCATCAGCCCAATTTCAACGACCACCAGCGTGCCCACCGAGCGCACTTATCCTAATAGCTGGCATCTCAATTACACGCCATCCCGCCAAGGTCGCCCACACGTAACATCCGCCGGCGATTGCCTGGGTCCGTGGGTCGCTCCGCGGAAGACGATCCTCTTCCGGCGCAGATTCGCACACCCTGTCCGGGTCACGGTCGCTCCATCCACCCCGGCACACCGGAGACGTATGATGACGCAGGGGGGACACTAATGACGCAGGGGGACAATAATGACGCCAGAAGTGCGTCACTTGTCGACTGGCCGTGACGATGATTCTCTCGTGCCTTCTCTCTTTGAGAACCTTCCTCGGATGGGGTCAGAGTTCATCCTACAGTTGGCCGGAAGTCGCACATTTGCCGACAAAATTCGCCACGCTCGCCACCCGGCTAGGTGGGAGAAGACACTCTGAGTGGGTCTCCACATCCGAGAAAAAGTTTGGGTGGGAGTCGCGGAGAAACTGCGCGACCGCGCGTGGTTCCGTTGGTTTTGTTGTGTGGTTTTGTGGTTTTCTGAGTGAGTAATCGGTGCAGTATGAGTTGGCCGTGGTCGGCTAGTGAAAACTTCCCGGCTGTGATCTGCTACTTATGTTTGGTAATGTCATCCCATACTCATAGTACCATGCATAGCTGGGAAGGGGTCCACAATATGGCTAAATGATGCACTTGATGCAACCCGAGCGTTACATGAAAATTGTGCAATGTACATACGAGTACATACGTAGGCACTGACTTATGACGTTAGAAAAGAAATTAATGAAAGCCAGCCCAAACAGAAACTGAGCTAAAACACATGATAAAACACAACACAATGTTTTACGATATGAAGGTATTGTCCAGAAGCTTCCAATCAGGATGAATGTACGCATATTAGTTGGCTGCACCACTGTTTTTCGCTCTAGTTTTCATGCCATTACATGATTCAAGCTGGGCTTATAGCTTAACAGCTTCAATTTGAAACCATATAGATTATTATAGCCATAAAATCATTTATTATTGAGGGCAAAGGGTACAACTTGATGTTCGAGCAAAGACGTTCGTTAGGCTGTGCCGCAGTACTTTCGTGCCATGCGGCACAGTCTACCAGTAATTAGTATGCTTCTAACACCAAAACGGATGCAGTCTCCACGCGAAAGACACATGATGCCTAGTTTGCCTACTGAGAGAAACAAACATTAAATGAATAATCGTGGATTGATCGGAATAATGTCTAGCATAATGCTGATATGGTTTTGATCGAAATTAGACACAGATCGATAACCCGCGAGTTGCTGGGGGGGGGGGCGTTAAACGCCCCCACTTTTTTCGCCGGGCCATAGCATAAAAACGGCGCGCCTGCGGCGCGCCAAATTTTGGGTACCTGTAGGGAATTGATTGAAGTTTATTGTGACAAAGTTTTAAAAAATCGGTCGGAAAATTTTTGAGATATCGAGGTTTTAGTGACGTCATGATTTCTGAGTTTTCGACCAAAAACGGCATATGTTCAAAAAATCATATAAAATCACAGAATAGACATACAGACATGCCGTAAACGCCATTAGACTGCCAATACCATGAACAATCAAATGGCTATCTTTGATTATTGATTATTGTTCCGAATTTTCCAAAATCTTGAACTGAATCTTGGCAATTTCTCGTGACTACTTCACGACCATGATGCATGGATTTCTTAAATTGAACTTTTTTAGCCAAATACGTACACATATGATACAATGAATGTCACCATCGTGTTCTACGCCCCAAATTACCCATAAAACATGTGTCACAGGCTGCGAATATCAGTTTTTATTTTCGGGGATATGTGCCTGCCCGGTTGACCTGACCTTGACCCTGACCTATGCTTGACTGACCCCTGCATGGAGCTGACACTCTTGTAGGCCTTATATGGTGGATTGTGCACCGTTTTGACAGAGTTTATGACGAGAGGCGCCCATTGCGAAGTCCTGAAGTCCATGCTACTGAAAGCCCGATTTCAGGTGTTTGACCTGACCTTGACCTGACTTGTGACCTCAAAATTCAACTTTTAAGTACTCATCTGAAGCGTCTCGTCGCGTTCTTTCGTTTGCCGCCTCGTGCGTTTCGCTGCGCCTATTGGTTCTCGAGTTATCGGCTGGGGGCGTTTAACGCCCCCCCCCCCCCCCCCCAGCAAACGGTGGGTGGCGAAATACCCCAGCAACTGCCGGGATGATAGCCGTTTTTACGACGGGATATATGGCGAATGTACCTTATTTGACCAAATCTGCACCAAATCTCTCTTGCAACAAATATCCTCAAATCATGATTTTATTTCAGTGTTTTAATCGAAAATAATAGCCGTTTTCACGACGGGCTATATGGCGAATGTACCTAATTTGACCAAATCTGCACCAAATCTCTCTTGCAACAAATATCCTCAAATCATGATTTCATTTCAGTGCGTTAATCGAAAATAAGGTATGATAGTTTGAAAAATGAGGTACACTCGTAAAAGCATCTGTGCAACCCAAACTGATAACTTTTTCGAAACAAAATAAACCTAATTTGACCAAATCGTCCAAATCTGCACCAAATCTGCACCTGATATGCGCCAAATGTGTACCAGATGGCCGTGGTGAAAACGGCCAATTTCAGGCGCTTGAAATGACTCGCCTACCGCCGAGGCCATAAGTCCAAAAACCAACAAAACTTGCACGTCAAGACGATCCTATGACCAAGGTTGTTAAAAGCCTCTGTATATTTCTACTGTACCGCGCCACAAACAATTCGGTGCACTGTGTGCACGCTTCTCAACAGAGGTGTGATGTCTTCTGTCCACTGGCGGATCCAGGGGGGGGGGGGGGCCACCGGGGCCATGGCCCCCCCAAAAGCCTGAAAGGGGGGCCAACATATCTTTTGGCCCCCCCCCAAAACGCTTGGAGAAAAATTAATGTGAGAAGGTTGCGTAGTAGATACCTACTAGAATCAGCAGCGTGATTCAATAGCGTAGAGAAAGTCAGGGGCGCGGGAACTACTTTCAGACTGGGGGAGCACACCATAATAGAGATCAACCTAGGGTCCCCCCAAATCTAGTTTTCTCACCGGTTTTAGGCCACTTATTTTTCATCCCTTGGCTTTTTCAACAAAAAAAGAAACAGTTGCAAAAAAGGACGGTATTCCGTTTGAAAGTTGTGGGGGCACCGCCCCCACTGGCGGATTCAAGGGGGCCACCGGGGCCATGGGCCCAAAAAGCCTGAAAGAGGGGGCCAACATATCTTTTGGCCCCCAAAACGCTCGAAGAAAAATTAATGTGAGAAGGTTGTGTAGTAGATACTTACTAGAATCAGCAGCGTGATTCAATAGCGTAGAGAAACCCAGGGGCGCGGGAACTACTTTTAGACGGGGGGGGGGGGAGGTCACACCATGATAGAGATCAACCTAGGATCCCCCAAATATAGTTTTCTCGCCGGTTTTAGGCCACTTATTTTTCATCCCTTGGCTTAAAAAAAAAAACATTTGCAAAAAGGAGCGGTATTCTGTCTGAAAGTTGTGGGGGCACCGCCCGCACGGCCCCAGAGTTGGGGGGGGGGGGGGCAAGCTGCCACCACTGCCCCCTCCCCCCGGTTCCCGCGCCTATGGAGAAACTACCGGGTTTACTAGCTTCCTTCATAAAGTGTTGTCATGTCTTATCGTCACCCGAGAAGGTCTTATTGCATAAATATCGATTGAGCTGTCAAGTTAACAAACTTGCTGTGGCAGCCTGACCTGACATGACCCGGCAACTTTTCATTCACGGAATATGCGCAATAAATTTTTTAGGAAAACTCACTGAGTTTTCGTTGAAAAAAAAAACTTGTTTTGTTTCGTAATTGTACAAGAAGCATATGAGGGACCTTTTTGTCCCTTCCTGCGAAACGGTAAAAGACTTATTTCGGTCACAGCTCAGGCCAATCTCTAAGGGTCAGTCGGGTCACTTATTTCTTAACCCGCGCCCTGCTGGGGGGGGGGTGTTTGAACACCCCCCCCCCCCCTTGTGGTTTTTCGCGAATATCTCAAAAACGGCGGCGCGGAGCGCCGCCGTTTTTGGTACACCTTATCATACATCAATTCTACACATGTTGTGAAAATTTCAGACCAAGGTCATTCAAGGTCAGGTCACCAGGTCACTTGAAGTGACCTCACCTCATAAAAACTTTCAATGTCTGTCATAGCTACACCGAGTGACCGATCGCTTTGAAACTTTCAGCGATTGCTAAGAGCAATAGCATGTACAAAATGTATATCTCAGAATTTTGATATCGATGACCTAAGGTCAGGTCAATTTTGCGACCTCCCCATTATAAGTCAATGGGAGAAAATTGAAATGCGCCTCTTTTGGATGAAAGACATTATAAACACTCCCAAACACCGAATTACAAGTGGTTTAGACACACTGAACTTGAAAATGGTGTCCGTGACCCTTGTTTATGCCCTGAGGTCATCTTAGGTCACGAATGGTATCTAACAGTTTTTCGCAAATAACTTTTGATAGAGGCATGCTAGAGCGCTGAAAACGCCTTAGATGTGTTCAGCTCGACGATACGGATCGACTGATATGCAACATGACCCTTTCCGGTCAGGTCATGACCTTGACTTGAGGTCAAATTTTCAAGTTGACCTTTCAAGGTCAAGTCATAGTTCATTCGATGCGTCTTGACGAGAGGAACACGATGCCGGTAAAAGTAAGCTCGTACAAGGCTTGGGTCAAAAGTTATTGCAGAAAAACTGTTTTCGAAAAAATCGGCTATTTTTGCAGTTTTTGCCCCCTGCAGGCAAAACCGTTGACGTTAGGTCAAATCTGAGAGAATTACTCAGAAAGGGTGTTAATAGGGCTATCGAATGCGCTTTTCCGCGGCGCTGTAGCTCTATTGGTTCCCGAGTTATGCGTTGGCTTCTTGGAAATTTTCGACATTCGACCTGGGAATCGGCGAAATTTTGCCTTCAATGACCTCTGGTGACCTGACCTTTGACCTGACCAAAAAATTGACCGAAGTGATTTCGTCATTATTTTTGACGCTCTTTCGAACGCCGCCTTCCGCGTATCGCTACGTGGCCCAGGAGCCGAGTTACAAGGGGGTGTTCAAACACCCCCCCCCCCAGCAGGGCGTGGAAATCCAGGACCCCCAGCAGGGCGCGGGTTAAAAGGGTCCTTACGGCATCCAAGGACCAATTCCGGCTTTTGAGTGCGCCACATCAGCATTTGATGCTACGACAGATGTCGAAATCTGAATATATGTTACAGGCCGTATGAAAATTCGGTCCGTTTGCAAACGGCCTGGCCCAGTCAGGCCATATGAAATTACCTGAAAACACCGGCCGTTTGCAAACTATGACCTGAAATATCAGACCGTTTGAAAACAACCTAGTTAGTTTCGGCCTAGTGGATCCAGGGGGGCCACGGGGTCATGCCCCCAAGCCTGAAAGGGGAACAACATATATTTTTTGTCCCCAAAAACACTTAAGAAAAATGAATGTGAGAAGGGCGTAGTAGGTAGAGAGAAAATACCGTATCATTAAAAATCTGTGAGCTTGATAAAAGTGTTGGTCTTGTCTTCACCCAAGAAGTTCTTATTGCACACTTTAACCATGGATGAAAGAACCTTCATCCCCTGGTTCTCCTTCATCCATGCTTTAACTCTCGATCGACGTTATCGTGTAACTTGTAAGGTATCATGAAGCCGATCGCGACGAAACTTTAGTACCCTCATGGTGACAAAGTCTGAAAATTTCATGACCCTGACCCAAGTGAACTTTGACTTGTGGCCTATTTCTCGAGACTGTTTGGCCATGTTGGAGGCCATGTTTGGCCGGAATAGCGATTCGGCGTATGTCGGCTCACATTATCCGCGCTTTTATAGTCTTTTTGTGGTTTAAAACGCTCAAACATGTGATATGATGTTGCTCCCACGCATTAGGGCGGATGCCAATGTCACCTTACGGTCAAGTCAGGTCATTGACCTTTGATGACCTCGGTGCACTTTTCCGAGTTTAACATGCTTCTAGGATAGTTTCGTTTAGCTGATTTTGAATTTAGCATTTTGCAGCCATTTGAACATTTACGAAGTAGTTTTGATGCCTTCGTATCATGTTACGTAGCTGCCAGTGGTAGTGGACACCTGCTATACGGACGCCCATAAGTACTCCTACTGGTTGATCTGACCTGACCTGCCCCGACATGGTCTAAACGCATGAAGACATTATCTATGATCCAAACTAACATGAAATTTGTGATCAGCACAAAAAAAAACGTATTACAGCCTCACTTTAGGAGGTTCTGACAGGTCCTGATTTTCCCGTCTTTTGGGTCTGTGACCTGACCTGGGCGGTGTTTCACGGCACGCTGCCAGCCGCTGCCAGCGCTGATGGCACTTTTGGTTTCAATGGAGACATCAACAAGCCTATACCCACAACACTACCGAAGGCTGACCTTAGCTCGCGGAATGCGCTGTCAGCGGCTGTCAGCACGACCGTGAAACACCGCCCTGGAAGGTCAACCAATGACCAAGGACCTTAAAATCGGGTATCATCGGCTTCGTCTCGTCACTAACGGGCAACACGCCTGTTTTTTTTTTCCGCGAGCTCTAGCTTAATCAGGGGCCGAACGGCAGGGGGTCCAACCGACACCTCCCAGCCCGCGAAGGCTGCGCCACGCACCGACCCGGAGCGGGCTAATTGGTCGACAAAAGCAATTTGAAGTGTTTTCAAAGTAATATTTAGGCTCGGGTTGGGTGGGCTACCATTTCTATTTTTTTTTATTTTTAGTTTAAAAAAATATCGTTTCAGGGCTGTGACGAAAAAATAAGTGGCCTAAATCCGATGAGAAAACAGGATTTGGGGGTACCCTAGGTTTGGTTACTTGCAGGAGTTGGCCCCCCCCCCAAAAAAAAAACGCAAGTCTGGATCCGCCAGTGCTTCTGTCCAACATTCCTTCGCAAAAAAAAAGAGAGAAAACTCTCGCTTTTTCATACCAAAACCCGCTCGATTCCAGTCCCTGGTCGATTTGAGGGAAGGTCTGTTTCGCTAGCCAGTGAGTCATGATGAGAATGTGGAACTGGGAACATGCTTCTTCATAGTTTAGTGCCGTAGACCGTAGTGCATATCTCTGGTCGCAACTGATCGCAGCTTGGTGGACACTGTTCTCGTGATCGTGAATGAGTGCCTGATGTGAATTGTGTGGTGCCTTACGACGATTTGTCTGTGCGACGGATTTCCATGATCTATAGAGCACGGAAACATACAAGTCGAAATATACCTACTTATTTATGAGTCGCTTGCAATAAGTTGGAAGACATTCACGAAAGAGCTATTATAGCAATATCATAAATTGCTAGGCTCTGTCATAGTCGAGACAGGTACGAGGCGCACAAAACCGGCCACTCAACCAGATGAGAAAGTTATAATCCGAACTATCCGAAATATGTATAAGTAGGTATGAAACTGCTTGGAGAGAGAAAAAGGTATTGATTTATGCATAAAATCGGTAGCATTTTTGTTTTTGTTTTGCTTGTTTTCTTCGTAGGAGATTACTCGCATATCAGCCATCTCACTCATATCAGACTCTATAGGATAAGATGTAGACATTTGAATGTGCGGACCACCAACGGTGCACTGCGGGGCAGAGACTGTCCCGGTGGGTGGGAGGGGCATGTCCCGATGGGAGTGGGACAGCCCACCCTGCCGCTCAAACGGCCATCCCGGAGAGGAAGTGGCCCTGGTGTGGGTATTCTCTCACCACCGGAAGGGGAGGCGTGAGGCGGAATGCGGATGGGTTTGTCCTGAGGATAGCAAGGACTGATTTTTCTAGTGCGCTCTTCGACAGCTCTCACGGACACGCTGCTGATTGATTCGACCTTCAGCTGCTGTGGCACTGAGCTCCTGCATACTAGCGACATCTGTATGGCGCAGCGAGCGCCACCTGGACGCTGCAGCGTAAGGCTGCTCGCTACCATCCCAGTGCAGCAATGATTAACAGTAGCCTGTAGCAGTGTCATGTAGCCAGAGGTTTTGAGACCTACAAAGACCTTCAACCAGACCTACAAACGTTTGTTTTTGAGTCATTCGTGGACACCTATCCGTGCTTCTATCCTCAGGATACTGAAATCCTTCTCCTCCACGCCACAACCCCCTTCCGGGCTGGACAGGCATCTTTATCTCATGCGGGCTGCTCCCTTGGAGCGGCACCGCTGCTCCCGAGGGAGCTGCACCCCGTAGCCGGGTGCAGAGAGTACTTGGGGGGCTGGTCGGCCTGTCCTATGGACGGGCTCAGCCCCGGCGACTCTCTAGGATGCCTGCCCAGACCAATGTCTCCCCCTAATTCCTATCATCCTTCCGGCTCTGCAATGGTCTTGTCGACCGAAAGGGCCTAACCCAACAAAACAAAAATCATTCGTGGAAGAAGTGACTCAAAATATCAAGAACACACTGTGTTAATTTTAATAAAATCTAATTCATTCTGGAATTAAATGTCACTTTAACTTCTATGACACGACAAATTGCTACTCAAATTATCGCATTTCCATTAGCTCGGCAGCCGATGCCAATGGACTGTATGTTTCTCGTGGCGCGAGGGGGTTGGTGTAGGGGGAGGGGAGGGGAGCCAGCAGTGACGGGGCGGCGAGTCTCATAGGTGACGTCATCAGCACGGCCAATGTAAACAAGCCGGCGACTGGAGCGGCGGACCGGCGCGGCGCCGCAGCCGACGCCTCAGGCGCCGTGCCAACGCCTTTTGAGAGGACTGGAAGATCGACGACTGAAGGACGGTAACCCCTGCTAAATGTGGTTCATAAAGGCATATTTGGACGTGATGACGATTGACGATTTGATTCGATGCCTATATTTTGTTTTAACCCGCGCCCGGCTGGGGGTCCTGGATTTCCACGCCCTGCTGGGGGGGGGGGTGTTTGAACATGGACTGTATGTTTACAGTCCATGTCCATTGTCCATACAGTCCATGGGCCCTTCTAACTCGGCTCCTGGGCCACGTAGCGATACGCGGAAGGCGGCGTTCGAAAGAGCGTCAAAAACAATGAGGAAATCACTTCGGTCAATTTTTTGGTCAGGTCAAAGGTCAGGTCACCAGAGGTCATTGAAGGCAAAATTTCGCCGATTTCCAGGTCGAATGTCGACAATTTCCAAGGAGCCAACGCATAACTCGGGAACCAATAGAGCTACAGCGCCACGGAAAAGCGCATTCGATAGCCCTATTAACGCCCTTTCTGGGGAATTCTCTCAGATTTGACCTAACGTCAACGGTTTTGCCTGCAGGGGGCAAAAACTGCAAAAATAGCCGATTTTTTCGGAAACAGTTTTTCTGCAATAACTTTTGACCCAAGCCTTGTACGAGCTTACTTTAACCGGCATCGTGTTCCTCTCGTCAAGACGCATCGAATGAACTATAACTTGACCTTGAAAGATCAACTTGAAAATTTGACCTCAGGTCAAGGTGATGACCCAACCTGACCGGAAAGGGTCATGTTGCATATCAGTCGATCCGTATCGTCGAGCTGAACACATATAAGGCGTTTTCATCGCTCTAGCATGCCTCTATCAAAAGTTATTTGCGAAAAACTGTCAGATACCATTCGTGACCTAAGATGACCTCAGGGCATAAACAGGGGTCACGGACACCATTTTCATGTTCAGTGTGTCTAAACCACTTGTAATTCAGTGTTTGGGAGTGTATATAATGCTTTTCGTCCAAAAGAGGCGCATTTCAATTTTCTCCCATTGACTTATAATGGGGAGGTCGCAAAATTGACCTGACCTTAGGTCATGGATATCAAAATTCTGAGATATACAATTTGTACATGCTATTGCTCTTAGCAATCGCTGAAAGTTTCAAAGCGATCGGTCACTCGGTGTAGCTATGACAGACATTGAAACATTTTATGAGGTGAGGTCACTTCAAGTGACCTGGTGACCTGACCTTGAATGACCTTGGTCTGAAATTTTCACAACATGTGTAGAATTGATGTATGATAAGGTGTACCAAAAACGGCGGCGCTTCGCAAAAAACCACAAGGGGGGGGGTGTTCAAACACCCCCCAGCAGGGCGCGGGTTAATTTGAGTAATTTCTACCGAGAGTGACATGATTAATGACTTATTTTTTTTTCTAAGCCGCCGCCTTAGATCAGACGACCAGGAGTGCCCACCCACTGACCCACGCGACAACAGAACCTTACGTTAATACCTCCCAAGACAAAAATATGATGCAAGTCGCGACACTCCCTGCTAAGAAAAAGGAAAGCAAACAAAAACAAGGCTTAATACAATACTTGGCAAGTTAGTAAATTGTCATAAGAAGAGGCAAAGAAGTCAAGACTAAATGTAGCTTGACTGGCCGCTACACCATTCCCAAAGAAAATAGTGAGAAGGAGACAGTGATCCAGGGGTTAGTGGTAATAAGCGCATGCAAAGCTTGCATTATTGAAGAGGGACAGAGCCTAGTCATAACCGAAGCAGTCAGCTCCTCACCGAAAAGGGATACCGAGCTAAGCGAGCTAATTGATGAAAGTAACGATTTATGCATGTCGTAATACGCTTGCTTCGGCCCAGTGGCTGGTGTGTGGTGATCGCGTCACTTAATAACCATGATAAAGGTAAATGTCATTTGAGATACGTGCAATCCTTGCATGCAATCACAAGTCTCGTGCCAAACGTCGGGCGTTGTTGGCATTTCCTGTCTGGAGATCCAAACCCTCCCCTCCCTCCCTAAACCCACTACCCTTCGCCTCCCTTGAATGCTCGCAGGATTGGACGGGCCATTAGAAAAGATAAGTTAGGAATCCTGGTTGAAACTGTAAAATCGCTATTGAACACGATTGACGCTTTGTGGGCTGTCATTTGACGTTAGTTGCAAATCAACGCATGAGTTGAGTCATTAAACGAGTTTGTCACCATATTTCCAGGCAATTAATCCTGGCGGAGATTGTGCCTAAAAACCGGCTTGTTGATCAATTGAAATTCTACTCGGGTTGGCAGCTTAGTGCATTTATTGACTTTCACTGGGAAGTGGGATCGGATGGAAGTGTCAACAAAATGAACTAATCTGCAGTGAAAGCTGTAAGACTGGATTTTCAATCCGGCCCTGGTCCGGCCACTTACCGTTTCGGCTGTATTATTTTTATTGTGTTTTTCGTTTTTTCGTGGTTCGTTTTCGTAGTTGTCGTCTGTCTTGCGATCAAAGTCGCCGTCTCTGCGACCGCTCTCAACAACCGCCTGTAAACAAAACAATGAGAATTTAAGTACACCCAAGTAACAAAATCAAGGAACGGCAGGATACGCAATGCGCATTGCGCATAGTGCCTACTTCTACAGTAACAGTGTAGAGAAAATTTCATTTCAAACAACAGCACAGAAAAGGGCAAAACTGTGCAATTACTAATCAAAATGTGTAAAGAAGGGATTCGTCTTACTTTGTTCCAGAAGGCTGACCGATTACTGATGAATTTACATTCCTCTAGGCCGTTGTTAAAACTTGACAGAAATGGGGACTTCTGCTTTATAGTAGCGAGGACACAGCAAAATAAGTACTTTAACCCGCGCGGGGCTGGGGGGGGGGGTAAATTTTACCCCCCCTCGCGAATTTTTGCAATATCTCAAAAACGGCGGCGCGCAGCGCCGCCAAACTTTCAGTACCCTTTCTTACATCAATTTGACACGTTCCCTGAAAATTTGAGCGAAATTCGTCGGAAAATTTTTGAGAAATTGACGTTTTAGTGACGTCATGTTCGCCATTTTCGCCTCAAAAACGGCAAAAGTTCAAACGCCGGTAACATCTTCATTTTTAAAGGAATCAAGACGTAACAAAAAAGGATATACGTAATTTTACTTTGTCTATCAAATGGCTATCTCGGTTTTTTGAAAATTTTGGATTTTGGCCCAAATTTTTTCAAAAAACTGACTTTTTTGGGAAAATCGCTATAAAATCCAAAATTTTGAGTGTACCGAAAAAACCGGAATATATGTCAGAGAAGTGGTCTATGTGCACCTACATACCAAGTTTTAGAAGAATCGGTTCAAAAATGTGGGAGTTATTCAAAATTGTATGACGTCACGACACACAAAAATTTTGAGAAATGACTTTTTTGGAAGTTCTAGACCTCGTACGGAGACAAAAGTAGCACCATTCGATTCACCGTGAAAAACTGCATCAGATAGACACCTTTTTAGGCCTTAACAACCAACTTCAAAATTTGACCTCACTTGACCTGACCTTGACCTGACCTCGACCTGAAATTCATCCAAAGGTGGTCCATATCACTTATTGAGTGTGCCTATTGAATTCTATGAGTAAAATGACCCATAAAACATGTGTCGCACATGCCCTTTTCTATATTTTGTTTTTGGTGACCTGACCTGACCTGACCTGACCTTGACCTTGACCTCTGAATGATATTGTATGCAACGAATATTGTCTTGGTAGCCTAAGAACACGTTTTGGGCGATCAGTCTCAGTCCATGACTCCATTCTTCGGCAACTACGGTGCAAGGCCGATACTGTAGGAACTTGCAATTTGTACCCTTGACCTGACCTTGACCTTGACCTCAAACTTAAAATTAAGTACATGTTTTTAGTTGTTCGTGATGAGATCTTTCGATTGGCGTTTGAATTTTCCAAATCGGACCATTAGTTCGGGAGATAACAGGGGGGGGGGGGTAAAATTTACCCCCCCCCCCCCAGCCCCGCGCGTTCGGCTGGAGACCCCAGCCCCGCGCGGGTTAAGGTATGAAATGTCGATGCACATTTTGAACTATTTATCATCTACGTAATTTCCAATCCATCACTCACTACGTCAAATTATGCCAACGTGACGAAAAGTTGTTTTCTTGCGTAGATGAATAATGACAATTCTGAAGTGCAGAATCAGCAAAGCACATGATTAATGACATTTTCAAGGTATGTACCAACGAATCCTTAAAAAAGCTAAACAGTCAACTCCTGCTTTGAATATAGTTATTCATAAAGTAGGAACATTTTTTGCTATTGCGCGACTGAAATAATATTTATGGACGCAGTATTTTTTACACCGTTATGACAACCATGGATAATCAGAACGAACTTAATGTCCCAGTCTGACCTCAATCCTATTAAGTTTCTAGGGCTCCGCGAGTTTCGCGTGAGCCTGCACAAATGAGTCACGTTTCTGCACTCTTCCTATTTGACCCCGTGACCCTGTGCTGACCCCGCTGAGCCAGGGAGGTAACCCCGCAATCTCCCACTTTACGCTGCCTGGATCAGAGCCTCCCACGGGATCGGCCCCGCCTCCCCGGCTGTGGTCACGCGAAGGGGAGGGAAGCCGAGGGTGGCGACATAGGGGTACGTATGTACACGTAGTATCAGCGGCTTTGGCATCGGCCAGTCACATCCTGGTGTCGTCAGGAAGCTCAGCCAGGTGAAGAAATCAACGGGATGCCCAATACTCGACGCGACACGCCAAGAGAGAAAGCCACTGCATCGAGTATGACAGTCTTTGTGGTTACTGCAAGACATATTAAGAGGCATGCGAACGAGATCCAATATTTTTTTCTGTAAGCAGCTTCAAAGTTTTTGTAACAACCAAAACCGATGAAACATGTTCGTAATGTCACGCAAATGCTCATTGTCATTCAAGCTTCCATTATCGTAACTGTTTTATAGGCCATGAAGCTAGAGATAACGACTTCAATAACAACAGTTAACTGTGCCTGAAATGTGACAAAGAGACTAATGACGCGGTGTTCGAATATCTCAACGCACAAAAAGGGGGCAAGGATGCATTAGCTGTTGGCCTTGAACTACTGGACACCCATCATGATATAAAAAGGTCAGCGTGACGTGAGAACATGTCGACATTATGAAGACGCACATCACACACCCGCAAGCCCCGAGCTTCTAAACTCTTATGACTAGATAAGTGAAACTTTTTTAAATATAAAGGTACTGTATTATAGAAAGCCTTCGCAAACGCGTTTCGATTATATCATCTTCAGTGCTAGCTTCCCATAATACAAAAAGAAAATGGTACAAAAGTTCACAACATATCGCAAATACACACGCTGCAATTTTTTCTCACAATATCACGGGTAGAATGTTTTTATATACTTCTGGAATGCAAGACCGCAAATCGCCCCTCCTAAGGTGTAAAAACCCCCCTTATGGTTCGTACATGGCACACTTTGAATTAATGCCGACTCAAGAATTTTTCTGTGCGATCTCTTCAGACCTGATTTCACCGCACTGGCTTTATCCCACTTAGGTAGGTGACCCTCTGTTTCGGCATGTAACGTAATTGAGTTAGACAAATTATGATTTATCAAATCACGCTTGTGTTCAGTTACTCTGGTTTTAAGCCCTCTGTAAGTTTCACCGATATATACTTTTGGGCAGCCCCCACAAGGAATTTGGTAGACTACGCTGTTCGCCCTTCGCTGTCCTTCAGTTCCTCCCTTAATCATGTCACCTATTTTTGTTCCAGATTTTTCTATCAGCCTAACACCTGCTTGATTTAACCCTTTTGCTAAGGATTGCACTTGTTCAGAGTGTGGCACAACAATGACTCGTTTGCTTTTCTGTTGTCTTTCTTCATTTTGGTTCCTTGTATTTGCTTGTTCTTTCTTCTTTCTTATGCGTTTGGCACTGTTCTTGCATCTAATGAGAAAAGCTCTTGGGTATTTGAGCCGTTCAAATACCTCGAAAATGTGTTTGATCTCATCTGCGATGTACTCTTCGCTGCAAATACGGTATGCGCGCAGGAAAAAGCCAATGACGACCCCTGACTTTGTTCTCATGCTATGTGCAGAATAAAAATGAATATAATCCTCCTTACTTGTTGGCTTTCTATAGACCGCAAACTTTACACTAACATCTTCCCTGATAATCTTAACGTCTAAGAAGTTAAGTGTTTGGTCTCTTTCTTCTTCTAGTGTAAATTGAATGCTCCCATGTACTTGATTCAGCTCTTGTAGCTTCACGTTTAGATCCATTTCCTCTGGCGCAATGACCAAAATGTCATCCACATAACGATACCATTTTGTATCATTTCCCATCACCTTGCTGAATTCCTCCTCCTCTAACATTTCCATAAATAGGCACGCAGCAACTGCGCTGAGAGGTGAGCCCATGGCAAGCCCCTCGTTTTGTGCATATTCTTCTTTGTTGAAGATGAACGGATGAAAGTTGAGGCAGAGCTTTACTAAAGACAGATAATCCTCTTTTGGTAATGGTAATGAATCTTCAGTTAGGCCGTTCAGCGCTTTTTCAATCGCCTTTATAGCGCCGTCGATAGGGACGTTTGTAAATAGCGCCTTGACGTCAAAGCTCGCTAGTTTTTTCCCGTTAAATTGCGTTTGTTTTAACCGCTCAATGAGGTCCCCTGAATTCCTTAAGTGAGCGTCACTTAAGCTTCCCAGAGTCATTGTCAACGGTTTGGCTAGTATCTTAGCTAACCTATGGGGCGCACTTGCAATGCCTGACGTAATAGGGCGCATCGGTATGCCAGAGGTCGACAAAATTCATGGAGTTCCTCCGACTACCTGCCAATTTTCTCCAGGCTTTTCTTCGCGATTGTGAGAAATGATGAATTTGGATACCTATCCACGCAACCCAAAACACTGGTATACGGCAGTCATAAGCTCTTGTTACACTGCCAAATTTTGGTACACGAATGTGCACGACTATGCAGGTCATCCTATGTCGCGGACCGATTCGGGATCTTTCTTCCCCGGTCTTGGCATTTCGCAGACCATTCGGTGTCCACCGCGCGACTTTTACGGCTCGTCACGACCGCCACAAATTTTTCATGAAAAATGAAAATTTCGTGGCCGTTCTCCGAACTTGTGATAAACGAATATAATCACCAAACAGTCGCCGAGTCGGCGGCTACATATCGCTGCGTGCGCCGACTTGTTGCCAAGGTATCGCCGACTGTTCGCCACAGATAAGTGCCAATGATGTAAAATACAATACAATACAATACGCGCACGCAGTCCTCTGCCGACTGAAACCCGGGTGTCTTTTGCTCCTGCGAGTCCCCCCCCCCAACCCCTACCCTCCCCGCAGCCAGCGCCGGCCTCCTGCCCTCCTGCCCCGCGTCTCATCTCCCCTTTTTCCTAGTCCCCCTACCCACTCCCTCCCTCCCTCACCGCGCGTCGCTGTCGGGCCCTTAGCAGGGGTCGGCAACCTACGGCCCGCGGGCCGGATCCGGCCCGCGGCTGGCATCAGTAACTAACATTGTGTTCCGGTCCGTTGCTCCTGCGCGTGATTGTAACAAATTGTGACCATGCTCCGGCCCGCCGGTTGCTTCCAAATCACATATAAGGCCCCCATCCAAAAAGAGGTTGCCGACCCCTGCCTTAGCGTCTTTGCCGCTAAGGTGGCTATTTCCCGTTATTGAGACTTTTCCTTGTATTTGAAGAAATTCCTTCAGATTCGCAATAAACATCGCAAGAATTAGCGACTATTATTGATAAATCTCAACTATTTTTCTCTTGTCTCAAGCGTTTGGCAGCTGAAGAAAACAAAGCGGTCGACAAAAACACCACTTTCTCCGACTGCCAATAAGAGCGATATTTGGTTATGAATTGGTAGGGAAACCGACCTTATAGGCACAGAGCTGCTTCTGACCGGATCAGACCAGGTCTGACTAGGGAGAAAGTGGAGAAATTGTAGAAAACTGTCATCACTAAATTGTTACTCGTGCTGTTGTTAGTCGATGACATAGGTGTATGGATGTAACAATGCTGGCTTTGCTAATCTTAGAATTTCTTCCATGATATTTTCTTCTTTATATGATTTTCGCTCGCTTATTTTTCTCTGACTAGGGTCAGATGGTCAGAGATTTTATCGACCTCTGCGGTATGCCCTGTTTGTGAATCTTTGGGAGCCCTCTCATTTTAGGTGGCAAAGGATCTTGTTCCAATGTGTAAAGTAGTTGTTTTCCTTGTTCAGACTTTTTAAGAATTTTTCGAGCCTCTTTATTGAATTTTTCTCCTTCAGCTTTTGCATAACCTGTCTTTTTCTTTTCATATACCTTATCCTTCAAAAGTTCATTCATTTTCTCTAAGTAATCATTCTTGTCCATGACGATGATACCCCCACCTTTGTCTGCTGAAGTAATGATAATAGAATCGTCCTTGGCTAGTGAATCTAGTGCCTCATGATATCTTCTTGGTAGGCTGCTGTTCTCTTTGTCAGCCAAAATCTTGCAACATGTCACTACTCCCTGAACAAAGCCCTTGTCAACATTAGTATCGTTATTTTTGTAATTTTTAGCAACGTGTTCAACTAATGATACTTGGTCTTTGCCCGAGTCGAACTTTAAACCATATGAACTTTAAACCAAGAAACAACTACTTTACACATTGGAACAAGATCCTTTGCCACCTAAAATGAGAGGGCTCCCAAAGATTCACAAACAGGGCATACCGATGCGCCCTATTACGTCAGGCATTGCAAGTGCGCCCCATAGGTTAGCTAAGATACTAGCCAAACCGTTGACAATGACTCTGGGAAGCTTAAGTGACGCTCACTTAAGGAATTCAGGGGACCTCATTGAGCGGTTAAAACAAACGCAATTTAACGGGAAAAAACTAGCGAGCTTTGACGTCAAGGCGCTATTTACAAACGTCCCTATCGACGGCGCTATAAAGGCGATTGAAAAAGCGCAACGGCCTAACTGAAGATTCATTACCATTACCAAAAGAGGATTATCTGTCTTTAGTAAAGCTCTGCCTCAACTTTCATCCGTTCATCTTCAACAAAGAAGAATATGCACAAAACGAGGGGCTTGCCATGGGCTCACCTCTCAGCGCATGGTTGCTGCGTGCCTATTTATGGAAATGTTAGAGGAGGAGGAATTCAGCAAGGTGATGGGAAATGATACAAAATGGTATCGTTATGTGGATGACATTTTGGTCATTGCGCCAGAGGAAATGGATCTAAACGTGAAGGTACAAGAGCTGAATCAAGTACATGGGAGCATTCAATTTACACTAGAAGAAGAAAGAGACCAAACACTTAACTTCTTAGACGTTAAGATTATCAGGGAAGATGTTAGTGTAAAGTTTGCGGTCTATAGAAAGCCAACAAGTAAGGAGGATTATATTCATTTTTATTCTGCACATAGCATGAGAACAAAGTCAGGGGTCGTCATTGGCTTTTTCCTGCGCGCATACCGTATTTGCAGCGAAGAGTACATCGCAGATGAGATCAAACACATTTTCGAGGTATTTGAACGGCTCAAATACCCAAGAGCTTTTCTCATTAGATGCAAGAACAGTGCCAAACGCATAAGAAAGAAGAAAGAACAAGCAAATACAAGGAACCAAAATGAAGAAAGACAACAGAAAAGCAAACGAGTCATTGTTGTGCCACACTCTGAACAAGTGCAATCCTTAGCAAAAGGGTTAAATCAAGCAGGTGTTAGGCTGATAGAAAAATCTGGAACAAAAATAGGTGACATGATTAAGGGAGGAACTGAAGGACAGCGAAGGGCGAACAGCGTAGTCTACCAAATTCCTTG
Organism: Amphibalanus amphitrite; assembly: GCF_019059575.1. Lineage (NCBI taxonomy): Eukaryota > Metazoa > Arthropoda > Thecostraca > Balanomorpha > Balanidae > Amphibalanus > Amphibalanus amphitrite. The sequence continues at coordinate 2,100,681 of NW_024881500.1, read as the reverse complement.
TGGGGGCTGCCCAAAAGTATATATCGGTGAAACTTACAGAGGGCTTAAAACCAGAGTAACTGAACACAAGCGTGATTTGATAAATCATAATTTGTCTAACTCAATTACGTTACATGCCGAAACAGAGGGTCACCTACCTAAGTGGGATAAAGCCAGTGCGGTGAAATCAGGTCTGAAGAGATCGCACAGAAAAATTCTTGAGTCGGCATTAATTCAAAGTGTGCCATGTACGAACCATAAGGGGGGCTTTTACACCTTAGGAGGGGCGATTTGCGGTCTTGCATTCCAGAAGTATATAAAAACATTCTACCCGTGATATTGTGAGAAAAAATTGCAGCGTGTGTATTTGCGATATGTTGTGAACTTTTGTACCATTTTCTTTTTGTATTATGGGAAGCTAGCACTGAAGATGATATAATCGAAACGCGTTTGCGAAGGCTTTCTATAATACAGTACCTTTATATTTAAAAAAGTTTCACTTATCTAGTCATAATTGTCACAATGAACGTTCAAGTTCAACTTCTAAACTCTGTTAAAAAGAAATCACCACAGACAGGGAGTAGCAGAGCAAGAATTAAACCATTCCCATGCTATGTAACTATTTGCGTTTTGTATTCTTTGGCCATCATCGATGGACAGTCAAGTTAAGATAAATTATTTATTGTAACAATCGAACGTGAGAAGGTTGCGTAAAAAAATGACAACCTTAACATTATCTTTAAATTAATTAATAAAAGTCTTAAATTCTCAAATGAATATGGAGCAGTGCAAATGGTGAGTAGCAACATACATTGCATCAACAATCAGCGCCGGCTGCAGCTTTTTTTCTGATAGCGCACATAATACACGATACCTAACTATATACATGTCTGATTTCTTTGGAGAGCGAACCAGATCAGCAACGCTGCGAGCCTGTCTGATCACCCCTACACGACTGACCGATTAGATCAAAGTCAGTTACGAGGAACACATTATGGTCCACCGAGGGTTCCCCTGCTCAGCAAGGTGCAAGGATGGTTCAGGGCCGACGGGATCGGGTGCCCGTGCTCCAACGAGATGACTTCAGATAACCCGTGCAGGGCTGGTGCAAATTAGCGGACGAATGTTCATGACTCATAGAGTCGTTGGTGCATTGTACGTTGAGCATTGAATGTACAATATTGGGATAGGTAAACATAAGTCGTGGTCTTTCTTACTACGTCATAGGTATGAAAGTACATACGTAACGTCCATTGATACAAAATCGCCCAGCATTTTGGTAGATACATGGAATGGTCAATAATCCGTCTGCTTTCTCACTTAATGCTGCAGCCAGAAATGTCCTTCTCCCTCCCTCCCCCTCCCCTCCCTCCCCTCCCCTCCCCTCCCCTCCCCTTCCCTTCCCTCCCCTCCCCTCCCCATCCACTCCCTCTCCCTCTCCCTCCCTACTCGGCCCTCTCCCTCTCCCTCTCCCTCTCCCTCTCCCTCTCCCTTTCCCTCTCCCTCTCCCCTCACATCCCCTCCCCTCCCCTCCCCTCACATCCCCTCCCCTCCCCTCCTCTCCTCTCCTCTCCTATCCTCTCCTCTCCTCTCCTCTCCTCTCCTCTCCTCTCCTCTCCTCTCCTCTCCTCTCCTCTCCTCTCCTCTCCTCTCCTCTCCCCTCCCCTCTCCCCCTCCCCTACCTTCCCTCTCCCACTCGGCCCTCTCGGCCCCCTCCCTCTCCCTCTCCCTATCACTCTCCCCTCCCTCCCTCTCCCTCTCCCCCTTCCCTCCCCCTCCCTCTCCCTCTCCCTCTCCCTCTCCCTCTCCCTCCCCCTCTCCCTCCCCCTCCCCCTCTCCCTCCCCCTCTCCCTCCCCCTCCCTCTCCCTCTCCCCCTCCCCCTCCCTCTCCCTCTCCCTCTCCCTCTCCCTCTCCCTCTCCCTCTCCCTCTCCCTCTCCCTCTTCCTCTCCCTCTCCGACCTGCAGCTGCCGCTCCAGCCGTTGTTTATCGCTCCGGAGCTGCACCAGCTCGGAGGTCGGCTGGGCGAGCTCTCCACTGCGATGGCAGGTCAGCCGCTGCAGGTCCGCCAGCTGCGCGCGCAGCTGGTCCACGCTGGACCTGCCAGGTCAGCAGCAGCTCGTCAGTGAGGTGATAAGGTAATGAGGCTGTTTGGTAGCACGCACTGAATAATATCTGGGCGAGTTGCAACTGACGTCAAAACTTACATAGGAATAAAAGACTGAGTACCTGTTACAGCAAAACTTGCGACATGAGATTCGAAGCCCGATAACCGACAAAAGCAACGCAAAGCGTTTGTTTAGCAATATGTAAGAACCAAACAACTCGGCTAATGTATCATTGATGCGAATTGATTAAAGCAGCGGTGCAATAGTCCTTTATCATGACATTGATTTGCTCCATCTGTACCAGGGCACGGTCACATCGTATGCCAATGAGTAAAAGGAACGCGACGGTCAGAGCACCAGTTTCGAAACTATCCAGTGCTCGAGCGGTAAACATTTATGGCAGTTACAAGCAAGTGACTCGCAAGGAGCCCCGTGAGTCAGGGCCACCAAATCAAACAGGAGTACACAGGGGTGCTGAGGTTAGCTAGAATAGGGAGTGGTACAAGAGGGGTGAATATTTGAATCCTTGAATCGTGTGGCCGCAATGTCGAAATGGCACTGATGATGCCATGGTATAAATATGGAAATAATTAGATCTGTACGACATTGAATCACACCCGTCGAGCTCTGTTTTCTCTTGCTAGACAGGTGAAGACTTGAAGAGTGCTGTGCATCTGGTTTAATTTACATAACTAGTTGCATCCAATAATTATTATTGTTTCTTGTGATGCTTATTTGATGTTCGGATTAAATTCATGAGTAGCCTTGGTCCAATGTGCTGAACAAACACCCATATAGCCATACGTCACGCCAGATCACCCCCGATATACGAGCATTTGAACTGCATTCTTTCTGAACATAGTACGCTGGTGCATGCCGGCAAGTCGTGGTTGTTAAGGTAATGACTTGGTCCATGAGATGAAATTGATTATTGATAAGGGAGAGCCACGACACAATATGCCATCATCGTGCCAAGCCTCTCTCATGAAGACGGGCGTTTATCTCATTTATTGCTGAGGTAAGGACCGCTTATTGGGAAAGGTAAACCCCCGACATGCATGGTAGACTAGGCCTATGGAACTACAACCATGTGTGGCTAGAAGCAGAACTCGTATGTGCCGTGCGCTAAGCTAGCTTGCTGGGCAAGCAAACAAAAAGGTATTACATTCATTTTAGATAAAGCATGGTGCATCTGCATACGCATTCAATGCTGGTTTCATAGGTATGTTTGAGACCAATGGAAGAGCACGAAAAAATGACTTGCTCTATTATCTTTTGTGATGACCGCCGCCCATTTTAGTGGTGTCAGTGCGGATGTGCATTGTGCGGCAAAATAAATGCATCGTTCTATGGCTCCGCCATCAAGCAAGGCATAAACAACGCACATCAACAACAATGGCGTCACAGGCCTGCCGCTATCATTGTGCCATCATCAGCATGTCCTCACCACTACCATCATCACCGCTGCTATCGTCATCAGGCCACTCTTCTGTCGCTTCTCTCTCGTCTCGTCTCCCTCTCTCCCTTTATCCCTCCTTCCCCTTCTCACTGTGCAGTCCGTGCAATCCATCCGTCAACTGCTCCGCCTTCGGCGCGCTACATAAACAATCAACTGACGCGCGAGCTGCAGATCGTAATCCACCTCTCCCCGCACCCCTCTTCCTTGTCATCTCGCCTCGCCCTCTGCCCTCTGACCCTCCCCGTCTCTATACGGTCCACTGCTCTGCACAAGGTGACGATCCTGTGAGAGCGACCGTTTGAAATAGCATCTGCAACCAGGCTAACGGCTGGAGCGGCGAACGGAGCTGCGCGCAGCTTGAATGTGTCCTGGGGAGGATGTGTTTGGCTGTTCCGCTCAGCTCATCATTTCTCTGTGCTTGCAGACACATCACGCCGCGAATTGTTCACACGCATCGGGACACTTGACCTTGTGAGAGATGGCGATACGACACGTGGCTAATTAGAAGGGCTAGCTAGCTCTAGTGACGGCTCGAATTTCGAGCCCGTCTGAGTCAGTTTGAATCTGACACCCGAGACTGGGCAGTGGAATCAGAACATGATCTCGTATGGTGTGCTGGGTCATGTTATAGAGCCGAGGGGCGTGCGCTGTTCAAATGCATGGCAACTGACGTTGGCGCGTCCATGCGGGTCATGAGCTATCACGTTGAAACCGTATAAACTTGCGTTTGAAACGGATTTACTAACTATAACGCGCGGCGAGGCAAGCAATGCTAGGATTAAGTTTTTCAGTTATTGAATGTGCTTGGCTCTGGCACTCTTCCCATCGGTTCCTCGCTACACGCCAACAGACCAGACCACACTTTATTTATCTCACAACCGCCACCAGCACTTGGCGCCCAAATTCAAACTCAAATTAGTCTGTTTATTAGTTCAGTGCTTGTAGTGAAGCCGCTACCTAATGCAAGTGGACACTCACTCAGACTGGACAGCTACGTTTGGGTTCAGAAAATGTTACGAATTTCTTGCTCGGATATGCACGAAAAAGCCCCGTGGGCCCGTGAAAAAGGCCACTCAAATAAGTATCATTTTACTTTTGGCAGTCTAAAAAAGCAAACAGTTTTTTCAACATCTGAATGGTGCAAGCCTCCCCAGATAACTTGATTATGCTGTCTATATGCTTGTCAACTGTTGTAACCTGTTGCGAGTCACTTGTCACTTTGTCAGTCCTGGCTCCCCACGACATAGGGGAAAATTATGAGTCACATAATGAGTCATACGGTGTGGGGTCATCTCAGAAACATTCCAGACTCAGCACTCAGCGCCGCTGTCAATCCTAGCCGTGACACGGACTCTGATATTATGAGCGTGCCACTGCATGGTTGGAGCTTGACCAGGGTTCTGACCGCCCAGTGCCTAGTCCGCTGCATTAAACAGAGCGGATTGCAACAAACTGTTGTTGGAAGCACCTGCGTTGCCGCTGCTCACTAGTGCTCTTTTCATCAGCTCTAACGTCTGCTTCTTTTTGTCTCGTGCTTATTCATTTTGATGTAATTGGATCAAGCTTGCTAGCTATCTTGATTCGTCTTTCTCATCTGTGGCTTGCAATGAATCAAGATGTTTGTATTAATCGAATAATTTCTGGGCGGTTCTGCCACATTTAGCATGTTATTCCCCGTTCCGTTTGTTTCCATTAGCACCCTCTGGCGCTACAATCCGTCCTTGTCCTCACCCAGCCGTCCGCAGCCGTCCTCCAGCAGCTATTTTCTCGGCAATCATCCAATCAAAACACGCGCTCTGGCATCCGACGGCACGCAGTGCGCACCCTCGTCCATCAGATTCTGGGCGCCCTCATATCCCGTCCCAGGGCGCCCCCATATTCCGTCTCGGAGCGCGCCCCTCATATTCCGTCCTAGGGCGCCCTCATATTCCGTCTCTGGGCGCCCTCATATTCCGTCCCAGGGCTCCCTCATATTCGGTCTCGGAGCACCTCCCTCATATTCGCTCCCAGGACGCATTTGTCCGTCCGTCCCATAGGCGCACTTATCCCTTACGACCTGGGGAGCTCTCGACCTAAGGAACCATGATGTCCTTTCCTATTCTAACCAGGTCCTTCTAACCAGGCCCTTCTCACCTTTTGTACGGTATTCCAGTGGTGCTCATGCATTCTCCAACCCTCCCCTTAACGTCCCTCTCAGCTTCCCTTAGCACATACGTTCTCCTATCCGAGGGGTTGTGTCTTCCATCTCCGTGCTTCGTTCCCGCAGTGATCTGCATCGGCCAGTTTCCCGAGCGCCCGGCTCTCAAGACTCTCTCAGGTATATTCGTGAGCGCCTTCGTCCATCCCCCTGTGACCGGTCTCATCAGCGAAGGGCGTTGACTCCTGGCCCTTCACCTCGGCTGACAGCCGCGTGACATCCATGTGACAGATGTACGTTTGGCAACTTAGCGCCGACACAGACCCAGATGTCAATGGTCCTGACTGTGCTGGTTGTATGGGAGGTGACAGTGGTGCTTTGATAGTTGACAGGTGTACTGACAGGTGACAAGCTGCGATTTTTATGTTAGGAAAGGTCGTGATAGTCATTGGTTGCAGTGCGTTTCATTTGGTTTGGGAAAGCTGCGGCCCTGCAGGGCAGCAAAGTTGTTCCCCGCGGAGTTGGCACCTGGTTCAGATATAGCCGCTTCCCGGGGCTTGGAGCGGCGCCAAGACGGGCGCCTTTGTGTTGCAGTTTACATGGCGGCCTAAAGAAGGCTCTGTTCACCATAAGGAAAGAAATACTGCTATTAATGCTCTCTGCTGACGTGAATCGTGACAAGTTTGGTACACAGAGATGAGAACCCGGAAGTCCGAATCAAAGCTCCAGATGTCGGAAGATTTGGGAGCCAATCAAAATAAACACCTGAAGACGGGCGCGGTCATCTCAATGATTTATTTTCGTTTCCTGAAAAGTTATAAACGTGGCTAGATCTTAATTTAGCGGCGTGCCAGACCCAGGCAAATTACAAAGTCGGGGTCTTACGTGAGAAGAGTATTTTACAATGAAAAGAGTGCTGAACTGTCCATAAAGTATAGCAAAAGTGACGCTACTTTAATTTGCATCCAAAACTCGTCCAAACACCGATGCATCGATTCCTTGGACGACTGACCTGAATACAGAGCTACAAAACCAAACAGTTACCGGGCCAAGACCAAACAAACCGTACTACTACGTAGCAGGTCGAAAAAGTAAACAAGAAGCCAAACCAGCCAGATAGACAGACCTTGAAATTTGGGACGTGGAACAGAGACGAAGACTCTCTCCACTTTGAAAAAACCATCGATATATTTAATCACATTTACCCAACTATTCGTCAGTCATTTCAGTGCCCGTATTAACCATGCCAACCTCAAAGACGAATTGGTCTAAGCTCTGGCAGACTCCGTCCACCATTACTCTCAGCCAGGATCAGTCGGCAGACCGGAAGGACAAATTACCTCCCTCCCCTCCCCGAGTCCCGCGTGCACCTGCCCGCCATGTCAGGCACCGTTTATACACGAATAAAACATCACAGGACGCCGCCAAAGACGCTTCCGCCGCCCACGCCGCCTGGGGCGGTGACCCACCTGGCTTCCATCCTGACCCGGCGCAGGTCATCCTCGTGGTCACGGCGCATGCGCCGCAGCTGCACATCGTGGAGTCGAATGAGCTGCTCTCGCTGGTCCCGCAGTGTCCGCTGGTGCTCCGCCTCGTTCCTGAAGGAACAGTCGTGATCACGGTCATTGCTCGCTGTCACGGTAGCACGATCCACCGTCACAGTTTGGTTTACTGTCACGCGACGTCCGGAAAATATAATCAAAATGAGTGTGTTTTTATGGGGGTCCTGTTGAATGTTGAGGCGATAAGGCTGCCTCTTGAAAAAGTCATTGTGAAAGTGTTCGCCTCGAAAATCAAACGGAAAGTGAGCCAATCATCGATGAAGATGCGGCTGTGGGATAAGAACAGATAATATTCATGGGCCGTACAAGCTGGCTGTGGATCGGACGGATAAAAACACTCGGACTCACCTCTCCTTCACTTTTTGGATACGTCTCATCCATCGCTCTCGCTCGAGGGCGGCTGCCTCTGCGGAGCTGAGGTCGGAGGTGCGGGCCTTGAGTGACCTGCGGTCGGGCCGGGCGGCCGCCGATCCGCTCGGGTCACTGGGGTCACTGCCGGGGGCGCTCATGGTCGGTCGGAGGCGGTCGGGGTCGTCAGGTCGTCGTTGAGTCGTCGTCACATCAGCCGGGAGCTGAAACACAGCGGGATCGTCAGAGATCACCGACGCACCCGACGCCGGCGGAGCGAACGTCGCAGTCAGTCGCCGCCGACGAGACAGACGCGGCGGGCCGGACAGTCGCGACCGACAACTCTGACAGATGGGTCCGGCGTAGCGCCGCGCGGCGCCGGCACTGGCACGCGACACCGCGCCACTCACGTCGCTCCAGCGCAAACATTTGTCGCCGTCGGTGGTGGCCACGCGGGCTGTGCGTTGTTCGCGACGGGACCACCACAGCCGGCGCCAAAATTAGCGGACAAAGACGCCCAACGCGACGGGGAAGTCCGGGGACGCTAGACGTCGCGCTCGGCCCGCACGCGGCACCTGCACCGTCGGCAGCGCCGGAGGGCCACACCCACCTGAGTGAGCGGCGTCGGCCGACTTTGCCGGTCCCTCCACCCTCCCCGTCCGGCGACGATGCCGACGCTCGACTGGCGCGCGCTGCCGGCGGCGCCCCCACGGGCGGCGGGCGGCTGCTCGGGGCGTCGGCCGCAGGCGCGTCGGCAGGAGAGGGGGAGGGGCGCAGGGGGGAGCCGACAGCTAAATCCGACCATCGGATCGTCGGAGTGAGCGCTTTGCACAGATCTGCGCAGGTGCAGAGTGCGTGAGCGCAGCAGCTGCAGAGTCGACGCGCGGGCTTACGGTGCAGCTCCGTTTTCTCATCATCTCGTTCCTGCGGAGGGCAGAGGGCGGAAGCTGGCCAGACCGGGGGGCTGAGTGCGCCTCTGGCCACTGGCGAGTGAGCCAGACACCCTGCGCTGATGTGCCCTCCGCTCGTGGCGGTTTGCACCGCCGCAGCCTGCGGTCCCGGCGGCGCCGCGCGGGCCTGGCGGGCGTGCACTGTTTATGGAACTGGAACGGGTGCCAACGGTAGGCCGTTGGATGCCGGGCCATGTGAGGCACAGCCATAAATATGCCAGCCGGCCGCCGTTGCAGCAGAATTATAAACAGATGCAGCCACCTTTACGAGAGGTATCGCGCAAAAACGAAATCCAGAGGTGCACTTCCCTAGCGCGTGAGGCTGGGATTATTGTGGAGCTAGGAAGCGTGGGAGAACAGAGAGCGTTAGATACGGTACGTATGTGCAGAACAGGCAGAATACTGTGACAGATAAGAACAAGAGGGAGAGTGGGACAGAAAGGAGGCATCTGCTGTTGCACGAGTAAGGATTAGGGCTAGAGGTCGCACAACTGGATTTCCATTGCAGGATTGAGGGATAGATATAATTGTATTGGTGCAGCAATATGACTGATCTGCACTGCACTTCCTATAATCGCATAATCTCAAAATGAACGTATAATAATAAACACTTGAACATCAGAGTAAACTTAGATGGATGAATGGTTATTTTTCTTATTTTTGGAATAGGTATGTTCTGCTTAGAGACGAGAGTAGCCAATGCAACGCACAATAAGAGTGAGCGATATTCGAATTGCAACGAGTCTCAGTCAGATGTATAATATTCTGTGTGAGGATTGCAGTACAATCGCGATTTGCAACGCATATAAGAGCCTTCCTTGTGTGTTTGATATGCAATTGACATCCTTTGTTGGACGAACTGTCATACATCATTGTGCTTTGGTAATGATAATACAGATGATTATCGACAATGTTTGTGAATTCATCGTCTCATCTGAGAGCGACGTCGGTTCGGTGAATATTTCAAATCCTTCTACCAATGACAATGTGGACTGTTTACGTGTATGTGATATGCCAATGATAAAAGCAAATTGCTCCAATACACTTTGTATAGATAGGACAGCATGAGATCCAAGCGCCTATTACCATAATACTTTCACCGGTGAATGCTCTGCAACCAGATCCACCGTCTTAGGCTTTTTAGGTCACATCCTCTAAATATTCAGTACCACCTGTCATTTATAAACAACTCATTGTCGCTCGAGTCATGGACAATGGAAACACGCCCTCAACACAGATAGCAATTCACCCGCACCGGCTCAGCACCACTGCAGCTGATTTCACAACTCGAAAATCCCCACATTGAAGACACCGCTCAATGACATAGGGGAAGTTGGGGGAACGCCGAATACTTTTTTTCTGACGCCCGTAGCACGCAAGGTAGACAACATAAGCTATTCTTGTTGGCGTCATTCGAGAGGCCAGTCTTTTGTCTTTCAAACATACCAGGCGCATTTGATGAATTCGCATACCGTTAAGCGCAAAAACTAAAAATATCAAAGAACTTACTTTTTCGGCGTTGCCCCGGACTGCGGGGAAAGCCGAAAATGGAATAAATGATCTACGAGGAATGCCGACATTGATGTTTTGCCAATTTATCTCAAACTTTATCCAAAATTCATCAAAGCTGACACGCGTTTTAAGAGCTTGAGGACGTTTGGTGCACACTGGAAGTTATAATTGTGTGATATAATAAGAAAATGCCAGGTAAATCATACCTTATAGGTAGCAGGCCGTTGTGCCGGCTGAAAGTGTAATTTGTTTGACTAAAAATACGCGTTGCTATTCTTCAGCAGTAAAGTCCACGTAGCGTGCTTTAACGTGCGTAATTGCACGTTTTCGGCATTACCCCAGCCAGCCATACTTTCATTTGCAGGCCCATAACTTTTAAAAGTGCTGTATGAATTTCAAATAGGCAGCACACTTATGCAAGGACATGCTGAAGATTACTTGACCGAATTGGCCAGACAAACGGTAGCATAATGAGTAAGAAATGCAGCTTCAAAGGCGCACGTAGTACAAGGGAAACGTACCTTGAAAACGCTTTTGGCGCCCTCACAGCCGAAGTATTCCAAATGACGGCTCGTAACAAACATGCGATAATTGTAGTCACTTAAGCTTCAGAGCATCACTGAGACGTGGCATCCATGTCGTACGGTTTTAGAAATATCTCGAATTTCGGCTTTGCCCCAACTCCGGCATTGCCCCAACTTCCCCTACATGTCACCGACACTGTCAATAACATTGTGACACCCCACCGAAGTAGACTTGCGAACCAGTTGCGCTCCACTCTGCACACTCAACGGACATGACAGCCTGCAACCCCATGAGGACATCGTCCCTCCTGCCCTGCGGCGATTCTATCTCGGCGCCTCCCCGGTGCCTCACTGCACGGTTACCCGTCACCGCCGCCCGCCCGGTCGACTCGGTAAGCCAGCCGTCAGGGTCACGCCGCTAAAGTGAACGTCGGTCATCAGTGACCTCCAGTGTGAAGAGGTCAGCGCGTCAGTGCTCTCGTGCCATTCGCGTCGAACGGTGCACTCTGTGATCGCTGCCATGGAGCGACTCGTCTGCTGGATCTGTCTGACAGGTGAGGTCCGAAGACGAGTATTACTGAGTCCCTTATAACGAGATAAGGTATATCGGTGACTGCTTGTTGACTGTAAGGCGTTTCAGTTATTTGATTGTTTTGAATGACCTGCTAACAAAATGAAACTTTTTACATCCATACATTGTTTGTTTTGGATGAAATTTGTAAGGAGGTCATTCAAAACAATCAAATGAAATAATTATATTTGCAACAAACTCAAATAACTATTACATGGCCGGCATAGTTGGATAATCACACACAAATTAATGGTATTGAATGGTCAATAAAAACTGTATGAATAACTAATAACTGTTGATGGCACTGTAGGTAAATGCATGCCAACATTTGCCCATTAGACCATACAGGACAAATATTTGTAGGTTGTACCATTTTCGTCTTTTATAATTTGCCTTTCAGCCTGTAATTCTTCTATTTCTTACGATGCGCATAACTTCTAGACTTCTTTCTTCGTAACTTAAAACATAAAAATCACTTCTTTTTTGGCAAACTCGACAATTTATTTATTTTGACATCGATCAGCTACGGCAGATGTATCTTTTTTCCTTATAAATTTAGCTCGAATGTTTGAATGGACGGATTGACAGAGGCGGAGCCCACGCTAAGCAGAGCTTGTTGCATAGACCCCGACCCCTACCGTCCGATGGCGCAATTCTGGGTAACGGGAGAATTTAGATGCCAAAGTTAAACTGCCCTTCAAAGCCGGACACGGCCTGTCCCACTCAACTGACTTCTACCGGCTGCGGCTGCTCTGCTCCCACCAACCGCAGACCATCCCCGTCAGGAGTCTCAAATATCGAGCGCCGGAGCGTCTCGAACCCGGGCTCTCACTACCGGGAGTCCAATGCTCTACCAACTAAGCTACGAGACAGGCTTTATTTCCAGTATCTGACAAAAGAATGAAAATATCATTTCGATTGACTTTTCACTGCCTCAGTATTTAAAGATTTTAGTCAATCCAGACCTTGAATGTGGCGGGAAGTATATCTCTTGTGAGTCATCGATGGCCTTTGCATGCTACTAATGCTACTTATCATAATGGATCGTCTTCGAATTGCAGCTCCAGTGGAGAGCAGCAGCTGACAGCTTCGTACCAGCAACTGCGGCAGCTATGTAGCTCCGGAGTGTTCTTTTCAGTGAGAAGCATGCAGTGAAAATATCAATGCTTGGAAGGGTTTGCATTAGATTGAAGCATGCTACTTTAGCACTATTCAAAGTGTTTAGGAGATGATATGGATAAATGCTAACCAGTAACGAAAGCGGCCAAAATGGCCATTGTGCATGGATCTGACACGCTTTGAGGACGAATTGTCACCGATGAAATGTTGCACGTTGATGAGCAATGAACATATTCACAATGGTTATTAAAAGGAAAAATAATCATTTTATTTAGAGTACATGACTTCAAACAGACTCTTTGAACGTCAACTGATGCATTTATTCAGTAATTACAGCTTCAGTTATTTTGGCTTTAGCTCGTGTGTGCTGCAAATAAATACGCCGTCTTCATGACGGTCATCGGGCACATATTTGGTCACTTTTTGTACGACTTCGTCAAATTAGATTCTTAGCTAACCCTCAGTAGTTTTCAGCTTAGTTGCCAATAACTAAGTTGCTAATAAGTAATAGCTATTCCCTATTTGTCATATTATCAGAAATCATACTCGATTAAATAAAACGTTAAAATAAAGTCAGGTCATGAAGACACTCGCTGTAAATAGTTAGATTCGGTCAAGTTATGTGCCTTCGCCTGATAACTCAACGTTAAAATGGCTACTAACTAGGGTGACCCGCGTGCTCCGCAACGCGAAAAGGGGTATTTTCGATTGACGGATGTTTGGTTGTTCTTGTGTCGGTTTGGTTATCTATCCATTTCGGTCGATTGCTTTTTGATGGCTAAATGATTTAGTTTGGAAAGAATATCCATCGCATCGAGGTGCCCGTGTCTGATAAGCATGCTTTTTACTTCAAAATCTGTCAAATGTGCTTTATAATTGAGGTGCGTAGTTTTAAGACAAATGAAAGGCGTAGATAATTTTCGCTAAAAATCGTTTTGCAGAGGTTTAAAACATTTATATTTTTAAGAATACTGTTGCTTGTCATGCAAACGTGATGATTGGATCTTGGAGAGAATTGAATGCTCTTTCTAATGATAGCATTTTCAATTGTCAAGCGTATCAGGTTAAGCAGCAAATCCCGTGTATCTTTTTAGTGGCACATTATGGACAAATACCATTTTAATTCAGCGATTTTTCCACATTGTTTTTGATCAATTAGCTGTCCACAATTTTTCCATGAGAGGCGGTACATTTCTCTTGGCAATTGACTTTGTTTCAACTCTCTCAGTCTGATGGTCAAGGGAAAATAAAATAAAATCCAAAATCCGTTTGAAATGGCACTTTTTGAAATGAAATTGCCCTCACACTTGCACGTGGCGCGTGCCACCCCTGCACCGCACACTATTCGATTGCCCGTTCGATTCTCTACACGATGCTGTTTTCCCCGTGCCGATCGGGCGCACGGCTACCGAGATATTGCACGGGGAACGGACCCGTGTCGGGCAAATTTAGCCATTTTCGCCCGTTTTTGCCAGCCGATTTATACATGTAAAGTCTATGACGCGAATTTGCACTTTTTGGGCACGCGCCACGCGCTCGCTATCGATCCGATCGAGCCGAGACCGCTCAAAGGCACGTTGTCCATCCTTGTTCTATAACTTGCGCAAATTTCAGCGCGGTAGGTGCAACGGTGTGATCTGTAACCCGCGCTACGTAGCACCATGTCGCGACCTTCGTAATAGACAGAAACTACGCCCTCCTCAAATAGTAATATAGACAAGCGGCTGCGCCACTTGCTTTGCTGCGTGATAGGAAAAAATTGCGGCACCAGCCAATTTGCTTTCGAATGGTGTTTGATTCATGTCGATGTGTCGTCTAGAAGCATAGATATGGACGGAAATGTGAAGAGAATTTAAAAAAGAACTGTTCTGAGGGCGTTTTTGGATGAAATTTGGGTGATACGGGGTCAAGACGGGTCAAAGGGGTCAGCCCCGGTACTTTGGGTCAGGCCAAGTCACATAGGTCACCTCTCGTCCGCTGGGATCAGCCCGGGCCACTGTTCTGCTTTTGCCTCCACCACTACCCCTACCCCTACCACTACCCCTACCACTACCACTACCACTACCACTACCTCTACCACTACCACTACCACTACCCCTACCCCTACCACTACTTCTACCCATACTCCTACCCCTACCACTACCCCTACCACTACCCCTACTACTACCCCTACTACTACCCCTACTACTACCCCTACTACTACCCCTACCACTACTACTACCCCTACCACTACCCCTACTACTACTCCTACCACTACCCCTACCCCTACCCCTACTACTACTCCTACCACTACCCCTACCCCTACCCCTACCCCTAGCACTACCCCTACCTCCTACCACTACCACTACCCCTACCACTCCCACTACCTTCCACTGGGTCATGTCAGGTCACATACTAATTGGATCCAATAAATGTTTTTAAAAAATCAGAATTTAAAACATCTTCTAGCCCCGCTCCTATTCGTGCCATTCCATTACCCTTAATCGATTTTGTCGGAAATGGCGCTTTGTGACAAATGTGGCGTGTCACGGCAAACGCGGTGCATTTTCACCCGGTGAATGAGCATGTATCTTTGCACCAAATTGCACCCATATCGGACCATATTTGACAAAGTTGTGCAATTTGCGACGTAAATGAAGCCTTCGGACATATGTGGCGCATAGCGGCAAACGCGGTGCATTTGTATAATCGTATCACAAATTGTTCCCATTGAATGAAAATCAACACATTCTCTCGCCACCATTTATTCAAATTAAAACTTGCCCATCCGCCAATGCGAGGCACCCGTCACCGATCGGCATGCATTTAGCTCACAAAGTTTGTCGACCCCGGCTCTCAATGAAGATCTACGAACCGATCAAAATTTCATTGGCGTTCTTCCAGCGCGCCCCACGCCCGAACCGTGCACCCCAGCGAGTCGGAACCTAGAAAAGGCGCTGACCCGCTCTGTCACCTATAAGGTGTGCAAATTTCAACCTCTTACGGCATACCGTCTGCCCTGTAGGCGTAACAAATTGAACCCACTACACGATGTGCGGACACACAGACTCACAGACAGACGGATTCTGTTTGAATAGTAAGTTAGACAAGCGGCTGCGCCACTTGCTTTGCTGCGTGGTAGGAGAAAATTGCGGCACCAGTCAGTTTGCTTTCGAATGGTGTTTGATTCATGTCGATGCGTTGTCTAGAAGCGTAGATATGGACGGAAATGTGAAGAGCATGTAAAAAATAACTGTTCTGAGGGCGTTGTTGGATGCAATTTGGGTGATACGGGGTCAATACGGGTCAAAGGGGTCAGTCCCGGTCACTTTGGGTCAGGCCAGGTCACATAGGTCACCTCTCGTCCGATGGGATCAGCCCGGGCCACTGGTCTACTTTTGCCTCCACCACTACCCCTACCACTACCCCTACCCCTACCACTACCCCTACCACTACCCCTACCACTACTCCTACCACTACCCCTACCCCTACCCCTACCACTACTACTACCCATACTCCTACCCCTACCACTACCCCTACCACTACCCCTACCACTACCCCTACCACTACCCTTACTACTACCCCTACTACTACCCCTACCCCTACTACTACTCCTACCACTATCCCTACCCCTACCACTACACTACCCCTACCACTACCCCTACCACTACCCCTACTACTACCCCTACTCCTACTACTACTCCTACCACTACCCCTACCCCTACCCCTACCCCTACCCCTACCCCTACCCCTACCCCTACCCCTACCCCTACCAACACCGCTGGGTCATGTCAGATCACAGAATAATTGGATCCAATCAGTACTAAAATATCAGACTTAAAGTGTTCCCAGCCCTGCCCCTATTCGTGCCATTCCATTACGCTTAATCGTATTTGTCGGAAATGGTGTTTTGTGGCATATGTGGCGCATTGCGACAAACGCGGCGCATTTTCACCCGGCGATTGAGCATGTATCTTGGCACCAAATTGTACCCATATCGGACTATATTTGACAAAACTGTGCGATTTGCGACGAAGATGGAGCCTTGGGACAAATGTGACGCAATGCGACAAACGCGGTGCATTTGTAAATTCCTATCACAAACTGTTGCCATTCAACGAAAATCTACACATTCTCTCGCCACTTTTTATTCAAATTAAAAACTTGCCCATCCGCCAATGCGAGGCACCCGCCACCGATCGGCATGCATTTAGCTCACAAAGTTTGTCGACCCCGGCTCTCAATGAAGATCTACGAACCGATCAAAATTTCATTGGCGTTCTTCCAGCGCGCCCCACGTGCCAACCGTGCACCCCATCGAGTCGAAACCTAGAAAAGGCGCTGACCCGTTCTGTCACCTATAAGGTGTGCAAATTTCAGCCCCCTACGTCGTACCATCTGCCCTGTAGCCGTAACAAATTGAACCCACTACACGATGTGCGGACACACAGACTCACAGACAGACGGATTCTGTTGGAATAGTAAGTTAGACAAGCGGCTGCGCCACTTGCTTTGCTGCGTGGTAGGAGAAAATTGCGGCACCAGTCAGTTTGCTTTCGAATGGTGTTTGATTCATGTCGATGCGTTGTCTAGAAGCATAGATATGGACGGAAATGTGAAGAGAATTTAAAAAAGAACTGTTCTGAGGGCGTTGTTAGATGAAATTTGGGTGATACGGGGTCAAGACGGGTCAAAGGGGTTAGCCCCGGTCGCTTTGGGTCAGGCCAGGTCACATGGTCACCTCTCGTCCGCTGGGATCAGCCCGGGCCACTGTTCTGCTTTTGCCTCCACCACTACCCCTACCACTACCACTACCCCTACCACTACCCCTACCCCTACCCCTACCACTACCCCTACCACTACCCCTACCCCTACCACTACCCCTACTACTACCCCTACCCCTACCACTACTACTACCCATACTCCTACCCCTACCACTACCCCTACCACTACCCTACCCCTACTACTACCCCTACTACTACTCCTACCACTACCCCTACCCCTACTACTACTCCTACCCCTACCCCTACCCCTACCCCTACCCCTACCACTACACTACCCCTACCACTACCCCTACCCCTACCCCTACCCCTACCAACACCGCTGGGTCATGTCAGATCACAGAATAATTCGTGCCATTCCATTGCCCTTACTCGATTTTGTCGGAAATGGTGCTTTGTGACAAATGTGGCGCATTGCGACAAACGCGGCGCATTTTCACCCGGCGATTGAGCATGCATCCTGGCACCAAATTGTACTCTTATCAGACCATATTTGACAAAACTGTGCGATTTGCGGCAAAAATGACGCCCTGTGGCCAATGTGACGCCTTGCGGCAAACGCGGTGCATTTGTAAAATCCTATCACAAACTGTTGCCATTCAACGAAAATCTACACAATCTCTCGCCACTTTTCATTCAAATTAATAACTTGCCGATCCGCCAATGCGAGGCACTCGCCGCCGATCGGCATGCATTTAGTCCGCAAAGTTTGTCGACCCCGGCTCTCAATGAAGATATAAGAACCGATCAAAATTTCATTGGCGTTCTTCCGGCGCGCCCCACGCGCGAACCGTGCACCCCAGCGAGCCGAAACCTAGAAAAGGCGCTGACCCGCTCTGTCACCTAGAAGGTGTGCAACTTTCAACCCCCTACGATATACCGTCTGCCCTGTAGGCCGGCTAAATTGAACCCACTACACGGCGTGGCGGACAAACAAACAGACAGATGGATCCTGTTCAAATAGTAATATAGACAAGCGGCTGCGCCACTTGCTTTGCTGCGTGGTAGGAGAAAATTGCGGCACCAGCCAATTTGCTTTCGAATGGTGTTCGTTTCAAATCGATATGTTGGCTAGAAGCATACAGGGTGTCCGGAAAGTTCTGGCGCCTCTTTTGGACGTCGTCTAACGCGCGCTGTGATTATTGGACTTTCAACCAATCACCGCAGATATGACCCCTCGTTCACCGCTCAGCTAGGGGTCGCGTAAATATGACCTTGAAACCGTTTTCAGTGCTAGGTATATGGGCGAAGATGCGCCTTGTCGCTGAGAGCCCGCGCGCGGGGGCCCGGTGCGGCTTGAACGAGGCGCGAGTTGCAACGCGATGCGGCGTTTCCCGGCGAACGGTTGAGCAGGCAAAGGTGCACTCCAGATCGGAAATGTCTTAGAAAATATTCTCACTCAGCTACAACCACGGTATGCCAAAGCTGCTGAGACTGAACCAGCATTTCAGCGGCAATCGAAGAAAATCTTGGGTCTGATGGACACAAATGTCCCATCATCTTCGTCAAGGTCAAATAAATGACTGATAGGCTGGTCCACGAGGGGTTCCTGGACACGACAATCAAGGCGACTTGCCCTAAGGGTCATGTCGCACTTCAACAGCACGGAGCGCCCCCCAACAACGCCGCTGCCGTCCAAACGAAACTGACAGAGGAGCTCGGCGGACCAGATCACCGTGGTGAAATGAGATTAGGCCACCTTATTATCCCAGCCTTAACCCGCTCGACTAAGGCATGCTACGCGTTTTGCAGAATAAGCTCTAGGCCACCTCTCATCCCAGCCTGGAGTCCCTGAACACTCGCATCATGACAGCATGGGAGGACAGGAAATGTCCTGCACCGTCAAAACCCGCAGGCGTTTCCGCCCTTGCGTCGAGGCCGTCGTCGGCACAGACGGTGGTTACAATGAATGGGCACTTAGCAGAAGGATGTGGCTTGGTGTTCCTGGTCATTGTTTCGTTCTATTGTTGAGTATCTATGGACCAAAGGCATTTATCTTAACAATGTTGAAAAGCGCCAGGACTTTCCGGACACCCTGTAGATATGGACGGAAATGTGAAGAGAAAAAAGAGCTGTTCTGGGGGCTTTGTTGGATGAAATTTCGCTGATACGGGGTCAAGATGGGCCAAAGGGGTCAGCCCCGGTCACTTTAGGTCAGGCCAGGTCACATAGGTCGCCTCTCGTCCGATCGGATCAGCCCGGGCCACTGTTCTACTTTTGCCTCCACCACTACCCCTACCCCTACCCCTACCACTACTCCTACCTCTACCACTACCCCTACCACTACCCCTACCACTACCCCTACTACTACCCCTACCCCTACCCCTACCACTACATCTACCACTACCACTACCACTACCCCTACCACTACCCCTACTACTACCCCTACTACTACCCCTACCCCTACCCCTACCACTACCCCTACCCCTACCCCTACCCCTACCCCTACCCCCCTACCAACACCGCCGGGTCATGTCAGGTCACAGAATAATTGGATCCAATCAGTACTTAAATATCAGACTTAAAGTGTTCCCAGCCCTGCCCCTATTCGTGCCATTCCATTACGCTTAATCGTATTTGTCGGAAATGGCGCTTTGTGGCATATGTGGCGCATTGCGACAAACGCGGCGCATCTGAACCTGTTGGCTGAGCATGTATCCTGGCAACAAATTGTACCCTTATCGGACCATATTTGACAAAACTGTGCGATTTGCGGCAAAAATGACGCCTTGTCACCAATGTGACGCATTGCGGCAAACACGGTGCATTTTTATACTTGGTCACCTTTCACGGTGCATTTTTATAATCTATACATTATCTCGCCACTTTTCATTCAAATTAAAAACTTGCCCATCCGCCAATGCGAGGCACCCGCCACCGATCGGCATGCATTTAGTCCACAAAGTTTGTCGACCCCGGCTCTCAATGAAGATCTACGAACCGATCAAAATTTCATTGGCGTTCTTCCAGCGCGCCCCACGCGCGAACCGTGCACCCCAGCGAGCCGAAACCTAGAAAAGGCGCTGACCCGCTCTGTCACCTATAAGGTGTGCAACTTTCAACTTCCTACGACATACCGTCTGCCTTGTAGGCGAGGTTAATTGAACCCACTACACGATGTGCGGACACACAGACTCACAGACTCACAGACGGATTCTGTTTGAATAGTAAGTTAGACAAGCGGCTGCGCCACTTGCTTTGCTGCGTGGTAGGAAAAAAATTGCGGCACCAGCCAATTTGCTTTCGAATGGTGTTCGTTTCAAATCGATGTGTCGTCTAGAAGCATAGATATAGACGGAAATGTGAAGAGAATTAAAAAAGAGCTGTTCTGGGGGCCTTGTTGGATGAAATTTGGGTGATACAGGGTCAAGACGGGTCAAAGGTGTCAGCTTCGGTCACTTTGGGTCAGGCCAGGTCACATAGGTCACCTCTCGTCCGATGGGATCAGCCCGGGCCACTGTTCTACTTTTGCCTCCACCACTACCCCTACCCCTACCACTACCACTACCCCTACCTCTACCACTACCCCTACCACTACCCCTACCACTACCCCTACCACTACCACTACCCCTACCACTACCCCTACCACTACCCCTACCACTACCACTACCCCTACCCCTACCCCTACCACTACATCTACCCCTACCACTACTACCACCCATACTCCTACCCCTACCACTTCCCATACCACTACCCCTACTACTACCCCTACTACTACCCCTACCACTACTACTATCCCTACCACTACCCCTACCCCTACTACCACTCCTACCACTACCCCTACCCCTACCCCTACCCCTACCCCTACCCCTACCCCTACCCCTACCAACACCGCTGGGTCATGTCAGGTCACAGAATAATTGGATCCAATCAGTACTAAAATATCAGACTTTAAGTGTTCCCAGCCCTGCCCCTATTCGTGCCATTCCATTACGCTTAATCGAATTTGTCGGAAATGGCGCTTTGTGGCATATGTGGCGCATTGCGACAAACGCGGCGCATTTTCACCCGGCGATTGAGCATGCATCTTGGCATTAAATTGTACCCTTATCGGGTCATATTTGACAAAACTGTGCGAGCTGCGGCAAAAATGGCGCCTTGTGACCAATGTGACGCATTGCGGCAAACGCGGTGCATTTGTAAATTCCTATCACAAACTGTACCCATTAAGCGACAATCAACACATTTTTTCGCCACTTTTCATTCAAATTAAAACCTGCCCATCCGCCAATGCGAGGCACCCGCCACCGATCGGCATGCATTTAGTTCACAAAGTTTGTCGACCCCGGCTCTCAATGAAGATCTACGAACCGATCAAAATTTCATTGGCGTTCTTCCAGCGCGCCCCACGCGCGAACCGTGCACCCCAGCGAGCCGAAACCCAGAAAAGGCGCTGACCCGCTCTGTCACCTAGAAGGTGTGCAAATTTCAACCCCCTACGATATACCGTCTGCCCTGTAGGCCGGCTAAATTGAACCCACTACACGGCGTGGCGGACAAACAAACAAACAAACAGACGGATCCTGTTCAAATAGTAGTATAGATTGCTAAAACGGTGGAAGAGCACATTAGCAAACCATTGCTATTTATTGCAATCACTAAACCACTAAAACCTGAACGACCGATTGGAATTCCCACTCATAGATGAAATAATCTAACCGGCTTTCTTTCAGTCACATTGCAACAATATGATAGATGTTTGCTTGCTGTTGGTTGTTAGGTACTTGTTTAATGGTTAAAAAACGAAATGTCTTAGAAATTCGTGCGCTAGGCTTCTCTCAGATGAGCCAAATAGGCCTGACTCCCGCTTTCATTTTGGTATGGGGAACAGAATGTGTGGCTGTACTTATAACTAGGCATTTTGACTAATAGCTGCCGCCAAGACTGTCGCTGTCAATATGTAGCAGGGATGCTGACATTATAATCCCGGTCAGTCTCCGTTCTTATGTCATTTCAACACCAAACATCCTGAAAGCAGCCCACCTCTGACCTACCATCAATCCGGATGCCCCATGGTATCAGCCGAGGGATATGGGACAGGGGCGGCTCTGCGGTCGGCGCAGGCCGCAGTGTAAGACCACGTGTGACCATGTGTGTCCGGTGTTGCAGCGGCTGTGCTCGCCACGGCACACGCCCAGCTACAGCTGGTGGGCACCAGCGTGGTGGACCAGAACTTCTTCGTGGTCGGGGAGCTCCAGCCGGGAGAAACGTTCGACCAGTTCAAAAGGTAAGTCCTCTGGATAGTGTGGAAGGTAAAATGTCTGTTTAGAACCGAGGGAAAACAACAATTCATTGCTTGAGGAAAGTTCGCACTACGCTCTATGAGGAGTTATTGCACAAATAAAAATATTCTTTTAACTCTACTCGCAGGTAGCCGACTTAAACAAACGTAAAATTTTATTGAATGGTTGAAAGTGCATGGTTTCCATTGTTTCCTAGGCTGCGAGCCAGATTATCTGCATTTCAACGACTCCTCTTCCACATCTTCCTAGCATCTGACCCAAATGGTCTGCATTTCTAGTATTCCTCAATAGACGGTTACAGTTTCATGCGGGTCGTTCGCGATCCCGACAAATCGTTGAATCTAAGCGACAAGGACACGCTCTGACACTCACATCACTTGCAAAAATCCATCTTTCCCAAACCTGACTTCCCTATCCAGCCGCACTGAACGGCGACAGCCCATCTATCTCCACCCGCTCCCCTGTCACCAATCGATCCCACGGCTTCCCTTTCCCCCCGTCACCAGCGCTCGTCTCAGCCTTCTTCACCTGCTACTTTCGTCAGGTAGCCGTGTAAGAACCTGACGCGTCGCTCGTCCTCTTCGACCGCAGCCGACTGCCGGCCGAGGGCAGAAGCCGTGTTTTTGTTTGTCTTACTTCGATGTGTAATCAGCTACCAGCTCACACATTCAGAGTGCGCCGGGAAGGGCCACAGATGACACAGTGACTAAATGACGTCATGAGAGGAAGGTGACGTGACGAACAGACGCGCCACGTTTGCCGCGTGCAGTCAGCTGATTGGGCAGCATTCCTGGTTGCGGTTACGCCTCTGATGTCTTATCCCCTGCGCGAAAGTTGTCAGAGATGTGCGATTCCGCTGCCTGTTGCAGCATCAGTTTGCGTGTTGTCTTGCGCAACCGATTGTGGCAAATAGATCCCACCACACGGGAAGATGTTCAACGACGGCGAGAACGTCTCCATGGCGAAACAACCGGTGATAAAAATCTAGCGAGCAGTGAGTCGCCACTTCCTCCATGGATGATTGGCGTTCCTCTGGGGAAGCAATGTGCCGCGCCAGTCACATACATTAATGATAAATTCACTGATGGATAAGACATCGGCTGCTATCACGTTGCTGAGTGGAGCACGAACACTGTGTAGTGACCTCACGCGCTGATTGTTTTTTCGTCCATTAGGGCAAGGGCCGTGGTGATTGGACCATGCAGTGAAATGGTGTGGGTCGGAGCCAGAGCGACGAGCCGGAAAAAGGCTTCGTCGATTACCAGTCATTTTGGGACAACAACGCGCCGGTGTGGATTGCTGTGTGCAACCCAAGCTGTGGAATAATGAACAACCGATTGAGTATTGTGAAAAAATAGCTGCTCGATATGGAAAAAAAGATATGTGAACATTCATCAGCCTCCATAAAAAGGCTGCTTGACTTTCCCGAACCGATGAGAGTCCTTCCGCTTGAAGCCATGTCCGGTCTCTGCCGCTCACCCCTCGCTAGTGTGTTGTCAGCGACAGTCATCACCACGGCTCTGTGGCGAACAAACAGCGAGTGTGGAACGGTCTGTTTTGGCCCACGCCTTCCACTTGCACGTACTGCATTCCGCGGCAGGTCTGCAAACCCTGCATTCCGCTTATGAGTGCCACACTTTAACGGGTACTTGTCAACTAGCACTAGCAGTGAGTGACACACGCGCGATGTGTCTGTGCATGAGGATTGAGGAATTACTAGTCACTTAGTCAGTATCCCAGTCAGCAGGCGACGGCTAACATATCGTCGCTACATGCTGAGAATGTCATTAGTCGTGGCCGTATTACAGTTGTGTAGTGAGACAGCTCAAAAACAATATCATTGACCTGATTGACGTGCTCGGAAGATAGGAAGTAGCGAAACGATGTGCTCTTTACATAGAGTAAGGCAGTCGGAGGAATGAATGGGACGAGTTGTGCGGTTTATGAATCACAAAGGACCTCAGAGTGAGCTTCAAACAGACGTTTGACAAGCTCTGCATTGCTGGACGCTAGAATGCTTGGAATGACAATGGATATCCATTGTCAAGCACAACTCGTAGTTTCTTTAACTTCCGTGGAAATAGATTGCGGCAAAAAGTTTTCGAAGAATCCCGAAGAATGGGTGGTTGAGGATACCTAAAACTAAGCTCATACATCAAATGCTTATTTGTCAACCATGTTTGTTTCCGTTTGTTTACATGTCACTGAGAGCCAGTAAGTAAGCGAGCAAGACCTTCTGATAACATAACTTGTTGGATGCTTGGCTAGGGAATATAAAAAATGATCCTATGGACTACGAGTACCCAGATCCTATGGACCCAAGTAGTCCATAGGATCATTTTTCATGTCCCCTAGCCAAGCATCCAACAAGTTACGTTATCAGGAGGTTTTGCTCGCTTACTTACTGTAGTCGTATGTCGTATGTCAAGTCAGCCGTCAGAGTTTGACAGCAGTCAGTTGCCAAATGACATATGATCGGCTTATTGACATCTGTCATTTAACCCTCGCCGGACCTATTGGTTTTCTACATACGCGCCGGCCGAGGGGGGGGGGGGCGGGTACGACCCCCCCCCCCTCGCCGTTGCGCCCCTGGTGGAGCTAGCGCGTCGCGGAAAAAAAAACGAGCGTGTGCGCCGTTACGAGACGCAGAGATTGGTACCCGATTTTAAGGTCCTAGGTCAACCGGTGACCTCTGAGGTCAGGTCAAGTGCCCCAGGGTACGGTTCCGTTTTTGGTGAATAACTTCGCAAAAAACGGCCGCAGAGCCGCGATTTTGGCAGCATCGTGTTCGCCTCGCTCAGGCGCATCGAATGATATATTTTTTGTTCGGGTCAGGTCAACTTGGGGTGTTGACCTCAGGTCAAGGTCAGGTCAGCACCCCCAGGTCACGAAGTTGGTCGAAAGAGGTCATGTTGCATATCATTCGATTCGGCAGGTCTTCCTGAGTCCATTGGTGGCTTTCTCGACTCGCTAGCTCAATTTGATCGGGAGTTATTGACGAAAAACTAATATGACCTTGATGACGTCATACATGACGTCACGCAAGGTCAACATTGCAAAAGTGACGCATCTAACCTTGCAAGGAGTGCATCAAATCACGATTCTGTGTGCTTGAGATAGTTGGAGATCGTTCCCGGCGCCAGAATAGCAGTTTTCATTTTTCCCCATTGACTTATAATGGTGAGGTCACGAAAATGACCTGACCTCATATGACCTTTAGGAAAAATCCGAGATATACAAGTTGTGAGACTCATAATGGATACTAGATCCTGCAAGTTTCATTTCCCTCTGACATCTCCTCTGGCAGTGAGGGCGTTGCGAAGTTGCGACATCTGAATACCGTGCAGAGGTTCACTTATGACGTCATAGGTCAGTGACCTGACCTGACCCAAAAATGCGATTGGTGTCAAAAGATGCGGCTTGGATCAAAGGTCAGGTATGCCAAGTTTCAGCTCTCTATCGCCAGCGCATTCGGAGCTATCGCGAAAAAACCCTATGGGGGGCGGCACCCGCCCCCCCCCCCCTCGGCCGGCGAGGGTTAAAACACGGTCGTTGGTTGATGTCGTGCCCTATCTCTTGACAATGTTAAATCAGGGCCTCATTAAATCAGGGCGAGTCGGGAAAGCCATCAATGGACTCGGGAAGACCTGCCAAATCGGATGATATGCGACTTCTTCTTCTTCGACCAAGTTCGTGACCTGAGGGGCTCTGACCTGACCGTGACCCGAGGTCAGCGCCTAAAGTTGACCTCATCCAAAAAAATATACCATTCGACGCGCCTGAGCAAGGCAAACACGATGCCGTCAAAATCGCGGCTCGAGACCTTAAAATCATCGGGTACCAATCGTTGCATCACTGAACGGCGCACACGCCCTTGCTTACGCGACGCTCTATTTTCATTACGGGCGAAATGGCGAGGGGGGGTGTCATATACCCCCACCCCCCTCGGTCGGCGCGTATGTAGAAAACCAATAGGTCCGGCGAGGGTTAAACATATCTATGTCGACAAAACATACGAAAGATTTTACCAGATCTCTAGATTCGGATGTCTCATCCCATTGGATACGAGATCAGGATCCTGGGATCAGATCTCAGATTCATTTTTTATCCGTGCACATGTCTGACTGTGCGTTTGCATGTCTCTCTCTTCCTGTCAACCTCTCTCTCTCTCTCTCTCTCTCTCTCTCTCTCTCTCTCTCTCTCTCTCTCTCTCTCTCTCTCTCTCTCTCTTTCTCTGCCCCCTCTCTCTCGCTCTCGCTCTCTGACCTATGGCTCTCCCCACAGACGGTTCAAGCAGGAGAACCCGTCAGCGGCTGTTGACAGCGGCCTGGTGCGGAGCAGTAACCCGGCGGCACCCAGGGTTCCCACCGCCGGATCGTCAAACGAACCACTCGGACTGTCATCCGGAGCCACCGAGCTGCTCGGCAGGATCGATGAGAGCTTCAGGTCAGCGGCGAGGTCACCTATTCGGGTCAGACGGGGTCACAAGGTCAGCAACAAGGTCGGGTCAGTAGGAAAATTGGCAGACGAGTGTGCCGTTTTATTAGTGGCGTTTTCGTTTTCGTTTAAGTGCATACTGGAACGTGATGGAGCCTGAGGATGTACATGTAGACGTTAATGATGTGTGTAGGTCGTAGGTTAAACGTCAAAACGTGGCCAGCTAGCTCACATTGGTCGGTATTAGGTATAAGGAAGATAGTGTATCCAGGAATCATGAATGGTTTGTAACGATGCTTCTCACATCTCGTCCGGCTTTGATCACTTAGGAAGAGAAAGAGGGAGGGAGAGAGAGAGTGGAAGAGTGAAAGAGAGAGAGAGAGAGAGAGAGAGAGAGAGAGAGAGAGAGAGAGAGAGAGAGAGAGAGAGAGAGAGAGAGAGAGAGAGAGAGAGAGAGAGAGAGAGAGAGAGAGAGAGAGAGAGAGAGAGAGAGAGAGAGAGAGAGAGAGAGAGAGAGAGAGAGAGAGAGAGAGAGAGAGAGAGAGAGAGAGAGAGAGAGAGAGAGAGAGAGAGAGAGAGAGAGAGAGAGAGAGCTTTAGCATTGATTGAGTCCCGACTGTGTTTTAATGGAATAAGCATTAGTTTCTGAATGACATCTGTTGTTAGTTTTCTCCGCCACCTAGTAAATTACTTAACATAATTACATATTCCTTTTGTTCAGCACACTTTTGCCGTTACCCGTTGTAGAATGACTAATCCGGAGGCATCGCCTTTTTCCATAAAAAAACAATTTTATTTTGAGGACCAAAAATCACATGGCTGTTATTGTTTTTCTGGCACACATTCACTCATGTAATTTTGGCTGGCTATACGATTATCCTCTGTAAATTTCATGTAGAGTTTCATGGTCTTCTGCGTATACCATGGGCATTTAGATTTTGCATTACTTTACAGTGATATCACTAATGCCCCCTGATGAACAAGCGCCCGCACCCAGTTGAGAATTTACAACAAAAATATGTGAGACAAGTCCTCCGCATTTCATAGAACCCATCCTTTCCAGCAGCAAAAAGACATTGAAATAAAAAGACTGCCAAAACGTTATTTTGACAGATCGTTGCAAAGATTGGAAGCATGCATGATCGGTAGGATCAGTTGGAGTATATGTTGCTGCAGGAGCAAACATAATATATGACCTCCGTTGACTTTGTATTCATCGACTACCAGGCAGGTTACGCTGTCCAGACAGACGACTATTCAACGACAACATATGTACAGGGACGTTTGACAAACCATTTCTCACCAGCGATGATACGTGTGTTTTTAAAAACTTCACAGACCTTTAGACACCGGACTGATGACGAGTGGCGGCTCAGACGAGCGGTGACACGGTGCGGCCCGGGCCGACACTCCAGACTGTAGCCGGATTACGAGTTGGGCAACGTGTTCCAGCTATAGGCCGAGGACGCCTAACGGAGGACGAAACTCGCACACCGCCACCGCTGTCCGTCAGCCCATTTTATAACACGCAGAGCACAAGATGCTCCTTGTCTGAACTTGACCTGTCCAGGAGTTGATGTGTTTGAACAGTGAAATGTGTAAATGCTGTTCCTTTATCACTCGTTCGTTAATTGCACCATACCAGATCCAATAAGAACAAGTCAGTTATTCAGCTGATGCTGCCATCTAATTATCTCAAAAATGCCTATAATACCGTTGCATAACTAACTTGATCTAAAACGGGTCAGACACCATGGATCTCAGAGCTCAACTGAATGCTAGAACTGCTGACAACGAAATTGCTATTATATTTTTCATTTAAAATAATATGTTTCGAAGACAGAAAAACGAAGCAGCAATAAATAACGCTGCGTCGAAAAACGATCACATCCAAAATGTTCTCGAAAATATTTCAGATCAACGCCAGAAAGACTGGAATTAATCGGGTAATGATTTTGAAACGCAACATGGATGAGCCTTTTAAAAGCATAACTGGGCCATGACCAATTGCATTTATACTAATCTGATAAAATTGATATCCTAGAATTTAAAAAGTTATAAAAAGTTAGTTATAAAAGCTAGTTATATTTATAGGTACTTAGTCCGATTGTTTTATTTTTTATTTAACTCCATTTGCCACCCTGTTCACTTTACAGCTGCGAGGGCCTCCCGTATGGCTACTACGCCGACTCCAGCAACGACTGTCGGGTGTACCACGTCTGTGATCCGGGCCGGAGCGGCACTCAGACCAACCAGTTCAGGTGAGTGAGGCCACTCGGGGCACACAGGGCACTCAGACCAACCAGTTAGGTGAGTGAGAGCACTCAGGGCAGTCAGGACAGTCAGACCAGGTGAGTGAGGACACTCGGGGCACGCAGGGCACTCAGACCAGGTGAGCGAGGCCACTCAAGGCTCTCAGGATACTCAGACCAGCCAGTTAGGTGAGTGAGAGCACGCAGGGCGCTCAGGGCACTCCCAACCAGTTTAGGTTTATGATGACACTCACACCAGCCAGTGTAGATGTGGGAGGGTACTCAGGGTACTCAGGGCACTCAGGCCAACCAATTCAGGTGAGCAGGCACCCAGACCTGTACTAAGACCCACCAAACATTTCGGTGACAGAGCACTTAGACCAGTCAGTTCAGGTCAGTGAAGGCGTTCAAGCATGCCTTTCGAATGTGAAACAACGACCAAACAGAGCCTGCAAGTTAGTGAAGCGCCGTAAACGACTAACAAGAAGTCAGAGTTAAATCTAAGGTGTGCTAAATCTGTCAGATGTGACAAGGGGAAATAAGCTGATCAGAACAAAGTATTTAGTAAGGTAACACATCCAAATTCACATGACAGACTGCTAACACTATGCGGTCATTCAAACAACTAATTCATGCAACCCAGTTTATGGTAGCCGAGTCATGTGGGGGGGGGGGGGGGGTAAGCACAAGTTGCAGCATTTGGTCGCATCGGCTTATGTGAACGGTGAGATATGTCCCCGCGACGTGATTATGCCACGGGATACATCTGATGACCCAGAAACCAGTTGCAAGACGAGTTTGTAGAGAACAGCAGTGGGGATGAGCAGGATAATCGTATTACTCGCAGCATGTGTCTGCAACCGGACAGGTTTGGTACCAGTGAACATGTCTTTGCAGAGGCGAGACAAGAGTGCAGTTTGCTTGCATGTTGTTAGATAAAAACGATTTGTTAAACTAACCACTTTTGGCCT
The DNA here is from genome assembly GCF_019059575.1 of Amphibalanus amphitrite. NCBI lineage: Eukaryota > Metazoa > Arthropoda > Thecostraca > Balanomorpha > Balanidae > Amphibalanus > Amphibalanus amphitrite. The sequence continues at coordinate 2,070,750 of NW_024881500.1, read as the reverse complement.
CATTGATATGACCCAGCCAACCCACCCCTCACCAAGCCCTAACCAGCACCCCTCCCACTCTTTTGACGACAGCTTCTTCTGCAACGTGGGCACCGAGTTTGACCAGCAGCTGCTGACGTGCGTCCACGAGTCCCTGGACCGGTCGGCGTGCTCCGGCGCCCGACAGTTCTACGAGTCCAGCAACTCGCAGTTCTTCCGCGACGTCGGCTTCAACGCCGGCGCCTCGCCTCCGGTTCCCGTGCAAGAAGTGAGCCCGCCGACTGACGACGGCCAGGTGGTCCTCATCGGGGTCACAGGAGGTGTTCCGGTGGACGCGCTGCAGTCTGGGGTTGATGCCCAGACAGCAGGAGGGCGGGAGACCGTGGAAGTTCCGCTGACCGAGCTGGAAAACTCGGCCGGTAGTGGCGCGCTCAACACAGATGGGGCGGGCCTGCTCGACCTGAGGATCGGACTGCCGAGTCTGTGAGGTCAGAGAGAAGGGCAGTGGTTTGGTTTGTCGTGCCTCTTGAGTATCGCGGGTGTAATAGGGGATGTCAAATAACCACCTCGAAGCATTCAGGCGGTGGTTAGTCGTGATCAAGAGGACTCCCGAGTCTGTTTTAAGCGTTTTAAGCATAAGACGTTTCGCCAGGAGAAATGAGTTTTTTTTGGAATCACTAAGGGCGTGCTTCCGACCTCAAGATATTTGAAAAAATGAAATATTAGGAAGGGCCCAATCAACACATTTTACAGAGCAGACAATCAAATTTCATTCGTGTTTCCGGAAAAAGGCAGCTATTGGGTTAGCAAAGGTATCCATCGAAAGTCGAAAGATTCAGGATATCGTATGTGACCTTGTGACGCTGACAGCAGCCATCACAACTGTACTCAGAAGCTTGTAGATTTAGATTAATGTTACCGTCCAGTCCATTTACCGACAGTTTGTCCAGTTACCACCTGAAATAGTTGGTCTAGTTACCACAGGGAATGTTGTCCAGTTGCCACGTGAAGTGGTTGTACAGTTACCACATGGAAGCCCATTCGGTTGATCCTTTCAATGGTTGAGACTTCCACTACTTAGTTACCAACAGTGCGTGTTCAAAAGTGATGGTTCTGTGGGTGCTTGGATAATGATATGCTGACTGCTGAGGATTGTGTGCTGTGTCAAGGAGCGCATTATATGAGCACATGAGTTTTTGTATGTGATTGTACACCGTTATTGTGTGTCTTATTGAACTGCATGATCATGTGTTCTTTCATGTCGTCACGTTTGCTATTTGGACAATTTGTTTACTTTTTAGCAGCACCGCAATCCAAAAGAAGAAAAAACTAATGAAATCGATGTGTGTCTTTACATGGAAGAATATACCTAAAACATCCAGAATTTGCAGAGCACTTTACACAAATGCTAACCGAAATGATACCGAATCGGAGCATATGATCGACCCCATAACCACCAATCTTGTCTGTGTGTATGTACTTCGTGCGTGTCATAACGCTTCATGTTATCGCTGCAAACCTCATGTCACATACATCTGTATACCGAGGTTAGAGGTCTATGCTCATGTCTATGTCAATATCAAATACAATGCTACACATGAACAAGGTTTATCCAGGCATTCCGTGGCTGGTATCGGAAAGCGAACTACACGTAGGTAATCGGACGCCGAATGTAATCGCTTTCTAAACGCTCCTAGCGAAATGCTATATTAGGTATATAGTTGATTAGCTGATGTCTGATGTGAGGTGAGTGCGTGATATGATTTTCTTTCTTTGGTCTTTGATGCCTCAAGGTTCTAGTAACAAGGACGATGACCGAGTGTGACTTGCTGGTTTGACAAAATATGGATTGCATGCTGATTGCTGGTAACCGCCTAACATGTGACCTATGTTTATTTACGACACTGACAGCCACTAAAAACATAATATGAGAGCAGTGTGCCTACAGAATAGACGCCGAACGCCACAATAGCGCGCAAATAACCCAGCATCCTGTTGTGCTCGGGCAGTAGTTACCTACATCATGCACTTTAAGCAATATGAATGTAGGTAAGTGCGATATAAAAAAGTCACGCTGCAATCTGAACCTCCTCTGTTAGCTCGCGTCCGCTGCGCCCCGCCCGCAACGGACCATCCTCTCAGGCCTCAGCCCGCGTGTTTGCAGTATTGCACATTGCACCACCCGCCGCGGGCCCTAGACGAGGCTCACCACCGCCCCCGGGGGGGGGGGGGGTTAACTGAGCGGCGATGTGGTAACGCGCAACGCTCATCTCTAGTGCCGCGAGCGCCGACCAAGGAAGTCCGGAGAGCAGCGAGGGAGGAAAGGGTGGCGCAACTGAAACCGGCTCCGACGACTCGTGTGACAGCGGCGGGTGTTAGATGATTTTTTACGCTGCTAGAGGCTACCCGTCTCCGCTTATTTCAAAACAGCTGGTTTATTTCATACGGCAGTGCTGACGATTGACAAGCTGCACGGTATTTCAATTTCCAACTCTAATCTCCCTCCCGGCTCCCCAATGGCAACAAATTAGTCGCAAGGAATTTCCTAGCAAGCCAAGACACCTAAAAGTATTTTTGTATACATTTTAGCTAAATCTTGATCAACCATATTTTTTCTATGATGCCGTACTCCATTATCGCGTCCGAGAAGAACTACTGGCTGGCATACATGAAAACAGACTGTTACCATACCTCAAAAGAAGTCAATCATTGTAATAAATTGCTGGCCGTGGATTTTGAGCAGCTGTGGCTTTTTCAGAGCCGCAGGGGAGCACACATGACGTAAAAACGAGCACTGTGCTGCAGCGCTGATACCCGACACCACGTCGCCGGTATGGTAGAAAAGATAGTCAGACGTGGAACCTACTGCTGATCCACTGGCCCTAAGCCGGTTGTGACCCGCTTCAAACACTGAACGGATCTGCGGGAAGTGGGAACGAATCTCACGGTAACGACATTGAAACGTCAGACCAGCAAGCCTCTGTGATATGTGTGGCCATATATCAGTATTAATCCGTGATTATTTCGTTGCGAGCATGAAGCATGTTCATCATTCATGGATTAGAGCACTGAGCACACTGCAGTCGGAGTGAACGAGGAAAAATAAACGCTGGAAAAAAGCGCCTTACTTGATTCAGTACATAAACTAATTTTGCCTTTGTAGACTAATGACTTACAACATCAAAAAACAGATCAAAGACCAGTAAAATCGTACCACGTGGCAGGTCGAAGCAGACAGCAGTATAACTCTTACCAGAAGTAATAGATTGCTGAACTCTTTTAGCCTAAAATGTTGATATATTCAAATAGTTCCATAAGTTATTATCAATGTTAGGTGATTAAATAACAGTGATGAATATAGTACCAGCGAAAGGACCCTTTCGTATTTCTACAGCGCATTTCCTCTAAGGACAATAAAGATTCTAATAAATATGTTTGCTTTAATTAGCTATACCATTTTGGACAAATAAGACAGTCTACACATCGGGAAATAGCAGCAGTTGCAGTTCCCACAGTCACGAGTGTATGCCTCTGAAAATTAAAAGTGGTTCCATGATAGTTTACATCCGACCTGAGCAGCAGTCTTCTAGCGCTAAGTTCCAGTACTTCACAGAAACAATGTCAATATCGCTCAAATAACACAGAAGTAAACGCATACATGTATATTAAGCGAAGGACTAATAAATTACAATGGAATTAAAATATAAAAAAAAATCTTCGGAAAACGCATATAGCAAAATTCGATTCACTCTTCTTTAGCAGTGCCTCTGAGACCATCCGTTCCGGGAGTAGCCTCTGGTTTCAGGATGGGGTTACCCTCCTCATCTAGAGGGGCTCGTGTGGCCCCCAATAGACCATCAGTTCTGGGAGTAGCCTCTGGTTTCAGGATGGGGTTACCCTCCTCATCTAGAGGGGCTCGTGTGGCCCCCAATAGACCATCAGTTCTGGGAGTAGCCTCTGGTTTCAGGATGGGATTACCCTCCTCATCTAGAGGGGCTCTGGTGGCTCCAAGGAGACCATCAGTTCTAGGAGTAGCCTCTGGTTTCAGGATAGGGTTACCCTCCTCATCTAGAGGGGCTCGTGTAGCCCCCAATAGACCATCAGTTCTGGGAGTAGCCTCTGGTTCCAGGATGGGGTTACCCTCCTTATCTAGAGGGGCTCGTGTAGCCCCCAATAGACCATCAGTTCTGGGGGCAGCCTCTAGTTTCAGGATGGGGTTACCCTCCTCATCTAGAGGGGCTCGTGTAGCCCCCAATAGACCATCAGTTCTGGGGATAGCCTCTAGTTTCAGGATGGGGTTACCCTCCTCATCTAGAGGGGCTCGTGTAGCCCCCAAGAGACCATCAGTTCTGGGAGTAGCCTCTGGTTTCAGGATGGGGTTACCCTCCTCATCTAGAGGGGCTCGTGTAGCCCCCAAGAGACCATCAGTTCTGGGAGTAGCCTCTGGTTTCAGGATGGGGTTACCCTCCTCATCTAGAGGGGCTCGTGTAGCCCCCAGGAGACCATCAGTTCTGGGAGTAGCCTCTGATTTCAGGATGGGGTTACCCTCCTCATCTAGAGGGGCTCTTGTTGCTCCAAGGAGACCATCAGTTCTGCGTGTAGATTCAGGGTCTGAGATGGGGTTGCCCTCCTCATCTAGAGGGGCTCTGGTGGCCCCCAGCAGAGGCCTCTCTGGACCGGGTGCCACGACCTGAGGTCGGACAACGCTGGCAGAGGCACCGACTCCGCCGAACCCGGATCCGGACCCCCCGGAGCCAGCGCCACCAGAGAATCCGGAGCCCGAGCCGCCGCTGCTACCTGAAGAAGAAAAAAACAGTGCAAGTCATGGTAACATTTCGTACCTCATGATCCTTCGTATACAATGTTATATAATGTTAAATATTGCTGTTATTGAACAAATTTAACATGATCAATTGCCGTGGAATAAATTGGTTAAAGGCCCCATCGAACCATTATGCATAGAAACATACCGCTTTATATAAAGACGTAACATGAGTTCAAACAGTTCAAATAATCGCCTGATTTGAACTGCCATATTCAAAAGGTACTGACTGCAGCTGTTGCACATGCGAAGGGACACAGCATACCTTCATCCGTTTTGAAGAACTCGTCATTGGAGATTTCGTAGAAGGCCTCAGCCTCCTGGCAGGCGACAGCGCTGTCCGGGTGGGTGCAGGTCAAACTGGCCTGGTCGAACATGGTCTGGTTGCCGCAGAAGAAGCTGTACTGCGCCACCAACGTCTGCCGAGAATAATACAAATCGGCTAATAGTGCGATAATGGTAGTGCATTAATGCAGTCATTGCATACATTGGGAGCCAGATCAGTGCGCTCCCTGAAACAGACGATAGAGTGATTTTAGTGGAGATTTTACACTCGATCTGCATAGTATGAAAATCATTACCTATGTATATAGAAATGTTTTTATCTTTAGGTAGTGGTGTCGTTTCAGCTAATTTACCGGTATTGAAATGACGACCCCCATACGAAAAGACAAAATTATAGTTGTTAAATAAAATAAAAATAGAGTGACGAGGAACATAACTTAGTTCAGCTAACGTCTCCAAACCAATCGGCAGCGTCACTGACAATAGGTGACGGTTCCCTTCATCGCTTACGTTCCCCTCGCTGTCCACCACCGGCATGCAGACATGGAAGAGCTGGCAGTCGTTGAACACGTCGGCGAAGTAGCCGTAGCGGCGGCCCTGGCAGGAGAAGGCGGGGTCGAGCTGACGGGCCAGTACGCCCTCCCAGCCGTCGGCCAGACGTAGCGAGGCGGCGGCCGGGTCCGGCGCGCTGGACAGCGGCACAGCGGCCGGCTGGGAGTCCAGCTGCTGACCAGCAGCTGCAGCAGCCGTCAGCAGCGGCAGCACGCACCGCAGCAGCTGCCGCACAGAACAGTAGTGAGACAAATAGAGCTCATTTTTTTCGTCGCAAATACTAGACAGGATCAACCCCAATCAACATTTGTAGAGAATTGGTTAACAAAATCGTCTTTTCCCATTATCTTCGGAAACCTTCTAGCAGTTCGTAGAATATTTACTAAAATGGGTATCTTTAAAGGATAAAAACCTAATTTTTGCAACCACATACCAGAAGAGACGGTTTTAGGCCCATAAAGATACAACATGTATGACTGTATTACAGAGTAGTCTGTGGTAATTGGCATAGGATGGTTATAGGATAGATATCTTATATATAAGCTCTTATATAGATCTTGGATATAAGATCTTACATAGTTCTTAGATATAAGATCTTGTGCATAAGATCTCTATGGGTCTATGGTTGTAGGACATGGAGCGGTATGGTTATAGGTATACCAGGTGCGGCGTTCACTTACCATATTACAGGCGTCTGTTTCACAAAGCGCTCTTCGTACAGCGCTGGCACCACACAACCCTTGAGCAGTGATTGTCCATGATGTATTCCGCTGCGTCGTTTTATACCCCGCTGCGAATGAATCCTGTGTATTTGTAGAAGGGCTCCGGCCCCGCGGCACGGCTCCTGTTAGCACGCCCTATTGACTGTATGGGGACGGCAGACGCAGCCGTCTGACATTGACACGTCAACGTTTGCTCACTGAGGCGGCGTGAGCCCCTGCCGTCGGCGCGTATGAACACATTCGGCGTCTTGCTCCGCGTGTTGACAGGATGAGACATATGCAAAGATACCAAAGTCCGCAGCCTGGTATACATAGGTGAAGGACTCATGAGTCGGTGAATTCAATCCATGATATTCTCTTGAAAGTTAGCCACCGGGGGGACGCTGACACTACGCTGAGAACATAAATTGTGGACGGGCATTCACTGTTGGCACTTAAACGGCAGAGGTAATGTAAATGTAAAAAGTGAAGGTTGCGTTCAAATTCGGTCAGACATTTGTACCAACTACGTGCAAATATGTTGGACAAAACCAGCAACGAGGAGCCAGCAGCTATGAGATGTGCGTGCAGACTAAACCCGACAGGATTGGTGCGATCACTTTCACCTTTTCGCCCCAGTTTGAGATGCAGAGGATTCTTCATGGTTCCGTGTAGAAAATATGGAGGATTTTTTATGGCTCCGAGTGGAAGATAAGGATATCTTTGAGGTATTATTGTTTCACGGGAGGAAAAGATATCTGATCTTCTACGAGTAAGCCATGAAGAATCCTGTATCTTTCTATGTTGAGGTTTATTCTTAATCACTTAAATGCTATATTTAAATGTATTCATCTATGGAAAAATAGATTTAGAGTTGTTTGAATTCATAAGTTTCATATACAAACAACCAATAAAAATGGCTCGATTATTGACGCATCATATCACATGAACGCTTGATTTTTGCTTGAAACGCTTGAAACATCGAGGCTTTAGCTTTGCATCTCAGAGGGATGCTAAGATAACAAATTTTTATCTTTCTATAAGATGTTTGTTTGCCATTGGGTCTACAGTGCAGATATATTTCTATATTGCACTTTTCATGCAGGGATACAAATTGTTATCTTTGCATTCCTCTGAGATGCAGAGATAAAGTCTCGAGGGTTCATAGCCAAAAATCAAGCGTTGAAGTGATGATGCACCAATAACCAAACCACTTCGCCCCGTTGGGGGGGGGGGGAATTTCAATGAAATGCATTTTACTCGATTTTATAACGCATTTCTTGAAATGCCTGTAAACGGTAAAAATTCGCCATTTGACCTGACCTGTGACGTCATTGGTTTGACCTAGGTCAATAAAATTGGGTCACAAGGTAGTTTCCCGTTGGGGCTATCCAACACCGTTTGCTGCTTGTCGCTATGTTGTGTGGTTCTCGAGATCTTAGGGGGGGGGGGCAAATTGCCCCCCCCCCCAACAGGGTGCGTTGCTCGGCAGCCCCAACGGAGCGCGGGTTAATGGTTGTTTGTGTATGAAGCCTATGAATTAAAAACAAATTACTCTAGTTCTGTTTTTGTCTAGATGAATACCTTTGAATATCATATTAAATTAATTAAGAATAAAGTTTTACATGGAAAGATATAGAGGACTCGTCATGGATCCGAGTGGAAGATGAGGATATCTTTTCCAAGCGGGTTACTGAAAAATCGAGCGACGAAGGAGCGAGCTTTTTGTGGAACACGCGAGGAAAAGATACCTATCCGATTTCCACGAGTGAGCCATGAGGAATCCTATGTATGTCTTACCTATATCTTTCTACTAGGGGGAAGAAGAGCCTATATTGTAGAGCCTTATTGATAATTCATAGAAATATATTTATTAAGTAATTAATTAATTCATAAATAATTATAAATATATTCATAAATATATTTTATTAATTCATAATTCATAATTAATTAATTCATTATTCATTATTCATTCATTCAATTCATTCATTCATTCATTCATAATTCATAAATATATACAGGGTGATCCAAAAAAAAATGGAACCCCTAACTTAACCCGGCAGTTGCTGGGGTATTTCGCCACCCACCGTTTGCTGGGGGGGGGGGGGGGGTGGGCGTTAAACGCCCCCCGTCGATAACTCGAGAACCAATAGGCGCAGCGAAACGCACGAGGCGGCAAACGAAAGAGCGCGACGAGACGCTTCAGATGAGTACTTCAAAGTTGAATTTTGAGGTCACAGGTCAGGTCAAGGTCAGGTCAAACACCGGAAATCGGGTTTTCAGTAGCATGGACTTCAGGACTTCGCAATGGGCGCCTCTCGTCATAAACTCTGTCAAAACGGTGCACAATCCATAATATAAGGCCTACAAGAGTGTCAGCTCCATGTAGGGGTCAGTCAAGCATAGGTCAGGGTCAAGGTCAGGTCAACCGGGTAGGCACATATCCCCGAAAATCAAAACTGATATTCGCAGCCTGTGACACATGTTTTATGGGTAATTTGGAGCGTAGAACACGATGGTGACATTCCTTTTCTCACATGTGTACTAGTTTGGCTCAAAAAGTTCAATTTAAGAAATGCATGTATCATGGTTGTGAAGAAGTCACGAGAAATTGCCAAGATTCAGTTCAAGATTTCGGAAAATGCGGAGCAATAATCAATAATCGAGGATAGCCATTTGATTGCTCATGGTATTGGCAGTCTAATGGCGTTTACGGCATGTCTGTATATTAATTCTGTGATTTTATATGATTTTTTGAACATATGCCGTTTTTGGTCGAAAACTCAGAAATCATGACGTCACTAAAACCTCGATATCTCAAAATTTTCGAACTGATTTTTTTGAAACTTTGTCACAATAAACTTCAATCAATTCCCTACAGGTACCCAAAATTTGGCGCGCCTGCGCCGCGCCGTTTTTTATGCTATGGCCCGGCAAAAAAAGTGGGGGCGTTTAACGCCCCTCCCCCCCCCCCCCCAGCAACTCGCGGGTTAAAATGTATGTAAGTCAGAAAATTTTCACTTTATTGACAAATTGCAAACACCATTAGAAAGAGCGCTCAATTCTCTATGAAACCAAGCTGATTGAACTTAATTATTATTATAAATATTGCCATAGACATATGCCTATAAAATTTGTGTCACGAAACTCAGTGAAACGGTTTTGAACATAATGCGCAAATCAGTGATTGACGGTTTGCTGTTCTGACCATGTCGCTTGTTGAAGGTTCATGAATAAAAGTAGCTCATTCACGTGCTATTGTAAGGAAAGGAAAGGCTGACTGAGGCTGACGGCCTGCTGGGACCAGTTGTCCCAGAGACTGCTGGTCCGCGCAGTCGGAGCTGTCCCCAAGCAACTGCAGGCCTGCGTGACGGCCCACGGAGCTCGCGTTGAGCACCTGCTGGGATGAACAGCGGATGCTAGGACGCGTGTATCTGTTCTACTCTGTGCTTCTGTTTAAACTTTTATGCAATAAAATTGAATTTGGATGTGGTGTTATTCGCAAAAAGACAACAGATAGAGTGCTAACGGATTTCACCGCATTGTTAACATTTGGCGATTTCGTTTCACTCAGGGGCATTCCACGTCAAATCAAACACCGAAATCCGTCATCCCCTTCGATTTTTCTGAAAATTTGTAGGCAGACTGGGCATGGTTCAAAACTGAGTTACGTATAATATTTTCGAAATTTGATAAAGTATCGCTGAGATATAGGTCATCGAATATAGCAAAAAATGCCACACATCAATTTTTTATATGTCTATAACTCTGGTTCCTTTTCTGGTATCAAAATGATATTAACAGGGTCTTGTAGGGAATTGATAAGGCTTTGATTTTCAATTATAAAATGAAATTGAAGTGACCTTGAAATGCATTTGACCTTGAATTAAAACAGAAAAATTTAAATAGCAAAAAACACGTCACCTTCGATTCGGGTAATTTTTACATATTATGTCCGTCACAATGTTCCTAACCATCTGTGAAAAAATTGGAGTGGGCCATTCATTACTCTCGCGGCAAACGCCGTTTTCATGCATCAACATCACGCAACCGCGCGTGACCTTGAAAGACAGAGTCAAGACATGCTTGCTTGTGTACACTTTCTGATATGAATGATTGCTGATTAGTGATATCCCAAACTCTATGTACGAGAATGGAAATACATAGTCATCGTAGTCAAGCATTCAAGTTCCATAGTAAAAGTGTCTCAGGCAAACGGTATTTTGCGGTGAATTTTGAGCCGTGTGGAAATGCATCATGAAGCCAAAAATTCAACGAAAACATTATCACGCAACGATATCTTCACGTCTTTTTATCTTCACTATACGAAAGAATATACTGTATACATTTTTGAGTATGTATGGGGAATGGGGATGTTCGCGCTAAGAGTTCCGAAAAGTCTCGCCAGGTGGCAGCACGGTATGCTTTGGACGCAACGCGCCGGCCGGGCCGGGGATAACGATTTTAGGACTAAAGTACGTATCGCTAAAGTACGTAGGACAAAAGTACGTATGCAAATGTTCGTACGCAAATATACGTAGGCGCTAAAGTTCGTATGCCAAAAGTGCGTACGCAAATGTTCGTACGTAAAAGTACGTATGCAAAAGTACGTAGTGCATAAAGTACGTATGTCAAAAGTACGTACGCAAATGTTCGTACGCAAAAGTACGTATGAAAAAGTACGTAGTGCATAAAGTACGTATGCCAAAAGTACGTACGCAAATGCTCGTACGCAAAAGTACGTATGCAAAAGTACGTAGTGTAAAAAGTACGTATGCCAAAAGTACGTACGCAAATGTTCGTACGCAAAAGTTCGCATGCAAAAGTACGTAGTGTATAAAGTAGGGGAGAGGCGGGAGAATTGGGACGCAGGAGAATAGGGACACGCCAATATTTAAAAAATGGGCAGCGTCCTTGCACGATTTTTGCCTTTACCTTTTGATTCGATGTGTCGTGCAACGATGGGAAGCCTCAGCAACCCTTTTGTGTCCGTCGGTTGGGCTGTGCTGTCTGAGCACCAAAAAACTTGTTTTTTTCGAGTGTTATTCTGAGTTGTCTGTGTATTGCATATGACAAACTATCTTTCTTTCAAGATGTTGCGATGCTAGCTAAACACCGTCTTTATGCGATTGCCAGTTTGCATGAACACGCTCTGTAACTGACAAATGACAAAAAAATTGCGCGATTTGATATGGCGGTGGTGTGGGAGAATTGGGACACCAAATGGTGAAAATGGTAAAATGGTGCAAAAGATGTGTATTTACCTTCATGTTTTGGACGGGTTTGCATCTGCGCCCCCTATCCACAAATACATCAAAGCGAAGACCAAGAAGTCTGAAAATGTACATTTTATGGGAACATCGTGATCGTGAATGACAATCCCCGCCTTAACGAAGCAGATAGTGTGAATATAAGTTCCAACGTATCAATTGATTGCCTAGACATAGACAGATCAATAATTCGAGATAAAAATGTTGTCCCAATATCTCATTTTTATGTGTCCCAATTCAGCCTCGTGTCTGTCCCTTTTCTCCTGCGTGTGTCCCTATTCTCCCCAAAATGAGTGTTTTTGTTTTTCTCCACACATAACCACACCACTGCATAGGCTCGATTTTTTATGATGGTATGCTGCAGAGAAATGGCCTACCTTTTATTGGTGCTGCACGAAGCAGCTTGGCAACAATACTTTTCAAATAATATCTCAGTAAATATGGCTTGAGAAATAAGTCCCAATTCTCCCGCCTCTCCCCTACGTATGCCAAAAGTACGTACGCAAATGTTCGTACGCAAAAGTACGTTTGCAAAAGTACGTAGTGTATAAAGTACGTATGCCAAAAGTACGTACGCAAATGTTCGTACGCAAAAGTTCGTATGAAAAAGTACGTAGTGTATAAAGTACGTATGCCAAAAGTACGTACGGTTCGTATGCCAAAGCACGTAGTGTATAAGTACGTATGCTAGAAGTAGGGTATAGTAGTGTAAGTTGAGCCACTTTTTCTTTATTGCTGCCCTCTTGCCATACTATAGGGAACTCATGATAAATTCATATAGGTAGGTACCAAATAATATAGCTTTGTTCCTTTCGCCCATTTACTCATCGAGAAATTTTGCTATGCCTTGTAACAAATGCTCATTAAATAAAGAATAAGAAAGGTATTACACATTGATCAACTTACCCCATGGGTGGGGTACGTACTTTATACCCTACGTACATTTGCTATACGTACTTTTGTCCGTGACGTACTTGGTCCACACGTAGGGTAGACCGGGGCAAGTCGCCCCGCCGAGGTAAAACGCCTGGCGGCCTCACCGATATCTCTCGGAACTGACAGGGTTCTGGGGAAAGGTCCTCTCTTCTGTTAAACGTGCACACTATATGATCATTCTGGAGAGAAATTGTGATAACTCTCTGGGAGATATAGCCAAAAATGTGTTGTTTTTTTAGTGATTTTTATGTTTGGTCATCTGATTACGCATCCTCGCGTTCTTTTGTAGTCCACATCAGGTTAACGACTTTTATGTATTTTGAACAACTATTGTCTAACGCTTATAATGCCGGGTTGGTTCGTGTTAAATTATGTCTTGCTGGAGCACAAGGCGTTGTTCGCTGACCGAACTACATGATGGGGTAAAACGCCCCAGTAGGTCGCGGGGCAAAAAGCCCCATGGGGCGTGTTACCTCATGTGTTGTTCGGACTACCCACTTCCTAATGTTCGGTAGCTGGCGAACAGCAAGTTTCTATGCATTTATATGTATTTTTCTCAGCAACTGTATGGCAAAGGAAGTGTATTGTTAACTGATTTGCATTGCAATAATTTATTATTTGGCCTTATGAGGCACGTGAAAAACCTGCTCATACAATAGTGTCATAGCTGAACACCTGATAGGATGGAAGGTGCTAACTTCAGTGCCGTGCCTCCAGCGGTCTAACGGATCTCTCATATAAGATTTAGCCAACTACCATGTTTAATCTTTAAGCTAGACTCTAGAGTATGGGGCTTCTTGCCTCAGGCCGTGGGGCGTTTTGCCCTGGGGTTGGGGAAAAATGTCCCATTTGCAGTTGCTTCACAAATCACTTCCTAGCTGGGAGTCCGATCATAAGTGATTGAATTTGAGGGGTGGAATTTAAAGTAAAATGTCCAAAGAACACATTGAGCACAAATTTGGCCTTCCAGGTGATGTAGCACAAAATTTAGGTAGGCCTGGTAGGCCTATGTAGCAAAATAGATTATCTGGGGCGTCTTGCCCAAGGTCTTTACCTTGCGTCTTTATCCTTCATTATACCCTACGTACATTTGCTATATGTACTTTTGTACGTGACGTACTTTTGTCCATACGTTTACGTACTTTATACCCTTACGTACTTCTGTCATACGTACTTTTGTCCGTGACGTACTTTTGTCCATACGTACTTTTTACCCTACGTACATTAGCTATACGTACTTTTGTCCGTGACGTACTTTTGTCCATACGTACTTTATACCCTACGTACTTCTGCGATACGTACTTTTGTCCCTGACGTACTTTTGTCCATACGTACTTTATACTGTACGTACTTCTGCGATACGTACTTTTGTCCCTGACGTACTTTTGTCCATACGTACTTTATACTGTACGTACTTCTGCGATACGTACTTTTGTCCCTGACGTACTTTTGTCCATACGTACTTTATACTGTACGTACTTCTGCGATACGTACTTTTGTCCCTGACGTACTTTTGTCCATACGTACTTTATACTGTACCTACGTACTTCTGCGATACGTACTTAAATCCTACGTACTTTTGCTTACGTACTTTTGTCCTACGTACTTATGCGATACGTACTTTTGTCCGTAACCCGGGGATAACAATGCGGGCGGCGACGGCGGCCGTTGCGCCGCGAACGGAAACTGCGTTTCATGTCTTTTTCAGGTTCATCATTTTGCTAAAATGAGTAGCTACAGTTGATTTCGATGTTAGGAAGACAATGACGCGCGTGAAAGGCAAACTACTACATCGTCATTGAGCGGAAGGAAAGGGAGCTGATCGAATGGTCACCAAAAGCTACGGAGTACGAAAGATACGATGTTATCACATATTTTAACTTACACAGTTGAAATTAAAAACCTTATTACATTCAGACATATATTCACACGCATGAAACAATCGATTTACAGCACACATTCCATGACAAGAACGCATACCTACGGTCTTAAGTTGACCTCTAGCGCTCGTCACTGTCAGATAAGTCAATCACATCCCTGTAGTTTGTACAGACTATTGACTTAACCCTTCATCCGGCATGCGTTCATTCTGTAATGATGGGCAACGAATCACCGGCGATTTCTGCGTAGCAGAAATCGCCGGGTGTTTCACTAAAAGTGTCAAAAAGTAAATGCCTATTAAAGTTATATAATATATGCAAATTACGTGGTTGCGCACGTGGCTTTGATGCAAATTTTTGGACATTTATGCTTTGTCCATTTAAGATATATTTTACACTCATACGGAGCGAGGGCAGGAGGCCAAAGTTACTAGTCGTTTTTTCCTTATGCAGAACAAGAACAGGTTATTTACACCGCAGCAGGAGGGGTGAATTACACTTACTTTTGGTGCCATCAGAAACATTGAAACCGTATGCCGACTTTTCAGGAAACGTTTTATTATCTCACCTCGCTACGTTCCAGATTATAAAAGGTTCAAAGGGCTTCTTGAGTGTGGTTTAAAAAGGTTCCTTCGATGCCGGTCCCAGTCCAAAAAAGGCGGGGTCCCACACCTCTCGGCGGAAACCGTTGAAAAGGTCAGGGTCTGTTTGAGGGTCTTTGAAGATAACAAGAAGCTAATTTCAATATCAGAAATAGAGCCAAGGCCTTACAAGTTATCAAAAACAGCCACTATAATGGCTGTAACCACCAGAAACTGGCTGGACCAGAAGTTCCTGCGCCGAAAAATCAGCTGCCTCGCCGCCCGCCTCTGGCCAGCGCGAAGCCCCGATCTGTCACCGCTTTACTTCTGGTTTTGTTCAGTAGCTCTCGCAGAGCTGAGGAAGACTCAAGTCGCATCTCTTCGGGAGCTGAAGAGCACCATTCAAGGCTTTGCCGACAGTCTGGACGCTGAAGATGAAAACGGGCTGTGAGGCACCTCCGGACACGTGCCGAAACGGTGCATCAAAAGAAGGGGCGGATATGTGGAATAGGTTTGAGTGACGGTGCTATCGTTTTTATATATTCAAATGTCCAACAATTGCGGATGAAATGGTATGCAAATTTCCGTAGAAAACATTGTTATTATGTGCACTATGACCTTTTACTTTTTGACACTTTTAGTGAAACACCCATATGACATCCTCGTCCTTTCCCCAGATCAATTGGTTCGGTGACTTTCAAATTATAGCAGGCCCTTCCTCGGTCAGGCTTGATGGATCCACCGTCACTGTGCGCGGTACCTACTTTTAAGACAGACTGTACCTTCTACCAACACGACTGACTGATTACAATCTGATGCGAAAGGGACAATATCTCGTCGGTCTATCAGGTAAAGTTTAATATTCAGCGACACAAGTGTGAAGGCTGCCTGGAAAACTTGCAACAAACTAAGTAAACTAAGCTTGGCTTGTAATGGGCACAAACTCGTAATAAAGAGGTTGTTGTGGGAAACGGTTAGGGCTTTGAGACACTACAAATAAAAACAAATAAATAATATATTCAGGCTTTCATGGCAAAAGGGTCATCTGGCAGCGTGCCAACGGCGAAAACAATATGGTAAGGCGAAGTTGTTTAGGTGAACAATTGGTGGTAGGAACGGACAAATAAGACAGCGGCATAGCGGAGAAATGCGGACCGTAGATAGAAGTAGTAGCAGTGTAGCAACGTAGAATGTAGAATGTAGAATGTAGGTAGGTTTCTGAAATCAGCCAGAAACGCATTTTCACTCTCTATCCGATAGACATGGGTCTACCTATCGCCGAAATATCTCTAATATCATATCAGGCTCATATCACATTAACAATGCAATAGAAACGGCAAATAATATAAAATAATGAAAGAACATACCAAAGTTTTTCCACCGAATCACATTGTGGCGAACGGCGGCGCACAAACTCCATGCGTCTCACGCCGGCGCCACACAGCCAAAAAACGCCACGTCGATGGGCGGCGCACTGGACTTTCTGCGCCACCACTGGCTTAGGGTGGCGCCACCATCCAATGGTCAGTACGAACATCGTCGCCCCCTGTGTCCACAACTAGCGCCACCTGTCGAGCAACGCACAGGCCAACCCGCTCCGGCTCAGTCCGCTACATCCTCCCCCCGGTGTCGTAATGACACCTCGTTGAGCGGGGATAACGGAAGCCTGAACACAAAACCTCTTCGGTACGTTGCCCACTCAGCAGCCACAGCCGCGCGCACACATATACAGCGTTCATCCTGAAGACACCACGCCTCGCATGGTATCGGCTTCGCTGCCGAAGTCACAGCTCCGGAGAGCAGCAGTCATCTCCGCCGCCCACTGCCACCAGCTCGCCGCGGCCGACGAGCGTCTCCGCCACAGCTCCAGAGAACACCAGCTCGCCGCGGCCTCGGAGAGCACCAGCTCGCCGCAGCCGACGAGCGCACCAGCTCGCCGCAGCCTCGGAGAGCACCAGCTCGCCGCGGCCGACGATCGCACCAGCTCGCCGCAGCCTCGGAGAGCACCAGCTTGCCGCGGCCTCGGAGAGCACCAGCTCGCCGCAGCCGACGAGCGCACCAGCTCGCCGCAGCCTCGGAGAGCACCAGCTCGCCGCAGCCTCGGAGAGCACCAGCTCGCCGCAGCCGACGAGCGCACCAGCTCGCCGCAGCCTCGGAGAGCACCAGCTCGCCGCAGCCTCGGAGAGCACCAGCTCGCTGCAGCCGACGAGCGCACCAGCTCGCCGCAGCCTCGGAGAGCACCAGCTCGCCGCAGCCGACGAGCGCACCAGCTCGCCGCAGCCTCGGAGAGCACCAGCTCGCCGCAGCCGACGAGCGCACCAGCTCGCCGCCGCCGATGAGCGTCCCCGGACGCAGCTTCGGAGGACTCCAGCTCGCCTCAGCCGACGAGCACCTCCGCCGCAGCTAGCCGCCATCAGGAGGGATCTGTTAGGAAGAAACAAAAGGAAAACATAGGATACTTGGGATATACGTGATAGGACAACACTGTCGTCACCAACATAACAGCCATCCTTCAACTCAGCTCTGACACAGAACAGTTCTGAGCTTATTCAGCCTCCTCCAGGAGGCACACTTTGCTGACCGGGCGCCGGTACTTGCCTCCCCCCGCTGCCATCAGTTCCACGGTACGAACTACTCCGTCCGAGCCTGGGAACACTCTTGTAACTCGGGCCAGGGGCCAGAACCCGCGTGGCGAGTCTGCCTCAATCATCAGCACGACGTCTTCAACTTTGAGATTTCTTCTCTCGCGCAACCACTTCTGCCGACTGGCTAGTGTTGGTACATATTCATTTCGCCATCTCTTCCAAAAATGTTCTGCCAGTACTTGTGACTGACGCCAACGTCGTTTGCTGCTGATCTCTCTGTCTTGAAATAGGCCAGGAGACATGTTGGCGCTGGCACACCCGAGCAGAAGGTGATTTGGCGTCAGTGGCTCAACATCCGTACTGTCAGGACTGACGTGTGTCAGCGGCCGTCCATTGATCATTGACTCCACCTCGAGCAGAGCAGTGTGGAGTACTTCATCGGTCACACACTGAGATCCGATAGTTACTCTGAGCGCGCGCTTTACGCTGCCCACCAGCCTTTCCCATACGCCGCCCATGTGGCTGGCGCTGGGAGGCATGAAAGTCCACTTAATGTTCTCCTGACTCAGTTCGTCAGTAATGCGAGTTTGGTCGAGTTCATGTAGAGACTCACGGAGCTCACGTTCACCTCCGACGAGGTTCGTCCCATTGTCGGAGTACATTGAGTCTGGCTTCCCTCTCCTTGCCATGAATCTCCTCAGTGCCATGACGAAACTGTCCGTATCTAAAGCGTTTGCTACCTCCAGGTGTACTGCGCGGGTCGAGAAGCAGGTGAACAAGACGCCGTATCTCTTCTCGGTCCTCCTGTACTTCTTCACGAACATTGGCCCGAAGTAGTCGACTCCTACCGTGCTGAAGGCTCTGGACGTGTCATACCGGCTGGCCGGCAGCTCTGCCATTCTTGGGACCTGCGCGATCGCTCTTCGTCTTTTGCACACGGTACACTCGTGCAGGATCCTCCGGACTGTCGAGCGGGCCTTCAGAATCCAATATGTCTTCCTGACTTCTGTCAACGTTCTTTCTTGTCCTGAGTGAAGAACCTTCACATGGCAGTGCGTTACTACCAGGCGAGTAACGTCGTCTCTCGATGGCAGGATCACCGGGTGGCGAGTCGAATAGGCCACGGGCGCTTTGTCGATACGCCCACCGACTCTCATCACACCCTCACCATCCAGGAAAGGTGTCACTTGTCGCAGCTTCCCTTCAGTCTTCACTTCTTTGCCAGCTTGGATCTCTGCCAGTTCTTCAGCGAAGCATCTAGCTTGACAGTCTTTCAGTACCTTCGTCTCTGCTTGCTTCAGTTCCTCTGCTGACAGAGGTCCTGCGCGTCTCCAGTCTGCTCGTTCCTGACAGGACTTTGGGGCACAGTTCTTCACAAACCTCAGTACCCATGCCACGGTTCTTCTGTACTTCGTCCACGAAGAGAATCTCGAAGCGTCGGGAAGCACCGTAGTATCAGAGTCATGCTTCACAGTGAGCATGACTGATTCCGTCCTCACTTCTGGGTCGTTTTTCAGTACAGCCGTACTCGTGAGAGATGGCTGTTCCGGCCAGCAGTTCTCCTCCTGGAGCAGGAACCCAGGACCCGCGCTCCAGCGAGAATCTGATGACAGGTCAGACAACGTAGCTCCCCTGGAAACAACGTCAGCTGCGTTCAGACTCGACGGCACGTGTCGCCACTGATCAGGGCAAGAAGACTCTCGAATTTCTGCCACCCTATTAGCGACAAATGTGTGAAAGCGGCGGCTGTCATTTTTCACATACTGCAGAACAACTGTGCTGTCGGTCCAGAATAGGACCCTATCCACCCTGACCGACAGCTCCGTCCGTAGCACGTTTGCTACTCTGACGCCCAGCACAGCCGCTTGCAACTCCAGCCTTACAATTGAGATCTGCTTGAGGGGTGCCACCCTGGTCTTCGCCATAGCCAGGGAGCAGACGCGGCGACCATCAGGCATCGTCGTAGCGACGTACGCGGCAGCACCGAAGGCATCCTGAGAAGCATCACAGAAGATGTGAAGCTCTCTCCGACAGCCGTCACTTGCCGACACGCCTCCGAAGCATCGCGGGACGGTTACCCGCTCCAGATAGTGTAACTCCGAGAGCCACTGAGACCACCTCTGCAGCTCCGTCCCCTCGAGCTCATCGTCCCAGTCGTAGTTCCCCGCCCAGAGGCGTTGAATGAGAACTTTAGCCTGGAGAGAGAACGGAGCGACTAGCCCCAGAGGGTCGAATAGTCGAGCTACTCCTTGCACTACTCCTCTCTTCGTTGACGGCACACGTGAGTCAACAGCTCTGACTCCCAAGGTGTCGTTGATGGTGTTCCAGGCGCAGCCTAGCACACTCTGAACCGCGACATCGATGTCTTGAACGCGCTCTGCGGCTTCGATCCGTTCCAAGACCTTCCGCGAGCTGCTCATCCACTTTGTCAGCCTGAACCCCCCTCTTCTGAGAAGTTCTGTCACCTCGGTTTGCATCTCAGCTGCCTCTTCTTCGGTTCTCGTAGCGTGGATGAAGTCATCCATATAGAAGCTTGTAAGTGCCGCTTCTCTAGCTGCTCTCCCTGCCGGGGTGCTACTGCTGCAGTCCTTAGCGGTCTGCTGCAGGACGAAGTTTGCTGATGCGGGACTGCTTCTGGCCCCGAAGATCGCGACCTGCATGGTGTATGGTTCTGGTTGCTTCGTTGCATCCAAATCTCTCCAGAGGAACCTCAGTGCTGGTTGATCTTGCGGAGTTATCTGGACCTGGTGGTACATACACTCGATATCAGCGGTCAGAGCGACGGGTTCCTCTCTGAACCTCAGGAGGATGCCGGGCAGGTTCTTAAGAAGGTCAGGTCCCGTGAGCAGCACATCATTCAGAGAAGTGTTGCCACACTTGGCGGCCGCATCAAACACTACTCTGAGCTTCCCGGGCTTCCGGGGGTTCGTTACACCATGATGTGGCAGGTACCACTTCCTGGGGTGTGCTTCTTGATCTTCTTCTGGGGTTAGCTTGCGAGCGAATCCGCGCTCGACGTAACCCTCGACAACCTTCTTATAAGCTTCCGCTTTCTCAGATTGTCGCATCAGGGTCTTCTCCAGGGAGTACAGCCGGTTGGCCGCCATCATCTTGTTATCAGGTAGGCACACATCATCACTCATCCACAGGAGTCCCGTCTCGTAGCGATTGTCCAGTCTCCTGGTTGTGTCTTCCATGATCTTCACGGCTCTGACGTCTTGGGGAGATTTGGCATCCTGGCCTTCAAACCTGCTCCCAAACGATTCCGTGCTCCACCACTCCTGGAGTGCTGCTGACAGTTGATCGTCTGGAGCCATCTTCCTGATCAGC
Organism: Amphibalanus amphitrite; assembly: GCF_019059575.1. Taxonomy (NCBI): domain Eukaryota; kingdom Metazoa; phylum Arthropoda; class Thecostraca; order Balanomorpha; family Balanidae; genus Amphibalanus; species Amphibalanus amphitrite. The sequence goes on along the minus strand of NW_024881500.1, from coordinate 2,049,829 downwards.
ATCACCTGGCGCGTTCGTTCTGGCAGGAATCCCTTCACCGTGCCCGTCAGCGTCCACCCGAAGACGGTTCTGATGGCCACCGGTTGGCCCGCCTTCCCTGTCCTCACTTCCAGCTGAAGCACCGCTTCAAGGACGTTGGCGCCGAGAAGAAGATCGACCCTCTTCCCTGAGCAGTCTGGAAGGTCGAGGTCCAGCAGGTGCTTCCATTCGATCCTCTTGTCAGGGAGCTCTGGAACCGTGACGTTGATGTCCCTGACGGAGAAAACTTCAGGGACCACTATTCTTGATCCGTCGCCACCTGACGCCTTGAGCTCCAGTTTCATCTTCACGGAGTTCTGGAGGCGCCCGCATCCTTCCACGTTTTGCAGGCGGAGGGTTTGTGGCTCCCCTTGAAGATTCAGCTGTGTCATTACCTCTTCGGACACCAGTGAAGTCTGAGAACCAGGGTCTAGTAGAGCCCAAACCTGCTTTTCCTTGCCACCACTGGCAAGGACGGTGACTGGTACGACCTGCAGCAGGGTTGTGGTCGCGCCCGCCTTCACTGATGCTGCTGCTACCACGCGCTGGCCAGTGTTCCTGAGGTCGACCCTCTTGCTGCCATGGAGCACCTGATGATGTCTCATCTTGCAGCTGTCGATGCCGCACGGCCTTGCCGAGCGACAGTGCCGAACGCCATGTCCAGCCTTCAGACAGAAGAAACAGCACCTCGCACTGGCGATGAAGTGGGCTCTTTCATCAACCGATTTCTTCAAGAAGATCGGACACGTTGTCACCTCATGCTGCTCCTTGCAGCATACACAAGTCGTGCCTGATGTATCAATCTCTGTGGCCAGAGCACTTCTTTGGACGGGCCTCAGCTTCACGTCGCCCTTCCACCGCTGAGGCTGTCCTGCCGGCTTCTTGCCAGTCGCCATATTCTGCTGTGGAGACACGGCAGCGTAGTTGAGGGCCACCCTGACCTGCCTGCGAAGCCATTCGTCAAAGTGCACCAGTGTCGGCCTCCCTCCCAGGTTCAAGACATATTCTCCCCATAGACGTTTCATCTCAGATGGGAGCCTTTGAACAACTCGTCTTAGGTTCTCGAAACTATTCAGATCCCCATCGTAGCCGAGACTCCTGAATATCATGACAGCACAGTGGACTGATGCGTGCAGGCGCTCTAGTCCAACAGGATCTAGTTGGGAGGGCGCAGGGCAGGAGAAGATCTCTTGCAGGTACGCGTGTACGGCATCTTCCTGGCGGCCAAACCTGTCCTGCAGAGCATGCACCGCCTCTTCATATAGGGCCCCATCAAACATCATCCCACTGATGGTGAGCTTAGCAGTACCCACCACTGATGCTTGCAGGTGTATCAGTTTTTCTGTTGGGGAGAGTGAGATCTGTTCATGTACTAAAACTTTAAAAGAAGCCCACCACTTCGGCCACTCGGCCGGCTCGCCGCCGAACTTCGGCAGAGTCAAGCGCGGAAGACTATTGTGCAGCAGCGATGGAACACGGGGCGCCCCTTGGGCGACCGCATCACTGGCTGTGGGTCGAAACTGACCGGCTAGTTCAGTAGTGGGTGCCCCTCGGGCAGCTCCAACAGCCGGTGGGGGAACATGACTGTAATAGAACAAATCAGCTGTGTCGGCGCCGAGTGCCCCTTGGGCAGCTCCAACGGCCGGTGAGATGGTGTGGCTGGGACGTGACGAACCGGCTTCTTCAACAGTGGCTACCCCTTGGACAGCTCCAACGGCCGGCGAGATGGTGTGGCTGGGACGAGACGGACCGGCTACTTCAACAGTGGCTACCCCTTGGACAGCTCCAACGGCCGGTGAGATGGTGTGGCTGGGACGAGACGGACCGGCTACTTCAACAGTGGCTGCCCCTTGGACAGCTCGTGCAGCTGGTGGGATGGCTCGGCTGAGATGAGTCGAACCAGCTTCTTCACTAGGTGCCCCTTGGGCTTCCCAGACCTTGGTCTCACCACAGAAATCATTTCTCCGGTCCCACGCTAGGTCATCTTCAGCTGCTCTTGCCAACTGTGCACGCAGCTCGGCAGCTGCATGAGCATCCTTTGCTTCTTGTAGCTTCATCTTCCTCTGGATCTGTTGCTCTTCCTTCTCCGTCTCAAGCCTTTGGTGCAGCTGCTCCAGCTCTAGCTGCTTCACCTTGGCCTCTATCTCTGCCAGCCGGGATGCTGACGTCTTGTCTGATGCTGCAGAGTCTGACGCCTGCTTTGATGCAACTGATGGTGGATCATCCTTCCTCTCCTTCAAATGCACTTCAATCCGGCTCACCGCTTCTTCATGCTGCCTGTCTGCTTCTGCTTGATACACTCTTGCCTGGTCAACTTCCTCTTGAGATGTCAGCACAGAAACTAAACTATCTGTCATCTCCTCCAACTGCTCGAGTGCCTGATCAAGCTCATGGACGATTGACGCTAGCTGAGTCCGACTACCTCTGGTATCAATCAAGACGAAAGCCCTCCTCCTGACCCTGGTCAGTGCAGCTAACAATCTGCCTCGCTTCTGTTTCAATTGTGCTACAGACATGTTCTGGATTTAACAGCACAACACCAATCAGGAACTGAGTCACAATTGCAATTCTCAGCAGCAAGTACAAAACTTCTCGCCACAAGAAACTGTCATTTACACGACCTACACCCTGAGAAGCCTCTTCGGGCGATCAAGACAGAATCTTCAAATGAGATACACTCATAACAACAGCATCATGTTCGGAAAGTCCTTGGGCATTCCGACAAACTTTTGCATAGACCTACAACCATATCACTAGGCTGTGGAAACTTTGAAACTGTTGTGGGAAACGGTTAGGGCTTTGAGACACTACAAATAAAAACAAATAAATAATATATTCAGGCTTTCATGGCAAAAGGGTCATCTGGCAGCGTGCCAACGGCGAAAACAATATGGTAAGGCGAAGTTGTTTAGGTGAACAATTGGTGGTAGGAACGGACAAATAAGACAGCGGCATAGCGGAGAAATGCGGACCGTAGATAGAAGTAGTAGCAGTGTAGCAACGTAGAATGTAGAATGTAGAATGTAGGTAGGTTTCTGAAATCAGCCAGAAACGCATTTTCACTCTCTATCCGATAGACATGGGTCTACCTATCGCCGAAATATCTCTAATATCATATCAGGCTCATATCACATTAACAATGCAATAGAAACGGCAAATAATATAAAATAATGAAAGAACATACCAAAGTTTTTCGGACGACGGTGAAAACAGGGCGCCTGGGGCGATTTGATCAAGGTTCGTGAAATTCACACGTGACGTTTTGCATGTAGAAGGCCCCACGGAGGGGGGAGAAGCTCCAAATGTCACGTGACTAATATGCCCTCCGGCGCCCTGTTTTCACCGGCGTCCAGTTTTTCCACCGAATCACATTGTGGCGAACGGCGGCGCACAAACTCCATAGCGCTGTTCGGCAGCCGGCTATTTTGTGTGCAGGGTATGACGTATTTCGCGAGCCGACGTCACAGGCGGTGACGTCGGCTCGCGCGCGAGCCGAGCGCCAACGACAAACTAACGGGAACCCTCGGACACCCTCGGGGCATAAACCGCGGAGTAGCATATTGAGCGAGTCCTAATCCATGGTCGAGTGGCGCGCTGCTAGCGCTCTTTTTCGATCGCACAGACCCTGCACGCGCGCGAGCACACTACGTCACGTCCGGGGGGCACAGGTATATGAAAAATCGCAGTGACGTAACACTTTTCTCGCTTCTCATTGGTCAATAGCCCGTTGCCGGGGTAACGTGCACGTATGTGAGCGCGGGCAAGAGTACTAGCCGGCCGCCGATCAGGGCTCATGCGTCTCACGCCGGCGCCACACAGCCAAAAAACGCATGTAACGGAAGTTGGCACAGATTCAGCACAGATTCAGCACAGCACAGATTCGGTAGGGGAAAAAAGGCCCCGGTAGAGGGAAACCTTTATGACCCGTTTTCCCCTAGAAATGACGTCACAAACGGGTAAAAAACCACACCAATCGAAAGCTCTCGTTTACCCAGACACAGTCCTGCATGAAAATTTCACTTTTTCCCCATAGGAAAGTTTTTACGGGAAAATCAAAATTTTGGGTCAATGGGGGGGTCCCCCCCGATTTCGTTCAAAATCGGCACACAGGTGCCCCACCACCAGCCGAGAAACTTTCCCCAAAACGGTCCCCGTTGCATTGACGTTTAAGGCCCGTAAAGCCCCCTAGACTCGTAAAATATCCGTAAATTCGCCCTTGTACGGCCAAAAAAGTGGTGCTATGGTAAAAATGGGTATCAATCGAAAGCTCTCGTTTACCCAGACACAGTCCTGCAGGAAAATTTCACTTTTTCCCCATAGGAAAGTTTTTACGGGAAAATCAAAATTTTGGGTCAATGGGGGGTCCCCCCCGATTTCGTTCAAAATCGGCACACAGGTGCCCCACCACCAGCCGAGAAACTTTCCCCAAAACGGTCCCCGTTGCATTGACGTTTAAGGCCCGTAAAGCCCCCTAGACTCGTAAAATATCCGTAAATTCGCCCTTGTACGGCCAAAAAAGTGGTGCTATGGTAAAAATGGGTATCAATCGAAAGCTCTCGTTTACCCAGACACAGTCCTGCAGGAAAATTTCATTTTTTCCCCATAGGAAAGTTTTTACGGGAAAATCAAAATTTTGGGTCAATGGGGGGTCCATCCGATTTCGTTCCAAATCGGCACACAGGTGCCCCACCACCAGCCGAGAAACTTTCCCCAAAACGGTCCCCGTTGCATTGACGTTTAAGGCCCGTAAAGCCCCCTAGACTCGTAAAATATCCGTAAATTCGCCCTTGTACGGCCAAAAAAGTGGTGCTATGGTAAAAATGGGTATCAATCGAAAGTTCTCGTTTACCCAGACACAGTCCTGCAGGAAAATTTCACTTTTTCCCCATAGGAAAGTTTTTACGGGAAAATCAAAATTTTGGGTCAATGGGGGGTCCCCCCCCCGATTTCGTTCAAAATCGGCACACAGGTGCCCCACCACCAGCCGAGAAACTTTCCCCAAAACGGTCCCGTTGCATTGACGTTTAAGGCCCGTAAGGCCCCCTAGACTCGTAAAATATCCGTAAATTCGCCCTTGTACGGCCAAAAAAGTGGTGCTATGGTAAAAATGGGTATCAATCGAAAGCTCTCGTTTACCCAGACACAGTCCTGCAGGAAAATTTCACTTTTTCCCCATAGGAAAGTTTTTACGGGAAAATCAAAATTTTGGGTCAACGGGGGGTCCCCCCCGATTTCGTTCAAAATCGGCACACAGGTGCCCCACCACCAGCCGAGAAACTTTCCCCAAAACGGTCCCCGTTGCATTGACGTTTAAGGCCCGTAAAGCCCCCTAGACTCGTAAAATATCCGTAAATTCGCCCTTGTACGGCCAAAAAAGTGGTGCTATGGTACAATGGGTATCAATCGAAAGCTCTCGTTTACCCAGACACAGTCCTGCAGGAAAATTTCACTTTTTCCCCATAGGGAAGTTTTTACGGGAAAATCAAAATTTTGGGTCAATGGGGGGTCCCCCCCGATTTCGTTCCAAATCGGCACACAGGTGCCCCACCACCAGCCGAGAAACTTTCCCCAAAACGGTCCCCGTTGCATTGACGTTTTAGGCCCGAAAAGCCCCCTAGACTCGTAAAATATCCGTAAAATCGCCTTTGTACGGACCAAAAAGTGGTGCCAGGGTAAAAATGGGTATCAATCGAAAGCTCTCGTTTACCCAGACACAGTCCTGCAGGAAAATTTCACTTTTTCTCCATAGGGAAGTTTTTACGGGAAAATCAAAATTTTGGGTCAATGGGGGGTCCCCTCCGATTTCGTTCAAAATCGGCACACGGGTGCCCCACCACCAGACGAGAAACTTTCCCCAAAACGGTCCCCGTTGCATTGACGTTTAAGGCCCGTAAAGCCCCCTAGACTCGTAAAATATCCGTAAAATCGCCTTTGTACGGACCAAAAAGTGGTGCTAGGGTAAAAATGGGTATCAATCGAAAGCTCTCGTTTACCCAGACACAGTCCTGCAGGAAAATTTCACTTTTTCCCCATAGGAAAGTTTTTACGGGAAAATCAAAATTTTGGGTCAATGGGGGGTCCCCTCCGATTTCGTTCAAAATCGGCACACGGGTGCCCCACCACCAGACGAGAAACTTTCCCCAAAACTGTCCCCGTTGCATTGACGTTTAAGGCCCGTAAAGCCCCCTAGACTCGTGAAATATCCGTAAAATCGCCTTTGTACGGTCCAAAAAGTGGTGCTAGGGTAAAAATGGGTATCAATCGAAAGCTCTCGTTTACCCAGACACAGTCCTGCAGGAAAATTTCACTTTTTCCCCATAGGAAAGTTTTTACGGGAAAATCAAAATTTTGGGTCAATGGGGGGTCCCCTTCGATTTCGTTCAAAATCGGCACACGGGTGCCCCACCACCAGACGAGAAACTTTCCCCAAAACGGTCCCCGTTGCATTGACGTTTAAGGCCCGTAAAGCCCCGTAAACTTGTAAAAATCCGTAAATTCGCCCTTGTACGGCCCTTGTACGTTTACCCAGACACAGTTCCTGCAGGACTGTGTCTGGGTAAACGAGAGCTCTCGATTGATACCCATTTTTACCATAGCACCCCGTTTTTGGCCGTACAAGGGCGAATTCACGGATATTTTACGAGTCTAGGGGGCTTTACGGGCCTTAAACGTCAATGCAACGGGGACCGTTTTGGGGAAAGTTTCTCGGCTGGTGGTGGGGCACCTGTGTGCCGATTTTGAACGAAATCGGGGGGACCCCCTTATTGACCCAAAATTTTGATTTTCCCGTAAAAACTTCCCTATGGGGAAAAAGTGAAATTTTCCTGCAGGACTGTGTCTGGGTAAACGAGAGCTTTCGATTGATACCCATTTTTACTATAGCACTACTTTTTTGGCCGTACAAGGGCGAATTTACGGATATTTTACGAGTCTAGGGGGCTTTACGGGCCTTAAACGTCAATGCAACGGGGACCGTTTTGGGGAAAGTTTCTCGGCTGGTGGTGGGGCACCTGTGTGCCGATTTTGAACGAAATCGGGGGGGACCCCCATTAACCCAAAATTTTGATTTTCCCGTAAAAACTTTCCTATGGGGAAAAAGTGAAATTTTCCTGCAGGACTGTGTCTGGGTAAACGAGAGCTTTTGATTGATACCCATTTTTACCATAGCACCACTTTTTTGGCCGTACAAGGGCGAATTTACGGATATTTTACGAGTCTAGGGGGCTTTACGGGCCTTAAACGTCAATGCAATGGGGACCGTTTTGGGGAAAGTTTCTCGGCTGGTGGTGGGGCACCTGTGTGCCGATTTTGAACGAAATCGGGGGGGACCCCCCATTGACCCAAAATTTTGATTTTCCCGTAAAAACTTTCCTATGGGGAAAAAGTGAAATTTTACGGCAGGACTGTGTCTGGGTAAACGAGAGCTTTCGATTGATACCCATTTTTACCATAGCACCACTTTTTTGGCCGTACAAGGGCGAATTTACGGATATTTTACGGGTCTAGGGGGCTTTACGGGCCTTAAACGTCAATGCAACGGGGACCGTTTTGGGGAAAGTTTCTCGGCTGGTGGTGGGGCACCTGTGTGCTGATTTTGAACGAAATCGGGGGGGACCCTCCATTGACCCAAAATTTTGATTTTCCCGTAAAAACTTTCCTATGGGGAAAAAAGTGAAATTTTCCTGCAGGACTGTGTCTGGGTAAACGAGAGCTTTCGATTGATACCCATTTTTACCATAGCACCACTTTTTTAGCCGTACAAGGGCGAATTTACGGATATTTTACGAGTCTAGGGGGCTTTACGGGCCTTAAACGTCAATGCAACGGGACCGTTTTGGGGAAAGTTTCTCGGCTGGTGGTGGGGCACCTGTGTGCCGATTTTGAACGAAATCGGGGGGACCCCCCATTGACCCAAAATTTTGATTTTCCCGTAAAAACTTTCCTATGGGGAAAAAGTGAAATTTTCCTGCAGGACTGTGTCTGGGTAAACGAGAGCTTTCGATTGATACCCATTTTTACCATAGCACCACTTTTTTGGCCGTACAAGGGCGAATTTACGGATATTTTACGAGTCTAGGGGGCTTTACGGGCCTTAAACGTCAATGCAACGGGGACCGTTTTGGGGAAAGTTTCTCGGCTGGTGGTGGGGCACCTGTGTGCCGATTTGGAACGAAATCGGGGGGACCCCCCATTGACCCAAAATTTTGATTTTCCCGTAAAAACTTTCCTATGGGGAAAAAGTGAAATTTTCCTGCAGGACTGTGTCTGGGTAAACGAGAGCTTTCGATTGATACACATTTTTACCATAGCACCACTTTTTTGGCCGTACAAGGGCGAATTTACGGATATTTTACGAGTCTAGGGGGCTTTACGGGCCTTAAACGTCAATGCAACGGGGACCGTTTTGGGGAAAGTTTCTCGGCTGGTGGTGGGACACCTGTGTGCCGATTTTGAACGAAATCGGGGGGGACCCCCCCATTGACCCAAAATTTTGATTTTCCCGTAAAAACTTTCCTATGGGGAAAAAGTGAAATTTTCCTGCAGGACTGTGTCTGGGTAAATGAGAGCTTTCGATTGATACCCATTTTTACCATAGCACCACTTTTTTGGCCGTACAAGGGCGAATTTACGGATATTTTACGAGTCTAGGGGGCTTTACGGGCCTTAAACGTCAATGCAACGGGGCACCGTTTTGGGGAAAGTTTCTCGGCTGGTGGTGGGGCACCTGTGTGCCGATTTTGAACGAAATCGGGGGGGACCCCCCATTGACCCAAAATTTTGATTTTCCCGTAAAAACTTTCCTATGGGGAAAAAGTGAAATTTTCCTGCAGGACTGTGTCTGGGTAAACGAGAGCTTTCGATTGATACCCATTTTTACCATAGCACCACTTTTTTGGCCGTACAAGGGCGAATTTACGGATATTTTACGAGTCTAGGGGGCTTTACGGGCCTTAAACGTCAATGCAACGGGGACCGTTTTGGGGAAAGTTTCTCGGCTGGTGGTGGGGCACCTGTGTGCCGATTTTGAACGAAATCGGGGGGGGGGACCCCCCATTGACCCAAAATTTTGATTTTCCCGTAAAAACTTTCCTATGGGGAAAAAGTGAAATTTTCCTGCAGGACTGTGTCTGGGTAAACGAGAGCTTTCGATTGATACCCATTTTTACCATAGCACCACTTTTTTGGCCGTACAAGGGCGAACTTACGGATATTTTACGAGTCTAGGGGGCTTTACGGGCCTTAAACGTCAATGCAACGGGGACCGTTTTGGGGAAAGTTTCTCGGCTGGTGGTGGGGCACCTGTGTGCCGATTTTGAACGAAATCGGGGGGGACCCCCCATTGACCCAAAATTTTGATTTTCCCGTAAAAACTTTCCTATGGGGAAAAAGTGAAATTTTCCTGCAGGACTGTGTCTGGGTAAATGAGAGCTTTCGATTGATACCCATTTTTACCATAGCACCACTTTTTTGGCCGTACAAGGGCGAATTTACGGATATTTTACGAGTCTAGGGGGCTTTACGGGCCTTAAACGTCAATGCAACGGGGACCGTTTTGGGGAAAGTTTCTCGGCTGGTGGTGGGGCACCTGTGTGCCGATTTTGAACGAAATCGGGGGGGACCCCTATTGACCCAAAATTTTGATTTTCCCGTAAAAACTTTCCTATGGGGAAAAAGTGAAATTTTCCTGCAGGACTGTGTCTGGGTAAACGAGAGCTTTCGATTGATACCCATTTTTACCATAGCACCACTTTTTTGGCCGTACAAGGGCGAATTTACGGATATTTTACGAGTCTAGGGGGCTTTACGGGCCTTAAACGTCAATGCAACGGGGACCGTTTTGGGGAAAGTTTCTCGGCTGGTGGTGGGGCACCTGTGTGCCGATTTTGAACGAAATCGGGGGGGACCCCCCATTGACCCAAAATTTTGATTTTCCCGTAAAAACTTTCCTATGGGGAAAAAGTGAAATTTTCCTGCAGGACTGTGTCTGGGTAAACGAGAGCTTTCGATTGATACCCATTTTTACCATAGCACCACTTTTTTGGCCGTACAAGGGCGAATTTACGGATATTTTACGAGTCTAGGGGGCTTTACGGGCCTTAAACGTCAATGCAACGGGGACCGTTTTGGGGAAAGTTTCTCGGCTGGTGGTGGGGCACCTGTGTGCCGATTTTGAACGAAATCGGGGGGGACCCCCATTGACCCAAAATTTTGATTTTCCCGTAAAAACTTTCCTATGGGGAAAAAGTGAAATTTTCCTGCAGGACTGTGTCTGGGTAAACAAGAGCTTTCGATTGATACCCATTTTTACCATAGCACCACTTTTTTGGCCGTACAAGGGCGAATTTACGGATATTTTACGAGTCTAGGGGGCTTTACGGGCCTTAAACGTCAATGCAACGGGGACCGTTTTGGGGAAAGTTTCTCGGCTGGTGGTGGGGCACCTGTGTGCCGATTTTGAACGAAATCGGGGGGGACCCCCCATTGACCCAAAATTTTGATTTTCCCATAAAAACTTTCCTATGGGGAAAAAGTGAAATTTTCATGCAGGACTGTGTCTGGGTAAACGAGAGCTTTCGATTGGTGTGGTTTTTTACCCGTTTGTGACGTCATTTCTAGGGGAAAACGGGTCATAAAGGTTTCCCTCTACCGGGGCCTTTTTTCCCCTACCGAATCTGTGCTGTGCTGAATCTGTGCTGAATCTGTGCCAACTTCCGTTACATAAAAAACGCCACGTCGATGGGCGGCGCACTGGACTTTCTGCGCCACCACTGGCTTAGGGTGGCGCCACCATCCAATGGTCAGTACGAACATCGTCGCCCCCTGTGTCCACAACTAGCGCCACCTGTCGAGCAACGCACAGGCCAACCCGCTCCGGCTCAGTCCGCTACAGAGGTACTTAATTAACAAATCCACAATGTTCTGTTCAGGCAAGCAGGGTTGTGCTTGACTCATGAGTCGAGTCAGAAATTTGACTCAACTCTGACTCAAATGAGTCAGATTTGAGTCGAGTCGGATAAAATGTTGAGCTGTTGAGTTGAGTCAGAGTTGAGTCGGATAAAAATATGAAGGTGTTGAGTTGAGTCAGAGTTGAGTCAGTAAAATAACTTTTGACTTTGAGTTGAGTCAAAAACATTTAGGAACATGAGTCAGCTGACTCAACTTTCTAGAAACAATATATAGTATAAGTTTTTCATTCTCCCCCCGCTTAACAACTTAGGCCTGGGCTGGCTGCCGGATGTTTTCACCCCCCCCCCCCTCAACAACTTTTTTATCTGAGTCAATTTTGAGTCAACACACTTAACTCAGCAAAAAATTTGAGTCAAGTTTGAGTCAACTCATATTTTCATTGAGCCGCTTGAGTCATGAGTCGAGTCAAGGGAAAAAATCAGCTCCTTGTTTGAGTCAGAGTTGAGTCAGGGCATTCTGAAGTTGAATGATGAGTCGAGTCGGCAAATTTTTTTTGAGTCGAGCACAACCCTGCAGGCAAGTAGCCTTCACATATGAAGCATTGCTATGACTACTCTTCTATAGCTGATTGATAGCTTTTGAAGGAAGGAGCTGAGTGGCTGAGCCCTACCATTCACCACTTATCACCTTCAACAAATGCTTAAGGCATGCCGTTCTTTATCACTAGAAAATATCTGACAATTTGCTGGCTCTCATTTGTGTATGATGCAACACGCTTTGCATCAGTGATACTATGACACGAAATGTTGAACACTAGCATAGGTTGCAATGTAGATCCAAGGTGTCCCAGAAGCCAGAGCAAAAATTGACACCTTAATCAACTTCATGATAGTGGCAAAACTCCACTGCTTGACTACACAGAGCACCAACTGTTTGCTCCTCTAAACTTTCACCAAAAGAAGTGTTGCTGATGTCATTTGTATATATCAGCAGTGACACTGGTAACTTCAAATCACAGGATATTCTGGTAGCATCCATGCTCTTGAATCTGGATCTTATCAATGCAGCATTGCACCTGTGAATAAGTGAAAAATGGCATAAGACAGCAGGGAAAGATCTTGGCAAGTCATAATGAGATACATATGTTTAACATGCGTGGATAAAGGACATTATATACTGAAGCAGTTAGCAAAACATTGCAGTTTAAGCACAGTTGAAATCTGATATGATGAACTGGATACAGTGACATCATCAAGACCCATGAACTGAACTTTACACAAAGTATTTGCAATTTTGAAATGCACTTTTATTGCAGTTACCTATACAAATATTCTAGAAGGTGAAAATTTATTTTTAAAAAAATAACAAAAAACTTGCCCGTATTTAGTTGCTAAAAAAGCTGAGTGAATATTCTAAAATAGTGTTCACTTCAGTGTGAATCAAAACTTAGAGTAAACAAATATTTACCTGATGAAATGAAGATATTATATCAATAATGAGTAGCTTTAGAAAGTGATGACTTTAAAAAAACATTTTGCAAGAAAGGCTATCAGTTACTTCTGGATGATATACTGCAGTGCACAAGCTGTTCACCAACTCCTACCTGGTCTTTCCCTCTGGGATCCCTCTGTATGCACCTCAGAACTTCATCTGCAAGGCTGGTTCCTTCATACGCAGGTCCTCTGTCTTCCTTGATTCCTCGGACTCCATCCTGACAACTCCGCACCAGAAGCAGGATTGCACTGGGCACCTGTAACAACATGTAGGATGATCAATACTTGTAACAATTCATAAATAGTAGGTAGCTTAGTGTTCTATTACATATACCTCCTGGTTGCTGGTACAAAATAGATCCTATTCGTCTTTTTCCATCATAACCTTTATCTGCATGCAATATCTTTGGTACCAGACAAAGCAGAACACTGCTAAAATGCTTGCAATGAATCCTATAAAAATGCATTGAATTTATAAAATCATTCTCAGCAGCATGTATCATCTTTTAATGCCTTTCTCAAAGGGCAGGTCAATTTCCTACATTGATATGCCCATAAACTTATACAGGTAAATTACCTCATATGGGCAGTGGCGTATCTAGGATTTCTCTCAGGGGGGATCCGCAGTCAAAAGGGCCCTTGCCTGACTTTGTTGAAAGGGCCCTTAAGTGGCAAAAGGGCCCTTGTAGCCTGAGTTGAAAGGGCGTTAACCCGCGCCCCGTAGGGAGAGGGGGGAGGCAAAACGGCCCCTGTCCTCTTCCGTAGCTATCTCCTAAATGACTGCAAATATCGCCACCAAACTTTCAGGAGCTCTCTGGGCATCCATTTTACACATTGTGACCAATTTTTTTCCAGAGGCTATGATAGGTTGGCCGCAAATGACGTCAGAATGACGTCATGTTCTGCCATTTTCGACAAAAAAAGGTTTCGCAGGAAAAGCCCCAGGCCTACAGAGCTGTAGAAACATAAAAATGTTCCGACTTAAAATGTGTAGAATGGGGATGTTCGCGCTAAGAGTTCCGAAAAGTCTCGCCAGGTGGCAGCACGGTATGCTTTGGACACAACGCGCCGGCCGGGCGCCGGCCGGGCCGGGGATAACACTGCGGGCGGCGACGGCGGCCGACGCGCCGCGAACGGAAACTGCGTTTCATGTCTTTTTCAGGTTCATCATTCTGCTAAAACGAGTAGCTACAGTTGATTTCGATATTAGGAAGACAATGACGCGTGTGAAAGGCAAACTACTACATCGTCATTGAGCGGAAGGAAAGGGAGCTGATCGAATGGTCACCAAAAGCTACGGAGTACGAAAGATACGATGTTATCACATATTTTAACTTACACAGTTGAAATTAAAAACCCTATTACATTCAGACATATATTCACACGCATGAAACAATCGATTTACAGCACACATTCCATGACAAGAACGCATACCTACGGACTTAAGTTGACCTCTAGCGCCCGTCACTGTCAGATAAGTCAATCACATCCCTGTAGTTTGTAGACTATTGACTTAACCCTTCATCCGGCGTGCGTTCATTCTGTAATGATGGGCAAAGAATCACCGGCCATTTCTGCGTGGCTCTATATGACATCCTCGGTCAGGCTTGATGGATCCACCGTCACTTTCCGCGGTACTTTTAAGACAGATGTACCTTCTACCAACACGACTGACTGATTACAATCTGATGAGGGACAATATCTCGTCGGTCTATCAGTTAAAGTTTAATATTCAGCGACACAAGTGTGAAGGCTGCCTGGAAAACTTACAACAAACTAAGTAAACTAAGCTCGGCTTGTAATGGGCACAAACTTGTAATAAAGAGGTACTTAATTAACAAATCCACAATGTTCTGTTCAGGCAAGTAGCCTTCACATATGAAGCATTGCTATGACTACTCTTCTAGAGCTGATTGATAGCTTTTGAAGGAAGGAGCTGAGTGGCTGAGCCCTACCATTCACCACTTATCACCTTCAACAATTGCTTAAAGGGACCCTCCCACCTTAACATTAGTTTTGAGTTGAGATAGCCAAGTTTGCGGCCAGGCTCAGAAACCACCATTTATCCTGGTCGCAACCCCCGCAGCTTTATGGTGTTCAAGAAATTTCTTCCCTTTACTTGCAGGGTGGGACCAGCGTGGTCCCTATCTCTTAACCATTACGGGAATCTGATGACGTCATCAGGCTTTCGAACGTCCGTTAAATGTTTGACTAAAACGTTTTGTAGGACGCGATGGAATATGCTGCTTTGCGCGCAACAAATGCCGCACTTTCAAATAAAGTCGCTAGGAACAGCGGAGATCCCAAAAAGTAAACAAAAGTAAAAGTCTAATATCTTGAAAACCGGTGAATATTTTTCGATGAAATTTGGTAGATATTCGTTTTTGCTCTTTCTAAACCGAGCGACATCACTTTCATGCCAATTCATTAACTTCTTTGAAGGTGGGAGGGTCCCTTTAAGGCATTCAGTTCTCATCACTAGAAAATATCTGACAATTTGTTAGCTCTCATTTGTGTATGATGCAACACGCTTTGCATCAGTGATACTATGACACGAAATGTTGAACACTAGCATAGGTTGCAATGTAGATCCAAGGTGTCCCAGAAGCCAGAGCAAAATATTGACACCTTAAAGGGACCCTCCCACCTTCAAAAAAGTTTATGAATTGGCATGAAAGTGATGTCGCTCGGTTCAGAAAGAGCGAAAACGAATATCTACCAAATTTCACCGAAAAATATTCACCGGTTTTCAAGATATTAGACTTTTACTTTTGTTTACTTTTTTGGGATCTCCGCTGTTTCTAGCGACTTTATTTTAGAAGTGCGGCGTTTGCGGCAGATGTTGCGCGCAAATAGCATATACCACCGCGTGCTACAAAACGTTTTAGTCAAACATTTAAAAATCGTTAGATATTTGCGCTGACGTCACACATTCAGAGGGGTATTCCTAAGCATTAGCCCCTCTGAATCAAAATGCTGCAATTTTGAAATTCAATATTTCCGATTTAAGGCATTTCTCGATGTTGTGAGTGCCGAAACCGAAAATTGTGAGCCAGGGACCCCATTTTGGCTATCTCAACTCAAATCTAATGTTAAGGTGGGAGGGTCCCTTTAATCAGCTTCATGATTGTGGCAAAACTCCACTGCTTGACTACACAGAGCATCAACTGTTTGCTCCTCTAAACTTTCACCAAAGGAAGTGTTGCTGATGTCATTTGTAGCAGCAGTGACACTGGTAACTTCAAATCACAGGATCTCGTAGCATCCATGCTCTTGAATCTGGATCTTATCAATGCAGCATTGCACCTGTGAATAAATGAAAAATGGCATATGACAGTAGGGAAATATCTTGGCAAGTCATAATGAGATACGTATGTTTAACATGCATGGATAAAAGGACATTATATACTGAAGCAATTAGCAAAACATTGCAGTTTAAGCACAGTTGAAATCTGATATGATGAACTGGATACAGTGACATCATCAAGACCCATGAACTTTACACAAAGTATTTGCAATTTTGAAATGCACTTTTATTGCAGTTAGGTACCTATACAAATATTCTAGAAGGTGAAAATTTATTTTAAAAAACAACAAAAAACTTGCCCGTATTTAGTTGCTAAAAAGCTGAGTGAATATTCTAAAATAGTGTTCACTTCAGTGTGAATCAAAAATTAGAGTAAACAATTATTGACCTGATGAAATGAAGATATTATATCAATAATAAGTAGCTTTAGACGGGTGATGAGTTAAAAAAAACATTTTGCAAGAAAGGCTATCAGTTACTTCTGGATGATATACTGCAGTGCACAAGCTGTTCACCAACTCCTACCTGGTCTTTCAGTGGGATCCCTCTGTATGCACCTCAGAACTTCATCCGCAGGGCTGGTTCCTTCATACGCAGGTCCTCTGCCTTCTTTGATTCCTCGGACTCCATCCTGACAACTCCGCACCAGAAGCATGATTGCACTGGGCATCTGTAACACCACGTAGGATGATCAATACTTGTAACAATTCATAAATAGTAGGTAGCTTAGTGTTCTATTACATATACCTCCTGGTTGCTGGTGTCAAAATAGATCCTATTTCAATTTGTCTTTTTCCATCATAACCTTTATCTGCATGCAATATCTTTGGTACCAGACAAAGTAGAACACTGCTAAAATGCTTGCAATGAATCAAGTAGAACACTGCTAAAATGCTTGCAATGAATCTTATAAAAATGCATTGAATTTATATAATCATTCTCAGCAGCATGTATCATCTTTTAATGCCTTTCTCAAAGGGCAGGTCAATTTCCTACATTGATATGCCCATAAACTTATACAGGTAAATTACCTCATATGGGTAATACAAGATCCAGCTATGAGTTAAGTTAGACTATTTTATACTCTTAGTTAAGTTCGCCATAAAAAAATGTCTGGAAACGTGTTACATCCATGGAATTACCGTTTGGAGTCGGTCTATCTTCGGCTTCTCGCCTCTCTTCGGCTATGTCAATTGAAGCCTTTCTAAGTCTCCTGCCCTTTGTAAACTTGCCTTTCCATGTTTGTGACACTTGCTGAATATAAATTCACAACCCATCTGAGCAAAATTCAAATCAATTGCTATCAAATTCACCGAAATTCAGCCCCTCGGACCGACACCGCACGGAATCCACACAGTGCAAAACACAGTGGCGCATTCGCCGCCACAGTTACTGTGTCCAAAGAAGGCAGTGCTGCCACCTGGCGAGGAAATAAGCCGAACATCCCCATTAACAGGCCTAGGTCAAATCTGAGCACAGTTTACAGAAAGAGCATTAAAAGAGCTTTGATTGTTTTGTTGGGTTGGGCCCAGGCCCTTTCGGTCTGACGTGTCCATCAGCGTGCTGTCGATTTTCCCCATATAAGGAACTTATTGCTGGCGCTTCTTGGCCTCTCTCTTGGCCTCTAACGAATAGACCACTTGAATTCGACCAATGAGGAACCAAGAAGTAGCAGCATGCTCACAGCGTGCTGATAAATGAACGGGGTGCGAACAGAGCTCAGGGCCGGAAGGATGATAGGAAAGGAATTGAGGGAGACATTGGTCTGGGCGGGCACCTTGGTGAGTCACCGCCCACCGGGGCTGAGCCTGTCCAACAGGACAGGCCGACTAGCCCCCCAAGTGCTCACTGCACCCGGTTACGAGCGTGCTTGATTAGGAGCTGCAGTGCGCTCCAATGGGAGCCGCCCGCATGGAATAAAGTTGCCCGTCCAGGTCCAGCCCGGATCAGGGGTTGCGGCATGGAGGAGAAGGATTTGAATGTCATGAGGATGGAAACGGCGAAACGGGTGTTGAAAGAGCTATTAACTACGCTTTTCCCCGGCACTGTAGCTCCTCATTTCCGAGTCATGCGATGGTTTGTTGAAAATTGTCGAAATTGGATCTGAAAATTGGCGAAATTTGACCTTGGATGACCTATGTGAACTGACCTTTGACCTGATCTAAAAAGTGACCAGAGTAATTTCGTCATTATTGTTTGCGTCCCTTCAAACGCTGCCTTTGGCGTGTCGTGGCTCAGAAGCCGAGTTAGAAGCAGGGGTGCGGAGCTGGAGCTGCAGAGCCGCCGGAGCCGGCATATTTTGCCCGGAGCCGGAGCCGTGAAAGAATATAGCCCGGAGCCGGAGCCAGAGCCGGAGCATTAAAAAAAGGCGGCGACTCCGGCTGCTTTTTTAACCCTCGCACCGTTGGGGGGGGGGCATTTTGCCCCCCCCTGTGGTTTTTCCTGAAAAATTTTCAGTACCTTCCCGGGCATCAATTTGACACCTTCACACCAAATTTCAAGTCTTAGGTCACCTTAGGTCAGGAGTTATTGAGGTCAAACTGAGGTCATGTTCGAGCAAAAATGAGCAAAAAACATGCAATCTTGAAACGTTTACCAAATCTACAGTTATCAAGCAATTTCAAAGTTCTTTATATGGTCTAGTAGACAAAAAGCGGCGCTACAAAACAGCTTTCTCGGATTTTCTAAATTTTGGGTTTTTGAACCAAAAAAAATCAAAAAATTGATTTTTTTTAGAAAAACTAAAAAAAATCCAAAATGTTTCCGAATTTCAAAAAAGCCGGAACATATGTGATAGTCCCTGCGCTCTTCTATGTACATACCAAATTTCAAATCGATATCTCGTTTTTTGGCCAAGTTATAGAGAAAACACTGTTCAAAAATTATGACGTCAAATTTTTGAACTCAATTTTTAGCGATTCTAGACTACGTACGGCAAAACAAAGACCACCATTGAACTCCCCGTGACGAGCTGCATCGATTCGATACCCATTATATGCAAAAATATTTACTTTGAAATTTGACCTAATTTGACCTGACCTTGACCTGACCTTGACCTGACCTTGACCAAAACGTGACCTAAGCTGGCCCCAAAGGCTGCCTGACCCACATAATCGCATTTGTCATGTAAGATAGACCATAAAACATGTATCACACGACACTTTCATATTGTGACCCCCCAGTGACCTGACCTCTGTGACCTGACCTGGTATCAGTGACCTCAAATAGTAAAATATGTGTTTGAAGAACATTTCCCCATCGATGATTTTCAATGAAATGCATTTTACTCGATTTTACAACGCATTTCTTGAAATGCCTGTAAACGATGAAAATTGGACCTTTGACCTGACCTGTGACGTCATCAGTTTGACCTAGGTCAATAAAATTGGGTCACAAGGTAGTTCCCTGATAGGGCTATCCAACACCGTTTGCCGCTTGTCGCTAGGTTGCGTGGTTCTCGAGATCTTAGGGTGGGGGCCAAAATGCCCCCACCCCCCAACAGGGCGCGTTGCTCGGCAGAGCCCAACGGGGCGCGGGTTAAGAGGATTGACCTAGTTCGGTTTGACAGTACAAGGCAGTAAAACATGTGGTATTCAAAATAGCCTTGCTATGCCTTTAATGGGCTCCTGATAGCCCATTAAAGGCTTAGCAGATCGCTTTGTGCTATAAAATTGAGCTTTAAACAAAATAGGTAAGCATGCTTATTTCATAGCCTGCCCTCAGAGGGCCCTTCTGGTGGTCTTAAAGAACCCTCAGGCCTCAATCGACCTCAGATGGACCTTTGCTGGCGTCATAAGGTCTCCGTTAGCCTGAAAGGGCCCTCCAATAGTCCCAAGGGGCCTTCTATTCTCCTTAAAGGCCCTGAGTCAGCCTAAGAGGGCCATTCAGTGGCCTCCGAGGGCACTCTTTGTCCTCAGAGGGCCTGTCATACGGCTCAAGGACCAAGGTGGTCTGAAATAGCCTTCATTTCACTTCTGAGGGCCCTCCAATGCCCTCAGAGGGCCCTATACTTGCATCATTACACCTCTTTGAGTCCTCGGAGAGCCCTCTTTGAGATGGCTGAGAGGGCCCTCTTTGATCTGAGATGGCCTGATGACCTCGTAGGGCTCATGTGGTGGCCTGAAATCACCTCAGCAGGCCCTCCAGTGGGCTCAAAGGGTCCTGTTTTTGCATTAGAGGGCTCTCTGTGGCTTCCGAGGGCCCTTTTTGATCTCAGAGGGCCCTCTTTGATCTCAGAGGGCTTTTTTGACCCTTTCGAGCTGTCTGAGGGGGCCCTCTGGCCTCTGTTTGCCTAAAAGGGCCCTCTATTCGCCTCAGAGGGCCCTCTGTTCGACTCCGAGGGCCCTCTGGTGACCTCAGCGGACCCTATTTTTGCATCAGAGGTCCCTCTGTGGCCTCCGAGAACCCTCTTCGATCTCAGAGGGCCATCTTTGAGGTGGCTGAGAGGGCCCTCTGTTCGCCTCAGAGGGCCCTCTGGTGACCTCAGGGGCTCTATTGTTGCATGAAAGAGCCCTCTGTGGCCACCGAGGGCCCTTTTTGATCTCAGAGGGCCCTCTTTGACCTCAGAGGGCTTTTTTGACATGTTCGAGGTGCCTGAGGGGGCCGTTTTTATCTCAGAGTGCCCTTTTTGACCTCAGAGGGCTTTTTTGACATCTTTGAGGTGTCTGAGGGGGCCCAGTGACCTCTGTTTGCCTCAAAGGGCCCTCTGTTTTCCTAAAAGAACCCCCTATTCGCCTCAGGGGACCCTCTGTTCGCCTCAGAGGGCCCTCTGGTGACCTCAGGGGGCCCTATTGTTGCATCGGAGGGCCCTCTGTGGCCTCCGAGGGCCTTTTTTTATCTCAGAGGGCCCTCTTTGACCTCAGAGGGCTCTTTTCGACCTATTCGAGATGTCTGAGAGGGCCCTCGGGGTCTGCGAGGGCCCTCTGAGTGCCTGAGAGGGCCCTCTGAGTGCCTGAGAGGGCCCTCTGGGCTCTGTCCCCCGTTCGTCTCAGAGAGTCCCTTTATTCGCCCCTTCAGAGGGCCCTCTGTTTGCCTCAAAGGGCCCTCTGTTTGCCTAAAAGGACCCCCTATTCGCCTCAGAGGGCCCTTTGGTGACCACAGGGGGCTCTATTGTTGCATTGGAGGACCCTCTGTTGCCTCCGAGGGCCCTTTTTATCTCAGAGGACCCTCTTTGACCTCAGAGGGCTCTTTTCGACCTATTCGAGATGTCTGAGAGGGCCCTCTGAGTGCTTGAGAGGGCCCTCTGAGTGCCTGAGAGGGCCTTCTGAGTGCCTGAGAGGGCCCTCTGGGCTCTGAGTGCTTGAGAGGGCCCTCTGAGTGTCTGAGGGGGCCCTCTGAGTGCCTGAGAGGGCCCTCTGGGCTCTGGCCCCCGTTCGTTTCAGAGGGTTCCTTTATTCGCCCCTTCAGAGGGCCCTTTGCCTCAAAGGGCCCTCTGTTTGCCTCAAAGGGCCCTCTGTTTGCCTAAAAGGACCCCCTATTCGCCTCAGAGGGCCCTTTGGTGACCACAGTGGGCTCTATTGTTGCATTGTAGGGCCCTCTGTTGCCTCCGAGGGCCCTTTTTTATCTCAGAGGGCCCTCTGTGAGCTCAGAGGGCTCTTTTCGACCTCTTCGAGATGTCTGAGACGGACCTCGGGCCTGAGAGGGCCCTCTGAGTGCTTGAGAGGGCCCTCTGAGTGCCTGAGAGGGCCATCTGAGTGCCTGAGAGGGCCCTCTGAAAGCCTGAGAGGGCCCTCTATGTGCCTGAGAAGGTCCTGATCGTTGTAAAGGGCCCTTAATTTACTCTACAAGGTCCCTCGTTGGCCTAAAGGGGTCCTCTGATAGTCCTAAAAGGGTCCCTAAAAATGTAATTGATACTTTTAATTATGTAAAAAAATGTAAGTGGTGAAAAGGGCCCTCAAAGTGTTTTCAATTTTTTTTTTCGAGTAAAAAAAAAATATTTTTTTTTGCTCCAGGGGGGATCCTAGGACCCCCAGGGTCCCCCCTTGGATACGCCACTGCATATGGGCAATACAAGATCCAGCTATGAGTTAAGTTAGACTATTTTATACTCTTAGTTATGCTCGCCATAAAAAAATGTCTGGAAACGTGTTACATCGATGGAATTACCGTTTGGAGTCGGTCTATCTTCGGCTTCTCGCCTCTCTTCGGCTACGTCAATTGAAGCCTTTCTAAGTCTCCTGTCCTTTGTAAACTTGCCTTTCCATGTTTGTGACACTTGCTGAATATAAATTCACAACCCATCTGAGCAAAATTCAAATCAATTGCTATCAAATTCACCGAAATTCAGTCCCTAGGCCCGACACCCCACGGACTCCACACAGTGCAAAACACAGTGGCGCATTCGCCGCCGCCCGCCACAGTTTCTGTGTCCAAAGAAGGCAGTGCTGCCACCTGGTGAGGAAATAAGCCGAACATCCCCATTTGGGGATGTTCGCGCTAAGAGTTCCGAAAAGTCTCGCCAGGTGGCAGCACGGTATGCTTTGGACACAACGCGCCGGCCGGGCGCCGGCCGGGCCGGGGATAACACTGCGGGCGGCGACGGCGGCCGACGCGCCGCGAACGGAAACTGCGTTTCATGTCTTTTTCAGGTTCATCATTCTGCTAAAACGAGTAGCTACAGTTGATTTCGATATTAGGAAGACAATGACGCGTGTGAAAGGCAAACTACTACATCGTCATTGAGCGGAAGGAAAGGGAGCTGATCGAATGGTCACCAAAAGCTACGGAGTACGAAAGATACGATGTTATCACATATTTTAACTTACACAGTTGAAATTAAAAACCCTATTACATTCAGACATATATTCACACGCATGAAACAATCGATTTACAGCACACATTCCATGACAAGAACGCATACCTACGGACTTAAGTTGACCTCTAGCGCCCGTCACTGTCAGATAAGTCAATCACATCCCTGTAGTTTGTAGACTATTGACTTAACCCTTCATCCGGCGTGCGTTCATTCTGTAATGATGGGCAAAGAATCACCGGCCATTTCTGCGTGGCTCTATATGACATCCTCGGTCAGGCTTGATGGATCCACCGTCACTTTCCGCGGTACTTTTAAGACAGATGTACCTTCTACCAACACGACTGACTGATTACAATCTGATGAGGGACAATATCTCGTCGGTCTATCAGTTAAAGTTTAATATTCAGCGACACAAGTGTGAAGGCTGCCTGGAAAACTTACAACAAACTAAGTAAACTAAGCTCGGCTTGTAATGGGCACAAACTTGTAATAAAGAGGTACTTAATTAACAAATCCACAATGTTCTGTTCAGGCAAGTAGCCTTCACATATGAAGCATTGCTATGACTACTCTTCTAGAGCTGATTGATAGCTTTTGAAGGAAGGAGCTGAGTGGCTGAGCCCTACCATTCACCACTTATCACCTTCAACAATTGCTTAAGGCATTCAGTTCTCATCACTAGAAAATATCTGACAATTTGTTAGCTCTCATTTGTGTATGATGCAACACGCTTTGCATCAGTGATACTATGACACGAAATGTTGAACACTAGCATAGGTTGCAATGTAGATCCAAGGTGTCCCAGAAGCCAGAGCAAAATATTGACACCTTAAAGGGACCCTCCCACCTTCAAAAAAGTTTATGAATTGGCATGAAAGTGATGTCGCTCGGTTCAGAAAGAGCGAAAACGAATATCTACCAAATTTCACCGAAAAATATTCACCGGTTTTCAAGATATTAGACTTTTACTTTTGTTTACTTTTTTGGGATCTCCGCTGTTTCTAGCGACTTTATTTTAGAAGTGCGGCGTTTGCGGCAGATGTTGCGCGCAAATAGCATATACCACCGCGTGCTACAAAACGTTTTAGTCAAACATTTAAAAATCGTTAGATATTTGCGCTGACGTCACACATTCAGAGGGGTATTCCTAAGCATTAGCCCCTCTGAATCAAAATGCTGCAATTTTGAAATTCAATATTTCCGATTTAAGGCATTTCTCGATGTTGTGAGTGCCGAAACCGAAAATTGTGAGCCAGGGACCCCATTTTGGCTATCTCAACTCAAATCTAATGTTAAGGTGGGAGGGTCCCTTTAATCAGCTTCATGATTGTGGCAAAACTCCACTGCTTGACTACACAGAGCATCAACTGTTTGCTCCTCTAAACTTTCACCAAAGGAAGTGTTGCTGATGTCATTTGTAGCAGCAGTGACACTGGTAACTTCAAATCACAGGATCTCGTAGCATCCATGCTCTTGAATCTGGATCTTATCAATGCAGCATTGCACCTGTGAATAAATGAAAAATGGCATATGACAGTAGGGAAATATCTTGGCAAGTCATAATGAGATACGTATGTTTAACATGCATGGATAAAAGGACATTATATACTGAAGCAATTAGCAAAACATTGCAGTTTAAGCACAGTTGAAATCTGATATGATGAACTGGATACAGTGACATCATCAAGACCCATGAACTTTACACAAAGTATTTGCAATTTTGAAATGCACTTTTATTGCAGTTAGGTACCTATACAAATATTCTAGAAGGTGAAAATTTATTTTAAAAAACAACAAAAAACTTGCCCGTATTTAGTTGCTAAAAAGCTGAGTGAATATTCTAAAATAGTGTTCACTTCAGTGTGAATCAAAAATTAGAGTAAACAATTATTGACCTGATGAAATGAAGATATTATATCAATAATAAGTAGCTTTAGACGGGTGATGAGTTAAAAAAAACATTTTGCAAGAAAGGCTATCAGTTACTTCTGGATGATATACTGCAGTGCACAAGCTGTTCACCAACTCCTACCTGGTCTTTCAGTGGGATCCCTCTGTATGCACCTCAGAACTTCATCCGCAGGGCTGGTTCCTTCATACGCAGGTCCTCTGCCTTCTTTGATTCCTCGGACTCCATCCTGACAACTCCGCACCAGAAGCATGATTGCACTGGGCATCTGTAACACCACGTAGGATGATCAATACTTGTAACAATTCATAAATAGTAGGTAGCTTAGTGTTCTATTACATATACCTCCTGGTTGCTGGTGTCAAAATAGATCCTATTTCAATTTGTCTTTTTCCATCATAACCTTTATCTGCATGCAATATCTTTGGTACCAGACAAAGTAGAACACTGCTAAAATGCTTGCAATGAATCAAGTAGAACACTGCTAAAATGCTTGCAATGAATCTTATAAAAATGCATTGAATTTATATAATCATTCTCAGCAGCATGTATCATCTTTTAATGCCTTTCTCAAAGGGCAGGTCAATTTCCTACATTGATATGCCCATAAACTTATACAGGTAAATTACCTCATATGGGTAATACAAGATCCAGCTATGAGTTAAGTTAGACTATTTTATACTCTTAGTTAAGTTCGCCATAAAAAAATGTCTGGAAACGTGTTACATCCATGGAATTACCGTTTGGAGTCGGTCGGCTTCTCGCCTCTCTTCGGCTATGTCAATTGAAGCCTTTCTAAGTCTCCTGCCCTTTGTAAACTTGCCTTTCCATGTTTGTGACACTTGCTGAATATAAATTCACAACCCATCTGAGCAAAATTCAAATCAATTGCTATCAAATTCACCGAAATTCAGCCCCTCGGACCGACACCGCACGGAATCCACACAGTGCAAAACACAGTGGCGCATTCGCCGCCACAGTTACTGTGTCCAAAGAAGGCAGTGCTGCCACCTGGCGAGGAAATAAGCCGAACATCCCCATTAACAGGCCTAGGTCAAATCTGAGCACAGTTTACAGAAAGAGCATTAAAAGAGCTTTGATTGTTTTGTTGGGTTGGGCCCAGGCCCTTTCGGTCTGACGTGTCCATCAGCGTGCTGTCGATTTTCCCCATATAAGGAACTTATTGCTGGCGCTTCTTGGCCTCTCTCTTGGCCTCTAACGAATAGACCACTTGAATTCGACCAATGAGGAACCAAGAAGTAGCAGCAATTCATAGGCGTAGGAACAGGGGGGGCCGGGGGGGCCATGGCCCCCCCCACTTTCGGAGGTGGGGGGGCCAGCAATGTTAACTGGCCCCCCCCACTTTTTGCTGACTTAAGTGTCTGTCTGTACCTAACCTACCACCCGGTAACTTGACAACTATTCAGCTTGCCCTTTAATGAGGATTCCTTTTTGTTTCTACAGCGTTATTGACCGCAATTTCCTTCACTCAATGAAGGAAACCATATCAGAGACAAGACTGTGAGTCCTGGTGACAGCATTTTGTTGAATACGAGGCGCGGGACAGCGAGCACTAAAAAGGTATAGGCAATACTAAGACAATACTAGCACGGTGCAGGAGAATGCGTATACAAACGACCAACGCTTGACCTTATCTGCTTGGGGTCGGCATAGTTCGTCAAAGGCGTTCTA
Organism: Amphibalanus amphitrite; assembly: GCF_019059575.1. Classification (NCBI taxonomy): domain Eukaryota; kingdom Metazoa; phylum Arthropoda; class Thecostraca; order Balanomorpha; family Balanidae; genus Amphibalanus; species Amphibalanus amphitrite. Next base: position 2,023,748 of record NW_024881500.1, on the reverse strand, counting down.
GCTGGGGGCCAGGGTGACCGTGCCTCAGCCTCGGTTCAAACAGGCTGGGGGCCAGCAATGTCTGTTTCTGAATTCTGCCCCTCCCCCTTCCACTTTCAGTGCAGTGGCGGTCGCAGAGGGGATCAGGGCCATGCCCTTCCCCCCTCCAAAGGCTAATCAGGGGGCCATCATATCATTTGCCCCCCCAAACAACCAATGGGCCCAGTGGCGGATCCAGGGGGGGGGGGGGCAAAATGGGCATTTGCCCCCCCCCCCAAACGGCATGATTTTAACATTACGCCTATGGACGATGCATGGAAAGAATCGATAAATTTTTATGGTTTGCCCCCCCCCCCCAAACCTCTGTGCTGGATCCGCCTCTGAATGGGCCCCCATGGGCGTATGGGGCTCTGGCCCTTATTGATTGTCACGAGACTCAAGAATCCCACGTTAGCTATTAACAGCTCCCAAACCAGTCTTTGAGGGTCCTACACTGATCTCGGAGGGCCCTTCAGTGGCGGTCAAGCGACCACATTGACCGCTGAGAGCCCACATTGACCTCATTTGAGGGCCCCTAAACCGGCCTCAAGGGCCCAGCCGGCGTCTGAGGGCCTCACACCGGCCTCTGGTGGCCTCATTTCTGTCTCTGGGGTCCCAAGACTAGCCCTTAGGTGCCTTTGAGGGCCCCGCACTGAATTCTGAAGACCCGATGCCGGCCTCTAAGGGTCCGCATCGGCCTCTGAGGGTCCACCTTGGCCTGAGGGGTCCAACGCCGGCCCATGCCGGTCTTTTAGGGCCCCACACTGACCTCTAAGGGCCCATGCTGACCTGTAAGGACCCACATTAGCCTATGAGGCCTTGTACGGGATTCTGAAGACCTGATGCCGGCCTCTGAGGCCCATCTTGGTTTTTGAGGGCCTTCTGCTGGTCTCTGGGTTCCAACACCGGCCCATGCCGGTATTTTAGGGTCCCACATTGACCTCTAAGGGCCCCGCACTGGATTCCGGAGTTCCGATGCCGGTCTCCAAGGGTCCGCATCGGCCTCTGAGGGCCCACCTTGGCCTATGAGGGCCCTCCGCTGGTCTCTAGGTTCCAAGTCCCGCCCATGCCGGTCTGTTACGGCCCCACACTGACCTCTAAGGGCCCATGCTGGCCTGTAAGGACACGCATTAGTCTCTGAGGGCCTTGCACTGGATTCTGAAGACCCGATGCTGGCCTCTGAGGCCCATCTTGGTTTTTGAGGGTCTTCTGCTGGCCTCTGGGGTCCAACACCGGCCCATGCCGGCATTTTAGGGTCCCACACTGACCTCTGAGGGCCCATACTGGCCTGTAAGGACCCACATTAGCCTCTGATGGCCCAAGTCGGCATCTTAAGGTCTCATCCTGCCCTTTGCAGGCCCTGTACTAGTCTCTGAGGGCCTTAACCCTCGCCGGCCGGGGGGGGGGGCGGGTGCCGCCCCTCCGTAGTTTTTTTTTTCGCGATAGCTCCGAACACGCCGGCGATAGAGAGCTGAAGCTTGGCATACCTGACCTTTGAATCAAACGGGATCTTTTGACACCAACCGCATTTTCGGGTCAGATCAGGTCACTGACCCATGTGGTCATAAGTGAACCTCTGCACGGTCTTCAGATGTCGCAACTTCGCAACGCCCTCACTGCCAGGGGAGATTTCACAGGGAAATGAACCTTGGAGGACCTAGTATCCAATAGGAGTCTCTCAACTTGTATAATGTATATCTCGGATTTTTCCTAAAGTTCATATGAGGTCAGGTCATTTTCGTGACCTCACCATTAGGTGATGTCAATGGGGATAAACTGGAAACTTTTTCTGGCGCCGGGAACGATTGATCTCCAACTATCTCAAGCACACCGAATCGTGATTTCATGCACTCCTTGCAAGGTTCGATGCGTCACTTTTGCAGTGTTGACCTTGCGCGACGTCATTTATGAAGTTATAAGGGTCTTATTAGTTTTTCGTCTATAACTAGGTACCGATCAAATTGAGCTAGCGAGTCGGGAAAGCCACCTATGGACTCAAGAAGACCTGCCGAATCGAATGATATGCGACATGACCTCCTTCGACCAATTTCGTGACCTGGGGACGCCGACCTGACCGTGACCCGAGGTCAACACCCTAAGTTTACCTCACCCAAACAAAAAGTATATCATTCGACGCGCCTGAGAGAGGCGAACACGATGCTAGCAAAATCGCGGCTTTGCGGCCATTTTTTGCGAAGTTATTCACCAAAAACGGAACCGTGCCTTGAGGCACTTGACCTGACCTCAGAGGTCACCGGTTTTTGTTTGTTTTGTTGGGTTAGGCCCTTTCGGTCCAATGAGACCATTTCAGAGCCGGAAGGATGATAGGATATAGGGGGAGACATTGGTCTGGGCAGGCACCCTAGTGAGTCGCCGGGGCTGAGCCCGTCCAGAGGACAGGCCACCCAGCCCCAAGGCACTCACTGCACCCGGCTACGGGGTGCGCTCCCTCGGGAGCAGCGGTGCCGCTCCAAGGGAGCAGCCCGCATGAGATAAAGTTGCCTGTCCAGCCCGGAGGGGGTTGCGGTGTGGAGGAGAAGGATTTCAGTATCCTGAGGATAGAAGCACGGAACGGTGTCAGAGGTCACCGGTTGACCCAGGACCATAAAATCGGGTATCGATCTCTGCGTCTCGTAACGGCGCACACGCTCGTTTTACCGCGACGCGCTAGCTCCACCTGGGGCGAAACGGCGAGGGGGGTCGTACCCGCCCCCCGCCCCCTCGGCCAGCGCGTATGTAGAAAACCTATAGGACCGGGCCGTGGAGGGTTAAACTGGCCTCTGAAGGCCCAGACCGTCTAAAAGTCCCACACCGGCCTCTGATAAGTGATAGTCAATCAGCCCAGTTGCAGTGGTCGCTGATATAAAACCTCTTAACCCTCGCCGGCCGAGGGGGGGGGCGGGTGCCGCCCCCCCCATAGGGTTTTTTCGCGATAGCTCCGAACACGCTGGCGATAGACAGCTGAAACTTGGCATACCTGACCTTTGATCCAAGCCGCATCTTTTGACACCAACCGCATTTTTGGGTCAGGTCAGGTCACTGACCTATGACGTCATAAGTGAACCTCTGCACGGTCTTCAGATGTCGCAACTTCGCAACGCCCTCACTGCCAGAGGAGATGTCACAGGGAAATGAAACTTGCAGGATCTAGTATCCATTATGAGTGTCACAACTTGTATATCTCGGATTTTTCCTAAAGGTCATATGAGGTCAGGTCATTTTCGTGACCTCACCATTATAAGTCAATGGGGAAAAATGAAAACTGCTATTCTGGCGCCGGGAACGATCTCCAACTATCTCAAGCACACAGAATCGTGATTTGATGCACTCCTTGCAAGGTTAGATGCGTCACTTTTGCAATGTTGACCTTGCGTGACGTCATTTATGACGTCATCAAGGTCATATTGGTTTTTCGTCAATAACTCTTGATCAAATTGAGCTAGCGAGTCGGGAAAGCCACCAATGGACTCAGAAAGACCTGCCGAATCGAATGATATGCGACATGACCCCTTTCGACCAACTTCGTGACCTTAGGGTGCTGACCTGACCTTGACCTGAGGTCAATACCCCAAGTTGACCTGACCTGAACAAAAAGTATATCATTCGACGCGCCTGAGCGAGGCGAACACGATGCTGCCAAAATCGCGGCTCTGCGGCCGTTTTTTTGCGACGTTATTCACCAAAAACTGAACCGTACCTCGGGGCACTTGACCTGACCTCAGAGGTCACCGGTTGACCTAGGACCTTAAAATCGGGTACCAATCTCTGCGTCTCGTAACGGCGCACACGCTCGTTTTTTCCGCGACGCGCTAGCTCCACCAGGGGCGAAACGGCGAGGGGGGGGGGTCGTACCCGCCCCCCCCCCCTCGGCCGGCGCGTATGTAGAAAACCAATAGGTCCGGCGAGGGTTAAAAACGTTATAGGCCTGGCTGAGCCTAGCTGGGCCGTTCATGCTGATTTTTATAGTTATATTGAAAAGACTCGCTTTGCACGTTTCACGCTTGCTCGTAATGAAAAAATTGCTGGATGCCTCTGGAATTTGCATGGGTGCCAACGGCTGCGGAGGGGGGGGGGGCAACGCGTCCATCAGTTTGAGTTTATGGACGGGAGACTCCCTGAAATTTCAACCATTTTTTTCTTTTTTTTTGTCTCGATTTTTTTTACCTCTGAGCATGTTTGCGAAAACAAAGTGGCCGAAATCCGAGGAGAAATCGGATTTTGGGGGTAGGTTAGGTTTTGGACCTCTGGGACCCTGGCCCCCCCACTTTCAAAAACGTTCCTACGCCTATGAGCAGCATGCTCACAGCGTGCTGATAAATGAACGGGGTGCGAACAGAGCTCAGGGCCGGAAGGATGATAGGAAAGGAATTGAGGGAGACATTGGTCTGGGCGGGCACCTTGGTGAGTCACCGCCCACCGGGGCTGAGCCTGTCCAACAGGACAGGCCGACTAGCCCCCCAAGTGCTCACTGCACCCGGTTACGAGCGTGCTTGATTAGGAGCTGCAGTGCGCTCCAATGGGAGCCGCCCGCATGGAATAAAGTTGCCCGTCCAGGTCCAGCCCGGATCAGGGGTTGCGGCATGGAGGAGAAGGATTTGAATGTCATGAGGATGGAAACGGCGAAACGGGTGTTGAAAGAGCTATTAACTACGCTTTTCCCCGGCACTGTAGCTCCTCATTTCCGAGTCATGCGATGGTTTGTTGAAAATTGTCGAAATTGGATCTGAAAATTGGCGAAATTTGACCTTGGATGACCTATGTGAACTGACCTTTGACCTGATCTAAAAAGTGACCAGAGTAATTTCGTCATTATTGTTTGCGTCCCTTCAAACGCTGCCTTTGGCGTGTCGTGGCTCAGAAGCCGAGTTAGAAGCAGGGGTGCGGAGCTGGAGCTGCAGAGCCGCCGGAGCCGGCATATTTTGCCCGGAGCCGGAGCCGTGAAAGAATATAGCCCGGAGCCGGAGCCAGAGCCGGAGCATTAACCCGCGCCCCGTTGGGCTCTGCCGAGCAACGCGCCCGGTTGGGGGGGGGGGCCATTTTGGCCCCCCCCCCTAAGATCTCGAGAACCACGCAACATAGCGACAAGCGGTAAACGGCGTTGGATAGCCCCAACGGGGAACTACCTTGTGACCCAATTTTATTGACCTAGGTCAAACCGATGACGTCACAGGTCAGGTCAAAGGTCCAATTTTCACCGTTTACAGGCACTTCAAGAAATGCGTTGTAAAATCGAGTAAAATGCATTTCATTGAAAATCATCGATGGGGAAATGTTCTTCAAACACATATTTTGCTATTTGAGGTCACTGATACCAGGTCAGGTCACAGAGGTCAGGTCAAGGGGGGGTCACAATATGAAAGTGTCGTGTGATACATGTTTTATGGTCCATTTTACATGACAAATGCGATTATATGGGTCAGGCAGCCTTTGGGGCCAGCTTAGATCACGTTTTGGTCAAGGTCAGGTCAAGGTCAGGTCAAGGTCAGGTCAAATTAGGTCAAATTTCAAAGTTAATATTTTTGCATAAAATGGGTATCGAATCGATGCAGCTCGTCACGGGGAGTTCAATGGTGGTCTTTGTTTTGCCGTACGTGGTCTAGAATTGCTAAAAATTGAGTTCAAAAATTTGACGTCATCATTTTTGAACAGTTTTTTCGCTATAACTTCGCCAAAAAACGAGATATCGATCTGAAATTTGGTATGTATATAGAAGAGCGCTGGGACTATCACATATATTCCGGTTTTTTCGAAATTCGGAAAATTTTTGGATTTTTTCAAAGTTTTTCTAAAAAAATCAATTTTTTGAATTTTTTTCGGTCAAAAACCAAAAATTTTGAAAATCCGAGATAGCAGTTTTGTAGCGCCGTTTTTTGTCTACTAGACCATATAAAGAACTTTGAAATTGCTTGATAACTGTAGATTTGGTGAGCGTTTCAAGATTGCATGTTTTTTGCTCATTTTTGCTCGAACATGACCTCAGTTTGACCTCAATAACTCCTGACCTAAGGTGACCTAAGACTTGAAATTTGGTGTGAAGGTGTCAAATTGATGCCCGGGAAGGTACTGAAAATTTGGCGGCGCTGCGCGCCGCCGTTTTCCTGCTATTCAGGAAAAACCACAGGGGGGGGGCCAAAATGGCCCCCCCCCAACGGGGCGAGGGTTAAAAAAAGGCGGCGACTCCGGCTGCTTTTTTAACCCTCGCACCGTTGGGGGGGGGGCATTTTGCCCCCCCCCTGTGGTTTTTCCTGAAAAATTTTCAGTACCTTCCCGGGCATCAATTTGACACCTTCACACCAAATTTCAAGTCTTAGGTCACCTTAGGTCAGGAGTTATTGAGGTCAAACTGAGGTCATGTTCGAGCAAAAATGAGCAAAAAACATGCAATCTTGAAACGTTTACCAAATCTACAGTTATCAAGCAATTTCAAAGTTCTTTATATGGTCTAGTAGACAAAAAGCGGCGCTACAAAACAGCTTTCTCGGATTTTCTAAATTTTGGGTTTTTGAACAAAAAAAAATCAAAAAATTGATTTTTTTAGAAAAACTAAAAAAAATCCAAAATGTTTCCGAATTTCAAAAAAGCCGGAACATATGTGATAGTCCCTGCGCTCTTCTATGTACATACCAAATTTCAAATCGATATCTCGTTTTTTGGCCAAGTTATAGAGAAAACACTGTTCAAAAATTATGACGTCAAATTTTTGAACTCAATTTTTAGCGATTCTAGACTACGTACGGCAAAACAAAGACCACCATTGAACTCCCCGTGACGAGCTGCATCGATTCGATACCCATTATATGCAAAAATATTTACTTTGAAATTTGACCTAATTTGACCTGACCTTGACCTGACCTTGACCTGACCTTGACCAAAACGTGACCTAAGCTGGCCCCAAAGGCTGCCTGACCCACATAATCGCATTTGTCATGTAAGATAGACCATAAAACATGTATCACACGACACTTTCATATTGTGACCCCCCAGTGACCTGACCTCTGTGACCTGACCTGGTATCAGTGACCTCAAATAGTAAAATATGTGTTTGAAGAACATTTCCCCATCGATGATTTTCAATGAAATGCATTTTACTCGATTTTACAACGCATTTCTTGAAATGCCTGTAAACGATGAAAATTGGACCTTTGACCTGACCTGTGACGTCATCAGTTTGACCTAGGTCAATAAAATTGGGTCACAAGGTAGTTCCCTGATAGGGCTATCCAACACCGTTTGCCGCTTGTCGCTAGGTTGCGTGGTTCTCGAGATCTTAGGGTGGGGGCCAAAATGCCCCCACCCCCCAACAGGGCGCGTTGCTCGGCAGAGCCCAACGGGGCGCGGGTTAAGAGGATTGACCTAGTTCGGTTTGACAGTACAAGGCAGTAAAACATGTGGTATTCAAAATAGCCTTGCTATGCCTTTAATGGGCTCCTGATAGCCCATTAAAGGCTTAGCAGATCGCTTTGTGCTATAAAATTGAGCTTTAAACAAAATAAGCATGCTTATTTCATAGCCTGCCCTCAGAGGGCCCTTCTGGTGGTCTTAAAGAACCCTCAGGCCTCAATCGACCTCAGATGGACCTTTGCTGGCGTCATAAGGTCTCCGTTAGCCTGAAAGGGCCCTCCAATAGTCCCAAGGGGCCTTCTATTCTCCTTAAAGGCCCTGAGTCAGCCTAAGAGGGCCATTCAGTGGCCTCCGAGGGCACTCTTTGTCCTCAGAGGGCCTGTCATACGGCTCAAGGACCAAGGTGGTCTGAAATAGCCTTCATTTCACTTCTGAGGGCCCTCCAATGCCCTCAGAGGGCCCTATACTTGCATCATTACACCTCTTTGAGTCCTCGGAGAGCCCTCTTTGAGATGGCTGAGAGGGCCCTCTTTGATCTGAGATGGCCTGATGACCTCGTAGGGCTCATGTGGTGGCCTGAAATCACCTCAGCAGGCCCTCCAGTGGGCTCAAAGGGTCCTGTTTTTGCATTAGAGGGCTCTCTGTGGCTTCCGAGGGCCCTTTTTGATCTCAGAGGGCCCTCTTTGATCTCAGAGGGCTTTTTTGACCCTTTCGAGCTGTCTGAGGGGGCCCTCTGGCCTCTGTTTGCCTAAAAGGGCCCTCTATTCGCCTCAGAGGGCCCTCTGTTCGACTCCGAGGGCCCTCTGGTGACCTCAGCGGACCCTATTTTTGCATCAGAGGTCCCTCTGTGGCCTCCGAGAACCCTCTTCGATCTCAGAGGGCCATCTTTGAGGTGGCTGAGAGGGCCCTCTGTTCGCCTCAGAGGGCCCTCTGGTGACCTCAGGGGCTCTATTGTTGCATGAAAGAGCCCTCTGTGGCCACCGAGGGCCCTTTTTGATCTCAGAGGGCCCTCTTTGACCTCAGAGGGCTTTTTTGACATGTTCGAGGTGCCTGAGGGGGCCGTTTTTATCTCAGAGTGCCCTTTTTGACCTCAGAGGGCTTTTTTGACATCTTTGAGGTGTCTGAGGGGGCCCAGTGACCTCTGTTTGCCTCAAAGGGCCCTCTGTTTTCCTAAAAGAACCCCCTATTCGCCTCAGGGGACCCTCTGTTCGCCTCAGAGGGCCCTCTGGTGACCTCAGGGGGCCCTATTGTTGCATCGGAGGGCCCTCTGTGGCCTCCGAGGGCCTTTTTTTATCTCAGAGGGCCCTCTTTGACCTCAGAGGGCTCTTTTCGACCTATTCGAGATGTCTGAGAGGGCCCTCGGGGTCTGCGAGGGCCCTCTGAGTGCCTGAGAGGGCCCTCTGAGTGCCTGAGAGGGCCCTCTGGGCTCTGTCCCCCGTTCGTCTCAGAGAGTCCCTTTATTCGCCCCTTCAGAGGGCCCTCTGTTTGCCTCAAAGGGCCCTCTGTTTGCCTAAAAGGACCCCCTATTCGCCTCAGAGGGCCCTTTGGTGACCACAGGGGGCTCTATTGTTGCATTGGAGGACCCTCTGTTGCCTCCGAGGGCCCTTTTTATCTCAGAGGACCCTCTTTGACCTCAGAGGGCTCTTTTCGACCTATTCGAGATGTCTGAGAGGGCCCTCTGAGTGCTTGAGAGGGCCCTCTGAGTGCCTGAGAGGGCCTTCTGAGTGCCTGAGAGGGCCCTCTGGGCTCTGAGTGCTTGAGAGGGCCCTCTGAGTGTCTGAGGGGGCCCTCTGAGTGCCTGAGAGGGCCCTCTGGGCTCTGGCCCCCGTTCGTTTCAGAGGGTTCCTTTATTCGCCCCTTCAGAGGGCCCTTTGCCTCAAAGGGCCCTCTGTTTGCCTCAAAGGGCCCTCTGTTTGCCTAAAAGGACCCCCTATTCGCCTCAGAGGGCCCTTTGGTGACCACAGTGGGCTCTATTGTTGCATTGTAGGGCCCTCTGTTGCCTCCGAGGGCCCTTTTTTATCTCAGAGGGCCCTCTGTGAGCTCAGAGGGCTCTTTTCGACCTCTTCGAGATGTCTGAGACGGACCTCGGGCCTGAGAGGGCCCTCTGAGTGCTTGAGAGGGCCCTCTGAGTGCCTGAGAGGGCCATCTGAGTGCCTGAGAGGGCCCTCTGAAAGCCTGAGAGGGCCCTCTATGTGCCTGAGAAGGTCCTGATCGTTGTAAAGGGCCCTTAATTTACTCTACAAGGTCCCTCGTTGGCCTAAAGGGGTCCTCTGATAGTCCTAAAAGGGTCCCTAAAAATGTAATTGATACTTTTAATTATGTAAAAAAATGTAAGTGGTGAAAAGGGCCCTCAAAGTGTTTTCAATTTTTTTTCGAGTAAAAAAAAATATTTTTTTTTGCTCCAGGGGGGATCCTAGGACCCCCAGGGTCCCCCCTTGGATACGCCACTGCATATGGGCAATACAAGATCCAGCTATGAGTTAAGTTAGACTATTTTATACTCTTAGTTATGCTCGCCATAAAAAAATGCATAGGCGTAGGAACGTTTTCGAAAGTGGGGGGGCCAAGGTCCCAGAGGTCCAAAACCTAACCTACCCCCAAAATCCGATTTCTCCTCGGATTTCGGCCACTTTGTTTTCGCAAACATGATCAGAGATAAAAAAATCGAGACAAAAACAAAAACAAAATTGGTTAAAATTTCAGGGAGACTCCCGTCCATAAACTCAAACTGATGGACGCGTTCCCCTGTCCTCCGCAGCCGTTGGCACCCATGCAAATTCCAGAGGCATCCAGCAACTTTTTCATTACGAGCAAGCGTGAAACGTGCAAAGCGAGTCTTTTCAATATACCTATAAAAATCAGCATGAACGGCCCAGCTAGGCTCAGCCAGACCTATAACGTTTTTAAGAGGTTTTACATCAGCGACCACTGCAACGGGGCTGATTGACTATCTGAGGCCGGTGTGGGACTTTTAGAGGTCGGTCTGGGCCATCAGAGGCCAGTTTAACCCTCGCCGGACCGGACCTATAGGTTTTCTACATACGCGCCGGTCGAGGGGGCGGGGGGCGGGTACGACCCCCCTCGCCGTTGCGCCCCAGGTTGAGCTAGCGCGTCGCGGAAAAGCGAGCGTATGCGCCGTTACAAGACGCAGAGATCGATACCCGATTTTAAGGTTCTAGGTCAACCGGTGACCTCTGAGGTCAGGTCAAGTGCCTCAAGGCACGGTTCCGTTTTTGGTGAATAACTTCGCAAAAAACGGCCGCAGAGCCGCGATTTTGCCAGCATCGTGTTCGCCTCTCTCAGGCGCGTCGAATGATGTACTTTTTGTTTGGGTGAGGTAAACTGAGGGTGTTGACCACGGGTCACGGTCAGGTCAGCGCCCCCAGGTCACGAAATTGGTCAAAGGAGGTCATGTCGCATATCATTCGATTTGGCAGGTCTTCCTGAGTCCATTGATGGCTTCCCCGACTCGCTAGCTCAATTTGATCGGTAGTTATTGACGACAAACTTATATGACCCTTATAACTTCATAAATGACGTCGCGCAAGGTCAACATTGCAAAAGTGACGCATCGAACCTTGCAAGGAGTGCATGAAAGATTCAGTGTGCTTGAGATAGTTGAAGATCGTTTACGGCGCCAGAAAAAGTTTTCAGTTTATCCCCATTGACTTATACCTAATGGTGAGGTCACGAAAATGACCTTAGGAAAAATCCGAGATGTACAAGTTGTGAGACTCCTAATGGATACTAGGTCCTCCAAGGTTCATTTCCCTGTGAAATCTCCTCTGGCAGTGAGGGCGTTGCGAAGTTGCGACATCTGAAGACCGTGCAGAGGTTCACTTATGACCTCATGGGTCAGTGACCTGATCTGACCCGAAAATGCGGTTGGTGTCAAAGGATCCGGCTTGATTCAAAGGTCAGGTATGCAAAGCTTCAGCTCTCTATCACCGGCGTGTTCGGAGCTATCGCGAAAAAAAAAACTATGGAGGGGCGGCACCCGCCCCCCCCCCCCATCGGCCGGTGAGGGTTGAGGCCCTCAGAGACCAGTACAGGGCCTGCAAAGGGCAGGATGAGACATTTAGATGCCGACTTGGGCCATCAGAGGTTAATGTGGGCCCTTACAGGCCAGCATGGGCCCTCAGAGGTCAGTGTGGGACCCTAAAATGCCGGCATGGGCCGGTGTTGGACCCCAGAGGCCAGCAGAAGGCCGCCCTCAAAAACCAAGATGGGCCTCAGAGGCCAGCATCGGGTCTTCAGAATCCAGTGCAAGGCCCTCAGAGGCTAATGCGGGTCCTTACAGGCCAGCATGGGCCCTTAGAGGTCAGTGTGGGGCCGTAACAGACCGGCATGGGCGGGACCTGGAACCTAGAGACCAGCGGAAGGCCCTCATAGGCCAAGGTGGGCCCTCAGAGGCCGATGCGGACCCTTAGAGATCGGCATAGGATCTTCAGAATCCAGTGCGGGGCCCTTAGAGGTCAATGTGGGACCCTAAAATACCAGCATGGGCCGGTGTTGGACCCCAGAGACCAGCAGAAGACCCTCAAAAACAAAGATGGGCCTCAGAGGCCGGCATCAGGTCTTCAGAATCCCGTACAATGCCCTCATAGGCTAATGACGGGTCCTTACAGGCCAGCATGGGCCCTTAGAGGTCAGTGTGGGGCCCTAAAAGACCGGCATGGGCCGGCGTTGAACCTCTAAGGTCAAGATGGACCCTCCGAGGCCGATGCGGACCTTAGAGGCCGGCATAGGGTCTTCAGAAATCAGAATTCAGTGCAGGACCCTCAGAGGCACCTAAAGGTTAGTCTTGGGACCCCAGAGACAGAAATGAGGCCACCAGAGGCCGGTGTGAGGCCCTCAGACGCCGACTGGGCCCTTGAGGCCGGTTTAGGGGCCCTCAAATGAGGTCAATGTGGGTTCTCAGCGGTCAATGTCGGCGCTTGACCGCCACTGAAGTGCCCTCCAAGGTCAGTGTAGGACCCTCAAAGACTGGCTTGGGAGCTGTTAATAGCTAGCGTGGGATTCTTGAGCCTCGTGACAATCGAATAAGGGCCAGAGCCCCATACGCCCATGGGGGCCCATTGGTTGTTGGGGGGGGGGCAAATGATATGATGGCCCCCTGATTAGCCTTTGGAGGGGGAAGGGCATGGCCCTGATCCCCCTCTGCGACCGCCACTGCACTGAAAGTGGAAGGGAAGGGGCAGATACAGACATTGCTGGCCCCCAGCCTGTTTGAGCCGAGACGGGGGCATGGTCACCCTGGCCCCCAGCTAGTACGCCTTTGACGAACTATGCCGACCCCAAGCAGATCCGGTCAAGCGTTGGTCGTTTGTATACGCATTCTCCTGCACCGTGCTAGTATTGTCTTATACCTTTTCAGTGCTCGCTGTCCCGTGCCTCGTATTCAACAAAATGCTGTCACCAGGACCCACAGTCTTGTCTCTGATATGGTTTCCTTCATTGAGTGAAGGAAATTGCGGTCAATAACGCTGTAGAAACAAAAGGGAATCTTCATTAAAGGGCAAGCTGAATTGTTGTCAAGTTACCGGGTGGTAGCACTGGTACCTAGGTACAGACAGACACTTAAGTCAGCAAAAAGTGGGGGGGCCAGTTAACATTGCTGGCCCCCCCACCTCCGAAAGTGGGGGGGCCATGGCCCCCCCGGCCCCCCCTGTTCCTACGCCTATGAAAAAATGTCTGGAAACGTGTTACATCGATGGAATTACCGTTTGGAGTCGGTCTATCTTCGGCTTCTCGCCTCTCTTCGGCTACGTCAATTGAAGCCTTTCTAAGTCTCCTGTCCTTTGTAAACTTGCCTTTCCATGTTTGTGACACTTGCTGAATATAAATTCACAACCCATCTGAGCAAAATTCAAATCAATTGCTATCAAATTCACCGAAATTCAGTCCCTAAGCCCGACACCCCACGGACTCCACACAGTGCAAAACACAGTGGCGCATTCGCCGCCGCCCGCCACAGTTTCTGTGTCCAAAGAAGGCAGTGCTGCCACCTGGTGAGGAAATAAGCCGAACATCCCCATTTCTAGTTAATCCAATAATAAATATGGCAGTTGGAGACCTGCTAAGAGCATAGATATGTCTTTATATCTATGGCTAAGAGTAACATGTCGCCGGCTGAGGCGGGATCGGCCGACGCGGGAAACGCAGCAATCACAATTTTGTGTTTACACGTTCATATTTTAATTGTTTACCAACCGATTTTCAAAATTCTTACACCATAAGATTGCCTGTACATTTTTCAGTCTTCTCACAAAATTTGACGCGAATCGAACGTAATCAGCGGTAAGGAGCGCGATGTAAAGACGGAACCGTTCCGTTCTGTCCCGGCACAGTCTACAATTCAGGCGGCGGCTAGCGGTCGGCGCCGGCTGCCGAGCCGCCGCGTCGCCGCGGCGACAGGATGTTCACTTTACACCGCTATTACTAGACCAGTTGTGAACCGATTTTCTTCTTGCTTGCACGATGAGATGTGCAATTCAATTTTGGACAGGTAGCTATAATTAATTTCGCATTAATACTATGAGATATTGGCGAAAAACAGGAGGGGTGGGGCGAAATTCACTCTTCCCCCTCCACTGCGCGTGCTAACATAGGGTAGCCTGGGGCAAGACGCCCCAGATAATTTATTTTGCTACATAACTTTTGCCCCACATCACCTGGAAGGCCAAATTTGTGCTCAATGCGTTCTTTGGACATTTTACTTTAAATTCCACCCGTCAAATTCATTCACTTATGATCGAACTCCCAGCTAGGAAGTGATTTGTGAAGCAACTGAAAATGGGGCATTTTGCCCCAACCCCAGGGCAAAACGCCCCACGGCCTGGGGCAAGAAGCCCCATACTCTAGATTAAAGATTAAACATGCTAATTGACTAAATCTTATATGAGAGGCCCGTTAGACCTTGGGAGGCACGGCTCTGAAGTTAGCACATTCCATCCTGTCAGGTGTTCAGCTATGACACTATTGTATGAGCAGGTTTTTCACCTGGCTCATAAGGCCAAATAATAAATTATTGCAATGCAAATGTTAACAAAATACTTCCTTTGCCATTAATTTGCTGAGAAAAGCACATAAAATTGCATAGAAACTTACTGTTCGCCAGTTACCGAACATTAGGAAGTGGGTATTCGGAACAACACATGAGGTAAAACGCCCCATGGGGCTTTTTGCCCCGCGACCTACTGGGGCGTTTTACCCCATCACGTAGTTCGGTCAGAGAACAACGCCTTGCACTCCAGCAAGAGATAATTTAAAACGGACCAACCCATTATTATAAGCGTTAGACACTAGTTGTTCAAAATACATAAAAGTCGTTAACCTGATGTGGACAATAAAAGAACGCCATGATGCATAATCTGACTGCAAAACATAAACATCACTCCAAAAACAAATTTTTGGCTATATCTCCCTAAAGAGTTATCACAATTTCTTTCCAGTTTGCTCATATAATGATCATATAGTGGACGTTTTATAGAAGATATGATGTTTCCCCAGAACCTTGCCAGTTCCGAGAAACATCGGTGAGGCGTTTTACCTCGCCGGGGCGACTTGCCCCGGTCTACCCTACGTTTGCATATGTGCCATTTTCTTCAAAACTTATGAATGGCCCACTCTAATTTTTTCACAGGTTGTTAAGAATATGGTAGGCAATAAAATATATGAAAATTAGCCAAATCGAAGGTGACGTGTTTTTTGCTATTTCAATTTATGTGCTTAAGAACAGAGTTAAGCAAATTTCAAGGTCATATATTTAAGTAGGTGCAATTCTAAACAAATGCTTAAGAAATTACCTAAACAGTAAGGTTTATTTCATTCAAATCAAACAAGTACAACCAAAGTTATGGTCGTTCAAAAATATAAAGATGCAACATTTCGTAAAAATTCGATGCCCTATACATATTTAGAAGACCTGTGGTCAGAATGTGCAAAAAAACATCAATGAAATGTTCGGGGCGACACATGAACTCGCTCACAAATTTATAATAAAATCGCTGATGGTAAGGTGCAAAACAGCCGATTTTTGTTCGATTTGACGTGGAATGCCCCCTCAGTTTTCTGACGCTCATTCCAAAAGCTAATAGTGTGCCAATGCTTTACAACATACATGCACCAATTTGACGTGATTGTTTAGAAGATTTAATGCTCTTTCTAATGGTGTTCGCAATTTGTCAATAAAGTGAATACTTTCGGACTTATATAATTTTACAAAATGACTGATTTTCTAAAGTACCTGCAACATATACATTTTAAGTTAGGGGTTCCAATTTTTTTGGATCACCCTGTATATTCAAATATATTTATTAAAAAAAATAGATGTAGAATAGTTTGTTTTTGATTCACGAGAGTTTATCACACCCTCGAGACTTTATCCCTGCATCTCGTCTCATGGACAGCACCCCGATCTGATACGACCGTCCAGCTAAACACCGCCGGCTCGCAAGCACCAGCTATGATTCCTTCCTTGCGGCTGGGTCCGAGCCGTCAGCCGGGGAGGCGTGATGATGAGGTACCCACCGTGGACGTTTTTTGCTGTGATTCTGGCTCCCCATGAGTGCGGCGGCAGACTTTGACCTGGACAATGGGCATCAGTACCTAGTGGCGGAACATTTTCAATTAAGGGGGGCACTGCCGACTTTTGGTCCCATTCTTTACATGCAATGGCCATGGGGCTAATGTTAAAATGCCAAAATCAAAGGGGGGCACGGTGCCCCGGTGCCCTCCCCGTTCCGCCGCCTATGATGGGCATCGTGAACCGGCTGCTGACGAAATCCGCAGTCACCAATTAGCAGCTCTAACTTCGACACGCTACCCGCGGAAAGTGCAAAAGTTCGTCCTCAACCCGCCTGCATCTCCGTATATGCTTACTAAATTCATCAGTTAGCGCAGACGTTTGGGAGTGGCTCACACCACATCCATGCAAGTCCGTAAAGATAACAAGCCCTGTAGAGTGTAGACCCAATGGCAAATAACTTTCGGTATCTAAAAATCTATGTCTATAGGGCGCTTCCCTAGTGTGCTTACCATCAAGAGGCATAGGCCGGAGCTGCGGCCTCTCCTTCCCGTGAGAATCACCCCACCTCCCGCCGTCGCTCCTCCCCTCCCCCCGGAGATGACCCACCGTCCGACCAATCAGCGTTCAGGAAGGAGAGGAGATGTGTCACCGACAGGCGGATAGTTTCAGCTTCCACCAGGTGGGATTGGGAAAGCTCCAGTTTCTCAGGATAGTAACCGAGACCTCGAACTTAAAAGACGCAAAATGTCATATAGGCAGTACCGCACTGAAATTTGCCGTTTGAATTTTGAGGCATATGAGCGTGGTATCTACCAGATATTAATTTAATACCAAACGAGAATAGTATACGGAATTGCAAAATAACTTGCTACCGCATTGACAGACTTAGGAATCATTGCGGGCTGATAATGCAAAGCTTACCTACAGAAGTATCGATTTTTTTTTTAATTCGGTATATTATAAATGCATAATACATTCCGTAAATAAACACTAGTGATAAGCTACTGATTTCTGTCACAAAGGCGTTATAAAAACTGCCACATGCATCTTGAACGGCAATAAATATATGCGCTTCTACCTCAACGGCTTTTGATCAGCTTCATCATGAGTTAAAAGAAGTTATGATAGAAATCAATATTCGATGCAACACTAATTTGAACAATGAACGTCATGGAATAGTGAATACACAACCAGTGCAAAATGAACTTATTGCTTGAGTGAATGTGCCCTCTATTCACTAGCACGCGAATGCCGTCTTTTGGCCTTTTCATCCCCACGTGACTCACTTCTGAGCACAGTACACATCTCCCCACAATCAAAACACAAATCACCGAAAAATCATCGTACACATTACGATTTAATTCTCACGATGATATACAGGCACGGTCTATGCATGCGAGTGGGATGAACATGACAGGTCACACGGTGAAAGGCATGGATGCGCGGCACGACGACGAATGAGTGAGGAGGGCCGCGGCGGCCGACACTGCGGCGGCACATGACTCCGTGATTCGGAGCGGCGCCAACACACACGGCGTTTGTTTTTCGCACTGAGTGGCCGCGCATTTCGCCGAGTCGGATGAGTTTAAATATAAACGTCATATAATAATCGCAATCACCACTGTACAGCCGCGCAGGGGCACAGCGTTCTCGTTCGCAGCCTGCGACCCGCGCGTTAACAAGCATCATTGCTTTACGATTGCCATTCGGTCTAGCGCTTTGCCAGGTAACGCTAACACCAAAACATACACGATTAAAATGGCCAGTGCGCTGAAGAGGCAGCGGCCGGCGCGGACCGCTCCGTGCAAAAGTTACGAGCGGTGTTGAGGAGTGGAATTGAGGGGCGGGGCGAGCAGCTGCAACACCCATCTGGCTATTTGTTCTCTTTGGTAATCTTGGAACGCACCTTATCGAACGCACGCTCGACCAGGTTCGACTTACGCAGCCGGTTCTGGCGAAAAATGTCCGAACTTCTACTGCCGCGCGAGCCGGTAGATGGCGCTCTTCCCGAGCCGGTAGACAGCGACGGCGACGACGACGGCAGCGACTTGGGCGAGTCGGGCGACGGCGCGCTGAGGGTCAGTTTGGGCGGCTGCCGGCTGCGACCGAGCCGCGTCGAGCGGGGCAGGGTGCGCGGCTGCGCGGGACGCTGCTGGGCCCCGCCGGCGGCCGGCACCGACAGGCGCAGCCCGTTGGCCGGCTTGGCGGCCGGTCCGACCGCCTCCACGAGCCGCGGGCTGTCCTCCGAGGCGCGCCTGTCGGTCAGTTCGGCACGTAGCACGTCCTCGTGAGACGCCAGGGAGGTGGAGCGCCGCTGGCTGAGGCGGCGCGGCGGCGACTCCTCCTCCTGCGGGGCGGCGCGCGGCAGGCGGCGCCCCTCCTCAGACTCCTCTCCCGAGGAGCGTCCGTTCATGGAGGGCAGGTCCACCTCGTCCAGTCCGTCCTCGGAGGAGAGGCCGTCGGTGACGCTCGGCGGCGTGCCCTCGCGGCTCTGGGCGGGGCTGCCGCCGCCGCTGCCCTGGTAGCTCTCCTCCGACTCGCCGCGCGCCGGCGGCCGCCGCCCGCGCCGGTCAGAGTCCAGGATGGCGTCCACGCTCCTGCTGCGCGCCATGGCGGCCGCAGTGACGTCCAGCCGGTTCTGATAGCGGCGCGGCCGGCGCGGCAGCGGCGACGGCGCCGGTGTGAGGCGCGCCGGGCTCTGGCAGCGGGAGCCGGGCCGGCTCGGGTGCTGCAGGCCGCTCAGCAGCGGGCTGTGGCGCAGCGGCCGCGGTGACCTCAGTCCCCTGCGGGCGGAGAGACGCGCCACGTCAGAGCGGACAGTGGAGGCCGGGCAGAGCGAGGCGCAGGGTCACAGCGCACACACAGCGGCAGGGCACAGACTACGGCCAACACCGAAAGCCCCGCTGACCTGAGCACAAGGCAAGACTATGGCATCGCTGGGATGTGCGCCACATGATCGAGGCACGCTCAAAGGCTGGGTTTTTTAACTAGTCACATGAAGCTTACCATTGCAACCTTGTTACCAGCAACACGAAGACAAGAAGTAAGAGGACAAAACAACTACGTAAGCACACGAAATCGGCACGGCACAGGACATTCTGAACGGAATCGTGCATTGCCAAGGGGTCATTCTACTCTATATAGCATAATCAATTGCCAATGTATTTGCAGGTCCAACACCAAGCGTGCTCCCAATGTTAGCAATACCAACAAAAATAGGTCAGCCAACTACAACCCAAACAAAACCAAGCATATACAATGAGTTTGGCAAGCATGAAACAAACTAGGTCCACACACATTAAGAAATTGTATGAAGCCAGTCACCCATTTGCTACCCAGTATATGATCACTAGCGCCATGAAATACCTAAGAAACCCATGTGCCGTTGAGATGAAAATTATAATTAGTATAGTACAAACCCTTGAAATAGAGGGAGAGTTGGTATACAAGGATAGTTTGATGAAGATCCTCAAAGAAAATTGCTCAGAAGTTCATTCTTCTTCTTGGGAGTCGGTTGAGGTTTTTTGCAGGGGCTGTCGCACCCCATGCAGCTGCAACCCGAAGTCAACCGTGGCAGTGTCCTGATGGCAGCTGCTGTGGATGGCAGCTGCTGCTGTAAGCTTCTGAGAGCTGCTCCTAGCTGCTAGGAGCCGCTGGAAATGGTCGATAGCTGCTGATGACAGCTGCCGTCCGCCTAGGCAGATGCTAGCGCCTGACGGTTGATGCGAACTGCTAGAGGCACCCAACGACGCAGACAACTGGCATCGGCTGCTAGCAGGAGTTCGTGGATTCAACGGCTAGTGCTACCGACCGTCATCTTCTGGAGGACTGGAGCTGACGATGTTACAAACTGCAGCATCTTTGAGCGATAATTTATAAGACCCTGCCTGCGTGGAGCTTCCACCGATTGTCGACCAAAACACCAAGCGATGGTTCGTGCGAGCAAGACGGAGTCTGCCTAGAATCTGACCCTGATGCGAGCGGTACCTCAGTTGCGCAGTTTGGGAAGAGTCTTATCTACCGTGGGCGTGTGTTTTGAGTTAGTCAGCCAGCCCTGCGCGCCCGCTCAGCTTGATATGGCCAAGGTGTTAGGGCGTGAGAGCAGCTATCGCGCGCAACTCCTCACCGAACAACCGTCGGCAGGCGCCAAAGAACACTAACTACAACCACCATGCAGCTTAACAGCAAGCGCTGTACACTACCCACTACCGTGAAACTCTGTTCAATGCGTGAGTGCAACTGAAAACCAACCGGAACTCAACGAGACGTGAGTCGGCATGCGATCTATGTGAGGTGCAACTGCACGGCACAGAGTGGCGCGGCCGGCGGCGGCGGCGCGGCGGCTGCCGGGCGGCTCGCGCGCCCCTCCGGCCGGCCGGCCGGCCGCGCGCGGCCCACGCAGCATACCTGCGTTACGAGTCTCGCGCCGAGTCGGCGCTCTGTGTACGCTGGAAGGCGTGCGCCAGAGGGCGGCCCGACGGCGTGGCCGGCCCCGCCGCGGTGCTCACGTACCGGCCGTCGGGTCGGTCCACTTCGCCGCGGATGAAGCGCTCCAGCTTGTCGACGCAGGCGTCCTGGTAGTCGTGGATCCAGCTGGCGGCGGACAGAGAGATGGGAGGGTTAGAGGAGGGTGGGTAGATGGCGTGCGTGGAGCAGGGCACCAACAACCATACAGCGGCCATCGATCGGTGGAGGCTAGTTTTAGCACTAAACATTTCTTGTAGAAATCGTCCAAACGTGCTTACTGGCTACTGCTTGTAGCCTCACCCAGGTGTATGTAAGTACAACGACTAGCAAGCAGCAATACCGCTCAAATCAGGAAAACTTTAAAATGAATCGCATGATTTTCCGACAAAAGAACTAACGAATTGCTTTTGTCTCATTAATTTTAAATTGCACCAGGCATTTCCAACACAAGTTCACATAACAAAGACGAGACATCCGTTACTGACAACACACTTCCCAGCTTCATCGTGCGAAGTCCAGACTGCCGCCATCCCAAAATGAAATGAGTACAAACTCTGTGGCTGGCGCAAGGGGAGCCTCTCATCTACCTGACGCCGTTGAAGGTGACGATGGACCGCATGTCCTCCGGCAGCTCCTCCGCTTCAGGCCACTGGAAGTTGTCGATTATTGGAATGATATTGCACTTGGACTGTAGCGCTGCGCATACTTCCTGTTGAACAGAAAGCCGAACAGGGTTATAACGGAGTTGGCATCGACTACCCACAACACGATGGCGAGTTTTCATGGGAAGGATCCGGTGATGGTCTTTGATTAATATCGGGTAGCCGCATCCACCAAGCCTACGATATGCACATCAATGTTACATCTTCGGATCAGCAATCGTTCAAACAACGCGAATTGAGCAAGCTAGATTGAGAACGAGCTACGGACATGGTAACAAAATGCCTTGTTAACCAGTAATGGTTACAAACCACGCCTCAGGCTAAGCTGAAGAACATCGTGACTCAGTGCGACTAACCAATAACCACTGTTGTTTATGGAGCATGAAAATCAACACAACGAACATGACCTCACATCACAAAATGCGATGACAAACATAACATTAAACGACTTAAAAAGGTTTGAACAGCGCACAAACAGACATTGGGCCCGTATTTCTGCTCTAAAGTTTCCTAGTCACGCAAACGTTTGGCCAATAGCTCATTGTCTTTACTACAGCCAGCCATGTCACTGGAAAAGCCGACAAAAGTCAAGGCCGAATCCCCAAACAAAAGAGGCAAACGCATTTTACGTGAAAGCCCATGCTATACCGCTAACACGTCATTTGCTACAGGTAAGAATTCAAAGGTTTTTGATCCAATTTAACAGAAGGGCGTCAGTTATAGGTATAAAAAGGCTGGTTATCGCCATACAGAGAATAAGCACGTAAGCGAAGAAATGCAGCGCTTTGAGCACGACTGCGCCAATTATTCCACAATGTCCGTGTCGAATGAAATTTCCCAGTTGTATTCCCATCCTTCCAGGTATACCATAGCTAGCATGCCACTATGCCAGCTCGTCAATGCCAAATAAAAATGGATGGAATTCGCTGTCAGTGGGGCTTGTCCCTGCCGCTGGTGATCCAGCTGATAAACGACAACCAACAAAACCCATCTCATAAACTAGTCTGGAAAATTAAGAAGCTGCTCTGTCCACCCACCTTGTGCACCCAGTCCTTCTGGTCGTAATCCTGTATGCACCGATCCAGCGCCGACGGAGTCAGCACCAAGATGAAGTTCTTGGCCTGTCGGATCGAGTTGAGCAGGTTGTTATCGAACTTGCCCGCCTCCAGCCGCTCCACGTCGATGAAGACGGAGAAGCCGCGCAGGTTGAGGTGCACCTTCAGCAGCGAGGCCAGCTGCGAGCCGTTCGAGCGACGGTACGAGATGAAACAGTCGAGCGTTTTGCTCATGTCGCCCTCGGTTTCCGGAGGCGCGCTCTCGTCTGGGGGTAGAGAACAGGGGAGTTAGGGTCGAGTGGTGAGTTTGGAGAGGTGTCACCAAACGGATGCATTGTAACGGAGCAGTACCGCGGTAACTAACAAATTATCAACACACTGATTGTTAATTCCGACATCACAAAGAATGGACTGCAGTTTAGTATTGCTTAGGTACTAACTCACAGGCGTAAGATTGTGTGCATTTAGCTACCGCCTGTCAATCAGGACAATCCTTTCTGCTTGTGATTCCGTACCTAACCGATCATGAACACAATGACTCGTGTACTACACTGCTACACTTCGTCAGGCCATTGCAGTTCGTTATATAATAAAGGACATTGTCTCTTCATCTCTCAGATCTTAATTCTAAGCCCCTTCCATCGACACTCATGTGAAGCCGGAAGCAACGACAAACGCTTGTCACGCCAGGGGTACTCACTTAAGATGGCCTGCTGTATTTGCTTTCGGTGTATTGAGTTGGCTATACTGCATTCATGGAGCAGCTGATCATCCGTGATATACCTGCAGCAAGCACAAATGGATATTAGAAAGGAAATTGCCCTACTCACAAACATGCATAACATCAGGATAACAGGGAGCACCAGGATAACAGATTAAACCACTAATGACAAGGGTGCATGATTCATGTGATGGCTAACTTCACACCAGACATTCACAGCAGGTCATCGCACAATACGCCAGGCATATCACATCTATTATTGCAGCTTCTTGGCTAACTAAACATGAACAGAAGCTTATATCTGAACACATTGGGCAATCGAAAGTGCCCTAAGAAAATAAGAAGCATCTGGCTCTACGGACTTCCCACCACCCACACAGTGGCTTTCCGGTGTCACCATTACGACATAGTCCTTCCGGCGCCCGGAAATAGTGAGTCGACCGAGCCTGCGGCGCTGTTCACCCGTCTGAGCTGTGTGTTTGTAGCTCTTACACCCCCGTCGGCCTATCACAGAGCACAGACCGACAACAGCGGCGGCCCGCCGAGCGAGCCGGGGACCACGCCACCACCGGATGTGTGTCATTGTGTGTCCCGTGTCACCGGTACGGAGTCATGGTGCGCTCTGATGTCACCGGGGTTTGCTCCGGTGTCAACAACGTGTCAACAGCGTGTCAACAGTGTCACCTGACCTTCGACATGTTGGCAAAGTCAGACACCGGTTGTTCACACAGTCCGCACTAATGCTCATGGGGTAGACACAAGTGTCAATGAATGTCACCCAACAGTCCCCTGCTGTCACAATGCTGTCATTAAGCTGTCACGTGTCTCCAAGAGGCGTCACTCACCTGAGGTAGTCCCTGTCAACTCCTGCCGACAGCATGGGGTACGTGTATGTGCTGAACTCGGGGTTAATCTCCCGCAGAAAGTCGTTCAGCTTGGTGGAGTCGCAACTGGCGTAGTCGGCCATCTTCTTTAGGTTGTTGAGCTCGCGCATGAAGCGCTTGCACAAGATGCTGTTGGAGATGCCGATGTCGTTGGTCAGCATGTTCTCCGACATGCGCAGGAGAAGATCGCCGTCGACACGGGACTCTTCAAAAGCGTCGGAGAAGGAGGCGTAGTCGATCTGGAAGGTATGCAGCATTGTGTTACATGTGTAGCAGCACACTGCGTCGGGTTGGTCGTGTTGAAACTCACGTAAAACACTTAAACTGGTTTGTGAACATCAAAAATTATAGCGGGCCGAAAGGTAAGGCCATCGAGTACCGCAATCCCTAGTCATGAACTCAAAGGTCGTTATCCATTGTCAATGTCCATCAAAGAAATCTGGAATCGAGCTGCGGTTTCGGACCAGCGCCAAAGCCCGTTGTGGCGTCGTGCTTTTCACATAGAACAGTCATGCGCCGCCTTTGCAGTCAGGTGCAAGGGCCGATTGTGCCGCGATTATCAGTCACTCGCGGTGTTTGTCTTTGGGACCATGCCGCCGGTATACGTGCGATGGTGCACGCCGTATCAGCCGTGCCGCTAAGGACCACCGGCGTCACCCAGCCAACACGTAAAAACCGCCCGATAAACCGTACAATCACACTAGTCATGAGCCCTACAACGCGGCACTGGTGAATGAATGAACGCAAACACTGTTTAAAACGTTTTTTCAATTATCAAACCTACTGCACTAGCAACATATTGGACATTTATATGAACAATATTTACAATCTTGAGGAGGCCGTAGAACGACGCAACATTTTTTTATGAAAGGACAAATAAAATGAAGTTTCATCGCGGTAGCAGATCGCAAACGCTACCGACATTCACAGAGACAGAGAGAGAGAGAGAGAGAGAGCTATGCTGTCCTTGAAACCGGGACAACAATGGGTGTTAACGTTCCATCTCTGACGCAGAAGGGAGCACCGACAAAAAGATAGAGCACGCTCTCCCACGGAACCCGAACGGTCGTGCAGCCTCGTGCGTCACTGACCTGTTTGACCCACTCCTTGACGTCCTGGACGCTCCATAGTGGCACCTGCTGGCTCAGCTTGTGCGGCACCTCCTTGCCCAGCGTGCGCAGCGCCTGGGCGGCGTACTTGCTGGCCACAGCGTTCGGCGAGCTCGCCACCTGCTTCAGTGGCTCGATGGCGCCGATTTCGTCAAAGATCTCCGGACAGCCCTGCTGCACCTTGACGCCGGCCTCCATGCAGAAGTGGAAGGCGGCCAGCTTGCGGGCCTCCTCCCGCTTGGAGAAGAGGACGGGCACCAGGCGGCGGAGCCAGTTCTTGGACTGGCCCTGGCCCTTGAGCTGCGACACGGCTGATTTGGAGAACTCGCTGGGGTCGTGTGATGTGACAAACGGGTCGACCAGCCCCAGTGTACCCGATTTGAGCACGGCCGCCTCGAGCTGTTTGTTGGCCACCATCGAGGTGATGGCCAGACACGCGTAGTACTTGATGTTATCGTCATTGTGGAAGGCGAGCGGGAACAGCCAGGTGGGCACCTCGCGCTTCATCATGGCCTGCTGGTTCTCGGGCCCGCCGTACAGCGCCAGGTTGGCCAGCGCCGACGCGCAGTGCCGCAACGTCTCCACGTCTTTGTTCTTGCACTGCGTGATGACGGCGTCCAGACCGCCCATCCGCACCACAGCACTACACGTGTCCTCACTGTGCCTAAACAGGTTCTCGAGGAGATTCGAGCCCACGCGCGACTCCTCATTGTCCGACTTTTCCGAGCAGGTGCGACACGCCGTCTGCACGACGCTGTCCAGTCCTCGCTCGACCACGTACCGCCGGTTCTCGGTCGTCAGACACTGGCCGAGAACGCGCGCACTCTTCAGGTCCATCTCCTTGACACCCGTGTTCACCGAGCTGATGAGCACGTCCAGGCCGCCGCTGTCGCGAATGACGTTACATAGCGAGTTGCCCAGCTCCTGGCCGTACGAGGGCACCGTCCAGGCGCGGGTCATCACCGCGTCCATCTGATCGATCACACTGGCCTTCTGCTGCGGCTGGGACGCCGAGAACGCCTTCACGCCGCGCAGCATCTGCGACACCTGCTGCGAGCAGCGGTTCAGCACCCGCGCCGCCTCCAGCGGGTCGGTGCTGCGCTCCAGACACTCCAGCTCCTCGACTGCCTGCGCCACCGCCGGGCTGGTCGGCGTCGTCACTCCCTGCCGGTCAGGTCAGGGCGGGTCAGGTCACACAGGTCACTCGAGGGTCTGCAGCAAGGGGGTGCGAGCGTTCCGCCCTCCCCGGCGCCCGCCGGTCAGACTGCCGCCCCAAACGCACGGTGGGCCACCGACATGGTTGGCGCGGGCGGAAGGCGGTCGTCACCCCCGCACCCGGCCAACAGCTACCCTCCCTGGGAAACACGCTGGCAAAGGCCGAAGGACGTCTCGAAACATCCCCGGCCGCCGTTTGGGCGACCGGTACTACAGAGAACCGTCCTCGGCCGGGTGACGGGTGCCAAGTCAGACACACGGTGACGTCAGCAGGGCCGGTGACGTCACTGGTCGCCAGGGAGCACTGGTGAATCGAGGGTAGACGCACACGGTGGTGATGAGTTGGTAGCGACAGGTAATTGGTCACGCATTTCAGCGTGAGATAAATTGTCAACGATTTCCTTGCACATAGGGATTAGGCTGCACGATTACAATGCCTACAAAATCAGCCGACTCAAGATCATTTGCCCATCAATGTAATGGAAACAGTAAAAGCAACCCTATCAATTAATCCTGACCTTTCTTGATTCATCACCTTGACTTGACTCACTCACCTTACACTCAACGACACAAAAATATATAGTATCACCGGCGTGGTCCCCGGCCCCGCACTCGGTAGCACCTTTCGACCTCGGCTATCCCTCCCTCTCCCACCTGTTGTTTGCTGATGGTGATTCGGGAGCGGGTGGCGGCCGTGCTGCGCTGCTCCTTGTTGACTACACCCACGGAGGTGACCGTCTGACTCTGCTGGTCGTCCGCCATCGACACCTTCTCGGCACTGAAGCCGCCCGTCGATATCTTGGCGCCGGCCACGGCCGCCGAGCGCGACTCGTCGTGTGTCACGTCACCGGTGGCAATGTGCCGCTCCTCCTGTGGGGAGGGGGGGGGGGTCAGAGGTCAGGTCACCGGTGGCAATGTGCCGCTCCTTCTGTGGGGGAGGTCAGAGGTCAGGTCACCGGTGGCAATGTGCCACTCCTCCTGTGAGGGGGGTCAGGGGTCAGGGGTCAGGTCACCGGTGGCAATGTGCCGCTCCTCCTGTGAGGGAGGTCAGAGGTCAGGTCACCGGTGGCAATGTGCCGCTCCTCCTGTGGGGGGGGGGGGGAGGTCAGAGGTCAGGTCACCGGTGGCAATGTGCCGCTCCTCCTGTGGGGGAGGGGGAGGTCAGGGGTCAGGTCACCGGTGGCAATGTGCCGTTCCTCCTGAAGAAGGGGAGGGGAGAGGTCGCCGGTGGCAATGTGCCGCTCCTCCTGTGGGGGGGGGGGGTCAGAGGTCAGGTCACCGGTGGCAATGTGCCGCTTCTTCTCTTAGAGGTGCGAGGGACCCGGGAGATCAGGTGATTTGTCACTTCACATTGGGGTGGTTCAAATTCACTGAACTGGCACAAGCTGTAGGTATAATAGTGAAGAAGAGTCACGTCTTCCTCTAAACCTAATAGGCCGTCAAGATGTGACATTCATTGACGTGACAGTTCATTAGCCATGAGATCATTTGAGCTTTTGACATCAGACCAAATCACCAAGGTCGAGGATGTCCAGCACTACATAAATCACAGAAGTAAAAACCATAGAAACCGACTCGCTCAGTTTGCGTATGTCATCAACACGGCCAAACCCGACAACTTATGACTCAGGAGCTGAAAACGTAAACATTTATGGAGATTAATGCTGACGTCTGTTCCCCGTCCCACGAGCGGGCTAATCACGAGTCGCCAGGCGGTGCCAGAGGTTACCGAGTGGGGTTGGAAGCAACACGACACGCATCGCCGACACTGGACCGCCATGGAACGAGAGAGGCCCACAGCAGTGGTGTGATTTCAACAGTGGATACCTACTGTGGCTGTGGCTGGATTTTAACAGTGAAACTGTAAGTCTGCTCCAATGAAGAGAACAATCAAGGGACTGGAGAGAATTGTTGTGGTTGGATACCGATAGTAATGAGCTCCTTCGGAGAACACGAGTTTAAAGGTTCCGTTTGTTACGAGAGCGCTCAGTCTTCTCGGAACGGACACTGTTATTGTTTCTTGTGAGCGCGACTTTGCCTTGCCGATGACAGTTCGGTTCTACGGCTCGGAAGCATTGTTGGCACGCAGCACTGTCTACCGAAGAAGCTGGTAAACACCCCACTGGGACTCATCCAGATGATAAACTCGACTTAACTCTCAAAACTCAGCTCAGTGGTCTTACTTATCGCACAGATATCGAGACACACGATACACAGCACACTTTCAACTGATCCTTCAACGTCAGACGACTAACGTCTCACCTGCATTCTGATGTCGCTACAAAGAGCATGAAGATGCAGAACTCATGACGCGTCCAATGTGAACCTCACACGCACGTCACTCGCATCAAGCCTTTTCGCCTACAACACCACTCAGTCACTTGTCCGAGCCTGAGGTGACCTGACCCGACCTGAACCCGGCCTCCATCAGCGACCCGCCCAGCACCGTGGGCTCAGACCGAGTAAGCAGAACGGCCCCAGCCCTTCCAGCCCGCCGCCTGGGGCCCGTCCAAACCAAAGTCGCCTCTCGCCAGTGGTTGCATGGCCTATATTTATCGCTGACGGGCCGAGGCCCGGTCGCAATGTGTGGTGGTCGCGCCCGGTCGCGCGCCGATGTTGTAATGCTGCGGTCCCGGCGTGGCGTTCCAGTCTGGTGATGCGCTATTGTGGGGCGTTTTGGGTGAGCGATCTGCAGCTGTAGCCAAGGAGAAGCCGGTGAATAATTTGATCTTCTGAACGACTTATACCAAATATCATGCATTATTGCATGCTTTCCGCACCTGCAGTAATGATTAAAATGACAATCGGGCGAGGTATATGATGACGATATCAGTTCATCACAAGGCACCAACGCGGACAAATCGCTCATCCATTTGAGTCCTCAAATCGGAGCAGAATTGCCCCGTTATTGAGACGGTGTTTTACCGGCACCAAGATGGAACAGTAGTAGTCACAACACACCCTATCTGACAACGTGTGCAAAAATAGCACAGCCATGACTGTAGGTAGCCAGCGGGAGAGGAAATTTCCTCCTCGCGCAAACACTGCTTTCAACACTCCGATGAGAAAACCCAGATGAACGACCATGGCAGGCCACTCGGTGCATCACGGACGGTTCGTTGGCATGGGACTCACAGGCCGGCCACTCAGCAGTCTGCCGTGTGTTAGGATGACAGGCTGCGACCTTGGGGCCGGGAACCATATGCAAACAGTCGCAGTCCAGACGGCCCACCGGAAGGAGCATTCGTCGCACTATGACTGAGGCTGCAGGGGATCGACCCGGTGCGACGGTACTGCATTCGACTAAGTTATAGCATAGCATGGGACCAGGGGACTTAGAATGATATTGGGACTCGCTGGTAAAAAGCCAGCGCCAGGCAAGAGGTAAATAACCGAGCCGTGAAAATAGGAAAAGGGGAGGGCCCGGAACCGGACACGGTCGCTGAAAAGCCTCAAAACATGAGGGACGGAACTATGTGCCACCACGTCAGAGGCGTCAGAACCCGGACGGAGCACGCGGCGATGAAAAGGCGGATGAAAACCGCTGAGGCGGAACCGCACCGTCCATTACTGGGATCGGCAGGCACGGCACAGAGCTGGTACCTACCCCGTGCCGAGCCGGGCCGAGACGGGCCGGACCCGGCCGGGAGAGGGCTAACTCCGAACGGCGCACCAAGGGTCTCCGTCCCAATGACGCACATTGGGAGATGCTCGGGCGACAATCGCCTCATCTACTCACGGAGGCAGGGCTACACGGCCGGCGGCCGCGAGCCTTCACGACTCTCCGTGCATGATTGCCGCATTAGCCGGAGGTGGCGTTTTTATTCCCAGGCCCAGGCCACACCGACGCGGCTGGCTGAAAGAGCCCACCAATCGCACTGTCATCTCTGCCGTGACATTGTGAGCCATCTCACGCTGGAGAGTTCCGTAGTTGTGGAGTGAACGTTAGTGTGAGTGACGAGTGGGTGTCCGGGAATTGACTTACCACGGACAGCTGAAGCACCCATGCCTCCATAACGGCGTCTGAATGTTTCACATGCAGAAAGAAGCCGGTCATTAAATCACGAATCACAATATGATCCAAAACCACTGATATCGAATCACGTCATCCAGTTTGGCCATCTTGCTGCAGTTTGTGACCGAAGGAGTTACACCTGTTTGGTGACCACTCCACGTGAACAACTCTTTGTTCCAGCCACGCCGAAGGTGTCCGGTGTCCACGCCCCGTAACCATCGACCGAAGGCGGGGCTAGCCATTCCGTGAGCGCCGTCCGCTTGGTTCGTGAGAGCCGACCTTCATGACACATAATCGGGAAATTATGGTCACATGCCCATAGGAATACGACCGTGGAATACCGATTAAGCCATCAATTAGAATGGTATCTCCCTCATTAAAACGTACGTTGGCCAGCATGTTTTCACTGAGCCTGAACCTTCACTAACTTCATCACAGCTCATCACAAGGCGCCCTTCACTGGTTTTCGTTTGAAGCAGATTTCGACCACCTACCTCACCTCCCAGTTCGCATCACTTCCACCACCTCCAACACTTGCACCACCTGCACGAAGGAAGTCACTGACCGAGAGGCGCATTCCTGGGCATCCCGTCCAAACTTCCCAACGGCATAGGCCTATGCATTATGCAAGCCAAACGCGCAGCCAGTTCTGGTGTCGGGCTAGCCCAGTCATCATTACTGGGCGTGATTTCGGGGCCTCCTTGACCCCAACGTGTTCGTGCAGGTTGCGGCTGCCGTCACGGCAGAGGGGATCCACTCGCGGCCACTACCGCTCGACTGCCCACAGCTGAGCTGCTCACGTGTCTATCCGGGCAGTCTGTGACGCGGTGTGGTGAAAAATGCACCGCCCCACGAAACAACACGAATTTCGATACTGAAAGGGGACATTAGCTACGCTTCGTATCACAGACGTCAGCCTGTTTTGCCATTTACAGTGGCGATTATGTAATATCGAGCTCTGAATCAGAGAGTCGCCCGGGTGTCCCACCGCTGCGGGAATCCCGGTGGAGGTCGCTCCATTCAGAACGACGCCACGGAACAGCACGGGATAGCCACTTGTCGACGGAAATACCACACTAAATCTGAGCCTGCATCACCGCGACACGCGAGCGGGGAATCCGCGACCGGCGGGCCGTGATCCTCAGTCCTCACCTGTCTAGTGGAGAGGCCCTTCTCGGCCGTGATGCCGTTGATCTCGAGCTTGGCACGCATGTCGGAGCTGGCCTGCTTCTCGCTGTACGAGTTGTCGCCCTCCTGCAAGTGGGTGGTCTCCTCCCGGTTCGCCGTCGCCTCCTCGGTGCTAAAGTCGTTCGTCACCAGCTTCTTGTTACTGGAGGAGAAGGTCTGGTTGTGCTCAAACACCTTGACGTTGGGGTCGCGCGGCGCGTTGTCGCCGCTGGTCAGGTTGATGTTGAGGAGGTCGCGATCGTTCAGCTTCTCCATGGATAGCGAGTCCGGGAGCCGGTCGGACAGCTTCTTCAGCGAGTCGAAGCTGTCGGCCAGCTGCCGGGCGTCGGCCGAGATGGCCATGGAGGTGGCGGACGCCTTACTCTGGAGCGCCTTGACGGCCTGCGCCTGCGCCTCCAGGGCGGTGGTCACCGGCGCCACCACCGCCTTGGTGGTGGTGGCCGCCAGCCGCGAGGCGTCGCTGATGGCTCCGTTGGCGATGCTCGACTGGGAGACCTTGCGGTTGAAGTTCTGCTGCTCACTCTGCGTGGTGAGCGCCTGAGTCAGCTGGCCGCCCAGCTGAGCCGTCAGCTCTGAGGTGGAGGCAGCCGTCGCGCGCGCCACCATGTTGGATCGCTTGGCGATCCGCGCCGACGCGTTGGCGGCGTTCGCGGAAGAAATCTGCGGGAAGAGAGACAAGGTGTAAAAGGACCGAAACTGAAACTCCTGTCTGGTTGCATTGCTTTTCTGTAAAATGAGTAGAACGGAATCAGGTTACAATAGGACGAAGTACGAAGTCAATATGGTGATTAGATCTTTAATCTGTTGGTCGAAAACAAACTCAAGATCGATGCCAAAGTCCATAACTAATACCAAGCAGTACGTATCATAATAGGTATAACATGATTTTAAGTTGTAAGTAGATGTCAAAATTTCAGCTGTTGATGACTGCCTTGAAGAGCTCAATTGTTCAGTCTGTGAGCTTTCACCGGAGATAAGCATTTTTGACCAAATCTTGGCATGATGAGTGGTTATCTGACAGTTTGGGCCAGGTAAAATCACGATAACGCAAGAATGTCGACATCATTAGCTCACACAAACCCTACACCAAGCGGTGTTCCCCCGAACACGTTCTTTAGGTCCGGCACTGAATTATCTTGTTCTAGCAGCTAGCTGATTAAATCTAGTTCCGTTTAACACCAAAAGATCAGCTGATAACAAACGTATGATGCGCGGATCATAGCGGGTATTTGATATCGAAACCATCAAACACATCAAAGCACGAAAAATGAACACCTGTTGACAGCGGTTAACCAGCAACACCCTTGTCAACACACAAAAACTAGATCACCTGGCGTTACACTGGCGGGCAGGTCCCGCCGTTAACCGCTAGAGCCTGCCCGACCACAACTGACTGAGTCATAGCCATGTGAAACAACACCACGGTGCGGCGCAAGTCTGCACCTTGGTGCGGGTCGACACACCCCCGTCAGACGGGAAAATACGCTCTATACCGGCGCCGTCGGCCGGCCTGCAGCCGTATGGAGCACGCCCCACAGGTGGGAGCGGTAGTGTGGCCGGCAGAATGGTCGCAGGGGAGGTGGAAAGTAACAGGTGGGATTCTCCAAAGGTATGTTACGGAGCTGAGGCAGAGAGGGTGATCGGGAAGAGGGGAAGGTTGGATGGGTGCCCCAGTGCCAGGTGACCGTCCCGGGAGGATAACCGCGGTCCCGGGAGGACTTCTGCAGCCGACGGTCGCGGCGGACCGGCCGACCGGCGGAGACCGCAGCGTTCCCACGCTGATACCGGTGATAGACATCGGCCATGCAGTGCCCCATCGCGCGTACCGGACACTTTCTAAACCGCACCGAGCCTCGGCACTGTGCCGGCAGACATTGGACAGAGGGGTTCTCTCACAGTGTGCTCTGCAGTACCACAACAAACTCACAGCACAGTGTGCTCTGCAGCACCACAACAAACTCACAGCCCACAGCAAAACACCGTGACAAAGTGACAACAAACCAAACCTCACCGCCATAACAAAGCCAGCGAGACATCTATCAATGTCGGCGAATACTCCGCAGGCATTTCCCGACAAATCACTATAACCCTACCCCTCCCTCACGCGGTGACCTTCCGTCTGACCCCTGACCTGAGTATTGGCGCTGAGGGTGTCGGCGGCGCTGGTCAGGTGGCCCAGCTTGGCCAGCGGTCCCAGCTTGCCGTCTGTAGTGGAGAGGCCGTTAGGCGGGGTCGGAGTCTCCGGCTGAGTAATCTCTGGCTCAACGTCCGTCATCTGTCAGAGAGAAACAGATAAAGGTCAGGTCACAGGGTCACCAATAGGGTCATGCACGCGGGTAAGATCAGAGACCATGTGCTCTAAGTGAAACAGAATTTGGGTGATGGGTTGAAGCTTTGATATCATACAACAGGAGCAATAGCGTGATGTTACATAAGGTCAGAGTTGATAGGGTTTGACCCGGCTACTTGCACCTACCTTTAAGCACTACGGAAGGTGCTCGACTGCGCTTTTAAGTCGGTACTCAAGGCACATGAAACAGATACGTCGTACCTAATCTGGTATAGATCTTATGACCACTACAGGTACCTATGTAATCAGGCTGAAGGCGCACATAGCCCACGGAAATGAAACAGGTGCGCCACTCATTCGGCCAAATTATGTAACATTGCAAACACATTATGAAAGTCCATCACTGATGTCCCTGAGATATAAGAAGTCGTGGTACAAACTATAATAAATATAGCAGATATCAGTTGACTTATTCAAACCCAGGAAGAACACAAAAAATGTATCACGAGTCAATTACGTCGAAGTTACTTTAAGCTCGTATGTTTATTTTGCTCGTTTGGCCGTTGACGATTGCGCGAGATGTCATATGCTGGCAAGTGGTATCCAGATTATCAACAATGCGGAATTTATACTCCGCCGGTTCTCTGCTAGTTTGGTAGCTCTTCCATGCAACACTGCCATCCGGGAAAAGATTGGCACGCAATGGCAATGACAGGTATGGAGCAGCACGCTACCTACAGTGGACGGATCTTTTCAACAAATTTACCGCGATCTTCCTTGAACAATAATCATCTGCATTTTTTTATATTGGTGTAAGACTATTTTTCATTTTTAGAATAAAACCAGTTGAAAAGTGCAATGCTAACGCTATTTGGAACGCCACTGTTATTGTCATATCTGACCACGGCAAATGGCAAAAACGTAATTCCCTTGATTCCCATCATTTAATTTTCTTCGCAACTTAATCGGTATATAATTTCACAAAACAAAATAGGCAGATAATTTACTTCAGGGAGGCTTTCCCAGTTTTACAGAAGCCGGAGGGTGTTGTATAGTTTCGTCCCTAGATGTCACTAGTAGTGCGCGCCTGAAGGTAGACTGTACCGCACGGCACGGAACCGAAATACGTGCGAATGATAACATCTACAACCTATTTCATTTCAAAAGCACAAAGTGAAACCAATTTGTGATGGCAAGAACAACTGTCAGAAAAGTAGAGCACCACCAATTTGGACCTAACTGGAAGAGCCCACACATAACAAAACAATTGACAATTAGGTAAACGATTTTTCACGATTAGCCGACACGGCAGGCAGCATGCCAGTCAGCCGACACGACACACTGAACTGGCAATACTCCAACTCCAAAACCAGACACGACAATCAACATGGCGGTAACGATGACATAATTTAACCAAACATGACGGCCGCGCCAATTCGAGTCCGCGCGACATGCCGGCGCCTCCGTACGGCTCTGTTACCACGGCGCGGCGCGGCGAGGCGACCTTCAGTAGTCTGTCTGACACTGCAGTGACAGGCCGGCTCGGGACGGATAGGTAAACACCCTCCACCGTCCCGGGGGAGCACGTGACACGGGAAAACCCACCTGCCCCTCCGCTACCCCTCCCCTATCACCGCTCCGTGCGCGTGACCCACACTGGTCGCGCAAGGTCAACGCATACCTCAACGGATACCGAATATTCCGAACAGCGGGCTGAAAGCGTGACCTCGACGCCGGATTTGTCCGCGCACAAACGGACATGGTAACGGATCCGGACACGGACAGAACGGACACGCGCTGTGGTGTGACGCCACTATATGACGTGACTGTGAAAGCGGCCGGCGTCGCAGCGCAATCGGGCGAATTTCGAGAGAATTCCGCCACGGCTGCCGCTCGACTGAGCAGAATTCCAGGCAGGTCTGGTTCAGTTCATGTACGGACTAAGGTCACCAAAGTCAGGACCCGATGCATGTGTGCCATTATTCGTGACCAGAGGTTAGTAACTGGGTGCACCAGCTCGGAAAGATGATACTGGATCAAATCCGCCGCGCCTGGCATGGGAGTTGACTGTTACCACAACATGTCCCACTTCCTTGACACTACTGCGGCGCAACTGCAGCGCCCAGCAACCAACGGTATACCTTACCAGCAGTCTGAAACTGCGCAGCAAAACTGCACCGCCGCACACCACCCAGCGACCCGGCAGTGTCACTGTTTGCCATGACCGTAACCCAACGCGCCTGTCCAAACTTCTAAACGCGGTGGCCACCACAGTCGTCGCCTGGCACTGCCGGCCAGCGCTCCCGACAGCGGCAGTAGCGGCGGCTGTCGACCTTGGCCACACGGGGCAATGCACCCGGACGCCATGCAGCTCTGCCGAGTTTCCTCCTGACTGTCGGCTGCGTGAGGCCGGTCTGACAGCTGCTGTCAGTCGCCCCTCGGTCTGTTCCTGCTACCGCCTCAGTCCAGACGTGACCAGAAGCCGGCAGATAACATCACTATCCTACAACAATCGCCACACACCGGTGAGGCGTGTCTACCTATCAACTCGCCGTGCCGTGCCTTGCCGTACTGGCCCCGCCGCGCCGAACCGCCGCGTTTGAGAATATTGCGCAGGATGCCCTGCCCGCCCCGGGCGTGGGTTTTCCGGCATCGATGACCTAGGCCCGTGGATGACACCTGTTCACAGGCTCAGGGGCGTTTTTCGGAGAAATCAGCTGGCGGCCATTCGCCGGTCACGTATCACGTCATCGGTGGGCCCGCGTGCCGAGGTAGCGTGCCTGAACAGTGACATCATCCCTGTCTGCCTCCCCAGCTCCTTCCACCGAGGGGTCATTCAGGCTCACAGGTGAACGCCGTGGACGCTTGGGGATGGATGGAGGCAGGCGGAAGGCGATAGGTTAGATGGAGAGCTTTGGACGGTAGACGGTTGACAGTAGGAAGTGGCCAGAGCGGAGGAAGACAATGGGTGGTGGACGGTGGAAAGTGGACGGAGAGCGAAAGACGGCGGATGGCGGATGGTGGATAGTGGACAGCAGACGTCGATCAGACAGCGTGCAACTGCCACAGACGTGGCCGACTGTCGAATAAGGCGATGGTCTCGCATTGCACATCCCCCCCCCACCGTCTCCAGATTGCGCCACATTTGTGGGTCACCGTCGTTCCTTTCCCATCTCCCCAGTGTTTCACCAATGGCCCCTCGACGGGCCTATCGAAACCAGTCGACTCAGCATGACCACTCGCCGGAACCCAGCCGGACAGACTGCTTATCGACGGCGTGCTTCCCGCCGGAAAACCTGTGGAAGCGCGGGAATGCGCAGCGTGCCACACTCCACCCGCAGTGAGCCACATTCCACCCCCACTTAGGCTATTTACAGGTTCATACTGTGATGCAACGTCGGCGAAACTTGGGCGGTTTTACCAGAATCGGAGCGTTTCTGGTGGAGTGACAGCATAAGATGCGATTAACTTTGGCTTCACTGGTGTAAATGGACCTTGGCATCACCACATATCCTTGACGTCGACCTTGGCGCACCACTAACCACCCGTATGGCGAGTGTGGGATAATTTCAAACCGCAGTCTGAGTCACCTACGAACGGAGACATCCCTCCCCGGATAACGGAGCTCAGCGAACCGAGTTCTCTCTCGCACATTCCGGTCCCACCAAACGGGGCAGCTGGCCGGATCAGTATCTCGCAAACCCACAAAAACGGACCCATAACCTAGATCAAATCGGACAGTAGGGCCGGGTAGGCGGGCTTCGGTCCGAGCCGCCGCGCGCTGGCGGATATCACACATGGCCACATCCTGATGGAGGTCGGCTCTGATCGTACCGACACATCCGGTCTCCCGACAGCCACCGGTCTCACGTCTCCGACGGCGACGGCCCGGACACGCCTCACGTCCTCATCGGACGCACGTGCGGTCCACGCCCCACGTCCCCACCAGACAGACGTGCGGTCCACGTCCAGCCCTCACCGGACGCACGTGCGGTCCACGCTCCACGTCCCCACCAGACAGACGTGCAGTTCACGTCCAACCCTCACCGGACACACGTGCACTTCACGCCCTGCACGTCCCCATCAGACAGACGTGCGGTTCACCTATCACGTCCTATGTTTTCACCCAACACACGAGCGGCCCACGTTCACGTACCACGTACAACGGAGTGTCTCTCAAGGGCTCCAGGTTAAAACCCAGATCACGAAAATGGGCGTGTTTCAGACCATCACGTCGTACTGCAGTGCTTCAAATCTGCCGACCGTCAATGTAAGCCACAATTCCGCCACTGCGGATCACTGTTACTCATGTCTGGTAATCGTACCTCACGAGTTTAGGCGCCCCCGGCTAGATGTCGTAAACATTTCACCGTCCCGTTCCCGCCCTGCCTCGGACGAATCCACGGGCTTCGGGCGTCGTCGGGTCGACCGGCGCGGGCGGGCGGATTGAAGAGTGGAGTGGCGCGCTATCAAGTCTGGCCTCCGTCGCGAGGGGGCGGGCAGATAGCGCACTATCACGCGAGTATGCAACACACGGCTCGCCGCCGATCGTCAGCGGGACAGACAGCCGATACGGAGGGTGCGGTAGGTGCTACTAAGGTGAGGTGGCGCCGACGGTACAGCGGAAAGGTGTAGCAATGCTCCCCGATAGCGCAGCGGGGTGTTTCAGATATGCCAACTGCGAAGGGGTCGATATGCGCTTTTGTGCACCACTGCAGTGCAAGGAATAGCGCTGTCTGAGAAGTATGCAGCTACGTAGGAGCCGTGGCGTTCCTGCAGTTCTTATGCACGCATATCTTGGCGGTCGGTTTGACCAATGAAGGGTGCAGTGAGCGGGAAAACACGTTATCCTTGACGGCCGCTAACTGGCAATTTATTACTTAGACCGACCACATCCCGGTGGACTAGCGGTTAGGGCCAGAGGCGTGCCTCGGGAACAAACGGATGGGAGTTCCGCGGGCGACCCGTGCGTTAAAGATCCCCACTGAGTCACCCCCACAAGCCATGGCGCATGACGTGCCGGTTAACTACAGACACCCGTACCCCATGTAGAAACGTCTCTGGGGAGATCCTGTCAGTTTATATTCAGAACTTATTAATGGAAACCCACAAGAAGCAGGAGCTGTCTGTTTTTAAACTCATGCGGACGTTTCTAGCGACCTCCTCTGTCATCATCAAGCAGACAGGACATCTTCCATGAATATGTACTCTGCCGGAATATCCAAGGTCACATGTCCAGACGCTAGGTACGCAGTGTTTTCTTGAAACTTATGTCACCGGAACTGTGCGGAAGCTGCACCGAACAGGGCGACCCGAAAGGAGATACGTCTTCTGTTGCAGCGCCTAAGCAAATAAACGAGCTGGAGAACGAGGTGACACATTGCTGCACACGCGGAAATGCACACTTTCGCAACAGAAGCGGAAGTGAATCAGACCAACTAATATCAACCAATGAATCACAATTAGTCCAGTGTTTATCATGCTCGGCGACGCCAGCTAAAATTAGCTCTAGCTCTTCTGAGAGGGCGGATAGGAGGGAGTCTACTAACACAGAGTCATTGAGAGTCAAAACTAGATAAGACTTACGGTCGACAATCGTCATGGTTCTGCAAGTCAGCTGATAAGGTGTCATTGATGTGGTTGTGAAGCTATCAATGACGAAAACCGAGAATGTACCAGAGAGTGAACGGAAGTTTCAAATCAGTCAAACGGTTTGGTCACCGTGCAGACTCTTCGGCACGACAATCTGGCGTTGCTGTCGATGCCATGACGATTCAAACACTGGAGTGGGATGCGGCGGGTATAGTAGCGAGTGGGATCACCAGCCTATCAATTCCGGCGGCGGCGGCAGGCGCGGTAGCTAGCCTTTGGAAGCACATCCGCCCGTCGCCGCCGCCAGGTCGGTGCCAGGCTCCGCCTCAAGATCCCCCCGTGGGGATAAATATTACCGTGAGCGCCCACGGCCGCTCAGCGGGGAGACACGACGCAAAAACCGACACCACAATGGGTCCGTGTGAGTCAGCGCCGCGGATTTTCGCTCGTCCGCGCCCCTCCGGAGAAACCGACCCAGAGGCCGCCTGTGTTGACTCGAGTCAGCTCCGGTAGGACTCGAGTCAGGTCCGGGTGGAGAGAGCCCGAGTCGAGTCATGACTCGCCGGTCCGAGGCCACTGGGAGCCGTCGAGTCAACAGACGGCCGACTGCGATTCGGGTGTCCGGTTCGGGCCCGATCGGATGATTGGAAAACCCGCCGTCTGCGACGCAAAAGTCAGAGGTGCACGTTTGCGATAAATCGGCATTAGCAGCGATCCAGAAAATGAACCGCTGAGAAGAGATGCTCCCGTACCAGATAGAATAAGACTTATATGTAAGTCTTATCGAGGTAAAGCGCTTCATGGGAATGAATTGGGTACAATCCTTTCGAACTAGACTGGCATCATGCATTGACCAAGGCGCTTTGAGGTAGACTTTTTGCACCGAATTGGTATGGCTCAGTAAAGCAATTACAAAAACTAACATAGGTGGGAAAGGAGTGAAACTAAAACTTAAAAAGCCAACAATTTACCCGCAGGTTAACGCTCATGATGAGGATTACTATCGCCAATTATTCAAATGCAGAGTTCAATTCAATCATACTGAAGTTCTTGGGTACTTTAAGTTTAGTTTAAACCGTATGACATTCAGCCATCAATAAACATTACAAGTCTTGAATAAACCCGAGTACCTATGTACATTGAGCCGAACCCTGGACATGCCATGCATTCCATTATTCGAAATAAAACAGCTACGACCTGGCACCAACATGAAAACTATCTAGTCGAATATCATCGCCAACATCCATCCAGTTGCAGTGTAGGTAAAAGTTCGTGCAATTCATGACGTTTTTGAGCGCAGTATTTGTCTGTCGAACACCAAAATGGAAAGCCGGCAACACGTGCTGCTCTTCAAGGTCATGGGTGTGGGCCGATTCGGGAGTACGGGCGCTGCTATGAAGGATAAGGCCCATGCATGCTGCTGCATCTCGTTGCAGCCCGCTGCCCCACGTCAGCCAGGCGTCTGATTAGCTCAA
Organism: Amphibalanus amphitrite; assembly: GCF_019059575.1. Taxonomy (NCBI): domain Eukaryota; kingdom Metazoa; phylum Arthropoda; class Thecostraca; order Balanomorpha; family Balanidae; genus Amphibalanus; species Amphibalanus amphitrite. The sequence goes on along the minus strand of NW_024881500.1, from coordinate 1,983,186 downwards.
TTGGGTGTACTCTGGAGCACGGCAGTAGCTGAGCTGAGCTGAGCGCTCTGATGGACGGAGAAGCCGCACGGATGCAGCCGTCTGCCCAGTGGCAGCAGCTCCCCGTGAAAGTTCATCCTGTTTCTCCTCAGACAACGAGCACACACTCGGAGATCGAGCGGTGGTCGCTGTGTAGTGTGTACCCACCTAACGCTATCCGGGAGCGTGAGCACTGAACGCGCTGCGGTAACGCCGCGGTTTTGAGGCCCGACAGGCCGTCGGCGCAGCCATTTAGACGTCACTGTGAAGGCTGACGGCGCCGTCTCCCGCCCCCGCAGTCGCCATCATCTCCACGGACCAGCCCCCGGCATCGCCTGGGGCCAACGCCCGCGCATGACCTCGCAAATTAATGCCCCAACCTCACCCTGCCTTAGCGTGGATTGCCGGTATAAGCTGACTCAGACAAAAGGCGAGGACAGGGGCTCAAGATCCACCCACAAAACCGGTCACATTCCATTTGATAACTCTCTATTCCCCCCTCCTCCCTCTCTCCTGCAGTACTGAGGTCACCATAGGTACTGGACTCTCCACATGCAACCCGGGAATATAGTAACCAAACACCACTGTGACAATGACATGACAGCTCCAAAGGTTAGAGGTCAAACAGGCTCACAAGAACGACGGCGTGCTAGCTACGGCGAAGGTCAGCCCAGCCAAAACCATGAATGAAGTTAGCGCTTGTCAAGGTCAGTCGAGCTACAACACTATCAGCAAGTCCGTACCTACCAGATAGGGACTGAGCACAGCGCAGTGCGTCGAAAACACTGGGCCCAGTCAGTCCAAGGACCACCCACCAAATGAATCCCGATAGTGCGTTAGCAGAGATCTTATAGCGACCTGACCTCGCGACATCAGCGCGATAAGATAGGACAGCCGCGGGAGACCACAGGCGGCCCCAGTGTGTCAGTACCGTATCCAGGGCGTTATGGCTGAGACCCGGGCGCATCGTTCTCGTCGTGGTGAGCACGTTCATGCTGAAGTTGACCTGCGCCACCCAGGTGAGGATCGAGTCGAGTGAGTTGCTGAGCCGCTTGCTGAGCGGCTGGTGAGGCCGGGGCTGCGGTCCGGCCATGGCGCCCACCTGCGGCTCCCACCGCAGGGGGCCCGCTGTGCGCGTCTCCACGGCGGCGGCAGCGGAGTCCTCCGGCGGCACACACTCGGCTGTACGCGACTGGACGGACACGCGGCACGGAGCACTGACGTCTCGGCGCGCGGCCGGCCGCACACCGTCACCGTCCACTGCTGACTGGCCGACGGACGGCAGGCGGCGCGCGGCGGGCGGCGGTCCGCCAGGGGGCGGCACGACGGGACCGGCCCGCCGCCCCCGCCGCCCACCCACTCCACCGGGACCAACGATATGTGACGTCACAGATCACATGGTCAGCATCCACGGTCCTGATCTGTGTGACCTGACCTGACCCGACCTGGTCAGAAAGGTCCATGACCCGACATCCATCCGAGATGCAGTGCCTGCAATGCGGTCCTCAGGTGTCATAAAAGGTCATGATTTGTGCCCAACTAATTTCAGAACACTGTTGTTGATTTTCATGACATTGCAATGACCTTTGCAGTGTTTGACTTACAGACGTTCACTGCAGCTCATGTAAAACGCCGACAACGGTTCGTGAACTTTTTTATCAAGTTCGTGAACACGAGTTTCCATCGAGGCCCTCACCATTTAACATTGCAGGGGAACCGGATAGGGTGACCCTAAAAACAGTTCATTATTTGCATTTGCTTTTGCAGATGAGCTTTAGCCTTTAGCTATAACTAGGAGGATGAATCATGAAGAACGGCAATAATTATCCATTGGGAAGAAGAAGCAATGCGTTCTGCAGGGCTGCTCTGCCTTGGGCACGTCACTTGCTTCAATGTAATCTGTAGGGGAAACCCATCCCGAGGGTGACTTACGATTAAATAAAAATCACCTAATTGACTTCGGGTGCCAAAATCGCTATCATTGCGACACCACAATGCAGTGTTTGCTTCCACGCTGCCCAGTCCTGCCGACGTCAGAGAGCACATAGAGACGCCTACGTCACCTGGCCGGGCCACCAAAGTCCACCGGCGGTGAGCTGCAACACTTTGATAGCCCCTGATAGCGGACTGCAGCGGAAGTCGGCGGCTACTTCTGTGACTGCATCACGAAAGCTTACACAAATACCGCCGCCCCGTTTACCTGGAAAGACGGTCACACTTCCAGTGATTCGCCGACGTGCGGAGCAGGCCATTGGCTGTCGCGCGGAGCGGGTCATCCTCCGCGAACAATGACCCGTGACCTCGCGGCGCCTCGTTGAGTCACTCCATTCAGCGGCGGCTCTCGCCAATGACGTCAGCCGGTTATGTCAGAAAGGTGACGTCACCGCCGCCCCGCCCCAGTGACGTCAGATGCGTCCAGTGAGCGGGGCGTTACGGAAGCCGCCACGTGTGCCGATGGTGAAACGGTGTCCCTAACGACACCGTCCTGGAACTGTCGTCAGATGACCCCGAACAGTGCGGACATTTCTCAGGAGCCGGGTGACCGGGCTGACCCAGAAGGAGCTGAGAACGGTCTGGGCCGCACAGGTTGATTGCCCTGCTGCCCGGCGTCTGACGGTGGCAGAGTGTTTGTTCTCTGACTGTCGCGACACAGTGCTGTCGGGTTAGGACCGCCCTGTGCCCGTTTGACTCACGGGCTGATTGCAGAAGGGGCTGCCACCGGACGTGGTTGCGCCTGGGTATGTTCGCCGCTCGGCTGGAGTGACTGGGCGGAAACCGCTCAGTTGGAAGCTGTTTAGAGTGCCATAAAAGGCAGCGTTGAGATCGTGCTAAGTCCTCCAGACTAAGTGAATATTGTCCGTGACCATCGGCTAATGCATCGCGAGCATCAAAGAAACCGAAATCGCCTCGCATATAGCTTTGTCGTTAAAAGTCACGAATGTTGCACATATAGCTGGTGAGCAATTTCCTAACGTCATATGAAGAATGCTGAATGCAGTGTTACTGCTTACAAACTCTATCAGCAGGCATAAGTCCAAAAAAATCATAAGCAGTACAAATTAAAGTGGAGCATGCGTTACGTAAGCACTCATACAGTCACACTCAACAGTGAGCACTCAACAAAAGGCACTAACAAAAAACTGCCCTAATTCGCCCCTCTGGCTCTGCTCTTAGATTACATAAAATGTATGGGCACTCACAAAGGTACATAAATAAAACAAAAACATACATCAGGAACCACACGAGCTGATCGAGCCGCTTTCGATATCCGGGACATAGTGATCGGTTAATCCTCAATCGAGCGTCGTATCCGTGTAACGACAGCCAATACCATTGGCGATCCTTTCAGCCCAAACGGGTCGGCCTGGCAGGGAGCGGCGCTGGCTGTCAGTCAAGCACTGCGGTCCCCATTTTTAGCACCACCCTCGGAACGGGCCGCTGGCAGGGGGATGCAGAGACGGATGGGTTCCCGGGGCAGTTGGGCCCGCCGCCTCGCTAATACCCCCGTTCAGAGAAGCAGTTCCCACGGCCGCTTCCGATCATGGAGTGTTATCGTTTGATCCCGTTCGTCCCACGATATTTTAGCGTAGATAACTGACCCGGACGGCTCGTCCACACCTGTCCTGGGAACCGCTCCGAGATAAACGTGCTTAGCGAGCAGGGTAGTACCTGCAGGCGCTCTTCCTTTTTACCAGCCGCGGCTACAAACGAAACCGATTCACCACATCCTCAATTTGCGCAATGCACCTCACGCGATGTTAATCGGGCGTCAGGTCACATCTTGTAGCGCTAAAGGCAGACGGATGAAAGCCGATAATGGAAATTGTATTGAGATGAGTCGTGTAAAGGACTAGCGAAAGGCGGATGAGCGAGCAGCTCGGATGGATAAAATTAGCTGTGCCTGGAATCGAACTTCGAAGAAAGGGAAAATGTTTCCGTTTTCCGGGAGAGACCGAGCAATATCTGACTCGCGAGCTGGATAGAATAGCCAAATCGTTCCGATTGAAAAGATACCAACGGTCAGAAAATGTGTTCCATGAATTTGTATTTCAACGGATCCAAATTGAACTAAGGCGTAATTCAAAAAGCGCTACCAATAGGTACAATTATAACAATATAAAAGCCTGTCCCGGAAGGGATTTAAAACAGCTTTTTGTACTGGGACAACCGTACAAAAAAAAACTTCACATGATTTTTTACGGGTCGTAAGGGATCACCATACTGTTTTACTGTAATAGGAATCCAAAGTGATGACCCACCCACACAGGCTCTCAGGCATTCTCCTCTCTGAGCCGTCATAATAGCTTCAGAAGATAGCCGTCTCCTGCGTCATTGGGTCACGAACAGGCAGCACCACCCCGTTCTCCTACGTCACGGATGTCACGAACTCACGATTTTTGTCAACGTGTCACGACCAGCGCCTGGTAACCAGTTAGGCTAGGGTCTCAGACTCTCAATTATCAACCCCTCCATACCACCATCCTCGGGTACATGTACGGCATTCACCACCATCCGACGCAATGTTCCGTCAGCAGCCGTCAGCAATCCTCGCTTCACATCACCGAACGGCATTCCAATCCATTAAACATCACTCAACGCCATCAATCGCCAAACAATTGTCGTCAGGCATCACCATCCGTCATCTAACGTCACCCTACACCACGAACCGTCACTTGAACCGTCATCGGCCGACAGCCGTCATCCAAACTCAGCAACCGCCATCTATCGTCATCTCAAAACAACGTTCACCCCTTCCCAACCTGGCGTCATGGGACAAACCACGACCAGCAACCACACCCACCCACACCCCGGCTCTCTGACCAACAAGCCCTCGCTCTGCCTATCAACTGCTTATCAATCGGTCGGAAATAGTCACCGGTGAATGACGCCAGACCCCTTACGGCCCTCAGCGGACGGACGGTACGAACCCTCCGGACGCGTCTCCGGGACACAACGGTCATGGTGAAACACTCCGTGACGCTTCGTGACGGGGTGTGACGGGGTCGGGAAGGGGTGCGTCGGGAGGACTGTCCCTGGCGGAAGGATGCGGCCAGGCGCGGTTAGCGAGGCGGCCAGGCGCGGTTTGTGAGAGGACCAGGCGCGGTTAGTGAGGGGAGAGTCCCGAGCGGTTGACGGAGTTCAGAAACAGGACAGCACAGCGGGGAAAGGCCGTGGCACGTCCGGCAGATTATATTTTAGACGTGACATTTTGCTCGAAGGAAAGAAGAAAGATTCGGTGAATGTTGGAGTTATGTAAACGTTAACGCTGGAGTTATGAGCCGCAAAAAGAAATTCGCCAAATGTTTGGTAATTGTCCCGGAAAAGACAAGATGTTCAAGACTTTTATAGCTCTACATACAAAAGAATCAGCATACATATGGAGCTTGTGAGTAGGTATAAATAGGAATTGATATCCAAAAATTTCAGGTTACCCATAATGGAATGGGATGTTTAAGAACACAACACGGTCCACAGAATTGATGCATTTTGTTCGGTAAGCAGAGCAATCATTCCCTAGATATGCCCGCTTCATATTTGTTTTCTTGCGCTGGACTCTCCCGGTCTGACGAGACCTTTTCAGAGCTGGAAAGATTGTAGGAATTGGGGGGGGGGCGACATTTGTCTGGGCGGGCATCCTGGTGCTCCACCGGGCCCAGCCCATCACACGGACAGGCCACCAAGCGCCACTAACGGTCACCGCACCTGGCCATGGACCTGCTCCTAGGATGTTGCCCGTCCAGTCCGGAACAGGGGGTTGAGGTGTGGAGAAGGATTTGACTGCATCTTGAGGATGGAAGCGACGGAACGGAGGTGCACGTCATATTACACATAATGGTTCAGAAGAACAAGGACGGACGGTTTCGTTACCCTCCATCGGACGTTCGTCAGTCAGGGCGTCAGGGTGAGAAGCAGCAGTGGCGCCGCCCAGAGACCAGTTCGGCAACTAGTGGTTACTCAGCCCGCCGCAGGGTGTCTGGTGGTGTCACAATTAGCAGCACAGGCCGTGAAGGACGCACATTGTGAATGGTCGCGGAAGAGCGACTGAGCGGTGGGCGACGCATTGGCCTCGAGTCAGACAGAAGGAGATGGACTCATGACCACGCACCAGGCGCGGATACAAGGGGGGGGGCCATGGGGGCCATGGCCCCCCCCCTTGGCCGATTTTTTTCAAAAATAAAATACCTAAAAAGTTAAAAAGTTAAAAAGCTGAAAAGGGGGCCTCCTGAAAATAAAGTGGCCGAAATCCGATGAGTTTTTTTTTTAACCTACCCACTTAGTTATTTCTTAGAAGACTAGCTGAGAAGACTTCTTTGTTAGAAGATTGGTAAAGCTTTTCATAACTTGGAGGTCTCTTATACTCACAGAGATGACCACTTTTACAGGGCCTCCTAACCTGCACAGAGGGCCTCCAAGCCTGCACAGATGTTGAGATGTTGCCTGAACAACTAGATAATCTCAATAGACGCAGTTTTTTTGGGGGGGCCAACAAGTGGGAAGATGGGGCCTCCAACAGGTGGGATTATGGGGGGGGGGCCTCCTGGTTTCTAATGGCCCCTCCCTTGGAGATTTTCTGGATCCGCCCCTGCCACGCACGACGCTGTCTCTGCCCCGGCGCGGCGGTTGGCGCTTGGGGTTCGGATGGTCGGTCCGTGGAGCTCCGCGACAAGCTCTACTTATGAGGCACCCGAGGCCACCAATTTTAGATAAGTAATTTCATTATCAGTTCGCTAAGAGACGAGCCCTCAGCACTCGCTAACAATTATTACTACCAGCATCATAGCACACACAACACGATCATTATTCTTCATACTGCCTCACTTTGCTCTTGTGTTGATTTGACATCCTGTGCCCTAATTGAAGCCATAGAACTGCAATGCACATCACAACACTGTCATCCATCGTTACGTAACAGGCCACTCAAGCGAGCCCCGAGTCCCGAGCGTCAACTGGTGGCTTCTCGAGTGTGTGGGGCGGGCCCCGGCGCAAGGCATTACCATGTAACTAGAGATTGCAATCCCGGAACGTTTTGACAATCCCGGGATCCCGAAAGTTTTTATTTCGGGATCCCGGGATCCCGGTCTTGTCACTATAGGTCGTAAGAATAATTTCCTACTGACATGTTTTGCGTCTTTTAGCAGACATGTGCTTGGATCCGGAAAAATGGATCTGAGATCCGATCCCATGGATCCCGATCCGAGATCCATTCAGATCATAGATCCAACCCCTCAATTTTGTCGAGAGATCTACTGGGATCATAGATCTGACCCTTCAATTTTGTCGCTAGATCCACTCGGATCATAGATCTGGCTCCCCAATTTTGTCGTGAGATCCATTGGGATCATAGCTCATAGGTGCTCAAAATGTTAACAACTTTCTTTCATAAGAAGTTATGAATACCAAAGTATGGTTAGAAACAAACAATCTTATACAAAGGCCATATTAGTAAAGACATCCAGTTACATTATACAGAATACAAAATAAAGGAGGCTCATGACGGTCACAACTTGAGAGAATTGAGTGACATGAAGATTGTTCACAGTTCACATACCAACAGAAAAGTTTGCATTAACAATTAACATAGAGGTAAGTCAAAGTAAATAGTTGAAACCATCGAAACTCGTTGAGACACCTCTAAGTCAAAGTAATGACTAATGAACAATACATAACTAGGTACCTACCACATCACAATTCATGTTAGAATCTACATAATGATATTGATAAGACAATCTTGCATTAGACAACCATGAGGCTTTCCAGTTTCCAGCTACCACAATTGATTGATAAACAATAAAAGATGATACTGACACATGTGGCTTGGTTAGGTTAAGGTATTTCAATCTATCGAAAGAAATATTTGATAAAATAAACTGAGATATAAACAAAAGTATAAAAATATTCAACAGCCTGCGGGGAAGCGATATGAAGCGAAATATCAATTGTAATGGCCTTGGATATTTACCGTAAAATGATTATTCAGTATCTAAATAGAACTCGTGACGTCATTTCAAATAACAAATGAGCTAGGCGTTCTACCTTCGAGTATAATGAAAATAAATGAAAAATCAAACTGGAAATTCAAAAGTCTGGAGTTTTTCTTTCAAGTATGTTTATTTTATCTGCCTCACATAATTTTACGATACGATTGTTTGTGAATATCATCTTTGTAGCGTTGAATTTAATGACGTAAACGTAAGCTGAAATGGTTTTACATGGCCTTGAACGGTGTGCGCCTTGCATCTTCATTTTATTCACTTTTCAAAAGAAAAACAATATCTTACGTTATTAGTTTTAAGGGTCTATTACGGGGAATTTTTTGGAATCATTACGGTTTTGGTCAAATTAAGATTTTTCATTGGTCAAACGATAATGACGTAATAAAACCATATTACCAAAAGGTGAGCTGTGAATTTCGTTTGTCTTTTTTGGGAGGCTCTCTCATAACAAACGCACAGCATGGCACCAATCCACGTGGCACGGTGCCAAAAGTAGGTAAAGTTGATGCCATTTTTGAACTTGTAATTTTATTAGGAAAGTATTAGAGGTTGGTTGCTATTCTTACTAAATCGAAATTGTGTTGCACATACTAATAGCTCATACGAACATTCTGGATTGGGATTTCATACCTGGCAGAAGTGGATTGCTGGATTATTTTTAACAAAACTGACCTATTTGGCTTCCAGGTTTGATTTCCTAACATCTGTCCATAGGCGGCAGAACAGGGGGGGGGGTGGCACCAGGGTACAGTGCCCCCCATAGATTTTGGCATTTTACCATTAGCCCTACTGGCGTTGCATGGAAAGAATGGGACCAAAATGAAAATCTGCAGTGCCCTGCTGTCACTGCATCTTGATCTGTCTGTACTGTTTGTTCATTGAATTTAAGTGGCTGTAGCTTGTTGATAAGATTGTCATCAGTGCTGTTGTGAAAAAGTTACAATTGGTCACAAAAAGTAGCAATATGCATGTTCTTGGATTATTTTAAATGTAGTACAAATGTTGTTTATTTAAATTCAAATTTAATGATGATACCTAATGATTACAAGTGGTCTTAACCAATAACCATGTCCACAAGTGATAATTCTCAATTGTATTGCACTGTAAGGTGTACAATTATGTAGGATAAGAGTTTCATTGGCTACATGTTGTCGTGAGATCCATACAGATCATAGGTCCTCCACAAATTTTTGCCCGCTGGATCCACAGAGATCATAGATCCGACCCCTAAATTTTGTCGAGAGATCCATTCGGATCATAGATCCAACCCCTGAATTTTGTCGAGAGATCCACTCGGATCATAGATCCAACCCCTCTATTTTGTCGAGAGATCCACTGAGATCATAGATCCAGCTCTCGGATCCAAGCACATGTCTGTCTTTTAGCTTACCACAAACAAAGAGGCAACCAAAAGCCATCCTTAGACCATGTCATTTGCAATAAACACGATTGAATTTGCGAAAGAAACGTTTCGATTTGATTAGTATTACCCCAATTGGCCTTAATAAAACTGTGCGCCGACCAGCGCGTTTACTATCTCGTCATTCAGACGGGTTCCAGCACATCCACGCCACACTCACTCTTCGTCTACGCTACTCGTATTAACGCGACAGTTTTAAGCCATTGCTGGTAGGTCTGTCTATTTTAAAACTCGCGACCAGTGTACGCAAAATTTGGCAGCTCCCTATTTCACAATGTTTTCAAGACGTCGATTGGTCACTTCACCTTCCGGTTCCGCTTTCATCACTAATGTCTCTCAGATTTTGCTCTAAAGTCGCTTTGAGGGCAGAGTCACTGACTGGGAGAGTTCCACTCTACCGTCTTCAACGTTTGAATCAGTGAGCTCTGCCGTCACTTGCGTGACATCTGTGGCATCTTTCTGCGACACGAGCTCAAACACTGTCTTGATGACCTCTTTTGTTCCGGCCACGGACGGACAAGTCAGAATCGCTTAACTCCACGATCCGTGATCCTGATTGAGATGTTGCTGCACTGATGCTGCAATTCTTTAACGTTCGGGACCCTTTTTCGTACACATTTAAGCGGCTTATCCGCTGTGGGTGATACCCGGGAGCTACCAACACGGTCAATTGTGGACGGCCGGTACGGGGTGCCAGCTAAATAGTTTCTCTGCTTTATGTCACTAAGCACCATGAACAATGTAAACAAGACTCGTGCAGCGGCTGCATTCTTTTTATGGCGAAAAACTGATTTTTTTTCGGGATCCCGGGATTGGCGGAATTTCGGGATCGGGATCGGGATTAAAATCCCGCCGGGATTCCGGGATCCCGATCCCGGGATTGCAATCTCTACATGTAACCGATCGGCCTGCGCGCCTTTGAAGGGAGGCCGTATGTCACACGTCATATTACATGGCAGTTGGCACACTCGTGTAACGACGATGTTAGACGCTTTGATCGTGTTATAGGCGAGGCCCACGCATGTTTAAAAGGAATGCTATTTGAATGAACCACATGCGCTGTCATGGATGATGTTCTAGAACATGGCCAAATATTATGTCTCTAAGAGCGCATGGCAATTAGGTTGCTACTCATCATAACCACTAAACTTTGCAGATAAATAAGCAAGGAAAGAGCTTTTTTGGCATATTCATAACTTCCTGTTATGCATAACATATGCAGTTATGCATAACATATGCATAACTTCCTCGTAACTTCACTGCATGGTTGCACAGTGCACACACCAAGCTTAAGCCATTAATGCACATTGCACATCTATCACTTTCCTTGCTATCGGAGTTGCTTTTAAAATTGTCGACGTGGACTAGCTCGTGCCGACCACCTATTATCATAGAGCATGTCCTCGAACTCCGGTGTTTGGTCATCAAATGCAAGATCAAATGGAACGATGCATTGATAACCGGCTCAAAATATTGAAATGCCTCCCGGGAGTGTTGTCTACATACTCTACAATCTATACATGAAAGAGTAACATTGCAGAACTGTGCTGATGGAGACGACACATGCTGATATGAGAATGAGCCAAGATGTGTTTACGCCTGAGAGCGTTCAGCCTGAAGATATTGGGGCTCGTTTTAAAGGCCAAGGAATAAGTCCGAGTTGCTATCACAGCACCCTGCAAAGTCAAATAGGCTCATGTTTGTTTGTACAAGACATGATCCATTCGGACAGCGCCCATACAGTAGCCCGGTCGTTATCCCCATTCTGCAGCCTCAATGGGAGTTTCGGGACATTAACACTCGGCTCAGTGTTGTACGCTACAGCGCGGACACATGTTCTGTAACAGGTGCAGTCACACAGGTGTCCTCAGCAGAACAGGAAGTCAGTGAGCAGCGCAGAGTTCAGGAGTCCAAGGGCAGCGTTGGGACACCCGCGCCTATGGTGACGAGCGTAAGCTCAGCTCGCTTCCCCCCCCCCCCCCACCCACCCTCACCCCCGGTATCTGAGTTGTGACGAAACATCACTCAGCCGTTTCTGCCACACCTTTGCTGGGTATTATCCCACACGATACCGGCCACCGGGACATAAATGGTCCTAATCGATCCATTCGAATGATCCACGCCCCATTGAGAGCCGGGACAGGTCTGCATATGAATGTGCGTTCCAGATAGCACTGAGTGACGAAATCATGTATGATGTCATGGAGTCTAAACGCGGGCGGAGTGTTTGGTTAATTTGCCGATATGGTCGCACTGACTAGCTTCTAGGTCCAAAAATGGAGTGGGTGTTCGAGCCCAATCACGAATCCGTCGCGTGAGAAAGTTCTAGAGCTTCAGTCAAGAGTAAGAAGTGTACCAGAGCTATGAACTATGCAAATTGGGTATAGGAGGGTAACGGTAATCGAATTGAAAGACGTGTTTTGTGGTCCTAAAACCTTAATATGTGTAATAATTTTTTTGCCTGCACGATGAAAATTTGAATGAGCTTAAGTGTTTTGCAAAGCAACAATTAAATATCAGTTACTGACCATAAATATTGCAGAAAAAATAAATGAAGTAATGCCATTAGTCATTACCCATTCACAAATACTACAGGAACTCACCACTATTCAAATAAAAATTAATTAATTCCCGTCCCCGCCGCCTAGTCTGGCGGTCAGTGGGTCAGCCGAGTGGTAGCCGGATCTGACCGACTGCGAGCCATGCTGATTGAGTCGCTGTGACCTCGTTCAGCTTAGTGGTGAGAGGCAAGGTCGTCTCCAAACCAACAACTCGCAATCAGCCAATCGTGACAGAACCCGGCGCGGGAGCCCATCATGACCTCTGAACATCTTTCGCCGCAATTATAGTTCCAACGGAAAAAGATTAAAGGTCTTAGTTGGAGGACGCTCCATTAAAAAGATTATTAGTTTGAAAATCTAGGAGAATGACAACACATACAGGGTGATCCAAAAAAATTGGAACCCCTAACTTAAAATGTCTGTAAGTCCGAAAGTATTCACTTAATTGACAAATTGCAAACACCATTAGAAAGAGCATTAAATCCTCTGTAAAATCACGTCAAATTAGTTAATGTATGTTGTAAAGCATTGACACACTATTACCTTTTGGAATGAGCGTCAGAAAACTGGGTGAAACGAAATCGCCAATTGTTAACAATGCACTGAAGTTCGTTAGCACTCCATCTGTTGTTTTTTTGCGAATAACACCACATCCAATTTCAATTTTATTACATAAAAGCTTACACAGAAGCACACAATAGAACAGATACACGCGTCCTAGCTTCCGCTGTTCATCACAGCATGTGCTCAAACCGAGCTCCGTTGGCCGTCACGCAGGCCTGCAGTCGCTTCGGGACGGCTCCGACGGCGCAGGCCAGCAGTCTCTGGGACAACTGATCCCAGCAGGCCGTCAGCCTTTCCTTCAGCTCCTCTATGGTGCTGACTGCTGATCCTCTGACCTCTATACATAATTCGCTCCAGTTCGTTTCACACGAAGAAGTCCAAAGGGTTGAGGTCAGGACTCTTCGGTGGCCAGGCATCTGGCTCGATGAAGGCCGGGCAGGCCTGTTCCAGAAACTCGACCACTGAGTGGGCCGTGTGGCACGGAGCACCGAATGACTATTTATTTTGCTCCTGCACTGTTGAAATTTGAATTCCTTACAGTAGCACGTGAATGAGCTATTCTTATTCATGAACATCCAACATGCGACATGGTCAGAACAGCCAACCGCAAATCACTGATTTGCGCATAATGTTCGAAACCGTTTCAGTGAGTTTCGTGACACAAATTTTATAGGCATATAACTAGGGCAATATTTGTAATAATGGTTAAGTTCAATCAGCTTGGTTTTATAGAAAATTGAACGCTCTTTCTAATGTTGTATGCAATTTGTCAATAATGTGAAAACTTTCGGACTTACGGACATTTTAAGTTAGGGGTTCCAATTTTTTTGGATCACCCTGTATAATATAAGCCCAGGCGGAAATACCGCAATAGTATATACATAGACGTAACTTTCTGACATTTTCATTTTGGAAGGGTATTTTCATTATGGATAATTTAAGAATGCCATGCAATGCCATAGAACCAATGATGAAATTACTCCAAAATTAGTGGTGGGGCTCGGGCCTACATAAAACCAGGCTTGTATAAAACGACATGCACGACGCATTCGGTCTAATCCTGCAGAAAACGTATATGGCGCAACCAATGACTCGCAAAATCATGATCAGAGGAAACGAAGCAGTGCACCCCCAACTAAGGACAAATTGCACCTTCTTCAACATGTGACCAGCAGCCGCCGGAACCGAAAGCAGAGCAGATCTTGTAAGCAGCATCAGTAGATGTCCTATCGTAACGACAGTCCCATCGGGTGTGTTCAACAGCCTAAACAACTTACAGGCAACACGATTTCATGGAGCACCATTCGTTTATGCTATTGCTCATCTTGGTCATCAAAGTGTCATGGGCTGGGGCAACAGCCCGTCTTACGAGTGATTGAAGAGCTGGTGATGCATATGAAGCAATCAAGGACGAAGCAACGGCGCTTGATGCCCGACTCAAAGCACCATTTTACTTCACCCACGGAGCACGCCGTACAGCCGCCGTTGATCAGCGACTTCGCGGTGGCCATCAGCATATGAAGCAATGCGCATCTTTCTTTTTAAAGTTGCAATGAGAGGCAGTTGATTGCAAAGATTTCAAACAGATGGAGAGGGCGAGATAATTTTTATTTAGAATTACCGACTCCACCAATCAGGCGTTTACATGCAAAAAAAAAAAACACAGATGGGCTGGGGCATTTAAAAGTTGGACATCAACATCGGAGAGTCGTACTGCTTTCTATTGTTTAAACACGAGTAGGACACAAAGTAAAGGACACAATTAAACACAAGTAAACACAAGCATCTATATGTCTTTTTGTTTGGACGAACAACAGTACCAAATGTTCGATCCCAGTAAGATTGCTCAGCGCGCACTTCGATATCGTATTAATCTGAAGGGCAAACCCAGCGCTGAATCGTGCAAAATAGAGGGATTCCCACGTAAGGCAAACCACCCGACTTGGGACACTGCAGTTGTTGAACGCACTTGTCTGCGGTCGTTTTCCGAAAGGTCCCTAGATAGAGGAGGCAGGAAACTGGAAATCATGACAATGACGTAACGCACTACCGGTGGAAACATCAGAGATCGCTTATCTGGAGAAAGCCCCACTGATATATCATGGAAAGCCGACCACACGTGTGCGATAACGTCATGGGGATGTTGACTATGAACTTGATGGATGCATGGCCAAAGCGACGGCTTTGGATTGTACGGATTATAAGGAGACTGTATGAATGAAGATGCACCGTGGCCCCGTTGGAACTTTTTCCACCTTGGGCATCAAGTTCACCATGGTTTGAAACATTCAGAATCTTTTAAATAGCGTTGGCAATCCCACTACAGATGCGAGTAACGTTTCTCTTTACCACTAATCACGATGTTTAGTACTTCTGCTGTATGCGATTGTTACTTTTTCTAACTTCGTCCGCATTTGCCCGCGCGGTCCACCTACCACACTGTGGCCTCTGTTACAAGACCTCCCCGAACCACGAACTCGTCCAGCTGGCTCCAGCACCACCACGTCCTGTCGTCCTGGCCCCCTTCGGCCTCTTCTCACTCTGATCACTACAGTCCACACAGTCTCCTCCTTCACCGTTCTGAACACACCCACCACAGAGTCACATCTCCGGCCCATACCACGACCTCCTTCCACGCCTCTCAAGAGCTCCAGCCGTGCTTCCACCGGCCCAGGTCACTCGCCGCACTGAGGCCCACGACCCGTGGAAGGTGCCGCCGCCCCTGTCTGGGCACACGCCATCACGCGACCCGGCACCACGCGCGGAGGCGTTGCACGTAAGGCCAAGCGCATGTCCCATCGCACGAGCCAGGCACGCCAGGTCGCGACGCGACGCGGCAGTAAAGTGCCAAATTTGAGCGCCAGGTGCGCGTTGCAGACGTCACTCTAGGCGTCGAGCTTCCAGGTGGGCGTGCGTCGCGCCCACGTGGCAGAGCGGTCCGCGTAGCGTCGCACCGGTCGCCAGGGGACGACTGCGGTGGTCCAGTGGCCAGCGGACATGCCGCCGAACAAACGAGCGACTGATATGCGGCCAAACCGGGTGGCCGAATGCCTCGCGATAATTCCTTTCAATCAGACGGCGCCACAGAGCAGCGCAAATGAGCGCTGCTCGCGCGTTTCGCAAGTCTGGCAGCGTGCATGTCCTTGATGGAAAATGCGGCATAGCCCAAGCGGCAGCGACCGCGCGGTGACTTTCCTTGAAGCACGCATTCCGCGTGCTGATTTGTCAGATTAGGTGGGGGTGTCCAGGGTGCCAGTTTCGTCAGCAGAACAGTGCCAGCTGTTGTGTCAATATGATGAACTCATTGTGTGCACTGGACACGTGTTCAGGCACACAGGTCAACTTCAATTGCACACAGGTGCTGACGAAGTTCGTACGCAGTTGCGACTGTGTATGTATGAGCCATCCAGCTGAGATCCTACTTCATCGGCTTCTTATCAAAGCCAAACACACGAGTTCCCGAGTTGGGCACACCAGTAGCACTGGTTTATATAACGGACCTTGTTGGACATTCAAACTTCCCGAGTTTTTGTAATAAACATCCCAATTAGTGGATGGCTGTGAAAGTAACACACCACAAAACGACCACAGAATAAGAAACTAGCACAGCCAAAGGCAGTGTAGCTTTAATAAGCTGGTAATGTTTTGGCAACCCTACGACATCTGTGGCAGGTAAACCGAGCTACAACACAGCCCCACAAAGACAGATGATACCGATAGATCACTCAGGACAGGCGGGCGTCGGGACGGTCGGCCTGAAACCAACTCCCAGCACATCTATATCCCAGCCAATCATCCCCCAACACTCACCGCGTGCAGGGGCTGCGTGCACATCAGGGGCTCGAACAGCTCCACGATCTCCGGCATGACGCGTCTGGCCGGCGGCCGCCACCCGCCGTCCCACTGAGCTCCCTCCGCACCGGTCACAATCACCACCGCTCGACCTTGCCCTAGAACTGCCCGGGGCACCCGGCGCGCCGCCCCGACCGGTCACAGGAGCTAAAAATACCACTCGTCGCGGTCGGCGGGCCAGCCTCCGCCGAAAATACGCGCACCGCCTTCCGTGCTGGCAGCGACTAGCAGCGCTCGCCTGCCCGGGGGCCGCACTGCGCTCTGGCCCGCCGGCCAGTTGGCGGCGCGTTATGTTGGTGGCTCACGCGGGGGCGAGCGGCGGCGGCGGCGGCGGCGGAGCACCGGCGGAGGAGGCGCTGGCGTCACGGGCGCGGCGGTGACCCCCCGATGACGCATCGGCGGCGACCTGGCGGCGCGCGCCGTGCCGTCCAAATTAAGGGACAGCAAAGTGGCCGCTCTGAGCTTGGGTTTTGGGTGGAGTACGTCGGGACTGTGCAGCGTGCAGCGGGGACTGGGTGCGGAGGTCACTGCCCATCGCCGGCTGCCGGGTGTGGAGCTGCTGCAGCTAAGCCATGGCATGGAGCTGGCTGCACCGCCTACTCAGACTGTATGGAGCCGGACCGGGACGGACCGGTGCCGCACAGGTGTTGGGCAGATCCCATCACCTGCACCGGGCCGGCGACAAACCGCCGCGCTCGTATCACACACGCGAAACACGCCGCGGTCTTATGGAGATGTTCAAAGCGGTCCGTCATGGCGTCAGAGTATAGACTAGAGGCTCCCAGCCGGCTAAGCAAAGAAACAAATATCAGCACACTAAACCAACCCTGAAGCATCCATGATCTTGTAACAAAATAGTTACCTTATGGAAAATAAATATTTAGTCCTCGGGCTATGAATAATGACAATGACATTCAATATCGCGAATGTCATCAGTCGCACTGGTCCCCTCACCGGTGTGCAATGTGCATAGATCAGTCAGCCAGGTAACCTTGCCGTTAATGTGGCGCGCCTGAGTTTGAAAAGCTACAATTAGAGGCCGCAAGAGGCAGGAGAGCCCCAAGCAACGGCATTCCAGCTCCGAAACGCCCAACGTTGAACCAGGGCCCAGTTGCATGACCACAACTACTAAACAGCTGAGTAAGCATGGCCGGGATTCATGAAGGACGATCTTCAAACCAGTGCAGTGGCCAATAAATAGGCTAAAAATAGCGCCATGCTGACGCCTTGCTGGTTATCGACGTAAACACATTAAAAAGGCAGCTGAAGGCAGTAAGTCATTGCTCGTATAACCGGCTAAACGGTAAGACGATTGAGATTATGATGCTTACCGATGGGGAAAAGGTTTCATTGCAATGCAATGAAACCGTATAAGACAGCAGTCAACATAAAATTGCGAATGAGTGGCCCACACGTGAAGAACATCACTCCTTTGAAAGTTGCAAAAGTGCGCTCAAGTGCATCGTTGCATGTCTAAATGTTCATATCATTCGTCATGATAAACAACCGATAATTGGGCTCAAACCATGAAGCATCAGCCAAGACGTATAAGTAAAAGACACGGACCATATGACGATATTCATGGGGACTATAAGACGACCGAAACATCATTACTGCATTTAAAACGCATTCATTAAAAAAAAATCACACGTGACAACCTATAGTGAGCCGATAATGTTTACGTAGGCCAGTGGAAGTGTATGTAAGACGTGAGGTCGTAGCTGCATCACGTAGAGAGCTACGACCTCAAACGGATGTTTCTTTACCGACAGACGACAGATGAGGTGCTGACAGATTTACTTAGCATGTGTAAGCAATGCGAACGGCACATAATCGCTCCCATTACGCTAGTCATACAACACAACCGTTATTTGTTTGTCACACAAAATAACACCAGAAAAGGTAATATTTCATCGTCAGGCAAGGTAACGATGACATTTACAATGAATATAAATAAATTGACGGGTCTGTTTTGGTTATCACCCGATATGACCGCAGCCAAGGACATGAGATACACAGAGACCACTAGCGAAGGACATTAAATGTAAACGTCTGACCACCGACTCATGTCACCGATGGGCCCCGCTGGCCCGAACAGCGCTTTTCTGAGACCGACTCTTGTCTTACATTGCTTGACATGCTCGATCACCTTTCGAAGTAAAGAGGTAACGGGCCTTTCCCTATCTATAGAAGCCGTGTTGTTTGTTTGTTTGTTTATTGGGGCTTAAGGGCGCGCCGACTACAAGGTCATTTTGCGCCCATAACTATATACAAGTAAAGCAAGTGTGTCACAAGAAAACCGACGTGATAAAAGGCTTAAAAAAGCCTAAAAGCTGGTTAAAAAGAGCAAAGAAGGGTAAAATACTCCAAGCGTATCGTAAAAGACAGCTGACTAGGCGTAAGGACTAGATTAGAATAGACGTATGGACTAGTTGGTTTGGTATCAGATCGAGTAGATTACTTGGAATTTGATTGAACGGATAAAGGAAAAGATGTTGCCAGATAAAACCCAGGGTGACTCGTCACCCAGCAAGTGGCGGACGGTGATATCCGGAGCGATGCGGCCCAGGTAGCGAGTCCGGTCCGGTTCCAAGCGTCGACAAGATAAAAGCACGTGGGCGACGGTGAGAGGCACGGCGCACCCGCCGCAAACGGGCTGCTCATCTCCGCGGAGAAGGTGGCCATGCGTCGCATACGTATGACCGATGCGGAGCCTGCATAAAATCACTTCGTTTGACCTGTTGTCTTGCGAGCAAGACCTCCAATGCTCCAGAGTCGGCTTCACCTCTCGGAGCTTCCTGCCTCCACGCAGGCGCCACTCTGCCTGCCACTCCGTAAGAATAAAAGATCGTACAGCAGGGTAAAAATCACGCGCCGGCAATGGCAACCGACGAGTGCAGGGTGCTGCAGCAGCACGCCTTGCAGCCGCGTCTGCCAGCTCATTGCCATGAACGCCAACATGACTGGGAATCCAGCAGAACTGAACAGATTTACCCGATTGTTCTACTGACTGAAGCCGAGCTAAAATGTCTTGAACGATCGGGTCGGCTGGATTAAAACTCCGTAGGGCCAACAGGCTGCTTAGGGAGTCCGATAAAATCAAGTAAAAAGGTCCGTCCGATACCTCAATAAAACATGAAGCCTTCTCGATGGCAACAAGTTCCGATGAAAACACCGAGGCGAAAGATGGCAACGAAAATGAACGGGTATCGTCGCCAGCGACGAAAGAACAGCCCGCTCCCTCAGGTGTTTTAGAGCCGTCTGTGAATACAGGAATAAAACCATCGTAAGAGGCAAGGTGTTCCAAGGCTCGGACTCGTGCCTCTGCAGCCAGCAACTTGCCCTTTGGAACTGCAGAAAGCGAAAGATCCACCTGTGGGCTGACACTTTTCCACGGTGGAGGGGGCGCAGCCCAGGTACGACGAACGTTACGCAATGCTATGTCAGCTATTGAAAACAGTTCTTTCATGCGCACTCCGAACGAGGGTCGTAACCTTCCGTTACATCGGGTGGCATGCCGTGAAAAAACGTATGGGTACGTCGGGTGCATAGGAAATTGGCGCAGTTTCAGCGCGTACCGCATACCCAACATCTGACGGCGGAGTGAAAGTGGCGGTTCATGCGCCTCAAAGGCCTGGGTAGAATAGTTATTATCAAGCTAGTCGAGTGTCTTATATGTCTAATACGCCAACAATGAAGCCTCACTAACAAGCGAATTGTCCATATGTAGTATATTGTACGTGTATGCCGTATACTAAATGGATGATAAAAAACAGCCATCATGATGACTGTCGGACCACACAATACGCAATGACTGAACAGATACAAATTACACCGTTTCACCACCACTTTTGTCGCCCTCGCGTCTCTGCTGCCTGGCTGTCCGCGCCGGGGGAGGGGCCGGGGGCGGGGAAACTGAGCGGGGGCGACCCTGGGCGGCGACCGGTGACCTTGGGGTCAAAGGTCGGATCCAGCCGGCGCACAGGAGGCCAGACGGGCCAGACGAAAGGGCATGTGTGTCTGGTCTGGACAGTATGGAAAGCAGCATGGTGTAGCGGTCACGTGGGACCACGCTGAACACAATGGAAAACCCGGCAGTGGAGCTTCTGCGACGCCGCATGAAAATGAAAAGAGACATTGCTAACATTTGTTCCAGGAATGATCTCGAGCATGGATTGGGCGTTTATTCGAAAGGTTCAATGTTTGAATTTGTCATTTCTTAAATATTGATAGAATGCAGCACCTTTAACTTTGAATGGAAAATGTTGATGTTGAATTAAAATATTCATCTCAAGGACTGTTTTTACGTTTATTTATTTAAGTTATTTCTAAGATTTCAAAATGTGCGTATTAAAGTACAAATTTAAGCATACATTATCGCAACAGCGCAATATCCACAACGCAGAACGTGACATCCGCTGCCAAGCTGTTCAACCAAACAGTAATAATAGAAATGCAGCCTGCAACAATCCTTCTCACGGCGTATGCAAACTGCACAATGCAGCGTGCACCATTGAAGATCTGCTGGAATGCTGTATGAAAGAGATCTGCCTCACACCGGCCTCCTACGTGGAGAGCTTGTGCCTCCCGCATCGCTGGTTTCTCGTTTCAGTGCACTCGTAGGCTACCGTGCAGTGTAGTGTAAGAACAACAGAGAAAAACATCATGTCTTTCAACCACATCTGGAACTAATACACAAACCATCGTACCTCGTCTACCGCGCCCATGTCGCCCGCCCTGCACAGCTCCCCAAAGCCTGGTATGTGTGCAGTGCACACTGCACGTGATAGCGCTGCACACCAGACAGCTTGTCGGGGCAGCGTCGCCGCCGACGACCGCCCACCTGCCGCCGTCGCTGTCGACACTCCGACCGACCCCACGTGTCTGCGACCGTGGGAACAAACGACGCGCCAGCTGTGCCCGGTAGGACGGAGCCGGCAGAGTGGTGGTGATGGCAGAGAGAGAGAGAGAGAGAGAGAGAGAGAGAGAGAGAGAGAGAGAGAGAGAGAGAGAGAGAGAGAGAGAGAGAGAGAGAGAGAGAGAGAGAGAGAGAGAGAGAGAGAGAGAGAGAGAGAGAGAGAGAGAGAGAGAGAGAGAGAGAGAGAGAGAGAGAGAGAGAGAGAGAGAGAGAGAGAGAGAGAGAGAGAGAGAGAGAGAGAGAGAGAGAGAGAGAGAGAGAGAGAGAGAGAGAGCTGGCGTGGGTGGAAAGCGGCGTTTTTTATTCCACACATATAGTGGGCATCACATGGGCCGACTGGGAAACATTGAGACGGTGAGGAAGAAGAGCCAGAGCAGCTGAAGCCACCCGCGAGGCAGGGTTGCTAACTTCAAAGGGAGACCGCGTCACACCGTATCTGTTTGTCACGGCCACGGGCCGATTGCAGTGTCAAACAGATGATGCACGCCGTCTTGGTGCTGTCTCAGAAGGGGTGAGGCCCGCGACAGACCCCCGGTCGAGTGAGGCGGTCACGCACGAGCTAACCGATAACAAATCAACACCGGCTCCGGTGGGTGAGTCAACATTCGGTACTCACTCCAAATAAACTCAGAGGACCACGGTGGTTACCCGTGAAGGTGCCCAAGTGACGTAATGCAGAAGCCAGTCACAGTGGCGCCCAGATGACGTGTTACACACGTAAATTACCTGTACTGTTTTGCTTCCAACGGCATAGTACCTACACCACCTACACGCAGCGCGCAGTCTTGGTGCCAAGTGACACTGTCCTACAGTTCACGAATCACGAGAATTTCGCGCGTTTCGAAGGCGTGGCAGTAGCGGTGGGCAGTGGTAGCAGCGGGTCAGGTCCACTCACACCCGGCACCCGGAAACGACCGACTCCCGGTCCCACCCCGACCCCTGACCTTCCGCGTCTCCGCCAGACCTTCCTTCCCACGCTCCCAGCTGGGCGTCCAGCCGGCGAGCGCTCCTTTCCGACCGACAAGCGTCTCCGGCGTAAACCAGCCATCGGATTACGAGTGTCGTAAAACAGAGAGGTATCGTGGTAGGTTGTTTTCATTTTTGTGAAAGCTAAGAAGCCATGACGAGATAGCTGCATGCATGAAAACCACAAACACTTTAATGAAATCTAAATCCGCCCGGAAAAAGTAACAAAACACCACTGCATTGTAAACAGCGTGTGACGTTTTACGAACATGCAACGCAATTAGAATCGAACATCACATCAAAAACCTCAGTGACCTTGTATAAACCACAAGCCGCTAGTTCATTTATGCTCCCATCTAATCAACATTCACCCTCTCCAGCCTGGATTAGCATTTTACGTGGCACATTAACTCGGTACTGGCTCAATAACGCCCGTCCGAGCAGCTTTCCGGCTGAAGGGCGTGCTAAATCGTCCGCCCCAGCTCCACTGTGGAGGGTGTTTGTTCTCTGCACCTCGCACCCCGCCGCCGGGTAGCACACCCACACCGTGTCCCACCACCGGGCACCTCTGACCGTCCTCGTCACTGCATTCCGCACGTGCTGAGTGCGATAAAAGCCGGATGCGCATTCCTGTGCACCGGCCCGGCGTGCCAAGGCTGCCTGGAACGGCCCCGTCGGCCTAGTTGCATATAGGATAATTGAACTGTCCGGGAATGTGTCGATCGCGTGTCATCTCTGCTCCTCGCCGCCGAGTCTGGCTTGGGGGCCGGAACCGGTCAATCGGGCCGAAGGTGGCAGCGATTTTATCGTCTGATTCAACTGCGTGTCGTAACGGCTCGCGCGCCGAGCCTCAGCGGCATTGCGCAGAAGGAAGCCTCTGGAGGCGTGCTGCAGCTCTTGAACACACGGGCTGCACCCTCCCCTCGTCTGATCTCGCCCCCGGAGCCCGCCGACAGCCAACAATCAGTGCTGAGTGTCCAATACCCAAACCGCCATAACCCGCTACTCACCGACAGCCCCAACCGGCCGTCTTCCGTCGCCCAACGTTCGCCACTGCCCCATCCCCACCTCCCCCAATCGTCGCCCGGCGGTGTATGACCTTGGCTGGCCGACCGGCTGGTAGTACTGCGTCCAAGTTCAGTTGTCAGGCCCAGAGGAGCACGTGTGTGGCCGGGGCCATCGTCCGACGCAGATGAGCCGAGTACGGGGCTGAGAGTTCAGCGCTAGGGCTGATAATCCCGGGATCGGGATCCCGGGATCCCGGGATTGTATTAATCCCGAATCCCGGGATTAGAAGCATCGGGATTTCGGGATCCCGATATTTTCCGTACAGAAACATCGTTCATAAAGTGTAGCTGATAGTAGGTATGTAAAAAAGGTAAGTGAGTAACAACGCATTACAGTGCAGTTTTATGTCCAAAGATCTTACTTACGCCGTGCAAAGTCGTTATGCACAAGTATTGGTTACATATATACCTAATTGACATTGTTTCACACCGTCTCAGCCTTCACAATGTGGCGAGAGACGAGCTCTCTCTCGGCTCATCTCTCGCTCCCCGCGACGTCCCTCGCGTACTCGGTTTAACAGATCATTTTGCACGATGACATACTATGCCGACTATCGAATTCGAGTCCATCGAGTGGGAGGAGGTCGGCCGTCTTCTCTGTGTGACTGTGGGAGCACGTCTGGTGGCTCAGTTACTGTCAGTGCCCCGTGGCTGGACGATCCATGAGGCTGGCCGGGCGCCCTGGGCATGGTTACCGTTAGTGAATAATTATTAATTACGTGCCTTTGTGATAAGCTATAGCTAACTTTGCCAAAATGTCGGATTTTGCTGAATTTAAAGGCAGTGCGGTGTGGGAACATTATCTAAGAAGTCAAGATGGCCACACAGCAAAGTGTCGTCTTTGTAAAAAGGTACTGAAAATATCTGGAGGTTCCACCAAAGGACTTCACGTCCACCTCAGGAGCAAGCATGGTGGTATGAGTGTTGCTGGACCATCCCGATCCGGAGAGACGCCGCAAAACGTGTCCGGCGAAGGTCAAGGTGAGAGCGCTAAAACCACGGCACCGCATCTAAAAGGAATGAAGATCTTAGATTGCTACTATGTTCCCAAAACGGACGACGACCTGGATGCTATCCTAGCTAGAATGTGCGCGAGTGATGGGATACCTTTTACAGTTTTCTGTACCTCACCGGACCTACGCGGACTTTTGGCTGCTAAAGGATATAAAAACCTTCCAACCCATCACAACACGATCCGCCGGCGTGTCCTCAAACACTGTGCTCGCCTGAAGTGTGACGTGAAGGCGAAGCTGGCCGAAGAATTGTCAAATGGCAAACGGTTCTCACTTACGATCGACGAGTATACGTCCCTGAAAAACCGTCGCTATATGAGCGTGACTGTCCACTGCGAAGGTAACATGTGGGGTCTCGGTGTCGCGCGTTGTCACGGATCGATGCCAGCAGAGAAATGTCTGGATGTAGTTTCTATCAGCCCCCGTTCACGAGCTTCAGAATTCCTTTACCGTGACGTCATCACGGCGCATGAATTTTCCTTCACCCATAGAAATGCATGCAAAGCATGGTGTGTTTCAGGCGGGCTAAGGAGAAATCTAAGGCCTACATGTGTTCAAAAGACGTACCACTAAGCCAATGGATTCGTCTCATTACGATAAATGGGGTTGAAATCGAAACATTCGGCCTATATTTATCTAAAAGGGGCCAATCAAATGGTCCCTGCAACTCATAATGAAGGATTTCCTCTGCGTTGAAAAATTTGTTTCAAGTGTTTTTTCATCAGCGACAGGGGAAATCCTTCATAATTGCTACCAGATTACTACCATATTCCCTCGCATTTCTGTTGCGCATTGCCTCACAAATCAGAGTTTTGTGAAGTTTATATTAATTTAATTGTCATATTTTGACTGATTTTGGCGATTTTCAATTATTTCAACGCAGCATGGATCAGATAGCTCTCATAGTTTGCTGAAGAATGTGGCTTTTGCTTGGTTATTTTCAAGTTATCTGTGATTTGGTGCGCCGTGATCGTAGCATTATACAAATTATATCAACTTTAAAAATTGAATCAACTTTTGAAGTGAAGTTCACATGAAAAATCAAAAGTTCAAGCATAATAATTGTTTAAACATAATGATGCAACATGTGTCTCCCAGATGGAACTTATATTTCAATTGAAAACTGAAAATGGAAAACAGAAGATGGATCTGCGGAGTTACTGAGATCACAAGGTGCTCTTGATTGTTGGTAATTGAAGATGTTGAGAGAACTTGTGAATCTGCATACCAGTCCTGCCTTGCTTGATTGTTTAAAACTATTTTAATTCTCATAATTGTGTAATGTGTAGTGACTGTGCACACTGCGCAGCACATGTGCGCAGAAATGTGCAGGTGGCTGGTAGGTGGGTTAAACTTTGGAGATGTGAATTTGGATGTCGGTTATAAAATTAATGGTTATGCCTTGTAGAGTAAGCTCTGCTGTTTTTTTGTAATTGTCTTTTTTATAATTGTAACCTACAATGCTGTTAGTTTCATTTTTATTAAAATGCTCGACCAGAATTTGCACTTGTTCATGCATGAATGGCTAAGTTTGGGGTGTTTATTCAACCCTGACTGCTCAAGTTTTTCAAAGGCACATGACACAGCACGGCTAGATCAGCTGGTACCTACCTGTTGACTATTTTTGTTTTTGGTGGTGATGTGTTTGCTGTGTCTTTTGCAAGGTGGTCAATGAAATAAAATAATGCATTATTTTGGAATGTTTCCTTGACAGAAGCCAGGAGCCGGATTAATGTGTGCTGGTCAATGAGATGGTTCAAAAGCATTATCTGATGTTTTTCAATGTGCATAAGCCATAACATCCTTTTCATACGCTGAAGTTTTAATAGCTTCTCAGTCTCTGTCATTTTCCTGAAATATTGGTGTAGATAAGAGATATCAGTACCTTCTCAGAGGTACCTGCCTTCTGCTGGATGAATATTTAATTGGTTGGACGAAATGGACAGGTAGCCTTATGATAATGTAATGTGAAATCTTATTTCTATAAAACTTTGAAAATGAAGTTCTAATTATTCATATGTGCATACATTTTTGATGACTACGAAAGTTTTCCACAATAGTAGAAAATGTGGGAAAGTCTATCAAATAACACATTCTGAAGGCTCAATGCTGATAGAGTGCTGCCTCAAAGAATAACTGACTTGCTGGGTTACGAATATTTCTTTATTTTAATTTTCAAATGTAATGCACAATACATTGCAGTGAAATAACAAAATAGTGCAGTAAAATAGTATTGGCGACGATCAAACAACACGTGCGCCATTGATGTCCGCAAAAATTGCTACCAGATTGCTACCAAATCCGTGACGTAGCTACGGCGCCTTTATTTCCCTAGTGAACGAACCTGAGTAGTAAAGTAATCTTGGTTTCTATGGCCTTGGTTTGGATCTTCTGCAGGGCAAGCTGGCAGAATTTGGCCTTGAACTCAGTAAGCACGTCACCTGCGTCACAACCGACGGAGCTTCGGTGATGGTGAAATTCGGGAAGTCACTGCCATGTGAGCACCAACTCTGCTTCGCACACGGTGTTCACCTCGCCGTTGTCGACGCTCTGTACTCGGGTGACGCCGGGCAGACCTCTGAACAAGCAGATGACGACCGTGGTGGTGGTGGACCTAACCAGGTGAGCTTAGTATACAATTATGCATACATCTGATATAGGCACCTAGCGTGAAAATAGAATAACAGTGACGAAATGGTAGAAAATTGTGCACCAAAGTTCGTATCATTTACTGTGCGATTTCACTTCATAAGAGTCAAAGAACAAACAACATTTCACCCAGAGAACAAGGCTTAAGAGCATCGAGCTCAGTTTCATCCGCATCGCGCAATTACTCTCCTTAAAGCATAAAGAGTCGTAAATCTTCATCTACAAATAATCCGAGGAGCCAACACAGCAGGATGACCCCTTAATATATGTACATCTTATATAGATTAATAAGGTAAGGATATTGTCGCCTTGCAGGTGAACTCGTCAGATGAATCCGACGGTGATGACGAGGATGAGGACGACAACGTGGAAGAAAACACTACTGGTGCTACTGGTCACCACGAACTACATAGTTCGCTCTCTCCAGTCGTTAAAAGCATTAGAAACATTGTCCGCTGGTTTAGAAAATCGCCCGTACGAAATGAAGTCCTTCAGAAATACGTCAGAGAGGAGCGTGGGCAGGAACTGATGCTAGTGCTAGACTGTAAAACCCGATGGAATAGTTTGTATGACATGCTAGAACGATTTGATAACCTCAAAGCAGCTGTCCACAAAGCACTCATTGACATAGGAGACAAACGTATGAAAATGATCGATGATTATGAATACGCCGCCATACCTGCGCTCATTCGCTGCCTGAGAATCATGAAACTCGGAGCAGAAGCGCTATGCAGGAGAGAAAGTGGACTATTGGAGGCTGAAGCTGCTCTAAAGTTTATGTTAAAGGGACTATCCCACCTTTAACATGGGGTTTGAGTTGAGATAGCCAAGTTTGCGGCGAGGTTCAGAAACCACTATCTATCTAGGTTGCAACCCCCGCGGCCTCTTGGTGTTGAAGAAATTCGCTCCCTTCATTTGAAAATGGGCCTTGTACAAGGCCCTATCTTCAACATGGAGCGACCGTTAGTGTGACGTCACCTCGTTTAGTCATTCTGATTTAAATGGGTTTGTTCGTTGAAAAATCGCTTAAAACTTGGTCTGAACTTTGTTGTGGTGCCTACAGAGTAAAAAGAATCAGCTTTATGACAGTAATGTGGCCTGGGGAAGGAGGTAATTTTGGGCTGTGACGTCACATATTTGAAAGTTTGTGTTTGGAATATGGGAAGCCTAAGATGTTTAATGAAAAATAAATGCCAGAACCGTGTTCCTGGTCATCCAATCTATAAAGTCGGGCACAATTTAACTGGTTTTAACAACATTTTAGAAGGTGGGATAGTCCCTTTAAGCGCGCTTGACAAGGAGGACTGCGCGATTGCATGTAAACTGTCTGATGCGTTGAAACAGCGCATCCGACAGAGACGGTCACGTGCGGCTAAAGTCCTACAATCGCTCCATAACAAAATGTCGGCAGACAGAGACTGGAAAGATATTTTTCCTAGTGCCTCTCGCAAGGAAGCACAGGACTTAGTTGTCCACATGATGGAAAGATTGGGAGAACAGATGCATGATACCGAAGTAGGTGTAGATACAGAAGTGATGGACGCTGATGATCCTGAATCAGCGCCGTCTCTTCAGTCGATGCTTCAACAAGCTCTAGATGAGGTTAGAGCTCCAGAGCAAGGCACCAGTTCATGCCCGTCTGGGGTTAACTTTTCGCAATCTTCTCTGATGATGACGAAGGCCATAAGGAAAGAATTGGAAAATTTACCTATCTCAGGAAGGACAGGCATGGTAGCGCTGTCCTACAACTGGCTGAAGGGCATAGTTCCTACCAGGGGCGGATCCAGAAAATCTCCAAGGGAGGGGCCATTAGAAACCAGGAGGCCCCCCCCATAATCCCACCTGTTGGAGGCCCCATCTTCCCACTTGTTGGCCCCCCCCCCCAAAAAAAACTGCGTCTATTGAGCTTATCTAGCTGTTCAGGCAACATCTCAACATCTGTGCAGGCTTGGAGGCCCTCTGTGCAGGTTAGGAGGCCCTGTAAAAGTGGTCATCTCTGTGAGTATAAGAGACCTCCAAGTTATGAAAAGCTTTACCAATCTTCTAACAAAGAAGTCTTCTCAGCTAGTCTTCTAAGAAATAACTAAGTGGGTAGGTAAAAAAAAACTCATCGGATTTCGGCCACTTTATTTTCAGGAGGCCCCCTTTTCAGCTTTTTAAGTTTTTAACTTTTTATTTTATTTTTGAAAAAAATCGGCCAAGGGGGGGGGGCCATGGCCCCCATGGCCCCCCCCCCCTTGTATCCGCGCCTGGTTCCTACGAGCGTTGAATCGGAACGAGTGTTTTCCACTGTCGGGAATATCGTCACAAAAGTGCGGTCGAGTCTCGGCGACGAAGTCGTTGATGCACTTTGCTTCCTCAAGTGCTACTACCGTAACAAGTGAATGTGACCAGGACATGCTGCTGGTCAGACGACCACAATCCGTAGGCACGTCTACTGTATCCTGACTCGAAATATAAACAAGAAATACAATGATCAATGTCATTCATGCTCTTATATTTGTTCGGGGTGAAGGTGTATGCCTGGTATTGTGTTCATGATGGTAAGGATGCGCCATATACATACGATATTGCAAGAAAATTCTGCTTTGTAGACAGGTTAAAACAAAAACTGCTCAATCCCGGGATCCCGGGATATCCCGGGATTGCATTTCTAAAATCCCGGGATCCCGGGATTGCCAAAAAGTCCCGGGATTATCAGCCCTATAATCAGCGCCGAGCAGCGAGCCCAGTGCCCGATGTCCCCAGTCCGACGCGGAGCCTGAAGGTTGAACTGAAAGGCAACGGGAGGGCGGGCCAGACTTGAACGGACGTGCGCTCAGGTCCTGGGACGCTGTCTGAATGCAAAGTAGACTTACATACTCGTACGTCAGCCTTTGGTAACGTCAAAGATTCTCGAGTCACTAATGCACGCTGTCTTGCAGCCACATCACAGCGACTAATGTCACAGCTGCGCAGTCTGTTACTAAAGCCACTCGGGCTAAAGCAAAGCCTCTCCGGCGCTGGCTCCTGGGTCTCTCCCAGCCGGCCTGTCTCTCTGTGTTGATCCGTACGCCACATGGCCCGACAGAGCCGAGCTGGGTCCAGGCCGGACCGGACCGGTCAGTGCACGCCGGTCAGGAGGGGCCTGCACGGTGCACGGCGCACGTGGACGGTACACGTCGGGAGGCGTGTTTATTTTCAGCCTCGTACGGTGTGGCAGGCCATCAACGACCGGATATCTGCTGACAGAGAACAGCCGCACGGCGGGCCCTCTCATCCACAGGTCAGGGAGCTATCATCGGTTCGGGGGGGGGGGGGGGGGACTATCTCTCGGGCAGGGTCACCGGTCCCCGGGGAGGGGGAGATCCGGTCCGGAGGCGGGCTCTACAGATAGCTACTGAGTGAGTTCATTGGGAGGGAAGGAGAGGGACACTTGGTCAGGTAAAACAATGGAATTGGAGGGGAACCACAAAGACGGGTCAGCACCCAGGGAAGACCCGAGTCCCAAGCTGTTGTCACGCATCCGGCAGAGTCATCATGTAGTGGTTTTGCTTACGAACGTGATAATTTGTGGTTGGGTATAAATAGGGTAAACATGGTACTGCGGTCAGATTGGAAAGCTAAGATTTCCTCAATGTTAAACGTTCAAAACCTTGTCACCAATCACATAAACCTATTGGCGATGTCATGTTTGACATGTTGCACGACAAAAGGGAACCGAAAAACATGCACCAACGTCACGAACAACACCGGAACGTGCAGGTACTACAATGGAGCACGTCCACAGCGCTGTCCCAAAAACTTCCCGACGCAATGACTCACGACAAAGCGCCGCCACATTTCGACAGGAGCAAGTCCAGCACCCGAGAACGGTGGCAACAGGAATGTTCGCTCCGCTTCAACCAGAGCAGCACTGTTGTGACCGAAATGACGGCTGGGCATCTGACTTCTGATCGAAGCGATGGCGGAACTCCAAGCAAAACTGATCAAACGCGCTGTAAAAACAAGCCGGTGGAGCAGCCAGTTGGCAGCGTGGCATATCGACGTGCCCGAACACCGTGCAGTTGCGAGCAAGCATGGTGGAGTCGTGTGCAATGAAAGAGATTGCGAAATGAATTCAATACCGGAGGGTGTGAGCATTGGATACAAGCGTAACTTTTTGCTGTTACATTTTAAACAATCTGAATCGCTGCCAATCGGGGCTTACCCGACTGCATGTTCACCTCATAACCATATCGTCTATGCCTACCACTCCTTCACCAAGTTCACTTTCCGTAAGGAAGTGTTCAGAAGTTATGATTGCGCCACACTGTCGCCGATTCGTCGATCTTCCTAAAACAAACGGAATCCTGCAATATCCGGGCTATTCAGATGTTTCCGGCAGCTGTTCCGGTAACTTCCGCTACCCTTCCGGTAACTTCCGCTATCTTTCCGGTTACCGCAATCGCTGATGCAACCAGCGCCGGAAGAAGTCTGAAGCCTGGACACCTCTGCAGTCTGCACATCAATGAGTCATCGTCATGAGCTAAATCGTCAGCAATCAACGCAGCCACCCTTCTCTAAACACACAACCCTAAACACGACCGCAGGAGTTGGAGCAGGACAGCCGTGGTCACGGTCCGTTTCAGTCGTCCGCACGGCGACTCGTTCACCACCGTAACGGTCTGATCATGAGGGACATTGCCTGCGGACACGGTCCATCGATACCCTCATGGGCTGTGAACGGTGCACTGCAGCTGCGCCCGTCACCCTGCGGTCACGGGTCATCCCACTGCGGTCTCAGTTGCGGTCACCTGCTGAGTTCAGCCCACCACGGTCGGTGCACCGCGGTCATCGTTCTGCGGTAGGTGCGGGCCACAGCGCGGAGCCTGTTTGACAGTGGGGGTGGAGCGGAGCGGCTGTGCTCGCTCGGTGGGCGTATGTGCTCCGGATGTGGGCCCGGCAGGGTGGGTGTGGAGCAGGCCGTTATGTGTAGAGGTGTGCTGGGTGGGTTGGGGGTCAGGGTGGGGCGGTCGGCAGTCACGACTGCCCTCCATTGACCTGCTCGCGCTGCGTGTGCCGGATCTGGGGTATTGACCACCCGTTCGCTCCAGTCTGGATCTAGCGTCCAGTGACTCGCTCGGAAAGAACGCACCACCTCCAGGCGGACATCCGCATCGCACAAACTTTCCTGAGCTGATGGCCCCACGCTAAGATAGGTATCAGATGAAGGGAAAATGGCTATCATTAAAGGAAGGATCGCTGGGTGATTTTGAATTCGCTGAATTAATGAGCGAATGTTATCACGTAGGAGCAACGATAGCATTAAGTAAGCGCAGTGAACTCAAAGTAGCCGACTGTGACGAGTGTCACTATCGCCAGGGTTGTTGGAAAAGCAAATAGCCGCATTTAGCAGCAATGGTAAGGCAACGAGCAGTCCATCGGGACCTAAACATAAACATGATTCGAACCGCTCGTAGTCGAAAGTCGTTCACACAAGTTTCAGTTGAAACCTTTACATTACCCTAAAGAAACTCTCTGAGCTAAAAGACATTACTTAACACATTTATTAAGTGTTGCATGTTCATAGGCCTGTTGAACATCTCACTGCAGCGTCCTCAGACGGTGTGGGTCCGCGTCTCGGAGATAAGCCACGACACATGGGCGGGCGCCTTTGAATTCTAATGCGGACTGCGGAGGCACCGGCATGCTAACGGCCGAGTCTGCAGGCCGGGCAGGGATCCAGACAGACAGTCTGCTGCATCTCCAGGCAGGCTGTAGGATCTAGAATGGCCCCACGAGCCAGGACGCCTGCTGTGGATGGAGGCCGCTCAGTCACAGATTCCGGGTTGGAACCAGCGGCTGAATTCACTCATGTGCGACGTAGAGGGAACGGGCTCCGCCTTTGCCGAGATAGCTCCGGAGGGCAGCGGGGCGCCCCGTCACGACTGCCGCCGTATTTGGCACATCGGCTTCCTGGTGTGACCGCACACGGGCACGAGCAAAGCGCAGCAGAGCGGGATGCGGTCGTGGCTCTGTCGCTTCTGTGTATTTTGCTTCTACACGTCTGCAGCCGTGTCGGTATGAAACTGATGCCAGGATTGTGAGCTTTGTCCATGTTCGCTGTAGGCCCCAACCCTCGAGCATTCATGTTTATGCGCCAGAGACCGTAGCGGTTTGCTAGAGGCGCATCGATCGTCCGATAACAATTAAACCGATAAAGATTTAAAACACCTCTTATCATCGGCAGTGTATGACGCAAACTGCCGCACATGGAACCGGCACAAAATCACTATGACGCTCGAATTCAGACTTCAACAATGAAGTAAACAGCGAACCGATTCATATCGAGCTACCAACTGCATTCACGATAGCTAATTGATTTTCCTCGTTGAGACAAGCTCCATAGAACGACAATTTAATCACAAAAGGTGACTGTCGGAACAAAACATGCCTTGAACAAAATCATCTTCTTTTACAGTGCCGCGATACAGTCGGTTTCACCTGACTTTAAAGACCAATCCGTTTAGCATTTATTGCAATCTCTCGTTTCAAGACATCAGTACACAACGGCCCAGCTAACAAATTGCGAATTATTTAGTCGAGTATAGTATCTAAGAGTAAATGAAGCGAGGTCACCTGCCTGTCACCTATGTTGGTGTTCCTTATTACCTAAGTCAAGTGCCAGGTGCCTATCTCGATATCCATGTTGCCATAAGGATCAGTAGCTGACCCATGGCGGACCCGAGACGCACAAAGGACTTCTGGGAATGATTAAATGCGAGGCTGGAGCCGCCTGCTTTCGGCTCTTACAAGAAAGCAGATAAGGATCCGGTTGCTATGCGGTATCGCGCGATCGTAATTGATTGTCTATGACTGTCAGAGGCTTCCGAATGGAGAAGGACGGCTTCTACTCCAAGCTGAGGATAGTTTTGTGACAGGAAAAGATGGGAGGTGAGCCCACTCATTAATGGATAGAAATTGATGAAATAGGAAATTTATCTAGGTATTAAGTGAAATTTAACATAGCAAAGAAGCCAGCAAACTCACTCAGTACCTAAATGGGGACGCTTTCCTTTGGCTCTTTCTTACCCCATAGTAGTTTTCTCCAGTAGTGACCAGACTGATTCGAAACGAAGGGAGACATTCCTAGTGAGCTAAAAATGCAATAGATCTGCTATGACCCGGATGTTTTCTTCTGAACGCACATTTCAAGAGTTCACAGAAACAGAGAACTAACTTCTGCTGTATCTGCGAGAAACAACTACCAACAGCCGGTTGGCTGCATATGCCTAAATGCATATACGGCCGTCGATAACTTGACTTCGATAACTTAACTTTGGGGCATCTTATAGCCATGTAGATGGGAAAATGTGGACAGCGAACATGTACATCTACAAATTCAGCACCGTATGATGGAAGCACTTTGCTCTTTTCCTCTCCGTAACCAGACACTTCTGCAGGCTATTGGCTTTTGGATGTCATGTCACGTCCACTTTCTCTTCTTTACGGTAGTTTGCGGGTTGTGTGCCACCTGTGCACATATTTGACAACTAATCACCGGAGGACAAGGAAGAACATCAACCAAATCAGCAAAAGCATTGGAGTACCTTCGTTAATATTATTAGGAGAGTGAGATTCCGTTATACAGATGTCTGAAGCAACACTGTAAAAAATATTGACTAGCCCCTCGTCAAATGATTCTCAACGCTAAATGTCGGGGGTACAGACTAGTTTTGCATCCTACTTTTGACACACGCTGCAAGCCCCTGGCTTGTTTTGTGTTCGTCAGATGACAGTTACCAGGTGTCGGTTAGTTTTTACCACGTCCCAAAAATAGCTGGAGCGTTTCTGCCTTGTTTTGGAAGCAGGTCCTCGTTAATGCTGTGTATGATAACAAAGTACCTAGTAACAATAATAACGAAAAACAATGTCAAAACGAGGGCGGCTTGTTTAGTGACGATGTTCAAAAGAAGCATCGTCTTGTTCCTACTTAACGAATGAAGCTCAAACTAGGTCAAAACTAGGGGCCCAACTAGGCCCTAATCAACCCATAGTCAGATGACCAGCAGATCCTACACCGCCCAATCCAGTCATCGAATTTGCCAGCGAATTCGTTTGAAGACCATCATATTATTAAATATCGGTGGTCTTCAAACGAAATCCCTTACCAGTTTGATGACGAATTCATCCGGCCCATTCCAAAAACGCTCAAGATAAAATGAAAGTGTATTTCGGAAATAATGTGCTTTCTTGCAATGCACCTTTCGTATATCAAGCGAACCTTTCACTTCCAGCGCCCGTTTACAGTTATCAATCGAATCAGAAGCATGCACATACCTATCGATAGATCTGAACCTAAGAACACAGAAGACATTTTGTAGAGTATGTACCTGTCTGAGCCTATGCAGTGGAGCCCGTGAGCCGCCCAACCGCAGCTGCCTCATGAACTTGATGATAGGTCTGAACCTCAGATTGGCCAGAGCTTGGCCGTCAATAACCAGCTTATTTATATCCACAGTTGTAGTGACTTAGGGTTTGGAATTTGCCAAACCTAAATTTTGATTACCAAGAGAAGTTTTGTACTTCTTGCACTTGCCTTTTCTTCATAACTTTGGCGGAAATCGTCGTAGTGAAACTTCAGTGTTCCGTTAGCTGTCGGTTCTTGAGAGAGTTGGCCAGGCCGGACACCGGGGGCGGCTCCACAACTTTCGAAAAATTAAACCTAAGTCCTATTGCACTGCATGGAGAGCAATTCATTTAAAATCGCTCTTGTTCCCCCTCCCCCCCTCGACAACTTTGCAAACGTCTCTGCGCGATTTGGTTGAGAATAATGGCTTATGGCAAGGTATATTGAATCAGAACGTCGATCACTGCAGGTCATATATCGGCAAGCAATTCTTCATAACTAGACACTGCACAAATGGAAACGATACAGGTTTGCCCAGTGATAAACACTCGCACTTCACAGACACTCGCACCCCCGACCGAACGCGGCACGGCACAGCGCAACTGGCGCCGGGAAGCCGGGAACGCATTAAGTGAAGGATTCACAGATGCGCAACTTTATTGCGAACAATAAAAACCTACCGCAAACGATTAAAAAAAAAGTTTTAGGGCAATCGGAAATACAAATGTATTGACTTATAGAAATAAAATTGTCATTCACCTTCCAAATAACCCAACAATTTATTTGCCGTAAAAAGTGTCTGGAAATGGAAAGTTGCAAACATGATTCAGCAAGTAGGGAAACGCAGCAGCTACCAGGCGAATAATCTCAGGCTGGTTTAGTGACGAGTGCATTGCTACGGCTTGTTCCTCACCCTTCACAGATTACTATGACAAAACTACCCCTAGTATTTTGATCATCCTGAGGCTGGCTTTCACCTAATAATTTGATGAGGGTCTTCCTCGTTTCGGATTGAGGCGAAAACAAACGTCAAACAACCTTGATAGTTAATTCAGCACTTCAAAACAAAGGTACACCTAGGGTATCATTACAAAACCGGATCATAACGATCTGGATAGTTCTCAGCCTGTAAGCTAACTAAGCGGTAACTAGTCAAGTGATAGGTACCGGAAGCATTGACAACCTGGTGACTGTTTCGAGACCCTTGTTTTGACACATAGCTCGTCAATATTTTTTACAGTGAACGGTTACAAGAAATCGAACTCGATGATTAACTGCCTTGCCAGGTTCTACCAACTTAAATGCCAGAGGAATTCCATGGAACGATGCTGTGCAAAGCCAACTGTTCATGACTTCCACAAAAGGTACGATCGTAAATCAATGGACACATAAAGCGGCGTGGAAAACCCAACGAAAAATATCTAGCCATATGCCATACATATCTACACACCAGAGGGCATTCAAGTCAAAACATAGCCGCCATTTTTCAGCAACAAATGTCCAGACCAAGTCACGCAGGTTGATTTTCTTCTTAAAGCCACCAGTGACCCGGGGAGGGGTTAGTTAACTAACGGGCTAGTGGAAATCAACGGAACGAAAACATTTCAGCACTGTTGTGCACACTGGCCAGTAATGCATGCATATTGCATAAGGCATACCTACTCCGGCGTGCGGCATACACTGTCAGGTAAGTGCAAAGAACGACGGACGTGTATGTATGCGTGCATGTAAAATGCCGCACCGGGGCGCCAAACAAGCACGCCCAAGCACACGCAGGTATGCAAGGCCACGCACACGCACAAACTGGCCCGCCCCGGGGGCGAGGGAGAAGCGGTCAACGTTCTGTAAGGCTGTGTTCCAATCAACGCCCAAAGAGGAAAGGGTGACTCAGCGGGAGGAAATCTTTATACAGATAGCAGGCACAAAAATAGAAGACAGAAGGGACAAAACAGGATCAGAGAGAGACAGACAAACGCAAAAAGCAGCTAACTACCCAGACACATCACACACACATCCACCTAGCCATCCAGCAAAAGTAAGTCAGACAGCTAGGCAATTAGGCAGCCAGGGAGACAAGCCAGCCAGACAGACAGGAAGGTAAAGCCAGACAGCTAGGCATTTAGGCAGCCAGAGAGACAAGCCAGCCAGATAGAGAGGTAGCCGCGCGACTACTGTGCACACGACCTTCAGGTGACCTGTGGAGTGTGGACGCTGTGGCCCATTGAAGGGATGACGCACCTAGCGGAGGGGGGAGGGGAGAGCGACTGTCGGCGGTGGCGAGCGGGGAATGTGAGGAACGTCGGTCGGCTGGCAGGGAGGTGTGTCGTGCGGCACGGGACGAGACCTGCCACGACCGGCCAGAGGTGGGCGCTGGGCTCTTCACCCAATAAACTCTGGGCGCTGGGAAAGGATGGCGGGCTCTCGCTCTGACCACTGACCAGTGGACGGCTGCAGGTTCTATTAAATCAAATGTTTTGGGACCTTTGAAATTCCCTGCTGGCACGGCACACAACGTGCGGCTCGTCATTGGCTGGCACTCTAATCGGTTTACAAACTTTACGAATGACTGCTGCTCGTAAGAATGGTTCACTACGTCATGTAACATTGTGTCATTGAGAATTTTCACTGGTTACTATAGAACATGTGAAAAATTCGTCGGCGCTGTGCGGTAAGAATGTGAGTTTTGAATGTCGGGTCGGTCGTAGTTCCTAGATAGGCATCAGTGGTCAACAGCAACAAAAGGGTCAACAGCTCCAGTTGACAGTTCTCAGCTTTTGAAGCTCTGCCGAGCTTACAGTAAAGAATGTAGAATGTCGCGACATTGGTCACGCCACACATGATGTTGTTTTGATGGGCGGCGGAAAAAGGAACAACTGTACTTCCAAGGGACATCCGGTACGTTGGCTTCGTAGAAATGTAAATACTTAGTTCCAAACCCTGCCCAGGAAAAGAAGCTCGCATGCGACCACAATTTACATAGCAAAGTTGTTTATCGTTCACGGCAGTTGACCCAGACGCGGACGGCGCTGTTCCTGTCCGTTTAGCAGACGCTATTGGCGACGTCCGAAAAGAAATCAGCTGTTATTCAGACCAAGACTAAATAAACCGGCCTTTGGCAGCGCCACTGACAGTTCAGATGAAGGAGCGTGCTTCATTTATAGAGCCGGGCCTCGTTCTTAGACGTCGAACCAAGAAGCTGAGTTCGCCGAACCTACAGAAGGCACACAACGGTAGACCAGGAAGCACACAACGGTAGACGGCCCTTCTCGCCAGCCGCAGACCGTCCCGGTATGCGACTAAGACCAGCGTTTTTACCAGGTTTTCAGCTTGGGTCACACCGTCACCGCGTGGCTGTTTTTGGGCGCAGCGAAAAAGCAGCGTGATAAAACTCTGTCTCTGTATGCCCAGTTTTGGGGATCAAAGACCGTGATATGGTGCCAAATGTGCGCATCAGACGCTCTATAAGGGATGCGATCGAGGTACGGTGGTCTCGCCCTGATAACCGAATCAGGGCAGCCAACCACATCGCATGGCGACTGAACAGAGCCGAGGAGAGTTCGGGGCCAGGAAGGACTAGGGTCGTGAGTTCTAAGCGATTTGTGGATGAGGTCTGGACGAGAGGCAAACTCTCCCCTAGTGATCTGTAGACAGATGTCGGTATTAACTTTACTGCACTCATACAACGTCGACATTCACTGGACCCTGCAAGGACGAAGCAGCTTCTATCCTGCAAGGACGAGGAGCATCGTACCCCTCAAGGCCCCTTTCATCTCGGTCATCAGCATCAAGCCGAGGTCCATCTAAGGTCCGACCGAGAGAGACCAGAATTCTCCGATCAGACGACAGACAGCCGACATGCCAGGAGGCGCCTCACAGGATCTGATAGGACGCCAGCAGCGGCGGCACGGCACGCGCCGGAAATGCCGCCAGATGGTCACGTGCTCTGTGACCACTGTCCTTCAGGTCACGTGATGTCACACTGAAATTGCCAGTCTACAGAGTAGGTCATATGTTGAATAAATGTTGCGTGACGACAATTCTGTGCCACCGTCACGTATTCCTCTTCATGCTTCAAAGTTATGTGACTTGGAGGTGGCACAGGTGACACAACTTTGCAGGTCTGGCCTGCAGTCTGAAACTTTTATGCTTCCATTCGTAATATCGTGGAAATTCATTGAAAATTTTAGGGACTCAGTTAAAGCACAACAACATGCGAACTTCCCAAACATGTCTCGTTGGTTATCAGAGGGCAGTGGTATCCAACAGTTCAAGCATCATCATGACAATTTTGTGAGTCGCCGTCTCTAGCTCTGCCATGAATTCCATGTGCCCTTTGAAGTGTCAAACAAGTAGGGGGCGGGGCATTCATATAATGCGGTCGGGAATGCTGTAAATGCGGCAAACTGACAATGCGGTGATGCAATGCTGGTCACCCAGCCACACCGGAACAAGGTTAATGTTTATAGGAGTAAGCCCCACCGGCGAAAAATGCCCGTTTCATATAACTACGCTTGCAATGTCATGCTTACGAAGGCAAACATTTCTTCGAAGTTCAAGAAAGAATGGCAGGCGCGCTGACGTAGCGAGGCGGCGAATGCTAAAAGCTACCGGAGTAAATACATCGACTGATGTAACCTTCCCCATTCCGCTATGATGTAACATAACGGTACATACAGTTGCTAGGCATCTGGGTGAATTCGGTATTTTTAAGGGTACGAGTATTATTTGCTTTACATACTCCTGCTTTTTATTGATCAGTTAGGTGGTTGGTGAATTGTTTCAAAAAAGCAATCTAGCTTAGTGAAAAAACGACCAATGCATGAGGAAAGTGTTTTCATTTTTGGCTCAGTATATAGCGATCAATGCAGTCACAGGCCCGGCTATCTGTAGACACCTATAGCCACGACCACAGCTCGATGGCACGACATATTGTGACGTCCGTCGATGCTTTTGCACGACCGATACTTTTGCTATACTTTTACACGACACTGGACGGATCGGCAGCCAACTTATTAGCATGAAAACTTGCATGATAGACGTCAGCAAGCCCCAACACGACACGCTATTTACAGAGAAACACCGCTTGGCTCGTCTCCAGAAGATTTAAGAGGTAATGTCCATTATAATGACCAAGACAACCCTTCCACGGGACACTCACGGTCATGAGGGCGCACGTCCGGCTGTCGAGGACGATCCATGTCAGTCGGGTTCGCTCGACCCAGGCGTGCTGCACTCCCACCCACCAGCGCTCCACCATATCGAGGATCGCGCGCAGGAGGCGCGCCAGCCAGGCGACCCACATGGCTGGCGCAGCTCCACTGCCGGCGGCCGCGCTGCGTGGGGAGGAGCCCGTGCCAGACCGGCGCCACCGGAGCCCAACTCTCCGCCGCAGGTGATGAGCTGGCCAGCCACCGGTGATGAGCTGGTCAGGTCACTGGCACAACCGGCCCTCAGCGACCCGCCTGACGCAACGCCAGAAGTTGAGGACCCATACGGCTGCCATAGAGACCCCGTGACCAACACGGCTCCGTGATTGTGGAGGGATCTGTTGACGGCTCCATCACAAACAATGAGCGTGCATTGTTGTGTCTTGTGGAGAAATACTTCTAAGCTCTAAATCTATAGCATAGTAGCCTTTAGATAAAGATTGGTTATTTACGGAACGAGCGAAGCGAGCGGAGTCTTACGTAGAATAACGGAAATTTCTGAGTATGAGCGGCCGGCCGGCCGGCCGTGGTCACGATTCTGCGATGCTTATATCTCAGCAACCACTTGACCGATTTACATGCGGTAATTTTTGTAGGGTAGCTTCATTCCTTCTACCAAGTATTGGACTATTCCCGATGCATGTGGGTGACCCCTTATGCACGTGCCACGTGCAAAACGAAGAGGTGTCACTTTTGTAATAGCTGCAATATCTCGGTAACTTCTGGGCCGATTGCGCTGAAAGTTGGCATGTAGGTAAGCACCCACTAGGCCAGGGGTCGGCAAATGGTGGGGCATGCCCCCTTTGGGGGTAATGGAGCCCTTTCGGTGGGGGTAATGAGGGATTCTGAGAAAGCCTATCTTTTTAGAGTTTGTAGCTCCAGTGATGGAGCCATCGTGACTGTTGCATCCCAGGGTTCAAAGATTAGCCCAGGCCAAAGGCACAGCACACTATTGATTAGATACCAATTTTCACGTACCTGCTCGCCTCACCATCTCACCCCTCCGTACAGTCGTTCAAAAGCAGCTGCAACTTTTAACCGTCGCCCGTCTGTTGGAGTTTCAACAGCCGCTAACGTAAGGGGGAGGAGTCGATCGGACCCCCGCGGCCTCTCGGACTCTGATATGGAGCTGTGCATAAAAAAGACGAGCGTGCTACCCGTGACCATAGGAAGCCGCTGCTGCCCATTTTTAAGGTCCTTGGTCATTCCGTCTCATTCAAGAGGGCAATGAAAAGTGTCGAGAAAATCGGGACCCGCTATAACTTCTTGAAGTGAGATTTTATGGCTCAAGATGATCTCCAGAAAAAGCTCATAAGCCAACGGTCATTATGGGTCCAGAGGCCAGTTTTACCAACAGAAAAAAAAGCCGCCTGCCGGAATTTTTGCCTAAAGATCGTTTCACATATGGAGCGTAAACGGTAAAGCCCTATCCGCTTACGAGCCCATCGCGTTTACGCTCCGTATGTGAAGCGGTCTTGAGGCAAAAATTCCGGCAGGCGGTTATTTTTCTGTTGGTAAAACTGGTCTCAGGTCATGATATTTTCCGGGCTGGTGAAAAAAAGATGGGCTCGAGGGTACAATTTGGTCGTGATCCAATGCCTTTTACGTGAGCTTTTAACGAAAAACCACCCGCCGCCCCTATACGTACAAGGGTTAAATGGGATATAGCATAGGCGGCGGAACGGGGAGGGCACCGGGGCACCGTGCACCCTTTGATTTTTGCATTTTAACATTAGCCCTATGGGCGTTGCATGGAAAGAATGGGACCAAAAGTCGGCAGTGCTCCCCCCTCCCCCTTAATTGAAGGTGTTCCGCCGCTACTGGGATATAGGCATTGAATGTTTTGTGGAGGAAGTGTCATGTTTTAAATTTGATGCATTGGAAATGCACAAATACCCAAAGAGTTCCAGGACGGTATGGAATTTCAGTAAACATAGTTGTGTCAGCAATGGGGTCTGGTAGGTGGGGGTAATGGCCCTGCCTGGCGCCCAAAAAGGGGGCACGACCCCGAATGACCTGCCGACCACTGCACTAGGCAATGCATATCCATGTGCCAGAGTTGGGGTGCTAATGCACATGCGCACGTGCAGGGGTCGTTTCCAGATCTCGAGAACGGCTGGACCGATTGCGCTCAAATTTGGTACACGGTTAGGGACCAGTTAGTAGGGTGCCGTGCACAAGTCAGTTGGGACCCATTTTGCACGTGCGCACGTGCAGGGTGCCGCTTCCAGATCTCGAGAACGGCTGGGCCGATTGTGCTTAAAGTTGGCATATCGCTAGAGACCGGTTGGTAGGGTGCCGTGCACAAGTCAGTTGGAGGTACCTACCCCCTCGCAACTTCGCACGTGCAAGGCCCACCCTCTCGCTCGCTCCGTTAGTCGCCCCAAAAGGCGTTATACTGGTTTTTAGCTGCATTTTCAAAGAAGTACTTAGCCTTTAGATAAAGCTTGATTATTTTTAGCTGCATTTTCAAAGAAGATTACCCAATTAGCTCAGTACCCACTGCCAGCATTGCTCAACGATTAGCCACACGCCAGCTCGTGCAGAATATCCGAACACGCGGCAGGGTAGCCGTGTTTAATGGACGCCCACG
Organism: Amphibalanus amphitrite; assembly: GCF_019059575.1. NCBI lineage: Eukaryota > Metazoa > Arthropoda > Thecostraca > Balanomorpha > Balanidae > Amphibalanus > Amphibalanus amphitrite. The sequence continues at coordinate 1,939,993 of NW_024881500.1, read as the reverse complement.
CATTTGGGAGCGGCCTCCCGTGCATGGCCATTGGCCAGCACCGGGTTCATGGAAGGCCGTCCGCTCGGTCAGCTACCTTGTCCCACTTTACCCTGCCAGCGCAGTTCGTGGCCTTGATCAACTGAAATGAATTTGAGTAGGCATACAGAGAGGACGAATGATGTTTGTTTATCCGTAAGAGCTGTGAGCTTTTGAGATGAAATACGAGGAAAAGAGAAATAAACTATTCTAAGATTGCTTTTCTTGCCCTTACAAAAACACCTCCCGCAACTCCTTAAATTTGGCCACGCCTCTGTGTTTTCTTCTGTCGTCTTCCAGTTAGCCATCACTACCAACCTTTCGGTAGGTACCCAGACGCTAGAATACCAACCATTCCTAAGAGACCAACAAGAAACCATACACTAACGAAACAAACAAGCAGCTGCGAGCCACGCAGGCTCGGACTCACCTGACTTTTGAGTAGTCCCATGCCTTGCATTTTCTCCAAGATGAGCGCCTCGATGATCTTGCTGTCGAGTTCCTCCTGACGCCGCTTGCGCTCGGTCGCGCGATCCACGTCCTCCTTCATGCGTTTGATCTTTCGCTCGAGTTCCTCCACCTTGCGCAGCTTTTCGGCCAGTTCGCCGTTGATGGCGCCGTGGAAGCCGTTGAGCTCAGTGTCCGTGCTCGGGGTCGCGGAGGAGCCGTCGACCGACGCCGCGTCGCAGGTCACCGGCTCTGGCTCCGGCACGTCGCCCACGATCCTCGAGAGCGAGATGGGGGTGACACTGCTGCGCCGCGTCGGAGCCGGCGCCGGCGGCGACTCGGAGCCGATCAACGGGTCCAGACTGGCGGCGCTGGTCACCGTGGGGGAGGCGGGGGTGAACACCGGGGTACTCGCACCGGGAGCTGCGGGAGCGTCAGCGTCCACCGCAGCGGTGATCGACGGCGTCGGGTGCAGCGACGGCTTGCTCTTGGACCGCTTGAAGATCTGGAGGCCTTTGAGGAGTTTCTTGTCGTCCTTCTTAGGACGCTCTTTGCCGGGCATGGTGGAACCAATGGGGACGGGAAGGTTGCTCTTCGTTTCACTACCTGCACGCCGCAGACCTGTAGCTGTGCTCGGGCGCCCCTCACTAGCAGCACGGCCCTCGCTACCGGCTCTCGGCGCACTGGTGGTGCTCGCCTGATCGCCGGCCGCCGGCGGGGACTCCGTGTCGGCAGCGTGGGCAGGGGGTGGCGGAGACGGCGGCTGCCCGGCCACTGCAACACGCAGAGGAGACACACGTCACGAAACAGTCAGAGACTTCACAACGCCTCAGAACACCTTCTATCACAGCACGTTACATCGAGACACGGAGGATCACAACATGTCAGACTGCGTTACGGTTCGTCACAGCTTGTCACACAAGGACTGTCACGGCTGTCGTGGCTTGTCACAGTTCGTCACTCACACACCACACACCAGCTCTGCACTGCACAGCTCTCAGTGCCGCAGCGGGCGCGCTCCGAACAGCGGGCCGACTGCCGGCCGGTCTGCCGAGGTCGCTATGGCGGACAGTGGCGCCATTGGCACCACGGCGGTGTACGGTGATTTCTGATAGCCCGACACGGCCCTGCGCCGCACCTGCAGACACATCCGGGCCCGTCGGGTGGCGCGGTACGGCGCACCGCCGCACCCACCCGACACCGACACCGAGACACCATCGGACCTGAGCCCAGTCTCAACCCGACCGGCTGCCCGGCTCCGAACATGACCGGAATTAACGAGCGTGACCCCCAGCTGACCTCGGGGGATCAGACTTCAAAACTACTCACAGTGCAGACCAGACCCGGCATACAGCAGGCCATAAATCGGCGACAGTCCTGCAGAGACCCAGGTAATCTCATAAAGCCCTCACAAGACACGACAAATCCACATGGCGACACATCCTACTCGAGACCAGCACCCGCCTCGGTCCGCACACTCGGGGTTTTGACACAGCGCAGAACCCACACACCAGACGCACACAGCCAGACAGTAACAGTACGGGTCGTGGCGACTCGTGTGACCTCACGTGACCTCATGCAGCGTCCTCAAAGCACACCACCGACACCACTCACTGACACACGAGCTGTCGCACCTGGCCGACTCCAGCAGGCGCCCATGGTCGCTCCTCGGGCGGCCGACGCGCGTGCCACTGACACAGAATCGGCGCCGGAGCCGACTTGGCCCCTGACCCCGTCACCAGCTCTGGAGCGGCTCAGCCGACTGGTGGCCAGACGCTATTCTGGTCAGCGCCCGAGCCGCACTGGGAGTGTTGCCCCCCGCGGCCCGTCGCCGCCAACCGCGGCCCACCCGGCCTGTAAGACAAACACAGACTCCGAGACTGCGCAAGGGCCCGCGAAGGGCGGCGGGAGCGGCATCTGCGGGGGCGGCATGAGCGACGCGACGCCCCTAGGGTAAACAGCCCGGCCGACGCCGCTGCCGACGCCCGCCGAAGGTCGTCGGAGCGCCGAGAGCGACGGTCAGCTGTCGGCGCCGACTGCCGCGCCAGGTGACCTACCCCCGCGGAGGGGGAGGGTTCGGAGGCCCGGCAAACTGCATGGTCTGAATGGAGGCCAGGATTGACGTCCGAGCCTGCTGCGATGACGTCTGAATGGGCTCGGGGCGCTGGGTTTGAAAGGAGGTCGAATTTCAGGAAAAACAATTCGGTGTAGATTGGTTAACCGACGCCACTGACAGTCAAAAGCGGTCGAGGGTTTTCAACATCATATCGACCCCTCCATATTTGGAGACGTCCTGCGGGGCGAAACCAAACGACGCATTCTCATCGGAAATCGTTGATCAAATGCCGTGAACGATACCTTTCGTGGCTGTGAAGGGCAGCTGTTGCATCAGGTGGTGGTACCGCTTACCAGATCAGGTGTCTCACCACAGCGATCAATGGGTTCCGTGACTGACTCAGCGAGAGTCAGAGCTCTGTGAGTCCAGCAGGCTCCAGTCCTCCCACGAGTCCAGGTCATCGAGCCGGGCGACTATTCTCGTCTGCCGCCCACCCGGCGGCGAGTTACCTAAGTGTGGAACTACCCAGCGCCGAGCCGGCCGGATGACGTCACACCACGGCCAGTGCCGGCGCGGCGGCAGACTGGCCGAGATTGGCATGGTCTTAACTTGGCGAAGAGGCATCGGACGCCAAACTTCTGCTGCAGCTATTAATCACATTTCATGCGTTTCTTCCATGTGTATGAGCTATCAAGTCCTTCGAATATGGATGTGGATGACATGAGAGAATGGATGCAACCACGAATAAACTATGAACTATGAACTATGAATACCTAATGTGTAGGTGAGCGTACCTGCATTTAGCAGTGTGTGCTATGCTATGTGGATGGGCACATCCGACAGTCGACACACTGCGCAATGGATTCCGATATTGCTTGGCTGATTCTGGCTTTGTGTCTTCGAACGAACCATTGAAGGGGAGGACGTCATTTTTAAAGGTTGTTAGGTGCACGCAAACGTTTTAAGATAAGCAACTGCTGATTGAATTTCTGGCGAGGGTTGGTAGAACGCTCTGTTTACAAATGAGTATCTACCTACCTAGTACCTACCTGCAGTGGCAAATAACTGGGTCGCGGTCAGTTAGGCATGATTCACGAAGTCCCTTATCTTTTATTAGACCCAATGTGCAAAGCCCAATGTGCAACATTTGCGCCAATGTGCAACATTTGCGTCTTTTCGCGTTGTATCGGGTAGCAAATGAGAAAATCTGCTTCTTCTCCACAGCCCTCAATTCAAGAAACCGTCCTTTTCCTCATCGCATCATTCCAGAACATAATTTTCAAACATGGGTATCTTCCCCACAAAAAAACTTCGGGCGCCGCTCGCCCAGGGAGACGGAAGAGTTATATTCTCGGCGGTCCAGATTCCAGTCTGCATTCTGCAGCACACTCAAACTTGGCGGACCCCCAGCGCACGACTGAACGATTCGTATTGTTGTGAGTGACTGTGACAATTCACTGGTGGTTTCGGAATAATTAACAGGCGGCGCAGCCCAGTGCCTCTTACAATGAATTACAGTGGCGAATGCACTATTGCAGAGAAGAAATGGATTGAGCAGATGCCCAACCTTGCTGTATTATCAACTAAACATTAGGTACGCTTTACATTTTAATCAGGCAATCATGTAAAGAAACGACTTGCGAGTTGCGACCCTTCCGCCTTACATAACTCGGCAGAATGCCCCTGAGTCGGCTAAACTACACTGCATCTCTTCAAACCTTAGGTATTTTACAATTTACCACTCAGCTATGCAACAGGCTTATAATTCACTGCTCAAGTCTCAACCCCTTTTTCCCTATCATCTTTTTGGCACCGTCAATCGCCATCTGCGCTGCCCACTGTCCAGCAAATAATCCGGCCGTCTCCAGTTCTCTAGCAGGGGCTTCCAAACTCAAGCGAACTCGCCGAAGTTTCGCCATTCAATGCGCAGGATCTGTACAATTGAGTTTGAGAGCCTCTGTGTTGGCTCGGCGCGCCTGCGCCGCGCCGTTGGTCCGGCCAAGTACGCGAGTGACGTCATGCTATAAGCGTCATCCTCCGACCAAAGTCACCAATCAGAGCCCTAGAATCGACTTGTAGTTCCACACTTAGGTAACTCGCCACCCGGCGCGGTGCTGATCGGCGGCGTCACACACTGTCACCGCGGCGTCACGCTCGTGCTCTCAGCGGCGAGACGCTCAGCACCGTGTCACTAAATGGTGACTCAGACTGCACGACTGGCGTGACTGAGTGTGTATACGACTGTGTTTGGCCGAGCAGCTGGCACCTCTCCGAGGAGAGTCCTGTTCGTGATGGTGATTCAGAGTACTTTGGAGATTTGTGAGCAGATTAATGTCGGTTCTGACCTGCATCAAAGCCATCGGTGGGAATGCGCCGTGTCAGGCGAAGTAGCAATGAACCTGGAGAAGAAGGCGTTGACATCTAACTGAAAGTGGGGGTTTGAGTCGACTGCCAAGGTCTTGACATCACCTGGCCCCGCAAGCTACGCGGTTTCATGATGTCATCTGACATCTGCTGTTCATCTTGTGCATTTCAGCGGACATATGTCTGAGTTGTGTTTAATCCGAGGAACTCTAGTCAGACACTCCCTCAGACAAATCTCCTAAGAAGGCCAGAATGGATGGTGAGACATGGTAGCTGCTGCCTAATCCCTTCCATAATAAGTAATTCACCTACTTACCACACGGCTTACGTCGCTTTCTGGCGTCTGAACAAACACGAAACGCTCCAATCCTGGCATCTCTGCGCCCACGAGTAGCGCTATGACTGTATCGTAGACAGCACCCCTAACTCATCCATAGTGCCATCATCAGACTCGTGGGCGACCTGATGTAGTCAACCTCGATGCATCGACCGCCCACACTCCGTCGCCGGAGATCAGCATCCCGCCGGCCGCCTCCCACGCCTCCCGCCCACAACAACTCCCACAGGATGGCCCATTCATCTCCAGCTTCTGGAGGACCCTCTGACTCACACCGCCCCCTCACACGAGCGGGCGTGCCGACCCAAACACCTCCGCATCAGCAGGGCGCTTCGGCCCAAACATCTTAGCATCAGCAGGACGCCCTGAATCCCTACCCCTCCAGCCAGCAACCGGACGTGCGTCGTGCACCCAAAGGCCTCTTTAGGTGCATCGCTGAGTGTTTAGAATGTCTGCAGCGTTCACGTGGCTGTGTATAGTGTATGCCTGGAGACAGGACCCAGTCAATGGCCGAGTTTCCTGTTGTCGGCTATGAATGGACGGCTCAGGAGTAACAACATGATCACCTCGGCAGGATCGGGGCGACAGGGGCCAGACCGCACTGGAGCCGGGAGCATCTACATGCTGACTCTCGTTGATAACGGAGGACAGCGGCTAGGTCGACGTCTTCAAGTTCATGTTTGATTTGAGAATGTTATGTGGATATAATTACTGATATATGGTTTTATGCTGCAGCCTCTTCACCGTTCGCCCACATTTCAATGGATTCAGATTCCATTAAACGATCGGATAGTAGCATTGGCGTAATCATGAAATGCATGAATATTGAATGATGCATGTCTAGTGCCTACATTTACCAACAAATCACAAAGTTGCTTAGTAGTTGCAATTTATTTCTGGTAAACAAACCAGACAAATAAAGACAACCAGACACCCAAACAAACAAACAAATCCAGAATAACACTCAGTATAAAATGCAATGTCTCCCAAGATGTCAGAAATGTTTGCTGGTGTTTGGTTAAGCCGGTTTGTTTTCCTCTCCAAATGGATGGGTCGGAAGACCGAAAAACCGACAAAAACTCAAAACACCCGATAGTCTCGAAGGCGAGCCGCCAGACCTTTTGCGTCACTAACGTCGAACTACCACAACACTGGGATTAATTTGCTACTGAAACTTCTGTGGGAAGATGATGCGGGGTGGTTATGTCGGTTACGGTACAACATGTCTAGCCTGGAGGTTGACTGATGAAGACATGCAATCATTACACATTTTAACCTGTGGTGAAGGTCAAGGCAGACCTTGTTTTCGTGAACTTCAAAACAGGTGCAGCATTTTACGAGCAATATACCTATTTCAGCTTCTAGTTAAAACGGTGTACAAGGTGAATGACGTTAGCTACCGACCGTAATGTCACATTATAATCATTACCACATGCCGAGATATCCCTTTAACATTAGCACGTGCATTTGGGAAATGGCTTCGGCCCAAGATTACTTTACTACTCAGGTTGGTTCACTAGGGAAATAAAGGCGCCGTAGCTACGTCACGGATTTGGTAGCAATCTGGTAGCAATTTTTGCAGACATCAATGGCGCACGTGTTGTTTGATCGTCGCCAATACTATTTTACTGCACTATTTTGTTATTTCACTGCAATGTATTTTACATTACATTTGAAAATTAAAATAAAGAAATATCCGTAACCCAGCAAGTCAGTTATTCTTTGAGGCAGCACTCTGTCAGCATTGAGCCTTCAGAATGTGTTATTTGATAGACTTTCCCACATTTTCTACTCTTGTGGAAAACTTTCTTAGTCATCAAAAATGTATGCACATATGAATAATTAGAACTTCATTTTCAAAGTTTTATAGAAATAAGATTTCACATTACATTATCATAAGGCTACCTGTCCATTTCGTCCAACCAATTAAATATTCATCCAGCAGAAGGCAGGTACCTCTGACAAGGTACTGATATCTCTTATCTACACCAATATTTCAGGAAAATGACAGAGACTGAGAAGCTATTAAAACTTCAGCGTATGAAAGGGATGTTATGGCTTATGCACATTGAAAAACATCAGATAATGCTTTTGAACCATCTCATTCACCAGCACACATCAATCCGGCTCCTGGCTTCTGTCAAGGAAACATTCCAAAATAATGCATTATTTTATTTCATTGACCACCTTGCAAAAGACAAACAGCAAACACATCACCACCAAAAACAAAAATAGTCAACAGGTAGGTACCAGCTGATCTAGCCGTGCTGTGTCATGTGCCTTTGAAAAACTTGAATAGTCAGGGTTGAATAAACACCCCAAACTTAGCCATTCAGGGGAAAGTGGGGTAAGACGGTCAGGGTAGGTAAGACGGGCACCCCTTCTGCAGACCAAACCAATAGCGCTACGAGCAAGAAAAGTTAGGACCAGAATTGCCTTTCCCACTACACACCACCATTCAAGTCTGGTGAATTTGTGTTCAGTCGATAATCTTTTATTTTGATTTCTTTAAAACACTCATTTCATTGAAAACATCCATAATGTATTGTGCAAGCTTTTGTGTACAGCACTATAGAGTTAAAAACTCGCAATCACTTGTGGTACACTCATATGCCAACAGTGTTCATTTACGGCGGATTTGCTTTGTCTGCATCAAATTGTCCACAGCGAAAAATCGTGCTGAACTTCTGACATTGAGTTTGGGGTAAGACGGGCAACTATGAACCCAATGGGTCTGTAATGGTGAAAATATTTTTGTTGCTGTAGGAAAAAAGAAGCATTTCTAATAAGAATATGTTCGATTCCGATACTCACAGACATGTTAGCAATATTCCTTCGGCACAGTTTATTCTCGAATAATGAATGTGAAAAACGGTTCTACATGGCTTCTGAACTAGGGCCTATATAGGAGCATACGCCTTCTGCACGAATCTCGTATACTGCCATTTCCGAAGCACTTGAGACCAACGAGCGACTGTATAAATGCGGCTAATCTCGGGCATTTGTTGCGAGCTGCGCTGATCGGTGAAAGAAGCTGGCCGTCTTGCCCTACCCATGTGACCGTCTTACCCCATGGGGTGGGGTAAGACGGGTTTTTGCAAGGTTTTGCAAAAATAGCTGCAGTTTATTTGTTGAATCAGGTCTAAGTCTCATCTTCTGGCAAATGAAAGTAAAATGTCTGAAAAAGGTTTTCACCCAGTTTCCCGTTTCTATGATGTTTCTAACCGGCCGAAAAATGGCTCCAAAGTTAAGGTGCCCGTCTTACCCCACTTTCCCCCATGCATGAACAAGCGCAAATTCTGGTCGAGCATTTAAATAAAAATAATACTAACAGCATTGTAGGTTACAATTATAAAAAAAGACAATTACAAAAAAACAGCAGAGCTTACTCTACAAGGCATAAGCATTAATTTCATAACTGACATCCAAATTCGCATCTCCGAAGTTTAACCCACCTACCAGCCACCTGCACATTTCTGCGCACATGTGCTGCGCAGTGTGCACAGTCACTACACATTACACAATTATGAGAATTAAAATAGTTTTAAACAATCAAGCAAGTCAGGACTGGTATGCAGATTCACAAGTTCTATCAACATCTTCAATTACCAACAATCAAGAGCACCTTGTGATCTCAGTAACTCCGCAGATCCATCTTCTGTTTTCCATTTTCAAATTTCAATTGAAATATAAGTTCCATTTGGGAGACACATGTTGCATCATTATGTTTAAACAATTATTATGCTTGAACTTTTGATTTTTCATGTGAACTTCACTTCAAAAGTTGATTCAATTTTTAAAGTTGTATAATGCTACGATCACGGCGCACCAAATCACAGATAACTTGAAAATAACCAAGCAAAAGCCACATTCTTCAGCAAACTATGAGAGCTATCTGATCCATGCTGCGTTGAAATAATTGAAAATCGCCAAAATCAGTCAAAATATGACAATTAAATTAATATAAACTTCACAAAACTCTGATTTGTGAGGCAATGCGCAACAGAAATGCGAGGGAATATGGTAGTAATCTGGTAGCAATTATGAAGGATTTCCCCTGTCGCTGATGAAAAAACACTTGAAACAAATTTTTCAACGCAGAGGAAATCCTTCATTATGAGTTGCAGGGACCATTTGATTGGCCCATTTTAGATAAATATAGGCCGAATGTTTCGATTTCAACCCCATTTATCGTAATGAGACGAATCCATTGGCTTAGTGGTACGTCTTTTGAACACATGTAGGCCTTAGATTTCTCCTTAGCCCGCCTGAAACACACCATGCTTTGCATGCATTTCTATGGGTGAAGGAAAATTCATGCGCCGTGATGACGTCACGGTAAAGGAATTCTGAAGCTCGTGAACGGGGGCTGGCTTCGGCCCGCCTCGGCTAATGTTGAAGGTATTTGGGAAACGATTCGGCCCTAGGGCTTTTTGATTTTCCCAGACAAAATTTTACTGAATATTCTAAGCGGAAGAACCAATTCCAAAGAAGATTGTCGTACTGACTTAAAAGTCACCGTCCAGCACAAGAAGAAGATCTATTCTGCTCTCCTCTACATCTTCCAGCCAACTAAACTCACAATCCCCCTCCTGGCACATCCACAGCTCGCAGACACACATCTCACATCATCGCCAACCAATCGCGCTGTCATACGTCATATATCTCACATCATAACCAGCCAATCATGCTCCCATACGTCATGCCCGGCCCAGCTACTTGCAGGGTGTAACTCGGCCCTGCCGGCATCAGATGCCGGCGGCTATGACCAACGCTGGGTCACCGGTTCACAGCTCGACGCTGAAGCTGACTCACACTTATACGGCTCACATTCATCCTTGCGTCACGCTACATCACCCCCTGGTTCTGAAGAACCACATTACTCTACATGTTACATGTCATTCAATCAACGCATCAACTACATCCTCTGGCACACCATCGCCATATCTTTCCGGCTCTCTTCGAACACGCGTACCACGCCGCAGCGTCGCAGGCACGAACGTTTCACTCTCGTCTGCGGACACATCGGACCCAGTCGGTGGATCGGGGTCCGGGGACTGAGCGACGCTGGGCGGCCGCGTGTCCGACTCCGTCACATCACTCGGAGCTGGCGACACACACACGCCATCACACTCGCTGTCATCAGACCACTCCACCGTTGGCGCTCGCAGAGCCCCTGGCCTCGGACATTCAGGGACGGTCAACCGATGTCGGAGGTTTCGCACATGTCGTGGGACATTATCGACTTCGATTGTCTGGGCCGAAACGACGCCTGTCACAATACCCTCGTCTGACTTTACAAAACATCGGTCGCCCCGCCGCCGAACCCACACCTTGTCCCCTACCTGGTATACACCGGGTTTCTTCAGCGGCAGGGCGTCACCAGGCTCGTCTGAGGTTCTGCGGGGCGTCACGTCAACGTCTCGGCCAGGGTGTCGAAGCACCCCGTTGATTGGAGCTGTGGCCGGGTCACTGCCATCCTTCGGTGTCACGTTGTATCGATGGACTGCTTCAGCAACGGAGCAGGACTGCCGGGCCACCATCACTTTGATGGTACGATGATGGCGCTCGACGATGCCGTTCCCGCCGGGCTCGTAGGCAGCGCGGAACCGGATGGATACGTCCCAGCGAGCCGCGAACGCTAACATGACCCGGCCACGGAACTCTGTCGCATTGTCCGTGAGTATTTCCGCCGGGGCTCCACGCTCTAGAAACACGTTCTCCAGCTCACTCACAATCTCCAGAGCTCCTGCCCGGCGAAGCCGTCGCCATATGACGTACCTCGACGGCCCGCAGTCCACCAGCGTCAGGTATGGGTGGCCGTGCACGTGGGTGACATCCATGGCCAGGCGATCCCACGTGCGTTCTGTTCCGAGTGACCCACCGGGCCAGCGCTCCGGCGCCGGGTCAATCGAGGCACACGTCTGGCATCGTCTGACCACGTCTCGCACAGCTGGTTTTGACACCCGCCTCACCCCCAGCTCACGTCGGGCGTACCACAACGTTCTCCTCACTCCTTGGTGACCGATGTTTTCGTGGATGGTGCGGATGTCACTCGCTGAGGCACTTGTGATGGCAGCGACAGCCACCGGTTGTGCTTTGGACGAATCAGTGGTTGGCTGGTCGGCAGTCTGCAGCCAGGCGTTGGGCACCCGCGTCACCTCATCAGCACGGTTGACCGCTGACGCGACCAGCTCGATAGTGACCTCCAGTTCGTACTCGATGACGAGCTGACGGAAAACAGCCACGCGCCGTCGGATAAGCATTTCGGACTGCGCCTTGGTTCGCAGCCTTGCCTTACCCGACAGCGCGTCACTCAGCCAGCGGTGCACCGTCACCGAGTCTGTCCGGAGCGTCAGGCGACGGAAGCCCCATGCTACCGCCAGGTTGACACCGTTGAGAGCGGCATCCAGTTCTGAGATATTGATGTGCACGTCCCTCTCCGATTCGGCACGCAGCCAGGACGCGTCCTCGATGATGGCGCCCGTGTCAGGGTCAGTGAGCACGACACCGCGGGCGATGGAGCTGGCGTCGGTCCACACCACGACGCTCGTCCCTGTCACACACCACTGGCCGCGTGCCGGGTCACATGCTCGAAACCGCCGTGACACCTCATCCACCTCACGTTGTAGTTCCTCGCTGACGATCGGAGTGTCCCAGTCCGGGCTGAGGCGGTTGGCAGTCCGCTTCATCCATGCAGCGGCCGGCCGCAGCCAGCCTGCGACCGGCACATGAGATGTCAGCTGGCCGGCCCACGCGAAGACAGATCGCCGCGTTAGCACGGATGGAGCCTGCGTTGGTGACTCCCCGTCCCTACTCCACTGGAGTGCCGGCCCGTCGCTCTCGGCGACACGAAGGCCCAGCATACGTGCACCGGTCGCGACCCGCTCCGGCGGCTTGCATGTGAGCCCGAATCGAGCGAAGTGCTCGGCAACCTCATCAGCCGAGACCACCGCTTCGTTGACCAGCAGATCATCGGCGTAAGGCAGCACTGCCTCTGCCAACCCGGGGCTCTGTGCGAGCACCTTCCTGACCACAGCCTTCATGATCAGAGGCGCGATACTGAGCCCAAAGCCGACCCTGGTCAGGCAGTACCGCCGCCCTTGCACGATGACTGTCTGGTACGGCCACAGGGCCGGGTCCACACGAAGCTGAAGAAAAGCTTTCTTCAGATCCAGGACAGCGACCCGGCGTCCGTGACGTCGCCACCTTCGCAGCTCTTCCACGCAGACGTCAGCGTCGGCTGTGTGACGTGTCAGGTGTTGATTGAGTTCCCGATAATCTAACACCGGCCGCACCTTGTCCTTCGCTGCCTGAGTAACCACCATCAACGGGATCAATCCCTGTGCGGGACCGTACATCGTCTCATCGTATTCGCGCAGCCAGCCCTCACTAATCCACAGCGCCAGCTCTGCATCGAATTTTTCACGCGCACAACTCGGCACACCGTACTGAGCTATCGAGTTTCCAAGCGGGGGCGGAGCCACGCCACCGGCCCATTTCCAACGGACTGTCCACACATCATCGAACACAGCCGTGAAGTCAGTCTCGTCAATCCTTAGCTCCGGCTCCGTGTCGACCGCTCGACACACCTCCCGCTCCGGCGGGACCTCACGCTGCACCACAGCAGCCGTGTCGACCGCGCGACACACCTCCCGCTCCGGCGGGGCCTCACGCTGCACCACAGTAGCCGTGTCGACCGCTCGACACACCTCCCGCTCCGGCGGGACCTCACGCTGCACCACAGCAGCCGTGTCAACCGCTCGACACACCTCCCGCTCCGGCGGGGCCTCACGCTGCACCACCGCAGCCGTGTCGACCGCTCGACACACCTCCCGCTCCGGCGGGGCCTCACGCTGCACCACAGCAGCCGTGTCGACGCTCGCAACTGGGTTGTCGCTCCCGAAGCGAACGGATCCTCCACTTACACTCACGCCCTGCAGGGCGTCAATGCCGGTCATGCCCAGCAACACGTCTACGCCCAGCAACCGGGCCGGTACGACGACCGCCCGCACACTCACTGTCGCCCCGCGCACTCCAAGGCTGACCACAGCCCGCCCACAGCACAGCACCGGGCTGTCGTTGACAGCGACCAAGCTGGCGTCACTCCGCTCCCAGCAGGACACCATGCCCTTCCACACCACTGTCTCGCTGCACCCTGTGTCGACGAGTGCTCGGCACTTGCGCCCATTTACATTGATGTCGATGATGGGGGCTCTTGGGTCACTGCGGCAGCTGGCGACGGCGGAGCCCGTGGCGCTGATGTAGCGCCGTCGCCGTGCCCGTTTGGGCAGAGCCGGGCGATGTGGCCTACCTGGTTACAGGTCCAACACCGCAGTGGTGGACGGCGACCCGTCCCTCTGGCTCCCCGCTGCTGCTGTACATATGATGGCGGCGGCTGGACGACAGCCACCGATGCAGTCGCTCTCTCCCTGGCCGCCATCGCCAACGTTGACCTAGCGACGGCGACGGCTCGCTCCAAGGAGAGAGTTTCATCTCCAGCACTGTTACGTACTGTTAGCCGCACCTCCGGCGGCAGACCTTGCAGGAAGTGCGTCGTCATCACTTCGTTGGACACTGAACCTATGAGGGATATCAGCCGCTTGACTGATCCCAGGTAGGCATCCACAGACTCGCCCGGTTGTAGACGTCGGTGATACAGCTCATACATAGCCGCGTCGGGTCCCAATGCAAATGCACGATGCAGTTTTTGGCGGACGATTGCAGCATCCCGCTGCTCGGTGGAGGAGAGGGTGGCCCACACCTCGTACGCCTGGTCCCTCAGGCGTGTGGGTATGACAGCGGCCAGTGACACACGACGCAGGGCACACAGCTGTGTCGCCTGCTCCAGCCATCTGACGACGTCACCGCTGCCGTCGAACTCCGGTATTGCCCGCAGATCGAATGCAGGCGCAGGAAACTCTGGTTCCATGGTATTGGTACCAGCTACCGGTGCACCACTGCCCTCTTCTACGTCAGACATAATCACAACACTTAGTCGAGAAGGCCGAAATAGCTTGTCGTACTGACTTAAAAGTCACCGTCCAGCACAAGAAGAAGATCTATTCTGCTCTCCTCTACATCTTCCAGCCAACTAAACTCACAATCCCCCTCCTGGCACATCCACAGCTCGCAGACACACATCTCACATCATCGCCAACCAATCGCGCTGTCATACGTCATATATCTCACATCATAACCAGCCAATCATGCTCCCATACGTCATGCCCGGCCCAGCTACTTGCAGGGTGTAACTCGGCCCTGCCGGCATCAGATGCCGGCGGCTATGACCAACGCTGGGTCACCGGTTCACAGCTCGACGCTGAAGCTGACTCACACTTATACGGCTCACATTCATCCTTGCGTCACGCTACAAAGATATTTACGGATTGTGTGTTCACTAACAGCAACAGCAGAAGTGAGCAAAATTAAGACTGCGTTTTCACTTACTTTTGCTGTCAACGTAATTCAACTAAACAAGGGTATAGGCAAGGCAGTGGTATAGGTATCGTTCAAATGCCAATGTATTTATTGCTGCAGAAAATGGTCAGCGAACTGATTATTACACTTATTACAACATAATGCACGCAAAAAACGAACACTTTAAATGCGCGAAGCATCTTAACAAGCCACAATGAAACATTTGATATTGCTCCAGCTGGGATCCAAGACGCGTTTGATTAATCGGTTCACCCAATTTTCAGTTTTCCTCACGGTTTCCTCACTCCTGCTGGAAGTGGACTCCATATCTTTATTCTAACTTCTGACGCTTCACAATCTTCCTCCTCAGCCTTTTCAAACCCTAAATAAGGGGGAAGTAGGAAATTTCATCTTTCATAATCAACGCAGCCCAATAATGAAAAACACAAAAAGATAATCACGGTGACTATAAATATGATCATAGTATTAATATAATATTAACACAATATTAAGAATATAATAATATATATCAAATGAATATGATATTAACTGTTGCGCCGGTACGGCATGTGGTAAATCTCTTCCCAACCTTGGGCTGTGAAAATGCAATTTTATTCACCTCGGTTTTTGGCTACGGACCTCGTGCCTACCGGCACTCGGTCCTCCGCACAAAAACCTCGGTGAATAAAACGCATTTTCCCAGCCCCGGTCGGGAATATATAATCCAGCTCGGGCCGCGGGGACCATCGTTTAGTCTGTCGCTATAGAATTCGTCGCTTGTACGCGCTATCTGCGAGGGTCAGTTCCCGTATCCCTAAAGCCCGCCATTGTGCCATGGAAGCGGCGCACGTGAAGCGGTATGCGGTACTGCATGTCACCCCATCAGCCTCGTCTCTGCTGCCGTGAACCAACAAACATGGACCGGATGGGCGGCACGGGATGCCACCTGACAGAGCCGTCCCTTTATAAAGATACCTGGCGCCAGATGCTAACTGTGCCCGACAATGGCCACAAAGCAAAGTCATGCTGCCATTCCACTCATGCACCCTTCTGTTCATATTGCAGAGTCACATTTCACGGCACACAAAGGCGATTGAGCTACACAATGCAGCAATAATTTTCCAGCATCAAAGAACATTGTCAGCTATTTGCCTGCTGGGAAACTGTCAGGACTCAGCGTGATACCAGCCGGATGGCCATCTAAACGGACGTATGAATGTGATGGGTCTCGCTGATTGCACATCACAGAGCTGGGACGTCACCCATCAGCTGTCGGTCATCAGCTGTCGGTTGTCAGCTGTCGGCCATCACCACCAGCTGTCGGATGCTGTCTGTCGGACGTCAGGTGTCGAGGGCAGCAATCAGACAGCATAGCAGGTTCAAGGCTGCAGCGAGCCACAGCACTGTATTGCCAACTGACAACGACCCGGCCGGCCATAGCAACCGACCCGCTATTTCGATCGCTGTACCAACACCGCACTTGCAGCCCCACGAACCTGACTAAACGGCAAAAGAAGTTTCCTGTTCTGGTCGAATGCCTAAGACATCGTAGTCGGCAGTTCTCGACACATGTTCGCAGTACGAACCAAGTGACGCCGCGAAAACTGAACCGAAACATTGCGGGTCACTTAACGACACCGTGTGAACAGTCCGATTTCGTCTGGGGCGTCAAATGCGCCATCTTGAAGCTTCCTGTATCCCATTTGAAACGTCGGATGAACAATCCGAGACACCGTGTGACCAGCCCGTAAGCGCCAAGCGACTCACAGAGCGCCGTGTAACCTGAGCAGTGAGCGTGGCGCCATGTGACCCGGACATAGCGCCATGCTGACCCGGACATAGCGCCATGTGACCCGGACATGGCGCCGTGTGACCGTTGCAGAGCGGCCTATCGCGACTCTCACTAGCCGCTCGGTCCCAGAAGAGTCAGGCAGACGGTCAGAAGGGACAGCAGGCGCCGCCTCGGCCAGTCGAGTGACAGGTGCCCACAGCAGCCGGCTGGCAGGCTGCCCGGCGCTCGTCCGTCCGTCAGACACCGCCCCGGCCCCCGCGCCGACCGTGACCGCCAGAGGTCAAAGGTCAGACACAGATGGCTCAAACAAACACAGTGACAGCAACAAAGGCTTCTGGCTGACCGCTCGAAAGTGCCCCATTTGATCTCGACGAAGTGAAACACTGAAATAATCGCTAAATAAGTAACCTCAGCCAAGCCCTCGGCTGGTGGTATGAGAGCCTTTCTCCCAGCCTCTCTCCGTGCCCTGTCGCTCTCCCTCTCTCCTCGCGACTCCGCGCCGAGACCAGCCAGCGGGCGAATGACCTCTTTTTGTGCGCTTTCATCAGCCGTCTCTGGCGGCGGCGGCGGCGGCTCGGGTGTCTCGGGTGGCACCGCGCGGCCCTGCCACCCTGCCCGGCCTTGTCCGCTGCCGCGCCGGGCGCTCGGAGGAGCCCGCTGCTTCCGGGCCCGGCTGATACCGGTCGGTACTGGGTGGGCCCGGGGGGCGGTCAGGGCCGCGGTCCCGGGTCCGGAGGTCAGCATGGGGTCGGGTGAGACTGGTTTAGTCGTGAGCGGCACTGTCGTGGACTGGGGGAGAGACAATGGGAGAGGGAGGGAGGGCAGACAGTGACCTAGCTTTATTTGGAGTGGCGGCGGCTGGCGCGCGTGCCACCGTCCCGCGCTCAGCCGTCCCGGTACATATATGCACCGCGTCTGAATCACAGCACCGGCTCATGGCTCAGAGGGCTCCCACGCGACACCGGAGCGGGCCTGGACGCGCCCGGCCGGCCGGCCCGGACCGAACGCTCCAGAACAACTCCTGTAAACGCACCAGCGCCGGCCCAAACCGAGCCTAACGAAGCCGGCAGGACGGCTGCCTGCGCCTGAACCGACCCTCAGCGGTAGGAACCGCACGTGCAGACCACACAGCCATCAGCTTGTTCCATCTCGTCTGAGCGAGCGGGTTAGAGGCTGACGAGCGATCCACCGGCGGCGGCGGGCTCTGCACCGACTGCAGAGGTTGATCAGACGGCGGACGGCGGACGGTGGACGGGCCGTCCATTGTGTGGTGTTAGCCGCGCCAGTGCAGGGCCCCGACAGGCTGAAGGTGACTGACCGCCAGACCAGCCTGCTGCGCAGTCTGTGCAGTCTGATAGACATGGACGTCGTGTCTCCGAAACCACACCGTGTCTCCGAAACGGCTCAGCTCTACTCGGCGCTGTTTATTATGGAAGTTGTTTGGTCTGCTCCAACCCGCTGTGCCAGACTTGTGTACGAGTAGAGCTGCTTGGTTCCGTTCGTACAGACCTTGAGCAGACCGTTACGGGTAATCCCCAAAGCGGCTCAACGCGGCGACTGCCGGCGGCCGCCACGCCGACGGCTCATTACGGAGTCCATTAGGCGCTCCTTACCTGGCAAAACTGGGGCGCCGCTTTCTACATACGTAGCAGCAGCCATGTGGCTTTGGGCGGTACTGCTGTCCAAAGGAGCAGTTGTCTTTGGATAGGTACCTATGAAACATGAAACAGTGGAGCTTTTTGTACCGTGTAGGACTAGTTATTTTATGGCAGCACATAGTTAGTAAATATTGCAAGCATTTCCAAATATCCTACACCACCAGCCATCAGTCATCACTCATTGTTGTCAATAATTATTGAGAGTGAGCTTTCGACAACGCCCTAAGCAACATCACCAACTCACACCTGCTTTTTACGTGCAATATAGTCCTATGATCCGTCCGTAGTCCCTATGAAACATAACCGTCCGCGGTCGACCGTGCGTGGTTTATGGTCTCCCCAGCTTCCATCGAGGACGCCGGCCTATCCACAGCGCTATCCCCGCATCGTAAACCGGCAGCAGATAGTGCAGACACGAGCGCTGACCCCGTCAGCACTCATGGACCCGCAGTTGATGGCCTGTTTATCCGTGGACCACGAGACTCGCTCTGCAGAGGCCGGCGAAGGCTACCGGGGACCCATAGAACACGTGCATGGTGGGTAGGGTGTCCCAAATTTCACGAAGTTTTCCAATTCACTTAGGATACACCGGGATCCCGTTCCTTGGTTCATTTGAACCTCACACACCAATTTATAGAGTAAACTACCGGTAAACAAGGTTGCCGCTAGTGCTCTGAAGTTTTATTTGTATTTTGGTGTTATATGCTAATGCAGCGTTGTAGTCTCCGAATGCAAAATGGGACATATGTGTAAGCAACGTAGCAATTTTACCTTCTCCGATGCTCAGTGATGCTCAGATCTCACGCGCATTGCACACTGATGAAGATCCGGGTATATGTACGCATACATACGTGTGTAACTGTGTGTGTGCGTGCCCGTACGCGTCCGTATGTGTGTATGTGTGTGTGCGCGCGCGCGCGCGACTGCGTGCGTGCCAACCGGAGAGAAGGCAATGCCCGTTTTAATCTTGGTGTGAGTGATTTCATGCGCCGATGATTTTGTTCAGGAGTAAGTGATCAAATACAGGTCTCAGGTTGGTACTTCAAATGTCTCGCTTCAGATCGAACCGTCAGCGGCAATGGCACACCACATAGACGCAGATTGAACGGAATCAAATTTATATTGAACCTATGGGTATTAACTTAGCCGTACCCTGCTCTGAGACCGTCTACGCGTAACATCACTGTATCCTGCTCCGAGATTTGTATAAACAAACATCATTCCCTGCTCTGAAAACTGTCTAAAACATCGTACCCTGCTCTGAGATCCGTCCAAAACATCGTACCCTATTCTGAGATCCGTCTTAAACATCGTACTCTGCTCTGAGATCCGTCTAAAACATCGTACCCTGTGCTGAGATCCATCTAAAACATCCTATGCTGCTCTAAGATCTATCTGCACTCTACAGTCTACACGTAACCTCATCGCACCCTGTTATAATATCTGTCTACCACTGACCCATGTAGTCCTTCTTCGTGTGACCGTAAAGCGACCTGTGCCATGCCACCACCTCGGCCAGCGCCCGCGGCTAGTCCTCGTCTTCCGTTCTGTCCATCAACTCCTGTGCCAGCTTCACTCCGCCATCCGCTCCATCATTCACAACTGCCAGACTGTTGTGAATAATGGAAAAGAATTGACGTGTTTGTGAACTGCGTTGTAACCTGAGATATTTTCCCATTTTTTTGACAGGCTCTTGCAACCATTCGAGCGCGCACTCGTCCAGATTCTGGATGAGTGACTATGATTCTCATAGCCGGGTGCAACCATTCGAGGGGGCACTCATCAAGATTCTGGATGAGTGCGCCCTCGAATGGTTGCAAGAGCCTATCAAAAATGCAAAAGTATCTCAGGTTACAACGCAGTTCACAAATACATCAACAGTCTGGCAGTTGTGAATGATGGAGCGGATCGCGGAGTGAAGCCGGCACAGGAGTTGATGGACAGAACGGAAGACGAGGACTAGCCGCAGGCGCTGGCCCAGGTGGTGACATGGCACAGGTCGCTTTACGGTCACACGAAGAAGGACTACATGGGTCTGTAGTGGTTAGACAGATATTATAGCAAGGTGCGATGACGTTACGTGTAGACTAGACTAGAGTGTAGATGGACCTTAGAACAGCGTAGGATGTTTTACATTTATTGCAGAGCAGTGTACGACGTTTAAGATGGATCTCAGAACAGGGTACGATGTTTTAGACGGATCTCAGAGCAGAGTACGATGTTTAAGACGGATCTCAGAATGGGGTACGATGTTTTAGACGCATCTCAGAATAGGGTACGATGTTTCAGACAGTTTTCAGAGCAGGGTATCATATTTGTTTATACAAATCTCGGAGCATGATACAGTGATGTTACGCGTAGACGGTCTCAGAGCAGGGTACGGCGAAGTTAATGCCCATAGCTTCAATATAAATTTGATTCCGTTCAATCTGCGTCTATGTGGTGTGCCATTGCCGCAGACGGTTCGATCTGAAGCGAGACATTTGAAGTACCAACCTGAGACCTGTATTTGATCACTTACTCCTGAACAAAATCATCGGCGCATGAAATCACTCACACCAAGATTAAAACGGGCATTGCCTTCTCTCCGGTAGGCACGCACGCAGTCGCGCGCGCACACACACACATACACACATACGGACGCGTACGGGCACGCACACACACAGTTACACACGTATGTATGCGTACATATACCCGGATCTTCATCAGTGTGCAATGTGCGTGAGATCTGAGCATCACTGAGCATCGGAGAAGGTAAAATTGCTACGTTGCTTACACAGATGTCCCGTTTTGCATTTGGAGACTACAACGCTGCATTATCATATAACACCAAAATGCAAATAAAACTTCAGAGCACTAGCGGCAACCTTGTTTACCGGTAGTTTACTCTATAAATTGGTGTGTGAGGTTCAAATGAACCAAGGAACGGGATCCCGGTGTATCCTAAGTGCATTGGAAAACTTCGTGAAATTTGGGACACCCTAATGGTGGGGGAGGGAGTTACGGAAGAGTGTTGAGCATCAGGCAATCAGTCGTCTGTTGTATTCATATGCCGGTCAGTTGAGTGGGATGGAGCACGTGAGCTTGAAATGTGGACGACAAAAAATCAGCCACAAAAATGCAAAGGAACTTTATCAGCAGACATGTTAGCTAACACTGGCAGGCTCAGGCATCGCCCGTTTTGGTGGTCAACCATGGAATGCTAGCGATGCGAAAAGTCGCCAGGCTGGTGTTCTGGACATGTCATTACGTCTCGTAAATCCCACCTCGGCACATCATCAACCTTTATCAGCGGGATTACCGCGCTAATGACAGCGCTCCGTGCATAGCTGAGCTTCTGGCTCGGCCGGCCGGTTCCCACGCCTTCCAAATAGCCGCCGGACGCTCGGCCCGTTCCGAGCATGAGTTGCCGTTCGTTCCTGTCACGATCGCTCTGACGGCTGCTGTGGCTGTGGCGACCCTGGCAGCGGTCGTGGCAGCGTGTAACAGCAGAGAGCGGCCTAGACAGCAGAGGTAGGCGCCAGGCGATAGCGGTGCTTGGCAGCGGAGAGCAGCATTCAGGGGCACCCTGACTCTGCAGGTGCGCTGATCCGACACCGATGGCGCGGCAGCACTGTCACGGTTGAGCAGTCCCGGACCGCTGCTGCCCTGTCCATGTCCGTCACGGACACGGACAGTCCGTGTCCGTGACGGAAGATAGCCGTGCCACCCCTGGCCTTCGAGCTCCGAGCCGGGGCCGCTGGAGGCTGGAGGCTCTGCCGCCGAGCTCGCTAAGGACGGGTTTGGGTAGCGCTGAGAGAAGAGACTGACGAGAGAAGAGCTCTGGGACCGTAGCGGACTAAGGTCCACATTTGGAAAGAATCTAAAAAGGCTCACCAATGTACATATTAGGATCGAGTAAACAGGAGACTGTAAAAACGAGACTCCTGGCTAAAGTATCAAAGTCTGGTGGTAAGTACCATATTGAGCAGATTCAGACAGAAACAAGAACATTCAGACAAAAACAGCAAGAAGTCGGGATTTTAGAGTTTGTTTTGAAAATTGAAAGTGCACATAACCGTGCAATAATTATCCTCCGCATGATGAAATAATTTACTTAGAAATCACGCAACCGTTTCCCAATTGAACCGGAACACACGGGTGCATTTAACACCAAATCGCCGTTGTAGAAACCCGCGATAATGCAAGGAAAACGGACATGACGAGACAATGATTTCATTCCAACCATTAATTCCTCACCATTCTAATATCTATGTAGGTCAACATCAATCACACTGATGGTAGATAGGATTAAATACCGTTTAAAGCGGTATTTGGACCTATGGTCGTATGCATGTTCCGTTGTCCGGGTGAAGTCATTATGTTACGCAAATTTTGGAAAAGAAATTTTTCCAATTTTTGGAAAATTTTGGAAAAGAATCAGAATCACCAAAATGAAAAATTTCACAAAATGTATGAACTGTTCTAAGGCATTGTAATGGTCCAACAACCCCCGAACGTCAACGGACAGACCTGAAAAAAGACAGGCAGATTCACGAAAATACGCCATCTATGACTCGAAAGATCCCTCACGGCTCAAATGAGCTACATAAAAACAAGTACGACAGACGTAGATATCAGGCGTGGGTATCTGCTGACTGTGGCAGGTGCTCGCTTTATCTCGTGCCGGTCATTCACCCCTGGACAGCTGCTTGTTGCGTGCTTGGCACAGAGGCACGGCATTTAGCACAACAGACGCATCACTGATGTTAGCGAAATGCCACCGGATACCTTACCACGAGCCGTGCCAGACCCGGCTCAAAGGCGTGGCGCCCGTGGCAGGAAACGAAGCGAGGCCTATGCGACGTGGCAAGTGAACAAGCAGATGCTCGAAACTCCGACTAAAAGTATTCAAATACGTATAATTTTCAACAACCTTCAGCAACGAAGTTGAATGGAATGGGTATTGGCTAATCAACAATGTAGGAAGTCGTCAAGAAAGCACTTCAGAGTGTTTGGGATTAGAGACGGATATTGGTCTCAAATAAGCCCAACAAATGCACCACCACCTGGAGCGACAGCAGAGGTCACCGACGACAGCAGAGGTCAATCAGCTGGAGACGTCCGTCAATTGAGATCCTATTATTGCCCATGCCGGCCAGTGCTGAGTTGCAGACTTTGAGACGACGGCCGACGGGAGGCGGGGGCGGCGCGGGTTGGCAGGGGCGGCAGCGGGTACTAAGGGGGGGGGGGGGGTTGCAAGGGCAGGAGCTGAAGGGCGGACGCGGAGGGGAGGTTGGGGTCTGCCGGGGACGGAGCAGACGCGTGGGCGGGCAGTGTGGGCGGACGGATAGCTCGGAGGCCTTCAAGGTCCTTCCTACGGAGATAGAGTTCCATTACACTGCAGACGCTGAAGGATTGCAAAACTATGGTGTCAGCATTCATCAAATAGCATGTGAATTTGTACAAAATGTATCACCGCAGAAACAAACCGAGGGAAACGTGCGCGTGCACTCTGCAGACTGTGCCCAATATGGTCCTCGCCAAGGACGGCAAATGCATCGCACGACGTTACAGGAATCGCACAGTTTTGGAGCGGAGCTGCGTGGGCGACGGGCGGACCCACCAACAGGTCCGCGATCTTCGGCAGATCCACCCCAGGTCCAGGAAGCAATTCTGCGACTGCGCTGCAGCATTCAGAGCCTAATGGAGTGCACTAAAAGCCCAAACCCAGTTTGCTCGGATGCATATCAGAGCATAATGCATAGATGAGCGGACGGCAGCCGTCGAGCCGATGTCACCAGGTGGTCACCACACTGAGCTTCACCACTCACCAGTCACCCGTCACCCGTCGGGGATTCGTGACACCGTCGTGGTTTCAGTGACCCGAATAGGACGAGGAAGTTGCCCGGTCGTTCCGCTATCGGTCACCATTATCGGCCGTCGTGTGGTGCGTCGTTCAGGACGGTTCCAGAGCGAGGAATCGGTCCAAAGGAGAGGGTGAAATGCTTCCTGTTGACGTCATTAGCTCTGTTGTCGACCAAACCTCGGCCAGCTATCTTACAGGCAACTATGTGGACTAGAAAGTGTTGGATTGGCGCCGGCGGGGCGGAAGGAGCCGCCTATGTTGGCGGAAGGAGCCGTCTATGTTGGCGGAAGGGGAAGGAGCCGCCTACGTTGCAGCGGAAGGAATAGCCAAAGGAGTAGCAGGCTATGTTGTGTGTGGAGCGTACGAAATTGGACGTCTTCCACGTAACTACATTGTCAGAGAGAAAGGACCATTTTAAAGCTTACCAGACTGTCGTTTTCAGGTAATGTGATTTTGAAAATCACTAACCCGTTAAGAAAAAAATCATTTTCAACTCCACTGTGTGTCGCTGTCCGGGGTATGTTACTTGTATGAAAATCATAGAAGCGCTATACGCCAGGGGCACCTGCGCAGAGGCAGGGCGATCACTCTGTGTGCATGTTTTCACATCGTTAGCGTCTCCGGTCAAAATAGATAACCCAACGACATGCCAAGTGTGTTGGGCGTTGTTGGTTATTAAATGTCATCATGAACGATTATGACACTACAATGGTCATATCACCAGCACAGGATTGGTGAACTATCATATACAATGTTACTAACTAAGTAATAACTATTATTTACAATATACATTATATTACTATTATATACAATATACAATCATAGGCTGTCTGACCGAGCTCAGATCTAGCCTGCACGGCGACTGCGGGGACATAAGATGGAAAATCGTACAACAGAGTGCACGTGCACTGGTTATCAGAGAACGGAACCACATCCGCTTGCGTGCGGAAGAAAGCGGACCTTCTCGGCGGAACCAAAGCGGACCTGCCGGCGGAACCAAAGCTAACCTACCGCAGCGGTATATGTAGAGGTTGCCGATGGAGATAGTCAGACCTCGTAGTGCAACATTTTTAACGAAAAAAAAAAACGGCTAGTATTATGTTGCATTGGCGCAGAGCAGCTAAATATGGCGCTGACATTTAATAATTTTCCTTAAGTTTTGTCATGGAAGGAAGCAAAATGTAAATGATTCCAATCAAATGACTTCCGTGTCAGTAAATTTTTATGTTAGCGATACACATTGAACAGGAAGGGAACGATGCGAGAGGCTTGGAAAATCATTTGCCTTGTATTTCCTGAGGAACATCGATGCTATTACGGAAGACTTCTTGGAAACTATAGCTAACGTCAAGATGACTTCATTGACTGAAACAACTTTGATGGACTGATAACTCAATGCTCCATATTATTATAAATAGATGACTGACTCATAAGCGAATGTTTCCTATTTCGTATGACGAACACACTGAGTCATAATAATATGATCGGTTTCTTCCATGGCAAACCCGCATTCAAACTGGAACTTATCAGTGAAATAATATCTATGGTAGGCTGTTAAGCGGCCTAAAAGCACAAGTAACAGCATGAGCGCAAGAGAAATACAAAAACCGATACAATATTCATTCAATGTAGATCGAGATATTGAAAGAGTAAGGATCCCAGGGGCGTAGGCAGGGGGGGGGCCACTGGGCCATGGCCCCCCCCTTGGGCGCCGAAGGCGCCCTTTGCGATTGGAGGGCGCCGAAGGCGCCCTCCAATCGCAAATGCAATTGTGATATAATCGAATCGAAAAACAATCGCGACTGGAGGGCGCCCTCCAATCGCGAATGTGTTTACAGGGAAAATACGGATGGAGGGCGCCCTCGGAGGACGCCCATTCCAAATACGCCCTCCAAATACGGTTGGAGGGCTCCCTCGGGCGCCCTCCAACCACATTTGTAGGCTGTAGCTCTCTAAGGCTGGGGGGATCCGTGCTATCGTAAGTTATATCGGACGTGGCTGCGAAACTTCTCTCGGTACGAAACTTCTCTTGATCGGAAGAAAATCGGAGGGATGAAAAAGAAAGAGCGGCAAATCGGAGCTACGTTGTACGTAAGTTGTTTCGCAGCGTTTAAATGCCAGTTTTACTACGATTTAAATGCCAAGCAGATCAGCTGACCTCGTAGTACCATGTCGATAAGGTCGAATTCCCCATACGTCTATAGTGTAAAAGTGACCCTTATTGCAAATAGGCTGTCAGGGACATCTCCTCCTCTGTAAATTTGAAGGGATCATGTGTCGGCATTCCCATGTTCGTTTCGGAGTCCATCTGTTCCATTTGGAGCCCGTCAGTTGGCGTCAAGAGTTGGCGCAGCGAGCGCCCCGAAGACTGCGTCTGCGAACGAGGGTTCGCGATGGAGGAATATTTTAACGAAATCGCCCTCGCTGCAGAAGAAATAGAGGGACTTGTTGAGAAAGAGGAGGCCGCAGTGTGCCGACGACTTTAAACTGTACGCCAACGCCAAGACCAAGGCAATCAGGGGGCGCTCAGATGATCGGGAGGTTTCAATTGATCAGGGACCCACCAGGTGACCAGGGAACCCTCTGATAACCAGGGGTCCTTCCAGTAACCAGGGACTCCTTCAATAACCAGGGGCCCCTCAGTAAACGTGGGCCACTCAGGTTACTGCAAGAATTCAGAATTCAGATTTATTCAAAAGAAGTCCACTCACCATGGCTTTTCACTCTTTCACGTCAGTTACAAGTACAAAAAGGACGAATTTAGGACGGAATTTAGGACGAAGAGACAGGAGTCCCTTATAACCAGGGACCGGCAAGGTCTCTCAGGTCCGTTTTTGACAAAGCTGTTATTGACGTCATATGCGAGCCCTTTGCCACCAGCAGAGGGCCCTTTCAAGCCTTTTTAGGGCCGTTTAACGTCTCTTGAGTTTCCTTTGAGGCTAAGGGCCTCTTCAGCAGCCGAGGGGTCTTTGAGGCCTTTTTGAGGGCCTCTTAACGTCAGCTGAGGACCGTTGGACGCCATCTGAGGACCGTTTGGTGCCTTCTGATGGCCAGTAGATGCCAACTGAGGGCTCTCTGACACCAGCTGAGGGCACGCTGACACCAACTGGGGGCCTCCTGACACCAGCTAAGGGCGCTTTTATATTTGACACGAGCTCAGGGCCCTTTGACGCCCTTTCAGACCTTCTGCGGTCCGTTTGACGCCAGCAGAGGACCCTTTGGGGTCATATGAGGGCCCTTTGCTGCCTTCTAAGCGGCCTTTGAGGCTTTTTGAGGGCCGCTTGACGCCACCTGAGGACCGTTGCGGTTGGACTCCAGTTACGGACCGTTTGAGGCCTTCTGATGGCCATTTTGCGCCAACTGAGGGCCCTCTGACACTAGGTGGGGGCCCTCTGACACCAGATAAGGGCCCTTTAAGGCCTTCTGAAGTCCGGTTAACGCTAGCGGAGGGCCTTTTGAGGCCAAATGAGGGCCCTTTGAGACCTTATAAGGGCTCCTTGAGACTTTTGAGGGCCGCGTGACGGCATCTGAGGACCGTTGTACTCCAGCTGACGACCGTTTGAGGCCTTCAGATGGACTTTTGGCGCCAGCTGAGGAGGGCTCACTGACACCAGCTGGGGGCCCTCTGACACAAGCTAAGGACTCTTTAAGGCCTTCGGAGGGTCGTTTGACGCGAGCTCAGGGCCCTCTGACGCAGGTTTAGGGCCCTTTGACGCCCTTTAAGGTCTTCTGAGGTAGGTTTAACGTTGGCTGAGAGCCCTTTGAACCCATCTGAGGGCCCTTTGAGGCCATCTTGTGGCCCTTCATTTGGCCATCTGAGGGCCCTTTGACACCAGATGAGGGCCATTTGACGCTAACCGAGGGCCCTTCGAGACCATTTGAGGACCCGGTGACCCCATCTGTGGGCCCTTTGAGGTCTTTTGAGGGCCATTGAAATTTCACCACAATACCCCTGGCTGCGCTACTGGGCATTTATGGACTCGTATGGGCCTGCTGGGGAACGAGATGGGCCCTCCCGGTCTTTTCAATCATTATTTCAGTTCATTTTACATGGTCTTCGGCGGTCTAAAGATTAGGGGCCCCAACTCGAATGGGGGGAGGCCCGTGTGCCCTCTCCTGTGTGCGGCCTTGCCGACACTACACCGCTTCCCCTCCCTCCGCCATAAACGCACCGCTGCACTGTTAGGCGCCGACAAATACGGACCGGCGCCGCAACCGGCTCCCCCGCGGCCTGCCTCGCGTTGACATAGCCCTTCCCGAACACCAGTGTAACCCCCACGCGGCCTAGGTATCGCCGCGCCCACCTGTCCGCGGCGCGGCCTCTGATGGCGTATCGGATCATTGATGGTGCGATACATGTTTTGGTCAGATTTTCGCAATTAACGCGAAAAATTGCCCAAAACACTTTTTAATTTTCAAAATTGAAAAAAGTGATTACAAAAATGACGTGAAAGTGACCGTTTTCAACGTGTAAATTTAAAACGCTCTAGCGCAGCCATTTTTGAAGAAATCGACTTCAAATTTTGCACACGTGTTCATCAACCATATTTGTTTAACATATATTTCGGTTTTGTGAAAATTTTGAAAATTTCTTATATTTTTCTCTTGAGAAAGAGGTAAAGCTTCGCTACGATCGGCCTTCCGATCGACCGAGAAGATTCGTAAAGTTAGTTCGTATCTTCACCATTTGCGATACAACTTGCGTATCTACTTAGCCTACGATGTGATGGATCCCTCCAATATCTGTTCCGATTCAACTTACGTTTGATCGCAACTGCGAGGTGCCTTGCGATCACATGGATCCCCCCAGCCTAAGCGTAACGGTGGTCGCCTATGTAAGCCGCTGTCCTGTAAATAAGCGCCCTCTCACCCGAAGGCGCCCTCCTGTAGGTCGCCACCCTGCTACACATTGCCGCCCTTCTGCTGATCGGCGTCCTCATAATTATTGGCGCTCTTCTACCTATTGCGCCCTCATGTGAAATTTTGAAGGCCGCCTTTCTTCCTTTTGGCACCCTCTTGTTCAGTGCCGCCCTCCTACCTATTGGTTCCCTAGTCCTTCCTGTTGAATGCTAATCGGGGCCCTTCTCCTATTGGCGCCCTCGTGTTGATCGCCGCCCTCCTAACCACTGGCACCCTCCTGTTGATCACCGCCCTCCTATATACTGGCACCTTCCTGTTGACCAGCGCCCTCCGCACAGACGCCCTCCTGTTCGTGTCATCCTCTTGAGCAAAGGCGCCCTCCTCACCATTGCCACCCCCATTTTAATCGTCACCCTTCCGCTCATTGGCGACTTGCAGTTGATGACCGCCCTCCCACCTATTGGCGACCTCTTGTTGATCGCCACCCTCCTATTGGTGCTCTCCTGTTCCTCGCCACCCTCTTACCTGGTGGCGCCCTCCTGTTGATTGTTGATCGGGGCCCTCCTACCTATTGGTGCCCTCCTGTTGATCGCTGCCCTTCTATCCATTGGCGCCCTCCTGCTGCTCGCCAACTTCCTACCTATCGGTGCCCTACTGTCGAAACTCGGGATGTTGATCGGGGCTCTTCTACCTATTAGCGCCCTCCTGTGGATCGCAGCCCTTCTACCTATTGGCAACATCCGTTGATCGCTGCCCTCCTATCATTTATTTACTCCTTTGGCATGTTCTTCAACTTAGTCGTTCTATCGCACATAGTTGATGTCTTGCCTGTGAAAACTGCCACAAATGAACGTGCATTCAGCACAATGAATGAAGTACCTATACCTACCAAAACTATCTACGCTCTACGATGCATAAAACACGTCTTTGGTCACTAAACAAACACATCTATACGGATTACTTTACGTGGATAAAACACGGATTGATCCTACTTTACGTGCATCATGGCATCTATATGTATTACGATTAAGTATTGTCAACAGGTTCGGCCGCAACAGCAGGCATCTGAAGTTTCGGTGATTGAAACTGGTTATGTGGGTACACTGTATGCACCTGTGAGAAGGCTATGAAGGCTGGTCTGAGGTAATTTGGATGATGTTTACGCATCTCGCGCTCCGGTATCAATCCGATACGGTGATCTGGTGCGTAGATATGCCACCGCCAATAAACTTTTATACATCGACACCCATGAGCCAAGCTTTCTATACAGTTTGTGTGGCAGCGGCCCGACCAAACCTTAGGTATTTTTATACCTTCAAATTTGGTAAAAGAGCGAGAGGAGCTTTGAACAGTGATCGTATAAAAGGCGTGCCTAAAAAGCGGAGGAAAAGGTTGTTTTCAAAAATTTCGCGCGCCTTCGGCGCAGCATTTCAAGACCACTTGACCTTTTGTGACCTGGAGTATAAAGAATACACACGATGCAAAATCAATGCAGCACGACCTATACGAGGTTACGCAAAAAAAAAACTGGTGGCATGGTAAAAAACGCCTCCCAACCCCCCCCCCCCCCCCGTTGAGTGATTTTTTATCTCGCGACCGTATGGCGCCCTCCTTGGGTGAGGTGGCGCCCTCCAAACCCTTGGCCCCCCCCTTCGCGATTTTCTAAATACGCCGCTGAAGGATCCAATCATCCAGTATCCAGTAGGCAGTAGGGATTCATTCTACATTACTGCACCACTGAAGACGCTACTCGGTAACATCACAATTAATTCAGTAGACGTGCAATGGTAAGTGCTTTCAGTCCACCTTCACGCTAGTCCAGCTGAAAGGGAGTCATTACAAGCGAAATCCGTTCACAACTGAAACAATTCTCACAGCCGTAGGCCCATGTTAACGACACGGAACCTCACCCGGAGGGACCGGGCGCACAATCCATCACAGCCGAGACGAGAGTTACAAAAACAAGCAGTCATCAGCACTGTGTGTTTTGCCGTGCCACCTCACACCACGGGGTACACCAACACGACCCATCGAATCACCAGCCCACCCCGGTCACCAAACCTACTTGGATCAGCGTCCTCGTGCTCGGGCGGCGCCGTGGCCACCGCGTCCTGACGGGTCTCTCCCATTCTGCTCCACTAACACATCACACGCCCACACTCGGCGGCACTCGCGCACTGACCACGCCGCGAATACCGGACCTGTTTACCTCCACCCGGGCCGAGCGCCGCGCGGCCCGGGGCGGAGCCACCGCCACCAATCGGCGCCCGGCTGCCGCACGTGGAGCCGGCGCCGCGACGCAGCGCGCAGGCGCACAGGAAGCGGACCGCGAGCGCGAGCGGCGGGCCTGAGGCCACCGAATCGCAGCGGCCCAGCGCGCGTAGACTGCAGAGGAAGCGTGCAGATGTGTATGCCCGTCTCGACAGAATCAGGACGGAGATTCACGGAAGCGTCCGTTCCGCCGACAATCGCCCGTGAGCGTGACACCGACACTGTCAACACTGCTAAACCGACGATCGGCGTTACCGACGCACGTGCGGATCGACGAACCCCGCTACCGGCTGCGGACACATGTGCAGCTGGGACGGCGAAGGTCACGGACTGCGCACCCACCGACCGGCGCGGCACTTCCCAGCACAGCGGAGGCGTTTCCGGGTCACCCGGTGCTCGGTCGCCATGGAAACGAGCCGAGTCGTCACGTGATGCACCAGCTGTGAGCTTGTCGTCAATTCGAGGACATTGTGTTATGTCATATGTGGAGGGTGCGTACGGCTCTCCAGTAAAAGTCTTGTTGGTTTTGCTTTTTCGGATATATCTGGTCCTATATAATGTTCAAATGCATAAGTATCAACCCGAATTATGTGTATGCACATTTACCACGAGACTGTGAAATTGCATCGTTGTATGCCAAATACTTTCCGAGATATTCACAAAAAACCTCATTTTCTGCCGTTTGGGGTATTCTGGCCGCAATCTTCCTGGGGTCGCCTATGACATCAGTAGAGCCATCTAACGAGAGGAACGCGGAAACACAGAATCATGAATGAATCGAGTGCGTAGTAAACGGTGTATGAAAGGGAGACTCGGCAGAGGCTATCCGGGTGGCCGGCGCGCGGCGCGCCCTCGGGCATCGGCCGACCCTTCGGACCGCGTGGGGTCAGAGGTCGCGCTCGGGAAGTCTCGGCTCTGGATTTTAGCGCTGTGCAGTCAGGAAGGGAGCATAGGATAGCGCTAGCCCGACTGACTAGTATCTCGGCTGATTCGTGTGGGGTGAAGGGAGCACAGAACGGGATGGTGGCTAGTGAGTAGTGGTGGATGATGGGATGGTGGTTAGGTTAGTGCGTACTGCGTAGAACGTAGCTGAACATGCATTTTTTCATCGCAAACAACATGCAGCATAATGTGCGGGATTATGCCAGAACTCATACAAAAAGGAAATAACATTTCGGCCGAGGGAGTGGATAAGTGCCGTGACAAAGCATGGCGATGCTGCCAAAATCGGGATGCTTTTTTGCCCCCATTTTTTTTACCCCTAACATGCAGCGCTTGATCCGAACTTAGAGGTCCCCGACTGACCTTAGACCTTAAAATCGCACCCGGCCGGTGCGCCACCTTTTCTTCAGGATCGCTCTTCTTGGTTGTATCTGTTCTTACCAATAACTAAAGCAAATCGAATGTATAATAAAAAAGGCATACTTCAAACACAGTTTTATTCACATCCTCTCGTGTGCATACTTGTTTTGAACTATACCTTCTCGCATCATAATAGATCACTTCAGTGCTTAACCCTCGCCCCGTTGGGGGGGGCATTTTGGCCCCCCCCCCTGTGGTTTTTCCTGAATAGCAAGGAAGCGGCGGCGCGCAGCGCCGCCAAATTTTCAGTA
Source organism: Amphibalanus amphitrite (assembly GCF_019059575.1). Lineage (NCBI taxonomy): Eukaryota > Metazoa > Arthropoda > Thecostraca > Balanomorpha > Balanidae > Amphibalanus > Amphibalanus amphitrite. The sequence continues at coordinate 1,907,309 of NW_024881500.1, read as the reverse complement.
CCTTTCCGGGCATCAATTTGACACCTTCACACCAAATTTCAAGTCTTAGGTCACCTTAGGTCAGGAGTTATTGAGGTCAAACTGAGGTCATGTTCGAGCAAAAATGAGCAAAAAACATGCAATCTTGAAACGCTCACCAAATCTACAGTTATCAAGCAATTTCAAAGTTCTTTATATGGTCTAATAGACAAAAAGCGGCGCTACAAAAATGCTATCTCGGATTTTCAAAATTTTGGGTTTTTGACCCAAAAAATTTCAAAAAATTGATTTTTTAAGAAAAACTAAAAAAAATCCAAAATTTTTCCGAATTTCCAAAAAACCGGAATATATGTGATAGTCCCTGCGCTCTTCTATATACATACCAAATTTCAGATCGATATCTCGTTTTTTGGCCAAGTTATAGCGAAAAAAACTGTTCAAAAATGATGACGTCAATTTTTTGAACTCAATTTTTAGCGATTCCAGACCTCGTACGGCAAAACAAAGACCACTATTGAACTCCCCGTGACGAGCTGCATCGATTCGATACCCATTTTATGCAAAATATCAACTTTGAAATTTGACCTTATTTGACCTGACCTTGACCTGACCTTGACCTGACCTTGACCAAAACGTGACCTAAGCTGGCCCCCAAGGCTGCCTGACCCACATAATCGCATTTGTCATGTAAAATGGACCATAAAACATGTATCACACGACACTTTCATATTGTGACCCCCCAGTGACCTGACCTCAGTGACCTGACCTGGTATCAGTGACCTCAACTAGCAAAATATGTGTTTGAAGAACATTTCCCCATCGATGATTTTCAATGAAATGCATTTTACTCGATTTTACAACGCATTTCTTGAAATGCCTGTAAACGGTGAAAATTGGACCTTTGACCTGACCTGTGACGTCATCGGTTTGACCTAGGTCAATAAAATTGGGTCACAAGGTAGTTCCCTGATAGGGCTATCCAACACCGTTTGCCGCTCTTCGCTACGTTTCGTGGTTCTCGAGATCTTAGGGGGGGGGGGCAAAATGGCCCCCCCCCAACGGGGCGCGTTGCTCGGCAGAGCCCAACGGGGCGCGGGTTAATCCTCAACGGAATTTTGGATTTTCTAGATATACCCCGGCCAAGGGGGGGGGGGCGATTACGACCCCTCTCCGTCTTTTTGCCTCTAATTGAGCTAGCGCCTTGCGGATGAAACTGAGCGGGTGCGTCGTATGAGATGCAGCAACTGGTACCCGAGTTGAATGTCTCAGGTCAACCGATTAACTCTGAGGTCAGTATAAGTGCTGGCCAAGTCGCGGGATCGGTTTTGGTAAACAACTTTACCATAAGTGGTTACAGAGCCAAGACAATGGCACCATCGAGTTTTGCATGCTCAAGCTCGTCGAATAGTATACTCGCATTGTTTTTGTTGAGGTCAATTTAAGGTATTCACCTCAGGTCATGTCAGGGCAGAGCCACTCAGGCCACGAGGCTGGTTCAAGGAGGTCATATCGCTTCTTCGATTCGCTAGGTCCTCACAAGTCCAATGGTGGCTTCACGACTCGCTGGCTCAATTTGATCGAGACTTTTTGGTGAAAACTCCTGTGACCTTAGTGACGTCATAAATGAAGTCGCCTAACTCTAAGAATGGAAAAGTGAATGCTGGGGCTTGCTAAGAAAATCGCGAATTAATGCGCTTGCGACAGCTTTAGATGGCTCCCGGCGCCAAAATAACAGCTTTCATATTTCCCAATTGACTATTAATCGTGAGGTTGCGTGACCGACCTGACTTCAGGTGACTCTTAAGAAAAATACGAGATAGCTACATACAAGTTGTGAGGCCTCTGGGAGATAGTACTAGATCGTATAAGCTTCATTCCCCGTTGAAAAGTCCCCTGGCACGAAGGGTGCTGCGACGTCGCGACTCGCGACATTTTGGGACCTTACAGAGGTTCACTTTTGACGTCATTGGTCAACGGCCAGACCTTAACCTTCGCACTTGTAGGAGGGTGTCGAACAGACCTCCTACCCTCAGTTTTTCGCAAATAACTCGCGCAAAAAAGGCGGCTGATTGCGACGAAACTTCCAGTACCCTCGAGTTAATCAATATTACGCCTACCCTATAATTTGTATGACCCTGGCTTGAAAGACCTTTGACTTGTGACCTGTTTTCCGAGACCATGTTTGGCCGGAATCGCGTTTTGGCGTATTTCGAGTAGAGCGCGTTTTATTGTCTTTTTGTGGCTTTAAGCGATCAATCATGTGAAAGGATGTTGATCCCATGGATTCTAGTGGGTATCAAGGTCACGTGAAGGTCAGTCAGGTCACTGACCTTTGATGACCTTTGTTCACTCTTTCGAGTTCTACATGTTTCTGGGGTAGATTTTGGAGTTAATTTCGCATTTAGAAACCGTTTGAACATTTAAGAAGTAGTTTTGGTTCCCTCGTAACATGTGACCTGACCTGACCTGACCTAACCTGACCTGGCCTAAATGCACGAAAACATCATCTGTGATCAAAACTAACTTGAAATTCGTGATGAGCACCCCGCAAAACCCTATAACAGCTTCACTTTACGAAGCTCTAACAGGTCCCGATTCCCCGACTTTTGAGCTGTTGAACTGTCAACTTTGACAAGACTTTTGACTTTTGACTGGCTTTTGACCTGTCAACCAATGACCTAGGATATTAAAATTGGGTATCATCGGCCTCCTCTCGTCACGGGCAACACGCACTTTTTCCGCGAAACTCTAGCTCGATCAGGGGTTGAACGGCAAAGGGGTCCAACGGACCCTCCTCCCCCTTTACGATAGACGCTGGCAAAACACCAATATGGGCGAGGGTGAAAATACAGCTGCTGTCATAAAAATTCAGCTTGAATCAAAGGTTTCAGCTTGAATCAAATGCTTGCCAAATTTCAGCTGTCGCAGCTATCAACAAAAATAGATATGTGGAGGCGGCACCCGCCTCCCCCCCTCTCGGCCACTGCCAGCGAGGTTTTAAGCCTATCATAGACGTTACAAAGCATCATATCAAGATGACACACGCCAGCAGCCATATGCACTGAACAAAAACTTATTACGCACGCTAGTCTATCGGCGCCATAGCACATGGTCGAGACTGTCGTCAGCCACGGACGCGCACTCGACCAACCATCTGAGCCCGTTGACTGCGGGTGACCTTGACATGTCAAGCCTGATCGGCGGCCGGCCGCTGTCGTGCGGTCGTTACACGCGGAGGGGAGGGAGACACAAAGCTCTACGTTATAGCCGACCTCTGACCTTTCCCTGCGCCCTGGTCACTGACCCCGCTCCATGTCGCTGGGCGGTGGCATGGCGGTGGAAACCGGTTCTAGCCTCTACACATGCCACCATTCTAACCCTCCCCTCCCCACGCTACTACGCGGCGTGGAGTACGCTCGTGCGTAACTGGGCGGAGCAAGGGGTCACACGATACAGGGGCGGAACTGGTTGCCCTCCCGCCCGCCGAGCGACCAACGACTAATACCCTGGAGAACCGTACCTACATTGACGCTGCCGCGATATACTGGCATGGCCGATGTCCGCCCAAACGCGTTGACTCATGAGCAGTGAGCACACCGTCAGCTACGCTCAGGTTGATTCACACATGTTTGACCTTCGCCTTCGGTTCATACAGTGATTAAAATTATCAAAGTTAAAAATAAAAACGACTCCCTCACGTTTTTGTCGACAGCTTAAAAACGCGTCATGTCAGTTACCTGAAACTTAGGTACAGCATATACCTCATTACCTCATCATACATCAATTTGATGTGCTCCTGGAAAATCTATACAAATAACGTTGCGGTTTTTTTTTTAGAAAATTACGTGTTAGTGACGTATTGTCACGCATATTCGCTTAAAGACTGCAAAAGTTCAAAGGCCTCTATCATCTTTAGTTTTATTTTTTACCCTCACCCGACCAGTTGGTTTTCTACATACAGGCAGAGGGGGGGGGAGGGTTACACTTACGATCCCCTCGCGGTTTCGCCTCTGATGGAGATAGCCTCGCGAGCGTGTGCGAACTGCGACGTTACGAGATGCAGCGATTGATACCCGATTTTAAGGTCTCAGGTCAACTGGTGACTTCTGAGGTCAGGTCAAGTGGCCCAAGACACGGGTTTGGTTTTTCGTAAATAGCTTCGTCAAAAATGGTCGCAGGACCGCGATTTTGGCGTCATCGTGTTTGTCCAGCTCAGGTGCATCGACTGGTACGCTTTTTGTTCGGGTCAGGTCAACCTAAGGTGCTGACCTCGGGTCCCTCAAGTCGGTCATGAAGTTGATGGAAGGAGGTCATATATCGCATAAAATTCGATTCGGCAGGTCTTTCAGAGTCCACTGTGGCTTTCACGACTCGCTAGCTCAATTTGATCGGGAGTTATTAACGAAAAACTCAAATGACCTTATTAACGTCATAGATGACGTCACACAAGATCAGTAATTTTAAGTGAGGCATCGGACCTTGCAAGGAGTGCATGAAATCACGATGCCGCGTGCTTAACCCGCGCCCTGTTTGGCTCTGCCGAGCAACGCGCCCTGTTGGGGGGCAAATTTGGCCCCCTAAGATCTCGAGAACCACGCAACCTAGCGACAAGCGGCAAACGGTGTTGGATAGCCCCATCAGGGAACTGCCTTGTGACCCAATTTCATTGACCTAGGTCAAAGCGATAACGTCACAGGTCAGGTCAAAGGTCGAATTTTCACCGTTTACAGGCATTTCAAGAAATGCGTTGTAAAATCGAGTAAAATGCATTTCATTGAAAATCACCGATGGGTAAATGTTCTTCAAACACATATTTTGCATTTTGAGGTCACTGATACCAGGTCAGGTCACAGAGGTCAGGTCACTGGGGGTCACAATATGAAAATATCATGTGATGCATGTATTATGGTCCATTTTATATGCCAAATACGATTATGTGGGTCAGGCAGCCTTTGGGGGCAGTTTAGATTATGTTCAGGTGAAGGTCAGGTCAAGGTCAGGTCAAGGTCAGGTCAAGGTCAGGTCAAATTAGGTCAAATTTCAAAGTTGATATTTTTGCACAAAATGGGTATTGATTCGATGCAGCTCGGCACGGGGAGTTCAATGGCGGTCTTTGTTTTGCCCTATGTGGTCTATAATCGCTAAAAATTGGTTCAAAAATTTGACGTCATCATTTTTGAACAGTTTTTTTTGCCATAACTTGGCCAAAAGACGAGATATCGATCTGAAATTTAATATGTATATAGAAGAGCGCAGGAACTATCACATATAGGAACTATCACACCTATTCCGTTTTTTTCGAAATTCGGAAAATTTTTGGATTTTTTTTAGTTTTTCTTTAAAAAAAAATATTTTTTGAAATTTGGAGGATCAAAAACTCAAAATTTCGAAAATCCGAGATAGCAGTTTTGTAGCGCCGCTTTTTGTCTACATGCCTAAACAAACTTTGAACTTGCTTGGTAACTGTATATTTGGTGAGCGTTTCAAGATTGCATACTTTTTGCTCATTTTTGCTCGAACATGACCTCAGTTTGACCTCAATAACTCCTGACCTAAGGTGAACTAAGACTTGAACTTTTGTGTGAAGGTGTCAAATTGATGCCCGGGAAGGAACGCGCCGCCGTTTTCTTGCTATTCAGGAAAAACCACAAGGGAGGGTCAAATTGCCCCCCCCCCCTCCCAACGGGGCGAGGGTTAAGCTATCATTCCGCCGGCGCCAAAGTACTAGCTTCCACATTTCCCCACTATTGACTTATAATGGTGAGGTCACGCGACCGACTTGACCTCCGGTGACCCTTCGGAAAAATCTGGAATATGCATACAAGTTGTGAGACCTCTAGAGAGTACTAGGCCCTGTAAGTTTTATCTCTCTGTGGAATCCCTCTTGGCACCGACGGCGTCGCGAAGTTGCAATATTTTAGGACCGTGCAGAGGCATACTTATGACGTCATAGCCAGGTCAGTGATCTGACCTCACCTGAAAATGCGGTTGGTGTCACAAGCTCTGGCTTGAATCAATAATCAGGTATGTCAAGCTTCAGCTCTCTAGCACTGCCGTGCTCGTGCTCCGAGGTAATGCGAAAAAAAAAACTAAAGAGGGCGGCAAATTACGCAATTACCGGTTTGAGCACGCACAACATCGAGAAATGCTTTAACCCTCGCCGGCCGAGGGGGATCGGGTGCCGCCCCCCCCCCCCCCAAGGTTTTTTTTTCGCAATAGCTCCGAATACGCCGGCGATAGAGAGTTGAAACTTGGCATACCTGACCTTTGATCCAATCCAAGGCGGATCTTGTGACACCAATTGCATTTTTAGGTCAGGTCAGGTCAATGACATATGACGTCATAAGTGAACCTCTGCACGGTCTTCAGATGTCACAACTTCGCGGCGCCCTTAGTGCCAGAGGAGCTTTCAGAAGGAGATGAAACTTGCAGGATGTAGTATCTTTTAGAGGTCTCACAGCTTGCCTCTCAGATTTTTCCTAAAGGACACATGAGGTCAGGTCGGTCACGTGACCTCACCATTTTAAGCCAATGAGGAAAATGAAAACTTTAGCCGTTTTGGTGCCTTCGTAACATGTTACGAAGCTGTCAGAGGCGGTTGACACCTACTACGAATACCCGGCAGGACCTCTACTGGTTGACCTGACCTGACCTGACCTGACCCAAACTAGCCTAAATGCATAAAGACATCATCTGTGATCAGTACTAACATTATATTCGTGATCAGCACGCCTAAAAACCCAAAGCAGCCAATCTTTACGCCGTTCTAACAGGTTCCGGGTTTCCCGACTTTTGGGTCATTGACCTGACCTGCAAGGTCAACCGATGATCTTGGACCTTAACCCTCGCCGGCACAGGCCATTTTGCATCCTTCGACGGCACAAGGGGGGGGGGGGGGGTGGTGGTACGACCCCCCCTCGCATTTGGTCCCTCATCGAGCTAGAGCTTCGCGGAAAAAAAACGAGCGTGTTGCCCGTCACGAGAGGAAGCCGATGATACCCAATTTTAGCCCTCGCATGTGTGCGGCGTTTTCCAGCTTCTAATGTGTAGGGGGGGGGGGTCGGTTGGACCCCCCCTTGCCGTTTGGCCTCTGATCGAGCTAGAGCTTCGCGGAAAAAACGAGCGTGTTGCCCGTGACGAGAGGAAGCCGATGATACCCAATTTTAAGGTCCTAGGTCATTGGTTGACCTTCCAGGTCAGGTCAATGACCCAAAGTCGGGAAAATCGGGACCTATTAGAAAGTCGTAAAGTGTGGCTGCTAAGGGGTTTTTCGGGGTGCTGATCACGAATATCGTGTTAGTTTTGATCACAGATGATATCATTAAGCATTTAGACCAGGTCGGGTCAGGTCAGGTCAGGTCAATCAGTAGGCGTCGTGACGGGTATTCGTAGTACGTGTCAACCGCCTCTGACAGCTTCGTAACATGTTACGAAGGCACCAAAACTACTTCGTAAATGTTCAAATGGTTGCTAAATTCGAATTCAGCTCCAAAAACTAGCCTAGAAACATGTAAAACTCGAAAAAGTGAACCGAGGTCACCCGAGGTCACCAAAGGTCAATGACCTGACCTGACCTTCAGGTGACCTTGACACCCACCCTAATGCATGGGAGCAACATCAAATCACATGTTTGAACGTTTGAAACCACGAAATGCTTGCAAACGCGCGGCTAATGCGAGCCGACGTACGCCGAATCGCGATTCCGGCCGAACATGGTCTCGGAAAAGAGGTCACAGGTCAAAGGTCATTTGGGTCAGGGTCATGAAATTTTCAGGGTAGGTGTCAAATTGATCAATGCGAGGGTACTGAAAGTTTCGTCGCGATCGGCCGCTTTTTACGCGAGTTATTCGCGAAAAACCATGGGGGGGTCCATCCGACCCCCCCCCTACACATGCGAGGGTTAAAGTCCTAGGTCATCGGGTGACCTTCCAGGTCAGGTCAATGACCCGAAAACCGGGAAAATCGGGACCTGTTAGAAAGTCGTAAAGTGTGGCTGCTATATGGTTTTCCGGGGTGCTGATCACGAATATCGTGTTAGTTTTGATCAGAGATGATGTTTTTAAGCATTTAGACCAGGTCGGGTCAGGTCAGGTCAGGTCAACCGGTAGGGGTTGTGACGGGTATTCGTAATACGTGTCAACCGCCTCTGACAGCTTCGTAACATTTTACGAAGGCACCAAAACTACTTCGTAAATGTTCAAATGGTTGCTAAATTCGAATTCAGCTCCAAAAACTAGCCTGGAAACATGTAAAACTCGAAAAAGTGAACCGAGGTCACCCAAGGTCACCAAAGGTCAATGACCTGACCTGAACTTCAGGTGACCTTGACACCCACCCTAATGCATGGAAGCAACATCAAATCGCACGTTTGAACGTTTGAAACCACGAAAAGCTTGCAAACGCGCGGCTAATGCTAGCCGACATACGCCGAATCGCGATTTGGCCAAACATGGTCACGGAAAAGAGGTCACAGGTCAAAGGTCATTGGGGTCAGGGTCATGAAATTTTAAGGGAACGTGTAAAATCGATCAATGCGAGGGTACTGAAAGTTTCGTCGCGATCGGCCGCTTTTTACGCGAGTTATTCGCGAAAAACCTTAGGGGGGTTGCATCAACCCCCCTGTGCCGGCGAGGGTTAAAATTGCATATAATCGGCTTCCTCTCGTGACGGGCAGCACGCTCATTTTTTCCTCGAAGTTCTAGCTCGATCAGGGGCCAAACGCGAGAGGGTCGTACCAAACCCCCATCGTGCCGTCGAAGGACGCAAAATGGCCATTGCCTGCGAGGGTTAACCCTATTACTGGTGGGGGGGGGGGGGGGGGCGAATCGGCCCCCACCTGCAGTTTTTTTTTTTTGCTTTCGACGGAAAACGACTTAAGCTAGGGGCTCGAAATTTAGTGACTTTTCCTTGCTATTCATTGGGCACGTTGTGTCAATTTTTTGAGTTTCTAGCTTGCGCAGAGGCGTCTCCAAGACGAGTTTCTCGGGGGTAGTTTGGGCCCAGATTTGACTGTTTCGACATTTGCCGTTAAGCAGCGACTTACTTAGGTTTATACTGGTGACCAGTGGCACCACCCGTCATATGTATGCGCCTTAAGACTATGTGACGTCATTTTACAATGAAAATATTGGAATAGGCGGATCCAGGTACCTAAGAAAGGGGGTAATATCAATGTACTGCCCCCCCCGTCTTAGCGTGCCTGAATCCGCCTATGCTTAACGAAAACGTGTATTTTGTGCTCACGTTGCATATTTTACATGATATATGACACATCATGTCATAAGACACATGATATGTCATGACAAAAACTCAAAACATCATCCCAAGTTAGCCTAACTGAATCCGCCTATGATTTTTGAAATATCCAAAATACCGAAATATATATGAAGGCCCAGTTCATGAAGAAAAGTTCCCTGAAGTTTCATCAAAATCGGTCAAAAAAGACAAAAGTTATAGCCTTTTTAGTGATGAGGTGTAAAACGCGATTTTTTTCTCGAAAATTTTCGCTTCCAGGACCCACAATTTTGAACTTTTTTTACTTTTAAAAGTCAATCTGAAAGTTCACGATGAGAGCAACCGAATGGCGTTCGTCCCATTAAGATCGGACATTTAGTTTTCGTGATATCAAGGGGGGCCGAATCGGCCCAGTGCAGTGGCGGATCCAGGGGGGGGGGGGCAAAATGGGCATTTGCCCCTCCCAAACGGCATAATTTTAACATTACGCCTATGGACGAGGCATGGAAAGAACCGATAAATTGTTATGGTTCCCCCCCCCCAAAAAAAAACTCTGAGCTGGATCCGCCACTGAATCGGCCCCCTCCACCAGTTAGCGTAATCCAGAGAGCCCACCAGTAATAGGGTTAAGCGGATTCCACTGGATATACATTCCTATCTAAAAAGATATAAATGAAAATCAAATAGGTACAGGGACCCGCAGTTGCTACTGTACACATATATTACCAATTTAGAATTGCGCTATTATTTGCTAAGTGCTGGCCATTGGAGAAAGGAAATGTAGCGCAAAGTATGGAGGAATAACACATGTTTGCTCCTAGGACGTATACTTTGTATAATTCCTCTTACCGCAACAGATATTCTTCCAAAACTACAATCGTGCTATTTTTCCGCGCCGGTTGCCTCCCCAGAGCCCGTCCTTGGTATCGCCTATAGCTTCCGATCCCGCTACGTGAATGAAAGTCACGTGACTACTACAGGTTTGCGCTCAGTACTAACACACCTAGCCCGAGGGCCGGTCCGTAGCGGGGAGGGGTAGAACGCCAGAGCTCCAGCGCAGTGGAGGTGGTGGTGGCCCGTATCATAAAGAGGCAACCGTAAGCAGAACTACAATTGCCGCAGTATAAGATTATGATCAAGTTTTCTTTAAATGTATTGATTGACAAGAAAGTGCAATGCTTATCCGATATAATAAAACGGTGTCCAAGGCCTTGGAAGAACTATAAAACATATTCAGCAACGTATAAATTTCTGATACAGGCCATGACCTTTCACCTTGCCTCCGGGGAGGACCGCTCAGGAAGCCACATACCGAACGAATCGAGGCCTCGCAGCGCGGCAGCAGAGGAGGTGGATAAACCATCGCCAGATCTTTCGGTTACTTATGTTTCCAGAAGAAGGAGGGGGGGGGGTGGAGGGTGAGGGCTGTTTTCAACTCACTCACCAATCCTTTCCTTATTAACTTATAGCTTACCGAAAAAATGCAACACAATGGTGGCCGTCACGAGATGTAGCGAAGAGTGCCTCAGTCACACCGGTTTTGAGTAAACTTTAAGCATTGGAATTCAGGCCAGTGATCCTGAAGCATTATTCTATTTTTGTCGTGCATAAGCTGGGATGACGTGGTCCAAGTTAATTGTGAAGAAATGGTTTTAGTTTCAGAACATTTATGAGGCTAGTCGCGCCAAATAGTATACGCTTGTTGCAAAATGTCAAATATGACGTGCTATCCTGAGATGATGGAAGTTATTTGACACAAGAAGTCAAAAAGTGGCATCGTTAGTCATCCTGCATACCTATAAATCGATTCGTCACCTTGGTTCGAGCTCAATAGTTCTTTTCGCGGATGATCGGTTTCGTTTTCTTTCTTTTTTTGGGGGTGGGGACAGTTTTTGAGCCGGTAACCACACTCCCCAGTCCCCCAAACAACAATTGTTGACAAATACTGTGATGGCCTAAAAATGCCCTCAATTGTGTTACGTAGGGGAGAATGAGGTAAGTTGAGCCGCTTTTTGTTTTTCGTAAGCTACAGGCTAACTTACTGATCATTTTTCTGCGTTTACGGGTTGGACGGACAGAGTGGTCATTTGCGCATGTAATGGTGGCCAGAAATGTTTCATACCGCTTATTTTTGTACTGAAAAGGCTACGTCAAAAATCATTTTGCATGCTGCTCATCTTACCCCATGGGCGGGGTAAGTTGAGACACGTGGTGGGGAAAGTTGAGCATGGATAGAAAAAGCGAACCTCTTCTTTTCCCGGGCGCGGCGAAAAGTGGGCTCTTTTATTTACTCCATAGCATACATACTTATGGCAAAAAAAAAATTCCTCCATCAAAAAGTGACTGTTTTAAGCCTTCCAATAACTCGTCAAGTTTTCTATCACGGAAGAAATCATTTTATCCTTCAGATAATCTGCAAATTACTTACAACTTGTGTAATCAACAAAGAAAAACAATTTCCTACCATTTTTATTCAGCAGAAACAAGCGCAGCTCAGTTTGGTTTTCGACAGCGGAGACAACAATGGCTTATCCGGCTCATCTTCCCCCAGGTGAAAATGGCTCATCTTGCCCCACCCGTGGCCATTTTCGATTAATGACACCCGCTAAGGAAAATAACCATGCACCGCAAATAACAACCATCTCATTTTAAAGGCAAAACATGTCTTAGTTATCAGGGGCGATACCACATGTTACCGGGTGCTGAGCGTGAGAACGTTGCCGTCTCACGTGAAAGACTGCAGCATCGTAAGCGTACGGCACATGGAAGCTCAAGTCAATTAGCGCCATAGGAGCTGAGAAACATGGGGTGGCTAAACTTGCCCCTTGGCTCATCTTACCTCACTCTCCCCATTTGGGGCTCTCAACTTTGATTTGTTAAAGTTATTTGTCTGTTCATTATAAAAGCTGTCAAATTTGCCGTATCATTAAACTTTTCTTGAGTTTGTATTTCACACTTATCGAAAATGAACAATTTTGTCACTGGCTTCTTTTATGAATGGAATTGGATGGTCGCATGAATGAACGAATGAATAGCTACATTTGAGCATCAGCTGAAATCAATCCTAAAATTTAATCTACCAGTCTGCAACGAAAAGGTTTAAAAACCAGTGCAAGTTAGGTGCAGTTTCTAATCTATGCCGTTTTTTATTAAGTGTCTCATAGCTCCTTAATCTTGAGCCGCTTCTCTCACGATTCATTTTATGTGGTGCTTACATTGTTCAAGAAGTTATAGTATTCGAGCTCGTTGGTCTTAAAAACTGCTATCGAAGTAAATTAAAGTGCTTCGGGCTTCGGCACATAAAAACCAATCGATATTTTACCCTCACCCATTTAGGCATTTCTTTTCAGCGTCTTACATGTAGCGGAGGGGCGTAGAAACTCTCAGCCATTCGGCCCTTGATAAAAAGAGCCAGAGCTTCGCTGAAAAATAAAAAAAGAGCGAACTGCTCGTGACGAGAGAAATCCGATGATTTGAGGGTCCTGTTCATCGCTGACGAGAGAAAGCCAAGTAATTTTATGTCCTGGTCAATGCTGAGATCCTAGGTCACTGGTTGACCTCCCAGATCAGGTTAATAATCCAAAAGCACGGAAAATTGGGTCCTGCTAGAATTTCTACAAGTGAAGTTTGCTGGGACTTGGCTTGCTTCTGACTCCGAATTTGCACTTGCTTTGATCAAAGATGATGTATCAAAGCAATTGGGGTAGGACGGGTCACGCCAGGTCACCCATTAGGCGTTCTGCCGGCTATCCATAGAATGTTAACCAGCACTTACAGCCTTGCAACATATTAAATAGGCACTATAGCTGATACCTAAGTATGCCTAGTTTTCAAATGCTAAAATTGGTGCTTAATTTCAAACCAACACTTCCTTAAAAAAACACAGTAAAAAGGTATAAATTTAAGGAAGTTAACCGAGATCATTTCAAGTAAATGACCTTAACCCTCGCCCGCACATGGGGGGGGGGTTGCCACCCCCCCCCAGGTAGTCTTTCTGCTCTGCACTCAACATTTTTAGAGGTAGAGAGCTGATTTTTGGTATAGCTGCTCCTCTATCCTTTCTTGATGTCCACTGAAAATTTCAAGTTTCTGTGATTTTTGGTTTCCGAGATATGACCTTGTTTTCCAGGTCATGTCATGACCCAAATGGCCAATTCTCAACATCTTGCGTTTGCCATGGGCCTTGTGAGCTTTTGACACCTTGATTTCGGCCTTTTTTGCCAGTCTTACCCCTCACCTATCATGGAACATGTTGTTCGACGATGTACAGGGGTCAAGGTCAGGGTCAAGGTCAACCTAGGTCATCTAAGATAATTGCGTTTTAGGCAAGCTGAATTTACTTTTTTGTGAATTTTTTTTGCCTGCATTTTTGGTAAAAGCTTCTCAGATCATGATTTCATGTAATATGGACACAAAAACAATCGGTGCACATATCAGTATACACACAGACACACACACAGACATACAAACACATATAACTGACCTTGACCTAACTTGACCTGAAATGACCTCAGCAGCAAAAATCTGGTCGGGTAGTGTGACAAAGAGGTTCTAGCTGGCTTGGCACCAGAAAACGGCATCGTCATCGGTATATGATACGCAGCGCACTTGATATCCAGCGGTGACCCAAAACAGCAACATTTTTTAGTTTGACCTGACCTGGAAGGTCAATGACTGACCTGAGAAGGTAAAATTGGGTATCATTGGATTCGTCTCTTCCCAAAAAATCTTTTTGGTCTTTACCGCTAAGCTCTATCTCCAACAGGAACTAAAAACGGCGCGGGGGGTGGCAACCCCCCCCCCCCCATGTGCGTTCTAGGATGGGAAAATGGCATGTGCGGGCGAGGGTTAACCTGAGTTTCATGTGACCTTGACACCCACAACAATCAATGAGACAAACATAAGATAGTATATTTCACATGTTGTCACGTTGCTAATCACGAAACGACTATGGAAACACACAGTAGATGTGCGCTGACTTTCAATTGCTATTCTGGCCTGACATGATCTTGAGAAAAATAATCACAGGTTAAAGGTAATTTGATTCAGGGATATAAAATTCTCAGACAAGATGCAAAAATGATAAAGGCTATTTAATTTTCCGGGAAGTTGTAAAATTGATTAACTCCAGGGCACCAAAGAATCGTCGCAATCCTTCGCTTTGCCGCGATTTATTGGTGAAAAACAGGGGGTGCGGTCTACTTACCTCTACGTATATGTGTGGTGAGGGTTAATATTCATTTTATCTGTGTTGATGAATGTGCAACAATTTCTACATGAACTGAGACCAGTCCACATGAGTATATTTTTCTCACGGACAATGACAATATAAAAACAATGCGAATAAAACTAAACGTTTCGGACAACAACGTGCCTTCGTCAGTGGAGAAAAATAAGTATATATGTAGGTTTAACATCAATGAGAACTATATGCGGCACCGTCTCGGTCTGGCCAGCCGGGTTGCCGATAAAATACACAAATGTTTATAAGCTTCATGATGTGCTTAAAAAACTGTTGAAAATATATCTTAAAAAATAAAGATAACTACTTCGTCGATTTTATCGAAAGAAAACATGTATGCCTAATTACTTATTTCTTGCCACTGACGGAGGCACTTTTTTTGTGCGAAACGTCTGGTTTTATTCGTATTGTTATTGTATTGTCATTCCCTGTGAGAAAAAAAAGGATAGGGTAGCCTGGGGCAAGACGCCCCAGATAATTTATTTTGCTACATAAATTTTGTCCCACATCACCTGGAAGGCCAAAGCTGTGCTCAATGCGTTCTTTGGACATTTTACTTTAAATTGCACCCCTCAAATTCATTCACTTATGATCGGACTCCAAGCTAGGAAGTGATTTGTGAAGCAACTGCAAATGGGGCATTTTGCCCCAACCCCAGGGCAAAACGCCCCACGGCCTGGGGCAATTAGCCCCATACTTAAGATTACAGATTTAACATGGTAGTTGGCTTAATCTTATGTGAGAGGTCCGTTAGACCTCTGGAGGCACGGCTCTGAAGTTAGCACATTCCATCCTGTCAGGTGTTCAGCTATGACACTACCTATTGTATGAGCAGGTTTTTCACCTGCCTCATAAGACCAAATAATAAATTATTGCAATGCAAATGTTTACAGAATACTTCCTTTGCCATCCAGTTGCTGAGAAAAATACACATAAAGGCATAGAAACTTACTGTTCGCCAGCTACCGAACATTAGAAAGTGGGTAGCCCGAACAACACATGAGGTAAAACGCCCCATGGGGCTTTTTGCCCCACGACCTACTGGGGCGTTTTACCCCATCACGTAGTTCGGTCAGAGAACAACGCTTTGCACTCCAGCAAGACATAATTTAACACGAACCAACCCGGCATGATAAGCGTTAGACAATAGTTGTTCAAAATACATAAAAGTCGTTAACCTGATGTGGACCATAAAAGAACGCTATGATGCATAATCTGACAACAAAACATAAAAATCACTCAAAAAACACATTTTTGGCTATATCTCCCGAAAGAGTCATCACAATGTCTTTCCAGTCTGCTCATATAATGTTCATATAGTGCACGTTTTATAGAAGAGAGGATGTTTCCCCAGAACTCTGCCAGTTCCGAGAAACATCGGTGAGGCGTTTTACCTCGGCGGGGCGACTTGCCCCGGTCTACCCTAACTCTTCAGTTAGTAACCACTAACCATAAGAGCGAAACGGCTTAATGTAACACAATTCACTGTGTATACGAAACCTATAATTCCCTAAAAATAATCCTATTTACTGCTTTTAAAAAGATACAGCTTATACAGCTTAGGCATACAATTTTTTCTGCATTAAGATAATATTCATTTATCTCCACACAATATGGTAAATTAATGCTACTGAACTTCGCTTTCGAAGCGTCTCCTCCAGGCATTCCACAGCTCTCGTGCCATTTCGGATCACGGAACATGGCTGGGCGCGGGACAGGTCGTCTGCGAGCTTGGACGGGTCACGTGACCACCTCCTCCCCTCCCCCTCACTCCCGTCCCCTTCCCCAGCAGGGCTTCCGATTTAACCGCGCCCCAGGCAGTCGGCTCGGTCCGACCCTCACTGGTCGAGCCACGGTGCCGCCTGAATTTGTGCCGGGTGCAAAACTGGAGCAGTAACTAGCGCCGGAACTAGTAGTCAGCACGACCGTCGTCAGATGGCAGGAGTAAATGGAATAAGCGGTTCCAGGTTTCAGAAGGAATGGGGCAGGAAAAAGCGCTGAAAACAATGTTTTGCTGGTATAGCCATAAAAAGTTCACTGAATTAGGAGAGCAGCACATCAGTTTAAAGCCCTTCAGATGGTGGTTTAAATAAGCACACAATCATTTCCCAATTCGCCTCCAACGGTGTCACAGGCCAAGAATACGCTGAAATACTAGTGTGTACAGAAGCAACTGCGGGTCCCTGTACCTACGGTTCTCCAGGGTATTAGTCGTTGGTCGCTCGGCGAGCGGGAGGGCAACCAGTTCCGCCCCTGTATCGCGTGACCCCTTGCTCCGCCCAGTTACGCACGATCGTACTCCACGCAGCGTAGTAGCGTGGGGAGGGGAGGGTTAGAATGGTGGCATGTGTAGAGGCTAGAACCGGTTTCCACCGCCATGCCACCGCCCAGCGACATGGAGCGGGGTCAGTGACCAGGGCGCAGGGAAAGGTCAGAGGTCAGCTTTAACGTAGAGCTTTGTGTCTCCCTCCCCTCCGTGTGTAACGACCGCACGACAGCGGCCGGCCGCCGATCAGGCTTGACATGTCAAGGTCACCCGCAGTCAACGGGCTCAGAGGGTTGGTCGAGTGCGAGTCCGTGGCTGACGACAGTCTCGACCATGTGCTATGGTGCCGATACACTAGCGTGGGTAATAAGTTTGTGTTCAGTGCATATGACTGCTGGGGCGTGTCCTCTTGATATGATGCTTTGTAACGTGTATGATACGCTTAAAACCTAGCTGGCAGTGGCCGAGAGGAGAGGGGGGGGGGAGGCGGTTGCCGCTTCCACATGTTTATTTTTGTTGATAGCTGCGAGAGCTGAAATTTGGCAAGCCTGACCTTTGATTCAAGCTGAATTTTTATGACAGCAGCTGTATTTTCACCCTCGCCCATATTGGTGTTTTGCCAGCGTCTATCGTAAAGAGGGGGAGGAGGGTCCGTTGGACCCCTTTGCCGTTCAGCCCCTAATCGAGCTAGAGCTTCGCGGAAAAAGAGCGTATTGCCCGTGACAAGAGGAGGCCGATGATACCCAATTTTAACCCTCGCCGGCACAGGGGGGGGTTGATGCAACCCCCCCCCCCCCCTAAGGTTTTTCGCGAATAACTCGCGTAAAAAGCGGCCGATCGCAACGAAACTTTCAGTACCCTCGCATTGATCAATTTTACACCTACCCTGATTTTTTTTTTACCCTGACCCAAATGACCTTTGACCTGTGACCTCTTTTCCGAGACCATGTTTGGCCGGAATCGCGATTCGGCGTATGTCGGCTCGCATTAGCCGCGCGTTTGCAAGCTTTTCGTGGTTTCAAACGTTCAAACATGTGATTTGATGTTGCTTTCATACATTAGGGTGGGTTTCAAGGTCAGCTGAAGGTCAGGTCAGGTTGTTGACCTTTGGTGACCTCGGGTGACCTCGGTTCACTTTTTCGAGTTTTACATGCTTCTAGGCTAGTTTTTGGAGCTGAATTCGAATTTAGCAACCATTTGAACATTTAAGAAGTAGTTTTGGTGCCTTCGTAACATGTTACGAAGCTGTCAGAGGTGGTTGACACGTATTACGAATACCCGTCACAACCCCTACCGGTTGACCTGACCCGACCTGGTCTAAATGCTTAAAGACATCATGTCTGATCAAAACTAATACGATATTCGTGATCAGCACCCCGGAAAACCTCATAGCAGCCACACTTTACGACTTTCTAACAGGTCCCGATTTTCCCGGTTTTTGGGTCATTGACCTGACCTGGAAGGTCACCCGATGACCTAGGACCTTAAAATTGGGTATCATCGGCTTCCTCTCGTGACGGGCAACACGCTCGTTTTTTTCCGCGAAGCTCTAGCTCGATCAGGGGCCAAACGCGAGGGGGGTCGTACCAACCCCCCTTGTGCCGTCGAAGGACGCAAAATGGCCTGTGCCGGCGAGGGTTAAGGTCCTACGTCATTGGTTGACAGGTCAATATAACTCAAAAGTCGGGGAATCGGGACCTGTTAGAGCTTCGTAAAGTGAAGCTGTTATAGGGTTTTGCGGGGTGCTGATCACGAAATTCAAGTTAGTTTTAATCATTTATGATGTTTTCGTGCATTTAGGCCAGGTCGGGTCAGGTCAGGTCAGGTCACATGTTACGAGTGAACCAAAACTACTTCTTAAATGTTCAAACGGTTTCTAAATGCGAAATCAACTTCAAAATCTACCCTAGAAACATGTAGAACTCGAAAGAGTGAACAAAGGTCATCAAAGGTCAGTGACCTGACTGATCTTCACGTGACCTTGATACCCACTAGAATCCATGCGATCAACATCCTTTCACATGTTTGATCGCTTAAAGCCACAAAAAGACAATAAAACGCGTTCCACTCGAAATACGCCAAAACGCGATTCCGGCCAAACATGGTCTCGGAAAACAGGTCACAAGTCAAAGGTCTTTTGAGTTAGGGTCATGCAAATTATAGGGTAGGCGTAATATTGAATAACTCGAGGATACTGAAAGTTTCGCCGCAATCAGCCGCTTTTTGCGCGAGTTATTTGCGAAAAACTGAGGGTAGGAGGTCTGTTCGACACCCTCCTACAAGTGCGAAGGTTAAGGTCAGGCCGTTGACCAATGGCGTCAAAAGTGAACCTCTGTAAGGCCCCAAAATGTCGCGACGTCGCAGCACCCTTCGTGCCAGGGGACTTTTCAACGGGGAATGAAGCTTATATGATCTAGTACTATCTCCCAGAGGCCTTACAACTTGTATGTAGCTATCTCGTATTTTTCTTAAGAGTCACCTGAAGTCAGGTCGGTCACGCAACCTCACGATTATTAATCAATTGGGAAATATGAAAACTGTTATTTTGGCGCCGGGAGCCATCTAAAGCTGTCTCAAGCGCATGAATTCGCGATTCTATACAATTTTTGCAAGCCCCAGCATTCACTTTTCCATTCTTAAAGTTAGGCGACTTCATTTATGACGTCACTAAGGTCACAGGAGATTTCACCAAAAAGTCCCGATCAAATTGAGCTAGCGAGTCGGGAAGCCACCAGTGGACTTGTAAGGACCTACCGCATCGAAGAAGCGATATGACCTCCTTGAGTCAGCCTCGTGGCCTGAGTGGCTCTGCACTGACATGACCTGAGGTAAACACCTTAAATTGACCTCAACAAAAACAAAGCGTAAACTATTCGACGCGTTTGAGCATGCAAAACTCTTGGCTCTGTAACCACTTAAGGTGAAACTGTTTACCAAAAACCGATCCCGCGACTTGAAGCACTTATACTGACCTCAGAGTTTATCGGTGGACCTGAGACATTCAACTCGGGTACCAGTTACTGCATCTCATACGACGCACGCGCTCAGTTTTATCCGCAAGGCGCTAGCTCAATTAGGGGCAAAAAGACGGAGAGGGGTCGTAATCGCCCCCCCCCCTCGGCCGGGGTATATGCAGAAAACCCAAAATTCCGTTGAAGGTTAAGCACTGAAGTGATATATTATGATGCGAGAAGGTATAGGCAAAAACAAGTAGGTATGCACACGAGCGGATGTGAATTAAACTGTGTTTGAGGTATGCCTTTTTTATTACACATTCGATTTGCTTTAGTTATTGGTAAGAACAGATACAACCAAGAAGAGCGCCCCTGAAGAAAAGGTGGCGCACCGGACGGGTGCGATTTTAAGGTCCAAGGTCAGTCGGGGACCTCTAAGTTTGGATCAAGCGCTGCATGTTAGGGTTAAAACTTAATAAAAAATGGGAGCAAACAAGCATCCCGATTTTGGCAGCATCGTCATGCTTTGTCACGGCACTCATCCACTCCCTCGGCCGAAATATTAGCTCCTTTTTGTATGAGTTCTGGCATAATCCCGCGCTGCATGTTGTTTGCCATGAAAAAAGCATGTTCAGCTACGTTCTACGCAGTACGCACTAACCTAACCAACATCATATCATCCACCACTAGCCACCATCCCGTTCTGTGATCCGTTCCACCCCACACGAATCAGCCGAGATACTAGTCAGTCGGACTAGCGCTATCCTCCCCTCCCTTCCTGACTGCACAGCGCTAAAACCCAGAGCCGAGACTTCCCGAGCGCGACCTCTGACCCCACGCGGTCCGAAGGGTCGGCCGATGCCTAAGGGCGCGCCGCGCGCCGGCCACCCGGATAGCCTCTGCCGAGTCTCCCTTCCATACACCGTTTACTACGCGCTCGATTCATTCATGATTCTGTGTTTCCGCGTCCCTCTCGCTAGGTGGCACCATGGATGTCATAGGCGATCCCAGGAAGATTGCGGCCAGAATACCCCAAACGGCAGAAAATGAGGTTTTTGGTGGATATCTCGGAAAGTATTTGGCATACAACGATGAAATTTCACAGTCTCGTGGTAAATGTGCATACACATAATCCGGGTTGATACTTATGCATTTAAACATTATATAGGACCAGATATGTCCGAAAAAGCAAAACCAACAAGACTTTTACTGGAGAGCCGTACATTTCTTTTCAAACTTAATTAAACATGCATGCTCAAAATTCAACATTTTTAGAACCCACAATAGCATTTGAATGCCCTCTGCATTGGAAAACAGAACATAATTGTTGAAATAAAAGGAAATGCAAGAGGAGTTAAGTAACGCAAAAACCATAGCAGAGCAATAGCAATCATATTTGAAAGAAATAACGCAATTTTGTAATGCTACATTAAGCGCTGTTTTAACAGCTTTCCCCTTTCACATATGAACCACCTAATCTTGAACGTCCAAATAATCGCGAGTGCTTATAGGTGGCACATAGCGCGAGGATATAAAAATCGACTGGAAAATAAACGTCTCTGGAGTTTGGACGCGCAGGCTGTCAATTTATTAATTTTGGTCATAATTTAATTAAAAATCACATGAATGGACTAGAAGTGCTACGTTTCGATAATATGATGTGTGAGCGGTAAGGGTGACCAGCAATATGCATTGGAAGTGCAAGCAATGACTTCTCATTCAGTAAGTGCAACACAAGCGAAGTTCATTCACAGTCGAATTGACACTGTTGAGGAACATTTTGGTTTGATGTGTGATGGATTCGCGTCAGTTGCAAGGAAGAACGCCAAATGTCGCGATGCTTTGGATGATTTTGCTAGGACAGTTGTGGCATTCGCCGACAAGGAAACGTTAAATCGCACCATGAGAGCGCAAGTTACTCACTTGGCCGATACGCTATGTGGCATTGCCGATTTGCAGCAGACTTTGGTACAAAGTATAGAGATTAAGGTGGTGGGAGGTTTTGCTGTGTATGAAGAGTCATGCAAGAACGCCAGAGAGGATCTCGATACGAATTTCAAAACTCAAGGTAGAGAAGCCAAGGCCGGCCAACAACTAGAATTGGTGAAAGAAAAGGCCCCAGGTGATATCAGACAACTTTCACAAGCTGAATCCAAACTTCAGCGAGCATCTTTCGATGTCGCCAGGACACACGCAGCATTGGAGGAAAGCATCGAATTTTTCGAAATGAAGAAGCTACGAGACTTGAGGAAAATATTAATCGGATTTTGCCATTCTCAACTCACCTTCCATGCACGAAGCCTGGAGCTGTTCACCCGTGCGTATAACACGGTAGAGGACATTCAGGTAGAAGCTGATGTCGAGGAGTTCAAAAAAGCATTGATGTTCCCAACTGGAAACTTGCAGTACCGGACTCCGGATATGATTAGTCGAAGCCTGACCAACTTCACACTTGGCGGAGGGAAAAACTCAGGCAGGTCAGCGAGCACCGGGCGGATGGGCGCCGCAAGCAGCCGGCAGCTAGGACCAGGTGGCCCATCAGCGAATGACCTTCGGTCGAACAGGTCACAGTCACTGGACAGAGGCTACGACGGATCAAGACTGCGGGTGCCGGTGGGCTCGCAGACATACTTCTCACCAAGTTTTATGTCATACCCAGTGCAGTCCACGTCATCCTTCGGCTATGGGTACGGTGTGGGCCTCCGAGGGTCTAGGAGTCGTTCCACATGAGAAGCGGCTCTTCAAGAACGGTTCCGATTTTCGTTCTTGACTTCAGTGCATGCAGGCTGGTAACAGTTCGCTAAGAAAATAGGTTTGCTTGAAACATGTAACATGACATTGTGAGGTATCCATGAACCCATGACATTTGTATCGGAGTTGCTGAAGAAGCCATCTCCACGAATGCACAAAACGAAACGAGTGCTTGTTGTGTGATGATTGTGTGGTCACTCCGTGTGAATACGTAAGCGAGAAATAAACCCTATGGGCGCTTCTTTTCATTAAACTTTCCGCGCGGGTGCAGGGGGAAGGGGTTAATGCAACCTTACACTTCTTTTCACGATTTCTCAGAAAGAGTTGGCGATAAAGCAATGAAAGGTGGCTTACCTGATGCTGATTCGAGCCAGATTTTGTGACACCAACAATATTTTCAGGTCAGGTCAGGTCACTGACCTATAACGTAAGTGAATCTTACACCGTACTAATTTTTATTAATAAATTTAGTCCGAACCTTTTGATAGGAAGGAGTCACAAGGACAGAACCACCGCTAAGCGAAGCTTGTTGCGGTGACCCTGCCCTCTACCCTCCGATCGCGCAATTCCAGTTCTATGGCAGAATTTAGAGTCCAAAGTTTAACGTGCGCACATAGCCGCGCACGGCCGGTCCCCTCACTGACTTCGCCTGGCTACGGCCTGCCACGAACCGCAACCATCCCTGTCAGGAGGCCCATAAATGTCAAGCGCCCGTCGCGCTTCGAACCCGGACTGTTATAACCGGGAACGCGTGCTCTCACCACGCGGAGTCCAACGCTCTACCAATTGAGCTACGGGACCGGCTAAAATCTCGCAACATCCGAACGCCTTCAGTGTCTTTTTGAAGGAGATGAAAAGTACAGGGAGTAGTTAGCTCACTAGTCATTACTAATTACATGCATCCAGCCGTTTTGCCCAAGGTTTTGCCTGGGACCCGGGATGGCGCATTTACACTCACAATTTGTATATCTCGGATTTTTTTAATGAAGATCACCCGAGGTCAGGTCGGTCAAGCGACCTCATTATTGTAAGTCACTTCGGTAAATGTGAAAGCTGCTACTTTGGCGCTGGAAACTGTCTAAGACTATCTCAAGCGTATGGAAAAGTGATTTCAAACACTCTCTGAAAGCTGCCATGGTTTATTTTACATTGTTGACCCTGCCTGACGTTATCTATGACGTCACTAAGGTCATCGGAGTCGCCAATGAATGATTCCCGATTAAATCGGTTCGGCCGTCTTGAGATCTGGAAACGACACCTGTACGCAGTAGTCGTGCGCACGTGCAGCAGCAACGCAACTGTGACACATGGGAATGCATTGCCTGGTGGATGCCTACCTACATACACGGCAAGTTTCAGTGCAATCGGCCGAGTAATTACCGAGATATTGCACTTGTTGCAAAACTGACACCTCTTCGTTTTGCACGTGGCACGTGCGTAAGGGGTCATCCAGTTGCATCGGTAATAGTTTCATACTTGATAGAGGGTATAAAGCTACCCTATAAAAATTACTCCAAGTAAATCGGTCGAGTGTTTGCGGAAATAAGCTTAGCAAAAGCGTGACCAGTGACCACGGCCGGCCGCTCATACTCAAAGATTTCTGCTCTTCTTACGTACATAGGCTTTGCTCACTCCACTCGCTCGGCAACAACATGATGCCACCTACATCGAAGCTTTGTGTCCATTTTTAACGAAGTTATTCACTCAAAACCGAGCCCGTACCACAGGACATTTGACCTGACCTCGGGGGTCGCCAGTTGGACGCTCGTCTTTTCGTCAAAACTCTTGCTCAATTAGGGGCGAAACGGCGAGGGGTTTTCAGTTTCCAATCCCAGCCCCCTCGATGTAAAAATCCGGTGGGTTCGGCGAGGGTTTAACCCGTGCCCGGATGGGCATCTCAGCCAACTTCGCCATGGTGGTGGTGGTGGTGGTGGTGGTGGTGGTGGTGGTGGTGGTGGGTGGGTGGGGGGGGGGGCTTTTTGCCCATATCAGCTTATCTAGGAAAGTATAAAAGCTAGAAAGACGCGGTAAAAAGGAAAAGGTAGTTCGCTATAAGATATTTTATAATTACATAGGTTTTTTTTCGATCAGGTCATTACTGAGGTCACCCGAGGTCACCAAAGGTCAAATTTTTACGAATTTTGGGTAAGAGCGAATGCGCTTTTCCGCAGCGCTGTAGCTCTATTATAGAGCTATAGCGCTGCGAAAAAGCACATTCGATAGCTCTTTCAAAGGTCTTTCTTAGTATCATTCTCATATTTGACATAAGTTTCACGGTTTAGCCTCCAGAGGGCAAAAAGTCAAAATTTGACGCATTTGCCGAAAAGGTTTTTGCATGACTTTTGACTCCAAGCTTGTATTACGCTGATTTTACCGGCATCGCGTTTGTCTCGTCGAGACGCGTCGAATGAACAATAAGTTGACCTGAAAAATTAAAGCTTTAAAATTTTATCTCAGGTCAAAGTCACGGAAAAGGTTATGTTGCATGCCATTCGATTCGCATTGTTGAGCTAAACACATGGTCATGGTGTTTTCAGCGATCTAGCATTGTTCTATCTGAAGTTTTCGTCAAGACCTAGGGAAGAATATAAAAATAGTGTTGGTGACCTGTCCCAGTAAACATGCCGAGGCTCGGCCCGACGTCGGCCCAACGTCGGTTCAACCTCGGCCCGACATCGGCTGGACGTCGGATATGCCCGCATGTTCCGACGTCCAGCCGAAGTCCAGCCGACGTCGAGCCGACGTCGGGCCGAGGTCGTTTGCCGAGGTTGACGAGATCGTTTGTCGTTGGACCGACGGGGCCGACGTCGGCATGTTTATTGGGACAACGCGCCAAAAATATCAACCGGCGACGAGATTCGAGCCCCCAGTCGCCGACGTCGGCATGTTTACTGGGACAACACGCCAAAAGCATCACCCGGCGTTGGGATCCGAACCCCGTGTCATTTGAACGCGAGGCTAGTGCGCTAACCACTACACCACGCAGCCAGATAGCGAATTTCGTTTGTTTTGTTGGGTTATGCCCTTTCGGTCTGACAAGACCATTTCAGAGCCGGAAGGATGATAGGATGGGGAGAGGAGACATTGGTCTTCTTGGCGAGCACGCTGGGTCCAGTTCATATAGAGTCCCTGGTCCCATTGCTGTTACGTGACACTTATTGGAAAGGGCGACCCCACAATGGATTCATATAGCCACTCTTACACACCTGCACCAACGTTTCCCAAGGTGTCCCTTTGATAAGTGGCACTTTGGCAAAGTGACACTTGCCGACTGGCCTTTCTATATGAACTGGGCCCGGCCCTGGTGAGTTGCCGGGGCTGAGCCTGACCAAAGGATAGCCGAGCAGCCCCCAAGCACTCACCGCACCCGGCTACGGGCGAGCTCGGCTTACGGGCAATCCCAAATGGGATAAAGTTTCCCGTTCAGTCCGGATCAGGGGGTTGCGGCGTGGAGGAAGATTTGAGTTTCCTGAGGATATTTTGAATACAGAAGCTCTTTATGAAACATGAATCATGTACATATTTTATATTATTTTAACGGTCAAAACAGCGGCCGATGTCGGTCCGACGTCGCCCCGACGTCGGCCCGACGTCGGCTGGACCTCAGCAATTGATCTCGGTCCGACGTCGGCCCGACGTCGGCTGGACCTCGGCTGGACATCGCGGTACATGCGGGCATATCATCACACATCCAGCATCCACCATCCACACATCACATCCAGCCGACGTCGTGCCGAGGTTGGACCGACGTCGGGCCGACGTCGGCATGCCGATGCCGAGTTGCCGACGTCACCCCGACGTCGGGCCGACGTCGGCATGTTTACTGGGGTAGTATGAGGTCAACAGTCCCGAGCTGGGGCTTTAGTTTTTTTTTTTTGCAAATAACCAACAAAAATGGCCCTAGAGCTTCGGCAGTGGTACCAACGCATTTGTCTTGTCGAGCCGCGTCGAATTAAGTGAAATAGCCTCTATGCAAGGATCATCCCTTCGTAACGTTGACCTTGGAGCAGCCTTGTATCGTAGGATGAAATACAAATAGGGGTCTGATAAGCCTCAAAACATTTCAAAACAACACGGAATTTAGTATACAAGATATACGAAAAAGTGCCAAGTTTGAGGTCAATTTTCAGCATGACCCTAACACTGACATTGAATGTTGAGCGCATCATCGGAATCCTCATATTCTCTTCTTTCGTTTCACATGCATTTTAGTCGGTTTTACGAATCCTGCCAGGAAGAAAGGGGGGGTGGCGAAAAACGCCCCCCCCCCAGGCTGCGGTGGTTAGGGTTACCCCCGGGCCCGGCCGGGTTAAAGGTGAGTCAAATGGTCAAGTCATAAGTCATTAAACGTTGAATCGTTCCGATTTTTTATCTGACCGACTGGCTCAAAACGGCAAATTATTCCTATTTTTTTCTGACCGATCGGCTCAAAACTGTTGCTATAAACTAACATTGATTGAACAGAGTTCTGCTAGTTAGCACAGGAAAAACATCTGAATTTTATTTTTGAAAGTTATTTTTTCAAACTATTAAAACTATTTGAAAGAGAAGGAAAATAATACGAATCCATCTTCACCTTTGACAGTTATTTGAGCTGGAGCTTCGGATAAAACTTGTTGCTGATGCTGCAAGCTGTTCCATGAGAAGATGCCGTTCCTACGCGACTTGAACCCCTCAGGTGACTGGTCAATCGGTGACCTCAACACGCGTCGTCTTACCTCATTCCGCAACCAAACAGTTCCTACCACTAAGTTTAGCAAGCATGTTTTAAAAATAATAAAAGTTGGTTTGTTTGCGTATTGATGAGACTTTGGAAACGTCAACATCAACATGCCGTCTAGTCTGTGCAACATGCCCCAGTCACGAAGTGCTCAAGGTGGCGCTGCAGCCACCGTTGGCTCGACGACAGATGTCAGTGTAGTCGACCATAGGCCCGGACTCGCATGGATGAAAGCGAATGAGGGATGGGGGGACGGCGCACCGTTCCGTCATTGCCATCTTCAGGACAGACGAATCCCCCTACGGGCCTACACGCCTCCAACGGGCTTGATGGGCAACTTTATCCCATGCGGGAAGCTCCCCTAACCCCTAGGAGCACGCCCGTAGCCGGGTGCAGTGTCAGGGGGCTGTGTCGCCTGTCCAATGGATGGCCACCCAGACCTTATGATGCATCACTTTAGCAACCGGTCAACAAATTTCGACCCCAGGACGAGGACATTAAAGGCCTCCAAAAATGTTAGCGATCGTGTCCACAAAAGGTTTGAAACTTTGCATATGTACATAGTTATTGCATGAGATTGAGGACTCATCAACAACAAAACTTTATACAAAACTCGCTATAGCTAATTCGGGTGCCTCGAATGTTGTTGATGTATCTGCGACCTAGGTCAAGGTCACCTGAGGTCAGATGCGATTGATGAACTCGCCATTATTTGACAATGAGAAGTTTTGTAAAAATGTGCCAAAACATGGAATGCTTTCATGACATTTGATTAAAGCATCAAACCACCCACAATTGTTTGGGTGCAACTGATGGCGAGCCGTTATTTGAGGGGCCACTGAGGTCACCAGAGTTTGCCAGTTCTACCAATAACTTTTGATAAAACAGGGCTCGTGAATGGTCTCGACTCTCGATGAATTTTTCTCGCAAAGCTGCATTTACTGATATGCAATACGACATGCTTGAGAAGTGAATTGGCTTGGGGCCTCAAAACAGGATTTGGATAGGCTTCCACACGTGGAGAACAGTGATTTTTTCGCTTGCAGCTCCAGCTCAATGGCGGACAAATACGGAGCCAGAGGGGGTCGTAGATCCTCCAGTGCCCTAAGCCCGTAGCAGAATGCAGAATGTCCTGTGCCAGCGAGGGTCAAAATTCGTTCGGAATTACTTTGCTTGACATGGTCACATAGACGTATGTCGTGTATACCTACAAGCACCTTGAACGTCATTGGTTGACGACGAAAAAAGTCCTCACAATTTATCCAGCACTACGCGACCTAAAATAGCTCCCCATCCCGTCTATTTTCGGTCCCACTGCCATTTGCATCCCTTTATCGGCACGCCATTTGAAGTGGGGCGGCCCGTCACGCTCCAGAGACTGGGCAGGTGACGCGGAGGCGGCTATCCACCACATGTTTCAGCAGGAGTGCAGCCTGCGAAGGTCAGACCGGCCGCCGCCGAGGTCGGGCCGAGTCAAAGCCACGGCCACCGCCCGACTGGCATTGCACGGAGAGACAAGGTCGGGGGGGGGGGCGCATGGGACAAGATATAGTAGTGGGGGGCAGCGGGCAGCTTATCAAGATGTTGGCCTCGGCGGGCACCTGAAGCAAATGTTTCACTCCCCGTCCAATGTCCGCAATACCAATACCATTTGCACCTGGAAGTTTAACCCTCGCCTGCACATGCCATTTTCCCATCCTAGAACGCACATGGGGGGGGGGGGGGTGCCACCCCCCGCGCCATTTCGTTCCTGTTGGAGATAAGAGCTTCGCGGTAAAAACCAAAAAGATTCTTTGGGAAGAGACGAATCCAATGATACCCAGTTTTACCTCCTCAGGTTAGTCATTGACCTTCCAGGTCAGGTCAAACTAAAAAATGTTGCTGTTTTGGGTCACCGTTGGATATCAAGTGCGCTGCTCATCATACAACGAAGACGATGCCGAATTGTGGTGCCAAGCCAGCTAGAACCTCATTTTCACGCTATCCGACCAGGTTTTTGCTGCTGAGGTCATTTCAGGTCAAGTTAGGTCAAGGTCAATATGTGTTTGTATGTCTGTGTGTGTCTGTGTGTATACTGATGTGTGCACCGATTATTATGTGTCCATATTACATGAGATCATAAAATGAGAAGCTTTTATCAAAAATACAGTCAAAGAAACTTCAAGAAAAGTAAATTTAGCTTGCTTAAAACGCAATGTTTTTAGATGACCTAGGTTGACCTTGACCCTGACCTTGACTTGACATCTGTACATCGTCGAACAACATGTTTCATGATAGGTGGGAGGTAAGACTGACAAAAAAGGCCGAAATCAAGGTGTCAAAAGCTCACAAGACCAATAGCCAACGCAAGATATTGAATATTTGTCATTTGGGTCATGACATGACCTGAAGAACAAGATCATATCTCCAAAACCAAAACCACAGAAACTTGAAATTTTCAGTGGACATCAAGGAGGAATAGAGGAGCAGCTATACAAAAAATCAGGCTTCTAGCTCTAAAAATGGAGTGCAGAGCAGAAAAACTACCTGGGGGATGCCCCCATGTGCGGGCGAGGGTTAACGGTTACCCGAAATTAATTCAATCCAGAAATAATCGCTCACGTTATGGTCTCTCAACATGTCCTGCTGTTTTCTGTGGAGACGTTCCCACCCCCTCTTCACTCTCCACCAGCACATCAAACGACCCACTGATGCTTCGATGGCAGCTCGTTCCTGATCAGTGCATATGTGGGGTACATAAATCTGTAGTAAACGATACACGGCACATCCTGTATTGCGGTATCTCGCACCAATCTCTCTCGGTCTTCCAGCGCTCCCCTCAGCTCGTGACCGGTGTCCAGAGATGATGACGGTGATCAGTCCACTCAGTGTTTTCCAGTACACTTGAGTGGCCCTTCAGACGGTTTTCCAGTGGGGCCGTTTGGGAGGGTGAGGTCTCCTCCATGCAGGCCCACCGGCCGAGCTGAGAGCCGGCTGCGTCATGCAGGACTCGACTCGATGTGGAGGGCGCTGCCCGGCTACCGCTGCAGGTGTTTTGCTGGCGACTTGTCGGTTGGTCAGTTGGTACAACAGCATGGCTAGCAAAAAAGCGAAGATGTGTTTGTATTAAATGGGGGAGTGGTCAGTTGGAATCGTTGATAGACAATTTCTTCCTATTAACGTGTGGATTTTACGTAATTTTGGCCCCGTCTTTACCCTCTCAGATGTGACGGTCACAACTAATGCTATATTTCTAGCATGTTTCATCTACTCATAGAACCAAATTTGCGCTACAAATCACATTCTCCACCTTATAAATACACATTGTCCGTATAACCTTATCTACACTGTGTTTCAGACGGCTGATTCTCAACAGATCACGCGCTTCCCCATAGCAGCATCAATCAAGAAGCTGAAAATATTTATCTTGCATCGCAAGATGCATTATGTGCATGAATGACACAACACATCAGGAACGTTGCCGTGAACTTGAACCTGTAGCGTTGGCCGCTAGTCTGACGTCCGAACAATGAAGGATGGCCTACCGATAGGGTTTGCATCAATCAGGCAATCAGCACCGTCATGCCTGGCCTGTGGCAGGTTCAAGTCCAGGGTCGGCGTGCAACGTCAGCTTCATGGCCTCATGAATACTGCAGGGAGCTGATCAATTTGGGCTCGGGCGCCGCTCCACCTTTGTCGCTATGTTCCCTCTGTAAGAAAGTGGTTTATCGTTTGTTGATCTAAAACACATTGCTTCAAATATTGGGTTACATAATACAGAGATAGGGACTAGGGAGTTATAAATGTAATATGCATCATCCGTCCCCAGCCGAATGGCACGGTTCACCGGAGGTCAGGTTAGTCACGTGACAGGTGACCTCTCCATCAGAAAACTATGGGTGGGAGGGGGGGGGCTGCTTATTTGGAATAGGAAAATATTGTTATCGTTTCACAGACACTGATCATAACGGTAGTATGCTGTTTACATGGTATGTACGACACTACTTTTCTGCATTTGGGATCATGATAACGTCATGATCATTAATGATCATGATCATAACGTCATGATAAAGCTCATTTATGAAGTCTCTGAAATCATTGCACTTCATGTGATTTTCTGCGTCAGCAGCTCCCGATCATTTTGAACCAGTATAGCGCCTTTTGGGGCGACTAACGGAGCGAGCGAGGGGGTGAGTCTTGCACGTGCGAAATTTCGAGGGGGTACCTCCAACTGACTTGTGCACGGCACCCTACTGACTGGTCTCTAGCGATGTGCCAAATTTGGGCACAATCGGCCCAGCCGTTCTCGAGATCTGGAAGCGGCACCCTGCACGTGCGCACGTGCAAAATGGGTCCCAACTGACTTGTGCACGGCACCCTAGTAACCGGTCCCTAACTGTGTACCAAATTTGAGCGCAATCGGTCGAGCCGTTCTCGAGATCTGGAAACGACCCCTGCACGTGCGCACGTGCAGCGGCACCCCAACTCTGGCACATGGATATGCAGTGCCTAGTGGGTGCCTACCTACATGCCAACTTTCAGCGCAATCGGCCAAGTAGTTACCGAGATATTGCAACAATTACAAAAGTGACACCTCTTCGTTTTGCACGTGGCACGTGCATAAGGGGTCACCCACATGCATCGGGAATAGTCCAATACTTGGTAGAAGGAATGAAGCTACCCTACAAAAATTACCGCATGTAAATCGGTCAAGTGGTTGCTGAGATATAAGCCTCGCAAAAGCGTCCGCACGGCCGGCCGGCCGCTCATACTCAGAAATTTCCGTTATTCTACGTAAGACTCCGCTCGCTTCGCTCGCTCCGTAATGAGAAAAAGTACCGATGAGCTCAGAGTGAGCAGCCGAATCGAATGGTGCAGAACACCACCTTGTAGTGTCATCGTCATGTTTGAATGAGGTGTTGATTGCTCTTAACCTGAAAAGAATTGCTCAGTGGTCCACAGACAGGTCGGTACAGTCGTGTACAGGTTGATGGTCCTCTACTCTTTATCCACCGGGTTCCTATGGCTCAGCATTGGCAGCAGCCGCCTGGTACCGGTAGGCTGTGCCGCATGACCCGAGAGTGAAGCGGCACAGTCTACCCACGCCGTTTGACATCGGCTCGGGTCGCCGGGTGGAGCGCTTTGTAGACCAGCTGTTGCGTCAGACCAGCGCGGGGGGAGGGGCTCGTCTCGGTGGTTGGCGTGGGCTGGCGAGTGGTGAGGGGCGTGTTGGTGGACCATGGGGGCTGGGCGGGTGTGTGTGGTCACTTTCTGCCTTGCACATTTTACGTCGCTTAACAATTGCATTCCTATTTTTGCTAAGCACAATGGACGGAAGACCCAGCGAATATAATTTACTTTACTTGTGCATATTGCAAAACGTGATTTGGCACGGTATCGAGGCAACCATAGGTCTTGTGCCACATATATGCATGATATTTAGGCAATACGTTTATGAAAATGGTAGATTGATCATGGATGTCAATTCGTATGCTAAATGTCGACATGTATTAAATGAACGAATGAATGAATCAATCAGTCAATCGACAATCGACATGTAGGTATAAAACCGTATAAATGGTTCGCAACCACTAAAATCAAACCAGATCCTAACTCGGAAAAGTAGCCGGAGCCCCGATGAGGCTCGAACCGGGACTCCACGTTGAAAGTTTTGCCAATGATCCATCATCATTCCACCAAGCTAGAGCGACCGGCACCCGAACCTATTAGGTCGTTCAATAAGTAACGAACAATCGGTCATAACTTCTTTATTTCTTTATTTAACACTTTCAAACATTCACATATTATAGATCAGACATTTCTGAATGCAGCCTATGCCTCAAACCAGTTGCCGCCCGCCTGCACGCACTTCTCCCAGCGTTCCGGCCAACGCCGGAATTCCGCCCGGAAAAAAAACGCGTTTTCCGTCTTTTTCACCCAGTTCATGACAGCGCACCTGACTTCAGCGTCGGTCTCGAAGTGTTCACCACGGAGGCCATCCTTTAGGGGACCAGAGGTGAAAATCTGAAGGAGTCAGGTCCGGACTGTAGGGCGGCTGGGGCATGATATTCAGCCCTGTCACGCGATCTCCTCGCGCGTGGCGTGAGACAAGTGCGGTCGGGCGTTGTCATGGTGTATGGTGATGTTGTTGACATCCGAGCCGCGCCTCTTCTTCAGGATTGCTTTTCTCAGTCTCCTGCGGGACTGTGATGTAGTGGCCCGCTGTCCATAGTCCGCCCAGGTTCAAGAAAGCCCACCAGGATGACACCATGACAACGCTCGTCCGCACATGTCTCACGCCACACGCGAGGAGATCGCGAGACAGGGCTGAATATCATGCCCCAGCCGCCCTACAATCCGAACCTGGCTCATTCAGATTTTCACCATTTGGTCCCCTGAAGGATGGCCTCCGTGGTGAACACTTCGAGACCGACGCTGAAGTCAGGTGCGCTGTCATGAACTGGGTGAAAAAGACGGAAAACGCGTTTTTCAGGGCGGAATTCCGGCGTTGGCCGGAACGCTGGGAGAAGTGTGTGCAGGCGGGCGGCGACTGGTTTGAGGCAAAGGATACATTCAGAAACATTTGATCTATAATCTGTGAAAGTTTGAAAGTGTTACATAAAGAAATAAAGAAGTTATGACCGATTGTTCGTTACTTATTGAACGACCTAATACAAAAACATTCATTGACTTTGCTGCCGACCGCCCTGCCCCGCCGCCCGCCCAGCCGGACTTTGCCCCGGCCTGATCCGCGATCCGGTGTAGCTCAGTGTAGGAGTGATAGACTGTCAAACTGACCGGTAGTGAGAGGCCCGGTTCGAGACGCTTCGCGTGCTGGATGTTTATTTCTGTGTGGGAGGCTTTGCGATTAGTCCACTTTTCAGAAAGAATATTTGGTGACTGACCTGTTTTCTTTCTTTGCTGCAATTCATGA
This sequence comes from Amphibalanus amphitrite, assembly GCF_019059575.1. NCBI lineage: Eukaryota > Metazoa > Arthropoda > Thecostraca > Balanomorpha > Balanidae > Amphibalanus > Amphibalanus amphitrite. Next base: position 1,873,250 of record NW_024881500.1, on the reverse strand, counting down.
GGAGACCGTATGGACCCTTACCTGTCTTTCCGCACCCTAATTGGGAGATGGGTGTTTGAACCTCCCTGGGTTTTGTGAATATCTATAAAGCGAATTTTTGGAGGGTGGATTACGATCGGTTCTATGCGACAAGTGAGCACACACACCCAGCCCCAGGTCCGCTCACTCCCTCCCCACATCACCCCCGCCCCACACCACACTCCAGCCCGCCTCATCCACCGAGCCGAGCCAAATTGACAAGCCTGACCCTTACCCCCCCCCCCCCTCCCCCCAGCCGGTGTAACGCAGCGTCCGGTCAAATCGCTTTACCAGGCGACCCGAGCCGGTGTCATACAGTGTGCAGGTAGGCTGTGCCGCTTCACTCTCGGGTCATGCGGCACAGCCTACCGGTACCAGGCGGCTGCTGCCAACGCTGAGCCATAGGAACCCGGTGGATAAAGAGTAGAGGACCATCAACCTGTACACGACTGTACCACCCCGGTACTTTAAACTCTCCTTAGTTGGCCACACCGCGCTGCGCCGTTTTATCTGCACTCTGCAATGCCCGGCGGGCGACCTCCCCGGCTTTGTGTCCAGCTCATGTGCAGCCTCGGTCCAGCGAAGGTCGCGCCATGAGCGAGCGACCTTGCGAACCGACCCGACAGTCCCGTGCTGACTGCTGGTGCTGGAGGGCCCGCAGCACAGCTGCTGCTACACTTTACACTACCTTCTCATAGGCATTATGTAAGCAACACGATCCACAACCACCCCTTTAGCTATCAAAACAGAACAAGTAAAAAACACTCTGCTGCGCTTATCGGCGCGGCGGTGAGACCCCTGTTCGAGGCGTTACCCCGCGGATATTTCCTACCGAAGGATATGAACTACAATTTATGACGGTGTTTAGTGGTCATACAGCAGGTCATAGGAGGTCGGTGGCCGAGCTACGGCATATCCGACAATGCAGACCTGTATTTCAGTCATTCTAAATGCTGACGTTTCAGGTATGTATTATCAAACTTACGGGTTCTTATCTTGATCTGCACGCATATAAAACTATCACACAATTTTCCTTAAAAAACATGCGACGTATGTGCTAGCTTTACTGTAAATGATTGCATGTCTACTTTATCTACTGTAACTGATGCGTGCTGTAGCATAAATGCAATAGCTGTGTAAGTTATGACCGTGGCACGGAACTCAAACACGTGGTTAAACAATTAGAATCGTGCAACATAGCGCTGAGAAGCCAACGCTTGTCTGCGCTAAATTGGGCGAAACGCCCTTCGTCGCGCCACTGTGAAAAGTGTCATGTTGGGTGACAGATCGTAAAGCCGCCATGCTTGAAAAGCGGCCTTCAAAGGCGGTATCCTGGAAGCGGTATCGCATGACTCAACGAGGATTGGCAATGGGCGCTGTGGTTTGTTTAGGTTAGTTAACACATTTTATGTGCGACGCGTAAAGAGCCTGGCGTTTTGACGGGCGGTTTACAGCTGGCCTTATGGACTATTGTGCAAAAAATATCAACTTGGTGAGAGAAAAGAACAGTAGCTGTCCATCTAGAAATAGGCATGGCTAGTATACTTTATATACGCAGAACAAACAGTACCTATAATGCGCCGTGTTTGATATTGACAGAACAAACTTGATGCGACTAAAAGAGGAGCGGCATCCAGGCAGCCATTTTCACTCATATGCGAGCTATCGTCTAATCACATTCACAGCCGTCACATCGACCTGTTGCTTTCTCTTTGACCTTCGACTCCATGTCGGTTTTGATTGAAAAACAAAAAGGTAGGGGAGAGTGGGGTAATTTGGCCGGTGGTGTAAATTGGCCGCCCCCACCTGTACGAAAGCTGATAAAACTGAATGAAATATTTTTAGTCTCTATTCATTTGTCATCGGCAGAACTAACTCGAGAACAAATGTCAAAACTTTCCCCCTCTTAGTTTTATTCAAAATTAATATAAGGTGAATTACGTTAGAAAATGGTAACTTTTACTTCCGTTTAAAAATTTGTATAACATGTAGTATTTGGGCTGTAAACGAATTTCAACATTATAGCGCCATTTTTTAGGATGTTCAGCGGTTCCAAGAGCAATGTCATCTAGTTCTGTACAGCCATGACGACTTTATAGACAAAAAATTTCAGAATGGCAATGTGGGGTTATTCGGCCGGGACTAGCGGGGCAACTTGGCCGGTGCGCTCAGAGTCACTATGCTGGGACGGCCGAGTTGTCATGGTCAATTATACCATAAAGGACATAATTCATGACCAACTTTGACTACCTTGATGCTATATTTCCTATTGGACAGCTGTAAGGGCATGTGACGTCATCAAAGGTTACCTAACGCTCTTTTTGCTAATAAATACTTACAGAAAAAAGATACAGCCGCGCAAATGGTCTCATTGTGTTCAGCTCGTCAAGGCGCATCGAATGATATGCATGATGACCTTGAACTCACGTAACCTTGAGGTCAAGCGACCTGAGGTAACGTGACCTGAAGCCAACCTTGACTATGACCTTGACCTTGATCTCTCGAGGTCAACACATACATGTTTCGATGCGGAATGACGAGAGAATTACGATGGTAATTTTAGTTTTGGCCTAACTTGATTACTTCAAAAGTTATTCGTAAAAAAAACTGTCATGGCATCTAGAGTCGCTATTTTGACTATTTTCGACCCCTGTGACGGCTGAGTCAACCTCCAAAATGCTTCAAATGCGTCGTAGGACACGCGTCATTGCTGAATGTGAAGCTGACTCGCCTATAACAAAAATCATGACCTCAAACTAACACCGGCCGAATTGCCCCACACCCCCCGGCCAAATAACCCTGCTAGTGGGGCAATTTGGCCGCTTTGCAGACCTTTGTAATACGCCACAATTTCAATATAAGTAGTTACTCAATCATTTCAAGTTTACTGTCCAAGAAAGTAAAATGTATGCCACACCTGTCAGCGTTGAGAAAATGCAAAAATGTGTTGTCGATTTTTAGTTACATCGTTTTCTAAAAAAAGCGGCCAAATTACCCCACTCTCCCCTACCTAAATTCAGGAACTTCAGCTGCAAATTAATTAAAGCGCAGTTAACCAAAGTTCTTAACATGCTCTTGATGGCATGCTATTTTGATTAGAAAGCCAACCGAAGCAGGATGAAAGAATGTCCTGCGAGAGGACTTGTAGCATGTCTGCAGTCAAACGTTCCAATACTAAACGTACTAAACAGACGATCTTGCTTCGTGCATTGTTGCAACAACCAGCTAAAACAATAAAATCCAATCACATTTTGTATTGTCATCAACACGAATTCGACCACGCAGGCAGTGCAGCTTCAATAATGTTTGGAAATCCACGCAGCTATTGGTGAATTATCTAAAATACTCCATGGTTTCTGATCATAGAGCAAGCGGCTACGTCTCACTAAGAAAGGTTTTTTCACGCCTCTATTAGCTGTGACTTAGAGCCGATGACAACGCAGAGGAAATATCCATGAACACACGTTTTCAGGTTGAATGTCAGCTCAGGCGTTGACGGTGTTGTCGACCTCTTTCTCCTCGTCCATGTCTTCCCAGACGCTGGAGACGAGCTGCATCATCTCGTCCTTGCCGAACGGACACGAGGCGCCGTAGAGCATCTCGCAGGCCTCGGCGCCGCGGTGCTGACCCAGCCAGCCGGCCGCCTCGTAAGGAAGCTTCGAGGCCGCCACAGTCTTGTCGGTGTCGGTCAGGTTGCTGTAGACGGGAAAGGCACGGTTAGAAAGTGTATGGGTCCGAGTGTCATGCTTGCAATGAACTGATGACTGATGGAGGGCGTGCCACTGCCATCCTTCTCGTTTTGCGTAGGTAATTGCAGGTCAATAAGGCATGATGAGTAAAAAGTGTCGTAAAATAACTTATCATATTGAAGTGAGCGGGAAAGTCTGCTTTGTTGGAAGATGCGTCTGCCTCACATCGATAACGGTGCATTTTACAACAGCAAGTTGACCAAAGAACTGCTTTTAGAGTTCGCTCATAAATGTTTGAAGTTGTCACGAACCAATCCAGAATTAACAGTTACTTAAAGAAACCCACAGATAAATCTCCTGGTAGGCATAAACATTTTTCGATAGCATTGTTGACTAGCACCACTGACCCGAAGAAGGTGAGCACGGTCCGTTCGTCGTCGCTGGCCTCCTTTTCGGCGGCCTCCAGCAGGCAGATGAGCTTGAGGGCGCAGCCGTCCTGGTCGGCGGCGGCCACGGAGCCCCAGATGACGCTCTGCTCCTCGACATCCTCAACATCGTCGGCCTGGTCCAGCGCCGCCCGCCGGCCGCGGAACCGTCTGCCACGGAACCGCCTGCCGCGGAACGAGCGGCCGCGCCCCCTGGGGCACGCCGGTTAGGTGACACAGACGACACGGGTCATGTTACACGGAGCGGGCCATGAATCTTGCCATCGAGAGATGTTTTGAGGGATTTGTGAAGAGGTGGATTTGATAATGATCACTCACAATTCATGAGACACTTGCATAATCTCCACCGTTAGACGCGACTACGTTCCGTTGAACTGATGCATTGTGGAATACAATTTGAAAACGAAAGCTCAATTTCATGATAAAACTTTGTTCTCAAGATTTCAAATTGATGACCTACTGACAAAGTTCACACATCGTTTTATTTACCTATATATCGATGTACTTACCTCCTACCCCTTCCGGCGATGGCGGCGCCCAGCACGCCGAGGGCCGCTCCGCCGACGGCCGCAGCGCCAAGAGCGGCGACGCCAGCTCCCAGTCCTACTCCCACCCCGAACTGAGCCTGGCTGACGCCGGCCAGCAGCAGCAGACTGAGGACCACAGACCCGTACTGCATTCTGTCTCAGCTCTCTGTCTGTCTGTCTCTCACTTCTGCTGCCGCCAGAGCCGACCTGCCTCACTGCCAGCAGGCGCCGACATTATATACCGACCGGCAGCACCTGGGGCCGATATTTGGCCCCAGGCGGGGGCGGTGACTACTCTTTACTGGACCGCATACCAGCAGGGAAACCCTTGGGCAGGTGTAAGGGTGTAGTGGCGTATGGCACGGGGGCATTATTCACGCCTTTTGATCTTACGAGTCAGAGGCTAGACAGCAGACACCTCGGAATGGAATCACTGATATGGAACATGACGGCCCTGAGTTGTCTTTCACACCTTATGGTCATCGAATTTAATCGATTCCCATTAAGCTTATCATGTAACCATTATCAATCAACGGATAAGAGGCAAAGAAGCGGACGAGTAATGACACATGACCAGGGTATTTCGACGTTCAGAGCAAAAAAATAAGATCTTAGGTATACGGACCGTTCTCTACCTCCCACTTACAATATGAAGTTACAGCAAAATTCGCCGTCCGTTTTTGATGGTTCCCTAAATAGGTAGCAACTAGCAATGGCTTCAGCACTCAGCAGGTACGGGGACCCGCAGTTGCTACTGTACACGAACCCCAACTCTAGCCGTCTGTCCTGTCCAGTAACAACCGATAACATTGATATCGACTGCCGGTCCCTGTACAAGAGCAGCTGAGGTTTTCTGTGCGTGCCCTCTGACAGCTTATCGTTGTTCCCTCTGATAGTGCTGGAACAATTTACTCAGGGTCGCTGTACAGTAGGAACTGCGGGTCCCCGTACCCTCCCGGTTAGCCAGGTCCCAAGAAACCTTTTGATCTGGGGGTTGCTAGCGGCCCATGACTTATGCAAAATATAGGTAACCCTCATATTGACGATGGTGGTCATTGATGAGGAGACAGGAGTTGATAGTAGTTTGCAAGTTTCAAAGATTTGCATGAATGTTCATCTACAAAAGTTTGCTTTGGTGCAGACCGCACAACACAGTAATCCGAAGGTGCCAGGCACTTTTACAAAATTTCGTACAATTTTTTAGTTACTAGTCATCTATCTCCACATTACCTAATGTAGATAGGTAGGTAATGAATTGATTACGAAAAAAACGCACATTAAAGACCGAAATCACATCACTTAACGGTGAAAGAGTAGTAAAAATATATTTCGCTGTAGCCCGTCAACAGTGATGTTGGCTAGCACTGCGGTAGACGCGGCCTACGTCATCACAACGCATGACGTCATCAGATATCGTCACGCCGAAATGACGTCGCCAATTCGAGTTTCCGCCGGAACGTTTGCGGATTTCAGACGAGACAAATGGCGGTAGTTTTCGGCTTTGGTTACCCAAGAGGCCAGTCATGGTGCAGAACGCACTGAGGCGCTTTTGGACGACGTATTACCACGCAACTGGGTTGTACCACACATCGGAAGTGTCTCCGACAGCTGACTAAGAGCCAACAGGTTCAAAACCCAGGGGCCAGACAGCATCTTTTGACGCGTGATGTCGTGATGTGCTTGCGTGCAATTCCCACGCATATCAAATCCTACCCAGTTATTCTAGTTTTCCCGCAAACAGCCTCGCAAATCACCGTTCAGTCCAGCCTAGACGTTCTTTGCCCTCCAAGATGACGAATGAAATCCCACACAGCGCCCGAAGGCAGTCTCCGAGCTAAGAGCGAACGCTGACCGGTCGGCACGGCAAACAGCCCCAGGACAGCCGACCAGACGGCTCGCGTCCGGTCCAATTCGGCGTATCACCGCCCAATGCCACGAATGATGAGATCACCGCCTGTGGTGACCTCTCGGACTCCGGTGACCCCGCGGTGATCGAAATTTCGGCCACGTCCGCAGCCCGCCCCGAGTGACAAACACTGGGCGGGCTACCTTCCCCGTCATCGTGACTGTCTTACTCCAGTGGCCAGCGAGCGGGTCCAAACTCGTAGACGGCATGCGATCGAAAACGATATGGCTAATTGCGAATAGTCACGATGCTGTTTGGTGGAAAATGGGCCTATTTTCACCTCCGCTGCTGAATTGTTACGGAAGCTTGCTACTCTACCGCAACTTATTGCTCATTCTAGTAAATCAATCCGTTTGTTATTTCTGGGCTAATTTAGAGCCATTTACCGAGATTACATAGGTAGGTACAAAAAGGAAAAACGCATAGACACGGACAATGAACATGTAGGTAAGGCTTAGGCACGGCTGAATAAGGCCGATGTTCAACACAACATTTGTTTGACATACGGATTTGCTTGATCAATGTTCATGCAGCTGCGATGCCCATCTGCCAACCTTACCCAGCTATTTCACTAGCGTCTGAAATAGCCAGACGTCTGTGTTACCTTGATTTGGTTCTGGTTGAGTGTTCTGCACACTCAGCGACTAATTGATGACAGAATCATATTTGCCTGTCATGCCACATGCCAGTGGCCCCAGCACAAGGCTTTTTACAGCGCCAGCCTCCTATTGGCGAGAGCAGATGGCGTGGATTATGTCCCTGTCATACTTCGCTTCACGTCCACACCTGCCCTGGCGGACCCACCAAGGGAGTTCCTGGTGCAGTGGGAGGTCTAACGGAGCAGTCACCGCCCCCGCCTGGGGCCAAATATCGGCCCCAGGGGCTGCCGGTCGGTATATAATGTCGGCGTCGGCTGGCAGTAGGGCAGGTCGGCTCTGGCGGCAGCAGAAGTGAGAGACAGACAGACAGAGAGCTGAGACAAGATGCAGTACGGGTCTGTGGTCCTCAGTCTGCTGCTGCTGGCCGGCGTCAGCCAGGCTCAGTTCGGGGTGGGAGTAGGACTGGGAGCAGGCGCCGCTGCTCTCGGCGCCGCGGTCGTCGGCGGAGCGGCCCTCGGCGTGCTGGGCGCCGCCATCGCCGGAAGGGGTAGGAGGTAAGTACAGCAACGCATAAAATTACATAAAGCATAAAAAGACCTTTCTTCAAAAGAGGCCATTATGTAGGTGTTTGACTTGACATGACCTCGGTGTTGGTTGCATCAAAATAACATTTCTCTTATAACAATTCTTATGGCAAAGTTATCTCACCTCCAGCCTCGGTCCTCGTGGTGTGGCCCGCTCCGCGTGTACTGCCCGTGCCAACTATGTGACCTTTTGCGTCCCCCAGGGGTGGCAGTCGCCGCTTTTCCGCCGGCCGCAGGCGGGGCCGCGGCCGGCGGGCGGCGCTGGACCAGGCCGACGATGTTGAGGATGTCGAGGAGCAGAGCGTCATCTGGGGCTCCGTGGCCGCCGCCGACCAGGACGGCTGCGCCCTCAAACTCATCTGCCTGCTGGAGGCCGCCGAAAAGGAGGCCAGCGACGACGAACGGACCGTCCTCACCTTCTTCGGGTCAGTGGTGTCTTCCACAAATAAAACACAGAAACGGGATCTTCAATAATCCTGATTTGCTCCGTGAATCGTATGTAACAGCATTTGTAGGCGAACCCAGCTAGCACTTGGTTGATTTTCCCTTGGCATAATTCGTTGTACTTCGTTTTAACACTGCTCGTTCATTTATACATTTTTTTTCCAAAGCTGTGGGAGAGGTGGGTGTCGCGTGGAGACCCCTCGCTGACCTAACACGTCCCGTTCGCAGCGACCTGGACGCCACCAAGAAGACTGTGGCGGCCTCGAAGCTGCCTTACGAGGCGGCCGGCTGGCTGGGTCAGCACCGCGGCGCCGAGGCCTGCGAGGTGCTCTACGGCGCCTCGTGTCCGTTCGGCAAGGACGAGATGATGCAGCTCGTCTCCAGTGTCTGGGCAGACAACACCAATAAGGAGGTCAACAAGACGCTCACCGCCTGAGGCAGCAGTTGAAAATGTTTAGAAACAATATTGCTGATGCCATGGGAAATGTATCCAGCGACATAAAAAGATGTACCTGAGCAGCACATCACTACGACCACAGGGATTTGGACATTGGAGTGGTAGCCGGTAGCCATATTTACATTAACATCGGCACTGTCAATACAAAGTGATGAAAACCCGATTGATTCTCAAACACACAGTGACGTATCCCTCGATTTATCATAACAACATAGGTATTTTATAGAAAATGAGTGCACAATACAACGAACTAAAATGTGTGTATCTATGTTGAGCGACATTCCGAAGTTGGAGGTTAAATAGCACAGGTTCAGCAGCTTTCCTTCCCAGTAAATGGCTAAACAAGCTTGCGACTCGAAGGAAGCACTACGTAATTTCACCTGTCCGTACATTTTGTTGGAAGATTCAGCAGTCAGCTGGGTCTCTGGTCTCCGCACTACTCGCTCCTTATCTCTTCTGTTGTGCCTCGACGGCGCTATGCGTTTTTTCTCCATTCTCTGAGGTCATTAAGTCTCGTTGCAGGTCCATCCTTCACTGATTGATCACTTCAACACTTTTGTCCACGTTTATCTTCTCGCTAAGTTGCCTTCCTCTGTTGCCATTTATTTCAGATCAATCTTGCTCAAATCTCACCAGAGACTGATCATGGGTACACATTGCCATGCACCTCCCACTTCCTGCGTTGCGGGCGTGGATTTTCCCTGTGACGTTTGCTTTTCTCACTCGGCTCCTGGGCCACTTGGCGACACACAATAAACTGCGTTGAAAAGAGCGTCAAAAAGCATGAAGAAAGATTTTATCCAAGGTCAAAATTTAACCCTCGCCCGTATTGGTGTTTTTTCCAGCCGCGAACGCATAGTGGGGGGGGGGGGGGTTCGTTGGACCCCCCTCCCCTTGCCGTTTCGCCCCTGATCGAGCTAGAGCTTCACGGAAAAAACGAGCGTGCTGCCCGTGACGAGAGAAAGCCGATGATACCCAAGTTTAAGGTCATAGGTCATTGGTTGACCTTCCAGGTCAGGTCAATGACCCTAAAGTCGGGAAAATCGGAAGCTATTAAAACGTCGTAAAGTGTGGCTGCAATGATTTTTTTCGGGGTGCTGGTGATCACGAATATCGTGTAAGCTCTGATCACAGATGCTGTCTTTACGCATTTAGGCCAGGTCGGGTCAGGTCAGGTCAGGTCAACCAGTAGGGGTCCTGCCGGATATTCGTAGTAGGTGTCAACCGCCTCTGACAGCTTCGTAACATGTTACGAAGACACCAAAACTACTTCATAAATGTTCATATGTTTGCTAAATTCGAATTCAGCTCCCAAAACTAGCTTAGAAACATGTAAATCTAAAAAAGTGAGCCGAGGTCAGCATGGGTCAATGACCTGACCTGACCTTCAGGTGACCTTGACACCCACCCTAATGCACGGAAGCAACATCATATCACATGTTTGAACGCTTGAAACCACGAAAAGACTGCAAACGCCCGGCTAATGCGAGCGGACATACGCCGAATCACGATTCCGGCCAAACATGGTCTCAAAAAGTAGGTCACAGGTCAAAGGTCATTTTGGTCAGGGTCATGAAATTTTCAGGGTTGGTGTAAAATTGATCAACGCGAGGGTACTGAAAGTTTCGTCGCAATCGGCCACTTTTTACGCGAGCAATTCGCGAAAAAACCGAGGGGGGTTCGTTCGACCCCTCCCCTATACGGGCGAGGGTTAACCCGGCAGGCGGTGGGCCTCCCGGCCACCTTCTGCGCGGTGGTGGGGGGGGGGGGCATTTTGTTTTTGCCCTCCCCCCGTATCTCCGAAACTACTGGACGGATCCGGAAAATTCAAACGGCGTTCGATAGCCCTGTCAAATTTGTCGAAGAAAATCAAATTTCATTGACCTCGGGGTCACCGATGACGTCACAGGTCAGGTCAAAGATAAAATGTTTCACCGTTCACGGGTCTTCTAGGGAAAGCGCTATAACACCGAGGAAAACGTATTTTGTCGAAAATCAGCGATAGGGCGTCAGTTGTCTAGTACATATGTTGCTATTAGAGGTCACTGGTCATACCAGGTCAGGTCACAGGTCAGGTCACCAAGGGTCACCACATAAACCCAACTTTACTAAGGTTGTGCGATGCATGTTTTATGGCCAATTTTTCATTTCCAACTCAATGGTGTTGGTTATAAGACCATCAGGTACAGTTAAGGTCACTTTCTAGTGGAGGTCAGGTAAAGGTCAGGTCAAAAAAGGTAAAAATTTTTAAGTTGATAGTTTTGCATAAAATGGGTATTGATTCGATGCAGCTCGTCACGGGAAGTCTTATGGTGGTCTTCGTTTTGCGCTACGAGGTCTAGAATTGCTAAAAATTGAGTTTGAAAATTTGACAACATCAATTTTGAGCAGTTTTTTTCGCTATAACTTGGCCAAAAAGAGGTATCGATCTCGAATTTGGTATGTAGATAGAAAACGGTAGGGACTATCACATATATTCCGTTTTTTCGAAATTCAAGAAACTTTTTGGATTTTTCGGCTATCATATTAAAAAATCTATTTTTTTATTTTTGGGGGTCAAAATCGAAACATTTCAAAAATCCGAGATAGCAGTTTTGTAGCCTGTTGGAGTTTGTTTGTGCGCCGAATATGTCTCAGGCGCGCCGAAGTTGTATTTATTTATTACTCTGTTTAGTGCTGGATTTCTGTGACTGTATTACGTATATTTAGTTTCTTGTTGAAGAAGCGATCCTATATCTGTAATGTCGGATCGAGTTCTTTGGGTCTCCGTAGATTTAACGTCGAGCCCTGATAAGAGACTAAGGTGTAGTAGTTGTAGTTTACGCGGTCAGTGATGACGAGTGAGGAGGACCCCCATCACTACAGTTTCATTCTCTTCCGGAAACGTGGTATTGGGAAAATGTAAACAATCGGTTCTGTTGTGCTTTCCTTTGGCTTTTCTGCAATAAACCCGCACTCTGGGGTCTCCCGGGCGTGTGACGAGGTGGACAGAAGCGGGACACAACATAGCCCTGTCAATTAATTCTACATCTTTTATGTCTTGAAACATTTTTCTGTATCTCTTAAGTTGTAGGCCTGACAGCTCTTTCCACGAAACCTTTTTTTGTCGAAAATGGCAGAAATGACGTCGCTCTGACGTCATTAGCGGCCAACCTATCATAGCCTTTGGAAAAATTTTGGTCACAATGTGCAATAGCTGTTTACGGGAGGGTACCAAAAGTTTGGTGAGGATCGGAGCAGCGGTTCTGGAGATATATATAGAAAAAAAAACAAAGGGGGGACAAAAAATCCCCCCACCGCCTGGAAGGTTAAGTTACCAGAGGTCATCAGACATCAAATTCCGCCTGCTTCAACAATTATTGACAAATCGGCGCATTGCTCGGGAACGAACTAGAGAGCTATCAATGGTTAAGCTTCGAGATTCCAACAACTCTCAAGCTGACCTATTGTTTGCAAAAAAAGCTCCGGAATAGCTTTTGACAGTTATGCTTTCATTTTATTTAACGGCGTCGTGCTTCTCTTGTTCAGGCGCGTGAAATGAACTATAATTTGAACTTAAATTGATTAACGTGATCAGGAGAGGGCATGATGCATACCAGTCGATTTTAGAGTGTATCGTCCAAAAGGGTCGTTGTTTTAATTTCTCTCACTGACTTATAAATCTGATAGAAGTTGCAAAATTTACTTGACCGTAGGTCACAGATATCGACAATCAGAGATAGATATACCTTTTGTACATCCTGTCACTCTGATCAGTCGATCATTGTTTCAAAGCCTCAGTCAATCAGTGTAGCAGCCCGCGTATCAGTGTAGTAAGGCACTTGTCATGACCATCCCCGTTCAGATGGAGTTTCAGCCAGCATAGGCGTCATCGGAGGGGGAGGGGATGGCCGGAACGACCATCCCAAAAGCTGAAAGATACAAGGGGACCCAGAAAAAAAAAAAACTTTCGATGGCTCTCATGCCACGAGCGATGAGATCACCCCCTGCCGGTGACCTGTCATGAGTGACGTTGAATGCATGAAGGTCACGCTTCGCTCCGGCCAATTCTAAGGTCACTCAAAGTCATCGAATGTCATTTTATGCGATTTCGCAACTCAGTACGACAATGTCCAACTTGAAAACACACAAGTCGTGCAGCTTACCAGGCGTCGTAGAGGAGGAAGCCTGAAGGAGGACGTAGAAGGTGACGTGTGCCGTGTAACACGACACACGTGACGAGCAGGGGGCATGCAAAAGAGGCTAATGAAATGGCTAATGGCTAATGAAATGTTATTCCGTAATCCGCAGATAGATATGGCATGATATGGCTTAAAGGGACCCTCCCACCTTCAAAAAAGTTAATGAATTGGCATGAAAGTGATGTCGCTCGGTTCAGAAAGAGCAAAAACGAATAGCTACCAAATTTCATCGAAAAATATTCACCGGTTTTCAAGATATTAGACTTTTACTTTTGTTTACTTTTTGGGATCTCCGCTGTTCCTAGCGACTTTATTTGAAAGTGCGGCATTTGTTGCGCGCAAAGCAGCATATACCACCGCGTGCTACCAAACGTTTTAGTAAAAGATTTAAAATCGTTAGATCTCCGCTGACGTCACAAATTCTAAGGGGGCATACCAATGCATTAGCCCCTTAGAATCCGAAAACTGCAGGTTTGAAATTCGATATCTCCGAATTAAAGCATTTTTCGATGTTGTGAGTGCCCAAACCGGTATTTTCAGGCCATGGCCACCAATTTGGCTATCTCAACTCAAATCTAATGTTAAGGTGGGAGGGTCCCTTTAACACTGCTTGCATGAAAGAGTGGCTAAAACTTGCTAACTAACTAGTTATTTACTTTTTTTTTTGACCCAACGAACTCTTGTGGAGTAAGTCCGATTTCATTTTAATTTAGTTATTTACTTGTTATTTACGTGCAGCATGACGTGGCACGACCATATATCCATCTGACTTCCCTACTTCTCAACCAATCCTTTTTCTGTTACCTTCTCCACACATTTGTCGGCATCTCGAGCTACAAAAACATTATATCAGTGTGACGTACTGTATTTCATATTGACGCATTGACCATATCAACACAGCATATCCTGCACCGAAACGATTAGTGTTACCACAGCTGTTACGAAGTGGTATAGAGGCGATACCTCACTTTTGGTGGATGATGTTTAACAACGTCATCTCTAAACAATCACTTGTGATATCATCTTTAAAACTGTACTTTGCCACAGTGAGTGACACATATGAGCGACATGAGCACATACACGTAACACGGACTAGTCTACGGATGAGTGCAATGAACGGGAGGGAAAGAGAGGGGCCGGGGGTCAGACTCAGGCCTGGTCGACGGCCGGCAGCGCGGTGCTCCAGATGGTCTTCACCACGGTCATCATGTTCTCGCGGCTGTAGGGGCAGCTGGTGCCGAACGCCGCCTCGCAGGCCTTGGCGCCGCGCTGGCGGCCCAGCCAGCCGGCCGCCTCGTAAGGCACCTTGGAGGCGCGCTGCGCCTTGGCCAGGTCCTTGAGGTCGCCCAGGAAGGCCAGCACCACCTGCTCGTCCTGGTCCACCCGGCCCTCGGCCGCCTCCAGCAGGCAGATGAGCTTGCGCGCGCAGCCGGCCTGATCGTTGGTGCTGACCATGTCCCACATGTTGGAGTCCTCCTCCTCATCCAGCTCCTCCAGGGTGGCGTCACGACGGCCCCTGTCAAACACGACGGCCGAGTCATGTGCGGCTCTGCATGTGCATCGTCGAGGAATGCAACGTTTCTAACGCAATAACAATGCCATTGGCGTAGGCAATATGCATATAAACACGGTCAGAATACTCTGTATTTTAGTTGTTAAAAATTCCAGCTATTCACACGTCTACGCTATCGCTAGCGTCCTTACCTGAACCTCCGTCCTCCTCGGAATCTGCGTCCACGTCCGCGACGGCCGCGACCCGCGGCTACGGCGGCTCCGACGCCGAGGGCGCCCAAACCGAGCACGGCCGCGGCACCGATGGCCACGGCCGCGGCCGTAGCCACGCCGGCCGAGGTGCCGATAAAAACTGTGGCCGTGCTGGCGTCCAGCACGCAGGCCAGCAGGAGACTAAGCAAAATGTACCCGGACCGCATGTCTGCTGTACGTGTCTCACTTCGACCTGCTGGACCTGCGGCTGGCGTGTGCTGCCGTGGCCGCGGACCGTGCTGGTTATATAGGGGTGGCGGCGCGCGGCGCACCCATAGCCTCTGGTCAGCGCGGGGCGCCCCCGCCTGCGCGGCCGGCGCTGTCGAGGACACGAGAGTTATGGCCATCGCCGGCGGCGACGAGTGGCAGCGTCATCCGCATCAGTGCTGAAACTGATTTCCCGGGAGTGTGTGCTCTCGGCATAATTGAATCAGAAACCGGAAATGAAAACCAGAAGATGAAAAAAAAATATTTAGAGCAAAAGGGTTCGTACTACCTGTGCAATGCACGAAGTGCACCAGAATGTGCAATTGTGAATACAATGTTACACCTGCTGTAGGCTGCTTGCTACTTAGAACAACTTGTTCAACGCAATATATAATTCATGGAACAAGAGTAATTTCAGTGTGTAAGTGCTTCGGTTGTATTTCATATCTCCATATAAACAAATAGCTTTGTCGATCGAATTGGTTGTCAGCAAAGTAAGATAAGCACAAGCATTATACGTATTGCAACACCACCCTCCAAAAAAGGCAATGGCCAGCCATATTGCCTTCATACGTCCAACGAAGCAACTGGAGGTTGCTGGCACACAGCCATGTTCGTGTCATCAGCACATTTCCTGGTCGGCATTGGCTTAGTCAGGTCAGGTGCTCTGCGGAGTGTTCTTGGCACTGTTTGTTCGACGTCCTGGCGTAGAGTCAGCCCAGTAAGCACAACAGATAGCTTAACCTTAACCTTTAAGCTCAGCGTGTTAAACCTGGTGAAAAACTGCTTAAACTCAGCTTCTTCACTAACATCATTATTCATTTCCGTAGGTAAGTATAAAAAATTATCCCATCATCACAAGCTAAGCCGGAAATTCCGGTGACTACTTAGAATAAAATTTTCTCCCTTCAGACGACCTTGTGATGTGACACAGCTTTGAAATGAAGATGACCACCTCGTGCAGAGCCATGGCCGAGATAAGCAGTGCCACTAGGAAGTCACGAAACTAACCGATAAACTCTCGAGGCCCATTGCCAGGATGATTTATTTCCACGAGTCACGTCGTTGCCTCACCAGAGGCCAAAGAGGTCCAGTCGAGTGGTCACAGAGTGTGTTGGCTAGCTGGAAGCGGCCATCCATGCCTGGGATAGAGCTGGAAGCGGCACGAGGGACTCTCGATTCATGTCACCTGAGTCATGAAATAGTGACTCGCGAAAATTACGTCACAGAATTCAAGGCTTTGTCTGACAAAATGTGGTGCATGTTAGATCACGAACGGCCTATTCAATGAACCTGAACTCAGTTTAGCTGGCCTCATCCGAACATTTGGACACAGGAAATTTGATTACCTATATTCGGTTCAAAGACAAGTACCGCAAGAAGCCCATGACGGCCGCCGATGGACCAATGGAGATACATTTCTGCCAGGAGCACGCCACACAAAACCCTCTAGCAACACGTCATCTGGATTCAAGAAAGCAAATCACAAATATGCAATGTCGTCTGAAAATGAGATAACAGGCTCACCAGTCAAGACAAGCATCATTTACAACAGCATACACAAGAGTAGGAAACAGTTACAACAAATGCCTACAAAACTCAGGCACTTGCACTCGCCATCACCAAAACGACGCACCTGTCCTTCATTGATGCATTTTCATTCGCATTTCGCAACGTGCGGTCCTAAACTTTAAACTCCATCAACTTTGGAAACATAATCCTTCACAATAATTGCCATACTGCATGGTCGACTACATCTGATGTGCAATTACAACGTGTCCTTCAATCAGGCATTTTCCTGGCGAGTGCACTTTTGAGCAGACAAAGCGGCTTGGCTGGCGGCTGGTGATGCTTCTGGAGGCTGCGGCCCGTAATGGACGGACGGCAACGCGGCATGACGCTGCGATACTGACCCCTTCAGGGGAGGGAGGGGTGACAGGGAGGGAGAGGGGAGAGGAGGGGCGGAGGATCGTGCCCCGTGCGATGCCAAAATGATAATTTCGCAATTAGAGATGGAGGCGACTGCGAGAATGAAATGTGCTGTGCAGTGTGCAGTGAAGTGTTTCGATCTTTACCTTTGGAAAACGTAGCAACAAAAAGCACATTCGAAACTTCATCTTTTTTTTTAATTCATCTACATCTAAGGCCTACTACAATCGCTGCGTTTTCACCTGGTTCTGATGTTCACGGTTTTCTTGTATGGTAATTTGATCCATCGAATAAAATCGCACCGGAACATATAGCCCAGACTACCCCCGGAAGGCACCGTATGGGGGAGGTGAGTTACAGACACAACCGGCCATGCCGGGTTCAAATAAATCAGACTGCTGCAGGTTGATGCTCCAGTTTGTTGCGGTTGAATGACAGTGACAGTGCAGAAATCAGTAGCGTAAACACGACGTAATGGCCGGTTTCTTTATCATGACCTACCTCAAGACCAGCCCACAATAACCCTAAAACAACAACTCGTAACTTACGGCCACAAACTCACGAAAGCCATTTGCCTGCGACTACGGCCGTGAATTGGAACGAAGCCAGGCCGTGACGCGGCCGGTGGAGTATTTTGCCGCAGGGTCGGGGGGGGGAGGGGGACAGAGGGGGGGGGGGGGGGCAGGGCCCCGAGGGTGCTGCAATGATCGTCTGCATGCCGACCTTGGCGTCACACCAGGAAGCAGCTCGTGCGCCCGCGGCGCGCTCCTGATCCGCCAGTGCTGGCCGAGCCGCCGCGATCTGGCGCACATCCTAATGGGCCCTTGGTCATGGTTCGCCTCAGCGCGCCAGGGACGGCCGCACGATTTTGCACTGCACGCCGCCACTAAACGTGGGGACACACCGGTATGGTCCGGTAATGGCCCGTTATTATTTATATTATGGAGTCAGATCGTGTCAAACAAAGAAGTCTAGCAGCGTATCGAGCAGGAAACCGCAGAGGCATACCCGCATACGCACGGAGGGAGGGGTAGATACAGATGACAAAAAAGAAAAGAAAATGCCGGTGTATACGGGTCATGTTATGCGGGCCTTGGTAAACTCAATGTTAACCAGAATTATAAATGTAATATAAGAATGCTAAATATCACTTCGAGAAAACGGAAGGAAATCATCGAACAGTCCTAAACATTGCATATTAACGAAAATGTCACAAGCATCGCAGCAACAATAAAAACAATAAATTAACTTCACCAGAAATACTTTAATTTTTCAACGAAGCTGCAAATCAAGTTCATAAAGAAAAAAAAAACGACTGTTAACTATTGATACGAGAGTGAAACATGGTATCACTGTAAAAAAGCTGTCAAAGCTAACGGTTGTAGCCAGTGCCGTTTACGTACAACGTTTTACTGTTAGTGTTAAAGTCAACAACATTTGACCGTGGATAGACAAATTCTGCGAAATGGCCATCGACTATGACTAATGTATGGATTCAACTTCATTGGTACATTTCCGGTACCCACTGAGTGAGTATCCATTGATGAGTCATACGAATCCGAATGTTTCTGGCACGTATTCAAAAGTACGTATGAGAGGTCGATTGAATAAGTTTTGCACGTGTAATAGGATAAGGTCAACGAATGACCAAAAAGACGATATGGCGCATATGGCGCGTTAGAAATGAATCCTGAAAATAACTTTGTCTTACATTTTACAAATTATGAATGGTGCTTTATTTTCCTATAAATTTTTAGTAGTCATGAACTAAACAGCTATGGAGGCATTTACGGGATGATTCGAATTGAATGAAGATCGAGATGTAGCAAAGATCGGCGTACAAGAGGAATTATTCAATGAGGTAAGCAGTACGTTCAAATCAAAAGTAAGGCACCTAACGCCAATTAAGAGACATTGAATGCCTTATGTTAAAAGTTACATGCACAAACGGAAGAGCCTGTCCTGCATTTTTTTTTTTTTGTCCTGCATTTGACTTTGAGGCGGGAAGCACTCCCTCCACCCCACAGCGCACGAAATCGATGATAAAGTTACCTTATCATCTTTTATGAGGAAAAGTTTGCTTTAAACTGAACATTGAGCAGCAGGGCGTAAAAATCGATATTTGAGCTTTTGGATTTTCTATCTTTTGGGGGTATAAGCCCCCCTTAGCATCCAAGACTGTCTTTGTGGATCCGCCAGTGTCTGGCTGAACGGATCTATTCGTAAAATAAATAATAAAATGCCCTTTTCCTGTAGCAAGGCACATATAGGAAAAGGGTATGGAGCAAATGTCAATATTTTGTCAAACTGTTCAACGCCATTCTGATGCCCGGGAAAGTGTCTAAAATCAAACGCGGTCGGATACTTCGATAGATATTTTATTGGGCACTTAAAATGTTAATGAATATTATGTATCAACGGTGTCGTGTCACATAAAAATAAATTTAGACGAGCTTATCACCCATTCATGCTCTGAAGTCCTATCAAGCAAATGACATCAGAGTAAACTCAATGAATAAAAATGTCCATTAAATCATATACCCTTTTTCGTGCCGCATGAAGGCAATCAGACAACAGCGGGATACCTATAAGAGATCAACGACATGTGCGGTGATGATCATAACTATTCTTACTTTGTTGTATCTTGATTCTTATTATTATTTACGCTCGATGACCTCTGGCGGTCTACCCGTTTCAGGTCGGTGCTCAGTGACCTGTACCCGGAGCCGACGGCCGGCGGGTCGGCGCCGACCGAGGACAGGGTGCAGGCCACCGCCTCACTGCCCTCCACGTCCACTGGACGCCGGTCCTCCGCGCCGAGAGCGGTCGCCTCCACCTCCTCCGCTACTGGCACGCCGAGAGCAGCCGCCTCTACATCGTCGGAGAAGCCGTCTCTGGGCTCCCGGAGTCTGTCGTTCATTCGGTCCGGCGTCAGCGCCGTCTCGTCGCTGTTCGCTGGTCCCAAACGGTCCGGAGATGTGAAGAGGACCAGGTCCGCGTCGACGCCCAATAAAGGTAAGATCATAGAGATCTTATATTACATCTCTATAGGTAAGATTCGCTACATAGACACAGCCGCTTCAGCCTCCATTGGCTGAGGCGGGGAAGGAGGGGTGGGGGTAGGCGAAAACCCCCTCTGCACACTGTTTTAAACAACCATCTGTCCGATATGACGTAAAGTCTTATTTTCCTGTTTCATAGTATCGGAGATATACTGCTTGATATTGCTAGGCAAAAGTTGTTGCTAATTTTGTGGCTAACTACTCACCAGTTTCGGCAGCAGAGTGACTGTATTTCTCGATCACATCCATGGCCTATCTCGAAATAAAATTTGACATTGGAATCGCAAATAAAAACACAGAAGAGAAGATATTTGTAGATGTTTTTTCCCCGGGAATACTTTCATTTGAAATATTTGAAAATTATCATAAAGCAGAATCACTACAAATTTGTTGTTATTGTGCATGATGATAAGGTCAATCTTAGTTCAATCTTATTTCTGACTTAAATTTGCACATTGAAACACTATTTCTGCTGAAATTCAACAAATTCAAGATCGAAACTGTTTAGGTACAGTTCTTGAACTGACGACCCATTTAGAATTATGCGGGTAAAATTGATCTGAAGTAATGTATACGGCATCGTTTTACAGGACCGAGGGCAAAATCTTATCGCATGGCGAAAAATGACAGGAATGGCTCGCGCCGCATAAAGCAACACAATTATTGATCCCACAGGCAAACGGAAGGCGGCGCAGCCAGCGCGGCCGAGGACACAGTCGGGTACCGGAATCAACTCACCACGACGGACAGCACGAACGGTCAGCGACGGCGACTCGCCGCGACAGCCGGCCAGCAGGGAGGCAATCACCACCAGCGGGACGGGATCAGCAGCCGGGGGATCCGCGGAGCAGTCGGCAGAGAGGACCGGAGAACAGCAGACGGAGCAGGGCAGTCCGCCAGCCACACAGGAGAATGACGCATCTGACCGTACCCAGCTAGTCGCGAGACAAGAGCAAACGGAAGGCAGCGCAAAAGAACAGTTAACCGGTGAGACGTCGGCCCAAGCGTCCGAGCAGAGTTCAAGTCAGCAGTCAGAAGAGATGTCGGACACCGCAGCAAAGAAGCTGCCTCGGGATCGAGCGAGCACAGACGAAGATCGGACATCGGTCAACAGCGAGCCATTCTCCTCGGGTCCTGACGATGACGAGGAGGCCATCAGGCAGCAGCCCACTTCGACGGTGGCGACGACTGACGGAGAAGATGATAGCGTGTCAATGGCAAGTCCAAGAAGCAGCCGACGGGTGACGTTCGATGAGAACGCCCCCGATACTCTGTTATTCACTCCGGAGCCGGGCGGCGGTGGTCGTGGTAGTGATGATGAAGGCAGCGTGGCGACGGCCAGCACTGACAGCGACAGCGAGGAGACGCCGGGCGACAGCTTCCAGCGTCTTCTGGAGATGCTGCGGGAGCGCAGCCTTCAACCGGTCGGCAGCTACAGTGACGAAGAGGGCGAGTCCAGCGGACATTCGGCCATCGATCCGAGCGGTCACGTCGCTCGGTACCTTCGCGAGCAACAAGGCAGGCAGACGGTGGACGACGACGAATCTGACATCCAGGAGGGCGAGGTTTATCCGTTCCGCGAGGAGCGTCGCCACGCGTTTCCCAGTGAGCCTACACCCGGACAGCGGCGCACCAGTTTCGCTGACACCATCGACGAGTTCCTGCAGTACCTACAGGTGATCACCGAGGACCACAAGGCGCACCAGGAGGCGCTGATGCTGCTGGACGAGGAGCCGCTGCCGGCGGACGGGTCGGATGCGACCAGTGAGGCCGGAGACAGCGCCTGGTCGGAGACCAACTCAGAGATCGCCGACTCCGTCAGCGAGGCAGGGAGCGTGCCCACTGAGGTGGACTCGGGACTGGCGACCAGTCCGCCGACCAGTCCGCCACCACTCACCGACGGCGAGGAGGATGGTTCGGGACGGGACGAGGACAAGGTGGCGACAAACGAGCCTGGTGGCAGTGAAGTGGAACCTGCACCAGAGGAACAGGATATTGAAGCTCAAGACGAAACATATCACACAAATGATACAGGACAAACAGAAAATCAGCAACAACATTCTAGGGAAGAAGACAGTATTGAGACCAATGCCGGGAGTCGTAATTTCCAAAGTGAGAACAAAAATATTGAGCCAAACGCAATGTCAAACAACCATCCAAGTTCAGAAGCGACCACTCCGTCTCCTTCTTCAGCCAACAATTCATCAGACACCAGCAACAGCCAACAAGCAGCCGATGGTGCTGACAAAGAAGTACACGATAAAGAAAAGTCATCCAATCCAGACGAGACAATACATCAGACCGCTTCGTCCGAGACCATCCAAGCCAGCAGTGAGGGCGAGCGAGACTCCAGTCCAGCGCCCATTCGCCCGCCTCCCCCGGCTGACGATAACGTTCCCGGCGCTCCAGACCAAAAGCCTCCTTCAGCTGACCCTTCTCCAGGAGGATCAGAACAATCCAGTCGCGTGTCGAGCGCAGAGGGAGGCCGGCGCGACTCGGCCGCCCTGCGCAGCATGTTGCGCGCCTCGCTGCCCGCCGTCGAGGTGCTCGGCTCCCACTCGGACACGGACACACTGAGGGAGCGACGCACCTCCCTGGTTACCGGTACCGCTGGCGAGCTGCTGCCGCCCGCTGCCGACATGCAGGCGCGATCGCCCGGCCAGACCGGCAGCATGGAGATGATGGCCAAGTCGCCGGGCGAGGTGTCGCAAGTGCCCACGCCGGTTGACTCCGGCGGAGCCTCCGGGGCAATCTCCGAGAGCGAGATGTCGCACCACGAGCCGGTGCGCTCGTTCGCGTCCATTGCCGATCGCCTGCTGCGGGACGGCTCTGAAGAGGATGCGCCCCGCGCGGTACCCTCCGGCGTCGGACCGGCTAACTCGATGGCGGCCATTTCTGGGCAACTGCTGACCGACCACAATCCGGCAGAGCCTGCCGATGCGGCTGGACCGGCAGACGAGGCTGACGAAGAAACAGAGTTGCACAGCATCATCATGCACGGAGACCTGGAGCAGCACACGACAGAGACAGGGCATGCGGAAAGGGAGGAGAAGGGAGAGGCGCAGGAGGACACTGAGGTTCACGGGGCTGGAAAAGCTGAAGTTGGACGCCAGGAAAATATCATTGAAGCTGGGACGACGCAAATCGAAAACGGTGCAGAAAACATTGATGACAATGCCACTGGATCCGAAGAAGAGAGCACAGCGCTTACAACTGAGGCCAAAGAAGTGATCAGAAAGGTAGAGACTGAAGCAGTGGAAAAGCTGGAGGAGGCGTCATTGGAGACAAGTGATGAAGAAAATATGCATGAAAAGGACGAAGCAGACGGCACTAATAAAATTGATGTTGATGAAGAAACTTCAGTGAACGAAAATGATGGGCAAATAAATACAGAAAATGTATCTGAGCGAAAGGAAGGCGGCGCACCTGATGAAGAGTCCTCCGCTCCAGTCACTCAGGTCATGGTTGAGAGCGATGGCACGCGGCAATACGTGGAACCACGAATTACAGCTGACAGTACAAGTGAAATCAGTCCCACATCGGATATTACCGACGCTGAACCAGATGCCATAGATCATTCGGCACCAAAGGCACCTGAAGGAAGCACCAGTATGACAGAAGGAGCACCGAATATTGCAACACAGACCTCCACCAGACTGACGCTAGACATTGATGGTTTGGGCGCCGTTACATCGGACATTTCCAGACAAGAGTCATTTGATTCGGATACTGACGATGACGAACAAAAATCGGAAGATGATTCAGAACATGCAAGTGTCAAAGAAGTTCCAAACGAAGCAACAACAGACGTTAAGTCTCAAGATGACGATGAAAAGGCTCGTCTGGAAGCGTTAGCCCTTCTTGACAGTGAAAGAACAAATGCGTCCAGCGCTGAAGGTACTGCAAGGACGCACACTCAGGAGGAGGACGCCATGTCCAGGACAGGGAAGTGGGATGTGGTATCTGATGAAGGTGAATCCTATATGTCCACTGGCAGCACAGACGTACTAAAAGAGTCGGATAGCCGTTCATCGATGTTTTCCGACCTGCGCTCCGAGGTCTCTGAATACACAACGGGAAGTGAGATGGATGAAGACGAATATCGCAGGTACAGACTTCGGCTCGCGAGTGACGGAGAGAGCACGGCTACGCTTGATGATGATGAAATTTTCGGAACGGAAACTACCACCAAGTTAGGCATTGAATCAAGTACTACTGGCGCCAGAAAGTTAGTATGGAGCTTGATAGCAATGGCTAGCGGCATTGTTGACCAGGTGCAAGGTTCCGAGCTGCGGCTTAACACAAATTCTAGGCAAATTGTTCAGCAAAAACAGAAGGAAAATGAGCGTGAAGAAAAAATAAAACATGACACCAGCATTGATGAATTTAACCAACAAAACAAAGAGGAAATTGAACAACCGACTCAAATCTCACCCGACGACGAAAGTAGGGCTCAGTTAATCGAAAAACTTAAAGAACTTCATCGCTACAAAGTGAAAGAAATCTTAGCCTCAGCGGAGACCAAATATACAGATACAATCAGTCAAAATGAACAATCTGAAGAATGTTATGCCAATATTGAAGACGGGGCTTCAGATAAAACAATATCGGATATAATATACGAACAAATTAAAGAACAAGCAGAAATGCACGATACTTCAATAGCAGAACTAAAAGCAATCCACGGAGCTAGAGTGAAAGGGGTGATTGAAGCAGCTGAAGATCAAATCTTTTTTGCAGCGAATAAGGTTATAAGCTTCATAAAGCAAACACTACATGGAGGAGTCTCTTATTCATCAGGGCACGAGGCTGATCGTAGTGAGGAAAGTAATTACGGAGCAATTAATCCTGGAAATGAGTCAGGTTCAGAACAAATTACTTTGGCAGTAAACGACAAAATATTAGACGTGTACACAAATTTGCCTGTTAATTCAAACAATAATATTCAAGTATATCCAGCACACGAGGATATTCACGAATCAAATAGCACAATCAACGAAAATGTAAGCGAGGAATCACATGGCATACAGCCGGAAGAGAAGCCATTCTTACATGAAAATGAAACGTATGAACTGATTACAAAAGCAAGTTACGAAACCGCTACTCTGGACGAAACAAGCATTGAGCAGTCTGCAGATAATGAAGTAAAGATAGGACCGTCATCACAGGATATCGCTGCCATCGCAGTCGCAATCACCCAATCGGTTTTGGGAGAAGCGTCTAACATAGTTGAGGATGAAGAGACGGCTGCTCGAAGACTTCGCATAAGACAGTCGATCAGCCACTCTCCACAGGTATGAACAAATATCGCTTTGCTTTTCACATGACGTTACCTTTCAACTAGTCACGCCCGATGATGATGACTTCATTTAACAATTACTTTTTAATGCTACGCAATGTGAGACCTATTCAAATATCAAAGATGAATTTAGGTACGGTTGATGCTTAGTGGAATTACTCGTATCGATATGCATCAGATCTCTGTAATCCAAACTCTAAAAAAGACCGCGCCCGAAACTTTGAGCGTGCATGTTGTGAGCATTTCAAAGAGTACAAATGTAAATTTTCAATTAGTTACTCAAACTTTTTGTTGCAGCATCATTTTCATACCCATACGTTTAGTAATGTCATAATTTGCAAGAGAGAAGGATAAGATTCTCTCTAACTCTACTCAGCGTTTGAAAGAGCCCCTTTTAAGTATTAGATGTTGACAATTAGTAGGAGCAGCTTACTCAGATATGCATTTCTGCATACCGTAGTTTAACAGCCCACTTGCTTTGTCAATAATAAAACCAAGATAGGAAACAAACATTTATTTTTACTTGAATTGATGTTCGAAAACTGCACAATCACAGTACCTGCATGCTAATTCACCTCTACAACTCCTAGGATGTTTCATCGACGTGACAAAACTATCGCGTTTCCAGGGTTCACGAGACGGAAAGGATCATAAATCTAGCATGGATGAAGAATCTGAGGTGACGTCAGAGACGAATCAGGATGACGACAACTTTGAAGAGGCCTCTCCTGATGACAGTCAGGACACCGAAGCCATTCCACTGGACGCCGCCGCAGCCGAAGCTGCCGAAGATGCTGACGCGTCCCTCGAGGAGTCGCCAGTGGACGAGCCCGCGGCTGATGGTGACACAGAGGTCGTCGACGCAGCCCAGCAGGAGGCCGCCGAGCTAACAATCGACGACGGACCCAGTCCGGACGAGGCGCCGGCCGAATCGTCTGATGAGGCGGCCGGCGTCGAGCAGCCCCTCGCCGAGCCCGAACCGCAGCCGGAGCCAGCCGAACCGGAGTCGGAGCCGGCCGAGCTGGAACCGGAGCCGGAGCCAGCCGAGCCGGAGCCGGAGCCTGAACCAGTGGAGCCGGAGCCTCCCGCCGAGCCCGAGCCGCCGGTCGAGCCCGACTCGGCAGAAGAGGATGAGGACGAAGGGCCGGTGCTGGGCTCGCTATCATCCTCCGAAGAGTCTGATGAGATGATGGATGAGGGTCAAGACACGATGGATTCGAATCGCATCCGCTACCAGACGGGCGAGATTCGTGACCAAACACAGAATGTCACATCAACCGACGGCATCACGGAAGATATGCTGGCTGGCGAGCCCGAGGACGGTGCCGTCATGGTCGGAACAGAAGTGGCCGGGGAAGGTGCGGATGAAATGCTGGAGGACACCGAGATGGCGGCAGCGGAAGACCAGGACGATTCTGAAAATGTGGATAAAGATCTGTTAGCCGACGATGCACAGATTGGCAGCGATGAGCAAGATGCCGCGGACCAGATGCAAGACATGCAGGGAGAATACGGGCGCGGAATCGAAGATGACGGCGTGAAGGTATCCGTTATGCATGCCGATGAGCCTCACGACCCGGTAGATCCTGATCTGATTAATTTACCAGCATACGAAAGTGATGCACTTGTGCCTAAAATGTCACTACGAACAAAGTCTTCATTCCTGGCCAAGGATATTGTTGCACCTCACTTGCTCTCAATGACTAAGTCTGGGAGCACCGTAGAGGAAAGAGAGGCTTTCGCTGAGCGAATAGCTACGGACACAGAATTAGACCTCGGCCCCTCAGACGGAGCGCGAGCAAAGGATGACGAAGACGCTGACGACATTTTGGCACAGTACGCAAACGACATGGATCTGGAGAGCAGCGGTGAGACGGAAGAGGAGACGACTGCAACGGAGTCCAGCAGCGGCTCTCAGGAGACCATCAAGGATGATGAAGGTGCGACCAGCAAGGACAATGTGTTCGACTGGCTGAGGCGTGTCTCCACACAGATGGACGAAATGGGTATCACTGACAAGCTCAAGGAGATGTACGGCGAAGACACCAAGAAACCGATAGTAATGGCTCCATCCAACGCCGAAATGAAAGAAGGGGACACGGACGACGAGGTTCCCGAAGAGCTGCCCGACCTGGTAAGCCCGAAAGTTGCCTACTCCGACACCGGTATGTATCACGAGTCGTCCTTGTCTCTGGACACGAGTTACCGCATTCGACAGTCGTCCACACAGACAGACGTCAAGCAGGATGACGAAGGGGACGGAGCGCGCGGCGGAGCGAGGAAGCGACCGGGAGCTGCCCGCTCCAAGCCATGCGGCTCGTGTCCCTGCTGCATGGCCATGAAGAGAGTGGTTTCGGGCAGCGAAGATTTGACGGGAACTGGCGCTGTGCGTCGGCGATCGACGCAGTCAAAGGAGCAGCCGCGGAGAGCGCGGCAGCGACCGTGGACGAGCCCGACACGCTCTGTCGGAGACCTGCTCGACGACACTTCGTCAACGGCAGTCAGCAGCACCTGCACAGCATCCAGCGTCGACGGAGGCGACTCGTACGCGCGACGAATGAGGCATCCCAAACGGTGGCTGAAACAGGCCACCGACGAGTTCATGCGTCGCGAATGCATCCGTCAAGTAGTGCTCAAGAACGACCTGGTGTCCGACGGCCGCATCCAGACCAAGGTGACGCGCATCTCGCGACACCCCAGCTCGATGACCGACTGCCTGGCGGCGACCAAATCGCGCGTATCTGCCGGCAGCACGCTGCAGATGGAGATATCCAAGGGTGAAACGATGGTCGGCGGACGCACCGTTAACTATCAGGACGTCAAAATCCGCACGCCCAAGTCGTGCAGCGGACTGTCTGTGAGGTCTGCGCCGCGGGTCCGCCCCAGCCGCTCGACACCACAGGACGACGACATTAGTAAGCGGTTCATCGACACTTACCTGTCCCAGTCTCCGAAAGACTCGCCATCCGGTCGGCCCGGCAAGATGGGCAGGGAGTCGAAGACACGGAAGAAAATAACAATCAAGACCGACTGCAGAAAATAGCAAGAGTTGTCCTGTTTATATTCACTTTCGATATTCAAAATCGTCAAGAAGAGTTTGGTTGATTATTATTTTCTTTGAGCCGTGACGTTTTGTTCGAGCTTCATTTCCCTGACACCTTTTAAGTTCGTTTGCAATTTCTTTTATCTATTTGTTAGTACAAAGAAGTCTTAACGTTGGAAGGAGTGACCAAATAAAATGTCCTTTTGTATATCGTGATTTTCATAGGTCCATTAGTATAACGGTATGTTGATCCTAGCCCTCAGTGTGGGGAAGGGGAAAGTGTGCAGTAGTGCGTGCTAACTATTATCCGACCATCATCAAGATGGTCGGTAATGACTGTCCTACCCCAGCCTCAGGTGGAGGAGGTGCAGGGAATTCGAACACGCCACATTATGGTTTTAGCTTACTCGTAAGTTTTTAGCACCAATTGTCATAATTTCTTCCGCACAGTGTTTGTGAAATTTTAGCTCTGGGTTAGCTAGGTCCTAGGGCCTAGTCACTAGTTCACAGAAGTGAATTCATCTCAAGAAAACACGTTAACCCCAGCTAGACCGACAAAACGGCTGCTTTGAGACTCAGCTATTGATCAGGGTGACATGATGTAACAGACGTGTTCAAAGCAAACAATCTCAATTTTGTTTTATATCAGTCACCCAAAAAAGGTTAAATACGCCACCATTCTAAGTGAATGGGAGAAGATTAACCGCGTATGCTTCGAACGAAACGTATTCTCAACACGAGCGAATCGATTTTTTTTTGTGCCTTAGAATTTTGCATCCAAGGACCCATACCTTTCAAGAATGTTTTCATGCACAGAGTTCCATACACATACGTCAGATTCTGGAAATAACTGTTAAAAAAACACGCATTTGTAATACGAATTTACTTGTTCGTAGGGGAAATAATTGCTACAATATGAGTTCTAACAAAGGTTAGCACACTAAATTCACTTCACTTTGATGGTCACACAAAAAAGGATATGGCCTCAGGCCTGAGTGAACAGCTTGATAACGAGAGTAGTTATGTAGCTACCGCAATATAATGAGAGAAATCCTGCTGGGAATCATTTATTGACAACTGAGTGCACTATGCAGATGTTTTGGGTTATCCGTAACATTTTCTGCACGCGGATCTACTAACGAGCTATCATCGAGCAAACTCTAGGGCCAACTTATTTCTTATCGCACACAGTGGCGAAGTCTCCCTGGCAGAGGGCGTAGTTGATGACGTGGTGGATCACGTTCTCCTCCAGACTGCCGCGCAGGAGGTGGGCGCCCGGACCGCGGGCGAAGATGCCCACATCCTCTCCACCGTGAGTCTCCTTGGGCAGGTAGATGCCGGCGATCTGCTTGTAGTGCGGGTCGCGCCACTCGGCCGTCTCGCTCATGTCGGTCAGACGAGCGCGCTTGGCCTCGAACTCAGCCCAGTCCTCGGTGCCTCCCGGACCGTTGGCGTACTGCAGGATCGGGTACGGCAGGCTGGGCGGCGGGCCTCCCTTCTGCATGCCGCCGGCCAGGAAGGAGGACGGGCCGAACATGTCCAGGCCGCGCTCCGGGTAGCCGTTGATACCGAAGGTGTGCGAGTGATCCGAGGAGACCACGATCAGCGTCTCCGACTCGTCAGTGTTGTCCATGACGTGCTGGACGACCTCCTCCAGCTCGATGGTCTCGTCGATGGCCGTGTAGGCATTACCGTAGTGATGGCCGTGGTCGATCTTGGCGCCCTCAACGAACAGAACGAATCCATTAGGTCCACGCTTAAGGATCTCAAGAGCTTTCTTCACCATCTCGGTCAGGTTGACGTCGTCGGGGGTCTGGAAGGCACGGTACTGCATGTGGCTGCGGCTGAACAGACCCAGCACGTAGTCGGCAGAGGTGGCGTCGAAGTTGTTCAGCTCATCCTTGGTGGTGAGGTAGGCGTAGCTGCGTCCCAGGGAGGCCTGCTTGTCCTTCCACTCCTGGATCAGGTCACGACCATCCAGACGGGAGCCACCCTCGACCTCCTTCGGCGTGAACTTGCCCCAGCCGCCGCCGAAGGCGACGTTGA
Organism: Amphibalanus amphitrite; assembly: GCF_019059575.1. Lineage (NCBI taxonomy): Eukaryota > Metazoa > Arthropoda > Thecostraca > Balanomorpha > Balanidae > Amphibalanus > Amphibalanus amphitrite. The sequence goes on along the minus strand of NW_024881500.1, from coordinate 1,843,049 downwards.
TGTCGATGCCCTCACGCTCGACGAACTGGGTCGACAGATCCTTCATGGCGTTCTTGCACGAGTCCTTGACGGGTCCGGTCATCCATTCCATGGCGACGAAGTCGGCGTCCGACTCCCAGGTACGGTAAGCAGTGTGGCCGAAAGTGGCAGCGGGAGAGGCGTGCGTGATGCGGGCGGTGGACACCAGACCAACCCACTTACCGGCCTCCACACCGTAGCGGAGGATCGACTTGGGCGACGAGGCCTCGTTGACAGCATCGCAGTTCCAGATGAGGACGGAGCAGTCGACACCGACCGTGAGGAAGTTACCCTTGGCGCCGGTCAGGTAGGCGGTGGCCGTGGAGGCGGAGTCGGCCGTCCAGCGGTCGCAGTTGTACGTCTTGGACAGTCCCAGGTAGGGGAAAGTCTCCCAGGAGAGCATGGTGTGCTCGGGCACATCAGCGCCGCTAAGGAGACCCTTGCGCTTCCTGGCGGCCGCCAGCGTAGCGATAGACATACCGTCTCCGATGAAGAGCACGGCGTTCTTGGCCTGGTGATCGTACACGGGATCGGCCAGCTTGGTCCTCAGGATGTCCTGGGCGATCTCCTTCCAGAATACCGAGTCCAGCACCTTACCGGAGCGGGAGAGGGAGGCGCCGTCACCGAGGCCCATCTTCTGCTGCACCTCCTGGTAGGTGGGCGCGTTCATCTCGTGCATCTCCAGCTCGTCCTGGTCCTCGACCCGGGAGTCCAGAGGCACGGCCACGGCCATGGCCGCCACGCAGGCGGCGACCACCAGCAGCTTCATTGTCGGGTTGGCTTGTGGTATGACTCAGTCTCACTGTCTCCAGTGAGTGTGTGTCCTCCTTCCCACTGTAGGTGGTTTTATACCCCCGGGCAATGACGGGATGCACTTGTATAACGAGCCAATGGTGGTTAAACTAGCTTCACGGTAACAGGTTTAATTAGCATCAACACGGCGTGTGCGTCGATAATTGTGTGGTGGGATAGTTGACAGTGATTAGTCCAACCAGACCACCACATCTGTAGCCCAGTCTCACCATCACAGATGTGGCTTCAATTATGTCTCGCTGTTTTAAAGACTGTTATATTATTCATGTTGTTCGAAGCTTCCACTTGAGAAATAAAGCTAGGCAAAAGGGAGTTTTTTTAGTTTTGTAAGAAGCAGGAATATTCCTCATTTAAGTTTTTCCTTTTCAAGAATGTCACATCCACATTTCCTTGTAAAAAAAAATAAGATCGACTAGCACTCGGCAAGAAGCAATCGATGCCGTGACCTGGAACTTAAACAAAAAAAGCTACGCATCATGTTATTTAGATAAAGCATATTGTAGCCACTTCAAAAACACAGGCCCGACGGCTGACACCGCTTCATCGTTTAGAAAAAAAAACTTAGTTTCTTAAACATTTACGCTTCAAGAAGTTGACATTTCCCCTTTAGCCCCTTAGAACATAGACAAATTGTGATAGTCAGCATGTCAAAATCAATGTAGTTATGCGGGGTGTTAGGTCATAATATCCGCAACAATGACAAGTTGACAACACTGCAGGATATTGAGAAAGGCAAAGCAATAAATCGCAGCTTCATAAACCATTTCGTACCAACCCGTGTCCCGAGGGCACGGCCGTCGGAGCGTTCAAATAGCAACAGCGAAGGATTTTCGCCAGCCACCACCCATTACTTTAGCCGAAATCATCAAACATCTTGTTTTCTTTGTGCTTATGTCATGCTGATGAGGGTTTAATAATCGAAACACGTCTATGCACTATTCGTTCCGTGTTTTTCTACTATTTCTTTCAATATACAATAGCCGAATAACGGCAACCCATAGTCCAACCGATAGAAAGACGCAATCGATAGAAATGCTGAAGCCAAAGGAAGTGAACGTTGTTTTCTAACCTTGTTTAGCCCTGTTACATTCATCCAGCTAGCTACATTTACTACATTTTTACTATATTCAGCCAGCTACATTCAGCCTACTTTCAGCATCATTTTAGCATTCCTCATCAAACAAACCTCCTACCTCATCGTTTCGCACCACGGTGTTATGTCAGCTTTTGGCCCTTGAGGTAGGGTAGACCGGGGCAACGCGCACCCTCGAGGTAATGCGCCCCACGTCAATATCTCATATTTTTTAAGATCCTGCCGACCAATGAACAAGCGCTCCAGAAAGCTCGACTATTATTTCTGCTGTGCCAATATTTTTTTGACAAGATTGATCGGAGGGTGGAGCTGCTCTAAGGTAAGTTTTTTTATGTGGTTTTCATGCAATATTCACGACATTTTAACTAGTGAGTTCGTGACTTAATGTTTAAAGATGCATGCAAACGTACTCATACTGCCATAGTTTTCATGGGAGATACTTGTTTATTTCTGCCAAACATAGTTTGCGTCACTTACGCCGTGGGTGCGTCAGGTGACAAAGTATGATTTAGTTGACGCGCGGGTAATGGGGCACAGCGTAGCAGGGGCAAGAAGATCAGCCCCAGGGGGCGCTTTGCCCCAGTTACACTGTAACAAAGCATGCCATAAAATCACCTTTATGTAACCGTCGCGTAGGAGGGGAAAGGGGAGGGGCATGGGCCGGGCCATTTCACTGCAGTCACTCAGCCAGGGACAGATATCAACATTTCCTAACTGCCATGAGTTTGATTTATTTATCGTGACTGCAGTTGACAAGTGGATCATTCCCAATGCTGCCAATCATATGGCTAGCTCAAACTTGATTTATGGCTTACAATCACGAGCAACAATTTTTAGCTACGTACCGAAGTGCTAAAGCTACAGCAGAGGCTTTTTTATCCAGGAATGCTTGTTATAGCCCCGGTCACACATACACGACGCACGGCCCGCGCACCAAAAATTCATTCATTCTGGCCAGTGCGTCGTCCTGCGCTATGCATTCGTTACTCGTTCGTCGAGCGCGCTGGGCGAACGGAATCATGCGTCGTCATTCGTCGCGTGCGTCGACAATTTTTGTGCATGCTCAAAAATGTGCGTTGAGCTCGACGCGCGAAGGCGGACGCCAGACACGCGCGGAGCGCGTTGGACCAGCGCCAGATACACGCGGAATACAGGGTGCGGAAAAAGTTCTGTCATATCTCCGCATTTCCACAAACAAATGCAACCTGAGCAGCTATATTTAATAAAACCACCAAACACTGGTTCGCCACATCTTACCACATGCTTTCACTCCCCCCTCACTCAATATAACCCCCCTCAGCGGTGATGACCTTCTCCACACAGGGGTGAAAAGACTGGCATGTCTTGAAGATGTAGGCGGGGTCCATCGCCTCCCACGTCTTCACGATGTGCGCCTTGAGAGCCTCCACATTAGGATGGGACACTCCCTGGACCTCCTCCTGCAATACGCTCCAGATGCCGTAGTCGAGGGAGTTCAGGTCGGGTGACTGAGGAGGCCACATCTCCCTGCGTCAGAAATGGGCCTCCCCCGAGCTCTTCCGTCAGCTTCTGCTGGGTGGAACTTGCAGTGTGCGCGGGTGCTCCGTCCTGCTGGAGCACAAAATTGCCGAGTGGATAGGTCTTCAGGATCCATGGGATGACGTCATTGTTCAGGAGACGTTCGCACACCACCCTCTTCACCTTCTCATTGGCGTCAATGAAGAGCATCGGGCACTTCTTGCCGTCCGAACCCACCACGCCGAGCACCATCACTTTCTGTGGATGTTTATTCACCGGATTGAATCGAACCATCGGATCGACAGTCTCCCCCTTGGTCTCCCCTGCTCGTATTTTGGCTTTAATGCGCATGACTGTTCGCCAGGTGACTCCACATTTTGCCGTAACCTGCTTATCGGTCATGCCCGATTTGGCCGCCGCGCGCAGGCACCCAGCGACGAGGCGTCGTTTAGCCTGACTTTTCATGACTGACCGTGAATGGCTGGTAGTTTCTGCCCTCCGGCCAGGTGGCTAGGTCACCGAAGGTCACGCCTGCGGCTATTCGCTGCCCAGAACTCAACCGCAGCGCTCGTAGGCGAGATTAGCATGCATATGACAAAACTTTTTCCGCACCCTGTATACGCTAGGTAATCGTTGTATTCTCGTCGGTTGATGCATCGCGTACACCCAGCGCAGACATAGCGTGCCTCTAACGCATGTCTAACGGATTCGCATAGACTATTAACCTTCGCCCCAGTGGGGGGGGGGGGCATATGTTACCACCCTGTCGCGTTTTTTTCGTATAAATAAAAAACCGCGGCGCGTAGCGCCGCGCCGCTTGGGGTAGCTTTTGGTACATCAATTTTGGACAATGTGTGAAATTTTTGACCCCAGGTCATGTCAGGTCAGGTCACTAGGTCAAGTTAACTGACCAAGCCTAAAAAAAAGTTTGCAATCATGTCCAGCCTGCAGTGTTTGTCAGAGAGGTTTCAAACTTGGTGGATTACATGATGTTACGGATGCCTACAATTTGTATATCTCGGATTTTTTATATGCGTGACCTAAGGTCAGGTCAGTGGCATGACCTTTCCATTATAAGTCAATGGAGAAAAACGAAAATGCCTCTAGATCCGTGTGTACGCATTGGAACAGTCCAAATATTTCAGGATAACAATGATTTGGACCACCCGTGACGACCAAGGTGTCTTTTTTGCTGATAGCCTCTTGAAAGGTCATCCGAGGTCATTTGAGGCTACAAACAGTTTTTTGCCAATAACTCTCGATTGGAAAGAGATAGAACGCCGGGGTTGGCCTCATTGTGTTTGTCTTGCCGAGACGCATCGACTGATATGCAACATGACCTTTTCCGGTCAGGTCATGACCTTGACCTGAGGTCAAATTTTGAAGTTGACCTTTCAAGGTCAAATTATAGTTCATTCGAAGCGTCTCGGCGAGAGGAACACGATTCTGGCATTAGAAATGACCTAGCTTTTTTTAGTCAAAAGTTATTGTCGAAAAACACTTTTCTTAAAAACAGCTATTTTTGGAGTTTTTGCCTTCTGGAGGCTAAACCGTTGACCTGAGGTCATTTTTGATGATGACCTTATCAAAAGAAGAGTTCAAAAGCTATCGATTGCTTTTCCCAGCGTTTTTCTAGCTATCATAGTTCCTGAGATAATGGCATGTTTTCTGAAAAATATAATGACAATTCGCAAATTTTGACCTTTGATGACCTCTGGTGACCCTAATATTGCTCTAAGATGAAAAATGACCGAAATACTTTCAAACGTACGCATCAAGAGCTATCGACTGCTTTTCACCGCGTCTTTCTAGCCCTCTTAGTTTTTGAGTTAGACGTGGGTGGTAACATATGCCCCCCCTCACTAGGGCGAAGTTGGCGGAGACCGCCACTGGGGCGCGGGATAAAGACGTGGTAAACCAGAGCTGAGCGAGTCTGTAGCGCGCACAGCGTTCGTCTGGCGTATGTCTAATCGTAACCATAACAAGGTCCTACCTCCTCATTGCTCATTCTACCCTCATGGGCGACTCTCCTGCGTTATTGCTGCAAGTGCATAGTGCATGGGTTCCTCTTCAATTCTTCCTGCTCTTGATGTCAGAATTTATAAGTCATTTTAATCATACATTATTTGTCATTGTCATTGTTTATCTCAGGAGCTGTTGAACCATCTGAAAACATGAGGATGTGCCCTCCTTGGGGTCCTACTCTGATATGACAGCAGGCAAGACGGGCTACTGCACCGCTGCCAAAAGCAGTTCGCTGGCTGTGCGTTGAATGCGCGGTGCACGCGCAGTCCATGCGTCCCGTGCGCTAGCAAGCCGCTGTGCATCCGTTGTGTGTGCGCCCTTTATGCGCTTCGCATTCGCTGTGCAAGTGCCCGGCGCGCTGGCAACGCGTTCGTAGCGCGTTGTGCATTCGTTGTCAACTTGCCATTTCCTGCGAACTCCTGACAAAAGGTGGTCACACAACAACGCACGACGACGCACTGGTCTTTTTGCAATGCGCCGGCCGTACGTCATGCATGTGTGACCGGGCCTATGCTAAGTACTTTATGTGATGCGCTTTAAACCTCGGATGATGGCGCCTTGCCCCGGTACCGGGGCAAAATACCCATTTTGACTTATATCACCTTTCCCCTTTGACATGTTGCCAGTGAATGAGTCATGAATTTCGTCCGTGGGATTATGAGGACAAATCAGTAGGTGGAACTATGGTCATGAGTACCCAAATATAGGAACGTTCCCATTTTTGGGAACGGAGTTCCCAAATATGGGAACGGGCGTTCCCATTTACGGGAACGGAAGGTAATTTTTCGGCCGTTCGCCCACTAAAACTCATTAGTGCATCACGTCTCAAAAAAGTGCACGCTAATTTAAGTATCTACTGAATCTCTATAAAATTATCTTTAATCTGACCGTTGAACAAGGAAATTGACCGTCGAATGATATTTTTAATGATTTTTTTGAAATGACGGAATGGTGAAAACATGGGTTATACTACATTTAACATGCAATTTAAAGGAAAATGAAACGTTTTTTACATTTTGAGGTCAAGTATAATAATTTTCGCCTGGTTATGAAGTTTCATACTAGCGACACCAGATGCTGACATATGCAAGCGAACACGCGGACAGTCCCGAGGTAATATTGTTGACTTTTGGTCTCGGGGCGCACGACCGCGTGGAACGTCAGTGATTTTACCGAACTACTGTTGTAAACTCAGTTTCAGTGGTTTAAAATTATTCAGCTGTATTTTATCAGCCCGGAAAGACATATTTTATTTGGATGCTAGCTGTTTAGCATTGTTTTATAAGGAGCGTCATGAGCGTGGTTTTTGTCTTCCGTGTTTCTAGGCATGATCGTTTTGGGGGAATTTCTCTTATATAGGTCGCTCTGTGTGGCTTATTTATAATTTTCATGCTGATTTCGATCATTCCTCGTGCCCATCCTACCAGGCCTTTTGCCACTTACACTCATTAAGAAAGGAAAAAACTAGATTTTCCATGGGACTAGGTGTTTTGAGGGTGTAACATATTCAGCGTTCCCATTTTTGGATACTTCCTTGTGCTCGTCAACTATCGGTGATAAACAGACAGGTGCTTGACATGTCTCCACCCTCGGCGCGGACGGTGGATATAGGTATGGAAGACCTTGTTGAACATCGCTGAGCGTTGTGAATTACGTAATCCTGCAGAGGGGGGCGTGCCCGCTGCGAGATCGACGGGAATAAAAGCGCAGAAGACCGGGCGAAACATGCGACGGTCTTGCCGGAAAGGTCATCTGATGATTGTTGCTTAACAATAATTTGCGGCGTTGGACATGATGCTTGTTAATGAAAAGAGCCCCTGAAAGGCGTCGGTGAAATCGTTCCCAATTTTGGGTACGCCGTTCCCATAATAAGGAACGCTTGCAGCGCCAGTGTACGAGAGCGTTCCCAAATTTGGGTTCGCGGCCCGGATGATGGACTGCTTTAGAAATAGGGGAACGATTTGAAACTACGATGGGCCTTACAATATCAAACTCTTTCCCAACAATATTGAGACAAATATCAGGCGGTTCACGATCGTTTTATATTTTTTTGACGTCATTTAACGGTTCTTTTTCTTGTTTTAAATAATTCCTACATGGCGTTCCCATATTTGGGTTTACCGTTCCCAAACATGGGAACGAAAATGCGTTCCCGAAAATGGGTACGCTTGACCATAGTTCCGCCTACTGAAATGTCCAGCGGCTTACATTAAGCGCTAAGCTGCCCTTCGTTGTCCCCTAATGTATTCCCCTCCCTATTACGAGTCAAACGTTAAAGGGACTATCCCACCTTCTAAAATGTTGTTAAAACCAGTTAAATTGTGCCCGACTTTATAGATTGGATGACCAGGAACACGGTTCTGGCATTTATTTTTCATTAAACATCTTAGGCTTCCCATATTCCAAACACAAACTTTCAAATATGTGACGTCACAGCCCAAAATTACCTCCTTCCCCAGGCCACATTACTGTCATAAAGCTGATTCTTTTTACTCTGTAGGCACCACAACAAAGTTCAGACCAAGTTTTAAGCGATTTTTCAACGAACAAACCCATTTAAATCAGAATGACTAAACGAGGTGACGTCACACTAACGGTCGCTCCATGTTGAAGATAGGGCCTTGTACAAGGCCCATTTTCAAATGAAGGGAACGAATTTCTTCAACACCAAGAGGCCGCGGGGGTTGCAACCTAGATAGATAGTGGTTTCTGAACCTCGCCGCAAACTTGGCTATCTCAACTCAAACCCCATGTTAAAGGTGGGATAGTCCCTTTAAGGGGTGCGCTTTGCCCCGGTCTACCCTACCGTCACAAAATCACCTTACCGCACCCGGCTGTGGCCTGTGGGTCTCAGCAAATTCGCCATGGCCGTGGGAGGGCGGGACATTGCAATTGGCCACACCTTGACATTAAACCAGAACGAGTAAAGACGATGAAGAAACATCCGAGGTACCTACCTGAAAGAGTATTTGCAAGAGGTTTTATAGACATCATTTCCCCGGGTCAATAATGAGGCCTCAGGCCTCTTCGGGTAATCGAAACTCAAATTTTGCGTTTTCCCGAGTCCCGACCGTAGTCAGTAGTGTCAATACCCAACGCCGTAAATGATAAACGGAAAGAGCCAGGATGGCGCAGAAAAAGACAATCGATAGTGTACAACAGACAGAAAAAGCTACCGAAAGACATAATAAAGTCAAGAGGATGCGCGAGATGTATAGGTGTCTCGAGTATTAGTTCACATAAGCTGAATCCCAGGGTCAGATCCTGACCCTTGAGTAGAGAAGAGACCTCCTGAGTAACATAAACGGGTGTCGCACAGTAATTGATATGACTATGCGCTCCAGCCATAATTCCTTGTTTCTCTCAATTCTTACTATTTTCCAATCATTTTATTCCTATTACGTACAAACTTATCTGTATTAATAGCGCAAACCATCAGCGCACTTGATGGGGCCGAAGATTTTCCAAACTATGAACACTTGTCCTTAATCGAATACATCTGACCCATGAACAATTATCAAACTAAACCACAGATCGGCCACAGTCGGCAATTGTCCGACTATTCCGTCGCGTCCACACTTGTCTGTCCTCCGAGAACACATGCGCGCCATTACACGGGGTATAAAAGACAGACGAGCCGAGCGATTGGCATCAGCGTCTGCAGCCGGGCAGACATCACCACCTCAGGATGAAGGTGTTCGTGGCCGCCGCCCTCCTGGCCCTGGTGGCCTCTGTGCCGCTCGACTCCCAGGTCGAGGACCAGGATGAGCTGGAGATGCACGAGGCTCCTACAAGGAGGTGCAGGAGAAGATGGGCCTCAACAACGGCGCCTCGCTCTCCCGTTCCGGTCAGGTGCTGGACTCGGTCTTCTGGAAGAGCATCGCCCAGGAAATCATCCAGACCAAGCTGAACGACAAGGTGTACCACCACCAGGCCAAGAACGCCATCCTGTTCATCGGTGACGGCATGTCGATCCACACCCTTGCCGCCGCCAGGAAGCAGAAGGGTCTGCTGCACGGAGCTGATATTCCCGAGCACACCACGCTGTCCTGGGAAAAATTCCCGTACACCGGCCTCTCCAAGACGTACAACTGCGACCGCTGGACGGCCGACTCCGCCTCCACGGCCACCGCCTACCTGACCGGCGCCAAGGGCAACTTCCTCACGGTCGGTGTCGACTGCTCCGTCCTCATCTGGAACTGCGATGCTGTCAACGAGGCCTCCTCGCCTAAGTCGATCCTCCGCTACGGAGTGGAGGCCGGTAAGTGGGTCGGTCTGGTGTCCACCGCCCGTATCACGCACGCCTCTCCCGCTGCCACTTTCGGCCACACCGCCTACCGTACCTGGGAGTCGGACGCCGACTTCGTCGCCATGGAATGGATGACCGGACCCGTCAAGGACTCGTGCAAGAACGCCATGAAGGATCTGTCTACCCAGTTCGTCGAGCGTGAGGGAATCGACATCAACGTCGCTTTCGGTGGCGGCTGGGGCAAGTTCACGCCGAAGGAGGTCGAGGGTGGCTCCCGTCTGGATGGCCGTGACCTGATCCAGGAGTGGAAGGACAAACAGGCCTCCCTGGGACGCAGCTATGCCTACCTCACCACCAAGGATGAGCTGAACAACTTCGACGCCACCTCTGCCGACTACGTGCTGGGTCTGTTCAGCCGCAGCCACATGCAGTATCGCGCCTTCCAGACTCCCGACGACGTCAACCTGACCGAGATGGTGAAGAAGGCTCTGGAGATCCTGAAGCGCGGACCTAACGGCTTCGTTATGTTCGTGGAGGGTGCCAAGATCGACCACGGCCACCACTACGGCAACGCGTACACGGCCATCGACGAGACCATCGAGCTCGAGGAGGTCGTCCAGTACGCCGTGGACAACACCGACGAGTCGGACACCCTCATCGTCGTCTCCTCCGATCACGCTCACACCTTCAAGATCAACGGCTACCCGGAGCGCGGCCTGGACATGTACGGACCCGCCTCGTTCCTGGCCGGCGGTATGCAGAAGGGCGGCCCGCCGCCCAGCCTGCCGTACCCGATCCTGCAGTACGCTAACGGTCCGGGCGGCACCCGCAGCAAGGAGGAGCAGGACGCCAAGCGCGCCGCCCTCACCGAGACCGGCCCCGACGCCGAGTGGCGCGACCCGCACTACAAACAGTTCGCCGGCATCTACCTGCCCAAGGAGACCCACGGCGGAGACGACGTGGGCATCTTCGCGCGCGGTCCGGGCGCCCACCTGCTGCGTGGGAGTCTGGAGGAGAACTACATCCACCACGTCATCAACTGGGCCCTCTGCCAGGGAGACTACCTCACCGTCTGCGACGAGTAAAACTTGAGGCTCCATCCAGCTGTAAGAGGACTTCTCTTGAATAATTCAGCTCTCTTCAACTCTCAGCTTTCGGCATGCTTATGTTTAGTTTCATGTTGTAATAAAATATACTTTTCCGGCTGCACTCAATGTTTTATGTCTGGAGCGCAGCTTGAATGTTGCAGAACAGCAGAAGATGAATAGTAACAGTGTCAAACAGCATTCAAACCACAAAAGCAGAGCACTAGGCAGTAGTGGTGTCAATTTCAAAAAACGTATGTCCAATGTCCGTCCAATGTCCAATGCTTACGTTGACTGTCCGTCCAAAAATGTCCAAGCCAGCCATTTGTCCAAACAGAAATCCGACACCTACGCAATAGTTTACACTCAACACTGTTAATTAATTTGCTTTTAATGTACCGTTACCAGCTCAAAAGTGATAATCATATCGAAAGCTGAGCTTTCTTATAGCCAATCAATGTAAAACACGATTACTTTATTTAAAAAAAAATTGAGGTGTAGCAAGCGATTGTCCAAAGTTGTCCAAAGCCTGCTGTCATTGTCCAACCGAATTCCGAATTGGACATTGGACAAATTCGGAATTACGAAGATTCAAGTTCCGATTGACATCACTACTAGGCAGTAACGACAACAAATCCTGAATACGTGTCCCAGGATGTAATCAAAATAAGCTAATACGTATTAGTAACTAACTAGTACCTAAGTGACACCAATGCCCACATATAAGTCTATAAGAAGGGTCATTGTGGGTTAGGACGACGCTGAGACCAACAATAAGTTGACAACCAAAAACTGAAAAGGTTATCAACGCACTCAACACAAGCCAGAGCCATGTCAAAATTATTTCACGTCCGCTTGAAAGAAACACGAGCATTGGTTTATAGCACCTCACGACATCATTGGTTTTCAGACAAATCGCAAACAGTCGTCCCACACTTATATCGGTGTAAAATAATTAGCCGTGCCGTAGAAGAACGACAATGAACGAGGTTAGCTCTTCCGTCGATGGAAGTTTAATTCTCAACAATTCCCACTTATGCGGCATCGCAAGTCAGGGACTCAGGACACGTGGATCATCTTTATCTTTCACATATGAGAACCACCTGGGCATTGCTGTACGTTGAGTGCTCTCATCTGTGTCGTCTTCTGCATAATGATCGAAGGGTTACGGCCAATTGAGAATTACGGGAAAGAATCAATAACACTTTGTTGTAGACACAAGAGAAATGCGTGGTGTTGCGTATGATAGGCCTCCTTTCAGCCATGACTCAGTTCATGATTGGGTCAGCAAAAGCATTTACACCTTTATGCTTAGGCACAAAGTGCATCTGTCTTGCAAGGGTAGAAGTTATGTACCGCTTTAGTAGGCGTCCGCACATGACATTCATTGAAACGTTTCGTTTCATACAGTAGCCGTGACCTGGTAACATCGCAACGCAAACATTATCTAATGTCGGATATTCAATACTGGTTTATTACAAATTGAACCCGATAGCGCATGTACAGAACAATGACAACACATTCCACGGACTCTGCCGTCTGTCCTAGGGCAATTCACACTTCTCGCTCGATAAAGCGTCCTCGGCGTAGTTTCGGTTATGGATCTACCCATGGATAACCCCGCCAGGTTAAATAAGTACAGCTCACGCGTCACGACCCCTGGGGATCGGGGCAACCCAACCAACACTCCGAGTCGTGCGCTCCTCATGGGTGAAGTGAAGATACTGTACAGATATTATCATACACATGAAAGCGAGTAGTTGGGCGCACCTGACCGCCAGATCGGCAGAGCTTCCACGGTTAACGTGCAATGCTCCCACAGCTCACATTAGAAATTACCTAGGACCTTTGCTGCCTGGACCTTTCCTGCCTTATAACGCCTGCCATGAATACCGAATGCAGTGTCTGAACAGTTTCAGACCCAGAGGATGCAAGCCTTCGCTAGACCGGACACTTCCAACACCGACCTTGCCTTCTGGCACCGCTTCGGACAGCAAGATGACCCTGCTGCGAACCAGCCACGGCCCTGACCGGATTCACATCCTCAGCCGCAAAGCCACAGCTGGTCAACCATACCAGACTCCGCCACATGACAGAGCTACTCTGCTCTCAACACAAAGCCGACCGCGATCTGCGCGTCACCTATAGCCAGTGGGACGAGTGAGAGCTGTGTCCGACGGCCACCAGAGGGCAGCGCAGTAGTCATTCGTGTAGCGAAGGCCGGTGCGGTTCGCCCCAGCTTAGAGTACTGTATGGTGCTTATTGTATCATATCTTGCATGTTTCAGGCCTTTCTTACAGTAGCTAGTTCTTTGCGTAGCACAGCGACATTGTAGTACAACGTGCTACGGTGCGTTTAGTGTGCTATGGTGCTCAGCACGGCTTATGCAGAATCATAGATAACATGAATCTATAGCATGACTAATGTTATCTGACAAACTACATAGCACCGTACTGCCCCACATAAAGCCCACTAATACGCACTAGTCTACTGAAAGGCACCCAAAGCCCACACAGCATGCCTGAGCGTGTATAGTAGGCCGTTCTAAACCGCGGAGCACTACTGCGCGCTGGCGCACTCACTACGCGGGCACTAGCGGGCACTACTAGCCAGCGGGGTTCGTAGTGACGACTGATGATGGGAGGGAGGCGTGAAGCGATGGATAAGAGAGACGGCGCCTACTGGATGTAGATGATGAGATCGCGAAGAGAGCGGCGCTCAGAAGAAGATCTGCTTGACGTCTGCTGTGTTCATCTCCATGGGGCAGTAGGGACACTTCAGCCTGAAATGCAGATAAGACGGGTATGAGCTACGGGATATACGCATTACTTTTAAAGATATCCGACAAAATACATGCGGACTTGGGATAGAAAAGTTCAAAAAACGACAAACCACGTTAAATAAGTGTTTCACATTATAGGGTAGTGTGGGGCAATTTGAACATATTTTTACGTCTTCTCCGTTGTACCAAATTCCAGCTCAACCTTGGATGAAGAAAAAAGCGCAAGTGTCACTTGCTTTCACCATGCAAGCCTCATTTTTGGACGAGCCGAGCATACCTTGAATAGCATAGCCTAACTTCTCCACCAAGTCACGGTGTGTTCAAATTGCCCCACTGTGGGGTAATTTGAACATACTGCCTTTACCTGGCATAAAAACGATAGTCTCGCCGGCACCGATGTTGTTTGACCCATAAACAAATAGGCAGAACAATTCTAAACAAACCTTCACTTGAAAAATCAACACAACAACAAAAATAACAGTTGCAGAGTATCAATATCTGCACGCTGCACACCGGTCAGTTGACAGAATTCGCCTCTCTTCAATTAACAGAACGGCTATCTTTTTTGTTCGATAAAAACTCTCCCAACCTTACTGCATCTGTTATTGGTGCCAATCGAAACCTGGACATTTGGAGTTCTGATTTTGTACAATGTCCAATTCGGAATCGGTTGGACAAAGGTAGCAGACTGGACAACATTGGACGATGGCTTGCTACACTTCAGCGCTTTTTATAAAGTAATCGTGCATAGCATTGATTGGCGAATGGAAAGCTTGTTAAGCTCTCAATATAATGAACACTTTTCCGCTGGTAATATTACATTATAAGCAATTTAAATGACAGTTTTGAGTGTTAATTAATCCGTAAGTTTCGGACATATTTGGACAAATGGCTGACTTTAATATTTTTAAACGGAAATCAACGAAAATGCCGGACATTAGACGGGTATTAGACGTAAATTTTATAAAACTGGCATCACTAATCTGCTACTGCTTTGGGTCGAAAATATTGGCAAAAAAAAAACCTGCGAGCGTTGTTTTTTCGGAGCTATCCCTGTCTTCACTGAAATTCTTACACTATGTTCACGCTAAAAGTTATTTTGTCATATTTAAAAACAGGTTTCAAAAGCAAATTTATTGGATTGAAGGCACTGATTAGGTCATTGTACAACAAAAGCCGTTGCGTATTAGGCGCTAGCAATGCAAGAGCGCTGCAATGAAGTTGCAATGACGTGTTTTTAGGTGTTTTTACTTCCGAAATTGATTTTTTACAGTGTGCGTCAACATCTTCATTCCCTGAAACCTTAAACCCCGTTCATATGATAGCCCTTTTATTTACGATGATTTCCCTCATCTTATTGTCATGCCACTTATGGATTTTCCGTAATTTTGTGTTTTTCACACTATGTTCAAATTGCCCCACATGTTCAAATTACCCCAACCTACCCTACGACAAACAAGAAAATCATCTCCAAGCATGATTTCCGTGGAAGCAGCAGTTCGCAATACCATTTAATAGCTAGGCCATGACACAATATCAAAATAAACATCCCCAGTCGCCACACTTAATGTGATACCATTCTCCCCTTTCGCCTTCCGTGAACACTACCACAGCGCCCATCACAAACACGGCTCCCCTCCCCCGTCCAGTCCCTCTACTCACTTGTTTCCGTGGCTGAGTTTGTGCAGGGCGTCTTTGGAGATGCAGTGACCGCACACCAGTCGCACTGGGGGGTTCTGTTCGGTGGCCTGCTGCTTCAGAATCGGACAGGCGAACACGCTGTGGAAGCGGAACTCGCGGTCCACGTCTATCTCGATCTGTCGCAGAGAGAGAACGGCGGTAGGGACGGTCAGATGAACAAGCGGATTTGTTATGGCAATAACGATAGTTTCTTTGAGTTAGTTGCAATAAGTGGATACAGATTCTCGGAATGGTAAAACATTATTTCCCGATGAAAAGCAGCCTAGTGGGATGAAGCAAATCTTACAAGGCTAGACAAATCAATACGAAAGAGGCTGCCATTTAACTACACAAAACTGCCCGCATAATCGAACCAAACGTCGATAAACAATCGGGTCTCTGTCAGCAGGCAGTGACTAAAACAGTTCACCCGTAACCACAGCGGCGCGTCCTTGCGGACCAGCTCCCCCGGACCGACGCACTTTAACGAGCACTCACCGGCAGATCGTCGTTGGAGCTCCACATGCCGCCCACCTGACGCTGCTGCATCACCTGCTTCATGTTCATCAGCAGCGGCACCGCCTTAGCGCCGGCGTTCACTCTGAGGACAGGTCACAGAGAACATGGTGAAACACTGAGGGAGCGCGCAGGAAGGAAGAATGAAAGACAAGTGAGTGACAACAGTTGTGGATTAGGGATAGTTGCAAGCAACACTCAAGGGAAACGAGCATCCCCGCCACACACTCTTCCATGCTAACGCAATATTGCACACGCATTGAAGTCGAGTGTTGAATTATTAGACACCTGACTAATAGCCCAAACACGACTAACAAAATGTCAGCTTTTAATAGAATGCAAAACAGAACCGAAGCACAGACTTCCCATACTCACACGACCAGCAGCGGGCTGTCGACGCTCAGACCGAGCAGCGCGCAGGCATCCCTGGTGAACAGGTCACAGATCTCGATCCACAGACTGTCGCTGGTCAGAGGCGCGTACGGCGACTTCTCCAGGCCGACGTGTACGTACGCCAGAGCGCCCATCAGGGAGCGGACTTCGCCGACTAGCTGAGAGTGGATCTCTGGAGGGAGAGAGGGGAGGGAACATCAGGGGAGCGCATCTCGCCGACAAGCCGCGTGTGGATCTCTGGAGGGAGAGGGAGGGAAGATCACTGAGCGAAATTAACCAACGTGTGGATCTCTGGAATTGGAGGGGGCGGGTCAGCGAGCGGGCCTCGCCCACCAGCTGAAACTCCGCTGGCAGTGCTGAACTGCTCACTATCTTTGTAACTGCGCCGGCAATGCTCACCCACCCTGTACCCGCACCGGCAGTGCTCGCCCTTCCCGTAACTACGCCAGTTTGCCCTCCCCCTGCCCACTCACCCTCTCTGTCAATGTAGGCCAGTTCTCACTCCCTGTCAATGTACTCATTTCATAGAACTCATCCCCTCTATCAATGTACTCATTTCACATATCTCACCCTCTCTGTCGATGTAGGCCTGCAGCACGCGGCCAAAGTGGAGTCGGGCGTACAGGATACCCTCCTTCACCCTCCCCTGTTGCAGGAGCGTGGTGTACTGCAGCTTCTGTAGACGGAACAGCAGGAAACTGCCCTGGGGAGCACACGAGCGGGAGGGGACGTTACAACTGGACGGGTTGTGATCCTTGTTCCGAGTTATTTATCAAACGAGACGCTAAGACTACCTCCTAGATTGAATAACCAATTAACCCGCGCCCCGCTGGGGGGGGGGGCAGAATCTGCCCCCCCCCCTCCCGTTTTTCGCCAATAACTTCTAAACGCGTTACGCCAGCGACGTCAAACTTTCAGTACCTTATCATACATCAATTTGACACGTTCCCTGAAAATTTGAGCGAAATCCGTCGGAAAATTTTTGAGAAATTGACGTTTTAGTGACGTCATGTTCGCCATTTTCGCCTCAAAAACGGCAAAATTTCAAATGCCGCTAACTTCTTCATTTTCAAAGGAATCAAGACGTAACAAAAAAGGTTATACGTGATTCTACTTTGTCTATCAAATGGCTATCTCGGTTTTTTGAAAATTTTGGATTTTGGCCAAAATTTTTCAAAAAAACTGACTTTTTTGGGAAAATATTTATAAAATCCAAAATTTTGAGTTTATCGAAAAAACCGGAATATATGTCAAAGAAGTGGTCAATGTGCACCTACATACCAATTTTGAGAAGAATCGGTTCAAAAATGTGGGAGTTATTCAAAATTTTATGACGTCACGACACACAATTTTTTTGAAAAATGATTTTTTTGGAAGTTCTAGACCTCGTACGGAAACAAAAATAGCATCATTCGATTCGCCGTGAAAAACTGCATCGGATAGACACCTTTTTAGGCCTTAACAACCAACTTCAAAATTTGACCTCACTTGACCTGACCTTGACCTGACCTCGACCTGAAATTCATCCAGAGGTGGTCCATATCACTTATTGAGTGTGCCTATTGAATTCCATGAGTAAAATGACCCATAAAACATGTGTCGCACATGCCCTTTTCTATATTTTGTTTTTTGTGACCTGACCTGACCTGACCTTGACCTTGACCTTTGAATGACATTGTGTGCAACGAATATTGTCTTGGTAGTCTAAGAACACGTTTTGGGCAATCAGTCTCAGTCTATTCTTCGGCAACTACGGTGCAAGGCCGATACTGTAGAAACTTGCATTTTGTACCCTTGACCTGACCTTGACCTGACCTCTGACCTACTTAAGCAAAAAAATTTGGGCTCTTAAGATCCGCCTTGTTGAGAGCTTTCGATTGCCGTTTTCCCCGTCTTTCTACGACCATCGGTTCGGAAGTTAGACAGGGGGGGGGGCAGAATCTGCCCCCCCCCCCCCCCCCAGCAGGGCGCGTATGGCTGAATAGCCCAGCGGGGCGCGGGTTAACAGCCCTTTCTAGCCTTCTGCTTCAAAAGCCTTTAACGAGGACTAACAGCCTCAGTCCACTCTACCCATAAACTAAGGCTCTTATTCATCTCCCGTCCTCTCTATCTCTGGCATTTCTAGTGTCTGTCCATCTTTCAACTTCACTATTACGTTCACCGACCAATTATTAGTTTATGTTTCTCACATTTCCATCCCACATGCGTCAGCTATCTCGACGTATCTCGACGTACGCCTCTTTGACGCTACCCCAGGTATTACAAGGAACTCAAATACTCACTATCTGATGGAGCTGGTCGGTGCGCTGTTCGGCCCAGGAGAGCGCTGGGCCCAGGTCCCTGCGCCGCAGAGCCTCCACGATACTGTTGATCACCATGTAGGGCTCCACCACCGACTCTGTGTTCTCCAGCTGGGCCGACTGACGGTCAGAGAGGCACAGGTCAGGTCAGGTCAGGCCACGTCAGGAAGTACTTTTAGGTACATATATGACAGATATCCATTGAGAACTGAGCTCAGCTCCTAACTAAACAGCTCGATCTTTGTCAAATACCACTTTATTGTATGAGGACGTCGCGACTTTCGAGTACCTATCTCACTACAAATTTGAGCATAAACCGAAAGAGTGCGTCTAGCTACAAATGCCTCACAAATCCGACTCATTGAGCTACAAGCTCTGTTCCCAGCCCCCCCCCCCCCCCCCACACACACACACCCATCAGCCCCACCCGTATCGCGCCGCCCTACCTTGAACAGCACACGGTCATATCACCTCACCTGGACTAGGAGGGCGCCCAGTTCCGGCAGACCGGTGCGGTAAAAGTGCCGGCAGATCACCTCGTTCACCAGCTTGGCGTCTCGCTCGGAGGTAGCGAAGTCGGGGTTCAGAGCGGCTACCGAGTAGTCGGCCGCGAAATTCTGAAACACGTGAGAAGGGTTGCATGGGGTAATACGAATAATAGGCCGTGAATATATCCTGTGAAGTCAACGACACGATGACAAAGAGTAAAAGTTGCAGGAAGAGCTTAGATGTACTTAAGTGTCGTCTTCTTGTGCTCTCTTTACAACACTCAACATTCTCAATTCATAGTTAATATTCTCCATAGCTTGGCTACTAAGAAGCCAGAGATTTCACAAAAAAATACGGCAAAAGAAAATAAAAGCCTGACACATAGCTTTTATTCACAGATATATTTTTACTGAGCACACCTTGTCGATGGCCTTTCCGACTTTGGAGACGGTGCTGTGCAGCTCTCTGTGGCCTGTGGAGGCCTTTGTGGCGATAGCCCGGGCCTCGGCCAGCAGTTCCATAATCTTCACGGCCTTGGCGGCACTGATCTGACCGTCACCGTCACCTGTAACAGCGAGGAAAAGCATACACCAGGCACATTACGGCACTGATCTGACAGTCGCCGTCACCAAACACGGATATCGGGCAGGTGGGACGTTCGGAGAAAATCATTACACACGTCTAAAAGGGGTGTACCATGTGCATTTTCAGGAACTCTCCGTGAAACTTAAAAACGTCCCAGAACGTCAAAGAAGTCAAAGAAAGGGGCGAAGAAAGGGTCAAAGAAAACGTCAAAGAAGACTCTGGTTCTTTTTTTTTTGAAGAGGAAAAAAGTTAATTGACCTAGTTGGTTTTGACAGTATAAGGCAGTAAAACATGTAGTGGGTAAGACATGGGTCATCACGACGTGAATGAAAAAAGCTGAATACGTATCCCCAGCGTCCTACGACCCACAGTACGCAATTAACATCCTGTCTGCTCCTCCCTCCCCACGTCTACTGCAACCCCATAACCTAAGGACCGGTTATCAGGTGACGGTAATTGTTTTGAAGCCAGTGCAGTGGACTGCGACTTCCATCCGTATTTACTTGATCGCATAGGGGATGCACTGAGTCGGAGCCGGAGCCGGAGCCAAAGCCGCCATGACATTTCACCCGGAGCCGGAGCCGTCTGAAATTTCCACGGCTCCGCATCCCTGATTACACACCAACAAGGTAGGTACTTACTGTCATTCAGGGTGGCCACATATTCTTCGATTTTGTTGATGATCTCTTCCACCTTTCGTTGATTTTCTTTATCGAGGTCTCTGAACTTCTCAAAGACCTTGTCTAGCTCCTTCTCTACAGCTGTGCAGGCCTCCATTGCTGCAAACATTGCAGTGGACATAAGCTTAAATTGCAAAAACGAATATCAACTCACAAAATTGCATGGTAAAATTGCTATAAATGGAGCAACAAACAACAAGCTGCTGATTGAAACAGAAAATGAAATTGAACATAACCAAAATTGGGCACAAAAGGAGCATATGAATAATGAATGGCAGTGAATCTAAGCAATAGGCATGTTGGGCATCAAATGGTGGTAGCTTTATAATTGAGCACGTCAGCTGTCCAAAAACAAGATTTGTATCAACAATTTTTAACGAAACATATCTTTTAATCTGGGACGAACATTTCTTATGTTGCAAAGGGCTGTTCCAGTTGCAAAATTGTGGAGGAAAGGTATGATCATTCCCAATTATTACCACTTTTGCAGTTTACCACTTCCTAACTATATTAAGCACTAACTAAGCAGTGATTTTAAGCATTGGCTGACCTGCAGCCTATCACCATTGCATTGGTTAGCCAGCTTTACTACTACCATGATTCCTCCTTTTGCAACCTTTAAAAACTGAAAAAATTAACACCCAACCACACATTATTATGTTACATTAGGTACCTAAGGCATTTTCTACAGTCAAAATCTACTTCTCCATGCTAAATGATGTGGAAACCATTATGAAAATCAAAATATTGAAATGGACAATTATTTTCAATTTTCACAATTATATCAACTGTATTTCCAACAAGGAAACTACAGGAACGACGCCACGTTTAACCCGCGAGTTGCTGGGGGGGGGCTTAAACACCCCCACTTTTTCGCCGGGCCATAGCATAAAAACGGCATGCCGCAGGCGCGCCAAATTTTGAGTACCTGTAGGAAATTGATCGAAGTTTATTGTGACAAAGTTTCAAAAAAATCGGCCGGAAATTTTTTGAGATATCGAGGTTTTGGTGATGTCATGATTTCTGAGTTTTCGACCAAAAACGGCATATGTTCAAAAAATCATATAAAATCACAGAATAGACATACAGACACGCTGTAAACGCCATTAGACTCCCAATACCATGAACAATCAAATGGCTATCTTCGATTATTGATTATCGTTCCGCATTTTCCAAAATCTTTTACTGAATCTGGGCAATTTCTCGTGACTACTTCACGACCATGATACCTACATGCATTTCTTAAATTGAACTTTTTGAGCCAAACACGTAAACATATGATAACATGAATGTCACCATCGTGTTCTACGCCCCAAATTACCCACAAAACATGTGTAACAGGCTGCAAATATCAGTTTTGATTTTCAGGGATATTTGCCTACCCGGTTGACCTTACCTTGACCCTGACCTATGCTTGACTGACCCCTACATGGAGCTGACACTATTTTAGGCCTTATATGATGGATTGTGCACCGTTTTGACAGATTTAATGACGAGAGGCGCCCATTACGAAGTCCTGAAGTCCGTGCTACTGAAAGCCCGATTTCAGGTGTTTGACCTGACCTTGACCCGACCTGTGACCTCAAAATTCAACTTTAAAGTACTCATCTGAAGCGTCTCGTCGCGTTCTTTCATTTGCCGTGTGCGTTTCCCTGCACCTATTGGTTCTCGAGTTATCGGCTGGGGGCATTTAACGCCCCCCCCCAGCAAACGGTGGGTGGCGAAATACCCCAGCAAACGGTGGGTGGCGAAATACCCCAGCAACTGCCGGGTTAAGCTTATGCGCCATGTGTGGAGAGTGCCGAGTGCGGCAGTTGTTTTGAGCATGAAATGCATTATGGAGCTCTTAAGCCTTGGATAGTATGAACAAACCAAAGCATGAGCACTCACCTCTGATGTTGGCAGAAGCTGCCCGCCCAAGTAGGCCCTCTTTGTCTTGAGTAGCCGCCCCCTACTTCAATTTCAATTTATATTGCACCATGCGCAGTGCGCACCTTACACCTATATGTTGACGTTTTATCTTACTTCTCTCTTTCACTTTCCCACTCTGTAGGCCAGCAAAGTTTTAGTGATAGCTTGGTGATAACATACAAATTCGACAACTGCGTGCAATGCAACGTATTTTCGCTCTTTCTGCAACAATCGTGAGTCGTCTGCAACACGGTGACTATAAATAAACCAATATAACTCACAAGACACCACAACGCAATAAACCAAGCATTGTTGACATAAGTGACGCTCTTGAGACAATACTTATATTTTCTACCGTACGAAATGACAAGTATATTGAGATATGACTTGAGTGTCATGATTAAAAAACTTTTCCTCAGGACTATATGTAATTAATGTTTATGTTTTTTCGGAGTTGTTCAAGAGTATAAGTACAAATATTACATTTATTCAGATATTTCGGTACTCGTTGTGGTACCTTCATCGGTGAAATGGCGCACAAAGTTTCGGTTCGTAGTTCGACAATCACATACAATACAAAACACGCGACAACGTCATCTAAAAACCTACACTTTAAATATGCCTGAGAAGACCTAATCCAGAATTGGAGGACCAAAAGCATGCGATAGCATGCTTTTGCATCCGGAAATTCCCATTGGTGGGTCGCTGAAGAAAAGTTCGGCCAAGCCTGTTTGTCAGTATGTGAGTGATCCAGAATTGGAGGACCAAAAGCATGCGATAGCATGCTTTTGCATCCGGAAATTCCCATTGGTGGGTCGCTGAAGAAAAGTTCGGCCAAGCCTGTTTGTCAGTATGTGAGTGAGTATGTGAGTGAGTATGTGAGTGAGTTTGTCCAAGCTTTTTTGGACCTGGAGTCAAAATGGGTGGACCGATCGGGACGAAAGTGGGACCGTTCGACTCGTCTCCGGCGAGGTAAACTTTTGGTGCTGGCCTCGGCTCGCTCGGTGCTTCGTGGCACATGCTATTCCGCTTCAAAGTTTCGGTGACACGAAATTTTTTGTCAAGGCTACAGGACAACCCGAGGTCACGGGCAAAGCCATACTGGCGGGACACATCGGTAACACCTTGAACCAGTTTCCAGGGGGGTCACCGTCTGCGAGGGGTGCAGGCTGCACGTGCTGGGGTCGGAAAACCGTTTTGACGTGAGGTCCTCTGGCTCAAAGAAATTTTAAGCTATCAACCTCAAAATCGGTTCAATGGTAGTCCCAGGCAAGGCCTTCAAAATAATGCACATTTGGTTGAGCTAAACTCTGTGGTGCATGAGCTATGCACGTGCAAGCCGATTGCACCCCCTCGTACGTTGCCACGCCTGCAGGGTAAACGGCAGCTCTAACTGGTTCAAAACTTGCAGGTCATAAGAAGAATACATTTGATCATGACATTCCGGCGAGATAATATCCGAGGGGTGCAAGCTGCGCGTGCGGGGGGCGGATAACGGTTTTGACGATGGATCCTCTGATCCCGGGAAACGTCGAGCTAGCGACACAAAAGTCGGTACACTGATAGAACTAGACACACGCTACAGGATGTTATGAAAATGCCTGCAATGTGGTGCCTGGGACATGAACTATGCACGTGCAGTTAATTCATATCTTACTGTAGGTAGATCTCCACACGAATCTCACGTGCTTTCAAGCATTTCATGGATGTTTCAGTTGGTTTTGCAGTCCATACCCTCCAATTCTGGCCCAAGGCAACGCACGAGCGCTGCCGGCATCTAGTGTAAAAACATGCTTACAAAGGAAACTTGACAAAAGTGAGGAATACATTTCCTACATAAAACTTTTTCATTCGAAAGGGTTAAAACGGAGCGGGAGGCAGGGCCGCTCCCCCGGTGACCGGTCGACCCATAGCCTTGGGTCGACTCGACTATAAAGTAATCTTGGGGTCGACCAGCCGGAGGTAGGGGATCGGACGGGAGCACAACAGAGGTCCATGACAATGGCGGGAGCGGCGGGAGCTACAGGCGAGGGGAGGGCGTCATGCTAAAGGTATACGGCCTTGGCGTATACCTATAGTCCACGGTCCACCACGCCGCCAAACCAACTGTACAGTCTGCCGACCTGCTCCAGCGACCAGCGCTACCTAAACTACCAGCGCTCAATGGGGCAGCCGTGAGCCGGACGAAAGGACGGTGTCTTGCGGTATGGTCATGGCGATTATAAATGCTTCATGTGTCACAACGACCTAACAGCCGCGATGGCAGCCAATTGATACCCTGAATGATTAGTGGTAGTAGCGATTCGGACTAGCGATGCATTCACTGGACAGTGTTTATTCGGGCGTTGAATTACACACTTTTCTCTATCAGTGGTCAGCATTATGTTGTGACCGACCTGATTCTGAATGAGCCTCGTTGGCATTTGCTCACCATGCAAATATGCAAACATACTTTGGCTGTTGGACAATGGGAATGCTTCATTGGGATTCAATGTTTGCCCCTACATCACTGCGGGAGCCCTTTGGGTGCATCGTGTAGTGAACCATGCAGTTAAGTGTATAGGTAACAATTATTGCACTATCATACTTAGCTGGTAGGTGATATTAACGTCCTCCGAATGCCTTCGAGCATCTGCTCATCATTGCTATTGATTTTTGATACGGCATTGAATAAGCAGCTCGAGGTAGACATTGAATGTTCATGCATTTCATTGAGTGCAATAACACTTCATATTTGTCAAAATTGTCAATGTTTTAGATGAGTCATAGTTCAACTGAGATGACGTAGGTACCGACTACCAGACGAGCTCAACGAATCGGCATTCGGCATACGTGTACCTACTCACGCTCATTAACTCACAACATTTAATACAGGTCTGCATAAATGAGTGAAATTAATAAAAGCCCTTTTATTAAACGATCATTCGCTACACATATAAAAATGGATATGCTGGGTGACGAATGAGCTGATTGCAAGGATGCTGAATTTCATTTTAAGATCATCCAATAGCGCATGACTGTCTGTCTTAGGAACCTAGATTATCTTTATGCATGCTTAATGCGCGAGTCTATGCAATTTTTTAGTTCGCCTTTCTTGCTGAACATCGGAAATCATTAAATAATTCTGGATTGTCGGAGGGGTGGGACTAAATGCTTACTTCGAAATCTAAGCTGCGTTGCGGCATTGGCGGTTATGTGCGGCGTGTATGCCGCATGATTAGTAAGCGGCGACCACTAAATTAAAGACTCAAACGCTCCGACCGGTTCTCAATGAATAACACTGCATACCAAAAATGCCAACCGCTCTCGTCATAAGATATTTAGCTTTAAATAACTAGGTTATCTACATCATCATTTTGAACCAAATTAATACTTTCAACTTAACTCACTCATTCCTTCCTTTGTTGGCTACAAACAGTCTTTCGATTGTCTGGAAATCGTATGCTAAATCCCGTACCTGTATGCGACTGGTGCATATAAAGGCCGATAAAAGAATTTGAATAGGCTCTGGCATGCGATTTCCTGGCTACCCAAAAAAGTCTGTTTCAGTCTTGCTATCAAAACATGACCTCGCCCGCACAGAGGGGGGGGGGGGTTGATGCAACCCCCCTAAGGTTTTTCGCGAATAACTCGCTTAAAAAGCGGCTGATCGCGACGAAACTTTCAGTACCCTCGCATTGATCAATTTAACACCCACCCTGAAAATTTCATGACCCCAGAGGCGGTTGACACCTACTACAAATACCTGGCAGGACCTCTACTGGTTGACCTGACCTGACCTAACCCGACCTGACCTAAATGAATGAAGACATCATCTGTGATCAAAACTAGCATGATATTCTTGATCAGCACCCCGAAAAACCCCATAGCAGCCACACTACGACGTTCTAACAGGTCCCAATTTTCCCGCCTTTTGGGTCATTGACCTGACCTGGAAGGTCAACCGATGACCTAGGACCTTAAAATTGGGTATCATCGGCTTTCTCCCGTCACGGGCAACACGCTCGTTTTTTCCGCGAAGCTGTAGCTTGATCAGGAGCGAAACGGCAAGGGGTTATACCTTATACGTTCGCGGCTGAGTATTAATTTGGTTCAAAACAATGATGTAGATAAGTTAGTTATTTAAATCTAAATATCCTATGACGAGAGCGATGGACATTTTTGATATGCAGTGTTATCCATTGAAAACAGGTCAAAGCTATTGAGTTTTTAATTTAGTGGTCGCCGCTTACTAATCATGCGGCATACACGCCGCACATAACCGCCAATGCCGCAACGCAGCTTAGATTTCGAAGTAAGCATTTAGTCTCGCCCTTGTCGGAGGAGGTTTGACGCCAAAATTTAGCTTGCCTTCAGAGCCGAACGCAGTGAATGCCGCTGACTACCTTCACCAGACCACGGCTCCTCCGCACGAATCACATATCAGCCCCAGCCAGTCTCCAGACCATATGTGCAACGCTGCACCGGAGTGACTCAAACTCGGGCTCTAATCATCGTGAATCCCAACGCTCTACTGAACTGCTGCACGGGATGGGTGGCTGATTTCACCGCTTTTGACCTTCTTTGTGGTTATATAAAGATGACGTGCTCAAGATGCATGTCTTTGTGATGTATGACTTTTCACCTTACGGATCATGCCGCTCAGTTTTGATTTTCTGTCGTATTTCATGCAGCTGGTTTGAAGTTATAGTTACATCTACAGTCTATGGTCTTCAATGCTTCTGATTATCGATATTGGCATTCATTTTTTTTTTGGTACACATCTCATTACCCTGCACGTAATTAGGTTGAATCACTTACCCTGTAAGTAATTGGGGGCACGCGCTTCGTAGGTCGATCTCATCATGAAGTCTGTGTGTTTTCTCCTCAGTGCATCGTTTCCTTCTCAGCCTAGCGTGCGTTTGTAAAACGGTGTGAGCTGTACCGGCGCGGGTTATGAGGTACAAATTACTATCACTGCCCAGCTAACGACTCGGGGCTGGCCGCAGCGCCCGCTCAGATGCAAATGTCAGTCATTGTGGCGCTCTAACTACCGTTTAGGCGCACTGGGGTCCGCGCCGGGCCGTCGCCGCGTTCCATCCCGGGTCATTGTCGGTCTGGTGGATGAGTTACGACTGACTGGGGGGGCTGTGTCCGACCCGGAGACGCTGCCAGGCTGAGAGCGGGCCGGGCGGGAACCGAGAGGTGAGGAGTCGGTGCTGGCTGCTGCGCGCGGGGAGGGCGAACTGCAAGTTGTGTTATGTAGCTATCAACGAGCTACCTTCAACCTTGGCTGGAATGGTGTCTGAGATGGTATCTAAGTGCAGTGGGGAGAGAGATGGGATCCTGTTTGTGATGTCTTTAGCGATAGCGGGCAGCTGTTGCTCAGTATTTCAATCTTACAGCGCTGAGCGATAGACGCTGTATGAGTCAGAAACAGGCACGTCATGCAGGTAGCGTAAACAGATTAAAATATCCGTGTACCATAGAATAACGCACCCCATCTCACCCATCAGGCATCGACCGCCCGCCAGCGGTGATTCATCCACTACATTAGCGCTGATTATCGCGGCTAACTGCCCCGGATAACGACACACAACAATCAGCGGACCACATCCCGGGCGGCACGTGAGCGCCAGAGCGCTAGATAGAGCAGCTTCCTGGCTCGCCGAGTGACGTCCGCGCTCCCCTCCCGCATCACCTCTTTGTCACGTCTCAGCCCGCCGCCGTCCGGAAGACGCGCGGAGAACGCGCGGAAGACACCACTTCCGCAGCGGAAGTGACGCGGACCGCACACCACGATGACGCGCTAAGAGCCGCCGATGACGAGCCGGCGCGGCGGCGGATGGCGTCTGCTGTCGGTCGGTTGGTCGGCAGAAGTGATGATCGATCGCGCGGCGGCCAGCCCGCTCGGCCGGTCACCTAATGGAGCCTCCACGATCCGTCACAATGCCGGCTAAAAGGCCGCAACCGGCAAATGGACCGTGACATAAATCTAGATTCTATTATGTCGCTGGCGCTACGGCGCAGTGAATGCGTCATCGGCGACCGCGGGCGGCGGTGGTGGTAGTCTGGGTACCGCCCACCGCCGCGCGCCGCTCCCCTCGTCAGTACAGCCAAACACTCCCAGTTAACGAGGATTGTGAGGTTTTGCTCACGGCATATGCTAGATGAGGGAGTGGAGCTCATCATCGGCGATAGGAAATTTGGCGTTTTGACTTTCGAGTCGCGGTGGTCATAAGCCCAGAAAGATAAAACTGCAAGGTCTAACACACAACAGAACCTATGGAATAACACAGGGCTTCTGAAAGTAATAAACTGCACACAACTTTTCAGCAGCCACGCTGAACTCTTGGAGACGCAAACTGGCCTCTGATGGTCCATAAGTCTCACTGCTTGTTCAGGATATTACACATTACATTCGTTGGCTCGTGAGGCTGACATGAAGCGATCGCAAAGAGCGACTTCGGGGCTTCTGAGGTCGTTCGTGCGATCAGATCGTCTCACTGCACGCTTTCATGGGCGACTAGCGAGTCCCTTTGCTTTATCGAGCCCAAAATGTAACGCTTTGTGCTAGGCAGCGTACAGAGTCCGCCAAAACGTGCGCACGTCCGTTTCAGGTGCGCATAATGTGTGGATTTACCAAATAACGTCCCTTTCTCGTTTGCACGTTTAGAGTAGCCTTGAAGTCGTGATAGCATGGGGAATGCGTCCCCCCGTCCACACCGATATTCACAAATTGGGCGAGCTACAGCACAGTGCAACAAGTCAGAGCGTAGTTTATTTATCGTAGTTTCGGGCACGTGTCTGTGGAGATACGACACATCTCACCGCTCTCTTCAGGACTTTTTAACTCATTTGGGCTGCTGTTATTCAAGATATTACATACCTGACTTCACAGGACAAATTCACGGGGTTGAGGCGGGGAGAAATGGCTGGCTATGGGTGAGAGGTGCTGCGCGAGATATTGCTCCCCCCCCCCCTGCTCCCGTATGAGACCGATGATCGCGATTATTGCACGTGGTGGCGGTGGGATAGCACCGACGTGCCAAAACCACCGAATAATATACCTGCTGGCGCATTTCCAGTGCAGTAGCTTAGTAGCTTATCAGGAGCTGTTAAAAGATGACACGGTACCATTCTACACTCTACAGCCACTGTCAGCATGCAAGTATGGTTTCTAGCATCAGCACTTCCAAGCCCTCCAATCTTGACATTCCGTTCGATTTTTTTTCCACAGTATTCCAATAGCACCTACCAAAATTAATATATTGGAAAGCTTATCCGCCAGGTGAATAATCGTATATCTTGCCCCATGCAATTGAAGCACCAAACGAACATGAATCATGGTAACTACGATAGGGACACGTGTAAAATGGTCGACAAAACATTCTTCCAAATATGCATGGCGTAAAGTAAGTTTGTGCGATGCAACTTTTGAAGAAAGTCTTGTCGACCATTGTGCACGTGTAATGTGTATCGTATTTTACTTGATTGTCCGTGTGGTTCAGTGCTAAAAAAAATACTTAGAATCTAGTGATGCCTTAGCGGCGAAAGCGTATTCTGTGTCTCGGTCTTTTTTGCAGTTTTATATTTTTAAGAACTTGAAGGATCGATAGCTTGACCCTGTTGTGATTAAAGATACTTAAAAATGGGGAAAAAGAAGCGAAAGGCGGAGGCTGAGGCAGCTGCTGCAGCTGCTGCAGCTGCCGCCGCCGGCGCCCCGCCGGCGCCCGGACCGCCCCCGCAGGGTCCACCGCCCGCGGCGCCGGACCCATCCGCAGCACCTCAGGGCATCGGGCGCCGTCGCAGAGCGGACTTTGACGAGCCGGCAGCCAAAGCCCCGGACAGCCAGACGGACCTGCAGCCGCGGGTGACTACTTGGGACGACGATGACGCCGAGGCCATCCCGATGATCCCCGACCTGGACGAGGTGATGGAGGAGGACCTGGCGCTGCAGGTGGCGCCGGCGCCCATGGCACCCGTCAATCGCGTTGCCACCATGCAGGAGCTGAACGAGGACCTGCAGAAGAGGCCGGCGTTCATGACGCTGGACGGCGTGGACCTGCAGCTGATTGCAAAGTGCGTCCAGGACGGCCGTGACGTGGAGGAGCCCGACAAGCCATGGGCGTGGGACGTGCTCTTCACGGAGATCATGTCGGAGGTGCAGGATGAGATGGCACGAGAGGCGGTCAGCGCCGATCCCACCCCTCAGCCTAGCACCACCGCCGTCGATAAGAGGTCGACCACGACCGCCAAGGCCTGAGATAGCAACCACAGCAGTGCAGAGAAAGCCATGAATGTCTATCCCGAAATGATATAGGCTACGAGCTAAATAATAAGTGAAACTCACTTGTTTATATAAAAACAAAACAAACGCCTTCAGTTTATGAAACACTTTTGTGTGATCAGCCCAAACAGACGCCCCGTTACTTTTCATTTTTTATTGTTTTGTTGGGTTAGGCCCTTTCGGTCTGACAAGACCATTGCAGAGCCGGAAGGATGATAGGAATTAGGGGGAGACATTGGTCTGGGCAGGCACCCTAGTGAGTCACCGGGGCTGAGCCCGTCCAGAGGACAGGCCACCCAGCCCCAAGTTTCATTTTGCACTACACGTCCCGTTTTAGCTCAATCCATGGTTCAGCTATCGCATTTCGGCCGACCCCATCAGTCGGCTCACCTGCTGGATTTATGGGGTTTGTCGGCGACCGACTCCGACAGCACTGGAAAACGAATATTTCAAAGGTTTTGGTGCTAATGCCACACCATATGGCAACTCCTATGGGCGTGCACAATGAGGGGCGGCACTGTGTCGAAGCCAGGTGGCGCCATGTATTGTTGACCGGCGCCGACTCGGCTGACTCGGCCCCGCCCACCAGCTTACTGCCAGCACCTCTGGCCCGGGCCGCTTTCAGATGGAAATGGCGCTGAGGCCCGCTACCAGGGACGCTGAACGGATTTAGGCGGGCTGGCAGGACGCGACGATAGCGAAGTCAAGCTTCGAGACCTTCGATCCTGCTATTTCGCCATGGACCCATGCTTAGACCAATAAGTCGAGAAGACTATTGTGGATGAGAACAACAGCATATTGTACAGCAGCTGGTAGGAAATGTGTAAATGTAGTCTTCAAATATGCTTTTATCCCGCAAATATGTCGATTCCGTAAAGACTCAAAAAGTTTTAGATTTTGCAGTCGATATCGCTAACTGCAAATATCATCACTCATTCAAATCATCACTGTTCAAAATTTCCAGATTCTTAATTAAACTTTCCAACCAATATTAGCTTCATGTATGTGCAGCACTCATCAGTCTCATCCCTGAGGCTGGGACTTCCCATGAGTATAGACATTGAACGACCGACCGGTTCCGTAACGCTGCCGCATTCGGCTCCGTCCCGTTTTCCTTCCCGTCCCGTCCTGTCTCCATTCTGGTCCCGTCCCGTCTCCGTCCCGTCTCTGTCCCGTCTCCGTCCCGTCTCCGTCCCGTCTCCGTCCCGTCTCCGTCCCGTCTCCGTCCCGTCTCCGTCCCGCCTCCGTCCCATCTCCGTCCCGTCCCGTCTCCGTCCACCCCGTCTCTATCCCGGTCTCTCCCCGCTCTATCCCGTCCCGTCCCGCTCTACTCCGTCTCCACCAGTGTGGCCCGTGGCCGGCCGGCGCCGAGACTGATGGCTAATTAGAGCCGTGCTCCAATCTGGCGAGGCCGTGTCGCCGTCGCTCTCCGAGGCCGCGAGTGAGACCGATGATCGCCAATTACCTCCGAGATCGATGATGGTCGCCGCGTCCTCCCGGCTCCCCTGGTCCTCCCCCTGTGCTCCCAGTCACACGGGGTCGCCGCCCGTCGGCAGGGGAAGGGGGAGCCGGGGAGTCGGGACACATCATTGAGCGCTGATGATCTCGTATGGCCGATTGGTGCTCATTGCCAACATCTGTGCCGGCTGGAAATGGCAGTCGGAAATCGGATTGTTTATGTGAAGCGGCTATGCAGCAATTTTTGGCGAAGTTATTCACCAAAAGCTGATGAATCCATGCCTTGGGGCACTTAACCTGACTTCACTCCTCAGAAGTCATTGGGTGACCACTGACCTGAGACTAACAAAATGGCTACGAGCGTTATTGCAAAAAAAAACGAGCGTTATTGCACACACTCGTTTTTTCGTGAAGGTCTATGATCAATGAGGAGCAAAATGGCAAAGTTACAGATCACACATTTATTTGGCGAAATATCTACAAGTTCGAACAACGGACATCTTTTTTGCACAGTCAGATTTAGTTGAAGGGTTCCTCCCATGAAATACGGTACAGTATATCTTCAGGCGCAAACTGTGGTGACATCTAGCGGCAGCGATACGACATAGCTTTGGAGATGTGCGGTACAGTATGCCTTCAGGCACAAACTGTAGTGACATCTAGCGGCAGTGATATGTACGACATAGCTTTGGAGACGTGCACCGTGCGGTACAGTATGGCTTCAGGCGCAAACTGTAGTGACATCTAGCGGCAGCGATACAACATAGGTACGCGAATGCGCGGTACAGTATACCTTCAGGCGCAAACTGTGGTGACATCTAGCGGCAGCTACGTAACTTCTTACACGTGAACCTCGGTACAGCACTACATACTGTAAGCGCCTTCTCACACAAGGCATGCTCTCACAGTTGCGAGCGCTACTACAGCCCCATTCGGCCCGGCGTCGTAGAAAAGCGATAGATCAGGCGAGCGTTAACGAGCTTTGGAAAAAAGGAGAATCTTTTCGACTGCAGCGTCCAAGACCATCTCTCTGGAACCGAATATGATTCAGAAACGTCCGAATTTTTATTTAATCCTTGCCGTGGCGGTAGACTTTTCCACATCGAGGCACAGGGACAATTGCCCAATGCCCATGCCACCCTCTAACTGGGATTCAAGGCCAAGTATATCCTGAAATGGAGGCTCTCCCGGAGAGAAAGAACGGCGGGGATGTGCTCGCTCACCTAAGAAACACCGATCGACTGACGCTGAAAAGCGAGAAAGGCCTTTTCAGATGCATTACTTTGATATAAGGCCACATTTTCTCGTAAACCTGTAAGTTTATACATTATAAATTTGGACGCGTCTCGACGATAGATTTAAAATTACGGCCAACCGATATCATGTAGGTTGATATCTTATTATGCTCAGTGGCTCAAAGAAATTGTAGAAAACCAGCTATTTCCACAATAGTGCTTACATTGATTTTTTTTTACTCTGACTGCCAAGTCGTTGACTAATAGGTAGATGTTGAATTTGACCGCAGGCTCAGTGAAAAGCTGTGGAGAAGCCCTCTGTCGAACCATAATTTACGCAGGCGTAGCCTCATTAGTTGACAAGCTGTTTTGCAAAACAAAATTAAAGCCATGGAATTCCGACATCGAATGACCTCGCTCCTTTTTTATTTGACCTTTAAGCTAACCTGAAATTGGCCGCGGTACTTCGTAATGCTTTTCAACATTTTTCTAACGCCAATTGGCTATCGCCTGTCGCATAAATTCAATTACAGACTGCTCTATATAACTCAATCGAATGATGACAAGTTTGACGGAACGGCTAGCTCAGTTTATAACTGTGCCTGTAAGTGCGTGTTATACCTGTTGGCGTTTTTTTATGAATACAATAGGATCAAGGTAAGACATGCACATTGCTCAATACGCAAGAGGAGACAAGCTTTACTTTTCCGATATTTTGAGCTGTTTGATGGAAATAGGACATATGTAGCTGCAAAACAAGTTGAGAACTTATTGATTTCTTACTCAACCGATTATCCAGTAGTTAGGAGCAAACGATATCTTAAGTCGACTTCAAAGGTTAGGCGTACGAGTCACGACGGGTGCAAAGCTTCCTGCTCTTGCTGACCCTCCGATTCTCCCCGGTTTCTCCCGGGGCCGGCCTACGACCTGACCGGCGAGCTGCTGCCCCATTTGAGACGCGTCAGCACGCGATTAGCGGCCGACATCACATCATAATCAACTGGATATCACCATCCGCCGCTATTAACCCGCAAATTATGGCGAAGTTGGCTGGGAGGAGCCAGCGCGGCGCCGACCAATCAGCTTCGTCCGTCGATTACCGCCGCCGACGGACGCTGATGATAATCGGCCGTCGACCAATGAGAGCTCGCTGCGGAGTCACGTGACGTGAGCGGCTGCCGCGGCGGCGGCGGCCGGAGCGAGCACCAGTAGTCTGTAAATCCGCGGCTGAAAGTGGGTGTGCCTGCTGCTCACGATGACGTCCAGCCGTGACGCGCCGCCGGCGCCGTTCACGATCGACTCTCTGCTGAGCAGCTCTGCCGTCAGCGGCTCGGCGCCGGTACCGACGCTGTCGCTGCCGCTGCTGTACTCGTCCTACCTGCTGCAGCCGAGGCCGCCCCTCTTCTCCCTGGCCGCCCACCCGCTGTTCCCGATGGGTCTGCTCACCCCCGCGCTGCGGCCGCCGCGGGACGAACCGCTCAAGGGTGGCCTCCTCCCCGGCTACCCGTGTCCCGGGGAGCTGAAACCACCCTCCGGCTACCCTCCGGGCGAGCCGCTGCCGCCACCGCTGCAGACGTCTATCCCCGTGTCTCTGCAGTCGTCACTGCCGCCGCCGCCGGCCGCCGGCCTGAACCCCGGCGAGAGGAGGTGGCAGGCCGACCGGAAACTGGACCTGCTGGCTGATCAGCTGGAGGAGGTGCGACGCGAGTACGTGGAGAGCGCGCTCCGGCTCAAACAGGAGCACGAGGAGCCGCGGGAGCCGCCCAGGGAGCCGCGCGAGCAGGCCGAGCCCAGGGAGCCACCCGCACACTCACCGCGGCCACACGGTAAGCGGAATTCCGCTAAATAATCTGTCTGTGGAAATGTGAGTGTATTCTCATGCAGGCAAATGCTGATTTTTGGTGTTCATGCCCCGATTACCTGCTAGGAAGTACGCAATTTTCTAACCTTTTGAAATATCAAGTGAATGCTTATTCAAAAAATCAGTTTTTACATCCGTTTCCGATAATTCATGATCAGATCGAGTTAGGAACTACATTTATTCTTTAGATATGCTGTTCACGTAAAATCATTTATTTCCATTGTGAGCGCATGATGTAGATTCTAGAAAAGCCCAACAATGCTGGATTACTACTCCCGGGGTGCATATGACCCATCTCTAATCGGTTAGCCGGCATAATCGGCTGGCAGCAACTCAATCAGTCTTGGAACCGCGCGATGATTTCATGAGCGTGAACCTCTGTTCCCCACATGAGAGCACATGAAGAAGATTCGCCGGGCACTATAATGAACTGATTATCGACAAACAAATGTGTCCAACATTAATTATGCACATACTTGCCCTCTTTATCCCAAATCAAGCATACACGCACGGCAAGAAGCGCTGATAGCGGGTTCACCCAGGACGTCAGGCCAGTTTTTTTTTAATGCTGTGGAAACGCTTACCTACATAATGGGCAGTGGCAATTTTTCAATGCGAGCTTGAGTAACTGGAATCTTTATGTTTTCTAAGCTCCCGGAGATTGCATGAGTTTGAATATTCTTTAGACTATCGTCTGTTTTTTTTTTGGGGGGGGGGGGGGGAGGAATGCATGCTTCCTAAACACCCATCGCAAAATGTTTATAATTCATTATTTTCTACATTTTTGGAACATGCTGCCATAATTGGGTTAGTTATTCCTCATTACCAATTCAAATAATACCGATCGGCGAATATGTAATGACATCTTTTATACTCTTGTGTGGGAGGATATGATAGTTTCAACATCAAAGCCTCATCTGATATTATATAACAAATCATCAGTTGTTGCTCGTTTCTAGACCAGACACCTTCATAAAAGCATTGTGCAGTGCTCCAATTCGCCGGGACTCGTCCAGCAATCGAGTTTTAACGAAGCATCTTGTCTATAGACCTTAAAGGGACTATCCCACCTTTAACATGGGGGTTGAGTTGAGATAGCCAAGTTTGCGGCGAGGTTCAGAAACCACTATCTATCTAGGTTGCAACCCCCGCGGCCTCTTGGTGTTGAAGAAATTCGTTCCCTTCATTTGAAAATGGGCCTTGTACAAGGCCCTATCTTCAACATGGAGCGACCGTTAGTGTGACGTCACCTCGTTTAGTCATTCTGATTTAAATGGGTTTGTTCGTTGAATAATCGCTTAAAACTTGGTCTGAACTTTGTTGTGGTGCCTACAGAGTAAAAAGAATCAGCTTTATGACAGTAATGTGGCCTGGGGAAGGAGGTAATTTTGGGCTGTGACGTCACATATTTGAAAGTTTGTGTTTGGAATATGGGAAGCCTAAGATGTTTAATGAAAAATAAATGCCAGAACCGTGTTCCTGGTCATCCAATCTATAAAGTCGGGCACAATTTAACTGGTTTTAACAACATTTTAGTAGGTGGGATAGTCCCTTTAAGGCAAAAGAAAAATGACAAAGAGGCGTAGTTCCTGTTTTGACGAGCATTCCTAGCAACGTGTGTCAGCACAAAAACTGCAAAAAAGGTATCTTGCTGCATTTGGACTTTTCCGCCATTGCTACCGTTTTTCTGCCTCCTCTTTCACGTCGTGCCAGCCTGAATGACAATCAACACGGGGCAATCGGTATATAATTCAACGTAGCATTGCAATTGGAGGACAGAACAAATATGTTCCATTTCCGAGTTCCGACCTTAGTAGGCCCACTTGTTTCTGAAGGGGAACACAACAATGGCAGTAGCGGCGGAACACCCTCAATTAAGGGGGGGGGCGGCACTGCCGACTTTTGGTCCCATTCTTTCCATGCAACGCCCATAGGGCTAATGTTAAAAGCCAAAATCAAAGGGGGGAGGCACGGTGCCCCGATGCCCTCCCCGTTCCGCCGCCTATATGAACAAGAGCAGTGGCTAGACACAACAAAATACTCGTATGTTCAGGAGAGCGTCCGTTAAGTCTATGGATAGAGCTGTATCTGCGATGATCGGCGGCAGTATCACCATCTTTAAAGGTAGTGTGCCAGCTTTCTTGGACCGTATGGAGTTAATGGCCCAGATAAGGAGAACCGGATTTTTAGAACTTATCCATACCTTCAAAACTCATGGAAACGTCTTAAATTCTTCAAATTTTGAGTACCCCAGTGCGAAATTCGCCCCGACGGGTTGTCGGTCGTACCCCAACCACATTTCACACCACTATGAACAATAAATGCACACACTGAAATCGCTATTACCGATATGCTCATCCAATCAAGTTTCGATAAACCCGTTCATCATCAGCTCCTGCGGTTTCGAACACGCCTGTTAGGTGGTGCGGTAGACAACGCCCAAAGCCAGGGCCCCGGTAACGTGAGGTAGCCGAGTCAGGGCAGCGTGCGCTGACCCAAGCCGGAGCCGCGCGGCCTCCCGGTGTCATGTGATAGCCCGGGGCTGCCCGCGGGGATGCGGTAGACCGCGCCCAAAGCTGCGGCCCCGGCTTGGGTCAGCGCACGCTGCCCCGACTCGGCTACCTCACGTTACCGGGGCCCTGGCTTTGGGCGCGGCTTCTGCTCATACTTTGTGGTGCGGTGGTGGTGCGTCGGGCTGCGCGCTCTGACTTCGGCCAAGAAAAATGCGTCAGCTGATCATGGTCATTTCTGCCACTTGCGTGTGGTGAAATGGGGTCATAACTTATAAGACGGCTTTTTCATATCAATTATTTTACATAAAATCATATTTCAAACCATAAATAATGTTCGACAGCCAAATAAAAGAAACAATACCAATACGGGCTTACAGTTTAAGGCTCGACATTGTGTTGTCTACGATTAGACAGCTGATAACTCATTCCCGTACGTCGTATGGTCGTAACACTATAATGACCTTTGCTTATTGTCACAAGTGCGCCGCATTCGCGATTGTTGCCCGACGCCTGTTTGCAGGTGAGCCCACTACAGTTGTTATACATATCTAAAAACCGATAAACTTTTAGGCGAAAAAGGCACTATTCCAGGCCCATTTTTGATTTTTTTTTTTGCGATATTAGGTAAAAACAGAAGCTTCTTATCCTAGGAAAAATAAAATGGGAAATCTTTCAAAGGTGGCACACTACCTTTAAATGATGTTGGTGGATAAAAGTCGTTGATCAAAAATTTCGTTTTAGGTGTCTGATGCACATATAGACCTCTACAGTCTGCATACACAGGCAGAGGCGTACATTTAATGCCTGATATTGACACTGCAAGTGGTGTAATGAAACCCAAGTAAGTGAGCCAAACGCAGTAATCTCAGTCTATTCAATCTTCCACTAACCGATAGAAATCACAAGCCATAACCCAACCAGCCAGGTTCCCCATCCCCGCCCGACTCCCGCCGTCCGCCCGTCTGTCGTCCGTTCGCCGTTCGTCCGCCACTCTTTGATACCATCGCTCGGCGCTTGAAGTGAGCCGCGGGCACGAGCCGTGCCTCCGCGCCGCCGCACGCGCGCTAGCGTGCCGCGCCGCGCCGCGCCGCCCGCCGCACGCCACCGGCGCACGAGCTAATACACAACCAATTAGACACAGGGCTCGCCGGAAAATGCCTGCGTAATTTGCTGTTTATTAATTGGCGGCTGCTGGCGCCGGCCCAGTTGGTAGCTGGAGCTACCGAGCTGCCGTCACGGCATAGCTGGGCCGGCCAGACCTAGAATTATCACACCGCGGAGCTGATTTTGGCAAATTAACAGCAAATCAGCAACTTCACAGGAAAGGTTGGTAATCACTCGAGAGCAATTGCCGGCGTTGAAATTTTACCTGTTGATATGTTGCAGAAATTAAGTGGAACCTATCTGGTTTAATGCGTTTACGAATAGCTTAAAAACGTTTACGAGTAGCTTAACTACTCGAACGTGTAGATGTGTATCGAAGTGTTGCTCGGTACCACGCCATATCGTTAAGTTTTGATCAGTTAATGATAATTATCTGCATTATCAATTATAAATTCCAATACCACAGGCTTCAGACTGCAATTAGAATCGACCTCATCATCACATGCATTGATCCCAATTCCCAGTACTTGCATTCTAAACGGTGTCACATCGGTGAAACGTCAAGTGCCTGTTTGAGAAAATGGCGGAGCGGGCTTAACTGAGGTGTTTGAGTGGACTTTAAAAGGAAGGGACAGCGTCGGTTGGGGCTTAGGCGAAAAGTGTGACCGGAAAGAAAGAGCTTAGACCGGGGCTAAAGGGAAGCTGAGTTTAGATGGAAGCGATGGGGGCAGGACTTGCAAGGATTGAAAAAAAAAACTAAAATTGAAAGAAAAGAGCTGATGTCAAAGGCACAGGCTGCCGGCAGGTGTTGGTAGAGAGGGGAAGGCGGTGGTAAGGTAAGAGCTGCGCCAGGAGGACGGGGTGGTCTTAGGCGACGTGGTGGGTTTTGTCGGTGGGTGGGGTGGGTTGTGGTGACGTGGTGGGGTTGTGTCGGTAGAGTGGGGTGGGCTGAGGTTGATTATGTGTCGGTGGGGTTGTGTAGATGGGGTTGTGTCTGGGATGTGCCGAGCCGTGGTGGGGCTGCGTCGTAGCCGTGGGACGGTCTGAGGCGGCGCGTTAGGCTGGGGCCGGAAGGGTGGGGTGGGGCGGGCTGAGGTCGGTTAGTGTCGGTGGGGTGGGACAGGGCTATAGGCAGGGTTGTGTCGGTGGGGCGGGGCGAGCCGTGGTGGCGTGATGGGAGTTGTGTCGGTGGGGTGGGACAGGGCGAGGTGGGGGTTGTGTCGGTGGGGTCGGTTAGTGTCGGTGGGGGTTGTGTCGTGGGGTGGGACAGGGCGAGGTGGGGGTTGTGTCGGTGGGGTCGGTTAGTGTCGGTGGGGGTTGTGTCGTGGGGTGGGACAGGGCGAGGTGGGGGTTGTGTCGGTGGGGTCGGTTAGTGTCGGTGGGGGTTGTGTCGTGGGGTGGGACAGGGCGAGGTGGGGTTGTGTCGGTGGGGTGGGCGTGCCGAGGCGTCGGACGCACCCGCAGTATTGACCCACGATCACTTATGCATGCCGACTAATGAGATAGGCGCCACAGCGGCCTCGCTCGACACCGATACGAGCGGCCGCGCAGCGTTCATACATACCGGTGCCCGACCTTTGCTTTGGTGCCATCGCACTCAGTTATTTATTCAGGATCAGTGAAGTGGCTTCGATGCTGAGGTAGGTTAGGGATAATATTTTCGCAACGAAGCAAACATATTGTTTTGTATTGAATTATACCAATGCCTTCATACAGATGGATGAAGAGCAATTAGAGGTTCCTAGTTGGTGACATTTGAACTCAGAGCTTGTCGCGCTTGCCCTGTAACCGCAGAAAATTTGGCCTAGCCCTTAATCTTATCTAGGTGCACAATGCGCGTTTGTTTTTACGCGTCTGGTGGGAGCCGACCATGACTCCACTCCAAGCTCATAAGGTTTTTGATGTATTTCTTTCTAGAACTATTAAAGATATTGCCTTTGTTATACTCGTTTTTGCCAACAATGCTGAGGCTATGCTTTATTCCATTCTCGCTCTCCATACTCCATAGGCGCACCTTCCGTGGCTCTTATGTTGCAGTGCCTCACCCATCACGAGTAGCGACTTCTTTGAAGTCAAACATCCCTCTACATTCCGGACACGAAACGAGATGAGTTTCTGGGCATCTGCTCCTGACCTCTCTGACCTCCCGATTTGGCTACATTCCAGACATTAACCGGAAGCTGTGTCCCGGACTCTCCCACTTCCTCTCGTGACCTCTCTGACTTCCGGACCTCCGTGCATTCCATACATTGACCGGAAGCTGAGTTCTGGAGCCTCCTCTCTAGCCAGGTTCTCTCTGACCTCGAACCCTCTCTCTCTTGTTTCAGACATTGACCGGGAGCTAAGTCCCGGCGCTTCTTCACCAGACGGTGGCTCGGATAAGGAGGGTGACGAGGGCATGGACTGCTCCACCGAACATCAGGTGAGACGCACAGATGGATGAAGCTGCTCTTCGGCGGTCTTATGTGGCTGGCACTTGGCAGTCACATACATATGTCGCTAGGAAAATCGAGTCATAACCGAACTATGAAAACTTCAAAATATTTCATTTTGAATTACCTACCTAATAATAAAAAATGGCTTGAATTATGACTAGAATATTATGATAAGAGACTTGATACAAACAGGAAACACAGCAAATGCTCGTGCACCCAACACTGACGAAATGAGCTGCCGCCTACTCTGATATATATTTTTTTACCATTCTAACATTTCCCCGGTCTGCAGCCGGGCGGCATGAATGGCAACAAGGCCCGGCGGCGGCGGACGGCCTTCACCTCCGAGCAGCTACTCGAGCTGGAGAAGGAGTTCCACAGCAAGAAGTATCTCAGCCTCACCGAGCGCTCCCAGATCGCGCACACGCTCAAACTCTCCGAGGTGCAGGTACGTACGGCCAGGCTGAACGCCGAACAGGGAGTGCGTGAGCCACGTCCCTGCTGGCACGGTGTTGAGTGTGTATCAGGTTTAAAACTCATCGAAGAGGTGTGAAAAATTGAATCCATTCATTTAAAAAGTATAAACTGAACGTTGTGATAATGTCCATTTGAGCGATATCTATACTTTCCATACTTTTTCCTTAGCTACCGTAGTTAAGTCTTGCACGCACTGGCTGCCCGATGCACCAAAGCATTTTCTCCGTCGTTCTGTACAGTGTACACTGACAACTCCGGTAAGTGAGTGTCTTTGTCACATCCTCTTCTCTCTGTCGTTCGCGACAGGTGAAGATCTGGTTCCAGAACCGGCGAGCCAAGTGGAAGCGTGTGAAGGCGGGCCTGACCACCTCCAGCCGTTCTGGCGCGGCAGGAGGCGGCGGCGGCGGCACCAAGATCGTCGTCCCGATCCCCGTACACGTCAACCGGTGAGTGACCCCGAGGCCCGACCCTTGACATGTAACCTGCAGCATAGCGGTATGGCGGTGCCCCGGGGTGCAATAAGCAACGTATTTTGTTCTCCAAGAGGGTTGCGATTGAAGCGGAAACAATTTGCTGTTTCTGCTTTCAAAAGTCAGACATCGCTGAACTGTGCTTTTTTTGTCAACCAATCTAAATAATTTCGACAGGTATTGCGAAGCCGTTCCTAATGCCGCTCATGCAAATTTGCACACCCCGCTCATCCATCTGATCTGCCTGTGCTGACCCACGCGACTGGTGCTCCCATTTCAATCATCCCGACCTGCCAGCCAATACCAGTCTGCCCGCTGTGACCCGTGACCTGTCCCGGCTAACCTGTGACCTCTGGCGGCAGGTTCGCGGTGCGCAGTCAGCACCAGCAGTTTGAGAAGTCGGGTCACATGCTACCCGGCTGCGGCCCGGCCTCCGGCGGAGTCGGCCGGACCCCTCTGCCTCCCTCCCAACCTCTGCCCCCGATGCACGGTCTGGCAGCGTCCAACCACCTCGCCGCGGGTCTGGCTGGCCTGCACGCGCTCCGACCGCCCGTGACGTCATCGAACGCCCAGCAGTGACGTCAGCAGACGAGTCGGACTCAAGTCATGACGCTGGGTGATGGACGTTGATGTGGACATCACAGGGTCGACAGTGATTGTGTTGATGGTCGCTCTAACGTGCACGGTCTGACGCATCGTGAACCTCCGATGGGAACATTAATGACGTCACAGATCGGGCAGTATCAGCTGATCGTTTTAATACGTAGATCGACTTTCTGTAACACCATCCCAAATGGCTGTTCCTGAAGGATTTGGTGTTGGCTCTTTGTAATGATTCAGTTCAGCTGAGTCTGAATTTGCTCTGTATCCAATCAGCAAACGAGCTGCAAAGATGTCCGCTCTCTCTTGTCTCAGATGTCGAATGACGTAACACGTGACCGGGTCAGGATGACAGGAGGGGATGGTGACCTGGCGGTGACCCGTTGATGATCTTTGACCTGACCCGCCAAAGACCTCGGTCCTGTTCCTATGGGCAAGGGCTGCTGTTTTGTTATTTGCCGAGGAAAGAGTGGTGGCAACGGAGTGCAATCCCAACTAACATGTGTCTGTAGTCGGTATATAACTATCTAGAAATATAGTGAGAGGCGCGGGTCTGCGGACAATGTGAGAGTCTGCTGTTGCAGGTTACTGATGCATGGCAGATTACAATTTCATGACCTCGCCCCACGTGAGGAATCTGAGTGAAGAGGAGCCTGTGTAGCTAATGAAAGTAATGAGCTTTGTTTTA
Source organism: Amphibalanus amphitrite (assembly GCF_019059575.1). Classification (NCBI taxonomy): domain Eukaryota; kingdom Metazoa; phylum Arthropoda; class Thecostraca; order Balanomorpha; family Balanidae; genus Amphibalanus; species Amphibalanus amphitrite. The sequence continues at coordinate 1,799,823 of NW_024881500.1, read as the reverse complement.
TTAAGCGGCGTTGGTAGAAAACTGGTTCAAGAAAACTGGTGATTTTTAATCTTGTGAAATATATAGCCTATGCATATACGATTACATGCAGTTTTTTTTAAGATATGACGTGTGAGTGTGAGTTGAAAAGTGCGTACAACTAATGGTTGCAGACAGATTTCAACACAATTTCGCTTGAGTTAGTGACTCCACATAAAACAAATCAAGTACGATACGCAGCCCATTGCCATGAAGTCAACTCCAACGCTTTTGAGAGTGCAGTCGACTGCGTGACCTATGGGATATGCCACACAATAGACCTTTTCGGGACAGAGCCCACTGGACCATAAGTCAGCGAGTTAGCCGACCGGCGACCAAACGCTCAACTCAGCCACGCAGAGAGTTTGTCAGTTCGGCCAGCGGCAAACGAGCCCTCCTCCCCCCGGTGGGCCGTCACAAGTTTCTGACATGTGCGGCCGGCCGACAAAGGGCTGCCAACAGCCTGCGGTTAGATGGTTCAGGGAGCGAGTGCTTCGTCGGAGCCGACAGCGACATCTATTGTCCATGGTCTACTGAATCGTTGTTCACTTAAGATTTAAGTCCGAAGATGAGAACAGTAATGCCTGAACAGCATCAGCACTCGCTTATTTAAGTACTGAGCAGTGAGCAGTGATAGGAAATTACCAATTAGATATGCCTTACGGAATAAATTGCATGGCATAATTATGCAGGCTTGCTGTGTAAGGGAGACTGGGGCAAAATGGCCACCGTCATGTTTTTTTTCGATGCCGACGTTTCATTTTTAAACATAGGAAGATGTTGCTCATACCAATATGATCCTTATTAACTAAACTGCCTTCAATTTCAACTACGTTTCAGTTCCAATTGCGTTCACATATGGGAGATAATGATAACTTTAAACCTATGCATTTTTGCCACTTTGCCCCAAACCCGGGCAAAGCGGACAGCGACGACCTCTTTGCCCCGATATCAGAAACCGGATAGTTGCCTCACGTACGACTATCAAGTATCTGATGGTGACAAGATTGAAATGAAGATGGATGCTTATTTTGTCATCTTCTTACCCGTAGGTAAACAATGAAAGGACATTCATTGAGAAACATTTAATTGTTTTTTTTTGTAATCATGAAACCGAGAAGTGGCCGAGATAAACGCATTACAATACATTTTGATATCTATAGCGTTTGTTGTCCAAGTAGTAACAACTTATGGACTTTGGAGCTGTCCACTCTGCCCTGTCCACATTTGCCTCCCATACCGTCCGAGACAAAAGTCTTTCAGGCTTCAGCTTTGTTATCATGTGGGACAAAACGCATGAAAATTGGCAGAGGACATGTACGATAGCCTCCCAATGCATGAGTGAGAATGCTTAAATAAGCTTCCAAACGCTATGGAGTAGGATGTCATGCAAAAACCATAAGAATATTGGGATACTAAGAGCAGCCTGGAAAGAAATCTTTTTCCGTCCGTCACGGAACAATGGCGACGGGCCGGGAACGCCGCGCCGGTGTGACTTATCCGTACGAGCGCGAAGAGAACTCATAAATGGCAATCTTAAAGCTGAGGCCTCTTGCACCAAACTACCTAGCTAGGTAAAATCGAAAAACCGGTTTCAGAATAAGCTAATCTAACAGTGGTAAATTTGTTTGCAATAGCCCAATACATAATCCTACATGTGCTTGCTAAATTTTGCACGCAAATTGTTACATTTGAGACTTGGACTGGGTATGCGATGCAAAATAATCCAAGCATTGGTGCAAGAGGCCTCTGCAGAAAGAGACTCTTTCCGCATTCAGGAAATCGCATGGGCTCAGAGCCTATTCAAATACATTTTCGTTCTGTCCGCACCAATCGCATGCGGGAGGTGCTTGCGATTGATGCGAGCGTGCTTCCATGTATTGGAATCTAGTACTCTTGATTGAAATAGACTCTCGCAGCTCTCGCAGTCGCGCATGCGATTTCATGACTGCGGAGAGAGTAGGTACTTTTGATGTGACCAATGACCGTTATAAATTTTCATATTTTCAGTTTAGAAATAATAAATTCTGACGCATTTTGCATGGTCAAGTATGTATATCCACTATCCAGGTCCAGTCGGGTAGGTAAGGTGACCACAGGGCGGGGACGTTGCCGGCGCTGACCGAGCGGCGGCGGCGGCTCGGTAGCGGCGGCGGCGGCGGTTCGGCTATCAGAAGCCCCCGGCGACACCGGTCTCGTGGCGCCAGCTCGGGTCGTCCACATCAGAGAGCGCCGGCCCGGAAGGCGGCATCCGAGCGGACGCCTCTGCCGGGCCGCCGGCGCCAGTTAGAGGCGTCTGCCACGGCCCGGGGGCACACCTGAGTCGGCACCCGGCACCCGAGACAACCCTAAACGCCGCGGAGAGATGGTCAGATCACTGGCACACTGCGTGACGTGGTGGTGCTCAGGTGCGGCTGCACCCGCCTGCCGACCGAGGCAGTCTCTTATCGCGCTGGGCGGGAGCATTGATTTGTTTTGGTACAGGAGGGCATACATCCATTAGCCCTAATGCCGAGGAATTGAATTATATCTGACAGGAAATGACGTGAAGCTTGTACTCGTATGCCTGTTTAAAAAAGGACGCCATTTAATTGCGTCCCAGAAAAGCTATTTCTGGCACCTAAAAGCTGACTCGCCCCAAAATTGGTCCTCAGCACCTATTTGGTGGATACCAGCACCAATCATGGAAAATGACCTTAATTAGCTGTTTCTGGCACCTATTCATCGGTACGCCTTACTCTTTTTTCTGAATCTGGCACCTAAATGCTGAGCGTAGCACCAATCTAGTAGAAAAATGAACTAGTGGCTGGTAGAATCATGTTGTTCTGGTATAATGACCCCTGGAGTCTAGCCTAAAGGTTGCCAGTGCAGCTACACTCTAAGACAGCCCCGTAGTGATCTCAGCATTGTATATGACGTTTAAGTAAGCAAATAATATTGATTTGTTCGAAAAAAACAATGTCATTTAAATATTTCAAAGTATTTATTTGTAATGCTTAAAGGGAAACATTTTTGTGAGTAATTGTCTCGATTTTCACCATTAAAACGGGTATTGCATTTTTTGACGTCATCAAATAGCTCCAAAAAAGAAATGTAATGTTTTCATTCCGTTCAAGGCCGCTGAAGAAACGCGAGATCTTGCGTGGGACATTGTCCGTTGTTTGCCGCGCAGAGTTGTGCCGTGGTTGTGCCTTTTTCATCCGTTTCTTACTTATGTGTGCATGAAGCTTTGATTTTGTTTTTGGTTATTGTGTGGCCGGTCAGTCAAACGCCCCTGTAGAAACCGGATGCTGCGTTTGATCGAGATGGAGTCAGACGATGATTGCAGAAAGCTATTGAAAAGAGGGCCGGTTGCGTGGCATGTCTGTTCAGAGTTGACATTTTGCTTTACTCCAGTTTATGACCTGAGAGCCTGGCTGGAAGTGACGGATCCAAACTTTTCACGTTAAAATGGCTGAGGGTGCAATAATCTCTACATAGCGGGCTGGTATAGGAGCGTCTTGCTATGCTGCACCATAGCTGGCTAGTGATTCTCTTTTGGCTAGAAATGGCATTAATCATTATCTCCACTGGCGAAAATGGCACTTGACATCACCGAATGCAACGTTCATGTTTGTTAGGATACATAAAATCAGGAAGATTACGCGAATTAGGTAGGCAAACGTGGAATAAAATAGGTGCTGGATGTTTTGGTTTTGGTGCTGAATCAGCAAACAGCAAATACGGAGTTCAACTAGACGATCTGGCAACTTTAGGCTGTGTGGAAGCAATTAGGTGCCAGATTCAGATATTAGGGTCGAGTAAGCATTTTGGGGCTGATCAGCAATTAGGTGCCAGAAACAGCTTTTTAGGGACCAGAAACAAATATTCCCCTTTAAAAAAGCGCATGTCAGCAGCGGGAGTATTTTGAAATGAGGACGAGCCATGTGTGCATCTAAAAAAACATTGATTCATTAGGCACGCATTACCTAAAATTTTAATCCTTGGAAAATATAATGGAATGGAATGAATGGATGAATGGAATGGAATGTAGGTAAGGGAAAATACTAGAAAAGAAATCATGAAAATGCCGCCCCAGACTTATCTGAACAGGAAGCTAAGTAAAGTCCAACCAATTTAATATGGAAGCGGGAATCGAAAAGAACACCTAGTTTTGTCAAAAATAGCCTTTTTACTGCGCTTTTTTCATAGAGAAAAGTTAATTCGAAGGCAGAGTAATTAGTTAACCAGGTTATGGCATAATTCATGATTTTCATGCATGCGTAAAGAATATATGACTTATTGGAAAATAGTATTTGAAATTTGAAATTATTCCTCGTGACGGTCGTTTTCAATAGCTCGGTAATCGGTATCGCAAATTTTATTAATTTACTGCGGTCACCCATCACAACCAATGGCGTTCCGCTCACTGAGCTAATTCACGTCATCACCCACCGGCGATGGCGGCGGTGAAAACTGAGCTGTCTGATGACGCCAGTTTCCCGGTGCTGACCCACTCACCAACCGGCAATGGATTTGTCGCCTGACACAACATGGCAGTCGCCAGCCGGCCATGATAATCATAATTAAGGCGCGCCGAGACAGCGTCGGAGCGACCATAAATCACAATACAAACGACCGCCTTGTTTGGCCGTGATTCATTGTCAACCCGTTACGTTTTTGCGTGTCGTCGGCGTTTCGGCAGTGTCGCGCTGAGGTGCACAGCAGGCGACGAGCCGCGTCGATTCGAGCGGCGTCGCGTCGCGTGGCGTGGCGCGCGGAACAGGAGACCGCTGTGCCGCTCCGTCGAGCCGACGCGGCGCAGATGGCGCACGGTGACAAACTTGGCACCGGCAGCGTCGACAGCGACGAAGTTGGCGCGGAGCGCAGGGTGTTGAATTTTCCTCCGGTGAGCTTGTCGCCTGTGTCTCGCGCGACGTCGGCAAGCTCGTTAGGAAAACAAGTTGGATCACTTGGAGTCAGTTTCTGCATTCTCTTATTCCATCGTTCCTCGTCAATCGTCCACCGTCCATCGCCCACCGTCCACCGCCCGGTGTGAGCCCACCGGTTGTAGGTATGTAATCGGTGCCCAGTAGCTGGCCAGACTCAGCGGATATGCGCGCTCGTCAAGCCGTTAGCACAAAAAAGCCAACAATCTGTCGGAAAAACTTTCCGACAGTGTGAACTAAACGGCATACGCCATAATTTACCGACGAAACGAGCTGATTAAAGCCGGTAAAAAGGCCGCCGCAGCAGAGCCGAGAACAATGAACAGTTGAATTAGTGGGTGGCGGCGGTCGGTGGCGGTCGGAACTCCACCGAAGCCGCTCGAAAGTCCGTGAGAAGACCCGCAGCCGAGAGAAAACGCCAGGTGCCTCACCGCCGCCCCAGCTGGCACGGTGGGTCGTCAGGAAATGGTTTAATTTGGTTCAACTACATGGTAAATACGTGACAGCTCACAACTCCTTGTGGGTTATTTGAAGACAAGCTGTGTTCCGGCCTTTAGATGGAAAACATGCCCCGTTTGGCAGCGTTTGACGTTCAACTTTTAACGTGATAAAGCGTATAATCAGTAGGTATAAGCCTAGCATTTGCCATAGGTACACGTAATCCACCGTTTGATGGAAAGCGAGTGTTGTGTTTGTCTCCTCTGTATTTTCAGCCCAAATAGCAATTGCACATTCCTAGATTCACATCTGGAACGTGCTTGCAACACCACCAAACACCCAATAACAACAGCATGCCAGCTCGGCCGGCACCGGCGAAAGTGGCGAATTTTTCGCCTCGTCTGGCGCTCTGTCCTTCGCTGCCAAATGCACGAGTGGCGCTCGCCGCCGCGCCGGTAAAAATGCGCAGCACGGCGTCCGGTGATCGGCTGCTCCGGTTCCGACCGCCAATCAGCCGAGTGGAGGCACCCGGCCATTACAGGCGGCGTGATTTCCGGCGCCGGTAACCCGTCACTGGGAGGGTAGGGGGGGGGGGCGGCAAGGCAGATTGACAGGTAAAGGGACGGACGGACCCCACGTGCATAAAGTTGCATTATATTCACATTCAGATTCGCGTGCACATTCGCGGACCCCTCAGATTTGGCTCAAAATTGCACAGCTTATAGATGTTGAGCTCCTGAATGCGAAAATAATGTTTTTATTTCACGCCGTCAAGTGGTTCTCAAAATATTCACATTTGTATTACTGCTAACCTATTCTGGACCGTAACCCTTATTGGAAAAATCGGACCCCTCTAAATTTTTCAAAAACTCCTCAGTTGATGTAAACATAAGCGCTGATCCCAAAAAACTAATTTGTACTTAACGCCGTCCCATAGTTTTCTCAGGATGAGCATCTAAAGTTCAAGGTCGTTCAAGGTCATGTACCTTTTCTCACCTTTTGGCGCTATTTGACACGTGACAGCTTTATATTTATGATGGACATTCGCACTACCTCCTACAAAAACAATATACTGAAATCCAAGGGGCGTTGCTGTACCAAAATGTAAAAAAAAGCGTCAAAACCTCTTTCATACAGCTAACAGTTAAATACAAGGGATATTCGAATTTGCCACACATAAAACAAATTTGTCGGACATGGTCGGACCCCTCCGATATCGTTCAAAATCTCAGGAATGATGCTCCTTGACCTCCTGAACATGAAAATGGTACTCCCTTTGAACGCCGTCAAGAACTTTTCCAGATATACACATCCATGCACATTCAAATTGCATAGGTGTTTCATATGCACGTTTGGCGGACCCCTCCGATTTCGTTCAAAATTTCAGGAATGATGCTCCTTGACCTCCTGAACATGAAAATAGTACTCCCTTTGAACGCCGTCAAGAACTTTTCCAGATATACGCATCCATGCACATTCAAATTGCATAGGTGTTGCATATGCACGTTCGGCGGACCCCTCCGATTTCGTTCAAAATCTCAGGAATGATGCTCCTTGACCTCCTGAACATGAAAATGGCACTCCCTTTGAACGCCGTCAAGAACTTTTCCAGATATACGCATCCATGCACATTCAAATTGCATAGGTGTTACATATGCACGTTCGGCGGACCCCTCCGATTTCGTTCAAAATCTCAGGAACGATGCTCCTTGACCTCCTGAACATGAAAATGGTACTCCCTTTGAACGCCGTCAAGAACTTTTCCAGATATACGCATCCATGCACATTCAAATTGCATAGGTGTTGCATATGCACGTTCGGCGGACCCCTCCGATTCCGTTCAAAATCTCAGGAATGATGCTCCTTGACCTCCTGAACATGAAAATGGCACTCCCTTTGAACGCCGTCAAGAACTTTTCCCGATATACGCATCCATGCACATTCAAATTGCATAGGTGTTGCATATGCACGTTCGGCGGACCCCTCCGATTTCGTTCAAAATTTCAGGAATGATGCTCCTTGACCTCCTGAACATGAAAATAGTACTCCCTTTGAACGCCGTCAAGAACTTTTCCAGATATACGCATCCATGCACATTCAAATTGCATAGGTGATGCATATGCACGTTCGGCGGACCCCTCCGATTTCGTTCAAAATCTCAGGAATGATGCTCCTTGATCTCCTGAACATAAATGGTACTCCCTTTGAACGCCGTCAAGAACTTTTCCAGATATACGCATCCATGCACATTCAAATTGCATAGGTGATGCAAATGAGCGTTCGGCGGACCCCTCCGATTTCGTTCAAAATCTCAGGAATGATGCTCCTTGATCTCCTGAACATGAAAATGGCACTCCCTTTGAACGCCGTCAAGAACTTTTCCAGATATACGCATCCATGCACATTCAAATTGCATAGGTGTTGCATATGCAGATGCACGTTCGGCGGACCCCTCCGATTTCGTTCAAAATCTCAGGAATGATGCTCCTTGACCTCCTGAACATGAAAATAGTACTCCCTTTGAACGCCGTCAAGAACTTTTCCAGATATACGCATCCATGCACATTCAAATTGCATAGGTGATGCATATGCACGTTCGGCGGACCCCTCCGATTTCGTTTAAAATCTCAGAAATGATGCTCCTTGACCTCCTGAACATGAAAATGGTACTCCCTTTGAACGCCGTCAAGAACTTTTCCAGATATACGCATCCATGCACATTCAAATTGCATAGGTGTTGCATATGCACGTTCGGCGGACCCCTCCGATTTCGTTCAAAATCTCAGGAATGATGCTCCTTGACCTCCTGAACATGAAAATGGTACTCCCTTTGAACGCCGTCAAGAACTTTTCCAGATATACGCATCCATGCACATTCAAATTGCATAGGTGTTGCATATGCACGTTCGGCGGACCCCTCCGATTCCGTTCAAAATCTCAGGAATGATGCTCCTTGACCTCCTGAACATGAAAATGGCACTCCCTTTGAACGCCGTCAAGAACTTTTCCCGATATACGCATCCATGCACATTCAAATTGCATAGGTGTTGCATATGCACGTTCGGCGGACCCCTCCGATTTCGTTCAAAATTTCAGGAATGATGCTCCTTGACCTCCTGAACATGAAAATAGTACTCCCTTTGAACGCCGTCAAGAACTTTTCCAGATATACGCATCCATGCACATTCAAATTGCATAGGTGATGCATATGAACGTTCGGCGGACCCCTCCGATTTCGTTCAAAATCTCAGGAATGATGCTCCTTGATCTCCTGAACATGAAAATGGTACTCCCTTTGAACGCCGTCAAGAACTTTTCCAGATATACGCATCCATGCACATTCAAATTGCATAGGTGATGCAAATGAGCGTTCGGCGGACCCCTCCGATTTCGTTCAAAATCTCAGGAATGATGCTCCTTGATCTCCTGAACATGAAAATGGCACTCCCTTTGAACGCCGTCAAGAACTTTTCCAGATATACGCATCCATGCACATTCAAATTGCATAGGTGTTGCATATGCACGTTCGGCGGACCCCTCCGATTTCGTTCAAAATCTCAGGAATGATGCTCCTTGACCTCCTGAATATGAAAATAGTACTCCCTTTGAACGCCGTCAAGAACTTTTCCAGATATACGCATCCATGCACATTCAAATTGCATAGGTGATGCATATGCACGTTCGGCGGATTCCTCCGATTTCGTTTAAAATCTCAGAAATGATGCTCCTTGACCTCCTGAACATGAAAATGGTACTCCCTTTGAACGCCGTCAAGAACTTTTCCAGATATACGCATCCATGCACATTCAAATTGCATAGGTGATGCATATGAACGTTCGGCAGACCCCTCCGATTTCGTTCAAAATCTCAGGAATGATGCTCCTTGATCTCCTGAACATGAAAATGGCACTCCCTTTGAACGCCGTCAAGAACTTTTCCAGATATACGCATCCATGCACATTCAAATTGCATAGGTGTTGCATATGCACGTTTGGCGGACCCCTCCGATTTCGTTCAAAATCTCAGGAATGATGCTCCTTGATCTCCTGAACATGAAAATGGCACTCCCTTTGAACGCCGTCAAGAACTTTTCCAGATATACGCATCCATGCACATTCAAATTGCATAGGTGTTGCATATGCACGTTCGGCGGACCCCTCCGATTTCGTTCAAAATCTCAGGAATGATGCTCCTTGACCTCCTGAACATGAAAATAGTACTCCCTTTGAACGCCGTCAAGAACTTTTCCAGATATACGCATCCATGCACATTCAAATTGCATAGGTGATGCATATGCACGTTCGGCGGACCCCTCCGATTTCGTTTAAAATCTCAGGAATGATGCTCCTTGATCTCCTGAACATGAAAATGGCACTCCCTTTGAACGCCGTCAAGAACTTTTCCAGATATACGCATCCATGCACATTCAAATTGCATAGGTGTTGCATATGCACGTTCGGCGGACCCCTCCGATTTCGTTCAAAATCTCAGGAATGATGCTCCTTGACCTCCTGAAGATGAAAATAGTACTCCCTTTGCACGCCGTCAAGAACTTTTCCAGATATACGCATCCATGCACATTCGAATTGCATAGGTGATGCATATGCACGTTCGGCCGACCCCTCCGATTTCGTTCAAAATCTCAGGAATGATGCTCCTTGACCTCCTGAACATGAAAATAGTACTCCCTTTGAACGCCGTCAAGAACCTTTCCAGATATACGCATTCATGCACATTCAAATTGCAATTTGAATGTGCTTGGATGCGTATACCTAGAAAAGTTCTTGACGGCGTTCAAAGGGAGTACCATTTTCATGTTCAGGAGGTCAAGGAGCATCATTCCTGAGATTTTGAACGAAATCTGAGGGGTCCGCCGAACGTGCATATGCAACACCTATGCAATTTGAATGTGCACTGATGCGCATATCTGGAAAAGTTCTTGACGGCGTTCAAAGGGAGTGCCATTTTCATGTTCAGGGTATCAAGGAGCATCATTCCTGAGATTTTGAACGAAATCAGAGGGGTCCGCCGAACGTGCACATGCATCACCTATGCAATTTGAATGTGCATGGATGCGTATATCACGACAAGTTCTTGACGGCGTTCAAAGGGAGTACTATTTTCATGTTCAGGAGATCAAGGAGCATCATTCCTGAGATTTTGAACGAAATCGGAGGGGTCCGCCGAACTGCATATGCAACACCTATGCAATTTGAATGTCCATGGATGCGTATATCTGGAAAAGTTCTTGACGGCGTTCAAAGGGAGTGCCATTTTCATGTTCAGGAGGTCAAGGAGCATCATTCCTGAGATTTTGAACGAAATCGGAGGGGTCCGCCGAACGTCCATATGCAACACTTATGCAATTTGAATGTGCATGGATGCGGATATCTGGAAAAGTTCTTGACGGCGTTCAAAGGGAGTACCATTTTCATGTTCAGGAGGTCAAGGAGCATCATTCCTGTGATTTTGAAGGAAATCGGAGGGGTCCGCCGAACGTGCATATGCAACACCTATGCAATTTGAATGTGCATTGATGCGTATATCTGGAAAAGTTCTTGACGGCGTTCAAAGGGAGTACCATTTTCATGTTCAGGAGGTCAAGGAGCATCATTCCTGTGATTTTGAAGGAAATCGGAGGGGTCCGCCGAACGTGCATATGCAACACCTATGCAATTTGAATGTGCATTGATGCGTATATCTGGAAAAGTTCTTGACGGCGTTCAAAGGGAGTACCATTTTCATGTTCAGGAGGTCAAGGAGCATCATTCCTGAAATTTTGAACGAAATCGGAGGGGTCCGCCGAACGTGCATATGCAACACTTATGCAATTTGAATGTGCATGGATGCGTATATCTGGAAAAGTTCTTGACGGCGTTCAAAGGGAGTGCCATTTTCATGTTCAGGAGGTCAAGGAGCATCATTCCTGAGATTTTGAACGGAATCGGAGGGGTCCGCCGAACGTGCATATGCAACACCTATGCAATTTGAATGTGCATGGATGCGTATATCTGGAAAAGTTCTTGATGGCGTTCAAAGGGAGTACCATTTTCATGTTCAGGAGGTCAAGGAGTATCATTCCTGAGATTTTGAACGGAATCGGAGGGGTCCGCCGAACGTGCATATGCAACACCTATATGCAATTTGAATATGCATTGATGCGCATATCTGGAAAAGTTCTTGACGGCGTTCAAAGGGAGTACCATTTTCATGTTCAGGAGATCAAGGAGCATCATTCCTGAGATTTTGAACGAAATCGGAGGGGTCCGCCGAACGTGCATATGCATCACCTATGCAATTTGAATGTGCATGGATGCGTATATCTGGAAAAGTTCTTGACGGCGTTCAAAGGGAGTACTATTTTCATGTTCAGGAGGTCAAGGAGCATCATTCCTGAAATTTTGAACGAAATCGGAGGGGTCCGCCGAACGTGCATATGCAACACCTATGCAATTTGAATGTGCATGGATGCGTATATCTGGAAAAGTTCTTGACGGCGTTCAAAGGGAGTACCATTTTCATGTTCAGGAGGTCAAGGAGCATCATTCCGGAGATTTTGAACGATATCGGAGGGGTCCGACCATGTCCGACAAATTTGCTTTATGCCTGTGGCAAATTCGAATATCCCTTGTATTTAACTGTTAGCTGTATGAAAGAGGTTTTGACGCTTTTTTTACATTTTGGTACAGCAACGCCCCTTGGATTTCAGTATATTGTTTTTGTAGGAGGTAGTGCGAATGTCCATCATAAATATAAAGCTGTCACGTGTCAAATAGCGCCAAAAGGTGAGAAAAGGTACATGACCTTGAACGACCTTGAACTTTAGATGCGCATCCTGAGAAAACTATGGGACGGCGTTAAGTACAAATTAGTTTTTTGGGATCAGCGCTTATGTTTACATCAACTGAGGAGTTTTTGAAAAATTTAGAGGGGTCCGATTTTTCCAATAAGGGTTACGGTCCAGAATATGTTAGCAGTAATACAAATGTGAATATTTTGAGAACCACTTGACGGCGTGAAATAAAAACATGATTTTCGCAATCAGGAGCTCAAAATCTATAAGCTGTGCAATTTTGAGCCAAATCTGAGGGGTCCGCGAATGTGCACGCGAATCTAAATGTGAATATAATGCAACTTTATGCACGTACGGACCCCGCCGTGCCGCGGGCTGGAAGTGGGCCACGAGACTGGCCAGCTGAGGCCAGGGTATGATACTGCTGGCGGGGAATTCAGGGGGAGGAAATCTGGACAGAGTTAAACTTTCATTTATAGACTGTACATGTTAAAATAATGCATGAAAAGTGAAAACAATTTAATTCATTTGACTTATTTATATGTGAACTGATCATGTGTATGCTTCTCTCCGCAGTGGAAAGAAAGCAGTGTCATTTCAGGCACATCAGGGCTTGTAGATTCCCGTAGAGTCACGATACCTACGTGAGAATATCACGAAAATAGCTGGTACGTGACAAACTATAGTTGCGAAAAGAGTCAGGATTTCGCAGGAACAACATCCTCATAATATGACATTAAATCCTTCAGGGCACACCACAGTATCGCTTTTTAGTCTCAAAATTTAGCAAATAAAAACCGGAACATGAAAACTACTACTGCCTGCCGATTCTGAGCAGTCGAATCTCCCTGTTATTGGCGGTTCGGTGACGCAAAATAACAGCAGCAGCCGCCGACACGCGCGTTATATTTTTAGACTTGATTTCTTTGTTGGGTGCTTATTAGAGATGCCACTTTTGAACCCGCGAACCCGCTTTCTGCGGGTTTTCAAAACCCGCAGGGTTTTTGGCGGGTTTGATAAGCAAAACTTGTCGTGTGGCGGGTATTTGGCGGTCAGACTTAAGAACCTATAAATTTTATTTTAATTTTTTTTAGATGCAAAACAATGCCAAGTGCATTTGCTCAGGTTAACAATACAATATTCATCAAAACAACTTTTAAAACAGAACCAAATATAAAAACATATCAAGGAAGTACATTTCAAATGCAAAACTGAAAACAACCAGCAATAGCATCCACAGTCTAGCAATGACCAAACCAGGGTACAACTACAAGCAACAAACTACAAAGCAAAAATAAGTGCTGATGAAAGCATTCCATAATACATAAAAGAACCTGAAAGCAAACTTATAGGAAGCTGAACTGAAGTCTATGTGCAGTGTACACTAGATATACATTATGGAAGAACCCAGACTAAAATGAGATGTTGAAAATCAGAGCACATGCCACATGTTACTTTATTTGCGTCTGGTCGGCATAACAAAGAGCTATCAGCTAAACAAAATTTGATGCAAATTCATTGATTACCTATCATACTCTATGTTCTGTCCCACCCTATATTACGAAAATAACACACCAATTACCCTAAAAAAATCAAAATATTGACTGACATGCGGCCCAAACAAAACGCAATACAATACTGGCGCACTTCCGACATTCTGACAAGGATTGGCATTTGACTGCGTCAGTTTTGGTCTCTGAGGCGAAGGAAAGCTGTCATTGATGACGCAATAATAATTTTAGGTACAATCAATTTTTCCTGTCTTGGTTTTTGAATACCTGAAAATAGCAGTTAGGTATACATATTACAAAACCACGTAGCTGGTCGCATTTATTTCTTTTGTCTTTTTACATCCTTATCATTTGTATGCCGAGAGAGGACCAGCCGGAGAGCGTTACCAAGACCATCTATAAAATTATTACATTTAATTTAGTATCTACTGTCTCTCTATTTCTTAACCGGTGATTTACCTCTGATTTGTAAAACTTTAGCTGTTGTGTAAAATAATTTTATCAGAATGGCACATGAATATGCATTATACAACGGTGTTTTCGCAACAAGTTCGCACTAACTACGGCTGCAATAATTTAGTTGCTGTAACATTCCTTGCAATCAGCTGTTGGTGACGCTTCTGACGCATGTTTCCAAAAAGGCGTGGTTCATTGGTGGTTTGTTGGTTTTTGCTGGGATTTTGCATGATTTGTTTTATGTTTAGATCGACTGGATACTCATTATTCACCGTGTCACTATTTATTTTTAACTGGAAATCGCATATCTTTTTATATCAACATTCATTTTGATAACAATATCATTCCAGAAGCCTAACATTGAGAGGGAGCCAGAGTGAAATTTTGATCCTCAGCCAATGCTGAAGGGTAAGGTGAGAGAAAGATTTTACTGAACTCTTTTCCGAAAGGAATTTCAAATGTATTGATGCATTATTCATTTTCCACTATCCAGTGTGCACTTCCTGAGGACTTAGCATAGCAACTTCAAGTCCTTACTATTTGTTTGGCTGTCTTTTTCTGCACAGCAATGAAGCAAGTAAGGTTTATATAGCTATAGCATTGACCCAGCTGTATTTTTTTCTTGCAAAAGCAGGTTTTTAAAATTGCGGGTTTTTTGCGGGTTCGGCTCAGCCAAAACCAGCTTGCGGGTAGTTGTGGTTGGGCAAGGGTTAGCTGCGGGGCGGAGCGGGTAATGAAATTGCAAATTTGTGGCATCTCTAGTGCTTATCGTCCGTGCGAAACTCAAGAAGCGTGCCTTGTATAGCACCCCATGTCATTCTATAGCCAACACTTCATAAAAATACGTTCCAGTTGACGCAGGGGCAAACTGGAAAGTCATACTAACGGCTTGATGGTATGAAAGGTATCTATAGGTATGTATGGACTTTGACTTGAAATTATTTAAAATCACCATTCTTTCACTCTACTCGGTAAACATCTCCAATCAACAGCCAATAAACTCGATGACCATGTCCCAGTCACGAGCGATGCTTTGGTGTATTCAGTGCACTGGCGCATCCTATGAGGACTTTGAGGTATTATTTCCTCCTGCCGTGCCCGAAATAGACGGAATTTTGCCATTTTCATCGCATGAAAAGTAAGCTATCTTACTGGACAAATTTATTTCATAACAGCATATACTACATAGCGAAATAAAGGGAAGCGAAATCCGAGAAGTTCTTAGAAACTGGAGAACCCTTTTGGGACGTATGTCCAGCGCAGCATCTCAAAAAACTTTTATGGATCCGCCAGTGACTCTGTACTACCGTTGCCGTTCCCAGCCCGAGAGAATGTGATCCACAAATTCAACCCACTGCAGAGATTTGCCAACAATAGCTCACAGGAATACATTTGCATGCCCAAGCAGATCTCCATTAATTTCCTTACAATTAGGAAGGCATCCGGAAGCAACATTGTGATGCTAATTTTATTTAAAGCGAAATCAAACTACACAGGATAAAAAGGGTCGATTAAAGGCTGGTTGACATCATTGTTCAGCTTTCAGCGTGGCGGGGGCTTATTGAATACAGCGAAAACAGGAACGCTGCTCTCGTATAGGTAACTGACTTCCAGATATGCATTCAAAAGTTCACGTCTTCCGTAGGGTCATCACATTTTCTACTCCTATCGTTGAGGTGCTTTAAAAGACTGCTTACCTTCCTTTAAATATAGCAATAACTTATTCAATCTATCACAGATGTCGAAGGGCTATAAGTGCTTTATCTCTTTTGACTCGCTGCCACTCGCTGCCAGTCATTTCATAATTCTGCCGCTATCAGTTCATGACACACAATGAAATAATGTTACATTGTCATGGATGGAGATAACTTCATTGCTTTGGTTCATTTTCCAGGCCATCAACTACAAGATTGACCAATTGCATTGTGCGTGGGATCCAGCACCCCGGGATCATTTCTCGCCAAGTGGTGAGAGGACCATAAATAATGCTCTCTCTGCCCCCGCCAGTGGCAGCGCCATCGCCGCAATATTCGACCCGGCTACAAATTGCTCTTTACAGCAGCCACCGCGACCGGCACTCGCCGCAGACCCTGCTCCAGCCCTCCCACGCGTCATATCTCACCACTTCCGACAGGCCGTTAGCGCTGCGCTGAATCCGCGCCCGAATAATAGATTCGCCTCGGGGTGCAGAAACGGTGTCGACCGGCGCTCGGCGTAACTAATGTCTCGGGGTAATGAGGCTGGATATTTGATGTTCCCTCAAAAACAATAACCCCTCGTGGCCACAATTAATCGCCCTGGGTGAATGCTGACGCCTTTCTCGGCCAGTTGGCAGCCGAGCGTCAGCAACCGTCAGCATTGAAGATATTACGGGCTGTGGGTGGATCATATCTGATGGGCAAAAAATATTGATCTCATTATGTTTTGACTAGAAATTGAAACAGCACAATTCAAGCTAATAAACCACTCGGGACTCGGGAATTAATGAAATTAAAAGAACTGCTGCTAACTTCGAAGCAGTGTAGTGTGTACTCAGGTAAAACGTGCGAAATTTACAGGAGCCAGGGAAAAAAGACAAGCGGATAGCGAAATGCGTCAAAAGCGTCTAGGTGCATGCATCAAATTAACGGCAGATGAAGCGGACTCTTCTTTTATCATTAGAACCAAACAAAGTTCTTGGGGGACAAGTAGTTTTTGTTTTATCTTACAACCCACCCGTGACTCGTCTACTTGAACCCGACCCTGGAAGCAGCCAGTGTTCACAAAATATCGCACCAGGGAAACACTCGACAGATACAGCCCTCGAGATGCGTTGTTAGAAGTGTTATTACGTGCTCACAGGCCAGACAAAGTGCGCTGTTTGAGAACGGAACACGGATAACAACGGCTTTGGAAGGCGTGCTTAGGAAATAACTCAGATGCAGATTGCCCACTGTGTGCGCTGTTTTCTAGGGCATAGATATTTCACCTCACAGTTATAGCTTCAACTGTCTTTATAATGTTTGTTTAAATAATATTTATCTTTGTTTTATGAAACAAAAGCCCTCATTTGCCGTGTTGCCACACCTGAACAATCATGGGCACAAAATTTGGTGCACCAAAAAGTTTGAATTATGTCAACCCCTCCCATTTTTATCCATTTGTTGGGATCTTCACATAAGTCCGATTAGTTCGAAGAGGAGGACCATATCTGGTTTTCCCTCCAAGTGAGGCCTGCAAGGAATTCCTAATAGTAAATTGCATATTTCCCGGCGACCCAATTTATTACTGAGAACTGTGTGCGATGTGGTATATTTGATTTAACTTCTAAATTTGCATCTTCGGATATTAAAATCATAAAATGTAGATCCATTCCGGGCAAAAACTTCCTTTTGGCGACATATCGACACAGTGAACAATCAAAATAACTGATAAAACTTCTGAGGAACTGACAGCCATAGAGCTGGCAGCAGGGTCCCCGGCTGCCCGGGAGGGGCTCTCGTCACACGGTCGCTGCAGTGGGCGCCCAATTGGGTGGACCGAGTCCGGCTGGGGCGGGGGCGGGGGCGGGGACGGCGGAAATGACGGGAAGTGAGCGGCGTGTGGCCCTGTCGGTCAGCTCAGTGGCCAATGACAGTGTCTGCGTGGGGCACCCGGAGGTGGTGTGGGGTCCCGGGGAAGGCACCCAGGGGGAGGTGTGGGGTCCCGGGGAGGACTGACAGCTGCCTTGGCGGCCGTGGGCACCTTCTACAGCGGGACATCGAGGGTGTTAGTAGAGGAGAAGACTTATTGTTTTTAATTGGGTGGTGGAATATTTTAAGTATGCCAATGCCCATGTCAGCTGAGAGATATTGAAAACAGTTATGAATGGTAGCTTGGAGGCTAGAAGCTCAACTATCGTGCTCAAACGTAAGACAGAGCTTGATCCCAATTTGAAGAGATATGGCATATGTGCAGTATATATATATATATATATATATATATATATATATATATATATGTTACAGGCAATGTGTGGAATCAGGCATTCTATAGAATGCCTAGGCATTCTATAGAATGCCTGACCGACCAGGCATTCTATAGAATCCCTAGGTATTCTATAGAATGCCTGACCCACCAGGGATTCTATAGAATCCCTAGGCATTCTAAAGAATGCCTGATTTTCAGGCATTCTATATAGAATGCCTAGGAAATACACGAATCTTTCCAACATATAAGTGTATGTTGTATAAGATTATGAGCACAAACCGACATGTAACATTATTATTTTCTGCCAGGCTACCTTGCGTTCAGCTATTTATGTTCATTCAGTCAAATGTTCATTCAGTCAAATTTTCCGGTCAGGTATTCAATCTGACCTTATTAGGTCAAATTGTATCAGGATTTCATTCTGAGAGTACAGAGTATTTATCTTAACGCTAGAAAGACGATGGTGGTAATGTCAATATCGGAAACGCCTTTGGTAAAAAAAAAAATTACACAGGAAAAAATTGACAAATCGTCCATTTTTGGAGGTGTTTGCCTTCTAAGGAATTGATTTAAGGTCAAACTGAAGAAAACGGCTACGAGCCAAAAATGGACAAAAATTGGGCTGACCTAAAAAATGGCTTAGCTATTTGTTTTAGAAATGGCACCCTTTCGTCGAACATTGCCAAAGAAGAACTGAAGTAAAATTTCATAATTTTGAGTCTTTGACGACCTTTCGAATACCGCATGGCCCAGAAGTCAAGCTGGAAGGGGAGATCGAACAACACCTAATTCGGCTCTTGTTACGGCCGGGCCACCGCCCAGACGTGGAATAATGAACCATTTATTCAGGTTATTCCCTGACATTACGGTGTAGGTTGAGCTGTCCATGTATGTATATTGAGAGTCGTTACACGAAGTGCTTATGACGACATAAAATGTGACCTTTGGTGTATTTTTCACCTTCATTTCTAACATCAGAACAAAACCATCGTCATTCGTAATCACTTTCGATTCAAGCCTACGGTCCACCCTCCCAGCCAACACTCTTCTAATGCAGCTTCGTATCTGTAGCAGCATAATCCTCCGAGGGTAACCGTTTAAGCGACTGGTTGGCCTGTGACTCTCCCGCGTGCCTTGCGCCGTGGCTCTCCCGTGCCAACGGAATTGGATCAGCTGCTGCTTGCGGCGCACCATTTGGTGGTCGGCATAGCCCAATACCTCCCTCGCTTCCTCTCAGCTCATTGCCCTGAAATGGTGTGAGGTGACGGCCGGCCTAGGCCAACAATGAAAATTAGGTAAACAAATAGCATTACTGCCACTGACCCCTAATTTTCGAAGTGTGTTTCGGACAATCAAAATACTTAGGCATTCTATAGAATGCCTGGGAGCTTAAGCCAGGCATTCTATAGAATGCCTGATTCCACACATTGCCTGTAACATATATATATATATATATATATATATATATATATATATATATATATATATATATATATATATATATATATATATATATATATATATATATATATATATATATATATATATATATATATATATATATATATATTTATATATATATATATATATATATATATATATATATATATATATATATATATATATATACATATATATATATATATATATATATATATATATATATATATATATATATATATATATATATATATATATATATATATATATATATATATATAGTACTCAGCTTTCGTTGAAATTAAATAAATAAAAACTCAGCATATATCGGACGTTTCGTGTTCGGTTTAACACTTCATCGGCGATACTGATGAAGTGTTAAACCGAACACGAAACGTCCGATATATGCTGAGTTTTTATATATATATATATATATATAAAGTGTTCAAGTTACAGGGAAGTAAGTGGTACTGGCAGACCTAGGGGATGGGGACATTTGGATTTCACCCATTTTACTCGTTGCAGGAATGCGCCCGTTTAGCCATCCGCCCGCTGCCGCACACCTCAACGCGGCTGCCCTCGTCACCTAACCTCGCCACCTAACCTTGTCACCTAGCACGCACTCACCTGCGCGGCCGACCACAACAGAGACCGGCCGCTTTGTCACACGGCGCCTATCCCGTGTAAATGGAGTGGTTAGCGCGGCCGACCGGCCGAGGTGTCCCCCTCCCCCCCGCGGCGGGCCCGCCCACCGGCCGCCGCACGGTGGGCCAGTCCGGCACCAATTAGCACCGTCTGTCGTGACAGGCGGCCATCGCCAGCCGCCATCATTAGCGACGTGCTGCAACTTATCAATTGGCGCAGAGCGGCGCGGCGGTAACGGCGCGACGGCGGCGGTTATGGCGCACCCGGGCGCCACCCGCTTGTTGGCGCAACGAGCCTGACCGCCGCGATGACGTGCGGACACGCATAGAAGGATGGTGATGACGCCGGCGCCGGTGGACTGGGCTGGTGTGAGGGGAGGGGGAGGCGCGGGGTCGGTGGGAAGGGGCCTCTGTCTGCTGTGGGCAATACGGATGGAAATAATGGCAAAAGTTCAGTTGCTGTATGAATTATGGAGCATTGGAATGCAAATAATGATTGCGTTCAAATAATAATTTCCTTCCAAAATTCTAAACACTTCATATCCTTTCTTTTCTTTCAAGGCCAGCCATTAACAATGAGCAGGATTGTCGTGACAAGACTGTCGTGCTATATACACTGAAAAAAACAAAATGAGAATGGTTACGGATTGGGTTTCATGTGAAACCACAAGGTGGTCTATATAGTGAAATGGTGCTTGCTTGACCTCATTTATTAGGGCTGTCCGAGTCTCCTAGCTGAAAACACTTTGGAAGAACGTTAAGAACGTACAGGGGTATTTAGACCCCTGTGGGGTAAAATGTTATGCCACCGTTTTTCAGAACCTCCATGGTTCTTCACGTAGACGGCTTTGCATTCTCATCAAAAGAATCCACACGATTCTTCCAAAGACTCTTACGAGGCTTAGGGTTTATAATAAGAGCGTTCTTAGCACCTAGATAAGAACCCCAAAGGGTCTGTGAAGAAGTCCCTGAGGTTTATAGGGAAACCACCCTGTGTTCTGAATATCGGTTGTAGAACCCTTTCAGTTCTATTGCAATACCGCAAAATCCCCGTTCATTCGTCTATTGAACCTCCCATGCACGGCTATCGACCTGCGCCGTCACATCTGCTGCGCAAACACAGTACTTGGTACACCTTAAAATGTATTACCTTCCTCTTTACTCTGAGCAATCAGCCTGCAAGTCTCCAGTCAGGAACAACCAGCCCGCAACCAGCCCATGCGATCAGCCCGCAACCAGCCCGCATTCAGTCTGCGATCAGCCCGCAATCAGCCTGCAGGAACGCTTTCCATTCGGCCGCGTCACTTGCCTTACACATCCAAGCCAAAGAACTCCAGGAGCCAAATATGAACACATTTTTAGCTTTAGCAAGTGGATGTTTTCACAAACACTGTATGTTTGCGCTATCGCGCATGTCAGCAGCCGGGTGGCGATATCGCATTCGCATTCTCCCAAATCACATACCTACAGTTTCTCCTTCCACCACCAGCCTCAAGCCAGCGTTTTCGACGATGTCGACGTCTCCGCGCGGCGCGCGCCAGGACGCTCTCCTCAGACTCCAGGGCCTCAATCAGAGTGGAGATGGCCTCGTCCCCTAGAATGAAAAGTCGGGCGGATGCGTTATTCAACAGGCAGGGAGTAAAGAAACTTAGATTGACTTCAGAGACCAAGAGCCCACTCCAAAAATAAAATAATGCACTTGACATATAAAGTGCAGTATAGATAAAATATTGCACTAATCAGCACGAACATATGTTTATTAAAATCAGCCAAATTTATACCTAAATCAATTGACCCCAAAATGGCAAGCTGATTCTATTCCTGGTTTATCTTCATTTGGAAGATTTGTCTAAATACCACATGCATAATTTAAGCTATGGGGCATTTATACAACATATAAATACTTACTGCATTGATTGGTCTTGCATATGAATTGTCTTCATCCAATGCATTCATCCATGCATTTGAAGAGCGTTGTGATATTGCTTATTATGGTCAATCACAAGTAATATAAATAATACACAACACTTGACAAGCAAAAAATTAACCTTATTTCAGTTCTTCAATACTTGATTACTTGCCATTCACCCAATCTTGCACCAGCCGCTCGTCACTGCACAAAGCGTGATCCAACGCGATCGAAAAATGGCGATCGCTTCCGGTGGACGCTAGAACGTGGTACCGCGGGCGTGGTCTTGATGAAAGCCATTACACTGATTAAACCACAACCCCTTCTTCTTAAACCCGATGCTAGTTCGTGCAAAACCTTCAAAGGGTTTATCTTTCGCGCGCTTGGTGTGACGTAATATCACGTGACTAGGGAGAACGAAGAAGAACCGGTGTTGGTCGAGTTGAAGCCCCCCTGGGGCCACTAAGATTGCACGCGAAGAAGCAGCACGTGTCTTCGGTCTATGTGAAACACTGTGTGTGTTCTTCATGAACCAGACGTTCTGCTTCGCCTCTAAGCCAGTTTACCCTAATACCCAAAAAACCTAAGTGCGGAATATTTTAAGATGCTTTTGCATAACGTTCTTTCAACTTGTTTTCAGTGGAAGCAGCTGACAGAACATGTCCGGTGCCGCGCAGTCGCCGCATGGGACAAAATTGTTTTCACTGTTTTGTGGCACTCAGATTAATAATCAAATCATGACCATGATTTCTATTTGACATCAGCTTTCTTCTTTGCGGAATTTTGCCATTGGCCTGAGCATCAGTCGATCCTTTGAAACTTTAGGGGAATAATTTATTAAATATTATGATGATTTCGAATTTATAACAAACAGCCGAAATATCTACAAACGAAAGAAAGATTGTTAAAAAGTCTATATGCAAAAAACAATAATTTGTCTCCCCACGTTCCGTTTCATAAGCTGTTCCTCATCACTCACTCTTTTTGACGCAGTACGGCTTGGGGTAGCAGGGTCGTGACCGGCACAGATCCTGCAGCAGCGCGCACTCGTAGCCCTCCGGGCACAGCGTCTTGGAGCACGTCGGCGAGCTGTTTGACAAGCCTGATAGTTGGTCGCGTTTGAAGCATCATGGGTGCGACTCTTTTTAGGACTAACCGTGAGAATGTTTGCCGGTTTCATCTCATATCCTGCGTCGGTGTGAGGCAGCGTGGTGGTTTCAGATAAGTGCAGTCTCTGGACTTGTTTACATACAGCGCATTGTCAGGCGCCATTTGCAAATTGTGTGCGTTGGTGTGCGCTGCGCTTGGAGTTATATTGTTATAAGTAGAGACATTCTTTAGCCTTATATAAAATATTGTGCATGATAACAGAGGAAACAACACACTTGCTCATCAGTCATGGTCAGAAATCTTTTAATCTTTCGCTACAGTAAGATTTCGTTGAAATCAAGACTGGAAGGGGAGATGTCATAGTGACTTCGGCTTCTGAAGAAGGTAACGATCTTCCCGACCTCTACAAATTGAAGAACCAAGAGACAGTGGCGGCCGAGGAATTTCGCTCTCTAGGAGAAGACGTTTCGCACAACCGCGCGTTCACCACGGTGTAGCGGCGGCCGGGGTGAGTGACGAGTGTTCTTTGGTTGGGGACTGCAGCGCGGCACGACGCGACTGCTTTCGCCGCGCCCATTGCAACTGCATGAACTAGCTTTGTGTTTGGGAGGGCTTGGGCCTTTTGTGACCGGGTCGGCAGCGCGTGGCACGACGGGACTGCCAATTGTCTCCGCATATATGCTACTGCACTGAAATTTGTGTTTGAGAGGGCCTGGGCCTGTGTCGACCGGGCCGGCAGCGCGCGGCACGACGCGACTAATACGAGACTAATACATTTTGAGAAGAAAACATGGTTGTATTTTGGGCGGCAATATGGCCGAGCGGCAGGGCGGGGCTGCGCGGCCACATTCGAGGGTCCAGAAAGAAGGCTCGTAACGAGAATGGCTTGAGTTCTTCTATGAGACCATTTTCTGGTCTAATCCAATGGTGGCTGATGTTGAGACAGTCCAGCGGTATTATCGTAAACCAGAACGTGGTTTCATCCAGCTCAGAGTTTCAAAAGAGAACACACTTTGAGCATTTTGGAGACCAGTTTTGTTTCTCCGTGAGACCACTGAATGGTTTCGCGAGACCGGTTGCTAAGCTCTCTAAAAGGGTTTCAGAAAGACCGCGCAGAATGGCTCAAAAAGTGTGGTCTGATTTGAATAGGGGAAAAAAGACCGCTTTCTGGTCTCTGAGACCAAAATTTGGCTGACTTTTTTCAGTGTATTCAGTGCTTGTCCAACTATAGCATGGCTTACCCCACTAAACTGGCTAGCTTTATCCACGCACCATCCATGTTGAACACTTACGTTTCTGTATTGTCCTCACAACTGTTTCTATACCATTTATCAATCATTTATCTAGCTTTTCACATCATCGTGCTAAGAAGTACCACTGCACCGAGTCTCTCACTCAGTCCCCTGCAGGGCTGCTCCCGGTTCCGCCGGGCGGGGCCCCCGCCCTCGACTGTCGGGCTGATTGTTGTGAGTAGCGCTCATCTAGCCAGTCTCCTCAATGGGCACCGTGTCACCGATACGAGGCCGAGCGAGCGGCCAGGGCGGGGGCGGGGCGGCAGCTCGAGCTGCCACTACGCCGGCCACTCACCAAGCCGCCAATTGCCGCCGGTTTGGAGCGGGTGGGCGCCGAATTCCGGGCCCGCGGAGACGACAGCCAATAAACGACATCCTTATTTACAGTGATGAGAGAAATTACATTCGATTGCTGTAATTGCCTGTAACGACCACTTACGACCAGTTAGTTTAATGCCGCTGGTTGAGCGGGCGCGGCCGCAGCTGCCTGCGATCTGCTCGTGGAACGTGACACCCGTTTAGGGGGGTCTTAGCTCGAGGTCACAGAGAGATAAACTGGGAATGATGCGGTTTACTATGCAGTGCGCGATAGAAACCGTGCATCGATAGCAACGATTTGCCAAAATCGCTCTTATGTTTGGCTTAGGACAAATACATTGTTCTTGTTCATGTACCGAAAACGTTTGACGTGAAACATAAATTTTAAGTTATAATCAATCTGCTTGGAGGCTCTTACCGCCCGCACACGCTTGAACGCAAGTTTCAAATGTAGGTAACCTTCCGTTAGCATTCGAATTTTCCCATGACATTGGCGCGGCTCGCACATGCCGGAAAACACGTTAGCAGCTTCTGCAATTCCACCCTCCGGCACGCTTTATTAGCGTCTCGTAACGTGACAGGCAATCGATCCAGAAATCCTCTTCACGCGTATTGTGTGTGACACATGCTGCTCCGTCCATGCGGCACCAAGTCAACACGTCTTCTGCCATGTCGCCAAACCGAGCGGGGACAGAGTCACGGTGCGTCACCCGGGAGACAGATCAGCTGCACAGAAGGAGGCGCGTTGTGCGCCGCCCAGTCGGCCGTGTCCGAGTCACGCGCCGCGTCTGCCGCAGCTGGACGTGCGCCACTCCTCGCCGCCGCCGCCGCCGCCGCCGCCGCCGCCGCCGCCGCCGCACACGCGAGCCGCCGCATCCGTCAGTCGGCGCGTCGGCGGCAAAAAGCGGCGCGTTCGTGTCATACGCGCGTCATAGCTTCGCGCTCCGGCGGCGGCGTGACGCGTGGGGCGCTCATTATGGGCCCGGCGCGCGGTGAGGCGCGACTTGTAAAACAGACCGGCGATATGTGAACGGCGCCGCGAAAAACGACAGAGCTGAGCGGCTCGTTATTGTCGCGACCACCGTCGGTAAATGGCTTAAAATTGGCTCGGCTGCCGGCGGCGGCGGATGGGGCTCGTAGCGGCGGTCGTCTCGTTAGTGCTCGGAGGTGTCGTCGGGCCGAGACTGTGTGATCAACCGCACCGCCTCCGGACCCGGCGCGGGCCGGCTCGACGGCACTGCCGGCGCAGATGCCGCACAATGGCCGCGCCGGAAACGTCTCCCAACGACCACCCTTGTCACCTCAGTAACTGGCGTCTGGGCCGGCTGCGGTCGGTGTGAGCGCCCCGCCGTCGACCGCCCTTCGTGTCGGACAAATTGCCGGTCCCGGGTGTTACTCATACTCACCACAGCCGTGTCGGGAGGGGCGGGCGGCGCGCAGAGGGGCGATTTGTCCCTCTCGCGCCGCGACTGCCGCCGTCAGCGATTGTGGCGCGGTGTCTCACGCCTGCCGCTGACCGTCCGACTGGAAATGATGCACGGCCGACACGCGTCGGTCGCGACACATCGGCAGCGACGCGACCACCGCCGGGGTGGAGGTGCTCGGACGGTCAGACAGAGCAGAGCCCGTGGTCGGTATCGGGCATGGAAGACGCTGTACGCTATGAAAAATGTGTTTGTGTTTGGAAAATGTGTTTGAAAATGGCAATTAGAATGCTCTTGGCGACATGCCGTTTCGTCCTCACTGATTTTATGCGTCACACTGGGGAGTGGGGTGGCCGACAGGACAGCGGACAGTTTGATTTCCGGTCTATCATCACGTTCGCCGGGTGATTACTAACTAATGAAACTTTGATTGTTTTTGATATTATTATGCTACTAAGCGATGAAAACACCACCTTTCTGCAATGCGAGCGCTTGTACACGAGTTTCAATGACATGCATAACTGATTGATAAGAGCAGCGGAATGACATTCATTTGACACGCACAAATGCTGGAGCGGATACGTCTTGCGTTAAACTGAAACTCCATAAAATACCTTGTCCTCTTTGAGTTTTTGCCCTGGAAAGTGAAACGAAGCCCAAAATTCGACTCGGGTCAGGGGTCAGAGACCATTTGATCGACTGCCTGTCCCGAACAGCAGGCCATGGGGAAAACGGACGGTGTGTGGTCTCATCGATTGTTTCCAGGGTGAAGAGTTTCGGTAGGCGTTACCCTAATTTGCCCAATTCGTAACAGCAATTAGTAAACTGTCAATAATCTTTTCAGCAGACGTCTTGGTTGAGGCGGTGTAAATTAGTGTTAGAAACCGTAAAAGACGTGTAACTTTGTTGAGAGACACATGGCAAATTTGATTGTTTGGATAATGTGGTCGCATGAGGCAGGCTGCTAAACAATAACTGTGTTCACGTATTTATATTCACATCACTCGAAAGGAAGTAAGCTCATTTGAAATGCGTACCCCATTTATTTGAATGATGATTGATGGCTAATTGATTCAATCAAGGCAACAACGGAAAGTGAATTTCATGTGAAATATCAGAGCAATAATGCATCAAAACCTCTTGTTTACTTTTCCATCGCTGCGCGTAACAACACCCGTCGGCACCAGTGCTCATTCGAGCGTCGGCCGGCGGATCACCAGAGGCACCGCGAACGCCGAAGGGTGCCTCAGACGTCTCCAGCGCGCCACAGACGCCTCCAGTGCGCCACTTTCAAGCTGATCGAGCTGTAATCGCTGCGAAGGGGCCGCCGCAGACAGACGGCCTGCCGACAGGGTCAGACAACTGGACTCAATGGCGCGACTCTGGCAGAAATCGGCCGGAAATTTCGATACAAAAAACACCGCCCGACGATGCTTGACAAATGAAAATGGCCGACGAAGTGAGCGTCCCGAGCCAAGATGTCGGATCGACACTCGACGATTTGACGCGCCGGCGGCGGCTGTGACACCGAGCGACCGATTTCAGAGCG
This sequence comes from Amphibalanus amphitrite, assembly GCF_019059575.1. NCBI lineage: Eukaryota > Metazoa > Arthropoda > Thecostraca > Balanomorpha > Balanidae > Amphibalanus > Amphibalanus amphitrite. The sequence goes on along the minus strand of NW_024881500.1, from coordinate 1,772,045 downwards.
GTCTTCAAAGTCAGAAAGTGATGGAGTGTGGTCTGTTTTGACGAGATCGACCGTAATATTGACGAGCGTTTAATCAATTATGGATATGTGGTCTGCCATTGTTGAGAAAAGAAAGATCCAGCATGCTTGCAATTATAGGAGCTTCGCTAATTGACCTTTGTGGAAGCATTGTGGATGCCCATGAATTGTATAAAATTGCCGTGCTGGCAGTTCGGGCACCCCTTGCAGATTCCATCAGGGCTCATCTGCCCGCTCCCTCACCTCACCGCGGCTGCCGTGGGAGTCTGTATATCGGTACCGTCGCACGCCGGGTGTCGTTCGTTAATAGTCGACCGTGAGAAGCAGCAATTGCCGACGTCATTCGGCGTTGATGAGGCCGCGCAATGGTGCGCCGATAAACCCGCCCACGGCGCCATTAACGGCGCATTGGTGGCGATGGATGACGCACCGCGCGCCACCACCGGGGAGAACCGACGCGGCGCATTGCCGACATTATGCAAATGGTGGCCGCCGATCGCGTCGTCGCCGATTTGTGCCGGCACGGTTGCGGCGCTCAGATGAAGACAAATTCGGCGCGCGTGTGCGCCACTGTCGCCGCCGGTGGCTCACCTCGTGTGTCACTGGCAGGCGATGCGCGAGGGGCGTGAGATGGGCAGGGTCAGAAGAGGGGAATGGGGAGGGGGCGCTATGGGTCGAGGTCAAACTGGTGGAGACGCAACACGCACTACCAATTATAATGGAACGGTGAAAGTCTGAAAGTGAAAGTCTATGAGTAGGGTGCCCTCCCGCAACCGACACTTCCCTTCGCGATTGTAAGCAAAGCAGCCACTGGAATCACTGCCTGCGCCATCGAAACATAATAAACGAACAACAAACAACAAAGGCTAACATCATCGCATTCACTGGTGATAAGCTCCAACCATGCCATCCCCTGCCTATCCATTCCGTTCAGTCCGCAGTTACAGTTCCAAGTGGTCGGAACGAGAGGACCCTCGGGGCCCGAAAGGTCCCGGGGGCCGGGGCCCTCTGCCCCCGGTCACTGCGCCGGCTAGTTGCCAGCAGCCATTACAATACGGACCGTGACGAGGGGACGATTACAGAGATGCTGAGGTGGCAAACGACCAAATACGACCCGTCCGGGAGAGGGGATGGATATGTGAGCAGTTCAGGGTAGCGCGCATTGAGCTGATGCCTTTGAAAACCATTTAACCACATACCACACTCACAACCCCACATGTAGTCTTTGATTGCCAGCGATTGCAAAATTATCCTAAAGCAAGACAGTATTTGTTATAGCAACAGGAAACGTCATGTTGCTAACTGCAACTGATCGATTAACTCACGAGTAGGCATGTGACTTAGATTTGTCTCTCTTTTCAAAATTATCGAATCTTGTTTGACGATGGACTTGTTTTGATTGTAAAATTTTGTTCTAAATTCTCTTCGCTGTTGCTTTGCTACTCATTTTACTCAACCTTCTTAATAGGTATTCACCCAGTGATCATCTCCGTCCTTCCGGCTAGCACCACACGCTCGTCCACCGATATCTGTCGCCCGTCTGCTGTATCAAACACCGTCTGACCGGCCGGTGCCGACCAGCTCAGCTCGTCCATCATCGAATGAAGCCGCTGTGACAGCCCATCTCACCACTTCCGGTCAGCACGTGGCACATAGCGGCGATGAAATCATTCCATCGCCGCCGCCCTAAGCGGGTGCTTCCTGCAGTGGACAGAGACAGTGGCCGGCGCTGCCAATAAAGGCGTCATGGGGCTAGATTGGTGGCTAACAAATAGAGGCCGGTCGCTGACGGCTCCCCATATGTATCCGGTGCTCGGTAAATAACGGGCTGGATTGGAAGGATGCTCGACAAAGGGCATCAACAATGGCGATTGAGCCAGGCTCCGAGGCCGGAACGATGCAATCTTTTGCAATATTGCACTTGGGGTGGGAGTGGGGGTGTAAATGGGCCATAATCCTTTTGTCTAAAAAACGTAACAGTCTCTCTCTATCCTAATCCGCCTTTCCGTTTTTATCATGCTTGATGAATTCGCACTCATTTATTTTCAAGTTGAGAAATGGATACTTGAGAGGTATTCAGCCCCAGGCCAAGTCTACAAAATAAAGAACTCAACGGCTGCAACGGGGACAAGGTGTTAACGGAACGAAACGACGTTTTATTTGCAGGTCCAGCAACATATTCAAAATGCCCTCTAACATAATAAAATGTCCTCTAACCAACAGAACTAAAATGCCCTCTATCAATTATTTCTGACGTAACACGCATGAATTATGTTTGCTCTCAGCGAACACCTCCCCGTCTCGCAGTACCAGCACCTCCCCGTCTCGCTGTCCCGCACCTCTCCGTCTATCTGACCCACATCTCCCCGTCTCACTGTCCCGCACCTCCCCGCCTCACTATCCCGCGCCTCCCGTCTACCTGTCCCACACCTCCCCGTCTATCTGACCCACACCTCCCCGTCTCACTGTCCCGCACCTCCCCGCCTCGCTATCCCGCGCCTCCCGTCTACCTGTCCCACACCTCTCCGTCTATCTGACCCACACCTCCCCGTCTCACTGTCCCGCACCTCCCCGCCTCACTATCCCGCGCCTCCCGTCTACCTGTCCCACACCTCTCCGTCTATCTGACCCACACCTCCCCGTCTCACTGTCCCGCACCTCCCCGCCTCACTATCCCGCGCCTCCCGTCTACCTGTCCCACACCTCCCCGTCTATCTGACCCACACCTCCCCGTCTTGCTGTCTCACACCTCCCCGTCTCGCTGTCCTGCGCACGAGTCGGCCACGTGTCTCTCCTCAGCTCACCTCCGTCTCCCGTGGAGGTCCCGTGGTGGCCCGCTGGGCTCTCAGCTGGATCTGCGGTGGATTACCCGGATCGCGTGTCGACCTGACCCTCTGATCCCCAACTCTGATCCGTCAATAGTTGTGCTCTGTCACAGACGCAGAGGACGCTGTCGGCCGCTGTTTGTCTCTGTTTGTCTCTGTTTGTGTCTCGCAGGGAGGTGTGACGTGTCACAGAGATGTGGGAAGGGATGTTGGATGAGCCGGTGAAAAGCGACAAAGGTGACGCGTGACTTCACGTCTGTTCATCTTCCTCACGTCTTCACGTCCGCTCGTGTGTCTGAGAAGGGACATTCGGCATTCCTTATAAAGTCGCCCGAGGCGGCGGAATGGACCGATCACAAATTCTGATTTTGTCGTATAGCGAGACAGTCATCGGCACAGGCATTCTGTTGATGAAGCCGCAGAAAGGTTTTGCTTGCGTATTAAAAAGTCAAGAAATAATGAATGCTTCACAAGGCAGAATGTGTATTTTGCATCGTTAAACAAATATCTATGTAGTGAGGCCGTTCCTCCTCCCATGCTATAGCAACAGTAGTGACAATACAAGCTTTCACAACTGGGTAACGGGTACGCTGTTGGACGTGTCCAAAGTCCATCTGACCATGTATCTACGCCCTTGACTTTACTGTGCAAGTGTTCAGAACACAAACATACACTCCTGGCAGTGTCCAGCCGCTCTCATCTGACATCTCCCCGCCACACTCCATTCGCACCACTCACCGATCTCCTCTCACGGCGCCGGGGCAGAGTTCGTCACCCCGACCACAATCGAACAAAGGCAGGAATTCATTATCGGTGGTGGGAGGAGCAGTGCCGCGGCTCCGTCGCCACCGCTCTCCCCTCGCGCACTTCCCGCGCGTGCAAATTAGCGTTATTCTAGTATTGTTTCTGGTCCCCGGGGGTCGTCTCAAAGGGGGAGCCGAGTCGGGGCGTTTCGAGCTGTCCCCAGCGGCCGCCTTCACTGGTCGTCTTGATTTCGCGTGCGGCGCAGCTACCAGTTAATTACAGATGCGAATAATTAGCTTTCGCCGGGCGGATACGCACTTTTCCGTGTTTTTCTAATTAGAACAGTTTTTCGATGAAAACTTGTATCAGCAGCGGCTATAAGTTGATGGCCTTGACGTTGCTGCTCCTGAAGCACGAGGTGATGTAAACAGAGGTAGACGGGGCCTGTGCTACCGTCAGTGCGGGCGGGTCTGTCCGAGCGGCACGCGCTCTTTGCTGCCAGCGACCCACGCCGTATAAAACTACAGGCTCATGCGGTATCGCTGGGGGTCACGTAGCAGACAACATGTGATTTTCCCAGGAGAACGGTGGGACGGTGAGAAGGGAAGTGTGCCGCAGACCGAGAAGAGTGGTCAGCCAAGCTAGAAATGGATACAGATCGGCGGGAGACGTAACGTATACGTGTCTCGTGATAAAACATGATGCCTGTTTGTAATGATCCAGCTCAGATAGGTGGAGGAAGAAACAACTGCTCATAGAAACGTCTATCGCACTTGGCTAACATGAAACATCAGCGAGTCAATATCAATAATCAGTTTAAACATAAGATATCAATTGACTTAAATGAGAAGATAACTAAAGGTAGCCTGGCTAGATCCTTCCGACCATGGCCAGGATGTGGCTGTCGATCCGTTCCGGCTCCAGCCCGGGCGTCGCTCGGTCGGGGGCGGCGCCGGCTGCCAGTCGGTCGCCTGACCTCCATCAGGACCAACCCTCTCTGGTCCGGCGTCCCGCCCCCGGCCACCTCCGGCCACCCCGGAGCTGTCTGTCAGGTCAGCTGGTGCCTGCCGGGGTGGTCCTGGTGAGCACCGCGGCTCGGCAGGCCAGGTGGCCGCCCGCTGCCGGCACTGGAGGAGACGGGATGTCTAACTGAACTAAAAAAAAAGTCGGTAAGGAGCTCGAGGGCAGAACAAGACGTGGCAGTGCTCAGATATACATACAGCGCTCAGCTATTTAGATGTAGAATTGATCACATTAGATCATCCGATACATACCTGTAACAAAATTATTTTTTCGGGTTAAAAATACAGCAGACAGCATTGTTCGCACAAACATGAATGTTGCAAACTTGCATTGCTTAAAAACACACTCATGTCTTCTGCCATAGCACTAACATTCTAGATTACTCGGCCAGGTCCATGCGTTTATATTCCATAATCTATGCATCTATTGTCCTTTCCGCATCTTACAACTGGCGCCATCACTCATAACAAGCCAGAGGACAGCTGCGCTGAGTGGCACAGTACCCTCTGTGGATTGAGTCATTATTTTCATTGCGGCGTCGCAGATGTCCACTGACCTAACCACCTCTCTGGTACACTTATCTCCTCGCGGTTACTGCGACCACCACCTCCCCGCAGTTAACACACTGCGGTCGGCCGTTCCCGACCAGGTCCTTTGTAATGAGGTGACGAGGGTCGCACCGAACCGTCACCAGGGTGACCGGTGGGGTGACAGGGACCGTGCCGGACGCTCACCAGACCCGGTGGTTACCGGTGACACCGGGTCATTAACGCCGCTCCCGCCCCCTGCTCGTTGACCATCCGCCCAGATCACGTGGTCGCAGAAACAAGCCTGCCGGCTGCCCCCCCCCCGCCCGTGATGGCATCCCGGGCCCCGGCTTCCGGCCAAAGGCGTTATTCATACCTGTGCATGGTAAAACTGATCGTAACAGTACACCTTGGCATCTTTGACATTTCTTTGTAACTATACGGTGGTTATTGGTTGATATAGTTATCTGATGTTAATGACCTGTTCTTTATTGTTTCCAATGGTGGACTATTGGGTAGGCATTGTCATCGCATTAAAATCGGTATTCCTTGCCTTGATGTTGTTCTTCCATGGAATGCAGGAAAGGCATGCGAAATGAGGAAATCAGATTGTTAACTAACGCTAACAAAACAATGAAATAGTGGCATTTCTTTCGACATCAACTGACAGATTTCCGCCATCTTTGACCGAAATGTCACATAGATCACCACTATCATTTCACTCTCACCGCTGCGAACCGGGCACTTTTTCATCGCAGATGCATAGCTGTACTTGCTTTTGTAAGTACTGGTGACAGGGGCCACGCGAGAGCGACAATGACCCAGTGTTACCCCGACCTCCCTTAGCCGGTCCACTATTCCGCGGGCTCTGAGTGAGTGCTCTAACAATGGAGCGCACTTCCTGGACTGTTTGACCCTTCCCTCGGCCAGCACACCAAAAGTACACGCTCTGGACAAGAGGGACAATTTCAGAGGCGGTTTGACCTGGAGAAAGGAACCGAAGATGACAGGAAATGTGTTCAAACGACTTCCTTTTGACAGGAACTGATCATTGGTGGTTGAGTTATGGCCTCGATAATGGTTTACATTGCTGGAGTCGCAGTCAGTTATGGTCGCGAAAAAACAAGTTGATGAATAACTTTCCTAGTCGCGTCTCCTTTCTGAAAATTAAGCATACCTATTGCGTACACTGAGCAATGGAACTCAATCTTTAACAGCGCAGATATTGCACCATAGAATAGCAATGCCTATTGGAACTCATCATCAGAATGTTAGGCCTTTTATAAAAACCAAAATGGTCTTTACAAAAGGAGACGTGTCCACTGTCCCGCAAAAAACTGACATGTAAATTAATAGCCACATTTGTTTTTAGGCAAACTGCCTGAATGGACAGATTGTAATGAAATACAACATGTCAATGCTCAAATCGATGGTTATTGTAATCGTATTCTTCAGAGCTGAGGAAAATGATTACGACGACCGTTAATTCAAGCGTCATCAAACAAGCACTGATGTACTATTCCTCTCCTCGCATGCCGGACACATCTCTGAACTCGTTTCACCAGCGCAGCATCATGTCTCGACCTTCAATCAGGCTAGTAAAAAAACTGCTGCCTCTCCGGCATCTCTTATCGACGCTGCCCACGTGTAACCCCGCGCGTGGCATCACACCGCCTATCGTCCTGACACCACCCTGACACCACCCCGAGATCACCAGTCACTAATTAGTGCGACATTGCGGTCGACAATTACCCAATCAATAGCGATCAGAAGCCCTCTCATTTCTCTCGCGGTACCGGGTGCCGTTATGGGGGCACCGCAAAAAAAAAACTTTGGGCGGTGCGGTGCCGGGTCCGGGTGGCCGTATCAAAGGGTTGCCGACCGGCGGCGGTCATTAGAGTTCGGCAGAGAGCCCCAGGGGACGGCATCCGACCGCCGCGGTACGGCCGACGGTGACGGCTGACGGGTGGGGCGGCTAAGCGCTGGCCGCGCCGAGCCTGCTGCTGCTGCTGCTGCTGTTACTGCTGCTGCTGCTGCTGCTGAATGCTTCCTGTAGCAGTGGTTCGATTCCTCGTCAATTTTGAGGTTCATTTCAGATTTTTTTAAAGTTTTTAGATGACAAAATTTTTAAAGCTTTAAAAGTTTTAAAAGCTTTAAGTTTAAAAATTAAAGTTTTATAGATGAAATAATTTAAAGTTTATAGATGTGCGCTCCACAAGACATACATAGCATGGGTTGGTGTTCACTTCTACATATGCATATTACGTATACAGCACAAGCTAATTTTGACGTTTCAGAGAATGCTATAAAAATGAACATCAGCATGTGATCGGATAACTGCATGCCATTCACCCCACCCCTATTATTCCTTCCAGCCCTCTGAATACCATCGAACCGCCGCACCGATGGTAGCCCGGTGACAGACCGCCCCCCTCTCCCCCTCCCGCCCCTCCTCCCGCCCCTCTGCCCGCTCCCCGCTCGGCCGGACTAATCCCGTCTGTCGCACGGTCATAACGCGCTCCTATTCACCGTCAATTTATTCATATTCAATAATTGTAATTCGCTTTTTGTGAGGCGGCGCGCGGGCAGCCGACGCCGCTAGCGTGCAACCAATTATGGTATTTGTGGTCGGTTTTTGACACTGAAGAGGGAACAAAAAGCGTCGCTAGTCAAATATTTATAAAGCCGGGACGTGCCATGGCGGTGCTGTGTGGGGGAGCCCTGTAATTTGTAGAATTAAACACAAACGGAGCAGCAATCTGTCCACAGAGGCGATGCGATGGTTAAATGGATGACACTGGTAGCAAGTTCACACGATGTGATTGATCGCGCGTGGAATGATTCAATGATTAAGCGGAGAAGTGTAATGATGTTTGCAGAACACCGTCGTTCCTTGTGGAAGGATTGCCAGAACAGACAGAATGGACAGAATGGAGATTGGAGAATGGACCCGTCGAAAAGAAGGCCTACAGGGGCCGCCGCCAGGTCTTTCAAAGCTCACAGCTCGAAACTCTGCTCTCCGTGCTGATTTTTTTACGTAAGTCAAAGAAATGTATGTCAGCAAGCAAAGACTAAAATTGTTTTCCGCCTTGTTTCAGCCACTTACACCGTTTAAATGACTGAAACGTAGCATCCGCAAGACCCTTATTTCAGGGATGATTCCTGACTTAAAATGCCTCATTCTGCATAAAAGTTTTAGAAGCAAAAGTATGTAAGGGAAATTATAATTTATTGGAAACGGTTTGTATGCACAGAAGGTATTGCAATAAAATCATATCCAAGGTTTCTCGAAAATGCGACTTCATATTCTTTATGATAGCGCATATGCTCAATAGACATACTTTGTAAAGACATATTTTCTTTAAAGTGTTCAGCAAAGTAAGATGAAGGGAGCATAGAAGAACTGATAAAAGAAAAATATAAAAAAGAGTCGCAACAGCCATCAGGCTGCACTACCTGTAGTGCTGTTTGCGCGCACATATCTTTGCTAATAAATTGACAATGCAATCACCTTCCAGGTAAAAACCACGGAACTTCGTACGAAGTCGCTAATTTCCACACAGTCCAAGCCGCAGGCATCGGTAGGATTGTGATTGCAGGATTGCAAAATCCTGATTGCATTCCTTTTTGGTGGATTGCACCTGGATTTGAAATCCATTCCAAAAAACAGGATTTGATTGCGGATTGGATTGCATCATACTTCCAATTTTTGCAATCCAATCCGGATTGTGTTTGATTAGTGCTTTAAAATGGTTTGTTGCGATTGAAAATTATGGGATTGGCTTAATGTACTTTGCTATCAAGGGCTTTACATCGAAACTTGAAATAATTTAAACGCTTTTAATTTAAACGCTCAAAATAATATACGCTGATGAACTACATAGGAAGGGCAAAATTACGTATTTGAGGGCGAGTTTTAAAATATAAAACACTGGTTGGGTAGAGGTTTAAATGTGGGGGTGTTTGAGGCAAAAAATATTTCCCATAAATACCTGTGCCTTAGATAGGAATTACTCGCAAGTCGCAAGACTAGGTACTAGAAATGGGTGATTTGGGGATGGAGGCACGGCCATATGCCCCCCTCCCTCCCCCAGATCCACTAGTGCACATAATAATACAACAGGATTGCAAAAAAAGGTTTGCGGATTTGATCACAATCCAAGTGAAAAAGGGGATTGCGGGTAGGAATGCAATCCACTTCGGCACTAGGAATGTGGATTGGGAATGCAATCCTTTCAAAAAGGATTTTACCGATGCCCATGGTCCAAGGACAATGAATACTCAATTATTGTTATTGTAATTGCTTATCATTTGTCAAAGCAATAAACCGAAAACATGGCTATCAGTAAGCTGCCTAATGCAGAAATCATCGTTCGATAAATTTTTAACTTCCTGGCTGGAATTAATTATTATCCTCGACCGTATTTGCTTTTTTACAGCGTCTTCTGTTTAGTCTAACGAATAGGGGGAATCCGTTGAACCCCCAGCCAACGGATTCACATATTTCCTTATTCCCCTATTCCCCTATTCCCCAACGGGCCCTGATCGAGTTTGAACTTCGCGAAAAAACGAGAGTGCTGAAAGTGACGAGAGGAAGCCGATGATACCCAATTTGGTTCTAGGTCAATGGGTGACCTTCCAGGTCAGGCCAATGACCCCAAAGTTGGGAAAATCGAGACCTGCTAGAATTTCGTACAGCGAGATTGTGAATGGATTTTTTGGGTCCTGATGGCTAATTTCGTGTTAGTTCTGATCAACGATGATATTCCTGCATATAGGGAGGTCGGGTCAGTACAGCCCAGTTCAACCAGTAGGCGTCCTGCCGGCTAATCATAGTACCTATGTGTCAACCGCCACTGACAACTTCGGAACATGTTACAGAGACTGAGAGACACCAAAACTATATCAAAAATATTCAAATGGGTGCTAAATTCGAAATAAGCTAAAACAAACTTCCCTAGAAGCATGTAAAGTAAGAAGGTAAACGGGAAAGTAGACCAACGTCAGTTCAGGTCAGCGACCTTGACTTGACCTTCATGTGACCTGGACAGCCTGGAATGGATGAGACAAACATTTCACATGTTCAAAAATCAAATGTTTACAGCAGAAAGAAAAAAAGAAGAAGAAAGAAGGCTGGAAACGCACGGATAACCCGCGCCCGGCTGGGGTCCTGGACTTCCACGCCCTGCTGGGGAGGGGGTGGGGTTTGAACACCCCTCCTTCTAACTCGGCTCCTGGGCCACGTAGCGATACGCGGAAGGCGGTGTTCGAAAGAGCGCCAAAAATAATGACGAAATTACTTCAGTCACTGTTTTGGTCAGGGCAAAGGTCAGGTCACTAGAGGCCATTGAAGGCAAAATTTTGCCGATTTCCAGGTCGAATGTCGACAATTTCCAAGAAGCTAACGCATAACTCGGGAACCAATAGAGCTACAGCGCTGCGGAAAAGCGCATTCGATAGCCTTTTTAACCCTATTAGTGGCAGGGGGGGGTTGTTTTTATCCACCCCTCAGGTTTTTCAGGAATATCTCCGAAACCGCTGAAGCTACGATGCTGAAATTTTCTGACTTTTCCTAAAACTAAATTGGGCACATTCTCTGAAAATTTCAAGTTCATAACTTTACCAGGGGCGGCTCCAGAGCACTGGGAATTGGGGGGGCCCTATTCGTGAAGCGAGTCATTTGGGCGAAGATCACGATGCTGCACCAGTTTTACGAACAGTCAATGAAAGGTATCATGTGATAACATATACAAAGTTATTGTGCATCCTCTTTTGACACGTTTTTGCTATAATAGGCGGATCCAGGCGTCCAAAAAGGGGGGTTATTTTTTACCTCCCAACATAGGTGCCCTGACACCGCCTATGCATGACCAATACAATTTTAGTCGTACTCTCATAAGAAAATTGTAACATAACAAGACCATTGCCACCCTTTTTAGAAACAGTACCAACAAAAACCTTATTTACTATACTTTTTGTGTACCCCCAATCTCAATGATCTGTATCCGCCTATGATTTTTGAAAATGCATATTTATAGGATCCATGTGAATTCCTGGTTCATTCTCTATCGATCGGCAAAAGTTGCGTTAAGATTGGTTCAGAAACCTGGCCGTGATAAACAGTCTAAAATGTATCTGCAATTTGCCCGTTTTTACCCCCCTCTACCCCCCTATTGACTTTTTTTTTTAGAAATGTAGATCTCGTTGAGCCACATCGAATGCCGTTTGAATTTTGAAAATCGGCCCGTTATATCTCGAGATATCAAGGGGGGGGGGGGTCGTAAACAGCCCCCCCTGCCACTAATATGGGGTAGCCAGGAGCCTGCCACTAATAGGGTTAACGTCCTTTCTGATTAATTCTCTCAGATTTTGACCTAACGTCAACGGTTTTGCCTGCAGGGGGCAAAAACTGCAAAAACAGCCGATTTGTTCGAAAACAGTTTTTCTGCAATAACTTTTGACCCAATCCTTGTAGAGCTTACTTTTACCGGCACCGTGTTCCTCTCGTCAAGACGCATCGAATGATCTATAACTTGACCTTGAAAGGTCAACTTGAAAATTTGACCTCAGGTCAAGGTCATGACCTGACCTGAAAGGATCATGTTGCATATTAGTCGATCCGTATCGTCGAGCTGAACACATCTAAGGCGTTTTCGTCGCTCTAGCATGCCTCTATCAAAAGTTATTTGCGAAAAACTGTTAGATACCATTCGTGACCTGAGATGACCTCATGGGCATAAACAGGGGTCACGGACACCATTTTCATGTTCAGTGTGTCTAAATTACTTGTAATGCAGTGTTTGGGAGTGTTTATAATGTCTTTCGTCCAAAAGAGGCGCATTTCAATTTTCTCCCGTTGTCTTATAATGGGAAGGTCGCAAAATTGACCTGACCTTAGGTCATCGATATCAAAATTCTGGGATATACATTTTGTACATGTTATTGCTCTTATGCAATCGCTGACAGTTTCAAAGCGATCGGTCACTCGGTGTAGCTATGACAGACATTGAAACTTAATTTTATGAGGTGAGGTCCCTTCAAGTGACCTGGTGACCTGACCTTGAATGACCTTGGTCTGAAATTTTCATAACATGTGCAGAATTGATGTATGATAAGGTGTACCAAAAACGGCGTTTTTGAGATATTCGCGAAAGATTACAGGGGGGGGGGTGTTCAACCCCCCCCCCTAGCAGGGCGCGGGATAATGTGCATTGTGCACTGACGCCTTACTTCACTACTCTGGCCTGACATGGTCTCGAGAAAAAGATCACAAAAAGGTCTTTAACCCTCGCCGGCACAGGGGGGGAGGTTGATGCAACCCCCCCCCCCTAAGGTTTTTCGCGAATAACTCGCGTAAAAAGCGGCCGATCGCGACAAAACTTTCAGTACCCTCGCATTGATCAATTATACTCGTTTCCTGAAAATTTCATGACCCTCACCCCAATGACCTTTGACCTGTGACCTCTTTTCCGTGACCATGTTTGGCCGAAATCGCGATTCGGCGTATGTCGGCTCGCATTAGCCGCGCGTTTGCAAGCTTTTCGTGGTTTCAAACGTTCAAACATGTGATTTGATGTTGCTCCCATACATTAGGGTGGGTGTCAAGGTCACCTGAAGGTCAGGTCAGGTCATTGACCTTTGGTGACCTCGGGTGACCTCGGTTCACTTTTTCGAGTTTTACATGTTTCTAGGCTAGTTTTTGGAGCTGAATTCGAATTTACCAACCATTTGAACATTTACGAAGTAGTTTTGGTGCCTTCGCTGTCAGAGGCGGTTGACACGTACCTATTACGAATACCCGTCACAACCCCTACCGGTTGACCTGACCTGACCTGACCCGACCTGGTCTAAATGCTTAAAAACATCATCTCTGATCAAAACTAACACGATATTCGTGATCAGCACCCCGGAAAACCACATAGCAGCCACACTTTACGACTTTCTAACAGGTCCCGATTTTCCCGGTTTTCGGGTCATTGACCTGACCTGGAAGGTCACCCGATGACCTAGGACCTTAAAATTGGGTATCATCGGCTTCCTCTCGTGACCGGCAACACGCTCGTTTTTTCCGCGAAGCTCTAGCTCGATCAGGGGCCAAACGCGAGGGGGGTCGTACCCCCCCCCCCCTTGTGCCGTCGAAGGACGCAAAATGGCCTGTGCCGGCGAGGGTTAAGGTCAGGATCATGAAATGCTCAGAGAAGGAGTAAATTTGATCAGCTCCAGGGTACTGAAAGCGTTGTCGCGATCGGCCACTTTTTGCGCGAGTGAAAAGCCGAGGAGAGGGAGTCCGTTCAACTCCACCCCTATCATAAGCACAGTCCACCTAAAGACTGTGGCGGGATCAGTGGCTTTATTCTAAACGCTCTCCAATCTTCACCCATGGTTCAGAAAGGTTCTTACAGGACACAAGGCATCAAGTGTTTTTGGCATAGGTACTTACCTAAAAACGTTCAAGATATTATGGTGCTCACTTAACTTCGTCAGTGTTACGATCGAAGGGCATCTGACGCCCTTACCCCCAAAGGCTGATGCAATAAAAGAAGCAGTCACTGGCGGTCCCAGGGGGGGGGGAGGCACGGGGGCCATGGCCCCCTTTGGTGCTGAAAGGTGGGGCCATACTATCTTTTGGCCCCACCTTTCAGATCGAACAAAAGTCCTAGAAAAGCTTTTCGTATGTTTCATTTTCTTTCTTGCGCCATCAAAGGACGTAAATTTCACTCATGAGGGCTCAGTTTCGCATTCTGTCAATTTGGTGGTCAGCGTCGCTGGCACCGGTTCACGAGTATGGCCGGATCTTATATGGAATATCAGCGTGGGTTTACTTGAGGCTCTCGTAGGCCCAGCAATGGCTGGCATGAGACCCTCTTCGGCAGTGGTGGGTGGGCCCTGCTAAAGGAGATTGGCTCTAAGACACTAAAGTAAGACCTCATGGGTTGGTGCTGTGCACCTCAGAAGCCCGGTGGTGACGCCGTATGCCGGCTTGGTTCCTTAAGGATTAGCGTGGGAACTCCGGGGCCTGCATAGAGTTTGCATGAGCTAGTATGTAATCTCAGAGGCATGTGTGTAATGTGTACACAGTGGCGGTCGCGGGGGGGGGGGCATCAGGGCCATGCCCCCCCCCCAAGGTCAATAAAGGGGGCCATCATATCATTTGCCCCCCGTCTCAAACCACCAATGGGCCCCCATATAGGTGTATGGGGCCCTGGCAATTATTCGATCGTCACGAAGCTAAAAAAAACCACGCCCAGCTATTAATATAGCTCCCACACCGGTCTTTGAGCGTCCTACACTGACCTCTGAGGGAACTTCAGTGGCGGTCAAGTGCCCACGTTGACCGCTAAGAGCCTACATCAACCTCTGAGACCCCACATCTGGCCTATGAGGGCCCCTAACAGGCAGGGGCGCGGGAACTACTTTCCGACTGGGGGGGCACACCATAATAGAGATCAACCTAGGGTACCCCCAAATCTAGTTTTCTCACCGGTTTTAGGCCACTTGTTTTTCATCCCTCGGCTTTTTCAACAAAAAAGAAAAACATTTGCAAAAAAAATGTGGTATTCCGTCTCAAAGCTGTGGGGGCACCGCCCCCACGGCCCCAGAGTTGGGGGGGCAAGCTGCCCCCACTGCCCCCCCCCGGCTCCCGCGCCTATGCTAACAGGCCTCAGGGGTCCCAACCGGCGTCTGAGGGTCTCACACCGGTCTCTGGTGGCCTTATTTCTGTCTGTGGTGTCCCAAGACGAACCTTAAGGTGCCAATGAGGGCCCCGCACTGGCTGCTGAAGACCCGATGCCGGCCTCTAAGGGCCTGCATTGGCATTTGAGGAGGGCCCATCTTGGCCTTTGAGGGCCCTCTGCTGGCCTCTGGGGTCCAACGACGGCTCATGCCGGTCTTTTAGGGCCCCACGCTGACCTCTGAGGGCCCATGTTGGCCTGCAATAACCCACATTAGCCTCTGAGAGCCCAACTCGGTCACTGATTGTCTCAAACTACTGGCCTTTGTAGTTTGCAGGCCCTGTACTGGTCTCTGAGGGCCCTAAACTGGCCTCTACGTGAAAACATATATGGGTGGGTTTCTGAAGATCAGAGGGCTCACGCAGTCTCCGGCACAGCCTGACGTTGGTCCTGATCGAGATTACTTTGAGTCCTGATGGTCCGGCGCAGATTCCCTCATATTTCGACGTCGGGACCCCATGAGCCGGTGTGGGTCCTGGGGCTGGCAGAGACTGATGAAGTCCTTAGGGCTCAGGGCCAGTCTTTTTAGCAGTAAGACTAGGCAGGTTGAGTGAGCCCCAATAGAGCCGCTGCGAAGCCCCGCAGGAGTCGCGCGCGGCCCTCAGATGCCAATTTTGAAAGCTCGGAACCTGTGGGGGGTCTCCAGAGGTCGGTCGGTGTACCTACTCCCTCCCGCCGCCACACAACTAGGTATGTTACCTATATGAGTAAATGTCATAGTCTGAAAATGCTCTCTGGGTTTGACATGCTTGTTCAAAGCAAGAGGTATCTGTACTTTTCCGAATTGTTTTATAGTGGTAAGGTCATGAATCCGCGTGCCTGACCTTCCAGTATACCTATGCTACACCGATCCGTCGTCATGGTGCAGTGGGCCGACCGGTGGAAGCACCGTGGGACGGGAAATGGAACTGGTGATTTTGCCTTAAATTGAGCTTAAAAATTTCACGCAAGAATCAGATGGATGAAGCATAAGTAATGCCAACTGCGCGGCACCTCGTGGACGTAAAAAATTAGCCGATCACCCCCCCCCCCCCTCCCGGTGACGGATAAATGTTATGTCCCGCGAGTGTGACTTTGGCCCCCCCCCTTTTGCTAGCGGCTGCGACCGCCAGTGGAAGCAGTTGTGTCATGAATGCCTATCACTTTAGCAGCAATCAGCAAGGGACATAACTGTACCTACCCGGGACGTTGAACGGTTCTCTCCATAAGCTAAAGCGTTTATTGTCTCGTCGGCCTACTGTGAAGAAGCCTTTGCCCTTTCCAGCAATTAATGAGGTAACTTGTTTCATTCCAGATAATCACTACTTCCCCGTGCAGCCTATGCTACTTTTATTGTTATTCCCAATGCCGTTTTATTTCCGTTTGCAGGCTAGACCAATGCCCATTGCCCAATGCTACCAGGCGGCTCAGCCTGACAGCGGCCGCCCGTCCTGTGCTGGCATCTGACGGTAGGACGCGCCTGCCACCTAGCGGCTATCTGCACTAGCAATGCCTCTCAGACATGGAGAGTCTGAAACAGGGCATAGGAGCGGGGGTCAGGGTTGGAGGCGGAGCCGGATGCGGAGTTGGAGAGGTAGCCATAGGCGGCGGAACGGGGAGGGCACCGGGGCACCGTGCCCACCTTTGATTTTGACGTTTTAAAATTAGCCCTATGGGCGTTGCATGGAAAGAATGAGACCAAAAGTCGGCAGTCGGCAAACTTTTTGGATTCTTTGACTAATATAGGTATCCAAAAAATTACTATTTTGATTTTGAGGGGTCAAAATTCAAAAGTTTAAAAATTAAAGATAGCAGTTTTGTAGCCCTTTCAATTCTACACCTTTTATGTCCTGATCATTTTTCTGTATCTTCACAGCTGTAGGCCTGTCGTACTGCGCTGTGGGTAGCGCGTGGCTGGACGGACGGTCCGTGACAATCTATTGATCTGTGGCTGATCTATTAGAGTGTCCGTCCGAGAGCCGTACGACGGCTGACAGAGCCTGGGGGTCGCGAACTGGTGTGGTAACCGTTACGTCCACCTGGGACGCCCGAGTCGGTACGGCACTTGCGGTGTCGTAACCGGATCGGCGGGAACCAGCAGAACGCTGTTGGACCGGCGGTGAAAGTCGGAACCGAGCACTCGCCCACCAGTGGGGCGTCTGGTCGAGCAGGTCTACCCGCTAAGGCAGCCTGAGCACGAACCAGTGGCAGGGTCCGATCAATGACCGTGGTCCGACCAGGGTGTCAGCGCAATGGCCAGTCAGAGGCGTCTTTAAGGGCGCAGAAGCCCACCTCGGTCGACTGTGGCCGGTGCAACCTAGTCAGGTCGTTTGTGTGAATCTCCGTGTTCTTCCCTCGCCTCAGAGTAGCCGCTCTTCTCCAAATGCCCGAGCCGTTTTCTATGTGTATTTGTCTTGTAGCGAACAGCAGAGTCGAGAAACGAATCGCCGAAAGCCGCGGTCATATGCTGGCCGTCCCTAGTACTACCAATATGCCCGCAGGCGCGGCGAGAGACAAGCTCAACGTATGAGTCACCGTCCGGCTGCCGGGAGAGCCCCTACCGCGACCTTTGTCCACAGTCATGACGTCACGACAATGGGCTCCTAAACGTACGGGCAGCGGCCGCCTCAGGGGTGCCGCCGTGACCTTTGCACGACACGTTCTATAGCGTATGGCACAGCGGTTACTAGGAAGGTTGAGGCCTTAGGCATGCCGGGAAGACAAAATTAAAAAAAAAAAAAAAAAAAAAAAAGCGGCAGGCCGGTTTACAAATAACAAACATGACGCGCAATTGACAACAGGTAACAGATTGATTAATAAAGCGGTGACAATATAAATGAGAATGACAACATGAAATGACAAATCGCATAGATGATCCCTACAGTACCCCCTCGCCAGACATGTCGCGGACAAAAGTGACATGGCGATATCTTACCGGAGGTCGTATGACGCGGCCGGAGCGGGTCGTCCGTAGTATCGGCCGAGGCTGCAATGGTGCAGCGTCAGCCCGAGCGACGGCTGCAGGGCGAGTTGGTGCGTCACCGTAGATCAGAAGCTCCGGGCCGCTGGGCTCATTGCTGAGCGGTGGTGCGGCCGGCGGGCCGCTGGACTGAGTACCGTGCGGCTGCACAGTCGGCAGGTCAGACTGTCGATGACCGGATTCGTCTGGCGTCTCCAGGAAGGCGGCCTTACACCGGTCGATGCTGATGACTTCCTTTTTCTGTCGACGGTCGATGGTGATGGTTTTGGTGGTCCTTTCGGTAACCGGGAACGGTCCGTCGTATGGAGCGTCCAGCGGGTAGCGGTGACAGTCCCTGCGCACGAAGACGTGTGTCGCCGTCTGGAGTGCCGTCGGGACGTACGTGGCGCGCTGGACCGGACGTGGGAGTGTCGGCCGCACCTGAGACATGGCGCGCTTCAGGTCTTGTACGAAACCGGCCGGTGATGCTGCTGAGGCTTGGCTGCTGATGAAGAACTCACCAGGAAACCGCAGTGTGGTGTTGCCGGTATTGCTGCTGTTGCCTCTGCTGCTGCTGCTGCTGCTGTTGCTGCTGCTGCTGCTGCTGCTGCTGCTGTTGCCGCTGTTGCTGCTGCTGGACGGTCGAATGATGCCTTGCTGGAGCATCTTGTTGAACTCGGCACGTGCGATTTGAAGGCGCTCCAGCGGGAGGCGTCGTGGCCGATGGTACACCGGTGGACCCTTGGTGACGATGTGGTGCGTCACGTTGTGCTTCACCGGTGTTGGTCCAGGTTTTGGTGAGGTCACATCCGGGTACCGGGCGAGGACAACTGCGAAGCGAGCAGCAGCCTGCTCCCGGACGAGACGCACTCCGATGGAGCACAGCCTTGACCGCTCGGCGCTGGCGCAGACGGTGCCGTCCCGCAGGAGACGCTGGTTGGCAACGTCCACGACGAGGTGATGTGCGGCCAGGAAGTCGGTGCCCAAGATGGGTGTGGTGACGTCAGTGACGAAGAATCGATGTTTCAGGCGGTGCTGCTGACTCAAGGTGACGTCCAGCAGGCAGGTGCCGTGCACCGCGATCGGTGAGCCGTTTGCCGCGACGAGCTGCTGGCCGACAGGAGCAGGGGTCAGCGTAGACCCGTTGGGCAGGCAGCGGCGAGGCAGCACGCTGACCTGCGCCCCGGTGTCGACTAGAAATTGCCGGTCCGTCTCCGTGTCCCTCACGAAGAGGAGTGGCGCGGCAGGAGGGGCGCCCGTGCTTTGCGCCATCAGCACGGGGCGCCTCAGTTTTCCGAGGCGATCCAGGAGCACGGCAACTTGCATCGGCGCGCTTGGGCGCCGAATCGCTGGTGGTACCAACACAGCGTGTCGTCGTGCGGCGGCGTTGAAGGACGAGCCGGTGACGGGCGGCGTGACTGGCGAGACGCTTGGCGCGGCCGGGAACGGCTGCGGTCGCGTCGCACGGCGTCCTCGAGTCGTCGGTTGCTGGCCTCCAGGCGCTCCATCTTAGCGACCAGGGAGGCGATGACGGTGTCCAGCGCAGGGGTTGCAGCTGGCGCTGGGGCTGTCACTGCAGCAGCGATGGGCGGTGCCGGCTGTGTGTACGGCTGTGCCGCGATCGCTGATAGCCGTGGGTCGGGTCCGCTAGCTTCCAGGTACCGGTCGGCCGCTTCTGCCAGTGCGTCAAGCGTGCTGTCGGCTGGCAGGAGGGCGAGGGCAGCACGGACGGGCTGCGGTAGCCGTTGTTGAAATAGGGTACGGAAGAGCTCCGTATCAACCGGGGCGTCCCCGGCTGCGGCAAGCTCGTTGCGCATTGAGCGCAACAGCGCCGTCGGCTTCTGATCGCCGAGCTGCTGGCGGCCGAGCAGGGCTTGTAGTCGGTCGGCGCGTGACTGTGCCAGGCGGGCTTGGAGCGCTGCACACAGCACGTCAAAAGACCGAGATGACCGGATGACGTCCTTGACCTGGACGGCGATGTTGGCGGGGAGGTTTGCGACGAGGAGCTTAAACCTCAGCTCGTCGGAGTCGACCCCGCTGACGTCGAAAGCGCACTGCACCTGCAGTAGCCACAGGTCGGGCTCCTCCGGAGAGTATGGTGGTAGCCGGAAGCTAGCCATGGGCCGATGAGTTGACTCGGAGGCTGAAGCTGGAACGCTGGCTGGGTCTTGAGCTGCGGCGCCGGACTGTGCGCTGTCCGCGGGCATGACGAGAGGCTAAGGTCGAACAACGGAAATCACGTCGGGGTCACCAATTGTCGTACTGCGCTGTGGGTAGCGCGTGGCTGGACGGACGGTCCGTGACAATCTATTGATCTGTGGCTGATCTATTAGAGTGTCCGTCCGAGAGCCGTACGACGGCTGACAGAGCCTGGGGGTCGCGAACTGGTGTGGTAACCGTTACGTCCACCTGGGACGCCCGAGTCGGTACGGCACTTGCGGTGTCGTAACCGGATCGGCGGGAACCAGCAGAACGCTGTTGGACCGGCGGTGAAAGTCGGAACCGAGCACTCGCCCACCAGTGGGGCGTCTGGTCGAGCAGGTCTACCCGCTAAGGCAGCCTGAGCACGAACCAGTGGCAGGGTCCGATCAATGACCGTGGTCCGACCAGGGTGTCAGCGCAATGGCCAGTCAGAGGCGTCTTTAAGGGCGCAGAAGCCCACCTCGGTCGACTGTGGCCGGTGCAACCTAGTCAGGTCGTTTGTGTGAATCTCCGTGTTCTTCCCTCGCCTCAGAGTAGCCGCTCTTCTCCAAATGCCCGAGCCGTTTTCTATGTGTATTTGTCTTGTAGCGAACAGCAGAGTCGAATCGCCGAAAGCCGCGGTCATATGCTGGCCGTCCCTAGTACTACCAATATGCCCGCAGGCGCGGCGAGAGACAAGCTCAACGTATGAGTCACCGTCCGGCTGCCGGGAGAGCCCCTACCGCGACCTTTCCTCCAACGGGTAACCACTAGCCCTACCAACATCGCTGCCTAGGAGTCGAGCTATGCCTCACGGCTACTCCTCCAGAGCCACCAAATTCCAGTCAAAGTTGTACCCCTGAGACGGGCGGGACATGACTGGGGCACCCGGGTCACACCGGCTGCCATAACCCGCTGGCTGTCTCACTCGGTAGGCCGGTTTTTATTTTGGCCGATCCCTGCGAACAGCCTGCGCAATCACACTTTCACTGTCCACATTAGAGATATAACGTAACGTAACTATTGCGGGGATTTTTACTGTACTCGACAGTTTTTGCCCCTTGACTTAGGCACCAGGTTTTTTCTAGTTAGGACTTTTCCTGGTAAATACATCCCACAACAAACATCACACATTGCAACACCTCACACCATCAGCAGCAAGATTTACAGCAGCAAGTATGAATATTCTACCCCTTTCTGGACACCCTTGCCTTGTTAATCGGACGCCACATGAGCCGAATTAAAGTAAAGTTTGCTTCTCTCTCTTGCTTGGGTCAGAATTAAATAGCTGACAGTAAAGTAAAGTAAAACGAAAGATCTGGCTCATTGCCAGCCTTAGTAATTTCCCCTTCCCTGGCGGTTGCCTTAGGCATGCCGGGAAGACAAAATTAAAAAAAAAAAAAAAAAAAAAAAAATGTCCACAGTCATGACGTCACGACAATGGGCTCCTAAACGTACGGGCAGCGGCCGCCTCAGGGGTGCCGCCGAGCAGCAAGTATGAATATTCTACCCCTTTCTGGACACCCTTGCCTTGTTAATCGGACGCCACATGAGCCGAATTAAAGTAAAGTTTGCTTCTCTCTCTTGCTTGGGTCAGAATTAAATAGCTGACAGTAAAGTAAAGTAAAACGAAAGATCTGGCTCATTGCCAGCCTTAGTAATTTCCCCTTCCCTGGCGGTTGCCTTAGGCATGCCGGGAAGACAAAATTAAAAAAAAAAAAAAAAAAAAAAAAAAAAAAAAAAAAGACCTTTGCACGACACGTTCTATAGCGTATGGCACAGCGGTTACTAGGAAGGTTGAGGCCAGCGGCAGGCCGGTTTACAAATAACAAACATGACGCGCAATTGACAACAGGTAACAGATTGATTAATAAAGCGGTGACAATATAAATGAGAATGACAACATGAAATGACAAATCGCATAGATGATCCCTACAGGCCTGACAGCTCTTCTCGCGAAGCTCTTTTTTCGGTCAAAAATGGCAGAACATAACGTCATTCTGACGTCAGTTGTGGCCAACTTATCATAGTCTTTGGAAAAATTTTGGTCACAATGTGTAAAATTGATGCCCGGAGGGGTCCTGAAAGTTTGGTGGCGATATCTGTAGCCGCTTAGGCGATATCGACGGAAAAGGACAGGGGATGCCTTTTCGCCCCCGTCCCCCACGGGGCGTGGGCGGAATCCATGTTTTTGTTAGCTTTCACATGCGCATGCGCTGCTTACTGGTGGAGCCAATTAATAATCGGTCAATTATTTACATTCAATTAAGCCTATTCATCCCCCACCACCCTAGCATGCGTCACCGATTGTGGATGAATATGAATGCATGGAAACTATCGATCGAACTTAGGCTAAAAGCGCCTATTAGCGCCCTTCTGTATTTGTGGTCCCACCATCTGCGGAGAAATTGAAGAATATGGATTCTTTAAAACATGCAAAAGTTAATTTGTCATGTGCATCTTACTAAATTGTGCCCCCATTCCTTTGCGTTGATGTCACAACACAGGGAAGCGCAGGAGAAGCCAAAATAATACGTGCGTGAAGTTAGCGTCGTATTCCGCGACGGATTGTGCGTCGAGTCCGAATTTCAACTAAGCCCAGCCTATCCGATGCAGTTTGGGACGCTGATTCCGAATATCGCATTCATTTCAAATTTCAAGGTCGTCTTCAAGGTCAAATCACGGATTGAAATGTTGAGTCCCCCATTTTTCTACACTGATCGTCCTATGCGATTTCTGATGGTCGCGTTCGATAGCTAGGGTCAGAATCTCGAGTTCCCTTAAAGGTCAAATCACGGATTGAAATTTTGAGTACCCCATTTTTTCTACACCGATCGTCCGATGCGATTTCTGATGGTCGCATTCGATAGCTAGGGTCAAAATCTCGGGTTCCTTAATATATAGTATATACCTTATTAAAAATCTTTGACCTTAAAGGTCAAATCACGGATTGAAATTTTGAGTCCCCTCGATTTTTTCTACACCGATCGTCCGATGCGATTTCTGATGGTCGCATTCGATAGCTAGGGTGAGAATCTCGAGTTCCCTAATATATACCTTATTAAAAATCTTTGACCTTAAAGGTCAAATCACGGATTGAAATTTTGAGCCCCCGATTTTTTCTACACCGATCGTCCGATGCAATTTCTGATGGTCGCATTCGATAGCTAGGGTCAGAATCTCAAGTTCCCTTTCATATACCTTATTAAAAATCTTTGACCTTAACCCTAGAACGCCTAGGGGGGGGGTTGTATCAACCCCCCCCCCCCCTGAGGGTTTTTCGAAGTGCACGCTAAACGGCTTGTCGTAGCGGGCTGAAATTTTCAATACCCTCTGGGGCAACCTTTGCGCATCTTTTGCCGAAAAAAATTGATCGGGTCATGTCAGGTCACGGAGTTATGACGTCATAAGAGGTACAGCCTCCGGCCGACAGTTACCAAACGTGTGCGCCGAATCCCTAGGTTTTCTGCCGGTGATACCCACATTGTTTGATGGATCATGATGAAACTTCCCATGCATGTTGGGGCAAGCATTGGCTATCGTGTGGTGCAAGAAAATTGACCGGGTCAGGTCAGGTCACGGAGCTATGACGTCACAAGAGGAACAGCGTCCGGTACTATTTTTGAAAAGCGCCCGAACCACTATTTTGCTAATTCTTGTCACCTCAATGGGAATATGCAGCAATATTAGCTTCTATAGGGAGCAAATGGACCTCCCAAATCCAAAAATACAATCAGATTTCAAAAATTTAAATTTTGATTTTTCGAATTTCTGCCGCCGACTGTGACCTTGCCGACTTCCGGCGCTCCCAACGCGCCATTTTTAGAGCTAGGGAAACGAAATACATACCAAACGATAGAGAATTGATCAAGGAACACGATAGTGAAGGTTTCAAGTCGATATCTCTCACCGTTTTGCCGCAATCGCCGCGGAAAGTTGAAAAAGTTTGATTTTTTTTCGGAAAATTTGACCTTTGACCGGTCATAAGTAGGTCAAATGTTGACCTAGAACCAAAAAATATACCACCAATCGCGAGATCTCGTTGAGAGCAATCCGTTGGTTTTTTCCGCTAAGCTCTACGACCTTCCGTTTCGAAACGCCAGGGGGGGTCGTAACAACCCCCCCCCTGGTCGTTCGTGTTATGAGAAATGGCCTGGTAGTGCGAGGGTTAAAGGTCAAATCACGGATTGAAATTTTGAGTCCCCCCGATTTTTTCTACACCGATCGTCAGATGCGGTTTCTGATGGTCGCATTCGATAGCTAGGGGCAATATCTCGAGTTCCCTAATGTATACCTTATTAAAAATATTTGACCTTTAAGGTCAAATCATGACCCAAAGGTCGGGAAAATCGGAACCTTCTAGAACTTTGTAAAGTAAAGCTGGTTTTTTTGGGGTGCTGATCACGAATTTCATGTTAGTTTGATCACAGATGATGTGTTGACGCATTTAATCCGGGTCGGGTCAGATCAGGTCAGGTCAACCATCAGGCGTCCTGCCACTGACGGCGTAGGTGTCATATAAGTAGGTCCGTGTCATACTACATACAAACATACATAGATACATAGTAGGTGTCAACTGCCACTGACGGCGTCGTGACATGTTACGAAGGCACTAAAACTAAGTTTCGTAAATGTTCAAATGGATTCTAAATTCGAAATCAGCCCGAAAAACTACCCTAGAAACATGTAAAACACGAAAAAGTGACCCGAGGTCATCAAAGGTCGATGACCTAACCTGACCTTCGGGTGACCTTGACACCCACCGCAATGCATGGGACGAACATCATTTCATATGTTTGGACGTTTATAATCACAAAAAGACTGAAAACGCGCGGATAATGATTAATGTGAGCCGACATACGCTGAATCGCGCGATTCCGGCCAAACATGGCCTCGAGAAATAGGTCACAGTTCAAAGGTGACTTGGGTCAGGGTCATGAAATTTTCAGATTAGGTGTAAAATTTATCAACTCGAGGATACTGAAAGTCTCGTTGCGATCGGCCGCTTTTTGCGCCAGTTATTCGCGAAAAACCATTGGGGGGAGGTCCATCCGACCCCCCCTACACATGCGAGGGTTAACCCTCGCCCTGGCAGGGGGGTCGATGCAACCCCCCCCCTAAGGTTTTTCGAAGATAGCGTAAAAACGGCGGCGCGCAGCTGGCACAGCCTATGGGGCAACCTTTTTACATATGATCTGAAAATTTCAGGTCCGGGTGACCTTGGGTCAGGTCACCAGGTCAAAAAAACCGGTACAAGGTCATGGTCAAATTTCAATTTTCTTTTTGCACCTGTCCAACTCACAGTTTTGGACTGATTTCCTTAAAACTTTCAGGATGTGCTAAGTTCACCGAGTTGTATAACATATAGTTCGGGTTTTTTGAGGTCACTGACCTGAGGTCAGTTAGAGGTCATTACGTCGTAATGTTAAGCCTATGGGAAAATACTAAATTCGGAAAGTACTGGAGATATCCGCTTCGTTCTATCACTTTTGTGCTTTGAAACCACAGTACTTAACAGCAGGTCACTTTGTGCTTCTTTGTTTGGTGTACTTATCCATGGGTCAGGTCAAATAAGGTCAACTGAGGTCAAATGACGTTTTTGCCAATAACTTGGCACATAATGACGCTAGAGCTTAAAAATGGTATCATTGTGTTCCTGGTGATCAGCCGAATCGAATGATATGCGATATGATGCAATTTGGTTAACTTGAACTTAATTTATTAATTTAAGTTTACTTAAAATTTAAGAAAAACTTTTAGTACACTTAAGCAAGCTAAAAAGTATATCATTCGACGCGCCTTGACGTGCTAAGTTCAGTGGTGCTTTTCTTTTTGCTCTTTCTTAATTAGATCAAAAGTTATAAGCGAAAAACATTTGACCGGTTTTTAGCGAAATTTTTACATTTATACCCCCAAAAACCCCTAAATATTGACCTAGAGCAACCAAATTTGCACAGGTGCGAGAATTCCAGGGGGCCCACCTACCTACCAAATTTGGTGTTTCTAGGTGCCATAGGAGCCAATCGCGAGGGGGGGGGTCGCATCGACCCCCCCCCCCCTGCCAGGCCGTGTTATGAAAAATGCCCTGCCAGGGCGAGGGTTAAAATGTGTCTGATTGATGCGTCTTTTTAGGTGTGAGTTTTCATTACAACAAGTTCTTCACAGCAAGAGTGGTCGACATGTGGAACGGTTTACCAGAACATGTGGTATCCAGCGACAACATCAACCAGTTCAAGAGAAAATATGACCAACATGTCGCAGAACAAATGACGAGAGGGGGTAGCCACTACGAGCATCCTTAGTTTGCTCCCTTACCCCCGTATCCTATCTCTTCGGTATAAGCATCTCTTCGGTAAGCATTAGATGGCAGGGATGCGGAGCCGTGGAAATTTCAGACGGCTCCGGCTCCGGCTCCGGCTCCGGAGAAAAAAATCGGCTCCGGCTCCGGCTCCGGCTCCGGGTGAAATGTCATGGCGGCTCCGGCTCCGGCTCCGGCTCCGAGTAAAATGATCCGGCTCCGGCGGCTCCGGCTCCGGCGGCTCCGGCTCCGGCTTCTACTCAGTACATCCCCTATGCGATCAATTAAATACGGGTGGAAGAAAAAAGGCGATGGGATTGGTACACGTTGCTTCTGTATTTGTATAACAAGGCTATTTTGAATACCACATTGTTTTACGCCTTGTACTGTCAAACCGAACTAGGTAAATAATTGTTTCCTCTTAAGAAAAGGAGCCGGAGTCGCCCCCTTTTTTGACGGCTCCGGCTCCGGCTCCGGCTCCGGGCTATATTGTTTTACGGCTCCGGCTCCGGCTCCGGCTCCGGGCAAAATATGCCGGCTCCGGCGGCTCCGGCTCCGGCTCCGGCTCCGGCTCCGCATCCCTGTTAGATGGGTCTGTCGAAATTGTTAAAACGGACTACAATGTGGCTGATTGTTTGTTCCGCATTTACGTTTGATGGCTGGAAAACTGCATAGAGTAAACAGAAGAATAAGATAAAAAGATGAACAAAGTAACAAAAAGACGTATATTGAGGCACAGAGCAGCATATTTTGATAAATCCAACCGGTTTCAAAGACCTCTCGTCTTCGTCATCAGGGGTTGAAATATACAGAAAGGAGAAAGGTTACATATTTAAGCGCTGAAGAGAATAGCTATAATCATGATTATTATATGATAGATTATTATATCATGATTATTATAGTCGGTGAACTTTCTCTAAAAGTGACTTCTCATCAAGAAGTTAGTGGCTGGTAAAAAGTCGTACAAAAACCTCTTATTTTCACACAAGTTATAATGGACTTTTACGGCTTTACCATTATGTATTGTATAGAACAGACGGTAGATAATGAATGTATTGTGCAAGTAAGTACTTTGAAATAATAAGTAGACTACCTCGTCGGATAACGCAGATGTGTGCATGGTCGATTAGCCGTTTTCAAGACGGGCTATCCGGCGAGTGCACCTAATTTACCAAATCTGCACCCAATCTCTTGTACAGCAAATATCTTTATTTTATGAATTTATTTCAGTGTTTTAATCGATGATACTCTCTGATAATATGACAAAGCAGGCATATAAGCAAATAGTGCAGCCCTAGCTGATAGCTACTAAGAGACACACTGAACATAATTTGACCAAATCTGCACCTAATCTGCACCAGATGTGCACCAAATGTGTACCAGATGGCCGTCGTGAAAACGGCTATTGGCAACATTCACGTAAATAGGGAGGGTGGTGGTGGAGATATGACCTGCCATTCTGCACATAGGTGATCTCAATTATATTTGACACACGATGCGAGATGGACCATTCACTAAGCACATACATATGTATCTCAGACAGAGCTAGGCTCATGCCTAGATAATTCAAATGTCCTACACAACAAAACCTGAGCATTGGGTACACAATCCAACAATACGGACACTTGGTCCTGTATAATAGATACAGTTATCAGCCGATTTGATCCAACGCATCAATATTGCTTATATGTCCACCGGATCGGCGTTCTTATCGTGAGGCCAGCTCCTCAGTTAGCGGCTCTTCACCACCAGCCACGTGCCTCCCTTTTCGACAAGCGTCCCGGCGGACGGGTCCAGCTCGGGCCACGGTCCACCGGTCTTCGGTCCCGGCTCCAGTGAGCACCTCTTCAGCAGCGCCACCAGCACCAGCTTGGTCTGCAGCATCGCGAACCGCTGCGCGATACACCGCCTGGGACCCGCCCCGAACGAGAGAAACGCGTGAGCCGGCCGCGCGCCCTCGAGCTCTTTCCGGAACCGGTCCGGAACGAACGAGTTCGGGTCCGGATACAGGTCCGGGTCTCTCTGCAGGGCGTACGGGCTGAAGTAGACCATGGTGTTGACTGGCAGGGTGACCTCCGTTCCCGGGAGGGTGTAGGGTCTTGTACAGCAGCGGCTCAGCTGGGCGACCGGGTACAGCCGGAGAGTCTCCATGAGGACGCTGTCCAGGTACGGCATGGAGCTCAGCGTGTCATAAGTGATGGCGTCCGAGATGGGAGGCAGGCGGTCGTCGATCTCAGCCTGAAGTCGCTGCTGCACGGCGGGGTGGAACGCCAGCAGTCGCGCCGCCCACGCGATAGCGTGGGTGGTCGAGTCGTGACCCACGTAGTAGAAGAGGATACACTGAGCGGTTATCTCATCGTCTGTCAGTCTGCACTCCGGCTTCGGACTCTGCTGTGTGTCCAGAAGAAGCTGAAGAAAGTCGTTTCTTCGCTTCTCCGGGTGCGCGCGGCGTTCTTGGATTATCCTCTTGGTCACGCTCAAGAAGCACGAAGATCCAGAGTTATTTTTGGTGAACTTTCGGATCTCAAAGCGCTTACGAATACATCCAGGCAATGCCGAAATGAGCGACAGAAGGGCTAGCTTCTTCATCGACGGGCGCTGCGACAGCTGTGCAGCTTTTGAGGCAACGACTGAGTCTGGCCGACGAATCGAGTCGGCATCCAGCCCGAATGACACTGAGATGATGTTGTTGGTCGTGTAGCGAGACACCAGCTGGTTGATGTTGATCTCACCATGCGCCTTTGATTCCAGCACCATCTGATCTGCTATCGCAGCCGCCTGTTCGGCGAGGGCCGGGAGCATCTGGCGAAGTTTTCCCGTCGAGAACACTGGAGTCGATGTGCTCCTCACATCTTTCCATCTTTGACCGTGGAGGTTGGTCATCATCTTCGACTGCACGCCATGCTCAGCAATGCTCTTGGGTTTTCTGATCGTAAAGTGATCAAAGTCAGTCATCATGATCGCCTTGATGAGCTCAGGATCAGAGACCGCCAGCGCAGGCCCCATCGGTTCAATGAAACCAATGTACCCACCTGCCTCTTTGGCCTTCCAGTAGAGCTTCATGTTGCTCTCCAAATAGGTCTGCTTCACAAGTTCCCAGCCGCTGAAGCCGAAAGGAAATCGATACGGGATGTGCGGCACGTTCCTGCTGCTCCAGTAGCTCCGGTAGCGGGACAAGTAGAGGTAGACGAGGGACACCAGTGTCACCAGCAGCCAAAGAGTCACAGGCCTGAACACGGTTGACAGCAGCCTGCTCGTCCATTGTCCTACCAGGGGCGCTAGCATGGCAGCGCCAGCAAGCCAGCTGACGAATGAACCTCGGGTTTTCTTCGACGCGAGATTCTATCACAGACGAATCCCTCTGTCCAGCTCCGTGAGCCGCGTTCTGTCCGGACGCCACCAGCCAACTGACCCACGGAACTCCGAGCCCTGCATCTTCGGCTTCACGTCACCATACACATAACACGGACATGTAAATCCCCGATCGTTATGCAGAGCGGATTGTTCTGGGAATGCGACGCCCCTGGAAGCTGACGTGTCCCTATCTGAGACGCAGCTCGCGCAATCCCTTCCACCGGAGGCGGTGCGTCAGCGGAAGAAGCGACGGGATGGGACTTCACTGGAACTCACCATCCTCCCCCGCCGGGGAAGCCGTGGTGCACGCCCCCGACCGCCTCCACCGCTCTCGACCAAGCCTTGGTCTTTGAATAAATTTTAAGCTGCATTTTGTTTTGTTTTGTTTTCACATTTCTTAGGGCATTATGCGATAAGGTAGTCCTAAAGAGTAGACCCAATGCAAATGACGGTGACGTAAGTGGCAGCACGGTTCCGGGGCTCATTCATGACGCATTGAGGGGTTCCTCCGTGCAGACCGCTCGGCGTATCACGTCTGGGGGACGAGGGTGGGTGGCCTCAGACCAGCATGCATAAGACAAGATTACAAGAGGACATTGCTGCGGCTGGCACAAACATGACCATTCGTACCGTGAGTCACAAGTTTGCATAGACAGACACGCGGGTATTCACTGCTCAGTACTTTTTTATTGTACAAGAACTGCTTATCAGTTGTTTTTCTCGTCGGGACTTAGTCCGGCCGGGCCCCGGGAGTAGTCCCACCCACCTCAGCCCAGAGAGGGGAGACGCTCTTCACCCCCCCCCCCCCCATAGAAGAATCTACGGAAACATTACCAGGTGGCAGGTACTGCTACGGAAAGGCCGCCAAAGGAAATGTCTCCAAGAGACGATGCTATAGCATCTGATTTTTAGGTCAATTTTTAAGGTAAAGACCAAATGCAGAAACCGGCAGCTCATGTGCAGTGATCTCAAGCTATGGTTTTCAGAGGATGGCAGGATGCGTAAAATCGGGCAAAATTGGTTGAAAACTAATGAAAACTTTCATAGGAATCCGATGATGTGCTTGAAATTCAACACCAAGGTCAAAGTTATGCTAAAAATTGACCTCAAACCTTGTATTTTTCGTATTTGTAATATATCGGATTTCAAAATGTTTTGAAATATTTTTGAACATATTAGGCCCCTATGATGGTTCATGTAACAAAACAAGACTTCCCAAAGGATGCGGATGTGTCAGAGTTTCCTTGCTAGAGGCTATTCAACGAATTCAAGTCACCCATTATAATTCAGCAGCAATTTGGCTATAGTGAGGCTCTTGAATGAACGTCTAGAGCAAAATGGATGCCGGATTCGTGATCAGCCGACAAATTACATAGCATATGACTTTTCGTGCTTCAAGGCCATCCAAAATCATTCTAAGTCATTCCAGGTCGCATGGGGTCACCATATAACTTAACCGTTTCCAAACAAGATGTGTGTTATTTGACGAATCTTGACACGACGAATGCGTTGTAATGTAAGTACATACTTGCCACTACTGATTAAGCACTATAGGATCATTTTCATTAAGCTATTTGTGAAAAAGTAAACCCCCAGCTCGGGGTCTTTTGCATGAACTCTTACCTCAGGCAATCAAAATTATCGTGCATTTTTGCATATTTCATATGTTACACAGCCGTACTCGCCATTGGTCATTCCCTTGAAAACTTTTTTTTTACAGCTGTTTTGAAGATTTCGTCTGTGATGTCGAAATTTGTAGTGCAGGGGTCTAGAAAAGGCAGTCCTGTGATATCATCAGGGGGATTAGGTCTTTTTTTCTTCAGAAAATCTCAAATTGATGGAGGGAAAGGTATTGGAAGTATGGCGAATGGCGATCCTATATCTCTAAGCATCCGGGAGCTATCGCAAACATCCGTCAGGGCGAGGGGGAGGGGGCGAAAGACGCCTCCTCCAGACCTGTGAGGCTTAAATATATGAAAAGCTACCATCCTGTTCATAGATATTTGCGAAAAAGCAGTGATGCTTTATTGTGCACTGCACAATAAATTGCACAGCCTACCTAAATAGAGGGTGCAGATGTTTCCGTCTATCGATAGGATCTGCAGGGTTCTGCTCTGGGCTGCACTGCTATCTACAACTTCTGGACTCAATCAGTAGTTATATAGTTAGGTAGCTATGTAACTAGGTAATATGAGGAAGCTTCGGAGGGAATGGCTGACGCTTGCTAAACGCATAATAATTATCATGTGTCCTGTGATTGTATTTAATAGGTTAAGGTATATGTGATCAATCATTTCAAATTTTAATCGGTAGCACACAACGAAGACATCCATCTTCTATTCCAATCCTCGTAGACAGTAGTTTATCAGCATTTCTCATCAATAATTACTCTGTTCCGCTGTTGGGCTCACACCGGCACACATTCTCTGCCGTACCGTATGTCTCCAGAGCCAGCGCCGACCGCAGGGTTTGCGTGAACGAGAGGCCGGCGCGTGCCGGTGCGCTGGTGCCTGTCCAACTGCCGCCGTGACCCATTCACGGTCCGTGGGGGCCACCCAGAGGAACCGACTCGGTGGGGAGGGGCGCCCGCACAGAGCGACAGCGGGGGGCGGGGGGGGGGGGGGGTAATTGACTTCCTTCATGGCATGACAGGGCTGATCTCGAGGGCGAATATTGGGAGCAAGTATGGTCGGTTTGAGGCTGAAATGGGACCACATGTAGGGACCGTTTACAATGTCTGATCGGTATCTCATGTTTTGAGCATTTCTGCATTGGGCATTTGGCATTTACCGATCTATTTTGCGTCAGTCCTTGCGATCTAAATGTGATGTTTTTAGCCTTATGACAGGAAAGGCACCGAGTGTTATATATACCTATCTACATTGCGGTTCGGTCACATGTTAGCAGACAATGCGGATAGACGATGCAAATAAACAAAGCTGGTGTCCTGAACAATCTTTACCAAGAACTTAGCTGCAGTTCATTGCGCATACCTACTTTCGAACATGAATCGTTTGTTAGCGCATCGAAACTGCAGTTTTAGGATACGAATTTCTGTTTGTAAGTATAGCATTTGCAAGTTCCACCATCCTCATCATTGCAAAATGTGCATTGTGCTGCTGCATATATGTACGCACAAAAATAATTTAACGACATGGCTTGAAGCGGCACTGCTGGTGAACACGCAACACCGCTAGAATCGTGATGTACGTGACATGATGTTGCATAATGATAATAGTATGCATGTTACAGAAAGCTTCAAAAGGAGTGCAAGTTTCTTATGTGGCATATGTTTCTCGGTTTGTTGTCTGGAAAGCTTCGTTGCAAGTAGTTAGAAAAGCACTGGAAGTGGTTAAAGCGTATCGGTAACAGTTAACCCTCGTCTTTTGAAGCAGCCAGTTGCCTTCGTGAGTCATTTTTTCATCGCCCCAATTATTTCATTGCTACAGTAATTATTGCCAAATAACGTCATTTTGTTACAAATGATACAAAGGACACATGGTGGTTTTGCCATACCGGATGAAATTTACCGCCCGATGTGCCACACCACTGGCAGCCATCCATGTGTGGAGGGCGGAACAGGGTCAGTGGGCGACGCCCAGGTCACCGGGTCCTTACCACAAGTCACTCCCCGGCGCACAGTGGAGGGCGACCTCGACCCCGGGAGTCACTGCAGAGGAACCAACCGTATAAGATCGACTCGCCGCCGGCTGACGGCACCAGTCGCCCTCGGCACACAGCACCAGTCGCCCCCCAGCGCCCCAACACAACCCAAAATGAAGGTGAGTAGCACGGGTGTTCTGTCGACGAGCTACGCTTGGCTTGTGGCGTGTGACTTGAAACTGGGGAGACGAGAAAGCAAATAGCGTACTGCACCGGCAAGTCAAGAGTCAAGCGCTTGCCGGTACTTTGAAGTCGTTCCACTGTGAGTGAAAACAGTCTACTTTAATTATTGTGCAGATCGTTCGATCACAGATCACTTTTTCTTTTCATTTTATCTTCATAAAATACTTTCAAAATTTTCTGTAGGTATTTCTCATTTTTCATTTAAACTGCAGCGTGATCAACAGAAATATCAGTAGAAACGCCGCCTTTCCTGACAATCTATAGGCGGTTTAGAGAATGTGCAATGATCCTATCGATGGCTTCACCCATACATATAGTTATGTAACATCTGATTTTGGAATTTATTTGTTGCAGTGCCTGTTGATCGCCAGCCTCGTCGCCGTGGCTGTGGCCGCTCCCCAGTACGGACACAACGACTACCATCGCCCGTAAGTAAATAAGAGCAGGCATTGTATAAAAACAAATTCGAAGTGTTAATGACATAGAGCTGGAGAGAAGGAAGTGTATTCACGATTTGTTTTGGAAGTAAGCGTATCATTTCATGAGAAAATTGACAGATGCTTGCTAACCTTCCGGGTTCTGGCTTTATTCGTAAGCGAATTCGTGAAATAATTCATTAAATGGAATCATTTCATTTTTGCCGTTACGTGGTTAAAGTGTCCTTTCAATCGCACCCCTTTTGACCCATCTGTGTGTACCGTGTCACAGCAACCTTCAGCTGACCCGTCTGTCTATCCATGCTGTAGGTACTCGTACGACTACGCCGTGCACACGCCGTACGGCGGTCAGTTCTCCCAGTCGGAGCACAGCGACGGCCGCAGCGTGCAGGGCCGCTACGGCGTGCAGACCAAGGGAGGCAGCACGCACGTCACCTACTACGGCGACCACAGCCACGGCCACGGCCACGGCTACAAGCCGGCGCCCGCCTACCACAAGCCGGCGCCCGCCTACCACAAGCCGGCGCCCGTCTACCACAAGCCGGCGCCCGTCTACCACAAGCCGGCTCCCGTCTACCACAAGCCGGCTCCCGTCTACCACAAGCCGGCTCCTATCTACCACGCTCCCGTCTACAAGCCGGCTCCCGCCTACCACTAAATGACTGCAAAGTCCGACATTATAATGCAAGTTTCCGGAAATGCTTTTCAACATGATACGGCCGAATCAAGACGATTTCTTTACTTTAAATGTGTTATAGTTCGGATGTTTTTTTCTACACATATCTAATTCCTTCACTCATTCCTTCTAAATAAGAAGTAGGTCGTGGTGTTATTCACCTCAACAGGCAATGTGCTAGGAATGTGATAATTGCTAGAACCTTCATGCTCTGTGAGTGTGAATCGCGTGCATGTATTTATTTCAAATATACTCTCAGATGACAGGTTTTGAGTGTACTTAAAAATGCAACGGCACCTGACGACAGGGAATTTTCCAGCCTTGCTGCCATCAATAGGTATTGGGTAGGACGGCGTGGTACTGGCAAGTGTGATCGAATTTAGTTCAGCTCATGGCACATTTGGAATGATAAAGGATTAAATGGCTGTTACCGCAGTTACCACTCGAGGCAATATCTGCATAGACACTCTCGAGTCTCGGTATCATTTCTCGTTGCCATTTTAGTTTTTTCTTTAATGAGTTTTTCAGCATTATTGAGCAATGTAAGTAGAGCAAAAAGTGCGAATTTCGACCTTCTTTTCAGAAAAAAAGATAAAAAAGCTTTTAAAAGAGGTATACATCAAACATAAAAAATCATAAAGGATAACCATTTTTGATTCTAAAAAAAAGGTGATCACAGATCAAGAAGTACAGAGCAATGCACTGCCTCCACCACTGCTCCAATGTTTTCTGCCAGTGAGTGCAGGCGCCGGTCGCCGGACAATTTAAACCGGCCGATCATCGACCTCTCATCAGCCGTCACCACCTAATGACGAATGGATGCCACCTCTGTGTCATCCCCCATTGGTCGGTGGAGCCACTGGGCGGGACCTCGGGCCGAAATCTGACCGCCCATTGGTCGGGTCCACCCGCCGGGTCGGGAGCTCCTCGCGCGGCCGCCTGGGTCCGAAATCTGTGTGTTTCTCACATCAGACCCGTGCGGTGCGTGCAGACTGGTTCGGTGATCACGGAAGGAGACTGCGCGACCCGTGCGACGGCTGCGTTTTTAGGTAATTACTTCCGCATGTGTCGCCAGTGACCACAGCTCCAGATCGTGTTATTTTCTCATTTTGAAGCGATTTTGAATGTGCTAACAGATGAGTAAAACAGGGGGGGGGGGTGGGAGTTGATCATTTCCATCTAGCCTTATTTCTCTTCTCCAACGAATATAAATCTATTTTCGCTTTGCCACCCCGTTGAAATGATCATGCTATGGAGCTACGCTTTGCCCGTGATGAAAACGCCACAGAGTTTACCCGTCAAGTAGGCTGGCAATTTGTCTTCAAAATGCAGCACGTTTATAATCAGGTAGGGTTCAGCGGCACTGTTGATCTAAACGCCAACAATTGCTAGGAGCAAATCAATTTTACGGATCATATTTAACTTTATTTCGTGTATCAGCAATCAGCATTTATGCAAAACTGTTAAATTTTGAGGACATTAATCCAAATCCATTGTGTGACCTGTCCGACGTTCCCCCAAGTTCCGACTACTAACTACTAACTGCCTTATGCGGTCACTCAGCCCGGGATCGACCGATCGCCAGGTGAGGATGGTGGACTTTTGCGGCCGGTGGCTGGAGTCGGCGGGGTACTACGGCCGGCTGCTGGACTCTGCGCAGGGAGAAAACGGCAGCCGACTGCTGTACAGCACGGCCTGCCTGCTGGAGCAGTCCTCCACCCAGCAGCAGCAGCAGCAGCAGCAGCAGCAGCAGCAACAGCAGCAGCAGCAGATGGCTGGGCCGGCCGGCTGGGCAGCGGCCGTCAGTCAGCAGCAGTGGCCACCGGCGCTGGGTCAGCTCTCAGCGCGCGCTGATACCGCCGCCCGGACGGACGGCTGGCTGACCGGTGACACGGTGACACGGGCTGGCACCGATCCGACACAGACACCGGTGTCGGCCGCTGATCTGACGCCGGTGCAGGCAGTGACACCCTACTGGCCTACAGAAGGTGAGCTTCGAAAGCGGTGATGCACGGATTTATTTTTGGGTTCATCGCTTTAGGAAACATTTCTAGTGGGTTCTAGAGGGTTCAGAATAAATAGAAAATAGCTATTGCTAGTTGAAATTAATAAAACATAATAAAGGAAACAGCCAGGTAAAAGTGTCTTTAAAAGGGTCAGCCCGGGTTCTATGTTAGGTATGCTGCCGTCCAAGACATTGCCTAAAAGATTTGAACGTGCCTTTTCACACCCTTCTCCCTCGAAATGTCTACCGATTTGACAGCCTGACCAGACGCTCTCCTGTTTCCTCGACAGACTGCGGTCTGCGGCTGTGCGCTCCTGACGGCGAGGAGCAGGAGCAGGAGCAGCGTCCCAGGAAGGAGCGCACCACGTTCACCAGACAGCAGCTGCAGGATCTGGAGAGGGAGTTCAACCATTCCAACTACCTCACCCGGCTCAGGAGATACGAGATCGCCGTGGCGCTCGACCTCTCCGAGCGACAGGTGAGAAGACGGCGGACGAGAATCGCTTAGATTCTATCGCTCAGAAACTTATCAGCATTACTTATAAAGAATGCATTTATAGATCACCATCGCGACTTCTCCATTAACGATCAACTGGAAATTCATAAATAAGCTCGTGCGAATGCCTGCATACCAGTGTAGAGAGCAAAGGTCGTAAGATGCATATATATTTGCACCCAAAGGATCGGCTTACCTAATAGTTATCTCGACTTTCCGACTTAAAAAATGTTTTTTTGTCCGGCAGGTAAAGGTGTGGTTCCAGAACCGCAGGATGAAGTGGAAACGGACCAAGGGAGGTCGCCCTCAGGATCAACCGGTCTGATAGTCTTGGCCGACCTCTTCTGGTCCCAGTATACCCCAGCCTGCACTGGTCCGAGACTGAGGTGGCTTTTAAAACTGATGTGGTTTATAAGTGACTCCATATAAGACTGGTTATAAAATATGAACGAAGTAAAATGTTAAAAAAAAGACTGGTTATAAAGTGCGCTTATCCATGAGCTTGGCGTAGATCAACTGAGCTCAGCTAAGCTCAGTCGGTACCGAGAATTGAGCTAGTCGCGAAGTTCTTTGAGATATGCAATGATTTCATGCCGGTGTTATGAAGTCATTTCACTTAACCCTATTAGTGGCAGGCTCCTGGCTACCCCATATTAGTGGCAGGGGGGGGGGGGCTGTTTACGACCCCCCTTGATCCAGTCTGCAAAACGTGGCAGGGTTCGACGAGATCTCGTCGGGGCAGACACAGTGGGGCAGGGGCAGAAATCGGGGCAGCTTTTGAGAAGTCGGGGCACTGTTGGGCGATTCCGGGGCAGACAGTTTGCAGTCGGGGTGGACCGGGGCGGGGCCAAGGCCCTATATACCGGCGGGGCACACGGTACCGGGAGAAAATAATAAAGAAGCGGAGTATTGTTGAAACGTGCGAGAAAAAGTGGGCTGCGCCACAATCGTCGCTAAAGCGCAGAAACTGTCATTTAAAACTGCTGCCATATTCAAACTTCCCTTCATCAGGGTTAAGAATGTTTTACGCGCCGTGTTTCGTATTAGCAACCAAGGAAAGGTGCTCCCGAGGCTAACTCCTTTCTAGCCTAACCAAATCGAATCAAATCAAATCAAATCAAACCAAACCATACCTAGCCTAATCGAACACTCATAAATGTGCCGTATAACCCTCACATAGTTGCCGTCCGGCCAAATGATGCCGCGCACACGCGACCGGCGACCTACAGATTACGAGACTAGCACACTCGGCTCGGCACACTTGAAACCAAGCCATCAAGCTAGCTGATCACCGTCGAGACTCGAGACAAGGTGTAATTTCAGTTTTTCAATTATGCATTCAGCATTGCGGGCTGGGGCATTGTCCGGGTAGCGCCTATCTTTTGTTGCAAAAACAAAATGCGCCCCTCGCTCCAGATTGATTCGCTGTTGCCATGGCAACATGAGGCAGTTTTGCATCCTAACTGCCCCCGTGTTCGATGTCTCTCGGACGACGAAGATTCTACGTCGTCCGGCCAATCCCGTTCAAGGTCAGCGGGGGCTCGGCTGCGGTTATGGAACGTGATTGGTCGGACGACGTAGAATCTACGTCGTTGAGCAGATCCTTTCGTAAAAAATTGTTTAGAGTTTCAACCGCGACCGACTTCAGCATTTGCACGGGTAATGTATTAATATGTGTGGTTTTTATGCCATATATAGGTAGTTCATTTAGGGCATAATCTAACCTGCCCCGAGTAGATGCCCCATTTGGGGCAGAAATTGGGCTGCCCGGAAGTCAAATGCCCCATTTGGGGCAGGATTCCGGCTGCCC
The DNA here is from genome assembly GCF_019059575.1 of Amphibalanus amphitrite. NCBI lineage: Eukaryota > Metazoa > Arthropoda > Thecostraca > Balanomorpha > Balanidae > Amphibalanus > Amphibalanus amphitrite. The sequence continues at coordinate 1,733,136 of NW_024881500.1, read as the reverse complement.
CAAACACCTCGTCGAGCTGGCTGCCACGTTTTGCAGACTGGCCCTTGATATCTCGAGATCTAACCGGCCGATTTTCAAAATTCAAACGGCATTCGATTTGGCTCAACGAGATCTACATTTCTAAAAAAAAAATTAAAAAATGTCAATAGGGGGGTAGAGGGGGGTAAAAATGGGCAAATTGCATATACATTTTAGACTGTTTATCACGGCCAGGTTTCTGAACCAATCTTAACGCAACTTTTGCCGATCGATAGAGAATGAACCAGGAATTCACATGGATCCTAAAAATATGCATTTTCAAAAATCATAGGCGGATACAGATCATTGAGATTGGGGGTACACAAAAAGTATAGTAAATAAGGTTTTTGTTGGTACTGTTTCTAAAAAGGGTGGCAATGGTCTTGTTATGTTACAATTTTCTTATGAGAGAACGACTAAAATTATATTGGTCATGCATAGGCGGTGTCAGGGCACCTATGTTGGGAGGTAAAAAATAACCCCCCTTTTTGGACGCCTGGATCCGCCTATTATAGCAAAAACGTGTCAAAAGAGGATGCACAATAACTTTGTATATGTTATCACATGATACCTTTCATTCACTGTTAGTAAAACTGGTGCAGCATCGTGATCTTCGCCCAAATGATTCGCTTCACGAATAGGACCCCCAATTCCCAGTGCTCTGGAGCCGCCCCTGGTAAAGTTATGAACTTGAAATTTTCAGGGAATGTGCCCAATTTAGTTTTAGGAAAAGCCAGAAAATTTCAGCATCGTAGCTTCAGCGGTTTCGGAGATATTCCCGAAAAACCTGAGGGGTGGATAAAAACAACCCCCCCTGCCACTAATAGGGTTAAGTCCCGCGAAAGTGAGACCGTGTAAGGGCATTGTTTGGTCAAACACTGAGCTTATCCTGTTTTGGACGACGCTGAATAGACCGAAGTGTACCAGTCCATAATCAAGCTGACGAAGAACTTGTGCAGACTAATCGCTAGGCTAAACGGTGCTGTGTGTTAAAGGCCAAATGCTGACTTGTGAGGCCCAGTGTTGAGTTGGAGATCAGAGGCTGACGAAGATAGTAACCTATGCATTAATTGGTGAAAATGACTGTTCACAATGGGTTACCTGGTGTAATAACAGAAGCTTGTTTGTAAATTTGTGGCTGTACACTCGAAGAATGGCATCATTGAGCTATGAGGTCGTTGCCCGGCTTAAGTGTTGGCGAGATATTGTAGCTAAACCACGAATGATCGACTGTAATCATCTGCACGTTAATAAACAAAAAATATCTTATCTATAGTGTGCTGATGAACTTTGCTTGGAAATTGAACGTCGCCGGCTGGAATAATACCCTTGTATTGCACACCATAATTCTGTTTCAATTGCATATAGGGTTTAAAGATATGTAGACATGGGTGGAGAATGTTTGAAAAAGTTACCCCGGCCGGCGACCGATAGTCGCGGGAAGACGATATACTCACGTTGTTCTCAACGGTCATCATCAAACCCCTATTCTGACGCATGGAATACGATGCTGTGTTTGCTCAAGGATGAGCGTTGTATCCGACACCGTATTATTCATAACATTTTTGGAATGATCGAAAAGGCAATTTCCTTTTAAATTATTATTTCTTTTTACTTAAACTTCCAATTTCACACCGAACCCAATTCCCAAACCAAACCATATGCCATTTTGAGTACCTAAATGTTGCGTTTTCAGCTTTTTATTGTGTCTCAAAATAGCTACAAAAAGACAACTCACCATAGTAGAAGCTTTACAGAGAAATTGACAGATCGAACCAAGCAAAGCACTAAAATAGGTCACTGACATCCACGGGCGTAGCCTTTTTCAATGTTGGGCGGCTCTTATAATACAAACAGGGAGTCGATCCAGGAATATCGACCGGTCCCGGTCTCGTAGCTCAGTTGCTAGAGCGTTGGATTCCGCGTGGCGAGAGCACGCGGCCCGGTTACAACAGTCCGAGTTCGAAGCATGATGGCCGCTCGGTGTTTATGAGCACCCTGACGGGTACGCTCATAAACGGGTGTGGTTGCGGTTGGTGGCAGGTCAGTTGAAGGCAATGAGGTCAAGCAGTAGTTTTGAAAAAGTGCGCCGAAGGCGCGCCAAAATTTCGAAACTGAACAGGATGTGAGAGCAATCTTGGCATTGGCGACCACACGCGGGTCTTAGGGTTGGAGATTATGGCAAGTTAAGTAAATGGTAAATACCTACCTGATTTGCAATATTACGCCCATGGAAGTCAACATTCGAAGAGCGTGAGTTTTCTTTTCTCGTATGGGGACAGCTTTTAGGATTTACAAGAGTAGAAAAGTTACCCCGGCCGCGCCGGGGTAGGCTGAAAGTTACCCCGGCCACGGCCGGGGTGGCCGGGGCAGGTTCTCCACCCATGTATGTAGATCGAATAAGTGAGAGTACCTACCAGTATAACGCCTTTTGGGGCGACTAACGGAGCGAGCGAGAGGGTGGGCCTCGCACGTGCGAAATTTCGAGGGGGTACCTCCAACTGACTTGTGCACGGCACCTTACTAACCGGTCTCTAGCGATGTGCCAAATTTGAGCACAATCGGCCCAGCCGTTCTCGAGATCTGGAAGCGGCACCGTGCACGTGCGCACGTGCAAAATGGGTCCCGACTGACTTGTGCACGGCACCCTACTAACTGGTCCCTAACCGTGTACCAAATTTGAGCGCCATCGGTCCAGCCGTTCTCGAGTTCTGGAAAGGACTCCTGCACGTGCGCACGTGCAGCAGCACCCAAACTCTGGCACATGGATATGAAGTGACTAGTGGGTGCCTACCTACATGCCAACTTTCAGCGTAATCGGCCAAGTGGTTACCGAGATATTGCAACAACTACAAAACTGACACCTCTTCGTTTTGCACGTGGCACGTGCATAAGGGGTCACCCACAATCCACATGCATCGGGAATAGTCCAATACTTGGTAGAAGGAATGAAGCTACCCTACAAAAATCACCTCGTGTAAATCGGTCAAGTGGTTGCTGAGATATATGTAAGCCTCGCAAAAGCGTCCGCACGGCCGGCCGGCCGCTCATACTCAGAAATTTCCGTTAATCTAAGGAAAGACTACGCTAGCTTCGCTCGCTGCGTAATAAATGTAGCATAGACCTTTCGTTGTTACTTTGCAATATTCATAAATTTGTTAATCGCTAGTCGTTAAATCGTTAGTATGTTAAAATTAGACACATCTTGCTGAGGGCAATTAAATGCATTAATTGATAAAGTTCATAATTAACGATTAACTATAAGTCCATCAGACACTCAAGCTTTCATTGCAGCGCCTCTCCTGTCGACTATTCGCGATAACTCGACAACACTCAACGCAAGATTATTCAACGATTACCGTAAACCGATTACCACAATACACATCATGTACAAAACGCGGTGTACATAATGTACACCGCATGGGAAAACAAATGAAGAATAAACTTATGACCTCCAATAACCCCTGAGCCCGCAGCCACATAGAGATAATACTTGGTCATTGCCTCATACCGTGATGGCACCCTCGGGTCAACAGATATCACACCCCGGATAAAAAAGGTCGCCTGGAAGCCGGCAGTGATGCGCGGCATGCGTGGCTCTGGTGTCTGACGATGCCGCATCATGGGAGAAACCGGACCGGGACGGGGTGCGCGGCCGGCGCGGCGCCGCTTCATCATGGGAGAGCGGCCCGGGCGGGGATAAATCAGAGGCACAAACAGACCGCCCTCCGCCAGTATTGTGGCTGCCAGTTGCCACCCCGGGCGTTGACCGCTACTAAATACAGCTCAGAGATACAGGCCATGTAATATGAGTGCGCGGATAGCTAACGAACAATCAGAACTGATAACGATTTGAGGCAAGCGCTTACATTTCACTGCGACAAAAAAGACGAGCTTGGACTGTCCAACGGAATGCACCCTCCGAAATCGAATCCCTCCCTGCGCCCATCTCACTCTGATCTATGGGAGTGTCCTCGCTCTCAGACAGCTGGGTGCGCGGGACCAGCGTCCGCGGAAGTGGCCCTGTCACCGCCTCCTACCCACGCCTTCCCCGCGTCGTCCCGACTCGTGCCCCTGTGCCGGTGTCGGCGGACGGGAGGGGAGCGAGAGAGCCCGCGGCGCCAGGCTGTCTGGCCGGCCGCCGGTGCACTGTAGGCCGGCAGCCTGAAAAAGCGCTAGAAATTCCCCCAAACTGACTGTCCGCAATATGAACAAAATAGGTATCATTTAATCCCAAATTGATCGAAGAATACGATTCCGATGCTAGTTTTGCCCTAAGGTCAAAATTGAGGTCATCAGTTGTCACCAAACACAAGACAATTTAGACTCTCTATAGGCCACCACATTTACCGATTTTAATGATGGACTTTAGTGGTAATTTATTAGTTGACCAATCGTCGTTTTGAACGAAATTTCCTGTCAGACTAGTTCAGGGTACTGTTGTTCACTGTGTCAACATCATTCTGACATATTGCATCGCTTTTCTGCAAGATAAGCTAGCTGTTTGCAAGCAGCTGCAAGACGTAATTTAAAATCATATCCAATTTTTTAATTAGACTTTTATAAAAACGTTATTTCGAGCGGCTAAAAATGAACATTTCATACTAGCCTCTGATTACTCATCTTTTGTTCCATATAGGTGCTTTGCTGCTTTTCCCTGCTACTTTTCGAGATATGCGCCAGTAAACAACATGATGTAGGGGCAATTGTCACCTCGCCGCTCTACTGAAGGCCCGGCGCTCTTTAAAACGCTGGAAGTTGTGAAAAACAAACGCTTATAATCTAAATGAAGTATATGTCCCTGAGCTCAGAATTGATCAACGCACACAATGCTGTCAACATTTCTGGGCCAAACTCAAAAATTCAGTCATTATTAACCCCTAAACACAAGTCAGTGATAATCAACAACAACTTGCTCTTTAGTTAGACTTTTTTAGAAATGTTATTTCGAGCCGTTAAAAATGGCCATGCCATACAAACCACCAATCATCTTTCTGTCATGCCCTACTCGCAATTTTTGCTAATGCCTGCTACTCTTCGAGGTCACGTGACCTCACCATTAAAAGTGAATGGGAAATAAGGAAACTGTTGTTTTTGCGCATGTAATGATTTCAAACTATCTCAAGCACACGGAATCGTGATTTCGTGCACTCCATGCAAGATCCGATGCTTTACTTTTGCATTTTTGACCTTCCGTGACGTCATTTATGACGTCACACCGGTCAAAGGAGTTTCTCGTCAATAACTCATGATCAAATTGAGCCAGCGACTCGGGAAAGCCACCAATGGACTCGGGAAGACCTCCCGAATCGAATGATATGCGATACGACCTCCTTCAATTAAGTTCGTGGCCTGATGGTCTCTGAACTGACCTTGACTCGAGGTCAATACCTTAAGTTGACCTCAGCCGAACAAAAAGTATACCATTCGACGCGCCTGAGCCAGGCGAACACGATGGTGCCAAAATCGCTGCTCTGCGGCCATTTTTTTGCGAAATTATTTGCCAAAAACCAAACCCTACCTTGGGCTTTTTGACTTCACCTCAGAGGTTACCGGTTGACCTGGGACCTTAAAATTGGGTATCAATCGTTCCGCCTTGAAACGGCGCACATGCTTGTTTTTTCCGCGAGGCTCTAGCTCCATTAGGGGCGAAACGGCAAAAAGGGGTCGTACCAACCCTCCCCCCTCGGCCGGCCGAGGGGGTGGGGGGTCCGACAATAGGTCCGGCGAGGGTTAAGCAGCCCCGCTTCGTTTTTAGCATGTTTGCTTGTCACTGAGATCAACAACTCAATCACAAATAATTTCTAGCACTTTTCCGGACCCCCGGCCCAGTGTGCGGTGTCCCCGTGGAACCCCTGTGTAACCGGAGACCGGACCGGGCGCCCGGCCTCGCTGACCATCGACAGCCACCGGACAGATGTCTTCCGGTCGCTGCGGCCGCTTCCGGCGCCGTGTCACGGATACTCGTAAGTCGCCACCCTCGAGTGAGTGGCCCGTTTCAGAGGGGAGGGGAGGGAGGGAAGAGGTCAGCAGGCAGGGGCAGAGGTCACAGGGAAGTGCAGTGGGGGTGGGAAGGTTACTGGGACAGCCGACGGGGCACGGACGGAGCATCGCGAAACAGCTGACTGGATGAAATGATAAGATAAAGAAGAAGGTATAGCAGGAGTCATTTAGCTCATATTCAGATTTGACCATGAATCGGTGATTTGAACTTGACCATCACCGGCCGAGAGGTGCTTCCCTCTCATTGTCGTTTTTGCCGGATCGCTCGGAACACGCTGGCAAGAAAGTTGGAAGTTGGCAGAAGTGCCCCGCCGTTGATTCAAGCAGGATGTTTTGATAACAACTGCATTTTTAGGTCAGGTCAAGTCACTGACCGAGGACCTATAACTTACCTAATTAGTGAATCTGGCGCCTGCAGAGTGCAGACGGTCCTAAAAGGTTGCAAATTCGCAACGCCTTCATTGCCCGCTGGGATCTTTCGCAAGGAGAAGAAACTTACAGTCATCTTTCGCTTCCTCACAACTTGTTTGTTTCGGAATTCCGTAAAAGTCATCAGAGGTCAGGTCAGCCACGTGACCTCAAAATTACTCCGGACGTAACTGAGCTTAGCAAGTGGAGTGAAAAACTATTATGCCCTTAAAGGGACCCTCCCACCTTAACATTAGATTTGAGTTGAGATAGCCAAAATGGGGTCCCTGGCTCACAATTACCGGTTTCGGCACTCACAACATCGAGAAATGCCTTAAATCGGAAATATTGAATTTCAAAATTGCAGCATTTTGATTCAGAGGGGCTAATGCTTAGGAATACCCCTCTGAATGTGTGACGTCAGCGCAAATATCTAACGATTTTTAAATGTTTGACTAAAACGTTTTGTAGCACGCGGTGGTATTTGCTATTTGCGCGCAACATCTGCCTCAAACGCCGCACTTCTAAAATAAAGTCGCTAGAAACAGCGGAGATCCCAAAAAAGTAAACAAAAGTAAAAGTCTAATATCTTGAAAACCGGTGAATATTTTTCGGTGAAATTTGGTAGATATTCGTTTTCGCTCTTTCTGAACCGAGCGACATCACTTTCATGCCAATTCATAAACTTTTTTGAAGGTGGGAGGGTCCCTTTAAAAAGATCTGCTGAATATAGAATGTCATGCGTCATGGCCTCCTTCAACTTAGCTTTATGACTTGAGCGGGTTTGATATGTCATATGATCTTGACCTGAGAAAAAATGTTCAATTCTGCCCCAAAAATGTCGTTCGTCACGCCAAAGCATGATGAACATGATGCTGTTAAATTACGGTTACGTGACCATTTTTTTTTTTTTTTTTTGGCGAAGCTGTTCGCCAAATACAGAACACCTACCTTGGACATTTGACCAAATCTCAGAGGTCACCGGTTGACCTGATAACTTAAAATAGGTAACTGTCAATTAGACTGTCAATCGCTGCGTCTCGAAACGGCGCACACGCTCCATTTCCGCTCACTGATGGGTGACACAGTGAGGTCAGTGGTCAGATTATGTCACTGACCCGTTATTACGAGCGAGCGAGCGCAGCGAGCGAAGCGAGTCTTTTCAATATAACGGAAAAATCTCAGTATGAGCGGCCCGGCCCGGCCCGGCCCGGCCTGTAACGCTTTTGAGAGGCTTATATCTCAGCAACCGCTGGACTAGTGGTGCCAATTTCATGAAATTTCAATTCCAATTCCGATCCAATTCCAAGAAATTGCAAGTAAATTTCCAATTTTGTCCAAAGCGGGGGCTATTCCAATTTTTAACGATTTTTGCATTTTTTGCGTAAATTTTAAAAGTGTTTAAAAGCGTTTTAAAGGCCTCCGTTTTAAAATTTTAAATTTTAAAGGCCTTGTGTTCCGATTAATTTCCAAAAAATGTTAAGAATTCCGTCCAAATTCCAAATTGGAATTGGACAAAAATTGGAATTCCAAGAAAAGAAATTCCGATTGGCACCAATACGCTGGACCGATTGGCCTGCGGTCTTTTTTGCTGGGTAGCCCCATCCCTTCTACCCCGTAATTGGCTACTTTTGATACATCTCAGTGACCGTCGTGGCACGTGCCACGTGAAAAGTCAAGGGTGTTCAAGCTGTTTTACAAAAGTAGTGATTTTGAGAGGCTCATATCTCAGCAGCCGCTTGGGCGATTGACTTGCGGTAATTTTTATAGGGTAGCTGCATCCTTTCTACCAAAAATAGGATACTCTCGATGCATGTGGGTCACCCCCAGTGCACGTGCAAAATACAACAATAAGAGGTGTCAAATTTGTTCCCATTTTAATAACTCGGTAATTACTGGGGCGATTTCGCTGAAACTTGGCATACAGGTAGGCACCCACCAGGCAATGCATTCCCATGTGTTGCGGTTAAGGTGCTACTGCACGTGCGCACGTGCAAGGGGCGCTTCCAGATCTCGAGAACGGCTGGGCCGATTGCGCTCAAATTTGGTACACGGTTAGAGACCGGTTAGTAGGGTGCCGTGCAAAAGTCAGTTTGGACCCCGTTTGCACGTGCGCACGTGCAGAATGCCGCTTCCAGATCTCAGGAACGGCTGGGCCGATTGCGTTCAAATTTGGTACACCGCTAGCGACCGGTTAGAAGGGTGCTTTGCGCAAGCCCGTTGGAAGTACCCTCTCGCCCTTCCGCACGTGCAGGGCTCACTATCTCGCTCGCTCGTACTTCGCCCAAAAGGCGTTTTACTGGTACTATAACGGAACAATTGAACCACCCACGGTCCAAAAATGCCGCGACCTTTGGTGACCGGACCGTCGACCTGACCTAAGAAATGATTGAAGCGGCTTTTTCATTATTCTTTACGCTCCTGAATGCCAATTACTGCACGTGTCTCTACGTGGCGTATGAGCCGAGTTAGACAGGGTGGGGTGAAAACGCCCCCCCCCCCCCCACCACCACCACCAGCACGGCATGGAAAAGTCAGACCACCAGCACGGCGCGGGCAAACAGAGCGAGCAAAGCGAGCGGGAGGCAGCCGCCAGCCACGACAGCTTATAAGTCATTTTAGGTCATCGGTGTTCGTCAATTATTGAATGATAAGACGCAGAAGACCCCCCTAGACCAAGGCTCCACCTGTCCACTCCGGATTCGAGCTGACCTTTACCTCAGGTCAACAAACAAATTGAAGAAACAAGCATTCGACGTCGCTGAACATGAAAATGCAATGGTACCGAAATTCGACTTCTCGCCAACCAGGCGTAGTCTACTTATCACTAATTTAACAACAAACTACTATCTCTACTCAGCTACTCTCCAGCTACACCTACTACTCAGCTACTCTCCACTACCCATGGACAACTTCTTACTACTCTGCTCCCACAACCCAGCGACCCAAGCTCCTATTTCTCAAACCACTGCGGCTCAAACCGCAGCACTCGCCCAAACCAAACCACCAGTCCCAAGCTTCTCCGGGTCACGGGAGCGATCGGCACCCACCGCGGCACCGTGACCCGGGTTCCCACACCCGCGACTTGTTCTCCGAATCCAGCCGTCAGCACCGGATCCCGCGCCGGTCTCGGGTCCCGTCTGTCGGGAGCGGCGCCCAGTCGACTCCGACGCAGCATTCATCACTCCCAGAGGGGAGGGGGGAGCGGTGACGTCACGGCTCGTTGGGGAGACTGATGGCGCGGGGAGGGGAGGAGGGGAGGGGCTGATCGGTCCACCAGCGGGCCCCGGCCGGAGCCCGTGTTGACATACGTGTCAGTCACAGCTCACAGTCAGCGGGGTCGAAGGAGGGGAGGGGAGGGGTAGGAAGGAGAGGCGTTGGTACGGGCTGTTCTTAGAAACATGTTTTGAGGAGCCACTCGAAACGGAATGCAGTGAAGATTCCCGGATCAAAATGGGTCATATTTGCTCTTTTTTCTTTTTGTTCCGGGCGATTTCTCGACGAAGCTACTCAAAGGGACCCACGGGCTGCTTTGCTTCACTGCCTCGGGACGTGAAGCGAGAATGCCAAATACCGAGAGGTAGCCCGTCCGTGAAAAAGCGGGACTCCCCGTCACTGCACGCCCCAGTTATAATTGGCTCTCCGCTTGAAAGTGAAGGTTACAACCTTGACATTGGCTGTGCAGATGAGACGAGGCTTTTCAAGAAATTAAAAGTATGTACGTTTACTTGAAGCAATAATGTTCACAATACTTAAATTAAAGCCATGGAGTCTGGTTTAACCCTTCCAATTTCTTGACTAAGAAATGTCGAACAACACCCGAACTATCGGTGTTTAAAATTGACTAAATTTATCGATAATGGATAAAAATTCCATTTTGGTATTATCAATGTTCAATGGCAAGCTAACATCCAACTAGCGCGTTCGATTCATCGTATCGGACATGATAGTTCGATGCAATATTGAGCTGCTTACTATCAGTTATCACCAGTGGCGTATCCAAGGGGGGACCCTGGGGGTCCTAGGATCCCCCCTGGAGCAAAAAAAAATTTTTTTTTACTCGAAAAAAAAAATTGAAAACACTTTTAGGGCCCTTTTCACCACTTACATTTTTTTACATAATGAAAAGAATCAATTACATTTTTAGGGACCCTTTTAGGACTATCAGAGGACCCCTTTAGGCCAACGAGGGACCTTGTAGAGTAAATTAAGGGCCCTTTACAACGAACAGGACCTTCTCGCCCTCTCAGACACACAGAGGGCCCTCTCAGGCACTCAGAGGGCCCTCTCAGGCACTCAGAGGGCCCTCTCAGGTTTCAGAGGGCCCTCTCAGGTACTCAGAGGGCCCTCTCAGGCACTCAGAGGGCCCTCTCAGGCTCTCAGAGAGCCCTCTCAAGCACTCAGAGGGCCCTCTCAGGCCCGAGGGCCTTCTCAGACATCTCAAAGAGGTCAAAAAGAGCCCTCTGAGCTCAAAGAGGGCCCTCTGAGATAAAAAGGGCCCTCGGAGGCAACAGAGGGCCCTCCAATGCAACAATAGAGCCCCCTGTGGTCACCAAAGGGCCCTCTGAGGCGAATAGGGGGTCCTTTTAGGCAAACAGAGGGCCCTTTGAGGCAAACAGAGGGCCCTCTGAAGGGGCGAATAAAGGGACCCTCTGAGACGAACGGGGGCCAGAGCCCAGAGGGCCCTCTCAGGCACTCAGAGGGCCCTCTCAGACACTCAGAGGACCCTCTCAGGCACTCAGAGGGCCCTCTCAAGCACTCAGAGGGCCCTCTCAGGCACTCAGAGGGCCCTCTCAAGCACTCAGAGGGCCCTCGCAGGCACTCAGAGGGCCCTCTCAGGCCCCGAGGGCCCTCTCAGACATCTCGAATAGGTCGAAAAGAGCCCTCTGAGGTCAAAGAGGGTCCTCTGAGATAAAAAAGGGCCCTCGGAGGCAACAGAGGGCCCTCCAATGCAACAATAGAGCCCCCTGTGGTCACCAAAGGGCCCTCTGAGGCGAATAGGGAGTCCTTTTAGGCAAACAGAGGGCCCTTTGAGGCAAACAGAAGGCCCTCTGAAGGGGCGAATAAAGGGACCCTCTGAGACGAACGGGGGCCAGAGCCCAGAGGGCCCTCTCGGCACTCAGAGGGCCCTCTCAGGTACACAGAGGGCCCTATCAGGCACACAGAGGGCCCTCTCAGGCTCACAGAGGGCCCTCTCAGGCACACATAGGGCCCCCTCAGGCACACAGAGGGCCCTCTCAGGTACACATATGGTCCTCTGAGACACACAGAGGGCCCTCTCAGGTACACAGAGGGCCCTCTCAGGCTCACAAAGGGCCCTCTCAGGCACACATAGGGCCCCCTCAGGCACACAGAGGGCCCTCTCAGGCGAACAGAGGGCCCTCTCAGGCAAACAGAGGGCCCTCTCAGGTACACAGAGGGCCCTTTCAGGCACACAAAGGGCCCTCTAAAACACACGGAGGGCCCTCTCAGCTACACAGAGGGCCCTTTCAGGCACATAGAGGGCCCTCTCAAACACACAGAGGGCCCTCTCAGGCACACAGGAGGCCCTCTCAGGCACACAAAGGCCCTCTGAGACACACAAAGGGCCCTCTCAGACACACAGAGGGCCCTCTCAGGTACACATATGGTCCTCTGAGACACACAGAGGGCCCTCTCAGGCAAACTACACAGAGGGCCCCTCTCAAACACACAGAGGGCCCTCTCAGGTACTCAGGGGGCCCTCCCAGGCACACAAAGGGTCCGCTAAGACCAGCAGAGGGCCTGTTAAGACGAACAGAAGGACCTCTGAGGTACGAGGGTCAATTTCAGGCCACAAGATATCCTATGAGGCCACCAGACGGCCCTCTTAGATCAAAGATGGTCCCTGGAGGTCACCAGAGGGCCCTCTGAGGTGAACAAAGGGCCCTCACAGCCACCTCAAAGAGGGCCCTCTGAGATCGAAGAGATCAAAGAGATCAAAGAGGGCCCTCTAAGGCGAATGGAGGGCCTTCAAAGGCCACAAAGTGCCCTCTCAGGCCACTGGAGGGCCTTCTGAGGTGATATGATGCTATGTCAGACCACCATGAGCCCTATGAGGTCATCAGGCCCTCTGAGCTCAAAGAGGGTCCTTGGAAGTCATCGGAGGACCCCTTGAGGCCCCTTGAGGCGAACAAAGGCCAGAGGGCCCCCTTAGACACCACAAAGAAGTAAAAAAGATCCCTCTGAGTTCAAAGACAGCTCTCTGAGATGTAATAGGGCCATTTGAGCCTTTGAGGGCCCTCTGATGCCACAGAGAGGCGCCCGCTGATACCAAAATAGGGTCCTCTGAAGTCTGAAGCCACCAGAGGGCCCTCTGAGGCGAATAGCGGGTCCTCACATCCACTTTAAAGAGGGCCCTCTGAAAATCAACTGGCCCTCGGAGTCAGTGTCCCAAAATTGTATTTTGGCTTGGGTGTCAGAGGGGGAAATAGGTCACCCAAAAGGGGGATAAGAGTGGACAATTGTCAGTCACAGGGCAGCCGGAGCCCTCTGAGAAGGTCACTTGAGCCTTACACCAGAGGGCCCTCTGAGGTGATATGAAGGCTATGTCAGGCCACTATGGGCTCTATGAGGTCAGCAGGCACTCTGAGGAAAAGACTGGCCCTCTGAGGGGAACAGAGGGCCTTTTAGGACAATCAGAGGACTTTTTAGGCCAACTAGGGGCCTTAAGAGGTCAACAAAGGGCCCTTTGGGACACAAACAGGGCCTCTCAGGCCACCAGGGGCCTCATATATTAGACAAACATACGGCCATCTGAAGTAAACGAGGACCTTTTGAGGTAAACAAGGGTTCCTGGAGAGAAAACAAAGGGCCCTTTCAGGTACCCAGAAGTTCCATGGAGGCCAACAGAGTGCCCTTTGAGGCCAGTGATGGTCTGCAGAGGCCATCAGAGGGTCCCTCTGAAGGTAACAGAGGGTCCTTAAGACGACCAAGAGGCCCCCCTTGAAAATGCAGGTGTCACAAGGCCCGGTTTGCATCAAAGATCAGGTAGCTATGCCCAGTTTTTGCTCTCTGTTGCCGACGTGTTCCGAGCTGTCGCAAAAAAAAAAAAAAACGATGTGGTGGCACCCACCCTCCCACTCGGCCGGCCAGGGTCCTTCTAACCAGGGATGCGGAGCCGTGGAAATTTCAGACGTCTCCGGCTCCAGCTCTGGAGAAAAAATCGGATTCGGCTCCGGCTCCGGCTCCGAGTAAAATGGTCCGGCTCCGGCGGCTCCGGCTCCAATACTCAGTACATCCTCTATACAATTAAATACGGGTGGAAGAGAAAAGATGAAGGATTCGTTCACGTTGCTTCTGTATTTGCATAACAAGGCTATTTTGAATACCACTTGTTTTACTGCCTTGTACTGTCAAACCGAACTATGTAGGTCAATAATTTTTTCCTCTTCAAAAAAGCAGCCGGAGTCGCCGCCTTTTTGGACGGCTCCGCTCCGGCTCCGGCTCCGGGCAAATGTATGCCGGCTCCGGCGGCTCCGGCTCCAGCTCCGGCTCCACACCCCTGCTTCTAACTCGGCTTCTGAGCCACGTACCAGCACGCCAAAGGCAGCGTTCGAAAGGACGCAAACAATAATGACGAAATTACTCTGGTCACTTTTTAGATCAGGTCAAAGGTCAGTTCACATAGGTCATCCAAGGCTAAATTTCGCCAATTTTCTGGTCCAATTTCGACAATTTTCAACAAGCCACCGCATCACTCGGAAATGAATGCCGTGCCGGGGAAAAGCGTAGTTAATAGCTCTTTTAACCCGCGCCGGGCCGGTGCTCTGAGATTCCGCGACGGGCCGGAAGGGGGGTGTGTTTGAACACCCCCCCCTTCTAACTCGGCTCCTGGGCCACGAAGCGACACGCGAAAAGCGGCAATCGAAAGAACGTCCAAAATAAGGACGAAAACACTAAGGTCATTTTTTTTTTTGGTCAGGTCAAAGGTCAGGTCACCAGGGGTCACCAAAGGTAAAATCTTGACTATTTCAACATTTTGGAAACTGCCAACGACTATCTCGGGAACCGATAGAGCTACAGCGCCAGAGAAAAGGGCATTCAATAGCCCTTTTACAGACCTTTCTGACTAACGTTCTGATATTTGACCTCAGGTCAACGGTTTAGCCTCCAGAGGGCAAAAACTCCAAAAATAGCCGTTTTTACGAAAAGCGTTCTTTTCGGAAATAACTTTTCACTCAAAAGAGTCATGACATTAATTTTGCCAGCATCGTGGTCCTCTCGTCGAGACGCGTCGGATGAACTATAATTGGACCTTGAAAGGTCAACTTGAAAATTTGACCTCAGGTCAAGGTCATGACCTGACCGGAAAAGGTCATGTTGCATATCAGTCGATCCGCAACGTCGAGTCGAACACATCTAAGGCGTTTTCAGCGCTCTAGCACGCCTCTATCAGAAGTTATTGGCGAAAAACTGTTAGATTCTGTTCGTGACCTGAGATGACCTCGGGGACATAACGAGGGGTCACAGTTGCCATTTTCCGATTCAGGGTGCCAATTTTCTTACATCTCGATGTTAGAGAGTGTCTAGAATAGCGTTCGTGCAAAACAGACGCTTTTCAATTTTCTCCCATTGACTGATAGGTAATGGAGAGGCCGCGATATTGACCTGACCTTAGGTCACCGATATCAAAATTCCGAGATAAACATTTTATAGATAATGTTCCTCTTATCAATCGCTGAAGGTTTCAAGGCAATCGATCAATCGGTGTAGCTATGACGCGGAGCATTCTTATTTTTTCTGAGGTGAGGTCACTTGGCGTGACCTGGTGACCTGACCTAAGGCGACCTGGGTCTGAAATTTTCACAACATGTGCGGAAAAGATGCACAAACAGGTGTGCCAAAAACGGGCGCCGCCGTTTTTGAGATATCTGCGAAAAACCGCAGGGGGGTGTTCAAACACCCCCCGGCCCGGCGCGGGTTAACACCCGTTTCGCCGTTTCCATCCTCAGGACATTCAAATCCTTCTCCTCCATGCCGCAACCCATGATCCAGGCTGGACCTGGACGGACAACTTTATACCATGCGATGGACGGACAACTTTATACCATGCGGGCGGCTCCCATTGGAGCGCACTGCAGCTCCTAAGGAAGCACACTCGTAACCGGGTGCAGTGAGCACTTGGGGGGCTGGTCGGCCTGAGCCCCGGTGACTCACCAAGGTGCCCGCCCAGACCAATGTCTCCCTCAATTCCTATCATCCTTCCGGCCCTGAAATGGTCTGGTCAGACCGAAAGGGCATAGCCCAACAAAACAAACAAAACTCTTTTGACATTCTTTCTGTAATTTGTGCTCAGATTTGACCTAGGGTCAACGCTCCAGCCTGGGCCCAACCCAAGGCGGGGCTAAACTGTGCTCAGATTTGACCTAGGCCTGATAATTGTACACCTTTTATCTCGGAACATTTTTATGTATCTACAGCTCTGTAGGGCTGACAGCTCTTCCTGCGAAACCTTTTTTGGGTCGAAAATGGCAGAACATGACGTCATTTGCGGCCAACCTATTTATACCTATGCGGCCTCTGGAAAAAAAAAATGGTCAAAATGTGTAAAATGGATGCCCGTAGAGGTCCTGAAAGTTTGGTGGGGATATCTCCAGTCATTTAGGAGATAGCTACGGAAGAGGACAGGGGGCCGTTTCGCCCCCCCCCCCCACGGGACGCGGGTTGAACGCCCTTTCAACTCAGGCTACAAGGGCCCTTTTGCCACTTAAGGGCCCTTTCAACCCAGTCAGTCAAGGGCCCTTTTGACTGCGGATCCCCCCTGAGAGAAATCCTAGATACGCCACTGGTTATCACCAAGGCAGCGACATCACAAGAGAACAGCAACGGGTTGCAATCATCTGCAAAACCGTCACGTCCTTCAGTATCCGGGAAGTGTGAACCCTCATGTCCAGGTCCTCATGCCCAGGTCGCTCCTAGTCGCGACCCACCCCATGTCCTAGATGACTGACGATCTGTTGACGTCTCCCGGCTCACCCAAACAAACCCGTCCAGTCAGACTGGCCCAGTGTGGCACGTGCCGTCAGAGGCCACGGGCTCTGCCGTTCTCATCAGGGCCCGTCGCGGTCGACTTCAGATGCCGACAGGTTGGCGGAGGGGAGGGTGGTGCTATGTGGACAGAGACTGCCTCAAGATGCCGAGAAAGCAAGGCCGATGGAATAGTTCATGTGTGGTTAGGTGTAGCCGGTGTTTATTGTTTGACTATTTCAGTAACTTATGACCCAAATTTTCATAACCTGCCACCTGGGTTGAATTCACAGTCGACTCGAAATAATAGCTGAACGTTACCAGTCCCCAAAGGCCGCTCTCAGTCTCTTTCCCTAAGTTTTACCGCCCTTATTATTGCTATTTCCTCCATGCGTAAGTAAATAAACGCAATACACAACATATACCGCTGAAACCTACGCTTGAATGTTGAATTAGACTCTCGGTCTAACGAGACCAATTTACAGCCGGGAGGATGATAAGAATTAGGGGGATACGTTGGTCTGGGTGAACAGCCTCGTGGGCAGACGGGGCTGAATCCATCAAGTGGACAGGTCACCCAGCCGCCTAACAGTCACCGTGCCGGTATATAAGGCCTTGACTGCACCTGGCTACGGACTTGCTCCTATGTAAGCTCCCGGAATGAGATAAATCATAAAGTTGCCCATCCAGCCCGGAACAGGGGGTCGAGGCGCAGAGGATTATATCCTGAGCATGGAAAGACGGAAAGGAGGGATCTTGAACAGCTACGACAGACGATAACAGGGTAAATGAATCGGATACCCCGCGTGGAGTTCCGACGTTATTACCCGGAATTCAGCCGGCACCCGATCCAGATTACGACTGGGGCGACATCTATCGAGGGAAGCTGTAGTTTCTCGTCGGCTCCTCACCGCCGTGGTGCACCTTTTCATGTTGCTGGTGAATGGGTGACTCGAACCGTACTCTGTTTTCATGAGTATTTAGAGCAATGATTTGAAATCTAGATGTAACGACAACAGTTCCATGTCATTTAAGATTGGGAGAAGGTCGAGCAACGCTGAGGAAAACCCTCCAATATGAAAAACATCAGCCCGGCCCGTGGAGCCCGCGTGCTCCCAAATCTCAACACACAAATCTACATACCCATAGATATATTGACATTGGACAGCACCAACGTCGATTGCAGGTACATACAAAAATACACGACAATGCCCCGACCCCGATGCAATATACAACACGATACAAGTCAAGCCGCCCAGACACCACCGGTCAATGTACGAGCTCCAGCTGGTTATCAATTACTGGGAAGGGAATGTGGCAGCGATCAAAACTTCAGATCCTTGATGGCGGCCGGTAGGTCGGGCAGCTTGATGTCCTTGATCTGCTGGGTGATGTTGATGTTTTTCACCACGGACACGGCACGGGCCGGAGCGGCGGCGAATCCTCCCTGCAACAGAAGCGGTAGCGGGTAATGAAGAGGGAATTGAACTACAAAGCCGCCGTTCATTTATAAAACAACAAAAATTATTACAAATGATAGTAAATGTCATCAATAACGAACCCAATCTGACTCACTGCAGGTGTCATGCTTTGCAGTCTGGTCTGGCAAGTGTGACGCAATGCTCACAATCGCATCAGTCCTTCAGGCTTCAAGGCGACGTGCACGTCATGCCATTAACCCCCTCCGCATGCTCCCTGTTCACGATACCTCCTGACACGCACCTCCTGTTTTTCTAGCCGGTTCTGCTCCTCTGTTCGGGTGATGATCTCCGTCATGCTCGTCTCCAGCACCATACCGCCCATCACGATCTCGTTCAGGATGTAGTGAACCTGGACAACGGGTGACTGGTCAGAGAGTGTTCATTAACGAGTGCTAATGCTTCCAACGAATGCTAGCGCTAACGAGTGTTAAAGGAAAGCTAAACGAGTGCTAATGAGTGCTAAAAGAGAATGCGGAGAGTGATCATTAACACAACAGCACATACACTCGCTCGCAGCCTTCTCAACATTCAACAGGACAATGGCATTTGATGGCCTAGTGCGTATTCAAAATTGAGCAAAATGCTGTTTTGCTTATGCATCGACATTGACCGTTTCTCCAGACTCCAATATACCATACACGAGGTGTGCAAAGAACGTCCAACACGAAGGCATTATCGATACTCAACCAAAGCTCAAATGCAAAACCAATGCATCAGTACTCAGCTTAAATGAAACACCAAGCAAAGGACCCCTCAGCCCACCAGCCACTAACCTTGTTCACGTGGAAGACGAGATCGAGTTCGCAGACGTTCTCGAAGCACTTGTCGAGCGTCTCGACCAGCACCTGGATGAGGTCGAGGATTCCCAGCTCAGACTCGGACGAGTCCACGCAGAACACAAAGTAGAGTGTGGCGTAGTGCCGGTAGATGAGCTTGTAGTCGGAGCCGCCGATCAAGCTGTCGAAACAAGGCAACACTTTATATGTACATGATACACGGGGAGCAGGATAATGCTGCCAAACAAGCACAATTTGCCAATAAACATAGCAACAATTTGTTTCAATTCTAATTTACAGACCCAGAGGCACCAGGCAGTCTCAGTCAGCCTCACTGCCCTGTGCTGTCACTGCCGCCATTAACTGCAGAGGGCTGTTCAGGCCTGCCTAGCATAGAACTGTGCCGTGTGTGTCATATTTGGGCGATGTCAGCCACCCGGCTCGGCCCACTCTCCGCCAGCACGCAGAGCCGAGCGCGGCTGCAGCGTATTCTGCGCGCGGCGACGCCGTGGCGCGGGTGGTCTGACGGTTTTGGTTCGAAAAATGGTTTGAATGTAATTAAATATGATTAATAGCAGTGTGGCACATTAAAACTAGTGATAATGATAAGCCAAAAAACAACACACAAACCTCTTACAATAAGAAATATAGGACGGTAATATTTAACTCGTTTCGCCTTTGTCTCCTACAGCACCGATTTTTGTGCTGTTCAGTGGAGAAGGATGCTGCAGCACCTAGGTGATGTCACGCCCAAGTCACGCCTACGATGATGCACTGGCGTGCGTGGGTTTAATAGGCACAGTGGCTCTCACTGTGCATGCGTGCTGCAGCATATTTTGTTTTGGCCATGCAGCCAAACAGCCCACAGAGATCCCAATCATCATTCTTTGCTCCTTGTTTCTTTGCTCATGTTTCTTCCCGATAGTTGTGCCACATGGTTTCCCAGTACTTCCTCTGCACTGGAATGTTTCCTTGCCAACAATGACATGGACAACAAATAGCATACTGCTAACCCAAGTCCATTATCTATATACCTATACCTATACCTATACCTATCATAAGTCTCATTTATGAAAGAGCAAAGCAGTCACAGCTCCCACTTGAAAGGAACACAGAAATTGTAACAGCATACTAAAATGAACAAGATAGGGACAGGACAGCATAACTCACGTTCCTCCCTCAAGAAAGTTGCACACATTGTCTTCCCTCTTCGACACCAGCTGAAATGTCTCCTTGATTATCTTCTGCTGCATCTCTTCATTCTGAAACAAGGGCAAGTCAAAATGGGGCAAACTAGTTCATATCTACTGCAATTACTGCATGCATTGCATTGAGGTATCTACACATGGCAGGCAGTACCCCAGTACCCCTTCTTTTAGCTGGTTGTTAACCTGTGGGTTTAGGGTTAGCTTACAGCCAAGGATAAATCTAGGAAACCTGGCATCAATCCATGATTTCACCATGGAGGAGAGAATACTGGAGTGGCAACTCCATGCCTTTAGCATGGGCCGTTAGCGACAGACACGGGCCACCTAGCGGGAGCGGGTCGAAACGCCCCAGCTAGTATCGGCGGGTCGCGGCGGTCGGCTTATAATGGCGGGCTATGGCGTGCAGCGGTTTAGAGAAAAGGGCGTAGGAAGATTATTTTGGGCGCTACGTGTGATTTTTGTACATCAATGAGCAGGAAATTAAACGGAGAAGACAATGGTTACATTCAAGTTCTAGCGACTTTCACAGATTAATCTCAAATCCGGTGCGCGAAGGGCGGTACATCTACAGCTGGAGACGAGGACGGGAAGAACGGGCAGGCGCCGGCTCGTTGAAATTGACATTAAAACTTATAAATATTTTATATTATTTATATTATTATTATACTTATAATAATAAACTTATAAACATAAACTTATAAACTTATAAAATTAAATATTGCTCGATGTAGTCTGTTCATTTTATTCGTCAGCTGGTTACGAGCGCGCTCATTGGTTGAATTATGGACGGTTGGCAACGCTGATTGGCTGAATGGTATAGTTCTGCTTACGATAAGAACCTATGAACGGTACTAGCTGGAAGGTGTCTGTCGCAAAAAAGCGTGAAGTTGCCACTCCAGTACTCCTTCCTCCATGATTTCACATTCTAAACAGTAATAGAAAAAAACTTGTTTCTTGATGATATTTTGCATGCATTTGTTATCAAAGTTATTTATATTTTACATTTTCATCACCTTGCAAATTGAAAGCTTCTTATGAATATCTAATGAACATAACTGTCAAATGTTAATCTGGCAGAATTAAACAAAAACAAAACAGTCAAAAACAAGAGGAAAGCAAAATGTGATATGCAGAAAATGGTAGTCCTAAAGCAGGCATCACACTTGTTTTTTGCAACAAAGGAGAGGGTATATAGGTACCCAGAGTCCCCAGAGATGCTTTCTAACCAAACCAGTAGCAGCGGAACACCTTCAATTAAGGGGGGGGGGGGCACTGCCAACTTTTGGTCCCAATCTTTCCATGCAATGCCCATAGGGCTAATGTTAAAATGCCAAAATCAAAGAGGGCACAGTGCCCCGGTGCCCTCCACATTCCGCCGCCTATCAGCCAAACCAAACCTAACTGAACCTGACCTAGCCTTACCTACAACCTAAAACCTATGACCTACAGCATAAAACCTACCACCTAAAGCCTGAAAACTACAATCTTACAACCTACAGCACCTCTCCTTGGTTGCAAAAAATGATTGTTACACCTGCTTTCTACCTACTACCCAGATAATAAGGTAGGTACCTATGTGTGAAGATGAAGTCCGAGTGGTAAGCATATAGGTTTAAAGTTAGTAGGTTGTAGGTTGATAGGTTGTAAGTATGTTGGTTGGAGGTTGAGTTGAAGGTTAGTAGATAAAGTTAGGTTAGGTTGGATTGTTTTTTCTACTCTGACTTTGTTTCACATTTTCCAAAAATCATATCAATAGGTACATAATACTCACATAATAGTGGTAGAACTTGGTGAGCCTTGGCTTCCCATGATTGTTAAAAACTAGAACAGCTTTGATCATGGCTGAATTCGTGGATGCTCACGAACTAAATATATTCGCTACCCCACGACTGTCATGCACATGAGACGATAATTTAATAATTTTTCTACTTCCTACCACCCCCAGTCACAAAACCTATGGGCTGTGACAATGGTGCAGCAAAATGTATGGCGAGTGCAGTATTTTTATTGTGGATGACGACCTCCAATGTTATCACACCACTGAACTCTATAATGTATCGCACCCAAAAAAAGTAGATATAAAAAGAATCCCAACAGAAGCGAACTTGTTCTTGTTCTTGTTGGATTAGGGCGCGTAGCTGCCAGGGCTCAAGCGTCCATCAACAGAAGCGAACGAACTCTTCCTCAATCCTCTCACACACACGCATACTCGTTGTCCAGACGTAAATATGCACGCATCAAGCACTCTCATCAAGCACGGCAACATATTGAAAAACAAGAAACATTTTGTACTTGATGACGTCATAAATACGTCTAGCGAGGGGAATATCATGGATAAAAAGCTAGTAGTTAAGTCCACATTTTTGTAATTTTCAACATCATGTAAGCAGTTGAATCGATGAACACGTTACAAGAAAAGTTTTCATGGCAAGATTTTGCCAAAAAAATGCTTAGAGAGTAGAGACAAAAGAACGCAATTAAAAATGTTAATGACATCATGAGACCAAATGTAGTGGAAAATGAAACTGCGGCTACTAAACTATGAAAAAGAATAAGTAACATGTGCGTCAAATATGAACTTCACGAATTGAGTGCTAAATTATATATGCTGACTTTGACATCGCTTAGGATAGGGGAGAGCGGGGAGAGTTGTATCATGTCCAAGTTGTATCAGGGCGAATTGTGCGAAACTTATCCAATTGATGGCGCTCGTGACACGACCAGCCGACGAGGTTTTCCGGGCGGCATCTTTCCCTGTTCTGACGTGTGGCTGGGTGGACGCGTCTCGAGGTGAGAGCCGATTTTATGTTTTTTTAATGTCATTCTAAAAAAATAAGTTGCAAGAAAATGTGTGTTTTGGACATTTAGATGTGCACGAATTTGAAAGATCTCCGTAGCGGTGGTGAGGGTAGGTTCTAAGGCTGCGTGAGTGAAAATGGATTTCTCCAGCTGTCCGCTGTTTTTGAGCACGAGGATGTTTTTCCAAGATGGCGGCGAGGTACATGTTGTATCAGAGCCGGGTGGGGTATGTTGTAATATGTATGTATGTATAGGTATGTTGCTTTTGATCGCGAAAGCTAAGCCCTGGCTCGCGTTTGTAGGTAGCTAGTCAATACTCGTTCCATTTTGGCACAATGTGTTGGCTTCTTTGCTCTTAACGGGCCACTTTTGCGTCTAGTCTGTTGATGTTTCGTTCGTTTCGATGTTTCGTTCGGATTCCATTGACCTAAGTTTGGTCTAATAAAAGTGAAGCCTTTGAGCATATACATTGTATCAACCCCATTTAATGTTGTTGTTATGCTCAAAACCAGTAGCAAGCACACTCCCTGAAACGTGAAATACCTAGTGATACAAATTACCCCACCATGTGATACAACTCACCCAAGCCATGGGGCAAGTTGTATCAAAAACATTGTTCTATTCGGCAGACCGTAGAAGAAAAACTGGTAGAGGTAGCGGAAAAGTTACTTTGGACAAAAAAGCAGAAGAATCAAGGAAGGAGATAGTATGGAAATAATGAGTTTATCACGGATAGTTACGAGGTTATGGGTCTCGGAGTAAAAACTGATACAACCCACCCCACTCTCCCCTAAATGGGTAAACCTAAACATAAAATTGCACATAAAATCGGCATTGTTTATGGATGACAAAAAATAACACCGTCGTCTGAAGTCAGTCATCCTATGACATCCACCACCGTCCACGTCACTTCTATTATATGTAGGTAGGTATGTAACCACATTTAAAGGGACCCTCCCACCTTCAAAAAAGTTAATGAATTGGCATGAAATAAATGTCGTTCGGTTCAGAAACAGCGAAAACGAATATCTACCAAATTTCATCGAAAAATATTCACCGGTTTTCAAGATATTAGACTTTTACTTTTGTTTACTTTTTGGGATCTCCGCTGTTCCTAGCGATTTTATTTAAAAGTGCGGCATTTGTTGCGCGCAACGCAGCATATACCACCGCGTGCTACAAAACGTTTTAGTCAAACATTTAAAAATCGTTAGATATCTGCGCTGACGTCACACATTCAGAGGGGTATTCCTATGCATTAGCCCCTCTGAATCAAAATGCTGCAATTTTGAAATTCAATATTTCCGATTTAAGGCATTTCTCGGTGTTGTGAGTGCCGAAACCGGTAATTGTGAGCCAGGGACCCCATTTTGGCTATCCCAACTCAAATCTAATGTTAAGGTGGGAGGGTCCCTTTAAGGCATTTCTCGATGTTGTGAATGAACCGGTAATTGTGAGCCAGGGACCCCATTTTGGCTATCTCAACTCAAATCTAATGTTAAGGTGGGAGGGTCCCTTTGATTGCCATCAGGCCAAGAGCAATAGGTACAGCCCTCAGCAGACTGCGTGGTAGGTATTCTTTTTTAGACAAAACCGGTAATAACTCAAAGGCTATGCCATCAGTCGGTCGGAACTCCCTGGGAATAGAGGGCAGAGGCGCCATGCTCCACTCCTTCGATTGGGTCTATCACTAAATAAAGTATGTGCCTCGTGTGGCAACAAAATGCAAAAGTCTGTTTTGGGGGCAAATATAAACTTTTGGGTTTTCTTGCCAAACTGGATGGAAAATGAATACGATGGTAATGCCAATCCAAGGTGCGGAGTCTCGCGCGTCTTGCTGTTACGATTTCCGAGTGACCGATAGCATAGTAGGTATCCGCGTTATTCTCGGTATTGTCGAAAAAAATATCTACCACGCAGTTTGCAGAGGGCTGTACCGGCTGTACCTCAACCTACTTCGAACGCGAATCGCGATGTTTGTTTATTGCCGACGACAATTGCCGTGTCCGTTGATCCCAGTAGGTATAGTACCTACGTTACGTACCAGTTTCAGATAAATTAATGTATGTCCAATGTATGTACTTTCAATGTTCGTTTTTTTCGTCGACTGTCCGTCCAAAAATGTCCAAGCCAGTAATTTGTCTAAAGATGTCCGAAAGCTACGCAATGATTTACCCCGAACACTGTTATTAAAGGTGCTTTTAATGCTTTTAATGTTGATGTAAGTAGGTACCTACCTACTAGCCGTTTTCACGACGGGCTATCCGGCGCATGCACCTAATTTGACCAAATCTGTACCTAATCTCTTTTACTGGAAATATCTTCATTTTATTAATTTATTTCAGTGTTTAACCCTCGCCCGTATTGGTGTTTTTCCAGCCGCGAACGTATAAGGGGGGGGGTCCGTTGGACCCCCCCCCCTTGCCGTTTCGCCCCTGATCGAGCTAAAGCTTTGCGGAAAAAACGAGCGTGCTGCCCGTGACGAGAGGAAGCCGATGATACCCAATTTTAAGGTCCTAGGTCATTGGTTGACCTTGCAGGTCAGGTCAATGACCCAAAAGTCGGGAAAATCGGGACCTGTCAGAACGTCGTAAAGTGTGGCTGCTATGGGGTTTTTCGGGGTGCTGATCACGAATATCATGTTACTTTTGATCACAGATGATGTCTTCATGCATTTAGGCCAGGTCGGGTCAGGTCAGGTCAGGTCAACCAGTAAGGGTATTCGTAGTAGGTGGCAACCGCCTCTAACAGCTTCGTAACATGTTACGAAGGCACCAAAACTACTTCGTAAATGTTCATATGGTTGCTAAATTCGAATTCAGCTCCAAAAACTGGTCTAGAAACATGTAAAACTCGAAAAAGTGAACCGAGGTCATCAAAGGTCAATGACCTGACCTGACCTTCAGGTGACCTTGACACCCACCCTAATGCATGGGGGCAACATCATATCACATGTTTGAACGCTTGAAACCACGAAAAGACTGCAAACGCGCGGATAATGCGAGCCGACATACGCCGAATCGCGATTCCGGCCAAACATGGTCTCGAAAAGTAGGTCACAGGTCAAAGGTCATTTGGGTCAGGGTCATGGAATTTTCAGGG
Organism: Amphibalanus amphitrite; assembly: GCF_019059575.1. Classification (NCBI taxonomy): domain Eukaryota; kingdom Metazoa; phylum Arthropoda; class Thecostraca; order Balanomorpha; family Balanidae; genus Amphibalanus; species Amphibalanus amphitrite. The sequence continues at coordinate 1,707,354 of NW_024881500.1, read as the reverse complement.
TAGGTGTAAAATTGATGAACGCGAGGGTACTGAAAGTTTCGTCGCGATCGGCCGCTTTTTACGCGAGTTATTTGCGAAAAACCATGGGGGGGTCCGTTCGACCCCCCCCCCCCCCTATACGGGCGAGGGTTAATCGATGATCCTCTCTGATAATATGACAAAGTAGGCATATAAGCAATAAGTGCAACCCTAGCTCATAGCCTATTAAGAGACACACTGAACCTAATTTGACCAAATCTGCACCTAATCTGCACCAGATGTGCACTAAATGTGTACCAGATGGCCGTCGTGAAAACGGCTACTATTAGTAGCCCAAAAGTGCTTAATTAGCGCCACAGCCGAGCTTTCGTCCAAACTCTAAAGTTGCACGAACTACGAAGCCTGCTGCCTTTGTCCAACCAAATTCTGAATTGGACATCAGACAATCGGAATTCCGGAGGCAAAGCCCGATTGGCACCGCTAGTTTGAGTTGACATCAATTAAGGCCTTTTGACGACCGAATGACCTGAGTATTGGATGAATAAATGAATGGGGGCATCACTACCGCGAGTTTTGTGGGATGGAACCGCGTTTCACTTACATTCAATTCAAACACTGATTGAAATCGGGAACCGTTTCATTCATTCATTCATTCATTAATTCATTCATTTACCTGTCACTTGTTTATTTGTTCTTGCGTGTATTCGTTCATTCGTTTGTTTGTAGGGTAACTGTGGGGAAAACGCACCCCTGGGTTAAACGCTAAAAAATCGCATTTCTTATCGACGGATAGGTGTTTTATCCTGTCTTTCAGTCAGCTGCTTGTTTACGTAGGTCTCTATTTCCGGTTCTGCGTCTTGAGGAGCAGCGTGGGTAGGTGCAGCCCCCACCGGACACGATTTGGTAGCCGAGGTCTGTGACGTCAGCCGGGTGTGAAGTTTTCCCTTCACCATAGGCTTTACACACAAACTTGCCGAAGTTCATGCCAGGATAGCCCGGCCTGAAAGTGCAAAAATGATTAAATTTTGCCCTCATTAGATTTAGTGCTTCATTTTATAACTAAGAACGTCCATTATTAGGCCTCAATGAAGATACAAAGTACTCAAAATCGAAATTCAAGAAGATGCTGTCCGAGCACAATCTGGTAATATCACGTGACTTCTTTTCAGCAGATTATTGATAATTTCAGGATATATTCACACGATTGCTGCCTAAAACATCATAAATAATACATTTGCAGCATTTATTACTTCCGTTTAAGTCATAACCTTGTAAAATGCAAAGTGTATCATGGTAGTCACGTGACCAAAGGTATAACAGGGGGTTGGGACAAACACTCAAAGGATTTCGAGTTTATTAATTAAATTATATAATTTTCATGGTGGAATTGAAAGATTGTATTTTTTCCTAATAGCATACAAATTTTTGTATGTAAAATATTTTCCTTACGGGTGAAATTCTCCATATAAGAAATATCAGTGACGTCACCAGGGCTTTACTCAAAACATCGGATCTACCTGTTTATTATAGGTATCTTGGGTAGGTGCTGATGTTGGTTTTGGGTGTTGTTTTTGTTGTTTTTACAGAAGATTCCTAATACTTTGATGCCCTCTTTACAGTGGCGCAGCCAGGGGGGGGTCAGAGGGTCAGCTGACCCCCCCGAAATTTCTGTCAGGGGCCCGCTCGAGAGAGAGAGAGAGAGAGAGAGAGAGAGAGAGAGAGAGAGAGAGAGAGAGAGAGAGAGAGAGAGAGAGAGAGAGAGAGAGAGAGAGAGAGAGAGAGAGAGAGAGAGAGAGAGAGAGAGAGAGAGAGAGAGAGAGAGAGAGAGAGAGAGAGAGAGAGAGAGAGAGAGACGGGGCCCGGGCCCCGGGTGGATGGGGCCCAGGCCCCCGGGAGATTGGGCCCGGGCCCCCTGGTGGATGGGACCCGGGCCCCCTTGGATGGGTCCGGGCCCCCCGGGTGGGTAGGGCCCGGGCCCCGGTGGATGGGGCCCTGGCCCCCCGTTGGATGGGTCCGGGCCCCCTGGGTGGATGGGGCCCGGGCCCCTTGGGTGGATGGGGCCCAAGCCCCCGGGAGTACAGACCCCGGGCCCCCGGGTGGATAGGGCCCGGGCCCCCGGGAGAACGGGGCCCGGGCCCCCGGGAGAACGGGGCCCGGACTCGGAGCCCAGGTGGACGTGGCCCGGGCCCCCGTGGGGATAGGGCCCGGGCCCTCGGGTGAATGGGGCCCGGGTCCCGGGTGGATGGGGCCGGGTCCCCGGGAGAACGGGGCCCGGGCCCCCAGTGGATGGGTCCGGCCCCAAGCCCCTGGGAGTACGGACCCCGGGCCCCGAGTGGACGGGGCCCGGGCCCCCGGGAGAACGGGGCCCGGACTCGGAGCCCAGGTGGACGTGGCCCGGGCCCTCGGGTGAATGGGGCCCGGGCCCCCGGGTGGATTGGACCCGGGCCCCCGGGAGAACGGGGCCCGGGCCCCTGGTGGACGGGCCCCGGAGCCCCGGGTGGACGGAGCCCGGGTCCTCGGGTGGACGGGGCCCGGGCCCTCGGGTGGACGGGGCCCGGGCTCTCTGATGGACGGGCCCCGGAGCCCCGGGTAGACGGGGCCCGGAGCCCCGGGTGGACGGAGCCTGGGCCCTCGTGTGGACGGGGACCAGCCCCCTGTGGATGGGGCCCGGGCCCCCCGGGTGGATGGGGCCCGCTAGGGTGACCCGCTTGCTTCGCAACCCGAATGCGGGATATTTTCGATCGGTGGGCGTTTGGTTGGTCTTGTGTCCGTGGGTCATGTATACATTTCGGTCGGTTGTCTTTTGACGGCTAAGCATTTTGTTTTGGGAAAAAACATCCATCGCATCGAGGTGCTCGTGTCTGATAACCATACGTCTACTATAGAACTTGCCAAGTGTATTTTGTAGCATAGGTTGACGTAGGTCATTGAAAAATGAGAGCCATAAATGAATTGCCATGTAGAGGTTTGAAAAATTTATATTTTTAAGAATACTGTTGCTCGTCTTGCAAAAGCGATGATTGGATCTTGGACAAAATTGAATGCTCTTTCCAACGATGCCATTTTTAATTGTCTAACGTATCAGGTTGTGCAGCAAAACCCGTGTAATTAAGTAAGTCATGAACAAATACCATTTTATTCAGTGATTTGTTCCACATTGTTTTTGATCAATTACCTTTTCACAAATTTTCCTTGAGAGGCGGTAGGTACATTTCTCTTGCCAACAGGCGTTGTTTGAACCCGCTCCGTCTGACAGTCACCCGAAATTAGCATTAATTCCCAAATCCGTCCGAAAGGTCAATTTTTCAAGCATAAGTGCCCTCACGGGTGCACGTGGCGCGTGCCATTCCTGCACCGCTCACCATTCGATAGCCCGTTCGATCCTCATATACGATACTGTGTAGTGATGTCAATTACAGAAAATCGGAATACCGATACCAAACCAAATACCAACCAAAACCATGGGGAAATACCGAAACCAAACCAACTTGGGAACATGAGAGAAATACCAACTTTTTACCGATTTCTTAGCCTCTTATGCATTAGTGAGGATTCATGATACCAACAAAATACCAAACACATTAGGATTGAAATACCAAATACTAAGTTGGTATCGGTTTGGTATCGGTATACCAAAAAGTTGGTATCCGATTGACATCTCTAATACTGTGTTCCCCATGCCGATCGGACCCACGGTTACCGAGATACTGCACGGGGACCGGACCCGTGTCGGGCAAATTTAGCCATTTTCGCCCAATTTTGCAAGCCGATTTATACATGTAAAGTCTATGACGCGACTTCGCACTTTTTGAGCACGCGCCATGTGCTCACCACCGGCCCGATCGAGCTGAGACCCCTCACAGGCACGTTCCCCATCCTTGTTCTATAAGTTGCGCAAAGTTTAGCGCACTATGTAGGTGCAACGGTCTGGCCTGTACCTACCCCGGGATAAGTAACACCATGCCGGAACCACGGTAACAGACAGAATCTACGTCACCACATCACCACACCACAACAAACCTGGCCCAAGGCAATACATGACCCATGTGAGCGCGAACCCTCGGCGGCTCAGGCCATTTTGCGTCCTTCGACGGCACAAGGGAGGGAGGTTACGACCCCTTCCTCGCGTTTGGCCCATGATCGAGCTAGAGCTTCGCGGAAAAAAACGAGCGTGTTGCCCGTGACGAGAGGAAGCCGATAATACCCAATTCCAAGGTCCTAGGTCATTGGTCGACCTTCCAGGTCAGGTCAATGACCCAAATGTCGGGAATATCGGGACCTGTTAGAACTCGTAAAATGTGGCTGCTATAGGGTATTTGTCGGGGTGCTGATCACGAATATTATGTTAGTTTTGATCACAGATGATGTCTTTATGCATTTCGGCCAGGTCGGGTCAGGTCAGGCCATGTCAACCAGTAGGGGTCCTGCCGGGTATTCGTAGTACCTACGTGTCAACCGCCTCTGACAGCTTCGTAACATGTTACGAAGGCACCAAAACTACTTCTGAAATGTTCAAATGGTTGCTAAAATCGAATTCAGCTTAAAAAAAACTAGCCTAGAAACATGCATTACTTGAAAAAGTGTACCGAGGTCATCATAAGTCAATGACCTGACCTGACCTGACCTTCAGGTGACATTGACATCACCCTTATGCATGGGAGCAACATCAAATCACATGTTTGAACAATTGAAACCACGAAAGGACTGCAAACGCGCGGCTAATGCGAGCCGGCATACGCCGAACCGCGATTCTGGCCAAACATGGTCTCGGAAAGTAGGTCAAAGGTCATTTGGGTCAGGGTCATGAAATATCTAGGGTAGGTAGGTAAATCTTGTCCGACAGAAGCAGGCAACAGTTCCGATTGCATATATGCTATGCATATTGCGGAAGGGGCACTTTTCGGCCTCGAAAGATACAAATTCATACGTCATAGTAACATATTTCTGTTGTGGTCAATTTGCGTAAAAATTGAACACCGGGTGATTACCGAGCTATTGCTCTATCCAAATTTTCTGATTCATACTCGCTCAGGGTTATCGTGCAGGTAAAGGGGGCCCGCTCAGCAGATTGTGTATGAAATATGGAGAGATTCTGAAAAATGAGTGGGGGGCCCGCACACTAGGGGGCCCGCTTTGGAGGCGATGACCCCCCCGAAACGAAATCCTGGCTGCGCCACTGCCTCTTTATATCACAAAACTTGCTATTGTGCACATGACTCCTCCGGGCATCCATTTTACACATTGCAACAAAATTTTATTCCAAAGGCTATGATAGGTTGACCACAAATGACGTCAGAATGACGTCAAGTTCTGCCATGTTCATTATGTTCTGTTGATGGATGGAGTGGGAGCGCTTTGCACATGGGTGTGGGCGTATTACCCAGGGTGTGGGGCAAAACGCCCTTTTGTAAGAGTATGCGAAAACCTTTTTGGGGGGTTAGATACACACGCAGGTGTCTTTTCTTGGTCTTAAAACGTAGTAAAAAGAATCAGCTACATGATGGTGCCCAGAGGTTTGAGTAATCTGTGTTGGGTTGAGTGTCAGAAGGTTTCGCGGTTAAGAACGTTTCGGGGGGCGTTTTTGACCTATGTTCGTTCGTTCATTATGAAGACATGCATCCAACTTGTGCAAAACGCATCGTATGACATAGAACATGACTTGACTGACTGTATTGGCTCATAACGTCACCTCGACCTCAGGTTGACCTGGCAATGTCATCACTTTCTTGCTTCGCATTGTCTCAGCGAGAGAAACACAATGCCAATTTTATGTCTCAATTTTTCTTTGTTGAAAGTTAGGTATAGGCATGCCAAAACGATTCCGTGAATGCTTACCAAAGTAGAATGCTTACCAAAGTAGAAAGGAAAGAGGCAAAGGGAGCGGGTTGCTCATGGGATAATTACCTGCCAAATAAGCATATAATAAGCAATAAGTGAAATAAGCATATGTTTCATATAAGTGACATCTTGGAGCGAAACTGTGGAGCGAAACTGTGGACTGACATCTTGGAGTCCACAGTTTCCAATTTCTGTCCACAGAAATTGGAAACTGTGGACAGGAGGTAAGTTTGATGGAAAAAGTCACTGGTGCCTGTACACGGTAAAAAAAAAAACATAGTAACATAGAGTTACATTACAGGTTACAGATAAATGTTTAGTATTGAATCAAATGATTGCACTTAAACGGTTGGTGAGTACCTATCTAATTCAAGAAAACTAAAGAGGTAGGTTTCGGCCCCCAAGTCGTCGCGCGTTAAAAAGGGGATCACGCAAATAGTCCTATCCAAGCAATTCAAAAGCTGACGGTAAGGGTCTCCGGCTTAACGACGTCCGGCTATATATCTCCGGCTTTGAAGTTAAAATCGCCCAATCCCTCTTATTTGCAGCAGCGTAAAGCACGCCTCAATCCAAAATGAAGCATATGCGTGTCTCAGATTAAGTTTGCGTGAGGGCTCATCTCGGGAGGACAGGGTCGACCGCGAGCTCAGAAGCTGATGAAAAGTCCCTGGTGAGCTTGACGCCCTACATATTAGATAACAACCGGTCCTGGTCGATGCTGTATGAAGAGATAGTCCTGCTGCCTGTTCTTTATTTTCATTTTGAAGATACCTAGACTTTCGTTAACCGATGCATGTAGAATGAAGATGAAGCAAATCGGAAAATCTTGCTGTTATGGATAATCAAATAACATGCAGTCAATTAATTTGAAACCAACTTGAACCATATGCCGTGCCCCGTGATAAATTGATAAGCAGTAGCCATTTTCACGACGGGCTGATCTAGCGAATGCACCAAACATGACCAAATCTAAACAAATTTATTTTATATATAATACATGAAGGTATTTACCAAGTAATTATATTCGTATTAATTTGTTTCATTATTGGAAAACAATGTCTGATAATTTGATAAATAAGGTATACAGCTACCTATACCTACAGTTCAACCCACTCTGAAGGTAACTTAGAATCAACTATAAAGATAACTTGACCGAATCGCGCCAAATGTGACCAAATGTGTGCCACTGATAACCGTCGTGATGATGGCTAGTATAAACTGTTGGTAAGCGCCATGACTCCGGTGTGCTTTCGTTAGTCGACGGGTTATCTTCACGAGCTCGCCATGGTGGCGGTTATAGCCGCTTGCTGTGACGTTCACTTTCACGAAGCTGTTTTATAGCCGTGGTTACTGTGGTCGGATGTCACAAGGACAGGCACGCCGTCACGAGGCCAGACACTCTGTCACCGATGTCGGTCGTGAGTGGAAGATCACCGATCCTTCATTCTGTGGATCGTGAGTCGTGAGACGTAATTGTGGGGTGAATGCTGAGCGTAGCTGACCTACTTCGAGCCGTGCATGTGGATCGTGAAGGCAGACACACATAGCAACTTGGTTGTGCACATGGCTTGTGAGATGTGGGAACAGAATATAATACTGCTGCCGCACTATCATGGTGGAATAACGATACAAATGTTCAACTGCGTTAAGTTCAGACTTCAGACTGAATTGTTTCAATGAATATCAATATTCATGCGATTGGAAAGGGATAAATATTTTGTTATTTTATTCGGTAATTCATTCAAGCATGCATTCACCACCGTAAACAGAGATTAAAAAGAAAGTGAAGCAAGATCCGCAAGTCCCTGAATTATCCGCAGTGAACGAATCTCATTTAAGTGTGTCATTTAACAACTGTTATATAATTGGCCTTACTGCACAATGCACATTTACGTGGATATCACATGTTCTTACATTTTAGCTGTGCTGTTTCATCATTATCTGACGACATATGCCGATGTCGACGGCTTTCCCATGAATGAACATTGGACATTACCCGCTTTCCTGTACCATCGGCGTTGTAATCTTTCTGTGGATTTAAATTTCGCAATTTGCTGCTTATTGCATTGTGAACGCACACTTGTGCTACCACTAGGCAGTAAGCAGTCAGCTGGCGGTATTGAAGAAGTCGCGCTTTACAACCGCAACCACTTACAAGGCACACACATTTCGTCACAGCTCTTAACGCATCAAATCTTACATTCATTTCTCTTCAATATGGCACGCTAAAGCTTTACCTTCACAGAACCGCTATAAACACACCTACGGGCTACGTTCCTGCACACTACACACTCACGGTACACAGCGCACACCTGCTCGCACACAGCTCCCTCAGAACACGGACAGATCTGGTGTGGGAATTGCCAGCGTTTCGCAGCTCTGGCGCCCGTTGGAGAAGAACTGCGGCTGGAAGAAGGCCAGCGGCTGGATATGGTCCAGCCCCGGCACGTTGTCACAGTACACCCGCGCCAGCGAGGACCGGCGCAACTCGGCCAACTGCGCAGGTGTGAAGCTGTTCGGCAGGCCGGTGTGCTCGTAGAAAAACCTGCGGAGAGGCGGGAAGGTGGTTGAAGGTGTTTTGATTGGTAGATAGACGGCAGACGCCTATCGCAAGTTTACATAAAATGCGACATTTTAAATTGTGACATACCGTGAAATGTTTTTGGATAAAGTTTGCAATTTAAGCCTAATTATTTTTGTTATTTCGATTGCAGCATCATTAGGTTGGCTATCACCTGAGACTTTTGGTATTATGCGCAAGACTCTGGATGAAGCCATCCCTGTTCGTCAACTTTCCTGGAAAGATGATTAGGTAGCATTGTTCTTATGTAGGCAATCACGAAGAAAGCGAGCTTGACACTCATGTCACGGAGGTGATCCCGTATACTTTCGTCTTCGAACAACTTTTACTGTCATTTCAGGGGATATATCGGAACGAGTCGGATTATTGGGGAATCCCTTCACTGGCAATCCTGCGGTCAAGGTGTCAGCTATTTGCATCAAGTAATTGTAATAAAGCCGCTTAACCGCACAATCTCGCTGTGATCTAAAGCATTACTTCGGATTTGATGTGTCGAAGGCTTTAGTTCTAGAGCTGGGCCTGTTTGAAATGCCGCACGATTCTGCGAGTGGTGGACGTCGAGAGGCGTACCACCGTGGCACGGTTGCAGTGGGTGCTACGCTATTATATTATGAAGTGAAGATTAAAACCCCGTTTACTTTAGCAAGTGTTGTGCAATGTACGGTTCTCCAGTAAAAGTCTTGTTGGTTTTGCTTTTTCGGACATATCTGGTCCTATATAATGTTCAAATGCCTAAGTATCAACCCGAATTATGTGTATGCACATTTACCACGAGACTGTGAAATTGCATCGTTGTATGCCAAATACTTTCCGAGATATTCACCAAAAACCTCATTTTCTGCCGTTTGGGGTATTCTGGCCGCAATCTTCCTGGGATCGCCTATGACATCAGTAGAGCCATCTAACGAGAGGAACACGGAAACAAAGAATCATGAATGAATCGAGCGCGTAGTAAACGGTGTATGAAAGGGAGACTCGGCAGAGGCTATCCGGGTGGCCGGCGCGCAGCGTGCCCTTAGGCACCGGCCGACCCTTCGGACCGCGTGGGGTCAGAGGTCGCGCTCGGGAAGTCTCGGCTCTGGGTTTTAGCGCTGTGCAGTCAGGAAGGGAGGATAGGATAGCGCTAGCCCGACTGACCAGTATCTTGGCTGATTCGTGTGGGGTAGGAGGGGGCACAGAACGGGATGGTGGCTAGTCAGGCTAGTGGTGGATGATGGGATAGCGGTTAGGTTAGTGCGTACTGCGTAGAACGTAGCTGAACATGCATTTTTTTCATGGCAAACAACATGCAGCATAATGTGCGGGATTGTGCCAGAACTCATACAAAAAGAAAATAATATTTCCACCGAGGGAGTGGATGAGTGCCATGACAAAGCATGACGATGCTGCCAAAATCGGGATGCTTTTTTGCCCCCATTTTTTACCCCTAACATGCAGCGCTTGATCCGAACTTGGAGGTCCCCGACTGACCTTAGACCTTAAAATCGCACCCGTCCGGTGCGCCACCTTTTCTTCCGGGGCGTTCTTCTTGGTTGTATCTGTTCTTACCAATAACTGAAGCAAACCGAATGTATAATAAAAAGGGCATACCTCGAACACAGTTTTATTCACACCCGCTCGTGTGCATATTTGTTTTGACCTATACCTTCTCGCATCATAATATCACTTCAGTGCTTAACCCTCAACGGAATTTTGGGTTTTCTGCATATACCCCGGTCGAGGGGGGGGGGGGCGGGCGATTACGACCCCTCTCCGTCTTTTTGCCCCTAATTGAGCTAGCGCCTTGCGGATAAAACTGAGCGCGTGCGTCGTATGAAATGCAGCAACTGGTACCCGAGTTGAATGTCTCAGGTCAACCGATAAACTCTGAGGTCAGTATAAGTGCTCCAAGTCGCGGGATCGGTTTTTGGTAAACAACTTCACCACTTAAGTGGTTACAGAGCCAAGATAATGGCACCATCGAGTTTTGCATGCTCAAGCGCGTCGAATAGTATACGCTTTGTTTTTGTTGAGGTCAATTTAAGGTGTTCACATCAGGTCATGGTCAGGGCAGAGCCACTCAGGCCATGAAGCTGGCCCAAGGAGGTCATATAGCTTCTTCGATTCGGTAGGTCCTCACAAGTCCATTGGTGGCTTTCCGACTCGCTAGCTCAATTTGATAGGGACTTTTTGGTGAAAACTCCTGTGACCTTAGTGACGTCATAAATTAAGTCGCCTTACTTTAAGAATGGAAAAGTGAATGCTCGGGCTTGCAAAGATTGTATAAAATCGCGAATTAATGCGCTTGAGACAGCTTTAGATTACTCCCGGCGCCAAAATAACAGCTTTCATATTTCCCAATTGATTAATAATCGTGAGGTTGCGTGACCGACCTGACTTCAGGTGACTCTTAAGAAAAATACGAGATAGTTACATACAAGTTGTGAGGCCTCTGGGAGATAGTACTAGATCATATAAGCTTCATTCCCCGTTGGGCACTAAGGGTGCTGCGACGTCGCGACATTTTGGGACCTTACAGAGGTTCACTTTTGACGTCATTGGTCAACCGCCTGACCTTAACCTTCGCACTTGTAGGAGGGTGTCGAACAGACCTCCTACCCTCAGTTTTTCGCAAATAACTCGCGCAAAAAGCGGCTGATTGCGACAAAACTTTCAGTACCGTCGAGTTAATCAATATTACGCCTACCCTATAACTTATATGACCCTGACTCAAAAGACCTTAGACTTGTGACCTGTTTTCCGAGACCATGTTTGGCCGGAATCGCGTTTTGGCGTATTTCGAGTAGAGCGCGTTTTATTGTCTTTTTGTGGCTTTAAGCGATCAAACATGTGAAAGGATGTTGATCCCATGGATTCTAGTGGGTATCAAGGTCACGTGAAGTTCAGTCAGGTCACTGACCTTTGATGACCATTGTTCACTTTTGCGAGTTCTAAATGTTTCTAGGGTAGATTTTGGAGTTGATTTCGCATTTAGAAACCGTTTGAGCATTTAAGAAGTAGTTTTGGTTCCTCGTAACATGTGACCTGACCTGACCTGACCCGACCTGGCCTAAATGCACGAAACATCATCTGTGATCAAAACTAACTTGAAATTCGTGATCAGCACCCCGCAAAACCCTATAACAGCTTCACTTTACGAAGCTCTAACAGGTCCAGATTCCCCGACTTTTGAGTTATATTGACCTGTCAACCAATGACCTAGGACCTTAAAATTGGGTATTATCGGCCTCCTCTCGTCACGGGCAACACGCTCTTTTTCCTCGAAGCTCTAGCTCGATCAGGGGCTGAACGGCAAAGGGGTCCAACGGACCCTCCTCCCCCCCCCCCCCCTTACGATAGACGCTGGCAAAACACCAATATGGGCGAGGGTGAAAATACAGCTGCTGTCATACAAATTCAGCTTGAATCAGAGGTCAGGCTTGCCAAATTTCGGCTTTCGCAGCTATCAACAAAAATAAACATGTGGAGGCGGCACCCGCCTTCCTGCAAACTTATTACCCACGCTAGTCTAGTTATCGGCACCATAGCACATGGTCGAGACTGTCGTCAGCCACGGACGCGCACTCGACCAACCTTCTGAGCCCGTTGACTGCGGGTGACCTTGACATGTCAAGCCTGATCAGCCCCCGGCCGCTGTCGTGCGTCGTTACACGCGGAGGGGAGGGAGACACAAAGCTCTACGTTATAGCTGACCTCTGACCTTTCCCTGCGCCCTGGTCACTGACCCCACTCCATGTCGCTGGGCGGTGGCATGGCGGTGGAAACCGGTTCTAGCCTCTACTCATGCCACTATCCTAACCCTCCCCTCCCCACGCTACTACGCGGCGTGGAGTACGCTCGTGCGTAACTGGGCGGAGCAAGGGGTCACGCGATACAGGGGCGGAACTGGTTGCCCTCCCGCTCGCCGAGCGACCAACGACTAATACCCTGGAGAACCGTACATGTCATATGTTGTAAAGTTGCCATGGGCTACGTCAAATTGATTAACGTCTAAGGCCGCGTTCCCACTACCACCGCTCAACATCGTAAATTGCAAGAACGGGAGCAAACGGACGAGATCGTTGATCTAGAGACTTTTCTAAAAAAGTTGAACACTTCCCTAGATCTGGTATACGGGGCAAGATGGGGAAACATCGTGAGACATCGGCAAACGGCTTGGACAAAGCCAGTTGAGAGGAGCGATGATGAAGGAGGGATCGGCACAATAAGCTATTGTAAAAATAATGTTCAGAATATAGGTAGTTGATGTGGTTCGCTCCGTTAGTCGCCCCAAAAGGCGCTATACTGGTGTGGTAAAAGAGCCCGTGCAACTGAATGAATGATAAAATTAGAAAACCTTTTATATTTATTAGCGTGTTAAAAGTACGCGAGCATTAGAAAATATATCAACAAAGCCAGCGAAAAGCATTCACAGCTGTGATAACGACAATCTATTGACTTTTGAAGCGAAAATGTGTGCAGTTGATATAACTCATTGTGGTTTTGCTGTGAATACCTTCGGGAAGCGGTAACCGATAAATTGTAAGTTCCGATGATTTCCTATCAGTTTTTTATGGCAATCCTGGATAAAACATTTAGCAAGTTGAGGCAGGCTGCAATACAACTGAATTTGTCGACACAGGTTCAGCGATTTAGGTATACGAGTACCTACAAGTACCTATACGGAGGAGGCATTCAGCTTACAGCAGTGCCACAGCTCATGTCACCATCGTCATGTGACTACGCCATCTCGTCAGGCGATGCTAGAACTGTATAAAGGCAATTATAATATCAACTGAACAGACCAAGAGCACTATGAGGTTAGCAAGGAAACTGACGCCGTATGCTCAATGAAGACAAGCAAGTGTATTCGAGTACAGTTCACAGCAGATGGTGGCAACTGTCGACGTTTGTCTGACAGCTCTGCAATGTGGCGTGGCATCACAGTGCAACGGTCTTCCAGAGGAGAGCTTGGCCTAAGGGTTTGAGATCCCAGGCCTATCTACCTGAATCTACGATGCAACTCTTGGTAGCTGGCGCGCAACCGGATGGCTTCTTTATCTGTCCCCGAGATTCTGAGTTGCGGAGCGGTGCTACGAAAAGAGGGAGATCAGAAGTGCAGGTCGCACCTGTTCTGACTTAGCGAGGATCATTCGCTCAAGAGTCGCATGCGATGTGCATAACAAGGCCAGACAGCCCAATGACAATCACATGCTTCGCATGTGGTAGTCCCAATCACATGGCGCGATCCAGATGGCCTTGATCCAGAAGACACTGTGATTTGTTTGAGCCTCGAATGAGGCACTCAGTGACGATCCGACGGCGGAAGCTGCGTGTCTTGAACGAGGAGTAGTCGGCCGCTTGAGGTCATAAGTGAGCGACGACGCCGGTGGCCACGATGGTCGGAAACTCTGCCTTTAGTTTCACAAGAGCAAGTGCTGCTACGGCATGTATCGGTCGCTGTCAGATGATGTAAATAAACGTTTGTTATTTGCGCCGCATTTGCGGTGGCATGAAATTATTTGTAGGATGCTTATTTCTAGGCGCTGATGGTAGGTAAAAGAATAAATTGCACTAGACCTACGGTAAATCTGCCAAAAAGTTAAGTTATTCATCGCCACTTAGCGCTCGCCTTATACATCTATGCATATAATTATAGCTATGTAGCTTTTATCCGCAAAAATGCACCACCTTTCATGCCTTGCTGCTTGTCTTCTCACTTTGAATATCAAGAAACTTCCCAAAAATGGCTTCCTGCTCTATGCACTGCCTAAAAATGCTTATTAGTGTCATTTAATATCTGCACAAACCTTCAAGAACGTTCAAAAAGTTGAACACTGTTCAACTTTTTGGCGACCTCACCAACCAACCAACATGGGGAGCTAACTTTCAAAACCCTAAAAATGCCTCCACCCGAAAACACGTGTCAAATACCTGGTTCCCACCACCACCGGCAGAGATCGTAAAAATGCATGCTGTGATTTTGCCGATCTTGCCGGTTTTCTCCCGTTATTTTACTTTACGATGTTGAACGGTCGTAGTGGGAACGCGGCTTAAGTATATCAGCGTGAAAAGAAGAAAAAAAAACATTAAACGAAACTGACGACAAATCCATGCTTGAAAGGATGCAAAAGGTGAGCATTTTCATGACTGAACTTGACGTCAACCTAATGTAACTCAAGCCAGAACATAGCCCCTTTATGCTTGAAATATTCCCGAAAATACACTGACACAACTCCAATGTCATCGGGAGTCTTATGATCCCTCAAACGTATACAGCGACCTACTCCTCACCTGTCCCCGTCGCGCAGGTCGATGAACTGCTGACCGATGAGGCACTGCAGCGTCCTGCCGACCGCAGCGTTACGCGCCCGCCGCTCGCTCACGACTCCGATGAACAGGTCGACGTCCTCGACACTGTCGTAGACGCCGCGCAGCCTGGCTATGGTCTCGGGCTCCATCAGGTCGGCCAGGTCCTCCCAGGAGGCGATGGTGCGCCCTTGGCAGTTCTCCACGGCCGTGATGTACGGCTGCAGGCCGTGCTCACGGCCACGGTTAATGTTCAGAGCCACCAGGTCCAGTCCGGGCATCCCCGGTCGGATGAAGAGCCTCTCCCTCAGCGCGCTGCTGAAGGCGCGGTCCACCCAGCCGGGGCGCTGCGTGGTGAGACTCCGCGCTACCTCCCGCACCAGGCCGAACTGCAGCAGGAAGGAGCTGTTGAAGAAGGTGCGCTCCAGCGCGATCGCCTGAGACTCTAGCTCGAACACGTCGTGCACCATCGAGTGCGCGAAGCGGAAAGCGGCCGTGGAGAACTCGTTGGCAATCACCCCTCGCGCCTCTGGAGAGTAGCCTGGGGAGGAACCCGGCGCGAGCCCGGCCGCCTGCGTGTATCCGTACCCGAGGATCGTCGGGAGCCACTCGTTGAACACAATGTGCTGGTACTCGCCGATGACGATGCGACGCGCCTCCTGGTACAGACGCTCGTCGTCGTAGTCGGGATGTCGCACCGCCAGCGCGGCCGCCACGCGGTTGTGCTCTCTGGTCCAGACCAGGTGCTCGTACGCCAGGCCGATGTTCTCACCGACTCGGTGATCTCCGGAGATAAAACAGTCGTCGGGGTGCGTGGAACAGCGACCCGAGTCGCGGGCGAGGAGGTTTCCTGGCTGCAATGTGCGCATCCGACCGCCCACACGCAGACGCAGTCTCGTGGACTCCTCGTCGCTGCTGCCGTAGATGTTGCTTCCATCCAGGTAGTGCGTGATCTGATTCTGCTGCGCGGCCGGCCTCGGGACGCAGTCCTCGTTTCCTCCGACCAGGGAGCGCACTTGGCTCATGCATCGGACGCCCTGCGGACCGAACACCGGATCGTCCGCCGGCACGCGGATCGGAATGCAGGCCAGCGGGTGCAGGGACATGGCCGGGAACGAGTGGTCGCGGTTGCAGCAGCTGAACCCGCCGCCCTCGCCGGCCTCGTCGATGCTAGTGTTCTCCAGCGCGAACTCGGGCGTCGCCGTCAGGTCGTGGTCGACGAACTGTCCGAACAGCGTCAGACCGATGGTCCGGAACACGTCCAGGCTGTCGGCGGTGTTACTCTCGCCGACCCGCGAGCTGACGAGACGCGGGGAGGGCAGCTCGCGGCCGTTCGCACCCCGGGCCCGCGGCGCGTGCAGGCCATCGGCGTAATCTGACGGAAAGAAGCGCTCGTAGACGGTGTGCGCGCTGCCCTGGCGGGGCCGCTGCTGGTTGTTGCACGTGCCGTCGTGGGTCCGGAAGCGGTCGGTGTTGCCTCCGCAGGACGGTGGCGCGGGCGAGGCGCAGCCGGGGGTATTTGGTCTCACTGCCGCCTGCAGTAGCTCCGCCGGCGGATCGGGCAGGCTGAAACTCTGGTGATTGGCCAGGGGCGGCTGCAGCGCGCGACCCGAGAACACAGCCCCTATGCGGCTGGCCTCCTGCAGCAGGATCGAGTTTTTCTCGCCCTCGCGACCGAGCACCACTGTGGTTTGGAGCACAGGCCGCGAGAACAGCAGCTGGAGCTGCTCGGCACTGTTGGTCAGGGCCACGTTACTGCCCTGGGCGGTCAGCTGCGCAGCCCTCTGCTCTCTGGAGCGCAGCAAAAAGTCAGCCGTGTTCAGCAGCCGCTGAACCTGGGGAGAAGATGGCGACGTACTGGCATCAGAACACGTCAGCGATGTATTAGTAACAAACCGGGATTGTTTACCCTCGCCGGCACAAGCCATTTTGCGTCCTTCGACGGCACAAGGGGGGGGGGGGGTAGTACGACCTCCCCTCGCGTTTGGCCGCTGATCGAGCTAGAGCTCCGCGGAAAAAACGAGCGTGCTGTCTGTGACGAGAGAAAGCCGATGATGCCCAATTTTAAGATCCTAGGTCATCGGTTGACCTTCCAGGTCAGGTCAATGACCCAAAAGTCGGGAAAATCGGGACCTATTAGAACATCGTTAGACGTTAAGTGTGGCTGCTATGAGGTTTTCGGGGTGCTGATCACGAATATCATGTTAGTTTGGATCACAGATGATGTCTTAATGAATTTAGGCCAGGTCGGGTCAGGTCAAGGCAAGTCAAACAGTAGAGGTTCTACCGGGTATTCGTAGTACGTGTCAACCGCCTCTGACAGCTTCGGAACATGTTACGAAGGCACCAAAACTACTTCGTAAATGTTCAAATGGTTGCTAAATTCGAAATCAGCTTAAAAAATAGCCTAGACACATGTAAAACTCGAAAAAGTGGACCGAGGTCATCAAAGGTCAATGACCTGACCTGACCTTCAGGTGCCGTTGACATTCACCCTAATGCATGCATGCATGGGAGCAACAACAAATCACATGTTTGAACGCTTGAAACCACGAAAAGACTGCAAACGCACGGCTAATGCGAGCCGACATACGCCGAATCGCGAATCGCGTCTAACGTCCTTCCCCCCCCCCCCCCCCCCAGCAAGTCGCAAGTTCTATACAAAGTGACTACGCTATCTTGTGTTGACAGTTCCCTGTTTTCCGAAACCAATGACTACAAACTTACCACATCTGGGTAGAGCATTTTGAGGATGACCTCCTCGGGTCGGGTCAGACGCCGCGGGAGGGGTATCTGGCTCCGGAACCGGTTCTGCTGCGGCATCGGGCGGTAGCGGTAGTCGTATCCCCCATGACCCGGGCTGCAAACGAAGGGCGAGATTGTGTAAATCAGCTGGTGTTGCGTGACGTTCACTGTATTAGTGTCAAGCGTGTGCTAAACGGATAAACGAGTTGAACGGGATCAGCCCGGCCTGCAACCGTCGGCCGAATGTGAGCAAAGTGACGAATGGATTTGTCGGAAGGCTTCCAGTAGGTCGCAGACACTTGACAGTTGACACTTGGCGACAGCATCGCACCTCGTGTTGACATGACGTTTTAACGGCTCGCTGATGCACAGCCACTCCAATCCCGTCATTCTCTACAAGGCATTTTCGCATCGCCAGTTATAAGGATCCAGGTTGGTGTTATCTGTACTGTGTAACCTATGCTTAGGATGGATGATGAAAACAGGATAAACAAGTGGTGAAAGGTAAGATGCAAGCACCGTCTTTTGCCACCGAGACGGTCTTCAGTGCAAGCAAGGTACGAAGCTGATGGGCGGTCGCCGGTCATGGACAAGCAAGGTCATCATCATTTGACCTTCCACGACAAATCGCCAAGTGCCCTGCACCCTCATATTTTATTTTTTGCTTATAATTGGTCTCATAGGTTGTGATGGGTGGGGAAGCCAGCTGTGGCAAGGATTTTTTTTCTTCGAACAACGGTTTCCGAGATATAGCCTCTAGCAATTCCTGGAGGTCACGCTGCAACCCTATGTTTGGCGGCTTATAACTCAGAAACTATTGGTTTAACTAGAAACTATTGGAAACTATTGGTTAACAGAAACTATTAAAACTAGAAACCAACCACCGAAACGCATCTGACCGGTTCAAATACTTATGAATTATGTTGAGTTAGGCTATTGTTGATGGCACTGGTGCAGCTTTGCATCAGTGACCTGCTGAAAGGTCATCCGAGGTCACCCGTTGAACACACGACAATAATTTTCCTTTTTTGGCTGTACCTTTTGATCTTATAAAGAAAGAGACGTGGAACAGACACCATTGTGTTTGCTTTGGCCTAACGCAAATTCGCTTTGAATTTCGATATTGATGACCTAAGGTCAGGTCAAATTCTTGACCATCCCATTAGGTATAAGTCAATTGGGGAAAAATCAGCTCACTTATTTTTAAACTAAAACGCGTCGGAATTGCCTAATATACCATGAGTGACTTCACATAGATCAACTTTGACAACCTTGATACTTTTTTTGCTCTTGGGCAACTGTAAGGTCATGTGAGGTCATTAAAGGTCACCAAAGGTTTTTTGCTTATAACTCCTTACACATTTGAGATACAGCTGCGCAGATGGGCTCATTGTGTTCAGCTCGTCAAGGCGCATCGAATGATATACATGATGACCTTAGGTCACGTGACCTTAGGTCAACTTTTGAACTTGACCTTTCGAGGCCAACATACATATGTTTCGATGCGGATCGACGAAGGGAGCACGATGGTGCTATTTGTTTGTTCCTAGCTGGAATACTTTGAAAGTCATTCGAGAAAAACTTCTTATATATGTAGTGCCGCTATTTTGACTTTCTTTTAACCCCTGTGACATCATCTTTGACATGACATGAAAATGAAAATGACCGCAGTAAAAGTTGTAGACCTTATCCGTGTGTACCCTGTACCGTTTACCACTTGTCGCTATCTTGCTTTGTTCTCGAGATCTCGCTGTCGCTTCCGATCGTAATAATGGACAGGTCATAAAAATGACCTGACCTGAGGTCAACGCAGGCCGATAACCACTTTTTTATTATCGCATATGAATGACAATTGGTAAGGCTTTAATCGCCATCAGACAAAATTGCAACTTTCAGTGGGAAAAATATCAAGGTTACTCTTCGAAAAATAGGTCAAAAGGTCACGTGATCAAAAGTTTCAAAAATTGAAAATCCGAGATAGTCAAAATGTTTGTTGGTTGATTGTAAGTTGAACCATTTACAGTTTTTATCAAAGAAAACTAATAGTAATAGTATCTGAGTTATAAGCCGCCAAACATGAGGTTGCAGCGTGACCTCCAGGCTCCAGGAATTGCCCGAGGCTATATCTCGGAAACCGTTGTTCGAAGAAAAAAATCCTTGCCACAGTTGGCTTCCGCACCCATCACAACCCCTTGGTCAGATGGGATGAGGGATAGGTAAAAGGTAACCGATCGACGACATGCTGTTTGCATAATGCAATGGAGCTGTATTATTGAATTCATGACCAAAGAAACACGTTTGATATTTTTACTCGATTATGCTGTACCACCCTGTATGTCATAGTTAATTTACGATATTTGATGTTATTGGATGGCCAAAGAAATATCTCATTCACTCTAAGTCATGTTATATGTGTGTGTATGCATTTATTGCATCTAGATTCATAACTATGCAAGAACAAGTTCCATTTATTGTGATAAAGAGGCGAAGTACTAAAACGAGCGGCATGATTGAATAGGCATGAACCGCGATATAACCGTACCTTGGTGATAGCCGGGGTATTATTCTTTTTGAACTGAGGAAAAAAACGTTTCCAAAAAACATTTATTTATCATTCAATTTAGTTTTCGGCTAATTTTGGACTTTTTAAGATGGTGAGCATACGGTTACTCCTATCTACGGTAAGCGCAGATCCTTTTAAATGATAAAATAATCGTCAGCCTTAAAACCAATAAACTTCCGTAAAGTTTTAAAAACGTCACGCGACTGCATTTGCTAAGTCCCACTGACCGTATCAGAATAGGTAGGTGCTTAAGAAAATTTCCTAGGAATTTCCAGAAGCACATAACATCCATATAATTCGCTTTTTATTCATCCTGTGGTGAGCTGCATCGTGGATGGTACTTCCTGATCTTATTTAAGGTGATGGCATTAACGTAACACGCATTATCTAGACGGAAGGCTTCTAAGTATGACCTTTTTTGTCGCATTGCACTTGAATTTCCAGCACGGTCGCGACATCTGATCAAACGGCCAGCATATGATTAACCTTATATAGTAAGAAAGACCAGTTTTCGCGCAATATTAAAACCGATCACTAATTTAGTTCTGCCATGCAAATTTAGAAGCTCCAGCTATGCGGCTCTCCAAAACACCCTTTGAAGCTTATATGTAGGGAAAATAGACAGACTCCACTCCAATTCAAATAACGGTAACATCCAGGGTAGGATCCATGGGAGCCGGGAGGGGCTTTGAGGGCTAAAACCCCCAGCCGAATAAATATGCCGCTTTGCGAAGCGACGAATCAGGGCGCCGAAACACTATCAATTCACTATTATAACCATCAACAACATCAAAGAACGGGAAAAAGAACGTCGTCTTCAATTTTCACTATAGGCGTCCAAATCGTACATTTTGCCGCCCCTAGTAGGTAAAAAACATACCGCCCCCCCCCCCATGCCATTGACCTCTGGCCGAAGGAAATCCTGGATCCGCCCCTGTGGAGACCTCGGAGTGCAAAAGAAGTGACGTATGCATTGTGCCCAACAAAGGAGGGCACAATTAATCCCTAGCGGGCAGTCAGCAGTAATGCCTGCTCATAAGGAGCCGACTAGCGAGTTCGTATCTACTTAGCTAATAGCATGGATTGAGTGAGAAACTGCCAAATGATTGTATTGCTCCGTTATGCGCCACAACGAATAAGGGGGAAATGACACATCTAGCCCAGCATCCTTGATCAATATTAGTTATTAGCTAAAAACATAGCATGTCTGTAGCTCGGCCACATAAAGCGCCCAAGCAGCGCTCCATTGGCGTAACGTTCGGAGCGTCCGTAAAATTGCCTTATGTGGGTAAGACTAAAAATATAAGATGTGAGATACCCGTATAGTGGGTGCTGGGGGTGACGTCATTCGACCGGTAAGTGTTGCCACTGGTATCGTACCGGTGTCACCGGGGACCACAGAGGTCGCCCGTCCCGTACCTGCGGTCGATGACGTCAGTGGGGCAGAGGACACCGTTGGAGCCGTCGGCCAGGGGGCAGGCGGCCCGGGTGCCCACCAGGTGAGAGGCTGGGTCCCTGAGGATGGCCGGACACAGCACCAGCGGGGTGCACTGCTGACCGGCGGCGGTACCGCTGAACAGCAGAACGGCCCAGACCAGCGGACAGCGGAGAACCTGCGGCAGGGGGGATGGTCACCGGTGAGGAGCAGCACGGCCCAGACCACCGCAACACAGGAGGATCTGCAGACGGAGGGGGGGGGGGGGTCACCGCCGAGCAGTAGCACCGTCCAGACCGGCGCACACAGGAGAATCTGCAGACGGGGGGGGGGGGGGAGGGAGGACCGTGAGCCTGTCAGTCAATGCGTTTATTTTACAGTCATTGATTGTAAGTCAATGCGTTTAGACGGGTATGAGAGGTATGAAACACTCCTACCCATTCGTCAAAAATTGCCAGTGCACCATGGTCCATGGCAGAAGACATCGAATTTACCTACTTCGTGCCTTGTTGATGGTCATGCTGCTTACCGCGGCTTCTTTATTATTCGCTATTATTATTCGCATTTACCTATCACGTTTTGTGACACTATACGAATACTGTAATGGGTAGCGGGCTATATAGTAAAAATATTGCCCGATGTAACGTTGCTGTAGCCCGAGTGTCAATAGTCAATACCCAAAATAATGCTTGATGAGGTCTTGGCCCGAGCGTTACAGGGGCGTCACAGAGGTCTATACTTTTTACTTTTGCCCGCTACCCCATACATCATTCATTTTATTAT
This sequence comes from Amphibalanus amphitrite, assembly GCF_019059575.1. Taxonomy (NCBI): domain Eukaryota; kingdom Metazoa; phylum Arthropoda; class Thecostraca; order Balanomorpha; family Balanidae; genus Amphibalanus; species Amphibalanus amphitrite. The sequence goes on along the minus strand of NW_024881500.1, from coordinate 1,685,142 downwards.
ACCTATGGCCCATCCCAACTCGCTAATAAATGTCCATAGGCGGCGGAACGGGGAGGGCACCGGGACACCGTGCCCCCTTTGATTTTGGCATTTTAACATTAGCCCTATGGGCGTTGCATGGAAAGAATGGGACCAAAAGTCGGCAGTGCCTTAACCCTCGCATGTGTGCGGCGTTTGCCAGCTTCTAATGTGTAGGGGGGGGGGGGGTCGGTTGGACCCCCCCTTGCCGTTTGGCCCCTGATCGAGCTAGAGCTTCGCGGAAAAAACGAGCGTGTTGCCCGTGACGAGAGGAAGCCGATGATACCCAATTTTAAGGTCCTAGGTCATTGGTTGACCTTCCAGGTCAGGTCAATGACCCAAAGTCGGGAAAATCGGGACCTATTAGGAAGTCGTAAAGTGTGGCTGCTAAGGGGTTTTTCGGGGTGCTGATCACGAATATCGTGTTAGTTTTGATCACAGATGATGTCTTTAAGCATTTAGACCAGGTCGGGTCAGGTCAGGTCAGGTCAACCAGTAGGGGTTGTGACTAGAGATTGCAATCCCGGGATCGGGATCCCGGGATCCCGGCAGGATTTTAATCCCGATCCCGATCCCGAAAATCCGCCAATCTCGGGATCCCGAAAAGAATCAGTTTTTCACCTTAAAAAGAATGCAGCCGCTGCACGAGTCTTGTTTGCACTGTTTATGGTGCTGCGTGACATTAAGCAGATAAACTACTTAGCTGGAACCCCGTATTTGCCGTCCACAATCGACCGTGTTGGTAGCTCTCGGGTATCACCCACAGCGGTTAAGCCGCTTAAATACGTACGAAAAAGGGTCCCGAACGCCAAAAAAAAATTGCAGCATCAGCGCTGCAACATCTTTATCAGGATCACAGATCGTTCAGCGATTCTGACTTGCCCGTCCGTGGCCGGAACAAAGGAGGTCATCAAGACAGTCTTTGAGCTCGTCTCGCAGAAAGATGTCACAGATGTCACGCAAGTGACGGCAGAGCTCACTGATTCAGACGTTGAAGACTGTAGAGTGGAGCTCTCCCAGTCAGTGACTCTGCTATCAAAGCGACTTTCGAGCAAATTCTGAGAGACATTAATGATGAAAGCGGAACCGGAAGGAGGTAAAGTGACCAAGCGACGTTTTGAAAACATTGTGAAATAGGGAGCTGCCAAATTTGGCGTACACTGGTTGCGAGTTTTTAATACCAGCATGGCAATGGCTTGAAACTGTCGCGTTAACTACCAGTAGCGTAGACGAAGAGTGAGTAAGGCGTGGATGTGCTGGAACCCGTCTAGTAAACGTACCGGTCGACGCACAGTTTTATGAAGGCCAATTGGGAATAAATGCTAATGCTAATCAAATTGAAACGTTTTATTCGCAAATTGAATCGTTTTTTTTATGCAAATGACATGGTCTAAGGATGGCTTTTGGTTGCCTCTTTGTTTGTGGTAAGCTAAAAGACGCAAAATATGTCAGTAGGAAATCACTCTTACGACATTTAGTGACAAGACCGGGATCCCGGGATCCCGGGATCCCGAAATAAAAACTTTCGGGATCCCGGGATTGGCAAAACGTTCCGGGATTGCAATCTCTAGTTGTGACAGGTATTCGTAGTACGTGTTAACCGCCTCTGACAGATTCGTAACATGTTACGAAGGCACCAAAACTACTTCGTAAATGTTCAAATGGTTGCTAAATTCGAATTCAGCTCCAAAAACTAGCCTAGAAACATGTAAAACTCGAAAAAGTGAACCGAGGTCACCCGAGGGCACCAAAGGTCAATGACCTGACCTGACCTTCAGGTGACCTTGACACCCACCCTAATGCATGGGAGCAACATCAAATCACATGTTTGAACGTTTGAAACCACGAAAAGCTTGCAAACGCGCGGCTAATGCGAGCCGACATACGCGGAATCGCGATTCCGGCCAAACATGGTCTCGGAAGGGAGGTCACAGGTCAAAGGTCATTTGGGTCAGGGTCTTGAAATGTTCAGGGTAGGTGTAAAATTGATCAATACGAGGGTACTGAAAGTTTCGTCGCGATCGGCCGCTTTTTACGCGAGTTATTCGCGAAAAACCATGGGGGGGGGTCCATCCGACCCCCCTACACATGCGAGGGTTAATTCAGTGTGTTCCGCCGCTATCTGTAAATGTCGCTTACTAAGTCGCCGCTCAGTATAATATTACGAAAGGATTAAAACACGCGGGGTCCAATATTGCCTCCGCTGTCATAGAAGTGTCATTAACAAAAATATGTTATCATTCAGAAGGAAATTTAAGGTGAAAATTACGGTCAACAGTTAAAATTATCACAGACCCAATTAGCACACGAGTCATTTAATAATTTTGTCATGAAACTTTTGCCACCTTGTCCCTAAAATCTCGTCGCTATTAAAACAATAAAAATTCGTTTTATTTTTTTTTTTTTACAAAAACAATTTTTTCTCATAGTTATTCAAGTTTTAAGTATATTTATTTTTATTTTTAGGTTTCGTTCATGTGAATACTTGTTATTAAGTTATTGTTATCTCTAACCGGAAAATATGGTATCATTATAATTATTAACCGGATATTATTGTAATTATTTTAAGTGCATGAAATGCAACAGCAATTGTTCTGAGCACTTACCCGTGTCTCCATTTTTCTTCTTATAATTCCCAGCTGTTCCAGCCGGGGATATCGGCAGATGAGCACACCACCGCCGGAGATGACTGCCCAGCGGACGGGCCACGAGCAGACTGCACCGTTGACCGAATCCCCGCACCCTTCTCTTATACGGTCGGCTGACTCCCGACTGGTTCGAGGCTCGCCCGAGCTGAGACACTTCCTCAGATCATGCTAATGCCTCTTGCTTAGATGGCCGCCTGAAACTCCAAAGCTGCTGCTCCACATTAAAATATAAAATACGGACCGTGAATCGATATTACAGTTGTATGTATGTAGAGTCTAGAGAATAAAGTAAAAAGTATCATAAAGTTCGTTAAAGTTATCCCTCGCCCCTACTGGTGTTTTGCCAGCGCCTCGGCCGTTTAGGGGATGGGGGATTGATCCGTTGGACCATATTGCCGTTCAGCTCCTGGTCGCGAGCTAGAGCTTCGCAGAAAAGAACGAGCGTGCTGCCCTTGACGAGAACAAGCCGATGATACCCAATTTTAAGGTCCTAGATCCGCATCCCGTTGACCTCCCCTGTTGTAACAGGTCCCCTGTTGGGACCTGTTACAAGCTCACACTGTCCCCTGTTGGGACCTGTTACAACGTAGTACGGATGTAACGTCGTCGTCAACGTCGTGCAACGTGCAACGTCGTGTGGATGCTACGGGATTTTCATGTGCGTGAAGTTGGCGTCGGATTCGGATTCGTATTCAGCGTCGAGTACCGAATCACTTGAAAACGTCATATCTGGTCAATTCGGGGACGGGGAGCACGAATATGACATTAATTTTGCCCTAGCAGGTATCCCTTATCCCTTAATCGTCCCTTAAACGACGGGGCGCGCCAAAAGTGCCTCAGGGGTTCTTCCGATCGCGAAAAGAATGGTCCCAGGCGATTCCCCGGGTCGATATCTAGCCGCACCACCACTAACTTCACACGTGCCTCATATCCCTTATCCCTTAATCGTCCCTTAAATGACGGGGCGCGCCAAAAGTGCCTCAAGGGTTCTTCCGATCGCGAAAAGAATGGTCCCAGGCGATTCCCCGGGTCGATATCTAGCCGCACCACCACTAACTTCACACGTGCCTCATATCCCTTATCCCTTAATCGTCCCTTAAATGACGGGGCGCGCCAAAAGTGCCTCAGGGGTTCTTCCGATCGCGAAAAGAATGGTCCCAGGCGATTCCCCGGGTCGATATCTAGCCGCACCACCACTAACTTCACACGTGCCTCATATCCCTTATCCCTTAATCGTCCCTTAAATGACGGGGCGCGCCAAAAGTGCCTCAGGGGTTCTTCTGATCGCGAAAATAATGGTCCCAGGCGATTCCCCGGGTCGATATCTAGCCGCACCACCACTAACTTCACACGTGCCTCATATCCCTTATCCCTTAATCGTCCCTTAAATGACGGGGCGCGCCAAAAGTGCCTCAGGGGTTCTTCCGATCGCGAAAAGAATGGTCCCAGGCGATTCCCCGGGTCGATATCTAGCCGCACCACCACTAACTTCACACGTGCCTCATATCCCTTATCCCTTAATCGTCCCTTAAATGACGGGGCGCGCCAAAAGTGCCTCAAGGGTTCTTCCGATCGCGAAAAGAATGGTCCCAGGCGATTCCCCGGGTCGATATCTAGCCGCACCACCACTAACTTCACACGTGCCTCATATCCCTTATCCCTTAATCGTCCCTTAAGGGACGATTAAGGGCAATCGGGGCGCGCCAAAAGTGCCTCAGGGGTTCTTCCGATCGCGAAAAGAATGGTCCCAGGCGATTCCCCGGGTCGATATCTAGCCGCACCACCACTAACTTCACACGTGCCTCATATCCCTTATCCCTTAATCGTCCCTTAAATGACGGGGCGCGCCAAAAGTGCCTCAAGGGTTCTTCCGATCGCGAAAAGAATGGTCCCAGGCGATTCCCCGGGTCGATATCTAGCCGCACCACCACTAACTTCACACGTGCCTCATATCCCTTATCCCTTAATCGTCCCTTAAGGGACGATTAAGGGCAATCGGGGCGCGCCAAAAGTGCCTCAGGGGTTCTTCCGATCGCGAAAAGAATGGTCCCAGGCGATTCCCCGGGTCGATATCTAGCCGCACCACCACTAACTTCACACGTGCCTCATATCCCTTATCCCTTAATCGTCCCTTAAATGACGGGGCGCGCCAAAAGTGCCTCAGGGGTTCTTCCGATCGCGAAAATAATGGTCCCAGGCGATTCCCCGGGTCGATATCTAGCCGCACCACCACTAACTTCACACGTGCCTCATATCCCTTATCCCTTAATCGTCCCTTAAATGACGGGGCGCGCCAAAAGTGCCTCAGGGGCTCTTCCGATCGCGAAAAGAATGGTCCCAGGCGATTCCCCGGGTCGATATCTAGCCGCACCACCACTAACTTCACACGTGCCTCATATCCCTTATCCCTTAATCGTCCCTTAAATGACGGGGCGCGCCAAAAGTGCCTCAAGGGTTCTTCCGATCGCGAAAAGAATGGTCCCAGGCGATTCCCCGGGTCGATATCTAGCCGCACCACCACTAACTTCACACGTGCCTCATATCCCTTATCCCTTAATCGTCCCTTAAATGACGGGGCGCGCCAAAAGTGCCTCAGGGGTTCTTCCGATCGCGAAAATAATGGTCCCAGGCGATTCCCCGGGTCGATATCTAGCCGCACCACCACTAACTTCACACGTGCCTCATATCCCTTATCCCTTAATCGTCCCTTAAATGACGGGGCGCGCCAAAAGTGCCTCAGGGGCTCTTCCGATCGCGAAAATAATGGTCCCAGGCGATTCCCCGGGTCGATATCTTGCCGCACCACCACTAACTTCACACGTGCCTCATATCCCTTATCCCTTAATCGTCCCTTAAATGACGGGGCGCGCCAAAAGTGCCTCAGGGGTTCTTCCGATCGCGAAAAGAATGGTCCCAGGCGATTCCCCGGGTCGATATCTAGCCGCACCACCACTAACTTCACACGTGCCTCATATCCCTTATCCCTTAATCGTCCCTTAAATGACGGGGCGCGCCAAAAGTGCCTCAGGGGCTCTTCCGATCGCGAAAAGAATGGTCCCAGGCGATTCCCCGGGTCGATATCTAGCCGCACCACCACTAACTTCACACGTGCCTCATATCCCTTATCCCTTAATCGTCCCTTAAATGACGGGGCGCGCCAAAAGTGCCTCAGGGGTTCTTCTGATCGCGAAAATAATGGTCCCAGGCGATTCCCCGGGTCGATATCTAGCCGCACCACCACTAACTTCACACGTGCCTCATATCCCTCATCCCTTAATCGTCCCTTAAATGACGGGGCGCGCAAAAAGTGCCTCAGGGGTTCTTCTGATCGCGAAAATAATGGTCCCAGGCGATTCCCCGGGTCGATATCTAGCCGCACCACCACTAACTTCACACGTGCCTCATATCCCTCATCCCTTAATCGTCCCTTAAATGACGGGGCGCGCAAAAAGTGCCTCAGGGGTTCTTCTGATCGCGAAAATAATGGTCCCAGGCGATTCCCCGGGTCGATATCTAGCCGCACCACCACTAACTTCACACGTGCCTCATATCCCTTATCCCTTAATCGTCCCTTAAACGACGGGGCGCGCCAAAAGTGCCTCAGGGGCTCTTCCGATCACGAAAATAATGGTCCCAGGCGATTCCCCGGGTCGATATCTAGCCGCACCACCACTAACTAAGATATCGACCCGGGGAATCGCCTGGGACCATTCTTTTCGCGATCGGAAGAACCCCTGAGGCACTTTTGGCGCGCCCCGTCGTTTAAGGGACGATTAAGGGATGAGGGATGTGAGGCACGTGTGAAGTTAGTGGTGGTGCGGCAAGATATCGACCCGGGGAATCGCCTGGGACCATTATTTTCGCGATCGGAAGAGCCCCTGAGGCACTTTTGGCGCGCCCCGTCATTTAAGGGACGATTAAGGGATAAGGGATATGAGGCACGTGTGAAGTTAGTGGTGGTGCGGCTAGATATCGACCCGGGGAATCGCCTGGGACCATTATTTTCGCGATCGGAAGAGCCCCTGAGGCACTTTTGGCGCGCCCCGTCATTTAAGGGACGATTAAGGGATAAGGGATATGAGGCACGTGTGAAGTTAGTGGTGGTGCGGCTAGATATCGACCCGGGGAATCGCCTGGGACCATTCTTTTCGCGATCGGAAGAACCCCTGAGGCACTTTTGGCGCGCCCCGTCATTTAAGGGACGATTAAGGGATAAGGGATATGAGGCACGTGTGAAGTTAGTGGTGGTGCGGCTAGATATCGACCCGGGGAATCGCCTGGGACCATTATTTTCGCGATCGGAAGAACCCCTGAGGCACTTTTGGCGCGCCCCGTCATTTAAGGGACGATTAAGGGATAAGGGATATGAGGCACGTGTGAAGTTAGTGGTGGTGCGGCTAGATATCGACCCGGGGAATCGCCTGGGACCATTATTTTCGCGATCGGAAGAACCCCTGAGGCACTTTTGGCGCGCCCCGTCATTTAAGGGACGATTAAGGGATAAGGGATATGAGGCACGTGTGAAGTTAGTGGTGGTGCGGCAAGATATCGACCCGGGGAATCGCCTGGGACCATTATTTTCGCGATCGGAAGAGCCCCTGAGGCACTTTTGGCGCGCCCCGTCATTTAAGGGACGATTAAGGGATAAGGGATATGAGGCACGTGTGAAGTTAGTGGTGGTGCGGCTAGATATCGACCCGGGGAATCGCCTGGGACCATTATTTTCGCGATCGGAAGAGCCCCTGAGGCACTTTTGGCGCGCCCCGTCATTTAAGGGACGATTAAGGGATAAGGGATATGAGGCACGTGTGAAGTTAGTGGTGGTGCGGCTAGATATCGACCCGGGGAATCGCCTGGGACCATTCTTTTCGCGATCGGAAGAACCCCTGAGGCACTTTTGGCGCGCCCCGATTGCCCTTAATCGTCCCTTAAGGGACGATTAAGGGATAAGGGATATGAGGCACGTGTGAAGTTAGTGGTGGTGCGGCTAGATATCGACCCGGGGAATCGCCTGGGACCATTCTTTTCGCGATCGGAAGAACCCTTGAGGCACTTTTGGCGCGCCCCGTCATTTAAGGGACGATTAAGGGATAAGGGATATGAGGCACGTGTGAAGTTAGTGGTGGTGCGGCTAGATATCGACCCGGGGAATCGCCTGGGACCATTCTTTTCGCGATCGGAAGAACCCCTGAGGCACTTTTGGCGCGCCCCGTCATTTAAGGGACGATTAAGGGATAAGGGATATGAGGCACGTGTGAAGTTAGTGGTGGTGCGGCTAGATATCGACCCGGGGAATCGCCTGGGACCATTATTTTCGCGATCAGAAGAACCCCTGAGGCACTTTTGGCGCGCCCAGTCATTTAAGGGACGATTAAGGGATAAGGGATATGAGGCACGTGTGAAGTTAGTGGTGGTGCGGCTAGATATCGACCCGGGGAATCGCCTGGGACCATTCTTTTCGCGATCGGAAGAACCCCTGAGGCACTTTTGGCGCGCCCCGTCATTTAAGGGACGATTAAGGGATAAGGGATATGAGGCACGTGTGAAGTTAGTGGTGGTGCGGCTAGATATCGACCCGGGGAATCGCCTGGGACCATTCTTTTCGCGATCGGAAGAACCCTTGAGGCACTTTTGGCGCGCCCCGTCATTTAAGGGACGATTAGGGATAAGGGATATGAGGCACGTGTGAAGTTAGTGGTGGTGCGGCTAGATATCGACCCGGGGAATCGCCTGGGACCATTCTTTTCGCGATCGGAAGAACCCCTGAGGCACTTTTGGCGCGCCCCGTCGTTTAAGGGACGATTAAGGGATGAGGGATGTGAGGCACGTGTGAAGTTAGTGGTGGTGCGGCTAGATATCGACCCGGGGAATTGCCTGGGACCATTATTTTCGCGATCGGAAGAACCCCTGAGGCACTTTTGGCGCGCCCCGTCATTTAAGGGACGATTAAGGGATAAGGGATATGAGGCACGTGTGAAGTTAGTGGTGGTGCGGCTAGATATCGACCCGGGGAATCGCCTGGGACCATTATTTTCGCGATCGGAAGAGCCCCTGAGGCACTTTTGGCGCGCCCCGTCATTTAAGGGACGATTAAGGGATAAGGGATATGAGGCACGTGTGAAGTTAGTGGTGGTGCGGCTAGATATCGACCCGGGGAATCGCCTGGGACCATTATTTTCGCGATCGGAAGAACCCCTGAGGCACTTTTGGCGCGCCCCGTCATTTAAGGGACGATTAAGGGATAAGGGATATGAGGCACGTGTGAAGTTAGTGGTGGTGCGGCAAGATATCGACCCGGGGAATCGCCTGGGACCATTATTTTCGCGATCGGAAGAGCCCCTGAGGCACTTTTGGCGCGCCCCGTCATTTAAGGGACGATTAAGGGATAAGGGATATGAGGCACGTGTGAAGTTAGTGGTGGTGCGGCTAGATATCGACCCGGGGAATCGCCTGGGACCATTATTTTCGCGATCGGAAGAGCCCCTGAGGCACTTTTGGCGCGCCCCGTCATTTAAGGGACGATTAAGGGATAAGGGATATGAGGCACGTGTGAAGTTAGTGGTGGTGCGGCTAGATATCGACCCGGGGAATCGCCTGGGACCATTCTTTTCGCGATCGGAAGAACCCCTGAGGCACTTTTGGCGCGCCCCGATTGCCCTTAATCGTCCCTTAAGGGACGATTAAGGGATAAGGGATATGAGGCACGTGTGAAGTTAGTGGTGGTGCGGCTAGATATCGACCCGGGGAATCGCCTGGGACCATTCTTTTCGCGATCGGAAGAACCCTTGAGGCACTTTTGGCGCGCCCCGTCATTTAAGGGACGATTAAGGGATAAGGGATATGAGGCACGTGTGAAGTTAGTGGTGGTGCGGCTAGATATCGACCCGGGGAATCGCCTGGGACCATTCTTTTCGCGATCGGAAGAACCCCTGAGGCACTTTTGGCGCGCCCCGATTGCCCTTAATCGTCCCTTAAGGGACGATTAAGGGATAAGGGATATGAGGCACGTGTGAAGTTAGTGGTGGTGCGGCTAGATATCGACCCGGGGAATCGCCTGGGACCATTCTTTTCGCGATCGGAAGAACCCTTGAGGCACTTTTGGCGCGCCCCGTCATTTAAGGGACGATTAAGGGATAAGGGATATGAGGCACGTGTGAAGTTAGTGGTGGTGCGGCTAGATATCGACCCGGGGAATCGCCTGGGACCATTCTTTTCGCGATCGGAAGAACCCCTGAGGCACTTTTGGCGCGCCCCGTCATTTAAGGGACGATTAAGGGATAAGGGATATGAGGCACGTGTGAAGTTAGTGGTGGTGCGGCTAGATATCGACCCGGGGAATCGCCTGGGACCATTATTTTCGCGATCAGAAGAACCCCTGAGGCACTTTTGGCGCGCCCCGTCATTTAAGGGACGATTAAGGGATAAGGGATATGAGGCACGTGTGAAGTTAGTGGTGGTGCGGCTAGATATCGACCCGGGGAATCGCCTGGGACCATTCTTTTCGCGATCGGAAGAACCCCTGAGGCACTTTTGGCGCGCCCCGTCATTTAAGGGACGATTAAGGGATAAGGGATATGAGGCACGTGTGAAGTTAGTGGTGGTGCGGCTAGATATCGACCCGGGGAATCGCCTGGGACCATTCTTTTCGCGATCGGAAGAACCCTTGAGGCACTTTTGGCGCGCCCCGTCATTTAAGGGACGATTAAGGGATAAGGGATATGAGGCACGTGTGAAGTTAGTGGTGGTGCGGCTAGATATCGACCCGGGGAATCGCCTGGGACCATTCTTTTTGCGATCGGAAGAACCCCTGAGGCACTTTTGGCGCGCCCCGTCGTTTAAGGGACGATTAAGGGATAAGGGATACCTGCTAGGGCAAAATTAATGTCATATTCGTGCTCCCCGTCCCCGAATTGACCAGATATGACGTTTTCAAGTGATTCGGTACTCGACGCTGAATACGAATCCGAATCCGACGCCAACTTCACGCACATGGGATTTTCGGGGTGATGATCACGAATATCATGTTATTTTTTATCACAGACATGGATGAGAGATTACTGGATGCGCAACTCCGCCGCTTTGAGCGACACATGTGCGTTCTGCGCATGCGCAGGTTCTAGCCACGACGGCGCGGCCAGTCGGCGTTCTGAGCCTATGGAGGTTGGTGGTGCGGCGAAAGAGTTTTAGTTTTTTTTGTGAGCATTTCATTGAGTTCGTCGAAGAATCGGATATTTTCTGAGGTAAGAACACCGGGGCATGCCGGTGAACATATCGGTTCCTTCGTGAAAGTGCTTGAATCGGTGATATTCAAGGGTTTGTAATGGCGTCTTGTTAAGGCTCGTGCGTCGGCTTTCACAGACATCCCATTTTCTTATTAAATTATATCAGATAAATCTGGATAGTTGAGTGATTCGGAATTTCGAAGCATTCAAAATTGAAATAGGCTCATGAAATAAAAGCTGACTTGCTTCACTTTTAAGTTATTGTAACTCAAAGTATACAGACAAAAATGGCGCATGATCACATTCTATTTCCAGTAGGGTGAGGTTCCTAATTCTTATATTTTCATATTTAATGGAGTTTGAATTTAGCTTGAGTTAGCTTAAATTTATTATTTGTTCATATATGGGGCTTTGAAAACATGTTGTTTAGCATAACTTTTGATATTTTTCCCCCATACATGCATCATTGCATGATTAAATGGAGAAAGCCAGGCATTAAAATGGCATGTGCATTATACTACACTTTTGAAACATACAAGAAGTCAATGTTGATTGGTTCCCCAGACGTGTAGGAAAATATGTTTTCCTGCACCTCTAGACGTTTTCCTGCACCGCTCAACATTGACATTTTCCTACACCTCTTGAATCTATGACGTCATGAATGATTTCACATCATGAAGTTGAAGAGCATCACTTGGCTTCTTATGAATTAATTTTATCAATCATCCACATCCCGATATGAAACTTTGACGCTGTTTTGCAACAAAGCATGTCAGGCTGTTGTGCTTGTATTGGTTGTGTGGGCGCAATATGACCTTAGTTGTTGACGCGCCCTAAAACCCCAACAAACAAACAAACAAAATTGTCTTTGTTGTATTCGTGAAAGCACAAGTATGTAGGTACCTACAGGACATCAGACAAGTACAAGACATGATTCAGCGAGAGATATTGGTGATCCCCTATAAGGGCGGTTGCCTTTCCCTGCGGCCTTGACTTGACTTTGCTTCTTTTCTTGACTTTGGTCAACTTTGCCTCTCTTAATGGTTTAAAAACCGGATCACTGTCCACTTGAAGTCAATTCTTTCCATGCAATAATTATTGCTCAGCAAAAATAAAATTTCACTAGAAATGTGATGATATTTGAGTGGATTGTTTGCGACTTACCTATGGGAATATCTTACAAGGGTTACAAATGTTACAAATATTATATTATATCTTACTTCCACAAGTGTTGTGTTGCTGTGAAATCTTCTCCTAATTCTTGTTTTTAAAACAAGTGTTTAGGTATCTATGCCATGTTTCATCCTAATTTCTTTGCTATTTTTGTTTCAGATCTTGATCAAGATGGGGAGGGATCATGATGGAAGCTCATGGTGTGGTGCCATCAATTGCAGCACTTACAAAAAACGCAATCCTGAGCTGAAGTTCCACAGGTTTCCTAAAGATGCTGAAAGGTAAAAAAGCTGTGCATCTTGATAAATCGAGATTGTGTAAAAAAATTATATTTAGGGTGCTGAGCTGATGTTCATACATGTTCTAATTATACAAATGGAATGCATTTAAAGTTCCTGGTGGCATTAAGTACAAGTAAATTGTAACTTGTGTTTAGTTTTTAACACTTACTGAATGCAGGTCATTTTCGGAGTTTTCAGTATTCCATTAGTTTGGCGCATGTTTTTTTTTTTTGTGTGGTGGATTCACATGACTGTGCAATGTGTACATGACTTAAGTGTTTTTAAATTCTAATCCATGGGTTTTCTCTCTCGGCAGATGCAAAAAATGGGTGCAAAATTGCAGAAGAGAGGACCTGAGAAACAAGAGTACAGAGTATTTGTACAAGAATGTTTACTTGTGTTCCCGGCACTTTGAGACTTCACAGTACAACACGAGTGGAAAGTACCTTCTGCGCACTGCTGTGCCAACTCTTTTTGACGTGCCTAACCCTCCAGCTACTTTGGCAACAAAAAGAGTTCTGCATGAGCGCCAAGATCCACCGGCTAAAAAAGCAAAGAAAGGTGAGTTTTCAATGATGAATGCAGGTAGATATATTGTTTTAACTGTGCCTTTGTTGGTGACATGCAATAGTGTTGTTCAGTTCAAATATTGACCTAGGTCAAAGGCCAGGTCAGGTCAAAGTTGGTCACGTTGCTTATCACAAACATCTCAAACCATCTTATGTCTGTTTTAATTGTTTGAAGTCGTCTGTACGCAAATCCGAGCAAGTTTTTGTTCTCCATTGACTTGTAATGGGGAGGTCACAAATTTGACCTGATCTTAGGTCATGAATATAAAAATCTGAGATGTACATTTCGTAGATCCTGCTACCCTTATTAAATGCAGGAAATTTCACAGTGACATTCATTGAGCTCATTTTGGAAAAATGTCGGGTCAGGTCGCTGGCTCAAGTTAACCCGCGTCACGCTGGGGGGGGGGGGGCGTTTGGACGCCCCCTGAGGTTTTTCGCGAATATCTCACAACGGCGGCGCGGAGCGCCGCCGTTTTTGGCACACCTTATCATGCATCTTTTCCGGACATTGTGTGAAAATTTCAGACGCTTGTCATCTCAGGTCAGATCTCTGAACCGAGTTAACCCTCGCCCGTCCTCGGCATTCTGCCACCTTCGCCGGTCCAAGGGGGGGGGGTTGGTACGACCCCCCCTGCCGTTTCGAAACGCGTCGTGGTAGCGCTTCGCGAAAAAACCAGCGTGTTGCTCTCGACGAGATCTCGCGATTGAGCACAACTTTTTTGACCCTAGGTCAATATTTGACCTCGTTATGGCAGGTCAAAGGTCAAATTTTCGGAAAATCGACATTTTTTCAACTTTGCGCATCGCTAGCGGCGCCGCTATTGCCGATATCGACGTGTGGTCTTCACTAACGTGTTCCTTAATGAATATGGAGCAATTTGGTGTATAGTTTATCTACATTTACCCAATAGATTCCGCGGCAGAGCGCCGGGAAGCCGGCCGGGTCACATCCGCGGCCGGGTGGCCGAAAATGCCGTCTGACAGTTGGGGTCGGAAACGTGTTCTAACCCGTCGGTGACCTCTCCACGGCCCTGAAACACTCAATAAACCAAGTGTCTGAGCTTTATTTGGCGTCAGATTCAAATTCAGGACAAAAAATTACCCCCGGTAGGTCAGACTGCATGAGGTCACCAGTGGTCACTGACCTGACCTTGACCTGACCTTGACCTTACATGGGTCGCCGGAGGTTGTGTCAGTGTCATGCCAGTCACTTTTGACCCAAACAATGCCAAAGCGTAGCCAACATCGTCGTTAAAAGCACGAAAAACTACGATTTCGTGCAAAAACGTCCTGACTTTGTTCCCTTTATGACGTCATAGCTCCGTGACCTGACATGACCGGGTCATTTTTTTTCGCCAAAAGTTGCGCAAAGGATGCCCCATTGGGTACCCAAAGTTTCAGCGCGATCCTCCAAGCGGTTTGGCATGCAGCTGAGAAAAACCTCAGGGGGGGTTGCATCAACCCCCCCGGACCGGCGAGGGTTAACCCGCGCCCCGTAGGGCTACCGGCGGACCCTACCACCCGTAGGGGGGGGGGGCCGTTTCGGCCCCCCCCTAAGATCTCGGGAATTTACCGGCCGATTTTCAAAATTCAAACGGCGTTCGATAGCCCCACCCGGGAACTACCTTGTGACCAAATTTCATTGACCTAGGTCAAGCCGATGACGTCACAGGTCAGGTCAAAGGTCAGATTTTCACCGTTCACAGGCAATTCAAGAAATGTGCTGTGAAAGCGAGTAAATTGGTAATTTATTGAAAACCATCGATGGTACATTGTTCGTCAAACACGTACTTTGCTATCTGAGGTCACTGATACCAGGTCAGGTCACAGCGAGGTCAGGTCACCGGGGTCACAATATGAATGTGTCGTGTGATACATGTTTTATGGTCCCTTTTACATGACAAATGCGATTATGTGGGTTAGGCAGCCTTTGGGGCCAGCCTAGGTCACGTTTTGGTGAAGGTCAGGTCAAGGTCAGGTCAAATTAGGTCAAATTTTAAAGTTGATATTTTTGCATAAAATGGGTATCCATTCGATGCAGCTCGTCACGGGGAGTCTAATGGTGGTCTTTGTTTTGCTCTACGAGTTCTAGAATTGCCAGAAATTGAGTTTGAAAATTTGACGTCATCATTTTTGAACAGTTTTTTCGCTATAACTTGGCCAAAAAACGAGGTATCGATCTGAAATTTGGTATGTAGATAGAAGACGGTAGGTACTATCACATATATTCCGGTTTTTTTCGAAACTCAAAAAACTTTTTGGATTTTTTGGCTAATATATCCAAAAAAATGCTTTTTTGATTTTTGGGGATCAAAACTCAAAAATTTCAAAAATCCGAGATAGCAGTTTTGTAGCCCTGTCAATTCTACACCTTTTATGCCTTGATCATTTTTCTGTATCTTCAAAGCTGTAGGCCTGACAGGTCTTCTCGCGAAGGTCTTTTTTCGGTCGAAAATGACAGAACATGACGTCACTCTGACGTCATTTGTGGCCAACCTATCACAGCCTCTGGAAAAATTTTTGGTCACAATGTGTAAAATTGATGCCCGGAGGGGTCCTGAAAGTTTGGTGGCGATATCTGCAGCCGTTTAGGAGATATCGACCGAAAAGGACAGGGGGGGCCGTTTCGGCCCCCCCCCTACGGGGCGCGGGTTAAGTGACACGACCTCTGAAAAACTTTCAACATGTGCCCAAGCTACAACTGTTGACCGACCACTTTGATACTTTAAGCATTGATTACCGTGACAGTACCTACAAAATGTATATCTTGGATTTTCTTTATCTGTGACCTAAGGTCAGGTCAATTTTGTGACCTCTCCATTATAAGTCAGTGGGGGAAAATTCAACTCATTCTGATGTGCGTCAAAAGCGTCCCAAACAGCCAAAACCATGCTAAAAGTAGTTTCCCTTGGTAATTCAAGCCCACAGGTGTGTCCATGACCTGTGCAATGCTCATTGGAGGTCATGTGACGTCATCACAGGTCACCAACAGTTTTTGGGCAATAACTTTTGATTTGAAGGACCCCTGCCAGATTCCGAACCTTCCAGTGCCCGCCAGGAATAGGGTCAACCCGTCATATTTCACGATATAGTACTAACACGCTTCGCTACCCCGCCCTTTGCTGCAGAGCCTGCTGGACCGTGCATGGACTGGTCATCCATGGACATTGTCTTCTCGCCTGAGGCTGACCTCGGAGCAGAGGAAACTGGAGATGGCGAACGTGTTGCGCCTTCTGCATCGATTTCGCCAAGTGATGATGGAGACTGTGACGCGGATGCAACCGGTGAGGAGTCCAAGGAAAATCACCCTGTGTCATCTGAGACGAAGGCTGCTCAATCTAAGCTGAACAGATACCGGTGTGCGATGCGGCGCTTGCGTTTAAAACGTCAGGCACTGGAAGGCCGGTTGGCGGATAGCAAACCAAAGAGCGTGAAAGATGTGCTGGACTTCACGGCTGGGATCTTAAGTCCACAGCAGCAGCGGTTTTTCAAAAATCAGCTGGAAATGACGAATGTCAAGGCGAAGGGCAGACGTTTCACTGACGCCCAGATCATGGAGAGCCTGGCTATCTACTACCAGGGAGAAAAGGCCTACAAACACTTGCAGAAAACGTTTGTGCTGCCCAGTGTTCGCTGTCTGCAAAAGCGTATTGAGATGATCCAGTTTAAGCCTGGCTTTCAAGACTGGATACTCTCGGTGATGCAGGAGAAGTTCCGTGAGGCCCCAGAGCATGAAAAGCTTGTCGTGCTGTCATTTGACGAGATGCAGGTGCGACCCAACCTGACATACTTGGCTCATGATGATGTCATAGAAGGAATAGAAGATTTTGGGGAGCTGGGGAAATCTGCGAGGAAGGCCGATCATGCATTGGTCTTCCTAGCAAGAGGTCTGACTTCGAAGTGGAAACAGCCTGTAGGATACACTCTAAGCCATGGTCCTACTCCCGCATCTGTCCTCCGTCCTCTGCTGGAGGAGTGTATAAGGAAGCTGCGGCTCGCTGGATTTACTGTGGCATGCGTGGTTAGTGATATGGGTACGCCTAACCAGGAGCTCTACTCAAAGCTGGGCGTTTCTGCAGCAGCTCCCACATTCGAATTGGACGGAGTAGAGGTAGTCTGCATACACGACGTGCCGCACCTCATCAAGTGTCTGAGGAACACCCTCATGAAGCATGACATCCTCGTAGATGACAAGAGGGCCTCTTGGTCTCACGTGACCGAGTTCTTCGAAAAGGACTCTCAAAGGACGCTGAGCAGCGCTCCGAAGCTCACCCGGAAACACGTCGCTCCCAACAACTTTCAGAAAATGAAAGTTCGGTACGCCGCCCAAGTGCTCAGCCGCTCCGTAGCTGTTGGCATCTCGCTGTACAGCGCATGCGGTAAGTGGCGGTTCCTGACTGTAAACTTTAGTAGGCCAAACTCAAAACTAAAATAATTGGTGACTGGAATTAGCTCGTTAAATCAAACACCAATGAAATATTGTGAAACTTACCATATTTTCATAGACTTAATGCTCCCTTATTTAATGTCCACCGAAGCACATACTCACCTAACGGTCATTTGGCAATGGACTGGTTGCCTGTCAGTATAACAGGTGAATATTTAATTATTCTTAATAACTATTTTTCGTTTACTTCTGTCGTGAAGTGATTATAACATTTATGCTGGTAATATAGTTATTATTATATGTGTTGGCAGGCATGTTGGGGAGTGAGACCGGATCGGAGACCAGGACTGCTGATCCTGAGGACACGGCGGTATTCCTACAGCGCCTCAACGACACTTTTGATGTGCTTAACTCCAGCACCTTCAAAGCTGCTAACCCGATGAAGGAAGCCATCAGTGGGAGAAACATCGAGGACAGGAGACGCTTCCTCCAAGATACATCCGCGTGGCTCGGAAGATGGAATGTGCAGGTAAAGACTGACGTTGGGCGCGATGTTCGGCTCCGCATTGTCAATAACATTTATTCACAGCACACGTCTTCCAATTCGTAACATTTTTATTCGCGTGTCTGCTTCATAAGTCCTCGAACGAGATCAAAGACAGCTATTTTAGGTACATCTTGAGATCAAAGACCTGCTGATGTGACACCGTCGTTTCGAAATTTTCACAATTTTCGCCAAATCAGTTTTACTGCATGGATTTTGATATGTCGTTTTGTTAGGATTTTATCGCCTTGATTATGAGGCCGTATTGAACCGTTATTATCATAAGTGGTTTGTATGCAGTAACTTTTTTATTGTAATTGTGATCATTTGTGCCTTCAGGTACCGTCGGTGCGTGGTCTGCAGCTCACCATCGCTGGCGTTCTATCGCTGTGGGACACCTATGGTGGACGGGTCCTGCAGTTCATGCTGACTCGGCGCCTCAACCAGGATGCCTGTGAGAATCTCTTCTCAGTCATTCGGTCGAGAAATGGACAAAATGATCTGCCGGATGCCAGTAAGTTTCGAATGGCCCTCCGTAAGACGGTGGCAACGAACATTCTTGCGCCACCGACCGCGAACTGCGAGCCAGATGGCGACACGCTCCTCACCGTTGTGACGTCAGTGTCCCGCAGGGTGAGGTGCAACCTCACGCAAGTGAAAGTGTCCTTAGCGAACTCCGAGCCAGTTGACGTTTCACTTGCACCGATCGATGCTACGATGTCGAACATTTTGACGTACGTCGGCGGCTGGGTGTTGCGACGTGGTGCGGAGAAACATGCCTGTGTTCAGTGCTCTGCTGTGCTCGCAAAACCCGATCCTTTGGTGTGTTTTGAACGGGAGATGATGTGTGGACTGAAAAGCTTTACCGGTGCATCAGAAGTAGACGCCGGAAGCCTGGTAAAGCCCACACAGGGCTTTTACGAGATTGTCTCGTACGCTTACCGCGCTACCCAAGTCCTGTGGCCGGCTCTATTCACAAAGTCGGGAATGCTGTCGGTAATCTTAAACCGTGTCATGACTTCGCAGCCGGCGCTAGATCTATTGGCCTTGCTGTGCGATAAGAATGCATTGGTTTTCATGATCACCCTTTTCATTCGCCTGAACCTGTACAGGCTCTGCAAACAGGGATCCTCTGGGCGAGCGCCTGCGCAGAAACAAAACAGGAAGCTGCTCAAAGTCACATCTCGAGTGTAGTCAGATAGTGGGGTGACGAGCAGGGCTGTGCCATCCTTTTCAATGATCTCATTTTCATTTCACTAGGCTGAACAGTCGCTCTTGCAGTGATGGTTGTGCAAGCTCGATGTCGAAAGTTTTTTTGCATGTGTCTAAATGTGTGTATACTATATAGCGTGACGGCAGGCTGACACGTGTGCGCGCGCGTGTATGCTTGTGTATATGTAGATGCGAGTGTACTGAGGGTGTCGCTGGCGGTTCGACCTCCGCTGTCAGTCCCCACGTGTGTGGTGTGTCATGGGATGATTTCTGACGTCATCGGTCGGGGTGCGGCGTCTTGGGCTGATGTGCGGCGTAATGGGGTGATGCGCGCTGCCGTCGAGAGTCGCCGTGTGCGGGCGAGATGACAGTGATTAGAGATGAAACGGGAGCCAGCCGCTCCCGTTTCCCTGTGCTGCACCGCTCCCGTGTTGCTGGGCCGCACTGCGGCGCCTCGCGGCTCCAGTGGCTGTATTCGGGACTCCGCCAGGCCCCAGCGACGGTCTCGCGAACCATCTGCAACCGAGTGGCACGATCGTGGACCGGTATGGACTCCACACTGGATCGGGCGTCCGCCGTCCTGCGCGTGGGCTGAGCTCGGGCCGTTTGTGTCAGTGTGTGGGTGCGTGAGGCGCGCTCTCCGCGGACGGAGAGACGAATCTCGTGTCCAAATGACTGGGCTGACTGGCGTATCGTAAGTGTATTATCGTCAAAGGATACAATGAACAAACTAATTGATCATGATCAATCACTGAACGTCTTTTCGGGCTTTCTGTGCCCACTGCAGATTTTGAGTGGCGGGTGAGGGGGAGCATGCAAGCCAAGCCCATCCAATTCCTCTTCCAACTCCCGTCCGTATTATACTGGGACTTGGTTTGTAAATGATCAGAAAACAGATATGGGCATCACTTGTGCCATGTTGTAACATTTTTCAACCCAAAACGCCTAAAAATATTCGCGGAACATATCCCCGTCATTACGCTTTACACTGCGGCCCACCGCGCGTCGTGGCTAGGTTTAGTTCATCTGTTGGCCGCTAGGTGGCCGCGCTGGTCGCTGACATCAAAGGGGCCGACGCCGAGACTCGCATCCATATATCTCTCATCCATGTCACAGATAAAGTCTTCATGCATTTAGGCCAGGTCGGGTCAGGTCAGGTCAACCAGTGTACCTCAGTGGCGTACCCAGGAATTTGCGAAGGACCAGGGCATTGGACGAGAGGGCGCCAATCAAGGAGGGCGCCAACAACAAGGAGGGCGCCACATATCTGAAACTTGAATGTGTCAGTGACTCAGTTATGTTCGTAGGTACACGTGCGGAACGAACATAACTGACATTGTACATGCGTACACATTGATCAGCCTCAGGCAGCGGTACAGCGGAAGCCCGTTTTGAAAACAATTAACTTTTTAGATATGAGCTTCGAACATGTTACAAAGGCACCAAAACTACTTCGTAAATGTTCATCATGGTTGCTAAATTCGAATTCGGCTCCAAAAACTGGCCTAATAACATGTAAAACTCGAAAAAGTGAACCGAGGTCATCAAAAGCCAATGACCCGACCTGACCTTCATGTGGCCTTGACACTTGCACCCTAATGCATGGGACCAACATCATGTATTACATGTTTGAACGCTTGAAACCACGAAAAGACTGCAAACGCGCGGCTAAAGCGAGCCGACATACGCCGAATCGCGATTCCGGCCAAACATGGTCTCGAAAAGTAGGTCACAGGTCAAAGGTCATTTGGGTCAGGGTCATGAAATTTTCAGGGTAGGTGTAAAATTGATTAACACGAGGGTACTGAAAGTTTCGTCGAAATCAGCCGCTTTTTACGCGAGTTATTCGCGAAAAACCGACGGGGGTCCGTTCGACCCCCCTATAGGGGTGAGGGTTAAGAGTGTTTAGAAAGACGTTTGTGCAAAAGAGCCGCCTTCAGACTTGTGCCTCGACCAAAAATCAAGATCCAAGATCCGCAAGATTCCACACAATTTCATAATTTCAGGATCCAAGATCCCTGAGATCCCACACAAAATCAAATTGCAAGATTCAAGATTCCCAGGATCCCACGCAAAATCAAAATTTCAGGGTCCAAGATCCACAAGATCCCGCGCAAGCTCAACCTTCCAGGATCCAAGATCCCGAAGATCCCAAGCAGTATCAAAATTGTAGGATCGAAAATCCACAAGATCCCGCGCAAGCTCAAACTTCCAGGATCCAAGATCCCGAAGATCCTATGCAATATCAAAATTGTATGATCCAAGATCCCCAAGATTTATCTGTTATTTGCAACTGCAGACTGCAACTGACTCAGTACTAGCCCTCGAGAAGCACTAAATGGACGCCGGCGTTTCAAGGCGATCGTTCAGTCGGTGTAGCTATAGGACGAGCGTTCTAACTTTTCTGAGGTGAGTTCTCTTGACGTGCCCTGGTGACTTCACTTTGAGCGACCCCGGTCTGAAATGTTTACTTCTGTGCGGAAAAGGCGCATTTTGAGATAGCTGCGAAAAAGCTCAGGGCGAGGTGGTGGAACGAACACCCCCTCGGCCGTGGCGGGAGTTGTATTCATGGGCCACCCCTGTCAGGAGGCTATCCCCGTGGGCCATCCTATCGAGCGCGCGCCGGAGCGACTCGAACCCGGCCTCTCACAAATCCGAGTCCGACGCTATAAAGCAGGTGGTAACCTGAGGACGAGGTGTGCAGTAGAACCGGAAAGCATGCCACTGACCGGGGATACGCGAGCAAAGTAAATGCGCATTACAAACTTATCACAAAGCTGAACGAATGGGAAAGTCCGTTCCTGATGCGCCTTTACCTGCTCATGTATTCGTAGCCAGACTTAGCTCAGAGGTGTAAATTTTGATGTCAGTTGCATCGAGCCCAGTACACTGTGTGGTGTTTAGTGTAATACTAGCGTCATTGCTCAGTAATTTGAATCGTCACAGGTTCACGAAAAAACCCACCCGCCCACGAACGCCCCATCCCGACTCTCGACTATTCACTCACATCATTTCTGATATTGCCGGCCTCACTGCAAGTTTCTGATGCCGACAAGTATTACTTGATTAAAATGGGGTCGCACACGGGAAGGCCCAGCTTCCACCGTTTGAATCTAAATTATTCTAGGCATATGCTCATTAACGATCCCAGTGACGAGTCCCCAAAGACGGTACTACCCATTGTGCTGAATCGCAGTTCTTAACACACAGTAACAGTTTGTCAATTTTATCATAGGCCATATTAAACACACATGGAATGATGCTATAAAGCAGGCAATGTCTCTCACCGAATGTCATGTGCAGACGACATTTTTGTCCAGACAATCGATGACACTGGCAATGGCATGGAAGCGGGACGATAAGAACAGTTTCATCTTAATTAACATCGACACTATTTCACACAACCAACACAAGCAAAATAAATATAAAACGGTGTACTCTTGAATAACTTGATAATTTCCAAAATATTGCATCAGTCACGAGGCTTGCATATCGTGTACACTTGAACGTCTCAATGGCTGTTCAGTCTAAGCTACAATCTACACTATCATATAAACACCGCTACAGGCAGTCCATAAATGACCGTACCCAAACCATCCCCACAAATGTCATTTTACACAATCTCATCTAGAACACCCACAAATTATAAAGTACGTAGAGTGGCACCTATACAGCGCGGTGTGGTGGCAAATATTGCCAGCCGCAACACATAGGTACTCAGCTGGGGGGGGGGGGGTAAATCTGCCACCAAGCTATTCTACCTACCCTCATCATCTCGCGGGGATGGGCGCCGCTGCGACTCCGCCGCGGGCTCCTCAACTGACCCATAGTCACCCTCCGTTTCCTCTAGCCTATCAGCCTCCCTGTCGGGCGTCTTACTCGCCGCCGCTTCCACGGCCTCTGCCACTCTCCTCTCTGGCACAACCGCTACACTCGAGTCAACTTCAGACTCCATCTGCTGTTTCTCTACACCCACCCGTACTGTGACACACATCTCACGACTGTCCGACCCATCTCGGACTTGACGAGGCAGTGTTCTCCGCGCTAGACGCTCACTGTCGCCAGAACTCTGCGACTGATCCCTCTCAGCTTTACGCTTGTCTCTCAGGATCCGCCTTCGCCTCCTGCAGGACGGCGGTCTCAGGGTAACGCGAGGCTGTCTCGCCACCACCGGTCGCGCCGCCCGGCTCCAGCGCCGACTCGGCGGGGACAACACTGCCGGTGGCGGGGCCAGAGACCGTTTCAGGTCAGTCAGCCGGGCCGCGCGGGCCGGCCGGGCGGTCAGGAGAGCCAGAGAGCCGCGGCCTGTCTGTAGGGCGCCGGTGGATAGACCCGGGCCGTTGGCTGGGGAGTCTGGCAGACCGCGGTCGGTGTCGCTAGACCAGGAGATACCGGCGGAGAGCGGTGGTTCACCCACAGACGCGGCAGTGTGCAGGGTAGTGCCGTCGACAGCTGTGGACGAGAGAGAAGGTTATCAAATGTTGGGTACTAACTGTTATCATCCACTAAACGAGAGTAGACATAGATAACTGACATGAATATAAATATTACTAGCGAGGGAACAAGCAGAATACGATGGCCGCAATATAGCACACAGGCTGCAAAAGGTAAGGTAGACGAAGTATCATGGCTGCTGCGGCGATCTTTTTTTGCAATC
Source organism: Amphibalanus amphitrite (assembly GCF_019059575.1). Taxonomy (NCBI): domain Eukaryota; kingdom Metazoa; phylum Arthropoda; class Thecostraca; order Balanomorpha; family Balanidae; genus Amphibalanus; species Amphibalanus amphitrite. Next base: position 1,661,428 of record NW_024881500.1, on the reverse strand, counting down.
ACGAAGGTTTGTGGCTGGATTTATCTAAGATTTCAGCAGTTGTCAAATTGCGTAAGAACTGTTACACAACACCAGCAAAGCTGGATGTTAGCTCAACAGAGGATATGTCAATCAAAGGCAGACTCATAACTAATCCCACGGGAACATAAACGTGTTATATGAACTACTTGCGGTGCTTTCAGAAACCAGATATTGTGCAAACGACCAGAAGAACAAGCGACAAAGCTAGCGCTTACGTCCTAAAGCCCCCCCCCCCCATCCCACCCACACCACGAACCGGCCGAGTTTCAGCATCAGTTTGGTACCGGGTCATCACACGCTACACAACACTCACCGGCGTGCTGAGAGAGGTCGGCCAGGCCGGGTCTCTGCTGCAGGTGCCCCGGTACCCCGGCCAGCTGTAACGTCTGACCCCCGGCGCGGATCCAGCCGCCGCCGGTCGCCTGTGGCTGGGCCGGTCCGGAGTGACCGGTCGGCGCCGGCGCCGGCGGGCCGGGCAGTACCGACGCCGTCCGGCCAGCCGGCGGCGGCTGCCAGCCAGCCATCGGTGCCGGCGGCTGCTGGCCGGCCCAGCCGGGCTGCTGCTGCTGCTGGCCCCAGCCGCCGCCGGCCGCGCCGCCCGCCGGGGCAGGCACCGACACCACGTGCAGCGAAGTCGGCTGACCGCCACCGCCGGCGCCGGAGCCCGCCTGCCAGCCGCCGCCGGCCGGCTGGGCGGTACGGGCGCGGGCGGCGGCCGGCGGCGCGCGCGGCTGAGCCGCCAGGTCCCGCCGGTACTGCTGCAGGATAGCCACGATCCGGTTCCGGGTCTGGTCGTCCTCCTCTATGGCCTCGGGAGGCGGGGGAGGCGGCGGCGCGGCGCGCGCGGGGGTCGGCGGCGGCTGCCGAGGGGGCGGCGGGTCCGGGCGGTCCTGACCCGTCACCACTGCCTCCAGCACGCTCTCAAACTCACGCAGCTGCTCCGCCAGCCGCGGTCCGCTCGGAGTGGACAGGGCCTGGAATAAAACGAGCCGTGTCAAACCACACGCCTTTACCTGACCGGTTTTAAATGTGCCTGGCCGGACGAGCTGAAGGATGCGCGATAAATTGTCCATAATATATATTTAGCAATCACTCCGAGAAACAACACACAACGGAATATTCATGGAAAGATGAAGACACAAAAAAATGACTGAATGACGATGGACATACACAATTACGCTATCAATGCTGTGTAGTACAGGGCTGAGTCTGAAAACTTCCACAATACGTTCTTGACGAAAGAAATGACAATACGAAACCTTGGCAATACGTCTGATTATTCACCCCTTAGCCATGCAGCTCACTAACTCACCTGACCCTGTGGAGCGGCTGTGCCCTGCTGCTGAGGGGCCGCCGGCTGCGGCTGCGGCTGCTGACGCTGCTGAGCCCGCTGCCGCGGCTGCTGACGCTGGCGCTGACGGGGCTGTTTAGCCGGCGCCGGCTGCTGACCGGCCGGCGGCTGCTGAGTCAGCGTCTGAGCCGCGCCCGGCTCGCTCGCACCCGCGGCCGGCTCCTGAGACCGGTAGAGTGTGATGGTCTCCGGCTGGCCGCCGCTGCCGCCGGGGTCGTTCATGGCCTGTAGTACCTCCATGACACTGATACCGCCGTCGTTTGCGCCGTCACCGGCCGGGCCATCGCCTGCTCCGCCTCCGCCATCAATCGTCACACTACCACCGCCGGCACCACCGCTACCGCCGCCACTCGGCACAGCACCACCACCACCACCACTCAGAACAGCACCACCACCAGTGTCACCACCGCCGCCATTCCCGGCTCCAGCACCGCCGGCACCATCAACTGGCCCATCTGTGCGCCGCTTCTTCGCCGCCCGTCCGCCACCGGCCGGTGGGGGGCGACGCCGACGAGGTGGTTTGGCCGCAGGAGTCGCTGCTCCGGCCGGGGTCGGCACAGCTGAGGGAGTTGTCGGACCACCAGGTAAGGTAGTTGGCAGTGTGGGGGCGGCAGCGACCGGCGTGGTGGTAGCGGGGGCTGAGGGAGTCATTGGCTGGCCGGCAGAGTTAAGTCCAGATGGCATCTGCTGGTGTTTAACTACACCTGCTGTCGGCTGAGGCGTCGCGACACTGGTCGGTAGATGGTGGTTGGAACTGTTCATGGCCTGCTGCTGTAGGAAGTCCCCTGCCGTCTGAGGCGGCTGCTGATGAGTGCCGAAGACACCAAGCGAAGTCTGAGTCAATGACTGACCCTGTAGATGCGCTGGAGACTGACCAGACACCTGCCCTGCTGTGTGCTGAGCCTGCAGCTGGTCTGCCCTCAGTCCCTGCACTGAACCCACACCCTGCGTCGGTGTCTGCCGGTACGAGTTGGCCGGCGCCGGGAGCTGTCGCCTGAGACTCGCGTTCACCGGAGACTGATATCCGGACATCTGACCGACCATCTCCGCAGAGAGGGCGCCTGGTAGGTGACCGCCGGGCGAGCCACCCGCCGGAGACGCCCGTCCCTGCTCACCCAGCCGCGCCTGCAGCTGGTGGGTGGCCGATACGGGCAGCGGAGCCGGCTGCGGCGGTTTGCTGAGGACAGGCGACTGCTGGGCGGCCACTGAGGGGGCGGAGGAGAGGCCGCCCAGGCCAGCCAGGTCCTGCTGCTGCTGGGGCTGGAAGGGCAGCTGCATCCTTTGCGGCTGCGACTGCTGCGGCTGCTGCTGCTGCTGCTGCTGCTGCTGCTGCTGCTGCTGCTGCTGCTGCTGCTGTAACAGATGTTGGTGCAGGGGTCGCGTCCGCGGGGCGGTCAACAGAGCCTGCAATTGAGCGCTGGCGGCCAGCAGCCGCTGCCGTTCGGCCTGGTTCCTCTGCTGTTGCTGCTGGACTTGCTGCTGCTGCTGTTGGACCTGCTGCTGTTGCTGCTCCTGGGCCCTCTGCTGCGGTTGTTGTTGTTGCTGGACTTGGTGCTGTTGCTGCTGGACCTGCTGCCGTTGCTGCTGGTGTTGTGCCTGCAGCAGCTGCTGCTGTTGGACCTGCTGCTGTTGCTGCTGCTGGGCCTGCTGTTGCGATTGCAGCTGGTACTGGTGGGCAGAAGGATGCTGCTGAGTATTACGTGCCGGCTGTCGGTACTGCTGAGGACTGGGCGCTGGTTGCTGCTGATTGTACTGCTGGTGCTGATTGACAGCACTACTCTGGTGCTGAGCTGAAGCATCATATCGAGCTGGTGCATGAAGACCCGGCGCACCCTGCTGCTGATGGTACGAATTGACAGCAGACTGACCATGCTGATGAGGACTGAATGCGTACTGATGTTGCTGAGGACTGGGGGTGGAATGAGGGGTCTGGTGAGGACTTGGCGAGGAAAATGGGCGCTGATGAGGACTGGGAGTGGACTGCTGATGAGGACTGGATGTGGACTGGGGCTGCTGGGGACTGTGAGTCGACTGCGGACGCTGATGGGGACTGGACACGAGATTCAGCTGCTGGTGGGGACCGGGGGAGGAGTGCTGGTGAGGACTCGGCGAGGAACGCGCCTGCTGGTGGGGGCTGGGGGCGGCCCTGTGCTGCTGGTGCGGACTGGCTGTCTGCTGGTGCGCGTTCACCACATACTGCTGCTGCGGGCTGGGCGTGGCGCGCTGCTGGGGGTGCGTGGCCGCGCCACTGACATACCCCGCCGGCGGGTGGTGCTGCTGGTACCCTCCCGCGGCGAACTGGCGCTGGGGCGCCGCGCCCGCCGGCGGCTGCTGGTGCGCGGCCGGCGCCACCTGGCGGCCCAGCCCGGCCAGCTGCTGTGAGCCCGCTCCTCCCACCGGTCTCTGCTGGTGCGCGGCAGGCGGCGGCGCCGGGAGCGGCGGGGTGGGGCCTGGCCCTCCGACGGCCGGACTCGGTGAGGAGCGATGCGCTGGCAGTGGGACGATCCCTGGTGGCCGGTGAGCGCGAGCGGCGGCGTCCGCTGCGGAGTGGGAATGAGCCGGGGCCGGGGAGTTGTGTCCACCGTACGGTGTCAACTGAGGACTGGCGCTCACAGGGGACTGTCCGAGAGGGCTCGGCAGAGAGGGCGACTGGTGGCGATGTCCAGCCGCCGGCGACAGCTGGCGAGAGCCGTCTGGAGTCTGAACCGAGAGCGGCCGGTCCGGCGGGCTCATCAGCATATCCTTGCTCTGTCCGCCGCTCTTACGTCTGCCGTTCTGCGGAGGGGTGCCCCCAGAGCCCGAGCGGGCCCTGCCGGGACTGCCCTTCGGCCTGCTGCGAGCCGGGGTGGCCGTGCGCGTACCGCCGCCCGCCTCCGCGACCAGGGCGCCCAGCCACTTGGAGTCAGCGTCGGTCAGATTGATGGGAGCGTTTGTCACCACGGAGAGGCGGTCCAGCATGGTCCACCCGCCGCTGCTGTCCCCACTGCCGTGACCCAGCTCCAGGCCGGAGGTCAGGGAGGCGAGACCGGCCAGTGGCGACATACACTCGGTGGTCGGACGGTGCAGTCGGTCAGACAGGGCGGCCCCTGACCCGCCGCCGCCAGCAGCCACGCCAATCGGTGCATGGAGCGGCGGCCACGCAGCTTTAATGGCAGACTTGATGCCGGGAGCTCGTCTAGGAGCGGACGCCAGAGCGGCCAGTGCGGCGCGACGCGCCGCTGCGATGGCGGCCGCCTGTTGGCGCGCGGCGAGCGTGTCCAGACGGGCGGCGTCCGGCGCCCGCTCGGCAGCCATCACCGAGCTCATGGTCATATCCAGCGGGCAGTCAGCGGCTGGCTCCAGTTTACCAGGGAACTGCGGCGGCGGCCGACCGGCCAGTGGCACGCCGCGGGCGGCCTCAGCGCCGGCGGCCGGCCCGGTGGGCGGACGCGGCTGAGGTGCCGAGCGTGGCGCGCACCCGGTCAGGGAGCCCCGCTCGGCCTGTAATTTGCGGCGCAACATCTCCAGTCCGCGCCGCACGCCGCCGGTGCCGCCCGGGCGCGGACTGCGGCCGCACGCCGTCACTCGCTTCCCCTCGGGCGGCGGTCGCAGCGGAGGGCGAACAGCGGCTTTGGTCGGAGTGGCGCTCACAGGCGTCCCTGCGGCCGGAACAGGCACCGGCACCGGCAGCGGAGGACGGGGGACACCGTTCGCCAGCGGCACGGAGGGCTTCACATCCTGCGTCGGTGTGACCTTCTCGACCTTCAGTGGAGCTTTTCTTGGACTTTTGCCGTCACCAGTGGCCCTAGTTGGACACTTCACAGCAGTTCCCACAGCCCTTCCACCACCACCTTTCAGGAACCGTTCGTACCCCTTCTCGATGCCATGAAACTCGTCCACTGGCTCACTCTTGCCACGAACTCCGAACTTGCTGTAGTCAATCTCGAGGAAGCGCAGATCGCGGGTGATATTCATCATACAGGCGGGATCAGCCAGGTAGGCTCGACACAGTGCGCGCAGTCGCCGCCATCCCAGCGCCCAGCTGAGTCTCTTCCATCGCGTGCTACTCAGCACAACCACCAGGTCTGCGGCTAGCTGTTCGGAGACGCCCAGCGCATCCAGCGCCGGTCCGCAGTCGGCCAGAACGTCATAGCTCTGACTCTCCGCGCGCTCGGTTGGTGAGTCGGGCGGATGGCCCTCGGCTACTAAATCAGGGGGCTTGTCGGGCGGCTGAACTGGAGGCTGGGCTTGCTGACGCTCCGCTGGCAAGTCAGCGTGCTGATTTATCCTCTGTGCTATCTTTTCCTCCGAGTTCTCCTCTGTACTGACTCCAAGGCTCATGTGATTCTGTTCGGTGGAGTTCTGAGATGGCGCCTGCTCACAATTGGCGGGAGTGAGCTGACTGGAGATCGGAAGGTGAGACAAGTCGCCAGTGTAGTGTGGCGGTGACACTGTACCAACGTGGTACTGCGGAGGCGCGCCGACAGTCTTGTACGGCGGAGGCGCGATACCAGCTTGGTACTGCAGAGAGGCGATGGCAGCCTGGTATGACGGCAGAGCCGCGGTACAAGCCTGGTAAGGCGGAGGGTGGCCGCGCTGTGGACACAGTACCTCACTCGCCTTCTCCCCCTCATGACTGTCCTGCCGCACAGACGCGTGTCGCAGCTGATCAATCAGACCGTCAGCCGATGCCTGGAAGGCGGCATCACTCAGGTCTAACGCAGCATTAGAGTCGTTACCCTGAGCCCCATCGTCCGACGCCGCGCCACGCCACTCGCTCTTCACTCCACCCGCCGCAGACTGCGCTCCAGGTCGTCCACTGTCCGTGATCTCACCGCCCCCGCCCGGCCGGTCCGGGGGTTCACTGTCCATCGCCACTGCCGAATCTTCCTCACAGGGTTCAGACTTCACGTGCACGCCGCCTCCGCACTTATCTGTCGGGGGTGAACCGTCACCTCCTGCACCGATCGACACCCGACCGCACTGGGATCTAACTGTCCCCGCCTCACTCACTTCACCACTGGTGCCCTTAGTCTCTGCTGATGCACCAGGTACTGGCTCCGGTTCCATCATCTCAACGGCAGTATGATTGAGAGCAGGGCCTGTTGCAGGCTCTGGCGCCGCTCTCGAGTCCGGCTTTATCTCTGAGTTCGGTTCCGAAACTGGCACCAGTTGCGACCCTGGCTTCACCTCCAGCCCGGAGTCTGGTTTTGATTCAGGTTTTGGTTCCAATACCGGCGCCGTCCGTGACTCTAGCGTCGGCTCCAGCTCGGAGTCCGGTTTTGGCTCCGTTTTCGACTCCGCGTTCGGTCCCGCCTGAGACCCCGGCGCCGGCTCCGGTTTCGGCTCCGTCTGAGACCCCAGCACCGGCTCCCGTTTCGGCTCCGTCTGAGACCCCAGCGTCGGCTCCCGTTTCGGCTCCGCCTCCAGCGCCGGCGGCTCCGGAGAGTCAGGCAGGTCCGGCTCGTCGGAGAGCTGCTGGAGCTGACGCAGCGCCTCCTCACTCGGCTCCAGGGAGAAGGCCGACAGGACGCACTCGCGGCTCACGCGGCGACTGTCAGCCGTCAGATCGGCCAGAAACGAGAGGCCCGAGGCTAGCACCCGCCGGCAGCGAGTGGCCTCCTGTTTATCGCCGGCGCTGCCACTGCCACTGTCACCACTGCCACTGCCGCCCTCCCCGCCGCCACTACCGCTCTCCTCGGTCAGTTTCAGGTGTTCCAGCCGGTTCGTCTCCAGAGTCAGCGCCCGGACACAAATCTCGATGGCCAGCGGCCGCAGCTCGGCGCCAAACTGTCGAACACAGGCGGAGGAACGCGCGTCAAACACAGTCTCATAATGCACTAACAGAGCCACACAGTTGTGATGGAGCCAAATCTAGGTGTGTCGATACTGACTTATCTGGCGAAAGCAAACTGCCGAGTCATTCAGTTATCAGCGGCCGGGATTAGCGTGTATGATCTGTGTCAATACCCGATAGGCATAATCGAATCCTGTCGTCTGCCACGCCCCAACAAACCATTGTCTTCAAAGCACAGCTATATCCTAGATAAGACACATCACGGCTCAAGTATACCCTTTATCGCATATTTACCTTACATATATTATGCATTCAGCCCACTCTGCTCTTCCGTTTTCCCGATACTCACCACCTGGCTGAGACCGCGGGCGAAGCTGATCAGATGGCACGCCAGCTCAGTCCGGGAGAAGATCCTGCGAGCGATCGGTTCAACGTCGCCGGCTGTGGTGGCCTCCTCCCGCGCCAGCTTCGCCCACTCCACCGTCAGGTCACTGCCGGGTCACACAGAGGTCAAAGGTCACTGCCGGGTCACACAGAGGTCAAAGGTCACGGCCCGGTCACACAGGTCAAAGGTTACGGCAGGGTCCAACAGAGGTTAAAGGTCACAGCCGGGTCACACAGAGGTTAAAGGTCACAGCCGGGTAACACAGAGGTCAAATGTCACTACCCACTCCACCGTCAAGTGTCTAAGGGTTAAACAGGAGCCAAGGTCACTGCCGGGTTACACAGAGGTCAAAGGTCACGGCCCGGTCACACAGATCAAAGGTTACGGCAGGGTCAAACAGAGGTCAAAGCTCACTACCTACTCCACCGTCAAGTGTCTAAGGGTTAAACAGGAGCCAAGGTCACGGCAGGGTCACACAAAGGTTAAAGGTCACAGCCGGGTCACACAGAGGTCAAAGGTCACTGCCGGGTTACACAGAGGTCAAAGGTCACGGCCCGGTCACACAGGTCAAAGGTTACGGCAGGGTCAAACAGAGGTCAAAACCCACTCCACCGTCAGGTCTTCAGGGGTTAAACAGGAGCCGAGGTCACGGCAGGGTCACACAGACAGACGTCAGGACCACTGCCAAGTCACAACTTACAGAGGGGTCAACGTCACTGTTGGGCCACACAGAGCTTAAAAGTGACGACCACGGAGGTCATCTGTTATCAGTGGAAGGGTTGTCGATTATAATTGTAAAATAATTGGTTTGTCGGAGCGTGACAAGTCCACGTCATTAGCAGAAATGATCGGATAAGGCCGAAAATGTCATGCCGGCGGGCGGTCTGAAATTTAACTTACAACGGAAGTTGGCAAATAGTAACTAACTTAAGCTAAAAACAAATTATCTATAAATATGTCAAAGAATTGCGGTAGATTAGCGCTCACCTACCGTGCAGCATAAAGTCCACAAGCACCAAACCCTTCGACTCAACCACATACCAAGCGCCGCGGGCAGCCCCCACACTCACCAGACGTGCTGGTCGTCGGGTCTGAGCAGCGCCTGGACGAGCACCAGCTGAGCTAGGAAGGCGGCCACGCGTGCCGCCTGGCGCCACATGCGCTGGCGGCACTCATGGCGGCGCGCCACGAACCGGCGCACCAGGCCCACGGACGCCGCGCCGTCCAGGTCCGATAGCTGCCGCGAACGGGGGGGGGGGGGGAGGGGGCTTCGGTCAGAGGAGATTGACGAGATCGAGAGAGGGATGGAATCTACTGAAACAGGCTGATGTGTGAGTGGTGAATATGATCAACAAGAATAGACACAGTTACATCAGTTAAATTATCATCTTGTGAAATAATACACCACTTGGATTTTGAGATATTACCTATATGCCATTTGCAGTTGGTTACCAAAATGCTGAATGACTTCCATGACATTTTAAAAACCCGAGACTACTATTGTTTACTTACCAAAGCTCATCTCATTGTTTACTCATCACTTAATGCATTATCTCATCATCACTTACCAAAGTGATGATGACATCCTTTTCTTTGTACTTGAACAGGAGAGCAATGTAGAGATCCAAAAACAATAGCTTGTGTCCATCAGAGCACATTTTGTTGAACACGCCGTCTGCCATATTTCGGCACCTGAAAACAACAAAAAATAAGTAAGCTCCCAAGGCAGTAGGTCCGAGTTTCATCTAACAGAAACAAATGACGATTAAAAGATATCAAACGCAACCTCATTTTTACTCATCTACCTGTGCCAGTTCGTGGCGGAACCGGGAAGAGGAAGGATGTTGTAACTACCTCCGTCGGTAACGAATCAGGGTGGCGGAGAGGTCCAAATACATGTAACAGAGGAGACAAGGAAGGCACTATTCCAACCCAACTACATGAGACTCCGGACCAGGGCAGTTCTGACGGGAGGGATGGCTCGACCTACCTGTGACAGACAGGCGGACCAGTGGAGGGTTCGTTAGACCTACCTGTGACAGAGGCGGACCAGTGGAGGGTCAGTCCGATCTACCTGTGACAGACAGGCGGACCAGTGGAGGGTTCGTTAGACCTACCTGTGACAGAGGCGGACCAGTGGAGGGTCAGTTCGATCTACCTGTGACAGACAGGCGGACCAGTGGAGGGTTCGTTAGACCTACCTGTGACAGAGGCGGACCAGTGGAGGGTCAGTCCGACCTACCTGTGACAGAGGCGGACCAATGGAAGGTCAGTTCGATCTACCTGTGACAGACAGGCGGACCAGTGGAGGGTTCGTTAGACCTACCTGTGACAGAGGCGGACCAGTGCACTGGTCCGCTGCAGTGGAGCGTTAGTTCGACCTACCTGTGACACAGACGGACCAGTGGAGGAGGGTCAGTCCGACCTACCTGTGACAGAGGCGGACCAGGCCGGTTCGTTAGACCTACCTGTGGCACAGGCGGACCAGGGCCAGCGCCAGGTCCTCACAGCGCGACTCGCACAGAGTCTGGAGACGCAGCGTCAGAAGGTCGGGCTGCTCTGTACAGCACAGCTCCAGAGCTGGGAAAAACACACGGAAACCGTGAAGTACACACCCTGCGACGACTGCAAGGAATCGGATCGAAGTGTATTTATTCACTACCAGATGCGATGACCCTTTGTCGTTATTCCTCAAACAGAAGTATTTTTCTTTGAACACTAGTTCACAGTATTGCTGAAAACACCCACCCGTTCCCTGCTCCATAGCTCAAAAATTAACTATCACCAAAAACTCGAAGAATGGGTAGTTTCAAAGCCAGCTCTCTCACCAGCTACAGACCAACTTTAAAGCCCTGTAACTGACCCTGCTCGTCTGTGACGGTCTCCTTGGCCATTAGCTGTTTGAGAATGGGCTGCTGCCACGGTCCGTCTGCCAGGGTCTGCACCTGGCTGCAGACGGCCTGTACGGCGGGCAGCGGTACGGCGCTGCCGGCCGAGGACACTGCCGCCAGCAGCTCGGAGCGGCGCTCCACCGGCAGTTCCGCCCACTCGCCGCGCAGCAGCAGCTCCAGCGTCAGCCTGCCAGGGAGGACAGTCAGCTAACCAGTCAACCTGAGCAGTAATCGCCACGCACTTTGTATGTGGATCGCTCTTAAATGTAAATACAAATGCATTAAATACATTACATCCTGCAGAGTCAGCTTGTCAAAGAGCACAGTCACTCAGTCAGCTCTAGTGTCAATATGCCAGGGAGCACAGCTATCTATCACAGAAATGGAACACCAAAAAAACTGTCTGCTGGTCCAGTGCGGAGTGCCATAAGAGGCAGTGGCAAACGGCATCTGATATCAGGGTGGAAACACAAAACAAACTCATTTATTTCTCACTAAAATGATGCATTACTTTCAGGAACGAACAGTATTCACTGCTGACCAACAACGCATGCACAATGTTAGGATGTTTGGCGTGTCTGACCCAGACACGCTACAGCTAGAGCTCACATAGAAGCTGCACAATGCACATGCACAATGCACATGTTCCACTGACCTGTGAAGGTGCTGGATGAGCTTCAGGGGTCCATCATTGTCCGAGTCGACCGCTGGGCCGGGCAGTTTCGCTACTTCTGCCCATGATGATGTCACAGCTCCCACTTTATCAGGGTAGACTGAGCCGGCCTTCTCTAGTACGGTCTCCAGTGACTGTAAAGAAAAGACATAGCGACAATGATTGGTCTGAATTTGCAACTATCCGGTAAGTCGGTTCCTCTGAAAGGGTCGTGGCCATTGCGGTTGATATTTGCGAGTGCTCCACTCATGTTACAGACTGGCTGGCCTGACTGGCTCGCCCTGAGGCCACAAGCAGACCGGTTGGCCGGCCATCGTCCCGGCGGCGCCGTGGCGAGCCCAGACTAGGCTCCGCACGGCAGAAATAGCTCCACCGGCAGGTCGCCGACACAGGGGCGATCCCAGGTACATACATACAATGGTAGCAATCCAACACATGTAACAATCAGAGGACATAATAAAGGACGCTCATCATAATAACGTCTTACATTTCATAAGTCATTAACCTGTGCCCTACTGAGACTCCTGGATTACCACGCCTGCTGGGGTAAAATGGAATGGGGTGTTTGACCCCCCCCCCCCCCGCCTCTAATTCGGCTCTTGAGCCGCATAGCGACACGCAGTAGGTGGCGTTCGAAAGATCGTAAAAATAATGATGAAATTACTTCGGTCATTTTTTAGGTTAGGTACGCAAAAGGTCAGGTCCCCAAAGGTCATCAAGGTCAAATTTCGCCTGTTTCAACGAGTTTCTACAAACCGGCCTACATACGGCCTAGGAGATTTCGCTGTCCCGTAGCTCAGTTCGTAGAGCATCGGAATCCCGGTATAGAGACCCGGGTTTGAGTCGCTCCGGAGATCGATATTTGAGACTCCTGACGGGGATGGTCTGCGGTTGGTGGGAGTAGCCGCAGCCAGGTGAAGTCAGTTGAGTGGGATAGGCCGTGCCTGGTTTTGAAGGGCACGTTTAACTTTGGCATCTAAATTCTCCCGTTACCCAGAATTGCGCCATCGGACGGTAGGGGTCGGGGTCTATGCAGCAAGCTCTGCTTAGCGTGGGCCCAGGCTCTGTCAATCTGTCTATTCAAACATTCGAGCTAAATTTATCTTAAAAAACAACTAGAAAACTAATGGAACTGCAGAACCTCAGCAAAGTGCATTTGATAGCCCTGTTAACACACTTCCTGAGTAATTGCCTCAAGTTTGACCATAAGATCAAAGTTTAGCTTACAGGGGGTAAAAGCTGCCAAAATAGACTATTTTTGCAAAAGCTGTTTTTTTTTTGCGTGAGCTTACGTTTACCAGCACCGTGGTCCTTTTGTCAGAGACCAGGGGTGTGAAGCTGGAGCCGACACATTTTGCCCGGAGCTGGAGCCGGAGCCGTGAAACAATAAAGCCCGGAGCCAGAGCCGTAGCTATCAAAGAAGGGGGCGACTCCGGCTCATTTTTTAAGAGGAAAAATTAATTGACCTACCTAGTTCGGTATGACAGTAAAAGGCAGTAAAACATGTGGTACGACATGGGCCATCACGTGAATGAAAAAAAAAAAACTGAATACGCATCCCCAGTGTCCCTGAGTACGCAATCAACCTTCTGTCTGGTCCTCCCTCCCCACGTCTACTGTATCACCAGAACCTGAGGACCGGTCATCAGGTGACGGCCATTGTTTTGAAGCCAGTGCAGTGGACTGCGACTCCCAGCACCATCTCTCCCGTCCCTGTTTCCTGATTCCGGCCATTAATGCCTAGAGTATTCCTTTCTGAGAAAGATAGGTACATATAAATCACATTTCGCCGCGTGCTTATATAGGTACCCTGCCTGTAAACTGATTGCATGTGCTGTTGAGAAAATAGCCCTGTTATGCAAACACGGAAGCAGTGTGAACCAATCCAATCACTTTTTTTTCTTCCATCCGTATTTAAAGGGACCCTCCCACCTTAACATTAGTTTTGAGTTGAGATAGCCAAGTTTGCGGCCAGACTCAGAAACCACCATTTATCTTGGTCGCAACCCCCGCAGCTTTATGGTGTTCAAGAAATTTCTTCCCTTTACTTGCAGGGTGGGACCAGCGTGGTCCCTATCTCTTAACCATTACGGGAATCTGATGACGTCATCAGGCTTTCGAACGTCCGTTAAATGTTTGACTAAAACGTTTTGTAGCACGCGGTGGTATATGTTGCTTTGCGCGCAACAAATGCCGCACTTTCAAATAAAGTCGCTAGGAACAGCGGAGATCCCCAAAAGTAAGCAAAAGTAAAAGTCTAATATCTTGAAAACCGGTGAATATTTTTCGATGAAATTTGGTAGATATTCGTTTTTGCTCTTTCTGAACCGAGCGACATCACTTTCATGCCAATTCATTAACTTTTTTGAAGGTGGGAGGGTCCCTTTAATTGATCGCATAGGGGATGTACTGAGTCGGAGCCGGAGCAGCCGCCGGACCCGGACTATTTTACTCGGAGCCGGAGCAGGAGCCGGAGCCGCCATGACATTTCACCCGGAGCCGGAGTCGGTGTTTTTCTCCAGAGCCGGAGCCGTAGCCGGAGCCATCTGAAATTTCCACGGCTCCGCATCCCTGGTCAAGACGCATCAAATGATCTATAATTTGACCTAGAAAGGTCGTGTTGAAAATTTGACATAAGATCAAGGTCATGACCTGACTGGAAAAAGACGTGGCCCGCCGTGATGTGCGTTTGGTCGATCCGTGTCTGCCAACTGAACACATCTAAGGTGTTTTCATCGCTCTAGCATGCCTCTATCAAAAGCAAAAACTGTCACATAACTTTTGTGACCTGAGATGACCTCAGGGACATAACAGGGGGTCACAGGAAAAATTTTCAGTTGAGTGTGTCATGTTTATTTGTAGCTTGGTGGTTGAGTTTAAATACCTAATGTATGTCCAAACTCCAAAAGACTCACATTTCAAATATATTGTGGACTTAAAATGGATAGGTAACAAAAATTACCTAACCTTATATCACTGATACCAAAATAAAACATACTGTTACTGTTACCCCTATCAATTGCTGAAAGTTTCAAAGTGATTTGTTAAACAGTGTAGCTATCACAAACATAGGAACTTTTTCTGAGGTGGCCACTTGACATGACCTGGTGACATGACCTTGGGAGACCTGGGCCTGGAGAATTCAGAACATGTGCAGAAAAGATTATGACAAGACTGGCCAAAAGCTGTGGAGGTTGTTCAAACCAGGGTTGTTGATTCTGAGCCCGAGTCTGTCAGAGTTCTCAAAAACAGATATGAGTGTCAGAAAAACAGATATGACCGTCATATGACATTGAGAAGAGGCAGCATCCCATGAGCATCTGCTCCCTATGCCTCTTTCCTATCTGCTACGGTGAGCATCAGTCAACATTGCTAACCAGTCAGTTGATTTTGGAAACCAGAACCGGTGTTCAAGCCACCAAAAATCCATTGACTCTGCAGACATGGCAGGAGGGCTGAGGAGTCAGAGTTAGGCAGAGTCAACAGTTCTGCCTGAGGGGTGTTCACGGGCACCGCACACTGCTGCTTGCGGTGTGTGCGGTGCGTCCAGCAGGTGTGGGGGTAGGGGATGGGTAGGCGGCTCTGACGTCACGGCTGCGTGCGGTGGACGGTCCGCTGTGGCCCGTCCCGACCGGCCACAGCGATCGCTGTGTGCGGTGACGGAAGGCTGACGTAGGGACGAAGTGGGCGGAGCTTCGAGGCTGTGTGCGGTCCGACCGCACACAGGGCCCGTGAACAGCCCTCTGGAGTCAGAGTCAGAGTTGGCTTTTGAAAGCCAGAGTCAGATTTAGAAAATCCATAGACTCCGCACTCCGCAGCCAGCAGCACTGGTTCAAACGCCCACTATGTTCAAACCCAAACAACCAACTCTCTAGCTACACTTCCAGACTGATGCCAATTGCCAATGAGTGTCAATCACAAATTACGCCAGTGGCCAGTGGGTCAAGGAGATGCCATGAGCTGTACTCACTTTTTAATTGGGGTATTTTGAAAAGATACTGTTGCTAGAGCAGCCAAAAAACACAATGTTTGTATAAACATGATGTGAGGCATCCCCAGGATCCATTCATTTGCTTGCGACTAGTGACCCTCGATTTTGATAGTGACAGGCGTTAACGGCCTAGCTAGGGTCCGACTGCAGAGGCTGATGTTTGAGAAACTCATAATCCAGTAAATGTATCATAACTAATAAATTGTAGGTAACCAAAATATTCTCCATTCAAATGCCTAGTAATTACGATTACTGCCATATGGGTGTTCAAAATCAAGCCTCAAGCTAGGTATTGCATCAGCAAAATGCTTGGACATTTTGAATCAAGTGGAAAGGGAATCACAGAAAAGTCTATTTAGTGAAAAATCAAATCTTACCTGATAAATTTGAGAGAGCCTTTCATCGGTTTCAGGCCGACCCATTTTACTTCTTTCCGTAAAATCACAATCGACATTAGTTTCGGCCCAAACCTCCCCCGCCATCTTGATCTTGGGCGAATGCGATGCAAAACACCATCAAGGTTTCTATAAATCCCTAGCCTTGTTGCGCTAAAACGCTGCTACTATTTAATAACAAGGTATGGATATAAATTAACGCATCTTTTGCTATTTTTTACACGAATTTCTTATATCATTTGTAAGGAAAATGAAATTTACCAATAGGCCATGTTTAATGATAGATTCAGCGAATATAATAAACAATGAAAAAACTATTTTGTTATGGGCATAGATGGCACAGATAGTACAGATAGCATGTCTATGGTTCGGTCCAAATACATTGATATGAAGACTTTATTTCTTTAAAGTCTTCTTTTAAGTTTTATTTCTATGTCAAAATAGTTCAAGTTTCTTATAGGATTCATAGGTATCTTGGGATCAACACTGAAGATGCTGATGACGTCACAGCAAAGTAAAATCTATTAATCAATAGACTAATTTCTATAATCTTGAGGGACACGCTTATGGTGAAAAAAATAACTGTAAAAAACCTAGGCCATAACAACTTATACGCGGCCTTGGGCCATAACAGAGAGAGAGGGAAGAGAGGGAAGAGAGAGAAACACAGAGAGAAACACACATAGCATTATTTTGATTGGAAATCACAACAATTTTAAGGTAAGTTCAGGTTATTTTGCATGACTTATTCAAGACATTGGGTAGGTAGGTAGGTATCAGGAAGCAGCATTGCATGTAAATAACAGGCACAGGTTTGGCACTGCTTCAATCAATGATCATACTTCTGAGTTGGTTCTTTATTAGGTTTTACAGCTAAAATACAGCCACACTCTTCGACCCGACAGCTCCCCAGGCCAGGACCAGACGCCATCCACCCTCGCATGCTCCGGGATTCATCACACACTCTGAGTACCACACTCAGCACAATTTTACCCTAGACGCGGGACAGCTCCCTCCGGACTGGAAATTAGGTGAGGTAATTCTAATCTTTAAAAAGGGAGACTGTCAAAAACCAGAGAATTACCGTCCTGTGAGCCTCACTAGCTCCCAACATGTATTCCTCCCACAAAGGTCGTGTACCACCCAACTCATGGAGGCGATGGAGCACCTGAGTGCATCCATGGAGGACGGCGACCCGGTGGACTAGCCTACCTCGACTTTGCCAAAGCGTTTGATTCTGTGCCCCGTGCCGGCTGATCCACAAGCTTCAAGCGTACGGCATCAGAGGCAAACTTCTTGACTGGATCAAGGCCTCTTTGCTCGATCGCCGACAAAGGGTCGTGATCCAAGGCTCAAAATCGCAATGGACGAGTGTCCTCACTCCTCAGCGGCATACCACAGGGCTCAGTCCTCGGGCCAGTCCTCTTCACGATCTTCGTGAACGACATGCCCCTGGAAGTCTCCAGTCACATCAAGCTCTTCGCCGACGACACGAAAATTTACCGTCGGATGGTGGGCAACCAGGATGACGTGGGCCTGCAAGCCGATATTGATGCGCTTGGTGAGTGGTCTCGGAATTGGATGCTTTCGCTCAATTTCGCCAAATGCAAGGTAATGCGCATTGGCCATCACAATCCAAACCTGACCTACACGCTGCACGGTACCCCGATTGAAGCGAAGGCATCAGCGGCCGAGTCAAAAGCTCGTCAAAACTCAAACCCTGGCTGTAGTGAGACGCTCTTTTGCGATCATCAACGAGTCCACGCTACCATTGCTTTTTAATGCTATGGTCAGGCCGTTGTTGGAATACGGTAACACGATATGGGGACCATTCAGTATAGGCAACCAGAAGAGGCTGGAACGAGTTCAGCGCCGGGCGACCCGAATGGTCCCGTCCGTGAGACACTTGTCATACCCAGAAAGACTACATAGCCTCGGAATGCTTTCACTGTTCTATCGCCGCCGCCGAGGAGACATGATCACCGTGTACCAGCTGCTGCACGGAGACATGGCGCTGACACCGGAGGAGTTTCTGACACGGAACGAGTCTGACCGGACAAGAGGACACAGGTGGAAGCTGGACAAACCACAAACTAGAAAACTTGTGCGCAGAAACTCCTTTAGTACCAGAATAGTCAACGACTGGAACGCACTCCCAGACTCCGTGGTGTCAGCGACGTCGGTAAACCAATTAAAGGCGCGACTGGACAAACACTGGAAGAACAAGATCAGATGTATGACATCCCCTTCCCCTAAGAGTCCAGTATGTACATCCTCACGAGCTCGATGAGAGCGGAATCCTCAGGCCAAGTGGCCTTCTTTAACCCGAACACCTTGAAGGTAAGGTAAGGTAATTTCAATTTTCACTGGTTGTGTAAATACTGACACAAAACCTTTGTTCAACGCTGGATGCAAAATATTTGGGGCCATGATTCGGGGTCTTTCCCAACTCTAGTCATCGACTCAAGTACGAATCAAGTTCTGCAGGGGTCATGAGCTTTCCACGCAGGCTACTGAGGAGCCCCACTGAACTCCAAGAAGGAATCCCAAACTAGTTTCAGAGGGCCCAACCCATGGGCCTCTGAGAGTCTCACTGCCCACTGGTGCCCATATTCTCTGAGGACCCATGTATGATGTAGGGCCAGTCTGCAAACTATGGCAATTTCGACGAGAACTCCTCGGTGCGGGCTTGTTCGGCTGGTGCAGATTTGGTGCAGCGTGGTGCAGATTTTGGTTTGGTGCGGTGCGGATTAGTGTAGTCCGGTGCGGAATTGGCTTAGCGACAGACATGACGACCAGACGAGATAGATTAGGAAATCGAAGAAAAACAATGTTGGAGCTTTGATGTGTAATTCAGTAGGTAGTGTGCAGTGGTCAGAACGACTGTGTCAGTGCTGGTGGTCCCATCAATCACGTGGGTCGCCCGCAAGTTGGCACTCTTCGCACTGTTACCACGACACGAAACGCACCGCACGGCTCTGTGAGGCGCCGGCGGTAGAGTGATGAGCAGGGCGATGGGAGGGACTCGAGATGTGCACGGCCGATGGCAGGGCTACATCACCGCTCCACCGCTTCAAGGGGTCTATACGAACGATTTATCGGGTATGATCGACGTAGCTAATAAGTTGCATCGAAAGAATCTGAGGTTGTTGCATTCCATAGCATTCGTAAACGAGATGCGCTCGGCTCATGTGAGAGTTTGGCGTTGTCCCTCGGTGGCAGGGCGAAATGCACATGGCTGATGGCACTGCCAGGCCTTGAGGACCACCACTTTGCCGCGGCTAAGTGGTCAAATCCGCTGTGAATGACTTGCCGATCAGATTTGTTGGTACGATACGATTGATGTAGGTACGATACAACTGTTGACCCAATGAAAGACGCCGAAAATGCATGCATGAGATGATCCCACATTTAGCCGTTCATATCTTTATTTTATAACTGGGTATATGTTGTCAAGCCTTTAGCTAAATGAATCTCAAATGATTTCATTCAAATTAAAAAAAGTTTAACTGCTTATGCTGTGCAGAATAAAACAAACTCTGCTTGAAAAAGTTGCTAAGATTTCCTTCAATGCTAGAAAAAAAAAATCCACGAACCAAAACCGCTTTCCTTTTACCATCGTCGTAAGCACAGAAAAATGGGCACGCCAATCAGCCCAGTATGCAGCAAGCAATGTGTAAGCTATGTTTGAACTTGTGTCTTGATGTTTGTTATTGTCCTCTGTTTCAGATACATGTGAAGTTGAATATGAAGGAACTAGTACTAAAGGAAGATGACGGAATATTTGATGGTTCTTTCTCCCCCGACGAGTATCACTACTACACCGAGCACAAAGATGTTGTCCGAACGATGTGGAAGGAACAAGGTCGTCTATTTTGGCTCAACGCTATCACCAAGTTTCGGATCCATAATGTCAAACATGGCAATCTATCGCCATTCAACAGTAAGTAGTTCTCAAACATTTCCGGTATTCCTGTTTACGATTACATTCATTCAGTTATTAATACTCAACTTATGCTGTATGTTTACTGTGCTATTTGTTGGTACCTAATCCATATGAAAAATTTCTGCTATTGCATTGCAGAAGTTTGTTTGTCTTGCTTATGGTCTTACAAAATCGTAAATTTCCGTGCTATCATGCAAAGATCCGCCACGCCACCATGTTGCGCGGACCCGGCATCACCCCTGCCTCTTTCCATACAGCAATGGTCAGCAACGGGGCTTTGGACTATCCGTTCATTGTGATCGCCAAGAAGATGACCGGCTCGTTCGGCGATGTGGATGAGCTGCTCACCGACATCAGCATGGTCATGCGGAACATGCACCTGGCAGGCAACATGCTGAAGCCTACTTGCGGTGAGTGGAGAGTCGCTTGTCCAGCTCGTTATTTAGTCAGATGAAGTGGTTGCTAGCATATCTAAGTTCAGCGTCCGCGATATGTTGTCATCCGTGCTCGCTTAGTAAAGTATTTGGATCTGTCTTGTTTCGTTTTGTGATAGCACAAATCTGAGACGTTCACAAATCACAAGTGTCCAGGGTTTCGTTCGTTCGTTTGCTTTGAACTTCTGTCAGTATAAGGCATCGTGAGCTCGAAAAGTGCAAAATTGAATTTCTCATACACAACTTTCGCGGGCCACGTTATATCGCTTGCGGATTTATCTTTCTAGCTATAAGCGTTGACGTGATTTGTGACCTATAAGAAGTTTTCTTTAAAGCGACCTTTTGATCGGTGTTAGTTTTTCATTCGAACTATTCCCCGTGGCTGCAGGATTATGGCCGAGCTAATGTCGCACTATCGTCTGTTGCTATCGCCTAAATCGAGGCCACCAAAAGCCATGTTTTCGAATCCAGAATAGTAATGCGAAGCTACCGTTTTATGTATTGCTTGGTTATTTTTTTACTTTTGTCTTAACGGTCTCCTTCCACTAAAGAAATTTCCGTGTAACTGCCTACCAGATAATGCCTGTTTCCAGTTGCATTCATTGGTTTATTCTCCTAGCATGCGGATAACTTCTTTGTATAGGCTGTCGTTGACTGATCAGTCAGTGATCGTTTATTGTTCCCTTTTGTGTTTGCTCAGCTTTCGACCCGTTTATCAACACGACGACACGCAACTCGTTCAGAAACCTGTTTGGACCACCCGACACGAAACTGAGGATACTGAGGACCTTCATCTTTGCCGAGACATACTGCTGCGTAAGTGTTTCTCAGTTTGCTTTCTCGCTGTCAGACATTAGTTTCGTGTTTTTCGGCTGTTTTTGTTTGTTTGTTTGTTTGTTTGTTTGTTTGTTTGTTTGTTTGTTTGTTTGTTTGTTTGTTTTTTGTCGGTCAGAATATTTGGGTGACAATGAATGGAAGGTGCGTTATTTAAGTGCTTGCTTTGGCACTCTACATATGACTTTGTCCCTACTGATGTTATCAATTGCAAACAAGTCATTTAACTGGTCTATTGTGTTCTCAATGCCAGTTCTCCTTTGGTTGACGGACGAGCGAGCATGATAGTGACCTATGAACGTGCGTACGTCTAAAGCCAGATCACAATGGAAATGTGCGTGCGAGCCTTTTAAACCCAACCGGGCTAGGTGGAGCCTCGAGCCACCGAAGCAAGGCTGGTGAGTTGTGTATAACTAGAGACGACTGGCTCGGCGTTCGTTCGTCACCGTCCCTCTATTTTTTTTTTTGTGATGAACTAAAATTTTAACAGGACTCAACCTGAAACTTGCTTTAGCCACTCCATTTCGAATCTCCATCCACTTTAGAGCAATTGACGAGATATGTACGGTAAAAATATATTTTTCATTACTGATGTTTCTGTAACACGACACTTCTTTTGCGGCCTCCTCATTAGATCATTAGTTTTTCGAGCCACGGCGGTGGGTTTCACTTTCGACCCTATGAGTAGATAGAGCAGATGTTTCGCTTCCCTGGCTCAGATTGGAAAAGGGTAAGAAATCGGCCTTATGGTCGGCGGTCGCGTTGATCGCCCTATCACCTAATACCAAGTACCAATGCCATCAATAATCTTTCAGCAATCACCAGTCGAACGAAATCGAAAATAAATAATTACCCGAGAATGCTTTACTCCAATGTAGCTCCTTCACGGTAGGGTTGTCGATGACCGCCCATTCTCGGTAGCTCGGGAAAAGTGCGGGAAGGCCGGTAACAGGAAGATGCTTACGGTAAGAAGACTGAGCATTTGACGTATTCAGGTCAAGTTACAAATTCAGGTGCAAACGTGGTCAAATGGTCAGCGTCTTCGGCTGCGGAGTCGATGGATTTTCGGGTGACTCCGACTCCAGCTTCAAAAATCGACTCCGACTCCGACTCCGACTTCGGATACTTCTCTCAAAATTCCTATATTAACCCGCGCCCCAGTGGCGGTCTCAGCCAACTTCGCCCTAGTGCGGGGGGGGGGGCATATGTTACCACCCACCTCTAACTCAAAAACTAAGAGGGCTAGAAAGACGCGGTAAAAAGCAATCGATAGCTCTCAATGCGTACGTTTGAAAGTATTTCGGTCATTTTTCATCTTAGAGTAATATTGGGGTCACTGGAGGTCATCAAAGGTCAAAATTTGCCAAATGTGATAATATTTTTCCAAAAACATGCATCTATCTCAAGAACTATGATAGCTAGAAAAACGCATGGAAAAGCAATCGATAGCTCTTGAACTCTTCTTTCGATAAGATTATTATCAAAATTGACCTCAGGTCAACGGTTTAGCCTCCAGAGGGCAAAAACTCCAAAAATAGTTGTTTTTATGAAAAGTGTTTTTTCGACAATAACTTTTGACTAAAAAAAGCCACGATATTTCTATTGCCAGAATCGTGTTCCTCTCGCCGAGACGCATCGAATGAACTATAATTTGACCTTGCAAGGTCAACTTGAAAATTTGACCTCAGGTCAAGGTCATGACCTGACCGGAAAAGGTCATGTTGCATATCAGTCGATGCGTCTCGGCAAGACAAACACAATGAGACCATCCCCAGCGTTCTATCTCTTTCCAATCGAGAGTTATTGGCAAAAATATGTTTGTAGCCTCAAATGACCTCGGATGACCTTTCTAGAGGCCATCAGCAAAAACGACACCTTGGTCGTCACGGGTGGTCCAAATCATTGTGATTCTGAAAAATTTGGACTGTTCCTATGCGTACACACGGATCTAGAGGCATTTTCATTTTTCTCCATTGACTGATAATGGTAAGGTCACGCCACTGACCTGACCTTAGGTCACGGATATAAAAAATCCGAGATATAAAAATTGTAGGCGCCCATAACATCATGCAATCCATCAAGTTTGAAACCTTTCTGACAAACACTGCAGGCTGGACATGATTGCAAACTTTTTTTTTGGCCTGGTCAGTTAACTTGACCTGGTGA
This sequence comes from Amphibalanus amphitrite, assembly GCF_019059575.1. Taxonomy (NCBI): domain Eukaryota; kingdom Metazoa; phylum Arthropoda; class Thecostraca; order Balanomorpha; family Balanidae; genus Amphibalanus; species Amphibalanus amphitrite. The sequence continues at coordinate 1,638,565 of NW_024881500.1, read as the reverse complement.
CCTGACCTGACATGACCTGGGGTCAAAAATTTCACACATTGTCCAAAATTGATGTACAAAAAGCTACCCCAAGCGGCGCGGCGCTACGCGCCGCGGTTTTTTATTCACACGCGAAAAACGCGACAGGGTGGTAACATATGCCCCCCCCCCCCACTGGGGCGAAGGTTAACCCTCGCCCGCACATGGGGGGTTGCCCCCCCGGTAGTTTTCTGCTCTGCACTCAACATTTTTGAAGCTAGAAGGCTGATTTTTCGTATAGCTGCTCCTCTATCCTTTCTTGATGTCAACTGAAAAATTCAAGTTTTTGTGGTTTTTGGTTTCGGAGATATGACCTTGTTCTTCGGGTCATGTCATGACCCAAATGACAAATATCCAATACCTTGCGTTGGCTATGGGTCTTGTGAGCTTTTGACACCTTGATTTCGGCCTTTTTTGCCAGTCTTACCTCGCACCTATCATGGAACATGTTGTTCGACGATGTACAGTCCACAGCAAAAGTAATGTGGGTGATCAGTCATGGGTATGTTCTGCTTCTGAAGCTTAGGAACGATTAGCCAGACTACAATGAAACTTTGAATGTAGCTTATATGTATCGTTACCCTTGCAGCTGCAACTTTAGCCATTGACATCTTCTTTTCGATCACTCCGCATTAAACAATCGCCAGTCAAAGCCAACCGTTGAGATTGGTAAAACCCTACATTACTTTAGCGGTGGGCTGTACAGATGTCAAGGTCAGGGTCAAGGTCAACCTAGGTCATCTGAAAACATTGTGTTTTAGGCAAGCTGAATTTACTTTTCGTGAAGTTTCTTTGACTGCATTTTTGATAAAAGCTTCTCATTTCATGATCTGATGTAATATGGACACATAAACAATCGGTGCACACACACAGACACACACAGACATACAAACACATATCATTGACCTTGACCTAACTTGACCTGAAATGACTTCAGCAGCAAAAAATCTGGTCGGATAGTGTGACAAAGAGATTCTAGCTGGCTTGGCACCACCATTCGGCATCGTCATCGGTGTATGATGAGCAGCGCACTTGATATCCAACGGTTACCCAAAACAGCAACATTTTTTACTTTGCCCTGACCTGGAAGGTCAATGACTGACCTGAGAAGGTAAAACTGGGTACCATTGGATTCGTCTCTTCCCAAAGAATATGTTTGGTCGTTACCGCGAAGCTCTATCTCCAACAGGAACGAAATGGCGCGGGGGGGGGGGGTGGCAACCCCACCCCCTCCCATGTGCGTTCTAGGATGGGAAAATGGCATTTGCGGGCGAGGTAATAATCTGCATTGTGAATACGTTTTTATTTTACCTGAAACGATATTTTATGCGTACCAAGGCCTTGCATTGCATATGTGGTTTACAGATAGCATGCAGCATAAAAAGCAGGTTCCGATGAATCCGCCGTTTTCTGCTTCTTTCGCTGAAACGCTAGTCCAATACAGTAACCGGCCTTCTTTTGACGAAATCTGCACAGTATCATCAAGCAAACTGGTGCCGAGCTGAGACTTGAGAGCATGACGTTGAACCATGCAGCGTTAACTCCGACTCCGGAGTCGGAGTCGGTAAGATTTTAGTGACTCCGACTCCAACTCTGACCCCGGGTAGAATTGTCGACTCCGACCGTCTCCAGCTCCGACTACGACTCCGACTCCGCAGCCCAAGGCCCCGCAGCCGGTCTTGTCAACTCACGGGCACGCACTCCTATTGAAATACGCAGTGGATTGCTATATGCGAAAACCGTCATCCCCACTGATGATCCATGCAACACTCATCTCGCTGTTGATCCAGCTTTCTTTCGCGTACACGGTACATACAATGCCCTGGTGGTAGAATAAGTAGCTTCATGCCCGAGGCCCGAGGACTATCTATATTGGCGACCGGCGTTATCACTTCGAGTTTCCTTTACTTCGGAGAAACGCGGGAAATTTAGGATATGGTAGCACTACGGCTACTATTACGCCGCGCTTGCGACATTTGGAGGGCGGGCAAATAGCCGTGTATTGAGCGAATCATCGCGTGCTCTTGGTTTGTTATCAGTTGGTGACATACCAGGGAAATAAGCTAAAATTAGAGCGCTCTATTTATTGCTCCTGCCCCATGTTGAAGAGATACCCCTAACAGCGTGATCTTTTACCAGCCCTTACGCAGCAAGGCAGTTATTCTCAGACCGGTGGATGGTATCAATAGAAAGAGAATGCGTCAAAGGTTAACATGAATTAATTAAAATAACATTAAAATGTTAATTAAGCGTGGAAATTAGTCCCAAACATAAGCTAATTATTGCTCCTACCTCGGCGACGGCGCTACCCGCAGTCAGCGGAGAAGCTAAAATAAAAGCCACCATCCTCCTCCGTAAGTCAATTTTAGAGCGGCCGAGTGGGCCGATCCGGGGCCACCAAACTGAGGTGAGACGTGGCTAGCAATTGCAAACCGCCATAGAAATCAATATCTTAAGACGTACAATATGGGATGATTACTCTGAAGCTGGAGTGAAAGCATGAGTAGATTGCAAGCAACGAAATGCATAGATAGGTTGAATTATGTACAATAGGCACAGCTCAGATGAAGCCATTTCTATGATGTTGACATGACATAACCCTTCCTCTCCTCACCTATGACCTAAGTGCATTGGCAGTTACCGGCATAGTTTTTGAGCACGAGTGTAATTCGCCATCGGACCGCAATGCATGTTGCTAGGCTGCTGCAATTACAACGAACATACGAATACTGCCTTCATTTGTAGACGTTTGTTTTTTAGGCGGTCTCTGACGTGCAAGGGGGCATACCTGTCGACAACTTGAGTTTCTCCGAATTTCAAAAACTCCCAGAATTTCAATTCCTTATGCACTGTTGTAGGTACAGCTATGTTCACAAGTTTTCGTTTCCTCCTGTTCTAAAAAGGATGATATTTGTCGATTTCGTGCGTCGCTGATAGGAGGGTGCGTTTAATAATTAGGCCCAACGCTTTTTGCATCCGCGAGTACCTTCAAAAGGGAACAACAGTTTCCATTTATTACACTATGGGACATGTGACAAAATGACCACTGGAACACGCATGAAACGGAGCTCATATTCCTAAAAATGTCTACAATCACTTCTTTTCTGACACTATTAGCAAATACCATCTCAAGTTAGGTGGTTGACAGACAGTCAATGGAGATCTGGGGAGACTGAGTGATGCCAATTCACCACTTAACTGATAATGAGGGCCGAGGGAAGAGAAACATGCAACATGCACAACTGACAACTTGACAAGTGACAAAACACTACCACTATTGCGCAGTGCACAACAAATTACAGCAGCCAGCCCAAAAAATGCTTTTGGTGGCTAATTGCCAAACAAGTCACTAATAAATGTCTTAGTTGCAGCTGAACACTGCACAATAATCACACTGTTCACACATTGAGTGAGATGCCACAGGTGGCTTGAATCACACTTTGGTTCAACTGCAAATCTGAAGTGTTGTCATGAGGTTCATGCCTCCATGATCACAGCACTTTGGTTGTGGTTGGCATAACACTTGTAGTCTGCAGAGTTCCACATGAACTGCAGACACCTCATCTGGTGGTCTTCATGTTGCTCAACTTCTTCAGGAGGCAAATGTCGACCACCCAGCGGAAGCATGGTCCTGCAGAAAAGAAAGGTAATGCATAAGGTACAAACATTATCTGCTGAAACAGCCCCTTCTGTTGGCTGTTATTAAACTTTTAACATAACATAACAACATGTATTCCATGTATATTACATTTGTTGAGGCAAAATACTGCCGGCTATTTCAAAACCAGAAAATGAAATTATATTGTGGCATAATTCACATGCTCAGCTATCAGTATCGAATAAAAATTAATTTAATATTTGGCATATTCTATATAACACATTCATAGAATATTCTACTTCACGTCACAAGGACTCACAATCTTTCTGTTGGGTGTTTGATTGACGCATTAACTAAGTTTGTCTTAGGTTTTATTATTGCAAAAAATTCATATTGCATTATTGTATCAAAATACTGCCAGCAATAACAAAACAAGAACATGAAATGTCAATGAGCAAGCTGCCTTTCCTAAAAATGGATTACTTTGAAAGGAATTTTAGTTTCTTTTAAGGAAAAGGAGAAATGATTATCAGGTAATTATCAGAAAACCACTCAACCAGCAAGTGGCTGGGTGGTTTCACAGCAAACATCAAGCCAAAACATATACTTATATTTATCTAACAATTGAGCCATTTGACTACTACAAGGATATGTGAGCAAAATAAGAATCCAATTATCCAATGTTGACTTCCTTGCAAAGTTTATGCCTTATTTTATGAAATGTGTCACTAGAATATGATACTTATCATCGAATATTATTTAATTTACGATTTATTTCGATCGGAATGCACATGGAGTCCCGCGCCATTTTCGTCGACGATGAATATGATCGTGTTTCATGAAGAGATAAGGGGTTTCAATGGTCTTTCAAAGCAATAATTTGATGCAAAAATTTGTAGGAAATAATATAAAGCTGGTTCAAATGGCCATCAACCATTTAAAACACCGAAAATACTCACAACTCCGCCCCGACGACCACGCAGCACCGCGCACGCCACACTACTGGCACAATGCCAAAACTGCTGTCACAGCGGAAATGTTTTTTTTCTCGATTGCAATTGTGGAATTATTTATTAAACAGAAGATGATCTTTCCGAAAAACCGACTGATTTCATACACAGATGCATGGAAAATAAAAAAATCCCGGTAAGTTTATTTGTATTGTTTTGTCGATTTTGACATGCTCCTAGTTTGCAGCCATATTTCGATATGTTCTACAGGGAGTTCAGAATTATTTCAGGACCAATCTTTTCCTCATTCATTTTCCCGTCGATCATGAAATTTTTAGAGCGGAACAATTAGTTTCCAGGCGGTCCGAGCGGTTTTCGTGAGAAGGGTGCAAAAATCGGCGTCATTTTTAGAGCCTCGACACCAGCTCAACAAAGGACCCTATGGGAGACGGTGAAGTAGCGGGAGCAATAAATAGAGCGCTCTAATTTTAGCTTATTTCCCTGGTGTGTCACCGACTGTTATTGTTTCGCGCTGTGCTCATGCCGAGTTCACGCGGTGACATGTGGGGGCGTGCGCGAACCAAGATACCTATAGCGCGAACGACAGAGCTCAGTTTGGTTTGAGCCGCGCGTGGGCGGCATAACCACGCTGGTTGTAACATGGCGCTGCTCTGGGACATTGTTCAGCTCATTGCTTCGCTTCTTCTGTTGGTGGTAGTGTTTTTCGTGAAATTATTGTATTTTATTTTGCATACAGCAAGTTCATGCATTTATCATTTACTGGGCCCATACATAGCTTGCATTCTTTTTTCTGCTTGCTACGTTTTCTTATTTGCGTACAAAACATTGGAGGAAAATGTGCCAGTTCTCCTTTCCATGCTGCTCATGACTCTGAAGATCATCATTTTTATTGTCCTGGTTGTTTTGAGCCTGCTCTACAACATCATCCGTTATCTTTTCAAGGTAACTTCCAACTTACTGCTTGTTTACTGTACGCATTAGCACTGGCACCCACCTCTTGAACTGTGTTGGAGGGGTTTTACTAACAATTCATCATCATGGGGCATAAATATGGAATCAACTAGATGGATTGACTTGGGTATTTTAATGTCAACTTGTACTCACATCAAAAGGCAAGTCTTGTCCCCCTTTCTGGCAAGAAAGTAAATCCATTGCCTTGGAATAAAGATTGCAAGTTTCCGAGGCTAGGTAGTTGGGCCATGGGTATATCTCCTAGCAGATAATATGTATATTTTGTTTAATGCCAGTATTATTTAATTGCAGTTTTGAAACATTTTTCATGAAATGCCCCACATTGAAAGGAAATATTAAATATGATGTTTATTAGCCTGCGCCCTGCTAGAGGGTGTTTGACCCCCCCCCCCTTGCTGTTTCTTGCAAACAGCATTTTTGTCATGCCTAATCTTGCATCTTTCCTGCACATGTTGTGAAAATTTGAGATCAAGGTCTATGAAGATCAGTTCACCATGTCATGTCAAGTGACCTCACCTCAGAAAAAGCTCAATGGTTTTGCTAGCTACACCAGTGATAGATCACTTTAACCCTCGCCCGTATTGGTGTTTTTCCAGCCGCGAACGTATAGGGGGGGGGGTCCGTTGGACCCCCCTTGCCGTTTCGCCCCTGATCGAGCTAGAGCTTCGCGGAAAAAACGAGCGTGTTGCCCGTGACGAGAGGAAGCCGATGATACCCAATTTTAAGGTCCTAGGTCATTGGTTGACCTTGCAGGTCAGGTCAATGACCCCAAAGGCGGGAAAATCGGGACCTGTTAGAACGTCGTAAAGTGTGGCTGCTATGTGGTTTTTCGGGGTGCTGATCACGAATATCATGTTAGTTTTAATTACAGATGATGTCTTCATGTATTTAGGCCAGGTCAGGTCAGGTCAACCAGTAAGGGTATTCGTAGTAGGTGGCAACCGCCTCTGACAGCTTCGTAATATGTTCGAAGGCACCAAAACTACTTCGTAAATGTTCATATGTTTGCTAAATTCGAATTCAGCTAAAAAACTGGCCTAGAAACATGTGAAACTCGAAAAAGTGAGCCGTGGTCATCAAAGGTCAATGACCTGACCTGACCTTCAGGTGACCTTGACACCCACCCTAATGCATTGGGGCAACATCATATCACATGTTTGAACGCTTGAAACCACGAAAAGACTGCTAACGCGCGGCTAATGCGAGCCGACATACGCCGAATCGCAATTCCAGCCAAACATGGTCTCGAAAACGAATCCATGACAGATGTAAAATGACGATAATAACTCAAGTTTATTGTACAAGACAAAGCTTTCGATACATAAAGTAACTTGATCACTGTCAATGAGATGTAGAATATTTGAAAATTCACAAATAACAAAAATTCACAAAACAAAAAAGAAATGCAACGACTTGCGTCGGTTTTTGTTATTTGTGAATTTTCAAATATTCTGCATCTCATTGACAGTGATCAAGATACTTTATGTATCGAAAGCTTTGTCTTGTACAATAAACTTGAGTTATTATCGTCATTTTACATGGTCTCGAAAAGTAGGTCAAAGGTCACTTGGGTCAGGGCATGAAATTTTCAGGGTAGGTGTGAAATTGATGAACGCGAGGGTACTGAAAGTTTCGTCGCGATCGGCCGCTTTTTACGCGAGTTATTCACGAAAAACCATGGGGGGGGGGGGGGTCCGTTCGACCCCCCTCCCTATACTGGCGAGGGTTAAAACTTTCAGCAATTGCAGATAAGGGCAACAGCTGCTATGTACACAACATACATCTCAGAACTCTTATATCAGTGACTATTGGTGGAACTTTGTGCCGAGCTGGGGGTGCCCAGACGCAACAAATCCACCTGAGTCAACTTACAAAGTTGACCTGAGGTCAACTCTGTGAGTTGACCTGTCAAGGTCAAATTATAGTTCATTCGACGCGTCTCGAAAAGAGGAACACGATGCTGGTAACAGTAAGATCTCTAAAGTTTTAAGTCAAAAGTTTTTGTTTAAAAAAAACGCAAAAACGTTATTTTTAGGAGTTTTTGTCCCCTCCAGGCTAAACCGTTGAACTTAAGAAAAATCTACGAGAATTTTGCAGAAAGAGCATCAACAGGCTATTGAATGCGCTGTCCTGGGCGCAGTGGCTCTATTTTTTCCAAGTTATGTGCCGTTTTGTCAAAAATTGTTCAAATATGCGAAATCTGACCTTTGATGACCTCTAGTTACCTGACCTTTGACCTGACCTTAAAGGTGGCAAGTAATTCCGTCATTATTTTAACGCTCTTTCTAACGCCTCCAACTGCGTGCCGCTAGGTGGCTCAGGAGCAGTGGGGGAGGGGGGGGGGGGTGAATTCAGATAGGTAGTTGTGGAAATCGAGGAGCCCAAACATAAAAATGACCCAGATGCCGGTTTTACCAACAGAAAAATAGTCGCTTGCCGGATTTTTTTTGGGGGGGCCTAAAGACTGCTTCACATACGGAGCCTAAACGCGATGGGCACGTAAGCGAATAGGGCTTTACCGTTTCCGCTCCGTATGTGAAGCGGTCTTTGGGCAAAATGTTCCGGCAAGCGGCTATTTTTCTGTTGGTAAAACTGGCCTCAGATTTAGCTATTATCAGCACCTACAGCAGCACATAAATAAAAACTCTGACTTATTACAGGGGCAGATCCAGACTCAATTTGAGATCGCGTGACTGGTCAAAGTCAGATCGAAAAAAAATGAGCATATTCATCGTTAGGGCTCTAGTGAACACGATGTATCACTTATGAAACATTTAGAATAACAACTTTGGCTAGAGTCTGGGCTGTTGCTGCAAAGGAATTTTGTCGTTTTTTACCTTTCAGTCCTCCCCAGTTCATTTTTCTTTACTTAGCTGTCTTTGCTTTGTTGTGCATTTGCTCTTGCGCTTGGTTGCACGGCGCGACACGGCGAATATGTACCGATTCCGCCCTCGCATTGTTCAGTTCGTTCAGCGTTGCCCCGTTCCCGAATATGTGGTGCGTGCCACCGCAGCGGGCGCGGCTGTGCTGCAGCCATCCCGGCTCCTATTAGCGGTGTCATGGAATGTGCCGCCGCTGGACATGACGGCTCGGCGCAAGATTACGTTACACTCGGCGTTCCGGGTGCTAACTATGACAAAGATGGCTACGATTATGGTCGCCTTTAGCATCTGACTCACCTTTGTTTCATTTTGTATGTTGTGCGCTCACCCTTGGCTCACCCTAGCATCCTGGGTGTTTTTATTATCAAATTGGACACGTGACACGATGGAAAATTGTGTTACCAGCCGGAGACCTTTCGTACATCCTTCAAAACTCCGTTTACTGAATGGTACTCGCGATAAAAGCATCAATAAAAGTGGCATAAAATCGAAATAAAGAACGACAGAAAGTCGTTTGCCTTCCCGTTTTTCTCAGCCATTGCGGGCCAATGGGCTAGTGGGCGTCGGTTGGGTAATAAGGTCTATGCCTAGGCCCACATTTTTATGTTTGTGAGACATTGCAAGCTTGACGTTTTTGCTGCACTGCATGGCCTACAAGAGCCATGACAGCTAAGCAGTTATTGTTGGCTGCTGCATTCGCATGCAACACCGGATATCTCGATGATACATCCTGAACATGAATGCTCTATCGGCATTGTCAGCCTGCCATTTTGGTAATAAGTGCCGTGTCAATGGAATCTCGTCTCTGGGACATCATATAACCACAGCTCAGTGACCACCCGAGACGGGATTTTGGGTGTTATGCTGTGGTTCGGGTGCAGACTATATATTGTTCGGTGGCGCTGCATGGGGGCGTCGTGAAATTACTGATCACGTCGCAAAGTCGCTGATAGCGTCACAAAGTCGCTGGCTGTGGTGGAGCGCATTGCTCGCCATGCCCCTTCCTTTCTTCCCCATGCGTCAGGCGGGCAGGATGAGGTATAGATAGCACAGCTGAGTCGGCGGGGTGGAGGGGGGAGGGGAGGTTTGCAACGGCCGGAGCGGGGCTCCTTCAGTAGCGCTCGGACCGCCGCCGCGTGAAGCTGTGTGCCTGCCTCTGCTCTCTGTGTATTGTGTAAGTGTGACGCCGCTCCTCTGTCCGCAGTGGGGCGGCACGCTGATCCGACTGCTGCCCGCGTGTGTCTGTGTCTGTCTGCCTCTCTGTCTGTTTGTTTCTGTGTTAGCTCTGACGCCGCGCCTGTGTCCGCAGTGGGGCGGCACGCTGATCCGACTGCTGCCCGCCTGGAAGGTCTCGCCGCGGGTACGTCCCAGGCCGGCCCTGTGGTGTCCGCCGGCCAGCTACACCCAGCCGACGCCACTGCGTACCGGCGTGTTCGAACAGTACCTGCGCAACTCCTGTGGTGACGAGCTGGCCGGTGAGTGGGGACGCCGACCCTGGAGACGGGCCTGAGGCGCCTGTGGAGCGGTGGAAGGGCTGGGAGGCAGACGGAGGGTGACACTGGAATAGCCCAGCCATATAACATCTACACATAGTTCGTCTTGTTGAATTTTGTTTTTTTGTGCCTTGTTTGAAAATTATAACTACGCATGCGCTAGCATTTATACGCTCGATTGTTATACGCTACATCAGAAGCTAAATATAAATGCAGTTCGGTTTCAAGCCCAGTTAACTGTCAGCTCGAGTTCGACCTATGATTAAGATTATCCGTGCCGAGCGCGCATTGGGAAGTACCAGCCCCACTTACCCTTACCAGCACTTGCACCTGCCCACACTAAGCCCATTGCACCTTTGCCAATGACTTCTAGCCACAGCTACCTACTCGTACACCTACCCCAAGCTCCACTCGCGCCTAGCCACAGTTATCCACACCATAGACCTCTGTATACAGAGGTCTATGCCCACACCTACCCCAAGCTTCACTTGCGCCTAGCCCCACTAACCCACACTCACGCCCGCCCGCCCTCACCTGACCGACCGGCAGACGTGTGCGGCGTGCCACCGCAGCGACTGGTCTGGTGGAAATCGACGCGGCCGAACGGTGCCATCACGTTGCCCCCGATGGAGGAGTTCTCGGCGCTCTCCGTCGTGTTTGACTACCTGATGGACCTGGCCGGAGACGTGGTGGATGAGGGCGCGGGCGCCCGGACCGACGGCGCCAAGGCCCGGACGGCGCCCAAAGGCGTCTGGAAGGCGGCTGCCAACCTAGAGGGAATCGCCACCGCCACCACCACCGAGAAAAAGAAACGGAAAAAGAAAAAGAAGGGGGATAAGTCTACCTCGGATGAGTCGGCCAAGGATGATGAGAAACCTGAAGTGGATAAGGATAAGACGGCAGCAGCCAAAACCGGTCCAGATAAGGCAGGAGCGAACAAGGCAGGAGCCAAACCGAGTGAGTTGTTGGAATGGCGAGTAGGTAGTACAAACGACTCATTCAGCGATAAAGTATATTATCACAAATCAGAAACCGTAGCAATAAAGCAATTATGTATCAGATGTGTTAGAACAGCCGTCTTTACAGTTTTACACTGCCGTCTATGACTGTACTGCTCTGGCCTGATGCCTGATGTGCCCTCTGACCTGACCGTCGCGCCGGCCGCAGAGGCGCCGGTGCTGGAGCCGCCGCCGGCTGTGGTGCTGGCGCCGCCGACCTTCCCGCCGCTGCCGCGACCCGTGGTGGACGCCACGCTCGACTGGCACGAGTATGTGACGGCCGTGGTGGGCACCAAGCGGCTGGTGCACAACCAGGTGCGCGGCGGAGAACTGCAGCTCGCCTGGGCCACCTACATCATGAAAGACTCGCACGAGAGCGAGTTGGGACACGTCAGTATTGACCTGCGCGACAAGGTGAAGGTGAGGAGCGGGACGGGCTACGAACGGTCTGGTGATGTGGGGGGGGGGGAGGGGAGCTGGGAGCTTTCGGTATTTTGTTGCTAAAGTTCATGGTAACGAAGCTTACGTCGCATAACGACGTCTGCTGCTCGCTTCTTACACAAGGCATTCGCTTCTTTCTTTTTTCTCTATTTATTAGAGCGGATTTTTTCTCTAATCGATTTTCCGTGTCAAATGAGAATTATGTATTTCCAAACTGCCATTCTAGAGATAAAATCAAATCCATCCTTCCAATTTATCATAGTATACATATATATGAACCTAACGACACGGCCGGTTCCAGAGTCAACTGACGAAGATGGTCAATTATTTGAAAAGTGCGAGGAAGGCGCTGGCTGTCAAGGGCAACAGCAGCACGATCGCTCTGCGGCGGGAGCGGGACGAGCTGACCGCCCGCATCAACACCTGCAACACCGTGAGTAGGACAGCCGCAGAATCCCGTCTCACCCCTACTTCGGGTGTGTTGGCGCCTGGTGTGATGTTAAATGTGTATTAGTTCTCGATTTTAGCATGTCTGTTTCGTTCACTGATGATATTTATAAGGATTTGCTGGGAAGACCACATATAAAATGTGTTTCCCTTTCAAGTTTTTTTTTTTTTTTTTTGCTGTAATAAAGACTGGAAGTAAACACTTAGCAAAAACAAGCGAGTCCTAAACATGTAGCGAAACGCGAGAACAACAGGTCATCCCACCTTTGGCTGGTCCACCGCTGCTGCTACCGCCGTGTCGCACTCCGCTGACGTTCGCTGAGACCCCGCTGCCTCTGAGACCCAGTCCGCGTGCGTCTGCCGCAGCTGCTGTCTGCCGTACTGACGCTACGGTACAACCCCGGCCCGGACCCGGTCGCCGACCTGATCCGAATCCGAGACTCCACCAAACACGAGCTGCAGGACCTGCTGCGCATCTGCCCGCTCGTCTACCAGTACTCGGTGGCAGAGCACGTGTTTGGCTACTCGCGCATTGTCTATGTGGACCTGTCGCGCATCCGGTATCTGATGCGGAAGGTGGGTGCCGACAGGTCGCTCTGTTGAGGCGGGAAATACCTGTGCTCGACGTACAATGTACATTTTTGAGGAGGATACCATCCACCTGTGGCAACGCAGTTGCTGTTTGTTAAGCCAAACGTGCATGGATGTTGTCGACTATCGGCATTGCTGTGGTCACGGCTTTTCAGCCTGTCAGTCGTTCATTCATTCTGCCAGGCTGTTCATCTGTTTTGTATATTTGCTATTTAATATGATAGCTGCACAAGTGACACCTTGTCAAACTCTTGTCCACGGCCGCTGTTGGCCGTGTTTTGGACACAATGTGACTGTATTCACCGACTCTCGGCACCTTTTACACTGACTGCGCTGCCGTCTTTGCATGCAGGGTCTGGCTCTGGTAGGCTCCGCGCCGCCCAAGACCCAGGACGAGGCGAGCACGATGACGATGCTGGCCCTCGAGTGGTTTCCCGAGCTGATGATGCTGTCCAAAGAGTTGTTAGCCCACCTGGTGCGGCAGACAATGCCGGGCACTGTGATCGGCAGGCGCGTCAGAGACCGTGGAGCTTACACGTTCAACGATGACGCCAAAGTGCTGCACGCCAAGCTCGCCGACCCAGGTGGGGACTGGCGCAGACTGAGCGGACCGGGAGCGGGAGCGGTAGCTCGGCCGGACTGGTGGTGCATGGTGCAGGGATGGGCTAGGTAAACAGCTTCACTGATGTGTCTCTAGGGTTGGGCAGGGCTGAGCAGGCGTATTGCCGGTCACGTCCCGCGCCAGAATCGAGTTTCCACCGGGTGGCTGTGGCGTGAGCTGCGCCGAATTGGCTGCTGTCTGTGTCACTGTTTCACCCGTGTCGACAGCACGATGAAATCATGGATTACCGAAAACAGCCAGTGTTCCGCGTTGCCCACTGCCTTCTCACCTAGCTCAACTCCGCCGCTCACATTCCGTTCTACTCTTTCGTCTACAGTGACGTTCGCCGCCATGAAGCGTGTGTTCGGAGAGATCCGAGATCTGACCTCCGGGAAGGACGGGGTGCTGCCGCCGCGGCCCGTGCAACTGAGGCCGCAGACCGGCCAGAGTGTCGTCGATGTCTACTGGGCTCGGCTGGGCGCCGTGAGTGTAGAAAAGGGTCGGAGGGGCGTTTACAGGGGGCTGCTGGGGGCAGTGGTTGAGCCCCTGGGCGGAGGGACGTCCACTAAGGCCTAAGGGTCGCTAGAGGAGGAATGATGTGAGACTCAGGCCGGGAAACGTCTATGGGGACGGCCCAGGGCGGAGTGACATCTTTTGGTGGTGGAAGGTTCGGCCGGGGGAGTATGTCCACGGGGCTTGTAGTGATCCGTTCGGTAGCTGGGGTAGGCTGGTGCGGAATGCACGGGGATGGGCGACCGGGGTCGATGAACGCGCTGCCGGGCAACTGAGGTAACGAATAGGGTGGGGCGTGACGGCATTGTGCCGTGACAAATCACTATACTGCGTGTTTCAGTGTCATAAAAGCGGTCTGCATGATTCATCGAATTAAAGTCACGATTGTGTCGGATGTCAAATATTTTAGCGAGGTCGGTGTTGGATATGTATTTTTTTTAAGCTGACGTAGTTTAATGTTAGACATCGAATCACATTAAGTGTTACCCCGAACATTACAACAATGGATTAATAATTTTCAAAGACATTTCAAGTTGCGTCAGTGTTGGGCCGCTCGCTGTGTCAGCTGGAGGTGTGAGCTGTCTGTGCCGCACTGTCTCTTTGACCCAGTGCTCTGTGTGGCTGGTGTTCCTCCCCAGATGTTGTACGTCACAGACCTGCTCAGCGTCATTCCCGTCTCGGCCGCGGCCAATGCGTACACGCTGGCGTTCAAGTTCAGCTCTCTGGACATACTCTTCGACTCGATGATCGAACTACAACTGGCCCGTGAGTATCTCGGTGCATTCAACCTTCAACGAATAAACCTCCCATCGTGGCCTGTCTATTGAAAACGCTAGCAAATGTGAGTAACAAATATGCTTAGCAAAAAACAACAAAAAGTTATGTGACCAGAAGTTATGCTTAGAAAAAAAAGACAGAGCACGCATGCCAGAAACAACAGTAAAATGTAGGAAAAGTCAACTTCGTTTATAAACCACTAGACGCTTAACTCAGGACACATTTCTGGTTACGATAGGCCTATTTAATGAATCAGCTAAAGTATAGTAACAGACCTACCCAGTGGACCCCCGTCCAGACGTGTCCCCCAATGTCGTTCCCTGACGGGTCGTTTTTCTGCAGAGTGGCGCTGGCTGTACCCACGAGCGGAGCTGGAGCTGCCGCGGCGCCCGGCATTCAGCCGAGCTGCCAGCAGCCAGCTACTCAACGACTGTCTGAACCACGTGGACCTGGTGATGATGGGCACGCAGCGCCGGCTCGCCGCCCTCTACCAGAGTGAGTTCGGCCCTCTACTAAATAGTCCCTCTACCAGATAGAGTAAAGTCTCTCTGCCAGAGTGAGTTTGTCCCTATGCCAGAGTGAGTTTATTCGTCAACTAGAGTGAGTTAACTAGTTCCTCTGCCAGAGTGAGTTTATCCCTCTACCAGAGTGAGTACTGAGTAGTCCCCCTACCAGAGTCAGTCCCTCTACTAAAGTCAGTTTGTCCCTCTACCAGAGTGATTTTGTCGCTCTACCGGGAGTCAGTTCTACCAGGGATCGGTTTCTCTACCACAGTGAATCAGTCCATGTGCCGAAGTAAGTATGACATCTGAAAATCTTTCTGTTTCGCAGGGTTTAAAAACTGCAACTTTGGCAAAGGCGAGGGCAAGGGTGACATGCTGTATACCCACTGTCATTTCCCCGATGACACGTGCGACGTGAACGCCCACCAAAACCCGATGCACTGCGCCGACTGTCTGCGACACGCCCGCGACATGGCCAACCGGCGACTCGTGGTGAGACAGGTTGATCTGTGAACCGGGCGCTAGTTCAGTGGCGACCGGAGGGTTAGAAGCGACGCGCTGGTGTGTGCAAGAAATTTTCCGTCTCCATCTGGGTGCCGGAATGTCTTAATGAGTGGGTTGTGATTTTTTTGTAAATGGTAATGGTAATATTTATTTTTTTTTCGAACTACTCCGCCACCCATGATCAGGTGACCAGGAGTGCCGCCGCCCTCAAACCCAGCGACTAGCAGAACCTTACGTTAACACCAGATAAAATAAACTGATAAGTCGCGGCACTCCCTGCTAAGAAAGGAAATAAAACTAAAAAAGCAAATGAGAGAAGGGGTAGCGGGTTTAGGCGGAGACAAGAACAGAATGCGAAAGTAGCCACTGCTGAAACCAGACAGATGACTGTTCTCTACTACGATACCGAAAGCAACATTCACTCAGAAGGGCATGCATTCATCTAGAGTAGAAAAAACAATCGCTCATTCACACGTCATGCAAACATACGTGGGGAATCGCTCTGGTCAAAAATTCGGCCGGTCAATGCTGAGGGCAGAAAAGCCTTTCCAGCTAAGCGAAGCTTGTTGCTGGTCAGGCTCCTTGCTCCAGCGCCAGAGATTATTCATGGTGACGATGATGAAAATAATTTCGATGAAACGTGATTTACTTGCAATTAGTGCAGTTTTGAGGCAAGTACATTTGAAATTAAGTTGCAATGAAAGGATAGCGAGAATTCCAGAGGAAATTCTCGAAAAAGCTTACATATTTTGTATGATGTATGCTTTGACGTATCTTTTTAGCTGAGATTTAGATATCTGATTAATGGTTGTTATAGAGAATTGGGATGCAACGACATTATTCCAGACACGCGGTCCTATCCATGATGCTATTTGTGCACGATAACGTTTTGCCGAGAAGGGTTCGTGAAAATGTTGTCTATTTCTTGTTCTTATATTATCCTGATCTACTGTAGTAAACAATTGGTTAAGTTGCGATGGTAAATGTGAAGCGAATTTTCGATACATGAACATGATAAGTTGTTGTCTAGCTAGTGCGTTTACTTTAAGAACATTGAGCTTACGAAATATGGGCATAGTATGTGCAAGACGATGTTCATTTACTATAATTCGAACTGCTCGTTTTTGTAATACTTCGATTTTGTGGAGATAAGTTGGATATGTGAAACCCCAGATTAGGCAGCAATAGTTTAAGTAAGGAAGAATCAGTGAGTTGTAGAGCAAGAGTAATGATTTTTCAGGAAGAAAGTACTTCGCTCTACTCAAGATTCCAATATTTCTACTGATAATGATTGCTATGTTATCGATGTGGTATTTCCACTTCAAGGCAGGGTCAATAGTGATGCCTAGATATTTTACTTTTTCTGCTATTTCAATTCTTTCACCATGTATCATAATGTTCAAATTAATGATATTACCCATTTGGTTGTATACTTGGTAAATGGTTTTTTGTACGTTGAGTGTGAGTTTGTTTGCTTGAAGCCAAATGGATACAGCTTCAAGTTCTTTATTCATATTTTCTTGTAGTTCCTGTGTATTTTCACCTTCAAAAAGTAAGGCTGTGTCATCAGCATATAGAAGGCATTCTGATTTTTTGCATACATTTTTTAAGTCATTTATGTATATAAGGAAGAGTAAGGGGCCTAGGATAGAGCCTTGGGGCACTCCTAGCTTAATACTTTGAAAAGAGGATCTAGTACTTTTAAATTTTACACATTGTTGTCTGTTTGTGAGATATGATTTGATAAAGCGAAGAGCACAACCAGTAAATCCGTATTTACGACATTTGCTGATGAGTATGTTGTGGTTCACTGTATCAAATGCTTTTCTAAGGTCAATGAATACCGCTGAGGACATTTTCCCATTTTCCATGCTTTTTGTTATTCGTTCTTGCAGGAGTACTATAGGCATGTATGTTGATAAGGATTTTTGAAAGCCAAATTGATCCTTACATAATATGTCATTCTGTATGAGGTATGCATTGATTCTCTGGTGTACAATCTTTTCTAGAAGTTTGGAAAGATAGGGAAGGATACTAATAGGTCTATAGTTGCTAAATATATTTTTATTTCCAGATTTGTATAATGGCTTCACCACAGCCATCTTCATACTTTCAGGAAATGTTCCAGTACTCAACGATATGTTTATTAAATGAACCAATTGACTGAGTATTGCTGAATATGTATTTTTGAGTATTTTTGAATTGATGTTGTCAATACCAGCACCAACATTTTTCATATTTCTTATCATGGACTCTAATTCTGCAGAATTTGTTGGGTGAAAATGATCAAATGTGTTTTCACTGGAAGTGACACTATCCAGGGGATCAGTTCTGGTATTTGGGATTTCTTTTTCTAGCTTCTCACCAATTGATATGAAAAAATTGTTAAATAAATGAGCTACTTGCTTGGTGTCTTCAATGAGATTTCCATGCGCATCACTGAAAGCAGATGCTTCAGATTTTCTAGGATTCTTATTTATACAACTGTTGAGTATTTCCCACATTTTCTTTGAATTTGTCTTATGAAGCAATAATTGTTCCTGAAAGTACTTTTTCTTCGCTTCCCTTATCAAGCCATTGAGGCAGTTTCTATGTCTTTGATAGGCAAGTTTGTTTCTATTTGTAGGATTCTTTGTTTTTTCTCTATATAGAGTGCTACGGGTATTTATTGAGGTGAGAATTGCTGAAGATATCCAAGGTTTTATGGCTGTTGTTTTCCTAAAATGTATAATCGTGAAGTGCATGTGTTCCTCTACCAGAGTGAATACCTTCTACCAGAGTAAGTTAGTCCTACTACCAGAGTAACTTTTATTTTTTTAGTCCTAGTTTAACTTTTAGTCCTAACTAGAGTTAGTCTCCGTGCAGGAGCCCAACTTGAGTGTCGTTTAGTTCATAATGTTGTATTTCAACTGGTTGATTCAACGTCAACAACATCCATGACGTGGCCGTTTTCGCCAGCATTTTCGTGAGTGACACTCTTCGTGGGTGTCCCACGATAGTGTGTCTGTGCCTCGGAGTGACGGAATGTGTCTGCGCTTCTGTCAGCCGGCATTGACACTGCGATTTGGTTAGTCGACAGTGCGTTGTCGCGCTGTGTGACACTCGTGGTTCCCCGTGTGTGATTCTCGTTGTTACACTACGGTTCTCTGTCATTGAATCTGCGGTTCTGTGTTGACACTGCGGTTCTCCGTTTGTAACCCCGTGTCTCTCCGTGGGTGACTCTGTGGTTCCGTCTATTGTCAGTGCGGCGTCACACACCTGATTCGCGCCACGCTGTGGAGCGGCTGCGACCTCGGTAAGGTGTTTGATAGCCTGCACATCATGCCCTGCTTCCTGGTGGCAGTCCAGGACTTTAAAGCCAGCCCGAGCAAGGTGAGCCGACTGTGTACTCTGAAACTTTCTACGCATGGTGTTCTAAAAAAGGACTTTGAGGCGGATTCGACAGCTGCTTTTGTTAGCATTCTGCTTTAGCAGCTTACATATAATTGTGCGTTTTTTCTTCATTATCTGTGCTTGACATGTACGAAATCTGAGTTGTCATGAGAAAGTATGTGTGTTATTTTTTAGGAGCTGGCTGATGCTATGGAGAAGATATTTATGGACATTTTGAGGATGGTTCGAACCGCAGACGGTAAGGCTGATAAATGCTGCGGATAATCGGCAATACTGGGAACTATTGTTCCGTTTTTTTTTTTAGGATGGTGTTGGATACATTTTAATGTCAGTTTGATTCATGTTTAATCGTGGTGCTCTTGTATTTTTCCATTGACTCTGAAAAATATCCGGAGTGTGAACGTATTTTTATCGCATCACAGAGACTGAACCGAATGCTACCCAGCAATCATTGTATAATGGACCTTAATAACTGGTTATATCTACGCCGTCAGACTACATGACGTCCGACATCAACCAGCTGATATGGAAGATGTGCGATTTCGGGCCCAACCAGCGGTCTTCGATGCGTCAGCTGGTGAGTGGTGTCCGCGGGGGTTCCTGCTAGAGATGCACCGAATTTGCAATTTCATTACCCGCCCCGCCCCGCAGCTACCCCTTGCCCAACCACAACTACCCGCAAGCTGATTTTGGCTGAGCCGGACCCGCAAAAAACCCGCAATTTTAAAAAACCTGCCTTTGCAAGAGAAAAATACAGCTGGGTCAATGCTAGAGCTATATAAACTTTACTTGCTTCATTGTTGTGCAGAAAAAGACAGCCAAACAAATAGTAAGGACTTGAAATTGCTATGCTAAGTCCTCAGGAAGTGCACACTGGATAATGGAAAACGAATAATGCATCAATACATTTGAAATTCCTTTCTGAAAAGAATTCAGTAAAATCTTTCTCTCACCTTACCCTTCAGCATTGGCTGAGGATCAAAATTTCACTCTGGTTCCTCTCAATGTTAGGCTTCTGGAATGATACTGTTATCAAAATGAATGTTGATATAAAAAGATATGCGATTTCCAGTTAAAAATAAATAGTGACACGGACGACACGGTGAATAATGCGTATCCGGTCGATCTACACATAAAACAAATCATGCAAAAGCCCAGCAAAAACCAACTAACCAATGAACCACGCATTTTTGGAAACATGCGTCAAAAGCGTCACCAACAGCTGATTGCAAGGAATGTTACAGCGACTAAATTATTGCAGCAGTAGTTAGTGCGAACTTGTTGCGAAAACACCGTTGTATAATGCATATTAATGTGCCATTCTGATAATATTGTTTTACACAACAGCTAAAGTTTTACAATTCAGAGGTTAATCACCGGTTAGGAAATAAAGAGACAGTAAATAGTCATCAATGACAGCTTTCCTTCGCCTCAGAGACCAAAATTGACGCAGTCAAATGCCAATCCTTGTCAGAATGTCGTGCGCCAGTATTGTATTGCGTTATGTTTGGGCCGCATGCCAGTCAATATTTTGATTTTTTGTAAGGGTAATTGCAGGTAATTGGTGTGTTATTTTCGTAATATAGGGTGGGGCAGAACATAGAGTAGGATAGGTAATCAATGAATTTGCATCAAATTTTGTTTAGCTCTTTTTTATACCGACCAGACGCAAATAAAGTAACATGTGGCATTTGCTCTGATTTTCAACATCAACATCTCATTTTAGTCTGGGTTCTTCCATAATGTATATCTAGTGCAAACTGCACATAGACTTCAGTTTAGCTTCCTATAAGTTTGCTTTCAGGTTCTTTTATGTTTTATGGAATGCTTTCACCAGCATTTATTTATGCTTTGTAGTTTGTTGTTTGTACCCTGGTTTGGTCATTGCTAGACTGTGGATGCTATTGCTGGTTGTTTTCAGTTTTGCATTTGAAATGTGCTTCCTTGATAATATTTATATTTGGTTCTGTTTTAAAAGTTGTTTTGATGAATATTGTATTGTTAACCTGAGCAAATGCACTTGGCATTGTGTTTTGCATCTAAAAAAAAATAAAAATAAAATTATAGGTTCTAAAGTCTGACCGCCAAATACCCGCCACACGACAAGTTTTGCTTCTCGAACCCGCCAAAAACCCTGCGGGTTTTGAAAACCCGCAGAAAGCGGGTTTGCGGGTTCAAAAAGGGCATCTCTAGTTCCTGCGCTCCGTCCGTATCGCGCGCTCCAAGGACGACCGATGGGTGGCGGGCGACGACGGGGAACGGAGGGGGTTCCCCGGCCGAGTCACTGGCGCGGTGGGAGGGAGGCCGTTACAGGCTCTGTGTTTATGGCCTCTCGTGTAATGAATAATGCATGCTGAGCTGACGGCCTTCTGTCGGATAGATATACCTTTGTACGACTGATAAGATTGGGATTGCTATCGCTTGATGATTTGGTACATAAGCATTGATGATTTATTAGATACATATTGATGATTAAATAGATAAACATTGGATAGTAACGTATTGCAAAGCTGTTACCAATACCGGGCACGGTACAGGTTTTGCAGTTGATATTCTGGGGTGCACCGCGGTCCACTTCTCGCGTTTTGGGGGTGAATGCTACGCCAATCTTATTTTATTTATATTCTTTTACTACAGCGTATTAGCTGGGTTCGTCTGACCTTCATGTAGTGCTATCTCTCCATCTCGCGGCACCATCAGCCCCTGCGTCCTTCAGCACGCTCTGACGCTATCTTCCACCGTGCAGGGTCACCGCGAGGGCAGCATACGCGAGGTGATGCTGATCGCCTGTGACGAGCTCGGCAAGAAGATCTCTGAGAGAATGATGAACAGAGTGATGCCGTATCGGCCGCACGAGTACGAGCCGATGCTGCAGATGGCCGCCAAAGAGCTGCGCCTGGAGGGTGAGGAACTGAGCGGAAGGGGTGGAGGATGGGAGGTTGGGTGGGGGGGGGGGGCATCGGGTGAAATGCCAGGTGGACACTTTTGAGAGCAGTGAGGCACTGACGCAGTGGGACCGGGGAACACTCATGGGACTGGTAATGGGCACCTCAGTCCCCGAAAGGTGAGTAAACTGATTTACTAGTAATGGATTACGCCTACGGTCTTTACTATTTACTGTTGCCATATATTTGGTGCAAACTGTGAACACGTCTAAACGTAGCGGCGACGATGCCTGCTCTGTTCTTGTTTTTGCTAACTGACTATTTCTGATGACCGGTTAGCTTTCATGTGTAGGCTACATTGTGTATTCGTATTGCTACATCGTTGTTATTAGCACCGTATTATCCTCCCGTGGGGTTAATATTCGGTGACTCACCGTCGCTCAGTTTGGGCTGGTCGAGTTCAGTTTAGTCTCCGGCCGCCATTGAGTCTACTCATGCCCTCCACGGACCGCCCTCCCCTCTCCGCGAGCAGAGGTCGAGTACGACTCCGGGTGGATGGCGCAGGGGCCGCTGCCGCCGATGCCGCCGCAGCGTCTCCAGCTGACGCCCACCTGGCCGGCGCTGCTGACCGGCGCGAACCAGGACACCCTCGACTGGCGCCGCTGTGTGGCCGACCCGGCCGGCGCCGTGCGCACGCTCAGTGTCAAAGGACGCCGCGCGCCCGACGATATGGCCAAGGAGGCGTGCACCCAGCGGACGGGTGGACCGGAGGCGACGGACGCCGCGTGCGCGCACGACCACGCCGGCAAGATGCAGTGCTCCGTGCTAAAGACGCTCAGAGATATCAGGTGGGTGATGTGCCCGCGGAGACAGCCTGCCTAAACGCAACCAAAAATTAAGTTTTTTTTTCTTACATTTTTATTCCAGAAATAGGCCACGACAATGTTGGATTCTATCTGCACCGGGTAATACTGGACTCGATTTGAAATATTTATGATGTAGTCTCATTCCATCTTCAAAGGCGATGGTGTCTTTTGATCCCATTTCACCACTTAATTAGACGCTTTGGGACGGCCGGTGTCCTGCCGACTGCGCTACATCCCCGTCTGACGCTCACGCCACCGTGTGCGGCAGGTTCGGCATCCACGTGCTGCAGGGCTGCACCGAGCCGGGCGTCATCAGCATCCACGCCTCGATGGTGAACGTGCTGCGCGAGTGCTGGCTGCCCTACCTGCTGAGCGTGGATCGCGTGTTCCGCGGCCGGCCGGCCACCGACCCCCGCTACGCCCAGCACAATGTCGTGCTCGCCGGCTGCCGCGCCTGGCTGGAGACCAACCTGACCAGCCTGTACAAGTGAGCCGGGCGCGCACCACTGGGCTCGGCTGGGTGTGGAGGGGCAAGGAGGGATATAACCGATAGGATTGGAAGGAATTATGCCTCAGGGTTATAGCCTGCGGTGTAACTTTTTTCATTTCCTGTCGTATGGGAGATTTTAGATGCGATATCTTGTGGTGGCGACCACCGTTCTCCTTTCCGAAACTGCTAAACTTGATGGAACATTTGTTTTTGTCTTATGTTCTATGATGAGCAGCTTTTCTTATTGATTCGATAATGGGCGCGGCTGCCTTGATGCCGTTTGGCATCATTGTTTAACGGAAGGAGGACTATCATTGTCTTATGGCATCAGTCACTGGAATAACTAGTGTCGTAGTTAAAGGTAGTGTGCCAGCTTTCTTGGACCGTATGGAGTTAATGGCCCAGATAAGGAGAACCGGATTTTTAGAACTTATCCATACCTTCAAAACTCATGGAAACGTCTTAAATTCTTCAAATTTTGAGTACCCCAGAGCGAAATTCGCCCCGACGGGTTGTCGGTCGTACCCCAACCACATTTCACACCACTATGAACAATAAATGCACACACTGAAATCGCTATTACCGATATGCTCATCCAATCAAGTTTCGATAAACCCGTTCATCATCATCTCCTGCGGTTTCGAACACGCCTGTTAGGTGGCTTCTGATGCTCGTCGAGGTCGGAATTTCCAAATACGCGTGGTGCGTCGGGCCGCGCGCTCTGACTTCGGCCAAGAAAAATGCGTCAGCTGATCATTGTCATTTCTGCCACTTGCGTATGGTGAAATGGGGTCATAACTTATAAGACGGCTTTTTCATATCAATTATTTTACATAAAATCATATTTCAAACCATAAATAATGTTCGACAGCCAAATAAAAGAAACAATACCAATACGGGATTACAGTTTAAGGCTCGACATTGTGTTGTCTACGATTAGACAGCTGATAACTCATTCCCGCACGTCGTATGGTCGTAACACTATAATGACCTTTGCTTATTGTCACAAGTGCGCCGCATTCGCGATTGTTGCCCGACGCCTGTTTGCAGGTGAGCCCACTACAGTTGTTATACATATCTAAAAACCGAAAAACTTTTAGGCGAAAAAGGCACTATTCCAGGCCCATTTTTGATTTTTTTGCGATATTAGGTAAAAACAGAAGCTTCTTATCCTAGGAAAAATAAAATGGGAAATCTTTCAAAGGTGGCACACTACCTTTAAGCAGGTGCAGGGTCCTAACACTCTGTGCCCTCTGCTCCTGCAGGCAGCGCTCCAAAGTTGGATCGGGCCGGATGCTGCGTTTCGACCGATCCTGGATGAAGGCGGACGCCCTGCTCAAACCCGACAGCACGGTGAGAGAACGGGCGAGGGGCTTCTTCTTCCCCTCCCCTGAGAGGTCGCTTGTTTAGAAAGAAGCTAGTGAAAGGAGCACTGCGCGTCTAAATTTCTGGCGGAGGTATAGCGGTTTAGCGGTAAAGGGACGTTTCATAATTGGTCCATTATGTGTTGGGTGGCCTGTTATACTGCGAGTCCCTCCCATCTGCCCTATCTCTGCCCGTGCCGTGACCTCCCATCCGCCACCCCGCCCATCCGCCAGCTGTGCCGCACCGTCAGCTTCAGCCAGGCGTGCGACATGCACCTGGACATGATGAAGCGGCTGATGGACGTGCTCGTCCTGGTCCGCACCCGCCTGCCGCCCATCGTGGAAAAGGGCTGCGAGGTGAGATCATGGGCTGTGAGGGGGTGAGGGAGGGAGAGAGAGGGTCGCGGATGAGGTGAGAGAATGACTATTTCAGTTAGATGGTTTGAAAAAGACTCGGGCCGTGATTGTTAGAAAAATACCATTTGTTCTCTATTTTAAATACCGTTGTAATGAAACATCTTAATTTCATTGGTATGCGGTAACGGTTATTGACAGATGGGAAAAGTGTAACACGGGATATGCATATTCAATGAGGGTGTGTGGGTAAAATCATTTGTTTATGTGCATGAAAGACATATGATGTGGATCTGATGGGATCAGGACATGCGGGAGTATCTGCCAAACAATTGCTCACCTCGGTCCATTCATGTCAACTGGGTGTCATTTGCGCGCGAGATTTATTTACTATAATTAGGGCCGATCACATGCCAACCCTGTCGAGTACGTGTTTGTCAGCTCAGTTAAAAATGGTACCTACCCCAATTACCTGTCATAAATCACTATTCGATCCGCTGAGCCCGGCCAATCCGTGTTGATGCGAGTCCCATGACAACTGATCTTCCATCACCGTGCGGCCTTCATCGAGCAATGACTCATGCCCAGCGCTCACATTTGTTTATTTTATTTTGTACTTTAGCAATACATAGAGCTAATTTTATCAAGACTGTATTTTTAATGTGCTGTGACTTTGGCCGTAAATGGACGTGTCCCATGGCTGATAGGGTGAGTAAATGAAATGAAATAAACGAATAAAAAAATCATTACCGTACAGTAACGTCACTGTGCGGTCGTGTTCCGTTAGTGCCGTCCTTCCGTGACTCTTCCGTGACCCTGCCGTGACACTGGGTCCGGTCGGCAGGTCCACCCGGCTCCTCTGGAACTGCTGGAGCGGATGGAGACGGGCGCCGTGCTCCTGCTGAAACCCTTCATCGCCTACCGGGACGGCAAGCAGTCGCGCCACCTGGTGGACGTCTCTGAACTGGACCCGCAGGTGGCACTGGCGCTCGACATCTACGGTTGGCTGGGACTCGTCAAGGGAATGGTCGAGTCGGCGGCGGACATACTGGAGCCGGTAGGTGTCCAGGGTGGGGTGAGGTAGTAAAGGAAGCTGTGCGATAGTTACGAAGCGAGCGAAGCGAGCGGAATCTTACGTAGAATAACGGAAATTTCTGAGTATGAGCGGCCGGCCGTGGTCACGATTCTGCGACGCTTATATCTCAGCAACCACTTGACCGATTTACATGCGGTACTTTTTGTAGGGTAGCTTCATTCCTTCTACCAAGTATTGGACTATTCCCGATGCATGTGGGTGACCCCTTATGCACGTGCCACGTGCAAAACGAAGAGGTGTCACTTTTGTAATAGTTGCAATATCTCGATAACTACTTGGCCGATTGCGCTGAAAGTTGGCATGTAGGTAGGCACCCACTAGGCAATGCATATCCATGTGCCAGAGTTGGGGTGCTGCCAGAGTTTGGGGGTCGATTCCAGATCTCGAGAACGGCTGAACCGATTGCGCTCAAATTTGGTACACGGTTACGGAGCAGTTAGTAGGGTGCCGTGCACAATTCAGTTGGGACCCATTTTGCACGTGCGCACGTGCAGGGTGCCGCTTCCAGATCTCGAGAACGGCTGAGCCGATTGTGCTCAAATTTGGCACATCGCTAGAGACCGGTTAGTAGGGTGCCGTGCTTGTACAACTCAGTTGGAGGTACCCCCTCGCAATTTCGCACGTGCAAGGCCCACCCTCTCGCTCGCTCCGTTAATCGCCCCCAAAAGGCGTTATACTGGTATTACCTATGTTATTACGACTGGTGTATGCTTGAACCTTCGCTTTAACTGATCGCCGAGTCTCTCACTATTTTCAATCTCGGACATGAGCTGGTTCCTTTACAGTGTACACCATTTTCGCTCTGTGTACCTGACCTCTCCCCTCTGACCGGTGCCGAGCCTCTCCCTCTGACCTGACTGTTGCTGTCTCCGCCAGTACACGGCCCCCTCCGAGCAACTGACGGAGGTCACCAACCGCGCCCTCAAGGCCTACTCGAACGCGCTGCGCGGTGGCAGTCTGATCGAGTTCCTGGCGCTGCGTCCGGCGCACGCCGTGCCCCTCCAACTGGCCGTGACGGCCCACCTGCGCCGAGACGCCGCCAGCCTGAACGCCGTCATCACCCACGCCGGAGAGAAGACCTGCACACCGCAGTTCATCGCGATGCCGACCATCGCTAGCAGTGAGTCACGATGGCTAGCGGCGCCAAGGGTCTGGGGGGAGGGGGAGGTGCGAGCGAGGGCGGGTGAGGGTTTGTGGTGTCTTCAGATGGTGGAATTTGTGAGGTATATCACAAAATAATGCCCTGAAATGATAATGAAGAGTGTTTAATGGTGACAAGTTTCAGTAATAATGAACATATGAGTATTTTATCTGCCTAATTGCTGTGTGGTGCACGCGATACATTTTGCAATTGTTGAATCGTACTGGTCATCTCTTACTTGCTGCAGCACATGTGATCCCCATCACACTGTCCCCTGTCACACGTGTGCATCCCACCCTGCTCTGGGCGCGTCTGACGCGCGGCAGCTCTAACCCCGCCCCCCTCTCTCGGTCGAGCAGTTGCAGCGTGCAGTATGACCGACGTTTGGAAGATACCGGACGAATGGTTAGTGCGCCTGCACCAGGTCCGTCGCGTGCTGCTGTCGACGCCTCGGCCGCACCTGCTGGATTCGACTCTGGTGCAGCTGGACTATCAGCTGGACTGCGCCGCTGAGCAGCTGCCCGATCTGCCCACCTTTGATGGACCGGAGGTGAGAGTGGAGGGAAGGGAGGGAGAGAGGGAGGAGTGAGTGAGTGAGTCAGTGAGTCAGTGAGTGAGTGAGTGAGTTAGAGTGAGGGTGTATGATGTAAGGGAGGCAGGGAGCGAAAGAGTAATGGAAGGAAAAATTGAGTGACAGACAGATGTACTGACCGGACAGGCCAGAAGAAGGGAGGGAGAGGCACACAGACAAACTCACACACTGTTACTGACTGGGCTGCTGATTCGCTGGACTGGAACAGCTGCCGCTGACGTGTGCCGCCTGTCCCACCCTGTGCCTTCTCAGGACATGAGCGGCGCGGGAATGTTTACCACCGGTCTGGAGGTGAACTCGATGAAATTCGCCGACCACATGGTGGAGCTGACGGAGCACGTGCTCAATTACCACGCGGCAATGAAGACGGCCTTCTACCTGAGCCACAATGGTCATGTTTTCCCCGATCGACGATTCTTCGTGAAACCATGTAAGTTTTACGTTTAGTTACCTTTGAATTACATGGTCGGCGGAGCTCTTGCAGACAGGCCGATGTGTTCATGTTTTATGTGTGTGTGTCTTTTTTTGGTGCTCGTTTGAACCTCTGATTAATTCGTGGTGTTCTCGTCTTTCCCAGCGAATCCGGCGTCGGCCTCCAAACCCGAGCCAGTGTTTCCCTATGGCAAGTGGCCACCATACGGCACAGACTCCGAGCCGACAGTGCTAACCGACGGCAACTCGAAGACAACGCCAGAAACCGACAAAGACGCCAAGGGCGACGGGAGTCCGGCGTCCAGCATATCCACCCAGATTGGCGGCATCCCGGCGGCGAGCAGGGCCACTTCTCAGGACGGTACCCAGAGCGAGGTCATGAAGTGGGCGGCGGCGAATATTGTGAAGGTGCGGCGGGGTGCCAGCCGCTCGGGTGGTCCGGCCGCCGGTGGCGCCTCCGGCCCGCCCATGGAGACTGTACAGGTGGGTACTTACGGGGTTGGAGGTGAGATGAATGGCTTACGGTGTCTGGTGTCGGTTTTCAAGGCGAACGAGAACTGGGGATTGCTTGGAGATAACGTCAGGGTGGGCCAGGGGCAGGGTCATGCATGATGTTTGAGTGACTGCTTTATACTGACTAATTGAGTAAGTGGGTTGAGAAGAATCGCAAGTGAAATTGACAAAAGTCGGGCTCTTTTCTGGTCGATCGGGATGATGACAGGTTTTAAGATGTGTCGTTCTGGACATGAGTGCTGATTGCCGAATGTTGACGTCGATTATCGGTCTGCTTTTTCTTTTCTAAATCGTGAATTCGGTAGAATGACTCCCTGTTGTCCTACTTCATCGGCGAAAGGTACAGCCCACCGCTAAAGTAATGTAGGGTTTTACCAATCTCAACGGTTGGCTTTGGCTGGCGATCATTGTTTAACCCTATTAGTGGCAGGGGGGGGGGGGTGTTTTTATCCACCCCTCAGGTTTTTCGGGAATATCTCCGAAACCGCTGAAGCTACGATGCTGAAATTTTCTGACTTTTCCTAAAACTAAATTGGGCACATTCCCTGAAAATTTCAAGTTCATACCTTTACCAGGGGCGGCTCCAGAGCACTGGGAATGGGGGGTCCTATTCGTGAAGCGAGTCATTTGGGGCGAAGATCACGATGCTGATGTATTACCAGTATAACGCCTTATGGGGCGACTAACGGAGCGAGCGAGAGGGTGGGCCTTGCACGTGCGAAATTTCGAGGGGGTACCTCCAACTGACTTGTGCACGGCACCCTACTAACCGGTCTCTAGCGATGTGCCAAATTTGAGCACAATCGGCCCAGCCGTTCTCGAGATCTGGAAGCGGCACCCTGCACGTGCGCACGTGCAAAATGGGTCCCAACTGACTTGTGCACGGCACCCTACTAACTGGTCCCTAACCGTGTACCAAATTTGAGCGCCATCGGTCCAGCCGTTCTCGAGATCTGGAAACGACCCCTGCACGTGCGCACGTGCAGCAGCACCCCAACCCTAACACATGCAGATGAATTATCTGATGGAGACCTAACTGTGTACCGAGTTTCAATTCAATCGGCCCAGCCGTTGTGCCGTTATTGAGGTTGCAATTTTGGGGGTTCTTAAAAAATGTCCAACTTTACCACGCGCCACGTGCGGTGGTTGGCAAGAACGCATGGTGGCCATCACACCACAGAACTTTTACGTCCAAGTGACATTCAGTAAAGAAGACCGCTTGTCAATCGGATGTCCCGTTCCTAAGATATTAGCTTTTGAAGAGCGTCCCCACGGCCGGCCGGCCGGCCGGCCGCTCATACTCAGAAATTTCCGTTATTCTACGTAAGACTCCGCTCGCTTCGCTCGCTCCGTAATAACTGTATACACCAGTTTTACGAACATTGAATGAAAGGTATCATGTGATAACGTATACAAAGTTATTGTGCATCCTCTTTTGACACGTTTTTGCTATAATAGGCGGATCCAGGCGTCCAAAAAGGGGGGGTTATGTTTTACCTCCCAACATAGGTGCCCTGACACCGCCTATGCATGACCAATACAATTGTAGTCGTTTTCTCATAAGAAAATTGTTACATAACAAGACCATTGCCACCCTTTTTAAAAACAGTACCAACAAAAACCTTATTTACTATACTTTTTGTGTACCCCCAATCTCAATGATCTGTATCCGCCTATGATTTTTGAAAATGCATGTTTTTAGGATCCATGTGAATTCCTGGTTCATTCTCTATCGATCGGCAAAAGTTGCGTTAAGATTGGTTCAGAAACCTGGCCGTGATAAACAGTCTAAAATGTATCTGCAATATGTCCGTTTTTACCCCCCTCTACCCCCCCCCCCTATTGACATTTTTTAATTTTTATTTTTTAGAAATGTAGATCACGTTAAGCGAAATCGAATGCCGTTTGAATTTTGAAAATCGGCCCGTTAGATCTCGAGATATCAAGGGGGGTCGTAAACAGCCCCCCTGCCACTAATAGTGGCAGGGGGGCAGGGGGGCCAGGAGCCTGCCACTAATAGGGTTAATGCGGAGTGATCGAAAAGAAGATGTCAATAGCTAAAGTTGCAGCTGCAAGGGTGACGATACATATAAGCTACATTCAAAGTTTCATTGTAGTCTGGCTAATCGTTCCTAAGCTTCAGAAGCAAAACATACCCATGACTGAAACCCCACATTACTTCTGCTGTGGACTGTACCTCTTTCCTGTGTTGTGGGCACCATACAATTCTTGTAGCAAGTCTTAGTCAATCCAATAACATTTGTACTGTATAAATATCTGTTTGACCTCCACTGTAGCCCGCCCGCGTTTTTTCACACATTATCGTCTTTTTTGCACCTCGGTTGTTTTTTACACGTCCTGGCAAACACCCTGTTTCCGGTCGTTGTAGTTAATGATGGTAATTACTGGCGCCAAATCAGTCATGAATTGTGAGACACTGCATAGGGGACGTCACTCAGGGTGACACGCGTCGTGAGCACCAATTTGAGTCTAATTAAATTTGTTTTATTTACCTACATAGGGTTTTTAAGGGCATTCGAAGTTATCCAAAATCCCCGATTTCACGCATTTAGCTATCCCATTATTCATCATAGCTATTTGGCTCGGACGCAGAGGCTCCCTTATTTGTACCCCGCGCCGCTCCTGAGACTGGCTGTCTGTTTCCATACCGTGATCTGTCCGTTCCGCAGGGGAAGCCGGGCGAACCCGCCGGCCAACCCGTATATTCTACTAGTATAACAGTCCATTGCACCTAATTTTACTCCCGGCGTCGTCCCTGCGTCTATGGCCGTCAGTTTCCACACTATGATCTGTCCGTTCCGCAGGGGAAGCCGGCCGACCCTGCATATTCTATAACTGTCCATTGCACCTAATTTTACGTCCCGCGCCGTCCCTGCGACTTACATCTATGGTCATCAGTCCTTCATACTTTCTACGTCCGTTCCGCAGGGGAAGCCGGGCGACCCTGCATATTCTATTCTATAGCTGTCCATTGCACCTAATTTTGCTACCGGCGTCATCCCTGCGTCTATGGCCGTCAGTTCCCACACTGTGATCTGTCCGTTCCGCAGGGGAAGCCGGCGGACCCCGTATATTCTATAACTGTCCATTGCACCTAATTTTACTCCCCGCGCCGTCCCTGCGTCTATGGCCGTCAGTTCCCACACTGTGATATGTCCGTTCCGCAGGGGAAGCCGGCCGACCCGGCAGTGACGGCCATGGAGCGTCTGAGCCGCGAGCTGGAGAACCTGCTGCTCTCTGCCGACCACCTCAGGGATATACCGGAGGTGGGCACTGCGCCGCGGACGAATTTTGAGGCGGCGTTGTGTGACGGATGGTGCACCTACGATAATAATTGTTAGCTATACTGACAGCTGGTATATTCTGTTTCGTTGTGTGTTTTTCATATCCTAAGAACTGCCAATATCATTTATGCTCCAGAGCTGATCCTCACCTTTCACCCCAATTTGACCTCTCACCCCAATGAGCCATTTATGACTTTTCGGGGCGGAAGACTGACTTCATGACCTAGTGTGGAGACTCATGTGACTGCCATGAGCGGGCCCTGTGACGTTATCGACTTGTGATGTGCTGTGTCATCGTATCGCCTCTGGTGTCCCTATGTGACCCTGTGACCTTATTTAATCTCCAGTACCCCTTGCGATATAACCTTGCCTCAAATGAATTGCGACATTAGCAGCTGAGCTATGGTATCTTGCCTGGTAATAAGATGTGTAACCGTGTCTATCCTCTAGCTCCACCTGTGATCGTTTCTCACCTCTGGCTGTTCCCTATGATGACATCTAACCCGTGTTGTCCCTGTGCCTCCCAGGAGCCGCTGGAGCCGGCGCAGCTGGAGCGGGTGGGCCGGCGCGCCGGCCGGCTGTCGGACGGCGTCCAGCAGCTGCCAGAGGGACCGCTGCGGGACGCCGCCCTACAGCTGGTGAGCTGTGTGCAGGGAGCCGTGGCACCGCCGCCCGCCAGCAAACGCTCCAGGAAACGAGCCGCCAAAAAGGCCAGGCCCATCGCCGGTGAGTCGGCCGGGAGTTGAGGATGTGTTTTGCCCTTTTGGACTTTGAGCTGAGTTGTAAAGTGTTTTTCCTTTAAGACATATTGTTTTCGAACCCTTCGTAGTATCTGGAAAACGATTTTTATCCTTGTTTTGGTGGTTTATTCGGTAGCTCTTTTCTGATAACTACTTCCCGCAGGAACGTTGAGTATTTTCGTGTGCTCTGTCGTGTCACGTTCTCCCCACTGACGCCCCCCCCCCCCCCGCCCTGCCCGGACAGGTTCGGACATGTCGGTGGTGGAGACCTGCCTGGCCAAGCTGACCTCTGTCCTCACCGAGCGCGGAGTGCCCGTGGCCGAGTCCCCCACACCCGAGTCGAGCTCCGACTCCGAGGAGCCGGACGAGGCAGACGCGGCGGCGCTGCGCTCGTGCAGCTTCTGCGAGCGCCGGGAGCGGACGCCCGGCGCGTTCGAGCTGTGCTCTCTCTGTGTGGCTGATGAGGTGTCCAGCCCGCGCGCCTACTGCGGCAAGGCGTGTCAGACCGACGACTGGGAGGTCGGTCACTGGGAGGATCACAACTGAAAGGAGAGGAGAGAAGTAGAGAGCGGTGACTGACAGGGAGGACCGCAACTGAGAGAGGAGGGGAGTAGAGAGAAGGAGATCGCGATTGGGATGACCACAACTGAGAACTTAGAGAGAAGATGAGAAAGAGAGCGACTGGGAGGGCCACTATTGAGAGGAGAGAGGGGAGGGAGTGGCGGACGGCTGGGAGTACCACAGCTGAAAGAGGAAAGGAGGAGCGAGGGCGACTGGGAGGGCCACAACTGGGAGAGAGGAGCAGAGCCCGGGTCAGTGGGAGGATCACAACTGAGAATAGAGAGGAGAGAGCGGTGGGCGATGCGGTGCTTGGACCAAGAGGATCACGACCGGCTGTAACTATAGTGGGACTACAGCTCATTGGAGGCTGGATGAAGCCTGGATCGATAGTCGTGCCTTGGGTCTCTGTTGTGAAGGCGGTTGACATCGGGTGAAAAGAAGAGGTCCTGTCATTGGTTTAATCTGACAAATTGTGAGACGTCGCTGATCAGCGCCATTGTTTTCGTCCTCAGTGTCATCGTTTTCCGGCATTGATTATTTTGTTTCCTTAAAAGAGGAAGGTTGGTTTCCCTGCTTCGTTTCCGTTCCAGCTCTTTTGTAAGAAGTTCATAGCGTTTTTGGTTGGAGTTTCGGTACATGTGTTGCTGGGCGTATCTTTAACTTTCAATGTGCTCCAATGCGGATGTGCATATAAATTCCGTTGCTTATCTCGGGTGTCATATTTCTGTTCAGATGGATATCTGGAGGTCAGTCCTGTATGTCTGAATAAGTCAGATTGTTTTGCATTGAAGTTTGTAGCCAACGAATGCAGTCATCGCGTGAAATGCCTACTTCTCAGCAACCTGTTTTGCTTCTTGTTGTCATATCGATGAATAACCACACATATTCCGTTCCATTTCTTCTATGCATTCCACTAAACGGTTAGTTAGCGCCATTGGAGACGGGTTAACACTTAACACTAATGCTGCCTGCTGGAATTGAGACTGTGATTGTGCTGTTTGCTGTGGTGTGCGGCCTTTCTTGTCCAGTTAGTGAAGAAAGTGTTAAGAACTATTAGGGAGTGGACTGTGCCGACGGGCAATGGAAGCTGTGAGCGGCGACGCCATACCGTTCTGTGATCAAAGAGCTCGAAAACGCGCCTGGTCCAATGGATCAGGCGGTAGTTTTACCTGTTGTGGAGTTTGCAGTGTTATCCAATCACTTATGAGTCAAGAATACACTTTTTAGAAAACGCCTGGCGCTTGTATTGCTCGACCATTAGCGGGATAGTTATGGAAAAACTGCATAAATAGCGGCAGAAACGGTCTTACTCATCTAAGTAGTCATTAAATCGTAAAGTATGGTGATCGGCGATCGCTCGGTACAACGCCTAATTGTCACACCATTCTTACCTTCAATGAGGTGATTTTAGAATGCGACTGACTGATCATTTTGGTCCTAGGTTTATGGTAAACATATTCTCAATTTTCAACTTGACATGTGCAATGTGCCTAGGAAGAGTACAAATGAGAGATAAAACATATAAGTTGGTGTGGACTTCATACCAACCACATAGAAATCGCCCACGTGTGCAGTTCCGAGTATCGCCAGACATTAGGTTGACAGCTCGGTGGCTGTTGTCTCGCCCGTCAGCTCCAAGAACAGCTGGTGGCGATACCTCAACCTTCCCACGGCCTGTTCCTTCGGCCGCGCCCGTGTCGGTTAATAATGCAGACAGGAGGGGCGCCGAACCGGCCTCCGCCCATCAGTGATCACCGGAAACACTGCAGAAATGCCCGTGAACGATCGTCGATGTCACCGCAAAGTGACGGGGCAAAAACACCGTCTGCTCGTCGGGTCATTACCGGTGTAAATTGCCGGGTCACTATGGCAGTGAGATATACTTCAGTGGCATAGCATCATTCATGAATAAAGCGAGGTCCAGACCGTTCGATCAGAACGCTGTGTTGATGCCAGGAGTTAATGGTTATCAACAGTGATTTTGTACGGCACGATGACTAATGCTCAGTAATGAGTGGCTCCTGTAATTATAGGTAGTCTGCAGTCATCAATCGTATTAGGTAGTGTAATTAGCCTTCTGATGTCCAGGTGGATGTCTTTCCTTGACATGAGAAACAGTCGACAAATAGGTTTCTTACAGTCACTCCTAGACGGGCAGAGGCTGCTAATGACAGGCGGCAACGACCGATGATAACTAATATTGTGATGTGTTTTACAAGCTCACTAATAGGCGTTTTGAGTAGACGACACGTGAGAAATTTGCGGTAGGCGAGATAATTAGATTTTCGAAACCGTAAAAATGAAGCCACGAATTATTCAGCACACCGAAAAATACGCATTTGCTCTACGGGTGCCATGAAGAAATATCGTGAATTGAGAATGGCTACAGTTTGGATCTTATACATTTCTGTTGAGTACCTAAATTTGTAAATGCTAAAAAGTCGCGACCTGTGAATGAATTATGTGTCATTTGTTACACTTAATGCGCGCTTTGGGATCCTACATTATACCGTATACGTACCTACACGCTGTGATATTTTTGAAGAGTTATTTATATTTTACGAACATGAGCTCACATTGAATACATTTATTTGTATTGATAGAAACAAGTAGAAAAACACGGAACGTGCATGGACGCGCTTCGAATATTACAAATCTTCATCAGCATGGCATAAAGCTGCTGTTTCATGTATGCATAGGTTTGCTTTTGTTTGTTTTGTGCTGTTAGCCAATGGGCTGTTTCGGTCTGATGAGACCTTTTTAGAGTCGGAAGCATGATAGGAATTAGGGGAAGACATTTCTGGGCAGGCACCCTGCTGCGTCGCTGAGACCTAGCCAACAGTCGACAGGCCAATTAGCTCGCAAACGGTTACCCCACCGCGTGTGAGCCTGCTTCGAGGAGTACGTATGCGACTCACGTTGGATAAAGGTGACCATCCAGCCCGGATCAGGGGGAGGCGTGGAGAAGGATTTGACTGTCCTCCTGAGGATGGAAATGACGGAACGGTGAGTTACGCATAGATGTAAGTAAAAGTATACATAAAAACCGGCAATATATTACAGTGCATGAGCACATGTGCTGGTGGAACTGCACATTATGTATTTTGCAATACATTTCATAGTTAACCCGCGCATGACTGGGGTATTTTCCATAACGCGAGTGACTGATGGGGCTCTCCAGAGCCCCCTCCTATTTCCGAAACTACTGGGCCGATCGTCAAAATTAAAACGGCATCTGATAGCCCTGGAAAAACTGTCGAGCGAAACCTATTTTCATTGACCTCGAGGTCACTGATGACGTCACGGGTCAGGTCAAAGTAAAAATTATCGGCATTTTTGCTTGTTTACAATTTAGGCTCTGGCCGCCGACTGACAAGTCGTCAGGCTATTTTTTGGTTCACGCACTCCTTGATATATGCCTTAGATACCCTGAGGGTACCGAACTTTTACTTCGAATTTTTCAGGTCAAGGCCAGGTCATCCTAGGTCACGAAAATCGTATATCATGTATCGGTCACGTGACGCATATGGTCCATTTTACACGTACATTTCAAAAATAATGTCGTCTGGGTCATTTGAGGTCATTTTCAGCTGAATTTACCGGAGGTCTGGTCAATTTCAGGTCAGAAAAGGTCAACTTTTGAATTTTTTTTTTTTTCAGCAAAAAAGGTGCCTCTCAGAGGCAGTGTTTGAGCTCAGGAACACGATGGTGCCATTTATATTGCTTTACGATGTCAAAAACGTACTGAAAAATGGTTTTGAAAAATATATAGGGTAAGGTGCCTAATTAGCGACCCCCTTAATTTGAACCGTCATTGCTCACGCTCTGAGGGTGCTACTGTATTACTGGCTTGATTTTCGGAGAGATCGTTCATTTTTCTATTAAAATATGGTCATTTTCTGCCCCAATATTCACCAACTTATTTGTAGTGAGCATTTTGGCAAACCATTGCAAAAAACGCTTATGGTCTTTTCACGTCAGATCCGTGCAAAATACATTAACGCTTGGCGTTAGAGGTGCAACCGGCCCCCCGTTTCCTGGAGATGCCCGGCATATGAGGGAGACGGCCACAGAGGGTGCGGGCGCCAATAGGAGGCTAGATAAGCGCCAGCGGTCGGGTAAGCAAATACGGCCCGCCCGGCCTGGCGAGGACACTGAGCCGGCCGCCGGGCGCCTCCAGTGCGTGAGTGACACGTCAGACGGCGGCCGCTTATGTTTTTCGTGCGTGCGCGCTCAAGCCGCTGCGATTATCTCCCGGAGATGGGACGCTCCACACGCGAAAGGGCATCCGGTAAGTCACGCCTTTGCTGGCTAGCGTCTCCCCATTGTGTCCAGGCTGTCACGAGCGACCCCACTACCAGCAATCTTAGGCCCGCGGGCGCTCCGTGCCGGCGTACCTACCGCCCCTCGTATTGTTGTGTTGAACATTTCAGAGTGGTCCACGTTCCACTTGTGTGTCGATTACTGCCGTGGCGATCACGTGGCGATTACTGCTCCTTTGCTTGTCTTACCGCCGACACGTCCCGCGCCGTCACGCCGCAGCTGACATCCAATGCTTATGTCATGAGAGTTTCTCGGACGGCCAGTCCGCCCTGCCCTACTATAACGCCCATCTCACCCGTCGCCGGTGAGATTTCCCGTCGGCTATTAGGCCGTCACGCCGCCGCTAGCTTGGCTTCTATCGTCAGTCGCCTGGACTGTGCCGTCTTATACGCTGTCACGCCGCCGCTGACAATCAACTATCTCGCCCGTTGCACGGCCTGTCCCGTCTGTCATACGTGGTCAAGCCGCTGCTGACTACCTCTTCTGTCACACGGACTGTTAGTCTGTCAATTACACCGTCACGCCCGCTACGTTCGTCGTCACCGCTGTCATGCCGCCGCCGACAGCCCACCGTCACACCTGACGCTTCCGCTGGCTGTCCTGCCGTTTGCCACGACCCGCCCGCCGACTGGCCGCCCCGCCGGCCGCCGCCCGGCAACCCCTCCCCCCCCCCGCCGGCCGCCGCCCGGCCGCCCGGCCGCCCGCCGCCCAGCCGCCCCGCCGCCCAGCCGCCCCGCCGACCGCCGCTCGGCCACCCCGCCGGCCGCCGCGCTGTCTCTCCGAGCCGGACTGTCACCTGCCACCGCCTGAGGCCGCCGGCCGTGTCTTTGTCTCCCGGCGGCCCTCCCTCCCACCAGCTCCGCCCCGCCGCGCGCACCCCGGCCTGACCACCCTCCCATCCCGGGCCGCCGCCCGCGGCCCCTAGCCGCCCGTCTGTTTGCTTAGCGCTGCCTTTCCCACCGGTGCCCATTCTATCGCGCTCGCCCTGCTCATATACTCGCGTCCCTCTCTTACACTGACGACAAAACAACTCGCTATAACAACAACACTAACTAGCTATGACATTTCCGAGATCAGCTGATCTTTCATGTCATACCAAACTCATGCCCGCCGCGCTCTTCACCACCGCTATCACCGCCGGCCGTCTCTCCCGTTTGCCATTTCCACCTAAGCCTGAGGGCTGTTCACGGGCCCTGTGTGCGGTCGGACCGTACACAGCCTCCAAGCTCCGCCCACTGCTTCCCCAAGTCAGCCTTCCGTCACCGCACAGCAGCGACCGCTGTGGCCGGTCGGACTGGCCACAGCGGACCGTCCACCATGACGTCATGACGCAGCCATGACGTCAGAGCCGTCTACCCATCCCCCTGGTCACCCTGCCAGTCACTGCGGCGCCTCTCTGGACCGGGACCGGGCTGTCTCCGGCCACCGCCGCGCCAGCCGAACGTTTGTTTACTAGCGTCCCCCCCCCCCCTTAGCTGGTGCACTTGTCTCGCCGCGCTCACCGCCGCGACCGGCCCCTGGCCACCCTATCAGTATCGGGCCGGTGGCCCCCAGCCGTAAGTCTGTTTGCTTAGCGCCGCCCTCCTCACCAGCGTTCGTTGTTTTGCGCTCATCTGTCGCAGAACGCTGCGCCCATAGTTGTGTGGTGGTTAGCGTGACGGATCAGTTTGTGTGTCGTTAGGACTATCGCCAGGGTGTCCCGGTTCGATCCCAGGTGGCGCCGGACCTTTGCGCTGCGTTAGGCAATGTATCTTCAGCACAGGGGGCTGCGCGCCTGCGCACCACGCCTTTGTTGCCACCTACGCCGCTACGTCACGAGCCGTCACGCTGCTGCCGGTCATGCCCGTTACACGGTCACCGCGTCTGTCATATGCTGCTGTCAAGCCACCACCACCGGCCGACCTGTCAGGTTCATCGCACGAGCTGCCTATCCGTCACATACCGCTACCACGCCGATGCCGTCACGCCGCTGCCGACAACCTGGCACTGTCACGCCGCTGCGGACAATCATCTATCATCCCCGCCGCACAGGCTGTCCGCCTGTCACGAACCACTGCCACGCCGCCGCTGACACTTCTGTCATGTCTAACGCACTGAGTGTCCGTCCGCCATATACGTAGGTACTGCTATCACGCTGCTTCCGACCGTTCACGATCATGTCTAGCCCAAGCGCCCGGACCGACACGTCTCCCACATACCGCCGCCATGCTGACACTCCAGTTCTACCCATCCCGGCCGCCGCCCGGACCACCCCGTACGTCTTAACCGCTGCCGCGCCGCCGCGCCGCCAACGGCACCGGGCACACCTACCACGGCAATCGCCAGGCCCACCCCCTCTGTCACATGCCACCATCCCGCCGTTACCACAAGCACTCCTATCATCTACCCAGCCACCCCGGCTGTCATGCCGCCGCCGACAGAACCTTCGTCATGCCAGCGCTCTAGCCGCAGGCCTGTCACACGTCAACGTCACTCCGCCGCTGACAGAGCAACGGTCATGTCCGACGCCGACGGCGGCCCGTGTACCACGCCGTCCCCCACCCGCCGCCTAGACCGCCCGCCGACAGCACTCGTTCCGCCGCGCCCGCCGCCGCGGCCGGCCTGATAACCCTCTCGTCTCGGGCCGTTGCTCGTAGGCGCCTGTTTGCTCAGCGCCCTCCCCCCCCCCCCCCACCTCAGCGCTCTTGTACCGCGTTCGCTCGCCGCGGACAAGCGCAGCCTCGTGTTGTGTTGGTTAGAGTGCGGGAAACCGCCGGTGTGACAATTCGGGCCAAATCGCCCGGTGACCAGCTTGATTCCAGGAATCGGCGGACTTGAACGCATCGTTGTGAGGTATCCGTCCCTACCAGGAATAATTTTGTCTACCTGAATGTTGGGAGACAATAAAGATAAACAAGACCCCTCCCGACACATGATTTGTGAGACAGTCACAAGCTACCTAGGTGGCGCATCCTATCCACCATTGCACATCTGTTGCATCTGTATTTCAGTTATATTCTATTATCATTTACATTAACAGCGCTTCTCGCCGGATCACTTCAAAGACGACGGTTCTCACTTGACTTTGCCCCATAACTGTGCCAAACTGACTAGGCGTCCCTCCCATCTCACGTCAGTCCAACAACTCCACTTACACTGTCGATTGTCGAACACGCCTCAACAATGTCCCACCGCTGCTGTCATGCCTCTCCGGACAACCCGTGCCGTGACCGACACGGGCGTCTTACCCGTTGCCTATACTACTGTCATGTCCTGCCGACAGCCCTCAGCCCTGAGCCCAGCGCAGCGGTATACGCACGCCGCGGCTAACAGCCGCACCGTAACGTTTCGCAATTACCGTACGACCGTCACGTATGTACTGACACCATGCCGAGCGCTGTCACTGACCGGCTCACCGCACATAGTCCTATAGCGACAGCCGCCATGCCGCCGCTAGAAAACGCACCGACTCACGCCGCCTTGCCATCTAACACATCAGTCGTGCCGCCGCTGACC
Source organism: Amphibalanus amphitrite (assembly GCF_019059575.1). Lineage (NCBI taxonomy): Eukaryota > Metazoa > Arthropoda > Thecostraca > Balanomorpha > Balanidae > Amphibalanus > Amphibalanus amphitrite. Next base: position 1,597,706 of record NW_024881500.1, on the reverse strand, counting down.
GCACCGCCCCGCCCGTTCGCCATGTCGTTCCCACCGCTGCCTAACCCGCTGTCGGAGGCCGCGCCGTCCCTCGGGCTCGGACTGCGGCCAGCCACCGCCGGCGACCGCCAACCGCGCGCTTGTTTGCTAGGCGCCCACTCTCCTCCCTGCCCGCACTTGCATGGGTGACGCCGTTATCCGCCGGCCTCCCACCCGCCCTTGGCAGCCCTCGCGGCTCAGTGGTTTGCCCGGTTGGCATGTGCGCCGTGTGTCTCTGGGATCCCAGTGACCAGGCTCAGTCCCAGAGAGCTATGGAAGTTTGTACAGCGATACCGGGCGCGAAATCCAGCGCTGCGCCCCTGCTACGCCCCGTTTCCACTCACTTTCTACCCAGCATGGCCGGTTGGTGACGCATTAAACGCTTGCTAATGCTATCCCGTGACCTCACAGCGGCCGTCACCGAGCTCGTTTATTCCACCCCAAAAGTCCCGGGGTACTTATGATCCCCCCGCGCCCGCATGGCATACCTCATGCCGCCCCTTGCCGGCATCGTGCCCATACATTTGGGCAAATTTTGGCGTCTTTCAGCTAGGGAGAGCTGGAACACACGCAATAGGAGCTGGCGGAGGTCGAGGCCGCACTACGCCAAATCCTCCCGGATACCGAGGTAAGAGACGGGTAGGTCCGGCCCCTCAGTTCAGGCTCATCACACCACGCAGGCACCGGCGACGCCAACGTTAATGGTCTTTTCACGTCAGATCCGTGCAAAATACATTAACGCTTGGCGTTAGAGGTGCAACCGGCCCCCCGTTTCCTGGAGATGCCCGGCATATGAGGGAGACGGCCACAGAGGGTGCGGGCGCCAATAGGAGGCTAGATAAGCGCCAGCGGTCGGGTAAGCAAATACGGCCCGCCCGGCCTGGCGAGGACACTGAGCCGGCCGCCGGGCGCCTCCAGTGCGTGAGTGACACGTCAGACGGCGGCCGCTTATGTTTTTCGTTTTTTTTTTCTTATTTTTCCTTTGTCTCCTTCCGTCAACTCCGGCGTCTTTCAGCTAGGGAGAGCTGGAACACACGCAATAGGAGCTGGCGGAGGTCGAGGCCGCACTACGCCAAATCCTCCCGGATACCGAGGTAAGAGACGGGTAGGTCCGGCCCCTCAGTTCAGGCTCATCACACCACGCAGGCACCGGCGACGCCAACGTTAATAGGGAACTCTTCCCGATTAGCGACCGGGGAGGGTCGCTAATAAGTCTATGGGTTTCCCCATATTAAAAATGGCAAAAAATGCGACGCCTGAAAAGATGAAATATGATCTCAAAAAGGTAACCTATACGCAAAGCAGTCAATCACTCGAACAGGAACGTTTATCCAACACATTTACGTAAGTAAAAACTGATCACGTGATGCACCGAAGGCGAAAAGAAGGCGGAAACCCAAATTTTGCGGGCTATCTCGTATGATATTCGAGGTCCGCGCTGAATTCGGCACCCCTGCAGTCGGTGACGACATTTGGCATCCCCTGTCACACATTGCAAGGTTCAGCAACACCTCATTTTCATTTCTCTCTTTTCCCTTTCTTTCCCTTCTTGAGCTATTTGCGACCATGTCAGGCGCAAATAGGAAATATGAGTTGCGACACATTTTTAACCGCCATGCTGTGCACAGTTGAGCGATTCACTATGGGAAAACGGTAATCAATTGAAAAAGAAATGTCGATTCAGAATAAAAAGGTGCATCATCCTAATGTGCATCGCTTTTCATCAGAGAGGGCCCAAACACACACGTTTTGGATAAGAAACTCGTCATTTTTATTTAAACTCACCTGAAACGTCCCACCAGAAAGATCGACGACCGGAAAATAATTCAATTTGATAACCAAAGTATGGCTGACCTTTTGACGACATTTTTACCCCGTTCTCTCCTGCCAGTTTTTCTGTAGGGAGGTAGGTCGCAAATCGGAAAGGGTCGCTAATTAGGCACCTTACCCAAATTGTAAAATTTTGACAATAATGCAAATAACTTGGCTATTTTTTAAGATATTGGGCTAAAAATTGCTAGAGTAGTTGATCAGTGTGTGTTTTATCACATATATTCCGGGTTTTGCAAAACATCAAAAACTTTTTGAAAAAATCAAAAATATATTTTTGGAATTGTAAAAACATATTTTACGAAATTTTCGAAATTTCGAAAATTCAAGATAGCAGTTTGATAGCTACGTGTATTTGTAGTCCACTGATGCAAAGAAATTGGATCTAGCTTTAAAACTAAGCTCTTGAGAGCGTTTGCCGTAGTTCAATATTTTGCATCAAAATCGGCCGACATGACGTCACTCTGACGTCATTTCCGGCCAAACTATGGTAGCTAGAATGCTGAAATTTTAACACAAGGTGTCAAATTGATGCCGCTGAGGGTACTGAAAGTTTCGTGTTGATCCGTGAAACGATTTAGAAGATATTGCCGAAAAACGGGAGGGGGCTGCCCCCCAGTCATGCGCGGGTTAATCATAGTTAATAAAATCGAATCGGTTTGAAGTTGAACGTTAATCATAGTTATAGTTAATCATAATTCAAAGTTAATAAAATAGAATCGGTTTGAACGTTTTAGCCCCATCAGCTATTCTGCATATTTTGACTGCGCCGAACATGACATGGAAGGGTACGAGAGTCAGTTTAATTTTTGACGGGTTATTTTAACCAGCATATTCGTTCCGTATGTCTACAGCAATCCACCTGAAAGGAATCACAATTTACACGCCTTGTGAATTGTGATCATATCAAACCATACAAGTAACGACAGCAAAAAGTATCTATTTCGTCAGCCAGTCTGTTTCCCCGACATTCATTGAGTCCGCCACCGGTCACGTTTTCCAGCCGTGACTGTATCGCTGACGACCGGAAGTCGCCGATGACCGTGTGACCGTTTCTATCGGTCGCCAGGCGCCCGGGTGTGGGTGGCCCCGGGGGTCCGAGGGCCGGGGACCGACGGTCGCGTCTGTCTCGCGTCGGCTCGGTCGGGGCCAGGTCATGGCCGGGCTCAGGGGAGCGGGGCCGCCTCGCCGGCTGACCAAGTTCGCCTCGCTTCTCCTGATAGGAGTCGTGTCAGGTAGGAGCGTCACACCAAACGTAAATGCAAACTGGCGTCTGACTTATGTCTGTGCTAATTTTGTTCGTTTTGCAGGAGTAGCTTAATTTGGTTAGGTAATACCTACATTTTGAAAGCCAGAAGGATGACACTTATTAGGGGGAGACATATAGGTCGAGGCGAAGACATCCCTGTAAACGATGTCATTGTCGCCCCTCTCCGTAAATCGAATCAGCTATCATCATTTCACCACTTCATTCACCCTTTTCTAGCTGCGCCCCCGTGGCCGTATTTCGTCAGAGATGGAAGGTTCTGCGACACTGGCTATGCCCAGCGGGGAACAACCTGTTTCTACGTAATATCGAGCAGCTACACTCAATCTCAGGCGAGGTCCGCATGCACGACATCGACTCGAACCCTGGCCTACGCCAGAGACCCGGTGAGTGTTACTCTGCTCGGCAGTCCTACCCTTTTTGGTAGTATCCATCCCCTGTGGAGTTAGGTGAGATAATCGTGTTCGGTGGAGTGGCAAATTACACAGCAGCTCTCTTAGTTGAAACGGGGGGAGAAGTTCAGAGAAAAAGAAGAAAAACATTCGCGAGTAATGGAATATCAAACAATGCATGCTTATTTCCAATGGATGGGGAACCTCACTTATCCTGAGCACTTGCTGTTTGCTTCTCCGTTTTTCTTTTAACTCAATGTCACTGGTTAGTTTTTCTTAATTTTTGAGGAAGCATACCAACTTGTGAATCTATGGCTGTAATCGTGTTTTGTTAAACGTTCGTTCAATAAATTACTTTAATTTAATATAATTTAACTTCTTTACGTGATTTATCGTTAACAAACACATTCACACTAAGATAACGCAGCGTTATGGATCCAGCTAGGTAAACACGTTCACCGAGCAAGGAGCAGCACGCCGGTTTTTTAAATTGTTAAAGTGCGCGGTCAAGCTATTTATTCTACCATTTTTCAGACGGAACTTGACGGCCTCGGTGATTTCACATCTAAGGCTTTCTGGCTCAATGCCCAAGTGAGAAGCGGTAAGTTTTCAGTTAATGTGCACACCGATATCATTAATAAGCACGATTGAATAACTAACTACTTGCGCTGATAGATTTAATTAGCCGCAGATTACAAAGTACCGTAATTCAATTTACAATATACAACACAAGAATAGTGAATACCATAAGAACGTGCAATGCTCAAGCGCACCGTATTCTGCCTGAAAACGAGACGTAATGACTTCGAAACGATCCAACGCAACGTATGCATACTGTAAACACAAAGTCTGCTATTTTTACAGACGGCGACTTCAACTGGAAGTACGAGCAGCCGACCCAGGGAGCCCTCAACTACTTCTCCTCCATTCGTCTCTCGGAGTGGGCCAACGCTACCGTGACGAACAGGGACCCAGACCACTCCTGTCTCAGCGTGCCCGGCCTCTCTAACAAACTAATCGCCAGCGACTGCGCGGAAGGAAAGGCGGCGATCTGTGTGGCAAAGGCCGGTGAGTGCGTCAGAGGCTGCAAATGTGTGAGAAGAGGGAAAGAAAATGGATCGAGCATCACCTGCACGCAAATTTATTAGTTAGTGGTGATGAATGATTTTTCTCCGCTGATCATTCACCCATGAATAAAAGGCTACGCGGATGAAAATAGCTATGCGTCATGTAATCGTCCCATCTGATCCATATGCTGAAGAGAACCACATGTCGTAATTACCCCGAGTGATTTCACGTTATTTTCTGTATCCAGTGCTGCATGGCTCTGTAAACATCGTACATATTGTCCTGTTTGAAAGTATGCATCAGCGTCACACTGATGAACCAGTCCCCAACCGCTCCCCTCACCGTCCCTCCAGACTCCGGCTGTCCGGCCGGTTTCCTTCGCACCGGCTCCGCCTGCGTGTACGGCTCCCAGAGACCGTCCACCTTCACCGAGGCGCAGGCGTCCTGTCGCAGTCTGAACTCTGAGCTGTACGAGCCGAGGGAGCCGGGCCTGCTGGCCGACGTCCGGGAACTGGTGGCTAAGGTGCACCCCACCGACCACTGGATCGGCGTGCAGGAGAAGGTGGGTGCCGGGGATTGGGCTCCCTGGCCAGTCGGCAGAGTGGAGAGGGATAGCTTTCTATGTTTTTTTTTTTTTTACCATTTCCCCATTCTCCCCATCGCATGGCTTTTCGACCAGTCTAAATTCACTTTAAGGGCTCCCAAGTCAGAAAAAACGTTAGAATGAGTGCCCGCTGGGCAATTATTCCATTTAATTTAAGTTTAGATTCATTAATCTCTAAATACATAAAGTTGCTTATCTCGTACGTACTAAGCCTACCCACTGCGTTTTAGAAGTGCACCGACGTTATATGGGAGGACTGATGCGAGATATGTAACAAGAAAACTTTTGATCGCTTTAAATTTAAACGGTGGTGACTGGTGAGTAGCTGTGGTGTTGTAAGCACACCGATCAAGCGGGCCTGACGCGCAGACCAAGCGGGGACGAGCTGGCGCAATGAAGTCCCGTCCTGTTAGACTGTACCGCAGCACATCGGAGTGCGGCGGCACAGCCTACCTTCCAGAAGCTGTATTGGACAGACTAGCGCTCGGCTTATGTGAACCCCAGCGATGTCCAACGTCTTCAGGGTGAGGGCGTTCCTTCGACATTTACATCATGCCAATCATGGGCGGCGCCACCGGGGGGGACGGGAGGGACAGGTCCCCCGCTATCGAAAGTTAGGGGGGTACAGTACCCCCCTATCGGCGAGGCCCGTTCAATAGTTGATAATAATGCATTGTAAAGTTATCCGTCGCATTTAATGCATCGTTGGTTAATCAAGGCAGGTTCTGAATAAAGATTGCTGTTGGGATGCATCGCAGGGGGTCCTGGCCATCTGCAAAAGGTGTGGAGCTGTGATGCCTATAAGGTGATCGGCAGGGCCTCGGGGATCGTGCCCCCCCCCCCTTTGGGGCGCCAGGCAGGGTTATTACCTCCCCACCCCACTGCCAGACCCCAATGCCGACAAAACCAAGTTAACTGAAATTCCATAGATTTCCGTTACTATATTGATATTTTCCATTCTTAATTAGTCAAATTCAAGCATGGCAGTTCTACCGCAGGAGCCATTTGAAATCTATGCCATTTAACCCCAGCACTTGTGGGGAGAAGTGTTCGGATAGATCACAGGCAGGACCAAAAAAGCACGCAGTAGCCCAAGACCTTATAATTGGGTAGCATCGGCTCCCTCTCGTCAAGGGGTTCGATAGCACTCGTTTTTTTTTCTGCAAAACTAAGTTCGGTCGGCGGCCGAACGGCTGGGGGTCTAATCGAGCCCCCCCTCCCCTTCTTACGTCAGCGGCTGTGAAAATGCCATTACCAGCTGTTGAAACATGGCAGTTGCTTTTGCATGAGTGCACGAAAGTGTTTTAGGTACGTGATACGTGAAAGGTTATACATGGAAACTGAGATACACCAGCTTATCAAATTGTGCTTACTGTGGTGCGCTCGGTTTTACCTTGACTAGTCTTTGAATTCTGGGGTGAAACAGACCAGTCAAGAAACCTGTTCCATAAGGAGAGCCACTAATGCTAAAGAGATGAGGGATGAAGTTTCCAGAGACCTTCATTACCTCCCAAAGAGGGTGCCCCGCCATTTGCCAATCCCCTTGCTGTGTTGTTACGATTGGAGGGTGAATATGAGAACGATGCAGGTCGTGCCAGCTCGATCATGACGAACACAATGGTGCCGACATCACAGCTCTACTGCCATTTTTGACGAAGTTAATCAACAAGGACCGGAATCCTACCCTGGGGCATTTCACCTGCAGAGGCCGCCAGACCTGAGACCCTTTCACTCAATTCTTTTTCAACGGTGCATGCGGCATGCGCTCGTTTTTCCCGCGAAGCTCTTGGTAAGTAAAATCCATCAGAAAGTGTGATCAAAGAACGGCTGGTGACCTTCCATGACCTAGCATGACCTTTTGAGTGACCGCCAATGACATGACCACTGACGGCTAGCCATTAGCTGCACCCTGCCCGTTGCATATGGATCAGGTGGTGATGTCATGATTCTGAAATTATATTGCAGTTTTGGCGCACTTGTCAGAGCAGAAGACATTCCCACTTTTCCTCCATGACTATATGATGGTGAAGCCATGAAGCTGACCAGACGTAAGATCGAAAATTTGAAAGTACGAAACGTAAGAATAGTTGGCACTGCTACTCGACACTGACCGGCCGGTCGCGAACTTCCCGCCTCCGGATTTCCAGCCGGACACCCAATCCACTCGGCCACGCGGCCAGTATCACTAAGCAATTCGCAGCTTGTAGGAAACCAGCTTTGAGTTGGCAAGACTGCAAATTTTGATTTAGAGGCAAGGATGCTTGAAAAGGTGATCGATCTTAGGTGTCCTAGGATAAGTTTGGAAACGGGATGCACCATTCGATGTGTTTTGGGCTTTGCCAAGTTTCGCGGCGTTACGTGCCTCGTTTTTTCTTTTTTTGCATACACGATCAGTATCTACTTTTGGGATTTTCGGACAGCTACAGTCCCCGTCCCCCCCTATCGAAAACCCGTGGCGCCGCCCCTGATGCCAATTGTGATTTATTCATGTCCCTGGCATATTCTTTTTCTGTGCATCACATGGAACAGTTTTTTATTTAGTTTTTCATCACTCCTATCCCACACAACGTCGCTTTCACTCGTGGTCATTTTTACCGTTGCAGTACCCGGGAGACTACCGATTCACGTCCGACAACGGGTCGCCTTTCTTCCTGCTCTTCTCTGAGACAGACGGCAGAGGTCCCCTCTCAGACAGTGACAGCCCCGGCACCTGTCTCAAGATGGCGGCCGACGGCCAGCTAGTGCTGGCAGACTGCGACCAAGAGAACCACTTCATCTGCTTACACAAACCCAGTAAGGCATAACTGTAGACGTAAAACACAAAATCGTTATGTCATGATCCACAAATATTTGCGAAGCTTCTGTCTTCAGGCCGAACGTTTGGCTTTATAAGGGTTGGGTGATTAAAATCCAAAAAACGTACGATATCATTTTGCATCATTTAGCGATCTACAACCCCTTTTCAGGAGCGTTGTGCCCGCCCGGGTACATCTCTTTCGGCCAGACGTCGGAGTGTCTCTACTTCATGGATCGACACAGCACGTCCCAGAGGGACGCGCAGAAGCGGTGCGCAGCCGTCGGAGGAGCGCTGGCAGAGTTCAGGGAGGAGAGTTTTCTCACCAACCTTCTGCAGTGGCGCGGAGACGACAACAAGAGGCTCTGGACGGGCATCAGCGACCTCTCCGAGGTCGGTAACGGCGACTTTTTTAAGCGGTAAAAATGTATACGTGGAATAAATGCACAAAATGTGGAATAAATGTATATGTGGAATAAATGCACAAAAAAGTTGTATATCCATTTGCTGCATACAGACCGTGCATTCCGAGAGGCAAAATCCCGGTGTCGTTGCAAACCATTTCACAACCCTAAAAATTCCAGCGGAATGCGCCAAAGTCATGATGTCAACTTAAATAAATTGTGGTAACTAAAATATACATCACTAACAATATATACACTTAAATCGAGAGAAAATATTGATATACTTAATTGATATTACAATTTCAAATATCTCCAGATCAACGAATTATTTCTGCTAGTACCTAAGTATTTACCTACCAGAAGCTGGTATGAATAACAGATCGCATTGTGCCCCTGCAGAACAACATGTTCACCTCCCCGGACGGACTGGCACCAACACTGCTGCCCTGGGACACTGGAATGGGCGCGTCAGCGACCCTCGGCTGCACCACCCTGCACACGGAAACTAACGAGATGGCGGACGGGTCGTGCACCGCGGACCAGGCGGATGGCTACATGTGTCTCCACTCGTCAGGTACTACCTACGGTGACAATGATGCGAGAGGAAGGTTATGGCCTTTTTTAATGTTACGTCAACGTCTATGGTGCATGCAAGAAAATGAGCAAACTCAGCGTTTTTTATTACGTTATCTTTCGACTCGATCTGCGAATGTTAGCGGAACCCCACCGGACAGGTACCTACAGGTCTCGCGAGATTAAGCGGTAGGTTTTGCACTTTTACCTTTCCGGTTATATCTCAGAAACTAATCGATCTACGATGAAGCCATTTTACACGATCATGGCCGGCTTGTTATCCAACAAGTCGATCGCATAACACTTAAAAGTTAAAAGCTTAAGACAACGAAGATATAGCCTGATGTATACTAAATTTTCTAAGTGCATAACCTACCGCTAAAACCCGCGAGACCTGTACTTTGGCGTATAAAAGCCGCATTTTATGGTGCGGCAGGTTATGAGACTTGGATCTAAGGCAGCCAGACTAAGAGTGTCGGTAGGTACTGAAACAAGAGGGCATGGCTTCTCCGCCATTTCTAGGGATATGATGGTGTATGTCCCTGTTTGGCAGATCCAGCCAACTGTCCTGCCGGGTTTCTGCGTCTGCGAGGTCGCTGCTACTACTTCTCACCAACGACTGCCACCCATGCCGGTGCCAGCGCGGCCTGCTCGAAGCTGGCCTCCTCTCTGGCACAGATTGACTCGCGAGATACAGCGGTTAGTGGTGTAAATCGGTGACGTTAAGAATCTGGGCAATGGGCAAGGGTACGGATAGGCTGTCAAAAACATCACACGAATATTAGGTGCGATGAGTCACAAGTGGTTGTAAATCATATACGAGTATGCTCTTTCGTTATAGAGTGTGAGTTACTTAACGGCGATAATTAAGCCAATGCTTTGCTGCGATGTGGCTGACCTTATTGTAAAACTACAGATCGCACTGGCTTCCACTGATCTGTGGAATCGACGCTCATACAAATGGCTGGTCAGCCCAGCTCTCAACAGCGAAACAGGCCTGTGGCAAAACTACGACGGAACAATCGTGGGAGAGGTAGGTGCCTTATATAGGAGTCGGTGACTGTTATGATGTAAGTAATTTAAAGGCGTAACCCAACTCAGCCTATTGAGTATTCACATAACGGCCTAATACTTAGATTCAGCCAATTGAATTTAGGCGAATTCATGCAAACCTGCAAGCTATCTACCAAATGGGCCATTTGCTTGAGCGCTTATTATTTTGGCTGTGTCGCTGTACTACATTACAGTAATGTGTGTCATGTTGTCAGGATCTGTGGGACACGCCACCCAGCGGCCAGGACTGCGCTATCCTGGGGAGCTCATCGGATCATCAACTTCTCTCGCCTGTGGCCTGCACGGCTACCTACAAATACATCTGCGAGTGGCAGCCCGGTGAGACACCCAAACGTGAAATATCTATAGTATTTTTGATCAGTGGCTAAAATGAATCGTTTGCTTGGCGTCGCTAAATGTCTATTTTTCGCTATAGGTTAGCAATGCTGCTGTGGATAACTTTTTTTTCCTGTCGCGACCCTCGAAAGGACATCAGCTCCACAGCACACAAAGGTGGATGAATACAATATGACGGTGAGGCGATCCCAGACGACTAGGAAGTCCTTTTTTTGAAGCTAGGTCCTGCATTAAATATGAGCTTTTCGTGTTCGTTCTCAGGTGAGCTAAATATAGGTTCAGTGATGTTTATTTGCGGTATAACGACCATCCTTTATTCAAATAGGAAAACTACTGGTCGGTACGGCCTCGATTCAGTGAGAAACAAACCATTTTTAGACTGACTATGTCTGTTGGGTGGCTCGTCTTGTTGCCGCCCGAGGCCGTGTCTGATCAGCCGAGTGGCGTGATCACTGGTCAGACACGGCACTCATGGCCGAGTGCCGTGATTGGGCCTCACACCGGTCACGTGATCGCTGACCTTGATCCGGGCGTCTGGCGGGCCTCGGGCGAGCCAGGAAACCACAGGCTGTGCGACCGTCACTGCGTTTGAATAGCAAAACATTTTTGATGAACCGAAGAAACGAATTAATAGTTTTACTACGAGGACATCGCAACTTAGTAAAATGAGAATGCATTAATAATTATAAACGTATTACAAGCACATGCTAGGCCGTGCCGAAATAAGTACGAATTAATGATGGTAACAAGCAAATAAACAGCGTTTCTTCCGTTGCATATGCTTACCATCTTGAGCAAATATGTAGGCATAGTTAGGTATTACCTAATCCAGCATATGCCAGCAACCTGTTTGTAGATATTCCTTAAGAGTGAATTACATTCGTTCTTACAGAGCTGGTTGGCGACGCGGTACCAACAATCGATCCCGAGGGCGCCTGTTTTCTAGACGACCCTTACCCAAACGACCCAGACTTCAGAGGTAAGAGAAAATAGCGAGCTGACAGTTTATCCAGGATATTGCCTGCAGTACTGCGAATTGTAGTTTCATTCGCAGCTCAACCAGGCTAAATTAAATAACCGTTATATGTATCTTTTTAAGATAACTGTGATAAACGTTGTTTGTTTCACTTTAGAACTTTTCTCGCATACGTCTTAAAGTCACGAAAAGCTGACCAACATCTCACATGTGTCCAATTTCACTGCAGTGTCTCCCGGAGACTACGAACCTACCCAGCTAAGCCCCGACATCTGCAAGATCCGCTGCCAGGCTCTCAAGTTCATGTACGCAGGGGTGAAGAACGGAATGTTCTGCCTCTGTAGCAGTGTTTTGCGTGAGTAACTCAGCTTCATTAAATAGGTACATGTTTATAGGCGCTCAGATTACATCATGGTTTCTACAGGTCATCACTGACCGCTGAATTAGGGTGATTATAGCTTGTTTCGAGGCATTTTTTACATATCTAACGCAGCGATTATGAAAGACTATCGTATCAAGGCTTTTGTGATCAACTATCTTGAACTTGCATAGCGGCTAGTTGCGAATAAAGGTACAAATTAAAAAAAAACTTCGCAAAAATATTGGCCAATGATCTCTGTCTCAACACGGATATTATTGTTGGTTAATGCCCCATCCAGTTGGTTAATGCTCCAGCCTGTGCTCTGTGCCCTTACGGACGGCTCCGGTGAGACGTGTGGCATTACGTCCTATTTTATTGTGTCCCCACCCCATCTTTCAGGCATTGAGCGGGTATCCGCCAGTCTGTGCTCTGTGCCCTGTACGGACGGCTCCGGTGAGACGTGTGGCGGAGAAGGAGAGTACGTGCAAGTGTATCGCACAGGAGGCAAGGTCAGTCAACACACGCACTGCTTTTTTATTATCACATGCATTCAAATGTAGGTGAATGTTCCATCGTGATGATTGCAGAAATAACTTCTCACGGTGAAATGTTCTGACCTGGAATAAATACGTAAGCATGTTCGCGGATGGCATATTACTTATTACATTTTTGTGTGTACAGTGACTGTCCTACGTAAGCAATACCTTCCGCATGTCTGACTCTCGAACGTTCCGTCCGACAGGCTGACATTGAAGGCGTCACTTTGGACGTGGTCGAGAAGTACGTCCAGCCGGTCGGCACACCGTTCACATTCCAGGCGGCCTTCGAATCCGGTGAACAGGTTCTCATCTCGTAAGTCGAAAAGAAATTGGCAGTTGTAACTGCTGATATGCAAATGAATATAACGATAAAATTGTTATGGTATGAGAAAAGAAATTCCATTCGAAACGATCTCTCGGTAGGTATACTTGTGAAAACCTTGCCGATTATAATCTATATGCAGGTGAGCAAATGAGTTATTTCTAACATGTCTCTCAATCGTTAAATGACGCATTTCTCACGCACGTAACCGCAGATACGACTTCGGTGACGGTTCTGACGCCACGAAGCCAAAGCCCGCCGATGAGGCTACGACAGTCACCTACCAGTACCGATTGCCCGGCACCTATACGGTCACCGCCATCTTCACCGATGTACCGGGAGTGGCTAAGGTAAGAATAAACCTGCAGGGCAGTCGGCAGAGTAACAGACCTTAGCTGTCATGTGGTTTTCAGGTCTCTCAAACCCAAGAAAAATCCCCTGCCCTCTATATCTAGGTACCATTCCAGCCTCCTCGCAGCCGTTATCTGCACTCAGTGAGTGTCGATAACGATTCTGCTCCTCCTGCTCCTCCTCTCACAACTACAGCATCATCTTCATGACTTTGTCACGACCACAGTGCAATAGTCCGTGACAATGCTCCTCCCCTCAGCCGCGATACCATCAGACCACCGTGACGGTGAGTGAAGAGGTCGGCCAGCTGGAGCTCGACTGTCCGGACCTGACTGAGCCGGGGGACGAGATCAGCTGCCAGCTCTGGCTCACCACTGGCTCTCAGCTCAGCCTCACAGTCGAAATGGACCAGGGTTTCACCGACGGCGAGACCTACGCACTAGCCGGTGGGTGATAGAACGCATTTCATTGGGTTAACGTTCTTAGCATTTTGATTGGCAAAAGGGTGACTGTTTCTGGGCGAATAGCGTTATTTTGTTTTTATGACCGAAAGCTACCTTAGGTTACAAGATCCCGTGGCATGATTATTTACATACATGTAACGCATATAAATGGAGGCATTTATATATTGCACATGTATGTAAATCAACAACTTCGTCTGAGATGACTGGCGCATGGTTTACCACATAGCCTGAGTTATTGATACATGACTTTCTTTTTAGACTAGAGCAGAGTATTTATTCTAATCAGCGCGTGGTCATTCTCAGAGCCGTACGTTCGCGGCCTGGGCCAGACGCCGCCTCAGCATCCCACCACGCTCCTAAAGACCGGCGCGCCCAGTTTCCACCTGGGCGACCATTCAGCACCGCTGCTCTCCGGACACAGGAGCAAACGGAGCCTGTGAGCAACAATTCCAATTCGTATTTATAACGTGCTGAAAATGTGTGTTATAAGAATCTTGGAATATACGTTTTGCTGATGTAGTTCAGTTACTAGGCGATGCTGAACTTTGAGCACTTAATTCCTTACAAAGGCCGTTCGTTGAGTGTGTCGTGTGAGGACTTGACCGGCCACAGCTGCATAATTTATTTTGCATCTCCTATTTCAGCGACCGAACCGGCTTTGTTCCAAAGGACAGCAGTTTCCACAGCAACCCAGCTGGCGATGGAGCCAGTGTAGACACCGCAGCTGAACAGGCGGCCCCGGCTGGACAGACAGGTGATGTCTCAGGGATCGTAGTTAACATTCATTTATTTTAACCATTCAACCTTAAAAGATCCAATTCATCCCGCATTGCTCTCATAGCGCAATGAGAGCGTAACGATGATGTTATCAGTGGGTTCGCCAAGGTGGCTGGCTTGGCTTATCTTTGTTGTCAATCTTCTACATACCTTGTACCTTGTACCTTGTAGAATACGAGCTGCTTGAGGTGTTCTACACCTGTTTGTTTTACATCAATAGAAACATATGATATATGTTCATGCTTGCAGGCGAGTCATACGCTGCGACGACCATCATCATGCCGTGGGCCCGGGTTACTAGCCCGTCGGTATTGGTAGGCTTCGAGTATTATGCAGTCAAGGAGGGGACGCTAAAACTTGTGGTAAGTGAAACATGTCTTTATTCTTACTCTTTCATATGCACTGTAAATAAGTATTCAATCAGGCCAATTGGCCAGCAGTTGTGAATGACTACCATTTGGATGCTCGACGGTATCTTTTTTTATTGCTTGAACTATCGCTGCATTTATTTTTACTTTGGAGTGAAACATAAAGAGTCGTTATCTCTCGCACGCATTCTGCAGGTGTTCCGACCGACGTGCGGCGGCGGCACCTTCTGCCATTCGTCCGGCACCTGTGACAGCGAGCTCTGCTCGGATCTCGACCCGGAGACAGTGGCCTGCGAGGCCGGCGAGCCTACACGCCACTGCGACAGTGTGCTAACGTGAGTTCCATGTGTTTACAAGGAAATCGATGACACTGGTAATTTCAGATAACTCGCACCGGATACATTACATATGGCGAGTTTTCATAGACACAGAAGTTAATTCTTTATAACGGTCTCGCTGATTTTAAGTTGCGAGAGCGACGGCTTTGGAGCCAAATAAGGACGCTAGCTTGTTACGTTAAACGTTAGCTCGAGAAACATATTGCGACAACACAAGCTGGTTTATTTTCATTGATTTTTAACTATAGTTTGTTTTTTAAGTTCGACCCTCACTGTAAATATCTTTTTGGAAACAGCACGAGAATGGCTAGCTGAATTACTGAGAAAACTGGTTAGCGCACTTTGTATTGGAGATATGAACTAATATTTTCAAAATAAGTTTCTAACACCGATGATACACTGTTACGTTAAGCGCCGTGCGATTCATTAATTACTTTAGTTACACTTCCTGACAAGACCTCAATCCTTGTGACTGTGAGGCTGCAAATACCGAGCTGCGAGTGGGGGAAAAAGAAGCCAGGTAGAAATAATTTTGATACAATTGATCGTCTGCGAAATCATTGTGCGCCAACGAGTTTTCTCAGTAATTTAGCTTCCAATTCTCGTGCTGTGTTCAAAGAGACGTTTACAGTGAGGGTCGAACTTAGAAAAAACGAACTATAGCTATATATAAAATATCCTCGCACGGATTACTAATCAAACATGACCTGATGGCCTCACCGGCAGACCGTATGCCGGTCGCCATCCGTCTCGCCCCAGCCGACCACCGCGCCTCTGGTGGCGGCTTACGGAAACAGCAGCTCGCCGCTTACCGAGGGGCCCGGCTACACGGCCGTCTACTCGGTAATCGAGGAGGTAGCTGCCGTGGGCTACGGTAACCTGCTGGTGGAGTCGGGGCTGCAGACGGCTACCTGGCTACAGCCCGGGGATGTGATCGGCTACATCAGCCAGGGAGCCGTCATCGGATGGCGACCCACCGGCGAAGGCGAAGGTAAGGAAAGATTCAACAAAACGTTATTTTGTAGCGCTTTACATCAATATTGACAACAGATCATTGCATAAAGATCCAGCACACCGTTCCATGCTTCTATCCTCAGGAAACTGAAATCCTTCTCCTCCACGCCGCAACCCCCCTCCGGGCTGGACGGGCAACTTTATCTCATGCGGGCTGCTCCCTTGGAGCGGCACCGCTGCTCCCGAGGGAGCGCACCCCGTAGCCGGGTGCAGTGAGTACCTTGGGGCTGGGTGGCCTGTCCTCTGGACGGGCTCAGCCCCGGCGACTCACTAGGGTGCCTGCCCAGACCAATGTCTCCCCTATATCCTATCATCCTCCCGGCTCTGAAATGGTCTTAATGGACCGAGAAGGCCTAACCCAACAAAACAAACAAAATAAAGATCCAGCCAAAGGTCAATCATGTGTAATACAGCAGTGGCCAGCCGGTTGGACCTAACATAAATTAACCCTCAGTTTTGTGCTAATTAGTTTATCATTGCAATCACAATCTATCTTACATTGACCCGCTATTCGACAGATCCGGAGATAGGAATCCAGGGCGGCTCGCTGGCCGACGCGGGCTCATCCGGCGAGATGAGGTCCCGTCACTACCTGAGGGCCATCGTATCGTCCCCCGTTCAGCTGACCATCAACCACACGTACGACGTGGTGGGCGCCTACCAGGCGTTCGCCAGGGTGGTGACCACGGGCGACATTTCGTCCGAGACGAGCGCCGGCCAGGCCATCGATGTCCAGGTAGGGTCAGACTGAATCAGCCGGTTGGTGGGGCTTCTCGGTACTCAGTGGGGGCGGGTGAAGGTTAGGTCGGCTTGGGTCGGGTCGGGTCAGGTTAGGTGAGGTAGGTGAAGATGAAATAGGTTGCATCAGAGAAGGTCCAACCTGGTCAGATTGGGTCAGGTTAGGGTCAGGCTGGGTAAGGTTGAGGTAATGTAGATTGGGTCAGGCTCGCAACGTTGGGTCATGTTGGGTCAAGCAGGGTTGTGTTGGACAAATTATTTAGAAAGCTGAGGCAACCGAAAGCCACCGATTGACGTTCGGATACCGTCCGCTGACTACGCTCCCCGTCGACCCGGGGCAGGTCCCTATCACCGGGTTCCGTGTGACTCTGGATCCGGAGCACGTGACCACCAACAATAAGACGAACGCCACCGTCTACATGAAGACGGGAAGCTTTGTCACCATCACGTTCGACTTCGGAGAGACGCATCTGGGCGCCAAAAAAGTGGTTATGGAGTCCGACAGTAAGCAGCGATGATGTTGCAACGAAGTGCATGCATGATAAAAATAAAAGTTTTTCCAGATAAACTCTGTAACTCATGCAAACTAAGCACATATAAACAGGTAATATGTCAAAGTAAATTCAATAAGCATTGTACATGTACATGACTCGCTAGTCACTACGTCCTGGTTTCATTTCAGTAATCGAAGACGGCGGCTGGTCGCACATCTACTGGTACAAGCTGGGTGACCCGGGACCACGCTACGTGCTCATCACTGCAGAGAACAAGTGGGGTCGGGAGACGTACCGCCACACGTTGTACGTGCAACGGGCTGTCACCGACAAATGGTACCTGGTGGACAACGCGCCCGTCCTCTGGCCCATTCCCGGTGAGTAGCCTCTACCTGACCCGTGGTCAGTACCTGGTGGACAACGCGCCCCTCCTGGTGAGTGATCCTCTGTCTCTGGTCTCAACGTCCTGCCGTCAGTCGTCTTGGTCAGCAACTGTATTCCGTGGTCCAATATCTTTCTTGACCATTTCCATCATTAACTTGATATCGAATACCGATGCCTTCCCGCAGGTGACGTCAATTTCACGGTGGTGTTTTCCCGCAGGTGACGTCAATTTCACGGTGGTCTTCCCGGCGGGTGTACCGATGCCCACCATGGCCTCTGCCGAGCTGTACACTGGCGACGGGTTTGTGTTCGAGTGGGAGATTCCCGAGGAGCGCGAGGCAGACGAGATCTACGAGATCGGCTTCAACAGGTATGGAGGGCGTGGCGTCAGCCAGCCATGGGCACTAACGTGATTTGCTGTGAGGTTATTTATACATTGACAAAAAAAACTATGTTACATTAGAATATGCACATAATTCAACTTTTGCTTCGATATTCGGCGACTTTTTAGTCATTAAATGATTCTAATTATCTGAGCATACGAGCACTTTTTACTCAGTCATAACTATGCTTCTTTACACAGTACATTTAGAGAAATTTGAGTCAGTATAAGAGGACATTCCATACATATTCGATTGTATAAATTTGTATTGGACAGTTGAAGTTCACACCATCAACGATGCAGATAATTTATCCTCCGGATTTTTCTTCAGGACATACGATAGCGAAGGAGGGTACCGCGCCACCCTCCGTATCTTCAACCTGGCTTCAGAGTTCACGATGACGAATCGCGTTCCCGTGTGGGCCGAGATCAAAAACCTCACAACATCGGCCTACTATCTTCCATTCCTGCCGATTGGTGAGGGTTTGAACGAAGATCAACAGCAAAGATCAATTGAGTTATCATAAATAAAGGGTTACAAGTAAAATAATGACCTGAAATATTATACAGACCCTGGGCGATTCGCACAACCCCAGGTTCTATCTTTACTTCATAGTTCATACCATGCAAAATGTGTTGCCCACGGCACAAACATCCTGTCATTTCTAAAGCCATGATTTATAGGCGTCGGTGCTTATATGATGAAAGTGAGTATTACGTGACCTTGAATTCTTCATTTCCCAGGTGGCGAAATATATTCGACTGGCCATGGTCCCGAGTACAACTCATTCCCGATCGAGAGAAATGTGTCCTTCTTCCTGAACATGACCCAGGGGAAGGTGTTCCAGTACATTCTGGAAATGGACAACGGGACGTTCCTCACGAACTCCTCAACGTCACCCGTCGACTACATTTTCCCAGAGGTAAGCGAGCCCTTACGTTGTAAGACGTAAATATCCGCTCTTCTGTTATGGAAAACATACCCAAGAGGGCGAGAAATAAAGGAAATGCATTTTGCTCTGGTGACCACTAAGCTATGTTTTTTTTTTGTTTTTTTTTTAGCTAGGGATTGGCTGAGCGCGTCGACGGATGAAATTGACTTTTGCATAATTTGTGTGTTTTTTTTTTTAATTTGAGGCCAGAAAAGCTGCTCAAGACTAGTTGAATTTCGTAACTCCCCACGGTTTTTGATGTGTGGACACAGGTGTTCAGTCTGTCTCCATTTCCACCGATATGCTAACTAGATCCTGCTCAAAGAATTAGAGGCTCATCATCACCCCTTTGCACTGCTTCAGCCGGGGACGTACTCCGTCAGTCTGTACGGCTGGAACCCGCTGCAGGGAAGGTCTACCCCCATCAACACGACCGTCAAAGGTAACGTGACACGTGTCAGGACATAGCAATACACCCTCTACTTGTCACTTGGCACCGTAAATACATGAATGTCTGCCCATTTCATTTGGATTCAGGGTCGTCAGTCATCTCCGATTGTCTAATCTAGCCTCACCGTTCCAATTCTTTATTCCAGTTCTGGAGTCGGCGGTGAACATTATCATTGACGACTACCTGATGGTGTCCGAGGCCAAATCACCCAAGATGTTCGAGATCCGCATGGCCTCGATCGGCACATATGCCTGCCTCATCTGGAACCCCGGCGACGGCTCCAGTAAGCGAAGAAATCGACATATTTCAGCGTCAGTCTAAAGATTACGTGTAAAACAAATAATACCTCGATAAAACCATAATAATAAAGAAGGTCTGTCGTTGAGTTTATTGTCTTAATTTATTTACATGGCTTGCGGAGTAACTAAAAGTAGCTGAAGTATTACTGATATACGTAAGTAGCACTGGAGACAGGATTAAAACGTCACTGAAAATCACGCATGGGATCGCCATTCGCATCAGCAAGCCCGTATTTTTCAGAGCTGCATGGCTTCGGTGACCGCGACACGTGCAGCGATAAGTACGACGATGGGTCCTATATCTACAGTAACGAGATAAAAAATCCCATGCCAATGACGGTAAGCGGATTCTTCTTCCGATGCGGTATCACAGATCTCTCTACTACCATTTTCTAGCAGTCTGCAACCGACGATTAGCTCACTTTTCAACATCAAAATACATGAACTTGAAACATTTATCTATGTAGGATAGCCGGGCTGTCCATCAACTGCATAAATACGCTGGCAATTTGTTGACTTTATGTTAGGTTACCTCTAATCATCTAGTGGTCTCATTTCGTAACAGCAATAACAGCATAACTCATAAGTCCAATTGCTTATTGCTTTTTTAGTGTCGAAATTCGGTAGTTACAGAACGGATGCAATAGCAAATCCAAATCCTTTCTCGTAACACCCAACTACTTGTGCGTCATTCCAGTGGGTGTACAACCAGAAGGGCGAGTACACGATGAGCGTGCACGCGTTCAACTTCCTCTCGGAGACGCGCTACGAGCTGCAGTTCACGGTGTCGTCCATTCCGTGTCGGCCACCGGACCTTATGATTCGAGACAACTCCACAGAGTTCTGGAACCCCAAGGTAATGACCGACCCTGTCTGAGAGGGTGGGTGAGGTTCCGAGGTCACTAAATATATGTCTTATGTATATTGATAACAATCTACTATTTATAAATCTTAAAAAGTCCGCCGCCGGTTACTCCCAAAAAGGCTTATTGCGGCGCCGTCGATTCATGCAGGAGGGTGAAATTTTCACGACTCGTGGGTCACGTCATTCAACAGGTCGTATTAAATTTTGGGCACGATGCGGCCGGGGGTGCGCCCGTGGCGCGTGCTCATGTGCGCCATAGGGTTAGCATTAGAATCGGCAAAAACAGGCTATTGCTCGGGAACGGTAAGGGCTACGGGGGTGAAATTTTCACGCCAAGTCGACCGCGTGCACTCATTTGTCGTAATCAATTTTCGACGGTGTGGGTTCAGCGGTGTGCACGTGGTGGGGCCGCGGTCGGCGCCGAGCAAAACGCTCGTGCTTTAGGCTCAGTTGTTCGCTTAAAAACCTGAGTGAAAATAATCAGACAACGAAGGCCGACACAAGGCACCGCTCGCCAAGGGGATTCGCCAGTAAATACAATAAATTTGTTTTTGCAATATCTCAGCCGTTTCTGGGCCGATTTAGCTGAAACTTGGACTGTCGGTGGTAGTTTAGGGTAGTGTAGTGTAGGGTAGTGTAGGGGTAGGGGTAGGGTAGGGTAGGGTAGGGTAAGGTAGGGGTAGGGTAGGGTAGGGTAGGGTAGGGTAGGTTAGGGTAGGGTAGGGTAGGGTAGGGTAGGGTAGGGTAGGGTAGGGTAGGGTAGGGTAGGGTAGGGTAGGGTAGGGTAAGGGTAGGGTAAGGTTAGGGTAGGGTAGGGTAGGGTAGGGTAGTAGGGTAGGGTAGGGTAGGGACTAGGGTAGGGTAAGGTAGGGTAGGGTAGCGTAGGGTAGGGTAGAGTTAGGTAGGGTAGAATTAGGTAGGGTAGGGTAGGGTAGGGTATAGTAGGGTAGGTTAGGGTAGTAGCCAGTAGGGTAGGGTATGGTAGGGTAGGGTAGGGTAGGGTAGGGTAGGGTAGGGTAGGGTAGGGTAGGGTAAGGTAGGGTAGGGTAGGGTAGTGTAAGGGTAGGGTATGGTAGGGTAGGGTAGGGTAGGGTAGGGTAGGGTAGGGTAGGGTAGGGTAGGGTAGTGTAAGGGTAGGGTAGGGTAGGGTAGGTTAGTGTAGGAGTAGGGTAGGGTAGGGTAGGAGTAGGGTAGGGGTAGGGTAGGGTAGGGTAGGGTAGGGTAGTGTAAGGGTAGGGTATGGTAGGGTAGGGTAGGGTAGGGTAGTGTAAGGGTAGGGTAGGGTAGGGTAGGGTAGGGTAGGGTAGTGTAAAGGTAGTGTAAAGGTAGGGTAGGGTAGGGTAGGGTAGGAGTAGGGTAGGGTAGGGTAAGGGTAGGGTAAGGTAGGGTGGGGTAGGGTAGGGTTGGAGTAGGGTAGGGTAGGGTAGGGTAGGGTAGGGTAGGGTAGGTAGGGTAGGGTAGGGTAGGGTAGGGTAGGGTATGGTAGGGTAGGGTAGGGTAGGGTAGTGTAGGGGTAGGGTAGGGTAGGGTAGGGTAGGGTAGTGTAGGGGTAGGGTAGGGTAGGGTAGGGTAGGGTAGGGTAGGGTAGGGTAGGTTAGGGTAGGGTAGGGTAGTGTAGGGGTAGGGTAGGGTAGGGTAGGGTAGGGTAGGGTAGGGTAGGGTATGGTACTACCATACAAAACACTTGAACACCCCGCACCTATCACCAACCCTTACAGTTTAATTAAAAACAGCTACCCAAATCTATCCAAATAATACATCTTAAAATACAAGTCAATCACCCAAACTAATGCACCCGTAACATAACATAAATCAAAACATATGCAGTTATCGCGTAAACCTGTACCTCTAGTCTACTATTATAAATCTTAAAAAGTCCGCCGCCGCCCACGCCCACGCCGCCGTCGGGGTTACTCCCAAAAACGCTTATTGCGGTGCCGTCGATTGACGCAGGATGGTGAAATTTTTACCACTCGTGGGTCACGTAAATGAACAGGTCGTAATAAATTTTGGGCACGATGCGGCCGGGGGTGCGCCCGTGGCGCGTGCTCATGTGCGCCATAGGGTTAGCATTAGAATCGCCAAAAACAGGCTATTGCTCGGGAACGGTAAGGGCTACGGGGGTGAAATTTTCGCTGTAAGTCGATCGCGTGCACTCATTTGTCGTATTAAATTCTTGAGAGGGTGGGTTCAGCGGTGTGCACGTGATGGGGCCGCGACCGGCGCCGAGCAGAGGGCACGTGCTTTAGGCTCAGTTGTTCGCCTAAAAACTGACTGGAAATAATCAGAGCCGGAAGGTCATTGACCTTTGACAACGAATACCAGCGCCGGGCACCCCTCGCCAAGGGGATTCGCCAGTAAATACGATAAATTTGTTTTTGCAATATCTCAGCCGTTTCTGGGCCGATTTAGCTGAAACTTGGACTATCGGTGGTAGTGTAGGGTAGGGTAGGGTAGGGGTAGGGGTAGGGTAGGGTAGGGTAGGGGTAGGGTTGGGTAGGGTAGGGTAGGGTAGTGTAGGGTTAGGGGTAGGGTAGGGTAGGGGTAGGGTATGGTAGGGTAGGGTAGGGTAGGGTAGGGTAGGGTAGTGTAGGGTTAGGGTAGGGTAGGGGTAGGGGTAGGGTAGGGTAGGGTAGGGTAGGGTAGGGTAGGGTAGGGTAGTGCAAGGGTAGGGTAGGGTAGCGGTAGGGTAGGGTAGGGTAGGGCAGGGCAGGGCGGGGTAGGGTAGGGTAGGGTAGTGTAGGGGTAGGTAGGGTAGGGGTAGGGTATGGTAGGATAGGGTAGGTTAGGGTAGTGTAGGGGTAGGGGTAGGGTAGGGTAGGGTAGGGTAAGGGTAGGGTAGGGTAGTGTAAGGGTAGGCTAGGGTAGGGTAGGGTACGGTAGGGTAGGGGTAGGGTAGTGTAGGGTAGGGTAGTGCAAAGGTAGGGTAGGGTATGGTAGGGTAGGGTAGTGTAGGGTAGTGTAGGGGTAGGGTAGGGTAAGGGTAGGGTAGGGTAGGGTAGGGTAGGGTAGGGTAGTGTAAGGGTAGGGTAGGGTAGGGTAGGGTAGGGTATTGTACGGTAGGGTAGGGGTAGGGTAGGGTAGGGTAGGGTAGGGTAGGGTAGGGTAGGGTAGTGTAAGGGTAGGGTAGGGTATGGTAGGGTAGGGTAGGGTAGGGTAGGGTAGGGTAGGGTAGGTAAGGTAGGGTAGGGAGGGTAGGGTAGGGTAGTGGTAAGGTAGGGTAGGGTAGGGTAGTGGTAAGGTATACCCTACCTACCCTACCCTACCTCTACCCCTACCCTACCCTACCCTACCCTACCCTACCCTACGCTACCCCTACCCTACCCTGCCCTACCACTACCCTACCCTACAATCCCCTACCCTACCCTACCCCTACTCCTACCCTATCCTGCCCTACCCTACCCTACCCTCCCCTACCCTACCCTACCCTACCCTACCCTACCCTACCCTACCCTACCCTACCCTACCCTACCCTACTCCTACACTAACCTACCCTACCCTACCCTATCCTACCCTACCCTACCCTATCCTATCCTATCCTACCCTACCCTACCCTACCCTACCCAACCCTTTCACTACCCTACCCTACCCTTACACCACACTACCCTACCCTACCCTACCCTACCCTACCCTACCCCTACCCTACCCTACCCTACCCCTACACTACCCTACCCTACCCTACAGGTAGGGTAGGGTAGGGGTAGTGAAAGGGTTGAAAGGGGTAGTGAAAGGGTCAATTTAGTGAAAAGTCAATTATGAAATGAAAGGGTCAATTGAAAGGGTCAATTAGAAAAAAGGTAGTGAAAAGGTCAAAGTTGAAAGGGGTAGTGAAAGGGTCAATATAGGGGTAGGGTAGGGGTAGGGGTAGGGGTAGGGTAGGGAAGGGTAGGGTAGTGTAGGGGTAGGGTAGGGTAGGGTAGGGTAGGGTAGGGTAGGGTGGGGTGGGGTAGGGTAGGGTAGGGTAGGGTAGGGTAGGGTAGGGACTAGGGTAGGGTAGGGTAGGGTAGGGTAGTGTAGGGGTAGGGTAGGGTAGGGTAGGGTAGGGTAGGTTAGGGTAGGGTAGGGTAAGGGTAGGGTAGGGTAGTGTAAGGGTAGGGTAGTGTAGGGTAGGGTAGGGTAGGGTAGGGTAGGGTAGGGTGGGGACTAGGGTAGGGTAGGGTAGGGTAAGGTAGGGTAGGGTAGGGTAGGGTAGGGTAGGGTAGGGTAGGGTAGGGTAAGGTAGTAGGGTAGAGTAGGGTATGGTAGGGTAGGGTTGCGTTCAGTAACATCCTAACTTACAAAGGGCTCAAACAACTCGCATGCATCACCATCATACTTTACAGTTCAATTAAAAGCAGTTACCCAGTTCTACAAAAATCATACCAATAAAAATGCAAGTTTCTACACCCAAACCAATGCATCCGTTAATCATACATATCAAAACATACAGTTATCGCGTAAACCTGTACCTCTAGTCTACTATTAGAAAAAAGGTAGTGAAAAGGTCAAAGTTGAAAGGGGTAGTGAAAGGGTCAATATAGGGGTAGGGTAGGGGTAGGGGTAGGGGTAGGGTAGGGAAGGGTAGGGTAGTGTAGGGGTAGGGTAGGGTAGGGTAGGGTAGGGTAGGGTAGGGTGGGGTGGGGTAGGGTAGGGTAGGGTAGGGTAGGGTAGGGTAGGGACTAGGGTAGGGTAGGGTAGGGTAGGGTAGTGTAGGGGTAGGGTAGGGTAGGGTAGGGTAGGGTAGGTTAGGGTAGGGTAGGGTAAGGGTAGGGTAGGGTAGTGTAAGGGTAGGGTAGTGTAGGGTAGGGTAGGGTAGGGTAGGGTAGGGTAGGGTGGGGACTAGGGTAGGGTAGGGTAGGGTAAGGTAGGGTAGGGTAGGGTAGGGTAGGGTAGGGTAGGGTAGGGTAGGGTAAGGTAGTAGGGTAGAGTAGGGTATGGTAGGGTAGGGTTGCGTTCAGTAACATCCTAACTTACAAAGGGCTCAAACAACTCGCATGCATCACCATCATACTTTACAGTTCAATTAAAAGCAGTTACCCAGTTCTACAAAAATCATACCAATAAAAATGCAAGTTTCTACACCCAAACCAATGCATCCGTTAATCATACATATCAAAACATACAGTTATCGCGTAAACCTGTACCTCTAGTCTACTATTATAAATCTTAAAAAGTCCGCCCACGCCGCCCACGCCGCCGTCGGGGTTACGCAGTCGGTGTTACTCCCAAAAACGCCTATTGCGGCGCCGTCGATTGACGCACTAGGGTGAAATTTTCACGACTCGTGGGTCACGTAATTCAACAGGTCGTATTAAATTTTGGGCACGATGTGGCCGGGGGTGCGCCCGTGGCGCGTGTTCATGTGCGCCATGGGGTAAGCATTAGAATCGCGACCGGCGCCGAGCAGAGGGCATGACGTGCTTTAGGCTCAGTTTCTTCGCTTGCAAACCTGAGCGAAATCAGAGCCGGGAGGTCGTTGACCTTTGGCAATGAATACCGACGCCGGGCACCGCTCGCCAAGGGGATTCGCCAGTAAATACAATTAATTTGTTTTTGCAATATCTCAGCCGTTTCTGGGCCGATTTAGCTGAAACCTGGACTGTCGGTGGTATAGTGTAGGGTAGGGTAGGGTAGTGTAGGGGTAGGGTAGGGTAGGGTAGGGGTAGGGTAGGGTAGGGTAGGGTAGGGTAGGGTAGTGTGGTGTAAGGGTAGGGTAGGGTAGTGAAAGGGTTGGGTAGGGTAGGGTAGGGTAGGGTAGGATAGGATAGGATAGGGTAGGGTAGGGTAGGATAGGGTAGGGTAGGGTAGGTTAGTGTAGGAGTAGGGTAGGGTAGGGTAGGGTAGGGTAGGGTAGGGTAGGGTAGGGTAGGGTAGGGTAGGGTAGGGGAGGGTAGGGTAGGGTAGGGCAGGATAGGGTAGGAGTAGGGGTAGGGTAGGGTAGGGGATTGTAGGGTAGGGTAGTGGTAGGGCAGGGTAGGGTAGGGGTAGCGTAGGGTAGGGTAGGGTAGGGTAGGGTAGGGTAGGGTAGGGTAGGGGTAGAGGTAGGGTAGGGTAGTGTAGGGGTAGGGTAGGGTAGGGTAGGGTAGGGTATGGGGTAGGGTAGGATAGGGTAGGGATAGGGTAGGGATAGGGTAGGGGTAGGGTTGAGTTAAAAAGGGCCCAACATACAAAACACTTGAGCACCCCGCCACTATCACCATCCCTTACAGTTCAATTAAAATCAGCTACCAAATCTACCCAAATAATACAGCTAAAAATACAAGTTAATCACCCAAACTAATGCACCCGTAACATAACATAAATCAAAACATACAGTTATCGCGTAAACCTGTACCTCTAGTCTACTATTATAAATCTTAAAAAGTCCGCCCACGCCGCCCACGCCGCCGTCGGGGTTACGCAGGAGGGGTTACTCCCAAAAACGCTTATTGCGGCGCCGTCGATTGACGCAGGAGAGTGAAATTTTCACGACTCGTGGGCCACGTAATTCAACAGGTCGTATTAAATTTTGGGCACGATGCGGCCAGGGGTGCACCCGTGGCGCGTGCTCATGTGCGCCATAGGGTTAGCATTAGAATCGCGACCGGCGCCGAGCAGAGGGCACGTGCTTTAGGCTCAGTTGTTCGCTTAAAAAACTGAGTGAAAGCATCAGAGCCGGCAGGTCGTTGACCTTTGACAACGAAGGCCGACACAGGGCACCGCTCGCCAAGGGGATTCGCCAGTAAATACAATTAATTTGTTTTTGCAATATCTCAGCCGTTTCTGGGCCGATTTAGCTGAAACTTGGACTGTCGGTGGTAGTATATGGTAGGGTAGGGTAGGGTAGGGTAGGGGTAGGGGTAGGGGTAGGGTAGGGAAGGGTAGGGTAGTGTAGGGGTAGGGTAGGGTAGGGTAGGGTAGGGTAGGGTAGGGTGGGGTGGGGTAGGGTAGGGTAGGGTAGGGTAGGGTAGGGACTAGGGTAGGGTAGGGTAGGGTAGGGTAGTGTAGGGGTAGGGTAGGGTAGGGTAGGGTAGGGTAGGTTAGGGTAGGGTAGGGTAAGGGTAGGGTAGGGTAGTGTAAGGGTAGGGTAGTGTAGGGTAGGGTAGGGTAGGGTAGGGTAGGGTAGGGTGGGGACTAGGGTAGGGTAGGGTAGGGTAAGGTAGGGTAGGGTAGGGTAGGGTAGGGTAGGGTAGGGTAGGGTAGGGTAAGGTAGTAGGGTAGAGTAGGGTATGGTAGGGTAGGGTAGGGTAGGGTAGTGTAAAGGTAGGGTAGGGTAGGGTAGGGTAGGGGAGGGTAGGGTAGTGTAGGAGTAGGGTAGGGTAGGGTAGGGTAAGTGTAGGGTAGGGTAGGGTAGGGTGGGGTAGGGTAGGGTAGGGTAGGATAGGGTAGGGTAGGGGATTGTAGGGTAGCGTAGGGTAGGGTAGGGTAGGGGTAGGGTAGGGTAGGGTAGGGTAGGGTAGGGGATTGTAGGGTAGGGTAGGGTAGGGTAGGGTAGGGGATTGTAGGGTAGGGTAGGGGATTGTAGGGTAGGGTAGGGTAGGGTAGGGTAGGGTAGTGTAGGTTAGGGAAGGGTAGGGTAGGGTAGTGTAGGGGTAGGGGTAGGGAAGGGTAGTGTAGGGTAGGGTAGGGTAGGGTAGGGTAGGGTATGGTAGGGTAGGGTAGGGTAATGTAGGGTAGTGTAGGGTAGGTTAGGGTAGGGTAGGGTAGTGTAGGGGTAGGGTAGGGTAGGGTAGGGTAGGGTAGGGTAGGGTACTACCATACAAAACACTTGAACACCCCGCACCTATCACCAACCCTTACAGTTTAATTAAAAACAGCTACCCAAATCTATCCAAATAATACATCTTAAAATACAAGTCAATCAACCAAACTAATGCACCCGTAACATAACATAAATCAAAACATACAGTTATCGCGTAAACCTGTACCTCTAGTCTATATTATAAATCCTAAAAAGTCCGCCGCCGTCGGGGTTACTCCCAAAATGGCTTATTACGGCGCCGTCGATTGACGCAGGAGGGTGAAATTTTTGCCAATCGTGGGTCGCGTCATTCAACAGGTCGTATTAAATTTTGGGCACGATGCGGCCGCGGGGGTGCGTCCGTGGCGCGTGCTGACGTGGTGTGCCATAGGGTTTACACTAGAATCGGCAACAGGCTATTGCTCGGGAACAGTAAGGGCTACGGGGGTGAAATTTTCACGCCAAGTCGGTCGCGTGCACTCATTTGTAGTATTAAATTTTCGAGGGTGTGGGTTCAGCGGTGTGCACGTGATGGGGCCGCGACCGGCGCCGAGCAGAAGGCACGTGCTTTAGGCTCAGTTGTTCGCTTGCAAAACTGAGTGAAACGAGTCAGAGCCGGGAGGTCATTGACCTTTGACAACGAAGCCCGACACAAGGCACCGCTCGCCAAGGGGATTCGCCAGTAAATACTATCAATTTGTTTTTGCAATATCTCACCCGTTTCTGGGCCGATTTAGCTGAAACTTGGACTGTCGGTGGTAGTGTAGTGTAGGGTAGGGTAGGGTAGTGCAGGCCGTAGGGTAGGGGTAGGGGTAGGGTAGGGTAGGGTAGGTTAGGGTAGGGTAGGGTAGGATAGGGTAGGGTAGGGTAGGGTAGGATAGGGTAGGGTAGGGTAGGATAGGGTAGGGTAGGGTAGGGTAGGGACTAGGGTACGGTATAGTATGGTAGGTTAGGGTAGTAGGGTAGGGTAGGGTAGGGTAGAGTAGGGTGGGTTAGTAGGTAGGGTAGAGTAGGGTAGGGTAGGGTAGGGTAGAGTAGGGTAGGGTAGTGTAAGGGTAGGGTAGGGTAGGGTAGGGTAGGGGTAGGGTAGGGTAGGGTAGTGTAGGGGTAGGGTAGGGTAGGGTAGGGTAGGGTAGGGTAGGGTAGGGTAGGGTAGGGTAGGGTAGGGTAGGGAAGGGTAGGGAAGGGTAGTGTAAGGGTAGGGTAGGGTAGTGTAAGTATAGGGTAGGGTAGGGTATGGTAGGGTAAGGTAGGGTATGGTAGGGTAGGGTAAGGTAGGGTAGTGTAGGGGTAGGGGTTAGTGGTGCCAATTTCATGAAATTTCAATTCCAATTCCGATCCAATTCCAAGAAATTGCCAAGTAAATTTCCAACTTTGTCCAAAGCGGGCGCTATTCCAATTTTTAACGATTTTTGCATTTTTTGCGTAAATTTTAAAAGTGTTTAAAAGCGTTTTAAAGGCCTCCGTTTTAAAATTTTAAATTTTAAAGGCCTTGTGTTCCGATTAATTTCCAAAAAATGTTAAGAATTCCGTCCAAATTCCAAATTGGAATTGGACAAAAATTGGAATTCCAAGAAAAGAAATTCCGATTGGCACCAATAGTAGGGGTAGGGTAGGGTAGGGTAGGGTAGGGTAGGGTAGGGTAGGGTAGGGTAGGGTAGGGTAGGGTAGGGTAGGGGATTGTAGGGTAGGGTAGGGTAGGGTAGGGGATTGTAGGGTAGGGTAGGGGACTGTAGGGTAGGGTAGGGTAGGGTAGGGGTAGGGTAGGGTAGGGTAGGGTATGGTAGGGGTAGGGTAGGGTAGGGTAGGGTAGGGTAGGGTAGTGTAGGGGTAGGGTAGGGTAGGGTAGGGTAGGGTAGGGTAGGGTAGGGTAGGGTAGGGTAGGGTAGGGTAGGGTAGGGTACGGTAGGGTTGAATCGAGTAACATCCTAACTAACAAAGGGCTCGAACGACTCGCATGCATTACCATCATACTTTACAGTTCAATTAAAAGCAGTTACCCAGTTATACACAAATAATACCAATAAAACGCAAGTTTCTACACCCAAAACTAATGTATCCGTCAATCATACATATCAAAACATACAGTTATCGCGTAAACCTGTACCTCTAGTCTATATTATAAATCCTAAAAAGTCCGCCGCCCACGCCGCCGTCGGGGTTACTCCCTAAAAGGCTTATTACGGCGCCGTCGATTGACGCACGAGGGTGAAATTTTCACGACTCGTGGGTCACGTAATAAAACAGGTCGTATTAAATTTTGGGCACGATGCGGCCGGGGGTGCGCCCATGGCGCGTGCTCATGTGCGCCATAGGGTTAGCATTAGAATCGGCAAAAACAGGCTATTGCTCGGGAACGGTAAGGGCTACGGAGGTGAAATTTTCACGCCAAGTCGAGCCCGTGCATTCATTTGTCGTATTAAATTTTCGACGGTGTGGGTTCAGCGGTGTGCACGTGGTGGGGCCGCGACCGGCGCCGAGCAGAGGGCACGTGCTTTAGGCTCAGTTGTTCGCTTAAAGGTAGTGTGCCAGCTTTCCTGGACCATATGGAGTTAATGACCCGGATAAGGAGAACCGGATTTTTAGAACTTATCCATACCTTCAAAACTTATGGAAACGTCTTAAATTCTTCAAATTTTGAGTACCCCAGTGCGAAATTCGCCCCGACGGGTTGTCGGTCGTACCCCAACCACATTTCACACCACTATGAACAATAAATGCACACACTAAAATCGCTATTACCGATAGGCTCATCCAATCAAGTTTCGATAAACCCGTTCATCATCATCTCCTGCGGTTTCGAACACGCCTGTTAGGTGGCTTCTGATGCTCGTCGAGGTCGGAATTTCCAAATACGCGTGGTGCGTCGGGCCGCGCGCTCTGACTTCGGCCAAGAAAAATGCGTCAGCTGATCATTGTCATTTCTGCCACTTGCGTGTGGTGTAATGGGGTCATAACTTAAGAGACGGCTGTTTCATATCAATTATTTTACATAAAATCATATTTCAAACCACAAATTAATGTTCGACAGCCAAATTTAAGAAACAATACCAATACAGGCTTACAGTTTAAGGCTCGACATTGTGTTGTCTACGATTAGACAGCTGATAACTCATTCCCGTACGTCGTATGGTCGTAACACTATAATGACCTTTGCTTATTGTCACAAGTGCGCCGCATTCGCGATTGTTGCCCGACGCCTGTTTGCAGGTGAGCCCACTATACAGTTGTTATGCATATCTAAAAACCGATAAACTTTTAGGCGAAAAAGGCACTATTCCAGGCCAATTTTTGAATTTTTTGCGATATTAGGTAAAAACAGAAGCTTCTTATCCTAGGAAAAATAAAACGGGAAATCTTTCAAAGGTGGCACACTACCTTTAAAAACTGAGTCAAAAGCATCAGAGCCGGGCGGTCGTTGACCTTTGACAACAAAGGCCGACACAAGGCACCGCTCGCCAGGGGGATTCGCCAGTAAATACAATAAATTTGTTTTTGCAATATCTCAGCCGTTTCTGGGCCGATTTAGCTGAAACTTGGACTGTCGGTGGTAGTGTAGGGTAGGGTAGGGTAAGGGTAGGGTAGGGTATGGTAGGGTAGGGTATGGTAGGGTAGGATAGGGTAGGGTAGAGTTAGGTAGGATAGGGTAGGGTAGGGTAGTAGGGTAGGTTAGGGTAGCAGGGTAGGGTATGGTAAGGTAGGGTAGGGTAGGGTAGGGTAGAGTAGTAGTGTAGTGTAGGGTAGGGTAGGGTAGGGTAGGGTAGGGTAGGGTAGAGTAGGGTAGGGTAGGGTAGTAAGGTAGGGTAGGGTAGGGTAGGGGGTAGGGTAGGGTAGGGTAGGGTAGTAGGGTAGGGTAGGGGGTAGGGTAGGATAGGGTAGGGTAGGGGTAGGGTAGGGGTAGGGTTGAGTTCAAAAAGGGCCCAACATACAAAACACTTGAACACCCCGCAACTATCACCATCCCTTACAGTTTTAAAAACAGCTACCCAAATCTACCCAAATAATATAGCTAAAAATACAAGTCAATCACCCAAAACTAATGCACCCGTAACATAACATAAATCAATACATACAGTTATCGCGTAAACCTGTACCTCTAGTGAATATTAAATTCATAGTTTTGGATGTAGGTTTTTTAACGTTTTGGAGTTTGCCACATCATTATTAAAACAGACGCAGTGTTGATCATTAACAATTGTCCTTCAATCATTATTTGAATGCAATTTATCGAAAATGTCCATTCCTCAGGAATTCCTTCGGAAGGATCCCATTCAGCTGTTCACCGTTTGTAATCTCGACTGCAATGCGTCTCTGGATACAACCAAAACGTGGTCTGCTATGAAAATAAATGAATCGTAAGTATTAGACTGAGTCTGACCTTTTTTACGAAATCAATGGCCAGTCGGCAAATATATCGAAGAGTGAGACGTTAGAATTTGCTAATGAAAGACAGTAGTGACTAGTGAGCTGCTAATCATATTTTTGTTTGTTTTATGCCTATTACCACTCCATAGCGTTTTATTTACATGCCGTTTTGCTTATTTCAGATGGGGGACGGAGATGGAGTCGATTGATTTGACATCTCTCAGCTCGTACCAAAAGTCGTTCCTCTTCTTCCCTGCGCGCTTCTTGGAATACGGAACCTACAGAGTGGTGTATCGACTGGAAATATCAGGTACGTTCGCCCTGTAACGCGCCTAAACTGGCTTCTCTGCGGACATCAGTCTGACCAAAACTCGTCCTACATTAACCCTATTCCTGGCGGGGGGGGGGGGCCTCAGGAGCCCCCCCCCCTGAGGTTTTTTGGTTATTTCTCCCAAACGCGTCGAGCTAGGAAGCTCAAATTTTCTGACTTTTCCTAAAAGGCTTCTACGCAACATGTCTGAAAATTTTGAGTTGATCTGACCTCAGGTCAGGTCACCAGAGGCGGTTTGGTGACCCTACCTCAAAAAAGTTTGCAATCACGCCAGAGCTAGAGTTTTTGACCGATCAATTTCTTCTCTTCAGGCTTTAGTTAGGGTACCAGTATGTGCAATTTGTATATCTCGGAATTTTGATATCGGTGACCTAAGGTCAGGTCAGTTTCGCGACCTCCCCATTATAAGTCAATGGGGGAAAAATCAACTCCCTGTTTTTACCACTAAAACGGGTCGGAATGGCCCCATATACCATACATGACTTCATATACGATCAATCTTCACTACCTTCAGGTCTGTTTTGCTGTTGGGCAGCTGTGAGGTCATGTGACGTCATCAAAGGTCACCAAAGGTTTTTGGCCAATAACTCCGTACAGGAACAAGATACAAACGCGTGGATGGTCTCATTGTGTTCAGCTCGTCAAGACGCATCGAATGATATACATGATGACCTCGAGGTCACGTGACCTGAGGTCAACCTTTGACCTTGACCTTTCGAGGTCAACATATATATCATTCGATGCGGATTGACGAGAGGATCACGATGATGCCCTTAGTTTGCTCCTATCTTGACTAATTCGAAAGTTATTCGAGAAAAACTCTCTCCATATCTAGCGCCGCCATTTTGACTTTTTCGACCCCTGTGACGTCATCTTTGACCTGACCTGAAAATGACCTTAGTAAAAATTGTAGACCTTGTCCATGCGTATCCGATGCCGTTTACCGCTTGTCGCTATCTTGCTTCGTTCTCGAGATCTCAGGGGGGGGGCCGAATCGGCCCCCCCGCCAGTTTCTTGTCCCCGCCAGTTTCTTCTTGTTTCAGCCCGTGACAAATCCTTCTGTTGTGTTGTTGTCTCCGACGCCAACAGTCCTCAGACTTGCACTCTCATTTATTGCGTCCGCTCCCGGTCACCGACTCCAACACACTGCCCGCCTCTCGGCGGCGACCCAGCACCGCGCCGGCCGCGCAGGGCCACGCCCCTGACATTCGGGGCCGCGCCATAAACCACGGGCGTCGCGGTTCCTACGCCCGCGGTCGGGCCCGCGCCACAAGGGCCGAGGAGCCACCGCCTACGCCGCTATAACTAAACTACGCCACACTCCTCCCCCCTAAAGAAATTGCCCCTACAGGATGGTCCTCCTGAGTAAGATTAACGGTACACTTTCAAAACAACACAAAACGAGGCAACCACACATCATGTCAACATGAACACTCTCGCTGCGCTGAGCAGTCACCGAACAGCAAACATGACAATAGACCGGTTTACATAGGGTTTGTTGCAAGCTTATATCTCCGTCCGAGATGTTGCAAAAGATGCCAATGGTGCTTAACAATTTACAAAATGATCCCCTCTAAATATTTGAAGACCACTGCATCGAAATTATTGCCAAATTAACGAGCTAGAGCCTCGTCAAAAATGCTATGTAAACCGGGTTAATGTCTCCCAACATTACCGCCGCTGCTGCGCTGCTGCTGCCGCTGCTATTGCTGGTGCCGCTACTGCCGCTGATGCCGCTCGTGGAGTGATGCCCCGTCTTCTTAACCACTTCCAAGGTATCCCGTGGGAGCAGGTCACTGATCTTCCGGCAGCCCTCTGGGATCAGATGGACCCCATCTGGGAGGTATACCATGGGATGCTGCCTCCGCCGCCTGTGAGTTAGCCTGTGGC
The DNA here is from genome assembly GCF_019059575.1 of Amphibalanus amphitrite. Taxonomy (NCBI): domain Eukaryota; kingdom Metazoa; phylum Arthropoda; class Thecostraca; order Balanomorpha; family Balanidae; genus Amphibalanus; species Amphibalanus amphitrite. The sequence goes on along the minus strand of NW_024881500.1, from coordinate 1,563,006 downwards.
CGGGCTTGCCCTCCTTTAAACAGATTCGCAGAATTGAACAGCTAGCGCCTGGAATCGCTCTGGTGGTCTTACTACCCTGCCCGACCGGGTTTTGTAATAGCGGTTGCCCTCTACCTGCTCTGTCCGCGCAGCTCCACTTTCCTGTGCCCTTGGCTGAAGGAGTTCCCTTTCTTCCACCTCTGCCTCCAGGCTGTCATCATCCCGAGACTCGTAAAATGACAGCCGACTGCTCCGACACCACGGTGTCCCCCGCTTGGCATGTTCATTCCGTTTACTATTTGCAGATGCTGACCCATCAGCCATCCCCTGAGGTGGTCGAGCGTCCTTCGTCCCAGCTCCTGTTATCTGGCGACCTCGCCTGCGGAAAATCCTGCTCGAGAAGGCTGGTTTCAACCGGTTGTGGTGCACATTCGTCATTCTTCCTCCTGGCCCTTGCACCTTGTGCACCACACTCTGCTCTCCATACGATTTAACGATGGTGGCCGGCCCCTTGTATGGGAGGCCAAGCTTTGGCTTACCTCCCGCTGCCGTGACTTTTAATAGCCGCTGCTCTGACTTTTAAATCCCAGTCGGAGCCCTGTGGCTCGATAAACTTTGAGACGACGTCCTTGAGCGTCCTCATAAACCGCTCCACCATCCCATCGCTCTCTGGGTGGTACGGTGTTGTTCTTGTCTTTTCGATACCAAGCCTTCTGCATAGTTCCTGGAAAACGGCCGACTCAAACTGCCGCCCTTGGTCTGAATGAAGCCGCTCCGGAACTCTAAAGTCGCACACCCACAACAGCAGGCAGTCTGCCACCGTCTAAGCCTTTTGGTTTTGCATGGGGTAGACTTTTACCATTTTGGAAAAGTAATCCATTATTACCAGGGCGTAGCGGTTCCCTCTGCTAGAGCAGGGCATTTCAGTGATGTCCATTGCCACACGTTCAAACGGTCGGCTCACAAGTTCAGTTTGTAGCGGTGCTCTTGCTGTGGTAGACGACCGGTTCCTGCGCTGACACAATACGCAGGATTTGCAGTAGTCCCGGACCTCTCCGTACGCACCAGGCCAGTAGAACCTCTCCATCACTCGGTCTAGAGTCCTCCGGAAACCCATGTGGCCCGCTGTTTCATCATCATGCAGACTCTGAAGAACTTCTTCCTTCTTGCTCTGTGGGACCAGGATCCTGAAGCTGGTTTCTTCATTGTGTTTCCTCACGATGCCCAAAACATGGTCTCTGATTTCCAGGTTTTCAAAATTTCTGGCAAAAATCCGTCGCTTCCAAGCTCCTTTTGCCTTCGAATCAAACCGATGCACCTCGCCATCCTGCACCCATCGAATGACCTCAGACAGCACCTCGTCTTCTTCCTGGACCGTCCGCCAGTCTGTTTTCGCGAAGCCCTGTCCGCTGTTGGTAGACCTGGACATCTGGCTCGCCTGGTCCTCGGCTTCTCGACAGACGGCTGTCGTTCCGGTTTGGTGCTGACTCTGTTCTGACGTGTCATCTCCATTGCGATTCAGTGAATTTGGCACCTCACCGCTGTCCTGTTCCTTCGCACCCGCGAACGGAACGGAATGGACCGGGGGCATGAGCGACCCTGCTGTTGACTGGACGTCAGGCGCCACCTCTTGCGTCACCTCACCTCTTGCAGGTCTTCGTGAGAGTGCATCAGCGTTGCCGTGACTCTCGCCCGGTCTGATCTCGACCTCGAACTCATAGGAGCTGAGCTCCACTGCCCAGCGACCTCTTCTGCCCGTAGCGTCGTTTTCAATCACAATCGACTTTGGTAAGTTTCTCAAAGGCTTGTGGTCTGTGCACACCGTAAACGGCGAGCCAACCAGATATTGGCGGAAGTGGCGTATCGACCACACAATTGCCCAAAGCTCCTTGTCATAAGTTGGCCATCTTTTTTTCCGACTTAGACAGCACTTTACTGGCGTAGGCGACCACATGATCCTCACCATCGACTGTCTCGGTGAGGACTGCGCCTATCGACGCGTTGCACGCATCGGTGTCCAGCCTGAATTTGCCTCGGAACGTGGGCAGTCGTAGCACCGGTGCGGAGGTCAGCACGTATTTCATCCTTTCAAAGGCGTTCAACAGCTCGGGTGACCAATCGAGCGGGCCCTTTCGCGCTGCAGCCTCTCGTAACAGTCTAGTTTCCTCGGAATACTCTTTGACGAACTTGCTGTAGTAGCCACACAAGCCCAGGAAGCTCAGTAGCTCATCAGCGTTTTGAGGTTGTGGCCACTGAGCCACCTTTTCCACGTTTCTCGGGTCTGGAAGTATTCCTCCCGACATGACCTTGTGTCCCAAGAAGGTCACTTCCTGCCTGCCCAGGAGACACTTGCTCGGCTTCAGCTTCATGCCAGCTCCGCGGATCCTGTTGAACATCTCAGTCAGTGTCTCGAGATGGCCCTTTTCAGTGCCGTTGAAGACAATGATGTCATCAATGTAGACCAGGCACGTTTTGTTGTCCATTCCTGCCAAAATGAGTTCCATGAGCTTCTGGAATGTTGGTCCAGCGTTTTTGAGGCCAAAGGCCATGAGTCCATGACCTTGAAGTGATGAAGACCCTTGCCTGTTGTAAAAGCGGTCTTTTCTCTGTCCTCCGGAGCTATTTCGACTTGCCAGTATCCTGACGCCATGTCCAGCGAAGAAAAATATTTCGCTCCTGCCAGTGTGTCCAGTGCATCGTCCACTCGGGGAAGGGGATGGGACATCCCCTGAGTGACGCTGTTCACAGCTCGCAGATCCACACAAAATCGGTAGCTTCCATCTTTTTTCCTTACCATCACAATCGGTGAGCACCACGGACTGGTGCTTTCTTCTATGACGCCGTCTCTGAGCATCTCGACCTTTTGTTGTTCCACTTGATCTCGCAGCTTCAGTGGTATTCGGCGAGGCCTCTGCTTGATCGGAGCGGCATCTCCCGTCTTAATTTCATGTTGAGTGAGATGAGTCCTTCCGATATCATCGGCGCCCTTGCTGAATATGTCAGAGAACTCACGCACCAGCGCTTCTAGCTCTCGTTTAACTTCTTCTGACAAGTCACAATTCTCCAAATCCAGGCCTGAACCAGTCGTGACTGAAAGCTGTGCTGCATCGTTTGACGCATCTGCCTGCTCGCAGATATCGTACAAGTCCTTTTCTCCTTCCGAGATGGTGAACAACGTTCCTACGTCTGTGTGCTTCATGATTTTAGCCTCGGTCGTGCCGGTATTGACCACTTTGATCGGGATAACCCGATTGTCTCGGACGATCGCCACTGAGCGTGGCACCCATAGATGTTCCGCGTTCTTCTTCTCACATGGCTCTAAGACTCCCTGGAAGCTCTGGCCTGGGTCCATTTGCGACCCACCGTTCAAAGGTTCGACTTTTGCCAGTACGAACGCTTCTGAACGTGGAGGAATGATCGATGTCTGCAGAATGCGTACCCTTGATCTGCTCGGTTGGACTTCACTGTAAGACGGCAGCGGAATTCTCAATTTCCCAATGCGGCACTCGCCTGCCTCATCGTCCAGAACCGAGCGATACCGACACGCGAAATCTCGCCCCAGTACCAGGTCTACAATGAGGCCTCGTGTCACCGCCACTTTGCAGGTGAATGTTTCCTCTTGGATCCTGAATCCAATCTGTCTACATCCCAGGATGTCAATGTGTTCTCCAGAAGCCCCGAGAACAGAGGAGGCTGACCGTTGATCAATCAACCGGTCGCCCTGCTCCTCCAATGAGTTGGCCAGCTCTTCATTGATCAGTGAGAAGTCTGCTCCAGAGTCCAATAAGGCCCAAATCTGCCTCCCTTCCAACATCACCTTGATCATTGCTGCCGTCTTCCGAGGCTCCTCGCTTTTCCCAGCTGCTTCCCGCCTCCCGGTCGCAGCTGCGCTTAGTTTTCCGACAGATACTGGCTCTGACGGCTGAGCTCGGGTCGCTTCCGACAGGTAGCCATCCAGTGACCCGCCTTTCCACAGCACAGACAAAATGCTTCCGGTCTCTCGGTCACCTTTTGTCTTCTCGGTGAGGCATGCGGACAGTTTCTTCTAAAGTGACCCGGCTCCCCACAGCCGAAGCACCTTGCTTCTATTCTCTTTCTTTGGCGGTCCATTTCGTCCTTTGAACTCTGCGCCTCTCCGATCGCAGCGACGACGCCCAGTACCTCGTCCAGCTTCTCCTGCAGCCTATTAACTTTTTGTTCGAGCTGGTCTGCTGAGCTTGGCGCTTTTGCTACAAGCACCTGATCGGACGGCCTTTCCTCTGCGTCGTTCGAGCCACCGACGGCTCCGATAGCGGCCAGAGCATCCCGAGTCCGACGGAGACATCGCACCTCTTTTACGGCCTCGTCTAGAGTGCTCAAGGGCTTGTCCATCAATTTTGTCTGTAGCCAAGGCTCCTTTAACCCACACAAAAATTGACTCACTATAGCCGACTGTAGGTCTGAGAAAGATTTCTCGGGGTAGGCCCTCTTGGCCAACTCCTGGATTCTGTCGCCGAAATCCTCGAATGATTCTCCTGTTTGTCTGATAGCCTGGTTGAGGTCCGAATATGCGTGAATAGTGTTCACGTGTTTCCCAAAGCGTGCGCTTAGAGCGTTCTTGACCTCGGCGTATTGTCTTCGCAGCTCTTCTGGCATTGACGCGCACACGTCCAATGCCTTACCATCTAGGCATATAAATAACGCTTCGAGCCATTCGCTTTTGTCCCCCAGGCCTGCCAATAGCTCAAACCGCTGGATCCAAACATCCCAGCCTTCATCATTACCTCCGTCAAATTTCCTGATCCGGGATGTAAAGCGTAGAAGTTTATCCGACTGGAATTTCTGGCCTGTCTTCTCTTTCTCATCCATTTCTGTTTTGTGCACCGAGTGACAAGCAGAGTACACCTCTCGCTGCCCCCGCCTCCAGGTGAGTTATCGAGTGAGCAGTGGAGTGCACCTCTCACTGACCTCGGCACAAATAAGAATACCAAATAGTCCGGAGCGACGGGTGCCCTAACCGGGATAAGATACTCGGTAGAAGAAGGCAAACATAGGCTTCTTACCTTCGACCGCGCCAATGTTGTGTTGTTGTCTCCGACGCCAACAGTCCTCAGACTTGCACTCTCATTTATTGCGTCCGCTCCCGGTCACCGACTCCAACACACTGCCCGCCTCTCGGCGGCGACCCAGCACCGCGCCGGCCGCGCAGGGCCACGCCCCTGACATTCGGGGCCGCGCCATAAACCACGGGCGTCGCGGTTCCTACGCCCGCGGTCGGGCCCGCGCCACAAGGGCCGAGGAGCCACCGCCTACGCCGCTATAACTAAACTACGCCACACTTCCTCCCTGCCACTCTCCAGGCGAGGGCATGGAACCCGGCCAGCCGTTCATCAAGCGCGTGTTCTCGTACATCCGCGTGAAGCGGTCGCCGCTGGTGGTGACGATGCTGTCGGGCGGCAGCTCGGTCATCCAGCGCGGATACAACCAGATGGTGGTGCTGGAGCCCGAGCGGTTCTCCATGGACCCAGACTACCCGGAGGATAAGGTAGGTACGGGAGCTCGGAGTCTATGTCGGCAGGGAGAGACAGGTCTGCATAAAAGTTCTGTTTCTTATCTCGGTAGTTGTTGAAATTCGGACAGCGCTAAACGTGTAACAAATGCAAGAGCTAGGGGGCAACTAAATAATCTAGTAGCATAAGAGAAAGGCGGCTTTTCCTATAAAGCTTATAAACTGCTCCTTCGCTAGTATAATTAAAAAACGTTAATTTTTTGCGCTCAGAACCTGGACTACTCATGGTTCTGCCGCCGGTTACCGGACGAGAGCCTGTCGCGCACCAAAGCCGGCTGGTTCCGGCACACGGAACCGCGCCAGAACCCCATCATGAACGCCACCGTGGAACTGTACGACTGGGTGTACGACAACGTCACCAATGCGACGTACGAGGTGGAGCGGCCCGACCTGGGCGGCTGCTTCGGACAGGGACCCGGTGAGACGGGCGGATGGTGGTGGGGGCGTGGGAGAAGGGGCTGGGAGAGGAGAGAGGATATTGATCATAGAGTAGGGTGAATCGATTGACTAACAAACTTGAACGGTGCTCAATTAAATGCCGCCATTAGATATGATAAACAATGTTTATATCTTTCGCTGCTTTTCCGTTAAATTGGTTCACGAGCTGTAAAAGCACGTTTAACAGGAGGGAGAATAGACCAAAGGCTGCCTCAGTAAAGTTGGTACTTGTCATGCTTGCAAAATGCATCGACGATTCATTCATAATTAATTGTGATCATTTATCATGGTAAGCGGTAACAAGATCAGTGGATATATTCGCTAAAAAAACATTTTAAATAACAAATGCTAAGCGCTGAATGTCGATTTTTCCCTTAAGGAATGCTGAACATCACCGGCGGCCGGCTGGAGTTGAACACGCTCCAGTTCCGCACCAACAACGTTACCTACGAGATCAGCGTCCAGATGCGGAAGGCGGACCGGAGTGACGGACGGATGGCCACCGGCACCACGCTGGTCGAGGTCGTACCCGGCTCGCCGCCGCTCGTCACCGTCAGGTAGGTGACAGGGGAGATGGAAGGGTTTCGGATGTGACGATGTGGTTCGTATGAATGGGCCTGCCGCCGCGTCGGAGAACTCACTGAGCTGTTAGGCTGCGCCGCCTAGCGTCGGTGTCATGCGGCACAGTATCACGCTAGTTACCGTTTCCGCCGCCAGGTGTCAGGTGGAGGACATGTGTCGCGTCACGGAGAGCGGCTCGATCATCAACCCGAGCTCACGGGTGGCTCTGGTCGGATTCTGTGAGGAGCTCTGCGAGGGTGCTCTCCGCTGGAACTGGAGAATTCTGTACATACGAAACAATACAGGCAAGTCACAACTGGCATGCCACTTAGGTATTGCATTGAACGGGAAAAACTGAACGGTTAGGCATATCGTGGTTCGTATTTTGCTCAATTTTAATTGTCTTCAGCGGAATTATGTTTCGGTTTGTTTACTTGGCATTCTTTTCCTCAACAATAATGGCCGTCGTAGGGTCAAGTCGTACCTGCAGGCCAGGTCTTTATACCCAAATTAGGTAGAACGTGGTGGGACGGTTACGCCATCCCCATTAACATCACATACTAATTCATCTAAAGTCCTAATCAGCCAAGCGTTTAGCTCGCCAACTTTTCTAACAAAACCTCTCCCACGATCTTACCCTTAGAGCATCTGATCAAGGACGGCGACAAATACATCATCGGCGTCGGCAAACCGTCGGTGGCCATCAAGAAGTCGCTGTACACAGATTACTCTGATGTGGTCGAGTTTAGGGTCAAGCTCCGAGTGATGCGAGTGTCGGTAAGGACGCCTGGTTTAGCTGTCAGTGGTAATGGGTAAACCGACAGATCAAAAGATAGTGCATAAACACCACATGACTGCCGAAACACGCTCGAACTAGAGATGCTGAGAATGTGTTGATTTTTTTGTAGACATGAGCCTCCAGCGTCACATGTGGTCACTATTTAGCTCCCTGGCACCCCTGCACTTGCATAACTTGAGCTGGCTGTTGGCTGGCGCGCAAGATGTGGCGCAGAGGCACACCCATAGGTGCTCTTCTGGTATAGTCTAGCCACCCCTCCCATCCTAATTTTAAAATCACATATCCTTTACCATCTCTCCTTGCCCACAGGACGGTGAGACCGGCGAGGCCACCATGTTCCTGCTGCTGAACCAGGCCCCCCTGGGCGGCACGTGCACGGTCACGCCGCCCGAGGGCAGAGTGGTGAACCTGCTGTCCCGCGGCGTCTCCGTCAAGGACTACGACCCAGCCACGGTACTGGCGACGGGCGGAGGCGCGTCAGCCGACAACGGGACCGGTGAGGAGCGAGGGATTCATCTCTTATCGTGTAGCGAGGCGCGTCGAAAGTTTGTAATTGGGCGAGTTATTGAGGCGACAAATGAATGCTGTATTGAATTAAATTATTTAGGGAAATACATTAATAATCTGTGTGCCCTCATTCCTGGTTAGTACCTACATACCTGTTGATTTTCATTCGGCAGCTACGGAGTCGGATCTACCCATTCCTGGAAGAGCGCTCATTGAAGATTGGTACGTTGAATGCAAGAACTTCAAAGACCCGGAGAAGGACAGGATCGGCAAATATCTATTCTTCAGTAAGTCTATTGTGAACAATTGCCGCTTTCCATCTGTGTTGCGTGCACATTTTGAAATTTCAATGGTGTAATGAAACGTGAAGAAAATGCATTGATTTAAGAAGCCATTTTTTTCAATTTGTTAAGCGAACCCCTAGCACTTAATATTTTTCGTTTAAAAGGACACCGATAGACTTAAAAGAATACATCACCACTGCTAAATCTTATAAATGTCGTTTATAAATGTCGTGGAATGAATATGGCAGCACTGACTGAACTTCAACTGTAGAAAACGGCTATCTAGCGCAAAATGGTATTCACGCATTTCAGTCATATATAGACTATCATACATATATTGACACTTCCAAGAATCGTTACGTGGACTCGGATAAGCATTTGGAAGCACTGGCATCACTGGAAATGTTACCAAATGCCGTGAATAGAATAGCATGCCCTTTACATATAAGATTGGGCCTAAGATAAGATAAGATAAGCCATGAGCCCGCATGCCTCCCCCTCCTAAAAAAATTAACGTTGTCCAGAGCCCTCACAGCTTGCGATATGCCACCTGCCGTGGGCAGCAGCGGCGCAGTCGTAAGGCGGTCTCAGGCCACAGACGTGAGCGTCAGCCGGGGTGTGTCGCTCACCTCCCGTCCTCTGCTAGCTAGACTCCAGCACCGGCCGCCCCCCCCCCCCCCTACACTGCACCCTCGCTCGCGCATGGACACCGGTCGCCGCGCCGGGAGTCGCCTGTCGGTCGGCCGTCAGTGCCACAGCGCCTCACTCGGCCGGCTCGTCCCGGCGGTGAAAGAACGCCTCCGACTGGAACACCTCCGGCGGAGTGTACGTCTTCGGCTCCTCCGCCGTGTCGACGCGTCGGTTCTGCCACAGAGCTGAGAGCGTCTGTGTGAGGGGCGCGGGTGACGTGAGCCGGCTCTCAGCCAGCTGAAGCTGCTGCTCCAGGCGGCTCACCTGGTCGCCGGCCGTGTTCACAAACGTCTCCACGGCGTCCACCCGGTCAAACAGCTGCTGCAGCGGCTGGCGGGCCTGCCAGAGACGGGGCACCGCCTCACTGAGCGCGCCGCCCGAACAGTCGGCCATCATGTCGAGCAGGCTGCTGAACTCCTCCACCTTGGCGAGCATCTCTTCCAGCGCGGCGTCCAGCGCGCCGCACTCTTTGGAACAGTCAAACTGGGGAGAAAAGAAACAAAAGCTTGAAACATCTCTGAGATCACCTTTTTTTGGTTAACCTGCGCCCCCTGGGGGTCCTGGATTCCCACGCCCTGCTGGGGGGGGGGGGGGGGGGGGGCGGAGGTTGAACACAAGATAGTCCTGTTAAAAGCACAGCATGTCTCCAGGTCTATGGATTTCTTTGATCTAGAAAACATAGGCATTTTCCGTAAATCCACTAACATTACCATGTCTCCCTATCGCCGTTTCAGTAAAACACCCGCTGCATGAGTTTATCCGTGTGATGAAGTTCGGAAAGGAGCGAAAGGACAAGTTTGTGTTCCCATACGGTGTCTGGGAGCTGTGGCTCACTATCAACGACAACTACGGCGCCTATCGAGACGTCTTCATCGAGACCATCATGGTGAGATAGTAGTCGAGCGCTTTTATTCATCGCTTGGTTTTCATTGTAGGCCTCAGTGACAAGGACCGTCCGCTCATTCCTAAGAAAACAAGTTGGAATGCTTATTCAATTAGGTCGTATTTCTTGGTAAACGATGCGGCTGCTGTTGCAAGTTGCATATACACGTTACTTGTCTTCTGTTTCCATTAACAACTCTTTTTTCGCAGACCTCTGCGCCCACAAAGGGCGAGTACGCCGCCTGGGAGATGAAAAAGGACATCCCACGTGCGATGGGTGAGGGCGACCAGCCGCGACTCAGCCAGCTCCTGATGGCCAGGTCGTCCATGCAGGACATCGAGCTGCCCGACGACCCGGTAAGAAATATCGAAAAATGTCAACGCTGCGCAGCCATAGAACAACAAACTAATTACTTGAGGTTTGGCAGTAGGTCTACCTGAAATGGTCATCTCAACCGAGCTTGAATGATAGCCTGTCATTAACTGATGTGTGGATAGTAATGGCTTTGAATTGCCTGTCCTAATCTCTGGATTAAATATTATCGAACGACCTCGACGTTGCGAACAACGGACGCAGAAACCATTGACCGTATCTCTCTCTCTCTCTCTCTCTCTCTCTCTCTCTCTCTCTCTCTCTCTCTCTCTCTCTCTCTCTCTCTCTCTCTCTCTCTCTCTCTCTCTCTCTCTCTCTCTCTCTCTCTCTCTCTCTCTCTCTCTCTCTCTCTCTCTCTCTCTCTCTCTCTCTCTCTCTCTCTCTCTCTCTCTCTCTCTCTCTCTCTCTCTCTCTCTCTCTCTCTCTCTCTCTCTCTCTTCTCTATCCCCAGACGGAAGCCACCACCACTCCGGCTTACGAGTATTACGATGAGTCCGTCGAGACAGAGACCATGGATCCCGATGAGCTGCTGGAGATCCAGGCAGAACAGGAGAGACAGAGGCTCGACGCGCTCAACAGCAAGGCGTCCGTGAGTTCTGCAAGCAATTTTTAGATTTCTTTGACTGCTGAGGTGGTAATGGTATTGATTTTGATTATATACCTTTGCCACATCTTTGATGGAAACGCGACTCGTGATAGCTATCGACTGTCGAGGTTCGAGAATCGAGGTACTTTGTTCAGGAGACTGAGAGACAGCAAGTGTCGCAACAAAAATGCATTCAACGGCAATTGTTTAGCGTATCAGAAGGCCCTTTTCTCAACAAATGCTGGAAAAAAGGCTACCATAATTTCATGAACGCTTGCAGGAGAACCGTCAGATGCTGGGTCAGCTGGATAACCTGAACCAGAACACGCTGGACGACTGCACCATGGTGCTGGGCGCCACAGCAGCCATCGTCGGCGACGGGAAGGCCGTCGACTCGACAGGTACGGTTATTAGCCAGTCGACCCGACCGGTGGGCACTTAGGCAGTCGAATCGACGGGCAGGCAGTTTGACTCGACAGGTAGGCACTAAGACTAGACAGGTAGGCGTTTGGGCAGTCGACTCGACAGGTAGGCACTGAGACACAGGGTTGGCATTTTTGCCGGCAAAAACTAGTTTATGCCATTTGCCGGTTTAAACCGGTTTTAACCGGCAAAAACTGGCAAAAACTGGCAAAAACTCAGAAATATCACAATGCTATGCCTAGACATGATTTTGAACAGGAAACATTTTAAGGAGAATTCGGTGAAAGCTTTATGCTTTCAAACAGAAGCGACATTGACCATTGAAATGTTTCATACCTAACTCAGAATCATTTTCATGGGCTATCCATAAGGAGCTAGTAAGATGCCTTTTGGGGGTGACAAATGAGCCAGTGCAAGGGTGACTGGGTGAGTCCTGCACAATCAGAAGTGCGAAGAGGTATCTGCCACTGATATGCGCACGGCACCGCATGGCACCCTACTTACCGTGGCCGCCTTGTCCCTGTCTCCCCTTACATGGAAAAACATTCCGTTGTGGATGTCTACCGACATGCATAGACATTTTAAGCAGGGATAAGTAATGAGGCAACTTCAGAATGTTTAGTGCATCTATGTATATAACTACTAGAAATGCATTTGTACATTTCAAATCCATTCCTAACTAGACAAGTTGAAGGTTTGGCCATCTGAGTTTTAGCCAGTTTTTGCCAGTTCTTGCCACCAGGGTTTCTGCCAGCCGGTTTAAACCGGTTAAAACCACTGGCAAAAACCAGTTTTTGCCACCCCCTGCCAACCCTGCTGAGACAGTCAACTCGACGGGTAGGCGCTGGTTGGAGCAAGGGGATTCGGACAACTTTTAAACCTTTGTTTTGATTTCATTATGTTCATGCATTGTTATGCTAAATATATACGATATAATTGTGCATATAAGCTGCTAGCAATAGACCAGGAATTGATAAGATTCTGTCCCACATGAAATTCATTCCCCACTCCAGGTTATAAACGCTGGCTTACACCTGTGTGTCGTGTGGGTAAACATATTCAATTCTCATTGATGGCTCGACCCGTAACAATTTTTCATAACAGAAAATGGGTGCCGTTGAATTCACCCCGTCCCCTCCACCAGCCAAGGACCTGGCCATCGACGCGATCGGCGGAAAATGTCTGCAGGATGTGCTGCTCAATTCGACCATCAACGACCCGAAAGAGGCGGCCGGAATGGCCACCAGCAGCCTGGGATCCGTCACAGCCGTCGGCAAGGTCGGTGATCAATGGAAGACTGCGTGGCTACGGGCCAATGGCCATTGGCCAAATATAGCATAAACTTAGCAATGTCAGGCCTCGTGATTTCTGGCCACTGCCATAAACTCAGTCTTGAATGTCACACTTTCCGGTTAGCTAGCAATGACACAGAACGTGAGCTTTCGTGGCAACAGTCTAAAGTCTAGAAATAATCAAAGTTAGAATTGGATGCCTGAGGTCACGAGACAATGCTGTGTAATACAAACAGCAAAAAGTATGTGCTGTTACACTTCTGTTGCGTAGCGACTGTCGTCAGCACGAATCTACAACATTGCTTCTAGGCATAATTGGCTGCGTTATCCAATCGTGTCCCTGAATTAGCAGCTCCAGGAAGCCGAGACGAGCACAAACTCTGGTCCTCGCCGTCTATCCCCTCATCCTCCCTCCCCAGGGTATCGATAACACCAATCTGGACGGAGCAGTCGTGCCGTCGGACGTGGTAGAGGCTAGGCGGCGGAGGAGCACCGATTACCCCGAGTACGAGGTGTGTGAGGAGGGTGAGGAGCCGCCGCCGCCCGATCCTGAAGACCCGGATGCCCCCACCTGCAAGACGCCCACGCAGCTGGCAGTCATGGTGAGTGGTGAGAGGAAACTAGGGTATGTTACTGGAGTGATTTAGTGGAACCTTTCAGTGGGCCTTTTGTTTTTGATTTGATTGAGGTTTAGAAAAATCAGTGGAAATTAGGGAGTGGAAAAGGAAAAAATGACGTGAAGGTGGTTAGTGACTGAGTGGGTGAGAGTGAACGAATGAATGAGTGATTGATTGAGTACGAGCGTGCAAGAACGAGAGCGTGAGTGAGCGAGTTAGTCCGAGTGAGTGAGTGGGTGGATAAAGGAAATAAAGAAATAGAGAGAGAGAGAGAGAGAGAGAGAGAGAGAGAGAGAGAGAGAGAGAGAGAGAGAGAGAGAGAGAGAGAGAGAGAGAGAGAGAGAGAGAGAGAGAGAGAGAGAGAGAGAGAGAGAGAGAGAGAGAGAGAGAGAGAGAGAGAGGAGGAGGAGGAGGAGGACGTCGACGATATGCTCTGCAGATCCCGTTTCTAATTCACCGCTCCACGTCGTCAGGACCTGAAGCGGAAGGCGGCGCGTCAGGTGCCCACGATGATGGAGTCGGTGAAGCAGCTGCAGGAGAAACTGATGTCGATCGTGCTGCCCGGGGAGGACCCGTTCACCCTGAGGACCCCCGACGGACTTGAGATGTCGCTCGTCATGTGAGTCTGACAGAAATTTCCTCAGCACCATTCACTAGTCACCATCCGGGCCATTCCAGCATTCACAGTTCACACCGGATTTCTTCACGGCGAGATAAGCAAACTTAGACGGCAACAAACTTCTATGGCATATGTGCAATGATATTTTCTAGAAGACTAGAAGATAAACCAGGATGTGACATTCCGTGTGTCCATATTTGACAGGATGGAGGGCTGGGCACTGGACGGTTACCGAATGCGGCTGGGAGAGGCCGAGTACCAGTTCCCCAGTCTGTGCGCCATCCTGCATGAGGAGTCCAACTGCAGCGCTGCCTACAACATGACTGTCGGCCTGCAGACCATCAACTGGCCCACGCTGCTCTATGTGAGTACACTGGCGGGGCGACTGGCGATAGAGCCTGCCTGGAACGTGGGTTGGTGAAGCCAGGATGCATATGCGTAATTGGTGGTGTGTCGTGAAACCCGTTGAAATCTGACTTCCCGTGGATTTACTTTTTCCTCTCCCTTTTATCATTCTTTCTTCCTCTCTCTCTTCATTCCTCTTCCTTTCTCTTCTCTTCTCTCTCTGTTCTCTTTTCCTCTATGCACGTACCTATTTCCCGTTACTACATCCCCGCCCTCTGCCCGCAGTCATACGGCGATGGTACGGAGGCGGTCAGTCGCGACTCGTCCAACCTGCAGCTGAAACTGGTCCAGCAGCTGCCGGGTACAAATGAGCTCGAACAGGTGCCCGTGTACGACCTGCCCAGCCACCAGCGGGTGCGCATCACCGTACCGCGAGGGAAGCAGGGAGAGAAACCCGTGCTGCCAGGTGGGTCCGTATGGGGTAGCGGTAGGGGTAGATAGGGGGAGGATGAGTCTTACCAGGTGAATGATTGAGCGAGTTATAGTGACTGATGCATATGTTGTGTTTAAGAATGTATATTTTCGTATGATTATTTCCTCATAGCGTCACCAATAAGTACTGAGATTTTTTATGAGATGATCCATTGAATAAAAACGGCCGGTTTTATCTTTAACCGCTTTGTTGTCGTGGAAACACTCTTGGCCAGCCAATCCTTTAAATTTAGCCTTCTCCCCTCTCTCCCCTCTGGTCCGTCCGACAGACCCGACGTTCGTGGAGCCGCAGCCGAATGACCGGGAGTTCATGGTGTACCACTCGTTCAACGTCACCCACCCGTACGTGGCCATCAACGTGGAGGTGTCCGTGTCGCGACCGGACGCCCAGCTGGTGGTGTTCCTGAAGCGCGGCAACAAGCCCAACCTGACGCACTACGACTGGGTGTGGAAGGTGCAGCTGCCGGAAAACTTCACCGTGGAGGGTAGGTGGCCGGGGAGCGGAGACGAAATTTGGGGGTGGGCGAGCGGATCTTTACTGCTTTGTCGGCCTCGACTTTATGTGCTGAGTCTTGAAACCGGCTGCAACATATTTTTCGTAGCAAATTATATCAGAAAAGTTTGTATTATGGGACTGGCTTCACAAAATCACAAGTCATTACATCTTGTTCCTTAAAAGTTTTAAATGGATTTATCAAGGCAACGGATATCTGTTTCAGTATCGCAAGAGCCAATGGAAGAGCCGATACCGATTACGACTGCCGTCCCCATGACAACGGTGCAAGGTGAGTTGGCAGACGGCTCGCTGGCACCTCCTTCTGCCATCATGAATATCACATATACCTTGACGATAGGAAGGTTGCTAGATAAATCCGTATCAAATGCGAGAAACACCATAAGGGCATAAACGAAGGAGATAGGTCGTGACACCACCACCGTAACGTTTCACGTCACATTCCAGTGCCGTTTTGCGAAGAACTGGAGGGTATCAATGCCACCAGAGGAACAAATCAAACGTGCATTCCTGGAGGAACAACCGAACGTGAGTATAGAAAGCAGCCAGCAGTGCATTGAGATGCGGGTGTGCATCCTAAGCTTCAGCCTATTACAGGAAGAGGCCCGTCGTCGGGGACAAAATCGACCCATTCCAGACCATCAACTACTCAGCCCGGGAGGTTCTCTGGTAGCGGCAGTAGCTCTCACTGGGATGGTATCCTGCTAGCTTATTGCATGGGCACTGCATGTTACGAGACGGACTTTGCCCCAGCTCAGAAAACATAGGTATAAAAAAAAACGATATAATGCCTAATAAACTCTGTGCAGATACACCAAACATGAATAATTGTTCTTTCCGCCAACTAACCACCAAACATCTCGCCCAACAGCTCCCATCATCTGTGCCGAGGACCTCATAACCACCGAACCCACAACGGCGGGACAAACCATGGAAACCACCATGTCACAGCTGAGCATTGGCGACGGCGGCAGTGTCACAGAAGGCACAGTCGGTTCGGAGATCAACACAACAACACCGGACGGACGCGTGTGTACCCCGGTGGTGGTGACAGCGACACCGCCCGACGGCGCAGCGCCCGAGCCGCGTCCCGTCGAGCCCACCAACTACATATCAGAATATGTCCGGCTCAGAGTCGGTGAGTTGAGCTGAGAGATGGAGGAAGTGTTTTCATGTTATTTTTGGGACAATTAGAAGACGGAAATCATTCGGATTAATTTGAATTTGACAAATGATAGAAATGCTGAGTGTTCAATAGTATCATGAGGACCATGGTAAAAGGTCATACGACATCAGTGGTAGATACTTTTGCCGAGTTGGGGTTGCACGGGCGCAGCAAGTCCGCCGCTGCCATAGCGGTGACCTTGACCTCCACCGTCTGTTGCGGCTCCAAAGCCAAGCCGGCGTGAAATTGGGAAAGCTCGTGCTACCCCAACTCGGCACAATTCTCCACCACTGAACATCAGTAAACTACATTACACGGTTCCTCCCTTTTGTAATTTATCCTCATCAACCTTACATTTACCAAAATTCAGTAGTCATTTTTTATCCAGCTTGTGTCATCATTTTCCGTACCGTTTGACCGCCCAACCTGGCGTCTTTGTCACCGCCAGTGCCGAACCGCGCGCTGGAGCCGTACGACCCGTACGGTAACGACTCGCTACTGTACTCCTTCCCGCTGTACGACATCTTCATACCCGACTGGTACGTGGACAACATGACTGGTGAATACTGGATCGGCGTGGCCGAGTTCTCCAACACCACTGACGACGAGGTGAGGCAACGGTGGGGAGATGGTGGAGTGGGAAGGGAATGATAGACAGGATAGGGGTAGAAAACAGGTTGAGCGAAATGGAGAGAGAATGAAGGGAAATAAAGTGGAAAAGGAGCGAAGGGCGAGAGATTAAAAGATAAGTAAACCAATAAAATGAAAATAATTTATATCAGAACAATGGATCACAAATGACTGATGAAGAGAGTCACTGCCAACCAACCACTTTGCTTTCTTCAGCCATCGAATCCGACGTTTCTTCGCCTCCAGGAATTCTTCGACGACCCGTTGTCAGTGAACCTGACCATGTCTAACATGACGCGGGTGTATTCGACAAACTACACTGTACGGGTGTACACCTCGAGCTGCCTGTTCTACAACACGCTCAGTGACTCATGGGACAGCGACGGGTGCACGGTGAGATGTATTAATACTGTCGAAAACATAAACGTCGACGATTGATTGATCGACATTCGGGTCATATGTGAAGCACCAGATGTTAAGAAAAGTGAGAATTTGACGTCTCCTAAGAAGAGAAGGAACCTTTCGTTTTAGCCTCGCATTACGCATTAATGGTGATCTTGCATGATCTGACGACTGACGTCATTCATCTGACGACTGACGTTATTGTTTCAGGTGATTGACGCCAACCATAAGGCGACCATGTGTACCTGCAACCATCTGACTTCCTTCGGCTCAGGGTTCTTCGTAATGCCCAACGCCATCGACTTTGACTACGTGTTCGCTAATGCAGGTGTGTCCGGGAAAAAGAACTCATACTGTAATTCATATTTGTTTGTGTGCTCAAACGAAAGTAATCCCTGCAATCTGAAACCGAGTTGGTTACAAGATGAAACAACGGTTTAAAATACGGCGGAAGGTTTCGACCTGTCGAGCATATCAATGAAGACTTTCTTTCTTTCAGGTTTTATGGATAACCTATCGATATATCTCACGCTGATTATCTCCTTCGCTATCTACCTGATTTTGATGTTCTGGGCGAGATGGAAGGATAAGAAGGATCTTCAGCAGATTGGAGCCACGCCGCTGCCCGACAACCATCCGAGCCATAAGGTTGGTCAAATGCCGAGTCATGAGGCTGGTCCACCTGGATACTGGATCGTCGATATCACTTGTTAATACGTGCGAGACCGATTGTCGACGCTGAGTTGTCGAATGACGAATGCTCCATCAGCTCAATCCGGCTTATCACCTGCTCTTTCCCCCACAGTATCTATACGAAATCCTCATCATCACGGGCAGCAAAACCAACTCGGAGTGCGACAGCAAGGTGCAGTTCATCCTGTCGGGCGAGCGGGACGAGACGGACGTGCGCACGCTGGCCGACCCGCAGCGTCCGATCCTGCGCCGCTCGGCCACCGACAGTTTCGTGATGGCCACGCCGCGTCCGCTGGGCCAGCTGAGCTACCTGCGCATCTGGCACGACAACTCTGGCAAGGGCGGCGCCGCCTCCTGGTACCTCAACTTCATGGTGGTGCGCGACGTGCAGACCGGAGAGAAGTGGCAGTTTATCGCCAACAAGTGGTTCGCCGTGGAGGAGGGAGACGGACAGGTGAGACGGGGTGCGGGAGAAGTTCTCTGTGGATGTAAGGAGTAGGTGGAAGGTGGAGGGGGTGATGGATAGTTGAAGAGGGGAGGATGAGGGCCTCCTATTATGTAGAAAGTGAAAGTTACGTTTGGATATTGAGGAATAGGACAGAATAGCGAGACCGAAAAGAATGGCACAAAGCGAAAAAATTTGGTGAATGACGGTCACTTAGAGACGTTTACGTATCAGTTTTATTTGGACCTTACATAAAATCGCAGCGAAATGCCGGCTCACTACAGCATTTTGAGTTTTTCTGAACCGTTCACCGCCGATCGTTTCCAGATCGACCGTCTGCTGGCGGTGGCCGGCCGGGAGCAGATGCTGCAGTTCCAGCACCTCTTCAACACCAGCTCCCGGAAGAACCTGTCCGACGGCCACCTGTGGTTCTCGGTGTTCATGCGGCCGCCGCGCAGCCGGTTCACGCGCGTGCAGCGGGTCTCGGCCTGCATGGCGCTGCTGTACCTCTCAATGCTGGTGAACGCCATGTGGTACGGCCTGGTGCCGCAGCAGCCGGGCACCGGCTCCATCTCCTTCGGACCGTTCTCGCTTAGTCCGGAGCAGATCGGGGTCGGCGTCATGGCCAACCTGATCGTGTTCCCGCCGTCGTTCCTCATCGTGCTGCTCTTCAGAAAGTCGCGACCGCGGCGCCTCCACGAGAATCGCGTCGAACAGGCCGTCAAAAAACAAAGTGAGTAGCGATCTACTCGTCTTGGCTTAGAGACCATTAAGTGCAGCTTAAATAGTATGATTGGGAAATAAGGATTAATTAAAGCTAAATGAGCTGGCTCTCCGTAAAATCATTTGAATTGGTAATAGACTACATTACGATAAAATCGAATCCAGGAAAGGTATGCGTCTCACAAATTTCTTCATATGGTTTCCAGGAGAGGAACAGATAAAATCTGGGAAGTTCCAGGATGAGCCGGCGAGGGCCAAAACGGCGAAAAGGACCGAAGACCCCTCAGAAAATGGCGAAGATGATGAAGATTCTATGAGACCTTCTGCAAAAGCTCAGCCTAAAAAGAAACCCTTCTCCTTCCCATGGTGAGTTTTTACACGAACAGTGTTACCTTTTTAAAGCCAGATCTTGTCTGAGACCAGTGTGGCTTTCGTCAGTTTCTTACCGTGGCAAGTTACAAAAAAAGAGCAATAAGCCTTCACGGCTCCAACCATTTTTCTCAACAGGTGGTGCGTGTACATCGCCTGGTTCCTGACGTTCGCCAGCATGGGCGCCAGCATCTTCTTCCTCTGGGCGTACGGCATCACGTTCGGCAACGAGAAGACCACCAAGTGGCTGACCTCGCTGATGATCTCGTTCATCTCGTCCGTGCTGCTGACACAGCCCATCAAGGTCGGCTCACGGCTGCAATACTTTTAGTGCATAGATCTGCGGGGCCTCGTGATCATGGCAACTTTAGCAAATGTACTTAAGCATTGTTTGAAATTCAATATGATAGAAGAGTCAGGGTTCCAACTGATACATCTTTCGTTAACTTGAAGAATATTCCTCTAAGGTGACTCTTGCTGCCAAATTCGTCAGCGCACCAAATAACTAATGCATTTGGAGTCGAATCCAGAATACAACGATTGAACGTGTCTTTCGATTGTTTCACTGATGAAGGCCTGTGGCCGATTTATTTGGAAACATTTAAATCTATATAATTCTAACCATAGACCTCTGTATACATGGACTGGACACAGAAAATCCGGCCATGACCACAACGGCCCTAAAAGTAAATGCTTATAACTCGAGAGTCAGTTCACCTACGACATCCATTTTTTCACCACCGCGGCGCATAGCCCCATTCATTGAAAATGATGGGGATCATCCGCCGCACCGATGCGGTGTAACGGGGGAGCACCAGCACGTGGCGCGTGAGAGATGTTTGTGAAAATGGCGTGACAGTATCTCGGGAACGGCTTGACCGAATGAGTCCAGATTTGGCACACAGCTAGGTATTACACACCTGCCAATAACGCATGTCCCAATTTTGAGGTGCCGATGCACGCAAAATCCCAATTGCAGGTGCCGGTGCGACTGCACGTGCGCACGTGCACACCCCTTGTTCATATCTTGGAAACTAGCCGCCCGATTTAGCTGAAATTTTGCATATACCCAAGTGTCTTATAACCATTGCTGGTGTTTGTCTCAATGTTGAGGTGCCGCTGCACGTGCGCACGTGCGCACCCTTCCATTATATCTCGGAAATAAACAGTCCCATTTCGTTGAAACTTTGAATACAACCATGGTCCCCACAACTACCGCTTATTCACACCTGAATAGTTGATATCATAACTAAAAATAACAACAAACGACTTAAAACTGTTGATCGTGTAATCCAACAGATTATGATCGTTGTAGTTGTATGCGGATAAATATCCGGTAGTTGGTGAGCATTTGAGCTAATTTCCTATGCTGTTGTATTCTAGGATACTTGTTCTCAAAAACAGTATAACGTTAAATCGGTTTTATTGCTCTGAAAGGGGATAAAAGTGCAACGCTCATGACGGACCGTCTTAAATAAATTCGTCTTAATGACGGCGACGGAAAAGAGCACGTGACTTTCTGTAAAGTATCATTAGCATTATTCCCAGACCTACGTGTTTTGTCATAAAATAGGCATAAAGCAAGGCATAAAGTTGGAATTGTATATTTAAGTTTCGCTTTTAAGTGTTTCATATTGAGGACTTATCAAGTTTCGGTTGAATAATTGGTGTCGGTGTGCATACAAACTGATACGTTATTAAATGTCACAAGTAGAAGGTTATTTGTTGAACAATTGTTCGTTTTTTAGCTGCATTTTGGAGAAGACCATTTACCTACAAGAGCCCACAGGAAGAGCAAGCAAACGTTCCTGATTGACGCATCGTTACATCTATACACTGTGGTTCCATCCACCCTTAGCCAGATCCTTCCAGGCGTGAGTAATGCTTTATAACTTGCTTCATTGTTATTTGTCTTTGCTGCTTTTTCTCTGGTATGTTTGCTCGCCAAAGTCGGTATTCAATAAACCAGATTAGTTACTGCACTGCCTGCCATGGTTGGAAGGCATGCTCGTAGACAAGATAATCAATGTCATCGAATTCGAATCAATCTATTTGTAAGTGTCTTTGATTAAACTGTAAAATAGCAATCTTGACGCATTTACATTCATTATTACTTTTAAGTCGTTTGCCTCTCAATGCAGATGTGCTTGTAGGACGTAGGTTAATATCAAGTATCACTGTGTAAAGGCAGTTTTGCAATACATAAATCTATCCGAAACCTCAATTTTACAAACACATTTACTTGTTCTTGTCATGCTATCGTAATGACTTTGTGGATCATGCTTGGCGAGGGCCGCTTGTTCTTAAAAGTAAAAGATTACCGCCAAGCACACATTATCCTATAAAGTGTGACCGACATACTTTTTTCTCTATTTCTTTCAGTGACGCCACTCACAGAGATAGTCAACGAGCCGCCAACGAACAATGCCCCCAGGATAGCACATCATCGAAATGCCAACTCCAGGAGCAGCAGCAGTCGCCGACATGATGTAGGAGGGAAAATTGATCAGCAGTGTTCGGTGCTTGCTGAAGAGTACAGTGACCTCATTAAGCACTATTTGGCACAGTGAGGCTGATACAGCCTTTGCTCCCGGGTGTAGCCCACGATGCAGCTCCACAGGCTGACCTGATGTGGAGAATCATTGCCTACAGCGTCGTTCATCGGGATGCGTGGACGGAACACTGGAGCACGCAGCCGCTGTCCTAACGATCCCGCTCTCCGCCATCTGGCTGCTCCAGCGGTAGCTACGTGCGACTGTCAGCTGACCGCTGCATAGCCCCGCACAGGCCGTAGTAGCAGGGATCGAGCCGGCTCCGGTCGCCGCCCAGCAAACTATTCTGCCGGCCAAGGTCCTCACCGAGTTGTACGGCGCACGCTCTCTAAAAGAGTGGCCCATTTAGGACATGATAGAAAAGGAGCGACAAGATCGGCCGCAGTGTCCGGTAGGCCGGCGAGGCCGAGTCGCTCCGCCGATCGAGCAACTGCTGACGCCTTTGAATCTAGGCAACTCCTGGCTGGAGGCGCTGCGGCCCAAGTGTAGCGCCTGACGGCTGACGGCAGCACAATACAGCTGCAATGGGCCCCAGCCCACTGTGGACTCGCCGACAACGAGAGGGCGGACGCCCTGGCCAAGGAAGCGGCCGGGCTGTCCCAGCAGATGACCCCGGTTGACGTCCGCACCCTCACGCAGGTCGTTGCGCGGTCCACCAAGAAGAGGTGGCAGGTGGACTGGCCAGCTGGCTAGTATCGCACCGTCATGGGGGACCACGACCCACGACATCCAATGCGGCCTTGGCCACCGGCTACATGGCCCACAAGGGTCGTGTATCGGCTAAACGCTACCGCGTGTACTTTTCTGTCATCATTTTGACGAACACCCAGACCGCACAAGGGACACTGCATGATGATCCAGTTTAGCAACCAAGAGCTCAGTAGCCGTCAGCGCCATATGAATGGAATGCCATCCCGCTTCATCCTTCTTCCCATTTTCATCCTACCGCCATCGGTGGTGGAAGACTATGACCTGCACCAGCACTTATCCGCGGACATCCAACAGCTCTGTGTAAGCCATTACATTGTTGGGCATAGCCACTGTTGGGCTCTTGCTATTATTACAGCGGATTTCAAGGAACCTTTTCGAGAAGTGCAATAAGTGCTCGACCATTGGCGGGTCGGTGAGCCGTGTGACGCGGGAAAGCATATACTCTCTAGCACATCTTTTTCGAGTGCCCTGTCTTCATGGTGACTGATTGGGGAAAAACGGCACCTCTTCCACCCGAACAAGCACCCAACAGCTCTTCCCGGGATTGGGCGGTTCAACAGTGAGCCAGTTTTCTCGAAAAAAAATCGCACAGCTAATTGATAAAGCGTCCGCGAGTGAATCCTGCATTGTTGTTAGCTCTGTTGTTTGCTTTGCTGTTTGTCATGTGAAAATGCTACATCGTGCAGCTAACCGATGAGTGGGTACCTACTGGTTGATGAGCTGGATTTTTTTCGGTGCTGAAGAACTATCAGCTATGTATACCTAAGTGTGCTCAGTCTGATCTGCAATACATATATTTTACAATGCATGTGCTTTTACTGCCAATTAACTTCATCGTTATACAGAAGTTCAGTCCCGTTCGAAAGCAAATTTCTAGGATACCAAGTGTATAAGTCGCTAGTGGTTAAGCTATGGAGTACATTGCTGCGTAGAAGATCTCAGCAGAACGGAACTGCTAGTTTCCGAGCTACCAATTAGGGTTGCGCGCGTGGCGCGTGCGCACGTGCAGCGGCACTTCGAGCTTGTGACGAGAATCAGAAACAGTTAGCTTTGCTCTTGGGGAGGCATAGACAAAATTCCAGCTTAATCGGACGGATACTTTCCAAGATATAAGCAAGGGGTGTGTACGTGCGCACGTGCAGCCGCACCTGATAATGCAGAAGTTCAGTCCAGTTGGGAAATAAGTTTCTAAGATCCGCAAATGTATAAGTCGCCAGTGGTTATGGAGTACATTGCTGCGTAGAAGATCTCAGCAAAACAAAACGGAACCGCTAGTTTCCGAGCCACGAATTGGGGTGCGCGCGTGGCGCGTGCGCACGTGCAGCGGCAATTCAAGCTTGCGATGAGTATCAGGAACGTTTAGCTTGGCTCTTAGGGAGGCAGATACAAAGTTTCAGCTAAATCGGGCGGCTAGTTTCCAAGATATGAACAAGGGGTGTGCACGTGCGCACGTGCAGTCGCACCCCTTGCTTGAGGTGTGAACCAGCAATGGTTGTTAGGCTGTTGCCGTATACAAAATTTGAGCGAAATCGGACGAGTAGTTTCTGAGATACAAAAAAGGGGTGTGCACGTGCGCACGTGCATCGGCACCTCAAAATTGGGACATGCGTTATTGGCAGGTGTGTAATACCTAGCTGTGTGCCAAATCTGGACTCATTCGGTCAAGCCGTTCCCGAGATACTGTCACGCCATTTTCACAAACATCTCTCACGCGCCACGTGCTGGTGCTCCCCCGTTACACCGCATCGGTGCGGCGGATGATCCCCATCATTTTCAATGAATGGGGCTATGCGGCGGTGAAAAAATGGATGTCGTAGGTGAACTGACTCTCGAGTTATAAGCATTTACTTTTAGGGCCGTTGTGGTCATGGCCGGATTTTCTGTGTCCAGTCCATGTATACAGAGGTCTATGTTCTAACATAACATAGGTGCCTACATATTTTTGGAACATAAGAAAGGTCGTGTGATTATACATATTTTCAAATTGTTATTTTTACTTGAATTAATGTCTGCCATTTCACTAGCCGCTAATATGCCCTTTGTAACATACAGGTGCTCCTCACGGCGATGTTTGTATCGGCCGTCTGTAAGAAGCTCGACGACGGCCATGACGATATTGATGACGACGAAAAGGACCCAGAGCTACAGCCGGATGAGGAGTGGATGCACGTGCCACGTGAGTCGTACTTTCGCGGGCGTTGATGTCGCTCGGGGAGATCGAAAAAAAACTTGATAAATAAACTTAAAAAAAGAGAAAAATAGTGTACAAAGTGGCAACCGAAACGAGTCAAAGCAGAGAGTAATCAAGGATAGGGACAGTGGGAAAAGAAAAGAAAGGAAACATAATGCCAGTTTGTCACTTCACCGCTTAATATTTCCACAGGTAAGAAGAACACCGACCGTAAGGTGAAGTACCAGCCGGTGGACCCGGCCAAGATCGAGGCCGCCAAGCGGGAGCGACAGAAGGAGATAAAAATGTGGGACATCCTGCAGGAAATGGCCGCCTACGCCTTCTTCCTGTGGGTGCTGCTCACCATCAGCTACGGCACGCGCGACCCCAACTGTTACCTGATCCGAGAGTCGCTGGAGAATCACTTCCTGCAGCCCAACGACTTCATGCTATCATTTAATGCGGTAAGTCTCCAGCATTAGTTGCTTTGCTAAATCGAATAATCAAAGTAAACATTTGCTTTATAACGTATGCTTGAGATAAGCTGGTACAGTTCGCGCTAATGCCTGGTGCATTATTGCTGCTTTTACAAGCAGGAGCTGTTGTAACTGGTAGGCAGACAACTGAACCAGTGACAACTGAACCAGGGACAACTGAACCAGTAAAACTGAACCAGGGACAACTGAACCAGTAAAACTGAACCAGGGACAACTGAACCAGTGACAACTGAGCCAGTGACAACTGAACCAGCGACAACTGAACCAGTGACAACTGAACCAGCGACAACTGAACCAGGGACAACTGAACCAGTGACAACTGAACCAGTGGACAACTGAACCAGTGGACAACTGAACCAGTGGACAACTGAACCAGTGACAACTGAACCAGTGACAACTGAGCCAGTGACAACTGAGCCAGTGACAACTGAACCAGTGACAACCGAACCAGTGACAACTGAACCAGTGACAACTGAACCAGTATGACAACTGAACCAGTGACAACTGAACCAGTGACAACTGAACCAGTGACAACTGAACCAGTATGGCAACTGAAACAGTGGACGACTGAACCAGCGGACAACTGAACCAGTGGACAACTAACGTCGTACTGCGCTGTATATAGGTATAAGGTAGCGCGTGGCTGGATGGACGGTCTGTGCCAATCTGCCGGTCTGCCAATTGATCTGTGTCCGATCTATTAGAGTGTCCGTCCGAGAGCCGTACGGCGGCTGACAGGGCTGACAGAGCCTGGTGGTCGCGAACTGGTGTGGTAACCGTTACGCCCACCTGGGACGCCCGAATAGTTAGCAACGTATAAATAATATTCACTTTGATGGCCTAACTCGGGACAGACAGGGCACGCAACGTGGGCTTGGCAGAGTTCAGCCCGCCTGGGCCCAGAGGAATCTCCGGTATATAAATGGATTCACTGCTCGGGCTTACATCGGACTTACGCCAAACGTCGCACAACTAGGGCTAAACAACGGCCGTCCTGAGCTCGCCGAGAGGCCCAGAGGGCATACCTCCGGCAGAGCATAGGCTTTAGTCGGCGTTTTTGTGTCCTTTAGCCCAAGCGCTAGCCGACTTTAGTCCAAGCGCTAGCCGACTTAAGCCCGACTAAAAATCTCGGGCAAGCCGCACTTCAGCCTGCTTGGGCCCGGAGTAAAATTGCTCGCTGGGCTACTGGTTAGTGGTTCAGTTGTCACTGGTTCAGTTGTCCACTGGTTCAGTTGTTACTGGTTCAGTTGTCACTGGTTCAGTTGTCCCTGGTTCAGTTGTCACTGGTTCAGTTGTCACTGGTTCAGTTGTCCCTGGTTCAGCTGTCACTGGTTCAGTTGTCCCTGGTTCAGTTGTCACTGGTTCAGTTGTCCTGGTTCAGTTGTCACTGGTTCAGTTGTCATGGAACCGTTGTAACTGAGCCTGACATGCAATTTACACACAATTGTGTCGTGCCATCGGAGAGTCTCAGGTGTGTTTTGTCCATCCATTCCAGGTTCGAAACACGAGCCGTTTCTGGAATTGGACTCGCTCGGTGATGGTTCCCCAGCTGAAAATCGACACAGACTACTCGGGACAAAAACCACGTGGCAAGGAGAAGAACCTCATCAGCGACAGAGTCCATCTGTTGCTAGGCAACGGGGTGATGCGACAGGTCCGCATCAGAGAGGAGAGTAAGTTACAAAGATGCGACCACCTCATTTCCGTGTTCCTCCCTCGCACATAGCAGCTAGGTGTCCGGAATGCCTTGTAAATGAAAAACCAAGCTTGTTTCATGAAATGATGTACTGCTTTGAAGGCATATGTTTCAAATTTAAGTGAAAATTCCATGGGTGCAGCGGCACCTGAGAAAAAAAAAATAACGGCCATCGAAAAGGTTTTCTATTTTCTGAAACATACCTGTATTGCGGCGGCTACTATTCGTGAACTGCTGCGTGTTTAGAACCACATTTGCAATGGAAAGTGCGTAGAAAAGTTTGACGAATGGTACTATAAAATCATCTTGTTTTTTAAATACAGTGCATGGCTCTGGAACCCTATCTTGACCATAATCCCGTGGCGTTTCAGACACATGCCGCGTACCTAAGGTGATGCGGAACCTCACCCGCGAGTGCCACAAGTTCAGCAACTTGTTATACGAGGAGAGCGGCGACTTTGGCCTGGGCTGGAACGCCTCTCTGGCCCACCGGCGACCGTTCAACCTGAAGGAGTACCGTCACAGGAGCGCCTCCAGCCTGGACTCGTACCCGTTCTGGGGAGACCTCGGCTGGTACGGCGGCGGAGGGTGAGTGACATTGGATCTCCGGGGTTCATGCGTATAGGTAGCATATTCGCGTTCATAGGTAAGCGTATATCTGATGGGCATATTCATGTACTGATATGCACCAGCTAAATAAGTGGCAAGAAACCATGTCCCCGCAGTGCCATGCGTCTCTTTTATCATAGATTGTAGCTATTAACCCGGCAGGCGGTGGGCCTACCAGCCACCTTCCACGCGGTGGGGGGGGGGGGCTCTTTTTTGCCCCCCCCCCCCCCGTATCTCCGAAACTACTGGACGGATCCGAAAAATTCAAACGGCGTTTGATAGCCCTGTCAAATTTGTCGAGGGAAACCAAATTTCATTGACCTCGGGGTCACCGATGACGTCACAGGTCAGGTCAAAGATAAAATGTTTCACCGTTCACAGGGCTTCTAGGGAAAGCGCTATAACACCGAGTAAAACGCATTTTGTCGAAAATCAGCGATAAGGCGTCAGTTGTCTAGTACATATGTTGCTATTAGAGGTCACTGGTCATACCAGGTCAGGTCACAGGTCAGGTCACCAAAGGTCACCAAGGGTCACCACATGAGCCCAACTTTACTAAGGTTATGTGATGCATGTTTTATGGCCAGTTTTTCATTTCCAACTCAATGGTGTTGGTTATAAGAGCATCAGGCACGGTTTAGGCCACTTTCTGGTGGAGGTCAGGTCAAGGTCAGGTCAAAAAAGGTCAAATTTCAAAGTTGATATTTTTGCACAAAATGGGTATCGATTCGATGCAGCTTGTCACGAGGAGTCTAATGGTGGTCTTTGTTTTGCGCTACGAGGTCTAGAATTGCCAAAAATTGAGTTTGAAAATTTGACGTCATCAATTTTGAACAGTTTTTTCGCTATAACTTGGCCAAAAAACGAGGTATCGATCTCAAATTTGGTATGTAGATAGAAGGCGGTAGGGACTATCACATATATTCCGGTTTTTTCGAAATTCGAAAAACTTTTTGGATTTTTTGGCTATTATATTCAAAAAATCTATTTTTTGATTTTTGGGGGTCAAAATTCGAAAAATTCGAAAAACCGAAATAGTAGTTTTGTAGCCCTTTTGATTCTACACCTTTTATGTCTAAAACATTTTTCTGTATCTCTAAAGCTGTAGGCTTGACAGCTCTTCCCGCGAAACCTTTTTTTGGGTCGAAAATGGCAAAAATGACGTCACTCTTTCGTCATTAGCGGCCAACCTATCATGGCCTTTGGAAAAATTTTTGGTCACCATGTGCGCTAGCTGCTCCCGGGAGGATACTGAAAGTTTGGTGACGATCGGCGCAGCGGTTCTCGAGATATATCGAAAAAAGTAAAGGGGGGGCAAAAAATTGCCCCCCCCCCCCCACCGCCTGGAAGGTTAAATATCGCTAATGTTCCTCAGGTTTCAATGTTTTAACATGCAACGAGCCATTGACAAAGCACCTTCTATTGCATATAAATATGGGCAAAATATTTTGTCACGCACACACAGCCTTGACAGAATTCTCGCTCTTCTGAGGACCAACGCGACTGTACTGTGTCCCCTCCCGTGTGTCTACAGCTACGTCGTGGAGCTGAAGGGCAGTCGAGCTCGTCTTATCAGCGAAATGTGGCGGCTCCAGGAACAGCAGTGGATTGACGAAAAGACCCGTGCCGTGTTCATCGAGTTCTCGCTGTTCAACGCCCAGGTCAACCTGTTCGTCGGCTGCACAATTGTCGCAGAGTTCGGACCGGATGGTGAGTGAGAAATGGTAGAGGTCATGTCTCAAGCATGGTACTTGTGGAACGCCCGTGGGAACTATTTCGGAGCAGTGCGACATTATGCAAGCATTATGCAAATATTTCTGCATGAAATAAGCGTCAGCTGCGTGCATATGACCTCAGGGTGGCTGATTCATATGAGTTTCGTTTGTTTGAAATGGTAAGCAGCATGAGCAGCGCTCGCGATGGACATTCTAGTAACGACTCTTCCCCGTGTCCTTTCAGGCGGAATAATCCCATTCTTCAAGTTCCAGCCGGTTCGTCTCCAAACTTATAACTCTGGCTTCGGACTGTTTGTACTCATTTGTGATGTGAGTACGTCGACGAAAACTGAAACCGTGGCACTTCATTGACGTTATTTTACCATTAAGCTAGAATGGTTGATGGTAATCACAGTAAATCTCATAGTATCGTTTAGGATGAGTTTGCTAATATTACATCAACTACCTTAGAACGAGTGGGCCTCGATACAATCCTCAAGAAAGCGAGGAACAAATTAAGAACATCAACACTGACCCACTGAATCAACTCTACATTAATTGAGATGCTATAAACTAGACGCGTGTTCAAACCCAAGGTAAAATTATGCGATACTCTGTCTACACCAAGGTGTACAAAACTGCCTATAAGATCACGATGAAACAAACTCCTCTTGCAGGTAACTTTTGTCATCTTCATTATTTACTACACCGTGCGAGAGGTCAAGAGAGCGAAGAAGCAAAAGGGTCAATATCTGAACGACCCTTGGAACTACCTTGAACTAACGGTCATCACTTTGGGGTACACCTCTGTTGTATTCTACCTCTATAGGTAAGGCGCGTCGTGAAACAGTCCTTCGTGAACTCATATCTGCCTGAAATCAACCCCTGCTCTTTTCGCTCCTACTCATTACCTCTATACCTTCGTCACTTTCATGATATTGATTACCCATCGCTACGTGACACATGCATTCGGCTAACGGCATTTATTGTGTCTATCGTTTGTGTCTATTGACTGTTGTTTATAGTGACTTTTTTTGTTTATAGTTGTTTAATTGTATCTAAGCCTTTCTTTAGTAATCTCCCTTGACGTTATGAGCCAAAGCATCAGAATTACGCAAACGTAGTTAGCTGAAAAACTAGACCGTCATGCATGCTTATAAACAACGGTGTTCTGATATGAGGGGCTCACCGTCGCGTTTCAGACTGTTTATGGCGAATCGAATCATGGACACATTCAAGGAAACTCGCGGAAGAGGCTACATTAAACTGCAATTCGTCAACTACCTAGACGAGGTAAGTTAAATAAGCGTGCTATTTGTGAATGAATGATCCTTATGATAAGTGACGTCCCACACAAGGCCGCAAACCCGAACGACAACTGATTGCCGATGCGATTTTTGCAGACCTTTGGATACATCATAGGTTTCTTGGTCTTCTTTGGCACACTGAAGTTCATCAAGCTTCTGAGGTTCAACAAGCGGATGGGCTTCCTCACTTCGACATTGAAACAGTGCGCTGGAGACCTAGTGGGATTCATTGTCGTCTTCGTAGTGGTAAGTTGGCGAAGCGTGCACAGATGAGGAATGAAATGGGCTCAGACATTATCAGGTCACGGTACAGTCATTACTATCTAGGAATGTTCTTCGTTTATGGTTTTACGCGGAATAGGCACTCTTACGTTCAATTTAGTACCCATTTGGAGACATTTTCGTCATTTTAAGAACACACTTTTTACTGCTTCAGCATAGTACATTTTAAGCAGTTTTCGAAGAATTTCAAGTTGACTGTGTTCTACAAAAGCGGAACTAAAAAGACGTAATTTAGTAGAGCTATAGTGTAATGATCATCATTTTATATAGTGTAACGACCATCATTTTCTACGTTTTCAGATTTTCGTGGCCTTCAGCAGCACCTTCTTCCTGCTGCTCGGATCGATGATGGCCGACTTCACAAACATTATCGCCAGCGTGGAGGCTTCATTCGCCATGATGCTGGGAAAGTTCGACTTCATGGGGATCTCGGCAGCCAACCGGGTCCTGGGTCCACTCATGCTCTTCACCTTCACAATCTCTATGACGTGTATCTTCATCAATATCTTCCTGACGGTCATCATTAAAAGCTTCCAGGAGGTGAGTTTCCAGGAGGTTTGGATACATTTTTCTTGCGCTACTGTAGATTAATCCTGCTAAAGTCTATCATTCTGTGCGAAAATGAGTTTTGTGACTGACGCTATATGCCGTTTGTTTCAGGTAAAACTGGATCTGATGAAGCAGGGTAACGAGTACGAGGTGATCGAATTCCTGGTGAACCGCATGAAGCTGATGACCGGTATCGGAAAACCAAAACTGAACAACGTCGGGCCCCTGGCGCCTACTTCGACAGATGAATCGGTAAGCAAGAGTCTGTGAATAAACACGCATCAACTGGGTCCAACAATGAATC
Organism: Amphibalanus amphitrite; assembly: GCF_019059575.1. Lineage (NCBI taxonomy): Eukaryota > Metazoa > Arthropoda > Thecostraca > Balanomorpha > Balanidae > Amphibalanus > Amphibalanus amphitrite. The sequence goes on along the minus strand of NW_024881500.1, from coordinate 1,531,238 downwards.
ATTTTTACGATAACAGTTAATTTGAAATGACTCCAGGGCCCAGTTTCACCAAGTGGGGTAATTTCGGCATGGGGTAGATTTCCATTCTGCCCCATGGGGTAAAATCCAGTTTCACCAGCTCAAACTACCCCCATGGGGTAGTTTCGGCATCTCTTGTGAATGTTTGCTAAGCAAGCAGCATCAGCAAAACAACGGAACGTTTTGATTGGTCGAGAATTTCATTTCACGACGGCGTGAAATGAAGAACACATTTGATTTGGCTTCTTGTATTTGTCTACCAATCACCTTGGTAACGATGGCACCATGGCACCTCAGTTTCCAAGATTCACAACTTTATTGAGAAAGGAATGCAATGCACAACCGCGAATCTTGATGGATGGATATGATGGATGATGGATGGATACAGAACAAAAGGCATGTTTTATTATCGAATAGTATCAAATGTTTCAAAATTAATTAGTGTTTTAGTAAATTAGATGTTCAGATGAGATGTTTTAGATTACATTAGATGTTAAATTAGATTAGATGTTAAGTGTTTTATAATAAGAATATTTTAGTAAATTAGTGCATGTTTTAGTATCGATTGCTTGGTATTTTTGACGACTTTTAACTACAAATCTTTTGCACCAGATGCTTTTTATTTCTAATGTGCATTACAAAATACATACGGTACAGATGCACGGCACGGCCCTCGCCCGTATAGGGGGGGGGGGGTCGAACGGACCCCCCCCCCATGGTTTTTCGCAAATAACTCGCGTAAAAAGCGGCCGATCGCGACGAAACTTTCAGTACCCTCGCGTTCATCAATTTTACACCTACCCTAAAATTTTCATGACCCTGACCCAAATGACCTTTGACCTGTGACCTACTTTTCGAGACCATGTTTGGCCGGAATCGCGATTCGGCGTATGTCGGCTCGCATTAGCCGCGCGTTTGCAGTCTTTTCGTGGTTTCAAGCGTTCAAACATGTGATATGATGTTGCCCCCATGCATTAGGGTGGGTGTCAAGGTCACCTGAAGGTCAGGTCAGGTCATTGACCTTTGATGACCTCGGTTCACTTTTTCGAGTTTTACATGTTTCTAGACCAGTTTTTGGAGCTGAGTTCGAATTTAGCAACCATATGAACATTTACGAAGTAGTTTTGGTGCCTTCGTAACATGTTACGAAGCTGTTAGAGGCGGTTGCCACCTACTACGAATACCCTTACTGGTTGACCTGACCTGACCTGACCCGACCTGGCCTAAATGCATGAAGACATCATCTGTGATCAAAACTAACATGATATTCGTGATCAGCACCCCAAAAAAACCCATAACAGCCACACTTCACGACGTTCTAACAGGTCCCGATTTTCCCGACTTTTGGGTCATTGACCTGACCTGCAAGGTCAACCAATGACCTAGGACCTTAAAATTGGGCATCATCGGCTTCCTCTCGTCACGAGCAACACGCTCGTTTTTTCCGCGAAGCTCTAGCTCGATCAGGGGCGAAACGGCAAGGGGAGGGTCCAACGGACCCCCCCCCCCCCTTATACGTTCGCGGCTGGAAAAACACCAATACGGGCGAGGGTTAACGCAACTTTATTGAGATATGCACAACAAAGACAAAAATGAAAAACAGATATGGAAAGTATCGAATCCACTTGGCCTGATATTTTCAACAACGGCTTATTACGAATTACTTGCACCATATGCTTTTTATTTCTAATGAGAATTACCTAGGTATGCACGACACATCCTCTTGCTGATTTAGGTACGGCATTTTTATCTTGAGTTCAGTTGTTAGCGTCTTGACATTTGTTGGATATTTGGACATTGACCGTAAGGCATATTATATGTAGGTAGTAGGTACCTCAAATGATAATTCGAATAGATCACACAAGTTGAAGTACTATGAATCTATGATCATTTCAACAAGGCACAGCGTCAGCATGTAACCACCGTGAAGAATGTGCGTTTTTATTGTTTATATTTCAAGGCTTCCTCATCCGGTATTCAAGGTCACTGTTGAAGGAAACCCTTTAATAGCTAAAAAAGTAAAATTCCCGGCATTCAGCTATGGGCGACATCTATAATACTTGTTTTCGTCTTGCAGATCACAAGAATAGGTGGCGCAGGCTACATGCAGTAAAATACTTGGATGAAACTTGAAGTATGTTATGAATAATGCATACTCAAACTTGACAGGTGATTGGTCTTCAATAAATGATGTTCTGATTATTGTTTTACTGTCAATTCTTGCTCACAATTGGTATTATATTCACAAATTACCCCACGAATGTCTGCCGTAATTTCGGTCGGATATTTGGGGTAGAACCGACGACAGCCAGCTGATTGATTGGCTTGTTCAGTTGCTCACGGACCGTGAGCATCTGTTTGCATGGCAAATTTGGGGTAAAATAAGAACTGCCCCATGGGGTAGTTTGGAAGTGTCCAATCAGAACCTACCCCATTTGGTGAAACTGGTTTGGGGTAGTTTCGCCGAAACTACCCCAAACAGAGCTTGGTGAAACTGGGCCCTGCACTCCATAGACGATTTTCATGTTTTCTTTTACCAAATCACGTTCAGATATTGCCATCACTTGGATTTCCATAATGTGCTAAAGATCCTGATTCATCCGCCGCTACAGAAAAAGGATCCGTCCAACCAGTTTCCCGAAAAGGTTGACCAGCTGCTGAACCACGTCAACGATTTCTACTTTGAAGGGAAGATGGACCTCAACAATAAGTCGTGGCTGAAGAAAACTATCAAAGTGAGTGGGAACAAGGACGCGTGGATGACAGCTTCACGTCGTCAAATGGTTTGTCACTCGCCAGACTTTCGAACAGTCTCGATAAAAAAGGCCTATAAATATGTGTCGATTGATCACGTCCCCTGGTCATCGACATACAATTCAAATATTGACTTTTGAAAACCCTTCACAGATGGAGAAACAAGGTGCCAGCGAATGAATTCGGCAATGAGGCTCAACAAGTGAGGAGCGTCGGCACTCGGCCTACAACAGAATATGACCGGAGATCGATAACACGGAAAAGGAACTGAGAAACACGCATGACTAGGCTCGACTCGGTGAAAGCGGACAACGTGTGTATTTGTGTCTTTTGTTTAGCATCATACCATGTAATCGATACAAGTCAGATGCATAGAATTCGCGTGTAGTTGGAATCTAATTCTACATAAATATGTTTCCAGCGCTTTTGTTTGGTATTACCATATACGTAAACTGAAATGCTTATTAGGACGCTTTACGAAAAAATAATGTTTACATTTAAAGACGCTTATTTGGAATGTGCAGCTTACGTGTAACCATTAAGTGCCGTTAAAACAATGCAGAAAAAGAGCACCGTGAACCACATTTGCACATGAGGTCGAGGATTGACAACTGGTAAAACCAGGCACCATGGAATAAGTATTTTACAATTTGTGTTTGTTCAAATACATGTTGTTTTTGGCTGTTGCTTTTACATCTGTCATAAACTGTATCGCGCTAAAAGGAAGGATTGTTGCAGCATGCATCACCGGTTCATGATTTGAAAAACGTTAAAAATGGATAATTTTAAAATAGAGCTGGTACTTTATTGCTCGTTTGAAGTAGTCCAACGAGTTGACTTTTTAGTAAAACGGACGCATTTTTGTATTCACGCTGCTTTTAAAAGTATAAAAAAACTAAACTTCGCTCAGAAAATAATTTAGCAAGTGATCGCAACTCCATCTGGGAAAATAGATAAAGTCTCTCATTTTCTCCGTCGCCAAACGGATCTGTTACTCCCCTACACAATTGACTCGGGCGAAGTCTGTGGCATCTGGCCGCCACAGGAAGATAGAGCTACGGCAGGAAACAACATCCAAACCGTGCTGGACAGATTGTCTTGGTTATTCATATCGAATCAGCCTAATACGAGTGGTAGGAAACGAGCGTAAAATGGCAGAAAGCATGACTTGATTTTAAAGCTCGGCAATGTCGATCCGATTCCGGCCAGAACTATTGACTGACCGACTCCGACTCCGCGGTCCTGAGCATAAATGCTTAAATCAACTACCGTGCAAACACTATAATCTAGCATCATACCTACGAACCTACATACCTAGCATCAAAAATGCTACAGCTTAGTTTCAAATAGCATTTTCATTTAATTGCCGATATTTCCACAAATTTAACACAATTGCCACACCCACCCCACACCCCATTTTCCGGCCCGAAAATCTAGTCCACACTGTACCGATCTGAGGGTGTCCTGTTTGAAGTCGGGAGAAGAGAGGGAACTGCCTCTCTGGTCCCCTCCCCCTCCCCGTTGCGACGTGGCCGGCCGCACGGGACGCTCTTGGCTCTGTGTGTCTGGCGCCTGAAGCATACTGTGTCGCACGACACGTAGTTTCTAAAAACTCTCCATAGATGGCTTTGTATGCCTGGCGCCTGTAGCATACTGTACCGCACGACACGTAGTTGCTGAAAACTCTCCATAGATGGCTTTGTATGCCTGGCGCCTGTAGCATACTGTGCCGCACGACACGTAGTTGCTGAAAACTCCCCATAGATGGCTCTGTGAGCCTGGCGCCTGTAGCATACTGTGCCGCACGACACGTAGTTGCTGAAAACTCCATAGATGGCTCTGTGAGTCTGGCGCCTGCAGCATACTGTGCCGCACGACTCGTAGTTACTGAAAACTCTCCATAGATGGCTCTGTGGGTCTGGCGCCTGAAACATACTGTGCCGCACGACCCGTAGTTGCTGAAATCCCTCCATAGATGGCTCTGTGAGTCTGGCGCCTGCAGCATACTGTGCCGCACGACACGCATTACGCCGCTCCGCACGGCCTACGTCTAAACAGATGGTTCTCAGTGGACAAAGCTTGAAGAATTCGGCGCTGCAAGGATAAGAAGTACAATGTAAAACTATATATATTTTCGTGTATGTCATGACCATCGAGATGACAATAAAATATTGATGTTGGCAAGTAATTCTATCCCAGCAACCTGCCAATACCATGAAGCATCTTGCTTGGAACATGCATATACCACTCGGTCCATCATTATCTATTTTCTATTAGCAATTGAAGTGACCAAACATACCTAGGTACCTATTCCAGTTATATAACTTCGCGCAAAATGGAATAGCCGACATGTATATCAATGGTAAAGCCAGTGATCGCTTCGACACCGAGCACACAATGAAAAAAAAAACATCACAACGCCTGTCTCTCTTCACCAAAGTTTGATCGTCACATGATCACAACAGCTGGGTTATCTGGATCTGATGATCAGCCAGATGACCAGGAAGACGAACAGCGAGAAGAGGAACAGGTAGAAGAGGTACCGGTTGTGCCCCGAGCGAGCCATCCTCATCACTCGTTTCATCGAATTTCCCAGCAGGCCGCCCGTCGAGTCGAATTCGTCGTCCTGAAAATACAGTAGAATCCGCTTAATAAATCCACATTGGTGACACGGCGCTTTGGATTTATCAAGCGGTGGCTTTCTTAACCGGGGTCACTTATGCTTCTATAAACAAATCCGTGTACAGCTGAATTGGCCACAATAAACGGCTGGATTTATTATCCGAGGATTTATTAACCGGATTCTACTGTATCGCGTGCGAATTACTGAAACGAAATAAACACACCGAGACCATCGTCGAGACTTGCCAAATTTAACGGACATTTTCAACTGCTCCGTGGCTTCACCGATCCTTGGGACGCGCACGGAAAGTCTAAGCCAGCCTAGATATAGACGGGAAGGCGGATACCTGTCCGGCGTCCGCAAGAAATATCGAATAGGTATTGAGCAAGGTGTTGAGAAGCGGCAAACCGCATTAGAGAGCACGCAGTCACTTCTTTCGTGGATACTGAACCATGTTTTGCCAAGGTGAGGAGAAAAGTATGAAAGCCAAAATAACACCAAAGGTAAAAACTGTGCGCGTTTCCGACTAAGGCTGGCAATATCCTACAAACAACACCGAGCTCGTTAACTATGAAGAGTGAGAGCTAGGAGGAGGTGAAAAAATTTAACAAATAGCTCAAGGAAAGAATTTCTCTTACATACCGAAGGATTGGACCACAGGGTAGTCGTAAAACCACGAGACTTGATAAGGAGCGTTGGTTTTTGAAGATGTCTCACTACATTTCTTTTTCGTTTTGTATCCGCAAAAATAACTTTTTTGCAGCAATCGCATTCCTCTAAAAGATATGCATCGAATGCCAGGTATATCCAAAGACATTTAAAGGGATTATCAGGGTTTGAAAAACTGAAAGTGATCAATTGTTTTCCTATTGTTGGATTCCTCAGGTTCTGCTGACTCTAATCATATGCATACGAACTATATGAGTGCTTGATTGTACCAGTTACAAGCATTTTTATTGCCACTCTTGCCTGATTTGTAGTATAGTGATAATACAAATAAATAATGCTTACTCAGCAGTGCAGCTAGTGGCCTCTGACTCAGCTATTTCCAAACGTGGCCCATTTGAGACAAAAGATAGGGTTTGAATTTGTGAACATTTACGACATATTTTGAACAATGTATTGTACAAAGAGTTATTGCTATCTTTCGCCTATTTCATTTTCATGCATCATCATTTCAAATAAGCCTTACCTAGCACGATCTCGTTGAACAACGAAGAAGCGGCGCCCAGGTCGGTTGGCCGTGGATCCATGGCCGTGGTTTATCCACATCCAAAAACTGTACACTCACGATTTTGTTGTCCACGGATTGGCGCCACGCAGGTCTTTACCCAAATTACCTTCAAGCAAGCAATAATACGCTAAACTAACGATTTATTCGAGGATTCGAATCAAGATTAACGGCCACGCGATCTGGGCACGGGTAACGGGCTGACTGCCGTTACGTGCTGCAACCTTTTTTTAAAAGAGAGACAAAGTCTCGATTTTGTTCGATATCTAATGTTGAAGGATCATTGTCCCATAAGGCTGGCATAGCGCCGCTTAGCCTGGCATCGTCAATGTCTCGAGAAACTATCTGGCTTGTGTTAGGCCCATGGGTTCATGGATAAATTATTCAAGCGCCCTAATCTCGTCGCTAGGAGCTATTGGATGGCAGACAGACGAGCTTTGGAGGGCTATCATTTGAAATTAAGGCAATTCTGGGATGGATGGTTTTGGATTGGGGTATCAGCCACTCACTCTCTTCTACATTCAGGTTACACTCAACAACTTCGAAATTTTGGGAAAAACCCTGATAATACCTTAAGGTCATTACTACTACCTACTACATTTTGCTGCTCATCGCCCAATGCGTCAAGATGAGCTGGGCACCATGACATCATGACATCACTTTCAAGCCTGTATATTGTTTGGATAAAAATCCGCCACGCCATGTGTGGGTCGCCCACGATCGTAAATACATACAATGGGAAAAGCCCAGTAAAAAGTAAAATATCTTTCAATGCCTTACAATGAGCAAGTCGGGATAAATGAATGAATTGAGCCACTACCTGAGCAATGCATCAATCCATTTGATTATGAATGGATTGTGTTTTAGCTATGATTTTGCGTTGTGAACGCACATCGAAACAAAAGACTCGTCAAAATAACCCTTGCTCCGGAGAATACGCATCGTCCACAGTTCCACACGGATTCGAATTCCCCACTTGCTCGATATTTACCTTTATTTACATCTACGGGCTAACATGAAAGATATAAGTTTGCCAAAGGCCGCATTGTTAATCGGTTTTCCTCTCGAGGCAAAAATAAATTCATTTATCGTTTGTCTGTTGGGATTTAGGGAAACTCAAACGTCAAACGGCAGGATCACTAAGCGCTCATGCAAAAACAATCCAGAAAGGTGCGACCACAACTTACCATTTCGTTGAGCATCTTATTTTGATACCGAACTTCATGCCCAATATCAATCGTGAGCTGAAAAATAGCGACAAGTACGTTAGGTGGACACCGGGATAAAAATAAAGCATTTGTCCCTCACATCGACAAGTCATTCATTTCATTATCTGCTAAAGATTCTTTTTTATCCCTGGCGACAAAGGGAAGCAGACACTAAACATTTGGCATCGTCAAAATGTATCCCGTGATAACTTTTTGACGTACGACCACTTGAGATTAGGTCACTTGGTAAGTTATGTAACAATGTTTGCGATTGTGTCAACCCTACACTTGTTTTCTTAGTTTCAGATTTACAACATTCATAAGGTGACTAGTTAATTCATGAATTTCGAATTTGTTAACCAGCCACCTGAGGTTAGGTAACTGATCAATAACCACGCCACCACAAAACATGTAAAAAGGTGTACGTAGCTCTTGCTTTGAGCATAAGTGCAATAACTACATTTTTTCAGAATCATGACACATGAACATTATGACATCTCTCTCCATTGGCAATCACCACTGATCAGACCATATGAAGTCATCCACCATTTTTGCAGCAACTCTGATGGAACATAAGCAGAACACCGCAGATGGCGTCGAAAAGTTAGTCTCACTGAGACGCATCAAATTATAGTTAAACGTTGACAGCTGTTGATCGGATCGTAGTTTTATCTAACTTTTAGGTAAACGGAAGGTCTTTTTGACCTCTCATTCCTTCCACAAGATGAAGGTAGCTGAGATATGGGCCAGGGACTGAGTTGGGAAACGTGTGTAGTGTGTACCTTCTTACGCTGACCGAGACAGGCAAGTGTCATGGTGTGTGTGTTCACAATATGATGCGTCACTAGCATTATATTACTTTACGCCCTGGAATCTTGCAACTTACAGACTTGAGAGCAGACACCTTCCCTTTGAGTTCACTCTCCAGAAGGTCGTTTTCCTCTTCTACTGCCGCGCCACCACGGAGTGGCTGGTCCGCTGAATCAGAACAGCGTGGAAAAGAGTTGTGATCGAACGCACAAAGATCGAAAGGGATCAAAATATCATAACATTACTGTCTAGAAGGCAGAAGACGACGATGATTGCTATTTTTGAGATTACCAAACGACTGGCACATGCACTGGCAAGAAAACATTACTAAAACATTTCCAAAGGATCCTGGAAAAATAAGAAAGTTTTTTCTCCAATTGAAATCCCCTGCTTCTAGCATGTAACATTTCAGGACCTTGACAATTAGGTATATAGGCATATTACGAGCATTTTTTTTTTTCTAACTACACCGCCACCCATTAATAGGTGACCAGGAGTGCCCCCTCCCTCAGCCCAGCGACTCACAGAACCTTACTTTACCACCAGAGAAAACATAAAAATGGCAAAGTCGCGGCACTCCCTGCTAAGAAACGGAATTTGTATTTGTATTTGTATTTGTATTTGTATTTGTATTTGTACGGAAAACAACTCAAAATAAGCAACTAGTCGGTAAGAGGAAGTATGGTTAGTTAGAAGAAAAAAAAACGGCAAAAGATGTCCCCGCTGAAAGCAGCGGGAGACTAAATCACTACTTACAATACCATGTTTTATGATGTAAAAGAACACTCATTCAGGGTTAGTAAAGGGACACATACATACACACAAAGCACAGGTTCTGGTCAGTATTCTGCAAAAGGTCATGTGTGACCGGATGAACCCTTCCAGCTAAGCAGAGCTTGTTGCTGGTCGGGGTCACCGGTCACAACGCCGTAAGGGTGGGTTCGGTGTAAGCCACAGTCACTGTGGCTGACAGGCTACGCTATACGAGTAGGTGTTTGGAGGAGTTGAATAAAAAACTACAACGTGATACAAAGCATGCATATTATTCTATTTGAAAGTACCTTATTTATTTGCATATTTTACTATTGATTATTGAACTTATGTAAACAAAAGCTACACAGGGTGTTCTAGGAAATACTCCTTACTTATTTTCTTTACTTGCAATTTAGACATGTTGATAATGCATTGAGCGTTAAATTGAGTTGCCATAATTTTATTCCAGATGCGAGGCCCAAGCCATGTTACATTACGAGTGCAGTATAATCTTTTTATAAATGGTTCAATGAACTGTTGACGATTTCTGGTCCTTGAATCGCTAGGGTCACTAAGGGTAAATAATCCACCAACAGATGATGGGAGAGAAAAAGAAAGTTTTCTGTGCATTAAGATAATAGCCTGCTGTTTTGCTATATTATGAACTTTGAGAAGCTTAAGGCTTTTGAAAATTTCCTCTGTGTGTGCTAAACGATGTTGATGAGTAATAATACGAATGGCTCGCTTCTGAAGCAACTCAATTTTGTTTAAGTAAGAAGGAAATGTGAATCCCCATACCACACAACAATAATTGATATATGGTAAGACCAGTGAATTGTACAAAAGAGTTAGCAAATGATTATCAAGGAAAAATTTTGCTCTGCTCATTACCCCAATGTTACGACTGATAACTGTTGTTAAGTGGTCAATATGGAGATTCCATTTAAGGTTCGGATCTATAATCATTCCTAAGTACTTGACTGATTGAACAGCCTCAATAGGATCACCATATAATGTTACATTAAGTTCTGCTGGATTGAGTGTATTATTGTAGATTTGATACACTGTTTTCTTTGTGTTGAGGCTAAGTTTATTTGCTTGCAACCACGTGCATATAATGGGCAATTCAACGTCAATCATATTTTGAAGCTGGAACGCTGTTCCACCTTCAAAAATGAAGACTGTATCATCTGCATACAGTAAACATTGTGCTGTTTTACAAATATTTGGAAGATCATTTACATAAAGTAAGAAAAGCAAAGGACCAAGAATGGAGCCCTGGGGTACACCAATGTTTACATTTTCTATTGAAGATCTTGCACTGTTATATTCTACGCATTGTTTTCTATTAGTAAGGTAAGATTCTATCAGGCTAAGTGCTTGCTCAACAATGCCATATTTGCTACATTTTCTTATTAGTATGTCATGATCTACAGTATCAAATGCTTTTTTTAAATCGATGTACAGAGCTATGGCAATGTTGCCTTTTTCAAATACTTTCATTATTGTATCCTGCAGGAGAAGTATGGGCATATACTCGTATGTTGAAAGTGACTTTTGAAAGCCAAATTGGCTAGCAGACAATATATTATGTTGCAGGAGATATTCCATGAGTCTTTTGTGAATTATCTTTTCAACAAGTTTTGAGATATAAGGCAAAATACTTATTGGTCTATAGTTACACATGCTGCTTTTGTTGCCAGCTTTGTAAATAGGTTTGACAACTGCAATTTTCATGTTTTCTGGGAAGATACCTTTTTCCAAGCAGAGATTAACCAAGTGCACAAGTTCAGGTATTATTGTAGAGTAGGTAGACTTGAATATCTTTGCATTTATACCATCTATACCTGAGCCAACATTTTTCATGGCTTTGATGATCGAGTTTAGCTCAGCTGAATTAGTAGGCTCAAATTTGGATATATGCTCAGCATGATCACTTATTATATAACTTAAAGGGTCAGTGTTGCTTGGAGGAATTTCATTTTTCAGTTTTTCACATATTGAAATGAAATATTTGTTAAATGAAGCAGCTATGTCATTTTCATCATCCAGTTGTGTACCATTTTCATTGACAAAGCTACTGGGCAAGGACTGCCTGCTGCATCCTCCCATGGCACATTTTTTCAGAAGCTCCCACATTTTCTTGGAGTTAGATTTATTTTCTTGAAATTGATTTTGGAAATAATTTTTCTTTGCTACTTTTATGATAATGTTAAGGCAGTTCCTATGCCTATTGTAGGCAAGCTTATTCTCTGTGGTAAGCTAAGCTTATCAATAAGCATAAGCTAACTACTTGCACTTATCAGTGGTTAGCTTAATGTTTCACATTCTTACCTGGAAAGTTTGGCCGCCTCATGATGATTATTTGTACACCTGAAAATACACCTGAAAATGAAAGTAACACAAATGTGAGTGATAACGTTTTGAAATTGTCTCAATTGACAGCAAAGGCATCAACCTTCCAAGCTGAGACTAGGTTGTTCCATGTGACTACACCAGTTCATGTTGTGGGTTCCGCTTTATCAACATTCACATAAGGGTGCAGACTGAAGAGTGTTACAAATTTAGCTGGCATTTGTCAACCCACTAAGACCTCAGTAAGTGACTAGTGAACCATGTATGTACACAAGGACAATGCAAAGACCTAACTGTATTGTGCAGGCAAGGCATGTGAATGAGCAATCCATAGCCATGTACAAAATTTCAGCACAGTCGGTCCAACCCTTCTTGAGATGTGGTAGTGGCCCTGCCATGGGGCCTGAACAGTTGCTACCCTTCCCAACTGTGACAAATGGAAATGCATCAGCCATTGTACAGATAGGTACTTTGCGGTCTGAAGACTGCGAAGTATCTGTTACAATGGTTATATGGTTATCTTGCCAAGATCTTGCCGGTGCTCAGGCAGTCCACTGATGCAGGGCTGTGCCGATTTATCATGGTGTGACTGTGGTGCAGAATTGGCATGGAGCTAAGCGGGCCCTTAGGCTGTGCTGAACAGTTGTGTTGGCAGTTGGCACACATAATCTAAAAAATGATGCACTGCAGTGCTCACTGGAGACTTTCCCCGCATTCGATGTCTCTCGGACGACAAAGATTCTATGTCGTCCGGCCAATGACATTCCATAACAGCAGCCGAAGCCCCCACTGACCTTGAACGGGATTGGCCAGTGTAGAATCTTTGTCGACCTAAAGACATCGAACGTCAGCTTATAAAAGTATATTTAAAAACATGTTAAGCGGCAAGGCAGCGGCAATGCCATGTGCATTGTTCAGGAATTGAACTGGTAAATGTCAAGTTTAAGTCCTAAGAAGATTTCATTGATAAATTTTTCATATTTTTACATTATTTGACATCCTGAATCCAAAAATGATACTCATATGTCTCGCAAATAAAAGAAAAAAACATAATCAAACCTGACCTAACCTTACCTACTTACCTACAACCTACCAACCTACAACCTACAAACCTACCCTAACCTAATCTAACCTACAAACCTACCTACCTACAACCTAAAACCTACAAACCTACAACCTAACCTAACCTAAAACCTAAAATTTTTGCTGTTTCATATTCGTATCAACAGCGTCACAATTGTAGTTAGGACCTAGACATGACATATACCATTGAACCTGGATGGCTGAATTGTATTTAGGGCCTTGGCTGAATCAAGACCTTACCCCTAGACCAGAAATGTGCTTCCCAATTTCAGCGGGTGCTGGGGAACCCCCAAAAACCTTATTCCCTAGCCCTGGGTCTAACCTTAATAAAGTTCAATTGATGTAAGAAGTAACCAACCACCACGCCATGGTACTCACCGATCGGAAGAAATTACAGCAAATTTTGAGTCTCGATCTCGACCTACCTATTGCAAACAAAAGTACACGGCATGCCCTCGAAAACGCTTGAAAACGGACTTGACGGTGTTCTGGTTTCCAGGTGCGTGCTGCTTAGAATGCGCAAACAATTCTAAACAGCAGTGAGCAATAGCAGTATCAGCAGCATAATGTCACTAAATCCAGCAGGTGAACAGCGACGTGTCAATATTTTGAAACTACTGCGCAGGATATGGCTAAATCTTAGCCAGTTCGTCAGCTGATTATATGGAAGCACTTTTGATATTCGCCTAGACTGCAAAATGATGTTATGCCTAGCTCAAGGCCTAGCCCAGGGCCTGGCCCAGGACTACAGTAGAATCCGGTTAATAAATCCCCGGATAATAAATTCAGCCGCTTATTGTGGCCACTTCAGCTGTTCACGGATTTCTCCATAGAAACATAACTGACCCCGGTTAATAAAGCCACCGCTGAATAAATCTAAAACGCTGTGTCACCAATGTGGACTTAGCACTGTGAGGACTTGCGGATTCTATGTATTGTATGTCTACTTCTAGCATAGACGGCGGAACGGGGAGGGCACCGGGGCACCGTGCCCCCTTTGATTTTGGCATTTTAACATTGGCCCAATGGGCGTTGCATGGAAAGAATGGGACTAAAAGTCGGCAGTGCCCCCCTTTAATTGAAGGTGTTCCGCCGCTACTGATGTCTAGCCTAGCCCAGCGTGTTTCCTACCTAACGGGTGGTGCCAACTGCCAACAGCTGATGGCTGGATTTCTGCACCCATGCACAGCGGCGTATTTAGAAAATCGCGAAGTGGGGGGGGGGGGGGCAAGGGTTTGGAGGGCGCCACCTCACCCAAGGAGGGCGCCATATGGTCGGGAGATTAAATTTCTTAACGATTGCTCAGCGGACGGGGGGAGGCTTTTTTACTACGCCACCAGTTTTTGCGTGCCTTGGTAGGTATAGGTTATGCTGCATTGATTTCGCATCGTGTGTATTTTGTTTTTGCTCCAGGTCACAAAAGGTCAAGTCACCCGCTCAGCTTAAGTGACTATGCATAAAAGTTTTTTTAAAGTTAGGTCACTCGACATTGTCTGGTGACCTGGCTTTTAGCGACTAGGGGACAAGGGCGGATCCAGGATCAGCTGAAAGGAGGGGCCAAATCGGCCCATTGAGTAGGTTTTTCGCTAGGATAGGGCCCGCAGAACCTAATCTACCCCCAAATCCTATTCTATCCCCGGATTTCGGCCACTTTATTTTGTAAAGCTGACAAAATAAATTTCTTTAAAAAAATCACGTATCACTGACCATCAAGGCCGGGGGAAGGGGGAGGGAGGACCAACCTGGCTGCGCCCGTGCAAACAGTAAACACCAATCTGTGACATCATCCTAGGCTCTGCCCAACCGAACATCAAGTAGCGCCTTTTTTAACCCACGCCGGGGCTGGGCACTGGCGGTCGCAGCCGCTAGCAAAAGGGGGGGGGGGGCCAAAGTCACACTCGCGGGACATAACATTTATCCGTCACCGGGGGGGGGGGGGGAGGGGGGTGTGATCGGCTAATTTTTTACGTCCAAGAGGCGCCGAAAAAGTTGGCATTACTTATGCTTCATCCACCTCATTCTTGCGTGAAATCTTTAAGCTCAATTTAACCCGCGCGGGGCTGGGGGGGTAAATTTTACCCCCCTCGCGAATTTTTGCGATATCTTAAAAAACGGCGGCGCGCAGCGCCGCCAAACTTTCAGTACCTTTTCTTACATCAATTTGACACGTTCCCTGAAAATTTGAGCGAAATCCGTCGGAAAATTTTTGAGAAATTGACGTTTTAGTGACGTCATGCTCGCCATTGTCGCCTCAAAAACGGCAAAAGTTCAAACGCCGCTAACATCTTCATTTTTAAAGGAATCAAGACGTAACAAAAAAGAATATACGTAATTTTATTTTGTCTATCAAATGGCTATCTCGGTTTTTTGAAAATTTTGGATTTTGGCCTAAATTTTTTCAAAAGACTGACTTTTTTGGGAAAATGATTATAAAATCCAAAATTTTGAGTCTATCAAAAAAAACGGAATATATGTCAGAGAAGTGGTCTATGTGCACCTACATACCAAATTTTAGAAGAATCGGTTCAAAAATGTGGGAGTTATTCAAAATTTTATGACGTCACGACACACAAATTTTTTGAAAAATGACTTTTTTGGAAGTTCTAGACCTCGTACGGAAACAAGAATAGCACCATTCGATTCGCCGTGAAAAACTGCATCAGATAGACACCTTTTTAGGCCTTAACAACCAACTTCAAAATTTGACCTCACTTGACCTGACCTTGACCTGACCTCGACCTGAAATTCATCCAGAGGTGGTCCATATCACTTATTGAGTGTGCCTATTGAATTCTATGAGTAAAATGACCCATAAAACATGTGTGGCACATGCCCTATTCTATATTTTGTTTTTTGGTGACATGACCTGACCTGACCTGACCTTGACCTTGACCTCTGAATGATATTGTATGCAACGAATATTGTCTTGGTAGCCTAAGAACACGTTTTGGGCGATCAGTCTCAGTCCATGACTCCATTCTTCGGCAACTACGGTGCAAGGCCGATACTGTAGAAACTTGCAATTTGTACCCTTGACCTGACCTTGACCTTGACCTCAAACTTTAAATTAAGTACATGTTTTTAGTTGTTCGTGATGAGAGCTTTCGATTGGCGTTTGAATTTTCCAAATCGGACCATTAGTTCGGGAGATAACAGGGAAGGGGGGGGGGGGGTAAAATTTACCCCCCCCCCCCCAGCCCCGCGCGTTCGGCTGGAGACCCCAGCCCCGCGCGGGTTAAGGCAAAATCACCAGTTCCATTTCCCGTCCCACGGTGTTTCCACCGGTCGGGCCACTGCACCATGGCGCCGGATCGGTGTAGCATATACTGGAAGGTCGGGCACGCGGATTCATGACCTTACCACTATAAAACAATTCGGAAAAGTACAGATACCTCTTGCTTTGAACAAGCATGTGAAACCCAGAGAGCATTTTCAAACCATGACATTTACCCATATAGTTGTGTGGCGGCGGGAGAAAGTAGGTACACCGACCTCTGGAGACCCCCGGCCCCACAGGTTCCTGGTTTTCAAAATTGGCATCTGAAGGCCGCGCGCGACTCGTGCGGGGCTTCGCAACGGCTCTATTGGGGCTCACTCAACCTGTCTTATAGTCCTACTGCTAAAAAGACTGGCCCTGAGCCCTAAGGACTTCATCAGTCTCTGCCAGCCCCACACACCGGCTCATGGGGCCCCGACGTCGAAATATGAGGGAATCTGCGCGGGACCATCAGGACGTAAAGTAATCTCAATCAGGACCAGCGTAAGGCTGTGCAGGAGTCTGCGTGACGGCCCTGTGATCTTCAGAAGCCCACCCATGTATGTTTTCACTTAGAGGCCAGTTTAGGGCCCTCAGAGACCAGTACAGGGCCTGCAGACTGCAAAGGCCAGTAGTTTGAGACCATCAGAGACCGAGTTGGGCTCTCAGAGGCTAATGTGGGTCCTTACTCATTACAGGCCAACATGGGGCCCTCAGAGGTCAGCGTGGGGCCCTAAAAGACCGGCATGAGCCGTCGTTGGACCCCAGAGGCCAGCAGAGGGCCCTCAAAGGCCAAGATGGGCCCTCCTCAGAGGCCAATGCAGGCCCTGAGAGGCCGGCATCGGGTCTTCAGCAGCCAGTGCGGGGCTCTCATTGGCACCTAAATGTTCGTCTTGGGACAGCAAAGATAGCAACAAGGCCATTGGAGACCGGTGTGAGACCCTCAGACGCCGGTTGGGGCCCCTGAGGCCGGTTAGGGGCCCTCATAGGCCAGATATGGGGCCTCAGAGGTCGAAGTGGGCTATTAGCGGTCAACGTGGGCGCTTGACCGCCACTGAAGTTCCCTCAGAGGTCAGTGTAGGACGCTCAAAGACCGGTGTGGGAGCTATATTAATAGCTGGGCGTGTTTTTTTAGCCTCGTGACGATCGAATCAGGGCCAGGGCCCCATACACCTATGGGGGCCCATCGGTTGCTTGAGGGGGGGGGGGGCAAATAATATGATGGCCCCCTTTATGTGCCTTGGGGGGTATGGCCCTGATGCCCCCCCCCCCCCCCCAGCGACCGCCACTGCAAGTACACATTACATACAGGCCTCTGAGGTTACATACTAGCTCATGCAAACTCTATGCAGGCCCCGGAGGTCCGACGCTAATCCGTAAGAAACCGAGCCGGCATACGGCGTCACCACCGGGCTTCTGAGGTGCACAGCACCAACCCATGAGGTCTTATGTGTCGTAGAGCCATGCTCATTTGGCGGGGCCCACCCGCCACTGGCGAAGAGGGTCTCATGCCAGCCATTGCTGGGCCTACGAGAGCCTCAAGTAAACCCACGCTGATATTCCATATAAGATCCGGCCATAACTCGTGAACCGGTGCCAGCGACGCTGACCGCCAAATTGACAGAATGCGAAACTGAGCCCACTCATGAGTGAAATTTACGTCCTTTGATGGCGCAAGAGAGAAAATGAAACATACAAAAAGCTATTCTAGGACTTTTGCTCGATGTGAAAGGTGGGGCCAAAAGATGGTATGGCCCCACCTTTCAGCACCAAAGGGGGGCCATGGCCCCCGTGGCCCCCCCTGGGACCGCCTATGGGCAGGGGAGGTGTTCGGACACCCCATTGCGGTCTTTTGCGGATATCTAAAAAAAACGGCGGCCGTATTTGGCACACCTGTCAATGCATCCTTTCCTTCCGCACATGTAATGAACATTTCAGACCCAGGTCGCTAAAAAAGGTCCAGTCACTACGTCACTTCAAGAAACCTCACCTCAGAAAAACTTGAATGTTCGTCATAGCTACACGGACTGAATGATTGCCTTGAAACTTTCAGCGGCTGGTACGAGTAGCAGTATGTACCTATAAAATGTTTATCTCGGAGTTTTGATATCGGTGACTTACGGTCAGGTCAATTTTGCGCCCTCTCCTTTTTGAGTAAATAGGAGAAAATCGAAAGGCGGCTCTTTTGGACGAACGTCATTCCAAACACTCAAACATCGGGTTACAGTTAAAATAGACAGCTAAATCGAAAAATTGCAAGTTGCAACCATGACCCCTCCATTTCCCTGGGGTCATCTTAGGTCATCAAAGGCCCCCAGCAGTTTTTGACAATAACTTTTTATGGAGACATGCTAGAGGAATGAAAACACATTCGATGTGTTCAGGTCGACAATACGGATCTACTGATATGCAAAATGACCTTTCCCGATCATGTCACTGACCTAAATTTTCAAAATATTTTTTTAGATCCAAATTATAGTTCATTCGAGCCATCTCGACGAGAGATCTCGACGTTTCATGAGTCAAAGACTCAAAAGTGATTAAACAAAAACATTGTTCGTAAAAGCAGCTATTTTCAATTTTGCCTCTGGCGGCTAAACCGTTGACCTGAGGTCAAATCTGAGCACTGTCTTTAGAAAAAGCGTTGAAAGGGCTATCGAATGCGTTTCTCTGCGGCGCTGCAGCAGCTCTATTAGTTCTTGAGTTATGCGCCGGAGTTTCGAAATGTGTTGACATACATAGGCAATATTTTTCTTTTGATGTTCTCTGGTGACCAGACCTCTGACCAGACTTAAAAAATGACTGCTTTCGTCTTGATTTTCGAAGGTCTTTCGAATGCCGCTTGCCGCGTGTCGCTACGTGGCCCAGGAGCCGAGTTAGAAGGAGAGGGGGTGTTCAGACACCCACCGGCCCGGAGCGGTTGGCACCGAGGACCGGCCTGGCGCGGGTTAAGGAGAGAGGTTAATGCGTGACTATTTCCGCTGGATCAAAGCCGATTGGAGGGAAACTGCAAGGTGGTTTTATGCAGGGTCCGGCAAAAGTTTTGTCCTCTACCTAGGGCAACACTTATCCGGTTTCTAATCGTTTCTACCCCTAAGGGATAAAGATTTTGGAAAAAGATTTTGGGAAAGATTGCACGGTCCAATAGCCTCCAGCGGCTCAGTTCTGAGTCGACGCATATCCTCGACGGTCGATGGAAGGTCAACATGCATTTTCATGGAGGACGGCGCGCCAAGCTCATTGCTCTACCATGGTCCAGGTGGTTGTGTCAATCGAGCCTGCCGGAGTTCTGAAGAAATAACCGGCTACCATCCGGACCCTAATCCCGAGCGAGGATCTTTGGGCTACCTTCCAGCAGGACATAGACAGATAGAATTCGGCGGCCAACCTCGGCGCCTTACAGTTACAGCCAAACGGGCATAGTCGAAAATCAAGCTGTCTGTGCAGTGTGCTGCATAAGCCGGTTGCCAGCACGCCAAAAAAATGTTCGTGCGTAAATCCCTGTTCATATTAATAACAAAAAAGTTAATGTTCGGCCTTAGCGTCGATGGAAATGGTGAAAATAATTCTGAAAAATTAGCCGGCTGTGAGAAACAGCACGGATGAAAGGGGGGCCAAAAGATATGTTGGCCCCCCCTTTCAGAGCCAAAGGGGGGTCATGGCCCCTTTGGCCCCCCCTGGATCCGCCCTTGCTAGGTATGGTTTGCATTTTATAGAGCACGTGTAAGAGCAACTTACCGAAAGGTGTGTCCCTTTCGCTCACCCAGTTCCCTCCCCCAACAGGGAAAAAAACGGAAGCTGTTGTTGTTGTTGTTGTTTTTTCCCCACGCAGCGGTCGCTACGTAGCCTCTCGGCTCTGGAGGTACCTGGCGGCCCCCAGGGCCGCCACCACGCCGCTGCCTCGGACCTCCTCCTCGCTCGGGTGTATGTTGCCTAGATGTCGTAGGCGTAGTCGCATCAGTGCCGGGCAGCGTAGCAGGATGTGTGCCGGCGTGTCTGCCTCCTCTTCGCCACAGCAGCGGCAGCCGGCCGCCCGGCACGTCAGCGGGCGGCCGCTGACGCGTAGCGTAGTGACACCTTTTCTGATTTTTTTTTTACCGCATGTCTGAAGAAACGTCCTGGCGCAGGTTAATCTCACACGTGACGAAAAGGTTGCAAGTGATTGGCATAGGTACTATACTAAGTTCCTACTAAAGAAGTGTTGTTGAAGTACGCACCGAAGGCGCGCGAAATTTTTGAAAACAACCTTTTCTTCCGCTTTTTAGGCACATCTTTTACGTGCTCACTGTTTAAAGCTCTTCTCGCTCTTTTACCAAATTTGAGGGTGTACCGTAAAAATGCCTAAGGTTTAGTGGGGCCGGTGCCACACAAACTGTATAGGAAGCTTCGCCCATGAGTGACGATGTAGAAAAGTTTATTGGCGGTGGCATGCACACTAGACCACCATATCGGATTTATACCGGAGCGCAAGGTGCGTAAACACAAGTGCACAACGAGAAGGCGGCAGCAACAGAAAGATAAACCATAGCAGTACTGTTCCTCATGAGATCGATTAGCCTCCTCGGACTTATCCAAATTACCTCGAGCAGCCCTCATGACCTTCTCACAGATGCATACAGTGTTGAGTACCTAAATAACCAGCTTCAATCACCGAAACTTCAGATGCCTAGCCTGCTGTTGCGGCCGAACCTGTTGACAATACTTAATCGTGATCCATTATAGATGTCATGATGCACATAAAACAAGATCAATACGTTAAGACCAAAGACGTGTTTTATGCATGGTAGAGCGTATACCTACAGTTTTGGTAAACTTCATTCATTATGCTGAATAGTGAATGCACGTTTATTTGTGGCAGTTTTCACAGGAAAGACATCAAATATGTGCAAGAGAACTGCTAAGTTGGGAAACATGCCAAAGGAGTAGATAAATGATAGGAGGGCAGCGATCAACCGAGGTCGCCAATAGGTAGAAGGGCTGCGATCGACAGGAGGTCACTAATAGGTAGGAGAGCCCCGACCAACATCCTGAGTTTCGACAGGAGGCGGGCTGCGATCGACAGGAGGCGCTAATAGGTATATAGGAGAGCCCCGACCAACATCCTGAGTTTCGACATGAGGCGGACTGCGATCGACAGGAGGCGCTAATAGGTAGGAGAGCCCCGACCAACATCCTGAGTTTCGACAGGAGGGCACCGATAGGTAGGAGGGTGGCGAGCAGCAGGAGGGCGCCAATGGGTAGAAGGGCGGCGATCAACAGGATGGCGCCAATAGGTAGGAGGGCCACGATCAACAATCAACAGGAGGGTGCCACCAGGTGAACGGGCGGCAAGGAACAGGAGAACACCAATAGATAGGAAGGAAGCGATCAACAAGAGGTCGCCAATGGGTAGGAGGGCGGTCATCAACAGGAAGTCGCCAATGAGTGGAAGGGTGACGATCAACAGGAGGATGGCAATGGTGAGGAGGGTGCTTTTGCCCAAGAGGATGACATTGAACGGGAGGGGACCTGTGAGGAGGGCGTCAATTTAACAGGAAAGTGCCAGTGGATAGGAGGGCGGTGATCAACAAGAAGGCGCGAGTGGTTAGGAGGGCGGCGATTAACACGAGGGCGGCAATAGGTAGAAGGCTCCCGATTAACATTCAACAGGGGGGGACTAGGGAACCAATAGGTAGGCCAGGGCGCCAATGTCTAGAAGGGTGGCACTCAACAAGAGGTTGCCAAAAGGGAGGAGGGCGGCCATCAAAATTTCACGAGGGCGCAATAGGTGGGAGGGCGCCAATAATTATGAGGGTGCCGACCAGCAGAAGGGCGCCATTGTGTAGGGCAGGGTGGCGACCTACAGGTGGGCGCCTTCGGGTGAGAGGGCGCCTATTTACAGGAGAGCGCCAATAGGTGGGAGTACACCGATCAAATGAGGGCGCTAGTGGGCAGGAGGGCAGTGATCAACAGGCTTAGGTACATAGGCGACTACCGCTACGCTTAGAGAGCTACAGCCTACAAATGCGGTTGGAGGGCGCCCGAGGGAGCCCTCCAATCGTATTTATTTGGAGGGCGTATTTGGAATGGCTCCCTCCGAGGGCGCCCTCCAACCGTATTTTCCCTGCAAACACATTCGCGGCGATCTTCGGCGCCCGATGGGACACAGTAACCGCACCGATGATAATAGCCTAAACTGGCTGCCCAGTGCCGAGCGCCCAAGTTGGGCGAATATGGCAGCTTGGAGCGCGCGACAAAAACAGCGCGCGTTTGGCGGCGTGCTGATAACCGGCGCAAACTTCCGTCGTCTGCTGTTGAGGGGCGAGCTGTGGAGGTGAACCTATTGTGATAAGAGTAGTTGTGATAAAGTGAAGTGCAAACATGACCGATATCATGATTGGAAAGTGGAAGATGGAGAGCAGCGACAACTTCGACGAATATATGAAGGCATTGGGTGCGTATTTCTCAGAATTGACGGTGATGCCGGCTCGCGCGCTAATTTTATTGTCGAATTATGTTTTTCTATATACTTTTTCCCGTTCCGCCTTATACGTTCATTTATTTTGTCCTTTTTTACCTTCCTACCAAAACATCGACAAAGTTTGTTTCATTATTTTAAGATTTGGCTGATAGGTAGTTAACTTAACTAGTTAGTCGGGTTTAGAGCCAGGTAGGTATGCATGTAACACTTAGACCCCATGGTGGGCAATGACTACTATTCATCCCATCCCATCATTTTTTTAATTAGCTTCAAAATTAATGGCAGTTATTGATTCGACCATCACGTATGAAAAGCACATGATGCGAAAATAGTACCTAGGTCCGGGAGAGCGGGGCCAGTTGAAACACGGGGTCAGATGAAACATGGCTTTATTTTCAACAGTATGCAACATATGGCGTTGCCGACACCACTGCGCATCCGCGCTCGACCACTTCCTTTGTCAACGGCGTTTGGGCGGCAAACGGACG
This sequence comes from Amphibalanus amphitrite, assembly GCF_019059575.1. Lineage (NCBI taxonomy): Eukaryota > Metazoa > Arthropoda > Thecostraca > Balanomorpha > Balanidae > Amphibalanus > Amphibalanus amphitrite. The sequence goes on along the minus strand of NW_024881500.1, from coordinate 1,508,199 downwards.
GTAATTTTGATTTGACACTTGTTTTTGTGTTTTTGAGGGGCGTTTAGGAGAAATCGTTTTTATGAATATTTTGTGATATCTCATATACCTTTGTTTGCTGAAAGAAGAACTCCTGGCTCCGGAATAACACCTTATTTGGCCCTTCATTCAGCATGATGCCGTCCCTCCAGCTCGTTTGACATGTGCTTTACGGCGCGTGCGAGATGGCGGGAGCGGATGGGGTCAATTGAAACGCTTCTCTGAGGGTCAGTTGAAACAGGGCCACAGGCCGTTTCAATGGACCCCGGTGACCTTTGCAATGGTTATTGTTCAGGGGCTGTAAACATTAAAGGAAAGAGTCCACCTTTGAAATGAGCTTTTAAACTGAAATAGTAGTTTAATAGAGCTCAATTTTTGACCGCTTTTTCTCCAGCCTTTTGCTTGAAAGCACACTATAGCCTGAGATATTTCTCATTTTCCTCATCCGCCCATTTTACCATAGTCTGTGTACTTTATGTCACCTATTATGAGGAACTTTGCACTTTTAACTTTCCAACGACCTATTAAATGTAACATTTGGAAAAGTTAACCGGACAAAATATCTCCTTAAAGGGACCCTCCCACCTTTAAAAAAATTAATGAATTGGCATGAAAGCGATGTCGCTCGGTTCAGAAAGAGCAAAAACGAATATCTACCAAATTTCATCGAAAAATATTCACCGGTTTTCAAGATATTAGACTTTTACTTTTGTTTACTTTTTGGGATCTCCGCTGTTCCTAGCGACTTTATTTGAAAGTGCGGCATTTGTTGCGCGCAAAGCAGCATATACCACCGCGTGCTACAAAACGTTTTAGTCAAACATTTAACGGACGTTCGAAAGCCTGATGACGTCATCAGATTCCCGTAATGGTTAAGAGATAGGGACCACGCTGGTCCCACCCTGCAAGTAAAGGGAAGAAATTTCTTGAACACCATAAAGCTGCGGGGGTTGCGACCAGGATAAATGGTGGTTTCTGAGCCTGGCCGCAAACTTGGCTATCTCAACTCAAAACTAATGTTAAGGTGGGAGGGTCCCTTTAACCCTCGCCCATGTAGGGGGGGGGGGTTGGTGCAACCCCCCCTGAGGTTTTTCGGAAATAGTGCAAAAACGGCGGCGCACAGCGCCGCCAAATTTCGGGTACCTTATGGGGCAAACCTTGCGCATCTTTTGTTAAAAAAAATTTGACCGGGTCATGTCAGGTCACGGAGTTATGACGTCACAAAGGGAACAGCCTCCGGCCGGATTTTCACAAACTGAGTGCCAACGCCCGAGGTTTCCTGCCGGTGGTACGGACATCGGTTGATGGATCGTGATGAAACTTCCCATGCATGTTGGGGCAAGTATTGGCTATCATATGGTATAAGAAACTTGACCGGGTCAGGTCAGGTCACGGAGCTATGACGTCACAAGAGGAACAGCGTCCGGTACTATTTTTGAAAAGCGCCCGAACCACTAGTTTGCTAATTCTTGTCACCTCAATGGGAATATGCAGCAATATTAGCTTCTATAGGGAGCAAATGGACCTTCCAAATCCAAAAATACAATCAGATTTCAAAAATTTAAATTTTGATTTTTCGAATTTCTGCCGCCGACTGTGACCTTGCCGACCTCCGGCGCTCCTAACGCGCCATTTTTAGAGCTAGGGAAACGAAATACATACCAAACGATAGAAAATTGATCAAGGAACACGATAGTGAAGGTTTCAAGTCGATATCTCCCACCGTTTTGCCGCAATCGCCGCGGAATGTTGAAAAAATTCTATTTTTCCGAAAATTTGACCTTTGACCGGTCAAAAGTAGGTCAAATGTTGACCTAGGACCAAAAAATATACCACCAATCGCGAGATCTCGGCGAGAGCAATCCGTTGGTCTTTTCCGCTAAGCTCTACGACGCTCCGTTTTCAAACGCCAAGGGGGGGGGGGGTCGCACCAACCCCCCCCCCCCTGCATGGGCGAAGGTGGCAGATCGCCGTTTACGGGCGAGGGTTAAGAAAGTGGCCTTAGGTAACCTCGCCCTGGCAGGGCATTTTTCATAACACGGCTTGGCAGGGGGGGGGGGGGGGGTCGATGCGACCCCCCCTCGCGATTGGCTCCTATGGCACCTAGAAACACCAAATTTGGTAGGTAGGTGGGCCCCCCGGAGTTCTCGCCCCTGTGCAAATTTGGTTGCTCTAGGTCAATATTTAGGGGGGGGTTTTGGGGGTATAAATGTAAAAATTTCGCTAAAAACAGGTCAAAAGTTTTTCGCTTATAACTTTCGATCTAATTAAGCTAGAGCAAAATGAAAAGCACCAGTGAACTCAGAACGTCAAGGCGCGTCGAATGATATACTTTTTAGCTTGCTTAAGTGTACTTAAAGTTTTTCTTAATTTTTAAGTAAACTTTAATTAATCAATTAAGTTCAATTTAACCAAATTGCATCATATCGCATATCATTCGATTCGGCTGATCACCAGGAACACAATGACACCATTTTTTAAGCTCTAGCGTCATTATGTGCCAAGTTATTGGCAAAAACGTCATTTGACCTCAGTTGACCTCATTTGACCTGACCCATGGATAAGAACACCAAACAAAGAAGCACCAAGTGACCTGCTGTTAAGTACTGTGGTTTCAAAGCACAAAAGTGATAGAACGAAGCGGATATCTCCAGTATTTTCCGAATTTATTATTTTCCCATAGGCTTAACATTACGACGTAATGACCTCTAACTGACCTCAGGTCAGTGACCTAAAAAAACCCGAACTACATGTTATACAACTCGGTGAACTTAGCACACCCTGAAAGTTTGAAGGAAATCAGTCCAAAACTGTGAGCTGGACAGGTGCAAAAAGAAAATTGAAATTTGACCATGACCTTGTACCGGTTTTTCTGACCTGGTGACCTGACCTAAGGTCACCCGGACCTGAAATTTTCAAGTCATATGTAAAAAGGTTGCCCCATAGGCTGTGCCAAATTTGGCGGCGCTGCGCGCCGCCGTTTTTACGCTATCTTCGAAAAACCTTAGGGGGGGGGGGTACACTGCCGAATTTTGGCCACGACCCTGTCGCCGAATCACGTCGTGTAGGAAATCGGCGAACAGTTCACCGACAGAGGCGAACAGCTCGCCGACAGAGCCCGATTTGCAGACAACGGGTGGGGGGGCCCCCTTATCGTGCGCGGATCGAAGCTGATCCATGATTCGGCGAACATCGCGAATGAATGGCGAATCTGTTGCGAATAGTCGGCGATACCTTGGCAACAAGTCGGCGCACGTAGCGACATGTCGGCGGTGACTCGGCGAGTGTTTGACGATCATGTTCGTTTATTATAAGTTCGGCGAACGGCCACGAAATTTTCATTTTTCATGAAATATTCGTGGCGGTCGTGACGAACCGTAAAAGTCGCGCGGTGGGCACCGACTGGTCTGCGAAATGCCAAGACCGTGGAAGAAAGATCCCGAATCGATCCGCGACATAGGATGACTTGCATATTCGTGCACATTCGTGTACCGAAATTCGGCAGTGTAACAAGGGCTTAAAGCCCTTGTTACACTGTCGAATTTTGGTACACGAATGTGCACGAATATGCAAGTCATCCTATGTCGCGGACCGATTCGGGATCTTTCTTCCAATGTCTTGGCATTTCGCAGACCAGTCGTTGTCCACCGCGCGACTTTTACGGTTCGTCACGACCGCCACGAATATTTCATGAAAAATGAAAATTTCGTGGCCGTTCGCCGAACTTATAATAAACGAACACGATCGCCAAACAGTCGCCGAGTCGCCGCCGACATGTCGCTGCGTGCGCCGACTTGTTGCCAAGGTATCGCCGACTATTCGCAGCAGATTCGCCATTCATTCGCGATGTTCGCCGAATCATGGATCAGCTTCGACCCGCGCACGATTAGGGGGGCCCCCCACCCGTTTTCTGCAAATCGGGCTCTGTCGGCGAACTGTTCGCCTCTGTCGGTGAACTGTTCGCCGATTTCCTACACGACGTGATTCGGCGACAGGGTCTTGGCCAAAATTCGTCAGTGTAACACGGCCTTAACCGGGATCGATCCCCGAACCAACCCCGAACCTTCCGACCAATGGCGCGGGAACTACTTTCAGGCTGGGGGCACACCTGATACTTCCCGGAAATTAGACGACCATATAAGCTAGTTTCCTCACCGATTTTAAGCCACTTATTTTTCGCCCCTTGGCCTTTTCAACGAAAAGAACGAAACGAAAAAAGTTAAAAAAAAGTGAGGCATTTCGTCTCGGCTTACTCAAGGGACATCGGTCTCTTGCAGTGTGCCCAATTTGGGCGCGATCGGCCCAGCCATTCTGAGATCTGGAAGCGGTACCCTGCTCGTGCGCACGTGCATAGTAGGTTCCAATTGACTTTTGCACGGCACACTACTCCATAGGCGCGGGAACCGGGGGGGGGGGCAGTGGGGGCAGCTTCCCCCCCTCCCAACTCTGGGACCCTTTGAGACGGAATACCGCACTTTTTTGCAAAAGTTTTCTTTTTTGTTGAAAAAGCCAAGGGATGAAAAATAGGTGTCCTAAAACTGGTGAGAAAACTAGATTTGGGGGTACCCTAGTTTGATCTCTATTATGGTGTGCCCCCCCCCCCCAGTCTGAAAGTAGTTCCAGCGCCCCTGCCCTATACTCAGCGGCCCCTAACCGTGTACCAACTTTGAACGCAATGGGTCCAGCCGTGAGCCGTTCTCGAGATCTATGAGTGACCCCTGTACGTGCGCACGTTCAGTAGCACCCCAATTGCGAGACATGAAAATGTATTGCCTGGTGGGTGCCTACCTACATGCCAAATTTCAGCGCAATCGGCCCAATAATTACCGTTGCAGTTGTTACAAAAGTGACACCTCTTCGCTTTCTACGCGACACGTGCGTAAGGGGTCACCCGTTCCACATGCATCGGGAATAGTCTAATGCTTGGAAGAAGGGATGAAGCTACCCTGCAAAAATTATTGCAAGTACATCGATCTAACATGTTTGCGGAGATATAAGATTCGCAAAAGCGTGACCACGACCGGCCGGGAGGCCGCTTGGCGCTCATTCACAGAAATGTCTTTCTAACAATGTAAGACTTCGTTCGCTTTGCTCGCTCGTAATAACGAATTACGAAACCCCTTGAAACGAAACCTTGCCAAATGTCCATTGGGATAAAATTCAAAACTGCAATCGGTACGTTATTATCTATTGACGTACGTATAAGAGTTTAGTCCCATGCTGAAGTGCCTCCTGCAACTTGGTTGTCTATTACTTTTGAGATCTTCAACAACTGCTGACGTCCGATTTAGTTTGGTTGGGTGAGCTAGTTATCAGCCGACCAGACTTCGGAAGATTCCACGTACAGAACTTGTATCTGGGCCGGCATGGACGAGCGGCCGTGTGGATCGATTTAGTTGTTATCTTTTAAAGTCGAGCTGGTCCACTGGCATCATGATTTTATGACTTATTGCACTGAGCCGTCTGACATTTCAGTGCTATCATATCTGATCGTCTCTAAAAGCTATTTGGCTAGTGCGTGTTCGGGTGTTCGGTTTTAATTCTGACAGCAATAAAAATGCATCAGTGACAAAGTCTGGGCTGGTGATAAGCTGAAGCTGAACGATTTACTTCGTTAAGTTTGAAGAAAAATGTGTTGTACTTTGTAGAAATACATATTAGTTCAGAATTGTTAAAATCATTCAAGCTAGCCGGGTATTGAACGTCCTACAGGCTGCAGTTGAGGTGCGCTTAAGATCGTAAGGTTACATATCTGAGATCGTTAATTATATGTAACGCTCCGGCAGCATCGATTGCATAGGCTCCAGCCCATTTGACATTGCTATAAACAAGGGCACTAGATCAGCTATGAACCGTACTTGATCTACAAGCATGGTTATACATTGAACGGAGTGGCAGATCAGCGCACCCCTTTTCACGAGCCTGTAACATTTGCGTATGTCATTACTCCCTTGCCCCGAGCTGTCCAGACTGCGTGTTCAACCACCTCTGTGCCGATTATGTCGTTCCCGTTAACCTTCCATCGGATTCCTGTATTGATTTCATTTGTCCACAGGGGAGCAATGCCGCTTCAACCCTATTGGCCGTAGTGTCCAACGGTGGCGGCCATATTGCGCAGACCAGAAACCGGCTGCCGCCTGTGTTGAGGAATAGGGAATTCGGGACCTCGATTTACGTTTGCGGCCGCCGTATCCGTTACGTTCAAGGTACGTAGATACGGAACCCGGCATCTTACGCAGAATTGAGTGGGGAACACGATCGTATCTTCAGAATTCCTCAAATTCACTCGCCTGACCTACATTTGCCCCGGCCGAGGGGGTCGATTGAACCCACCTCGCTAATGCACCGCTAATTAAACTAGAATTAAGCGGTAAAGTGGTCGTATGCGGCAAAGTATAATGCAGAGTGACTGGTTGGAACCCGCTGTAAGGGTCTCAGGTCAACCGGTGACCTCTGAGGTCAGGTCAAGTGATCTAAGGCACGGGTTCGGTTTTTGGTAAATAACTTCGCCAAAAATGGCCGTAGAGCCGCGATTTTGGCATCATCGTGTTCAGCTAGCTCAGGCGCATCGAGTGATATACTTTTTGTTCGGGTCAGGTCAACTTAGGGTGTTGACCTCAGGTCAAGGTCAGGTCAGCACCCCCAGGTCACGAAGTTGGTCGAAAGAGGTCATGTCGCATATCATTCGATTCGGCAGGTCTTCCTGAGTCCATTGGTGGCTTTCCCGACTCGCTAGCTCAATTTGATCGGGAGTTATTGAAGAAAAATGGTGACCCTTGTGACGTCACAAATGACGTCACGCAAGGGCAACAATGCAAATATGAAGCATAGAACCTTGCAAAGAGTGCATGAAATCATGATTTTATATGCTTGAGATAGTTTCAGATCATTCTCGGCGCCAAAATAACAATTTTCATATTTCCCCATTGACTTATAAGGGTTTAACGTATTAGTTCCTTATAGCTGATGATTTTTTAGGATTTCATCTTGTTCTCCACTCAATTCTGCGTAAGATGCCGGGTTCTGTGTCCACATAGCTTGAGCGTAACGGATGCAGCGACCGCAAACGTAAATCGAGGTCCCGAATTCCCTATTCCCCAGCACAGGCGGCGGCCGCTTTCTGGTCTGCGCAACATGGCGGCACCGTTGGACACCATTTGGCGGCCGATGCGCATTCCACATTATAGAGTTCAGTGCATTTGTCATACAATCGCTGTAGCTGCGCATTGCAACATGCTGACTCATATTTCTGACCAATGACCAATGGCAATCGATTGAATGCCGCTTGTGCAGCGTGTCCGGCCGTTTGACAGCGGACTGATAACGTTTGGCCGTTAGCAGTGGCCAGTAGTGACCGGTGCCAGGATGTCCCGTGCCTGCCACGTGCAACGGTGCGACACGTGGCATTGCGCAGCCGACGTGAGGCGACGCCCGTCCTGCTATCGGGTCGATTATAGACCGGTAGGGGCTCATGAGGGCGACTCGAATATGTGTGGTCTGGGCACTACATAACGGTGTTGACTGTTGAGGCTATATGAACTTATGCGAATATATGTAGCTTGGTGTGTTTAGGAAATACCGATACCCCTCGTGAGAACCAGAAGTTGAATGTTCTACGATGTTTGTTTAACGACTTCTATGGTTTCCACGACGAATATTCCGAATATTTATTTCACTTCTCACCAAAGTTTTAATGCATCCTCAATTTAATTAGCACTCAATTTAGCTATGCGAAACGCAAATCCAATCAAACAATGTCGCCCTTAAAATGAAAACAACGAAATCCGTCCCCACGAATCAGGGATGCGGAGCCGGAGCCGGAGTCGGAGCCGGAGCCGCCGGAGCCGGCATATTTTGCCCGGAGCCGGAGCCGGAGCCGGAGCCGTGAAACAATATAGCCCGGAGCCGGAGCCGGAGCCGGAGCCGCCAAAAAAGGGGGCGACTCCGGCTCCTTCTTATTTTTTGAAGAGGAAAAAAAATAATTGACCTAGTTCGGTTTGACAGTACAAGGCAGTAAAACATATGGTACTTACGTCATGGGCCATCAAGTGAATGAAAAAATCCGAATATCCCCAGTATCCCACAGTACGCAAACAACTTCCTGTTTGCTCTTTCCCCCCCCCCCCACGTCTACTGCATCCCCAGAACATGAGGACCAGTCATCAGGTGACGGCCATTGTTTTCAAACCAGTGCAGTGGACTGCGACTCCCAGCACCGTCTCATCCCCCCCCTCACCCCCCAATGCAGCCGAGACGGGTGTCAGCTTACGATGGTTCACTGAACTCCGATTCGCGGCGACTGCGTTTCCAATGCCATCGCTTCCTAGCCCTTTGTTCTGCCAGTTCTCTCCGAGGTGCGTTTGCGCAGGGACGCGGTGAGCCGGTCATGGCAAAGAGTAACGCGTATAACCAATCCAATTTTTCTTCCACCCGTATTTAATTGATTGCGTAGGGGATGTACTGAGTCGGAGCCGGAGCCGCCGGAGCCGGACCATTTTACTCGGAGCCGGAGCCGGAGCCGGAGCCGCCATAACATTTCACCCGGAGACAGAGCCGGAGCCGGAGCCGATTTTTTTCTCCGGAGCCGGAGCCGGAGCCGGAGCCGTCTGAAATTTCCACGGCTCCGCATCCCTGGCGTGGGAATCCTCCGAATATCGTGCGGGCTCGACCGACCCACCAACCTCCACTGCACACCTGACCTTTGCCACCACTCTCTGACCTTTAACTGACCCCTCTGCCCTCGGACAGGCGTGGGGTTCATGATGCGCAAGATGGGCAACACCATGGTGCCCACTGTGGAGATCACGGAGGAGAACGGCGAGATCGAGCTGAAGACCATCACCACGTTCAAGACCACCAGCATCAAGTTCAAGCTGGGCGAGCCGTTCGAGGAGGAAACAGCGGACGGCCGGAAGGTCACGGTGAGTGACCCGGGTCAGGTCGGGTCAGGTCAGCTGGGTCAGGTCAGACAGCAGCATAGAGAATGGGTCCAAAGGCAGCGTACTCGTATGATTGTGAGTGATCTTAGGAGGTTGGCAACTTTAGTCATTAAGGCTGAACTAAGTAGGGTTAATTTTTTATATTGTCACTGCGAGACCCAACCAAGAGGCTTAAATCCTTCAGAGCCAATCCTGAGCCAGTGAAGACTGTGTGGCGCCTTCCTGTACGCTTTTCCTGTGTGCAAGCAAATAATGTTACGTTGAGAGCGGTCTTAGCCTGGTAGGCATTGCATCGTAAACTTTCCTATGCCTGCTTACTCGTACTGCATGCCAACCTGATATGGCTCGGTTAATCAACATTTGGAAAGGAGTTAGGGAATGCATACACTGTCCGCCTTCCTGCCTGTTTCCAAGTACCCTTTTGATTAATTTATTTGGTGTAAATGTATTGGCGCGTGTTCTCCATCGAGATAGATGTTAATCGCTATGTAGAGGCAACAACAAAAAATACCAGCTCACAAGCACGCTTAGACTGTAGGCATCTATTTACCGCATGGTAACTACATGTGTTTTTATGTACTGTGTACTTAGGGCGGAAAATCCAACCATCTTGTCGCTTTAGAAACACTGCTGCTGAGGTTTGCCTTTTATCAGCTGACAGCAGCTGCCTCTCAAGCTAGTGTATTTTCGGATGGCTTCTGGCTTTCGTCAATAATCACATTGACGGGGTCATGATATTCATACGTATAAAGTTACTTGTGTATGTGAAGTTCGGTTTCGTTACTAAGCGAGCATCAAAGCGTACTCTTCCGTGATGTCTTGTGAACCCAACGACCTGTCGAGGAATGACTCGTGCCCATCCAAACGGTGCTCTTGAATTTGATAAATGGTTCTCCTATCTTCAACGTTGATTCATATAGCAGTGAGACGCTTCAGAAAGGCAACTGCAAATGGCTCAGTCTTAAGTCTTACAGTTTGTCATTGACATCTTACTAGAGACGCATCAGACAATCTAATAATGGCAATTTGAAACAAAACGATTGTATTTAAGGATATTCCTGCTATCCAAACCAGACAGACAAAAACTACCTCCCGTCTGTCTCGTACTACGCACGGAAGGGTTTCTGTCGCGCTGAGGCCGACCAGACCCAGCATTTATGCCGTACTGTTTACCTTATACCGACGTCTTCCTGATGTCTTGGTCTCGATGGTATGCCAGTCGCCGGGGCATAGGAAGAGATACCGCTCCGCTGCATAATTTACTAACAATCTGTCCTGATTGGGAGTCAGCACAGGGGGGTGTGTGGCCACTTATAGTGTATTGTCGTCTATAAAGTTTACTTGGCTGATTTGGAGCCACTCCATGAATCTCCCCAGCCCCGCTGCAGCTCTTGGATATAATAGCCGCAAGCGCTGTCTTTATGGGCCTGATGCATGAAGCCGTCTAAAACTCGTGTATGCTCTAGTCTCTACATAGAACCGGTGCCTAAGATAATGCCGCATCAAATCACTGAACATCACTTATATAACGGTTGCAAAAAAAGTAAAACTCTGTTTAGAGCCGTCGCATTCCAGTGGCTTCTGGAAGCAGTGCAACGCTAGTGGCTCGTATAGCTGTATTTGCAAGGTTTGCATCGAGACCCATCTGGCGTCGGTTTCATGAGACCTAGGAGGGGGAGGGGCAGCCAGCGATCCCGTCTTAAGTAGACTGCAGGGATAGTGGAACGGGTGTGGTACGTCGAAGTCGCTCCTTGGCCAGATGGGCTGGTAAATATTTTAGTGTGGAAAGATTGCACGAACTGCGAAACTGCGTTCTTTACTGAGAGAGAGCTGCTCCTTTCAAACATTCGAGATGTGTAGCCATTCTGTTCAGATAACGGCTACCATTTTCCTTGGATGGCACATGATGCATTCCCACCCATGCAGCAATTTATCGCTGGTTCATTTATCTGCCTGAGAATACTTCATGTGGAACTGGGCGGACAAATCTCCTGTCAGTCTGGTAATGACTTCGCCAGGCAGTCGCCTTTGTAGCTGGTTCTACGAACATTGCTCTGTGTAGTATGATGATATATTTAGCCGGAGGGAAGTTACAAGTATGGACGTTTGTTCTCTCAAATAAGAGAAGCACGCGCCAATCCACCACATCTTTAATCGTTTTATCACAGTCGGCAGTGATTTTAAATCGTATGGTGCGAGTCCATATGACTTGCATGAGCTATCTACCGGCATTCTTTTCCCTGTTAACCCGCGCCCCGCTGGGCTATTCAGCCATACGCGCCCTGCTGGGGGGGGGGGGGCAGATTCTGCCCCCCCCCTGTCTAACTTCCGAACCGATGGTCGTAGAGAGACGGGGAAAACAGCAATCGAAAGCTCTCAACGAGGCGAATCTTAAGAGCTCAATTTTTTTTGCTTAAGTAGGTCAGAGGTCAGGTCAAGGTCAGGTCAAGGGTACAAAATGCAAGTTTCTACAGTATCGGCCTTGCACCGTAATTGCCGAAGAATGGACTGAGACTGATTGCCCAAAATGTGTTCTTAGGCTACCAAGACAATATTCGTTGCATACAATATCATTCAAAGGTCAAGGTCAAGGTCAGTTCAGGTCAGGTCAGGTCACCAAAAACAAAATATAGAAAAGGGCATGTGCGACACAAGTTTTATGGGTCATTTTATTCATAGAATTCAATAGGCACACTCAATTAGCGATATGGACCACCTCTGGATGAATTTCAGGTCAAGGTCAGGTCAAGGTCAGGTCAAGTGGGGTCAAATTTTGAAGTTGGTTGTTAAGGCCTAAAAAGGTGTCTATCTGATGCAGTTTTTCACGGCGAGTCGAATGGTGCTATTTTTGTTTCCGTACGAGGTCTAGAACTTCCAAAAAAATCATTTTTCAAAAATTTTGTGTGTCTTGACGTCATAAAATTTTGAATAACTCCCACATTTTTGAACCGATTCTTTTCAAAATTGGTATGTAGGTGCACATAGACCACTTCTCTGACATATATTCCGTTTTTTTTGATATACTCAAAATTTTGGATTTTATAATTATTTTCCCAAAAAAGTCGGTTTTTTGAAAAAATTTGGGCCAAAATCCAAAATTTTCAAAAAACCGAGATAGCCATTTGATAGACAAAGTAGAATCACGTATAACCTTTTTTGTTACGTCTTGATTCCTTTAAAAATGAAGATGTTAGCGGCGTTTGAAATTTCGCGATTTTTGAGGCGAAAATGGCGAACATGACGTCACTAAAACGTCATTTTCTCAAAAATTTTCCAACGGATTTCGCTCAAATTTTCAGGGAACGTGTCAAATTGATGTATGATAAGGTACTGAAAGTTTGACGTCGCTGGCGTAACGCGTTTAGAAGTTATTGGCGAAAAACGGGAGGGGGGGCAGATTCTGCCCCCCCCCCAGCGGGGCGCGGGTTAATAACGATTAATGGTAACATGTCTTCGAAAATAAGCGTGTTTGCTGCCTAACTTTTTATATCATAGCATGTAATCCATGCACACTGCAATGACCGCTGATAGTAATCCTTTCATTTCATTTCTTCATTTATTTCATGCATTCGATTACCCACACAGTTCATTTTGGTCACTCCACTGTTTCCGCCGTTTACCCCCCCCCCCCCTCAAACAGTCTGCCCTCCCTCCGAAGTCCGAACAGTCATATCTAACTCTGGATCTAACTCTCTCGCCCTCCCTGCAGGCGACGCTCACCATGGAGGGCAACACGCTGGTGCACGACCAGAAGGGCAACAAGGAGAAGGAGGAGAAGGACTCGGTGATCCGGCGCACCTTCGACGGAGACACCATGACCCTGGTGAGTGGAATGGGGCTGACCTGGGAGTGACCTGCTGAGTGACCTGAGAGTGACTTGAGGGCAGCCTGGGAGTGACCTGAGGGTGATCTGGGGCTGACCTGAGGGTGGCATGGGAGTGACCTGCTGAGTGACCTGAGGGTGAAAACGTTTTCGGAAGTTCGGTCTCAGTCTTTTAGTATTCTACTTCTGTCTGGCTTCCGCATTTCTCTTACGTTCACAATAGTGGACGTAACGGACGTTCACGCTCACAATAGCGGACGTTCACGCCTTCAAGACTCGATGTTCAGCGTAACACGCAAGTCTACATGGGTAAGCCAAATCACTGCAGTAGGGGTAAGCCAAGCAGTACGTTCCACAGCTGCTCTATCCGTGTGAATCACAACTCCTTTGCTGGGACGTGGTGTCCTACAGGTGGTGTCGTGTTGGTGTCTGTGTATCTCAGCGGGGGTGAGTCACGGCTCGGGTAGGCTCGACCCCACAGGTGCACCGCCCGACACGCCTGTCTGTGAGGAACACATCTGTCGCGGATGGTGTCTGACGAAGCCCGGTTACCGTTCGCCTAATACGAACGGGGTACTGCGGAGCTGGGACAGACGCGGCGATCGCTCTAAAAAGACAGGAGCGAGCGCTGAAAAATATAATTGAGTTAAAGGGGTGGCATTATATCACAACTGTGTCGCTTGTGAGTGCTGGCTTGGCTGGTTAATCGTCAGCACGTGCTCTTTCAACAAAGGGTTGATTTAATCCTTATTCGTTGTTTAGACTGAATTGATGGGTTGGTGATTGCACACGAAATAACGGCGAATGGATTAAAGTACGTTTCTAATCCAGATATATCTTGTTTTCCGTCACGGAGCGAGTGAATCAATTACGGGCGGTACCGCCTCTGATGCAGGTGCGGCTGCTTTCATCCTTTTCTTGATATGTTATGTATCTACTTCATTGCCTACATTTGTATGTTTGCAAATGTTTCTTAGATAGTCAAAAGTCCCTAACAACAAGCACACTCATGTTGACACTGTAAATGTGTATGTCGAACGTTGTTTGGTAATCGCCATAGTTATGTACCGTTAGCTTATTGCAAGCAAAGGTATGCATTGATAGATATTATTTTAGGCATACAGGAAATGTACACTGTTCCTTGTAATTTGAAATCAATGATGCACATATACATTGAATATAGCTACCTGCATACGTCGGTATGTGATATGCGCCAACTTTCAATGGCTTGTCGTCAATGGTCATTCCGGGCAGACTCGTCAGTGATCATCCATATACAAAACCGTTCAAACCTGAAACCTTGACGTTTGACACCTGATGTTCAAAGCCGTAACACTATTTTAAACACTAGTTCATTGAGTTGCTTGTTGTTTCGGCTGCTGTTAAAATGTGCTCGATTTGTGTTTCATAGCACGCAATAACAACTCCCCTTATCATTTTTGTCCTTTTCCGGTTGCGGACGCGCATTTGTTTCCATGTGGGCGAAATTGCTTCCTTCGTGGGTAAACTTCAGACTGTTGCTTGTTGCTCTTTTGTTATTTTTGCCTAAAGGTTTTCCTCTGATGAGCAGTCTTTGTAATTCTTGTGACATGAAATGCATCAGAGAAAGAGTAGGTATAAGCTGCATTTGCATTTCAAAGGGACGACATTCTCTATTATCCTTACCAAATCTTCTCACCCAAAGTTGCCAGCTCAGTGGACGCCGTGAACAATGGACTGCGATCTCGCGACTTTGGAGTGTCTTAGGCTGGGGGGATCCGTGCTATCGTAAGTTATATCGGACGTGGCTGCGAAACTTCTCTCGGTACGAAACTTCTCTTGATCGGAAGAAAATCGGAGGGATGAAAAAGAAAGAGGGGCAAATCGGAGCTACGTTGTACGTAAGTTGTTTCGCAGCGTTTAAATGCCAGTTTTACTACGATTTAAATGCCAAGCAGATCAGCTGACCTCGTAGTACCATGTCGATAAGGTCGAATTCCCCATACGTCTATAGTGTAAAAGTGACCCCTATTGCAAAGGGGCTGTCAGGGACATCTCCTCCTCTGTACATTTGGAGGGATCATGTGTCGGCATTCCCGCGTTCGTTTCGGAGTCCATCTGTTCCATTTGGAGCCCGTCAGTTGTCGTCGAGAGTTGGCGCAGCGAGCGCCCCGAAGACTGCGTCTGCGCACGAGGCTTCGCGATGGAGGAGTATTTTGACGAAATCGCCCTCGCTGCAGAAGAAATAGAGGGACTTGTTGAGAAAGAGGAGGCCGCAGTGTGCCGACGACTTTAAACTGTACGCCAACGCCAAGACCAAGGCAATCAGGGGGCGCTCAGATGATCGGGAGGTTTCAATTGATCAGGGACCCACCAGGTGACCAGGGAACCCTCTGATAACCAGGGGTCCTTCCAATAACCAGGGACTCCTTCAATAACCAGGGGCCCCTCAGTAAATGTGGGCCACTCAGGTTACTGCAAGAGACAGGAGTCCCTTATAACCAGGGACCGGCAAGGTCTCTCAGGTCCGTTTTTGACAAAGCTGTTATTGATGTCATATGCGAGCCCTTTGCCACCAGCAGAGGGCCCTTTCAAGCCTTTTTAGGGCCGTTTAACGTCTCTTGAGTTTCCTTTGAGGCTAAGGGCCTCTTCAGCAGCCGAGGGGTCTTTGAGGCCTTTTTGAGGGCCTCTTAACCTTCGCCCTGGTGGGGGGGGGGCCATTTTGGCCCCCCCCTGTGGTTTTTCAGCGATAACTCAGAAACCACTTGAGTTAGCGCCCTGAAACTTTGTATAGCTGTTTATTCAACATTTTTACATCATGTCCTTTTTTGGGGGGTTCGGGTCAGGTCAGGTCAGGTCACAAGGTCACCAAAACTGACACCACCTCTAAAAAAGTTCAAAGCTCTCTCAAAGGCACAGCTTTTATCCGATCGATGTAAAATTTACAGTACTTGAAGATGTCACCCAGCTCTACAAAATGGCTATCTCGGATTTTTTATAAATGTGACCTAAGGTCAGGTCAGGTCATCGCTGCTCCCCATTATAAGTCAATGGGATAATCGAAAAGTAGTTGTTTTTCAGCTAAATCGGGCGTGATTGTTCCTATATTTCGTTATTGAAGTGTCTTGGGTCAGCAAATCACAGCCCATGTGAAACCATTTGCTTGTGACCTCGCTGAGGTCACGCTAGGTCATCTCCCTGGTCACCAGAGGTCACCAGCGGTTTTTCTGCACTTACTTGTTATTGAATAGAGATAAAGACTCCGTTCGACGTTTATCGTGTTTGTCTCGTCAATGCGGATCGAATGATATGCAGCATGACCTATTTCGGTAAGGTCATGACCTTGACCTGAGGTCAAATTTTCAAAATGACCTTTCGAGGTCAAACTATATATCATTCGACGCGTCTCGACGAGCCAAGCACGATGGTGCATGAATCGTTTCTCTATTTTCTCGTGAATGCATGCTATAGTTAAAAACATTTTCAAAGAAATTTGCCAAGTTGACCTTGCATGACCTCTGTAGGCCAAACCGTTGAGCTGAGGTCAAATCTGACGAACCTTGGCGAAAGAGCTTGAAAAGAGCTATCGATTGCTTTTTTCCGCGGCTCTCTAGCTCTTCTAGTTTCCGAGCTACAGCGGAATATGTCCGGCAACACCGAAAACACTGAAATTTGACCTATGATGACCTCTAGCGACCTCAATATTGACCTTAGCGAAAAAATGACCGAAATACTTTCGAACGTACTTGTTATGGGCTTTCGTTTGCTTTTTTCCGCGTCTTCCTAGCCCTCTTCGTTTTCGAGTTAGACGGGGGGGGGGTCATTTTGGCCCCCCCCCCCCCCCACCAGGGCGAAGGTGGCTCAGACCCACACCAGGGCGCGGGTTAACGTCAGCTGAGGACCGTTGGACGCCATCTGAGGACCGTTTGGGGCCTTCTGATGGCCAGTAGATGCCAACTGAGGGCTCTCTGACACCAGCTGAGGGCACGCTGACACCAACTGGGGGCCTCCTGACACGAACTAAGGGCGCTTTTATATTTGACACGAGCTCAGGGCCCTTTTGACGCCCTTTGAGACCTTCTGAGGTCCGTTTGACGCCAGCAGAGGACCCTTGGGGGGCATATGAGGGCCCTTTGCTGCCTTCTAAGCGGCCTTTGAAGCTTTTTGAGGGCCGCTTGACGGCACCTGAGGACCGTTGCGGTTGGACTCCAGTTACGGACC
This sequence comes from Amphibalanus amphitrite, assembly GCF_019059575.1. Lineage (NCBI taxonomy): Eukaryota > Metazoa > Arthropoda > Thecostraca > Balanomorpha > Balanidae > Amphibalanus > Amphibalanus amphitrite. The sequence continues at coordinate 1,491,219 of NW_024881500.1, read as the reverse complement.
GTTTGAGGCCTTCTGATGGCCATTTTGCGCCAACTGAGGGCCGGGGGGCCCTCTGACACTAGCTGGGGGCCCTCTGACACCAGATAAGGGCCCTTTAAGGCCTTCTGAAGTCCGGTTAACGCTAGGTGAGGGCCTTTTGAGGCCAAATGAGGGCCCTTTGAGACATTATAAGGGCTCCTTGAGGCTTTTGAGGGCCGCGTGACGGCACCTGAGGACCGTTGTACTCCAGCTGACGACCGTTTGAGGCCTTCAGATGGACTTTTGGCGCCAGCTGAGGAGGGCTCACTGACACCAGCTGGGGGCCCTCTGACACAAGCTAAGGACTCTTTAAGGCCTTCGGAGGGTCGTTTGACGCGAGCTCAGGGCCCTCTGACGCAGGTTTAGGGCCCTTTGACGCCCTTTAAGGTCTTCTGAGGTAGGTTTAACGTTGGCTGAGAGCCCTTTGAACCCATCTGAGGGCCCTTTGAGGCCATCTTGTGGCCCTTCATTTGGCCATCTGAGGGCCCTTTGACACCAGATGAGGGCCATTTGACGCTAACCGAGGGCCTTTCGAGACCATCTGAGGACCCGGTGACCCCATCTGTGGGCCCTTTGAGGTCTTTTGAGGGCCATTGAAATTTCACCACAATACCCCTGGCTGCGCTACTGGGCATTTATGGACTCGTATGGGCCTGCTGGGGAACGAGATGGGCCCTCCCGGTCTTTTTAATCATTATTTCAGTTCATTTTACATGGTCTTCGGCGGTCTAAAGATTAGGGGCCCCAACTCGAATGGGGGGGGGGCCGTGTGCCCTCTCCTGTGTGCGGCCTTGCCGACACTACACCGCTTCCCCTCCCTCCGCCATAAACGCACCGCTGCACTGCTAGGCGCCGACAAATACGGACCGGTGCCGCAACCGGCTCCCCCGCGGCCTGCCTCGCGTTGACATAGCCCTTCCCGAACACTAGTGTAACCCCCACGCGGCCTAGGTATCGCCGCGCCCACCTGTCCGCGGCGCGGCCTCTGATGGCGTATCGGATCATTGATGGTGCGATACATGTTTTGGTCAGATTTTCGCAATTAACGCGAAAAATTGCCCAAAACACTTTTTAAACTTCAAAATTGAAAAAAATAATTACAAAAATGACGTGAAAGTGACCGTTTTCAACGTGTAAATTTAAAACGCTCTAGCGCAGCCATTTTTGAAGAAATCGACTTCAAATTTTGCACACGTGTTCATCAACCATATTTGTTTAACATATATTTCGGTTTTGTGAAAATTTTGAAAATTTCTTATATTTTTCTCTTGAGAAAGAGGTAAAGCTTCGCTACGATCGGCCTTCCGATCGACCGAGAAGATTCGTAAAGTTAGTTCGTATCTTCACCATTTGCGATACAACTTGCGTATCTACTTAGCCTACGATGTGATGGATCCCTCCAATATCTGTTCCGATTCAACTTACGTTTGATCGCAACTGCGAGGTGCCTTGCGATCACATGGATCCCCCCAGCCTTAGTCGTCGCGCCACGTGGCCTGTCCGCACCCTATTCATAGAATCAAACCCGATCTTTCCACTGGACCATGATACTTGACCTTTGGCGGTCTAGTCGGGCGTCTCATTCCGTGCCTCTTGAGCGCCACGCCACCCCTCCCCTGCACTTCAGCGCGAGCTGTTGAGTGCCGGCAACCCCTCACTGCTGCCGTGAACCGGCGTCTGCCGCGTGGCAGCCCACGTGATCTCCTCCCCTCCCCACTTGTCTGGCCACCGCCCGCCCGCCCGCCCGCCCGCCGCCGCCGCCGCCGCCGCCGCCGCCGCGCCCGCTCCCTCGGCGGGGCCGTGGCGCGGAGGTAGCGATGACAGCCACTGCCCGTCACCGGAGCCAAATCATTCGGGCGGCTGTGGCAACGGTCCTGCGGCGGCTGGCGGTACGGTGGGTCCTCGGACCTCGGACGGCTGGGGACAGGTGGTCAGCGAGAAAGGATCCTATCCTATGCGGCTGTACCACGAACAAACGCCCCCACCTCCCCCTCGCCGGGCGGTTCTTTCATCCATGACGGTTGCCTGTGTGCATCCGGGCGGACGCAGCCAACAATTACGGTCGTTTGACTGCTCCGGCTGGCGTGGTCGGCAGTCTGGGAGCGGACGGCGGGACGGCCGACGGCGGTCGCGCGTCCCTCGTGCCATCCTCACACCACCGTGACGTCACTTCCTGTCTGCTGCGGCGCTGATCGTGATCGGGGCGGGACTGCTCCCGGGCGGGGAGGGAGGGGTTATTGGTCATGATCGTGATGGGAGAGGAGGGGAAAGGGTTGGCGAGTTACTGGCTGGGTGGTTGCGAGCGGACGAAGATTATTGGGTAGATAGGACGGAATGGTGTCGTGAATTGATGCTGGTTTGTCTTGGGATCGTTATGTGATCCAAGTCCCCGCCCATCCCCACCGGCCACCTCTCATGGCCGGATGTGACTGTGAAGGTGTCAGCTCCTAGACAGCCTCGTGATGTGTTATGTGACACTCTGTCTATGAACTTTGCCTGCTAGCTTCAGAGTCTGACCGATACATGCTAGCCGTACATCCGGAGCCACGAACTCAACATGCTCGTCATGCCACCCAATTCCGCCGTCTGCAGGCCGATAAAGTGATTGAATTTTCCGTTGTTCACAGTCGTGCTCGGTCGGCGAGGGTGAGAGCGAGGTGAAGGCTACCCGGGTCTACAAGCGGCAGCCGTGAGCACGCCGCCCTGCCCTGCCCGGCCGGCGCTCCCGGCACTCCGGAGCTAGTCAGGCTCGACCGCCGCCGTTGCCGCGCGAGTTCCTCTGTGTATCGTTACCTGGCGCGCCGCTCGGCGTCCTATACGCGCAGTCCGAGTTCAGTTCAGAAATGGGAGCCACCCACCGCTGCTTATCGGCTCGCTGATGGGATCCAAACAGTCTTCAGTCAGTTCAGACTGAGCGACACACGCAGTCAGCGTGACGCGACGGAATCTCGGCCTAACGTGACGGAATCTCGTGGTCCGTGACGCGTCGTGCTCGGCGCGGCGTGACGCGGAATCTCAACTCGCTGTGACGCGTACCGTGATTTGTACTGGTCCTGCGTGACGCCGCGTGACATGGGCTCGCTCCAATACACTTGTCTATGTATGTCGGTGCGCTGTGTGCGTGTGCGTGTGTTTGCGGAGAGATTCGGTGACACGGGAGTGTTGACAGACCTCTCAGTCGATGAATGCTCTCGAGAAGCGGCGGTTTGTCGGCGTCCACTGAAGCCGCTGGCGGTTTTTCCGCTCTGTCCGGGACGGAGTTAGCTCATAACGTGTACAGTAGTCGGCACAGAGTATTGATCGCGTCGGGAGATTGACGGCTGCAGAGTGGCAACTCGAGACCTGCCGCGCCGCCCTGGTTACGGCTGAAACGATAACAACGCCGCCGCATTTTCAAGGGCCTCCTGTGAAAACGCATGGCGCCTGGCGCGGCAGTGAGGGCTGTTGTTTCAGTCTGGGAAAACATTTTGACAGCTGCGGGAACCATGAGGCCTGAAACAAAACAAAACAAAACAGCGTCCTGAAACAGCGCGCTTCTAAAACACGTGGGCGTGTATCATTGGGAGACAAAATATCAGTCAACGCATTTGCCAACGCTAGACTTATTTTGTTCCTCAGACTTACTTTGTAACCAGTAACCACCGTCGCATTTCGTTGGGACCGTCCCAGTGGAACCATGAACCAGTCTGTGACGTCCATCACACAAAAACGTGACAAACCGGGCCAGTCATTCACCCCCTCGCCCCGCCTGGGGGCGGCGGAACCGAGCAGATGTCCGCTCACGCCACAGCGCTGTGACGCCGCCGGGCTCGCTGAAAGCGGAGGGCTTGGGCCGGGGAGGGGCAGCTGGGACTGTTGAACTCGACTGGTGTCCGCTCAGTGGCCGGGGATGGGGGTCCCCATGCACCCCGGCCAGCCCACGCTCCCGTCCGTATTGATCGGTGGGTGAGCGACAGTGCGGCGTCCGACATTACCCGCGGGACCTATGGAACCCAGCCGGAGAGCTGCAGGTTTTATACTGAAACGCACGATGAATTGGAGCTGCGAGAAATTGAAGAAAAAATGTGGTTCGATAGAGATAATAATGTTGCTTCTGGGACAAAAAAGCTCGAATAAATCTTACGGAGTTATTTTCGTAAACGAGCATTAGCAAGCCTGCTGATGAGGTTATTATATTTAATTATGCCATGTACCGGGGATTCTCCAATTATCCTTCGAAGTAGCTTTTCAGCTTGGAGTTCTCCGAATAAGCCAATTTAGTTGATTACCCAAAGTTTATGGGAATGCAGAGACCGGAGGTGATTTTCAGCTCCGCTGGTAGGTAAATTACCGGGCAGGCTGCCTGGACGGACGAAAACTGGACGCTCTTTTCTCACGTCATCATTGACCGGTAAATGTAGGTTCCGGCCACTGAAAGTCGCGCAGCAGCAATCACAGTGAACCGGATGTGCAGTGAGGACAAAAAACGGCAATGGTCGTCCTCCCTCGCGATAGAAGCATCCGGACCATCGGTATCGAGAGGTCGATCGCGGACCACCGCGCCGTGGCGCGACCGACGCGACGGTTTCCGACGGATAGCTTGCATGATGCTGCAACCTGAAAAATAGGGGGATGAATGAATCCGCTACGCATTCTCGGACGCGACCATTATTTCAATGTTTTAGGACCGTATGGTGTGACCGACGGGGGTAAAGTGGATTAATTTACAATTCGAAGAAAAAAATGGTGGGTCCGGTCCGTATCATTCTGATTTTGTCATCGACTTTTCGTCATATCAACCGGTACCTCAAGCGACGCCAAACACACGAAGTCAGTAGGATTCCCCAAAAGATCCTTTTGAGATATTCCCCCCTCAATCGCAAAGGGTAAAGAGATCACAATTACTTAGTTAGTGACATGGAGCCACAGCGATGCGGACATTCTACCTACAGTTAACACATCCTGTACCCCGAGATCTCCCCCTGGCTCCTCGCACGCGCTACTCCCATGAGCGGCTCTAGTCATCTTTGATAGACTACTTACTGGCTGAATGGGCTAGTTAGAGTAATACTGGCACCATGTGATCGGATCACTGTCGGGCTTACGGGGCTCTTATTCAGGTCGATTGGAAAGAATGAAATTATTGTTATATTGCATGCTGCTTTGATGTGGTCAAGACTCCAAGAGATGTATAGGTACTGTTTTGCAGCAGAAGCTAACAAGAGCACTGATTAACACTTATAGCTCTATTGATCAACATATTACATAAGCGTGTGTTCTGAGTAGAAGGGTTTGTGATATTCTGATTTCTGAGGGAACACCTGCTCAGGCTTACGCTACGATAGGATACAGGTGACATCCCGGACAATGTAGCGGAAGTCAGACGCCCAATTTCGCGACACGCTATCGTGGCTCTCAGACACCCGGTTCCCACGGCTTTATCGGCCCCCAGTTTATTGCCTATTGGGGGCTCAGGGGCTCTGTCGTGATCAGTGATCGGTGGTGGCGGGAAATGTTGTAAATTTAACGGCCCCGCCGAGTTCACTGTACCCGATGTCTGGCAGACGAGTTGGCTCTCCCATTTTTCGCTCTATAAGTACCGAGGGGCGTGTGCGCTCAATTTGCCACAAAGTCTGCGAACTGCTTAATTTGCCAAGTCGGTATAGATATGGAAAAGCCGTAAAAAGTTATTTCCGGAATGTGACGTTATGAATTGTCGAGCTCTCAGCTCAGTGACCTCGACATGTATTTTTAATTAATATCGTCATATGCCCATAATCAACACAAGCGTGCTATAAATGATATGATGTAATTACGTAAGACTGCAAAAAAAACGAAGCTTACGACCCGCAGTGAAGCAGATAGCGCAGCAGCCGAGCCCTGTAAGGTAAGGATTATATATTCCCGACCGGGGCTGGGAATATATATTCCCGACCGGGGCTGGGAAAATGCGTTTTATTCACCGAGGTTTTTGTGCGGAGGACCGAGTGCCGGTAGGCACGAGGTCCGTAGCCAAAAACCGAGGTAAAACCTAAGAATATAATATAAACTGGTATTATATATTATATTCTTAATATAATACTAATATTCTATTAATACTATGTTCATATTTATAGTCACCGCGATTATTTTTTTGTGTTTTTCATTATTGGGCGGCGCTGGCCGTTGAGTATGAAAGATGAAATTCCTTACTTTTCCCTTATTTAGGGATTGAAAAAGCTGAGGATGAAGATGGTGAAGCGCCAGAAGTTAGAATAAACTATAAAGATATGGAGTCCAGCAGGGCCCAATCTCACCAAGTGCGGTAAACTCAATTTGGGGTAAAATACCAAACTACCCCACTCCATAACTACAAAAATACTACTCCGAAATTAGTTAAACTAGCTTGGTGAGGTTGGGCACTTGGCCCAATCTCACCAAGTTATGTAAACTTAATTTTGGGACAGTATTTTTGTAGTTACGCAGTGGGGTAGTTTGGTATTTTACCCCAAATTGAGTTTACCGCACTTGGTGAGATTGGGCCCAGGAGTGAGGAAACCGCGAGGAAAACCGAAAATTGGGTGAAACGCTGAATCAAACGCGTCTTAGATCCCAGCTGGAACAATATCCAAATGTTTCATTGTGGATCGTTAAGATGCTTCGCGCATTTAAAGTGTTCGTTTTTTGCGTGCATTATGTTGTAATAATGAGTAGGTACTCTGACCATGTTCTGCAGCAATAAATACATTGGCATTGGAACGATACCTAACCTTGTTTAGTTGAATTACGTTGACAGCAAAAGTAAGTGAAAACGCCGTCACTTAATTTTGCTCACTTCTGCTGTTGCTGTTAGTGAACACACAATCCGAAAATATCTTCTTTGGATTTGGTTCTTCCGCTCAGAATATTCAGTAAAATTTTGTCTGGGAAAATCAAAAAGCCCTAGGGCCGAATCGTTTCCCAAATACCTTCAACATTAGCGGAGGCGGGCCGAAGCCATTTCCCAAATGCACGTGCTAATGTTAAAGGGATATCTCGGCATGTGGTAAAATGCGTTTTATTCACCGAGGTTTTTGTGCGGAGGACCGAGTGCCGGTAGGCACGAGGTCCGTAGCAAAAAACCGAGGTGAATAAAACTGCATTTTCACAGCCCAAGCTTGGGAAGAGATTTACCACATGCCGTACCGGCGCAACAGTTAATATCATATTCATTTGATATTTTACACTTTAATCTTAATATTGTGTTAACTCGCGCCCCACTGGGGTCTGTGTATAACACGCCCTACTGGGAGGGGGGGGGGGCTATTCATAGCCCCCCTCCTAACTCCGAAACTACTGGGCCGATCGTCAAAATTCAAACGGCGTCTGATAGCCCCGGAAAACTGTCGAGCGAAACCTAATTTCATTGACCTCGAGGTCACCGATGACGTCACAGGTCAGATCAAAGTAAAAATTATTAGCACTTTGGCTTGTTCACATTTTGGGCTCTGGCCGCCGTCTTACAAGTCAGATCAGGCTCATTTTTGGTTTCCACACTCGTGAACAGATGCTCTAGATACCTTGAGGGTACCAAACTTGTACTTTGATTTTCAGGTCAGGGTCAGGTCATCACAGGTCACGAAAATATTATATCATGCGTCGGTCACGCGACACATGTTTTATGGTCCATTTAGGCCATAGATTTCGAATTTGATGTCGTCTGTGTCATTCGAAGTCATTTTGAGTCGAATTTAGCTTAGGTCAGGTCACTTTCAGGTCAAAAAAGGTCAAATTTTGAAGTTAAAATTTTTCAACAAAAAAGGTGTCTATTGGATGCAGTTTGAGCTCCGGAACACGATGGTGCCATTTATATTGGTGTACGATGTCAAATACGTACTGAAAAAGTGATTTGAAAAATTAATAATTGTGATTTTTTTTTGCAATAATGCGTATAACTTGGCCATTTTTGAAGATATTTAGCTAAAACTTGCTAGAGTTAGTCATAATCATGCGTTCTGTCACATATATTCCGTTTTTTTCGAAAAGTCAAAAACTTTTTGAAAAAAATATAAAAATATAGATTTTGAATATTATTATATAACATTTTCGGAATTTTCAAAATTTTGAAAATCCGAGATAGCAGTTTGATAGCGCGGTCAATTCTGAGTCCTTTCATGCAAAGAAATTGGATCTAGCTTAAAAACTGAGCTCTTGGGAGCGATTGCCGTGGCTCAATGTTTTGCGTCGAAATCGGACGAACATGACGTCACTCTGACGTCATTTCCGGCCGACCTATGGTAGCTACGAAGTTCAAATTTTGACACAAGGTGTCAAATTGATGCAGCCGAAGGTACTGAAAGTTTGGCGTCGATACGTCAAGCGGTTTTGAAGTTATTGCAGAAAAACGGGAGGGGGGGGGGCTATAAATAGCCCCCCCCCCCAGTGGGGCGCGGGTTAATATTATATTAATACTATGTTCATATTTATAGTCACCGTGATTATTTATTTGTGTTTTTCATTATTAGGCTGCATTGAGTATGAAAGATGAAATTCCTACTTCCCCCTTATTTAGGGTTTGAATAAGCTGAGGATGAAGATGGTGAAACGCCAGAAGTTAGAATAAAGATATGGAGTCCAGCAGGAGTGAGGAAACCGTGAGGAAAACTAAAAATTGGGTGAAACGCTGAATCAAACGCGTCTTGGATCCCAGCTGGAGCAATTTTAAATGTTTCATTGTGGCACGTTAAGATGCTTCACGCATTTAAATTGTTCGTTTTTTCCGTGCATTATGTAGAAATAATGATTATTCCGACCATGCTCTGCAGCAATAAATACATTGGCATTGGAACGATAACTTTGTTTAGTTGAATTACGTTGACAGCAAAAGTATGTAAACACGCAGTCACTTACTTTTGCTGTTGCTGTTAGTGAACACACAATCCGTAAATATCTTCTTTGAAATTGGTTCTTCCGCTCAGAATATTCAGTAAAACTTTGTCTGGGAAAATCAAAAAGCCCTAGGGCCGAATCGTTTCCCAAATACCTTCAACATTAGCCGAGGCGGGCCGAAGCCATTTCCCAAATGCACGTGCTAAAGTTAAAGGAATATCTCGGCATGTGGTAAATAACCTTACTTGACCTTTGGAACTTCCATATAATCTAATGTATATTCTAACCAGGGGCGTAACTTTTTGGTTTTCGTTGGGGGGCAACGCTGTCAGGGGCGCCTTTTTAAGGGCATGGGGGCGCCTCCCCGTGACTGTCTAGAAATAAGTCTTATTTCAGTTTACGGCAGCATTTTTTTTTTACCATAGCACGTTGTTTTTGTGCCGTCGTGTTTTGGCACGTTATGTTGCAGTTTTTTCTGAAATAGCGCGCCAAAAGCGCGGAATTATTTTGTAATCAAATACATTTTGAAAGCACTTTGGGGACCAGAGACCGGGGGCGGGTAGTGGAATTGGGGACCAGGGTAGTGACGCCTTATTAAACAACGCATATGGTAGTTCTTCTAAAGAAACGAGACGAACTGATGAATTGACAAAAAGAAAAGAAAAAAACAACTGATAAAAAGGCGAGATTAAAGAAACAAATCTGTAGAACTCAGTGGCGTATCCAGGATCTTGGAAAGGGGGATGCCAAACCTGCTCGAGGGGCCCCATCCTTACCTTAGGGGCCCCAGTAGTATAGCGTACTTAACTCACGCCCAGGTGCGGTTCTTTGCCACTTTTGCCATGTGAGGGAGCCTTTTTAGGCACACTCGGCAATCTAAAAAACAAAATGTTGAAACGTGAAAAATGCATCGATATCGATAGCTCTGTAGCGTACAAATTATTTCAGCAGTAGGCATATACCGGGTGGCCCAAAAAAAAAGTTCCGAACTTTGGAGGCCTATATCTCAAATACGAGTGCAAATAACGAGGCAAAATTTTCATCAAGTTTGCGTCACTTCTTTGCGCATTGGTATGCCAAATTATAACACTGTACCATCATTTTCAAGTCAGCAATCTTATGTTGAATCAAGTAAGACGTTTTTGCTTTTTTTGCCGTTGTTGAACGGAAGTAATTATTGACTTAGACGTACCATGTTAGAAAAAATAAAAAATAAACGGTTTGAATGACACCAGCACGTGTGTTACTGTTTTATATATTTTTGTCACACTTATGTGCCAAATATTCAAATACTAAGCCAAAGTTGTGTTAATGGATGCCATTCGTTTCAACACAAGTCCTGTTTCGAGTCGAAGGAGTGGCACGGTGCATGGGTTACTGCTGATCGCCCTCCCTTCAAGAAGATCAAATAATAAATCGACCGAATAAGGAAAAAAGCTAGAGGGAATGTGTCACCCTGAGGCCTGAACCACCAATGAGACTAGCTGCCAGTAGCAGTCATGGCTGTAGGCCGTGGTGCCGAGATGGAAGTGGCCCGTTCACTCACATTTTTGGTAAACATCAGAGCAAAAAAGTGATTTTTACATGGCATGCTAGAAACACGAACCGTTCAAAAAGTGATTGACCGAATAACATAAAAATCGTACCATTCACTGAAAATATATGTTGCATTGACTATTGGAAGTTTCAATGTTGTATCTTTATCACTTTCTGAGAAATATTGATTTAAAATTGGGAACGTTTTTTCTGGGCCACCCGGTAGTTTTTTTTTTTTGCTTTGGTCGTCGCTAGAAAGATCATCAAAAGCAAAATGTCTTTGCCATTTTTTTAAAGATTGTAGCATTTTTCAAAGGGCAGATGTCAGTCTCTTAGTGTCTTGCGCTGGTTGAGGGCTGGTACCCTTAACTTTAGAAGGGCCCGACTCGGTTTGAGCTCTGCTCTAGACTCTGATGGCTCTATGTCGCCCACATTGGCCTCACTCCGACCTCTGAAGGCTCATTCTGGCCTCTGAAAGCCCCACACCGGCAACAGAGTGAACCACGCTGGCCTCCGGGCCCCATAATGGCCTCAGGAGACCCATGCTATGGCTGACCTCACAGGGCCCCCGCTGGCTCTTGGGAGCCTTTGAGTCAGGCTCTGATGTCCCTATGCCGCTCTCGAACCCACGCCGGTCTCTAGAAGCCCACGATGTCCCCTGAGGGTCCCACGCATGCCTTTAAGGGCCACCCCTACCTTAGGGCCTCAGGGGTCCCAAACATGCATAAGGTCTGAAGAGTGGCTGCCGAGGCCCTCGAGGTGGTCTCTAATGGCCCGACGCCAGCCTATATGAAGGCCCGCGCTGGCTTCTGAGGGTTCACGCTGGTCACAGAGGGCCCCACACTTGCCTAAAAGGGCTCCACATTGTCTTCAGAGGACCCCAAGCTGGTCTCCGTGGCCAATGGACTTCAATCTGACCTAAGAAGGTCCCATGTCTCTGGGCTTAAAAGACCCAATGCTGGACATCGACGGCCCCACGCTGGACATAGAGGGTCCCACACTGGCCTTAGAAGGCCCCACAATGGCCTTAGAGGGTCCCACGCTGGCCTTAGAGGGCTGAGCGCTGGCTCCTTAGGGCTCTACGCCAGCGTCAAAGGGTCCCACGCTCAAGTCTAAGCTTTTTTATGGCCGCCAAAGCGACCTCTGAGGGCTCCACGCTAGCCTCTGGGGGGCTCAGCCTTGGCCTCGGGCCCTACGCTGGCCTATGAGGGCCATCAAATGGCATTTTAAGATAGTTTGACGCAGTTTGACCCTGAAAGTTACTGGTGGCCCTTCATAGGCCGGCAAGGGACCCTCAGAGGCCGGGAGACCCTCAGAGTCGCTGGTAAGTGGTCGTCAGATGCGCTGGCCTAGGGCCCTCGGAGGCGCCAGAGGCGCCTCAGAGCCACCGAAGTAGGCCCTTAAGAGGCACTGGTGTGGGACCCTTAGAGGTGGCAGTGAAGGCCATCAGAAACTGGTGTGGACCGTGGAGCCATAACAAACGGGTATGGGGCCCTTACAGCTGATCCCTGATTGGCCGGCAACGGCCCTCAGAGGCCGGCAAGGTCCCTCAGAACCCGGCGTGGGGCCCTTCTGGAGATAAGTGTGACTACACAAGAGACCATGGGGTGTTCTCACAAGCCCTGTGGTGTCCTTTCCAGTTGAAGCGTGGCCAGCGCGAACCCTCTGCTGCCAATTGGCACCGCAGGGTCCTTCGGGCCCGAGGGGACCCTAAACCTTATAACGGACATGTGCCCCTCGCCCCTGGCTATGCCGTTGAATCCAAGTGATCAGGGGCTGTTCAGGTGATCAGGGGCCTCTCAGGTGACCAGGGGCCTTTCAGTTGACCAGGGGCCCACCAGGTGACCAGGGGACCTTCTGATAACCGGGGGCCGGTTATACCAGGAGCTCCACGGGTACCTAAATGCCTTCATGTGACTGCAGGGGCCCTTCATATAACCAGGTAATCCCCGGGTAAACATGGCCCCTTGGGCGACCAGGGTTTCTTCAGAACACTGGCCAGGGGCAACCCAAGGGATCAGAGACCCCTCAGGTAGCTGGGGGTCCCTTAGATAACCAGGGGCCCCTCAGGTAACCAGGGGTCCCTCAGATAACCAGGGGGTCTCAGGTAATTACGGGCCCCTTAGGTAATCAGGGGGCCCTCAGATAACCAGGGGCCCTCAGATAACCAGGGGCCCCTTAGGTAACGCAGGGGCCCCTCAGATAGTCAGGGCCCCTCAGGTAACCAGGGGCCCCTCAAGTGACCAGGGCCCCGTGGCCCCCCTTGGGTACCTACGTCACTGCACTCAAGTGACCCAAAGGGCCCACTTGCATGTTTGATGCCAAAGGGGGAGGCCATGGCCTCTTGGCCTCTCCCCTGGATACGCCACTGGTAGAACTTCACCCCACGCAGAAGCAAGGGACGTTTTTACGCCTCCCCTTTTAAGTTAAGAACACACTTCATACTGCATCTTTTCCGCACGTGTTCTAGAAGCAAACCAGTGGCAAAAATTTGCCCTCATCGAAAAAAATAAAAAAATTGCCCCCCCCCCCCGCCCGCGCCGGGCCGGGGGGGGGGGCAGTGAACACCTCCCCTGCGGTTTTTCGCAGATATCTCAAAACTCCGCGCCGCCGTTTTTGGCACACCTGTTCATGCATCTTTTTTTTTACACATGTGCAAATTTCAGACCCAGAGCTCTCAAGGTCAGGTCACCAGGTCACGTCAAAAGACCTCACCTCAGAAAAAAAGTTGCAATCCTCGTCATAGCTACACCGACTGAACGATCGCCTTGAAACTTTCAGCGATTGATAAGAGTAACAGTATGTCTAAAATGTTTATCTCGGAATTTTGATATCAGTGACCTATGGTCAGGTCAATTTTGCGACCTCTCCATTATAAGTCAATGGGAGAAAATTGAAATGAGCCTTTTTTGGACGAATGGTATTTAGAACCCTCTCAAACATCGTTTCATAGGTAAACATGATACACTGAATCGGAAAAAATGCACCTGTGACCCCTCTGTGTGCCCTTGAGGTCATCTCAGGTCATAGACGGTCACCACCAGTTTTTTGGCTGTAACTTTTGATAAAGGCGTGCTAGAGCGATGAAAACACTTCATATGTATTCAGCTCGACGATACGGATCGACTGATATGCAACATGACCCTTTTCGGTCAGGTTATGACCTTGACCTGAGGTCAAATTTTAAAAATGACCTTTCAAGGTAAAAAAATAGTTCATTCGACGCGTCTCGACGAGAGGAACATGATGCTGCCAAAAGTAATGTCGGTGCACTCTTAAGTCAAAAGTTATTGCCGAAAAACAGTTTTCGTGAAAACTGCTGTGTTACAGTTTTTGCCCTTTGGAGGCTAAACCGTTGACCTTAGGTCAAATCTGAGAACAATGGTCAGAAAGGTCTGTAAAAGGGCTATCGAATGCGCTTTTCCGCGGCGCTGTAGCTCTATTGGTCCCGAGTTAGCCGTTGCAGTTTCCAAAATTGTTGAAATGGCCTACATTTGACCTTCGATGACCTCAGGCGACCTGACCTTTGACCTGACCCAAAAAATGACCGAAGTGTTTCCGTCATTATTTTTGACGCTCTTTCGAATGATGCTTACTGCGTGTCGCTACGTGGCCCAGGAGCCGAGTTAGACCAGACACCCCCCTCACCGCCCGGCGCGGAAGTCGCGGAGCACCAGCCCGGCGCGGGTTAATCCCAGGCTGAGAGCGTTCAAGCTTAGGTCACCCATATACCTCTGTATACCGAGACATGCAGAAGTCTGTGGCTCACCAGGTGATATCAAGTTATCACGAAATGATAGGTACAAATTACTCCTGCTTTGATCTAGAGGTGGCAAAACGTGAAAATTTTGGGAACCAGACTCGAACCAGACCCGGCTGGACATTTCTGGAACCAGTCGGACCCGGTCTAAGTTGGAATCGGAACCAGTTGGACCCGTTCCCCAAAAGTCAATTACCTAATACAAACCGTTTGTAGAAATCATTAATTGCATCGTGTAAAACAGCCCTTTTCCCACTGATAATACTTATGAACTACAGTGTGCAAAGGAACATACATGAGCAAATGTTTTCTTTCCATTCACTTCATATTTTGCAATCATATGTAGTGTCCACTATGTATGGTTTATGGAAGGACCCGGTTGGACCCGCCAGAAAATTTCCAGGAACCGGTCCGGACCCATATGGGTCCAGACCGGTTCTTTTGACCGGGTCCTCGGGTCCACATTTTGCCACCCTTTGAACAAAAAAGATGATGTAGGATACCAGTATAGTCAGAGGAGCGCTAACATTGGCTCGATGGGTGCTATGAACCGTTGGGACGCTACGCCAAGCAAGAGTGGCGCTTTAACAGCAGGGATACCATAACACACAAGGCCCTGTGGGACGATTACATTGACTCAAGGGGCGCCCTTTAGAATCGGTGCGACACCGTGCAGAGGGCGCCATTCTTAACCACATCAATTTTAATGCTCACTGCAAATGGCCTCCAAACTGTCTCGAGGGGTGCCTTCAGGAACCGATGGAACAGCCACCGAAATAGGGGCGCCGCTCTAGCTGCAGTGATGAAATAAGGTATTGACCGCATTGACCAGAGGAGCGCTTCATGTGGCTAAAGGGGCGCGTTGGTTAACTGGTGGGGCGCCACCCCATGCCCAGCGAGGGGCGTCGTACTTAGCAAGGAAATTATGTAAGTCAGAGGAGCGCGAACTTCGGCTCGAGGGGCGCTTGTATGAACCGTTGAGGCGCTAACCTAGCTAAGTGTGCCGTTTTAGCAGCAGGGATGCCATAACACACTATAGCGTGCTATGGTATCTAGGCCCTCTAGCCTCCCCCCCCCCCCCCTCCCCGAGGAGCGATGATTATGACTCAAGGAGCGCCCTTAAGAATTGGTAGGCCACATACATTTCATTACTCAGTGCAGAGGGGCGCCAAAACGGGCACGAGGGGCGCCTTCAGGAGCCAATGGGGCAGTCTACGGACTGGGGGCGCTGTTCTAGCAACAATGATGATAAGGTATTGGCCAGAGGGGCGCTTCATCCACCTGAAGGGTCACATTGATAAACGGATGGGCGCCGCTCTGCATGCGGGGGCATTAGTTATTAGCAAAACAGATGACATAAGACGTGCGTGTTGTCAGAGGGGCACCACTTTGGCTCGAGGGGCGCTTTTTAACCAATGGGGCACGCTATTTAGCTAAGTTTTTACTTGCCGCAAGCGGCGCACCATCCCTGAGGAACGTTACACAAACGACTGACGACTCTCTCGACATGGGCATCAGAGGTGCCCCTATAGACCTCACAGGCGTCTCTAATTCCCATTGAGGCGCCCCTTTGGGCTTCAACTGGAGCTCCTCTTTCTATGGGCCTCGGAGGCGCCCCCATTTGGCATGCAGTCTCCCCTCTTTCGTATTGGGGCGCCATTATGGCCTTAATGGGCGCCCTTTTTCATGTGGGCGCCCCCTATACTATAGACCTCAGAGGCACCCCGAAGGGCCTCAGAGGCCAATAAGGTGCCCCTCTTTCGCATGCAGGCGCCCCTGTGGCCATCTCAGGCGCCCGTGTTTTGCATTGAGGCGCCCCTGAGGACTTCATGGGCGCCCCTCTTTCGCATGCAGGCGCCCCCACGGCCTCAGAGGTTCCCCTCTCACGCATCCCATTTCCATATAGGCGATGGCGCCCCCTTGAAAGATGGCGCACGCGCTCCTATGACGCCGCTGGCCCGTGAGGGCGCCTTTCGGGCCTGGGGGCGCCCACCAAGGTTGGGGGGGCAAACGGAATGTTGGGGTGGCAAAATTTCAAGTTGGGGGGGCACCTGCCTCCCCAAAAGTATACAAAGTTACGCCCCTGATTCTAACAGGGGCGCGGGAACTACTTTCCGACTGGGGTGGCACACCATAATAGAGATCAACCTAGGGTACCCCCAAATCTAGTTTTCTCACCGGTTTTAGGCCACTTATTTTTCACCCCTCGGCTTTTTCAACAAAAAAAGAAAACATTTGCAAAAAAAGTGTGGTATTCCGTCTCAAAGCTGTGGGGGCATCGCCCCCACGGCCCCAGAGTTGGGGGGGCAAGCTGCCCCCACTGCCCCCCCCCCGGCTCCCGCGCCTATGTATTCTAATGATTAACAGGCTGCACGGTATCGTTCGATGCGCTTTCTGGAACATGGTTGAACAGATTGAGCATCCTTTTGAGGGCCATAAACTAGTCAAGATCCACAGAAATAACCCCGAGTCATATTCATTTTGACGAATGGTGGGTCTCGAAGGTCGAAAATGTGAAAATGTTTTTGGGACGTCTGTTGTTGTTCTCAGGATAAATGTTTGTGGGACGTCTGTTGTTGTTCTCAGGATTATTTGAATAAGTTTGTACCGTAAAATGAGTTTGACGCGCGTTCATTTAACCAGTGTTTTTACATATATGTAAGCTTTAACACATACCTAATCAGGCAATGACATTATTTATTATTTTACATTATAGGGGAAGCTGGGGCAATGCCGGAGTTGGGGCAAAGCCGAAATTCGAGATATTTCGAAAACCGTAAGACATGGATGCCACCTGTCAGTGATGCTCTGAAGCTTAAGTGACTACAATTATCGCATGTTTGTTACGAGTCGTCATTCGGAATACTTCGACTGTGAGGGCGCCAAGAGCGTTTTCAAGGTACGTTTCCCTTGTACTACATGCGCCTTTGAAGCTGCATTTCTTACTCATTATGCTACCGTTTGTCTGGCCAATTCGGTCAAGTAATCTTTAGCATGTCTTTGCATAAGTGTGCTGCCTATTTGAAATTTATACAGCACGTTGAAAAGTTATGGGCCTGCAAATGAAAGTATGGCTGGCTGGGGTAATGCCGAAAACGTGCGATTACGCACGTGTTAAAAGCACGCTACGTGGACTTTACTGCTGTAGAATAGCAACGCGTATTTTTAGTCACACAAATTACACTTTCAACCGACACAACGGCCTGTTACCTATAAGGAATGATTTACCTGGCATTTTCTTATTATATCACACAATTATAACTTCCAGTGTGCACCGCGTCCTCAAGCTCTTGAAACGTGTGTCAGCTTTGATGAATTCTGGATAAAGTTGGAGATAAAATGGCAAAACATCAATGTCGGCATTCCCCGTAGATCATTTCTCCCATTTTCGGCTTTCCCCGCAGTCCGGGGCAACGCCGAAAAAGTCACTTCTTTGATATTTTTAGTTTGTGCGCTTAACGGTATGCGAATTCATCAAATGCACCTGGTATGTTTGAAAGGCAAAAGACTGGCCTCTCGAATGACGCCAACAAGAATAGCGTATGTTGTCTACCTTGCGTGCTACGGGCGTCAGAAAAAAAGTCTTCGGCGTTCCCCCAACTTCCCCTACCGTTAATGACTTGCATATTATCTTATGGTTTGAAGAGACTCTTAACTTCTTCGTTTAATATTTTTCACAAAATAAAAAGTTCAGTTTGAAATCGAGACAGCTAGCAAATCATGGCTTGTCTTCATTTATATACCGCTGTCCGAAATGGAAAATGAGGTAGTAATGATGTCGCAGCATTAGTCCACCAAATTTCATCAGACCACCGATCGAGTACGTTCGATCGGTCGGCACGGGTCGGACTTTGTCTCTGACCTTTGACCCGCCCCCGCCCCGTTACATGAGGGGAGGGGGGTGAACTTGAGCTCCCGACATCGCGGCACCGATAAACCTGCCCCCCCCCCCCAGCTGCCACGCCCCGCTCCCACCTAACGACAGGCATTTCCGAGCCGTTTCAGACCGGGGCGGGTTCAGGTCGAGTGATCACCTGGGTCATCCTGGCGTTGGATGACTCCAGCCTCTTGTTGGCCATGGAGAACGACGTGATTACGGCGGGCTAGAACTGGAGAGAATGTGGTGGAGGAGAGAGAGAGAGAGAGAGAGAGAGAGAGAGAGAGAGAGAGAGAGAGAGAGAGAGAGAGAGAGAGAGAGAGAGAGAGAGAGAGAGAGAGAGAGAGAGAGAGAGAGAGAGAGAGAGAGAGAGAGAAAGAGAGAGAGAGAGAGAGAGAGACGCCTAAGGTGACAAATCCCAGCCAGGCGATGCATCATTGCTATTGATAGCGCAGGCTGAAGACTGCGGAAAGCCTGGGCCGCAGAGCGCGTGGCGTTTGAATTGCCCTCCCCTGTCCCTCCCCAGCCGGCACACGCCGCGACATAATAGGCGCAGCCGTGCCGACAGCTGCCCGTTCCAGGGGGAGGGGGGGGGGGGGGTGAGAGGGGAGCCAGCAGCTGCCGGTCTCTGAAACGGAGCTCTTCAAATAAGGACTTTTCCACACAATGTTCGTATCGTTTATATTACCTGCAAAGACGAACAAATACGTCCGTTTCCATTTGGAATTGTGATTCAAATGAGAAGATACTCATACAGATGCGGGAATTGAGGCATTATAAATAATTTGTTGTCTTTAAAATATGAGCCATTAGTGAGAGGAACGATGCTAGCGAACTGCATTTGATGTTGACACAATGCTCCGAAACGAAAGCGAATAATCCAATTAGTTGATTGTGATAAACACTTTCACCCTGCAACAAGAAAACGGACTTTAGGAGCTCTTTCCTAAGCACTCAGTTTGAGCTGACTATTGAACGCAGCCAGAAGTCATGCTTGAGATTATTTCTTTGTGTAAATTAAACGGGATCGAGGTGGTCCGTATTATTTGAATAGGCTCGAACCAGCAGCGCTATTTCCTAGTCAGTCAATGACTTCATAAAAAAACATTTTTATTTTAACGTGGCTCGCTCTTGTGTGTTAACAGTCGCCTGTCTCAAAATATGGAAAGGGGACTGACATTGGGTTTGTAACGCACATGTGGCAACTGCATATTTGCAGTTCGCTTTATAAATAAACGTTCTGTACATACAATGAACATTGAACAATGCACAGTGTACACTGTATACTGTACGTATACATAATGATAACATAACCGCCGCTGATACACCCTTCGCCAAAGCCCACTCAATCTTTATTTGACAACTGAGCTTGACAGCAGTTGTCAAACAAGTACATACAACCCTTGTATAGTAATTGTACTATAGAAACTAGCCGGTTTAGAGCATGAAGGGCATGTAAGCATGAAAATTGGTATGTAATGTAAGCACTAAGCAAGCACATAAGACTTATCGGATCACCTGTATGTATCGCGAGTCACGCTAGGTGCAGACGTGAAGAAAATAGAGATAAACAATCTCGACAAGTTTTTTATGGCTTAAAAGCTGAAATTGATCTGGCGCCATGGTCCAAGTCACTTGAGACTTCCCAAAGAAATGTTTGCCGACAATTCCACCGACTGCTTAAGCCACTATCTCACTAGAAAAAGGTTACGAAAAAATACGTAGACAAGCACTTGACTTCAACGGCCGACCTGGCGACTCGGCGACGCGACAGGCGTGTGCACCGGGCGCACTTTCGACTGAGCAAACTTTGACTTTGCCCGAGCCACGCCGCCTTATCGGTGAATGCGAGGTGACGAGCCGAGGGGTGCGCCGAGGGTCGCCACTCTGCCAATCGCCCTCGTCTGAGTCTCTTCCTCCCTCCTCGGCCCGCCGACACCCAAACAGCCACCATGGTCGCCTACAACGGAGAGTACAAGCTGGAGACGTCGGAGAACTTCGACGAGTACATGAAGGCTGTCGGTAAGATACGAAGCTGGCACATTGGACAGTGTTTGTGGACGCCGCCGTATCATTAGCCTTCTGTAATTCGAATCCTTATTCCTTTTGATATACTTCTTGTATGTGTTTTTATTCATGCTGTATCAAATTATGATAAAATAAGAACATGATCAAACAGTATAGCCATGGAGGTTCTTCTTCATCCATGGTATAGCAATCAAAACAATCAAGCAATCCTAGACTGAACTCATGCAATATCTCTAGTTATTTGTCTCGATATCTGGGGTAGGTCCCACCTGTCTCCACCGTGGTAACACTCCTTCCTCCTGACCCGACAGGAGTGGGCATGCTGACCCGCAAGGCGGCCGCCTCGGCCACGCCCGTGCTGACCGTGACCGTCGACGGCGACCACTGGAAGATCAAGCAGGTGACCTCGTTCAAGACCCACGAGGAGGAGTTCACCATTGGTGTCGAGCAGGAGAAGTCCACCCCCGACGGCCGCAAGGTCAAGGTCAGTATCACTCAGGGGTCGAGGACAGTCGAGGTCAGCGGGTAAGAAAGCTTCATACGGTTGAAAGGAGAGGTCGAAGAAATGATAAAAATGCAACAATTTTTTGCACTTGAAGATTTTTATTACACAACCCATCACCTAGTTTCGTTTTGGTACTTACTGCTCCCTCATCTGTCATGCACGTACCCACTAAACACAACATTTTCGTCCATCTAAATTGCAATGCATTTGTAAAATGGATAATGCAGTATAGGCATACTGTGATGCGAGGTGTTCACATTCATTGCTATCCGCTACCTTCGTTCATCATCTTTTATTCTTGAATGGCGCACAATTTAGAATGTAACGGTGTTCAAGCAGCTCTACGTTCGTTATCGCTTGCCGTCTTTTTTTGTAGTATTTTCATTGCTTTAATATCTATAAAAATCTTGGCTGCTAGCTTGTTATCCAAAGAATACGGAGCAACTCAAATTGGTATGGTTGTTACAATAATTTATTCTTGAACGTCAATGTTTGGCGTACCTACTCGGCAGCAGAACGCTTGACGCAATCAGTTTTTGCTCGTCAGGTACCAAGAGCATAAGAGATGTCATGCTCTTTTATTTGACCGGATTTGACCGGTTCGGACGACACATTTGGGGTTACATAATGACACGCTGCTACGACTTATCTTATCCAGCACGAATACCGTGCCTTGCCGAGGCCTCACGCAATCTGAGACTCAGCTGTCAGATATCTTATAGCTGTTCGGCGACGACATAGAATAGAATAGTCCGAGCTTAGACCCATCATTGGCCTCGGGCTGGCCAGTCTGCCCCTGTCGGGCGGCCGGTGCGTGCCTAAGAGAAGAGCAGGGGCGGGGCCGCGCGGGGGCGGAGCGGCGTGCGGCGCTGCACTCACCCAGCTGCAGTCCGCTCTTGCCACAGACCAGTCCCATTGAGATAAATCGTTCCGGAGCCCGCCGCGGTGAGCCCAGCTCGGGGTGTTGCTAGGCAGGCCACCCTCCCCCTTCCCCTCGGCCCAACCCCCAGCCACGTGGCCTCCGGCCGGCCGCGGGGGCGGTCCGAGGGGGGGGAGGAGATGGGTTCCGTCAGCAGATAATGGGTACACACGGCTCCCGAGGGCATTCGAAGTTTTAAACCTTCTGCAGACAAAATGGAGTTCGCGTTTAAACCTAAAACAAAGTTTTGTTGAATATACTGATTGCAAATGTCGACAAAAAGTACAACAAAAAATATAAACTTTATTATTTTATTGCGTCTTTATTTTGATGCCTCAATTTATGTTCAGTTGGATACATATTTTGCGTTAATAGGTGGTAACCGTGTCAAACCCTTATACAATGCCCTGTAGCGATGGGAACGAACAGCCCGGCACGGCGCCGTCACGTCAACCTGCGCTGTCAGCAGTGAGTCAACAGCGGCGCCCTTTCCCCGCGTTCAGGTGCGCTCCCGGCTGAGAAAACAGGCCGTCACCGCGAGATGAGCGATGTCTCCGTTTGTGTCTGGCCACCAAATGACCCGCTCCGGACCAGCCCGTTTGCACAGGGCAAATACGGGAGGGACGTCGGTCCATTAACTAATTGGACCGTCCAGAGCCATTTGTCGCGTATGACAGTCTCCGAAGCTGATTCTCCTGCGAGGATGATGCATTTCCTATTAGGATAAGCGATTGGGCTGTCGGTATAGACCCGGAGTAGCTACTTCACTGATAGGTAAATATTTATCAGGTACTGGTCACGACGAACATGTTCTCGAGCAAAATATTAACATGCTTATTCATATATTCTCAAGTAATGATAATATTTATACAAAAATATTCAGATATTTTTATACAATACGGTACTTGTTATATAACGCAAGCAAATGATCTAATATACAACCTATACGACCAATCATTCCTATAGCTTCTTTTTCGACTTCATGATGAAGCCAATGGGAGCTCAGAAGCAGTCACGTGCAGCCGGGCTCTCGACGACACCGTCAGAGACCGGCCCTGAACTGCGAGTCTCTGGCAGACGCTGGCCCGACGTCATACTTAGCCATGACCCGTCCCAGATCCGTCCCGCCCCGTGGCTGTCGAAATTTGGCTGAATGTGAACGCCGGTAGCAGGCTAATGGTGTGGGCAGTATGGGTGTCATTGAACCCCTAACTTGGTTCGGTGGCATGCCGATGGCCGAGCGTTTGTTCGGCTACTATACTGTCCCCCCATCAATACTTTCAAATTGTCTTCGAGTTTAACTCCATATAAACACTACCACTCACAATGTTTTGTGGGCTCAAGGCCCACAAGATAAGGCGCACACTTCTTGGAGCAATCTGACAACATTGAAGGGAGGGAATAAACAGGGGGCGGCGAAATGAGTCACGAGAAACGAGCGAGTGGTCTAACAAGCACTAGCACGTGGTCGGACGTCACATGCATTCTATAAAGGCGGTACCTACTTCAGCCGAGACCGGCCAAAATATTACGTTACGCCCCACCTGAGATAGCGCGGGACAAACGGACCAAACCAGCGGTCCAGTGACATTTATACGGCTCTGTCAGGTCGAGGGTGGGTCCAAATATGCGCACAAGGTATCCCGTACCTAATTGAAGAAAACCGGAGATGTTTTATTTGAGTGCGTACCAAAAATGGGATGATTTTGGACATAGGGTATATCAGTCGCTCTCGCAAAATTGGATAGGCTGCTTCATTGACTTTGTTGATAGCTAAGGAAGTTAGAGTGTAAATAAATAGCATATGATGAATGAAAGCGCCACGTTATGCCCCAACCGCGCGACGGTGCGGCGGTCCTTTGCTTCCTTGAAGGCGCGTGCGCCGTGCATTAGCACTGAGCCGGTTGCGAGTGGTGTGTCGCCGTGCAGTCCATCTCCTCTCCGTCTCCATCTGTCGCTATTTTCGGCCGCCGGGCACTCAGCACTCAGCTCGACCGTCGCAGCCCCGGACTCGCCGCGTTACCGGCCGACCACCTACCACCGATGACGTCACGGTGGCGTGGCACGATGTGTGACGTCAATGACCCGACTGTCGTGTCGACTCAGTGGCCGTCAGCCGGCCCGAGGCCGCAAAAATTAGACGGGAGCTGTGTGTCCAGGAAAACTGCCCAGTTTGGTATTCGGACAGCTCGGCCGCGGTATTAGACGGCTTTGTGGTTGTGACGGGCGGAAACTGTCGCTGAACTTTGGAAAAGACAAGTTGGTGTGCACGAAATGCTATCTGGTTTCCGATTCATTTAAAACTCAACTCCCAATAGTCAATACCCAATAAAACTGCTTGTTATCAGCATGTCAGAGCAGGCCTCACCAGTTTCAATGAGACAACTCTTCATCTAACTGTCCAGGTAAGATGTGACCGAATAGATCACACGTTTCTGACCTAATCTAACCTAACATACCGTACCTTCTGTTCACAGTCGATCGTCACCAAGGAGGGCGACAAGATCATCGACAAGCAGGTCGGCGACAAGACCTCCATCATCATCCGCGAGTTCTCCGACGCCGGTATCACCTCGGTGAGTCTCCTCCCCCTACCCCTCCAACACATCCACTAACTCAGCTTAACTCGACCGACCCATGGTTCAACGAACCGAGCATCCCTGGCGACAGTGGGGTGGGTTTTTCTCCAATTCCCCGACCCCAACGATGATCTACGCGATAAACAATCAACATCCGACGCGCGGTCGGCAAATTGGAAAATGACCTGACGCTTTTGTTGGCTCGTTGAGGGCATGAAATGAAGAGCTATTTGCAGAGAGGGTGGGAAAAAAGCGAGCTGGTAGATGTGTCGAGGGCACAGCTCCTCCATATCTCTCTCTCTCTCTCTCTCTCTCTCTCTCTCTCTCTCTCTCTCTCTCTCTCTCTCTCTCTCTCTCTCTCTCTCTCTCTCTCTCTCTCTCTCTCTCTCTCTCTCTCTCTCTCCGCCGCAATGCTCACCACAATAGATTTGCTGTGTCTCAGACAGCTCGATCACGTGACGATCTTAACCCGCGACCTGGTGGGGGGGGGGGGGGCTATTTTTGCCCCCCCTCCAGACTTTTCGATATATCTCCAGAACCGCTGCGCCGATCGTCACCAAATTTTCAGTACCCTCCCGGACATCAATTTTACACATGGTGACCAAAACTTTTTCCAAAGGCTATGATAGGTTGGCCGGAAATGACGTCAGAGTGACGTCATGTTCTGCCGTTTTCGACCCAAAAAAGGGTTTCGCGGGAAGAGCTGTCAGGCCTATAGCTTTGCAAATACAAAAAATGATAAGTACATAAAAGATGTAGAAATGACAGGGCTACAAAACTGCTATCTCGGATTTTTGAAATTTTTGGATTTTGACCCCCAAAAATCAAAAAATAATTTTTTTTTATATAATGATCGAAAAATCCAAAAAGTTTTTTGAATTTCGCAAAAACCGGAATATATGTGATAGTCCTTGCCACCGTCCATCCACATACCAAATTTGAGATTGACACCTCTTTTTTTGGCGAAGTTATAGCGAAAAAACTGTTCAAAATTGATGACGTCAAATTTTCAAACTCAATTTTTAGCAATTCTAGACCCCGTAGCGCAAAACAAAGACCACCATTAGACTCCCCGTGACGAGCTGCATCGAATCAATACCCATTTTATGCAAAACTATCAATTTTAAAATTTGACCTTTTTTGGCCTGACCTTGACCTGACCTTGACCTGAACTTCACCAGAAAGTGACCTAAGCCGTTCCTGATAGTCTTATAACCAACACCATTGAGTTGGAAATGAAAAATTGGCCATAAAACATGCATCACACAACCTTAGTAAAGTTGGGCTCATGTGACCTGACCTGTGACCCTTGGTGACCTGACCTGTGACGTGACCTGGTATTGTCAGTGACCTCTAATAGCAACATATCTACTAGGCAACTGACGCCCTATCGCTGATTCTCGACAAAATGCGTTTTCCTCGGTGTTATAGCGCATTCCCTAGAAGACCCGTGAACGGTGAAACATTTCATCTTTGACCTGACCTGTGACGTCATCGGTGACCCCGAGGTCAATGAAATTTGGTTTCCGTCGACAAATTTGACAGGCCTTTCGAACGCCGTTTGAATTTTGCGGATCCGTTCAGTAGTTTCGGAGATACGAGGGGGGGCAAAAAATAGCCCCCCACCAGGTCGCGTTATAAACAGACCCCACCAGGGCGCGGGTTAAACGTCAGGTTTTTCCAGTATTTCAAACGGACATTATTTATTTCATGATTGTGCTGGCCATGTGCTGGCTTTTAACATCACGTGACATGTTTTGATGTTTTCCGGCAGATCGCGACCGTCGACAACATCTCCTGCAAGCGCTTCTACAAGCGTCAGTAACATGTTGACTGCTGTGTACTCGCTCGACCTGGCAAGATTGTCGGAAATTGTGCTCGAAATTCACATCATGAAGTACTTAATACCGTTGTAGAAATGTTGCACCGTGTTTTTGACCCCACGATTGCCACTCGAGTGACCTTGGGTTGCTGTTCGTCCGGAGCGTCTTTCAGGTCGGGTCGTTGTGATGCTCTTGTGCCAATGTTGTGATTTCTGTTGCACCTGTGTTTGTGGATGAATAATATACAGGCTGGGCGGTCTGCGCCAGCGCCACAAATACGTTATGCGCTGTGTTTATGAGACTTAATCCCTCGCCCCGTTGGGGGGGGCATTTTGCCCCCCTCCTGTGGTTTTTCCTGAATAGCAAGAAAACGGCGGCGCGCAGCGCCGCCAAATTTTCAGTACCTTCCCGGGCATCAATTTGACACCTTCACACCAAATTTCAAGTCTTAAGTCACCTTAGGTCAGGAGTTATTGAGGTTAAACTGAGGTCATGTTCGAGCAAAAATGAGCAAAAAACATGCAATCTTGAAACGCTCACCAAATCTACAGTTATAAAGCAATTTCAAAGTTCTTTATATAGTCTAGTAGACAAAAAGCGGCGCTACAAAAATGCTATCTCGGATTTTCAAAATTTTTGGTTTTTGATCCCAAAAAATTCAAGAAATTGATTTTTTTAGAAAAACTTAAAAAAATCAAAAAATTTCCGAATTTCGAAAAAATCGGAATACATGTGATAGCCCCTGTGCTCTGCTATATACATACCAAATTTCAGATCGTCTCGTTTTTTGGCCAAGTTATAGCGAAAAAACTGTTCAAAAATGATGACGTCAAATTGTTTAAAGGAAACAGTCCACTTTCCTGAAATCGGTATTTTGCTATTGATTTATGATTTTTTATGCTCAAAATAATCATGAAATAAAATAAAACCTTTTTGTAAAAACAATTATTTTCTATATTTCAATATAGGACGAACTATATTCTATGTAAAATAATGTTTGACGCGGAAGCTTATTACGCATTGACCAATCATATTGCGTAGCTCAAACCTACGCATACTGCATTGGCTGTAAGCAGCACGCTGATTGGCTGACGATGACGTGGCTGCATTCCTGTGCAAGGCACGCATTCCTCTACAAGGCACTCTTTTCGGAACGAGAAATGGAATATCTTCGTCTAGGGTGATCGTTGAGCCGTAAAAGCTCCTGATTTGTGCTAGTCTCAGCTCAAGCTACGAAACTGCTATTCCAGCTCAAAACCCCATGTTAAAAGTGAACTATTTCCTTTAACCCTCGCCGGCCGAGGGGGGGAGGCGGGTGCCGCCCCCCCCCATAGGGTTTTTTCGCGATAGCTCCGAACACGCTGGCGATAGAGAGCTGAAACTTGGCATACCTGACCTTTGATCCAAGCCGCATCTTTTGACACCAACCGCATTTTTGGGTCAGGTCAGGTCACTGACCTATGACGTCATAAGTGAACCTCTGCACGGTCTTCAGATGTCGCGACTTCGCAACGCCCTCACTGCCAGAGGAGATGTCACAGGGAAATGAAACTTGCAGGATCTAGTATCCATTATGAGTCTCACAACTTGTATATCTCGGATTTTTCCTAAAGGTCATATGAGGTCAGGTCATTTTCGTGACCTCACCATTATAAGTCAATGGGGAAAAATGAAAACTGCTATTCTGGCGCCGGGAACGATCTCCAACTATCTCAAGCACACAGAATCGTGATTTGATGCACTCCTTGCAAGGTTAGATGCGTCACTTTTGCAATGTTGACCTTGCGTGACGTCATTTATGACGTCATCAAGGTCATATTAGTTTTTCGTCAATAACTCCCGATCAAATTGAGCTAGCGAGTCGAGAAAGCCACCAATGGACTCAGGAAGACCTGCCGAATCGAATGATATGCGACATGACCTCTTTCGACCAACTTCGTGACCTGGGGGTGCTGACCTGACCTTGACCTGAGGTCAACACCCCAAGTTGACCTGACCCGAACAAAAAGTATATCATTCGACGCGCCTGAGCGAGGCGAACACGATGCTGCCAAAATCGCGGCTCTGCGGCCGTTTTTTGCGAAGTAATTCACCAAAAACTGAACCGTACCCTGGGGCACTTGACCTGACCTCAGAGGTCACCGGTTGACCTAGGACCTTAAAATCGGGTACCAATCTCTGCGTCTCGTAACGGCGCACACGCTCGTTTTTTCCGCGACGCGCTAGCTCCACCAGGGGCGAAACGGCGAGGGGGAGGGTCGTACCCGCCCCCCCCCCTCGGCCGGCGCGTATGTAGAAAACCAATAGGTCCGGCGAGGGTTAACTCAATTTTTAGCGATTCTAGACCACGTACGGCAAAATAAAGACCACCATTGAACTCCCCGTGACGAGCTGCATCGATTCGATACCCACTTTATGCAAAAATATCAACTTCGAAATTTGACCTGACCTTGACCTGACCTTGACCTGACCTTGACCAAAACGTGACCTAAGCTGGCCCCAAAGGCTGCCTGACCCACATAATCGCATATGTCATGTAAAATGGACCATAAAACATGTATCACACGACACTTTCATATTGTGACCCCCCGTGACCTGACCTCTGTGACCTGACCTGGTATCAATGACCTCAAATAGCAAAATATGTGTTTGAGGAACATTTCCCCATCGATGATTTTCAATGAAATGCATTTTACTTGATTTTACAAAGCATTTCTTAAAATGCCTGTAAACGGTGAAAATTGGACCTTTGACCTGACCTGTGACGTCATCGGTTTGACCTAGGTTAATAAAATTGGGTCACAAGGTAGTTCCCTGATAGGGCTATCCAACACCGTTTGCCGCTTGTCGCTAGGTTGCGTGGTTCTCGAGATCTTAGGGGGGGGGGGCAAAATGGCCCCCCAACGGGCCGCGTTGGTCGGCAGAGCCCAACGTGGCGCGGGTTAAAAAGTTTCTGCAGTAACTTTTCACGAAAAACTCGAAGAGCATCATATCTCTATCATCGAGACATGTCGAATAAACAATAATTTAAGTTTAACCCGGCCAGGCCCGGGGGCGTTTTTCGCCCCCCCCCCCTCCCCTACTGTCTAACTCCGTACCTACATAATGGACTACGGAAAATAAAAGTGGTACCAAAACAAAAGGTCTTTATGAGCCGATTCTAAAGCACCAATTTTTTTTTACCTCAGGTCGATTTTCAAGGTCACAGGTCAAGGTCAAAGGCCAAAACCAACATCTGTGGTGATCTCAAAAAGTGTTCCAAAGGGCGGCAGGGGGCACAAAACCGGCCAAAATGGGTGCGAAACGAAAGAAGAGAATCTGAGGATTCCGAACAAGTGCCATCAAAATTCAAGGTCTAGGTCAAGGACATGCTCAAATTTTGCCTCAAACTTTGCACTTTTTCGTAAACCTTGTGTACTAAATTCCTAGATGTTTTGAAATGTTTAACCCGCGCCCCACTGGGGGGGGGGCTATTTATAGCCCCCCTCCCGTTTTTCTGCAATAACTTCCAAACCGCTTAACCCTCGCCCGCACATGGGGGGGGGGGGTGGTTGCCACCCCCCCCAGGTAGTCTTTCTGCTCTGCACTCAACATTTTTAGAGCTAGACGGCTGATTTTTCGTATAGCTGCTCCTCTATCCTTTCTTGATGTCCACTGAAAATTTCAAGTTTCTGTGATTTTTGGTTTCGGAGATATGACCTTGTTTTTCAGGTCATGTCATGACCCAAATGGCCAATTCTCAACATCTTGCGTTTGCCATGGGCCTTATGAGCTTTTGACACCCTGATTTCGGCCTTTTTTGCCAGTCTTACCTCCTACCTATCATGGAACATGTTGTTCGACGATGTACAGGGGTCAAGGTCAGGGTCAAGGTCAACCTAGGTCACCTAAGATAATTGCGTTTTAGGCAAGCTGAATTTACTTTTTTTGAGGTTTTTTGACTGCATTTTTGGTAAAAGCTTCTCAGATCATGATTTCATGTAATATGGACCCAAAAACAGTCGGTACACACATCAGTATACACACAGACACACACAGACATACAAACACATATAATTGACCTTGACCTAACTTGACCTGAAATGACCTCAGCAGCAAAATTCTGGTCGGGTAGTGTGACAAAGAGGTTCTAGCTGGCTTGGCACCAGAAAACAGCATCGTCATCGGTATTTGATAAGCAGCACACTTGATATCCAACGGTGACCCAAAACAGCAACATTTTTTAGTTTGACCTGACCTGGAAGGTCAATGACTGACCTGAGAAGGTAAAACTGGGTATCATTGGATTCGTCTCTTCCCAAAGAATCTTTTTGGTCTTTACTGCTAAGCTCTATCTCCAACAGGAACGAAATGGCGCGGGGGGGGGGTGGCAACCACCCCCCCCATGTGCGTTCTAGGATGGGAAAATGGCATGTGCGGGCGAGGGTTAACGTATCGACGCCACACTTTCAGTACCTTCGGCTGCATCAATTTCACACCTTGTGTCAAAATTTGAACTTCGTACCTACCATAGGTCGGCCGGAAATGACGTCAGAGTGATGTCATGTTGGGCCGATTTCGACGCAAAACATTGAACCACGGCAATCACTCCCAAGAGCTCAATTTTTAAGCTAGATCCAATTTCTTTGCATGAAAGGACTCAGAATAGACTGCGCTATCAAACTGCTATCTCGGATTTTCGAAATTTTTAAAATTTAGAAGATTTTTTATATAATTAAATTAAAAAATTATATTTTTATATTTTTTTTAAATTGACTTTTCGAAAAAAACGGAATATATGTGATAGAACGCATTATTATGACTAACTCTAGCAAATTTTAGCTAAATATCTTCAAAAATGGCCAAGTTATACGCATTATTGCAAAAAATTAACCCGCGCCCAGATGGGGTCTGCCGAGCAACGCGGTCTGATGGGGGGGGGGGCCATTTTGGCCCCCCCTCAGATCTCGAGAACCACGCAACATAGCGACAAGCGGTAAACGGTGTTGGATAGCCCCAGCGGGGAACTACCTTGTGACCCAATTTCATTGACCTCGGTCAAACCGATGACGTCACAGGTCAGGTCAAAGGTCGAATTTTCACCGTTTACAGGCATTTCAAGAAATGCGTTGTAAAATCGAGTAAAATGCATTTCATTGAAAATCATCGATGGAGAAATGTTCTTCAAACACATACTTTGCTATTTGAGGTCACTGATACCAGGTCAGGTCACAGAGGTCAGGTCACTGGGGGGTCACAATATGAAAGTGTCGTGTGATACATGTTTTATGGTCCATTTTACATGACAAATGCGATTATGTGGGTCAGACAGACTTTAGGGCCAGCTTAGGTCACGTTTTGGTCAAGGACAGGTCAAGGTCAGGTCAAGGTCAGGTCAAATTAGGTCAAATTTCAAAGTTGATATTTTTGCATAAAATGGGTATCGATTCGATGCAGCTCGTCACGGGGAGTTCAATGGTGGTCTCCGTTTTGCGCTACGAGGTCTAGAACTGCTAAAAATTGAGTTCAAAAATTTGACGTCATCAATTTTTAACAGTTTTTTCCCTATAACTTGGCCAAAAAAAGAGGTATCGATCTAAAATTTGGTATGTATATCGAAGAGCGCAGGGACTATCACATATATTCCGGTTTTTTCGAAATTCGAAAAATTTTTGGAAATTTTTTGAGTTTTTCTAAAAAAAAATCATTTTTTTTATTTTTGGGGGTCAAAATCCCAAAATTTCGAAAATCCGAGATCGCAGTTTTGTAGCGCCGTCTTTTCTCTACACAACCACATAAAGAACTTTAAAATTGCTTGTTAACTGTAGAATTGGTGAGCGTTTCAAGATGTCATGTTTTTTGCTCATTTTTGCTCGAACATGACCTCAGTTTGACCTCAATAACTCCTGACCTGAGGTGACCTGTGACTTGAAATTTTGTGTGAAGGTGTCAAATTGATGCCCGGTAAGGTACCCAAAATTTGGCGGCGCTGCGCGCCGCCGTTTTCTCGCTATTTAAGAAAAACCACAGGGGGGGGGGGCAAAATGGCCCCCCCCATCAGGGCGCGGGTTAACAATTATTAATTTTTCAAATCAATTTTTCAGCACGAATTTGACATCATACGCCAATATAAATAGCACCATCGTGTTTCTGAGCTCAAACTGCATCCAATAGACACATTTTTTGTTGAAAAATTTTTACTTCAAAATTTGACCTTTTTGACCTGAAAGTGACCTGACCTAAGCTAAATTTGACTCAAAATGACCTCGAATGACACAGACGACATTAAATTCGAAATGTTTGGCCTAAATGGACCATAAAACATGTGTCACGTGACCGACGGATGATATAATATTTTCGTGACCTGTGATGACCTGACCTTGACCTGAAAATCAAAGCACAAGTTTGATACCCTCAGAGTATCTAGAGCATCTGTTCATGAGTGTGTGAACCAAAAATGAGCCTGATCTGACTTGTAAGACGGCGGCCAGAGCCCAAAACGTGAAGAAGCCAAAATGCTAATAATTTTTACTTTGACCTGACCTGTGACGTCATCGGTGACCTCGAGGTCAATGAAATTAGGTTTCGCTCGACAGTTTTTCCGGGGCTATCAGACGCCGTTTGAATTTTGACGATCGGCCCAGTAGTTTCGGAGTTAGGAGGGGGGCTATGAATAGCCCCCCCCCCCCCCCCCCCAGTAGGGCGTGTTATACGCAGACCCCAGTGGGGCGCGGGTTAAGCTTATCACTTATCAGGCCCCTATTTGTGGTTCATCCTACGATACAAGGCTGCCCTAACCCTATTCCTGGCGGGGGGGGGCTCAGGAGCCCCCCCTGAGGTTTTTTGGTTATTTCTCCCAAACGCGTTGAGCTAGGAAGCTCAAATTTTCTGACTTTTCCTAAAAGGCTTCTACGCAACATGTCTGAAAATTTTGAGTTGATCTGACCTCAAGTCAGGTCACCAGAGGCGGTTTGGTGACCCTACCTAAGAAAAGTTTGCAATCACGCCAGAGCTAGAGTTTTTGACCGATCAATTTCTTCTCTTCAGGGTTTAGTTAGGGTACCAGTATGTGCAATTTTTTAATCTCGGAATTTTGATATCGGTGACCTAAGGTCAGGTCAATTTCGCGACCTCCCCATTATAAGTCAATGGGGGAAAAATCAACTCCCTGTTTTTACCACTAAAACGGGTCGGAATGGCCCCATATACCATACATGACTTCATATACGATCAACCTTCACTACCTTGAGGTCTGTTTTGCTGTTGGGCAGCTGTGAGGTCATGTGACGTCATCAAAGGTCACCAAAGGTTTTTGGCCAATAACTCCGTACAGGAACAAGATACAGACGCGTGGATGGTCTCATTGTGTTCAGCTCGTCAAGACGCATCGAATGATATACATGATGACCTCGAGGTCACGTGACCTGAGGTCAACCTTTGACCTTGACCTTTCGAGGTCAACATATATATCATTCGATGCGGATTGACGAGAGGATCACGATGATGCCCTTAGTTTGTTCCTATCTTGACTAATTCGAAAGTTATTCGAGAAAAACTCTCTCCATATCTAGCGCCGCCATTTTGACTTTTTCGACCCCTGTGACGTCATCTTTGACCTGACCTGAAAATGACCTTAGTAAAAATTGTAGATCTTGGCCGTGCGTATCCGATGCCGTTTACCGCTTGTCGCTATCTTGCTTCGTTCTCGAGATCTCAGGGGGGGGGGCCGAATCGGCCCCCCCGCTAGTTTCTTGTCCCGGCGGAGCCCGCCAAGAATAGGGCTAAGACTAAAGTCACGGAAAAGTATCCTTGCTAGAGGCTATTTCACTGATTCCAGACAGCTTCGATAATTAAGACAATTTGCCATTCTACGGCTTAAAATGAATGCTTAGAGCAAAATGGATGCCATTTTCGTGATCAGCGATTACAATTCCATCAAATTCGGTCTTTCTTGTGGCAAGGTCAACCAAAGGTCATCCGAGGTCACGAGAGGTCAACATAAAACTTAACCTTTTCCAAACAAAATATATGTCATTCGACGCGTCTTGACAAGACAAATGCGTTGGTACCACTGCCATAGCTCTAGCCCTCGCCGGCACAGGCCATTTTGCGTCCTTCGACGGCACGATGGGGGGGGGGGGGGTACGACCCCCATCGCGTTTGGCCCCTGATCGAGCTAGAGCTTCGCGGAAAAAACGAGCATGTTGTCAAGAGCATGTTACGAGAGGAAGCCGATGATACCCAATTTTAAGGTCCTAGGTCATCGGTTGACCTTCCAGGTCAGGTCAATGACTCAAAAGTCGGGGAAAGTCGGGACCTGTTAGAAAGTCGTAAATGTGGCTACTATGGTTTTTTTTCGGGGTGCTGATCACGAATATCGTGTTAGTTTTGATCATAGATGATGTCTTGAAGCATTTAGACCAGGTAGGGTCAGGTCAGGTCAGGTCAGCCAGTAGGGGTCGTGACGGGTACCTAATTGTAGTATGTACCTACGTGTCAACCGCCTCTGACAGCTTCGTAACATGTTACGAAGGCACCAAAACTACTTCGTAAATGTTCAAATGGTTGCTAAATTTGAATTCAGCTCCAAAAACAGGCCAAGAAACATGTAAAACTCGAAAAAGTGAGCCGAGGTCACCAAAGGTCAATGACCTGATCTGACCTTCAGGTAACCTTGACATCCACCCTAATGCATGGGAGCAACATCAAATCATATGTTTGAACGTTTGAAACCACGAAAAGCTGGCAACCGCTCGGCTAATGCGAGCTGACATACGACAATGCGAGCTGACATAGGTACGCCGAATCGCGATTCCGGCCAAACATGGTCTCGGAAAGTAGGTCACAGATTAAAGGTCATTTTTGGGTCAGGGTCATGAAATTTGAGGGTAGGAGTAAATTTGATCAATGCGAGGGTACTGAAAGTTTAGTTGCGATCGTCCCCTTTTTACGCGAGTTATTCGCGAAAAATCTTAGGGGTGGGGGGGGGGGGGGTGGGGAGGATTGCATCAACCCCCTGTGCCGGCGAGGACTAGGGCCCTTTTAGTTGAAGTCAATTGCGAAAAGCTAAAGACTCAGCTCGGGGTCGTTGACCTGACTTCTGACCTCAGGTCACCAGAATTATTTTTTTTTTGTATTTTTCTACAGGCCAAAAGCTACACAACCGTGTTCGTAGTTTATCTTTATCTCTAAAACTCTATTTTGGCAGCTATTTGAAGTTCACGTCTGTGACACCAAAGTTTGCCGTGCAGGGGTCTAGAAGAATGGGCCCTGTGATGTCATCAAGAGGGCTGGGTCCAAATTGTTTTACTTCAGAGGATGTCAAATTGATGGAGTATAAGGTAAAAGGTAGTGAAAGTTTCGCTTACCTACTCGTTCGAGAGCTATCGCAAATATTCAACAACGGGGGCGAAAAACTCCCCCCCCCCCGGCCCGCGAAGGTTAAATATTAAAAGATGAACTTGAAACGTCAATGCTGGCCTAGCAACGATTTTACCACCGTTGTACGACGTACGTTATGTATTTCTCAAAGTTGACTCAAAATGGTCCAGTATAGAATTTGGCATGCTAAACTTATGGCCAAGGCCAGGGGCCCAAACCAAAGCGGGATGACAATAGCAGAATGCAGATGCTGTCAAATCGATACTATCAGCAGAAACCATTCAGTCAGATGGCTAGGAAAAGGCCGTGTGTTGATGTTTAGATGTATACCTAAAGGTTGGTTGGTTGGTTTGGGTTAAGCACCACATCCAGTGGACCAAGGTGCTAACCGGAACTCTCACGCTGTTCCAAGCGGTCAGGTAGCGGCAATGCCACGTGCATCGCCCGGGAATCGAACCCGATGTATACCTAAAGGAAACAAGAAGGAACTAAGTCCGGAAAAGGGAGGAAAGATCCTTTCACGCTGCCTCAATGTTGAGGGGGCGCCGCCCCCTAGGCCCTCGGCTCTCAAGTTGGGGGGGGGGGGGGCAAGCGCCCCCGCTGGTCCCCCCCTGTTCCCGGGTCTATAGTTCGGGTCAAGTTCGGGTAATTCTGGGACATCCTGTAGGTAAAATGCACATACCAATGAATAAAAGCATTGCTTATAGATGTCGCCAGCGAATGGCATGGATGAGATTTAACTGAGATTTAACAATGCCGACAATGTTGGCATTTTTGACCATACCTCTCACATCAAGCATTTCGGCTTGGTAATAACCCTGAAACTTCAATTGAAATCGTAATATTGACGGAGTTTGTCTGATTTCTTTTGTTACCGTCTTGCAGGAGGTATTGCAATTTTCAATGTTGACACGACGTACCCCCCAAATTTTAAATTAGCAGCCCTGGCTTCCAAAATGTCTCATGTGCGTCATGAACGCAGGCGTTCATCCTCTCCCGCCGTTTTCATTTTCCCCCGCATGAATCGTATCTGTTACGTCATCATATCTTGCTTGCTTTTATGCCTTTTCGGGCCTTTAAATCAGTAAAAAAGAAAAGAAATGCCTAAACCTATAAAAGAAATAGCTTTTGTATGCTGCTTGATGTAATTATATAACTGAAAACTAGGAAAGCAGCTTCTAGTATTCGTAAATAATAAAACGTTACAGCTTCTTATTGGCTTTTCTGTATCTTTCAGGACGTCATCATAGTTGAATATTTTTATTCTGGTGATCAACCTGTCAGGGCTTGTGACCTTGAAATCGGGAGCGAGCAATCTTTTCGGCGCGCGTGTGCATGGGAGATTGATATGTAATGGTTGCTGCTGGTTGCTGCTAAGTAAATGTGCTAAGTAAATGAAGGCAGGGGCATTTGGTTAAGCGTATGGAGGAGGATTTAGCGATGCGTTGAAACAAAGTATTCTGCTTTTTCGTCGTGCTGTCTCAGTCTCAGTCTCCCAAAGTTCTACCGGAGCGAAGATGTCTCAAATATTCAGTTCAATTCGATATTTCACTACTGGCAGAATATCTTCCAAGGTAAGATTTTTCTTGGTTCTTTTCACGTTATGCCAAATATGTCCGGCGTTGTGGCGGGATTGCGCCAAAAAATTTGCGCACGTCCGGCGTAGCTTCGCATTCACTGAATTCAGCGCATGACAGCGAGCAAATTTTTTGGCGCAGGGCGGTTGCATGATTTTTTGGCAAAAGACAGTAACTGAATTTATGAGGTAGGCTGGTCAATTTAGCAGCAGATTCACCTAGCGAGCAGCTCTGGTAAGGTTTCGGGACGAGACGTCCCTGCCCCAGTCGCATGCATGAACTGGCGAGCCTTTCTGAGTCTACTCAGAGGAGGAGTGGCCGCCCAGGTGAGGCCTCAACCCTTGGCATGGAGATAGGTATGGAAGACTTTGTTGAACATCACCAAGCACCATTAAGCAATACTGCAGTGGGTTCCCATTCCTGCCCACTCATCGATCATCGATCGATCCCCATATAGAAGGGAATGAGAGCGCGGGCGACCTGGCAAAACAGGCGGCCGCCCTGCCCTCAAACGCCCGCTTGCTGACCGGGGCGGTTCATTGTGCAGTCATGCATTGGCAACTGCTCAGAATCGTTATTCAAGCCACTCCTGGGGAGCATACCGCCGCTCCCTATCCCCGGAGAGGACCGAGAGGATGCCGTTTTGGTGCACCGCACCAGATGAGGGCGGACCACTGGGGCCGTTCGCTCCAGTACGGCACCGAATCGGCTGTCTTTACCTCGCGGCGTGCAAGCAGTGCCCAGACGAGCGGTGCCCAGCGGCGCTCTGCACTGTGAGCCGAGAAGAGTCTAATGTGCCTGAGCATGTGCTGCTCCGCTGCCCAGCCCTCCTGGCTCCCGACGGCCTCGAACACACTGCTCCGCCGGTTTTTGTGGCCCCGGAACTTATGGCTCCGGCTTTGTTTCACGGCATGAAGCTAGGGTGCGCTAAGAGTATTGAGGTTTTGGGTTTCCGTGGAAATAAAAAATTATTCGGACGCTCAAACATAGGAGAGCGTACCAGGCCCCGGATTCCGGAACACTCTGTCTGGTTGATATAGCCTTGATGAGTAGATGTGCACATGTGCTTTATATAAAAAAGGGCATAATTTTCGCACAAATAGCCACATAATTTTCGCGCCGAATTTCGGCGCAAGAGGGTCTCACGAGCGTCCGGCGTAGTGTATGGATGTTTTCCAGTCTGGAGTTCAGACCTTTTGCCTATTAAAAGAAGTTATTTATAGTGAGAATCTACTTCTCCATAGCCATGGGCGTAGGAACGGCTCGAACATTGTGGGTGCATGGGTGCAGAAATCCAGCCATACATACCCGGTGAAACGAAAGGGAGGTAGGGAGTGGCATTGGGTATCGGTTTGGCTCTGTTTCAGGCGGGAGACTCAGTAGTGATTCGAAGGGGTTTACCATGTCGAAAAGATACCGAAAATTGCATATGTAATGACACATTGCAAATATTGATACTTAATGCCAATAATTCAGGCAACTGCATTGACTATTGACTGGTCAGGCATCGGTCAGCTGTTTGAGGGGCTCCCATTTTTCCCCGATCAGCAGTGACTGAAACAAACAGCGTCGTCCCCTTAGCGCACCGATACTTTCAGAAGAACCTATTGATCTTTTCTGCCAGTATAGTTCTGTTTTTCAGAGCCGGCTCACGTCATGGCATGCCCACGCTGGTGACAGCTCAGAACTCAGTAAGAGACAGGATTCAATGGATATTCCTCAATGTTGGTGTGTAGTCAATGCTGGTGTTCCATCAACATGGTATTTTAGTTGTCTGTATCATGCTCTTCACTACGACACCAGCACTTTCCGAACCCTTTTCTGTCCAGGTCGAGGAGGCACTGGAGAATGGCGGTGCCAAGAAGGAGACCTACTTCACTGACTACACGACGCACCTGATTGTGGGCGAGTCTCCCGACGAGGATGTCGTCAACGAGGCACACGACCTGTACGAGCGGCCTGCCCTGCGGGCGATCTGGGTCACTCTGTCGGCTGCCGCCGGAAAACTACTGCCGTATCCTTCTCTGGCGACTCATGGGTCGTTTTTGTAGTGTTTTTTTTTTTCGGTAATCAATTGGATTGCAGTCATGAGACATTTTATGGCGTCACTGCGTTTTATTGTGCATTTAGTTTAATAAGCATGCTTGCTGGTGGTTATGTCATGTAGATCAAAACAAA
This sequence comes from Amphibalanus amphitrite, assembly GCF_019059575.1. NCBI lineage: Eukaryota > Metazoa > Arthropoda > Thecostraca > Balanomorpha > Balanidae > Amphibalanus > Amphibalanus amphitrite. The sequence goes on along the minus strand of NW_024881500.1, from coordinate 1,452,233 downwards.
TTCATGTTTGTTTTGTTTATTTGCTGTTTCCTCACATATTTTTAATGCCTTTTGTATCATAGTCACTTCATTAGAATTTAACGTGTCAGAAGGTAATCGTCAAAATATCATGCCAACGTGACTTTGACACCTCACAACACCACCCTCCCTGCTGTTGGTCTCCTTGACTACCTTACCTACGACACTCAGTCTGGCGGCGTTCAATTACGCCCCGGGCCAGCTGTTCCGGGGAGTGCGAGTCTGCTGCAGCCGACTGGAGCGGGATGACGTGCGCCTGGTGTGGGCCCTGGTCACCTACCACGGGGGAGCGTTCCAGCGCAACCTCACACCCGCCTGCACCCACCTGGTGGTCGGCGAACCCGAGGGCGTGAGTGACCGCGGGTGGGGCAGTAGAATAGGAGGCCTTTAAGTGTTCAATTGGTTTGTTTTTGCATAGATAGTTTTTGGAATGTGCTTCTGTGTAGTTTTCATTCACCTGACTTTTACGTCATCAAGCCTCGAGCATTGCAGTGAAATTGGATATGATAATTCTGCAGTGGATTGCTGTAAATGTGTTGATTAATTTTATGTTTCTTTGAGAGCTGAACTCCACCATCCCGGCCCCTCTCACCCGCCGCCCTCTGACCGCGCCCTCCCGTGCGCCCTCCCCAGGCGATGTACGCGCGCTGTCTGGAGCCGGGCGGCCCGGTGCCGGTAACACCCGACTGGGTGACTAGTTCGGCAGCTGAGGGCGCGCTGGCCGAGGCGGCCGCCTTCCACCCGCGTCTGCTGGTGCCGCCGCCGCCAGCCACGCCGCCCCCGCCGCCGGATCCGGCGCTGGCAGCCATCACGGGATTCGGGGAGGAGGAGGACCGCAAACCGAGCGGCGAGCAGGAGAAACAGCAGCAGCTGGCACTGCTCAAACAGAACCTGCCCTGGAACCAGCCAGAAAAGGTGAGCGACGCTCTGAGCTGACCTGGAATAGTGAGCTGGGGGAGAATAAAAAGAAAGACGATCATGAGTTATGATGGACAGAATCAGTCATGAAACTGCTTCCAGCTGGCCGATGTATCATGCAATAACAAAGGAAACAAAGTTAACAAAGCAGAGGAGATGAAACAAGGACTCAGCGAAAATGTAATTCTGGACTAAATCTTAGAATCTGACTGAGCTCAGCTAGGGCAACAGGTGAACGTGTAGTACTGCCTCCAAATTCAACTCGATCCCCATGCCTTCCCACACCCCAGTCTGACCCTGCCCCTGCCCTGTGTCAGCCGGCGGCGCCCGCGACCTCGGCCACCCCACCGTCGGTTTCGACCACACCCCCGACGGCCGTGGTGCGCCCGGTCGGATCCGTGCCGCAGGCGGTGGCTGGGGTCCGTCAGATGACGCCCAGGATGGTGGTGGCCGGTCAGATGCAGCGACTGCCGGTCCAGCTACAACAACAGGTGGGATAGCGATACCTACAAGCGCGGCGGGCAGTGTGTACTAGGCACTGAAGGATATCATTTGTAGGAAAAAAGGTGGATATTAGGGAGGCGTTCATGAATGTTTGACCGATTACAGTGCCAATTTTATTTAGAGTAATGCTTTGAGTTTGTCAGTTAAAAAGTATAGGGTGAGTTCGTGACAGAGTACCCATGGCTTAATTCGTATTGTGTATTTTTTTTTTTTTTTTGCAAGTCTGTTTTTGCCAGTCCAAATACGTTGTGATCAGGGTATGTTATTCAAAAGTCCTTTGCGAGCATATATGGTAATCCTCGCTGAGTGGACCAGCCTACCATGGCCCCTACCCGCGGCGTCCGTCGTGCGCGTCTCCGAGCTGTTCTGCCCCGTCTGTAAATACTGACCCCCGCCCGTGGCACGCACGTTTGTAGATTCGGTCTCCCCTGCAGCCGCCGCACGGGAGGCCGCAGCAGCTGCAGCAGCTGCCGCCCGGACAGCAGCCGCGCCCGCAGCAGATGATGCAGCAGCAGCAGATGGTGCAGCTGACGCCACAGCAGCGCCAGCAGCTTCTCGCCCAGCAGCGCATGCGCACACCGCAGCAGCAGCAGCTGATGATGGGCCAGCATCCGCAGCAAATCATGACCTCGCAGCAGCAGATAATGACGTCACAGCAGCAAGTGATGACATCACAACATCAGATGATTACGTCCCAGCAGCAGGTGATGACCTCCCAGCAGCAGATCATGTCTCCGCAGCAGCAGCAGCAGCAGCAGATAATCACATCCCAGCACGGCCAGCCGCAGCAGGTGCTGGTGTCTCAGCAGCACGGTCAGCAGCCGCTGGGGCCGCACGGCCAGCACCCGCAGCGCGTGCTCACCTCCCAGCACCAGCAGCAGCCGCAGCAGCACGTGATCCTGGCGCAGCACCCGTCAGGCGGGCAGCAGCAGTTGCTGCGCCACCCGGGCCAGCAGCACTTTATCCAGCGCCAGCCTCTGTACTCGCAGGCGCAGGGCGGAGTGATGGGCGCGCAGACGTGGCGGCCGCCGGTGCAGCAGGCGGACGGCCAGCGGCTGCCCGGGCCGCCCGGCCAGCAGCCGCCGGCCGGCCAGCAGCGACCCGGCTGGCACGAGGAGCAGATCGTGCAGACGCACCAGCAGTGTCTGGTCAACCTGGACCCGCAACAGCGCCAGCAGTACCTGGAGCGCATGGACCCGCAGGACCGCAACATCCTCATCAGCCACTTCCAGCGGCAGCGCGCCCTTCAGCAGCAGCAGCAGCAGCAGCAGCAGTGGCAGCAGCGGCCCGGGATGCAGCCGGGCATGGCCGGCCAGCAGCTGCGCCATCCCATCCAGCAGATACAGGTCAGAACTGAACCGGGTGTGGGAGGAGAATTGACGGTGTGTCCTTCCTACGTCTACCTGGTGACTGTGAAGATCATCCTGAGACACCCATCCTTGAAATCGTCCGCCTCAACTGCGTTCCTGGAAACCAAGCCACCTTCAGAATGGTGCTCCTGGTCGAAGCGTACATGGAATTACTCTACGCCTTCGACCTATGTCCTTTCAACATCATCCTGGAACGCCATCCCTTCATGTCAGTGTCTGATGATCTGATTCCAGCTGCTTTCCTCACTGCCTTCTCTTCTGAAGATTACGGTACTCTCGCTCCGTTGTCTTTCCCATCATCCCAGCCTGGATCCTGAGAGATCTTGTGAATCTTTGCCGATTCAATATCAAGCGTCTACTTGACAGTTAGCATAATTTGAAAAGCACCTTTCTGTCCTGGATCCTCAATTACAACGCTATATCGTAATTCCTACTATTTTTTGTTCCAGTGGTGATCCGAATGAAAGAGACATGCCTTTGTTTTGCTCTGGAACGCACATCAATGTGATTAGATGTATCCAAAGCAGAATTTATTCGCTACGACTTTTCGCTTGATATGTGTCACAGCCAAAAAGATTTACCTCACTTACCTCCCTATTTAGCACTCTGCCATAACCGGAGCGACCACCCCGTTCTCTCTGCCCTTACTAGCGCCTAGCCACCCACTGGCCAGTCCCGTCTCTCCCTTCTCCCCGCTGACCTCTGCCCGTCTGCCCTCAGGGCGTGGCCCGTCCGGTGCGGCCGGGGATGCCGCTGCAGATGCCGGTGGGCCAGCAGCCGGCCGGGACCCGACTGGTGACGCAGATTACACGGCCGCAGGGCGCACCGGGACAACAGATGATTCAACAGGTACGACTGGTGGCCGCATCTCCCTCATACATACACATTGCACTCCCCCGTACCCACCTCATCAGCCCCCGTACCCACCTCATCTTTGATGCAGAGGAAAACATGACTTCGCTCTTAGGATCACTGGCTCAGGCTTTTCGCTATGCACAGTTGTCACAGTACAGTTCGTCTTACGCGGCTGCTGCGAGCATGGCTAATAGATAGTTGCTAAAAAAGAATTGGTGTTAACCGCAACTTCCGGTCAGGAGCAGAGCCTCTAAGTATTACATTTTTCGGAAGTTGTTTCGGAGGCCCTCACTTGCAGTTTTGTGAGTCTTGCCCCATCTATTACTTTTGTTAGTAATAAACATTTGTGTGCAGTAGCAAGACATGATCCCTACGCCGTTAACCCGCGCCCAGCTGGGGGTCCTGGATTTCCACGCCCTGCTGGGGGGGGGGGGGGTGTTTGAACACCCCCCCCCCCTTCTAACTCGGCTCCTGGGCCACGTAGCGATACGCGGAAGGCGGCGTTCGAAAGAGCGTCAAAAATAATGAGGAAATCACTTCGGTCAATTTTTTGGTCAGGTCAAAGGTCAGGTCACCAGAGGTCATTGAAGGCAAAATTTCGCCGATTTCCAGGTCGAATGTCGAAAATTTCCAAGAAGCCAACGCATAACTCGGGAACCAATAGAGATACAGCGCCGCGGAAAAGCGCATTCGATAGCCCTATTAACGCCCTTTCTGAGTAATTCTCTCAGATTTGACCTAACGTCAACGGTTTTGCCTGCAGGGGGCAAAAACTGCAAAAATAGCCGATTTTTTCGGAAACAGTTTTTCTGCAATAACTTTTGACCCAAGCCTTGTACGAGCTCACTTTTACCGGCATCGTGTTCCTCTCGTCAAGACGCATCGAATGAACTATAACTTGACCTTGAAAGGTCAACTTGAAAATTTGACCTCAGGTCAAGGTCATGACCTGACCGGAAAGGGTCATGTTGCATATCAGTCGATCCGTATCGTCGAGATGAACACATCTAAGGCGTTTTCATCGCTCTAGCATGCCTCAATCAAAAGTTATTTGCGAAAAACTGTTAGATACCATTCGTGACCTAAGATGACCTCAGGGCATAAACAGGGGTCACGAACACCATTTTCATGTTCAGTGTGTCTAAACCACTTGTAATTCAGTGTTTGGGAGTGTTTATAATGTCTTTCGTCCAAAGGAGGCGCATTTCAATTTTCTCCCATTGACTTATAATGGGGAGGTCGCAAAATTGACCTGACCTTAGGTCATCGATATCAAAATTCTGAGATATACATTTTGTACATGCTATTGCTCTTAGCAATCGCTGAAAGTTTCAAAGCGATCGGTCACTCGATGTAGCTATGACAGACATTGAAACTTTTTATGAGGTGAGGTCACTTCAAGTGACCTGGTGACCTGACCTTGAATGACCTTGGTCTGAAATTTTCACAACATGTGTAGAATTGATGTATGATAAGGTGTACCAAAAACGGCGGCGCTCCGCGCCGCCGTTTTTGAGATATTCGCGAAAAACCACAAGGGGGGGTGTTCAAACACCCCCCCCCCCCCCAGCAGGGCGCGGGTTAAAGTAACATAACAATTCGTTTTTCGTTTATTTTTGTCATTTCCTATGACTTACCCTCTCTACTGCCGCCACCTCCCGCAGGTTCGTCCGGCGCAGGTGGCCGCCACCTCTGACGCCCAGGAGCCAATACAGCAGCAGGTGCAGCAGAACCTGGAGAAGATCAGGCAGTCGATGGCCGCGCAGCAGCAGCAGCAGGCCCAGCAGCAGCAGCAACAACAGCAACAACAGGCGCAGCAGCAGGTCCAGCAGCAGACGCAGCAGGGACAGCAGCCTCAGCAGCTGCAACCGGGACAGCAGCAGCCACAGCAGGTTCAACAGCAGGCTCAGCAGCAAGTGCAGCAACAGCTGCAGCAGCCTCAGCAAGTCCAGCAGCAGCAACAGCAGCCAATACAGCAGGTACAGCCCCAGCAGCCGCAGCCGCAGCAGCACCCGGCGAGCCAGCCGCAGCAGCCGGGGATGCAGCCCCAGCTGGTGCAGCAGCGTCAGCAGGTGGTGGTGCAGGGCGCAGCCGGTCAGCAGCTGCGCCAGCCGCTGCAGCAGCCGCAGCCGAACGTGCTCAGCATGCAGCAGCAGCTGGTGCAGCGTCAGCAGGCGGCGGCGGCGGCGGCCCAGGCAGCCGGCGGCCAGCAGGTGGGTGACAGGACGGCAGACGGTGATGGCGGTTTAGTCAGCGGTTTGATTTCTTGGACGCCTGGGCGTGAAATAGAACACAAACCGAGATATAAGACTCCCATTGCATACCTTTAGAATGCTCTCAAAGAGCAATTTTATTGTAAAATGACCGTGTGACGTTATTACGGCTTGGTTTGTAAAACGACTGCGTGAAGTTATTGCGACGTGGTTTAAATACTTCAGCTAGCATGACGTCATGCAGCCGTTTTGTGTGCATGTTCATGCTCCCCTACCTCTTTATCAGGTCTTCTTGTTCTCCAATTCTCTTCATGCCTTATTTACCCTCTAACCCTCCGTCTCTTTCCATTCCCAGCTGCTGCAGCGCCAGCAGAGCGGCCCTACACCATCTGCCAGCGGTGCGGGCACCCCGGGCCCCCCGCAGCACCTTCTGCTGCGGCAGCAGAGTGAGCCGGCCGTGCTGCAGCCGGGCCAGCGGCTGATCCAGGTGGGCGGTCAGCAGGTGGTGCTGCCGCAGGGACAGCCGCTCACCGCAGAGATGAGGCAGCACATACTGGTAAGGACGCGATCAGCGCTGGGGGATGGGTGAGGGGTGGGGCTGGGTTGAGTTGAGGGAAGAGAGATGATGCGGGTAATGGTGGGATGGAGTGTTTTTTTTTTTGGGGGGGGGAGGGTGGAGGGGTGAAGAGCTTCTACCGAATGGGTAATGTGTAGCAACGTATACGTCTAAGTCATTCCGCGTGATTTCATTATGCTTTTTGTTTACTGAATTTCAGCGTTGTACGCCGCTATCAGTATCGCACTCAGCTCATGACCATTTTACTTCCCACCACAGAACAGCCAGCAGAACCTGGTGCAGCCCAAGACGAAGACGGCGCTGGCCAACCTGCTGAACAACCGACTCTCGAGCGGCCCGATGAGCGGTTCCTCCACCCCGGAGACCCCTGGCACGCCTGTGATGACCACACCTCCACAGGGCGCGGTGGCAGGGGAGCAGCCGCGGCCGCAGCCGGCCGGGCCGGCACAGAACGGTGAGTGGATAGACGGATAGACGGTGAGTGGATAGTGGATAGACGGTAGGGGTGCATTGTCTGAAGTGTAAAATGTATGTGTGTCTTTGGTTTCTGTTCGTGTTCATTTCAGTGACGCGTCATTATTGTAAAAGAGATGTTCAGCTTTTAGTTCATGTGTGGCTTGCAAAAAAAAAAACTTATTAACTGATTTTCAATGAATTGTTCATTCATATAGATGGCCAACTGCACCCGTATATACTTTACCTTGCCAACATAATATATACCATCTATAAAATCAGATAGTCATGTATCTTCACTGCCCTACAGTCACGGCTGTCCGATCTGTCTCAGTGTTTCACATATTTTATCTCCGTCTCCCCCAGTGGCGACCACGGACGGCGCTGCCGCAAAGCTGTCCGCCATGCAGCTGGGTGCTGCGGGCGGCGCCTCCACTCCTCCGACCGGTTACAGAATGGGCATCAGTCCTCAGAAGGCCACCCAGCAGCAAGCCAACCGGATACAGTACTATGGACACGACCCCAACCTGAACCGTGAGTCGCCGGGAGCTGGGGTTAATCAGGTGTCTTGGTCGCGTTTTCTAGGGATTTGTGTTGTGTATGAGGTCACGGCTGGTTGAGTGTAGGTTAGTTAAATAGGTACAACATGGACTGCATTTGATGGTGATTATATTGGTAGACATTAATTCTGGCATTAATTTAGCGCCACGATGAAATGTGATCAATCAAGCTTATTGCTATTGTCATGGTTAACTATTTACTTTACCGTTCTCATTCTGCTTACCAACCTTTTCACGATGTTGTGTAAGCATCAAGCATCATGCTTCGAAATGCTTATGTTTCACACCGCAACGTCTTCAATACGTTTTTCGCCTCTCATCAGCCCCCCCCGCTCTGCAGTGCCGCCGGACCTCTGCCTGCTGGGCTGCGTATTCCTGGTGGCCGACTACCAGCACTGCACTTCGGTCGAGGATCTCAAGAGCTGGTGTAAGGTGATCGCCCAGTTCGGAGGCGAGGTGGAGCAGACGTACAGCCCGCGCGTCACGCATATCCTCTGTCTGCAGCTGAAGAACCCCATCGTCCAGTCGGTGGGTGGCCGGGATATTCTAATGTCGGAGAAAGACGAGGCGGTGGGGTACATCTGCAGGTTGAGGGGCTAGCTAAAGTGAAAGGAAGAAAAAAAAGAGATCAGCAATTTACGCTTATTTTACCGAAACCGAGCATGTTAGAATTTTTTTTTTAAAGGGAGATAATAAGCTTTCTTTTTTCTTAAATAAAAATTACTCGACATCTATACTATTTCTACTGTAGTTTCTATTAAATATGAAAATTTCCTAGCACATTTTCGTATGTGAAAAAGGTTTTTATTTTTGCAAAAAAGAAGCAGTACTTGCAGTACTTGTAACACCCACCGAAATGCGTTGTCCTTCTCTATAAAAAAGTCGCAGTATATGGCGCTTTTGTTTCAAACAGCGACGCTTGGGTTTTTGTTTATGTTATCGCCTTGTCGTTGCTTGGTTGTAAGGATTCCAATTTGAATTAGAGTTAATACGGTTTAGAATTAATTAGACTCTAATTCGGGGGTACAGCCCTCTGCAAACTGCGTGGTAGGTATTCTTTTTTTCGGCAAAACCGGGAATAACGCGAATACTATGCTATTGGCCACTCGGAAAACGTAACAGCAAGACGTCCGAGACTCCGCACCTTAGATTGGGCTTATTTTGGTATACATTTTCCAGCTAGTTTGGCAACAATACAAGAAAGTTTATATCTGCCCCCAAAACAAATTTTTGCATTTTGTTGCTACACTAGTTGTATAATTCGTTCAGTGATAGAACCAATCGAAGGAGTGGAGCATGGCGCATCTTTATGCAATGAGATCCGACCGACTGACAACTTAGTCTTTGAGTTATCCCGCGCCCTGCTGGGGGGGGTGTTTGAACACCCCCCCCCTTGTGGTTTTTCGCGAATATCTTAAAAACGGCGGCGCGGAGCGCCGCCGTTTTTGGTACACCTTATCATACATCAATTCTACACATGTTGTGAAAATTTCAGACCAAGGTCATTCAAGGTCAGGTCACCAGGTCACTTGAAGTGACCTCACCTCATAAAAAGTTTCAATGTCTGTCATAGCTACACCGAGTGACCGATCGCTTTGAAACTTTCAGCGATTGCTAAGAGCAATAGCATGTACAAAATGTATATCTCAGAATTTTGATATCGATGACCTAAGGTCAGGTCAATTTTGCGACCTCCCCATTATAAGTCAATGGGAGAAAATTGAAATGCGCCTCTTTTGGATGAAAGACATTATAAACACTCCCAAACACCGAATTACAAGTGGTTTAGACACACTGAACTTGAAAATGGTGTCCGTGACCCTTGTTTATGCCCTGAGGTCATCTTAGGTCACGAATGGTATCTAACAGTTTTTCGCAAATAACTTTTGATAGAGGCATGCTAGAGCGATGAAAACGCCTTAGATGTGTTCAGCTCGACGATACGGATCGACTGATATGCAACATGACCCTTTCCGGTCAGGTCATGACCTTGACCTGAGGTCAAATTTTCAAGTTGACCTTTCAAGGTCAAGTTATAGTTCATTCGATGCGTCTTGACGAGAGGAACACGATGCCGGTAAAAGTAAGCTTGTACAAGGCTTGGGTCAAAAGTTATTGCAGAAAAACTGTTTTCGAAAAAATCGGCTATTTTTGTAGTTTTTGCCCCCTGCAGGCAAAACCGTTGACGTTAGGTCAAATCTGAGAGAATTACTCAGAAAGGGCGTTAATAGGGCTATCGAATGCGCTTTTCCGCGGCGCTGTAGCTCTATTGGTTCCCGAGTTATGCGTTGGCTTCTTGGAAATTTTCGACATTCGACCTGGAAATCGGCGAAATTTTGCCTTCAATGACCTCTGGTGACCTGACCTTTGACCTGACCAAAAAATTGACCGAAGTGATTTCGTCATTATTTTTTACGCTCTTTCGAACGCCGCCTTCCGCGTATCGCTACGTGGCCCAGGAGCCGAGTTACAAGGGGGGTGTTCAAACACCTCCCCCCAGCAGGGGGGGGGTGTTTGAACGTGGAAATCCAGGACCCCCAGCAGGGCGCGGGTTATTCTCGGTTTTGTCGAAAAAAGAATACCTACCACGCAGTCTGCAGAGGGCTGTACATAGTGCCTACTCTTCTTTGTTTCCAAGTATTATTTTGCGCCACAAATGAACGGCATGCGCCAGAAACGCAGCCAAATCTTGCGATTGCGACTACGAAATTCATTATTTTGGCCTCAGAGCCTGAAGCGAAAAATACAAGCATATTTATTTCAAAAAGACTTCAGGTTTGTCGAACGGTGTTATGAGAATTTTGATAACAGTACTGCATAAGTTTTTCAGTGATGCCGCAAAAGTGTTGTATCTATCTTCTTTTATTGTGCAGTCGGCGGGACCGATTCAAAATTGAGTCGTTGCTACTAAAATAGCAGCATATGGCGACAGATGATGAACAGGAAAAATAGTTGCGTAAATTTAGACATAAACCACCCCCAAACCATGAATATCTTTTGAAGGCACTATAGACGACCATTAATTACTAACTAGATGTGATGAAGATCAAATGTAATGAATACGCTCATTTTACAAAATTACATGCAAGTACCAAAAAGTGATGTAAGTACTTATTCAACGGTCATTTTCAGCGCTCCCCGCTAACGTGACTTCAAGTTGAGATATTTGCGGCAAGGTACCGAATTGAGCAAAATGGTTTTAATTTACATTATAACTTGTTGTGTTTTGCCAGAAAATGGTCCTAACTCAGATTTTGTGGAAAAAGGTCATAATCTCCCTTTAACCACGCTAGCTTGGACATGCAGTTTGTTGCCCCAAAAGGTTTTCTGTGTTATCTTTCTGCTCCTGCCATTTTGAAACGCCACGCATATCGTTAAAGTTTTTAAGTTTTTCTTGATTTGGCAGTACCATTTCTTTTCTTTTTTGTTAGATTTCAATTTGCACAATAGTTGACGTGTGTCTCTTAGGTATGACATTCAGTTACCTTATTTTGTACCTTACCGTTCACGCATTATTCCCTCCGTGGTGTTTGCCCTCAGGGGATGCGGGACGGCAAGCGGTGTGTGACGGCCTACTGGCTGAGCGACGTCCTCATGCAGCACAGGGTGACGCCCCCGACACAGGCGATCCACCTCCCGGTACCGTACAGGTAAGACGGGGCCATGTGTGGGACCGTGTCTCAGATTAGACACAAGTCCCCACACAAGGTCCTCACACAAGTCTACAGGGTGACGCCTCCTACACGGGCGATACACGGCCGGTCCCTTACAGGTAAAACATGACTCAGTGTTGAGATATTTGCTCAGCTGATTTATAGCAGTAGACAGGCGTATCGTAGAGTGCCGCTGCCTATTCAGGCGCAGCCCTCCCGGTAGCGTTCAGGTGAGAAAGGCGCGCAGTGTGGGGAGACAATCGTGGTGCACTTTGTTCGTGTTTTCGGACCTTGGCGGGAGCCATTCGCAAACTTAATACCGCTATTGACCGTTCGCTGTACTATTTCCAGTGACAGTGACAAACCCGGTAAGGAGATGATAATCAGCATCTCGGGCTTTGAGGACAGCGAGAGGCAACGCGTGAAGCGGATGATTGAGGGCTGCGGGGCCATCTATACCGGCTACCTGACCAAGCACAACACACAACTCATCTGCCGCAAGTAAGCAAGTGTAGAGTGGCTGTGGATGGGAGGCAGATTGGGGATACCCGTTCAGTCCAGGCTCGCTTCAAATAAAATCTGACATTTTCGATGGTGCTTGTAATGGGAAAAGTGTATGTGGAGATGACAGCTTTTTATCGAGAGAAATTACTGTTCACTACGGTTGTGGTTACAGGTCTCTGTAAACTCCATTACGACTCCCTAAGACAAATGCTAAGACCAACGTGTCTCCGCTTTCAAATCGGGTCATTCAATCACCCTTAACCAATAACCAACCCTTTGTTTCACCCGCCCAGACCGGAGGGTCCCAAGTACGCCAAGGCGCGCGAGTGGAAGACGCCGGTGGTGAACCTGCACTGGCTGAGCGAACTGCTGTTGGGAAACCAGAGCGTGGCGCAGCTGACCGGCCACCAGAAGTACCAGCAGTTCAGCCTGGAGGACCCGTTCCGCATCGACTACAACCTGGTGCCGCACCTGATGGCCGCCTGGAAGGCGCCCATCATCGTGACGCGAGAGATCTGGAGCCGCTTCAAGGAGAACCCTCCGCCGAGAAACAAACGCAAGGTAGGCAAAGTGTGGGAGTGGAGAACGGCGTTGGAGGGGGGATCGGGTGTGACTTTTTTAGGTTGAAGTGTTTCATGTAATTTAGCATTGCATGTGAGGTCTTATAACACCTTTGCCCGGAGTAACTTGCGACTGGCTTATTAAGAGACACAGACGTAACTGTCAAATTCAAGAAGACCTTTTCTGTTATGGGCGCAAAATGATCTCGCAGCCCCTAACCCCCAACAAACAAAATATAACAAGAAGACCTTTATTTCAATGTTATTGAATGTGATTTGCTGTTTTCCGTTTCCTTCGTGTCGATAAATAGTGTCCCTTTTCGTTTTTTTTTTTTAGCTCATTTTCTGTCACTCGGCAGGCACTGATCCAGATTATTCCAGCCGGTTCTTTATGTTGACTGCCTTGACTGACTACTCCCTCCCCCTCTTGCAGATGCAGGAGATCGAGGCGGAGCGCTCACTGAAGAAGACCACGCTCTCTCCGTGCCTGTCGGAGCCGGCGCCGGCGCCGACAGAGTCAGAGAACGGGCCGCGGGTGCTCTTCTCCTACAGCTCGGCACCGGGCCTGACCGAGATCGTGCGCCGCCTGGGCGGTACCGTGGCGTCCGGCCCGGCGGCCGCCACCCACCTGGTGATGAGCCGCCTCCAGCGCACGGTCAAGTTCCTGATGGCGCTGCCCACCTGCTCACTGATCGTGTCGGAGCGGTGGCTGGAGGAGAGCGGCCGCGCCGGCCGGTTCCTGCCTGAACAGCAGTTCCTGCTGGCAGATGAGGAGTTCGAGAAGAGGTTCAACTTCTCGCTGGGTGCTACACTGGCCAAGACGGACCGACGCAACCTGTTCAAGGTAGGCCGATAAGTCATAACGTTTAATTTATTTTTATGTCATAGCGGGAAGGATGGGCTTTTTTGGTAATTTTGTTTAGAAGCGCATCGACTGCTGTGCTGAGCACACCTAAATTTATCCGTATTTTGTTGTGCAATTCTCTGATTTTTTTTTGTAGTCAGTGTTCTGGCTCGTATTTCTACGACTTCTGGTTGATTTATTCTACTAAATGCCTTCATGTCGATGGCGATATTTCGCATATTTCATACATAGTAATCTCTCTCGCAGGGGATGAGTTTCTTCATTACTCCGGGCGTTGTCCCGAGTAAGCGGATCCTGGCCGAGATCATCCACTGTTCGGGCGGCACTGTCGAGGAGAAGATGCGTCCGCTGAAGGCTCTGAAGGAGGCGCGTCAGCAGAACCACTACATTATCACCTGCGAGGTCGACCTGCACCTGATCGACGACATATACATGACCGGACTGCGTGAGTGAATGAGGGCGCGGGGTTTGAGGTGGTTGGGGATGAGGGGACGTAAATGAACGGTGCAAGTGATTTGACTTGTGCAAATGGTAGTGGAGGATGACATGGACAGCTTTCGCTGACTCGACCTTTATTGAAACGTATTGTGTTCTTTTTCATTATCATTCAAGTAGTTAGGGCAAACTCAAATTCACACATATACCCGTTTTAGAAGTTACCGCGACGATTGTTAGAGTTTTCGTCCAACGATTTGATAACGATAGTCTTTGCGCGTTCCAACTAGTGATGTTATTTTCCAAAAAATGTCTGACCGATACCGACCGAAACCAAAATTTGGGAAAAATTTCCGACCGAATACCGACCGATTACATCCCAAGCCAAAATTTGACCGAAATTTGACCGAACTTCTATTTGCTATTACTCTACCCCAAAATTAAAATATTTGGTAAATTCTGATGGAAAATAATGGGAAATGGCATTTCAGTCCAAGTTCAGTCAATTCTTAGCCACTGCAAAATACATATTGTGATAGAAATTACATTGCTGAGGGTATAGCAACACATGGACCTCAGCATTTCACAGATTTAGTTGATAAGAATTGTCAAGAATCTACTGTGGTCTATGTAAGGAAGAATGCTCATTCATGTTGCAAAAGCACGATCAATTAGTATAGTCAAATGGTTGGTAATAGGTATGTTCATGACAACATTCCCTAGGAGAAAAGGCGGAATCAAAACACTACAAAACACATCAAAACTGCTTGGAAACTTGCCTTGAGTCTTGAGATGTGGTCTGAGATACTCTACAAATAATTTGACACTGAAAATCCAGCTGAAAAGGCAGCTATTAGGTAGCTCTGAGCTTGAATTTTGTCCCTAAAATGAAATGAAAATTCATTACACAGGCACTTTGTCTTATCTCTTGTTTGTCTTATATTTACAAGAAAACAAAATATGCAGACAAAATTAATACCTACAAAGTGGCGCCAAAGTGGCGCAAAAAGTAATAGAAGAACCAAGGATTGACTTTTAAGATCCTCTCTTCTGTAACGAAAGGATGTATGTTGATGACGTAATATTTATTTATATGCCCTTTTGGTCGAATTATTGAAGGGAAATTAATTTTCTTGTAGTGAATTACACTCACAATGTTGATTTCATTAGAATTCAATATCGTGTTGGATCATTTACATCAATAAAATAATTCACGAGGCAGCATGTAACAATCCAAAACTTTTTTTGCAGCAACTTTATCAGCTGGTTTAAAGTCTCTGTTATGGCGCATCTGTTTCGAAATCCTTCCTTGTGTTTGGAATGTGGAAGATCCAGAAATCGGACGTGGGCCGATGTAGTTTTTGTCAAGATTCCTATGTTTTTATGTTGTGGTCATCTAGATTTCAAACATTTGGTTGGTACCTGCAATATTTAAGGAGAATGTGGGATAGTAGAACACCTGTGAAATGTAAATGTGATCACTGCTAAGTGCTAAGTGCTAACTGTCCAGTTTTCAGAAACACATTTCAGTAATTCCAATTCAAGGTATTTTTGTCCTTGCATTTTTGATGACTTAGGCAATACTTCTTTGATTACAGGTGAAATTTTACCAGTTAGACTGGAATAGAGTTTCAAAATTGTGTGTACTTGTGGGGCCAACTGAATCAAAATCAGCCTGCTTGTCGTTGTGGTTGGACAATGGGTGGCTGCTGCCTGCTGGGTGGGTTGGCTAATGAGGTTGCCAAAATGTGGCATTTGGCATTTGGGGGAAATTTTGCAACTCTATCATTAACATCCCAATAAATTTCATTTTAACTAGGCAAAAAAGGAATACTTTCTCTTTTTGAAAATGGTTTCACTGGCAGGGTGACCGAAAGTGTCCGATTTTTGGGGGGCCTGACCGACCGATTACCAAATCGGTCAGCATATCTTTTCGGTAACCGAAATTTTCGGTAACCGATTGACACCACTAGTTCCAACCATGTCGCCCGCCTGTTGCAGCCATCTACAACGCCGAGTTTGTGCTGAGCGCCATCATGCGTCAGATGATCGACTACACGCGCTCCTGCTACGTCCGGTCCGAGCAGTAGTGGCCCCAAGAGCCGGCGGAGGCGATGGAGGTTGACGGCGGTGACGACGGCGGCCACCACGCTTGGCCGGACGGCAGCGCGAGGGCCGACCCTGCCGCCGACGACGGTGGTGGGGATGGGGGAGACGCTGAGAGCGAAGAAATCTCAAACGGTGGTTCTTGTAGTGAGCTCGGGACGTTGTGGCGTGTGCCGGGTGGACGCCAGCCGCCGCAGGTTGGAGAGCCGGTGGGTGTGGGTGCCGTGCGCCGACACCGCCCTCTGCCCAGCTGGAGCACCTTTGGGCGTGGTGAGGCGCCCACGATGCCGGTGCAGAGGCCACCGACGGTTCCTCTGGATGTGGTGTATCCGAATCTGCCTGTGTTGAACTCCTGCGCGGTGGAAGAGGAGCTATTGGTGCATGGCGGTGTCACCCAGCCACCACCGCCACCGCCTGCGCCGCGGCCGCCACCCCCGGCCTACCGACCGCCCAGCGCGGGCAGTGGTACGCGGGGCGGCCGCGGAGCGAACGGTAGAGCACGCGGCGGCAGACGTTTCGTGGAACTCACCCCTGCCGCGCACATCAATGCAATCGCCAGGCAGTTGATGGCCAGCACGAAAGAGGCTTTCGGCGTCGACTGGGATGACGTCGGGGGCACCCGCGGCGAACGGTCTGAAGGGACCGGTTTTAGTACAAAAACTGTTCAGGAGGACACCCGACGCAACGGCGCGGGTGAGCGGCACAGCACAGTACCTGAACACGGAGCAGAGTCGGCTCTGCACGGCGGCGACGCCCGGTATAATGTCGCTGCCGACACGGGCGACGCGTCTTCGATGTTGATGACGCCGGCAGCGGCAGCGGTAGAGGCGGTTTCTAGCGATGATGTCTGTGGCGGCAGCGGCGGTGCTTTAGATTGGACACAAGAAGGGCGTAGAGACGGCCAGCTTCATGCTGCTCTTGTCGATTCGATAAGCGATGATGCAGCTGTAAGTGTTGAAAATAATTATGTGACCTTGTGTTCTACCTCAGTGGGCGATGGGCAGCGGAGTGACGTTAACGCTTTGAGAGTGTATGCGTCTAAAAATGGTGCGAGTAGAGGGAGTGGCTCAGACACTATCACATTGTATGCTTCTGTAGACGCCGGAGGTGAAGTTGGGGTGGCTCGCGGGACGGCCGACCTCAGCATCGCGGACAGTGAGACGACTTCTGCTTCGGAGGGAGAGGAGTGGCGAAGAGGGGACCAAGAGGCTGCCATGTCGATGCTGAGCGAAGGCGGCGCTTGGACCATGAGCTCCACGCTAAGCGAACTAGCGGCCTTAAAAGCGGGAGGTTCTGATGTAGTGGCAGGGAGTTCCAGCGTTGAAGTTGCCGATGCCGAACCGGTAGGCTGTGGGGAAGGCAAGTTAGCAGCGCCTGAGATGGTGGCGACCACGATGCCGGTCGGTGGATCAGAAGTGCCAAGTGATAATCGCTCGGCCTGGGCGAGAATGCTGGAAGACTGCCCTAGTGCTGACGTGAAAGTGGAACCGTCAGACGACTCTGAGACACCCTGGTCTCAGTCGGCCTCGATGGACCCAGTCGGTGCTCTGCTGAGCTCACCAGGGACTGGACACAGATCGACTTCGCCTAGTCCTTCAGACACGCCGAGCACAGCAGTTAGCCAGGATTCAGAAAAACCAGAGTCGTCGGATCATCACAGCACGGACCGGTCATCAAGAAAGAAAAGCAGCAAGAAGAAGCGGAGGCGAACGCCCAGTAAATCTGACAAGACCAAGAGCTCCTCGAGGGACGCTGCGGGGACAGTACGCACCACGCCAACAAAGAAGTTGGGTGAGTCCAGCTCTTCTGGACGAAGCCAACCATCCTCGGAGAAGGCGCGGAAGGACTCGCCAAGCTCTGGTCATCGCTCTCGATCGAAAACCAAGCATGATTCGAAAAACGGTAGGACGACTCCACAAAAGTCATCTAAGGGCAAATCCTCTCCACGCAAACCCTCGTCACACAGATCCTCTTCGTCCAGATCTTCTTCGCAAAAGTCATCTTCACACAAATCCTCATCTCACAAGTCCTCACAATGTTCATCTCTGCGCAAGTCCTCTTCACACAAGTCTTCTTCACAAAAATCCTCTCCGTGTAAGTCAGCTTCACAGAAGTCCTCTCCTCCCAAGTCATCTTCAAAGAGATCGTCTCCTCGCAAGTCGTCTGCGCAAAGGTCCTCTTTCTCCCATAAGCCATCTGGAAGCAAGTCTTCCTCGCAAAAACCCTCTCCCGGCAAGTCCACGCCGTGTAGGTCATCTCCGCGCAAGCCATCTTTCCAAAAATCTTCCGAAAAATCATCATCTCACAAGTCCTCTTCGCATAAGACATCTTCACAGAAGTCTAGTGTTCCGACTCACGCCAGGGATAAGGGTTCTCCTAGTGTTAAAAAACACTCTAAAACCAAAGACGACGCTAAGAATGGCAAGACAACGCCACACGCGTCCTCTGATTCGGGGAGCCATCTGTCAGCCTTTGATAAGCTGTTACTAGACTCGTCCAGCCCGAAGCAACGCCCGAAGCCCAAAGCTACGGCAGCGTCTTGCGAATCCTCAGATTCGGACGCTGTCGCAGGAGGTGAAAGTCTCTCAGCCTTTGATAGGTTGTTGCTGGATTCACCGAGCACCAGTCGACTCGTGAAATCTAAGAACTCAGCAAATAATGGCTCGGCAACGCCACTGAAACCCACTGGGCAGAAGTCCACTCCTTCCAAGTCCTCTGATTCGTGGGCCAAGGGCAGCAGTCTTCCATCATTTGACCAGCTTTTGCAAGGCACCTCCAGCGCCCCTCAGCCACTGAAGACGACCTGCAGCTCAGACGAGCTAGCGTCATCTGTTGTTCATGGTAGCACCTCGGTTTGGGCAGACATGCTTGGGGACTGTCCCAGTGCCGACCATCCAGCTCAGAAAGAGGACACCTCGAACATCGCAGCGACTTCTTTCGGAGAAGCGTCCGGTTCTGGAGAGGCACCTGGCGCCCGCCGTGCACCCAAGAAAAGCAGTGGAGAAGGCGACGGTGGAGCAGCCGGCGGGAGCACCATAGGCGCCCTTCTCAGTACCACCCCCGCTGCCTCACGGTCGGACGGTGGCCGATCGCTTCTGAAAGAGCTGCTGGCCGATTGTCCGAGCGCCGATGCAGATCAGCTAACCCTGAAGAAGCTACTGGAGGACTGCCTCAGCGCGAGGCCTAGTCGAGGACGGGCAGCGGGAACGTCCGGGGCAGGTGGAGGCGGCAGTTCAGCGGGCGGCGGCCGTTCGGTTCTGAAGGAGTTGCTGGCGGACTGTCCCAGCGCCGATCCGCGTCGTCTGCGTCTAAAGCAGCTGCTGGCGAATTGTCCCAGCGCTGATCCTGGTCGCCTGCGCCTGAAGGAGCTGCTTGCTGATTGCCCCAGCGCCGACTCTGAACCAGAAGTGGTTGTGTTGGCCGAGACCCAAGGAGACCCTGGCAACCCCAGCTCGGGGAATAAGAGCGGGACTACTGATGACAATCAGCCGCCTCCGCGCGACGAGAGATGACCCAGTGTGCGGTGTTAGCTGCCGCCGCTGCTGGCTTCTGTGTAATCTGTGGTTTATTTCTGTGGATTAACCGCCACTATGGACTAATCGCGATAGTTCCGCTGGCCTGCTGCCGTGTCGGTGTCGCCGTGCCGTGCTTTCAGAGCTGGATCAGCTCAATGAGAAATGTGGGTTGTATGAAGAAGGAACTCTGAAGTGCAAGCGCATTCTTTGATGCTGTGTTGCCTATCTTCTTTTGTATAAAATTCTTCATTTTGTACCGTTTTTATGTGCATTGTATCATAAGCTCGGCCTATGGAAAGCGGGTGCACACATTGTATTACTGTACAGAGCTTACCTTTGGTTGGTTTGCGCGTCCGAAATGAAGCAACATGCCAGTGACAGTTCGCTCTTCGGTCGTTCCAAGGGCATTGTTTTCTTATAGCTATCGGCACTGTGTACTAGTGGTTAGTATCATCTCTTGCCTACGTTTTTTTTTTTTGTCGTTAGATTGGACGTCATTCGATCAAGTTTTCTGTTTCGAAACGATAACTTCGAGCCATTGAACCAGTTGTGTTCTGTCATTGTTTATTCGCGGATCTCAGCCTATGGCAACTGTCGCGTGTTGAAACTGACCTGAATTCCTTCCAAAATTGTGTAGATAACACGTGCCGTGAAGGAATAGCTGCAAAACACTGCCAACCCCAATCGTGTGTGCCTGTGAAAATCATGTTTGCTCTCGTGCCGGTGTGCCGAGAGCAGTGTGTGGGCGTGACGGCTTGGAGTGCGTTTTATACCGAACGATTTGTACCGAGACACCCGAATAAAAGCCAACTCGGACCACCTGTCTCAATGGGCTGTAATCGGGAGGCGACCGCACGCGTGCCGCCGCATAGACTCGTCGCGACCGGTCGGCCGTGGGGAGGCGGGGCGGGCGGCGCCGCCCGGCTCTAGCGAGCGGACCGCCGGTGAGCGCCGCCGCCGTCGCACCGCTGACGATGATTCAGTGTACACAGGTGTGTGAAGGTGAGCGGGTGGGTGCTGCGCCGGGCCGTGGTGATCGTCCAATGATCGTAAACCGGCGGTGGTCTGTCAGAGGCTGACCGAGCAGTGGTGCGCAGATCGGCTGGAATAGGGAGGTCAGGTGGTGAAAAGTGACTGGTGCGATAACAGTGCTGTGGGTGACCGGGTCAATAGGTGACCTTGTTGACCGGAGGTCAACTCACGTGTTGACCTTTGGTGAAGTGTCAGCTCACGAGTTACCCACTATCCCCAGACTAGCCCGTCTGGCGTCTGGGGACACACATTCGCCCACCCCTTCCGTCGGGGTGCCGTGTCCCGTCCCCATGGCTGCGGCCTACATGGACACCAGCAGCATCAGTAGCGGCGGCGCCGACATGTCTCCCGACGAGCCCCCTTTGGACGAAGCGGCGGCGCGTGCGCTGCTCGCTCAGAAGGAGGAGGACCTCTTGCTGGCGGCGGAGCTCGGCAAGGCACTGCTGGAGAAGAACGAACAACTGAGCGTGGATAACGAGAGGACGGCTGCCGAGTATGCCAGACATCTGGAGGTAAGTTATCGGGGAGAGAGGGAGGGGAATTCAAGGACTTGGAATGCATTGGGAGCATGGGTTAGGGGAGGGCTGAGAGGATGGGGGGGGGGGGTGAATGGTACCTTTTAGTACGAGAGGAACGACGGATGAAGGAAGGAACGACGGAGTGGTAAGACGAGGAGAAAGGGTAAGATATGGGATCATTAGTTACGTATCTGATCTGATCTTCGACCGTGAGATAGGCATATAGGCATCTTTTTATTTAGTGATAGACTTGAAATGCCTACTCGGTCACGTGGGTCGGCTGACTTGACTGCTGGGAGTCGAGGGTGGGGTTGGGAGAACTGGGGGGTTGGAGCGTGGATGTGGTTTTGTTTGAATGATTAGAGAATATGGGTCGGGGCTGGTGTCTGGCCGCCGTCGCTATACCGTCCATCGGAAAAAAGCGAGGACTGGGATCGGTAGGTATGTGGGCGTGGCGACAGCACTGAGCGTCATTCATCCACGCCATGACGGGGGGGGGGGGGGACTGGGGGGGGGGGGTCAGTTGACTCCTTCATAGGTTTTCGCCAAAAGCTGATAAACGGCAGACGTTTCCACAAAAAAACGTCTTTTTGACGGTTCTGCCCTAACTTTCATATGACTTCATCAGTGATTGGATGTCGGCCGTTAGTGATGTCAAACTAATTGAACTAAGCTGATCTCTGTTACCCATCCTCTGCTTTTAACTTTTTATATTTGACTGAATACATAAAAGGTACCGAAAGATCTTCAAAAAGTTGTCGAGTGCCTGATCTGCGATGCTTTAGCTCCATGATAAGTTCACGAATTAGGCATGAATAAATTTGTTCAATAACACAAAAATGGGAATTTGACCTTTCATGGCCTGGTGTGTGATGGCCTATGACCTGATTTTGGCTGAACTTCGAGGATCCCCCCTCCGCCTCCCGCGCCTCGATGTGTTACGATCGGACCGTTGTCCTTGCGGGTGTATTCCTACATGCCGGGGTATGTCTTAAGCACAGCACGAGCCGGGCAGTAAAACTATGACCAAGAAACTGTCGGTGTCAAATTGCCATGTTATTTGATAGGCCGGGCAGGAAACAAAAGTTTACTGCCCGGGTTTACTGCCCAGGGCAATGACCTCTAAACTACAGTTTATCGCATTAGCCCAGAGGTATAATTGATAGGGAATGTATAATTGACATCATTATTGGATGATATTTGCCGCGTAAAATTAGAAAACCAACATTTTTTTGGTAAAAAATATCTGCTCTGCTTATCATGGGTTTTGAAATACTTTGTATTGGTTACAAAGCCGAAATTATGGCTCCTATTAATCGAAATCCGTTATCGCTTGTTTCTTATCTTCGTTTGATATGTCCACTGATACTTTGGGCCTAAGTTATTCCGTTATTATTTGACAGTTGTAGTCCTTTCCTCGAAACAAACATGTAAAATATGGAAAATATAATATATTTCACGAAAGTTTAGCCATAGGTCACCAACAAAGTACGATTACATAAATAAAGAAAAGATTCTTGCAAGAGCACTGGAAAATTCACGTTTAATCACTAGGAATATTATACCTTCTACCTTCTTCTTGTTCTTATGTCGTGGCAAATTATTCATGTATGATGTTCCTTGGATATCCAATTGTTGTGCCATTCTGAGTTGATATTTTCAGACGCGATTCTTTTTTAAGTGAGGTATTTTGATGCATTTTCTTCTATAAATTTCCTTTAAACCTTTATCCACAGCAGTAGCGCAATCACTGTTCGGAAATTATGGACAAAACAATTGTATAAAAGTGTCACCAGAACCTGCCGAAACTACTTAAAGGAAAAGGGCCACCTTTAACATGGGGATTGAAACTGAGATAGCCATCTTGTAGCCCGTGTCCGAAAACCTATTTGTCTACCCCCTTACGGCCGATTTCGGCCTCCATTCGTAGTTATCGGCAATTTTAAAAGAAAATATGCCAGGAATGCGTTCTTATCCCAGGAATGCGTTCTTATCCGACAATACAGCCACCCGCGGCGAGGCTTTGGTTTTTAACCAATCAGCTTGCAGCAGTACTGATCAGGCACGGATCCCTGTACTAGCGAGCAGACCACGAGCAGTTGCGTTATTTTTCGTTATCTGTTCTGGCAATCGGCCGGCGGATGAACATCCGCAATCGAATCTTGAAATCCGTCGCGCTGATTGGTGATGAGTTTCATGAGCTACTTTCATGAGGTCTATGAAAGTAAACCTATGCTATGCCCTGAACAGATGACATCTCGTTTGGTAGCCAATTGCTAAAATGTATTTTTATCTTACGCAAGGCAGTATACCATATTTTATATACCGTGGCTCTGATCCGAAATCAGGGCATTTTTGTTCGAACAAATACCTATAATAACGATGAAGAAGTGCGTGATCCGCGGAGCAAACGACCTACGTCGGGTCGGGACTGATATCCGTGTGACTGTGCACAAGTAAGTAGGTACCTAGGTAGGTACCTAAATTCTTATTTATTGCAATGACTCTTCTATTACTTTTGTTTTCACAGAACTCTCCCCTGGATTAGCAAACCCTTTGGAACTGTTCAGGCTTTCACAACTGAAATGCCAGACTGGATAAAAAAACACAAGTTATGCCGAATATGTCATGCGAAGTGGCGTGATTGTGGCGTTGCCCCGAAAATTTCATCGCACATCCAGCATAATTTTGCATGCGTCAAATTCAGCGCATGGTGGCAGCTGAATTTTTAGGCGCAGGGTGACCGCATGGCGCATAATGTTAATGCAAATGGCTGTCACCGAATTTTTTGACACGCTGTGGTCAATCTAGCAGCAGACTTGCCCTGCGGGCGCTGGCAGGTCTGAAGAGAGTCGGAACTTCCGGCCTGGGCCTTGCTTCACCTTAAGATTCTACAGTGTACCACACAAATTGTGGTATTGGGTTTTCATGGGAACATTAACTAATTCAGACGCTCAGAAAGGGAAGAGCGTCTGACTCCGAGGCCCCGGAACGATCTGTCTGGTTGATATAGCCTTGGTTACGGAGCGAGCGAAGCGAGCGTAGTCTTTCCTTAGATTAACGGAAATTTCTGAGTATGAGCGGCCGGCCGGCCGGCCGTGGTCACGCTTTTGCGAGGCTTATATCTCAGCAACCACTTGACCGATTTACATGCGGTAATTTTTGTAGGGTAGCTTCATTCCTTCTACCAAGTATTGGACTATTCCCGATGCATGCGGGTGACCCCTTATGCACGTGCCACGTGCAAAACGAAGAGGTGTCACTTTTGTAATTGTTGCAATATCTCGGTAACTACTTGGCCGATTGCGCTGAAAGTTGGCATGTAGGTAGGCACCCACTAGGCAATGCATATCCATGTGCCAGAGTTGGGGTGCTGCTGCACGTGCGCACGTGCAGGGGTCGATTCCAGATCTCGAGAACGGCTGGACCGATGGCGCTCAAATTTGGTACATGGTTAGGGACCGGTTAGTAGGGAGCCGTGCAAAAGTCAGTTGGGACCCATTTTGCACGTGCGCACGTGCAGGGTGCCGCTTCCAGATCTCGAGAACGGCTGGGCCGATTGTGCTCAAATTTGGCACATCGCTAGAGACCGGTTAGTAGGGTGCCGTGCACAACTCAGTTGGAGGTACCCCCGCGCAATTTCGCACGTGCAAGGCTCACCCTCTCGCTCGCTCCGTTAGTCGCCCCGAAAGGCGTTATACTGGTCGGTAGATATGCACATGTGCTTTATGTAAAAGTGGCTTAATTTTGGTGCAAACAGGCACCCAACTTTCAGTGGAAATCATGCACTGGAATTTCAGCTCAAAATTGCTTGCTTCAAATTTTGGCGCATGAGGGG
This sequence comes from Amphibalanus amphitrite, assembly GCF_019059575.1. NCBI lineage: Eukaryota > Metazoa > Arthropoda > Thecostraca > Balanomorpha > Balanidae > Amphibalanus > Amphibalanus amphitrite. The sequence continues at coordinate 1,427,739 of NW_024881500.1, read as the reverse complement.
CTCACGGGCATCCGGCGTAGTGTATGGATGTTTTCCAGTCTGGCTGAAAGGCAGAACTCAGACACATTTATCCAGCCCTTCAAATCCCATTTCCTGGTTGTGGTAACACCTACCTTTCCATGGGGGTTTGGTTCATCTCTTGTCTACACAGTTTTCTTTCACTTATGTGCTGACAAGAAAAGGAAACTCACCAGAGCCCAGTTTCACCAAGTGCGGTAAACTCAATTTGGGGTAAACTACCAAACTACCCCACTACTTAACTACAAAAACTACCCCAAAATTAAGTTTAGCGCACTTGGTGAAACTGGGCTCAGTGGAGCTATTCAGCTTAATACACAGAGTATGTGTTGCATGGACTAAGCATGTGTTGACCCTTTTTTACTTTTAGGTTCCCGCTAAAAAAAGAAGTACAGAGAAAAGTGGATGAGGGTGTGTGGCATGACCAATGAGCCAAGACCACATGACCACTTTAACTTAACAAGAAGTGCGCACCATGATAAGCACAGTCAAAAACGTTTGCGTCTAAAGAACAGTGCTGTGCCGGATCAGAATGTAAGTTATTTTTTAAAAGTGATGAAAATGCCTGCTATATTGTTTAAAAAAAAGTTATCAAAAGACTTTGAATATTGTTTTTGTAACACTTCACTCTAAAGTTATTCCTAGTACCAGACATTACAGCTTTAGTGCAGAGTCTTTATTTGTGATATTTTTAGCCAAAAATTATTACTAGTACCGAGCCCTTACAGCTTTACAGCCCTAGTACCTTGCCGTTATTTTTTATATTTTTTAGCCATTTCAACCTAACCGAATATCTGTATGTTTGTATGTTATTGTTTTGATCTGTATTTTATGCTACCTCCCTATAGGTAAGTTTTATTAAAACATGTGGTAACGGTGTGCTGATTTTTTACAGATTCCGTATACGCCTTGGGTTGCTGTCGCTGCTCGGTCACCCACAGATGAAAGTGATCAAGAAATGGACATCACTCAGGTAAGATTCAAGCGTCCTTTATTTTACACATAATACACTAAGCAGTAGCACCCTAACCGCAACATATGGGAATGCATTGCCTGGTGGGTGCCTACTGCCTACCTGTATGCCAAGTTTCAGCTAAATCGCCCCAGTAATTACAGAGTTATTGAAATGGGAACAAATTCAGCACCTCTTCTTTTTGCATTTTGCACGTGCAGTGGGGGTCACTCACATAGATCAAGAGCATCCGACCTTTGGTTGAAGGGGTGCAGCTACCCTACAAAATTTACCGCAAGACCGCCCAAGCGGCTGCTGAGATGAGCCTCTCAAAATCACTTCTTTTGCAACTTTTGACAAATAACACCCTTGACTTTTCACGTGGCACGTGCCACGACGGTCCCTGTAATGTATCAAGAGTAGTCAATTACGGGGTAGAGGGAATAGGGCTAGCCAACAAAAAAAAAGACCGCAGGCCAATCGGTCCAGCGGTTGCTGAGATATAAGCCTCTCAAAAGCGTTACAGGCCGGGCCGGGTCGGGCCGCTCATACTGAGCTTTTTCCGTGATATTGAAAAGACTTCGCTTCGCTCGCTCGCTCGTAATTAACAATTCATGGTTGACTCTATGGATTAAGCTAAGTGATTGCGCTCTATTAGCACACTATCTAAGTAGCCCTTAATTGCTGCCGGTGCGTGGACTGTGAAAGTGAGCCGAGCTGTGACGCAAACCGTGCGCCTTTTTCAGGTGTGGGATCACTCGTGGAAGTTCACGTCGGGTACGGAGCCGTGCATGCAGCTCTGGTTCGATCCTGCTCAGGGAAGCCCCAATGACGCCGTGGCGCGCATCTGGGCTGAGCGGGTGGTGGCGGCCGGTGCGCGGGCGCTGCCGCGTGGCTGGTGGCCGCGGCCCTGGCGGCAGCGGCCCGCTCCTGACCCGGTCGCCCTGTGCCGAGCACAGAGCGCCGACTGAGGCCAGTCTTGTGATCGAGCTTCCGCGCCGGAGGTGGAACAGGTGGAGCTGGCGGTCACCTGCGCGGGCTCGGCGGCCTGTAAGCCGTGCCGAGACGAACCGCGACACTCTTGCTAGATCTGCACCCCATTGTAATCTTCTGTAGTCGATATTCGGTAGGTACTCAATGCTCATTTTTCTTATATTAGACGAGTGGCGTGTTTTGATGTTACATTGGAGACTGCTGTCTCAGGTGGCCCGACAGTGTTCGATTGTGGTGTAATGTAGATACATAGACGGGATGCCGCGGCTCGGATTCGTAGCTGGACTACCATGTGCCTGTCGATTGAGATGCTTTGCCTGGCGATTGAGATGATTCGGGGCGCGGCCCCACACTGACGCCATGGTGCAATGAGTGACTGGCGACAACTAAGCAATTATGTACTTTTGTAGAACACATGTTTTCATGGATACGAGAGGCAGTCCTTTTTTTCGCTAGCAGTCATTTGGTTCACGATACTTTCGATACCGACAAATATGTTCGGGCGGCCGGTGCTAATGCGTGCTTGCCCGCCGATGCCTAACGGAGCGCTGTGCTGTCTACGCTCACTGGTCGCTGGCCCGAGAGCCGTTCGGTTGCTGCTGTTAAAACAGTTCTCACAAAAACACGCTGGCTGGCTGCCAGTTCTTCACCAATGAGAGGCCCAGTAGCATCAGCAGGTAGCATTGTTTAATATTACTATTCCATTTTGTTTACCCATATGTCCGACTTAGAGCCGACTGGTAAAAAGCGGCAACCGAGCAGCCCTCCGCAGCGCTGCAGATCATGTACGCTCGATTATACACAATATATGTGTCTTTCTTGCACACAGAGACATGACGTTTTGTAGAGGTTTTATATCGCTTGCGGCTGAAAGGAATATTGTACATTTTAGAGCTTTCATATACGCGAGAAAATATGGTGCAAAAAAACATTTATGAAGCCTGTTGAATTTTAAAGGTTGTTGGGACATTTCACAGACTGTGTCGGTGGGCAGGGCAGCCCGGCCCCGGCCGCCGCCGCCTCCTTCACTGGTATGTGGCAGGGACGGAAGCTTCGTATTGATATACCGGGGTGCAACTCAAGCAGCATATCACCTATCAAACAACCTTCGGTTATGAAGTGAATGAAAACTAAATATTATGTATAACTGTGGTCTGCGCTGCGGTGTTTCCAAAGTGGAGGAAGTACGGGGAGCTGGACCCAGACTCGATGAGCCCTCTACTACGGATCTGGGTCTTCGCAGCTGATCGTCTGTGAATGAGAGATGATATGATACCAATGCATACCGAACGGATCAAAAACAGTGCCATTATATATTTGCAATTCTACAGCTTTACGTAAGCCCATCCTAGTGAATGCATTAATACGCGTTGATTTGACAACTGACATCCGGTTGAAGGCGTTTTTTTTTTCGGCCAACAGCCGGCCAGCAGTTGTTGCAGGCCGGCCTCGTTGGGAAGCAGGTTCATTTTCCGACAGCCACTGCGTGCGGAAGCACTCTCTGATGGCGCGGACGGCGCGCGCCGGCTCCTGTTTCTGTAACGTGTAGAGGCGGGTGTCGAGCAGCTGGGCGCGTAGCGGGCGGTCCTCGAGCACGCAGAACGCGGCCCGAGTGGTGGCAGAGTCGAGCGTCGCGGCGCGGCCGCCGTCTGTTCCAGCTCGGCGTCGGCGCGCCCCTCGGCGAACAGCAGGTGCAGCTGACGGTCGGCCAGGCAGAAGCCGCTGATGCCCGGCGTGCTGACGTCGCCGGGCCGGCGCGGCGCGGCGCCCTCGGCCGCCGCCGGGCTGGGCGGCTCGTTGAGCTGCTGGATGAGCTGCAGCACGCCGCTGCGCTGCAGGCCGCGCTGCGAGACGACGGCCAGCAGGCGGCCGTAGGCGCAGCGCGCCGGCGGCGGCCGCGGCAGCAGGTCCAGCGGCACGGCCAGCGACACGGAGACGGACAGCTGCGCCGCCGACTGGAGCAGCTGCAGCGGCCCGAACGGCGGCGGACACGTGCCGCGCTCAATGTCGGCCGCCGGAGAGGCAGCCGGTCCGGCCGGCACCGCTGTCAGCGGCACCTCCACACTGAGCAGACGCACGCCGCGCGTCAGGGCAGAGACGTCCACCACCACCTGCCGCGCACACAGAGGGCCGACATTGGTGACAGCGCGCGGCGGGTCAGACCTCACAGTGGGGATAGCGGCAGCGGGTCAGACACCCTTATAGAACAGCACGGGGCGGAGCCGACAAAAGAGGACGAGGAGACGGTCATACAGCCGACTGAGGTCCGGGCACCGACTGACTCAAAGTGCTGAACATGTCACACATTTCTAAATGGCTTCTGTAGGACGGAATAGTGTCTCTTCCTTCCAAGGCTTACTTGCAGAATAATATGGAAAGACACAATTTTACAAGTTGTGTTTTTATGACATAAGATTAAAGTTTTTTATAACATTTCAACACGCAAACATCATACCTTGACAATTGTTCACGATGAAGATCATGTAGGAACATTTCATATTTAGTCACCCTTGATTATTTTGTTGATAGTGATGCGAAAGGCAAATTACCAAAGTATATATTTGCAATTATTTGAGTTAATAATTTCAACTTTTTTTGTGTTGAAAATTGACTTTTGAAACAATAAAGGCAAATGAATTATCAGTGTCTGGAAAGGTGCAATGCTGAAAGCTTCTTATTACATTCTAATTTATATCTAAAGCTTTGTGATATCCAAACTCTCAGAAATAACCAAGGACGTAACCAAGGAGGGGGGAGGGGCACGGGAGCCATGCCCTCGTAGTCGTGCCCCTTCCCCCCTCGGTGATGGCGATTTTTTTTAAATAAAACCAGCTGTGACACCCCCCCCAAAAATAGTGGGCCTAATCCCAGAAATTTTCCTTTTTTGGAGGGGGTACAACACTAGGCCACAACCTGTGCCCCCCCCCCCCCCTGAGCAAAATCCTGGCTACGTGCCTGGAAATAACAAAGCACATCCTATCCTTTGATGCCACTTACCAGCAGCTTTGCGCACTACCAAACAGCCACCTTTGCGCCTTTGTTGTTCTTGTTTTGGGCATTGTCAGTGGTAACTGGAAATAATCAGACATGATGGTCAGAGTAGGGAATGTGACTACTACATCAAAAATCATTTGATTCCTATAATATCGACATGATTTAATAGAAGACCTTTTTCTTAAGAAAGTGTCATGGATACCAGCTAATCTGTATGGTATTTATCTCCAGCATTATCATATAGGTATAACAATTATCACCACCCGCCACCATTGAATGTAGGTTTTAGGTTGTAGGTTGTAGGTGGTAGGTTGGGTATCGGTAAAGCTGGTGTCACCGTCAGCGCTAACCGGTAAATGTGTAGATAAAAGGAATCTTAAAAACAATCTAACCTAACCTAACCTTACCTACTGACCTACAACCTACCTACCCACAACCTACCAAACTAATATACGCTGACAGTGATGCCAGCTTTACCAATGACGTACGTTGTAGGTTGTAGGTAAGGCTAGGTGAGGTAAGATTATGTTTCATTATATATTTACTGAGAAGACGGCTGAATGCTCTTGAGACGTGGCTATACATTTACATTTTGTAAGTAATTTTCAGGTTTCAATGAATATTTCCTAGTGGAATGTTTTGAAAACCATTCTAAATGATGACCTTTAGCATTCAATAGTACTTTAAAGCTAATTAACCACATCGCCAATGCTAGGTCACATTGCATGCCTACTTCCACCGGCAGCTCCATGGGATATATGATAGGCAGGGGTAAATGGAATATTTTTTATTAATATTCTTGAAGAAAATTATAGGCATGAAAAGAAGATGATCTGCCTTTGAGATTGATATGTGATGCCTACTTTGGAGGAACATAATCATAATAATTACACAATCATAAAAAATGCAATGTAACCAAACAGCCGCTTATGCCGCAAAATGAGAATCAAGCCAATCACTGAGGACAAACAATTTCAAACCACCAAAACTATATTCTTGCTATTCACCAATAATCCTAAAATAGCGTTCCATGGCCATTATATGCACCTTTCACCCTTACCTCCGACAGATAACTAGCGCCACGGGCAGACACACGGGGCGACAAGTTGTTTACAACCGCTACAGTCCGACGAGTCTATCCTCCTCAAGGCTGATTGGCTTGAGTGTGACGTCATTACTATGACATCATACCCCAGCGAACAATTCTGATTGGGGCCCAATTGGGCTGAAGCCGGACCAGCCCGAGTACGATACTTGGGCTAGCCCCGGTCCAGACTGGGATCTTACTTGGTTTTTGACACACCTAGCCCAACGCAATTCCGAGTTTTGCCCAGTCGGGCCCCACTACGACTTGCCCGAGCCAAGTCCGGGTTATGGGATTCAAGTTGGGCTGAGCCCACGTCCTCCCATTGGTTTAACTATTGCGCTAACCTGTGGCCCCACGTGGGCTTGCCCGCGTACGCAGCAGCGCTGCCGGTCGGACCCCGGGTGGGCAAGCCCAGGTCATTTCTGGGTTACGGGGACCTCGCATGGGCAAAGCCCGAGTTATGCCATCGGCTGCACTAGTGCGCTAACCTGTGGCCCCATGTGGGCTAGTCCGGTTTATAACTCGGGCAAGCCCAGGCCAAAGCCGGTTGGGTCCCGATCCATTATTTCCACCTGCCATGGGCGGATGCAGTGTTCGTGTGATCATACCTCCTTCCTAGTCACTTAGGCCATAAAATGATCAGAGAAAATTTGGGATCGATTGGTGTTCGTTCCGTGTTGATCGAATACCGCGACAAACTTGTTATCTTGTGACGTTCGAAGCAACATACGACGGAAGAAGCAATGAAATATAATAATTAATGGTAAAAAGTGATTTGAAATGTCATTGTAGCTCAACCATTCAATTTTGTTCATTACTTAGATTATCATATTTTTAGTTACTTGGTCGTTCATCCTACGTAACTATCATATACTACCTAGTCCTACGTAATCGTTAAATCGTAACTACCAAACTGTCTCTTTAATCGTTCACATTCGTGCGGCCTACCTGCTCTACATTGCTACCATGTGTTACGGGGAATTAATATGGTATAGCCGGCGGCTGCTTATAATGGAATATCCTGTACGGTGTTCCGCTTGCGAGTTTTACTGAGTTTTACGGCGGTGCGATCGCTGGGGCTTGATACTGACTGAAAAGAGTGAATACAAATGACTGTGTTGGATTGTTTAGCTATTCTCCCACATTCACCATTGAAATTGTGGCTTTACCGCCCTTCTTATTAAAGTTATTCAACTTAATTTAGGTTCATATATTTAGAGGCGACACGCACATCCTCTGGCGGCCGCCGTCACATCCTCTGGCTGCGACCCGCACGGCAGGTGGCAGCACCCGCCCGCGTTCCACGTGCCCATGCAATATCCGGGCTCAGCCCGTGTAAGGGATCCTACTTGGGCATGCCCGAATTCAGCCCGAGTTACAGTCCGGATTGGGTTGTGGCATGCCCAGATGTTGTCCGACTTGGGCCCAAGTTTCGGATTCTCCATGGGCCTGCCCAAACTCTGCCCGAGTCGCGTATTTAGCTTGGGCTCAGCCCAACCCAAATCACACTCTAAAGAAACAAATGTTGGGCCAACTCGGGCTTAGCCCAAGTGAAATCCCCCCAGCCCAGCCTCAGCCCAAGTTAATTATTGGCTGGGACAGTAGCTGCGGTAGAGAGTATAAACATAGTACCAATATGTTAAATAGTTTGAAATACTTTTTAGCGAATTATGCACTTCTGGCACCGGTTTTGAAAAGAAAATGGAAAATAATAATGTCAAAATAAAAACCAACGATATCTTCATATTTCAAGAAGGTGGCACTTTTCCTTTAATAGCTGTTCACACGGGCGGTTGTCGGCCGCCAGCTAAGCCATCTAGATGGCCTGGGCAATGGCGGTCTCAGGCCTTCCACAGTCGGTGCCAGTTCAGCACTGTGTTAACGGGTATATTCCTGGGCTCGCCTCTGTTGGCCATCTCGATGGCCTATGGCAGCCCACATATGGCAGCCTCTGGCCATCTCCCTCGGAGATGGCTTAGCGGTGCTAATAAGCAGTCTTGTGCTAATCGGTGGCCGTCGGTTCCTCGGCAGAGGCGTCTGCGCATGCGCACTTGGCAACATCCTATCGTTTTTCTCATTTACCGTAGTCGTCGCCCCGCAGGCTCCGCGCTCCGCAGTTGATTTCGAGTTTTCCACTCGTCGACGTTTGCGAATTTAGTGAGAAAAGATTGCAGATACGCCTATTTCAATTAAGATGAGGTGTTTCAGGTAAGTCAGCATGGCGAAAATTATTACAGCCACACTTTTTGATGGTTTGTCTCATATTTGTTGATATTTCATCGATTGAGTGCATGCGCATTTGCCGCGCTTTGATGGCACGGGGATACACAAGTATTAACATTTGTTAAACCCAGGTAAAGTCTACTCAAGTTGCTGTTAAGTGAAAATTTAATTAAATATGGCACGTACAGATGATTTTTCTTACATTCATTAACATACGTTCGGACAAAATTCTGTCATACAATTGGAATTGCGCGATCGGGTGGTGGGGTCAGGGTCAGCACAACAAGCTATGTTTGGTGCGGGCTCTGATTACTCAAATCCACCCATTCAACCATTCAGACTAAATTTATTTAAAAAAATACAATTAATGATAACCAAAGAAGGATGTTTTAAAGTTTTAACCCGTCTCGGTCTCATCGTTTAAAGCTTTAGTCAAAAGCACATGTGAAGTCACGATACCTTAGATACTGACCAGCCATATAAGCAAAAGAATTCACCTCCCAATTTTTACTTCTGACTTTCTGTTACACCTGCTGCTCAATTTTTGCTGTATTGATTTGTGCTCGTTAAACGATTAGACAGGCTTGAAAAGTCCTACTCAAAACCATTTCAACTTCTTAGTGTTGCTATGTGCCGATACCAATATTTAGGATTACTTACATGAAATGTCATGAATATGCTACCTAGGTATTAAGTATTTCACTGTTTTCCCAGCTCCTGTAATGATTTTTATTAAAGCCAGGCAAATGCATTGGCATAATTTCTGACAAATAGCTTGCCGACGAGCACTGTTGCTCTCTACCAGGGGGCGTCAGGGCAGAAAGTGAAGACTAGGAGCGCAGTTATCATACATATATCTCATATAGAAACAAATATATTTTTGTCTTCATTAAAATTGTATGTATTAAATACCTAAGAGTAATTATTTGTTTTAAAAAAAAATCAATTGGTTATGCTGCACTTAGGGAACTCAGATGGTCAAATCTGTGAAGCTCTAATACAATGTATTATGCATTATTATGCCAGAGTATTTCTCATAGTATTTTGTCACTGTACTTTCCCTCAGTTTTTCCCAGATCATATTCATGTCATGTCAGGTCAAATATTGCTATCACTTTAGTAAGCTTTGAAAGCTTGACTTGTCATTTGTGGCATGAGGGGTTCATGACATAAAATGGGCTATGCACAACATTTTTTAGCTTAAATTATTATCTTCATGAACCTTTGCCTGTTATTTGTGACTGACAACCATACATGACTTATATGTAACTATTCTATTGATAACATCAAACCTAAGTGTTATTGACAAAATGCACCCAGCCATCCATGACATGACAAAGCTAATTCATCAGGTTTGGCAATCAGACATGTGCATGAATCATAGTCATTAGGATCTCATCTGAAATGAAATTGAAAATAAGTTCTTATGGCTTCATTTTATCAATTGTTGAAAATATTTTTATATCTTTACATAATCTCGTTTCATTGCACAACAAATTTCAGAGAGGGATTTACTATCCAAGTGGATATAATTCCAGGGCATGAAACTTTTGGAGTGAAATAACAGCCATAATTGTTCACATAGGTGGAGAATTGTGACCAGCTGGGGGTACTCGGGCGCAGCAAATCCGCCGCCGCCTAGCGGTGACCTTGACCCGCGCCGCCCGGCCGCGGCTCCAAAGCCAAGCCGGCGTGGAATTGGGAGAGCTCGAGCACCCCCAGTCCAGCACAATTCTCCACCCGTGATTGTTCATAGCAATTATAGCCCCAGATTTCTGGCATTTGTCACATAGCTCGCTCACTTGTCACATTCCCATATATTTCTCCCATTTTCCACTCAATGATTTATCTAATAAATCTTTTGCATTTCTGATTTCAGTTAAATGATCCAGCAGGCGGCGGACGCTGTAGCTGCCGAGTGGTAGAATCACGAAGAAATGGCAGGCTGCCTGCCAATCGGCGACGAATCAGCCGTCACTGCTGCACGGGATGGATGATAACGAGAGGCAACGGTCCTGGTCGTTGAAGGGGAAGCGACTATTGGTGCCAATCGGAATTTCTTTTCTTGGAATTCCAATTTTTGTCCAATTCCAATTTGGAATTTGGACGGAATTCTTAACATTTTTTGGAAATTAATCGGAACACAAGGCCTTTAAAATTTAAAATTTTAAAACGGAGGCCTTTAAAACGCTTTTAAACACTTTAAAAATTTACGCAAAAAATGCAAAAATCGTTAAAAATTGGAATAGCCCCCGCTTTGGACAAAATTGGAAATTTACTTGGCAATTTCTTGGAATTGGATCGGAATTGGAATTGAAATTTCATGAAATTGGCACCACTAGAAGCGACTATCGTTGTTCCACCGGTGACAGATGAACTTTGGGCGACCGAAAGGCGCAGGTAGTAGTCCCGTGTCACGTGGCATATAAGCACAGCTGTATGAGTCATTTAACCTCTTCTTCGGCGTAAGTGCTCGTGCCGAGCTGCTGTATGCAGACGATCATTACGCGTGATCATTACACACACGTGTTACAGCCGTGTGTGACGGTGCACCGCTTAGATGTTTCTGTGGTTTCCTGACTGGTTGAATGCGCGACTTTGAGTGTAGATAACCCACCTGTCGGAATGTCGCGGTACGTCAATGGGCCGTTTGAGTGTCTGCTGTTCGTGCTCTGCGGGTGAGAGGGCCGTTGCGTCGGAGCTGACGGAGTTTTTTTGCGTATTAGTGTACAGTGATATGCGATATTGGTCAAATATAAAGTCAAATCTGATTAGTTTTCACCCAGAAGTTTCGTTCGCACCGATCTGCACACGTTTGTAGCTGCCGATGAATGGGTACCGTGAGTGAGTACTGACTACTGTGATGAGTTACAGAGCTTTAGGGGTCGCGGCATGATAGCTGTCCTGTTGCCTTGGTCAGTTTGCTGGACATTATGGCAGCCGTAACTGATTGCCTAATTCAGTTTGGCCTAGGAATTTTGCTTTTGCTCTCCCCTTCCCAGTGCACCTTCCACTGCGTCCCTGCCTGCCCTGCCCCTGCGCACTGCCCGCCCCGAAAAGCCCCATGGTGCCCCTCTAGCGGTGGCGGCGACGGCCCTCGGCCGTCTTGGCGCGCGGATGTCAGCGTGGACTGTTCGATGCTGGTGACCGCCGCGACAGGCCCCTCGTCCCCGGGGTCCCCCTCGACAATCATCTGCCGCTCGTCTTCGTCCACCTCGTTCTCCGACAGAATGCTGTGTCGTTCTCGTGCAGCAATGGCGGCGCCATTCACCACCGCCCGCCGCAGTCCCAATGACCGAACCGTTAGTGGAGCGCAACCCGTGCTTATTAGCTCTAATCCGTTGATCTGCCGCTCCGGCTTCCGGCAAATTATTTGTTAATACCGTCTTTGCCATATATCGGCAATAATATTAGCCATACCTACGTACTTTGCGATTCGTAGTGCGCACTTTTGGCCGCAACCCGGCACGACGCAGGGCACGACGCTGTTTCCGAACCAGAAACAACACGATCATTAAGCATTAAGCCTAATAAAATCTCATACATCAGTCATGGATATCAACCGACGTTGGTAGTTGTGACTTGTGGTTCTCGTGTGGCTCTCGCAGTGGTGCGCACTACGCTTATTTGGAAATCTGTCCCCTCTAAAATCCCTTCTCGATAACTCGCCATATTTACATAATCGTACTCGCCGTATTACATGAAGTTTAAAAACTCTTTCATGTTTTTGCATTATAAGCATCAATCGAAACGTATTTCGTTATGATTGGTGGTCAGACGATCACTCGCACTGCGTCTCTGAATTTCTGCAGCTCTACCGCTGGAGCCGCAGGAGCGCCGCCGGGCCAGTTGGTATATAACTAGTAGAGAAAGTAGTTGTTAATATGGTATATAGTTTCATAGGGAAAAATTTACTTATGTTGAAATAAAAATATACCGGAATGAGCTTCTAAGGATCTTTTGTATTGAATGCTTGTTTAAAAATTCATATTATATGGTCCAATAATTAATTTTCGGACACACCTAGTTCCGACTGAAAATGGCTATGTGGTAGATACTAGAAATGGCCAAGAGGTGCTAACAGTCCCAAACTGTCCCTTGTGAACAGGGTTTTAGAAGGTATGCGGCATGTAGGAAAAATCTTACTGACCTCAGCCGTACGAAATTATTTGGAAACTCGGTTTGCAAAATTTGACTCCGGCCCTCGTGCTTCGCACTCGGGCCTACGTCAATTTTGCAAACCTCGTTTCCAAATAATTTCGTCGGCCCGGTCAGTAATATATATTATTGCAGTCTGGAATGTAGGCAATCTAGTTGGTAGCGAATACGAGACGAGATAGAAGAAGGGAAGGGAAGGGACTGAAAATCATTTCAATGAAAATCATTTTCAGAAGAAGGGACTGAAAATCATTTCCCTTTGCTTTTTGCTGGATGTTTATCCCCAGCCGTGATAAGCGTCCAGCAGGATCAAACATCCTAGATATTTCGAGATATCATTCGAACCATTATCAGGATCTAACAGCTAAACTGACAACACAACGGGTGAGTGGTGACCCAGGTTAAAGAAGGTGCGACTGGACGTTCACATAACGACGAAGCAATGGTCTTACGTGACATTTTTTATGAGACAATTTCTAGGTAGGTTCTAATGCAACTTTGTCTGAAGATCAGTTATGGAGGAAATGACATATGGTACACAAACGACGTTTCCGTTTCCACAAAATGTGATGGATTTCTATTGAAGTTTACCTCACAGTGAACTCCGGTTCGTGGTACCCTCGTTTTATTACTGAAATACAAAACATGTTGCATGACGAATGGCTACTGAACAAAGACTAAGCTGCATGGAGAGGTGCTTTGATGATGACGATCGACATGTTACTACATGCGTTTACTACAAGAGGAAAATGCTGCGAAAGGACTGTTTCTCGAGCGTCATAGGCTGAGAAACGATGACGCTCGAGAAACGAGCGTCATCGTTTCTCAAGCACCAGGATTTTCTTTTCGATTTTCCCGACTACACCTACAGGCTACAGCCATGATAATAAAAATAATTCAGCCGTCTAGTAGGTACCTACCTACCTAAAAGAAAACGCAAATTTCACTGACGTGGTGAAGCTCGGAGTCCCTCTCACCGCATAATTCGCCGGGACCAAACAATAGCATTCGCTCGATCTATATGAATCCCATGCAGCTCTGTTCCCCGTATATTGAAATATGTTGCCTCTCTTTCCTCTAAGACCTACATAGGCTATCACGAATCACGATCCTATCTTTCGTCAATGTTGTTCTGTGTTCACACGACCAAACGCACATTAGACGCCATTTGCTGGTGTCCTGGTGCGCTATAGGCTTGCAGGAAATTCTCTTTATAAGCTGCTGGCGGGGAACAACCTAGATTAGTCATGTCAGCCGTGCACTGAGAAGTCAAAAACTGCTGAACAGTTCATATTGCACTGGTACCTCCCACACGGCCACTCCGTGGCGTATTGCATGAGCAACGCAGACTGATGCAAAGTTAAATTCGCTACCCTTTGTGGAGAAACGTAATGCACCGCTCCAGTGCGTTGAAAATAATTAATCATGATGCAGAATAAAAACCGTAATGACCATAGTTAGCGCAGTGGGCTGAGGACTACATCATTTGCAGCTGCGGTCCTTCGGCAGCGTGAAAACCCAGCCATCATTGGGAGACAAAGCACGGGAATGGCTCCGCGAAGCCGTTTCGATATGCCACACCTGTCCAAGTGTCCAACTATAAGGACCTGGCGACCTTCGTATGGGCACGCGCCGCCGGTGAAGCGTGTGAGCGTGGCCAGATGGTGACAGCGACAGCGCCGCTTGGTCGGCCAAGCCGGCCGCGCGACACCAGCGAGCTCACCACGTTTATAGAAGCTCACCGAGTCTGTCACCTCGTCCCCTAAAATCTACCACTTCGTCCCACCGAGTCTGCCACTTTGTCCCAAGTCTTCAATCACGTCCAACCCGGCTCTGCTTGGCTCGGTTCGGTTCGGTCCAGTGAGCAGCATTGTGTTTCTCAGACAGGCTTCTGTGGCTTATAGTCGACTACAAAGCGGTGCAGACAACACAATAGACACTTTATCACCGATTTCGGTGTGCACGCAAACAAAAGAGATCATCTGTTGGGATTCCATGCTTTCACGCGACTGGGAATATGGCTCGATCCAGTACGATACCGCTCTTTGTGGCCTATGGTTTTTCTTCTCACGTCATTGCCATTGTGATCCGTATCAAGGTGTTCGGATGATCTGGGATGCTCATGAGGTTGTTTGTGCAGGAAGCGTGCGTGTTTCAGTCGTAGTGTAGACGTCAGGCGTGATTAAACGGCATACACCGGCGCAATTTATCGAGTTGTTTGTCGAAATGGAACACACCTTGACGACGCCAGGTGCCGTCTTCCGCGTTAACGCATTTTGAGCCGTCATGGTGCGCGGTTCGATAATTTTCCTGGCGTGATTCATGTTCATAAAAAGCTCTATCCAGCCGCTCATTCTGCACCACAAACGCACCGGCATGGAAAACGTAAAAACGTCATATAAGAACGAGCGCCACACACCTGGGCACACGACGCGTCCACGACGGCACCTCTGACGGGTCTCACTCGCCGTGTTTTGGTTCGTATTGACCGCGTGGTGAGGTCGAGCGTGCGACGTGACACGGGGAGCGGTAGCGTGACCTGCGCTAATTAAACCTGCCGTAGATGGAGCGCTGCGCACGCGCTGATGTCGTCCGAACGGCTTCCGGTGCGTGCTTGAAGACTCCATCTCGTCCTAGAATTGAGAATTGGCCTTCGAAAATAAGATAGGTGTCTGCTCGAGTCCTGATGGATTTCAATACGAACGACGATTACTCCTATTTATCCACAGACACCTTTAATACGGAAAGGCTGCTGTTTGCCTTCAAGGTCTAACAGTCTCGAAAGGTTAAAAGAACGTCATTGCATTGCGCATGTCGAGTGTCTGTATCGGGTCAACGCACTTACACGTGTAGCGAGTGTCAAGGCCCGGCGATCGACCTCCTGCGACGTTACGTCGACCGATACGTCAGGTCGGGCACTGTCGTCGTCACCCTGGTGACCAAGCAGCAAACACTGGCCACCGAGGCCGGGGTTCGCCCACACGCGGCCCGCTTATGGAGCGCAGGGGTGATACGTCACTGTTGCCATCGTTACTGCAGTTATGCTGCATGTCTGTTTGTCTCACCCGGCTCCGAATCTACATAGATAGTTGCACAGCTTGCAAAGATTAAGCGCTGCGGATGCTTTCTTAAAATTAAATACCGCGAAAAGAAATCATATCTACCTATTTGAAATCTCGTTTATGAAGTTAGTTGCTTGGCAAGAGCGATGACATGACCTTCATTTTTTTTGCGTTCCTCGGTTCCCTTCAGCCCCCAATTGAACCTGTAGTGGTCTTTTTAATTTCAGGTTTCAGCACAGCACCCGAATGCCCTGGCTTGCAACAAAGGATCTATAACGGCGACCCTCTGTGCGGACACACACTTTGAACCTAGCCCTGTATCTTGCGTAAAAGAAATCGGCTTGAATGCTAGTTCGTGACTAAAACCGTTGATTGCAGTTATGTAACTCACGATTCTCTCCGTGAATACCTCCATTGTAATTGAGCTCACGCATTTGCAACATAGGCGGAAATATCCGATCTTTATCACCTACAGTTGCACGTGCTTCTGCGTCCCAGGGGTTTACACATCTCAATTGTCTTGCGCGGTCGCCCGCTGGAAAAACGCACGACGCATGCATTAATGATTGCTTGTTCGATGCGGTCATTCCGATGCAAGCTTTTTCTTGCAAGGACCTTCAGCACAATGAACATATCGCATACGCAGACATCATGCAATGAGGCAGGCACAAGTGCAATAGCAAAAAAAAAAAAAAACACTGAATGCCTGCGTCAAGACAAAACATCCGATGGATTCCGTTTGCGCTCGCTGTTTGCAGCTCTACTGCGTCATGGATTTAAAACAACCGGAGTGGGTTGCACCGCGTCGCGTATGTTGCGGCCGCGGTTGCACGCCGATTTAGGACGGGTGTTGCACAAAGGCTCAGCGCGCATACCAGACCGCCTATCCTGCCGGGCCGAATCACGTCAGAGCCTCGGCGGCAGGTTTCCCACGGTATTGACACTCTGACCGCAGCACAAAGACACCCAGGACCCGTGTGGCGGGGCTCCAGGTGTGCTGGGCGTCCTCTGGACGGAGGTGCTGTGCAGAGGCCCGAGAGGGTGTGCCTCAGTGGCGAGCCGGCCTCTCGGCCCGGCCAGCTAGCGGCGCCAGTCACCACCCACTCACTGTACGGGTTCCGGGAGGTGCGCCCGGCTCGTCGGCCCGCCGGCTCGTCCCTCGACCGGCCGGCCCCCGCTCCGTCTCCGGCTCCATGGAGCTCTGAGTAGCCGTGAGGGTTTAATGAGGGTCCAGATAGGGTCTCAGGTCCAGCAGACTGTCCAATGGTGGGTGATGTGCGGCTCCTTCAACGTGGTTTAAAACTTTAAACGTAGAACAATCATGATTTTGGCGACATGCCATGTGCTTTGATGTCATTCAAAGGCTATTGCTTGAGCTTGAGCTTTAAGCTCGCTTGAGGCAAGTCCTCCAATAAGACTATAAGTAATAATAAGTTTAATAATAAGTTAAAGCAATAATAAGTTTGTTAAATTATAAAAGAAAAACATTGGATGCTCAAGAGTCAGACGAAAGTTTAATTTCAACAGCTCGCCATGCAAATAACATCTCTGTCGAATATGTAATACCTATAGTTTGGTTTAGGCTGTGATAACCTTTTCATTTGATGCGGTACAGTTCATCCAGGATTATTTGTTGGCCCGGTCTATCCGCCAGATCATATACACCTGTAGCCGCGCCGAGCGGCGACTCAGCTGCCCCGGCTCAGCGCGGCGGGCCCCGCCGGGCTCAGCGCGGCACCCACTGGTGACGCGTCGAGCGGTGTTGTCATGGTCGCTGGCCGCGGCCGGCTCGGTCGATGGTGACGGAACTGAGTGCTCGGCCAGGCGGCGGTCAAATGAGGTCAGGTCGACCCGGGCCCGCTCACACCGAATCAGGGCGAGGTGGGGGCGGGACCGACAGAGGAGATGCAAAGTGATGGATGGGTCAGGTCATGGCAAGCATCGGGAGTTGAGAGGAGTGCATTGTAAAGGAAAACACTCACCATAGCCCAGCATACTTGCATGTGTAACTTCAGTGCTACGACTTCAACTGATCTAACAATGAGCAATGAATTGAACAATGAATTCTTAGAACGAATAGATCGAATCGGCTGCCCTACCGCATTAATTGCCATCCAACCTTGATCATGTTACCTATCCAGTGTTTACCTTGTAGATTACGTCGAACGTGTATTTATCAGTGATCAATTCTTGATATCGATCACAAGGCTAGCACTTCTAGCAATGAATTATCGACGCGACACGACGCACATTCAGATGTTCCCGAATGTATCGATGTCGATAATTCACTCGCGCCATTACCCCGGCTTATTGCAGCACCCAATTTCGGGCGGACTTGGAGCACTTAATTCTTGCACCACGTCGATTTTGTGACAGCGTTCCTGCTAGTCAAGGCTGCGTGTCACGGTTCACGTCCTGCTGGGCGCGGACCGGCCTGTCCTTGGCTACCGGTCTGGCGTGGGAGTTCACTCACCGTCAGAGGAGACTCTGCGTGGGGTGAACGGATGTTGAGACGCAGCCTTCAGGCTCAATCACCATCCATCTCGAGACGCCAACAGGTGTTGCTGTGTTGTCTGACCATCTGCTGTGCAGAGACCAGCGATCCTCGGCCCGCCCTCCGTCCAGGGTCATGGGCCTGTGATGACGAACCGTTGAGGGGTGCGGTGAAAAATTCACAGACAAAGACGCCTAATGCACGGCAATTAACCGGCGATTTTTGGCCGGGCGACGGAGGCGAGCTATGAATGAATGAGTTGATAACGTCCTGGCCGTGGGGAAGCTTCCGCGGTGAATTGTGATTTATATCGACCAATCTAGAGAAAAAAGAACCGTGATTTTGCTTTCAGTGATTGTGCTTTCTCGTTGACAATAAGAGTCATAGAGAAAAATAAGAATGCACTTTAGAGGCACCCTGATGACGTTGACTTAACGTTGTCTTGCGTTCAGTAATCAACGGCAGCGGCCGAAAGAACAAATGCTATTTTATCAAGCAAAAACATATACCGTTAATCCTCAACTTAACCATTGGGAGCAACAAACGGCTTGCTTTATACGAAACACAGTGAGGCCAAATAAAAAGCGTTCCTGTTTGTAAAGAACAGCTGTGGTGACGCAGCTGTTATCAAGCTAAGTGCTCCGAAGACGACCTCAGAGACGCGAGGTCACCTGTAATTGTGAAGACCAATTACATTTAAACGGTGACGGGACTCGAAAATTAGCGACTCGACAAACAGCTTCCCCGCTTTCTTTGAGCTTCCGGGGATTGTTCTGCCATGACCTTTCCGTGCTCATCCGAGTTGAACTCGTGTGTTTGCGTCATCGCACAGCTGAGGACCAAGCTGAAGAAGTGCATGTAGAAGGTCTCGCGATGACACGATTTCGTAATGTTTCCTGAGTGGGGGCAGGGGGAGTTCCAGTCTTGGAAATCGACATGATCTTCTGCGACATTTGCACTCATTGCACTGTACACGCTGTCACTGACTTAATTCATTTCATACCACAGATGTCTGACGAATTACCACGAGCATCTGGTATTTGGATGGACACAGATCTTCGATGAAAGAGTGATCGATCGTTGACCGTAATCCTTCCAACCGAAGCCTCGCAATGCATTTACATACCTAGAAATATGGTCCAGCTGTTTAAGTCAATCGTTACGTATAGCTATCAGTAAAACTATTTTCAGGACTATTTTCTGATAATCCATTTAGCCAATAATTGGTCTCATTTTGACGCTGTTCTTGACACACGAGACCAGCACGACTGCCGCATTTAATTTGCTAGGCATATCAACCTTAGCATGCCTCATTGACTATCTATCGGCCGCATCGAACCTGCTTTTTTAAACATTAACGATGGCACAAAGTCTCAAACATTTTAATAAGGGATGCTTTTTAACATAGCTCGCTGACTGCGTCACAAGGTCTCCAGAAAGGTGCGGCGAAGACGTAAATCCTAAAACGCCTTTGTCTCGGTCGGAATGGCCTTCAGCGCTGCGTGTACCGAACGCGACACGCGCAGCACGACGTTTCGACCGAGCAGGAGTTGAAGGACGCTGCTCCCTGTCCATCACGAGAAGAAAGCTGCCCTCTCTCATATCTCACTCTCCACTGGCGTCCGTTACTTGGACGTCAAAACCCGGCTCAATTCACCCCAAACAATGGAACATGAGGAGCCCACATACATGGGTAATTACACCTGTAGCTTCACGTTCCCCGCACTTGTGAGAAGCGCGTTTCAACTGTTCTCTTCAGCAGGGGACCTGCAGCGGTCTGTCCGTGACCCCCTCTAACCTTTCATCCTGGCCGGGGGCCGCTGTCACTCCCCCCTCCGCCCCGCCCCGCCCCACCCTCTGCCCTGGGGGGTGGGTCTCGTCGGCAGGTCGAACTCTCTCTGCACTGGTCTAGACTCAGGCTCGGCACGGGGTGCTGCCAGACCAGGGCGGGTCGCGGCAGACCTGCACCGTTGCACAACCGGGTGACCCCGGCCTCTCCTGCCTTCGCCGTCAGTAGCACGGACTGTATGGGTTGGGCCCGTGCACTGTGCAGTGACTCATGTGCCGCGGAGCCGACCGATCGCAGTGACCTTCCCAGTGACGTCATTAATGAGCTGATGGTGTGAATATGACGTCACATACTGATAACCTTCTCACCGGCTGTCTCCAAGTGACGTCACGTATGTCCCTCTGGATGCAAAATGCAGATTCACGTCATAAGAACAGTTCGAGCAGCCTTCGCCTCTGGGAGCGTCATCTTACCTGACGAGGTGTGGTTCAAGACGGGCGGGACTATAAAAACGGGCTGATATATATATATATATATATATATATATATATATATATATATATATATATATATATATATATATATATATATATATATATATATATATATATATATATATATATATATATATATATATATATATATATATATATATATATATATATATATATATATATATATATATATATATATATATATATATATATATATATATATATATATATATATATATATATATATATATATATATATATATATATATATATATATATATATATATGTTTGTAAACTTCGGCAATAAATCTTCTTTTAGACAAAGACCATTAAACGTAATAGCACTTTCACATTTCGAAAGCTTTGTTTGTGTTTTTATGATCTTATTGACTATTTTCTTGCTGTTTTCGTCAATACGATGTATCAGATCGGCAAAGTTCATGTAAAAATATTCGTTAAAGTTCGACGCGTTTCGAATGTATTATACATTCATTTTCAAGTACACTGTGAGACACTCGTTCAAATAATGCGTACATGGACACGTTTGAAAAACAATATACAGGTCACGAGTAAAATCATAAATAACACTTTCAGTTTCAGCGCGCTATACTACAACAGTAAATATGATCACGTCACACATAGCGCTAGTCGGGTTGGGTAGCTTGTGTTGGTGTTGTTCTGCGTGTTTGTGGGTGTGATGTGTGCTGCATTGTACCCCAGAGAGCCAGTTTTTCTAGGCGTGCGTTTTTCTGTTCATTGATGCTTGGTGTGTGGTCTCTGATGTGTATGGCCTCTGTGATCTCTACGCGTCTGGGGTCACGGTTGGAGTGGATGATCGACGTGTTTTCTACCAGGTGTTCTCTTGTCAGTCTAATGTTGTGTTTCTCCAGCATGTGTGTCTTGATTGCTCCCTCCTGTTTGTGCATGGTCAGACGACGAGACAAAGTGGTGCATGTGTATCCAACGTAGCTGATGTTCTGAAGCCTGCAATCTTCAGAGGGACAGTCAAATTGGTACACTACGTTGGTACGCATGAGCCGCTTAGTCTCAATCGGGTTGTTTTTCATGACCAGATGTTTCGTCTTTGTGCTCTGATAGTAAATGTGGAGCATGAGTTTGTCAGACTTGTCCTTGCATTCTACGTTTTTCGTAATGATGTGTTTAAGTATCCGCTCGTCTTTCTCATATTCTGTGTTCATGAAGTTGCGGTAATATAGGTGGTGTGATGTGCCCTGCAACTCCTGCATGTTTGTGTCGTTGTATTTTGTGTCAAGTTGTCGTTGGATTTCTGAGTCTATGTCTCCATTGCTGTAACCATTGTTAACTAGGAGCTGTTTGAGGCGCATAAATTCTTCGTGCATGCTCTTGTTGGTGGAGCAAGTACGGATTGCCCTTTTGACAAATGCTCGGATCACACTGGTCTTGTACCTACTCGGGCATTCGCTGTTAGCGTTAAGTGTTTGGCCTGTGTTGGTGGGTTTGCGGTACACACTTGTGTGATACTGGTTTGCACCTCTTTCTACTAGCACGTCAAGGAAGGGCAAAACATCGTCGCGACTTAATTCGTAAGTGAAGGTCAGTACGGAGTTCGATTCGAATTCGTTCACAAGTTTCAGCAAATGCTCACGGTCGTTTACATCCACAAAACAGTCGTCTACATATCGCACGTAAGTGCTCGGGGCGATGTCGGGGTCGCTGAGGACATGATTTTCGACGTGCGCCATGTAAAAGTTGGCAAAGAGGGGTCCCAAGGGTGACCCCATGGCCACGCCTTCCTTTTGGACATACAGTTGTCCATCTGGTCCCCTGAATGGTGCATCTTTAGTACATGCTTTGAGGAGTCTTTCAAGGATATTTCTAGACAAGTTTAGAGCAGGAAGGCCATTGCTACGTTTCTCATACACTTCATCTAAGATAATATCGATCGTTTCGTTGATTGGAACATTCGTGAACAAAGATTCGACGTCGATGGATGCAAGAATCCCACCTGCCTCTGGCTGTTTCGCACGAAGGATATCTAAAAACTCATCGGCAGAATTGATGCAAAATTTGGCAGTGTGATCCGAGACCAGTGTGATCCGAGCATTTGTCAAAAGGGCAATCCGTACTTGCTCCACCAACAAGAGCATGCACGAAGAGTTTATGCGCCTCAAACAGCTCCTAGTTAACAATGGTTACAGCAATGGAGACATAGACTCAGAAATCCAACGACAACTTGACACAAAATACAACGACACAAACATGCAGGAGTTGCAGGGCACATCACACCACCTATATTACCGCAACTTCATGAACACAGAATATGAGAAAGACGAGCGGATACTTAAACACATCATTACGAAAAACGTAGAATGCAAGGACAAGTCTGACAAACTCATGCTCCACATTTACTATCAGAGCACAAAGACGAAACATCTGGTCATGAAAAACAACCCGATTGAGACTAAGCGGCTCATGCGTACCAACGTAGTGTACCAATTTGACTGTCCCTCTGAAGATTGCAGGCTTCAGAACATCAGCTACGTTGGATACACATGCACCACTTTGTCTCGTCGTCTGACCATGCACAAACAGGAGGGAGCAATCAAGACACACATGCTGGAGAAACACAACATTAGACTGACAAGAGAACACCTGGTAGAAAACACGTCGATCATCCACTCCAACCGTGACCCCAGACGCGTAGAGATCACAGAGGCCATACACATCAGAGACCACACACCAAGCATCAATGAACAGAAAAACGCACGCCTAGAAAAACTGGCTCTCTGGGGTACAATGCAGCACACATCACACCCACAAACACGCAGAACAACACCAACACAAGCTACCCAACCCGACTAGCGCTATGTGTGACGTGATCACTGATCATATTTACTGTTGTAGTATAGCGCGCTGAAACTGAAAGTGTTATTTATGATTTTACTCGTGACCTGTATATTGTTTTTCAAACGTGTCCATGTACGCATTATTTGAACGAGTGTCTCACAGTGTACTTGAAAATGAATGTATAATACATTCGAAACGCGTCGAACTTTAACGAATATTTTTACATGAACTTTGCCGATCTGATACATCGTATTGACGAAAACAGCAAGAAAATAGTCAATAAGATCATAAAAACACAAACAAAGCTTTCGAAATGTGAAAGTGCTATTACGTTTAATGGTCTTTGTCTAAAAGAATATATATATATATATATATATATATATATATATATATATATATATATATATATATATATATATATATATATATATATATATATATATATATATATATATATATATATATTCAGGGAGACTACTCTGGCCGCGAGAGGGTCGGACGCGTTACTCGACCTGTGACCTCTTGGGCTTGGCCGGATGGGTGAGGGTGCTGAACAGACAGTTTGGGATTGGCTGGAATGTTTGGGATTGGAGTTGTTGCGTGAACCGAGACGAAGACTGACGTCATTAAATTAACCAATTAAAAACCACCGGAACCTCACGCTAGGTTCCCGACAGGAATCTGACCACCACCGCACTTCAGCTGAGTAACCTATTACAGGCAGTGACCATGCATTCACCAGCATTCCAGCGAATGTCATAACTTACCGCGGCCCTGCTCCCCAAAACCGGCGGGCGCGGGCCCGGGCGCCGAGCCGCGGTCGGTTTCGCCCCACGCCACCCAGGCGTGACCGGTGACCCGTGACGGAAGCTCCCATCACGTCACGTCACCCGTCACACCGTTGCCGACCCAGTGAAAGTGGCCGCGCTGACGCCAGCCGCGGCGGCTCGAGCTGCGCCCGCGCGAGCTGTGGGCAGGGGCAGCCGGCCGAGACGCCCCGTCAGCTCCGTGTGCTAATTAATGATCGCTGGCTCCATTTTTGGTGCTAATGGGCGGTTGTTACGGTGAACATTGGACAAGCTGGGCCAGAATAGTGCCTGTTACATATATGCACATTACACAGATACGGTACGGTGGCGTAGCATGAGTAAGGCACTCGTGGCTCAAAGTGGACACGGTTCGAGCGGCGTGGTCCGTGCTGGTAGAAACTAGCCATTCTGGGTGATGTGCTACTTGCTGCTTGTTTGTTGTGTGCACGCGCTATCAAAAAAGGTGCAATTTACTTCAAATCATCCTCGGAAAGAATGGCTCGCTCGTTTTGATCTGCTCTCGATCTCAATCAGATATCCAACAAAGCGTCTCTGCGCCGCCGGCTCAAAAGACTATTGTCACTCTCGCCGGTGAGGTTTCACTCATTGTTGGCGGCTCCAGAAGGGAGCCAGATGTTCAGCAGAGTAACCCTGACCACGGGGTGGTGGTAGGAGTGGCGGCTGCCGTGACTGATGGCCTGACGGAGTGGAGAGCGCAGTTTTAGCACAGCTGCAGAATGGACGCGGCAAAGTCGTCTTCCGTGGCGACGGGAGAAGAGCTGCGAGGCTATGGAGACTGGCGAATAGTGCGCGCGTGTATTGTGAATTCAGACTGAGACTGAGTTATTGATAAAGCTGCTACGGTTTCAGGAACAATTCGGCTTTGAATGTATAATGTGTATGGCAATGTGAAGCTGTGTATGCAGCCTGTCATTGTTACATGCTGCATGGCTTAGGTGTCCGTCCCGTCCACGTGCCGCCATTGCAATTACATAAGACGATCGTGACGCAGTATTAGACCGCAGGCTACCGTGTCACATATGTATAATTAACTCACCGCCGGAGCCCGGTGCCGATCCTGGTGTCACGACACATTGCTAGGACGGTTATCACGTCATCACAGTGTCGCTATCGCCCATCACGACACCATCCATACCTGTTATCCTGTTAGGAACACACAGGAAGCCGGTGTGGGAGATGATCTTCGAGACGAGCATGTCCTTAGTGGAATGTTGATGGGTCCCAGAACTTGCGGATACGGTACGATGTGAGCATATGCATTATGCAGTATGCACTAAGTGGTTTCGATGATCTCCCAAAACATACAGTTCAATTATGAGAAAGATAGCCGTCGTCTGCTGCGTGCAATGCCTATCATGCAATGCCAACCGTGTTGAAATAAGTTACCAACCAATTTTATTGTACATACATAAATTTCGAAGACCTATTTCGAGAAAAGTGCATGCTGGGGTAAGGCGGCTGGTTCTGCCTCGAAAACCTTGTAGTTTAATCATCTCAGCAGGCTATAATAACAGGAGTCACTTACATCACGTCTCAGATCAGATCATCTCTATCAAATTCACGCCCGAGTGTGGGTTTGCTGGACCAGAACTCCCGCACACTGAGAGCTGTTTTGATTCCTTTTAAGCATATTAGGGGAATTGGTCTAAAACAACACCCTGATCATTTCTCCGAATATACCCAAACTATACCCTTGTTCTTTAAATAGCTCCCTTGAATTCTTCTAATATACCCTAGTAAGTACCGTAGAGGAAAGGAATATGATTCCTGTTCTATTCCCTGCGATACCCACTGTACACTCCTTCCTACCAAAATACCCTTACATCGAAACCTCTAGTATTCCTTCTAAGCGTATAAGGGGAATATTTTGCAAACTATACTCGCATTATACCACGTAACACTCCCGTATTATTCTGTGATTTCCATCACTGATCTCAATGTATTCTTGCATTAGACCCCACATAAACCCAGAAGGGAAAATAATAATGCCCTAGGTATATTCGTCGTAGAACTTGCTCAGAAACTGTCTCATTACTCTCAGCTCCCTCGTCCGATTTCCCTTTATATATCGTAACACATCCAAAACGAGGGTTAAGGTTTTATCCCCAGCAGGGCGCGTATGGCTGAATAGCCCAGCGGGGCGCGGGTTAGTGGTCAGCAACACGTCCAGGGAGCGACTGCCCGTCCTCCTCGCCCGCCCGGCCGGCCAGTCCCGGCCCGCCGACCGGTCACCGCCGGAGGCGCCGAGCGGCACAGGTACGGTATCTGACAGTAGCGGCAGAGACTGTACACTAGGGTATATTAGAAGAATTCAAGGGAGGTATTTAACCCTATTAGTGGCAGGGGGGGGGTTGTTTTTATCCACCCCTCAGGTTTTTCGGGAATATCTCCGAAACCGCTGAAGCTACGATGCTGAAATTTTCTGACTTTTCCTAAAACTAAATTGGGCACATTCCCTGAAAATTTCAAGTTCATAACTTTACCAGGGGCGGCTCCAGAGCACTGGGAATTGGGGGGTCCTATTCGTGAAGCGAGTCATTTGGGCGAAGATCACGATGCTGCACCAGTTTTACGAACAGTGAATAAAAGGTATCATGTGATAACATATACAGTTATTGTGCATCCTCTTTTGACACGTTTTTGCTATAATAGGCGGATCCAGGCGTCCAAAAAGGGGGGTTATGTTTTACCTCCCAACATAGGTGCCCTGACACCGCCTATGCATTACTAATACAATTTTAGTCGTTCTCTCATAAGAAAATTATAACATAACAAGACCATTACCACCCTTTTTAGAAACAGTACCAACAAAAACCTTATTTACTATACTTTTTGTGTACCCCCAATCTCAATGATCTGTATCCGCCTATGATTTTTGAAAATGCATATTTTTAGGATCCATGTGAATTCCTGGTTCATTCTCTATCGATCGGCAAAAGTTGCGTTAAGATTGGTTCAGAAACCTGGCCGTGATAAACAGTCTAAAATGTATCTGCAATTTGCCCGTTTTTACCCTCCTCTACCCCCCCTATTGACATTTTTTAATTTTTATTTTTTAGAAATGTAGATCACGTTGAGCGAAATCGAATGCCGTTTGAATTTTGAAAATCGGCCCGTTAGATCTCGAGATATCAAGGGGGGGTCGTAAACAGCCCCCCCTGCCACTAATAGGGGGTAGCCAGGAGCCTGCCACTAATAGGGTTAAGAATGAGGGTATAGTTTGGGTATGTTCGAAGAAAATGATCAGGGTGTTGTTTTAGACCAAAACCCCTGATATGCTTAAAAGGAATCATTAGAGGAATCATTTGAGTATCTTAAGGGCATTCCGCCAGGAAAACGGCAGAGTTATAGGAGCATGACACACCATGATCAAAGGGAATAGAGAATCGTTTTGGTTGTCAGTGCAGTGTGGGTTTGTACTTTGTAACCTCGACTAATCACCAACCCCCACATACCCGAACACAGCAGCCTCCCACAGACCCTCTCAGCAGCACCTGCCGAGCCGTCCCAGCCCAGTTAGGGGTGGAGCGGGGTCTCAGGGTCCGATCAGACCTTGTTTGTCGCTGCGTGGGCGCGCCGGGCGGGCTGGGCAGAGCGGAGAGCGACTCTCCCCTCTGCCCCGCCCCAGAGACAGGCCGAGGTGAGGCGCGGACCACTTCCGTGTTTTGTTCGTGATGATCGGCCGTAAAATTGCCGTCCGATTCGGGCCGGCCGGTCGATGTGGTATGGATCTGGAGCACTGTGGGGTGGTGGCCATACATGGTTCGAACTTCGGACGGCCCCAGGGTGGTGTGAGCTGAGCTCGTTTCTCATACTCCAGTCGAGCACCGCACGTGGTTTCTGTTATACAAATCACGCAATGCTCTGACCTCTGATCCAAATGTCGCGGGTATGAGAACGGCACGTGCTGTTGGAATGAATGTCCATGTCTAGATTAGCAGCCTGTCTCTGAGTGTGACATGGAGAAAGTGACCCTCCGACGCCAGGTGACACAGGTCATAACCCGCAAATACCACCTTTGGTGTCAAACGGATGACCTACGGGGTTCACCCACACAAGCGAAACTCACTCCGATTGTGACCTGACCTGCGGAAGAGAAATTGCTTCGTTTGTCACTCTAATCATGGGACATCGATTTCTGTCGCGTGAAGTGAGAGGTCACCTAAAGTTCCAACCTTGTTCGCCGATCCAGGGTGCTTTCCACCCTACGCTCCATGCCTGCACCCGCACCCGCATTGTGTGTTACACTTGTCGCACAATGTCGCTCATCAATCGTCAAACTCGACGATTTTTCCCCGTCGATGTCACTCCGGCCGCTCAGGAATTTCACCGCACCGCGCACCATCCGACGTGTATTTTTGAGACTTCGCGACTTTTTCTGAGGGCAAACTATGACTCAACCACCGATGTATAACGGGTTTGTCGTGACTTATAACCAAGATTGCGCTCTTTATCCCCATCGTGCCCGTTCGGTTGTGACTTTTTGTCGTTGTCGGTGTGGACAGGTGGGCACGGCCAATGGATGTCATTGCTCGTTGTGCAAAGCTCAGGCTACTTTGTGCGTTTTTCACTTTTAACAGGTTGTATTTCACGCATCTAAAGGCAGCATCCTATTTTATGTAAACAGGAAGACGACGAGACATACCATGTCAAATAATAACGGATATAGTTTATAGTTTATAGTTTATTCGTGGTTGCATCCACTGAGAAGTGGCTCTTCCAGCGCCCGAGTCACACATACAAGTCATAAGATATAAAACAGTGATGACATAAAATGAAGAGGAGAAACACGCGATAAGACATGGCACTCCACGAACCTATCCTACCTCCCGAAGCAGCAGAAGTCTCAGCTGTCGTTTGAAGGCAGGTCGCGACAGAGACTGCAGCTCATTGGGCAGTCTGTTAAATAACGCACTGGCATGAGATAGACGCCTAGCACCAGAGCATGTCTTTGCACGTGGGCACTGTAACTGGCCAGACTGCCGAGTGTGGTGGGGTGTCGGCACATATGAAAGCATCGCTGCAATATCCGCTGGCAACTGGGTATCAAGCGCAGTCTTGATCAGACACAGCCTATGATAGCTGACGAGCTGCCTCGCTGAGAGCCACCCCAGCTGCCGAAGTACATCGGATACCTGATCATACTTGCGCCGACCACCAATGACACGTGCGCAGAAATTCAAGAGTTTCTGCACACGGTGCAACTGGGAATCATTGCATGAGCCATACACAGACACATAATAACGTATTGAACTGACAACAAGAGCATTCACCACATACGCGACAGTCCAAGAAGGCAGCACGTGTCTAGAGTGAGCTAAAGAGATGAGGATGCCAGTTGATTTCGCGACAAGGTGAGTGATGTGATCATCAAAACTCAGGCAGCGATCCATGGTAAGTCCAAGATTTTTCACAGTTTGACTTTCAGTGATGAACGATGAACCAAACTTAATCGTAACAGGTGGGATGCTTTGCAAAGTACTTTTTGTGCCATGAACGATGAGCTGTGTCTTAGAATGGTTAATTTTCATCCTGTTGGAGCTAAACCAGTCGGCGAGAGCACCAAGGTGGTTCTCCATGGTAGCAATGAGCTCAGGTAAGTGGCTCTTTTTACCGCGTACAGCGATTTGCACGTCATCAGCGTACTGAATGATGGTTGCATCAGAAGCATGTAGAGCCAGGTCGTTGCAGAAAATTGAAAACAAAATTGGACCCAGAGCTGTACCCTGATACACACCCATCGTGATGGGCAGTGAATCGGAGCAGACCAGCTGGCCGTCCGCACCGCGATACTGCACCTGCTGACTGTGATCAGAAAGATACGATTCAAACCATGTGGTGTCAATGTTGTATAACTTGAGCTTAGCAAGTAGGAGATCATGGTCAACTAAATCAAAGCCCTTCGACAGATCACACAGAACAACAAGTACGATCTCAGAAGCGTCCATAGCCGAAAGAATAAAATCTGACAGAACGGTGAGAGCTGTCTCAGTGGAGTGGAGCTTTCGGTAACCGTGTTGGGTAGCCGACCAAAGTCGATGTTCATCAAAATATTCACTGAGTTGCAAATAAACAATGCGCTCAACGATCTTGATATTTGCCTATATTTAGCAGAATGAATGATTTAGCAGAAGGATAGCCTATGCAATTTTTGTAATTGTGCAAAATCATAGTCACGGAAGCACTTTGAGACGTTCGAAATTGAGGCAAACACGTTTGTAACATTTTCCCTCATCAGTAGTAATGAAGTTTTCCTGTACCTACCTAGCTGCGTTTCAGCGCCTCTGGGTTCTGGGAAACGAATATCACTCACGCTTCTATCGTGGGAGATTTTCGTACATCCACTGCAGTCCATATTTACGCTCCATTTATAATCGTAATTCTCAAGGTATGAAAGCAAGGAATTATGTCGTTTCATTCTGCTAAACCAAGTGCGACACATTCAATGACACCCTGATTGAAATGTCATGGACATTTGACGGTCGATTTCGTCCTTGCATCATTGAGCGCCACGAAAAAAATATTACAATGTTGCACATGAACCCGGTAAAAGCTACACCTACGACAGCGCTAGAATATGCGTCAAATCTTTCTATAGCAAGGGCACGGAAATGGACAGCTCTACGGCAGATGTTTTCCGATTTCCAAGAAACTCACATCAAACGATGTCCCGTCACAGGAAAGGAAACCGATCATTCATTTTACAGGACGTTACAGTCTAATTGTGTTCTCCTTTGCACGACCTTTCACCAATATTCGTAATTAAGCTCTCTAAGCCGTGTTTCGGCGGCAGTGTTCTCTGTTCGGGAAAGTCACAGTGCCGCAGCACTGTGCAGCATTGTTTGGGTCGTGCAATCGGCCACAGTCCGTGTTCGACCTTGTCCGTTTTTATCGTGCTCTCCTACTGTCCCACCAGCTTGTATGGCTTGCATGTTTGGTTCGTTGACACGACAAGTGCACAATGTTTTCACGTCTGCGGGCGACAGTGACCAGTTTGGGAAAAAGCTGAGCATGCATCATGCATGACTCACAGGTGACAAAGAGGTTTCAATATGACATCAAGTATTTTTGTATTACGAATAATAACGCAAACATGACGTGCTAGGGTGTTTTGGACCATGAACATCTATAGTAAATACAAATATAATATTTAATACAAAACTTTTAGTTTCTGGTAGTTAGACAGAGACTCATAATAGGTAAGCATGGATGACCTGCTGCGTAAGAAAATTGTTAAAAAGGCGTTTTTAACTATGACCTAATGCCATTCAAATTAGCCAGCAACCGTTCACAAAATACGAACGGTTCAACCATGGATATTTAACGACGTAGGCGCTTTCACTAACGGCCGCTCACCTATGCTTTGCATAAAAGTCTGAGTAAATGCCACATAGCATAGCGTCTTATTAACTTCGTAAGCCGACCCGACCGTGAGTCAGTGAGTTCGTGAGTCGACGTATAAGTCGGTTCGGTCGACTCGAACCCCGAACTAAGCGAGTAAGCCTCGGACCAGCTAGGCTAGGACAAACTGGCCAACCAAACTCCTGCTGCCTCCCACACCTATTTCCGGTGTCCGCCTCCTCCCCCTCCCTGGTTACCGCCGCTCCCCAGTTCGGACCGTGTCCGTCCGTCCGTCCGTCCACCGTCACGCGTTCCATTCACACGAACCGCTACGTTTCGCTGACCGGCCCGCCCAGGGCTGGTCCCATGGGCTCCGTCCGGCGCCGATCGCCCCGTTCTCACGAGCCACCACCGGACGACGCCGCGTGCACGCCCCCAGTGCACCGTGCACGCTGCATCCGTGCACGCTCACAGGGGTCGCTGGAGCGGTCAGTATGAGCTGGTGTCCATGAACTGCTAGCGCTGACAGGGTCCCACCGACCCCGCTGAGCCAGGTATTGCGCCCCGCGGCGGGTGCAGTGGTTCGGTCAGCAGCGGCGAGATGTGGGGAGGGAGGGAGGGTGGGGGCTAGGGCGGTGACATTTTCCGGGGTGACTGTGGCGTGTAATAGGGTGTTGACCTCCACGGCTGACTCTGCATGCTGAATCCTAGCTGCTGCAGTCTGACTAAGCTTTTGCTTGATTACGTTTTCCTAAGGTCGCATTCGATATGCCAACAGAAAAGGGATAACATATCAACGTGGGATATAGAAGTAATTTGACCAGAGTATCGACATATTTTCTCAGTGAATCAATCACGTTCGCGATGATCCCTCAAATGTCCGCCTGTCTTAGGTCACCAAAGGTGGCTTTCACTACAACACTCCATGTGAAAGGTTAAACGGCAGTGGCTATAGAAAGCCGACCGAGGAAAGGGCGCACATGTCTCCGATGATATCAGCGGCACTATCCTGGTAACAAGTGGAAAATGTCACGCCCGGCGACTCATATATCAATGAAACAGGTTCGACGGAGTGGGCGACATGCAACAAACGCACGTAGAACGCCGATTAGCCGGCCGACAACGCGCTGCTGTTACTTGTGGAGCCGCGTGGGAGTGACATTGGCCGTGGCGTGCCGTTTGAAGCAGGCGAATTTCATCGAACTTATTTAGCGATGGTGATGGCAGGTGACCTTTGAAGAAGAGGATCCGATCGGCGATCTGTGACGCTCAACCGCAACTGCGCACGTGTTTTCCTCGATTCAACGCTTAGGCTCTTTATCATGACGCATCCACGAAAAATACCCAGAAGCATATCTGCGCTATTTACCGTCTTCAATTTTTCATGATTTCGCTTGAATGCCTCTACTTGAAATGCCACATGAACCATATAAAATGTATGATCACGATACACACTGAGTCACTGACCATACTTCAATCAGCGCCAACACCATCGGCACACATCACAAAAACCCAATCCATATCACCCAAAA
Organism: Amphibalanus amphitrite; assembly: GCF_019059575.1. Lineage (NCBI taxonomy): Eukaryota > Metazoa > Arthropoda > Thecostraca > Balanomorpha > Balanidae > Amphibalanus > Amphibalanus amphitrite. The sequence goes on along the minus strand of NW_024881500.1, from coordinate 1,394,942 downwards.
AGCCCCTATACCACAGCCGAACACACACAGTACCGCATCGGTCGACTCATCACGAGTCAGACCTTTCGTGACCAGCCGGCGGCGGTGACGGCTTCGAGTTCTGTTGTCCCGTCCGCCGGGTCGATGCCACGCCACTGACTCATGTGGTCCTGTGTTACCGGGGTCGGTCGGCCGGGCCGGGCCGGAACACCACATGGGGCGGAGGGGAATATGGGTGAACGGGATGGAATGTGCGGCGCTGGTTATCTGGGTCGGGACAGGGCGGGACGGGACGGGGTTTGACGGGTTCGGTAGAGTAGAGCCAGAGTGATATGTTTCAGAAGGGATGGGGCGGATAGGATGGGTGGTTACTGGCTACGGTAAGGTAAAAACATGGTGGTATGTTTTGGAAGGGGAGGGACGGAGTGCGGTGTGAGGCGGGGCGGACGGGCAGGGTAGCGGCGCGATGGAATGTTTTGGGAGAGGGTCGGGCCGGATTGGAGCGATGGGGGATGAAGTGAACGGGCCTGTGGTTTATCCAGGGCCGGACGTCCGGTCCATGATGTGGTGTGGTGTAACCGGGCCCCGACAGGACCGGCTGAGGGAACTGGTCCCAACAAAGCAGCAATACCACGGTAGCATCATGTCTAACCGGATTCGCTTCCAGAAGCGGCAGTCGAGTTTTGCAACATCGGCTGTCGGTGAGTGTCGGCGTATTAGCAGCGAGCTCAACTGCCGGTGTAACGCAATCTTCGGCGGACTTGCACTGAACCTTGTCGTGCTCCATCATAATTACAGAACGTGGTTAGCCGGCGCCGCCATGAATACACCATCTCATTTGTCATTTGAGCCAAGATAATCAAGCTAACAATGCTGGCACTCAATTAGCATTCCATCACCACCTTTGAGGTCCTACACCCAGACGTTGCGACGTATCACTTCCGAGTTCCTATTAGGAAACGCCAGTGAGTGGCCCAGGTTTCCTACTATCATATTTCCAATAAATCACATCTAAAATCCCATTCGATACAGCCGCAGTTCGCAATCATCAATCACGAATCCAATCCAATCTCAGATCACTGCGCGCGCTGGAACCCGGAACCGTTCGGTGTCGGAGCGCACGAGACAATTTCCGGCAGACGCTCCTTTTCAACAAAGCAGCTGTTGTCGGTTACGGTAGCTAAGATAGGGCGATGGCGATTGACGAACGGTGAGCGGGTGCGATTAGTGTCTGAAGGCGGTGAATGGTGGACAGCGGAAAGTGAACAGTAGATATTGGGCGGTGAAACTGAACAGTGAACGGCGCGCGAGATGATGAACAAAGGACGGTGGTAGGTGGATGTTTGACGGTGGTCAGCGGACGGTGGACAATGGACAGTGATCGGTGGACGGCGGACGGTGGAGACTGCATGTGGACTCTAAACGGTGGGAGGCGGAGATTGGACGGGGGATGGTGGAGATTGGACCGCGGTGGGCGGCACCAAGAGACGCTGGAGAGAGACCTGCTTTGGGGTGCGGTCAGAGGCGTGGTTACCCAAATTGTGTGGTGACAGACCGCGGCGTCCTAATTATGGGTTCCTAATTAGAAAGGGTGGCCAAAGAAACGAGTTCTGTGACCGAGAAACAAGCGTTCTGTTAATCTTTCATTGATGTTTCCCTTTCCTTTATGAAAATAGCATAGCTAACAATGCGTAACATAATTAATTATGCGTAACTAACAATGCGTAACGAAAGCAACAAGAAAAAAAATCATTGATAACGTGCACGGTCAATGGTCATTTAACCAGTTACAAATGTTATAGGTTTATGTCGTTTAGAGCGATGTCATGCCTACATTTAATCAAACGAAGACGGATGTAATCAATCACTAGCCTTCACCCAATTACTTTAATTGAATGACCTTACCGCATGAATCTCACAATCTAACCGAACTATGTCATCAAATGTCTCATTCCCCCGGCTGACACACCAGCCAATAAGTCGACCTGCGCGGTCCGGCCGTGTTTGATCAAATCACGAGCTCCGTTGTCCACTCAGTGAAGTTGACGACAGTCGTGCCCCAAATCGATCACGAACTGAAGTTTGATCTGATGGAGCTGCTCTCAACCACAAAGCGAGGAAATAGCTTGTGCGGGGTGGGAAGAACACGGTAGGTGTTGGGGTAGTTCGTGATCAAGGTTTTCGATGATAACATTCTATCTTCCCATCTGCATTTTATCTTTGTCTAACATTAACACCTGAGCATTGCTCACAATGCGAATGTTGAAAAATCACTGAGCGAGAGAACTGGTCAGTGGTCGGGAAAATTGCAAAAGTATCGTCCAAATGAAATGAAAATATACATTTCCACCGATGACAAAAGCCAATCATGGCCCACCCCGTCCCTAATTTCGAAGTGACCAGCACCAAGGTCAGCTAAATCCACTGCATTGCCGGTTTTACTGTCCTTTCTGACCGAGTGGTTTTCAGGGCTAACCTAGCACGGGCCAATCCGGGTGTGTGGGTGTATGTGCTGCGGTCCATGCCACGCCATTCTGAGCCAGACAGCACAATTGTGTCGCTGGAAAACACGGGGCTGTCGTGTTCACGATACTGCCGGTTGGTTTCGAAGCTATCGCAGGGCAGATCAGGACCTGAGCGTGTCTGACCACACAGCAGCCTTTGTGGCACTACTTTTTATGTCGTTCGTACATATTCGCAAACGTCCCTTGCTACGCTGATAAGCCCTAGGCATTCAGTTTCTTAGGCTTTACTTTTGGGAAAATACAATAGATGTCGCTAGCGGTACGAGCCTGAATACACACTGCACCGCAAGGCACGCCTTAGACGCAGGCTCCGCATAGGGACGTCCATTAGTCTATATGAAGCGCGCATGGCAAACGCTATCATCACAACGTTTGATTCAATTCATTCAGTGAACAATAAATATTCATATAAGTTCTGTTAAAACACCTTGCAGGACATGCATCGTGCTCGTGGTTGCATGCGATATCGATGTCTTCTTTCACCACTTCCTGATGCCAAACAGGCTCAGCAAAAAACAATCACTATGCCACTCAAATCTTACCCATTAATCAGCGATTCGCTTCAGCTGTCACGCACGTCAACTCCAGTTTGTGCCCGATTGAATTGTTTCTCCCATCCCCGACGCGGAAGCAAAAGCCACAATTGTGATGCGCTTGTGGGACTCTGAAGGGTAACCTGCGGCTCCTGGTATGTGAGGCCGAAGGAAGGCGAGTATAATGATTGATTTCCAAAGCCAACGAACCGCGCGCGAGCCGGTGGCTGAGCACTCAGCCCAGGAGTCGCGGCGTCGCGTCCGGCGGGGACCCTCGTCACGCTCATCGCCTACGACGGTGGGGTCCTCAAACTCCGCTCCAGCGGCCAAACACAGTGCAGACAAACCATGGGGACGGTTCAGTAGGTCCAGACAAGTGGCAACTCAGACGACCTTCTGATATCGCGTCCTCTGTGGTTATACAGTGCAGTTCCGAATCCACTCGTCCATACTAACCGTAAAAAGTTAATTTCATTTCACGACTTTTCTCAAAACAATGGACAGCAGTTGTTACGGAGTTTCAACTGTCTCGAGCATTGGGGAGACGTTTCTTTCAATGTCAAACCACGGCTATTCACGGGCCCCAGATGAAGGCCGATCCATCTGTCCCCAGACCGCACACATCCTCCGGTAATAATTAGTCAAAGACGGCTCGTGTTCCGCCAGGGAGTCCACGGGTCGTTAGCGGTCGTTGTTAGTTCGGTAAGCACGCCGTGGTGGTAGGTCGAGCTAATGGACGGCGACTAATGGTGTGGAGATACGCTGAGAGGTGGCCACCGCGAGTGGACAGACCTCAGTGGACTGACCAGAGTGGACAGACCTCAGTGGACAGGGTCGTAATGGACAGAACTCAGGCGTGGCAGCACTTCGGCCTCGGGATCAGTGAAGACCAAGTAGATGTCTTCCTGTATGTGACTAGAAATGGACATGCGATGTTCACAAAAAAAGACGATTTGATATAAAACGTATGGATTATGCATGTGGTGACTTTAATTTGAAGGTCAGCGATGTATCTTCAAACGATGTTACCGAAGTTGTCCCAGAATGGTTATTGAAAAGGTTCAGCCACCCATGAACTTACTTATAGTCTCAATTATCCGCCAGCACCAGCCCCACCAGTATCACCTGTTCGGAATCCCCCTCATTTACTGCACCTACAGACCGTGACCGGAGCAAGGTCATCTCTGACACCGACTGGCCGCCGTGCTCCACTGCACTTGACCCGGGCCGCGCCACTCCCGTCTCGAGTGCGCCGCGCCCGTCTCCAGCCGAGAATATGGGCCAGTCGGGCCGCGCCACAATTGGCACAGTGGCGGCGGCACGGTCCCACGATCATCTGTGGCTGTCGGCCGGCTCGGCACCGGTGCCTCATACAGCACTCGCCAGCGGCCACCGGCCTGCCGCCGGCATGGGAGCGTGCCGCGTGCCTGAGCGGGCCGGCAGACCGGCAGGCAGCGCGCCGACCCGTATTGGCACGTGCGGCTCGAGCGCAGCAGTCGGTATGTTCTCACGACGAGTCGCGCAATGAAGCGCTCGCCGCGGAACGCCGCGCTGCGCAGCGAACGTCTCGGAACGTCGGAAACGAGCGGGAGGCGGAGAATAGAGTCGTTTGGTCGGCGGAGCGGGCGGGGATGTTGGCAGATATAAATGATGTCACAGAAGTCTGCCCACCTACCGTTGTCTCGCCCAGTCTGGTGTGTCGAAACGATTACTTCAGAGTACAGGAACTCATGAGCTTTCGTGGTAAAGACGTGCTGTCAGTTAATTCTCCAAAAGCACTGGAAGACCAGCAACGAACATTACACAAGTGCCTTCAACAAAGTCAGAGTAAAAGAATGAAACACATATAAACAGACTTAACGGAAAGGCACGAGTCGTCGAAACATATTTCAAGGTTTGTATTTTCCGATGCTGTATTTGAGACGGCCTGCGTTGCATAATTTCGAGGTCCAAGAATCAGCCTCTTTAACCCATGCGGCACGAAAATCTAAAGCACTTGCCATGAAATTTAGAACAAAGGTCGAGCTGAAACTATGGAAAGCGATGAGGTTCGTGCACCAAGCTGAAACATAATATACTACAGGGGTTGTAACTATGTTACTACGCACGGTTATGCGAGCGTAACACACGAGCTCGGCAGTGCAGATCAGATCGGCTCGTCCCTGTATAGTCCCACCTTCTCACGTTTTTTACGCAACCTCACGCCAAATCTGATCCCGAATCTCCTGCCGCCGCCGCGCTGCTCTGGGGCCCGTGTACTCCTGTCGGCGGGCGTGACACCCCCGGCACGAGCCGAGCGCGTGACGGCGCGTCACGAACCGCGCCGGGCGTCACGCGGAGCCACGTTACGCCACACAGTGACGGCGGTGACACTGGTGATGAAATATGGCACCAGAATGAATCGATGTCGCTCCAATAACGAGGTCGCGCCTGGTGGCCGACAGCTGATAACGGTGGGACGGACTTTTCACAGGTTATCGTCGATTCTGGGACGGTTAGGAGTGCCATGTGTGCGCGCCATGGGAGCGGGTTTCTCCACCGGGCTCTGACCGATTCCAGATAATAGGAAATTTCAACAAATCGACCACTTTTAGTTGTTATGCTTATATTCGTTTAACCCGCGCCCTGCTGGGGGGGTGTTTGAACACCCCCCTTGTGGTTTTTCGCGAATATCTCAAAAACGGCGGCGCATCATACATCAATTCTACACATGTTGTGAAAATTTCAGACCAAGGTCATTCAAGGTCAGGTCACCAGGTCACTTGAAGTGACATCACCTCATAAAAAGTTTCAATGTCTGTCATAGCTACACCGAGTGACCGATCGCTTTGAAACTTTCAGCGATTGCTGAGAGCAATAGCATGTACAAAATGTATATCTCAGAATTTTGATATCGATGACCTAAGGTCAGGTCAATTTTGCGACCTCCCCATTATAAGTCAATGGGAGAAAATTGAAATGCGCCTCTTTTCGACGAAAGACACTATAAACACTCCCAAACACTGAATTACAAGTGGTTTAGACACACTGAACATGGAAATGGTGTCCGTGACCCCTGTTTATGCCCTGAGGTCATCTTAGGTCACGAATGGTATCTAACAGTTTTTCGCAAATAACTTTTGATAGAGGCATGCTAGAGCGATGAAAACGCCTTAGATGTGTTCAGATCGACGATACGGATCGACTGATATGCAACATGACCCTTTCCGGTCAGGTCATGACCTTGACCTGAGGTCAAATTTTGAAGTTGACCTTTCAAGGTCAAGTTATAGTTCATTCGATGCGTCTTGACGAGAGGAACACGATGCCGGTAAAAGTAAGCTCGTACAAGGCTTGGGTCAAAAGTTATTGCAGAAAAACTGTTTCCGAAAAAATCGGCTATTTTTGCAGTTTTTGCCCCCTGCAGGCAAAACCGTTGACGTTAGGTCAAATCTGAGAGAATTACTCGGAAAGGGCGTTAATAGGGCTATCGAATGCGCTTTTCCGCGGCGCTGTAGCTCTATTGGTTCCCGAGTTATGCGTTGGCTTCTTGGAAATTGTCGACATTCGACCTGGAAATCGGCGAAATTTTGCCTTCAATGACCTCTGGTGACCTGACCTTTGACCTGACCAAAAAATTGACCGAAGTGATTTCCTCATTATTTTTGACGCTCTTTCGAACGCCGCCTTCCGCGTATCGCTACGTGGCCCAGGAGCCGAGATAGAAGGGGGGGTGTTCAAACACCCCCCCAGCAGGGCGTGGAAATCCAGGACCCCCAGCTGGGCGCGGGTTAAAGGTTTCATTTAGCGTTTCTCAAGACCGTTTTCATGATTATTGAAGAGATAACCGAAATGCTTATATTTGACACCTCTCTCTCTAGGAAAACGTTTTTTATTCGGTAGTAAAAGGCAAAACACTGATGAATATTTTTTTCTATCTCTCTCTCTCTCTCTCTCTCTCTCTCTCTCTCTCTCTCTCTCTCTCTCTCTCTCTCTCTCTCTCTCTCTCTCTCTCTCTCTCCCCCCCCCCCTCTCTCTCTCTCTCTCTCTCTCTCTCTCCCAGCCTTTATTTTCTAAACGTATTTTGTAAGACGTCTTTCAAATGATCAGCAAATAGCGACAACGAAGCTTTTATTCAATCTTTGCAGCCGTTGAATTCGCTGGTCTGTTTCTCTTTTTTTTGGTACGACCAAAAAATCTTTTTGGGTTCAACCAAATAAATCATTGGGACGGACGAAGCACAGACGCCCTTACTCAAGAGACTCATTGAGCTCCCTTCCTGCTGCGCCAGGTAATTTAGCTGCCCAGCTAGCATTGCAAATGATTTCACGGACATATCACGGCCATATGACACCAACAACAATGGCAAATGGGCTGAAAAATGGCGATCAGCTTGGGTGCCTTCATGGAAAGCTGGCTCAGGTGCCGGCCCGTTAATACGTTCTTCCATAACAAAGCGACACAATGCAACAGCTCAGAAATGGCGGAAACCGATCGAATCATCGCCGCTGTCCCTTTTCCGCCTCGCATCGTTCCGCACTTATTCCGACGGTCCATCCTTCCACAGCGATTATGGCCCTGCTTTCCTGTGCGCCAATGGTAAACTCACCGGGAAAAGATGCCGCCTCCGCTCATTAACGTCGAGTGAATTCTCAACTCGCTGTCACCCGCACATCTGGAGACCAGGGGGTGGGCGTACCACTTTCATCGCATACCTGCCCGCGCTGTGAGGATTATGAGACGGTCTACAGATGTGCAGCCATCTGGGCTGGGATTGGTGGCGACAGCTGCTCTGCCTATAGCCCGGTTCGAAAACCCCGCTCACCACACGACCAGGTGACAAACGGCTCGACAGATGCACACTGGTCGGAGATGAGGCACGGCCGGCGGTGGTGAGATGTGTTTTGTGCTCAAACGCACAGCTGTGGCGGAAGTCAAACGAGGCGAGAAGACTTGGTTCCCAAGATAGTGAAGCAGATGTAACTTTTTATTCAGGCGCCTAAGAAGGAAGGGTTGGGCCTCAAATAGGCGCCACGAGTATAAACACCAGCATTTCCGATCCAAAATGTACTGCACAATTATCCAAATCACACCATTCCGATCTCTCGATCCACCTCAACTCGGCGCCTCACACCGTCATTCACAACTGCTCTGTAACAATCTCTCCCTCTCCTGACGGCAGAATGTCTCTCGTGTTCCAGGACCTGGAGCAGGAGCGGCACACTCTCCGTCTGCGGATCTCGGCCATGGAGGGAGAGCATGAGGACGAGGTGGTCCAGCTGCAGGCCGACATCGCCGCTATCAGGTGGGGCTCAATGATAATCCAGAGGGAAGAAGGAGGGCCTCGGTCAAAATAGTTATCGAAACGGAACCATTATTAGAACTAACACGATTCAGATCCAAGTGAATGCCAACGTAAAAAATATGCCCCACCAAGGAGAGGAAAGCTAGACAAAGCTAAAAACGTGTTAGATTGCGATTGAGAGACAGCCTCTGGGCTCAACAGACCACTCATATAAAAATAACCTCTCTGTATGCCTTTACCATCTCCCATCTCGACTACAACCCATCCCGTGAACACACCCAAGTCGTGGAACTCGCAAGACGTGGAGGAGACATGATAATCGAAATGTCATCCACCGCACCCCCGGGGATAATAGAGATGGTTCGGGAGAGAAGATACTACCCTCCCCAACCTCATCTGCATCACAGACCCCACCGGCTGTCTCGACCACATCTGTCGGACAGCTCATCCAATCAGGGGGCACTCGGGTTTCTCCCGGGGTGAAATCAGAGTCCATGTGGGGCTTCTGCCGGGCGGCACACCCATCGCCCGCTGGTCTGTCCGGTTACAGCCGCACGGGTCGAATAAACTGTGACAGGTCGACAGGTCGAACATTCAGCCAATTCCCTCCGCTATGCATCCGATTAAAGTGGACACTCGAATGGAAAGTATATGGTATTTATCTGGCGCAATGATATAAGTATAAGGCGGCTGGTAACGTGCCTTGGTATACATAGTTGTTATAGCGGTAGTAATGCCGGTAGGGAGACAAAGCAGCCCTTATAAACACACTTGATAAATAAATGTAAAAACTAAAAAGTCAAAGGGAGCAAGCAACTTCTCAGTGCTTGGCTACATCGCATTTTCACCGGAGACGGCGACACTGACCGTCTCGTGTTTCTGCTCGGTGACCCCGCAGGCGGCAGATTCAGGCGCAGCAGCACTCGGGGAAGGACTGCGATAAACAGCGCTCGCAGATGCTGGAGGACATGACGGAGCAGAACCAGCGGCTCGCCAGGCAGCTACGAGACGTAAGTCAACCTGTTCAGACACCATTTTCCCTCTCCCTGCTCGAAGCACCACCGAACCACGCGTCAGTTATGTTTCACCTTTTTTAGCGATAATAAATAGTAAACTTTGTGCAATGGAACTCACAAGCGGCCGAATAACATCACCAAACACCATACGCCAATGAGTGACTACGAAAAAACTATCATCTCTATCTCCGTGACTGACGTTCCATCTTCTTTCTTGTCACTTCTTGTCGCTATGATGGACTGACGAGAAACCACAGCCATCGGTAGATAAACCGCGACCCAGCGCCCCGACCTCAGCTTTCAGTTTCACCGCAAAAGACCACACCTTGGTTCATGCTTCCGCCGCGCTTCTGATTATCATCTCATCTGATTATCTCCTACGGTTTGTGATTATCGGAGGGTGACGAAGCATAAGAGTAGGTTACGCTATATACCACAACTAATCGTAAACCTCCGTCAAGATAGCCTCTTGTGCTGGCGTTCAGGTTACGCAATCTCAGACGTAATATCGCGGAAGCCCGCAGATGCTTTTACCGACAGGCGCACCAAAATGGTGGGAGATAGGCCCATGATGCTGGGAATTATCTGTGACCGTATTCACCACGGCGTCGAGAGGGCGACGATGGTATTTATAGTGAGTTTTAGAGAAGACCGCAGTCTGGCCTTAGTGATGATGGATCTTTGGAGTTGGCCTTGAGACGCGCCCTTCTGTGCATATTCAAGGTTCGCTGAACACGTTCCTTTGATCAAGGTTTGCTGCTTCGTCACCATACGGATCATTAATATCTTAAACAGTAGTTACGAGGTAGTTCATCACATTTGAACAAGGGAAGAACAGAAACGGAATATAAGAGTAGAATAAGATCAGTGCGGCCGATTATCAGACATAACAGCACATCACAATTCACATATCGATTCAGTCGGACTGCGGACGGCAACAGTTGGTATACATGGACCCAATGCAACGAAACCCATTGACTCGTTTCGGTCTATTTCCCCAAACCGCACTCCACTTACATGCCTAACCGACCGTTCCATTCGCCCGCCGTACCTCACATATTTCAATAACGTGTGTGTTTTTATCCGGCAGGCTGTGAAGGCGGAAAAAACACACCATGGAGCAGCTGGAGCACCTGAGGAAGCAGCAGGACCTCCGCAGGGACAGTTTCGAGTTCCACGTCTCACATGTGGACGAGATGAAGGAAGAGGTAGGGTTATCTGCTACAAAAGAGACGAGGGAGAGAGAGAAAGAGAGAGAGAGAGAGAGAGGAGAGAGAGAGAGAGAGAGAGAGGAGAGAGAGAGAGAGAGAGAGAGAGAGAGAGAGAGAGAGAGAGAGAGAGAGAGAGAGAGAGAGAGAGAGAGAGAGAGAGAGAGAGAGAGAGAGAGAGAGAGAGAGAGAGAGAGAGAGAGAGAGAGAGAGAGAGAGAGAGAGAGAGAGAGAGAGAGAGAGAGAGAGAGAGAGAGAGAGAGAGAGAGAGAGAGAGAGAGAGAGAGAGAGAGCTGACGTGATGGGCCACGCTTGTTAACGCGATGGCGCCTCAGCATTTTTTCTCACTGATCACGACACTTGCATTATTCAGATGGACCATCATGACAGGAGCAATGTCACTATGCCACTATGACAATGGCAACTGAGTTTGTCAGCGACTGCCGTAAAGTAAATGCAATGCAATGCAACCTATGATAAACTTTCGCCGGCTATATGCGATATGCATCTCACATGGACCGGGCTTCAGATGCTTCAGAGCTTCAGATGAGAAATGCGCATCGCTCCCGTGAAAGTGCGAGTTTTGGTCATTATAGTTCACGATATGTCGTCAGCCACATGGTCAACTGTCATGACATAGCACATCGATCTGTGTCATGACAAGGCAATAGGCCATCATTTGGAACTATAGCCGCGCAGTCAGTGAGTTCAGGGCATCAGTAACTTCGAACAAAAAACGATGACAGTAGGAAAAACGTATGTATCGGAAGTGCGATTCCCATGCTTTCTTTCAGGTCGCAGCACATTTTCTGCGCTATAGCCAGCTTCAACATTTTTGTTCCATCAGTGACTGTTTAAACTCAATACCCTCCAATTTCATACCTTCGCCGTCACACAGTGAAATGTAAATGGCGATTGAAGGCATAAGAGGGGTCTCAATCACTAGCGCACTGGCTCAGCCATTCTGGTATCGAACTGTATGAGAGGCAATTGAGAACAACAGGTGGGAAAGTAGAAACAACACAGATTGCGCGCATATGTTTCACAGGATTTCTCTTTCGCATACTCAATGACATCTACAGTATCGTCAGAACATACTTATCAATATGCCCTCAACTCCCCAATCACGTCATGATCAAGATGGTCATCTCATGAACAACCCATGCATCGGTTTATACCAGCATGCGATGCTGTCTTGTGCTGCCAGCATGTCTCGTGCTTCCGTGCGATTCCCTGCTCGAGATGCCGTCTCGCTCGGCAAGAATCTTCAGTCATGAATGTGAAAAGAAATCAAATCGCTAATCAGGAGCCTGATTGCTATTCGTGTATCAGGACTAACTTGGTGACATTCGCCAGCCCGCATCCACCGTCGATTAGGAAATTTACTAGTAAAAACGACACCTCTGCTTTTCACTGTGGCTCCCTCTGTCCTCCCTGCTGGAGTACCTAGCCTCACCGGCTCCCAGTCTAACCCTTTCATCTTCCTCACCAGCTGACCTGTACCCTACTCCCTCAGCTGGCCTCTCTGGAGCAGCAGCGGCGCGAGCTGGAGCGGCGCGAGCGCTCCCTGCTCGAGGATCGCGCACAGCTCGAGGACCGGCTGCGCGAGACGGCTGAGCGCCAGCTGCTGCTGGAGCGGCTGCAGCGCGAGCGCGGCGGTCAGGTGCGCGACCAGCGCCGCCAGCTGGAGCAGCTGGCCGCCGCCAATAACTCGCTCAGTGACCGGCTGGACGCGGCGGCCGGCCACGGGTCGCCGGCCAGCACCGGGCACACTTCGCTGCACCACGAGCTCGACTCGTCGGCGGACGAAGGCATCGGATCAGGTGGGGAGCGGGTGGGGAGGGAAGCGAGGGGGTGGAGACCGTGATGTTTGACTGTTACGACCTTGTTTAGGAACCGATTGCAAGTTGAAAGACTTTTTGTGGAGTTCTTACCTTGTCAAATTGTAGAAGAGATACAATTTTTTTCTAACTACACCGCCACCCAATTTGAATGTTTACCAAAGTGCTTTCATTAACCGAGATTTAACTCTCGTTTTCTTTCCAGTAACGAATGTCCCATCAGCCGAGGTCACGCTCATGGAGTTTGGCGACGAAGTTGAGTGCGACGACCACCTAGCGGCCAGTTTGGGAAGCTCTGACTTGCAGCAACTCCGCCGAGCGGCGCTAGTGACCACCAGCCAACTGAAGGCTCTAACCGAGCAGGCTCGTATTGGCCGGGAGAAGCGCGAGCTAGCTCAAACCACATCGGAGACCTCTCAAATCATGTCGGACACCTCACAGACCCTCACAGATGCGTCCCTGGCCGGTGGAGATTCGTCCATGGCCGGCGGAGCGGACTCTGTACTCGGAAGGATGGACTCGGCGATCGGAGGAACGGACTCCAACATGTCCGTGGTGCCTCTTTCAGAGCCTTCGTTGGACGTCACACTGATGGAGCCGACAATATCAGATACGACAAAACTGCAGGTAAACAGCTGTCCAACTTAAAAACCCGAATATTAAACGGTTTCAATCTCCCAGGCGCATTGCGACTCTTCTTCGATTTCAGAAACAACTATTTATCGAGTTCTTCATCAGTTGGCAGAAGACTGCAATCACCATCGAAGTTACAGGTGACTGTGAATTAGGGGCGTGTTCTTGTCATACTAAATGTAACTGAACCAGACCCCGGTCTCAAGCCCGTCATGCCGTTGTCATTTTGAAATACACCCGTGAGTGAACGCCACCTACCTACATGCCCAGTTAACGAGCGGTTTTGTGAGAACGGATCTCTTCTTATCAACTAGCGATTCAATTAAACAAGAACAGCTTTTTACTCCTACAGGCTAATAGTCTTTTCTCCCGGCGTCTTATAGAGTGTTACAATCCATCATCGCCCACGCCCCGCCTATCTCTCCACATCCTATGCCCTTAATAATTGATCCATCGGCCCACACCACCTTTTTACCAATGATAGTGACGCCCCAGGCCTGATCTATGTCCTGTCATAGGCCCAAATCAGTGATCTGTCGCCTTCAATGCATCCACGCTGATATCGCCTTTCGCAATACCACCAATACGGCCTTGAGTCTTGACATCTCCCCTTCTCTTCAACTCAGGTGAAGTTGACTTCTCTTCCCTCTCTCAGTCCTAAATACGAATTGACTTCAGATGTCCGCTCGCTCCCGGCTCTCGCAGTCCCTCCCTTCCCCAGTCAGGTGGAGTGAGTCTAACCTCGCACCCCTCCCAAGCCTTATGCCACTTGGCTTGCCCGTTGCACACCTGCCCCAGCCCTGTGACATGACCTCTCTCTCCTTACGCCTCAGCCCAGTAACTTGACTTCCCCTCCCTACAGCCGGATGACCTGACCTCCCTCATCCCCTTTCCCAGTGACCTGACCTCCCTCCCTCCCCCACAGCCGGGCGAGCTCCGTGAGGCGTTCCTTGCGCTCCGTTCCGAGCTGGCCGGCCTGCTGCCGGCGGTCTGCACTGCCGGCTCGTGTGACGACTGCGGCCGGCCGGCGCAGCTGCCCATCCAGCAGCAGATGCAGTCGGTCAGCCAGCAGCACGAGCAGCTGCAGCAGGAGCACCAGCAGCAGACGGAGACGCTGCAGCAGCTGCAGAGCGAACTCGATCGGCACGACAAACAGGTGAGGGCCGGTGGGCGGGGTGGAGGGGGAGGGGCGACCGGGGCTGGGGCAGGGCGAGTCTATGTTATACGACTAGAGGACGAAATATTTCATTAGTGCTACATCGTCTACTTTCATCTAGCTATATAGTGTATATGATTCTCAAGGTAGCTGAATGTCAATGAGATTAATGTGCTGGTTATGTGTCAATATAGTGTGATTGATTTTCTTGGCTTCGGTTATGGCGTATGAAAAAATATCTTGTCTTTTGCAGCTTGCCATAAGAGAGAAGCAATGCGTAGCTTTACATGAAGAAAAGGAAGCACTGAGGTCGGAACTTGATGCGGCCTATGTAACCAAAGAGGACTTGGTCAGGAAGGTAAGCCGAAAACGATAACAAACAGCATTTACCGACCACCCCGGCGACAGAGTAGCTCTAAAAATTGCCTGTCCAGTCATAAACCATTTTTCATTCACCATGGCACGCCACTTACCGGCCAAAAATAAATAATTGGAGATTGTCACAACATTAAGCACGATAATAACTGCCGGTCCCTAAATGGCCGAGCTGTGCTTTCGTGCTGCATGCATGACAACAAACACCATACTTTGATCGTGACTGTTCGATGTAGAAAAGGTCCACAGCTCCTAATAAGGCTTCCCGTTAGGGTGACTTCATGACTCACACATGATTCCGCAATCCTGCCACCTTCGTAACCATATGCCATTCGAGGACGATGAGTAGGAACGGAAGCACCACTCCTGGCAACAGTCAGCGGAACTGCCAGCGACACTCCCCGGGTGCACCGCTTCCTCCTTACACGAATCAAAACACTTCCGCCGGCCAGTGTCCGGGAGGGTTTTACAGAGCATCCTGTGCCATCAACCTGTCACTCTCGTGTTGACGACCAGTGATGTCACACACAAATGACGTCATCTCTGTTCGTCAGGCGTGGGAGGCCCGGGACCAGGCGGTCCAAAGGAAGAACAACGCCGAGATGGAGCTGTCCAAGGCGAGGATAGACGTGCTGCAGACCAACTCGCAGCTTCTGGAGTCGATCCAGCACAAGGTGCAGCTCTCCTGCCAGCTCGACCAGTGGCAGGTACGGCAACTAGAGGTTCAGAGAGTCGCCGATGGGGGCAGTAGTGGTCATGGGCTGTCACCATGCTGTCACGAGCTAGTCTTGTGAAAAGACGTCGTTTAGTTATAACATTAGGCCTTGATTAGCCAAGCATAATTTGATCATGTACGATTTCACCTGGTTATTGTGGTTCGATGGTGTATTTGTGAGTTGACCGTTTCGTGCATTTCCTTTTCAGTGGGACATGCAAGAGCTTATCGACGCCGAGATTCACAAGAAGCTGGTCATCAACGAGAAGCCCAGAACCAACAGTACAACGGCGGCGAACAAGGGCCGGAGATCCATCATGAGCTTCTTCAGCCGATCGTAGCCACACCTACCATCCCGATCGCAACTTTGACTGCTGCGCTGGCCGCTAGGTGTCAGCGCCGTGGCCCAGACGACGTGGGGTCCGCGCGCAATCTGTGATATGTGTCTGATAGATGTTGACATTTATGAATTTTACGCTTGTACCGTGTCATTTTGTGACTGATTCATGTCTTGAATAAATGAAACTGTTACCTGAATCTGGTCTATTCTTGATAAGGTGGAGGCCGAACGAAACAACCTACACCTTCGGACCTTGATAAGACTGGTTACCACTCAACACCGCTGCCATTCGAGTAACCGTTCCGTGCTTCTATCCTCAGGATACAGAAATCCTTCTCCTCCACGCCGCAACCCCCTCCGGGCTGGACAGGCAACTTTATCTCATGCGGGCTGCTCCCTTGGAGCGGCACCGCTGCTCCTGAGGGAGCGCACCCCGTAGCCGGGTGCAGTGAGTGCCTTGGGGCTGGGTGGCCTGTCCTCTGGACGGGCTCAGCCCCGGCGACTCACTAGGGTGCCTGCCCAGACCAATGTCACCCCCTAATTCCTATCATCCTTCCGGCTCTGCAATGGTCTTGTCGACCGAAAGGGCCTAACCCAACAACAACAAAAAAAAAAAAATCGAGTATGCAGGCATTGAGTACTTTTGATGACCAATGCAGCTAGAATGTCCCTAACTATGTTTAGCCTCATGTAATTCATATCTCGGACATGATTCTAGACGAGACCTCTTGTTCTGTCATCAAACTCATAGTTCCAACGACATCCAAGTACCTACGCAGCCACCGAACGCAGTCGCCGTCTGGCCACCCAAACCACCAGACCTTGCATAATTTCAGCACACAGATCCTCACAGGGCCCAGGCCACCGGAACCTCACTCCCATCGGTCACTAACCCGGTACCCCGGCAGCTGACAGGCAAACCCAGCCAAACCGGGCCCATTTGGTCCGCGGTAGACGGCCTGACACGCGCGCACCTCATTAAAAGTCGCCTCAGCCGGTCCAGCAGTGGTTACGTGGACATTCTGAGCATGACAGTGCCACGGGTACCGGTGAAAAATGGCCGAATGTCGGTCTGTGATCACGAAAACACCAGTTTATGAGTTTGTGAAGTACCGGTGAACTGGAGACAGTGTGGAGCTTAGGTAAAAGGTACGGAGACATTGTGAAGGCATGCTGGAGGATTATGTGATCACTTCCTAATACGGACCCACAAACAAGTTCGGCATGACATGCCCGCGATCATAGGCAGTTGTTTTAGAAGATGAAAGTTCGCAAAAACAATAGCCTAAAACCGAGCGGTGTTTTCAAGGCCCAGGCCTGACATGATTCACGCAAATGAAAGTGATGTAAGCATGACAGGGACCATTAACATTTTCACAAAATGAATGCAATGCTGTTGACAGGAGCGAAACACTGCTTCATTCTTGCATAAACTATCAGGTTGCACACAAAGTTTCCATAAAATGGCGTGCACGTGTTCTTGGTACTTTGACATGGAATTACCGCGACACGAAAATATAACACCGGAATCAAGGCCCTAAAACATAGACCGGAATAGTAGTCAGATTTTGGACGAAAAAGACGTGTGCTGCAGTACAGCTCTGCATAATGAAAGGCTCTCCTTTTAGCACGCTATAGTAAACCCTGCTGTCCTAGGCTTTTCTTACTAAAAACAAGCCGAAAAGCCGCTATAGCAGTAGTCGTAGACATCCGATGGGGTTGGTATTCGCACATCCAAAGCTAATACAAACTACGTACTATATTTCACTCGATTTATTTCGTGGCAACTTCCTACAATCCAAAAGGTAATCAGCGTCATCTCATCACGACCCTAAAAGATCACAATTTGAATGCCCATAAGTAAAACAGAATCAGAGGATATTGGCTTCTCCAAAACTGAAGCAGAACATAAGCAGTGTCGCAATGAGTAGAATAAAATGCATGGCTTAGATGCATTAAAAACACAATGTTCAAAGGAGTTCGGATCATATTTTCAAACGGACGGGTACGCCACAAATCACCGCACCTAAATGTCGCTTCCACTCAAAGGTCGATTGCACGTCTCTTGCCCTGAATAATACCGGTAAAGTGTTCCAAATGATTAGTGCAAAGGAAGTAAACAGATGAAAGTAGGCGGAAGACATTGTAAATGAGCTGATGAGCTGTGCGCTGTACTTTGTGGGAAGCGACGTCACAGGTGACATTGGCCCATGCATGAATCAGTGCACAACTTTCGCCAGGCCACTTTTCAAACCACTTCCGGAAGGGAGCTGCGCACTTAGCGCTACCTGGTACTGATCAAGAGACGAAACAAGCCGCAAGGCACCTTATTAGACCTACGCCATATGATATTATGACATCAAACTTGTAATTGACGTCAAAGGTACGAGGAAAGGTTTCTGCAATTAGTCAGAGACGTCCAACTAAAACAAATAAGACTATCTAAGCACATCACGCATTGACTCATCCAACCTTGGACTGCCCGGCCTCACAGGGCAGTGATTCGGTACTGCGACCGCTTCAACAGCCGAGTACAACGCTAACCGACCGTGCCTTTCCCTCTATCAGCCATGTATGTGATCGGAAAACGACGATCAAGCGACACCTGCGAGGTCCACCGACCAAACAACAAGCTGGAAACGCTCGCCGCATGAGCCACGATCCACATCGTGTGGTTCTTTTTGAAACCATTAGCCGCCGCTGGACTGGCGGACAACTGTCGTGGGCATATGCTCACTGCCCGATCCAAGGCCATCGAGGCCCGTCACAAAGAAATGGAGCGCGCTGCACGCAATGCCAGACCGGTCGGCCGGGCGTTCCGGCGAACCGGCATGTCCGATACGGGCTAACAATGTGCCGTGGCCCGTCGGCTCGGCTAAGCCAGGGTTCGGGTGGTGCCACCGACGCCATGGTCTCAGGGGCACCAAAGCCCCACGAAGTGCCGGCCGCCGCTCGGTCTCGGCGGCACGCGAGATGTGAGGGCAGCCCCCCGGGACGGTCCGCCACATGGGATATCCGGGAGGCTCAGAAGAGGGAAGGAGAGGGGGAGGGGGAGAGAAAGTGACAGAGCGGGACTATTCGGGTGATCCCCGGGCGTGGTTGAAAGGGCGTGGATCGGAGCGGCCTCCGACCCAGAGAAGGACTAACCGAGGTTATTCCGTGTGCGAGCGAAGTCGGGTGAGAACTCCAGGTAAACTCCCGCGGCTGTATCACGCCGCCAGGAACGGACAGACGACCTCCAGAAACTCCTGTGGCTTCTCGGAGTGGACCCAGTGTCCGGCTCCGGGTATCCAGACGAACTCGGCGGCCGGAAACAACCGGCGGATGTTGTCCTTCTCGGCCGGACTGCAACGGACAAACGCAGAATGTCAGCAGTCAGTCAGGCGTGGGATTTGGGCTACCTGAGAATCACCTACACGGGGGATCAGTTACACAAAGAACACCAGCTAAAAGACGCACGTATAGGGGACAGATACCATCGATACATATGTAGATAGCCGATAAACGGAAAACCGAACAAAAATGAAATGCAAGTCTAAGCGTGGGAAAGTATCGGTACATTGCTTTGCAAGCTCACTGCGAATGCACAGCTGTGTAACAATGAACAAAGGCAACTGGCATCCACAAAGGCCGAGTTACCCGACACCAAAGCACGACAGTGGCGACCCTGAACAGCTACTTCTGAACGGTCCTGTCCTGGTTGACATGACCGCAGCAGCTTCGCACCACTCCCCAGTGAAACGTGTGTGTCTTGGCGTCTGTGTGTCCTCGAACGAGACACATGTTAACGGCCGAACCTTAAGACTTTGGAGACTGGTAATTCGGCTAACATGGTGCCGAAGGCTGAGGCTTTGATTGATTAGTTTCTTTCTTTGTGGTAATACAGTTGAATAATCTCAATTGGGAGTAGCGTTAAGTACTTAACAATATAATACAGAAAGCTTTTGTAGTGGGCAAGTAACAATCGCTGGGAAGAAATTGAATGAGACCTTCCAGGACTGAAAATGCGTCGAGTTAACTGTTCAGTGTTAACTTTACAGTGGTGTGATTGATGATTGTCATAGATCAAAGCCCTAACAAGGACAATCGACAGCGACAGTAAGCATAGGTTGAAATCAAGGACAACTTCTTACTTTCACCGGTAGGAAGCAAATAGCAAAAATACGATACGAACAAATACAGCAAAGTCGCTCCTTTATCAACGAAAGACAATCATGAACCACCCATGAGGAACAAACGATTTTAAAAAGGTACTCCGGAATCAAGGCTACGAACAGCTAACTGCATGATCCAGGATCATATAGCTTCAAATAATAACAGCAAGCACTTATGTATAATTACGTCAGTAGTAGAGGTATGTATTTGGCAAAACCCAAAGCACCTCACACTGAATGCTCAAAACAACGAAACTGTCGTTGAGGCAACGATAAACATGAAAAATAAATGCATAAACTTTAACAATAACGTGAACTCTAATTAAGGTGGCAACAGCAGAGTCCATGAGTCCCCCATTCACAAACATCAAAGAACATTCACTCCTCCCTTGTGAGGAAGGCATGTGTGTTATTAATAACACATTTTGCACGACATGCAACAATAAAGTCTGGTGGACCTCATCGTCTCTTCCAGCCCAGTCCCATTGCCCCAGTTCTCATTGTTTGATCATTGAGCTCTGAATCTCCACCG
The DNA here is from genome assembly GCF_019059575.1 of Amphibalanus amphitrite. Lineage (NCBI taxonomy): Eukaryota > Metazoa > Arthropoda > Thecostraca > Balanomorpha > Balanidae > Amphibalanus > Amphibalanus amphitrite. The sequence goes on along the minus strand of NW_024881500.1, from coordinate 1,374,651 downwards.
CCGGACCATCCGAGCACTTGCAGTCCTTCATTTTCTGCACGCTCCACCCGAACCGAATCTCATCGGTGAAGTGTTTGTGAAACTCTGGGAACTGGTCCTCGGAGCCAAAGTAGCGGATGAGCACAGTGCCCGGCCCGCGGAACGCCATGTAGATATAGCGGCCTTCCGACTGGAGCAGGTGGTGCATACAGAGTCGGAACCAGCCCTCCTCCAGGGCGCCGTTCACCTCCATGGAGAACAGGGAGCAGCGAGAGCCCAGAGCCACCAGCCGGCTGGCCGGCGGCTCCATCGAGGCGTACAGGTACACCGTCACCACAAATAGCGTGCACTGCCAGCACTTAGTGCCGTCCACGTCCTCAGTGACAAAGTGAGCCTCGTTGGTGGTGTGAAAGAACATGAGGATTTTCGGCGAGGGCACCAATCTGAACTTCAGGGAGTCCGGCGTAAGGTCCTTATTCACCTGTGCCGCCATGTCCAAGTGCCAGAGTCCCTCGGCCTTGGCGAGTTTAACGTACGCGTCGTCTGTGGCCTCGTAGGGTGTGACACACTCGCACTTTGGTGTGAGGAACTGTCGGCACGGGTCGGAGCACTGGTTGGTGCAGCCGTCCTTGCCTGCCAGCCGCTGGATCTCCCTCTGCAGAAGGCCCGTGGAGGCCGAGCGCCGCTCGGGGTTCTCGTACCCGGTCAGCGCCCAGTGCCCGGTGACGGCCGCCCACTTGTAGCGGATCGGGCTCAGCGGCCGCCACGTGGACCGGTTGAAGACGCCGCAGAACCACGGGTCCACGGCCATCACGTCGAACGGGTCGAAGGCGGTGCCGGCGCGCGTGCGCAGCACACCCATGGAGCGCGGCGCCGCGTGGTGTGGCATCAGGTACTGCTCGTTGGCGCGTCCGACCGTGGACGTCGGGTGCGGCAGACCCAGCACGTGACCCAGCAGGTGGACGATGATCGTCTCGGTGCAGCGGCCCGCGTGCACCGACAGCTGGCGCGGCAGCGTGGGGTGGTAGCCCAGCGTGGCGTAGCAGCCGCCGCCCTCCATCACCTCCAGGTGCGGCTTGTCCTTGGAGCCCTTCACAAAGTCCACGCTGGCCGCCTTCTGCCAGCGTCGGAAGGCGCCGATGAAGTAGGCCAGCTGCGTCGTATCCATCTTTGTCGGAATGGTGTAAGGTATAATCGACACCCCATCCTTCAGCGGCCACGGCCCTCGCACGTAGCCGTCATCGGGCAGGGCGTTCAGCAGATCCTCTCTGGCGTCATCCGCGTCGTACAACGTCAGAAACTGAAAGTACTTGTCGGTCTCACTGTCGGCGAGGATATCGCAGTCGATGAACTTGTCGGCCGTCTCGGGGTTCTGCCAGATATGCTGCATCAGTCGGTCCGAGTTGGAGGCGTTCTTGTCGCGAGCCCTCTGAGCCTTTTCCCAGATGCTGCCCGACCAGACATCGTCAGCGCTGAGCCCAGAGCAGCGGCGGATGGTGACAAGCCACAGCGCCACCGGCAGACCGAATGAGATGACAACAAAACAGGAGTGCATCACCGACAAAGGATGCAGCGACGAGACGATGGTGCACAAGTTCCCGCGGATTGGAGTGGGAGTTCAAGTTGTGACAAAAAACGATCGATGAAACAATATGCTTCTTTAGATGTCTAAAGAAGCATATTGTTTGTTCATCAGATGTCTTGATACTTCGAGGAGTTTGCTTGTGATAATATCCACCGATTTAATGTTCACGCGAGGTCCATAAGCCGTTTAATACTGCAGTGGATCTGTATTAACATAAGCTGCGCACGTAAATGAAGATATCAGGAACGATAAACCAATATCGTAAATCACCAAAACAGCACTCTTAGCATACTGATGATGTTCAATGAATTATGTATTACACAAGTTCATGTTGTCAGCGCAAGCTACCGAACCGAAATCATACCGACTTTTCAAGGTCCCACCCTGGCTCGCCATCAGCTAGGCGAAACTGACCGTCAGATGAGACATATAACTGACGAAACTGACCACTTATTTGAAACAGCAGGGCCATAAATTCTACATCAAAAGAAGCATGAAAGAAACATATAAGTAATAAAAATGAACACTTTTTCGATCTAACAACGTGAGCATTTGTAGAATTGTTCGTTGGCGGAAAGAAACTGACCAAAATGGCTAGTTGAAATTGTCGTGGGAGGGCATGATTAGGGGGGGGGGGGGGGGCTATTGAAAATCTGTTGGCGTCACCTGTGGCTATAGCGCAGAAAAATATGCTAGGACCACTGTTGATTGATTTGATTTTGTTGTAGCTACTAAATACAAACACCTGTAATCAACTCAGTGCGAGCTGCGAATAAAATAATAAAACAGGCTAGCAAACGGTCAGGTTATTTAGAAGCAGGTGCCTGACAATCACATCAAAGTGATAAGCCTAAAACGTCTTTTTTATAAGGGCTGCAGGTGGTCTTATCATTAAATGATTCAGAGTTAACAAAAAGACGCTTAATAACACAAAGACCCGACATTTGTACACGGTGTGAATAAAGGCCTTGGTACGTCCTCGCATATCCACTATTCATACATATATTTCTTTCTGTTCGGTGCGGTTAGCGGCGGGCCCAAGGCGAGGCCATTATTCGTCCGCATTTCCATGCACTTCATTACAACGACGCATGCAGACACATGTTTTCTCTGTGACTCACTAAGGAACCAAATGTATGTTAGACGGAATCGGATGTGTCGGGCTGAATCACGCAGTTGTATATCAGATCGTTTGCAGCAGCAGCCTGATAGTGGCGCCATACCTAGCTGATGACGTCAATCATTTACTTGTCGGCACGCAAACTGACCACGGAGTCTAGTATCTAACCCTTCACTGAAAGTCAAGAGGGGCGTTTCCTTCTATCACCCGGATGTGGTGCCAAAGCAGGACGCTTGAGGTCATCAGAGGCATGATTCTCGGCTTCTGATAGACATTTTCCACTTGAACAATTCAAAGAGGCAAAATCTGCTATTCAAGCAATCAAATGAAAGCCACAAGAAGTCCCGTCATCTTGAAAGATCCCAGAAAACCAATTACCTTCACCTGACCCTAGCCTGAATTTCAAACGCCGCAGTCACCAACCAACAAAAAAGACACCACTGCGTCATAATCACATTACACATACACGCCAGCACGTGAATAGAAATTCCCCTAAAAGAACTCGGGTCTTTTACGGCGAACATGCACGACTTAGGTTCCATGTCAGCGATGAAACCAGAATCAGCCAAAGCACTGTTATACAGGCGCTCGCTTGCCATTCTACACGCTCGTTTGCCATTCGCTGTCACCAGTGTGGGCCGGGCAGCCTCGGATTCCGTTCATAATAGTCGGCACCATCTGCAAACGCGAGCGGGCCTTTTCCTTTCAGAGAAACCGCTCGCTTTGCAACGTCACGTCACAATGGCTGTCCTTGCAGATGAACGGCGAACAGCATACTCGACTCCTGTGATGCAAATACATGCTTCATCTTCTGGCATTGTTTAGTAGTAGTGGTAATTGCTAGCAATATAATTTAGTCCAAACCTTTTGAATGGAAGGATTCACAAAGACGGAGCAAACACTAAGCGGAGCTTGTTGCGTTGGTCCTGCCCTGCCCTACCCTCTGCCCCCCGATCGCGCCAATTCTGGCCTATGGCAGAGTTTAGAGCCCGAAGTCTAACGTATTCCCATAGCCGCGTACGGCTGATTTCGCCTGTCTACGGCCTGCCACCAGCCGCAACCATACCCTTCAAGAGGCTCATAAACATCGAACACCCGTCGCGTTTGTGTGTGTGTGTGGGGGGGGGGGGGGGGAGGGAAGGCTCTTTCGGTACACGAGACCATTTCAGAGCCGGAAGGATGATATGAATAAAGGGGAGATATTGGTATGGGCGGGCACCCTGGTGACTCGTCAGGGCTGAGCCAACCACGAGGACAGGCCATCCAGCCCCATAACAGTCGCCGCACCCGGATACGGGCCTGCTCCCGGGGAGCTACCCGTATGGGATAAAGTTGCCCGTCTAGCCCGGAAAAGGGTCGACGCCGTGGAGTAGAAGGATTTGACTATCCTCAGGACGGAAACGACGGAACGGAGGTGTCGCGCTTCGAACCCGGACTTTTATGACCGAGACGCCTGCTCTCACCACGCGGAGTCCAACGATCTACCGACCGCGCTACGGGACCAGCAAATATTCTACATTCATTCGTTCATTTTTTTGCAGTTGCACAGCCGAGCTTGGATTCGTTGTAGTGGGCGAATGCGTCTTATTTGTTATATGACGTCCCACAAAGCCAATCAGTACGATTGAAGACATTATCAGCGTTGATGTAAGTACAAACTGTTTGTAATTTTACCGCCTATTTACCAAAACGACTTCTTACAAACCTCAAATTACCCGCGTGGTTCAGGTCCAAAAACAGGATACGACCGTGTCAAAAATTACTTCTTCATTAGCGCTGTCACGCTAGCTGAGCACGTCACCGGAACATCCATTCTCCGTCCGCTAGTTTGTGCACGAACATGCCTATACCGTCCGCGCATTGACGCTATAACGTGTCACGAGGTTGCCGACAGCGCATAAAACAATGGGCGGCGTAAACCTGTTCTATCTGAGGTGGTTGAAGCACGTGTGGCTTTATGTAACCTTTTACGCACGACACGAAGGCGGCAGCGAGAAAAGGAAGAGAAAACTTAGCACGTGTCGTGTAGTCTTTTTCAATGAGTATGGATTGGAACAATAGCAATACAAAACATAGCATGTTGGATTGTGGAAGCATTCAAAAGGTGGGCATAACAACTAAGTAAGGGAGGGTATCGATATCGGTTATACTCTGAATTGTGTATGTGCTTTTTATGCCGCTTTTGTTATAACGTGTGTGAAAAAATATCATGCTGCTGTTAACGCCTCCCAAAACATGCGTACAACCATAGAGATCTTATATACATAGAGATGACATGCACTTAAAATCGTGGCGATTCAGTGGGTCTTTTTAAGCAACTTATTTTCAGCCAGTAGCGTGCCAATATGGCTGAGGCATTGTTAGTCTGAAGAAATTATTACGTAGCGAGCGAAGCAAGCGTAGTCTTTCGTAGATTAACGGAAATTTCTGAGTATGAGCGGCCGGCCGGCCGTGGTTACGCTTTTGCGAGGCTTATATCTCAGCAACTACTTGACCGATTTACATTCGATGATTTTTCTAGGGTAGCTTCATTCCTTCTACCAAGTATTGGACTATTCTCGATGCATGTGGGTGACCGCTTATGCACGTGCCACGTGCAAAACGAAGAGGTGTCAGTTTTGCAATTGTTACAATATCTTGGTAACTACTTGGCCGATTGCGCTGAAAGTTGGTATGTAGGTAGGCACCCACTAGGCAATGCATATCCATGTGCCACAGTTGGGGTGCTGCTGCACGTGCGCACGTGCAGGGGTCGATTCCAGATCTCGAGAACGGCTGAACCGATTGTGCTGAAATTTGGTACATGGTTAGGGACCAGTTAGTAGGGTGCCGTGCAAAAGTCAGTTGTGACCCATTTTGCACGTGTGCACGTGCAGGGTGCCGCTTCCAGATCTCGAGAACGGGTAGGCCGATTGCGCTCAAATTTGGCACATCGCTAGGGACCGGTTAGTAGGGTGCAGTGCACAAGTTAGTTGGAGGTGTCCCTTGCAAATTCGCTTGTCCAAGACCCACCCTCTCGCTCGCTCCGTTGGTCGCCCCGGCCAAAAGGCGTTTTACTGGTTAAAAATATTGCTGATCTTTCCTGGCTGATTTCATTCCTGAGGTAAGCAATGAAATTTGTAGCATGATTTCATTTTCTGTTTTTATTGAATTCCTTAAAAGCTCGCCTAAAAGCATTCTCTCTCATTTAGGCTCTCATCAACCAGGCAGGCGGTGGACCTCCCGGCCACCTTCCGCGCGGTGGGGGGGGGGGGCATTTTTTTACCCCCCTCCCGTATCTCCGAAACTACTGGACGGATCCGTAACATTCAAACGATGTTCGATAGCCCTGTCAAATTTGTCGATGGAACCCCAATTTCATTGACCTCGGGGTCACCGATGACGTCACAGGTCAGGTCAAAGATAAAATGTTTCGCGTACGTTAAAAATAGGGCGTACGTTGCCTAGTATAGGGGAGAGTGGGGTAATTTGGCCGGTGGTGTAAATTGGCCGCCCCCACCTGTACGAAAGCTGATAAAAGTGAATGAAATAACTTTAGTCTCTATTCATTTGTCATCGGCAGAACAAACTCGAGAACAAATGTCAAAGCTTTCCTCCTCTTAGTTTTATTCAAAATTAATAAAACGTAAATTTCGTTAGAAAATGGCAACTTTTACTTCCGTTTAAAAATTTGTATAACATGTAGCATTTGGGCTGTAAACGAATTCCAACATTATAGCGCCATTCTTGAGGGTGTTCAGCGGTTCCAAGAGCAATTTCATCTAGTTCTGTACAGCTATGACGACTTTATAGACAAAAATTTTCAGAATGGCAATGTGGGGTTATTTGGCCGGGACTAGCGGGGCAACTTGGCCGGTGCGCTCAGAGTCACTATGCTGGGACGGCCGAGTTGTCATGGTCAATTATACCATAAAGGACATAATTCATGACCAACTTTGACTATCTTGATGCCATATTTCCTATTGGACAGCTGTAAGGGCATGTGACGTCATCAATGGATATTTAACGCTTTTTTGCTAATAAATACTTACAGAAAAAAGCTAACCGCGCAAATGGTCTCATTGTGTTCAGCTCGTCAAGGCGCATCGAATGGTATACATGATGACCTTGAACTCACGTAACCTTGAGGTCAAGCGACCTGAGGTAGCGCGACCTGAAGCCAACCTTTGACCTTGACCTCTCGAGGTCAAAACATACATGTTTCGATGCGGAATGACGAGAGAATTACGATGGTACTTTTAGTTTTGGCGTAGCTTGATTACTTCAAAAGCTATTCATAAAAAACTGTCATCGCATCTCGCATTTTCTACATACGCGCCGGCCGGGGGGGGGGGGGGGGGTTGGTTGGTACGATTTCCCTCGCCGTTTCGCCCCTGATGAAGCTAGAGCGTCGCGGAAAAAACAAGCGTGTGCGCCGTTACAAGACGCAGGTACTGGTACCCGATTTTAAGGTCCCTTGAGGTCAGGTCAAGTGACCAAGGGCCAGGGTTCAGTTTTTCATAACTTCGCAAAAAAAAAAACGGTCGGAGAGCCGCGATTTTGGCATCATCGTGTTCGCCTCGCTCAGGCGCGTCGAATGGTATACTTTTTGTTCGGGTGAGGTCAACTTGAGGTGTTGACCTCGGGTCAAGGGCAGGTCAGCTCCCCCAGATCACGAAGCTGGTTGACAGAGGTCATGTTACATTGTTACATATTACTCGCAGTTACAGTATATAACTGCAATGAAAACCGTAAGCCTCATGCTAATAATTATATTAAAAATAGGGCCAAGAAAATAAGACATGCTGGGCAAACTGACAAACTGCCTTTTGTCAAACCGTCTTACGGTTTTCATTGCAGTTATATGTATATGTAATCATGAGCCTCAAAACCACGCTTTCTTTAATCAATGACCCAAGTGACCATAAATGACGCCACGCAATGTCAACAATGCAAAAGTGAAGCATCGGACCTTGCAAGGCGTGAAAGAAATCACGATTCCATGTGCTGGAGACAGTTTGAGATGGTTCTCGGCGCTAACATAGCAGTTTTCATTTTTCCCCATTGACTTATACCTAATGGTGAGGTCACGTGGCCGACCTGACCTCATGTGATTTTTAGGGAAAATCCGAGATATATGTACAAGTTGTGAGACCTCTGGATGATACTACATCCCGTAAGTTTCATCTCCCTGTGAAAGTTCCTCTGGCACTGACGGCGTTGCGAAGTTGCGACATCTGAGGACTGTGCAGAGGTCCACATATGACGTCACAGGTCAGTGACCTGACCTGACCTGAAAATGCGGTTGGTGTCACAAGATGCGACTTGGATCAAAGGTCAGCTATGCCAAGTTTCAGCTCTCTATCGCCTGCGTGTTCGGAGCTATCGTGAAAAAACCCTATAGGGAGGCGGCACCCGCCCCCCCCCCCCCCGTCGGACGGCGAGGGTTAATGATACATGCAGTACCTGATACGAGCATAAGGTTAAAACATGCCTAATATCATTTCAATAATAACGCTCGAAAGCGTCACAGCTAGACAAAATAGAAAAACTGTACTTAAAAATAAACGGATGTGAACACAATCTCCTTGACCGAATCCTTACAAAATGCAAGTCACGGGCCATGGCACCCCAGAAAACCTTGCTTAAAAAGACCCACTGAATCGCCACGAAATCAAGTGCTTTAACATAGGCGTGTCATCTCTATGTATATAAGATCTCTATGCGTACAACCCCTACAACCACCCACTCGATAACGGTCAAGTCCTGCCCACCAACAAACCCCATTAATTCACTCACTCGATGTAGGCGGAACCCTGGCCGGTGTCCACCAGCAAACCTCCGGTACCCTCTCGATGACTACTCAGAACTCACTCAATGTAGGCCGAGTCCTGCCCGCCGACAGGCCCTCATTACTACTCACTCGATGTAAGCCGAGTTCCCTCCGCCGACAGGCCCCCATTACTACTCACTCGATGTAGGCCGAGTTCTCTCCGCCGACAAACAGGGTCGGCCCGGGATAGGTGGCGCCCGGCGGGACGCTGAAGGCCGCCAGGGTCGGCAGGGCCCGCTGCAGCACCGGCAGGTTGACGCGCCAGCGGGCGGCGCCCCCGTCTCCATCCACCACCAGGTTGGTCAGCAGGAACTGTCGCAGGTACCGGTCCTGGAAACGCCCAGAGCCGCCCAGTGTCAGCGCCGACTTTTCCTCGGAGGCGCCCAGCTGGTGTGAACACGAGTGGTGGAAATCGTGCTGGAAATACCCAACAGTTTTGCACAGAGTATATAGACCCGCCGTTTTGCATAGTCAGAACCTAATTCTTTTAGGGCCTTAGCCAAAACCTGTGATTGGGTTTTTACAAGGACGAAAACAGGGCCAGTAACACACTGGAAAAGCGGAAGCTCTGAATAAAAGTGACAAAGTCAGACTTCTCGCTATTCCCAATGAAAGAACGCTAAAATGCGTGCAAAGGGGAAACACAGTGTTCACTGCTGGTCGGCTCTTCCATTGTTTTGATGCCAGTAGCGGATCATGGGAAAGCGACAAGGCAATTGGGTCGACCACTTCCCTCAACCATGAAACTATATGAAACGATATATTATCGTTTACCTAAATCTCCCACCGTGGTTGCACTGTCATTTAGGCCAGTAGGGAGTGGCCTGAATGTCATACTGCTGACGAATGCCGTTTGTCCGTGTTCAGAGCGACAGTGGTATTTGCGAGGAAGGAAAACACGCTTAGTCTGGCTCAGTGAGTACTATGAACGCACTCTGCACAGACAGACGCAGCCGGTCAACCGGAGCGCCGCGTACCGCGGGCGCTGCACTGGTGCATGGCAGTACCACCAGACTCGTGGGAAGGAAAAGGCACGGCGTCACTGCGCCGAGTGGTATTATCACCCAAACGGAGGAATTTCAACACGACGGCGGCATGTAAACTATGCAGTGCTCTAGTTTTCATTATCCTCAGTAGTTTTTCCCGTCCATCAATAACAATCAGGAGCGGTTATCTGTCTTTGTGAGAGTAAAGCAATCATAACCTGCGAATGAATCACAATCATGGGTGAGTAGGAATAATTCAATCCCGATTAGCGATTTTCTGTGTAAAGGGTAAGTGATCAGATGTAAATACATCTCTACAGAACGAAACAAAACTAAGACATTACGTAAATAACACTTATCAAGTCATCACGAAATGACTTTCGCCCCCTGAAGAGGTCCCACCCTATATAGTCACGCCGTCGGCGACGGCAATTATCGTGTAGCTTGAGGCTTGTGAAGCAGTTAATCTTTCATGTGTCATCCGAAGGTGTGCCATTTGAAAGTTCCAATGCCGAATAGGCCTCATGGATCACACATATTAAGCGATAGCCTCAAAGCCTGATCTTTGCTATCTTTAAAAAACCACAAAAAGTGTTAAGTCGCCTTTCACCTTCAATCATTATTATTGGGAAAAACAATAACAGGAATGCATTATACTTAAGCTAGACCCCCGTTATCTTTAATTTAATCAGCTTACAACGGCTTGAGCTTATATTATATGAGCCCGGATCGCAGAACACAATCTGGCACATCTGTCCCCCAGCTGGGTATAGTGGCAAAAGACCAGTAAAAATGGAAACCGCGACGGTAAAAAAGTAAGCCCAAGCCAGTCTTCCAGTGCATCGCTTAGTAGTACATAACGCTCTTTTTGCGGCGTGCCGAGGTTGCGAAATATCCTTTTTGTAGGTAAAACCACTGAGCGCAGAACAGGCCACCACATTCCTTCTAGCGCGTGACACCATTACAGTAATAATTGTTCACAATTTTCCCGGTCATCCAAAATCCATGGTCAGCACGCATCCCTGAGGTCATTGCCTCAATGGCAGATGTCCCTTCCTCAACAGACAAGGCACATTGCAAGAGGACACCATTCTTCCTACATACCTGAAATTTTGACAGCGCAAAACAATGCTCCCAGTGACATCCGCTATTCTACGGTGGTATGCAGGCTAACAGCATATGCGCCTTGCACAGCAATGCTGATGATCCTTTGTCATATGGAGGAAATGTTTAAATGTTTTATCATTGATTCAATAGTTAAAACCAGACAATTTGCTATTTTTCCTGTTCAGCTAGTATACACACGTCCATTGCCAAGGCTGAGGACAGTAAGTACTTTCTCTGAAATCTTCTCACTTTTTGCAAATTTAGACGGAGACACCTGATACTCAGCTCTAAATACCCTAATAATACATTCAAAAAGCTGCTTCACCTAAAGATAGCGGCTGTGGCAGCCGCACCTCCATGTCTTTGTCTGTGATTATTCAATATCGGACCGCTATGGGCACCTGGGCACTGGGGCATAGTGTAGGTACTGTGTAACAACTGCACATAGCCATTAGCCACGATATGTCCGCTTTTCACAGCCCACAGGCGACCCAGCAGAGGACAAGAACAATCCATGGTCTGGATGTAGGTACAGGGCCGCCCTAAACAGTTCGCGCGAGTCGAACGCACTGTCCTCGGAATTCCGAACAAAATCTTCTATATATGTAGGTAATGGAGAACAGCCTGTCAAAGTGATCATCCTAGACAGTGCTTGTCTTACGAAACTGTTGAATGCGACTGTCATTAATTGAATAACATTGCGAATAGGCAAATAATGACGACGTCTAGGACAGGCTAGTTTTATACGAAAAATGTCAGCTTGTTACAGGTTTCTTTAAACAAGAAATAATTATTGAATTTCACCCGCCGAGCGATGGCAGAGGGCAGTCACAACAGGCGGACGATAAATCCCGTGGCTGAAGCTAGTGTAATTGCAGCATTGAATTGGACTGACTACAGTCTACAACAACGGCTGGCATCGAAGTGCAAAAACTGATTCAGCAGATGCCGTTTTAATTTTCTATGTATGAAAAAAACGGCGAACATTCGCAAATACGGGAACAAGGAACATCAAGAATCCATTGTCCCATTGACCTATAGTTTACACTTTACAATGTGCAGGGATCCATCTTTTTATCACAATGAAAGCATGGTGTCACAAACGTAAACCAATGAAACCAACACTGCTGTGAGCTCCCCAAGACATAACCTCGCTCATCCCCGCGCTCGTTAACCACTGACCGGTATGGCGTCTGCGATCTGGGCGTCGGCTTCCTTCCTGACGGCCCACTGCGGCCGGCCGGGCGTCACCTGCACCCTGGAGAGCGCCTCCAGAATGCCAGGGATGTCGGACGAGGCCCGCGGCCGGGTGCCCGGGGCGATGTCCACCACCACCAGACTGGAGACCAGCGAGGGCTGCCGGGGAAGAGCGGTCAGTGGTCGGTTAATGTAGGGTGGGATTGTTAGTTACAGCAACCGACTTATCAAATGCTTGTAAAACTTCAAAACACTGAAAAAACTAAATACCAAGCAACAATCTAAAATATCAACAGAACTGACCATTGTAGCCAATGCAGTAATGCCTGAAAAAAAACTTATCTACTTACAGGAAAACACAGCATTAAAGCCACTCAGAACTTCAGCTAAAAGCACATTAACTTAGGCAGACTCACATTGTTCAGTGCAATGGTCATCATAGTCTTCCCTCCCATGCTGTGGCCCATCAGAGTGACCTTGTTGTGCTTTAGGTCAGTGATGAGCTTTGTGACATCCTGGGCCATGACAGCATAATCCATTTGCTCAGAGTGAGGACTGTCCCCATGGTTCCGGGCATCAGTGTTGATGATCTGTGAAAAGTGAATACTTATGACAAGTTTTAAGCAGGGATGCGGAGCCGGAGCCGGAGCCGGAGCCGGAGCCGCCGGAGCCGGCATATTTTGCCCGGAGCCGGAGCCGGAGCCGGAGCCGTGAAACAATATAGCCCGGAGCCGGAGCCGGAGCCGGAGCCGTCAAAAAAGGGGGCGACTCCGGCTCCTTTTCTTAAGAGGAAACAATTATTTACCTAGTTCGGTTTGACAGTACAATGCGTAAAACAATGTGGTATTCAAAATAGCCTTGTTATACAAATACAGAAGCAACGTGTACCAATCCCATCGCCTTTTTTCTTCCACCCGTATTTAATTGATCGCATAGGGGATGTACTGAGTAGAAGCCGGAGCCGGAGCCGCCGGAGCCGGAGCCGCCGGAGCCGAATCATTTTACTCGGAGCCGGAGCCGGAGCCGGAGCCGCCATGACATTTCACCCGGAGCCGGAGCCGGAGCCGGAGCCGATTTTTTCTCCGGAGCCGGAGCTGGAGCCGGAGCCGTCCGAAATTTCCACGGCTCCGCATCCCTGGTTTTAAGCCATCATAAGTTAGTCACAGTGGTGAGAGTAATGGGAGAAAACTTTGGAAATGACATAAAAGGCCAGCAAAATTATAGCAACAATGGAGGTTGATGCCTAGCCTTTCACTTTACTGCAGAGACATTAGGTGCTATGCTGTGATGATTGCAGACTTTGATAGATACCAACTTACTTTTCTTTGTGTCTTCAAGTGAATGGACTTGGACAAGAAATTCCAGTTTGACTTCGATCCAAGCAATCCATGCATAATATAAATGGGTACATCTTGATCAAGTTGGGATCCTGAGTCATAGCTTTGGAATGACAGGTCCACAGCATCTGAGCTGAAACAAAGACATTTGATTTTCAAAAAGATATTGAAATTTGAACTGTATGTGCAATGTTTAAATTACTAAAAATCCATTGAGGATCAAGAGGAGCAGCAAAGGCATACAAAAAATAAAGATTATGGACCTGTTCCAGCACACCCAGAAAGCACCAGAAAGCTCTAGAAAGCTCCAGGATTCCCTAGTCAGCATTTCTGCATCACCAGAAAGTACCAGCAAGTTCTGGACAAATCACCAGGAAACACCAGCAACCTTCTAGTCAGTTGTTTTCACATTTGACTGGAGGCTCTGGTCTACAATTATGTTGTGCATGTAAGACTAACAAATGTAAACCAGGGACTTTTGACAATTAATCATATTGGTAATGCTAACTTTAAAAAACAAATCATATTTAATAATTTTTTTCCATCAATTTATCAATATTCTTTAACCCGCGCCCTGGTGGGGTCTGTTTATAACGCGACCTGGTGGGGGGGGGGGGGCTATTTTTTGCCCCCCCTCGTATCTCCGAAACTACTGGACGGATCCGCAAAATTCAAACGGCGTTCGAAAGGCCTGTCAAATTTGTTGAGGAAAACCAAATTTCATTGACCTCGGGGTCACCGATGACGTCACAGGTCAGGTCAAAGATGAAATGTTTCACCGTTCACGGGTCTTCTAGGGAATGCGCTATAACACCGAGGAAAACGCATTTTGTCGAGAATCAGCGATAGGGCGTCAGTTGCCTAGTAGATAATTTACTATTAGAGGTCACTGACAATACCAGGTCAGGTCACAGGTCAGGTCACCAAGGGTCACAGGTCAGGTCACATGAGCCCAACTTTACTAAGGTTGTGTGATGCATGTTTTATGGCCAATTTTTCATTTCCAACTCAATGGTATTGGTTATAAGACTATCAGGTACGGCTTAGGTCACTTTCTGGTGAAGTTCAGGTCAAGGTCAGGTCAAGGTCAGGCCAAAAAAGGTCAAATTTTAAAGTTGATAGTTTTGCATAAAATGGGTATTGATTCGATGCAGCTCGTCACGGGGAGTCTAATGGTGGTCTTTGTTTTGCGCTACGGGGTCTAGAATTGCTAAAAATTGAGTTTGAAAATTTGACGTCATCAATTTTGAACAGTTTTTTCGCTATAACTTCGCCAAAAAAAGAGGTATCGATCTCAAATTTGGTATGTGGATGGAAGGCGGTAAGGACTATCACATATATATCGCTTTTTGCGAAATTCAAAAAACTTTTTGGATTTTTCGATTATTATATGCAAAAAATTTATTTTTTGATTTTTGGGGGTCAAAATCCAAAAATTTCAAAAATCCGAGATAGCAGTTTTGTAGCCCTGTTGATTCTACAGATTTTATGTCTTTATCATTTTTCTGTATTTGCAAAGCTATAGGCCTGACAGCTCTTCCCGCGAAACCCTTTTTTGGGTCGAAAACGGCAGAACATGACGTCACTCTGACGTCATTTCCGGCCAACCTATTATAGCCTTTGGAAAAATTTTTGGTCACAATGTGTAAAATTGATGTCCGGGAGGGTACTGAAAGTTTGGTGACGATCGGCGCAGCGGTTCTGGAGATATATCAAAAAGTCTGGAGGGGGGGCAAAAAAAAGCCCCCCCCCCCACCAGGGCGCGGGTTAATTTATCAATATTCTTTAAAAGTGAACTATCAATATTCTTTTTTGTGTCCTGATATAAATCGCCAGAAATCTCCAGATTCCATTCCTGTGCCTCCAGTAAAATCTACTAGAAGAGCCACCAGCAAATAATTTTGAGAGGCCGTGCTAGAACAGGCCCTATAAGTAGCACTCATTAAAATGGTATTCATACATTAAGGTAAACATAAAAATGCTTCACTTTCCATTAAACAGTACACTCAGGGGCAGATTAATTTTCCACCACTCCCTACCCATCAGGCTCCCATGGCTCAGCACTGACTGCTGCCACCGGCAGCACTGGCAGACAGTGCTGAGGGCAAGCAACACTGGCAGGGCAGCAGCCAGTGCTGAGCCATGGGAATAGGGAACCCGATGGGTAGGGAGTGGTGGAACATCAATCTGCCCCCAAGTGTACCTATCACCCATAAAATAAGAATAACAGCTTGATTCTCATGCTACCTGAAAATAAAAAGGCAGAACAATAAACTTGTAGAATATTTCAGTGTTGTACCATTCATACAGGGAGATAATGATGGTATAATGCCAAAAGCTTCTTGCTAGAAAGGTTGTTTTCTTATGTGAAAAATATCAATATAGCATGCAACCATTCTTACCATTGACTAGAATATGTATGTGATGTACGCATTGACACTTGTTTTGAAATCTTGCCACATAAAGGTAACAAGTTTCTGGTAACATTTAACATGCTACAGCAATGTGATAAAGTCATAGTTAAATTGAAATTGAAATACAGTACACGGCCAATTTTAAAATAACTAATAGAAGAGAAATGTAAAGTTCATAGGCCACACAACTCAACTTATAAAATATATACTGAGCATGTAATACAACACACGTCAAATAATGCTTCAATAACAAAGAATTATCCTTTGTACACCTCAAAATTAAAATAAATGCTCTGGACTCAACGCATCTTCACACACGGGCTCTCTCTATCGTCTGGAGGTTTCGAAAGATGCTCTCCAGAGATGGCGCTAGTAAATTTGGCTGACATGACGTCATGCTAAAAAGTGATGGTTTTTGTGAGAGCAAATGTAATAATAGTTGAAAATTTTGTACTTTTGCTTAATTAAGAAAAAATAAATATACAATTGTTCAAAACAGCGTTTTCTTCATTCATCCTTCATTGTTTTAAGAGGAATATAGACAGTTTAAATATTTTTTCTTGACCGCAATTCGCACACGCACTAAATTAAAAGCTGGAGTTTTGTGCGTTCGTAAATCGTGATTTGAGAAAATAAGTTGACAATAATCTTTTGCACTTTTGCTTTACAATCATTTTTCAATGCAGATAAATGCATAAATTATTCGAAAATAGGCATATCTTTGAAATATTATGATTTTCCACAAGCAAATTTTCCCAAAAACTTGAACTACTTACAACTGACGAACGCATCCAATAATCTGGATGTCTTAGGATGAGTTCGTCATTTTTTCCGAAGGAAATACGATACAGTTCAAGCTATTTTACCGATTTATTAGGGTACTTTTGCCAATGAATTAATAAATAAATGACAACAATTAATCTCATTATCAACCATACTCGGAAGAACTTTCTTCGCATAAGCGCGAACACATCCGCGCTTTCATGAAAAGTCACGCCTGTAGATGTCAGGACTGCTGCTTTATGTTTCGCAAGGTGGCGCAGCGCGCAGGGTACCGACTACCGAGGCTGAGGTCTCCAGACTCTCCACCACGATTTAACTTGGAAATGGCCGATGGGGAAGGTCTCACCCAAAAACGGACGCCCTTTTACACAGCTGCATAAAGAGAATGAATTATTAGCATAGCTGACCACACGTCCCCTCCCCCTCTCCGCCCCAGCTCAATAGGAAATATCGCCTATTTTCCTTAGTCAGTTATATTCTGACTAATTTCTCACTCTTCCCAGTAAACCTTAACATGCATGATGCAGATGTCCACTGCGTAAGTCGTGTGCTTTCGTAAGTGTGCCAACTATATAGTGTTGCCTGCCTACACTCTACAGTACAGCCTACTGCTTCCCCATTGTCGTTATAATTGGTGATTCTCAGGTCAAAAGTTACACAGTGGTCTCAGAGAACAATCGTTTCAACAAATTAACGATTCAAACCGTTGCATTCTACTTATATTCCGGTCAGTTCTGCTACTAAACGATTCCGGCAAAACACTCTTTAGGTTATGTATTAGCGAACCACCACACAAAATTCGCCCAATCAATGGTCAGTTATTACTGCTGGGCTGAACCGTCATACGCTATATAGCCTATTATATAGCCTAGTCAATATTTTCAGAACGATACTGACTGACGAAACACAACGTATTCGCGGATTCGCACATACGTTGGCACCCAGGTGGCCTGTCAGCAGCCGCACAAATCCGCACAGCGCAGCCGGGATTTGACATTGAGATGGTACACCGTAAAGCATGCCTTTCCACACAGGCACAAGCACAGGGACACAAATTCTCAAAATCCAAACTTATTCCAATACTGGTCAATTACGAATAGGCATAAAGTTTTGAGGTTTTCTCATGTTCATTCTTCTTTCAACACACGCGGCAGACTGCAGCAGCTGCAGAACATCTCACAGAGCTGCGCTGGATGCAGTCATGAGCTGGGACACGGTTTGTGACCAATGACCGATCGGGGGTGCCAGCCTCCTCCCGGCACGCGATGCACTGGCCGCCGCGCAGTCGATGTCGGGGCACCGCCGGCATTCGCCGACAGGGTTCCATCCGATTCGGTGTATTGGTGGCAGCCCGAACAGTGACCCACGCGAAGCTGGCGGACGTCGATGGCCGATGAGCGATGCCCTTCCGCGACCGGCGGTGGCAGTCGGTCCCACATCAAGAACAGATACCAGTCATGCGGTCAGTCGGCGACGGCGCTGTCGCGAGCCGATCTGATGGTCGCGCGGTGGGCGTTGCCGACGTCCACCGGGACCGTCGACTGGGGGAGCGCGGCCGCCTCTTGGCCGCCGCCTCTGGTCGGCGAGCTCGTTGCGCTGTGGGACGGCATCCACTGCAAGTCGTTCACTGTGAAGCGGTCGTTTGACCGGACCTGGCAGGCGGGGAAAGGGGGCCTCAGATGAAGTAAAACCATCCCTCAGGCCAGCTTGAACTGGCTCTCCACCTCACCATGTTAGATAAGCGGACACCCTCGTGATCATCGCAGCGATGATTGCCAATTGGTGTGTCATTATGGGAGAGGATGCCAGCCTCCTTTGCAAGATAGTCTGCCTTTAACATAGTGCAGCCCGACCCATTGCCTGTGGCGCAGACTGGGCTTGATAATGCAGTGCAGGACACACCAAACGTAAGCGGCCATCTGTACCCCCTGTGCAGTAGGGCTGACTCAAGAGCCCAGAGTTGCCCTCCCCCCCACCATTCTGTGCACGTGATAACTGGATGGGACATGCCATGGTCAGCATCTGTTCAAAAGCTGCCCTAAGCATGTAAAGCTCCACTGGCATGCTCAAGCATGGTCACAGTCAGTTCTCACTTCTCAGTTGAACCTCCAATGGAAACCCATCACAAAGTAGAGATCAGGGCGCCTCTCACACTGCAGCACACTCAACGACTGAGGCACCATCTCATCACTTGCAGGTGGTTCTTGCCAGGAGCAATGCCAGCCACGCACATCAGGTGATAACAGCAGTGTACAACTGCAATCTACAAGCATCCATGTTCTTTCTGGTTTTCTCCTGTTGAGATCCACTGCCATGCATGAACTTGATGGGCTTTTGTTGCGCTCCTCCCATGTGCAGACAGGTTTCTGCTGAAACAAAGCAAAGCAAATGTGATTAATAATGGCCCTGTTTCACCATCCAGACACTGTGTGCACTGGTAGCTACGGCATACCATAGCATCACTCAAATGACGTTGCATGTGACCTCTTAGTTTATGATCAATCGCGTTTGGAACAGAGTGAGAGGTTCTGAAAAACCGTACCAAGAACAGAGGTTTGAGTTCAAATACTGCTAGCATGCTGCTGGTGCTGGTACCGCAGCGTGCTAGCGTTCTGGGATGCTGTCATAGCTTAGCGTCACAGTGAAGTTTGTTGACACTGCCATGGAAACCCAATGCTCTGACACACGCAGCGCACTGCAGTGCTGAGCACTGCAGTGCGTGCTCTGCCGTGAAACACCACCCATGAACGTTGGTTGCATGACCAGGATGGAGCAGTGTGGCAGACAGTGATTTCAATTTTAATTGCACTTCCTAGAGATTAAAATGTTGTTGGTGAAATTGCTATTCATTATTCCTATTACCATTGTCTAAATTTCACATTTTGATTTCAAGACAGCATCAGCATTGACATGTTATATAAAATAAGGTTTAGACTTCAGGTGGTCCCGGGTTCAGCTATTAAGTAAAACAAGGGCAAAAAATTGTCAAAAAAATATTTTTAAAAAATACCTGCCTTCATCAACACCTCATCTAATCTAACCTCATCCTCATCTAACAAGGCCCTAATAGCAAAAACCGTTTGAATAACAATGTAATATTTTGCAACCGCTGCACCATTACTGTCACGTACGCTATCCCTAGATTGGTTGCTGGTAAGTAGTGGTTGTCGTCATCAACTCGTCATGCAGCAGCTGATTGGGATGGGCGGGGCCTATTTTTATCCAGGCGATAGAGAGAGCCCACACACGGACCTCCTGTGCGTGCCAAGGCCGTATAAGTTGCGTGCGTGCGATGCGATGTGACTCAAAACAAGGTGCGTGCGATGTGACTCAAAACAAAACGATTAATCGTAGGAATGGTGTGTCTGGTCAATAAGGCTGTTTTCTCGATGGGTTTCCATTGAATTTTATTCGTTACTGTCACACGTGCTGTAGAAGAAGAACGCTGTTTTTACAGACATGGCGCAGTTGCGCCATAACCAATTTCAGGGGGCATGTTTATTAATCCTAGGCAGAAATGACAAACAAAGCGTCCAATTGAGATCTTGGCTAGTATTTTATTGTTGTTTCATGGATGAAAGACCTTCATCCATGGTTGTTTGCTTGATCAGCTACCTACTATCTATCATTGATAAAATTCCAGGGATTTTGTTCAACCAATTGACTCGCCAATAGACAACATCCTAGGCCTATCATAAGCATTCAATGACTGTTCGAACTCAACTTGTCCAAGTTTTTTTTTCCAATTCATATTCAGTGAAGCGCATGGAAGAAGGTGGCACTGGGCATTGGATGAGGTGAGGCTTGAGGCCCCAACCCGAAGTCAGTCATTTCGAATTGCTTGATTTTCAAATTATTTATCCTCCAAATTGGAATAAATTCTTGTGAAAAGTTATGGGCATGGCAAGAAAGCTTGACCTTAGTTTAACCCGGCCGGGCCCGGGGGGTAATCCCAACCACCGCAGTCCGGGGGGCGTTTTTCGCCCCCCCCCCCTGTCTAACTCCGTAAATAAGGGAGCTACGGAAACAAAAGTGATACCAAACGAAAGGTCCTTACGAGACGATTCTAAAGCACCTAAAATTTTTGACCTCAGGTCAATTTTCAAGGTCAGAGGTCAAGGTCAAAGGCAAAAACCGGCACATGTGTAGTGATCTCAAAGTAAGCCTTCTAGAGGACGGCAGGCGGCATCAAACCGGCAAAATTGAGTGTCAAACGAAGGTCAAGGTCAAGGTCACGCTCAAAATTGACCTCAAACTTGGCACTTTTTCGCACATCTTGCGTGCTAACTTTCAAGGTGTTTTGAAATGTTTTGAGGCTTATCAGTTCCCTATTTGTGGTTCCTCTTACGATACAAGGCTGCTCAAAGGTCAAGGTCACTGAAGAGTATCCCTGCTAGAGGCTATTTCACTAATTCAAGTTATTAATAATAAATAAGACAATTTTGCCATCCGGAAGCTCTAAATGAAGGCTTAGAGGAAAATAGATGCCAGATTCGTGATCAGCGGGTCCAAATCCATCATAAACGACCTTTCATGTGTCAAGGTCAACCAGAGGTCATTCGAGGTCACATGAGGTCAACATAAAACTTGACCTTTTCCTAACAAAATACATATCATTCGACGCGGCTTGACAAGGCGAATGCGATGGTACCACTGCCGTAGCTCTAGGACCATTTTTTGTCGAAGTTATTTGCGAAAAACTAAAACCACATTTCGGGGTCGTTGACCTGACCTCTGACCTCAGGTCACCAAAACTATTTTTCTATTTTTCTCTAGGTCAAACGCTACACAACCGTGCTCGTAATTTGTCTTTATCTCTAAAACTCTATTTTTAGCAGCTATTTGAAGTTTGCGTCTGTGACGCCGAAGTTTGCCGTGCAGGGGTCTAGAAAAATGGACCTTGTGACGTCATCAAGGGGGCTAGGTCCAATTTTTTTTACTTCAGAAGATGCCAAATTGATGGGAGAAAAGGTACTGAAAGTTTCGCTTTCCTATCCCTAAGCGTTCGGGAGCTATCGCAAATATTCGCCAGGGGGGGGGGGCGAAAAACGCCCCCCCGCACACTGGTCGGAAACGCTCCAGCGAGAGGCCAGCGGCCTTTCCGCAAAAGTTTTTTGCTTGTTATTCCACAACTAGTGAAGCAAACTTCATAAAACTTTGCATACCTTCTCTGTCATATGTAAGCTATCATTTGGATGTCAAGCACTAAATATATGACATGAATCTGTTAAGTTATGACGTCATAATTGAGTATAATACAGGATCTAGCACCACTTTAAGTCAACAAGGGAAATTGGGAGCTGCTATTCGGGCACCGGGAATGGTTTCATGCACTCCTTGCAAGGTCCAGTGCTTGACTTTAGCATTGTTGACTTAACGTGACGTCATTTATGACGTCACTAAGGCCATGTAAGTTTTTTGTCAATAACTCCTGATCAGATGGAGCTAGAGAGTCGGGAAAGCCACCATTGGACTCAGGAAGACCTGCCGAATCGAATGATATGCGATATAACCTCCTTCAACCATTTTCGTGACCTGAGGAGCTCCGACCTGACCTTGACCCGCGGTTAACACCTTAACCCTCGCCGGCACAGGCGAGGGTTAATTATTAGGGTGGGTGTCAAGGTTGATGCAACCCCCCCCCTAAGGTTTTTCGCGAATAACTCGCGTAAAAAGCGGCCGATCGCGACGAAACTTTCAGTACCCTCGCATTGATCAATTATACACGTTCCCTGAAAATTTCATGACCCTGACCCCAATGACCTTTGACCTGTGACCTCTTTTCCGTGACCATGTTTGGCCGAAATCGCGATTCGGCGTATGTCGGCTCGCATTAGCCGCGCGTTTGCAAGCTTTTCGTGGTTTCAAACGTTCGAACATGTGATTTGATGTTGCTCCCATACATTAGGGTGGGTGTCAAGGTCACCTGAAGGTCAGGTCAGGTCATTGACCTTTGGTGACCTCGGGTGACCTCGGTTCACTTTTTCGAGTTTTTCATGTTTCTAGGCTAGTTTTTGGAGCGGAATTCGAATTTAGCAACCATTTGAACATTTACGAAGTAGTTTTGGTGCCTTCGTAACATGTTACGAAGCTGTCACAGGCGGTTGACACGTATTACGAATACCCGTCACAACCCCTACCGGTTGACCTGACCTGACCTGACCCGACCTGGTCTAAATGCTTAAAACATCATCTCTGATCAAAACTAACACGATATTCGTGATCAGCACCCCGGAAAACCACATAGCAGCCACACTTTACGACTTTCTTACAGGTCCCGATTTTCCCGGTTTTCGGGTCATTGACCTGACCTGGAAGGTCAACCGATGACCTAGGACCTTAAAATTGGGTATCATCGGCTTTGTCTCGTGACGGGCAACACGCTCGTTTTTTCCGCGAAGCTCTAGCTCGATCAGGGGCCAAACGCGAGGGGGAGTCGTACCAACCCCCCCCCCCCCCTTGTGCCGTCGAAGGACGCAAAATGGCCTGTGCCGACGAGGGTTAAGTTGACTTCACCCGAACACCAAGCATAGCATTCAACGCGCCTGAGCTAGACAAACACGATTATGCCAAAATCGCGGCAGTGCGACCATTTTTGGCAAAGAAATTAACCTAAAGCCGAGCCCGTGCCTTGTGGCACTTACCTGACCTAAGAGGTCACTGGCTGACCTAAGACCTTAAAATCGGGTAGTACCTAATTTTTGCGTCTTATAACGACACACAAGCTTGTTTTTTTCGCGAGGCTCTAGCTCAATTAGAGGCGAAACGGCGAGGGAGTTGTACCAACCCTCCCCGGTCAATGTAGAAAACCAATCGGTCCGGCCAGGGTTAAATACCGGAATTGTGATCTAATGTAAAAAGACGGCCCAAGGTAACCCGACGTCAGTGACAGGTGTCCTATATTTGCAGCGTCTTATATTCACGAAGGTTTCAATTTCCACTTTCTTCAGCCGAGTGATGGTTGTCAATAGCAAGGCTCTCTAAATGCAAGCCGTAATCGCCACGCAATATGTGGAAGGCTTTTGATGTCAATACATACATAAGTGCATACATAAAACGCGCTTTTCACAAAATTCATAAACTCAAGCGCATCTGTTTTTAATGACCAGTCAACTACGCATGGATGCGTGCAGGCCACACAGGTCAGCGACAGCGTAAGCCGGGCGCGGCGGCCGAGCCGAAACTGGGGCGGGGCGGGCGGTAGTTGGGTAGGAAGAGCGGCTCCTGCAAATTTTGCGCAAATATGCGCAATTAGCTTTTATGTTGCCCTGGTGTAAATTTAAATGCTACTTCATCTCACAAAAAATCAGAGTGGAACTAGATGGGACTACCTGTTGTTTCCTTACCTAAACTTTGCAGTTATATTCCAGAATCACTGTAGGAGAGCCTTCATAAAAAAGCTATAGTACATCTTAGTAAGGGAAAAATTATGCCAACAATTTTGCACTGACCAGTCGGCAACTTCATAACGAACATTTTGATGCATAATATGTGGGATTTCAACTTGGTGTCTATCAGCAATAAGACTCTGAATATCCGGCTCAAGAAACCTCTTGCTCCGCGTCAGTTTCCGAGTTCTGGGATACTCCATCTTCGGGGGCTGATTGCAGCTATTTTTGGTCACCCGGATTAGTTTTTTTGGCCTAAGTATTATAATTTGATCAATTTCAAATCGATCTATATAAAAAATAATCCGAAACTCCGGAATCGCCCGTGGCCTCTCGTGAGGGCGTTTCCGACCAGTGTGCCCCGGGCCCGCGAGGGTTAATATACCATTTGACTTTGACTAGTATTTACTATTTGGTCTTCGAGAGTCAGGAGCTCCCACATCGATGGCGACCACTACACGGCAACTCCACCGTGTAAGCATTTCGATGCTCCACCCTATTTGTCCGACCACAGAGGCTGTAACTGCAACACGCGAACCGCCATGATGGGAGCCCGCCCGCCCACAGCCTCCCTGTATGTATGTACGGCACCGCTGTGCTCTGACGTCAGCCCCAGCCCGTCGACTGATAATGGTCTTCAACACATGGCTTCAGCGAGCGTCTCCCCTCCGAGTACCAGCCGGTGATGGCGCTCGACTAGTTAGATGGGCTCTCATAAAGGGCAGTCACGGCAAGGCAAGCGATGGCCTCGAAAACGGGCGTTGGTCAGGTGTGCAGTGTGCTGGCATTTTGCGCTGAGCATATCTGCGTGAACGCCGCACGGTCAACATACCTGATGCCAGTGGCGGCGGAAGCGGGGGGGCAGCGGGGGCACGGCGCCCCCCCATCTTCCAGGGTGGGGGGCAAACATATCTTTTTGCCCCCCCAAAATTGCCTAACCTAACCTAACCTAACCTAACCTAACCTAACCTAACCTAACCTAACCTAACCTAACCTAGCCTAACCTAACCTAATCTAACCTAACCTAACCTAACCTAACGACGAAGTACCACAATACTTCCATACTACGTCAGGAACATATGCCAGTTTGGCTGAGTACCTTTTTATTAAGTTGATATAGCGAGTAATTTGGATTGATAATAGCCGTTTTCACGACGGGCTATCCGGCGAGCTAGTCCGTGACGGACTATTTCCACCAAACGCCCTCCACACATAATGCTCAGAAATCAAGCAGAGCTATCTACGAGCTACCGGTAACCGAAGTCTGGAAGAGTAGTGTAGCGGGGTTTTGCGGCGTTGCGGGGCTAACCGGGCAGTGTCTTTCGATAGTGATAGAGAGAGAGCAAGAAAGCTCCGTCGGTGCGCTCCTAGAAGCCCTTCTCTGTATCCAGCCCCTCGCGAACCCGTTCCGACTCTGACTCTATCTTCCGGGGCGATCAATCATCGGAAACACATAGGCCAGGGTTAGGGAATGGGATGATAATAAATGATAACATAATAACCTTGATCACTATGAAATAAGAACTCAACTCTACATAACCCAAGGTCCCACTCTCAAACAACAGCGCCCTTCCTAGCTTGAGGGTCATCTCCCACCAGATATATGTATCAATCATTCGTCCATTTATCCATCCCCTTATAACCCTGCCATTCGTCCACTTATACCTCGTAATTTACCAGAGCTGACCATCTCCGGTCCCTCCCCTTTTTCCTAACTTCCCCCGGTGGTGCTAGGGCGCGCGCAAAGTCGTTATCGAGTCATTGGCCTTCAATTTCATTTAACCATTATCCCTTCATAACCACAATGTTCCGTACATCAGACAAACGCTTCATAATGCTCACGCTACACAATTCGAGATACGACCCACCACAGATTTCGGCACTCGACCCTCGCCTTACGTGACTTATTGCGGTCCATCCCATCGCCATGTCGAACTACCTACACAAAAAACATAAATGTCCTTCGGCCAGCGGTTCCGAGACTACGGTTCGCAGGACACTGTGTAGTCCGGTTTCCGTGGGGGACTTATTTGAAATTTGAGACCGGGGCTGGGTAACTAAGGTCCGTCCGGGCTGCCTGCGTCGTCTCCGTATAGCCGCGGTTTTCGGGCCAGCCCCCGGCGACCGAAAGGGATTAGTCGTTCGTCGGCTTTACACGAATCCATGACTACCAGTTATGCCAAATTGCCTAAAAAAAAAACGAAAACTAAGCGTACCACGGCCCGCGGTGGGCTTATCTAAACTTTGAAACCGGGCTGGGTAACTAGGTCCGTCCGGGCTGCCTGCATCGTCTCCGTATAGCCACGGCTTTTGAAACAGCACCGGCGACCGAACGGGTTAGCCTCCGTTGGCTTCACACAATCCACGACTACCAGCGTTATAGGTGCCCGAAGCCCTATCTATCCGTTGCTGGTAGTTAAGCTGTCGTCACAGACCTATCCGAAATGACGCTGCACGGCCGGAGTAAATCGACTAACAGCGGGGTGGCCAGCACCGACTTACCGCGATCACCCGACTCGCATGCTTTGGTATTTAATGTTCACCCCCGTCCTGCAGCATCACACGTTTCTTCGCGGGACATTACTTAACCGGCGGCATACGTCTCCTCGCTGGGACGCCTGGGGTCCTAACCATCTCCGAAACTACCTACGTCGCTTATCGAATGTCATCCTGCGCTGATCACTCAATGGACCGATAGCGGACCTAACCTATCTTTTAAAACCGGGCGGGGTCACTAGGTCCCTCCGGGCTGCCTGCATCGTCTCCGTATAGCCACGGCTTTATGGGGCCCGCGCCGGCAACCGAACGGATTAGCCTTCGTCGGCTATGCACTCATCCTCAATAATCGATCCTCAACTCGCTCTCATCCTTTCCCTTCACTTCGCGACTTATTGCACGTATCCAGGGCTTACCCAAGCGAGGCCTACTATTTAAGTGGGGTCTATCCGAGCTGAGCTTCATTCAGGAAATCCGATTCCTCTACGTGTACAGTCTTCTTCCATTTCACTCGCTTCTCATCTCCCTCCTAACCCGTAGCCGCGTCGGTGGACTTTCCACGCACAGGGGCGTGACGTGCATCATCTATCTCCCCGGTTCCGCAATCCCTATTCATCAGATGATTATGCAATTGGACAGGTGCGACTTTGTATATGCGTGGTGCTTGTGTGCGGGACATTGGTGAATTGCTTAGGAGGTAGTACCAGGAATCCACTGGCACGGGCTATGTCAAGGACACTTGGGATATGGTAAGGTAGGAAATAGGTTAGCCGCCTCAGCAGCACATGGAATTCAACCAGTGGAACCCACCAGTGTACAATGCGTTCGGTTAGGTCCAATGTGCAAGCACAGTCCTTGTATTCGAACCGTTGGATAATTTGACGAGGAAATAGTACCAGGAATCCACTGGCACGGGCTATGTCATGGAGCTTTGGAATATGGTGACGTAGGAAATAGGTTAGCCGCCTCAGCAGCACTTGGAAATCAACCAGTGGAACCCACCAGTATAAAACGAATTCGGTTAGGTCCAGTATGCTTGCAGAATCTTTGTATTCGAACTGTTGAATGATTTGATGAGGAATTAGTACCAGGAATCCACTGGTACGGGCTATGTCAAGGAATTTCGGAATATGGTGACGTGTGAAATAGGTTAGCCGCCTCAGCAGCACTTGGAAGCAACCAGTGGAACCCACCAGTGTGAAATGCGTTCGGTTAGGTCCAGTGTGCGTGTAGAATCCTTGTAATTAGCCGTTTGATAATTTGATAAGGAAAGAGTACCAGGAATCCACTGGTACGAGCCATGTCAAGGAACTTGGAATGTGGTATAGCAGGAAATAGGTCAGCCGCCTTAGCAGCCCTCGGAAATCAACCAGTGGAACCCACCAGTATGAGACAAGCTGGGTTAGGTCCAGTGTGCGTACAGAATCCCTTTGTGTACTGTGTAAAATAAGCAGATAAAGAAAACTGATCGCTGTAAATTACTGTGACGAGCCAGACACCTTGAAAACGACCGCTTTCCCGACTGTGTGGCTGGCATATGGCCTGTTATGTTCTATCCTCCGGTCCCTGCCCTTCATCACTAGTCACACTCGTATTACGATATTTACAAGTCCCATTTATTTACATTCTCCCTGACACAACGCTTTTCATTCCTTTACATGCCAAATTTTACGAAACGTTCTGGGACCAGGCCGTCCAGCAATTGGAACTCACACGCCGCGCGGTGTGGTACAAAGTCGCGTCGCCCGCCCGTCCCTTTCCCGACTCCCCACGGTGCATAATCCCCTCCGTCCGCCTTAATCACCACGGGCGCCGGACGAGGGTCCACTCCACGTCGGCACGCGTCCCGCACCACGCCCTAATTGACCAAAATCGGAACGTTAAATTAAGCTACCTAGACTGAATGTCCCCAAAATAAAATGAACTACCTAAACTGAATGGCCTAATTTATATATTGCGCAACGACACCAAAAAAAAGGAAATATAATGTGGCTCACATAGCAGTAACGAGGGGGGGGGGCTGATTATTTGAAGGATTTAGGGACTAGGTGCGTGCCCGTGTTCACCGTGACCTTACTTGAGATGGAGGCGCTGACATGATGGCCGTCTCCGTCCAGCGCCCGGCCAGGCGGCCAAAGCCGCCGCCGGCGCCGCGATGTCCAGCCGCTGGTGTCTCGTGGGCTGTCCGCGATGTCAGACGAGAGACGTGGGCCGAGAGAGTGCCACCGGCGCGGGATGCGTCGTCCGAGAGAGAGCCAGAGAGCGCGGAATGCCGTCCGAGGGAGTGCCAGCCAGCGTTCCAGTTCCGTTTCATTAACTTATACTTTTGATGACGTCATACTTCAGAGGGCCGGGCAGCATCTCCTTGTCCAATCTTCGTCCTCCATTCTCAGAAAGTGCGTTTGGCTCCGCCTTCAAACGTTCGTGATTTGCTGAAGTTCGGCACCCCCGGCCATGGCAGTCACACCCTTTCACGCAGCGGTCGGGTGGAATTCGCCGCCGGCGATCACGGCGTCTGGGGCGCCAGGTGGCGGGGCTGGCCCTCCGCTCCCCTCGTTTTGAAGTCAGCTCCGGCCAGATGTCCTATATTTTGTCGTTGGCGACCGAGTTCCATTTCATTCTGTTTTCGTACGAACCGGGTCGGTCCCCGCTCCCCTTTCTTGTTTTGGTTCAAATCAGGGCCGGTCTGCGCTCCCCTCTCCTTGTTCTCTGGCGGGGTGCCGAGCGTGGGACAGAGTCTTGTTTTCCAAAGGTTACTGATTAATGGCTCGAGGCTGGCAGAATGGCGCGTTTCGGTATGCTATTTGTTGGCTTCAGATCCGGGTTCTCATGAAGTGGGGTGGTCATCTATAGAGGACCCCTGTTTGTCAGAGCCTACTGCGCCGTCTGTGTGGACGCCAGCTGGGACGGAGAGAGGGTATCACAGCCGATTTAGCCGGCTGACCGTGTCTGTGCGGCGCTCGCAGATGGCCGTGTTTCAGCTTGTGGCACAGCTTGCAGTTCAGCATGAAAGATGAAAAAAATGTAACGCATCTGCGTTACAGTAGGACGGAACGCGAGTGGCCCGGCACGGACGTCACGAAAGCGCGTCTGAGCGTGCCACATGCCTTTCCCCGCGACTCTGCCAGACGCCAGCCGGCATAGGCGCGTGAGCCGGGGGGCAGCATGGGGGCAGCCTGCCCCCACAACTCTGGGGCCGTGGGGGTCGCTGCCCCCACAAAGTTTCAAAGGGCCAGGAACCGTCGGGGCAGCTTGTCCTCCCCATATTAGCGGCCGTGGGCCTCAAAGAAAAGCTGAATGGAAGACAATACCTATTTAAGTAAAAAAATCCCCCTCTGTACGGGGAACCGCAGTTGCTATTGTACACGAACCCCAACTCTAGCCGTCTGTCCTGTCCAGTAACAACCGATAACATTGATATCGACTGCCGGTCCCTGCACAAGAGCAGCTGAGGTTTTCTGTGCGTGCCCTCTGACGGCTTATCGTTGTTCCCTGTGAGGGTGCTGGGACAATTTACTCAGGGTCGCTGTACATTAGCAACTGCGGGTCCCCGTACCTGACTTGACAGCTCATGTGTGGAAGCTTTAAACGTTTATTCCAGGTTACCAAAAAGGTAGTTTCTTGACTCAGATGAGACTAAATATCTCACTTATTTGCAAATGTTTTATTTTTTTTAATTTTTGTTGTAAAGGCCAAGGGGTGAAAAATAAGTGGCCTAAAACCGGTGAGAAAACTAGATCTGGGGGTACCCTAGGTTCCGGGAAGGATCAGGTGTGCCCCCCCCATCCCAAAATACCTTCCGCCGCCACTGCCTGATGCTTCAAGATGAGCTTATAATGCGAAGTTATACCTACCTATTATCGACGTTAGGTACTGAAAGAGCTTAGAAATGACCCCTTCAAAAGGGAAATTATTCAAAAGTCGGGTGAACTGAGCTGCCAATCGGATCAATTCAAATCCTACATCACAGCAAATTTTAAGTTAGGCGTGCGATTGGAACCGGGGCTAAATACACAGTAAATAGGAAATAGGACAAGTAGGATCAAAAGTTTCTTGATGAAACCAGTAGGCGGCGAAACACCTTCAATCAAGGAGGGCACAGCCGACTTTTGGTCCCATTCTTTCCATGCAACGCCCATAGGGCTAATGTTAAAATACCAAAATCAAGGGGGGGGGGGCACGGTGCCCTGGTGACCTCCCCGTTCCGCCGCCTATGGATGAAACTGTTTGACGCACGCATATACATCAATGGGTTATTGGTAAACAATACATTGCTGGGACGGTGCCTGACAGACGTCGATATCGACCCCAGTCCTGTGCGGTGTCCGGCAATATGAATACCTATAATGTCAAAAGGTCCCGGCAATATAGTTCGATAATGAGTGGCAATGGGCGTTACAGTCTCCATTGTCGGAGCACAGATCACTGGTGCAGCCACAATACTTTGAAATGACAGGTCTCGCCCATCGACTAGTGCCTCATTGTCCAGTTCCACACTAGTCGGACCTAATCGTCTAAATCTCTTAGACTAGCTATACCGCTCCTCCGCCTCCCACGCCCGCTGGAGACCATATATCCGCTAGTCGCTACGCATGATGGATCCAGAAACGTAGCACCTATTTCATAGCAGACATTTACCATAACCATTTAGAAGTTTTATAATTTATACAAAGCGTATGCCAATGCCAATGGCAATGGATACAGTCCCTTTAAGTAGTGATTTCAGCGATTACCAGTTCATCAGGTGGCCTTGAGTGACCATTGACTCGCGCCACCGCCCTAGTCACGGTGAGTGACATTTAGTATTTACACGATGCTGACGTCATGGCGCTGCACGAGGGCGTCACCAAGCTGCAAAACAGAGGTTAAAAAACAATATGATATTCAAATGCATATTTACATGCTAAGTCGCATATTTGCGCTTTACACTTAGTTCTGGTATAGGCTAAAATTAAAACTGTTTGCTGCCCCGCCAGTCTGTCATAGACTAACTTTATATGATACGAGTATATTTCGCGCAAACGGTAAGCATAATAGTAACTGATAAGTGATAGGTAAGCCATGCAAATTACGATTCCAGAATTTAAGGAATGGGAGCCATCAATTTGAAGCTGGAGTGAGATTCGACCCGCATTTGCTTTGCCAACAGTCTTGCTCTTTCATCCACAGCATGCAACGGGGACAACCTAAATCCTGCGACGCGTCAGCACTCCGGGGATTTTTTTTACGTCAGCTAAATGGCATGGTGTTTGTGGCATTTTGTGTTGGACAGTGACGATTGGACTGTGACCACGTTGGGGCTAAAGAGCGTGGCGTGCTCGCCCGTCACGACAGTAGCGTGACTTGCCTCGGCAGGCCAGTGACGATCCGCACCGACGTTTCACCGAGAGACATGTTCGTCCTCTCGGTGGTTATAGCGCTGCTCTGTGCCGGAATCGCCGCGCCACAATTACAGCTGGCACGAGTGGCAGGTAACTACATAAAGAGGCAAATTTCGGACACCTCGTCATCTCTATAGCCATTGCACACTCGGGTGTGGTCTGTTCGACAGTGAGGGCTCTGAAATTTTCACTCTGTGTGGTCTGATTTACTGTAGCGCCAGCATTGGCGGATCAAGAAGGCTGGTTTCGGACGTTGCGGGGCAAAACATCCCCGCCGAAAAGGTGTATTTTTTAAAGACTCCTCAGATTGATTTCGCGTTGCGCGGGTTGAAAAGAACGTTTTCCTAGGAAAAAAAGGCATTAAACCTGTATTGCTTACCTCTCTCTTGGACTATCCGTGAGCGTGTGTTAGGTATACGTGTATGTGTTCATCCGCTGCCTGCATCGTTAGCTTCATCATGGTATGTGCCAGATATTTTACAATAATTATGCTTACAATGTCGATGCAATGAGACAGGTTGAGAAAGAAAAGCAGCAAAGACCTTTCGTAAATCGTTACCTAGGTACTCTTTTAGAGCCGTCATAATATCGTTCATCGTAAATCATTAATAACGAAATCACAATTAATTTACCGGTACCAGATACGTACGAGTTGTGTTCAACGTATGAATACAATACGTATCGCATAATCATTATCAAATAATCAGACATATAATAATTATCAAACATATCGTTGTGCTAACGCGCCCGGGCACAATTTTTATATATGTGCGTCAGACAGCCGTGCTTCTACCCGACCGGTGTGAGAACAAGTCCGACGGTGTGTCAGTGTGCGTGAAGAGCCCGGCCCCGACCTGTGACGGGGTCACCTGTCCCGCCGGCCAGCAGTGCATTCTGCAGGACGACCTCTGTATCAGCAGGCCGTGCAATCCTCAACCCACCTGTGTTACCAGCAGTGAGTTACAATTCGTATATTTAAATTAGGCGTATAATATAATAGGACGAAAGCACTAACCTTTCAATTTCCAATCTGGTATTTTGGGTGACCTCATAAGTAAGGTCACTCTGAGGTCATTGGAGGTCACCAGAGTCCAGAGCTTTGCCTAGGACTGCAGGATTTTCCGAAGTTCTTGACAAAATAACTATATAAATAACAAAATAACAAATTAATTTCCCTATTGCCTGCAAATCCTCTTTTTAATTAAAAGAAAAAGTCCAGTTTCCTGGAGAGATTTTGCTCACGCCTTAGGGAATAATTTGTATCTTATAAAAACTATACTAAGCAGTAAGCGTAACAACCATGTAGTTTGTTCTTTGAGCGTAACAACCATTTCCATGTTCTGCTATGTTGTGGTCCATGCTTGCTATGTTATGCTATGCTATGTTGTGTATGTTACAGGTCCATGCGGGGTGTGCATTCCGCCCAACGAGTTTTGTGCACTGCGTCCGTATAAAGTTTGCCGGTCTGTCGTGGAGCTTGATTGTAGCAACAAGATCTGCCCTCCGGGTCAGATATGCAAGGAGACGACGGTCTGGTGCTTCCGCGCTCCATGTGGTCCACTTCTCTCCTGCGTGAAAGAAGAGCACAATAAGCCACAGTAAATCTATAAAGTAATTCGATGAAGAAGTGAGTTTGTGAAGAAACGACATCTCCAGTAAGGTCATTGGTTGTATGATATATAAATATACGATACTTGTATAAGATGTTGTAAGTAATATGAGGCGTTGGTGATGGACGCGTCAACATTATTTACGGTTCCCACGTATTTATGTAAGCAAATATTTCATAATGCGCCTCTCTCAACAGTTTATGAATAAATGATAGTTTGCATTACATTGATGCTCGGCATAAATGTGAAATAAGATGCAAATATGACTATCAGCTTCATCACTGAGCTCCCTCGCTATGTTCCCGAAAGTTCCATGAATATAAGTATTTATCATACGAATTGGTATAAACTCACTCGTATCGCACTAGCGGCGTAGGCAATCATTCACACACTACGCAGTAGCTGGGGTATGACCGTGACGTGACGGACGGCGTATAGGATGTGACCGTGACGGGCGGGCTGTCCCACCGGGGAGCGATGTGACGGACTGCGTCACGTCAGACGCGTGGTGCACCCCGGCCAGTGACGACCTACCAACGCTACACCGAGAGACATGTTCGTCCTTACGGCGGTTATAGCGCTGCTCTGCGCCGGAGTCGCCGCACCACAATGTAAGTTGGCTGTAATTGTATTTTTAACGGTAAAATTTATGTTGCGTCCAGTTCATACAAATGTACCCTCGAATCGGTGGCAAAATACTTCCTAAAGGGTTTTATGGGAGAAAATAGCACATCGGCATTCATCAATCTTCATTTTTCTAGTGCATTGAAAAAGTGCAGACTGCAGGCATACACTTTGAATCACCTCGTTATACCACCGTTTAGTAACATCCTAACTTACAAAGGGCTCGAACAACTCGCATGCATCACCATCATACTTTACAGTTCAATTAAAAGCAGTTACCCAGTTCTACACAAATCATACCAATTAAAATGCAAGTTTCTACACCCAAACTAATGCATCCGTTAATCATACATATCAAAACATACAGTTATCGCGTAAACCTGTACCTCTAGTCTACTATTATAAATCTTAACCCTCGCCCGCACATGCCATTTTCCCATCCTAGAACGCACATGGGGGGGGTGGTTGCCACCCCCCCCCCGCGCCATTTCGTTCCTGTTGGAGATAGAGCTTAGCAGTAAAGACCAAAAAGATTCTTTGGGAAGAGACGAATCCAATGATACCCAGTTTTACCTTCTCAGGTCAGTCATTGACCTTCCAGGTCAGGTCAAACTAAAAAATGTTGCTGTTTTGGGTTACCGTTGGATATCAAGTGAGCTGCTTATCAAATACCGATGACGATGCTGTTTTCTGGTGCCAAGCCAGCTAGAACCTCTTTGTCACACTATCCGACCAGAATTTTGCTGCTGAGGTCATTTCAGGTCAAGTTAGGTCAAGGTCAATTATATGTGTATGTATGTCTGTGTGTGTCTGTGTGTATACTGATGTGTGCACCGATTGTTTTTGGGTCCATATCACATGAAATCATGATCTGAGAAGCTTTTACCAAAAATGCAGTCAAAAAACTTCACAAAAAGTAAATTCAGCTTGCCTAAAACGCAATTATCTTAGATGACCTAGGTTGACCTTGACCCTGACCTTGACCCCTGTACATCGTCGAACAGCATGTTCCATGATAGGTGGGAGGTAAGACTGGCAAAAAGGCCGAAATCAGGGTGTCAAAAGCTCACAAGGCCCATGGCAAACGCAAGATGTTGAGAATTGGCCATTTGGGTCATGACATGACCTGAAAAACAAGGTCATATCTCCGAAACCAAAACTCATAGAAACTTGAAATTTTCAGTGGACATCAAGAAAGGATAGACGAGCAGCTATACGAAAAATCAGCCTTCTAGCTCTAAAAATGTTGAGTGCAGAGCAGAAAGACTGCCTGGGGGGGGGGGTGGCAACCACCCCCCCCCATGTGCGGGCGAGGGTTAAAAAGTCCGCCGCCGCCGTCGGGGTTACGCAGCCGGCGTTACTCCCAAAAACGCCTATTGCGGCGCCGTCGATTGACGCACGAGGGTGAAATTTTGACGACTCGTGGGTCACGTAATTCAACAGGTTGTATTAAATTTTGGGCACGATGTGGCCGGGGGTGCGCCCGTGGCGCGTGTTCATGTGCGCCATGGGGTAAGCATTAGAATCGCGACCGGCGCCGAGCAGAGGGCACGTGCTTTAGGCTCAGTTGTTCGCTTAAAAAACTGAGTGGAAATAATTATCAGAGCCGGTAGGTCATTGACCTTTGACAACGAAGGCCGACACAAGGCACCGCTCGCCAAGAGGATTCGCCAGTAAATACAATTAATTTGTTTTTGCAATATCTCAGCCGTTTCTGGGCCGATTTAGCTGAAACTTGGACTGTCGGTGGTAGTGTAGGGTAGGGTAGGGTAGGGTAGGGCCGGGTAGGGTAGGGTAGGGTAGGGTAGGGTGGGGTAGGGTAAGGTAGGGTGGGGTAGGGTAGGGTAGGGGTAGGGGTAGGATAGGGTAGGGTAGTGTAGGGGTAGGGTAGGGTAGGGTAGGGGTAGGGTAGGGTAGTGTAGGGGTAGGGTAGCGTAGGGTGGGGTAGGGTAGGGTAGGGGTAGGGTAGGGTAGGGCAGTGTAGGGGTAGGGTTAGGGTAGGGTAAGGTAGGGTAGGGTATGGTAGTGTAGGGTAGGGTAGGGTAAGGTAGGGTAGGGTAGTGTGGTAGGGTAGGGTAGGGTAGTGTAGGGGTAGGGTAGGGGTAGGGTATGGTAGGGGTAGGGTAGGGTAGGATAGGGGTAGGGTAGGGTAGGGTAGTGTAGGGGTAGGGTAGGGTAGGGTAGGGTAGAGTAGGGTAGGGTAGGGTAGGGTAGGGTTGGGTAGTGTAAGGGTAGGGTAGGGTAGGGGTAGGGGTAGGGTAGGTTAGTGTAGGAGTAGGGTAGGGTAGGGGTAGGGTAGGGTAGGGTAGTGTAGGAGTAGGGTAGGGTAGGGTAGGGTAGAGTAGGGTAGGGTAGTGTAGGGGTAGGGTAGGGTAGGGTAGGGTTGCATTGAGTAACATCCTAACTTACAAAGGGCTCGAACAACTCGCATGCATCACCATCATACTTTACAGTTCAATTAAAAGCAGTTACCAAGTTCTATACAAATAATCCCAATAAAAATGCAACTTTCATCACCCAAACTAATGCATCCGTTAATCATACATATCAAAACATACAGTTATCGCGTGAACCTGTACCTCTAGTCTACTATTATAAATCTTAAAAAGTCCGCCGCCGCCGCCCACGCCGCCGTCGGGGTTACGCAGTCGGTGTTACTCCCAAAAACGCTTATTGCGGCGCCGTCGATTGACGCAGGAGGGTGAAATTTTCACGACTCGTGGGTCACGTAATTCAACAGGTCGGATTAAATTTTGGGCACGATGCGGCCAGGGGTGCACCCGTGGCGCGTGCTCATGTGCGGCATGGGGTTAGCATTAGAATCGCGACCGGCGCCGAGCAGAGGGCACGTGCTTTAGGCTCAGTTTCTTCGCTTGCAAACCTGAGCGAAATCAGAGCCGGGAGGTCGTTGACCTTTGGCAATGAATACCGACGCCGGGCACCGCTCGCCAAGGGGATTCGCCAGTAAATACAATTAATTTGTTTTTGCAATATCTCAGCCGTTTCTGGGCCGATTTAGCTGAAACCTGGACTGTCGGTGGTAGTGTAGGGTAGGGTAGGGTAGTGTAGGCGTAGGGTAGTGTAGGGTAGTGTAGGGTAGTGTAGGGGTAGGGTAGGGTAGTGTAGGGGTAGGGTAGGGTAGGGTAGGGTAGGGTAGGGTAGGGTAGGGTAGGGTAGGGTAGGGTAGGGTAGGGTAGGGTAGGGTAGGGTAGGATAGGGGTGGGGTAGGGTATGGTAGGGTAGGGTAGTGTAGGGTAGTGTAGGGTAAGGTAGGGTAGGGTAGGGTAGGGGTAGGGTAGGGTAGGGTAGTGTAAGGGTAGGGTAGGGTAGGGTAGGGTAAGGTATATAGGGTAGGGTAGGGTAGTATGGTAGGGTAGGAACTAGGGTAGGGTAGGGTAGGGTAAGGTAGGGTAGGGTAGGGTATGGTAGGTTAGTAGGGTAGGGTATGGTAGGGTAGGGTAGGGTATGTAGGGTACGGTAGGGTAGGGTAGGGTGGAGTTAGGTAGGGTAGAGTTAGGTAGGGTAGGGTAGGGTAGGGTAGGGTAGGGTAGGGTAGGGTAGGGTAGGGTAGGGTAAGGTAGGGTAGGGTAGGGTAGTAGGGTAGGGTAGGTTAGGGTAGTAGGGTAGGTTATGGTAAGGTAGGGTAGGGTAGGGTAGGGCAGGGTAGGGTAGGGGTAGGGGTAGGGGTAGGGTAGGGTAGGGGATTGTAGGGTAGGGTAGGGTAGGGTAGGGTAGGGGTAGCGTAGGGTAGGGTAGGGTAGTGTAGGGGTAGGGTAGGGTAGGGTAGTGTAGGGGTAGGGGTAGGGTAGGGTAGGGTAGGGGTGGGGTAGGGTAGGGTAGGGTATGGTATGGTAGGGTAGGGTAGGTTAGGGTAGTGTAGGGGCAGGGGTAGGGTAGGGTAGGGTAGGGAAGGGTTGAATTAAGTAACATCCTAATCTTACAAAGGGCTCGAACAACTCGCATGCATCACCCTCATACTTTACAGTTCAATTAAAAGCAGCTACCCAGTTCCACACAAATAATACCAGCAAGTTTCTACACCCAAACTAATGCATCCGTTAATCATACATATCAAAAAATACAGTTATCGCGTAAACCTGTACCTCTAGTCTACTATTATAAATCTTAAAAAGTCCGCCGCCGCCCACGCCGCCGTCGGGGTTACTCCCTAAAAGGCTTATTACGGCGCCGTCGACTGACGCAGGAGGGCCGTGAAATTTTGACGACTCGTGGGTCACGTCATTCAACAGGTCGTATTAAATTTTGGGCACGATGCGGCCAGGGGTGCGCCCGTGGCGCGTGCTCATGTACGCCATAGGGTTAGCATTAGTATCGGCAAAAACAGGCTATTGCTCGGGAACGGTAAGGGCTACGGGGGTGAAATTTTCACACCAATTCGATCGCGTGCACTCTTTTGTCGTACTAAATTTTCGAGGGTGTGGGTTCAGCGGTGTGCACGTGGTTGGGCCGCGACCGGCGCCGAGCAGAGTGCACGTGCTTTAGGCCCAGTTGTTCGCTTGCAAAACTGAGTGAAAAGCATCAGAGCCGGGAGGCCGTTGACCTTTGACAACGAAGGCCGACACAAGGCACCCCTCGCCAAGGGGATTCGCCAGTAAATATGATAAATTTGTTTTTGCAATATCTCAGCCGTTTCTGGGCCGATTTAGCTGAAACTTGGACTGTCGGTGGTAGTGTAGGGTAGTGTAGTGTAGGGTAGGGTAGGGTAGGGTAGGGTCGGCCCCCGCCGAAGTTAGTTGGTAGCACTGCTGCTCCACGGCGTACATTTCCTACCAGCCCATAGGGTTTACATGTTAAATGACCTGTTTTCGGCGAGCGATATCTCGGTCAACCTTTGAAAGAATCAATGGTTCTTACTTCTTAGTCTCAAATGATAGATCGATGAATTTTCTTTCGACAATTCCTCTACCATTTTTCACGAAACCCAGCCGATCTTCTACGGCGTACAGGGTAATCTACTATTATAAATCTTAAAAAGTCCGCCGCCGCCCACGCCGCCGTCGGGGTTACTCCCAAAAACGCTTATTGCGGCGCCGTCGA
This sequence comes from Amphibalanus amphitrite, assembly GCF_019059575.1. Lineage (NCBI taxonomy): Eukaryota > Metazoa > Arthropoda > Thecostraca > Balanomorpha > Balanidae > Amphibalanus > Amphibalanus amphitrite. The sequence goes on along the minus strand of NW_024881500.1, from coordinate 1,335,774 downwards.
TTGACGCAGGATAGTGAAATTTTTGCCACTCGTGGGTCACGTAAATGAACAGGTCGTATTAAATTTTGGGCACGATGCGGCCGGGGGTGCGCCCGTGGCGCGTGCTCATGTGCGCCATAGGGTTAGCATTAGAATCGACAAAAACAGGCCATTGCTCAGGAACGGTAAGGGCTACGGGGGTGAAATTTTCGCTGTAAGTCGGACGCGTGCACTCAATTGTCGTATTAAATTTTCGAGGGGGTAGGTTCAGCGGTGTGCACGTGGTGCGGCCGCGAACGGCGCCGAGCAGAACGCACGTGCTTTAGGCTCAGTTGTTCGCTTAGAAAACTGAGTGAAAAGCATCAGAGCCAACGAAGGCCGACACAAGGCACCGCTCGCCAAGGGGATTCGCCAGTAAATACAATTAATTTGTTTTTGCAATATCTCAGCCGTTTCTGGGCCGATTTAGCTGAAACTTGGACTGTCGGTGGTAGTGTAGTGTAGGGTAGGGTAGGGTAGGGTAGGGTGTAACAGAGTAAACGTGTTTGGTTCTTTGTCGCCAAGCCGCCCTGCGCCGCGCGCCCATAGATATCTTGTGTCGGAGTTTGCATCTCCACTGTCCGTTGCCATGGCGACGCCGCGCGACGCGGCGTGGCGAGAGACGCGGCGGGAAGGCAGTCGAGCTTGGACACCCGCGGGGGAATGTTGTCGCGGTTTAAGTGGCAATACAGTTTTTGCCGTTAATCGAGACTCTCGAGCTGGAAACCGGAAAGTACACGCGACCGGTAACATTGGGGGCTCGTCCGCTGCGTCCCTAGTCCAGCGAGACTCAGTACCGTGCCGTTAGTATTCTTTTTTTAACGTAACTTTGTAATTTTCCGACGCCATGTCGGCCTCTGACCCCGCGCCGGCTAGTGATTCACCACAGCCGCCAGCTGACGCCATCACGGAGGCGAAACCGACAGCTATGCTCGCATTCATGGAAGAAATGCGGCAGCATATGCAAAATCAAGACAGGCAGATAACAGCGCTACAGCAGGCCGTATCTGTCAGGGCGGCTCCGGCGGGCGACAATGGCGCCGGTACAAACGATGCCGTCGCCCCCGTCGGGCCTCCAGTGAGTCGTGAGACGGTCCAGAGTCATCCGACTCGCTCTCACGACCTGCTCCCGTTTCGTGAAGATCCAGCAGAGCCCATGGACGAATTCTTCGCCCGGTTTGAAAGGTACTGTACGTCTGAATATCGCGGTACAATGGAAGACGCGCTGCCGCTGCTCCGTTCAAAGCTGTCGGGCCGCGTTCTGGAAATATTCGATGCTAACGGACCCCGCAGCCCGTACCCAGTGATCAAGCGCCGAATGTTGGAGTGGGCCGCTCGTCAGCGCGTCTACGAGGAGACGACTGCGACGGACGCATATCGTGACGCCGCGCGCCGGCCGGGAGAATCTCTGGCAGTGTATGCGTTCCGGCTGGCTGCGCTGTTCGAAGATGCGTACCCTGAGGCGGACAAACAGGTGAGCAATGATCTCCGACGTAAACTGCTGTCAACGCTGCCCACGTGTGCCGCTGACTTTCTCCGCCGGCAGCTGCGTTATGCGCTGATTAATCATGATACCACGCTCAGGTGGGATGGGTTGGTGTCATACCTGGAATGTGAACGATTCGAGTCGGAGGCTGATGGCACGCACGACTCGTTATATGCACGTGCTTCAGCGGAGCACAGCAGTCAGTCAACGGCCGCGCGCCGGTCGTGCAAAAGCTCCCGCCCCCGGACAACGTCACCACGGTCACGTCCTGCGCACCACGACCTCCGTTTGTCCGCTGACGAGTCAGACAGCGACTCGGACTGCTCTCATCGTTCCGTCAGCGTCCCGCGCGGTGCATTTAAGTCACGTGGTGCGTCAGCCCGCGGACACCGCGCACCTACTGCCGTGCAGCCGGCACACTCGCCAACCCGCGACCGTCAAAGGAACCCTCTGCGCTGCGATTTCTGCTGCCGCCGCGGTCACACCGCGGACGAGTGCCGGCGTGCCAATGACCTGTGTTTCACGTGCGGCGCCTCTGGCCACTTTGCGCGTGACTGCCGCACCTCTCACGACGATGGGCCTGTCCCCTCAGCCCCAGGTCGCGCGCGCCGCCCCAGCTCGCCACTCCCGCTGGACAGGTCCCGAGAAGACCCGCCAAACCCGGCTGTAATGCATGCGGAGCGTGGGGCTTCTCGAGCCCTCCGCCGCGGCCGACGTGCCCCAGCACTCAGTCAGACGGAAAACTAGATGGTCGTACTGCCGCGGCGGGGCCAGCCGCTACGACCGATTCTAGCCCCGCGCTTCCCCTGCATGCGGAAGCTGTCTTCGCCTCGTCTGCCCGACCGCAGCCAGCCCTTCACGCGAAGTTTACTGTGGCTGGGTGCTCTGAGAATGTGACGGGCGTGATAGACACTGGCTCTGACCGCTCCATGATCGCGCGACACTTGGTTGATGATGCTGTGATTCGACCGTGTTCGGAGGTTGTTCACGCGATCGGCGGCCGCACGCTACATCCGGTGGGACGTGCAGAGGTCTCCGTTGTTCTGCACGGGGTGCCGCTTCAGCTCACAGACTGTCTGGTGCTCGACTCGGACCGCGCCGTAACTGATCTGATTATCGGCTGTGACGCGCTGGAACGACACAGACTGTGTATCGATGTCTCTCGCCGAGCGGTCACTGGCCGACATGTGGATGGTTCGCAGTGGACGCTGTACCTGCCTGATGGGGATCGCAACTCCGCTTGTGCGTATTTCGCCCGCGCAGTGCCCTGTCGCGCGACTCGAGACGTCACAGTTGCGCCTGGTGACTCTGTGACCCTCCCCTGCCTGATCAGTTCCCAGCCTACCTGCGACGTTTGTGATTCGCCCTCCCGCTCGTATGTGTTCACTGGGGACGTCGCCAGTGCGCCCTGCTTGCAACCTGTTGATGGAATTGTGGATCTGTCCGAGCCCTGTGTGCTGGTTTGCAACCGAGGCTTTGTACCAACCACTGTCCGGAAAGGTGCACTGATCGGCCAGCTGAACACTGCAGCGGACAGCATGTTTGACTGCGATCCCCCCGTGGAAGTCCTTGCCGCTTCGTCGGACGCCGCTGACGAACAGGTCAGTCGCCCGCCGTCCGCTGACGAGATACCTGGCCTCTCACGTGAACAGCGCGACGCCGTGCAGGAAATCTTCGACCGGCACTCGAGAGTGTTCGGGGGTGATGACGCTGACACCCCGCGGACTGCTCTGACCGCGCACCGAATCGAACTAATGGATGACACCCCGATCTACGAGCGACCCCGACGGATGTCTCCACCGATCGCCGAAGATGTCGAGCGTCAATGTCTGGAGCTTGAACGTCTGGGGATCATCGAACACTGCAACTCAGCATGGAATGCACCAATCGTTCCGATCCGGAAGCGCGATGGTTCGCTTCGGCTATGCATCGACTACCGCCGCCTGAACCGCCGCACCGTCACAGAGCGTTTCCCGATGACAGATGTAGCAGATTCCGTCTACAGCGCGCATGATATGCGCTGGTTCAGCGCGCTGGACATTCAACGAGCCTACTACCAGCTTCCCATCGCAGAAGAGTCGCGGGACTTCACCGCGTTCAGCACGCAGCGGTCCCACTACCGGTTCCGATGTCTCAGCTTCGGACTGAAAAACGCTCCTGCTGTCTTTCAGCGCGAAATGCAGGCCATTTTCGCGGGATTCTCACGTCAGCAGCTTGTGGTGTATCTGGATGACCTGCTCCTGATGGAATCGTCGTTCTCCGGCCATCTGCAGCTCGTGGACGCTGTCCTGTCGGCGCTGGAGGCGCACGGGATCACGCTGAACACAGCGAAGTGTCACTGGTTTCAGCCTGAAGTTAAGTTTCTCGGACATCAGCTCTCGGCAGCTGGACTGCGCAAGGCCCCTGAGTACATCGAGAAAGTTCAAAGCTTCCCGCGGCCGCAGACTGTTCAGGAGCTGCGCCGGTTCCTCGGCCTCGTGAACTTCCAGCGGAAGTTCGTTCCCCGCTGCTCGGAGGTCGCTCGCCCTCTGTCTGAGCTCACCGGCCAGTCGGGCTCCACTGCGCTTACCTGGACACCCGAAATGACTGACTCGTTCGAACAACTGAAGAATGAGATCACCCGCGACGTCATGCTTGCCTTTCCAGACTACAGCGACACCGCCAACCCTCTCTGTCTCTGGGTCGACGCTTCGGCCTATGGGGCTGGCGCGTGCCTCACTCAGCGTCAGAACGGGCGGGATCGCGCCATCGCGTTCGCCTCGATGTCCTTCACGAACGCCCAGCGTGGCTATTCAGCGACCGGTCGGGAACTCGCGGCGCTCCGATGGGGCGTGAAAACTTTTCATTCGTTCTTGGCTGGGGTTCATTTCATCGCGTACACCGACCATCAGGCCCTCGTTCACCTGCACTCACTGCGGTTGATTAACCATCGGGTCGCGAGAACCGTGGAAGAGCTGGCGGCCTACGACATGGAGATCCGTCACGTCCCCGGTCGTCTGAACGCTGCCGCCGACATGCTGTCCCGCGTGGGCGCCCCAGACGGCGCGCCGCCTGCGCCTGAGACCCCTGCCGACACGGGCCTCCCTCCCGGTCTCATCCTCTCGCATCGGCCGGAGGGGGGAGGGGACAGCCTGGTAGAGTGCCTCTGCGAGTGGATGAGCACTAACGCGCTTCAGCCGGCTGTCAACCGCGAGCTCCGTGCGAAGCTGATCGACGAGGCCCTTCGCTCACCGGGAAAATATGGGCTGAAACTCGACCGGTCTGTGCGCCAGGCCTTGCGTTTGATGCGCCTGCCCGGACAGCCGCTGGCTGTGGAGCTGCTTGCGGTTTTCGCCTGCCTGTTCGATGTGAGAGTTCTGGTGCACTTCGGACCTGATCATCCCATGACCTTCTGCAGTGCGCGCCATTCGAAACACGGCAACATTCACCTGCACTGTCTGGCGGGCATTCACTTTAACCTCCTCGCTGAGACCGGCGCGCTAAATGAGCAGAACCCCGTGCTCTCAGCGTACATCGTGAACGAGGAGCGAGCTCGTGACGGCTCGGATCAGGGACTGTCTCGGCGACACAGTCCGGAAGCGCAAGTGAAGAATCTGCAGAGCGAGGCAGAGGAGACAAAGGGTCCTGCATGTGGCCATCTGTTCAGTTCGCGCTGCTCGGCAGCAGCGATCTGCAATGGACAGGCGGCCTGCGCGCTGCTGGATAGCGGCGCGGCCGTCAGCTTGTGCAGTGCTGACTCGCTGGGGCGCCTCGGCTTCAGAGATTCCGACGTTCGACGCAGCAATGTTGCGCTGCAGGGACTCGCTGGATTGACGTTCGGAACCGAGTACGTTGAAGCTGAAGTCGCACTTTCGCCTGAGATGAAGACAGTTCGCGTGCCGTTGGTGATTGAGCGTAGCAGCTCGTTCGGTCACTGCCTGCTGCTGGGTGTGAACTTCCTGCACGAAGCTGGCGCGATCATCGACGTGAACCGGCGAGAGGTGACCTGTGGGAATCGCGTGAGTCTCCTGTTGGAGCAGCAGCATGCGCCAGATGCTGACGCCTTGGTCGGACTGACTCAGGTACAACGCGTGCCAGAACTCCCAGCTGTACGCGAACATCAGCAGCACAACCGGGCGATCCGCTCTCTCGCTCATCATGTGCGGCGAAAGACAAGCAGGGCAATGCTGCCACGATCTCTTCGTCACTTCCGCAAGCACTGGGATCGAGTTGCCATGGTCGAAGGACTGGTGGTGTATCAGTTCGATGAGCACAGACATGTGCCGGTGGTGTCCCGAGAATGGCTTGTGGAACTGGTTGGGACCATGCACGAAGAGTCGGCTCACGCCGGTCGCGACAAGCTAATCGACATGGTGACCCAGCAGGTATTCTGTCCCGGAGCGGCCAACATCGTGGCGGACGCGGTTGGTGCATGCAAGAAATGCCAGCTCTTCAAGCCGTCTTCCCACGTGAAGACTCCTCCGACCATACGGATCACCGCCAGCGCACCGTTCGAACTGATCGAGGCAGACTTGGTGATGCTTCCCCGCAGCGGACGCGGCCACATCGGGTGTCTTGTGGTGGTCGACCATGCCTCTAAGTTTGGTATCGCGGTGCCGATTCGGTCCAAGTCGTCGCCAGCGGTTGCTACGGCATTCGAACAGCGGGTGCTGCCGGCACTCCTTCGTCCAGCGGCCCGTTGTCTGACGGATAACGGCGGAGAGTTCTGCGGGGCCGAGTTCGAGGCCGTGCTGGAGCGATGGGGCATCGTCCACGTTCTGTCCACGCCACTGCGCGCACAAGGTCACGGCGCGGTGGAACGCTTGAACCGTACGCTTGGTCAGTCCCTGCGAATGTTGGACGGTGCACCTGGCGACTGGGACCTACGCCTTCCCCGAGCCGTGTCAGCGTACAACTCGACCTTGCACTCCGAACTGGGCGTGTCGCCAGCTCAGTACCTACTGGGGCGCGCGCACGAGATCAGCGATGTTCCGCGAGTCCCGTTGACGACACAGCGTACATGGAGTCCGGGGCATCCGAGCTTCGCGCCTTTCCGTGTTGGCGAACAGGTCAAGAAGGCGATCGAACGCCCTGGCAACCTGCTGGCCAGCAAGCTCGGACCTCGCTACGCTGGCCCGCTGACAGTGACGCGAGTGAACGACAACGGCGTGACCTACGAGGTCAGCGACCAGAGAGGGCACTCACAGCGAGCCCACCACGCGCAGCTGAGACCATGGAAGAACCCGCCAGCGTACATCCAACGAGCATCTCCGCGCGTACGTCGGCTCTTTCACTGGACGAACGACGAACCGGAGCCACCAGACGAGGCAGAACGGACCGCCTCCGTCAACCTTCACGTGCCGTGTGGCCTGGTACCGCAGTCGACACAGCCCGGGATAACGAGACATGAAGTGACGACACAGGCGGCGATGCCAAGTGATACAGTTGAATACGAAACGACAGCGCCGTGTGAAGTGTCACCACCTCGACCCTGCCTGCGGTCCCCACGACAGGGTAGCGAACAGGAGACCCAGGGAACGCCACGGCCACGCGCTGAAGGATCTCCGCCGCGGCAGGTACGATTCCAGCTGCCAGCCTCCACCGAGCCTTCCGACGATGGTCTGCGCAGATCTTCGCGGACTCGACGGCCGCCGCAGTGGCTAAGTGACTACGAAATGTGAGGCGTATTCAGGGACTCGTCTGTGCGTGTAGTGTTCACTGTACATACCGTATGTGTTTTGATGCTTCATTGTATGTGTTGAGAGGCGGCGTTGGCTGGCGGGGGGAGATGTAACAGAGTAAACGTGTTTGGTTCTTTGTCGCCAAGCCGCCCTGCGCCGCGCGCCCATAGATATCTTGTGTCGGAGTTTGCATCTCCACTGTCCGTTGCCATGGCGACGCCGCGCGACGCGGCGTGGCGAGAGACGCGGCGGGAAGGCAGTCGAGCTTGGACACCCGCGGGGGAATGTTGTCGCGGTTTAAGTGGCAATACAGTTTTTGCCGTTAATCGAGACTCTCGAGCTGGAAACCGGAAAGTACACGCGACCGGTAACAAGGGAAGGGGATTGTAGGGTAGGGTTGGGTAGGGGATTGTAGGGTAGGGTAGGGTAGGGTAGGGGATTGTAGGGGATTGTAGGGTAGGGTAGGGTAGGGCAGGGTAGGGTAGGGTAGGGTAGGGTAGTTAGGTAAGGTAGAGTTAGGTAGGGTAGGGTAGGGTAGGGTAGGGTAGGGTAGGGTAGGGTAGGGTAAGGTAGGGTAGGGTAGTGTAAGGGTAGGGTATGGTAGGGTAGGGTAGGGTAGGGTAGGGTAGTGTAAGGGTAGGGTAGAGTATGGTAGGGTAGGGTAGGTTAGTGTAGGAGTAGGGTAGGGTAGGGTAGGAGTAGGGTAGAATAGGGTAGGGTAGGGTAGGGTAGGGTAGTGTAAGGGTAGGGTATGGTAGGGTAGGGTAGGGTAGGGTAGTGTAAGGGTAGGGTAGGGTAGGGTAGTGTAAAGGTAGGGTAAGGTAGGGTATGGTAGGGTAGGGTAGGGTAGGAGTAGGGTAGGGTAGGGTAGGGTAGGAGTAGGGTAGGGTAGGGTAGGGTAGGGTAAGGGTAGGGTAAGGTAGGGTGGGGTAGGGTAGGGTAGGAGTAGGGTAGGGTAGGGTAGGGTAGGGTAGGGTAGGGTAGGGTAGGGTAGGGTAGGGTAGGTAGGGTAGGGTAGGGTAGGGTAGGGTAGGTAGGGTAGGGTAGGGTAGTGGTAAGGTAGGGTAGGGTGGTGTAGTGTAGGGTAGGGTATGGTAGGGTAGGGTAGGGTAGGATAGGGTAGGGTAGGGTAGGGTTGCGTTCAGTAACATCTTAACTTACAAAGGGCTCGAAGAACTCGCATGCATCACCATCATACTTTACAGTTCAATTAAAAGCAGTTACCCACTTCTACAAAAATCATACCAATAAAAATGCAAGTTTCTACACCCAAACTAATGCATCCGTTAATCATACATATCAAAACATACAGTTATCGCGTAAACCTGTACCTCTAGTTGTACCTAAAATATAAGTGCACTGATTGGCCCCGGTACACTTTGCAGCGTTGTGCGGCAGCCAGCAATGCGACTACCCGGATCAGTGTGAGAACAGACCCAACGGTGTGTCGGTGTGCGTGAAGAGCCCGGCCCCGACCTGTGACGGTGTCACCTGTCCCGCCGGCCAGCAGTGCATTCTGCAGGACGACCTCGTGCACGGGCCTGCCCTGCAACCCGCAGCCCACCTGTGTTACCAGCAGTGAGTAATGGCCTCTCTTATGGCATCCGTAAGAGATCTAATTTCATTTACTTCGTAGACAATCAATAGGTACGTATTGCACCATATGCATACGGCCTGTCAATAAATGCAATTGTATGGGCAACACAGCATTTTTTTAAATTCATACACGCTGTAAGGCCTGCAAAACATCTCATTGACCGTTTTAACGACGGGATTTTTGCGGTGGAACCTATTTGATATCTGAAAGTGCCAACTCTTTAAGGCCTCAGAATCCTTACAACTAAAGTCGTTTGCCTTCAAAATATTTTCAAAAGTTGTAATCCAGGCGATTTGCATCATCAAATCGCTTATTTATTTACAAAAAAAAATCAATTTTCGGTTCTGGTAGCCCATCTTTCAACCATGAGGGATCAAATCAGCCTGGTACCGAGATACTAGATAGGTACCCGTCTTCTGTTTCACCTGCCCGACGCTGTGCACGCCCTGATGGTGCCCGGGCGCATCAAGTCCGCCGCCACCTTAGCAGTGACCTTGACCTCAGCCGTCTACTGCAGCTCCAAAGCCAAGCCAGCGTGGAATTGGAAGAGCTCTGTCACCCGCAGCTGGCAGCTCAGTATATTTTCTAATCATTGCACTAGCATGATATAGATTTGAGAATTTCATAAACGTGAGGTTTACATGAGTGGTAAACCCTTAGATAAAATAAATCAATGTAATATCTAGAAGAAAAAAGTAACGGGCCACTCATTCGGAAGGTGGAAACATTACTATAAAGACCTACCAAAATTCCAGAGGCATCAACAGACCAAACAGGTATCTATTACGCGTAGGTACCCGCTATTCCGTTGTGAAAACGGTTATTGCATACCTACGTCATATAGGTACATGTCTATTTATTACCTCTTTCATTGCTTTTGCATTCTTTCCTGGTGTTCAAAAGGCAATATGAGATGTTCGAAAACGTTCAGCTTACTTTGTGCTTGATCATTGTTGTGAAATGATTCTTTGCCACTTACCTGGAATGAATAACACTTTATACCATAAAAATAATGTTCTGTTTTTTTTTCACAGATTTATGTGCGCCCTGTATCGCTCCAAACGAGTTTTGTCAGCTGCTACCGTCTCCAGTATGCCGGTTCGTTGTGGAGCCACGCTGTAACAACAAAGTCTGTCCGGCGGGGCAGACTTGCACTGAGGTGCCTCTCGTGTGCAAACGCGCCCCCTGTGGCGTTCAACTCATCTGTGGCTAGATACATGTTTCAGAGGAATGCTGCCAGTTTCCAAGAGCAGCTGATAAAGACGCTCTACGCGCAGGGTTGGAGATGGGAATGCTGAATTCCGAAAGCAACTACATCTTTTTCGGACGATATTTGATCTTTTCATAATTGAAATGCGTGAATACAGGATTAAATGCAGCATGTGTTATTATTTATACAGCCCACATGAAATAGGACGAGGTCGCATACAAAAAAATATGGCCGTTCTGGAATAACCAGTTAACAAAAAGATAAGCTCATTTCTTACAATTTAGCTGTGAGTATGCCTTTTCTTGCGATATATGTAGAGATAGACTATGTCAACGACTTTTCTTTCTTTGGAGCTCCTGTCATCATGTTGGTGCAGTCGCTTACAACTCGAGGAATCCCAAGGAAACTCCGTTCGTTCCAATAACGATGACGGACGACATTGATAATAAAGCGAACACTTCATTTACCTTGTATTTTTATAATTACCAAAGACGTTGAACACTCTTCACATCATTTTAGCGGCACGCTGCTGCAATTACTACGAAGTCCTGTCTCGGGGAAATTGCGCATGTGGGAAAAGTGAAAGGGAAATATTGATTTATTACGATTATGCTGCGACTATAGTCACAATAAAAGATAGCCGTTCGTTGGGAATTCAGAGTAATTCTACGCACTCTTTATCTTTGTCGCCAGTCCTGTCTTTTTAAATAGTGTGCTGCTCATTGCTTTATTCTACTATCGCGATACAGTTTGTGATACTTTAAAGGTGCAGCTGCATCGCTGCCTTAATCTTCAAGCATATTTTCTCAAATTCGAAGACGTCACTGCACGTTTTTCCTTGTGAAAGGCAAAGACACCAACTTCCAGAATATTCCATAGGTTTCTCGCTGCAGCGCAGCCACCATCGTAATGCCTCGTCCGACAGGGGAGCGTCAGCTTTCGTCGGCCGGCCGCCGGGGCCCGTCACACCATTTTAGGAGGTCGGTGCCGGAAAAATGGCGTTCCGTGCGGGCTGCAGGAGGGGCTCCGTCTACATCCAGGGGCGGGGCGAGGCATCGTGGAGGGGGGGGGGGGGGAGCGGTACCGTCGCGCAGTTGACCGTTCGTGGGCGGCAAATGACGCGGAAACAACACAACACCCGCACATTGTTGACGTAATGCTGACGTCATTTGGAGCGCAGAATTGGACGTTTATTTAAACTGCGTGGGTTTATGAGGCATCTTTTATCCGATAAACTTTCCTTTTTCTTGAAAATCTCCAAACTTTCACACATAGGAACTGGAATTGCTCTTACTGTTGTTATAGCGACCTTTTAATTTCATAGACAGCTTGTTGCCAGTAACGTAAACTTCCTTCAGATTTATTTAAAACCATAATCATACCCATTACCCACTCTGAACTAGAAAATGTATGCTGAGCGAAAGAGGCGCTCAATCAGTCTTTCAAGTAACGATGACGGACCGGGTGGTATGTCAGGTAGTAGGTTCTGCAGGTGCGCCATCACTTCGGCGCCTATTGTATAAATCGGCAATCGCTCCGATGCCATGTTGTCTATGATACAACCCTCCCCGTTAGGGTGCCTAACTATTCATCACTAACTATTAGTCGTGGCAACAAGTCTCTACGTGAGGTGCGAGCATGTTGTGTGCGGATAAATAAAAACGGTCTCGCGAAACTACTCTTTGTATATTTCAGTACCCTGATTCCGGTTTTGCGCCTAAGTATACGCACTGCGTACCTATATCATATCACCGACTCCTGAAACTCGTCGGAAAACGATCTAAGCATTGTAATATAATTCCGTTGTCAATTTCGCTGACTGCCAAAGCGGCAAGACTGTGAATCAAATATCGTTTTGAGACATTGGACACAACGGATACGAAAATACCTGATATATTTATTGTGGATGCAATAACAGGGATAAATAATATCAGCTGATGGAAACATGAGCGTCCATATATATGTATCACGATGTAAAATGTACACATTCATTCAACTGCAACATGCCGCACAATATTTGGATACTAATACTTCTCGCGTTAAATATATGATCACTGCAGTTAGTTTAGCATTTATTCGACATTGTAAATAAGCTTGCAAAATTTTGGTCCCCATATATAAAGCAGTTGTTAATTGAAAAACTACAGAGACATGAAAAGGATATTATTAAACAATATCCATATTATATGACAAAGAGCGAAATTTAATTCTCAATGATACGCAGGCTTACGGCTCTTTACCGTGCAATATTAGACACCAACATTGGTGCAGTTCACGACCTATGGCACTTAGTAGCCGAAAAGTTGCGACCATATCCCGCCAGCGGGCCTATGTCGGCCGTTCCCATTCACAAAGTCTGCGATATTCAGCTGTTTTCTTCAACTGAGCCGTGCTGCAGATCATGCTTGTAGTCGTAGCTCGTAGTCGACTTCGCATTAGCTATCCTGCCTGAACACTGCTTAAAGCGCCTGGTCGGGTTCTTCTTCTTCGTCTTCGTCCTCAGTGTCGCTCTCTTCCTCCTCTTCCTCGGCCTGTTGTTCGGCCGGCGGCTCCTGACCGCCCTGGACCTCGGTTTTGCCTCCGGCCGAGCTGTCCACAGACGGCACAGTGTTGACCACGCCGGCAGCGTGTGACACCGGGTGGCTGAAGCCGAACCTGTTGTCGGAGTAGTGGTCCTGAGAGCCGGACGAGTGTCCGGAGGATCCTCCGTCTGCTCCGGCTCCGGCACCGCCCGCTCCGGCTCCATCGGTGCCTGCTCCGCCGGCGCTGCCGCCCGCGAAGGCGTCACCGAAGAGGCCGCTGTAGTCGAACGGCTGGAAGGTGTCCCAGTTGCCTCCGGTGCTGGCGGCTCCTTGAGAGATGGCGGCGCTGTAGCTGCTGAAGTCGCCAAATCCTCCGGCTCCGCCTGCCCCTCCACCTCCGCTGTAAGAGGTGGTGACCTCGGGTCCTCCAGCTCTGCCTCCTCCTGATCCTCCGTCACCGCCGTAACCACCGGCACCACCGGTAACCGAGGGTTCACCGTAACCACCGGTACCGCCAGAACCTCCTCCGTAGCCACCAGAACCACCAGCACCAGGGGTAACCACAGGCTCGCTGTAACCACCGTAACCGCCAGTACCTCCGTAACCACCGGTTCCACCGGCTCCGGTGGTAGCCGCTGGTTGGCTGTAACCGCCGGCACCTCCGTAACCACCAGCGTCAGCAGTAGCCAAGGGCTCGCTGTAACCGGCACCAGCGGTAACCACGGGCTCGCTGTAGCCGCTAGCTCCACCGGCACTGCCTCCGCCACCACCACTAGCATCACCGGCACCGGCGGCCCCAGCCAGACGACCAGCGATGAACGCCTTCTCAACGTCGGCATTGAACCCGTTGAAGGCGTTGAAGACGCCTCCCAGAGCGCTGACGGCACCCCCTGCCTTCTTCGTGGCGACACCAGGAGCGTTCTTGGAGCCGCCTTCGCCATCGGAGGCGTAGTGGTACGGCCAGGTCGACGCGCAGGAGAACTTGACGCGGCACGGCGGGTAGGTGCATTCGAGAGGTTCCTTCTTGCACATCTCTCCGAAGCCGCACTTCTTGTTTAGGCAGGTGGGCTCGACTACGTGCCGACAGACCGGGGTCGGTAGGAGCTCGCAGAAGTGGTCCGGCGACAGACAGATGCCGCATGGATCTAAAACAGAAAGGAGAAGTGTTAGTGCACTGTGCAAAGAGTTGACGCGAGAGAAATATGGTTATGAAGTAAATGTTTAAAGTGTTCTAAGTAAATATCCACTGCCTCATCTTCGAATTGTGTGTCACAGTAAGATGAGTTGACCTACAATTAAAAAGAAATCACCTTGCAACCTAGTCCTGCGTTAAGCTTATGGAGCAGATGCGAGCAGATGCGAAGTTATTTCATTCGTGCAGATGCGAAGTTGATGAGCAACCATGGAAATCAGCAAATTTATCGGTTTACAAAGCAAAGCTCACTACTGATTTGTATCTCTAAGGCTAGGCATATTTACTTACTGTGTTTGACACAGTAGGCCTTGGGGTGACAGGGGAGTGTGTCGCACACGTCTTGGAGAAGTGCGCACTCGTGCTTGGGCGGACACTTGATGTCAGAACACTTGGGCGTGTTGGTGCGCACACACACGTTCACTCCGAGGAAAGGAAGACACACGTTCGGTGCGAAACAAGCCTGCTTGCCGCAGAACGTCAGCTTGCCCTCTGAAACGGAGAACGGGATTGTGGTTAATTCAGTATTCTGGAATATCTTTAACAGTAGCTATATGGAAGAAATATGAAGTCACAAATGACCCCTGAGATTCCACGGTAACACAACTCGTTGAAGTAGTTGTTGGTAGCAAACATGAGCCACTGGTCCTTCGAGAACAAGGGTCATCGTGCACTAGGTCATCACACTTTTGGTCTCTTGTTCTTTGTATGCTCTTGTGCTGCGTCCCTCACGCTCCTCACCTTCCATCATGGTGACCATGGAGGCCCCGGCATTGCCGGCGGCCACCACGAGTATCAGCGCTGCCAGCTGCGCTGTCGGCCCCACCATGGCTGTACGAATGGAGCGCCGCCGGACAGCGCACCCCTCTAAATAGGCGCGGCTCGGCTGGACCGCGCGGCATGGACTGCGGCGGCGGGCATCGCGTGTCGCTCGACATACCGCGCCGGCCACTCGAGAAAAGATTACTTGCCGCGCAGCCGACGGGAGCCGCGCGCCGGCGAGACTTTCCTGTCGGGAAACAGGGCGAGAGGGCGGCTCGGGCGCGCGAGCGGGGCGACAGGAAGCCGTCGACGGTGTGCTAGATGACGCCTGAGAAATGATTGATTGGTGTAATTACAAGTGAGATAAGGAATGCTGAAAAGGATAAGTTTGCATTCCCTTATGGACGCTTGTGAGTGAAGGACTTATCTCGACTCGAGATACGGAAGGTCGAGCCAAAAATGTCCTGTCAAATGCTCAGTTATCCGGTATCCCCCAACACCAGCGTCTTTACGCCGAGAGTTTTCCGTGTAGAAATGTATGTAACGCATGTAGGAAAATACATTTAACGGGATGAAAGCGAACACTGCTCCTTATCTGACGTATCAAGTCAGTCAATATAGGTTCAAAATTCATCGATAGATTTGTCTTACTTCCTCATCGGTTATCGATGACAACGAATGCTCCTTTATCCATCAGGAAGGCAATGCGTTAACCTGCTTCACTTCTAATGATCCATATACCTAAAACGGTGCAAAATAATTTCTTAAGTCAGGGAATCGTTCAAGGGGCATAAATGTGTATTGTATAAATATGCGTAGCACGGAATGTGTATGCAAGAACATGGCGATGTGGCTGGTGGCGTCATAAGTTGCAATTAACCCACGAGCCGCTGGGGGGGGGGGGCATAAAGTTGCCCCCCCCCTTTACGTTTTGTGAAATATCTCCGAAACCTGATGAGCTACGAACGTGAAACTTGGCATAGCTTCAAATGAATACCTAGGCAATGTTTGAGGAAAGTTTGGTGGTTGTAGCACCTAAGATGACGTCACAGTGACGTCATAAAGTTTTGTCGTTTTCCGATATGGACCGTTTCTGATGACGCTGAGCATGAAACTCGACTGTAAATGAACTAGACAGCACCTGCTGTCATCCTAAAACATCTTACTACACTTCCATCTAGTTTCTGACCAATAATCGGCCCTTTATATTCGGTCCCATATATGTGATGTATCGTGAGGAATATGAGAGTCGCAAATCTATAATTTCACTTATGACGTCACTGTGACGTCATTTCAAATGGGATCGAAACCAAATTTGGACACAACCTCGGCTAGGTATTCAGGAAGATGTGTGCAAAGTTTCGTTTCTCTATCTCTACGCGTTGCGACGATATCGTCGCAGAAGTAAAGGGGGGGGCAACTTTATGCCCCCCCCCCCCAGCGGCCGGCGGGTGGCGCGGAGGCCCAGCGGCCGCCGGGTTAAGCGTTGAGGACTGTCATTTCAATAATGGACAACAACACATGAATGTGTACGTACGACAAAGCAGCTCCATTTTGTTTGACAATTCTGGAAACAGACGAACTTGACAGTTCTGCTTCTAGCACGCTAATAATGCGAAATACGAAACCGGTTTTTGTAAATCACACAATGTAATTATCGTACAAACGCACCGCAGCGCAGCTACATTTCCGCGTTAGAAAACAATAAAAGAGAAATATACCTACTGAGAACGTTGGTAGCTTCATTCACCCGTTACTTCGAAACGTGCCTTCAACATACGAATGGATACCGAACAATAGCTGAACTTGTCAGCTGTACCAATTGCACGTAATAGCCTTGTCCATATTAGTAAAATCATTATATCACTTGTTCTTTTACAGCTTCGTGGATATGTGACATGCGAATAGTAGCGATCATATTCAACGCTTGTGCAAGTGGTCAATGTTATACTTGCAGGACGTTTACCTGCCGCATGATTGGTCGTGCAAAGTACACATTAGGTACAGTTTACACACTGCACGGAGCACGCGCGTGCAGATAAGCAAGTGGAGCTTGTGTCTGCACTTAGGCATATTAAACTCTATAGTCAACTCCCAGTGCTCACACGACCCCTTGTGCCACTAGTTAGTCAGACCTGCGGTCACCTGCGCGGCTTATGTGAGCTCTGAGTGAATCACAGTGGCTTACAGTGCATCATAGTCTGCAACGACCTTGCATGCGCAAATCGGTCTGACTCGCCCACCACCCACGGTCCTGCACCCATGCACGCTGTGCCATGTCATGTGTGGGAAGAAAGTGATTTTCCTGGTAGATTTTGTTGTCTGAAAATAAAAGACTCCGAGGCTTACGGACTTCAGTGGAGTATTACGACTGAAGGTGATTAATCAAAACTATCTTAGCTTTCGTAACCTCATACAGCCTTCTGATCATACGCTCATCGCAGCACAGTGCAAAAACAACAACTAAAAATGCGGTTTGTATATCAGCCATTTGTTTGAAGTTTTGAACGCCATGAATTGGCTTTTATTTAACCCGCGCCGGGCCGGGGGGGGGGGGGTGTTTGAACAGCCCCCCCTGCGGTCTTTCGCAGATATCTCAAAAACGGCGGCGCTCCGCGCCGCCGTTTTTGGCACACCTATTTGGACATCTATTCCGCACATGTTGTGCAAATTTCAGACCCAGGTCGCCTTAGGTCATGTCACCAGGTCACGCCAAGTGACCTCACCTCAGGAAAAAATAAAAATGTTCGTCATAGCTACACCAATTGATCGATATCCTTGACACTTTCAGTGATTGATTAGAGCAACAATATCTATAAAGTCTTTATCTCGGAATTTTGATATCGGTGACCTAAGGTCAGGTCAATCTTACGACCTCTCCATTAAAGTCAATGGAAGAAAATTGAAAAGCGTCTGTTTTGCAGGAGCGGTATTCTAGACACTCTCAAACATCGAGATGTAGGTAAAATTAACACACTGAACCGGAAAATGGCAACTGTGACCCCTGGTTATGTCCCCGAGGTCATCTCAGGTCACGAACAGAATCTAACAGCTTTTCGCTAATAACTTCTGATAGAGGCGTTCTAGAGCGCTGAAAACGCATTATTAGATATGTTCGGCTCGACGTTTCGGATCGACTGATATGCAACATGACCTTTTCCGGTCTGGTCATGACCTTGACCTGAGGTCAAATTTTCAAGTTGACCTTTCAAGTTCAAATTATAGTTCATTCGACGCGTCTCGACGAGAGGAACACGATGCTGGCAAAAATAATGTCATGGCTCTTTTGAGTCAAAAGTTATTGCCGAAAAAATGTTTTTCGCAAAAACGGCTATTTTTTAGTTTTTGCCCTCTGGAGGCTAAACCGTTGACCTGAGGTCAAATCTGAAAGCATTATTCAGAAAGTTCTGTAAAATGGCTATCGAATGCGCTTTTCTGCGGTTCTGTAGCTCTATCGGTTCCCGAGATAGCCGTTGGCAGTTTCCAAAATGTTGAAATAGTCAACATTTTACCTTTTGTGACCTCTGGTGACCTGACCTTTGACCTGACCCAAAAAATTAATGAAGTGTTTTCGTCCTTATCTTGGACGACGTTCTTTCGATTGCCGCTTACCTTTGACCTGACCCAAAAAATTAATGAAGTGTTTTCGTCCTTATCTTGGACGACGTTCTTTCGATTGCCGCTTACTGCGGCAATCGCTACGTGGCAATCGCTACTGTCGCTACGTGGCCCAGGAGCCGAGATAGAAGGGGGGTTGTTCAGACCCCCCCCCCCCCCCGGCCCGGCGCGGAATCTCAGAGCACCGGCCCGGCGCGGGTTAAGGACACCTTAGAGCATCGTTCTGATTTTGGTGATATGTTGCCCGATTTGTTATCCCGCTGTCATCTCGCTCTCGAGTCTCGAGCAAAAAAGTACCCTTAGTTTGTGTTCGCCGATTTTGAATAGGTCTGTACCCGGTGTAAAAGATAGGTACGACCAGCTATAAAAAAAGGTTGCGATGGGACAGAAGAGCCCTGATGGGACATCCCGCACCGCCACCCAAACGGTCACTCCTGAGGGGCTGTGTCTCAGATGGTGGGCCTGAAAGATGGGCCGAGGAGGCTGAAAGAGCCTAAATCGAAAGAGCCTATGAGATGATAGGATGGGGTGTAGACATTGAACTGCTTGGACCATCGACAGTGAGCTGCAGCGGCAAGAGACCATTCGGGAGGGGCTACCAGCCCTGTCACTCAAACGGCCACCCCGGAGAGGGTGGAGTCCGGGTGTCGACTTGCCTTCACCACCGGTCATCTGTTAGCGGTGTGACCGCCAGCCCGGAAAGGTGAAGCGTGAGGGATGCAGATGCGTTTGTCCTGAAGAAGGCATGGAAGGATGATAATGGGTATGCAAGACACCGGTCTCCCCACTCAGTAGGACTGAGGGCCTGAGTGTACCATCATATCAGCCAGACCAGCGCTGCACTGTTCACCATACGACACCTGGCGATAGAGAGCCGTACTAGGAGGAGGTGAACTGTGCTGCCATCTACTGCCGTGCACACCTAACTTTGGGAGTGAGTGATGGGGACGACCTCTCCGCTTTTTCAAGTTGATGCGGCTTCAGTCCCTTCAAAGTTGTCAAATGTCAGGTCAAGGGTTCCTGAAGGCTCATCCACCTCCAAGGCATGCTAATAAGTTTAATGGAATCAAGATATGGAAACAGAGCCGGGAGCCATTTCAATGCCCCCAAGCCCCAATTGGGCCTCACCTAACTTCGTCATGATGAGGAGGGGAGGGTCGCAAATCGACACACCCCATTACCTCTAGTCACCGTTGCGTCACTTCCATACACAGGACAGTCAAATCCTTCTCCTCCATTCCTCAAACCTCCTGATCAGAACTGGACGGTCACCTTTATTCGACGTGGGTAGCTCCTCAACGGCAGCCCATCGTGCGTTGGGGTGACCGTTAGCGGGGCTGGGTGGCCTGTCTTTTGCGAGCGCATGGGTCCATGGTGCCGGCCTCAGCCCCGGCGGCGTACCAAGCAGCCCATACCAATGTCTCCCCCTTGTTCTAAGTATTCCCCGGCTATGAAAAAGTCCTCGAGTTCTCGTTTTTTAGGGGAATAACTTCACAAACAATAGTCACAGAGCCCATTTTGACAGCGTCGTGGTAATTATGGTGAGGTGCGTCGAAAAGCGTACTTTTTGTTCGGGTGAGGTCAATATAGAGTGTAAACCTTAGGCCAAGTTCAGGTAAAAGCCTCTCAGACTACGAGGCAGGTCAAAGGAACATATGTTGCAAGGTAACATTCGATTCGGCAGACCTTTGTAAGTAAATTGGTGACTTTCGAAACTCGCTGATTTGATCGGTAAATATTGACGAAAAATCCGATGATATTTTCGATTATCGTTTACCTGCAGACCTTCTACATTTCCGGAGGTCTGTAACTCAAGCGGTAAAAAAATGCAGCCTTTGACCTGACCTGTGACGTTATCGATTTCACCTTGGTCAATGGAATTGGGTCCCACAAATGGTACAGCTCCCCGGTCTTACGGGTGAAATGGGGTCCGGGAATAGTCCTACGGACCACGGGGCGCAGGTTAACCCTATTCCGGGCAGGGGGGGGGGGGCGAAAAGGCCCCCTCAGGCTTTTCTTGTGCTTTGCCAAACACCGCAAGCTATTCAGCTCATACTTGGAGTTGGTGACTTCTCCTAAATGTTCATGGTGCACATTTCAGCATAAAATTGCCGGGTCAGGTCAGGTCAGGTCAGGTCACCAGAGCTGTTTTGTTGACCCCACCTCAGAAAAGTTTGCAATCACCTCAGAGGCAGAGCTAGAGTTTTTCATGGAGTGATTTCCTCTCTTTAGGTCTTCATTACAGTACCAGTATGTGTAATTTGTATATCTCAGAATTTATGTATATAGGTATGACCTGAGGTCAGATCAGAGTCATAATATTTACATTACGAGCCTACGGAAAATATTGAAATACGTCCTGCTTCGAGTAAGCGCGTCAAAACCACCCAATTCTTTCAGGATTATGACAGATTATCTTATCTGTAATGACGCCGTTTACTGACAGAGGCACCGGGGGAATGGTCATCTGAGGTCATGTGACGTCATCAATAATTGTTAGCAAATTAACCCGCGCCCCAATGGGGTCTGCGTATAACACGCCCTACTGGGGGGGGGGGGGGAGCTCTCCATAGCCCCCCTCCTAACTCCGAAACTACTGGGCCGATCGTCAAAATTCAAACGACGTCTAATAGCCCCGGAAAAACTGTCGAACGAACCTAATTTCATTGACCTCGAGGTCACCGATGACGTCACAGGTCAGGTCAAAGTAAAAATCATT
The DNA here is from genome assembly GCF_019059575.1 of Amphibalanus amphitrite. Taxonomy (NCBI): domain Eukaryota; kingdom Metazoa; phylum Arthropoda; class Thecostraca; order Balanomorpha; family Balanidae; genus Amphibalanus; species Amphibalanus amphitrite. The sequence continues at coordinate 1,314,990 of NW_024881500.1, read as the reverse complement.
AGCATTTCGGCTTGTTCACATTTTGGGCTCTAGCCGTCGTCTTACAAGTCAGATCAGGCTCATTTTTGGTTTACACACTCGTGAACAGATGCTCTAGACACCTTGAGGGTACCAAACTTGTACTTTGATTTTCAGGTTAGTGTCAGGTCATCACAGGTCACGGAAATATTATATCATGCGTCAGTCACGTGACACATGTTTTACGGTCCATTTAGGCCATAGATTTCGAATTTGATGTCGTCTGTGTCATTCGAGGTCATTTTGAGTCGAATTTAGCTCAGGTCAGGTCACTTTCAGGTCAAAAAAGGTCAAATTTTGAAGTTTATATTTTTCAACAAAAAATGTGTCTATAGGATGCAGTTTGAGCTCAGGGACACGATTGACGATAGTGCTATTTATATTGGTGTACGATATCAAATACGTACTAAAAATTGATTTGAAAAATTAATAATGGTGATTTTTTTTTGCAATAATGCGTATAATTTGACCACTTTTGATGATATTTAGCTAAAACTTGCTGGAGTTGGTCATAAGCATGCGTTCTGTCATATATAACCGTTTTTTTTTCGAAAAGTCAAAAACTTTTTGAAAAAAATGTAAAAATATAAATTTTGAATATTATGATAGAAAATTTTCGAAATTTTCAAAATCTTGAAAATCCGAGAAAACAGTTTGATAGCGCAGTCAATTCTGAGTCCTTTCATGCAAAGAAATTGGATCTAGCTTAAAAACTTAGCTCTTGGGAGCGATTGCCGTGGTTCAATGTTTTGCGTCGAAATCGGCCGAACATGACGTCACTCTGACGTCATTTCTGGCCGACCTGTGGTAGCTACGAAGTTCAAATTTTGACACAAGGTGTCAAATTAATGCAGCCGAAGGTACGGAAAGTTTGGCGTCGATACGTCAAGTGCTTTGGAAGTTATTGCAGAAAAACGGGAGGGGGGCTATGAATAGCCCCCCCCCCCAGTGGGGCGCGGGTTAATCACGATATTATGGATGGTGACTTGTAAATGGTACCAAACTGTTTGCCTGGTCATCACGCGTTGATTGGTATCTAGTGTGACCTTCCTAAGTCAAATTTTAAAGTTGACCTATCGAGGTCATGCAAGTATCTGGTTTCAAATATTGTAGTTTTTGCTGACCTCAGGTGACCTCAATATTGCCCTAACCCAAGAAAGCTTTTTTATAAAAGTTGCAGGTCTTTCAACGAACTATTAAATGCCGTTTACCGTTTGTCGTTCCGATTAGTGGTTTTTGAGATCTGCGAGAGGAGGGGCGAAAAGGCCCCCCGCGCGATCCCCAACTTTTCAAAGCCCGCCCAGAATAGGGTTAAGGGCCGTTGTAGCCCGCCAGCTCATAAAATAGCAAATGAGCCTGCCTTATGATCGTAGAGCGTACCTGCTGAAATTCATCGCTCTTGTGGTGTGGTGCCCTCGGAGAGCCGGCGAAGTCTTCAGATGTCGTAGTCGGAGAGGGAGAGGCTTTGGAGAGTCAAACGGGATTCGCCACTGTCATCCCTCGTACTGGGTAGATGTCCCAGCCGGTTGGGCCGTGTCCCCCGTGCACTCTCCTCCACCCCTATGATCGATACCCTCCTCAAGGTGGACGCTGGCCCGTCCCAGTGGTACCCGTAGGGCTAAACCGCGCCGTAGGAGGTATAGGCGTATATTTAAACGAGTGAGGCTCGTGTCGATCAAAGAGACCAGTTGAACAACGGAACTGAACAGTTTGGCTTTACATTGTTGAGCCACGGAGAACATTGGTAGTAACGGTGAAAGTAAAAGTGACATCTGTGTGTAGCGGCGCAAGTAGAGCTTCGCGGTCTGCCGCCAGGGGCAGACTGAGCAAGCGAGGTGGCGCAGCTGTCGCTACACCACCCTCCCCCCAGACACGTCGCTGTGGAACGCGACGTGGAGAAAACGCGCTGGTGGGCGCACAACACGGCCGGATCGTGTCGTGCGGAGACACGGTCGTAGCGGTGGCGGCGGGGGCGGCGGCGGGGGCGGCGGCGGTGGCGGCTCAGGGCGAAGTGGCGGCAGGAGGAGCCGCGGCCCAGCGGCCGGCACCGCCGAGTTCGAAGGTCGGCTGACGGGGCCGCAGTCGGCCGCCGCGGCCGGGGCGTCAGGCGGCTCTACGAAGGCCGGCTTGACGCGGTCGATGGACACTGTTTCCTCGCGGCCGTTTCGCAAGATGCGCACAGTTTTGTCACCGCACTGCTGCACTCGGTACGGCCCGTCGTACGGGCACGCCAGCGAGGGTCGCGCCTCTCGTCGAACGAACACATGAGACGCGTCCCGGAGTGTCTGCGGCACGAAGCTCGGCCGGTGAGTGGCCGAGGCGCGCGGCACCACTGGCGTCAGGTCCCGCATGTAGCGGCGGAGCTCAGTGGCGTACGAGGCTGGGTCCGTGACGGCGGCGGTCGGCGCGTCGCCGAGGAACTCGGCCGGCAGGCGGAGTGGCTGGCCGTACACCAGTTCCGCGGCTGTGCAGTCCAGGTCCGTCTTGACGGCTGAACGGACGCCGAGTAACACCAGCGGGAGCGAGCGGGTCCAGCGTTCGTTCCCGTGGGCCCGGAGGGCTGCCTTCAGCTGGCGATGCACCCGCTCGACGAGTCCGTTTGCTTGCGGGTGGTAGCTGGTGGTCCGGTGGCGGGTGCAGCCGAGGATGGCAGACAGTTCTTGCCAGAGGTGCGACTCGAACTGCGAACCTCTGTCGGTGGTGACACGTGTCGGCACGCCGAAGCGTGCGATCCAGCCGGACACGAATGCATTGGCGACGGTGGGCGTCTTGATGTCAGGGAGAGGGATAGCCTCCACCCAGCGGGTGAAACGGTCCACGCAGGTGAGGAGGAAGGTCTGACCTTCGCTGGGCGGCAGCGGGCCTACCAGGTCGATGTGAATTTCCTCGAAGCGACCGGAGGGAGGCGTCCATGTTGCTACCGGAGCGCGGGTGTGCCGGTGGACCTTGGAGCGCTGACAGGCGACACAGCTGCGGGTCCAGTCGCGCACGTCCTTGCTCAGTCCCGGCCAGACGAAACGGCTGGAGATGAGCTGCTGTGTCGCGCGGGCGCCGGGGTGCGACAGACCGTGCAGCAGCTGGAAGTAGTGCCGTCGGAGGGCAGTTGGGATGAGCGGTCGCGGTGAGCCGGTCGACTCGTCGCAGAGGAGCGAGCTCCCTCCAGCGAGCGGTACGGCGCGCACCTGCAGGCTGTGGGGCGTGTCGAGGTACGCCTTCAGCTCGCCGTCTTCCTGCTGTGCTGCCGCGAGTGCCTCGAAGTCCTGAAGCGGCGGCGTCGGCGACTTCAGCATGCTGACAGTCCGGGACAGTGCGTCGGCCACCACGTTCTCGCTGCCCGGCACGTGACGGACGTCTGTTGAGAACTGGCAGATGAAGTCGAGATGCCTGATCTCCCTGGGCGAGTAGCTGACAGAGCCGGAGCCGATGGCCGACACAAGTGCCTTGTGGTCGGTGAAGATGGTGAAGGGGCGGCCTTCAAGAGAGTGCCGGAAGTGTTTCACCGCCAGGTACACGGCCAGCAGCTCACGGCCGAACGCACTGTAGCGGGTCTCCGGCGGTTTCAGCGTCCTGGAGAAGAATGCCAGCGGGCTCCAGGCTCCGTCGATGTGCTGCTGTAGCACGGCGCCGACCCCGGTGTCCGAGGCGTCAGCCTGCAGACTCAGCGCGGCCCCGGGCGTGGGGTGTGCGAGCTGGGTGGCCTGTGACAGGGCGATTTTGACGCGCTGGAAGGCGTTCTCTGCGTCTGGTGTCCACTCCAGCGGTGCAGCGCGTTTGCGCTTGTGGTCCAGGAGACGATGCAGCGGACATAGGAGGCTGGCGGCACCCGGCAGGAAACGATGGTAGTGGGTTACCATGCCGATGAAGCGGCGTAGCTGGCGCTGCGTGGCGGGCTGCGGAAAGTCCTTCACCGCAGAGACCTTCTCCGGCAGAGGGGCGATGCCGTCCGGTGATACGTCGTGGCCCAGGAACTTGATTCGGCTGGCGCCGAACACGCACTTCTCCGGGTTGACGGTGATGCCGAACCTGTCCAGGCGCTCCAGGACTTGGCGGACGTGGCGGCGGTGTTCCTCGTGGGACGTGCTGGCGACCAGGATGTCGTCGAGGTACACGTAGCAGCACGTCAGGCCGCGCATCACCTCGTCCATGAAGCGCTGGAATGTTTGGCCGGCGTTGCGGAGCCCGAAGCTCATGCGGCACATCTCGAAGAGGCCGAAGGGCGTCACGATCGCCGTCTTCGGAATGTCGGCAGGTTCAACCGGAATCTGATGGTACGCGCGCACGAGGTCTATCTTCGTAAAGACCGTGCAGCCATGCAGATTCGCGGCGAAATCCTGAAGAAACGGTATCGGGTACCGGTCGGGCACAGTTACTTTGTTGAGTGCGCGGTAGTCGCCGCACGGTCGCCACTGTCCGGGTGTTGGTTTCGGCGCCAGGTGCAGCGGCGAGGCCCAGCTGCTTTTGGATGGGCGAGCGACGCCGATCTCCACCATCTTTTCGAACTCGTGTCGAGCGAAGCGGAGCCGGTCCGGCGGCAGGCGGCGGGGGCGCCCGACGCGAGGGGGGCCCCGCGTGACGATATGGTGCGTCACGCCGTGCCGCACGGGTAGGAGCCGGGTGGAGGTAGACGTCACGCGCGGAAATTCGCGCAGCAGGCCACTATAATCACTCTCCGCGCACATCCGGACGCCAACGGAGCTGACGCTAGCGGGAGAGCCGACGACGCACGTTGCGCCTTGGTCGGAGCGCAGCACCCGGCGGCGCATGTCGACGGTGAGTCGGTGGAAGGCCAAGAAGTCGGCGCCGAGGATTGGTGTGGAGACATCTGCCACCAGGAATTTCCACTGGAGAGACTGTGCGCCGAGCCGTACGGTGGCGTCGACGGCACCGTGGAGCTGGATGGCGGAGCCATTAGCGGCTTCCAGTCGTGGTGCGTCGCGTTGGGCGGTCACTTGGTCGTCCGGCGTCAGAACACCCGGTGGCAGGACGCTAACCTGGGCGCCGGTGTCGACCAGAAACCTCCAGTTCTTTACCGTGTCGGTAACGTAGAACAGAGGCGCCAGTGGTGGGCCGCCCGTCTTTGCTGGCGCGAGGGCAGACAGGCGAGCTAGTTTCCCTGCCACGAGCAGGGCTGGCGGCACTGGTGGGCGTCAGCGCCGAACCGCTCGTGATACCAGCACAGCCCGTCCGTCGCCGGCGGCTGCCGAGTGTCGGCGCGGGCCGTGCCCGTGCCGGGCGTCGCTGGCCGGCGTGCCGGGCGGGACCTGCTGCGTCGCCGAACGTCTGCGCGGTGGCTCTTGTACGATGCCTCCATCCGCGCGACGGTCGCGGTGAGAGCGGCCACGGCAGCTGTGAGATCCGTCCCTGCCGACTGCTGACAGTTACAGGAGTGGCTGGCCGGCGGAGCGACAGCGGCGGCCGGCGGGGCCACAGCGGCGGCCACCACGGCACCTTGCGACGCCTCCTGGAATCGGTCTGCGGCGCTGGCGAGGTCGTCGATTCCGGTCGATTCTGGCAGGAGGGCCAGGGCAGCGCGCGTGGTCTGCGGCAGGCGCTGGAGGAAGAGCGTCCGCAGGAGGCCGGTGTCATCTCTTGAATTACCCAGCATGTGCTGCATGTTACGCAGCAGCTGGGTGGGCTTCTGGTCGCCTAACTGCTGGTCCCGGAGCAGGGTCTCTAGGCGAGACGCGCGAGACTGCGCCAGCCGAGACCGCAGCGCCGTCACCAGGTCCGTGAAGGACGGCGGCGTGGCCGTCACTACGTCACGTACCTGGGAGGCTACGTGCACCGGTAGGTTCGCTACCAGCAGCTTAAACTTGGTCGCATTGTCGGTGATGTTTGCGACGTCGAATGCGCAGTCTACCTGCACCAGCCAGAGTTCCGCTTCCTCCGGCGAGAAGGCGGGCAGGCGAAACGTTGCGGACGGACGCGAGTCTGCAGTGTCGGGCATGGTGGCGGAGGTGAACGCTCGTCGCGCACTCGCTGTGCAGCCACTGGGGCGCCCGCTGCGCAATCACAGAGCGCTCGCTGCGCTGTCACTGGAGTGCACTCGCTGTGCAACCACTGAGGCGCCCGCTGCGCAATCGCAGAGCGCTCGCTGCGCTGTCACTGTAGCGCACTCGCTGTGCGGTAACTGGTGCGCTCGCGGCGCAATCACTGGCGGGTCTCGCGGGCCCGAGTGCCACACACACACACAGTCAGTCCGCCGGGCAATTACGAGCCCATTCTTGCCGAGGCGATGGGAGGCCAGGTTCGGGTAGAACCTATTCTTGCCGAGGCGGAGCTGTCAGAATCTCGTAGGATCACGTCGGGGTCACCATTTGTGGTGTGGTGCCCTCGGAGAGCCGGCGAAGTCTTCAGATGTCGTAGTCGGAGAGGGAGAGGCTTTGGAGAGTCAAACGGGATTCGCCACTGTCATCCCTCGTACTGGGTAGATGTCCCAGCCGGTTGGGCCGTGTCCCCCGTGCACTCTCCAAAAACATTTGTGGTGTGGTGCCCTCGGAGAGCCGGCGAAGTCTTCAGATGTCGTAGTCGGAGAGGGAGAGGCTTTGGAGAGTCAAACGGGATTCGCCACTGTCATCCCTCGTACTGGGTAGATGTCCCAGCCGGTTGGGCCGTGTCCCCCGTGCACTCTCCTCCACCCCTATGATCGATACCCTCCTCAAGGTGGACGCTGGCCCGTCCCAGTGGTACCCGTAGGGCTAAACCGCGCCGTAGGAGGTATAGGCGTATATTTAAACGAGTGAGGCTCGTGTCGATCAAAGAGACCAGTTGAACAACGGAACTGAACAGTTTGGCTTTACATTGTTGAGCCACGGAGAACATTGGTAGTAACGGTGAAAGTAAAAGTGACATCTGTGTGTAGCGGCGCAAGTAGAGCTTCGCGGTCTGCCGCCAGGGGCAGACTGAGCAAGCGAGGTGGCGCAGCTGTCGCTACACTCTTCACTCTTTGTTTCAAAGAGCATACCATGTTATATTGCATTTAACTAAACACGTCAGTTTCAACTCAGCGAGGCGGTTGCGGGCAGGGCTGCGGAGTCGATGGATTTTCAGTGACTCCGACTCCGACTCCGGGAAAGACTTCGACTCTGACCGACTCGGACTCCGCAGGCCCTGCAGATCTGCAGAGTCGATGGATTTTCGATGACTCCAACTCCGACTCCGACTCCTGCCTCCAAAATCGACTCCGACTCCGACTCCGACTCTACAGTCCTAGTTGCAGGATATGCTGCGATTGGCAGCACATGCGCCCACCAGTCAAGTATCACTAGAAACGGTTCGCAAGCATTATTGAAACCGAAAATTTAGATATCTGCACTTTGCAGAATGGATGGATGATCACTGATCAGTTAAGTGAGAGACACAGTTTTTATAAGTTGCGTGTTTTAAAATAGGTAGTTAATACAGCTGTATGTACAACTTGCAAGTTGCATGCCATTAGATAGATCTGTGCTCGTAAAAAAGAAGCTGAAATATGTAAGGCTCGTATCAAATCAACCATACATATACCTAGTACCTACTTACCACTGAACGATGATTTTATTGATACTCTTCTATTTTGTTGTCTATTTTCGTCCTGAATGTATATAAAATACAAATTTGTTCACGATATAACACTATGTATTGCTGTCATCACACAATCTTCATATACCACGCCATTTTACCACGGCTTGCGATTGTCCAAAAAAATGATACGCGAGCGTCGCTGTCACAAGGTGAAAGGAAGCATGCAAAACGGATCAAATAATTTGTAACATGTTAATCTGTTCAATACTATGCGCGTAACAAGGCTCGTGACATGTGAATTGTGCTAGTTCACAATGTCGGTCTATAGTAGAACAAATGCCCTTGTGCAGCTTGCACTCGACCGTAAGATACACGCCACATAAAGTGAGCACAACAGTCTGCCGTTACGGTTGGTGTGTGTCCATGTCAGTAGACCTTATCTAAACATCTATGTCATGATCGGGGCCATTGTCTCGACTGGAGACTGGCGGCAAAGCGGCCTTCAAGAACACAAAGAAGTAAAGCTGGACAGTGCACACGGTCATGTATATGAATAAATAGACAATACGTAATTGATGTTTTAAAAAGGAAAAACATCTACTTTTCATGCACACAACACGAACAAATCCGTCCTCAACTTGTTCTCACGCTCACTCGGCACTCTCACAATAACTGGCAGCAAAGAACTGTAGAAAAGAAGCTCAACATCGACTACAACAACTTATCGACCAGGCAGCCCGATCACTCCTCAGTCATCCTCCTGACTGTTGTTCTTCTCCGAGCCACCCTCACCGGAGATCTTGAGCCGGAGCTCCTCCGCCTTGGCCTTAGAGTCGGCGGAGGGCTTCACCTTCTCGGCCAGGCTGCCGGCCACCTGGTACCAGGCGGCGGCGTCCGTGCACAGCAGCTTGGGCAGGCACGGCGGCGAAAGACAGATGTTGTCGGGTACCTCGGCGCAGATCTCGCCGTCGAGGCACACCTTGTTGTCGCAGGTGGGCTCCACCACGGGCCGGCAGACGGGCGTGGGCAGCAGCTGGCAGAACCGCTCCGGAGAGGCGCAGTCGCCGCACGGGTCTGCGGGAGGAGCGGGCGCGTGGTCAGTGACATGAAGGGGTGAGCGTGGCAAATAACATGAGGGGGAGAAGGAGTGGTCAACGACATGAGGCGATAGGGCGTGGTCAGAGACATGGTAGCAGTGAATGGCCAACAACCTCATGGAGAACGCCACTCAAATAAGGCACTGAATTTGAGTTGTATCAGGAAAGACCTGTGATGATCTATCATTGTGTATAACGAAACGAAGCCAAGGCGGAAGGCGCTGTTGATGCTCAACTCTCAACCTTATGCCAAACCAAATCATATATCAATATCAATCCTGGAAGCCATCTCCGCCGTTCACCGCTTGCGAGCCCGATGTATCACTCACTGGTTTTGACGCAGTAGGGTTTCGGGTGGCAGGGCAGCGAGACGCAGACGTCCTGCATCAGGGCGCACTGGTAGCCAGGCTCGCAGGGAACACCGGCACAGGTGGGTGCCTCCAAGCGCATGCACACACTGACACCGTCCACGTCCTGGCACCGATTCGGCGGCAGGCACGGCTGGTGGCCGCAGAACTCCATGCGGCCTGCAACAGCGCACATAAATGGGACAGGTTAGGCAAGAATACACATGATAATTGGATTAATTATAGTGATTACTTCCTTCTTGAGATGATGCAAAAGACAATGTGACAGAAAATGTTGAAACAGAAATTGAATTAGAAGCTTAACGATTGAAATTACGGGTGAAGTAATCAGCCACTCGTGTCCAAATCATTCCGCTGGGATCACTTATTTTGCACTGATGAATCAACTCCAATGAACCCACGTGCACCACTCACGTGAAAAGGGCGAGGCGGCCTGGACCGAGGCCGAAGCCACCAGGAGCGTTGCGAGGGCGGAGGAAGTGAACATGGCTGAGGCTGAGGAGCGAGTGAGCTCTGTGGCCGCCGCGGCCGCCTAAATAGTCGGGCGGCGCGGTCACGGCAGCGACTGCCGCTGCAGGTCCAGCCCGGATGTTCCCCTGGCCGGCCGCGTGTGTATCTGATGACAGACATTTCCTTGCAGCGCACGGCGACAGACAATGGAATTCCCTTGGACTCGGCGCAAGGCCCGCCGCCGTTACCCCGCTCGCGTCACAGCGCGCGCCAGACAGTCCGAGGCGTGGACTGGCCCGGGCCCGGCGCTCACTGGTCTGTGGTCGGTAAAAAACGGGCCACTTGGGGCAAACCGAGAGAAAAGTGAACCATATCCAATTTATCCTGCAGGGAAAACACATTAGCATGCAAAACGAATAAAAACGCGATGTGAGGTTGGGAGAACGTAAACACCAAACACAAAGACGGATTAGCGTTGGATGTTCCGTAATTCGGTGAAGTTCTGCAAATTAGATATTGGTGGGAACCACGTTTGGACAGAATTCGAGTAGCAAGGTCAGGTGTACCTACTAACAAGGTAAACATGAGTTAATGCGTCATGATGCATCATCATTTGCATAAATGCTTCATAATTGGCGTCATAAGCCTCACCAGGAGCTCGAAACATTTTGAGCGATCTAAGAAACTGACTGGTCTGAGATCATATTCCTGAGAATTTGCTTTGTCACTAAATATTTCGGCGTGAGAATCACACATGTGCTAGTGCATAATTATCCTCTAGCACTTTGATTTGTTTCGAGATAACGCATCGAGGCCGTTCAATGCCGCTCCAAGTACGGAGTAAGTGAATTCCTAGTGCTCTACAGTCGCTTAAAAACATTCCAGGATAATGGGTATGTTTCTCAGAATGCTGGTAACTTTGGCTCCGTACTTCTGCATTTGACGCAATTATCTCGAGCAATGTCATGGGAAAGGACAAGGACCACGGATTTGGTCACTTATACCTATAGTGGGAAAAGTTGGGCATATACGCAGCTAGCTTCCACCCAATTTGGTACCACAAAACTATTTTTTATCCATAATGCCAGGAGCTGTTTTGATGATCGATAGCTCCGATCCGAATTTGCCAAGAGCCCAGCTGCCTGGGGCTCTTAGATCTCCACAGTCCACATCCTGCTGGGGGAGGGGAAGGGCGAACATATCCTCCCTCTAATTTTGTTCCTGAGCCACTTAGTTAACGAGTCATGTGGTAAGCTTTGTTTGAAAAAAATGTAGCTATAAATGTTATTGTTCAGATGTGGCAGAGACATCATATCATTAAAAACTGTTTAAAACACCAGCTTCTTTTATTTATAGCGGGAGCTTTTGAAAGACTTTCTCCTTTCTCCTTCTTTGAAAGACGCTCGTCCTTCTCATTCAGCCTGTCTAAAAAGCACTAAAACACACAATACACAGGACAGGTACAGACTAAATGAAAATAGATATTTGAAAAACCGTAAAAGGTAATAGGCAATATTTATCGGTAATTTGTACATCAGTTAAAAATGTCAGGCCGGCAAAATTCATATTAAAGGTAAAAATGTACCCCTACTGATTTCCAGGACTTTTACAAGTCGGGCGGATACTTCGTAAGCTAACAGAAGTACAGAACCGCAAAAAATATTCGATTGCCCGCATTACCAGTTCTTCCGTTTACCTCGGGCGTGACCTCGGGTCACCAGCTCGGCCCACTGGGGGCAAAACCATAAATAAACTTTTTCCAGGAACAGTTTTTCCACAACTCTTACATGCATATTGCACAACTCTTTTTGCACCACTCTTTTTCCATGCGTTTTTTTTTCACAACAGCGTTATGCATCAGTTGATGCGCTCCCTTTCCACCTAACACTTACTAAGCTGATTCTACATATAAGGCTTCCTTTTTTTCTTACATGCCCTCATCAAAAGCTATTTCCAATAGTTGATTATGATTTATGACTCACATGATCTCATATCATATATCCTTTTTTGTCTTACTTGATCATCAACATGCGCTAACCTGAAAATAATATGTCAGAGCTCAACTAAAATGAAATTAATTACATTGATGTCCAGTGATCTTTTGTGAATTACCGATATGTTATTCATTTTCAATGTAATTCGCTGGGGCTTTTGGGAGAGCCTATCATAAGTGAAGGAAAGGAAACTCGTACTTGAAAAAACGGTAAATGTGTTTCGATTGTTTGGTAGCTCGAATGTCTCGATGACATAGTTTTTTTGTCCACAGATTATCCTTTCAAAATGCAGACAGCTTCATTAGGAAAGAAGAAACATATGCATGCGGTGCCGTAATAAGGCAGCGGTGTCCGCATAGGTAAAAATGCTGCTGGCTAGTGTTTCTCAGGCTACTTTTTATTCAGATTATGATTTGAATTCAAGGAGAAAACGATTAACCCGCGCCACGCTGGGGGTCCTGGATTTCCACGTCCTGCTGGAGGAGGGGTTGAACCTAACACAGCGAGGTGGAGGGGGCGTATTCAATGAATGCCCCCTTCTAACTCGGCTCCTGGGGCACGTTGTGATACGGGAAAGGTGGCGTTCGAAAGAAAGAGTGTCCATAATAATGGCCAAATTAATCCGGTCACTTTTTCGTCAGGTCAAAGGTCAGGTCACCAAAGAACATTGAATGCCATTTTTCGCTGATTTTCAGGTCGAAGGTCGACAATTTTCAACAAACCGACGTATAACTCAGTACCTGATAGAGCTAAAGCGCCCCAGAAAAGCACATTTGATAGCCCTATTAGCGCTCTTTCTGAGTATTTCTCTCAGGTTTGGCCTAATGTCATCGGTTTTGCCTGCAGGGGGCAAAGATTCCGATATTGACGATTTTTGCAGAAATAGTTTTTTTCTGCAATAACTTTTGACTCAAACCTTGCACGGGCTTACTTTTACCGGCATCGTGTTCTTCTTGTCAAGACGCATCGATTGAACTATAATTTGACCTTGAAAGGTCAACTTGAAACTCCTACCTCAGGCCAAGGTCATGATCTGACCGTAAAGGGTCATGTTGCATATCAGTCGATTCGTATTGTCAAGCTGAACACATCTTAGGCTTTTTCATTGTTCTAGCACGGCTCTATCAAAAGTTATTTGCGAAAGCTTATTGGATACCATTCGTGACCTGAGATGACCTCAGGGACATAAACAGAGGTCACAGGTGCCATTTCCATGCTCAGTGTGTCATACTTACTTGCAATTTAGTATTTGAGAATGTTTAGAATGACGTTCATCCAAAAGAAGCGCCTTTCAATTTTCTCATAATGCGGAGGTCGCAAAATTGACCTGACCTTAGGTCACCGATATCAAAATTCCGAGATACATATTTTATACATACTGTTTCACTTATCAATCGCGGAAAGTTTCAAGGCGATCGGTCACTCTATCTAGCTATGGTAGACATTGAATCTTTTTCAGGGGAGGTCACTTGAAGTGACCTGATGACCTGACCCTGAGTGGACTTGGTCTGAAACTTTCACAGCATACTCAGAAAAAATATGATAAGGTGTGCCAAAACACCGTGGTTCAAATATTCCCGAAAAACCGCAGGGAATGGGGATTGTTCAAACACCCTCCAACAGGGCTCGGGTTAGACGTCAAATTATATTATTATATTTGATATGAAGACAATATTATTATTATTATTATTATTCTTGTATTATGACCTCCATACAACAATGGCTCTTCCGGTCACACAGTAATGATCACAAAGTGCTAAAGTGACAAGCACACATAACATCGCATCTTCATGGCGGCAAAGTTCATGACAAGCACAATAAACACAAAGTAATCCTATAATATGCTCTATAAATGCTAGAGGATAAAAATCTGCTTGTGCTCGTGTACGAGTATGACACTCCATTGACTCATCGACGGTAGGCAGCATGACACTTGGCTCTCGGGTCATAATCTTTGATCATTTTTCACTAATCGATCATAATTGATTCATCATTTTTCAAACGCTGCTTAACGTTTTCTGAGAGCTCAAGGAACATTTGCTCGTGTCTTTTATTGTTCTCTTAAAATTTCTCCGTGCTTCGTCTTGCATTAGTGTACGGTGCTAAGTAATTGATAAATCAGCCATGTTAATCAACCATGTCATGTCAATTTTAATCGTTACATAGGTGGCAGAGGTGCCGAGTTTTAGAGACATGAATACGCCCCCTCCACCTCACGGTGTTGGAATCAAACCAATGTCATGGGATGGTCCCCAGGCTAAGCGGGTATAAAATGACAGAAACACTTGTGCAGTGGTTCAAACTTTCCAGTCGCAGCGGCGCACCAGCTGTCTCAATCAGCCCGACGTCTCCCGCGTAAGCACATCGCCCTATACCGGCTCTGAAATGGCCTTGCTAGACGGTGAACTAGCCTCACTGTAGAAAGATGCCCTCTCGTGAGGCCTCCCTATTTCCTATAGTCACCCAATGACAGTGAATATAATGAGCATCGGATGCTAATGCACGAAATCGCAGAGAATATTCCTGCGTTTGCTGATGATGGTCTTCAAGCTTCAATCCACGCCTCTTGTTCTCACAGGTAGGACTCATCATGCATGGCTCGATGGCTCAGTTCAAGTCAAGTCTTTTGGGCATGCATTGTGCGTATAGAAGGTTGATTGTTGACTCGATGACGACGCAGGTTAAGGTAAGCTCCCTAGTTTGCTGTTTAATGTATGTAATTTCAGTGAGTTAGATGTCGCTGTGCAATTTAGGTAACTACATGCAATATACGCCTTTAGGCAATGGACAGCATTCTGTCGTAGATTGGCACCAATAAAAGGTATTATATGAAGGATCCTTTTACCTATCATGCTAATGATGGTATATTGTATAAGCAGTGTCAGACGGTTAACTCGGTATAGTTTTCCGCCCTTGTTGAGCTCATTAGGAAACAGCGTTGATGCTCAATTTCCGTGTATTGAATGCGGCATAAAAATCAAGGGCAGCAGTTTCGCACGGGTATAACGTATGCAACATATATAGCTGCATCCCTGTATGGCTGTTGTATTTAACGTTTGCTGTTCTGTTCTGTAGCTGTGGCTGGCGACGCTGCTCTTTTTCAGTGTTCAGTCCCGGTTCGGTTTTCAACATCTGGGATCTTTCTCAAAATAGTAGGCATCACAAATTATTAAAGCTGACCCTAATTAATATTGAGAATAACCATTTGTTGCCATTGCGCATAGCATAAATTCAGCGCACACGGAGTGTTTTACTCTCTCTCTCTCTCTCTCTCTCTCTCTCTCTCTCTCTCTCTCTCTCTCTCTCTCTCTCTCTCTCTCTCTCTCTCTCTCTCTCTCTCTCTCTCTCTCTCTCTCTCTCTCTCTCTCTCTCTCTCTCTCTCTCTCTCTCTCTCTCTCTCTCTCTCTCTCTTTCTCTCTCTCTCTCTCCCTCGCGCTCTCGCTCCAATTTGTCATGAAATTCATCCGTTTATTTTCGCAATCTTTAGAAATGATTTGCTTGATTCTAAAAGTCGAATTACCTTTTCCGTTGCTTCACAGAGCAATAATCTCGTCGTTACACTGTTTAAAAGTGATGTCTACTAAAAAAAAACTTTCATTTACGTATCATTTAGTGAATGCATTATAATCAACAAATGAAACAGAACAAAACTTCGAGCATTAATAATCACAATGCAAAAATTGAGATGTCAATTTACCGACACACCTTTCCTCAATGTGGTTACTTTATGTTTCACAGTGCTTACGGGCGTGTCTATTTGCCATTTAGGTGCTCAACGTTTTGTCGTGAAAAGAGTTACTTTGTAGTTTGTACAGTCCACAGCAGAAGTTATGTGGGGTTTCAGTCATGGGTATGGTCTGCTTCTGAAGGTTAGGAACGATTAGCCAGACTGCAGTGAAACTTTGAATGTAGCTTATGTGTATCGCCACCCTTGCAGCTGCAACTTTAGCTATTGACATCTTCTTTTCGATCACTCCGCATTAAACAATCGCCAGTCAAAGCCAGCCGTTGAGATTGGTAAAACCCTACATTACTTTAGCGGTGGGCTGTACCTATGCTCCTCAACCGAACCCGCTTAAAAGACTGCTGAATGTTGAAGACTGCTAAAAACTGAGCAGTTTTTAGTCATTCCCATCGTTAATTGTTGCATAAGACCCACTACAAGTTTTGTCATAGTCATTCAAGAGGTATTCTTAGAGAGTCGTTTTCCTTCGTTGGGATATCAATCTTAATGGTCGCGAAAACGAAGACACCAAGCATGACGAAACTTCGAAACAAAACAATTTGATTTTTTGGATTGCTTTGGAAAAGAAGTTAGAATCTATTGAACTAGCATCCTTTGTAAAAATAGCGTTCAACTGATTTCAAATGCCACCTTTATAAAACATTGATGTTCTAAGCAAACCAACGTGACCATTTGGCGAGTATTATTACGTTGAAAGAAGAAAATCCTCTTCCGTGTGGTAAAATGCTTGATAAGTCATTTGAAATTAATTTGCCTATTGATCAGCACTCAGCTCTACTTTGAAATTGCTTAGCCCTTGCATCAAACACATTTGATTTTGTGTTTCTCAGTAAAACTGGTGAACACCATATATGTGCTGACTAATATGAGTTTATCACGGCACGTACTGGTGAGGAGACCAAACACCTGCAGGCACAGATGATGACACTGACTGATCAGACATTACAGTTACACTTGGCACAGCAGAGCACGTATCATAATCGCATATCATAGAGAGCTCAACTCTCCACTTACTCATACAGACACACTTTCCAGAACCGAAACGCAGTGTTGTATATTACACTGCATATTGTTAAAACACAACGCAAGTTATGATAAGCACAACAGAACAACACCTGACTTAGTCTTCTTCCTCGTCTTCCTCCTCTTCCTCCTCCTCCTCCTCATCTTCCTCTTCTTCTTCTTCCTCTTCTTCTTCCTCTTCTTCTGCTTGGTTTTCTTCCTCTACCTGTGCACTTTTCTCCTCTGTCTGATTATCTTCTTCTGGTTGTTCTTCCTCATTCACTTGCTCTTCTTCTTCCGCTTGCACGTCCTGATCCTGATCCTCTTCTTCCACCTGGTCTTCCTCTTCAGCTGCTTCCTCCTCTGCCACCTGCTGGTCTTCTTCCTCCTCCTCCTCCTCTTCCTCCTCCTTTCCCTTCCTGCTCTTCTTGCTCTTCTTCCTGTAGCTCCTGCTGCTGCTGCTCTTCCTTGAGCCGCTGCTGGCGCCGCTGCCAGAGCCCTTGTACAGCAGCGGCCAGGCCGCGTCGCATTTGAACGTCACGCGGCACGGCGGAGCCTTGCACGCCAGCGGAATCTCGTGGCAGATCTCACCCAGTTCGCAGATCTTGTTTTCGCACGTAGGCTCGACTACGAACTTGCACTCGGGCTTGGGAAGCAGCTGACAGAACATGTCCGGTGCCGCACAGTCGCCGCATGGGTCTGTAAGAGGAGACAGATGAGTTAGATGCGGGCTAGAACAAATGCGAATAGCAGGAAGAAATTGTTTTGACTGTTTTGTGGCACTCTGACTATTGTACGAAAGCATATCTTGAACCATAATCTATGTTATAATCATCATGATTACTATTGATATCAGTTTTCTTCATTACGGACTTTTGTCATTGACCTGAGCATCAGCCGATCCTTCGAAACTTTAGGGGAATAATGTAAATGTTATGATGATTTCGAATTTATAACAAGCAGCCGAAATATCTACAAACGAAAGAAACATTGTTAAAATAGTCTATATGCAAAAAAAAAAACATTCATTTGTTTGCCCACGTTCTGTCTCATAAGCCGTTATTCATCACTCACTCTTTTTGACGCAGTACGGCTTGGGGTAGCAGGGTCGTGACCGGCACAGATCCTGCAGCAGTGCGCACTCGTAGCCGTCCGGGCACAGCGTCTTGGAGCACGTCGGCGACGGCGTCCGCACGCACACCTCCACCCCCAGAAACGGCAGGCACTTGTTGGGCGCGAAACACGACTGCTTGCCACAGAACGTCAGCTTGCCCTCTGCAACACATGGGAGATGACGTCAGTTGAGGGTGAGGAAGAGCACTTGTGAAATTTTACATTGTTTCTCTAAATGTGTTCAGAGAAGCTATAAACAGAAATGCTATTGGATCAACGAGTGCGTTGTTTATTGCGATTGAAAGCCATTGAAACACAATTATTAGTATCTACTTTATCAGATGAGTCCTCGCTTGTAACTCGCCATCAAAGGACAATCCCCTCGAGAGTCGAGATATGCAAGACCTGCTAAAGGAATATTCATTATCCAAATAACCATCTCTCCTATTCTACGTTTATTTGGCTTCCTTTACTAATCAAAGCTGCCGCGACCCACCGCTCTCACCTGAGTGCATCGAGGCAATGGATGCCTCAGCGGCGGCGGCCGAAGCCAGGAGGAGGACGGGGAGTGCGACCGACACGAACATGACTGTATGAGTGCGACCACCAGCGGAGCTCGGTCGCCTAAATAGGCGGCTGGCCGAGACGAGACCGGTGCTAATGGTCGGCCCATGCTCTGTCCGCACTCACCTTTCCTGGCGCGCGGCGGCAAACAATGCTCGCGGTGCGGTCGGCTCACCCGAACGTCCCCCGGAGCTGGATTTCCTCGGAGGAAAGCAGCCGCTCCACAGCCGGGATGGGGCCGATGGACGGGCCGGGACTGAGAACCGACCATGTCCCACCGAACAGGTGCCGTCATCGTGTCCGCCTGACGCCGCCAATTCGGGGAACTGATAATGAGAAGCGCTGGTTTAGTGGGAACTGACGGAGATCCGTGAAGTTTCTGGAACTTTCAAGCAGTAGAGCCAGAAGATGATTTTTTTTAGATTTTATCTCCAAGATTCTCCAAAGATCGAGACACGTGACTTGTATATGAACGGTAGGGTGTGTCATCGAGGGGGTGATTCTCGCAGAATCAAACGCCGTAAGGTTTTTCCTTGGCACATTGATCAATAATGAATTTTCATCCATATCCGAGTCCACCAAAATTAAAATTCGTGCGGCGCCAGCCGTTCAAAGTTTTGGCGCCCGGCGTTGCAGTCTCCAATGCTGAGCGTCACCCAGCACTGCGAGTAACACCAAGTATTGTAGGAGGTAATAATGCAAAATAACTACCGCTGAAAATGATGCTTTTGAGCGCTTCTAAGGCTGATTGTTGCAAAAAAGCAAGTCCTTAGAGTGTCCAATTATTCTTTTTATTGTGCTCAATGAATTAAATCGAGCATGGCTTCTGAAACTAAAGAAGAAGCTGCCCGATTTTGAGAAGCGGGCGGGGTGGAGGCGGAGACGGCAAGTGACTCAGATTCGTCTTCTGAAAACACCGACTCCGTGGCATCCTCTGGGCGGTGCTTCTTCTTCTTCTTCAGCATGTCATCTCGTGTGACCTGGCCTGTCTCCACCAGGAAGTCCCGGATGAGTCCAGCCTCGGTGGAAAGGATCTCCCTCAGCGTCGGCAAAGGGCCCCACGGGCGGGTCCGTGGCCCCTGGTAGGCGGGGTAGTCGACCAACAGGTGTTTGGCCGAGTCCGGTTCGTCGCAACGGACTTTCTCGTCAGACTCGGCCGGACCAAGTCGGAATCGGGTGTCTCCGGTGAGTGGGGAGCAGCTCACGCGGAGCTGTGCCACTGTGATCGACGCTCGGCGGTCCAGTTCTCTCTCCGTGGCCCAGAGCGCCACATCGTCCGCATTCGCAGATGTGTACCTCCAGTTCCCGAGCCGCAGTTATAGCCGGTCATACGAGACTGCAGGGTTAGCGTCCGATGGCTGCGCTGGTCCTTCAGGAAGACAGCCTCCTCCTGAGTGACTGTGGGCGATGAGACTTTTGCACCTGCTCTGAGAGTTGCATTTGCATTTGGCGATATCCAGGAGTTGTTGAATTATGCAGTGGCGGCGCTTTGCTGGTTCCCTGTGTCGTGCTATAATTGTCGTATGGGCATTTCCTAATCAGCTACGTTTTTTTCGCCTCGTGAATTATGATCCGGATAGCATAGGGCCCTGCCGAAAGTGACACGGCCGCGTACAAAACATTTCGTGATAGGACAGCCGGCACTTTTGTCCCAACAGCGACTGCTGACTAAAGCAGAGGCCTTCAGTTATGTCAGGTGGCTGAGTGCTCAAAGAAGAAATCCAACAAATAGTGCATTTAGGGCCGTGGCGAAAAAAGGACAAGGCAACTCTGAACTAATGAAGGAATCCCTGTTCGCGATCTATGTAAAACACACGACGAAAGTGATCAAAAGGGACTGCTATAAGCCCCACAGACAGCCCTACAGACTTCTGAACAAAACACCAGAGACACAGGAAGGAACAAAGCGCCGCCACTGCATAATTCAACAACTCCTGGATATCGCCAAATGCAAATGCAAGTCTCATCGCCCACTGAGTCACTCAGCAGGAGGCTGTCTTCCTGAAGGACCAACGCAGCCATCGGACGCTAACCCTGCAGGCTCGTATGACCGGCTATAACTGCGGCTCGGGAACTGGAGGTACACATCTGCGAATGCGGACGATGTGGCGCTCTGGGCCACGGAGAGAGAACTGGACCGCCGAGCGTCGATCGCAGTGGCACAGCTCCGCGTGAGCTGCTCCCCACTCACCGGAGACACCCGATTCCGACTCGGTCCGGCCGAGTCTGACGAGAAAGTCCGTTGCGACGAACCGGACTCGGCCAAACACCTGTTGGTCGACTACCCCGCCTACCAGGGGCCACGGACCCGCCCGTGGGGCCCTTTGCCGACGCTGAGGGAGATCCTTTCCACCGAGGCTGGACTCATCCGGGACTTCCTGGTGGAGACGGGCCGGGTCACACGAGATGACATGCTGAAGAAGAAGAAGAAGAAGAAGCACCGCCCAGAGGATGCCACGGAGTCGGTGTTTTCAGAAGACGAATCTGAGTCACTTCCCGTCTCCGCCTCCAGTTCCACCCCGCCCGCTTCTCAAAATCGGGCAGTTTTTTCTTTAGTTTCAGTAGCAATGCTCGATTTAATTCATTGAGCACAATAAAAACAGTAATTGGACACTCTAATGACATGCTTTTTGCAACAATCAGCCTTAGAAGCGCTCAAAAGCATCATTTTCAGCGGTAGTTATTTTGCATTATTACCTGCTGCAATACTTGGTGTTACTCGCAGTGCTGGGTGACGCTCAGCATTGGAGACTGCAACGCCGGGCGTCAAAACTTTGAACGGCTGGCGCCGCACGAATTTTAATTTTTTGCAAAAACGGTTGCTATGCCGTGTGTTTGCAGGTCTCAGTGCCAAGGAATTTCTTTACGGCATTTGGTTCTGTTACTGATGACACACCCTAATGAACGGTTTCCAGTGGTTTTGATGTAACCCTGGATGCTCTTCTTATTTTGATTTTTGACCGACGTTGTGACTTTGTGTGACTTTGATGTGCTCCTGACTAGCGCACTACCTCGAGGTAGTAGAAACTTGCATACATAAATTCAGAACGAACATGCGCTCTACATAGGAACGACTCAATGCTGTCAGGCTGGATTTCCTCGATGAGTCAAGACAGTCGATGAGATGATACATCAGACATTTCAACAAAACCTCGGGCATGACAACATTTTGGACTAAGATCAGAGGCTACCCGAGTCAAATTTGCAAGCAACCACTCTGTTCAAATGTGTGTCTATATCTATTAATCGGGCAATCATTATAAGTTATGTAGTTGGTGGCTGTTTAAAAATGTTCAGAAAAACTATTCTCAAGTTCTTTGAAACAGCCCTTTGAGACGTTCCTTACATTTGACTTATTTCCAAAACAGATTTCATGTACGATAAAACAAAACTCACTTCCACTGCAACAGCCCGAATTTAATATTATTTTTAATCATATGTGACCTTTTTCATCAGAGACAGATTTCCTTTAGAGTTATGGCCTTTGATTTTCGTAATGCATGAATTGCGCACTTGCCGGCGGTGGATGGACGGTGTGGTTCTTCAGTCTCTACAGCTGGCAGCGTACAGTTGTGACACAGTTCTACAAATACGACTACAGGAAAATGTTGATACCGCACATCCCGTATCAGACAATATGCTCGAGGCGGATGTTGAGTAATATGTAATTACTGAGTACGCTGGAATCAGTTGGCCGGTGGATGGTCAAGAATCGTTTGGTGACGAATCCATAAAGTCGGCAACAAGAATCCGGTTTCTCATAAACCACAACCAAAAATAACTAAATGTTACCGAGCTGGAACATGCAGCATAAAGGCACCTGCTTATAGAAAATATTTTGAAGTAGATTTTCACAAAGAGAATATGATTGATTTTAGAAAGCTGCTGTTTATGCTAAACTCTGCATAACCCTTTATCTCTTTTGAACCAATCCCACAATATAGAGTAGTCTATAATTTCGATGACTTTTATTAGATGCGACTCCGAGCAATGAAACGCATATACGAATTATCTAAACTAAATTCCTACTGTTCGTATATCAGACCTATTCAATATAGGTGTGTACATCACAGATAGCCGGAAAACCCGACACTCGAACA
Source organism: Amphibalanus amphitrite (assembly GCF_019059575.1). Taxonomy (NCBI): domain Eukaryota; kingdom Metazoa; phylum Arthropoda; class Thecostraca; order Balanomorpha; family Balanidae; genus Amphibalanus; species Amphibalanus amphitrite. The sequence continues at coordinate 1,293,036 of NW_024881500.1, read as the reverse complement.
ATCTCTGCATAGAATCCAATGACGTTGCGAGTCTTAAGTTGTATTGTGTTCTGATGGAAAGCTTTCGATCGAGGCCCAAAAGATGCTCCTTCGAAGGACAGATGAGACAAACAATCTAAAGTTCCAAAGTGAAAGCGTCTGAACGCAATTATTTGAGCGTCATTTTTTACTTTCGATTACAAATGAAAAATTTGTGGTTTTTATTCAACTTCGCTTCATGACATCACAATGCATACACACGGCATCGACATTATGAACACTGAACAATGCGCTTGCACAAAACAATCCAAGATAGGTGCGATAAGACCGTAAACTTGTCGCCTAGAGCAACGACCTATCCGAGTGACGTAAGTACACGTCGCAGACCCAGGTCTGTTGCAGGTCGATGTATGCTGTAGGCCACTGTCATTTCCCGTATCCCTGCAGAGCACGTCGTTCCGTATGAACCGACCAAATTGACGCAGAAAATACCAGAATATCTCCATTTCCGGACGAGCACTGGCCGGTGTCTTGCCATTTCGAAGCTATAATAGCCGTTCTGGTACAGATTAGGCGCAGATCTGGTCAAATCAGGTTCAGTTTGTCTCTTAGCAGCTATCAGCTAGGGTTGCACTAATTGCTTATATGCCTGCTTTGTCATATTATCAGAGAGCATCATCGATTAAAACACTGAAATAAATTCATAAAATGAAGATATTTGCTGTAAAAGGAATTAGGTGCAGATTTGGTCAAATCAGGTGCATTCGCCGGATAGCCCGTCGTGAAAACGGCTATTGTGGCCAGACACATGCTCGCATTGAGTTACGGGTAGATAAAGCAATAAAACGTCAATTAAACTCTGATCATAGCAAAATATTTCGTTGGAACTCAGCCGAATCTAGCGGAATGCACTGTTACTTTTTCTTGGTGACGGTATGGATACGTAATTATGCATGCACTTCCGATCAAAGCTAGGACGTCAATCACAACTGGACTTACCCGCGAGTTGCTGGGGGGGGGGGGCGTTAAACGCCCTGGGCCATAGCATAAAAACGGCGCGCCGCAGGCGCGCCAAATTTTGGGTACCTGTAAGGAATTGATTGAAGTTTATTGTGACAAAGTTTCAAAAAAATCGATCGGAAAATTTTTGAGATATCGAGGTTTTAGTGACGTTATGATTTTTGAATTTTCGACCAAAAACGGCGTATGTTCAAAAAATCATATAAAATCACAGAATAGACATACAGACATGCCGTAAACGCCGTTAGACTGCCAATACCATGAACAATCAAATGACAATCTTCGATTATTGATTATCGTTCCGCATTTTCCAAAATCTTGAACTGAATCTTGACAATTTCTCGTGACTACTTCACGACTATGATACATGCATTTCTTAAATTAAACTTTTTTAGCCAAACACGTACACATATGATAAAATGAATGTCACCATCGTGTTCTACGCCCCAAATTACCCATAAAACATGTGTCACGGGCTGCGAATATCAGTTTTGATTTTCGGGGATATGTACCCACCCGGTTGACCTGACCTTGACCCTGACCTATGCTTGACTGACCCCTACATGGAGCTGACACTCTTGTAGACCTTATACGATGGATTGTGCACCATTTTGACAGAGTTTATGACGAGAGGCGCCCATTGCGAAGTCCTGAAGTCCATGCTACTGAAAGGCCGATTTCAGGTGTTTGACCTGACCTTGACCCGACCTGTGACCTCAAAACTCAACTTTAAAGTACTCATCTGAAGCGTCTCGTCGCGCTCTTTCGTTTGCCGCCTCGTGCGTTTCGCTGCGCCTATTGGTTCTCGAGTTATCGGCTGGGGGCGTTTAACGCCCCCCCCCCCCCCCAGCAAACGGTGGGTGGCGAAATACCCCAGCAACTGCCGGGTTAATGCGCTTAATCATCACTTCGAGTCACTGTGATGCGTCAGCAGTGCACCTCGCTATACACAAACGGTACCACGGATTAACCTTCCAGGCGGTGGGGGGGGGCAATTTTTTGCCCCCCCCCTTTACTTTTTTCGATATATCTCGAGAACCGCTGCGCCGATCGTCACCAAACTTTCAGTACCCTCCCGGGAGCAGCTAGCGCACATGGTGACCAAAAATTTTTCCAAAGGCTATGATAGGTTGGCCGCTAATGACGTAAGAGTGACGTCATTTTTGCCATTTTCGACCCAAAAAAAGGTTTCGCGGGAAGAGCTGTCAGGCCTACAGCTTCAGAGATACAGAAAAATGTTTTAGACATAAAAGGTATGGAATCAAAAGGGCTACAAAACTGCTATTTCGGTTTTTCAATTTTTTTGGATTTTGACCCCCAAAAATAAAAAAATAGATTTTTTGAATATAATAGCCAAAAAATCCAAAAAGTTTTTTGAATTTCGAAAAAAAAACCGGAATATATGTGATAGTCCCTACCGCCTTCTATCTACATACCAAATTTGAGATCGATACCTCGTTTTTTGGCCAAGTTATAGCGAAAAAAACTGTTCAAAATTGATGACGTCAAATTTTCAAACTCAATTTTTAGCAATTCTAGACCTCGTAGCGCAAAACAAAGACCACCATTAGACTCCACGTGACGAGCTGCATCGAATCGATACCCATTTTGTGCAAAAATATCAACTTTGAAATTTGACCTTTTTTGACCTGACCTTGACCTGACCTCCACCAGAAAGTGACCTAAACCGTACCTGATGCTCTTATATACAACACCATTGAGTTGGAAATGAAAAACTGGCCATAAAACATGCATCACATAACCTTAGTAAAGTTGGGCTCATGTGGTGACCCTTGGTGACCTTTGGTGACCTGACCTGTGACCTGACCTGGTATGACCAGTGACCTCTAATAGCAACATATGTACTAGACAACTGACGCCTTATCGCTGATTTTCGACAAAATGCGTTTTACTCGGTGTTATAGCGCTTTCCCTAGAAGCCCTGTGAACGGTGAAACATTTTATCTTTGACCTGACCTGTGACGTCATCGGTGACCCCGAGGTCAATGAAATTTGGTTTCCTTCGACAAATTTGACAGGGCTATCGAACGCCGTTTGAATTTTTCGGATCCGTCCAGTAGTTTCGGAGATACGGGGGGGGGGGGCAAAAAAGTGCCCCCCCCCCCCCCACCGCGTGGAAGGTGGCTGGTAGGCCCACCGCCTGCCGGGTTAATGACCATTGCGGACATCCGGCGGCCGTTCTCATTTCGGAGAGCCTTTCTTGTATCCCTTTTGACATTTACATATACGTCGGTCGGCAGTGTCTCACGACATCCTTGTCGCATACCTCAGCGAAGCTTAATTACGAGCGAGCGAGCGCAGCGAGCGAGCGAGTTCATTCTGAATTAAGGGAAAATCCTGAGTATGAGCGGCCGGCCAGCCGACCGGCCGTGGGGACGCTCTTCAAAAGCTAATATCTTAGGAACGGGACATCCGATTGACAAGCAGTCTTCTTTACTGAATGTCACTTGGATGTAAAAGTTCTGTGGTGTGATGACCACCATGCGATCTTGCCAACCACCGCACGTGGCGCGTGGTAAAGTTGGACATTTTTTTAAGAACCCCCAAAATTGAAATTGCAACCTCAATAACGGCAAAACGGTTGGGCCGATTGAATTGAAACTCGGTACACAGTTAGGTCTCCATCAGATAATTCATCTGCATGTGTTAAGGTTGGGGTGCTACTGCACGTGCGCACGTGCAGGGGGCGCTCCCAGATCTCGAGAACGGCTGGGCCGATTGCGCTCAAATTTGGTACACGGTTGGGGACCAGTTAGTAGGGTGCCGTGCAAAAGTCACTTTGGACCCCGCTTGCACGTGCGCACGTGCAGAATGCCGCTTCCAGATCTCAGGAACTGCCGGGCCAATTGCGTTCAAATTTGGCACACCGCTAGAGACCGGTTAGAAGGGTGCTTTGCACAAGTCCGTTGGAAGTACCCTCTCGCCCTTGCGCACGTGCAGGGCTCACTATCTCGCTCGCTCGTTCTTCGCCCAAAAGACGTTTTACTGGTAAAGAGTTCGTGCGAAATTTGGAGTTTGTAGGGAAGCGAACATGGAAGCGAACACTTTGTGCGAAATGATCTGCTACATCGTCAGAAGTGCACACTGAATTTGTTGGCCTTATTGCTCGTTTTGTTCTGTGAAATTACCCAGGTGAGAATAGGATAGGATAGGCTTGTCAAAACTAAGCATTTGTTCGTCGTTTGGCGCTGTGTACTCAGCAATGAATATGTGATAATTTGAACAATTGCCTCATTATATTTATTACGCAATATGGTTAAAATACCAGCGACTGACGCGTGGCAAAGCACAATTCCGCCGCATGTGCGCCTTATGCTAGAACCAGCCCATTAATGCATGTATTTCTGAGTTCATTGTCCGGAATACGGCCACTCCAGCATAACGCTGACAGCATACTGAGCAATGTGCATAGTCTGCCGTTCAACAAAGGTAAAGTAAAGCGGAACGGTAAAACTCAGAGGGCGTAACAGCAATATGGACTTGACCCTGCAACAGACTCGGGTGTCTCTAAGCAATAGCCGGATAGCCTCTGCGAGCAGGACTCTGCGGCGTTTTTTTTTTTTTTGGCGAACATTCGGGATGTAGTGTAGGTGCACACCGATTAAATGTGCACGGAGCGTGCAATATATGCGCGTAGTTTTTAGCCTTCTACGTGTGCGTAATGCGTATGTCCAGACCGGAAAGGCTTATGCAAGGGAAGTCCAACCGTTTTTACGTCAGTGTTTTTCCGTTACACTTGACTCCATTCATGCTTAGTTCCACCATGTCGGCCACTTCGTTTGACTGTTGTAATTCGTCAGAAATACACGCAGTATTGACCACTCCTATACGTTCTGGGTTCAGGAAACTGCGTCTGCCCGATTTAACCTTCTACCCGCAACTGCGCTCAACCCCCTGGCGACCAAAGGCGAATAGGAAATGATGTATGCGTCTGTGCTACTTCGAACCTAGCCCGGGGCCGAAGTCGCCGCAGTCCGGATTTCCTTTAGTCTGTTATTGCTTTATGTCTACCTATTCGTTGTTTTTCTTCTTCAACGCCATTTTACGGGTAATATTACGTAACGTAGCTTTGCTTCAGCACTGCGGATGTGTAAGCATTAAACGTTTTCGAGCCCAGTTCAGTTATCAACCGAACTGTAGTCTGTGCTTAAGTTGCACCACACAGCTAGTGCTGCAGGTTTTCGTCAGAGCATCCCACTTGTTTGATACCATATGTTCATAACTTTGCAATGTGCAAAGGCAGTCGGGCGGACATATAAATTTACTTTATTTCTGTAAATTGAAAAACTGATTTATTGCCTCGCGAAATTCATTTGATTTGTATTCTTTATTTATATTCCATTGTATAATAATTATGTGTTTAGATTGCAGACTACGCAAACATCATGAGCAAACGCTAGCAGAGCCTGGCACTTACATTTCACGACTTTAAAGAAGTTTTTTTCTTTCTTTTTAACAATAATTGTTACGTTTATTAACAACAACAACATAGACAAGGCGTGCGCCGGGTTAGGACCGTAAGCTGCGATGAGTATTTGATTTACACATACACCACACATTACCAAATAGCTCCAGCATTGGCAGACATACGACTTATTGCGACAACCATCTGACGTCAATCGCATTACTTTTCTCCGAATCATTAACTCCAGGCGATGACACCAATATCACCTACATAGACGACAGCTTAAAAGCAAATCATTTACCTTTCCGTCTCACTTTCCAAATTCCAACACCTTGCCGGTTATGACAGTCGAATTCCTTAACTCATCCGTCAAGCTGCTAAGCTTTATCAGGTGAATGCTTCCCGCGCTGCGAGAGGGCTAGATATCGTATTGACAGTTCCGTTTTCGGGCAGGGGCCAGGTCGACAATCTGTCACCCTCAGATGGGCACTGATCGCATGGCGTTGATCCTGCCGGGCCGCGGCAGGCTGCAGACCTGGTGTCTAACGCGGACGGGGCGCGGTCTCTGGCGCACCATCTCCAGGTTTCCGTCCATGGAGGGCCACGTCTGGACGGCGGGCCGGGCCTGCCGGTGCGGCTCCTCCGCCTGCGTCTCGTGCTGCAGCGCCTGCAGGCTGACGGCGCGCTGCAGGCTGAGCCGAGCCGGCTTCTGCGGGGGTCTCGGCCGCTGCAGCGAGGCGGCCGCGTTCTGCAGCCGCCGCTCCCCGAACAGCTGCAGACGCTGCAGCAGCGAGCGGGGCCGCGGCGCCGGCTGCGGCCGCGGCGGGCGGGACACCGTCCCCGTCCCGGCTGTCGTCCCCGGGCCAACAGTCACAGCGGCTGAAGATGAGGGTGACGATGCTGGTAATGAAGAGGGAGACCGAGGCGTGGACAGGTCACCTGAGAAGCCGGGTGAGGCGGGAGGGGAGAGAGCCGTGGGGGAGGACGGCAGCGAAGGCGGACACGCAGAGAACGACGGCGTGGTGGGAGACGAAGGAAGCGAGGGAGTCGTCGACGACATCGTCGAGACGACAGAGGGCGAGGTGGGGAGGGAGAGCGGGGAGACGCCGGTCTGCTCGGCGGGCACAGTCACGGAGATGAGGTGCGGGTCCCGGGGGGTGATGACCGGGCTGCGCTCATGGTCGGAGGCGCCGTCCGGCACCCGGGAGGGAGGCGGGGACTCGGCCGACACTCGGACGTCGCCGTCCTCCTCAGTGTCGAGAACGGCGGGGCGCAGACTCTCGTCGGTCACACCGCGGATCTTGTCCAGAATGTTCTGCATCTGCTGCACCTGAAACACAAGTTTTGATACTTATTAGTCCATTGCTTGCATTTACCGTTTCCATAAACACTCGTGATCCATATCACTGGGCTTTCGTAGCGCAGACGTCATTAGCCTAACCGTTAAAAATACATAAGCTTGGTATAGGCACATCTTTAAAAATGGCTTATAGATTGCTTGAATAAGCGTTTCATCCTTTTTTCCTGTTGTTATAAAGAATCCTGGCTCTAAGCAAAGCGAATAAATCTACTTTTACTCTTCTGGATTATATGTTCGCGTTGATGCCAAGCCGATGCTGAACTAATGCATGTAAGCCGACTCTTCAACAACCTGCGCAAAAGCTTGATTTGCCGAATGGCCGAATATATTCAGCAATACCTTATCGGCTAATCCAACCAACAAAGGAAACTGCAGTACCTACAAAAGTTCAGCCTTGCTCACTAAGGCATCAAATAAGGCATCGAGTATCCAAAATGCTGATCAATAAACATATCCGAAAACCGATGCAGTACATCATACAACGCATTGTTACCCTCGTCTCCAACTGGCGGACGCGTCTGAGGAGCCTTTGGTTCTCGGCGCGGTAGGCGGCCGTCTCTTCGATACTCCTCTGCGTCTCAGCTCGCAGCGCCTTGTTGAGCTGCGTCTTCTGCTGCAGCCGGCCAGAGAGCTGCGCCAGCTCCTGCTGAAGAGCTGCCACAGCGGCGGTCGGCCCGGCCCGCCGGCCCAGACTCGGTGGGCGACAGCGGACCACGAGAAGTCGCAGCGGGCTGCCGCAGTCCGCCAGCAGCCGGCGCACGGCCGACCCGCCGCTGCTAGTGGTGGTGGTAATACTGCTGCTGTCACTGCTGCTGCTGCTGCTGCTGCCGCTGCTGCTGCTGATGCCGGATGTTATTGAGTGGCCATTTACCTCGATCAGTCTGTCAAAGGAGCGTGCGATGGTTCGAGTTACACAACCCGCGGTTCGTGAATAACACGGATGCTACCAAGTCCTTGTACGGCAAATCTGCGTTGCCTTACGTGCTATGTGTGGTCTGACGAGCGACAACACCTAACTTCGCGCGTGACAATCTGTGCATCTGAGGATGTCTATTGTCGAATATGGTAAAATAGCGATCTTACCAGACTGACACTAGAACTCATAAGCATTGACGCATGTAATTCATATGCATGTGACGTCGTCTGGAACTATTTTCCCTATATGTTTGCATTCGGTTGGCACGAGATAATAGAACAAATTATATTAGGTACCTGAAAGTATGAACTATATGGCAAATGTCTCAGGAGGGCTTACTCCAGAATCATTCCGAGTTCTATTGGAATGTCGAGCTGTTGCCTTTCCTAAAGTGAGGACGAGAAATATTTTGACGAATCTTTGTCGTTGAAAAAATATTTGTCCATTAGATTGCTAAAAATGCTGACTCAAAGCAATTCTCGGACGTGTAAGGTTAGTTTGGGTAATGTACATAAGGAAGAGTTATGTTTTTATATGTTTATTCTATCAAAGCTAGTTGAAGACAGTCATGAGAAAATATGTTAACCCGGCAGTTGCTGGGGTATTTCGCCACCCACCGTTTGCTGGGGGGGGGGGGCGTTAAACGCCCCCAGCCGATAACTCGAGAACCAATAGGCGCAGCGAAACGCACGAGGCGGCAAACGAAAGAACGCGACGAGACGCTTCAGATGAGTACTTTAAAGTTGAATTTTGAGGTCACAGGTCGGGTCAAGGTCAGGTCAAACACCTGAAATCGGGTTTTCAGTAGCATGGACTTCAGGACTTCGCAATGGGCGCCTCTCGTCATAAACTCTGTCAAAACGGTGCACAATCCATCATATAAGGCCTACAAGAGTGTCAGCTCCATGTAGGGGTCAGTCAAGCATAGGTCAGGGTCAAGGTCAGGTCAACCGGGTAGGCACATATCCCCGAAAATCAAAACTGATATTCGCAGCCTGTGACACATGTTTTATGGGTAATTTGGGGCGTAGAACACGATGGTGACATTCATTTTATCATATGTGTACGTGTTTGGCTCAAAAAGTTCAATTTAAGAAATGCATGTATCATGGTCGTCAAGTAGTCACGATAAATTGCCAAGTTTCAGTTCAAGAATTTGGAAAATTCGGAACGATAATCAATAATCGAAGATAGCCATTTAATTGCTCATGGTATTGGCAGTCTAATGGCGTTTACGGCATGTCTGTATGTCTATTCTGTGATTTTATATGATTTTTTGAACATATGCCGTTTTTGGTCGAAAACTCAGAAATCATGACGTCACTAAAACCTCGATATCTCAAAAATTTCCCAACCGATTTTTTTGAAACTTTGTCACAATAAACTTCAATCAATTCCCTACAGGTACCCAAAATTTGGCGCGCGCCGTTTTTATGCTATGGCCCGGCGAAAAAAGTGGGGGCGTTTAACGCCCCCCCCCCCCCCCAGCAACTCGCGGGTTAATGAGAACATTTGTCCAGGCGAATACTCGTCCCCATTCTTCAATGGAAGCGACATATCTGAAACGTTAGCAGTCACGTCAATTCATCCTCATACCTAACAGTCAAATATGATCAACTCAATAGCTGTGTTTCGTCAATCATGACCATGACTTCATTACGGGGACGCCCAAACATTCGGCCTAACAGTACTGCCGGGAAACGTGACTCACTGAGCCAGAAATCCCACTCACACGGCCTGACGACATTATTGGACGCTGAAGGCCAGTCAGACTCACTCAATCCTGTCTTTGTTTCAACAGCTAAAGGTGAGATAAGCCCTCGAATATGCCACATTATCGTGCGGGACCGTTACGCGGAAATATTGATCGGGTGTGAACACCTGAGTAAAAAATACCGATACATTTTTGGTGGTAAGAAAGCGCGGCATGGGATAGACGAAACGGTGCACAATAATGTCGTACGAAGCACCTGCTGCAAGTCAGCACTACCTGTCGCCTTATCTTCAATCTTGACAGATGTGAGACATACGTGAGGTAGCTGCTCAAGGTTGCACTGGATAACTGTTCGGTATCGGTTTTTGTCCTTTACCCCATGCATCTGCATCTCCACACGTAAAACGACTGCAAATTGCTACGGAGCACGCAAGACCGAGAAATACAGTGATGAATAGTCAATTACGACCGAAGAACACCCTGGGGGCTAAATTCTCCGATACTTATCCAACAAGAATCACTTCCTTATCTTCTTCCTTGGATCAACCTCATCTATCTTCCGCATTCAAAATAACCGCGTCCGCGTCCTATTTTTGGAACTCTCAGCTCTCCAGTCGTTACTCATCCTTTCCATAGCCTTATCCCTTTTCCTTTTCCATGTAGCACACCAACTCGTAGTCGTACGCCGTCAAACTCATAACTCCCTACCATCTAACTCACCGGTCGCCGACGCTCAGGCCGCAGGAGTCGCTGGCCCATTCCACCAGCACCCCTGGCTCTGCGACCGTCTCGGTAACCGAGAAACACGGAGAGTCGGGGTCATAGGACACCGAGAGGCACAACAGAGACACTTCCGCGTGACTCGGGAGGCAACTGTGGAAGAAGAGGCAAGGAGTCAATATTAGAACCAGGGGTCGTAGGGCACCGAGAGGCACAACAGAGACACGTCTGCGTGACTCGGGAGGCAGCTGGGAGGAGAAGAGTGACTGTCAGAAAGATAGAGAGAGATGTAGAGATAGGGATAGAAGGGGAGATAGAGAGAGAGCAAGAGGGGCGAGAGAGAGAGAGAGAGGGAGAGAGAGAGAAAAAGAAAGAAAGAAAGAAAGAGAGAGAAAGAGAGAGGAGAGAGAAAGATGAGAGAGAGAGAAAGAGAGAGAGAGAGATAGGGGGAGAGAAAGAGAGAGAGAGAGAGAGAGAGAGAGAGAGAGAAAGAAAGAAAGAAAGAAAGAGAGAGTAGGCACCACCATTCGACCGAATCGAATGGTGCTATTTTTGTTTCCGTACGAGGTCTAGAACTTCCAAAAAAATCATTTTTTTTTTTAAATTGTGTGTCGTGACGTCATAAAATCACGTTTCTGTAAATAGTATTTTAGGATACCATGAATTCTAACCCCCGCTGGGCTTTTCAGCCATACGCGCCCTGCTGGGGGGGGGCAGATTCTACCCCCTCTCTAACTTCCGAACCGATGGTCGTAGAAAGACGGGGAAAACGGCAATCGAAAGCTCTCAACAAGGCGGATCTTAAGAGCCCATTTCTTTGCTCAAGTAGGTCAGAGGTCAGGTCAAGGTCAGGTCAAGTGATGTCAAATTTTGAAGTTGGTTGTTAAGGTCTAAAAAGGTATCTATCTGATGTAGTTTGTCACGGCGAATCGAATGGTGCTATTTTTGTTTCCGTACGAGGTCTAGAGCTTCCAAAAAAAATCATTAAAAAAAATGTGTGTCGTGACGTCATAAAATTTTGAATAACTCCCACATTTTTTAACCGATTCTTCTAAAAATTGGTATGTAAGTGCACATAGACCACTTCTCTGAAATATGTATATTCCGGTTTCTTCAATACACTTAAAATTTTTGATTTTGTATTTATATTCTAAAAAAAACAGTTTTTTAGACAAAAAATTTGGGCCAAACTCCAAAATTTTCAAAAAACCGAGATAGCCATTTGATAGACAAAGTAGAATCACGTGTAGCCTTTTTGTTACGTCTTGATTCCTTTAAAAATGAAGATGTTAGCGGCGTTTGAAATTTTTCCGTTTTTGAGGCGAAAATGGCGGACATGACGTCACTAAAACGTAATTTTCTAAAAAAAATCGACGGATTTCGCTCAAATTTTTAGGGTACGTGTTACATTGATGTATGATAAGGTACTAAAAGTTTGACGTTGTTGGCTTAACACGTTTAGAAGTTATTGTCGAAAAACGGGAGGGGGATAGATTCTGCCCCCCCCCCCCAGGGGGTGGGGGGCGAGTTAATTAACGGTCGCGAAACATTAAATTGATCTACGATCTAAACACAAGTAAAATCAAGGTAAATCTGCTATGATATGCACAAGAATAGAAATGTGGTGTGTAATGTGTGCACACGTATACTGTTTATGGCAGTTTAGCGATGCTGGAATTCCTCCCCTCTATTTCACTACCACACATTTTCTCCCCGATTTAATGACCCGAACCGTCAATTTGGAAGGAGAGGAGCACCAACACGCGGTGCGATCGGTCAGAGCCGCGCCCGTCGCTCCATCCCACTTAATTCACCGTGACATGAAGTGGCTGATGGATGGCGGCCATCGATTCCCAAACTGGAACGGCGTTAGTTTTGAGGAGAGCGCGCCGCCTAAACAGCCGCCTGTCTCTCTCACGGCCGGCTCCGCCCCAACTTCACGCCGACGGTTGTAACACCATTCCCAGACCGAGCCAGTCGAGACTGACGGAGATTACAGAGAGAGAGAGAGAGAGAGAGAGAGAGAGAGAGAGAGAGAGAGAGAGAGAGAGAGAGAGAGAGAGAGAGAGAGAGAGAGAGAGAGAGAGAGAGAGAGAGAGAGAGAGAGAGAGAGAGAGAGAGAGAGAGAGAGAGAGAGAGAGAGAGAGAGAGAGAGAGAGAGAGAGAGAGAGAGAGAGAGAGAGAGAGAGAGAGAGAGAGAGAGAGAGAGAGAGAGAGAGAGAGAGAGAGAGAGAGAGAGACCTACCTGGAGAGAGAGGCGGTCGGCAGAACCGGGCCGGTGTCGTCCTCTGCTCCCTCGAGGCGCGCCCGCAGCCTCAGGTGCTCCCCCTGTATGTTGAGGATATTCAGCTCCTCTGTCTCCAGTCGATACTCGAGCTCGGCTCGGCGAATGCAGTCGTCAATGTTACGTCTGAGAACGGTAACGGCCACCGTCAGTTGGCTGGGAAATACGAGTAGACAGGATAATCACATGAGAATAACTGTCACATTTAGTTCACGGAATGGAAATTCATTGGTATGCACAAGGAAATGGTTGATGAAAGCCCGTGAATCTGATATCATCGGAAGGTTGATACGACCAAAAATGTCTGGCGAATAAACACAAGGCTACCTATTTATTTTACACTATAAATGAACGGGAACGTTCAAAGCATTGTAATCTTCCGTTAGTGATCATGGTTTTCGCACGTTGGTGGCCGCCAGAGACTGAAAAATAAGAGTCTTGTCAGACATTGAATCAGGCAGACTTACCCTGATCTGGCCCGTGGAGAATACCCATGTTTGTAACGGTGGCACCAAAATAACCGTTGGCAATTTGATGAGGAACATATGTGTTTTCCTTTATGTATGCTAGCTGCAACCTTCATACGTGTGCCATTATCACTTTGTTCTAGTCGCAGCAGTTGTACTTACGCGCAAAAAAAGTAGTCCGGAGCAAAATGATGGCAAATGTTATCTAGTGATTGGACCCTTTGTTGTTTGACCTTGACGAAGATATGCTTATAACTTCGGTTTGTGGTAGCGACACCTTTTTGTGGGTCTCATCTGGGTATGGAGACTGCACAATGCTTAAATGCATTAATTGCTTGCAACTGCCCTAAAAAACGCAAACAGCACAAATGTTTCATGTGCATGGTGCTCCTCTTTCAAACCCACCTTAAGTCGATGAGGCGCGGTTGTAGCAGGTGTTGGCATAAATGTCAACTTCCACAGCAGTCACGAATACGAAAACGTTTAACGAACATTTCAAGATGTATGCATTATGTACGGTATTTCAATGATTTGGAGTGCTGGTGTATCAAAAAACCTTGGTTTCATAATAAGCGACGATTATTCCGATCCTTCTTTCCCACGCATGACCTACCACTCGTGATTCAAATACGGCTCCTTATCAAATACTGTAGCGCCCCAGACATTCTCCGCACTCACTCTGTTGTATCCAGCTGCTCGAGCGTGAGGCGGGCGTTCTTGACATGCGCCCGCCTCCTGTCAATCTGCTGCTGGAGGTGGGCAGAGCGCTCGAGCAGCAGGGCCCGCTCCCGCTGCCTCGCCTCTCGCTCTGCCTCCCGGCTGGACCGCGACTGGCACACGGAAAGTAGCTGGCTCTGTAGGCTGGAGATGGGACGGGCTTAGAGTCAGAGTCAGAGTTTACAAGGAAAACGGCTGACTCTGTAGGCTGGAGATAAGGCGGGGTCAGAGTCGCAAACACTGACTGACACTTATGATCACAAATGATCACAAATGATCTTACAGAGTTAACTGTCTCTGTAAGAACATTGCTGTGGAAAGTAGAGTTTATTGATCATTTGTGGCAAGCGTTCCCTCATATTGACGAAAATGTGATCGGCAATTGACTGAAATTTGCATGCAGCCTGCTCAACATAAAAATAAGCATTTATAAACTGATGTCTTCAAAGACAAGGAAAAAAGGCAGACACTTCAAATTTTCAGGTAAAGATGGTAATTATTTTGGAAAACGTGCGAATTACCGTATAAGCAATATCATACCCAAAACAATCGATATATGCAACGGTAACATATTTTACCGTTTCTTCACCTTGTTACTTTTGAACGTACACATCCAAAGTGAAATTTTTACACGGAAAACACTGTATACCTACAAGGACTGAATCAAAAACCATCGATGATTGATGTGAAACGAGCTGCACCTAATGTGAAATAGCTGCACCTAATGCTGAGACCTTTGAGACTAATCCTAGTCACGCGATCGTTCAGAAAAAGACATCGGTTAAAACTGTTCACCAGACACAATAGATCATCAGTATGATTATCGAGGCTGTTTTGAGGCTTTCTGTTGTCCCTATTACGGATGTTTTGTAAGACGGTATGCGAACTGTTGGGCCGGTGACAACAGTCCCTGTGTTTCAGAAATATAATGGCGCAACACACAGAAAACAATATTAACGAAGGTCGTGCAAGGAAAAATACTTAAGTTCCGCTGCACTGGATGTGGGCATTAGCATTAGTGCTGGTTCTACTGTATCTTCACTCTTGTAAATAACAGTTAGGGTATATCTTTTCGGAGCATACTCCCAAGTTTCAGGATGATGATTCCAATGTTGATCTCCATCCAAACGCAATGAGCGTGAAACATAACAATTTGGAAGCGAGCGAAATTAAGCACCGTATCAAAATCAGCAAAAGATTTGCATAATTATTTGTCGGTCATAACAATGCTCAACACAAATCGTCTTCCACTGATTTTTTTTTCAACGCGAGTATTGCGTTTTGCCTTATGCGTTTTGCCTCAACTAAAATAGACGATAGACATGCCAGTACATGTTAAACCAGCCCATACGGCTGTATTTTGCTACATAAGTTTGATAGGGGAGAGTGGGGTAAGATGCCCAGGGTGGGAAAGACGCCCCACCCCCTCTAGCGGCGAAACAAAGAATTAAACCGGGAAATTGATGTTCTTAGCGTAAAGCGGAAGCCTGCCTTGTTAACTGCACAAAAATTTGCGAAGCTCAGTTGGGCAACGGCTGGCTGGTGATTGCATGTTTTTTATTTGTTGCTTTCAAAAAATATTTTGGTGTCAAAACATTGTAAATATCAAAGAAGGTAGATAATTTTGCGTCCCTTGCTATAGCCGTGATACATTAACATGCGTGTACTGTGTCCCAAACAGTTTGTTTCAGGGTGTAGTTTTATGGCTAACAAATTGTACTGATTTAATGTAACTTCGGTACCTTGGGGTAAGATGCCCCCTGTCCTGATGGGGAAAGACGCCCCCCTAAATCCATAGGCTGTCCTTCAGGCAGCCCGTCAAATCATTTATTACACACTTGTGATGAGAGACAATAGCCGATCTGGGACTATTGAGAGCCCAGTACAGTAGGGTGCTCCCCATGCCGGCCTCTCGGCCCACACAGCGACTTTTTGGGCGGCATCTGACTCTGAGAGCCCTTACGACGGCCTCTGTGGGCCCCATTATTGGCTTCAGGGCCCCTCACGACATCCTTTGAGGGCTCCCACGTTGGCTCCACGGGCCGCGCTGGCATATGAGGTCCCCACGATGGGCTCGAGGGCCCTTAAGCATCATGAAGACCTATAAGGGCCCCACAGCGGTCTCCGAACGCCACCACGGAGGCTTGTTTGGCCGCGCTGGACTATGATGGCCCTAACGATGACCTCTGAAGCCCCTTACGACTACTTTTGAGGGCCCTTACGATGACGTTTGGTGTCTACTGCAGGCTCGAAGGGACTACTGATTCGCTCAAGCGATTCACGTGCCCATTTATGTCACTTATAGTGCAGGGGGCATCTTTCCCAACGCCAGGGGCGTCTTTCCCACCCTGTGGGATAAGATGCCCCCTTTCACTTCTTCAGGAAATTGCTTAATAGCAAAAAAGTTATCATATTTCAGGCACGAAAGTGTGATATTTTTGGAGAAAAATGATGTTGGCTTCCGTTGAAACTCCAAGTTTTTGCTTTTCGATTGTCATTTTCGAATAATATATGACATAGTAAAACCCTGGGCATCTTTCCCCACTCTCCCCTACTGATTCAAATAACGACATGGACACAAATGTTCTGTAAAGCTCCATCAATCACGCTCCACCAAAAACAGCACCGGAGTTACACGGTGTTTGTTACTGGGTCACTATCTATTGCCCGATTCACACCGACTCGACTGTCGCGTGACTCGTGATTGCATGTCTCCAAATAATAACTCGGACTCACCGTGTTGCTAATTTAAACAGAGCTGACAACTGTCCCGAACATGAACATTGGCAAACCGACCCCGATAGAAGCGCTAAATAAATGAGCAAAAATTCAGAACAAACTGCAGCTCAACACCATTGAAATGAACACTAGGACGCGATACTCCGTGGATGCCAGTCTGGGTCGCTGAAGCTCTACTTGGCAAACAAACATTCCGCCTCCCACGGCCGGCCTACATATAACCAAGTGGCTCTGCCGCTCCCTACTGGCCGGACAGAAGGCTTTCTCTATCAGCCGCGGCGCCGCCCTGCAGGACACCGGGTCACTGACACAGGTCACGTGACCGGGTCACAGTCGTGACAGCCAGTGGACCCGATTGGTCACGTGTCCGGCGCCGGGTCAGCGGCGCTGACCCCGGTCGGCGCGTCATTGCACGCCCCAGTGCGCCGCAATGGGCGCCTCGGCGGCGTGTCGTGCCGCGCCGCACCGGGGCCCTGTTTCACCGGTGATAGCAGCACGCCGATTTTACGACTTGTCAAATTGGGTTTCCATGGAGACATCAACAGGCCCATTGCTCCAACACTACCACAAGTGTGACGTCAGCTCGCGCAATTTGATAGCAGCGTGGTAGCAGCAGCCCGTGAAACACCGCCCAGGTCAGGGCTCTGGCCGCCCGACCGACCGCGGCAGCCGGCCACTAACGCAGTTATCACCGCCGTTACACGCTATGGTGAACCACAAAACTGGCCGTCACGCGTCACCACACTCACCGCTCCACCGCCGATGACGGCGCGGGGGCGTTGAGGCAGGACCGACGGCAATCTCTGACCGCCAAGGACAGGCTTATGTAGGCATATCTGTAATCTGGTGCCTCAGACACACATCAACCGCAAGCGAGAATTAGGTATACATAGTTGATGACTTTCGTTGCGCTAGACAAGGCTGTGAACAGGTAGCAGATAGAAATAATAAACAGCAAATAACAAATGAAGGACAAATAGCGAGTTAAACACAGCTCAATGGAAGCGTATTGTTTTGATTGTACCCAACGCTGCATGGAAACAGGGCGAGTCAGAATTGTTTCAAACTGCTGTCCCGTTTGCAGGCCATGTTTCGCCACAGTCGGTGACCACAGCCCGGCAGTATGGCCGGGGTGCAGCCAAACGGTGCACAGCAGGAATTTAGTTTGTCCCCGGCTACTCCGCGGAATTTGCCCCGCCCCGTGTCACCGCCGGTCGCTGCACTGCACCAGGTGGCCAGACAATCAGGCCTCTCTCCGGTCCAGTGAGCTGGGAACATACATACAGGCATGCCTACCAACAGAGCCACAGACAGACACTGACAGGCATACATACACGGCCTACGTCAAAGTCTCGGCATCCGCCGGGCGGCGCGACCGGACCGCGTCGTGCACGGTTTACCGTATGACCGACGATGCATGACCACGGGTCAGGCGGGCGCGCCGCGGGTAAACGCCTCACCTGGCGATCAGCAGGTCCTTCCGCTTCAGGGCGGCGTGCAGCGCTCCGATCTCGAGCGCCAGATGACTCGAGTCAGCCGCCGGGAGCTTCTCGTCTCTCTCCAGCAGGTCAGCCACCGTCCGCGCCGCGCCGGTCCGAGAGTCGAGATCAGAGCCGTCCATGGCGGCGCCTCCTGCATTCCTCCCTGAGCGAGCGCCGCCCGCCGTCGGGTGCCCTTTGCGGGAAACTGGGCCACCGTGGTCCGGGCGGCGCCCGCACTCGGAGGTCGGTCCATCCTCCGGACGCCCGTCGACACAGCGCTCCTCCGATGGTGCGCGCTGCGCCATCGACGCCATCTGAAACGAAGCGATGGGAACGGCGATCAGGAATGCGCCGCTCTGAGCGAGTTTTTATTCGCCGACTGCTAGTTTCGTCAGTTTCCGCGTTGAACGACATGCAGTGAACTTCCCCGATTATTTGAATACAAAGCGGTGTCACTAAGGATGTGTATTTTGGTTCCCATGGGCCCGTAAAGGTCACAGTGCCAGGCACGATGGGGTGGTCCCATGCACTTCATCAAACAGTCGCCTTAGCAGCCGAATTTTATTAGATTTGCCGACAGCGAACATCAGGACAAATCAGCACGCTCGCGACCGATCTGTGTTTGACACTCAGCGGATCGATTTTGATTGATTACTTACCAATACAGTTGACCTTAAGTGGGTGACAAAGACGCCCAGTGTTGTTGGTATTATCTCCCAATGGTGCAATAGCCCAAAGAGCACATTCCATTCACTTATAATCCCAGGGAAGAGTGCATTAGAGCGCTTGCTTCTGCTTCAGTGCTTTTAGAAACACCATCTGCTCCTAAGTCCTTTTGCAGCTTTCCAGCTCTCGGAAAGCGGCTTTTCCCGATCTTTGACAGAAATGCATGCGTATTGTGAAATTGTGCAACTGTGAATGCTTGCAAGTCTTTGCTGGAAGTTATTCCGGCCTTTGATATTGCATTTTATTGATGCTTGCTTTCATATTTTGCACCAGGACATAGCTGAATCAGCATCATGCTTTATCTTCTTCTTTTTTTTTTTACTTTTGTGTCATACTACGTTTTCGTGTAACAAATGAAACTCAAATGCATCTAATTGAGCGCATAAATCCAGCAGGCGAACGCCTCAGTACATAAACACACTCCATCCATCAGTGTGTGCCCATTAGTGGTCGGCGCCCGTGTTCCCTTCGTGTCAGGGGTGAGTCGATCTGGCTCACCTATTAGCCAGCTCATGCCGCTTCTTTCTGCGGTTAACCAGCATAATGAGCAGTGCCGCGTCCCGTCCACTGCCCAGTGCCCGACCAGCTGGCGCACTTTGATGGTGAAACGCTGAGACTCTAACCTTGAGGACGTGGTAAGAACGCCGTAAGAATATAGTGACGTGACTCTTTTTTAGCGAGTTCGTACGTACTATATGTACGGCGGACAAAGCGGAACCAAGCTGAGTTCGGTGTGAAATAAGAGAGGTCTGCCTTTCATATTTATGAGTAGATAAGAGTAGATGAGCGTCCGTGTGTCATATGCTTCGCGCAGTGGGTGCCGCATTTGTCACATTGGCCGTGTTCCGCTTAGCTACCCCTGCTCTTCTATATGTTACAGGCCGTATGAAAACTCAGTCAGTTTGCAAACGGCCTGGCCCGATTCAGGCCGTTTGCAAACGGCCTGGACAGCCCAGTCAGTATGCAAACGGACTGAAAAGTCAGGCCGTTTGAATACGGGCTGAAATTCCAGGCTGTATGCAAACCGCCTGAAATTTCAGGCCGTTTGTAAACCGTCTAGGCCGTATGACAACTTTCCAGACACCAGGCCGTTTGCAAACGGTCTAGGCATTTTGAAAACCATCTGGTCTGCATGAAGTTGTAGCTGGACAATGTTGAGTTTGTTGAAGCACGACCGTTTCATGACATTACATGGCACCATGAAATCCTGGGGTACATTCGGCATCCGGAAAATATTGTCACTCGGATATTCTCCTTGGGAAAATTATTGGTGAGCGTCTATCTTCAGCATGTCTCATTATCGCGATACCGAACGTGATCCCCGATAATTCTCGCTAGTCCCGGAAAATTCTCCCTGATTTTCCGGATGTCGAATGCAGACCAAGGAAGAGATTAGCGGAACTGAGGCCCGGCCCGAATAGCGTCCGGTTGACCCGGGCTTCCCCTGGACTTTAAAGTTTCGCCTTCCACCGCAATGGTCAAGTTCTTGGGTCAAGTATAGCCGGCGTACGCCACCGGCCAGCCACCGGCGGTCGACCGGGCGCGGTCAGGACTCTAATGTCAACTGTAATGTCCATTGTGCGCTCCTGCGCTTTATGCCGCAAAATAATCGTTGAGTCTTATAGTGATGCGTTTCATCAGGCTTCACCAGGCTCCATCAACTGGATAGCCGTAAACAGGCGAACCGAGAACTTGTATAATTAGTACTAATAGCCGTTTTCACGACGGCACCAGGAATCGGCCGAACATGACGTCACTCTGACGTCATTTCCGGCTGACCTATGGTAGCTACGAAGTTCATATTTGACAAAAGGTGTCAAATTGATGCAGCCGAAGGAGTACTGAAAGTTTGGCGTCGATACGTCAAGCGGTTCGGAAGTTATTGCAGAAGAACGGGAGGGAGGCTATGAATAGCCCCTCCCCCCAGTGGGGCGCGGGTTAAGCTATCTTCAGAGGCTGTTGTACTTCGCCAGACCGTTTGAAAACTGACTAGGCCGTTTTCAAACTGTCTAGGCCGTTTCAAACTGCCTGGGCCGTTTACATACGGCCTGATATTTCAGGCGGTTTGCAAACGGCCGGCTTTTTCAGGCCGTTTTCAAACGGCCTGACTGGGTCAGGCCGTTTGCAAACGGACTGGGTTTTCATACGGTCTGTAACATATATACCGTTTAAAACTATATGGTTTTACCGGCGTGTGCTGGCACATCCCACGTCGGGTGGAGTGCAGGGCAGCCATAGCTCCAAATTCGGACGGTGGTGGTATCAGATCTGACTCAGACCAACAGTTTTTATAGACGAACAGTGACGCACGTGACAGTTTACCATGGTGTCACGCGTTTGTTCCGCCCATAAAAGTTTTAACATTTGGAGCGTTAGTGGGTGAGCTCGGTGGCGGAACAAGACGGACGGGAGGTGTGGGGCGTTTCTAATGCAATTAAAAGGAGTGACCGGCGCTAGATCATAAGATAAACCCGCTCAATGAGGGCGTGGGAATAACAAGGGTGAACGACTTTTGGAGGAAACGAGCAAAGCCCCACAAATATCTACCTTTTATTGTTTTATATATCTTTTATGAACAAAGACAGCTCTTTAAACCCATTTTTATCAAAGTGGAATCATCGTGCACTTGCATACATAGTCTGTTCCCCGCCGCGTTAGAGTTAACTTCAATCAACGTCACCACAGGAACAAAATTACTCTGCGCATGGCAGTCGGTGCTTCTCCTACAGCCAGTCTGAGTATTGTGCTGTCATGTTCGTTTCGTTGTCAGACGTCTTGATGGAGACAAGTGGCCACTCATTGGCACCGCTCCCGCCTTCCCATGACCTTAATTTCAGATCCAACTGGCTCAAGTGAATAACAACGGCCTGAGATGAAGTAAAACGCAGATGGGCCTTGGAGATGTCTGGGGAGGCAGCTAAGCCATGAAGATCAAGATACCCGAAATGATTCAGCTTTCCTGGTGACTGTATGTAGACAAAACTTTTAAACCAGTAAAACGCCTTTTGGGCGAAGAACGAGCGAGCGAGATAGTGAGCCCTGCACGTGCAGAAGGGCGAGAGGGTACTTCTAACGGGCTTGTGCAAAGCAGCAAAGCACCCTTCTAACCGGTCGCTAGCGGTGTGCCAAATTTGAACGCAATCGGTCCAGCCGTTCCTGAGATCTGGAAGCGGCATTCTGTACGTGCGCACGTGCAAACGGGGTCCAAAATGACTTTTGCACGGCACCCTACTAACCGGTCCCCAACCGTGTACCAAATTTGAGCGGAATCGGCCCAGCCGTTCTCGAGATCTGGAAACGCCCCCTGCACGTGCGCACGTGCAGTAGCACCCTAACCGCAACACATGGGAATGCATTGCCTGGTGGGTGCCTACCTGTATGCCAAGTTTCAGCGAAATCGCCCCAGTAATTACCGAGTTACTGAAATGGGAACAAATTTGGCACCTCTTATTGTTGTATTTTGCACGTGCAGTGGGGGTCACTCACATAGAACAGGAGTATATGACCTTTGGTAGAAGGGATGCAGCTACCCTATAAAAATGACCGCAAGACAATCGCTCAAGCCGCTGCTGAGATATGGGCCTCTCAAAATCATTACTTTTGCAAAACTGCTTGAACACCCTTGACTTTTCACGTGGCACGTGCCACGACGGTCACTGAGATGTATCAAAAGTAGTCAATTACGGGGTAGAAGGGATGGGCTACCCAGCAAAAAAAACCGCAGGCCAATCGGTCCAGCGGATGCTGAGATATAAGCCTCTCAAAAGCGTTACAGGCCGGGCCGGGCCGGGCCGCTCATACTGAGATTTTTCCGTTATATTGAAAAGACTCGCTTCGCTCGCTGCGCTCGCTCGCTCGTAATGAGATGGGTTTGAAGAATATAAAGATAGCATGTATGAATGACCGAAGCTCAGTTCATCAGTTGGAATGGGGCCGCTCGAATCTCGAGCCTGTGCTTCGAGCGATTCTATCGACTCGTTAAACTCCTGACGGGAATGCTCTGTAACCTATGCGGTGAAAGCCACCGGAACTATAATTTGAAGACAGTTTGCGCGACAAGGCGGTTCCGTTCCGGTTATTTGAACAATGTATTGTGGCTATGGAATTCTCCCGATATACGCGACTTTCCGTTGTTTCAAGTCAAGGTATTGTCATGGATGAGATAACATGAGATGAGATAACAGGCATTATTTCATCCATGGTATTGTTTTCTTGTTGAAGCACTTGCTGTATGTAAGGCATAGGTATAAGTTCTATGAGAAAAACACTTTTAAATGGCCTCCTTACAATGAAATACCGACAGATGAAATAATGAAATAATTATTGATGATTTCGACCACAGGTCATTATCAAAATAAGCCAGACAGAACTTTTGTCAGACACAACGGGAAGCTCACAATATCGGCAGAAAAATTCACATTTTCAAACATTTCACGTGAACACATTGCATATAGAGCTCACCTAAAATGCTGCTACAACTAACGAATGAAGTATATGTTATTAGGTTAAGTCCTATAGCCAAGACAAAGTTTAAGAATGTTCCCTATAATATCTCCCCCCCCCCTCCCCCACACACACACCCCAGAATAAATGACAACAGTGATTCAACAATCCCACAATCATTTCTATATACGTTTACAACAAGTATCAGTAGGTAGATGTGCCACATACTCGATATGCACGTCTATGAATAGGCACCTAAACGATGACATGTACTTGATACAGTCTAAAATATGAACCAGGAAGAGACATTTCTATTTAGGATTGGTTTTCGCTCGCGAATGTACAGGGATTCCATTATCTTTCGATTCGGGTGATCTTTGGCTTTGTGTAAAATTTCCACTGACAAAGGGTGGTCAGGTAAGGTCTCACCAGCATGACATGCTCTAAAATGTTCACCCAAGGGGGTGTCCCTAGTCGCGTTCTTTGCATTGAGCACATGCTCATTGAAACGTAATCTTACTGGACGCTTACATTCCCCTATGTACTGTACACGCTCATCAGTTGAAGTCGAAGTGCATAGGTTGCAAGTGACGCAGTAAACCACCCCTGGTGTGGTACACTTGCCCTCGATTCCTGAACTGCATGCATTGCATCTACGCCTGCCGGCTGCCAGACGGGCACTCAGGACGCGTCAGGTCAGATTTGATCAGAGTATGTCTTAGGGTGTTTTTACTAGTCCATGCCACTTTTACGTTGAGTTTCGATTGTCTGGCTATGTTATTTATCTTTGCACAGAGGGTCTCGTCGACATAAGGTAAGGAAAGGTAACCATCAACGTCACTTCGAGTTTGTCGCTGCCCCTGCTGCTGCTGCTGCTGCTGCTGGTGGTGGTGGTGCTGCTGCTGCTGTTGCTGTTGCTGCTGCTGCTCAGGCGGCGGTGGCGGCGGAAGCGGTGGAGACGGCTCCTGTGCCTGCTGCTGTAGCCGAGGACCTGGCTGCGTCGGTGACTGCTGCTGCTGCCGTGGCTGCTGCTGCTGCTGTGGTCGCCGCTGATCCTGTTGGGGCCGAGCGCGTCCAGAATTGCGCTGTTGTCGCATTATTTTAGTCCGTTGTCTTGACACTTCCCTTCTAATGCCTCTGATCATCTGGTTGGGATACCCATTCTGCTCGAACATTTTCTGAACTTTGTCACATGACCTTGACATTGCCTCTTCGGTTGATGAAAGCCTTAGCGCTCGTTTAAACTCGCTTCTAATGACAGCCTTCTTCGTTGTCATCGGCTGTGCCGATGAGTAATGAATGATGATTCCAGAGTGGCTGGGCTTGATGAAAAGCTCTGTCGACAGTTGTCCGTCCTTGTCAACCGATATGAGGGTATCCAGATACGGAATGAAACCGGAATCGAAAGAGTCCTCCATCGTGAACTTGATACTCGGATGGACGGAGTTCATGTAGTCGAGGAAGGCTCGCAGCTCCTGATGAGAATGAGTCCACACCCCGATAGTGTCATCTATGTACCTTGCATACAAGTCCGGTTTAAGTGTCGCGTTTCGGAGGGCAGACTGTTCTAGCTTGTGCATGAAGATGATCGCTACTGGTGGTGCTACTTTGCAGCCCATTGCTATCCCCAGCCGCTGTTTGTAGAAGGACTGGTCGAAGCGGAAGCAGTTGTTGTCCAGACAGTGGGACAACAGTCGGGCGATGTCGTTCGTTGATAGGCCGAAAAGATCGATGTCGTTTTCGTGTTCGTGAATGAGGTCTTTGACGGCTTCTACAGCTTCATCGATCGGGATGCTCCCATACAAGTTGACCACATCCATACTGAACACAATGGCGTTCCGAGGTAACTGATACTCCGTATATTGTGTTTTTAAGCGGTTCAAATAGTCCTCTGTATTTCTTAGATGGGCCGGTATTTTCACTAAGAGTTGGTTTAGTATCCGGTCTAAGAGCCATGCTGTCTTCTCCGTAGGACCGCCGCACGCTGACACGATTGGCCTCAGCGGTACCCCTACTTTATGGTCCTTGGGTAGGCCATATAGGACTGGTGTCCGCGAGTGCGCCGGGGTGAGGTCCTTGAGAATGGATTCTGGCAGTTTGTCGCGACAAGTTTGACGAAACACTTGTTTAGTTTTCGCTTCTATTCTAGCGGTGGGGTTTTTGTCCAATGTTTCATAGTTTTGCGCATCTTGTAAAATCACTCGTGTTTTCTCTACATACTCTTCTTTGTCTAACACGACGAGGCCTTTACACTTATCACTGGGCTTAACAATCAAAGAATCTGATTGTTTCAAGGTTTTGAGTTCTTTACGCTCTTCTTCGGTCGTGTTTGTATCGGTCGGAGTGTGGTGCTTGTACGCGTTCATGACTTTCCTCTTAAGTTGTAAGAGTTGGGTCTCCGCATCGGTCGAACTACGAGGGAAAACTAAACAAGTGTTTCGTCAAACTTGTCGCGACAAACTGCCAGAATCCATTCTCAAGGACCTCACCCCGGCGCACTCGCGGACACCAGTCCTATATGGCCTACCCAAGGACCATAAAGAAGGGGTACCGCTGAGGCCAATCGTGTCAGCGTGCGGCGGTCCTACGGAGAAGACAGCATGGCTCTTAGACCGGATACTAAACCAACTCTTAGTGAAAATACCGGCCCATCTAAGAAATACAGAGGACTATTTGAACCGCTTAAAAACACAATATACGGAGTATCAGTTACCTCGGAACGCCATTGTGTTCAGTATGGATGTGGTCAACTTGTATGGGAGCATCCCGATCGATGAAGCTGTAGAAGCCGTCAAAGACCTCATTCACGAACACGAAAACGACATCGATCTTTTCGGCCTATCAACGAACGACATCGCCCGACTGTTGTCCCACTGTCTGGACAACAACTGCTTCCGCTTCGACCAGTCCTTCTACAAACAGCGGCTGGGGATAGCAATGGGCTGCAAAGTAGCACCACCAGTAGCGATCATCTTCATGCACAAGCTAGAACAGTCTGCCCTCCGAAACGCGACACTTAAACCGGACTTGTATGCAAGGTACATAGATGACACTATCGGGGTGTGGACTCATTCTCATCAGGAGCTGCGAGCCTTCCTCGACTACATGAACTCCGTCCATCCGAGTATCAAGTTCACGATGGAGGACTCTTTCGATTCCGGTTTCATTCCGTATCTGGATACCCTCATATCGGTTGACAAGGACGGACAACTGTCGACAGAGCTTTTCATCAAGCCCAGCCACTCTGGAATCATCATTCATTACTCATCGGCACAGCCGATGACAACGAAGAAGGCTGTCATTAGAAGCGAGTTTAAACGAGCGCTAAGGCTTTCATCAACCGAAGAGGCAATGTCAAGGTCATGTGACAAAGTTCAGAAAATGTTCGAGCAGAATGGGTATCCCAACCAGATGATCAGAGGCATTAGAAGGGAAGTGTCAAGACAACGGACTAAAATAATGCGACAACAGCGCAATTCTGGACGCGCTCGGCCCCAACAGGATCAGCGGCGACCACAGCAGCAGCAGCAGCCACGGCAGCAGCAGCAGTCACCGACGCAGCCAGGTCCTCGGCTACAGCAGCAGGCACAGGAGCCGTCTCCACCGCTTCCGCCGCCACCGCCGCCTGAGCAGCAGCAGCAACAGCAACAGCAGCAGCAGCACCACCACCACCAGCAGCAGCAGCAGCAGCAGCAGGGGCAGCGACAAACTCGAAGTGACGTTGATGGTTACCTTTCCTTACCTTATGTCGACGAGACCCTCTGTGCAAAGATAAATAACATAGCCAGACAATCGAAACTCAACGTAAAAGTGGCATGGACTAGTAAAAACACCCTAAGACATACTCTGATCAAATCTGACCTGACGCGTCCTGAGTGCCCGTCTGGCAGCCGGCAGGCGTAGATGCAATGCATGCAGTTCAGGAATCGAGGGCAAGTGTACCACACCAGGGGTGGTTTACTGCGTCACTTGCAACCTATGCACTTCGACTTCAACTGATGAGCGTGTACAGTACATAGGGGAATGTAAGCGTCCAGTAAGATTACGTTTCAATGAGCATGTGCTCAATGCAAAGAACGCGACTAGGGACACCCCCTTGGGTGAACATTTTAGAGCATGTCATGCTGGTGAGACCTTACCTGACCACCCTTTGTCAGTGGAAATTTTACACAAAGCCAAAGATCACCCGAATCGAAAGATAATGGAATCCCTGTACATTCGCGAGCGAAAACCAATCCTAAATAGAAATGTCTCTTCCTGGTTCATATTTTAGACTGTATCAAGTACATGTCATCGTTTAGGTGCCTATTCATAGACGTGCATATCGAGTATGTGGCACATCTACCTACTGATACTTGTTGTAAACGTATATAGAAATGATTGTGGGATTGTTGAATCACTGTTGTCATTTATTCTGGGGTGTGTGTGTGGGGGAGGGGGGGGGGAGATATTATAGGGAACATTCTTAAACTTTGTCTTGGCTATAGGACTTAACCTAATAACATATACTTCATTCGTTAGTTGTAGCAGCATTTTAGGTGAGCTCTATATGCAATGTGTTCACGTGAAATGTTTGAAAATGTGAATTTTTCTGCCGATATTGTGAGCTTCCCGTTGTGTCTGACAAAAGTTCTGTCTGGCTTATTTTGATAATGACCTGTGGTCGAAATCATCAATAATTATTTCATTATTTCATCTGTCGGTATTTCATTGTAAGGAGGCCATTTAAAAGTGTTTTTTCTCATGGTATTGTTTTGCTGTATCTGACCCGAGATCATATAGGCTCTTAAATCAGAATGAATTTATCAAGCATGAGCGGTTTAGAGGGCAACTAGGTCATGTTAATAGGTATATCTGAGTACGATGTAAATGTTTGTTAGCTTGAATGCTATTCTTAGAATGACATTGAGTCAGTTGAAGACACTGACAGTATTAGAACGGCACTGTACCGGATGGCACTGTAGGAATTCAGAATTCTGATCATTGTTATCGTAATTGTGTTACAAGCTGATTACGAGCGAGCGAGCGCAGCGAGCGAAGTGAGTCTTTTCAATATAACGGAAAAATCTCAGTATGAGCGGCCCGGCCCGGCCCGGCCCGGCCCGGCCCGGCCTGTAACGCTTTTGAGAGGCTTATATCTCAGCAACCGCTGGACCGATTGGCCTGCGGTCTTTTTTGCTGGGTAGCCCCATCCCTTCTACCCCGTAATTGACTACTTTTGATACATCTCAGTGACCGTCGTGGCACGTGCCACGTGAAAAGTCAAGGGTGTTCAAGCTGTTTTGCAAAAGTAGTGATTTTGAGAGGCTCATATCTCAGCAGCCGCTTGGGCGATTGACTTGCGGTAATTTTTATAGGGTAGCAGCATCCCTTCTACCCAAAATAGAATACTTTCGATGTATGTGGGTAACCCCCAGTGCACGTGCAAAATACAACAATAAGAGGTGCCAAATTTGTTCCCATTTCAGTAACTCGGTAATTACTGGGGCGATTTCGCTGAAACTTGGCATACAGGTAGGCACCCACCAGGCAATGCATTCCCATGTGTTGCGGTTAGGGTGCTACTGCACGTGCGCACGTGCAGGGGGCGTTTCCAGATCTCGAGAACGGCCGGGCCGATTGCGCTCAAATTTGGTACACCGCTAGCGACCGGTTAGAAGGATGCTTTGCACAAGCCCGTTGGAAGCACCCTCTCGCCCTTCCGCACGTGCAGGGCTCACTATCTCGCTCGCTCGTTCTTCGCCCAAAAGGCGTTTTACTGGTAAGTAACCGTGCTAAAAATACAATATTTTCTGTTTCAATGCCCTCCAAGCTCTGCCATTAAGAAAGCAGTAGGTAATTGCATATCCTCAAAGTTCCCGCACGGATCATCTCTACCTCAATGCAGGCAATATAACTGTTTTATTGCAGAGATACGTGTGTTTTTATTTACCCCAGTAATGATCCTGTTTATTGGGAAAGGCCATGCCTTAAATTTTGCCGGAAAAGTTGTTGGTGTTAAATAATTACATCGGAGCCGGGAGCGTATCAACTTTCAGGCAATGCGGATAATTCAAGTGAAGCCGGAACTGTGGGTCGACTTTAGCCTCAGCGGTAACTGGTAGCTGATTGACATAGTGCTCGTCCAGTTAGCACTGCATATTCGAATAAGATGACACCGAGCCCTTATATTTGTTACATTTTACCAAATTAGCTCCAGCAACCTTATTGACTTATAGGCCTGAGTGAGCAGCATTGAAACGCACTCACTAAACAGGAATTATACAGCCAAGTTTCACAGTTCCAACCAGCGACTGTAATAGCTATGATCGTCCTTGAACTTTAAATGTGTCTGAATTCTATATACGGCTGGCAGTGACTCAAGTACACCGGACCATTATACGTGGAAGCAATTTGCCTGTCCCACAGTTTCCCTCGTATTTTCCGAAGATGTTTTCATATTTTTCTCTGTTGCCCCGATTCAGCAATAGGTATCTTCCTCTTGGTCACCCGTTTCATATCCAGCTGCACAGTTTGTCACAAGATGCATACTTGAGCAAAAAACAATGAACGGACATGAGCCATGCAAAACATCTCATGAGGAAGTGATGTTGAACGATAACATTGGTGGTGAAAACGTGAGCATTGCCGCAAGCATTTCCGTCGCCATTTCCGTAGTCAAATGCTAAGTGCGAGTCACACATAACGGCGGCCACATCAAAGACGATTATGCACTGCGATTGTCATGCAGCTATAGGTACGTCCAAGCCTGCTTTGTCATTTGAGTCTTAGTCATGCGCGACTGCATCAATACTTAGACCTCGCATTGTCCTCTAAACCATTCCCAAACAAAAGGTGTTCGGCGGGTCCTTGAGGACATTTACCTCGGCGTGGACGCGCGAAAACACACCCTGACGACACGGCATCATGACGTCATTTGCAGCGCGGTGACGTAGATACGTCAATCGTGGCGTCAATCAGCGAATGTCGCACGTTTGCTTACCTGGTGGACTATTGATGACGTCAAATGTTGCCGCAATCTGGGACGAGTTAGATGGCCGTGGTAGAGCCGCTGACGTGGTTGAAGGGTTGTTTGTCCGAAAATTACGGCATCAGACGACGATGAATTGTCTTTCTCTTCGCAGGCGGTACTGAACCACTGATTTTTTTGCGCAGCTAGGTCCGTGACCGCAGTCAGGTCATTTCAGGTCGCCAGATTATGTGAGACGAGGGGTTTACTCGTCCGATTACTTTGCTGGCCTCTTGGGACGAAGTTTTATCTGTCCGTCAGGTCACTTTTTCATAGACCAGTCAGGTCACTCCTCAGGTCACGGTAGAAGTCACTGAAATATCACTCCTCACGTCAGTATTCAGTCACTGAAGAAGTCACTGGTTTGTTAGAGTCCGTCAGTTCTCGTCACTCCATTCCTCTGCCTCAGACCGGCCACATCAAATCACACACCCATCTAATCCGCACCGTCCTCCCGCCGCTTCTCTCCCTCTCCGGTGCCGTCGCCCCACTTCCGCTCGTCCCGGCGCCTCCTCCCGCGCCGTTTCCGACGCTACGACTGACGCCGGCGGTCCGGTCGGCTCAGGAGGAGACCGGAGAGCGTCCGTCGACCGGCAGTCTGCGCCGCTCGCGCCGCCACGGGTCACGACGAGACCAGTGGGTCACGGCGCGGGGCCCGGCCGTCTGCCGTGGAGCCAACGGGACCCGGCCGGCCGGCTGGCTGGTCGGGCGGCGCGGCACACCAGTAGGCCAGCGCGGCCGGCCGGCCGGCTGACCGTCCGGCCGGTCCGTGCACTGGAGGTCAGTCGGGCCCCGGAAGGGTGCTGCTACCGGACCGGGTAGCGGGACCGGCACCGGTGGGCGGATCAGATTTGGAGGTACGGATGCTCCTCTCGGTGGCGTGATGAACAGAGGCTGACGGCTGTGGGCTGTTGCGTGGGGCATGATGCTGGGCAGGAAGTGAGAGACGGTACTCCGACCATTGGTACTGTTAGATAAAGACCTGAGAAAGCAGCTCAATCTGCACGAACGCTCAGCTTGCTCATGCAAATCTCGGATAGATTTATTTAACTGTCGGCCAGTTCGAAATTCGGGCCAAGTAGAGCTGAAACTCTGTCTCAGTACCTATATAATTGGCAGGCATCGGCTTGAATATCCAGCAATGAATGCACTTAATCCTGTGTGTTTAATATGCATTCGAGCGGTGCTTCTGCTGGTGTATCTGAAAAGAAACAGTTGAGCTTTATCTAATGCCAATCAGCTTGTCAGTTTACGCTTGCATTACCGAACAGCGTAAACACTGAACAGCACAAGTTGCGTTACTGGTCATGCCTTCGTTTGTATTAAGCTTATTTTTTAGCGACAAGAGCACAAGAGTGCAGAACTGTAAGCGAATATGTCGTGTCTGGATTGGCTAAGCTGGGATGAACGAATGGTAGGAGGGCTGCCCAGTGCCGGCAGCCCGCGTATGCCGAATTATGTATGTACACCGCACCACACGGCAGACCACTTGACGCAATGCGCACTACGCCACACCCATCATACGAAGGCCCCTCTGATTTCTGAAGTTCTATCCATTATCATGTCGTCACCGGATTTCAGCGTCTCGATCGGTCCGTGACTGGTCCGCCACACGGCTCCCATCAGCTCGAATCGGACCACTCCAGCGGCCATGGTCGGCTGGTGGCTAATGCCGACTGTTCCCTGCTTCATTGGCCACCACCAGTGGCAGCTCAGAAGCCAAGGGCGCCGCGGAGAAAACGCTGCAAACGAGGAGAAACTGGAGACTCGCGTCTTTATCGCGTCGACTAGTGATTGCAATATTTTCGCTCGGAGTGGCTCACATCTCCGCAAAGCATATGAGCATTCATTACTTGTGCGGGAAAGTTTAATGCATGGACGGACACGGCATATGTAAGCAAAGAACCATATGTATTTTATATGATTCATTTTTTATGACAACAAGCTTCTGCCGAATCTGTTCTCGTCCAAGGCATGTCGAAACGAAAAATAGGCAGCACCGTACCTAACTGCGTACCTACATAGGTAGGTATATGCGTTTTAACTTTTACTCCACTTCACGGTTCATTCAATTAATTCATAAAACAAATGTCAACAAAATGAACAACCACTCAGTCTAAAGACAGTTGCTGCCTTGTTAGCATGGCCCGGAAGATTCTCGGCCTTCAGGCCAGCCTGGGTCATGGTATAGTGAGGACAAGTGATAACCAGCGTCAGGCATATACATAATTACACACATAGGTCACGATGATGCTTTCATCTAAGGTCAGGTCAAGTGACCTCTGACGGAAAGCTGCCGACCGCCAGCAGAATTTTTTAAAAACATTTTGTGCTTGTCTCCCCTTCGCTAAGCTGAACGGTCATATATGTACTTACTTGCAACATATCTATAGTCCTATGATTT
Source organism: Amphibalanus amphitrite (assembly GCF_019059575.1). Classification (NCBI taxonomy): domain Eukaryota; kingdom Metazoa; phylum Arthropoda; class Thecostraca; order Balanomorpha; family Balanidae; genus Amphibalanus; species Amphibalanus amphitrite. The sequence continues at coordinate 1,260,631 of NW_024881500.1, read as the reverse complement.
ATGAAGCCAGTATTTCTATGTCAGTGGCTGGAGAATGTCTGCGTGCTTGAATTAAACTGGACGAATTGAAAGTGTGTCTAGATTCATATGTACGATACAAATTTTCACTCGTTTTTTCGGAAAGACATCGATAAGGCTGTACGGTTTACAGTTTGCGTCTGCGATGCTCAAATATCCATATTCGGACAGCGCGATACGAGATAGCGTTTAATCCTAAAAAGGCGGCACACATGTATGACAACTTATATCCTAAGTAGCGCATACGCTTCACTGACCTCGCGATAAACATGAAATAAGCCCACCCTCTACCGTTTCGGAATCTGTCTGATAATCGGTTGTCGTTTTCCTCGATGTGGGTGCGACCCGACGTGGTGACGAGCGCCAATCTTGCGTGGCGACACACTTTCCTTCTTAGGACCGCACCTTTGATGAACACCTTCCAAACATGGTGCGAAGAAGCTTGAGCCTTGAGCCACCTTGCCTATCACCAATAAGCTATTGGCGACATGTGCTCGACGAACCGTGAGCTGTAAGAAAGTGGCACACGTGTATTTATTCGTCGATGATCAGTGGAGGTTTGTTAGGGATCAGTGGACGTTTTGCTGGCGATCAACGGACAGTTTGTCGATGGTAAACGCCCGGATAGTTTGTCAGCGATCAGCGGACGGTTTGTCAGCGACCAGCGGTGCGACAGCCCCTGAGAGCGCTGACCCAGCGTTTGACTCATATTGGACTATTGTTAGAACTCGTGTGCCGCAGAAGCTCCCACCAGTATCGTTACAGGGTGCCTGAGTGGTCTATTGTTCTTCAGATCGGGTCGAAGAGTAAATACGTGAAGCGCTGGGAGAGTGATTAAATACGCAGGGAGTGATCCCGTTTTTCCTGTTGTCCTGGCATCGTATCGGCCAAATTGTGAGCATTAGCCCATTCTTCAGTGGGCTGTCGGTCGGCTGTTTGGTTAGATGATTGGGGAAAGAGCGTCTTCGTATACAATGAAGTCAGCCGTTAGCTATTCTTTTAGCGATTTGGTTACATGAGGTGGAAATTGAGTGCACAAGTGCTTCCCTTTTGCATAAACTGCTAAGCTACCCGTCAGTAAATTGATGGATAATATGCGACTGTTACCGCCTAATGAGCCCTGGATTTTCCAGAGCTCAAGTTATATCTAATTCGGGATAATTATTGCCTATTGGTATAGTTTCTGTGGCAGTATAGTGAGCTCCTTTGTGTCGACCAGTTCGAAGACGACGGTGACAGGCCCTGAGAGCCTGAAGACGGCGTTTCTGACAGATTTGTCATTCGTTACGGAGCGAGCGAAGCGAGCGTAGTCTTTCCTTAGATTAACGGAAATTTCTGAATATGAGCGGCCGGCCGGCCGTGCGGACGCTTTTGCGAGGCTTATATCTCAGCAACCACTTGACCGATTTACACGCGGTAATTTTTGTAGGGTAGCTTCATTCCTTCTACCAAATATTGGACTATTTCCGATGCATGTGGGTGACCCCTTATGCACGTGCCACGTGCAAAACGAAGAGGTGTCAGTTTTGTAATTGTTGCAATATCTCGGTAACTGCTTGGCCGATTGCGCTGAAAGTTGGCATGTAGGTAGGCACCCACTAGGCACTGCATATCCATGTGCCAGAGTTGGGGTGCTGCTGCACGTGCGCACGTGCAGGGGTCGTTTCCAGATCTCGAGAACGGCTGGACCGATGGCACTCAAATTTGGTACATGGTTAGGGACCAGTTAGTAGGGTGCCGCGCACAAGTCAGTTGGGACCCATTTTGCACGTGCGCACGTGCAGGGTGCCGCTTCCAGATCTCGAGAACGGCTGGGCCGATTGTGCTCAAATTTGGCACATCGCTAGAGACCGGTTAGTAAGGTGCCGTGCACAAGTCAGTTGGAGGTACCCCCTCGAAATTTCGCACGTGCAGGGCCCACCCTCTCGCTCGCTCCGTTAGTCGCCCCAAAAGGCGTTATACTGGTGGTAAGGTATTCTGTTAGCTTCAGAAGTAGTAAAAACCAAATTACAAGACATACATATCGTTCTATTCTTGAAGTAAAATCAAACGTTTCGTCCCAGTGCGCGTCCTCTCGTCTTATACCGTGGCGAGGTATATCAATATGTGAGAAGCATCCTCGTCCCGGCCCCACCCAGGTGGTGTGGTGGTGCCGTTCTTTGACGCTTTGCACACGATAGCTACGAACACGTTATAGTTAGGATGGAGCCCCGCGAGTTGCTGGGGGGCATTAAACGCCCTCACTTTTTCGCCGTGATAGGTAATAAGTACCTATATCATATACGATATATCTAAAAAACGACTCGCCGCAGACATACCTGATTGATTATGGGCACTTGTAGGAAATTGATTGAAGCTTATTGCGACAAAATTTCAAAACAGAAAATCGATCGGTTAACCTTTGAGGTAGGTATCGAGGTTTTAGTGACGTCATGACTTCTGAGTTTTCGACCAAAACACGGCATATGCGCGAAAAATCACATAAAATCACAAAAGAGACGTATGTAGGTAAGTACTCAGACATGCCATAAACGTCATCAGGCTGCCAATGCTATGAACTTGATCAAATGGTCGTCTTCGATTTTTTATTATCGTTCAACATTTTCCAAAATTTTGAACTGAATGTTGGCAATTTCTCGTAACTACAGGGTGTCCCAAAATTAACCCGCGCCCCGCTGGGCTATTCAGCCATACGCGCCCTGCTGGGGGGGGGGGCAGATTCTGCCCCCCCCCCTGTCTAACTTCCGAACCGATGGTCGTAGAAAGACGGGGAAAACGGCAATCGAAAGCTCTCAGCAAGGCGGATCTTAAGAGCCCAAATTTTTTTGCTTAAGTAGGTCAGAGGTCAGGTCAAGGTCAGGTCAAGGGTACAAAATGCAAGTTTCTACAGTATCGGCCTTGCACCGTAGTTGCCGAAGAATGGACTGAGACTGATTGCCCAAAACGTGTCCTTAGACTACCAAGACAATATTCGTTGCACACAATGTCATTCAAAGGTCAAGGTCAAGGTCAGGTCAGGTCAGGTCAGGTCACCAAAAACAAAATATAGAAAAGGGCATGTGCGACACATGTTTTATGGGTCATTTTACTCATGGAATTCAATAAGCACACTCAATAAGTGATATGGACCCCCTCCGGATGAATTTCAGGTCGAGGTCAGGTCAAGGTCAGGTCAAGTGAGGTCAAATTTTGAAGTTGGTTGTTAAGGCCTAAAAAGGTGTGTATCCGATGCAGTTTTTCACGGCGAATCGAATGGTGCTATTTTTATTTCCGTACGAGGTCTAGAACTTCAAAAAAAAATCATTTTTCAAAATTTTTGTGTGTCGTGACGTCATAAAATTTTGAATAACTCCCACATTTTTGAACCGATTCTTCTAAAAATTGGTATGTAGGTGCACATAGACCACTTCTTTAACATATATTCTGGTTTTTTCGATAAACTCAAAATTTTGGATTTTATAAATATTTTTCAAAAAAAGTCAGTTTTTTGGAAAAATGTTTGGCCAAAATCAAAAATTTTCAAAAAACCGAGATAGCCATTTGATAGACAAAGTAGAATCACGTATAACCTTTTTTGTTACGTCTTGATTACTTTAAAAATGAAGACGTTAGCGGCGTTTGAAATTTTGCCGTTTTTTTAGGCGAAAATGGCGAACATGACGTCACTAAAACGTCAATTTCTCAAAAATTTTCCGACGGATTTCGCTCAAATTTTCAGGGAACGTGTAAAATCGATGTATGATAAGGTACTGAAAGTTTGACGTCGCTGGCGTAACGCGTTTAGAAGTTATTGGCGAAAAACGGGAGGGGGCAGATTCTGCCCCCCCCCCCCCAGCGGGGCGCGGGTTAATGTCACACCCTCCCACAACCATTGTTTTGCCTTCCACTGCGCAATATCAATATAATTTCACCGGTACTGGCTCCCAGACCATAGGTATTGGCTACATTCTAGTCATCGGACCTTCGAATTTTTGTGACCCCGAGGCCTGACCGGTCAAGGGAGGGGTGTACGGAGGTCATTTTCGGGGCAGTACCCAGCGCGCGCGGACCAGGTGTCCAGGATGGCGAAACTGCAGCAGTAGCGGCGGAACACCTTCAATTAAGGGGGGCACTGCCGACTTTTGGTCCCATTCATTCCATGCAACGCCCATAGGGCTAATGTTAAAATGCCAAAATCAAAGGGGGGCACGGTACCCCGGTGCCCTCCCCGTTCCGCCGCCTATGAACTGCAGAGCAAATCGTCCCGCAACGGGGCAGTCGGCATGGTTGCCGGTGGCATGACCCACGGCCAGGTCGCCGAGGTACCTACTGGGCATGAGTTGTCGCGCGATTTGGCGCTGGTTATCACGAACCGAACCTTATATCAAGAACCCGCCGAGCTTGCCATGCTTTTACATACCCATGCTGACACTAGGAATGGTGAACGTTCGACTAGACAGGACAACTGTTTGCGCCTCTCAGCCGTGCGCACAGCGACGGGGCAGCGCTGTTTTCAGTACCGCGCTGCTAGTCTCCTCAACTCCATGCCGGGAGACGCGAGAAATCTAGACCCCGCGGCATTTAAACGAGCTGTGAAACGTATTTTTACTCGGCGATGACTTACTCGTATATGCGTGACTGTGTGTGCGTGTGTGTCATTGTGTGTGTGTTTATGCGACATCATTGCCTTGCTCTTTTATTCATCTCTGACTAAGGACACGTAAAAGCTACGCGTTGCTGTAGAGTGTCTGCTATTGTCAAATACAAATACACGCGACAGAAGCGGATAGACGCCTGGGAACAAGCTAGGTCGCGGCGGGAAGACTTCCGCCAGCCGGGTATAGCGCAGATCGTCATCGCGAAGTGCGGAGCTAAAGACGGGCTTATCCACAAGGAAACTGGCAAGGAGGCTGATTGCCAACAGCCATCAAGTCTTCAAATTGATAATCCATCGGTACCGGAGGATGTCTCTAAAGCTGAAGCCCAACAAGCCACGTTTCCAGCCGAAAACTTCTGCTGAACATATCCAGGGCCCGCGCCCCGGCTCATCGAGCTAGAACGACGAAGGACTGGTACAGATCGAACTTCCCAGCATTCTGGGAGAAGGACAAATGGCCGGTGAATAGCCCCGACCTGTCGCCGATAGAAAATCTTTGGGCGATCGTCCTGTAAGAGGTGAGCAAAACGGCGCTAGGATAACCTGAACGCACGCTGACCAGGAACGTTCGATCTGTCTGGTCCAAGATTAGTCCACAGAAGCTAGACATGTTGATGTCTGATGTTCCGGACCGTATGCTTGCCCGCATCAGGGAGAAGGTGGGATACATATTGCATATGTAAGAAAAGCGCGCCTCTCATGTTTGTTATTTTCATGAAATTGACGCTGGAAAGGTGTGACATTATTTTTGGGACACCCTGTAGGTGCCTACTTCACGACCATGATGCATGCATTTCTTTTTTTTTACCGAACACAATTTCACGATTTCATACATCGGCTACCGGACAATACACGAATTCATTCATCGAACACCGAACGACAGAGCCCAACTGTGTTCATCCAGATGTCGCCACCATACCTCCCGCTCACGAGACGACGGCGAGTTGCATAGTTTCCGTTCCCCCTTCTCCCTAACAGAAGGAAGCAGCTGTCTGGTGGGAGGTATATTTTCATCAGGGATGCAATGCGATGACCACGTAGCCAGCTCGTCACAACACCAATGATCTGCTCCTAGTAGCGCGCCGTTGTAATGCCATTAAATATGGCATATTCTATACACTAGCCGTGCGAACGTCTGCGAAAATCGCTGACTAGCACGTCCGTATACTGAGACACATTCTAGGCAGATGATGTACAGTACCAGTAGACACGTACCATAAACATCGTCAAACATCATCAAAGAGTACAACACACGCCTCGGCTCGCGGGAGCCGAGTATCACAACAGAGCGCCTAGCCAGTCCGTGACCAGCTACAGGGTTTGTGCGCTGGGCGGCTGCCCCAGCTGGGACGGGTCCTCGATCTGCGGGTGGCCCGGCTTGAACTGCTCGGCCGATAGCCGGGTGAACAGGATGCCCACGCCCTCGATGAGCGCCAGCAGGACGCCGCCGATGACGGCACTGCCGGCCATGGCGGCGGCGCCGTTCCGCGCCGCCAGGATGCCGCCGGTGGCCGCGCCGCTGATGATGCTGTTCCACGGGTCCTCCTTCTTGCGCAGGTGCACCAGCGTGCAGTCGATGGTGGAGAACATGCCGCCCCAGACGGCGAAGTTGCCGCCGATGATGGGCGCGCGCGTTTTGACGGCCACCAGACTGCCGGCGGCGCGGCGCGCCAGGCCGCTCGGCGCGTTCCGGAAGCCTTTGATGGAGTGGAAGACGGCGCCGCCGATACAGCCCATGGTGAAGGCTCCGCCGCAGTCGTCCAGAATCCGCCACGGGCACGGCTCGCGCGAGTATTCCTCCATCGTATGTCTGAGGGGTCGTAGTGTGCCATATCAGCTGAGTTATTTTAATGTCCCAGTGACAATGATATATCACAGGATGAGGATGACCTATAGTGCAGATTCTGTACTAAAAGTGATCTTTATTAGGTTGAATCTGAATGGCAAACACAACTACCAATTATATTACTCCTTACCTATCATTTAAAGCAAGAGCACATAGATTGAAAAAAAAAACAATTTTCTGTTGATAATTTCTCTACTTGTATCCCCCAATGTTTCCACAGTGTATTTTTTTTTAAATATAAGAAACTAATATCATTTAGCTGTTGCTTTTTTCTTATGATCAAACATGTGATAAAATTATCTAATACCACCTTTTATAAATTTCGTTACCTATCAATCAATTTCAATATCTCAGTTTCAATTAAGTTCTCTCAATCAACTTCAATTTGATCAGCTGCTGAAGCAATTATCATTTGAGCAGCTTGCTCTTGATTCTCATTGATATGTGAGAAATCTTGCTTCCCTATAACCATTAAGCTATGATTGCTTGAATAAGTAGGTAGGCATTCAGACTAACAAGGACCAAAGAAGATTGAGATGGACGCTTGAGCCCTGGCAGCTACGCGCCCTAATCCAACAAGAACAAGAAGACTAACAAGAAAAAAGTATGTTGGGTGAGAAGCAACAAATGTTCGCCAATTATGTTCTGTTCCACTCTTTTTGCTGCTTTTGATTTAAATTCCTGGCTCATCTCCATGAACTCAACTAATGGCAAGAAAATATTGCTTTAAACATTTAACTGTAACAGTCCCGACTTTATTTTATCATTCTTTACTTGACACTATAGGGCTAAGTCAATTCCAGTTACCAACTTACTAGCATTTTCATGTTAATTATAAGCTTTTGTAAGGGCTTTATGAAATCTAAGAAAATGTATCCATGTGGAGGGTCGTGTGCGGCTAATACACGCCTTTAGCTTGTAGGATAAATGATAACAATAACACGTCAAATATATATTTATAATATATTTATCCTAACTGTCTTGGATATTCTACATTTAGCTTGTAGCCCAAATGCTACCTACCGAAAATCCCTATCTGCAAACCTCATTTCATTTTAAGTGTTAATTAATGAAACTGTTTTTCCACAAACACAGATAATAAATAATTCACAAAGGTGGATAACTTCAAATTTACTTATCCACAGACCACAGGCCAAATCCCGACAAAAAAGAAAGATCAAACAGCAATAGCTTTCAGAAAAAAGACAATGAAACAAATAAAAAGGAGAAAAAGACACAATTCAAATTTTACAAGCCAAAAAACACTAACCTTTAATATGAAATTTAGTAGAAAAAAACTCCCAACCCGTCCACGGTCCAATGCTGGCACGAAAAAGGAGCGCAATATATGTCGCAAATGAAAAGAAGTGCATGTATGCTATGTGAAATTTTCATACCCATTTATTATTTATGACGTCATATAAAATTTCGATCTTTGATTGGTGTAACAGCTGGAGCAAGCAGAAAAACATGCAGTTGGTACCGAAAATTTGATACAAGTTTGCTGAAAAAGAGCTATTTTGCCACTAATAAATCAGAGGAGATAGTTATTGTTTGGTATCAGAAGTAAAAAAATATGATACAAATTCCATAGGAATAGATAAGTAGAAATGACGTAATAAACGTTAGATATATTTGTTGCACACTTGATAGCTTTACAACATTATCGGTGTTGGAAGGATTTATTCACGGCGGATATGTCGTCGGTTAGACAAGGCACTATGGTTTAGAATGCTTTTTATGTACCGAGCATTTGCCGAGCATAACAGTGTGCCACCAAAGTGCCACCACGGTATATAGAGAGTGCCACCAAAGTGCCACGCTCTAATTTTCATATGAATCTTAATATTTATCTTGATCTGAAAAAAATGTCCAGGCCAAACAGGTTATTTCAATTTTGACTGTTAAAGTACCGGGTGTTTGTGTTTAGAGAGTGACTGGTGAGAGATTGCACAATGATGTTTTATGATTCAAGAAATGATAAGCTTCAAACTGACTGAGCAATTAACTGCTGATAATGTCTGGTAAGACCTAGATGGATTTTGCTGAATGACAATGATAATTCCATTACGATTAAAGCAGGGCCCTGTACAAGTGTCTGCGGATGCTGCGGCTTCTGCGGCCAAAAAAGCGGAGCTTAGCTGGTGGCGAATCAGGCAAGAGCAGCTTTCTGGGATCACGTATCTCTTCCTGCAGCTCCTGCAGTCGCTCAGGAGTGGCAGTAGTGCCTTAAATGTTTATCTAAAAATTAGTACCTATCTGAATACAACTCCCTTTTCAAAAAGTGGCATTCTTATACTACACTAACTTTTGGATGGCACACATAATTCGCCCATCAGTAAGCAATGTACATTTGGCCTGGGTCCACCAATAAATGCTTTTATTAACTTCATCTAGAATTATCTTGCTTTTGGAACTGGAGGATATTTGGGCTGAGCATACCTATAAGAGCTGAGTTAAGAGGACACTCAATAGGCCATGTGTGATGAGAATGCATTGTTGATATGGAAGGAAAAGGAACTTGGATGGGTTTGAGAATGAGTTGAGTAGTCACAGTCACATATTATAATTTATATGGTTTTCCATTAGGCTATCAATTAGCTCATAAGCTATCCCTAGTTAATTTATTATTTTAATTCCATTCTATCTCATTCTGCTACCCATCAGTGGTGTTGGATGATTCTCATGCTGTTATACATTTTGATTTTGCTAGGTATTTCTACTTGGCAAGGCAATTGTTATTTGTTGGGATATGTAATCATTTGTAGCAGCAGCTCATAAGACTAATAAGCATAGACGCATACATTTATTGGGCATTTCACAACTTTTTCTTAGCCCCAGACCTGTTGAATCTATACAAAAATAAGATTGAGTGTTCTCTGAATCAGCCAGCTGCCTTTTTCCCCAGGTCTCCGGCGACTGTTGCACCACACGGCGCCCGGTCGTCAGCGGGCCGCGAGTACGAACTATGACGTCATCGTGGTGGGCGGCGGCCACGCGGGCTCCGAGGCTGCTGCGGCGGCGTCCAGGCTGGGGTGTCGTACCCTGCTGGTCACGCACAAAACGGCCACCATCGGTGAATATAGCTCCTAACATTGATGGTGATACGAACGCATTATGTCGTAATTTTTCAACGGATCCTCGTAAATTAATTTGAACGTACGGGAAACTAACCGATATATGCGATAATTACCACGAGACTGTGCTTTGAACCAGAATATGTGGATAGAAGATAGGGACTTCAGTGATATAGTTTGTTTAAGCTTGGCTTAAATGTTGCGATGTTTGCAGGGGAGATGTCATGCAACCCATCGTTCGGTGGCATCGGCAAGGGCCACCTGATGAAGGAAATTGACGCGCTAGACGGCATTTGCGCCAAAGTCTGTGATCTCTCCGGCGTACAATACAAGGTGAGCACAACCCGTACATATTCGGAAAAGTTAATGTTTTGTGTGTGCATGATATTATTCTTAGTCGTTAAAATGCACAAACGGTGGAGAAAACATTCGTTATAATTTTTAACGGGCTTCGAAAATCGAACACCATTTACCGCTAGTCGCTACGTAGCCAAGGAGGCGAATGTGTGAGTTATAAGGCGCCACCCATCTACTTAGTGTTTTGAGTAGGCAACGGCCTCTGCGTGACTTCATTCAATCGTACTTTATGATCCTCCCACTGATATTTATCTCCCCCGCAGGTTCTGAACCGTCGTAAGGGCCCGGCGGTGTGGGGTCCGCGTGCGCAGATCGACCGCAGTCTGTACCGGCGTCACCTGCAGAAGGAGCTGCTGTCGACGCCCGGTCTGCAGGTGCTGGAGGCGTCGGTGGACGACCTGGTACTCAGTGACGGCGAGCGGCCCGGTACGGCCGTCTGTACAGGGGTCCGGACAGGTACGGAGAACGGAGGCGGCCGGATATAGAGTTCGTCTTGGAATGAATGAATGAATGAATGAATTAATTAATTAATTAATTAATTAATTAATACATGAATGAAAGAATGAGTGAGTGAATGAATGAATCAATCAATAAATGAATGAATGAATGGACGATTTCTTGACGTTGTAAGTTGCAAAAATTGTTAAGCAATGAAATAAAGAAATTCATGCTGACTGATCTTAACACCTTTTTTCCCAGCTTATGCTGGTTGACTGACTAACATGTAATTTGCTGAAGATCAGATAGATGGGATTTGGAAGCGTTTGCTTAGGTACATGCATAGAATATGATTTAATCGCATAGTCGTTAAGAACTGAAGCATACCAATTGCTGATCCCCGACACCAGCGCTGCCCTTATAGCACTGCAACACACTGTGGGCTGACCTTTGACCTCCCCGCCCCTCGTTCCTGCAGGGGACGGCCGGCAGCTGAGCGCCCCCTCCGTGGTGCTCACTGCCGGTACCTTTCTGCGCGGTCAGATCAGTATCGGTACCGACCAGTGGCCGGCCGGCAGAGTCGGCGACAAGCCGGCCATCCACCTGGCTCAGGCGCTGGAGAGACTCCAGTTCCGAATGGGACGGCTCAAAACTGGTGGGTGGCTGGAGGGGACAGTGGGGTCATAAGTCGAACACGTCTGGGAATGGGTATGCCTATTCATCCCGCTTAGGGACTAGCCCACTTCTCAAACGTTTTTCGTAGTCGTGGACGTGTCCTAAGTTGAGTTCGTTGCCGATTGTCGAAATCGAAGTAGTTTGAGCCTTAGCTGAAATGTTTTGTCACTCACCCGAAACGTGTCAAATAAGCCTTCGATTATTAGGCTACCACGGGGTATTTCGTTTCACTCACGTGATTGGGAAATGAGCTGCTGATATGTTACGTAACAACTCACTGCATTAGAATTCAGGGGAACCCCTGTCCAGTGTCCACCAAGCCAGAGATGTAGTAGGGGAACGGAGATACAAGATGTAATCAAGTTCATCCTGACCTCTGATAGGAACACCCCCGCGGGTGTTGAAGCGGAGTATCGACTTCAGTCGCCTGCAGGCACACTGGGGCGACGCTGAGCCCCAGCCGTTCTCCTTCATGAACGACTCCGTCTGGCTAAAGGTAGGTCTGGATCTCAACGACTCCGTCTGGCTAAAGGTAGGTGGCGCTATCGAGGTAGTTGGTCAACCGGGTGGCGCCACTGAGTGTGAAACAGCGTCAGCCGACTCCCGGGCGCTCGGTAATCTTGAGTGAAGCTAAAAGCTAAGTTTACAGAAGTGCTCAATTTTATGGAGGTGTAATTTCAGCTGGTAATTGCACTGAAGGGTTAGGCGCGCAGCAGTAAGCAGACCTTGTTCCAGAGAACCACTTAATGTATGATGTCGTATGATAGACAACCAGGCATCGTTAAAATCCTTTTTGAAAGGATTGCATTCCCAATCCACATTCCTAGTGCCGAAGTGGATTGCATTCCTCCCCGCAATCCCCTTTTTTCACTTGGATTGTGATCAAATCCGCAATCCTTTTTTGCAATCCTGTTGTATTATTATGTGCACTAGTGGATCTGGGGGAGGGAGGGGGGCATAGGGCCGTGCCTCCATCCCCAAATCACCCATTTCTAGTACCTAGTCTTGCGAGTAATTCCTATCTAAGGGCGGCACAGGTATTTTATGGGAAATATTTTCTGCCTCAAACACCCCCACATTTAAACTTCTACCCAACCAGTGTTTTATATTTTTAAAACTCGCCCTCAAATAGGTACGTAATTTTGCCCTTCCTATGTAGTTCATCAGCGTATATTATTTTGAGCGTTTAAATTAAAAGCGTTTAAATTATTTCAAGTTTCGAATTTTGATGTAAGGCCCTTGATAGCAAAGTACATTAAGCCGATGAAGCCGATCTCATAATTTTCAATCGCAACAAACTGCATTTCAAAGCACTAATCAAACACAATCCGGATTGGATTGCAAAAAAATGGAAGTATGATGCAATCCAATCCGCAATCAAATCCTGTTTTTTGGAATGGATTTCAAATCCAGGTGCAATCCACCAGAAAGGAATGCAATCAGGATTTTGCAATCCTGCAATCACAATCCTACCGATGCCTGTAGACGACATTGAATGCTGTATCGTGTCCTTGTTTGGCAGCCGGAGGACCAGCTGCCCTGTCACATGACCTTCACGACGTCCGAGGTGGGTGACATCGTCAGGAGCTCGCTGGATCGGAACCTCCACGTCAAGGAGGAGATCAACGGACCGCGCTACTGTCCCTCCATCGAGTCCAAAATACTCCGGTGGGTAGTCGGCCGTCTGGTAATCTATGTCCGAAAGGTGATGATGGCACCGTGGTTAAAATATTCATTCACCTTCGTCGTAGCTGTGATGATTTCCTGCAATTCTTATCAAATATAAGGTGCAATTAAATTATTCATTTACTTTTGACGTAGCTACGAAAATTGTATGTTTGTTATTTATACTGCTATTTTCGCGGTCATTTCATCAACGATGGTACCATTATATAATTATTCATTTACTTTCGTGGTAGTTACGGTAATTTCCTGCAATTCGTATCAAATATTAGGTGTAATTAAATTATTCATTCACTTTCGTTGGAGCTACGAAAATTTCCTGCAATTCTGATCAAATATACATAGGTATTTATTTACTAGCATTCGCTACAGTATTGCAGCCCGTTCTAACTCTTGTGCCGTTTGCTTTGCTGTGCCTTTGTTCTGAGTGCGTTTTATTGAACGATGAGTACATCACCCCAATTACCATTCGTGCTCCGCTCTGTTGGTCCAGTTTCGGCGACCGGAGTCACCAGGTGTGGCTGGAGCCGGAGGGTCTGCCCACCGACCCGGACTCCGACCTCATCTACACACAGGGCCTCTCGTGCACCATGCCGGAGGAGCTGCAGCTGAAGATGCTGCACCAGCTGCCTGGCCTGGAGCGGTGTACCATGGTCAGACCAGGTGGGAAACGGACCCGCATCGGCGGGTAGCTTGGTACGGAAGGAACACCTCTGTCACATACCGATGGCTAGTGGGCTGTATTCGTCCATAGCATTGCAGCACTTATTGCTATATATTATTATTGTTGCAGGTGTATGTGCTGCGAATTCGTGATTGCAATTTCGTGGGCCCCCCACTCCGACCTTATCTTTCGCATTCCGTATGTCGCTATGCAATTAGGGCGAAAGTTTTGTTTAGGTCATCGTCAAAAGATGAGGTTCTTATGAACCTATGGAGCGCCTTTCTCTGGCTTCAATTTGAACATTGCTCATCTCACAGCACCATCCCTGTACAGGTTACGGTGTCGAGTACGACTACATCGACCCGCGCGAGCTGCATCCCAGTCTGGAGACGCGGCGGGTGCGGGGTCTGTACCTGGCCGGCCAGGTGAACGGGACGACGGGGTACGAGGAGGCGGCCGCACAGGGGCTCATCGCCGGGATCAACGCCGCCAGACAGGTGGGTTAAAACGGAGGCGGGGAAGCACAGATAGGTGGGTCTGAGGCAGCGGGGACTGGGGAGACTAGCTGAAGATCGAGAGCTGATGGTGATGGGAGAGGAGGATACAGCTACCGCTGGGTGCTGATGGGTGTCTGAAAAGGGAGCTGATGCTTGATATCGTGTATAACAGCATAATGCTGTTACGCTGTATATCATCCATCAGTATCACAATCAGTGGAGGTAAATGTTTATGGTAAATGGTAAATGGTTAATTATTGAAGTTGGCGGGGTTGGGTGCCGTTCCCTCTAGGTCTACTTTCCAACACAGCTGTTGAACGTAGTGCTATTTCTCATGGACTGATTTTCTTCAGAGATGTTCTTCAGCTTTCACCTTCCTACCGATGAGTCAGCTGAGGACCGGTTTCCCAACTGACCGTTTCGCCCCGCCCTGTCTCTCTCCAGTCCCGCGGCTCTCCCGCGATGACTCTGGACCGCACCGAGGGCTACATCGGCGTGCTGATCGACGACCTCACCGTGCAGGGCACCACCGAGCCGTACCGCATGTTCACCTCTCGCGCAGAGTTCAGACTCACCCTGCGGCCCGACAACGCCGACCTCCGACTCACCGAGAAAGGTGAGCGCTCTGAGAGGGCGGCGACGTTGTGGATAAACCTCAAACACTGGGCCGAGTGTGTCGGATAGGATGTTTAGACCATTGCTACTCTCCTCTTGCGGCCAGACTGTATCTAGGAATGGGAAAGGGCGTCGGGAATTGTCTATTAGTGTCCGCCGGCTACCTAACCGGATGCGGCCTGATCGCCGATATTGGCGTACCCTAAAGCCCCGACTAACAAACAATAATGATTGCTGCGGCCATTCTCTGCAGAGGACGACAATCGCCGCATGTAGTGGTCGCACTCAGATGCTGAATATGTCGTAGGCATCGGCTGAAATCCGGCATTTCATGAAATGCCTAACCTTGAACCTGCTTGCACCTACATAGCATATCAAACCATTAGACCTAGCCTTACGTGTTATTACGGAGCGAGCGAAGCGAGCGGAGTCTTACGTAGAATAACGGAAATTTCTTAGTATGAGCGGCCGGCCGTGGTCACGCTTTTGCGAGGCTTATATCTCAGCAACCACTTGACCGATTTATACGCGGTAATTTTTGTAGGGTAGCTTCATTCCTTCTACCAAGTATTGGACTATTCCCGATGCATGTGGGTGACCCCTTATGCACGTGCCACGTGCAAAACGAAGAGGTGTCACTTTTGCAATTGTTGCAATATCTCGGTAACTACTTGGCCGATTGCGCTGAAAGTTGGCATGTAGGTAGGCACCCACTAGGCAATACATATCCATGTGCCAGAGTTGAGGTGCTGCTGCACGTGCGCACGTGCAGGGGTCGATTCCAGATCTCGAGAACGGCTGGACCGATGGCGCTCAAATTTGGTACATGGTTAGGGACCGGTTAGTAGGGTGCCGTGCAAAAGTCAGTTGGGACCCATTTTGCACGTGCGCACGTGCACTGTGCAGGGTGCCGCTTCCAGATCTCGAGAACGGCTGGGCCGATTGTGCTCAAATTTGGCACATCGCTAAAGACCGGCTAGTAGGGTGCCGTGCACAAGTCAGCTGGAGGTACCCCCTCGAAATTTCGCACGTGCAAGGCTCACCCTCTCGCTCGCTCCGTTAGTCGCCACAAAAGGCGTTATACTGGTGTGAAAAGTAAATTGGTTAGATAAGGTTAGGTTACATTAGGTAAGGTCGGGTTAGGTGTTGTTGTTTAGGTTTGGTGCTGAGCCAGCGCCAAATAATGCAACCCAAACATGGGATGAAATCCGGCATTTCATGAAAAGCCTAGGCTTTCCACGTAAAGCCTGGACATTTCAAGAAATGCCGGATTTCACCTGATGCCTACGACAAATACAAAGAACAGGTTACTACCGAGGGTTGTACGCTCGGACAATTCTTACTAATGCGAAATGCTAGCCAGCGGGACACACGGTGACAAACAATTTAAACGGTTGTCCGCAGAGACATGACGTGATGATAGCTCACAAACTACCCTCACTAGACCACTACTACGACCCATGCATTAAACATGTTCCTTGATGCGTCGACGCGCATCCATGCATAAACCATACAACACGATACCAATGTGTCACTGTGTCACCTTCAGCGTAGCGATTGTCGTCTCCCTCAGGATACCGTCATGGTGTTGTCGGGGAGCGCCGCTACGGCCACCTCTGCGCCACGCGGGACCGTCTACAGGAGGTGTCGGTGGCCCTGCAGGAGCACCGGCTAACGCTGACCGAGTGGAGACGACGCCTGAGGCTGCCGGCCGGCTCCAGCGCCGGACAGAAGTCGTGAGTTCGAGGGAGTGGGGTTTGGTGACTGACGGGTATAGGAAGCCGCCGGCAGTATCATGCCTGCTTTTTTAACAGTAGTTTTGTATGAACACCGTGGACGGGACACCTTACCGCTTACCGATCGCTCAACGTTTACGGAAAATTTTACGGCTCTCGTAATGGTTCTTACCACACTTTGTCGTCACTTTAGCTTCGTTTAATGCTATGTGTGTTATCTAATCATGCGTTATTATTTTTTTACAGTGCGTTTGATCTTCTTGGAGTTGGCAATGAGGGTGTGCAGCTGAGTCAGATCCTGGAGGCCTTCCCCGAGCGCTACTCTGCGTTAGGAGACGTGGATCCGCGGCTTCACGCTCGGTTAGTCCAACACTGGCATTTTACACTCTTAGTTAGTATCCTCCGAGAGGTACTCTCAGTGCAGGGCGGGTATCCGCGGCTGTACACTCAGTTACTCAAAAACTTTGCCGTTTCACACTCTGATGAATTGTATGTGACTGTCGGTGTCCTACAGCAAAATTATAGGAGCACTGCTAACTCTGCATAACTTTGTCTTAGGATCATATTTGACGGTTCACAAACTCCGATATAACGTTGATGAAAATAGTAACCGAAGGTTTGTTGTCAATAGTTAAAACACTATTCTTTAGAATTGTGTTTTTCTATTGAAAAACAAATCTGATTTCCCTGACAATTTGGCAAAAGCTGCCTGAGATCAGTACAACTTGATGCTCGAGAAAACGGCTGTTCCAAAAATTCTGATTTTTTCAGGATTTCCAGTGGGTAGGCATATTGTGATGTGACGTTATGTTTATTTCGCATTTCACGCTTGAATATCGGCAACTTTTTGGTTAGCTAGCGTCCTATTCGCTAAGGGTTGTTGAGTTATGTTATCTCTGAACTCGACGTTATTGCTGACATTATTTCAAACTTACTGGCCTCATATTTGCCCAGCGCTTTCAGAACTAGCTCTTTGATGCCAGTTCTGAAACCATTGATAGGATCTACCCGCATAACCTTTTAAAACATGTGCTCAAATCCCACACAATGTGGGCAATCCTGTCATGAAACTGCATCGGGCACCCTATAACTAATGCATGAACCTTTTAAATATACATTGACCGACGCTGAAGCTGCGCATTCCCGCTTACATCTGTTATCGCTACCGCGACACCTTTTCCCCTCGCCGTGGTAATTATCGTCACCGCAAGGTTCGTCAGCGCTGTTCAATAATGCATTGCGGCGGTTGCTAACTGCTTTGGGGTTTGCTAATGCACCTTGATGCCAGTCTGTTGTGTGTAATAGCCAGACAGTGGGTATCACAATGATTATATAACTGCAGGGACTGCGGTGCGAGAATAGGGTTGGGACCTATCTGCATGCTCTGTATGTTTTGGTAAAATAAAAAAGCTCAGAATTTTTAATGATTTAATTTAAAATCACTTTGTTAAAAAAATGCCTAGTTAGTTCAGAAATTAATTATTTGTGGCTGAAAACAACTTGCTTCTGATTGGTCGGGCTAATCATGACGTCACATGTAGGTATATAACTGTCTGTATATTTGGCGCAGTTGAGACATACATTTTCTATTTTTCCTATGGTAAATCGGAGTGATTGGTCGTGTTTTCAGTGTCTCTTTATTTTGCGCTGGTATTGCGTGGCTAAGAAGTTTTATCAAGAATGGCATATACTAAAATGTTCCTTTAATAATGGAGCTTCAATATCTGTGAGTTTTATTGGCAAGCGAAAACTGATTTCGCTGTTATTTTATCTGGAAATTACTCATTTTTTTAGGTCAATATTCAAAATATTTTACGGGAACAAGTTGGCACTTTTCTTGATTTTTGCACTCAAATCGCGTGCGATTCAACTGTATTGGAACTTACAAAGAAGCTTGGTGATTAATTAACTGCGTTGTTATGGCACTGTTTGCAAAGCATGGATAATGAAACTCTGCCAAAGACTTAGCTACATAGCAATGCCTCAAGTAATACGCAGGAGGGACAGAATTCAGAGTCCGATCGAGAAGAATCGGTGCAAATGCTACGAAGACCAGGCAGCTCTGATACAATAGCTAGTCGTCTCACTACTCTCACTCCATTAGACCAGCTGATTCCTGACAGCACCGACTCGGATGCAAAGATGGAGCTCATCTTCCAAGCCAGAAACCAGTTCTTTGATGGAAGATGTGATGCTGCCTCTGTCTCTGCTTTGTTGGCCACTTTGGACGGGGCGGAGCTCCGCTCCTTGCGTGAGTGGTTATTCGCCTGTCATCCAGAAATAGTTCCTTCGTTTGCTGGCCGTTCCCTGATAAGGTGCAATACGGGGAGCTGTAATCAGGGAAGTAACTTTCCACATGAAAGGGGTGCAGGTGCACCCCCGTCCCCCATCCACTAGAAGTGCACCCCCATAGGCTAAGCGGCGCCCCACACGCCGCCCCACACGATTAGCTCTAGAGCAGATGGCGAGGGTGATTTCTCGGCTACATTCCATCTCGGCGTCGTGATGCTTGTGGGCTTGGAAAGCGTCCAGTCGTATGTAGGGTAGTGTAGGGGTAGGGTTGAGTTCAATAAGGTCCTTACATTTGAAAGGTTTGAACAACCCGCAATCAGCACAACATACCACAAGTTAAATAAAAAACTACCAAACTCCGCCCAACTAATATTAATAAACATTACAGCCAAACTAATGGCCTAAATAAAAATATATCTCAAATCCTAACAGTTATCGCAGGTGATGGCGCCATGAGTTGCTATTATCCAAAACAGGTGCAAATAAACATGTTTGTATGTCCTATGTATGTATGTTTGTTTTAAAAACGTTGCAGCGGCGCTGGGAACTGCAGTCTTAGATCTGGGTATGTTTGGCATCTGCAACTCTTCATATACACATTAACCCTATTTCGGACGGGGAGACCTTTCAGGATTTTCTTGTACAATTGTCAAACGCCGCGAGACATTCAGCTCATATTTGGTGACTTTTCCTAAATGCTCATTGCGCACATCTCAGCAAAAAAAAAAAAAAAAAATGCCGGGTCAGGTCAGGTCAGGTAACCAGAGCGGGTTTGCTGACCCCACCTCAGAAAAGTTTGCAAACACGTCAGAGCTTGAGCTTTTCACGAAGTTATTTCCTCTCATCAAGTCTTCAAAACAGTACCTGCAGTATGTGTCGTTTGTATATCTCAGAATTTTTGATCTGTGACCTGAGGCTAGGTCAGAGTCGTGACCTTTACATTGCAAGCCTATGGAAAAGTATTGAAATGCGACCTGCACCTCGAGTAAACGAGTCAAAACCACCCAATTCTTTAAGAATTATGACAAATTATCTTATCTGTAATGATCCAGGTGCCATTTACTGACAGGGACACCGGAGAGGGTTATCTGAGCCGAGATCATGTGAGGTGATATCTACCATACATCAATGCTCACAATACTTACAATATTGACAATGCTTTTGCTTACAACACTTACAATACTTACGATGAGACCAGCAAGCACTCTGCCGTTACAGTTCTAACTTCTGTTTCGAAAAACGACGTTACACACATTCGCTGCCAGCATAACATGTATTGTTTGACAGTAACAAAATACAATTGACATCTGAACCCCAAACGGACCGCCATCCACTCAAATTTTATAACCCTGACCGGTCAGGGGGCGAATGGAGGTCATTTCCTGGGCATTACACTCAGCCCTTGCACAAAATATCTCACCTCACAGAGATCATTACAACAATAGCACCGACTTGATAGTGGATTTCAAAGTACTTGCATCAGCTCTTCCTGCTATTGCAGACGATCATCTCCTCACAGGGTAATGTTGTTCGGGACATGAACGAAGATCGTTTTCGGAGTTTCATAAGTGCTACTGCAACAGCCTGGCACAAAACAGGACTTGTACGCTCTTCTCTGCACTTTGCCCTTCAGTATATCACAAAAGAATTGTTTAGAATCCATCTTACGCTTCTTTCACAGTCTCCCTTGCCACCGTAGGGCGTAGATAGATTGCTGTTGCTGGTAAGTTAAGGCACGGTAGATAGAAATTACCTCGGTTCTCAACGCCTTAAGTTATTTTCATAAAAAAGAACAAATAAATGATCAATAAGATGACAGGAATGTAAACATTTTAATCGTAAAGTAGTCCAAATATTGGAATGAGCTTTTGCTTTTCAGCATCCTCCGATTCATCATCTTTATCATTTGAAAATTCGAGGTACATAAAATGTTTATCACGCGCTCATGTTAAGTGGGAATATAGTACACGGCAGACACATCAATTTTTGACACTGAACATTTCATCCGTAAATGTTTTAGCATAATTTAAAGTTAAAAACAGCGCGAATGGCAGAGTGAAGCAAACAACATCTTTCACCCATTGATATAACATGTAATCTGTGGTGCGCCAGATGCGCCATTATTTGTCAACCGCAGAAGGTGACATGTGACGTAACAGCATCAAGAGCATCTTTTTCAAGAACTTTTCAAAACAAGTTTCCTATCTTTCTTCCCCCATTTCTCTCAGCTTATTGATTTTATGAGGCAATGGTATGCACCATAAATTCTGTGAAAATAGTTTGATCATTTTCATGCATTCTTAAAAAATCGAGTTCCCAACCCCAATTGTTTCGGTGTTTCACAATTCCCGTTAATGACGGTATGTTTGTGTGTGATGCCCACAGTGTGAAGATCGAGGCCCTGTACGCGTCTGCCAGCGAGGCCCAGCAGGCAGAGGTGGATCAGGTGCGCAGGGACGAGATGCTGCTGATTCCCGACGACCTCGACTACACGAGGTACGCTGAGCATTGAACGATGTGAGGTTAAAGGGACTATCCCACATTCTAAAATGTTGTTAAAACCAGTTAAATTGTGCCCGACTTTATAGATTGAATGACCAGGAACACGGTTCTGGCATTTATTTTTCATTAAACATCTTAGGCTTCCCATATTCCAAACACAAACTTTCAAATATGTGACGTCACAGCCCAAAATTTCCTCCTTCCCCAGGCCACATTACTGTCATAAAACTGATTCTTTTTACTCTGTAGGCACCACAGCAAAGTTCAGACCAAGTTTTAAGCGATTTTTCAACGAACAAACCCATTTAAAGGTAGTGTGCCACCTTTGAAAGATTTCCCGTTTTATTTTTCCTAGGATAAGAAGCTTCTGTTTTTACCTAATATCGCACAAAAAATCAAAAATGGGCCTGGAATAGTGCCTTTTTCGCCTAAAAGTTTATCGGTTTTTAGATTGTATAACAACTGTAGTGGGCTCACCTGCAAACAGGCGTCGGGCAACAATCGCGAATGCGGCGCACTTGTGACAATAAGCAAAGGTCATTATAGTGTTACGACCATACGACGTACGGTAATGAGTTATCAGCTGTCTAATCGTAGACAACACAATGTCGAGCCTTAAACTGTAAACCTGTATTGGTATTGTTTCTTAAATTTGGCTGTCGAACATTAATTCGTGGTTTGAAATATGATTTTATGTAAAATAATTGATATGAAACAGCCGTCTCTTAAGTTATGACCCCATTACACCACACGCAAGTGGCAGAAATGACAATGATCAGCTGACGCATTTTTCTTGGCCGAAGTCAGAGCGCGCGGCCCGACGCACCACGCGTATTTGGAAATTCCGACCTCGACGAGCATCAGAAGCCACCTAACAGGCGTGTTCGAAACCGCAGGAGATGATGATGAACGGGTTTATCGAAACTTGATTGGATAAGCCTATCGGTAATAGCGATTTTAGTGTGTGCATTTATTGTTCATAGTGGTGTGAAATGTGGTTGGGGTACGACCGACAACCCGTCGGGGCGAATTTCGCACTGGGGTACTCAAAATTTGAAGAATTTAAGACGTTTCCATAAGTTTTGAAGGTATGGATAAGTTCTAAAAATCCGGTTCTCCTTATCCGGGTCATTAACTCCATATGGTCCAAGAAAGCTGGCACACTACCTTTAAATCAGAATGACTAAAGTACGATGTGACGTCACACTAACGGTCGCTCCATGTTGAAGATAGGGACTTGTACAAGGCCCATTTTCAAATGAAGGGAACGAATTTCTTCAACACCAAGAGGCCGCGGGGGTTGCAACCTAGATAGATAGTGGTTTCTGAACCTCGCCGCAAACTTGGCTATCTCAACTCAAACCCCATGTTAAAGGTGGGATAGTCCCTTTAACGGCCTGATGCACAGCCTGGGCAAAGGTGGACGCTCGCAATGTCTGCGAAGGGTGGCGCTGTTGGTTTGAATAGAGGGCGGTCGTATGTAGTCAGTGAAGCTCAGTTGATGACGGGGCCAGCTTCGTATCCAATGTATACCTGGTATAAGCTGGCGTTATCAGATTTATTACAATCTATCGTAAAATGCAGCCCGTGAAGAAGCTGGTGACTTCACTTTTTCCACATTTTCTGCTCCAAGGGATTGTGATGAAAACATTTGCAACGCATAATTATAGTGTAACGGTATTTTGACAATCGAGTCTTAAAATAGTGTTTTATCACCCCCTAACATGCACTCATGCATCATGTCTTACACGCAAAGTCTGACCTAACCTACTAATTGACATGATATATTTTGACACATGTGCCTTATTTCAGTCACAAGATCTCAATATCTATGGAGGAGCGGGAGAAGCTCATGGCCAGTCGTCCGCAAACGGTAGGTAGCCTCAGCTCACTATTTGTGGTCCTATTGTTTGGTTGCGATTTAACTGATTCATGCAATCAGGCCTTTGTGCTAAGTTATATAATAATGTATGTGGATTTACTAGGAATGTTGATTCTGGTTCCGCACGATCTTCTGAAACTTTAAGTAGAGTCATGTGCTGTTTGTCGAGCCTCAGTGGTCTCGCTGTGCTGCGTTCGGCCATATAGTGTTATAGATAATATCGTATTAAATGTTTAACACTGACCGGCACCGCTAACCGCCGCGCCCCCGACAGATCGCGGCGGCCAGCAGGATCCCGGGCGTCACTCCTGCGGCCATCGTCCGTCTGCTCAACTATGTCCGACGCCGGCCGAGCGTGGCTCAGGCCTGAACCAGGTGCTCACCGCACGACACACTGCACACCGCGCACGCATCTGTGTGGTGCACGCGACTGCAGGCCTGATGGCAAGCCTTAAGTCACTGCAGCTACAATAAGTTATCGGCAATATGTGTGTGTGGCACTGAGAGGCAATGCACGTTACGCACTCAATGTTGTATTGTTGTGAGTGTTTTAGTGTCATATACATGGATTACAGATTGTGTTCATGTGTGTGATGTATTCACGGGTGATGTTCCAAACATACGGGCTTTAAAACGATCGTGGCCTGGCACAGTGTGGATATCGATATGTGAAGTCAAGACAGGCTAGTCGACGGGAAGTTATATTTTGCCAGCTATTTTTTTTTGTGCGTGGAGATAAAACACTAAGGTCGCATGAGGTCATTGGAGCTTTTCGTCAATATCTGTCAAACAAATTGAGCTAGTGAGTTCAGAAAGGCATCTAAGAAGCTCAAAATAAGCTGACGAATTTAATGATAGATTCACAATCTTCTTCCGCCCTCGACCAACTTCGGGACTTGAGCGGCTTGAACCTGATCTTGACCTGAGATCAACATTCAGGAATCAGGCTAGCATTTTCCAGAAACAGTAAATGCCGCAAACATATAAAATCATTCGACGCGGTTGAGCATCTCGGACGCGGTGACGCCAAAATCGCAGTCTCGCCTCCATTGTTAGCGAAGTAAGTTATCAAAAACTGAACTTTTGACCTAATCTACCGGCATTTGAAGTCTGGACTGACCTCAAAGGTCACCGTCCTGAGGCATGGAAGTTGGCCATACCGGTAGCCGAGTCTTGTAACGGCGCAAATGCTCATTGTCCCGCGGAGTTCTAGCTCAGTTAGGAGGGAAGCGGCAAGAAGGGGGAAGGGGTCTTAGTTCACACCCGCCTTTACTCGGCTCTCCTGATGCTGGCTTCGCTACTCCCCGGGATAGTCAACCCGGGCGGTGCCGATCATTTACGAAACAGAACCATAACACGAGTTTTGGCAGTTCGGAGGTCACTCTTCGCAAAATACCGTGTTGTGCCAGCGTGGACCTGTTGGTAGGCCAGTGTTCACCGGAGAATATTCATTCATTCATTCACATTTATTTTGCACCAAACATTGGCAAATTCCCAACAGCTAATAACAAACAATCATCAGAAATGACAAAACCGTCATGTGTCAGCACGGAGCTTAGGTCACAGGGGTCACGGCCCCCGATGGGACGTAGCAAGTCAGCAGTCGTAGTAGGCGACGCGAAGCTTGGCTGTTGTCCCTCATCAAGAAGCGGATGCTATCTGCCAGTCCGTCTGGGGCGCGCGATGGCGTCTGTGACTGCACGACCGTGCGGCAGCTGCCTCGAGCACGGCAGAGAAGTCGCTTCCGCACATGCGAGACAGTTGGAGAAGAAGAGAGTCGCCAAGCAAGTCGGGGCACATGGCCAACTTCGTCAGGCCCGAGAGGAATGCCTGCTGGAGAGTGGAGACGGTGTTCGGACCGCATAGCACCACTTGCAGCCCGGAAGCATGCCGACCGAATCAGCTCATGTGGTGGCCGGGGGATACCGGCAGCAGCGAGGAGCGCTGAGTGGTGGGCGCGGCGAGGCAGCCCCAGCGCCGTCTTGAGGGTCGCTGTCTGAGTGGCGTGCAGCTCTTCGATGTCAGCGCGAAGTTCCGAGTGTTTGCTACGTTAGTAAAGTTATCTTTGTTCCGACGTGCCACCGACTCTCGCCATGCTCGGGAGTCGAACCCGCACCGGGCGCTTGATCCATGTTTTGTGTTTGTTTACATTTCCTTTCGCGGGCCAGCTGTTTCTGCTGCGCCATTTTCGTCAACAGTTTTCCTTTACATCACAGTTTCTGCTTATCTTCTATACTAGTGACGTCATAGAATCTTACCTGCAAGCTGCGCTCTGATTGGTCAGGTAGTCACGAATGTCTGCTCACCATTGGTCGCCACTTGTAATATTGCATGACATCACAGGGTTGCTAGGAGATTGTGTTGCTGGTAGATGGAGTACTTCATTTCTGGAACCGCGCCAATGTCACCGCTGGCCAGTTTGCAGCGGGTCGTGAGGGACGTCAGGTTGAGGTGGGCGTTATCTTTGCTTGCGGTACCTTTTCTAAACGGAAGCAGAGGTTGTTTCTGAACAAAATTTGCTTTGCTTTACGCCTGAAGATGCTACTGTAACTGTATTGGATATTTTCATCTACAAATAAGGTGAGTAGGAAAGAAGCTTGCTCAGTTTTTGGGGATCTCAATCTGACTCTGAGCTGGAAGTTTGAGTTGAAGTTGCGAGCTGTGACATCAAACCATCGGATGAAAAGTGATTATACACAATGACTTGTACTTGAAGCTTTTTCTTCTTACAGGTAAAAACAACTTGCGTGCATTTTATCACATAACTACACTACTAACAGTTTTGTGAATCTTGTGTCATAAGTTCATAAAATTTTGTTAAACAGTTAAACAATTTGTGTTTGTATTAGTCATGGTTGATCAACCATGGGGCAACTTGAGGTGCTTTTTATCATCTGGTAAACCTAAGGAAGATAGGATTTAAAAAGTGCATGTGGTATTGATAACTTAATATTACCAATTTTGCCTCCAATATGTCCAAGAACATTTATCTTATGCTGTTCTGGCAGGTCCCTTCGGAACTGTGTTTGCAGTGATCAACTCATGCAACGTGATTTGGGCACTTTAAATCCAATCTTTTATGGGTTTGCTGGACTGAAGACTGATTTTGCTTCTTTCACCCACATTGAACCGTCCCTCAAATGGGAATGAACACTTGTTGCTCAATGCTCTCTAAGTATGTCTCATAGTGTAGATATGTGATAAAAATGCTTGTATATCATCAATATTTTATTATCTCGGATTTACGAAGAGATGACTGCCTACGTGAGACATGAAAGAGCATGGAACATGCTGGCTGCAGTTAAGGCTTGATCATTTTCCTCCTTTGACACCATCCAGATTCCAGATCACTCAACCCTTTTCCTCTTTGGCTACTGTTTGATATATCACTTTTATGCCTGTTTGGTGTGGCTGTAATTAATTTATGATAGCTTCTGTTCATCAACTTTCAGTTGTTCATATTGACTTAATGCTTGGAGTAAAGTGTAGTTATTGTTTTATGCCTATCATCTGCAGAAAATGTTTGAAATTACCATATCTTATACGTCTTGGATTGATAAAAAGTGCAAGTAGGTTGTAATGTTGTGTCCCAAAATTTGCTAATAATTTGGATGGGAGGTGCATTTAAATGAAAATGATTTTCCACTTCCACCTCTAATTTTCCAGCCAGCAACATTTCACTCCCAATTTCACCAAGCTGCATCTGCATGATCATTTGCTGGCTGGCTTTTACCTCTGTTCACATTCCTTATTCATTCATTATATATATTCATTACATACATATTCATATTCATGCATTCATATTACATATTCATTCCTTATTCATTCCTGTTCACATATCTTATAAAGCAGCTCCCCTCCTCTAAAATCCACTTGTAAATGGATGATTCCTGTTTTCATGTCTTGTTTGTGCCTTTCTGACTGGCGACTTTCCACACTCAGCTCTCTTTGTAGTCACAGTGTGGTGTGAAATATCCCCCTTAGACACCCAAGCCAAAGTAATTTGTGTACCTACAGTGCTCTTTATGTGTTTCTTTTAGGAATGGTTTTCTAGCACCAGCCTGGCGAGAAAAGGGCTTGCTAATGACATTTTATTTGAACGATACCACGTTTTTTTCTGGAAATATTGTTTTTAATTCTTAGAAAGTGAAGTTCTTTGATACCATGACTGGCTGCCGTTGGCCTGTATTCCACAGGCGGGCCATTGCCCGGTCAGGATTTACCTTACCGGGTAGGAAGGCCAACTTTACCGTACATGAGGAAAATTGCCTTCTCGCGTGTCTGGGTAGTGGGTACTGCCCGTTCTAAAAAGGCAATGTTGTCTGTTGCCGAGCAAATAACCATATCGCCGACTTACAAAGCATGCGGGTACAATCTTAATCGATGATCTTAGGCTTAAGATGTTAATGAGAAATTTAATTAGGTATGTACACTATACAATGTGTCTGGCCATGAATCTAAACCACGTTTGTTTTTATTTCAGCTGACCCGAATACGATGTACGATAACACTGACGTATTTTTTCCGTCGTTTTGCACAGTTGGTGGACACCGACAATGGTGGCCGTCGACAACAAATGCCTCCTGCTGGGGGCGTTTACAGTCGTCATGTACTTTATGTGGATGGACATCGCGCTCTGGTACCATCTGCAGGTCAGTGCCAGGCCGGGGGAGAACTCTCCGGGTGGAAATTGAGACATTTAACCCTCGCCGGCCGAGGGGGGGGGGGCGGGTGCCGACCCCCCATAGGGTTTTTTCGCGATAGCTCCGAACACGCTGGCGATAGAGAGCTGAAACTTGGCATACCTGACCTTTGATCCAAGCCGCGTCTTTTGACACCAACCGCATTTTTGGGTCAGGTCAGGTCACTGACCTATGACGTCATAAGTGAACCTCTGCACGGTCTTCAGATGTCGCAACTTCGCAACGCCCTCACTGCCAGAGGAGATGTCACAGGGAAATGAAACTTGCAGGATCTAGTATCCATTATGAGTCCCACAACTTGTATATCTCGGTTTTTTCCTAAAGGTCATATGAGGTCAGGTAATTTTCGTGACCTCACCATTATAAGTCAATGGGGAAAAATTCAAACTGCTATTCTGGCGCCGGGAACGATCTCCAACTATCTCAAGCACACAGAATCGTGATTTTATGCACTCCTTGCAAGGTTAGATGCGTCACTTTTGCAATGTTGACCTTGCGTGACGTCATTTATGACGTCATCAAGGTCATATTAGTTTTTCGTCAATAACTCTTGATCAAATTGAGCTAGCGAGTCGGGAAAGCCTCCAATGGACTCAGGAAGACCTGCCGAATCGAATGATATGCGACATGACCCCTTTCGACCAACTTCGTGACCTGGGGGTGCTGACCTGACCTTGACCTGAGGTCAACACCCCAAGTTGACCTGACCCGGACAAAAAGTATATCATTCGACGCGCCTGAGCGAGACGAACACAATGCTGCCAAAATCGGCGCTCTGTGGCCGTTTTTTGCGAAGTTATTCACCAAAAACTGAACCGTACCTTGGGGCACTTGACCTGACCTCAGAGGTCACCGGTTGGCCTAGGACCTTAAAATCGGGTACCAATCTCTGCGTCTCGTAACGGCGCACACGCTCGTTTTTTCCGCGACGCGCTAGCTCCACCAGGGGCGAAACGGCGAGGGGGGGTCGTACCCGCCCCCCCTCGGCCGGCGCGTATGTAGAAGACCAATAGGTCCGGCGAGGGTTAATAGGTGACGTGACGTGCTGTCAGGGGGAAAGCTACCTTGATTCTAAGGCTACATGTAGGTGAGTCTGTTGAATTGCTGTGGAAAGTGTTCTCTCCAGGGTCATTCATTTCTTAGGTGTTGTTTTTATCCAAAACAATATCCAAAAACATCATCTCACTCTCATTCTCTCCAGGGTATATTTCTCTCAGTTGCCGTCTAATTATATTATATACGCGGTTATGTTCGCGTTTTAATTCTGCAGCCTGGGCGGTGTTTCACGGGCTGCTGCTACCACGCTGCTATCAAATTGCGCGAGCTGACGTCACACTTGTGGTAGTGTTGGAGCAATGGGCCTGTTGATGTTTCCATGGAAACCCAATTTGACACGTGTAAAAGCAGCTTGCTGCTATCACCGGTGAAACAGGGCCCAGATCTGTTGGTCATTATCCATTACTTGAATATTCCCGTTTTCAATCCTATGGCCCAACGGGTGTTTTGAATGTTGTATATCCGCATGCATTTTTAATGTGTTGTGTGAAAGCCTTTCTACGTCACACCGCCTAGAAGATATTGAAAAGCTCATGACGAACCAGCTGAGCTGTGGTTCCGATTCAAGCATGATACATCAAGATAGCAGGTCCCTATCGACCTTTCCGACGATTCGCTGGCTTGACCTTTGCACGGCGGTGGTGTGACCGTAATGCTTACGCAATTTTCTGACGTCAGACACCGTCGGATGACCAGCTTTACAAATTAGCTGTCCATGCTGACGTTTCATCAATCGAACGGCCATAACACATACATACGCGGGCAGTGCCATGGGTTTTATCAACAGTTAGCCCTCGAGTCGGATGGTCAGAGATAACCAGAATAAATAAATCGCCGCTGTAATGCGTGTGCTGAGTCTTATTTGGCCAAATGGCGTGACGGGCTCGGAGCGTGTGCCGCTGATGAGGGCCTGTTAATTATTAATATTAATTGGGGCTGTGGGGAATGGTAATCCGACGCAAATAAACCACACGCAAAACTATGTGTGCGAACTTCTTCGTTGTCGTAAGCTATTTTGCGGTTCTCTATTAGGCTCTGAAACTCTGATTTCCTTTCTCGATAATACTGCGTGTCTATTCATTATCGATTTCATTAAAAAGTAATCCAACACAGCCTTACATGTCACGCTGCCGTTGCGTTGTTTCTAAAGCCTCCCACCACCCACGCCGTGTGATATCCCTATCCAGACGGCCGGCTGGCCCCAGACATAAATAAACCCGCCGATGACATTATTGGCCACCGCAGCGGCGCGGTGACACGAATCGCTGCCACGTGGTGTCTGCGTGACCACGTGGGCCGAAATAAAAATGACGTTTTGTTGTTGGTCGATGGAGTGGTAGTTACGTGCTTGGTGCATGAGTTTATACATATGGTACACAGCGTCTTCTGACTCTTTACCGACACTTGGCTCTCTCTCTCTCTCTCTCTCTCTCTCTCTCTCTCTCTCTCTCTCTCTCTCTCTCTCTCTCTCTCTCGTTTACTCAGCTTCAGGCTTCATTCTTTTGTCTCTACATTTCACAGCTGCCTGACTGCCCCCAGGATCGCTCACTCGTGAAAACTATCCAAGTATCCAAGTATCCAACTAGGCAACCAGTGGCCCTTTGGCTCGCGTCTCCTGCTGTCCTTGGAGTGTCGCTGGGAACGCATTGACCTTGCACACTGCACAAGGCTCGTTGGGTTGCCAACGAGCGCGGCTGCCCGCGACGGCCGGCTGCCCCTGCCCCGCTCCGCGGAGGGAGGAATTATAGTAAGATGTCTGTTCGTGCAAGCCGCAATAGTAATTTGTTCTGTGAGACCCGGGATCCCCCTATTCCACACGCTGGATGGTAATGAGCTGTGCGAGGGTTCTCTTTGATGGCTGTTGTCGTGAGTATGGGGACAGGGGAGGTCCCTGGTATAGACGCCCTGGACCTAGCGTTGCAAAATGCACAATGTGCCGCTCATTTCCGTCAGTTTTCATTAGTTCCGCACTTTGCCGGATCTCTTTAATTTTCCGCTCACTGCTGGGTAGTAAGGAGAGAAAACTACTTCCCGGCTGCTCGCCCAAGGGCAGTGAGCGTGATCCGTGGCAATTGACATCTGATTGCTTCTGCTTCGTGCCAGTTGGCTGGTGTAGACTGGTCGCTTTACAGCTTCTCCCAGCACAAAATGCTGGTTCACCGTAGCAACCAGGGATGCATAGTCGATGGATTTTCGGCGATTCCGACTCTGACTCCGGCTTTCAAAAACCAACTCCGACTCCGATTCCGCAGACCTGGTAGGGCTGCGTAGTCGATGGATTTTCGGTGACTTCCACTCCGGCTCCGGCTTCCAAAATCGATTCCCACTTCGACTCTGGTCAAAATTGTCGACTCTGACTTCGACTCCGACTCCTACTCCGGAGCCCTGGTAGCAACAAATCGTGCTGCAATTTTACGCTAGTGTAGTTGACTTTTATTCCTAGCAGCAGTGTTCATTCGCAATGTGCACTCTCACAGCACCATGCACCTCAGCCAAGACTGCCACCACACGCTCGTCTCTAGACGCACCCGATCGGCATGGTGACCCCGTCTAACGACAACCATCAGTCCGGGCGTAACGGTATCCTACCCTGTGCCTTGCGGGCGCCGACGGTGGTAAATGTGACGCCATCTGTTCTTGCTGAGTTTTCTGGAGAAACATAGCGTCGGTACCACGTCACCTTCCCGGGTATGCAAGGTGCCGCCCCCTCTCTCGTCTCACAGTTGACCTCAGCTTTCTGGTATTGTTGACTGCGTTGCCTCATTGAAATCAAACAGTTCGGACAATGTCTGGGACTGTCGTATCTTTTCATATGTTCTTGCCGAAAGACGTCAGAGAAGTCACAATTTGTGTTGTGTGCAATCGGTTTGAAAGCATTTACGTCTCAATGCGTATCTGTCGTCTTTTTCGGTGCTAAACTCACCAATGAGACGCTTGAAAGTTAAGCCGTTGCTCGTATTTGAGGGATTTGACTTCGCACTAATGCCTACTGCATTGTGTCGCATTGGTGTTCCTCAGCCGAGCACTAAGTACTTATTTTTGATAACTAAGCCATAACTATGAAAATTTAGCCTCTCGGGAAATGCGCTCTAGGAATCCTGACAGCTTGACGTTTTGACAACCCATGATTTGAGGCATTCTGTCTAGACAGGCACACTGCAAAGCTAATGGAAATGCAGACATGTCTCGTCTGCCCAGAAATTTTATTAGTTGTGTCCGTAGTTTTTCCTTTATTGTACGTGCGTCGTGTAAGAAGTTCATTCATATGACGTAATGTTCTTTAACTATCTGTACTAGTAATATCCACTCGTGCACTTGTGTATTTCCTTACGTGCGTACTTTTGCTTCATTGGATGACATCAGGCCATACCTATAGCAATACGTGCGTGTCGCATGCTCCTTTCTCACATCGCCCGGCCCAGCCGATCGTTTCGTGTGACGATCGAGGACGCGCCTCCCACGGCCGGTCCAACTCCTTACACAGCTGTCACAACATGTGTTCGCTCTCTGTTTTAGCCGGGCAGCGCCCGTATTTTCATTCTCCGGCTCGGACCGGCGCCGGTGTGAGTCTGACTTGCTCACACAGTTATCTTATCGCGCTCCCCTGCGCGATAGCGCACGTTTCGGGCGAATGGCGCGGCTCGCCCGGATATCGAAGCACGTTTCATGGTGACGAAAAAGGTAGAAATGCGTCATAGTGTGACGGATAATTGCGTAGAAGTTGTTTTTAGCGCATTTTTGTACAGTGTATCTCAATTGTGAATTATGGCGCTGTATGGAATAATGCCCTGTTTGGCTCATTACAAAACATTGCATCACTCGTTCGACGATAGCTCTCATGCACATCGCACGTATCGGGGATGAACTCGTCATAAATACATGGTCAAGTGGATAAGTGGATCCTTCATCGGGGGAACGCTTTGAAGCCGTCAAAACCATAGGCAGTAAACAGTAAACACTAAACATATTCATGTCGCCAGTGCATTGGTGAGTTTTGTCTGTCAACCAAAAACGTTAACCGACACTTGTTTATTGAGCCGTTAACCAAAAACAGTCCCGTGCTGCTTTTGTTCAGCCGGCATTCTTAGATCGCTTTGCACGGATCATGAATTTGGGTTAAGAAAACGGCCGACATATGTCGGTTACATCATAATGTTGTCTGTGAACTTTGCTTTGGAGTGCAGCGTGGGTGTAGTTGTAGCACCCCTTCAGGGTAGTGTACTATGTCTACTTGTTAGGAGAAAACAATGGGGCATCCAGATGCTAGCTAGGTAGGTGCTTAGGCAAGTAGATGATTAGTGTTAAACGTTGAATACATATATTGTAGCTCAAGCCATTCGTTGGCATGGGTTCTTGACTTGTCACCTAGTTACATACACAGGAGATTTAATCGGTGTGGGAAGTTTTTGAATGGGAACTCTGAACCGTACAGCATAGCTTGCCGTCAGTCGTCACTCAACAGTCAACATTGTGCGTCGTCTCTGGCCGTAGTTAGTCACATTATGAACGCCATTAAAAACTCTGCCCAATCCCGCTCATCGACCAGCCGCTATAGATGACGACTCCTCGCCGGGTCATCGTTAAGCCCCCACATTGGCAGCTGCCAGCTACCCCCCCCCCCCTATATCCTCCACCTACCACAAGCCCGCACGAGGCTCGCCCTCACGCCCTCACCTCCGGCCCCAAACCTGCACGGTGGCGTGTTGATAGGGGCACCGTGCACAACCGGGCAGCTGTGAGCGGGCGCTGCGGGTGGGGCGTCGGGCGGCAGGCGGCAGCTGTGGAGTTGGAGTCAGGCTCAGCTCGACATGGGACGGCGAGATATCGGACGCAGGGTCCTATACACCGGTCGAACGCACAGTCACGATTCTGCGCTCGGCATGGGTCACGTGGTGCCATCGTGCTCCGTGCGCCACGTGGATGGATGAAAGTGTTACTCGATTTTATTGTCAGAATGAGGCTTGGTGGGCGGTTACAAGTTACTTCTATGTTATGACAGATGACAAGTGTTTCCCTGTTGTTTTCAAGTGGGGTGGTAGTGTAAACAGTTGTTTTTGCAGACATCTGGTGCCGCAAGTGCAGGGACGGTGACTCGGCTCGATCAGCTTCTGTTACTTCACTAACAAATAGCGCGAATAGTATAGTGAGATCACTCAGTTGTAGATGTAGTGCGGACATTTTCCCATGTACTGCTATGTGTGCTTTTGAACGTACGAGGGCGGCTAGTAGCATTGAATTTGATATGCATTTCTAATTCCACTACATAGCAAACTAACGAGTCACTCCAGGTCGTGATCTGCCCGTCTTCCATTGTAATCAGGACAATAGGATACCATCCCTCACCTGTACAGGGACTCCCCGTGATGACAACACCCTTCAGCTCGGAAAATCCCCAGTGAAAATCCCCAGTGTAGCCGGACACGCTACCGGTAACGCTGCTTTGCATTACGGGTTATGCAAACAGACAGCAGTTCACGCTCTTGGGGCGTGATTTCGGCCGCACCTGGGGCCGGGCGCCGATTCGATGCAGGTATCCTGCGCCGTGCTATCACTGACATCACTCGGTGGCAACCGAACGGGAGCGGGGCGGTCCTCATTCGGGATGCGGCCCCGCCCGGCCGGCGCGGCGCGGCCAAGGTCGGCGCGGCGTGTCGTCACCCCGACCCGGCCTCGGGGGCGGGTCCCTCGCCGCCGTTACTCGGGCCGACAGGGCTGTTTTCGTGGTACGCGTCCTTGTTCGTCTGAACTGTTGGGGTTGCACCATCTCTCTGATTTGTTACCACCCATTCGAGTTTCTCGGTATGATTCACCATGGTTTCTGCTGCATCGGCTCTTCTCGTCCTCTTGCTAGTATAACGTGTGCCAGGTGCCTGATGAGTGATGAGCCTGCATGCAGATCATGCTGTTCATCGATTTGGATTGGCGTTGCGGCTCGACCCAGCCCGAGGATATGGGAGTTTCAAATGCGGTCCATCCCTCACGGGATCCCCGTGGCGTCTCATGAATAACCCGAGGCCGACCTGCAGCCAAGTTTCAGCTAGGCGAATGAAATCCGGTCTTATGCTCTGATGTGTTGATGCGGCACTCGGCAGTGCCTTAGCCATCGTGCCAAACGCTACAGAGCTGGGACAATTGGACCGCCGCACCGCTGCGATCAATTTTTACATTGTCCCGTCCGGTCCGCCACTCGTCATGTGGGCCCATTAGCAGTTGAAATCCGCCTTTGAGCCGCCTGCCTGGGGCGTCGCCGTTCTTTATTATGATGACGTCACTGGGTCGTTAGGTGACGTCATCGGTGCCCTGTTCTTCACGGCGCCTTTGACCGTCGGCAGGAGACGGAAGTGTGCCGCCCGCGCCGGTCACGGGCGGCGTGCCGGCGCGCTCTGGGGGGATGGGGTATCGACTCCGGCAGTCGGCCGACAATGGGACCACCATCGACGGCCGGCCGACTCAAAGGGCGTCCAAAGGCCGGCCGACAGCCCAACAGGCCATGGCGAGTCGGCGAAAACAAGCGGCGAAGGAGGGAGGCGGGGCGCGCCTGTTAGATTTTGCGCAGTCTGCTTCGCTGCATGCTGCTGAAATGCACGAAATGACCAAATGACTGAATGAAATGACTAAATAGGAAATATATTTTTGGCACACATGACACAGTCACACAACAGTCAGACTTTTAACGAGTATGTAGTGCATAAGTGCTTCTCTAAGATACATTAGTGCATCGTTTTTATGCAGCCCCTTTCTAATTTACCGCAAAGTCGATTTAGCGACGTCAGGTGAAACGCAATATCGGCGTTGGTGTTCCATTTAAAATTATTGGCTGCGGGCCGGGCCAATTTGTTTAGAGTATCGACCCCTGTAACAGCGACACTGCCGGCCGTGTCCCACTAGCGGCCCTTCGAACTTCATACCCCCCCCCCCCCCCCGGCATAATGGCGCTGCCGGGGGCGCTTCCGGCGCTGCCTGTGTTTGTGTCAACGGAACGAGGTGGAGCACGCTTCCGCCACCCGGCCTGCTACCGACTCTGTATTCAGGACTAATAACCCGTCCCCGGAGAGCGAAAAACGGCGGCGGGGGAGGCAAAGTGACGCGCCGTTCATTGACGGGATGACGTGTAGATGTGACGCTGCTGGTGGTGGGTCGACCCCACCCTCTTCATTGTTTGCTGGCGGCCTCGACGACGAGGGTCAATTTTATGAGTGTTGGCATTTGTCAGCAGCGGCCTGTTATTTCATTGCGGGTTGTTTGTTCGGCGAATTCGCTTAATTGATGGTGGTGTACCCACTTCAATGCGAAAACAGCGAACATGGTGGATGCAAATTCGTTGTTCTGTTTTGTTTTATAATGTGTCGTAAGTCTTGTGTTGAGTGATCTACTGACATGGGAAAGCTGGGCGACTTTGTCTATGTTTTTATGACATTAAAACATATTCAATTAAACCGTATCTGCTTATTCCTCTTGATAACATATAACCCTCACCTAACGCTACGTCCTTTCGCAGGCGCTGGTGCCCACGCAGAAGGGCATGCTGCCCAAGACGCCGGACGGCTCCTTCTCGCTCTTCTACCCGGTGACAGTGAAGATGCTGATGTGCGATCCCATCAACCACTACATCTACCTGCCGCTCTGCTACGTCTTCACACAGGTGCGTCCCAAACTGGCGGCGTCGACTACATAGTACCTACATGCGTCTAGATGCGGTGCGGTACACTCTCGCTCCATCGACCAGAGGCCGACGCGTTTTAGTTTGTCTGGTTATACAGCTACTGGTTATGTACGGTTCTCCAGGGTATTAGTCGTTGGTCGCTCGGCGAGCGGGAGGGCAACCAGTTCCGCCCCTGTATCGCGCGACCCCTTGCTCCGCCCAGTTACGCACGAGCGTACTCCACGCCGCGTAGTAGCGTGGGGAGGGGAGGGTTAGAATGGTGGCATGTGTAGAGGCTAGAACCGGTTTCCACCCCCATGCCACCGCCCAGCGACATGGAGCGGGGTCAGTGACCAGGGCGCAGGGAAAGGTCAGAGGTCAGCTTAACGTAGAGCTTTGTGTCTCCCTCCCCTCTGTGTGTATTGACCGCACGACAGCGGCCGGCCGCCGATCAGGCTTGACATGTCAAGGTCACCCGCAGTCAACGGGCTCAGGGGGTTGGTCGAGTGCGAGTCCGTGGCTGACGATAGTCTCGACCATGTGCTATGGTGCCGATACACTAGCGTGGGTAATAAGTTTGTGTTCAGTGCATATGGCTGCTGGGGTGTGTCATCTTGATATGATGCTTTGTAACGTGTATGATACGCTTAAAACCTCGCTGGCAGTGGCCGAGAGGAGAAGGGGGCGGGGGGGGGGGGGGCGGCGGGTGCCGCCTCCTCATGTTTTTTTTTTTTTGTTGATAGCTGCGAGAGCTGAAATTTGGCAAGCCTGACCTTTGATTCAAGCTGAATTTTTATGACAGCAGCTGTATTTTCACCCTCGCCCATATTGGTGCTTTGCCAGCGTCTATCGTAAAGGGGGGGGGGGGGGGAAGGAGGGTCCGTTGGACCCCTTTGCCGTTCAGCCCCTGATCGAGCTAGAGCTTCGCGGAAAAAGAGCGTGTTGCCCGTGACGAGAGGAGGCCGATGATACCCAATTTTAAGGTCCTATGTCATTGGTTGACAGGTCAATATAACTCAAAATTCGGGGAATCGGGACCTGTTAGAGCTTCGTAAAGTGAAGCTGTTATAGGTTTCTGCAGGGTGCTGATCACGAAATTCAAGTTAGTTTTGATCACAGATGATGTTTTCGTGCGTTTAGGCCAGGTCGGGTCAGGTCAGGTCAGGTCACATGTTACCAGGGAACCAAAACTACTTCTTAAATGTTCAAACGGTTTCTAAATGCGAAATCAACTCCGAAATCTACCCTTGAAACATGTAAAACTCGAAAGAGTGAACAAAGGTCATCAAAGGTCAGTGACCTGACTGACCTTCACGTGATCTTGATACCCACGAGAATCCATGGGATCAACATCCTTTCACATGTTTGATCGCTTAAAGCCACAAAAAGACAATAAAACGCGCTCTACTCGAAATACGCCAAAACGCGTTTCCGGCCAAACATGGTCTCGGAAAACAGGTCACAAGTCAAAGGTCCTTTGAGTCAGGGTTATACAAATTATAGGGTAGGCGTAATATTGATTAACTCGAGGGTACTGAAAGTTTCGTCGTAATCAGCCGCTTTTTGCGAGAGTTATTTGCGAAAAAAAAACTGAGGGTAGGAGGTCTGTTCGACACCCTCCTAGTGTCAAACATCGTTAGTGCGAAGGTTAAGGTCAGGCCGTTAACCAATGACGTCAAAAGTGAACCTCTGTAAGGTCCCAAAATGTCGCGACGTCGCAGCATCCTTCGTGCCAGGGGACTTTTCAACGGGGAATGAAGCTTATATGATCTACATAGTACTATCTCCCAGAGGCCTCACAAATTGTATGTAGGTAGCTATCTCGTATTTTTCTTAAGAGTCACCTGAAGTCAAATCGGTCAAGCAACCTCACGATTATCAATCAATTGGGAAATATGAAAGCTGTTATTTTGGCGCCGGCAGCCATCTAAAGCTGTCTCAAGCGCATCAATTCGTGATTTTATAGAATTTTTGCAAGCCCCAGCATTCACTTTTCCATTCTTAAACCCTCGCCCGTAAACGGTGTTTTGCCACCTTCGCCCATGCAGGGGGGGGGGGGGGGGGGTTGGTGCGACCCCCCTGGCGTTTGAAAACGGAGCGTCGTAGAGCTTAGCGGAAAAGACCAACGGATTGCTTTCAACGGGATGTCGCGATTGGTGGTATATTTTTTTGGTCCTAGATCAATATTTGACCTACTTATGACCGGTCAAAGGTCAAATTTTCGGAAAAATCTAACTTTTTCAGATTTCCGCGCCGACTGCGGCAAAACGGTAAGAGATATCGACTTGAAACCTTCACTTTTGTGATCCTTGATCAATTCTCTATCGTTTGGTGTGTATTTCGATGTCATAACTCTAAAAATGATGCGTTGGGAGCATCGGAAGTCTGCAAGGTCATTTGTGCATTGGGTCACGTCAGGCGTGTGACGTCACTGACCTGACCCTGACCCAAGATGAATTACAAGAAACAACCGACGATGCCTGAAATGGATAGCAAATTCGAATTCAGGGCATCAAAATACTCCGAAAAGGCATACAAGTGCAAGAAGTCATTACAGGTCAACCGAGGTCACTGACCTTACCTTGACCTTTAGTAACCTTCAAAATGTCAACGGACATTGTGCAAATGTCAAATTAGCCAGTTGTGATTCTAAAACAATCCATCAGTGTGTCAGGTCAGTCGGCATTTATACCAATGTGAAACAATCTCCAATTTAGCGTAAATCTGGCCGGAGGTTGTTCCCTTTATGACGTCATAACTCCGTGACCTGACATGACCTTGACAAAAAAATACCAAAAGTTGCGCAAAGAATGCCCCAAAGGGTACTGAAAATTAGAGCAGGCTATCTGAAACGGTTCGGCGTGTGGCTAAGAAAAACCTCAGGGGGTTGCACCACCCCCCCCCCCTACATGGGCGAGGGTAAAGTTAGGCGACTTCATTTATGCCGTCACTAAGGTCACAGGAGTTTTCACCAAAAAGTCCCGATCAAATTGAGCTGGCGAGTCGGGAAGCCATAGTGGACTTGTGAGGACCTACCGAATCGAATAAGCGATATGACCTCCTTGAGCCAGCCTCGTGGCCTGAGTGACTCTGCCCTGACATGACCTGAAGTGAACACCTTAAATTGACCTCAACGAAAACAAAGCGTATACTATTCGACGCGCTTGAGCATGCAAAACTCGATGGTGCCATTATCTTGGCTCTGTAACCACTTATGGTGAAGTTGTTTACCAAAAACCGATCCCGCGACTTGGAGCACTTATACTGACCTCAGAGTTTATCAGTTGACCTGAGACATTCAACTTGGGTACCAGTTGCTGCATCTCATACGACGCACGCGCTCAGTTTTATACGCAAGGCGCTAGCTCGATTAGGGACAAAAAGACGGAGAGGGGTCGTAATCCCCCCCCCCCTCGGCCGGGGTATATGAAGAAAACCCAAAATTCCGCTGAGGGTTAAGCACTGAAGTGATATATTATGATGCGAGAAGGTATAGGTCAAAACAAGTATGCACACGAGCGGATGTGAGTAAAACTGTGTTTGAGGTATGCCTTTTTATTATACATTCGATTTGCTTTAGTTATTGGTAAGAACAGATACAGCCAAGAAGAGCGCCCCTGAAGAAAAAGGTGGCGCACCGGACGGGTGCGATTTTAAAGTCTATAAGGTCAGTCGTGGACCTCTAAGTTCGGATCAAGCGCTGCATGTTAGGGGTAAAAAAATGGGGGCAAAAAAGCATCCCGATTTTGGCAGCATCGTCATGCTTTGTCACGGCACTCATCCACTCCCTCGGCCGAATTATTATTTCCTTTTTGTATTGAGTTCTGGCATAATCCCGCGCA
Source organism: Amphibalanus amphitrite (assembly GCF_019059575.1). NCBI lineage: Eukaryota > Metazoa > Arthropoda > Thecostraca > Balanomorpha > Balanidae > Amphibalanus > Amphibalanus amphitrite. The sequence goes on along the minus strand of NW_024881500.1, from coordinate 1,220,470 downwards.
TTATGCTGCATGTTGTTTGCCATGAAAAAACAATGCATGTCCAGCTACGTTCTACGCAGTACGCACTAACCTAACCACCATCCCACCATCTACCACTAACCGCCATCCCGTTCTGTGCTCCCTTCCACCCCACACGAATCAGCCGAGATACTAGTCAGTCGGGCTAGCGCTATCCTATTTCTGAAAATCGGTTCGGATTTGATATACTCTCAGCAGTTTTGGTCGGTATCGGTTTGGTATTGGTTTCCAAAATTTATGAAATTGACATCACTACTAGCCACCATCCCGTTCTCTGCTCCCCTTCCGCTCCACACACATCAGCCGAGCTACAAATCCACCCCTCCCGTCATGACTGCACAGCGCTAAAACCCAGAGCCGAGACTTCCCGAGCGCGACCTCTGACCCCACGCGGTCCGAAGGGTCGGCCGATGCCTAAGGGCGCGCCGCGCGCCGGCCACCCGGATAGCCTCTGCCGAGTCTCCCTTTCATACACCGTTTACTACGCGCTCGATTCATTCATGATTCTGTGTTTCCTCGTTCCTCTCGTTAGATGGCTCTACTGATGCCATAGGCGATCCCAGGAAGATTGCGGCCAGAATACCCCAAACGGCAGAAAATGAGGTTTTTGGTGAATATCTCGGAAAGTATTTGGCATACAACGATGCAATTTCACAGTTTCGTGGTAAATGTGCATACACATAATTCGGGTTGATACTTATGCATTTGAACATTATATAGGACCAGGTATGTCCGAAAAAGCAAAACCAACAAGACTTTTACTGGAGAACCGTACATACGCGAGCGGATGCAGTTCTGGGTCACCGCGCGGGTGGACGGTGCCATTTGAGTAGTGCGTTTGGTAATTGATAACGCCATCCGGTGCCGATTCAGCGTGACGGCTTTGGACGTTTTGGTACGGTAACAAAAAGTGTGTGAAAATGACAGTGCACATCTAGTAAGGTTATCAATGGGTATCCGGACCAAACGAGCCATATAACCCCGCGATTGAAACGCGACTCATCCCCAACATCATATACCCTGCCACACCCTTCACAGAGCATTGCTGCTGGTGTAAATTTGTGTCTACATGTAGCAGAATTTACATGGCATTAAGTCCAATAAGAATTTTGTTGGTGATTTAAAGGCTGCTAGATATTTGGCTGGTGCAATTGTTATCCGTACTCTACATTCTAAATGCATGCCTATTCTTCGTCCATATTTTATTGTATTTGATCCAGGGCTTTGTGCCATTTTATATAAAAGTAACACAAGTGTATCCACGTGACGATTGTCACCCGGTTTTAGGGAAATCCATTCCAGCAAAACATGTTGCTATATGCCAATTTTGGCTTCTTTAGTACGATAGAAAAGGTACATAGGTATGGATGCTGCCCAAATGTAGACTGCTTCTTTTGCCCTTTTGCGAACTCCTAAATACACGTCAGACCGGAAACACGTCAAAATAATTATCATATAACGCATCATGCTGGTTTCTATTTTTGCGAATCCAGCGCTCCATGGCTCGGCGCACCGGCTTCAGATTGCACCCACTTAACCCTCGCCCTGGCAGGGCATTTTTCATAACACGGCCTGGCAGGGGGGGGGGTCGATGCGACCCCCCCTCGCGATTGGCTCCTATGGCACCTAGAAACACCAAATTTGGTAGGTAGGTGGGCCCCCTGGAGTTCTCGCCCCTGTGCAAATTTGGTTGCTCTAGGTCAATATTTAGGGGGATTTTGGGGGGTATAAATGTAAAAATTTCGCTAAAAACAGGTCAAAAGTTTTTCGCTTATAACTTTTGATCTAATTAAGATAGACCAAAAAGAAAAGCATCAGTGAACTCAGCACGTCAAGGCGCGTCGAATGATATACTTTTCAGCTTGCTTAAGTGTACTTAAAGTTTTTCTTAAATTTTAAGTAAACTTAAATTAATAAATTAAGTTAAAGTTAACCAAATTGCATCATATCGCATATCATTCGATTCGGCTGATCACCAGGAACACATTGATACCATTTTTTAAGCTCTAGCGTCATTATGTGCCAAGTTATTGGCAAAAACGTCATTTGACCTCAGTTGACCTCATTTGACCTGACCCATGGATAAGTACACCAAACAAAGAAGCACCAAGTGACCTGCTGTTAAGTACTGTGGTTTAAAAGCACAAAAGTGATAGAACGAAGCGGATATCTCCAGTATTTTCCGAATTCAGTATTTTCCCATAGGCTTAACATTACGACGTAATGACCTCTAACTGACCTCAGGTCAGTGACCTCAAAAAAACCGAACTATATGTTATACAACTCGGTGAACTTAGCACATCCTGAAAGTTTGAAGGAAATCCGTGCAAAACTGTGAGTTGGACAGGTGCAAAAAGAAAATTGAAATTTGACCATGACCTTGTACCGGTTTTTCTGACCTGGTGACCTGACCCAAGGTCACCCGGACCTGAAATTTTCAGGTCATATGTAAAAAGGTTGCCCCATAGGCTGTGCCAAATTTGGCGGCGCTGCGCGCCGCCGTTTTTACGCTATCTTTGAAAAACCTTAGGGGGGGTCGCATCGACCCCCCCCCTGCCAGGGCGAGGGTTAAGTCTGTCCAAGGATGGTGTATAAATTTTAAGAATTGTAAGGACGTTGTCCGCAAAAAAAAACTAGCTTGTCTCCAGTCTCCTCCTCCAAATATAAAGCTATTGCAGCAAAATCCTGCAATCGTATTCGTCATGCTCGCTGGCTGCTGAAATAGCTCGCAGCATTTGGTTCCATTCACACCTAAACATAGATCGCATTATCCCTTAGGCAGGCCGAAAACACTCCGCCATAACTGCGGAATTATTTAGGTCTTGTTGCAATCACTCGCCAGCTTATATCCGGTCGCCATTAGAGCCATCATGCCGCCGGCAAGTCAGATGAATATCTTCCAAAGTTGGTGTCTGCGCTGCCGAGCTCCTCTCGCTTGTTGCTGTGCTGGGAGACCTACCACTTGGGATTAATCGAAACTCATGAGGCGTACGTGAGGCGTAACTGTCTGCAAGTCAGCCAGTTACGCCTCACGTCTCTTAGTGGGCCACATTGCACAATGCACATGACTTCCAGCTTTTCAGAGGGGGAAATTGGGGCGGTATATTTATACTCGTCTGGTTTTGGTTATATCTTTTTCGCTATATTTATTGCTTTTTTTGGCAATCAGCTCACCTATAATCGGATCTTTTTACTGTACTGTATGTATTTACACACTTCTATGGTACACACATTACCATAGCATTGCTTGCAGCGTGCACTAGTTTCAATGTATTTATTGTACCGAGACGTTCTTAGAAGGCAATGCGTTCGCCTTATAGCCGAATCATCACGTGGCCTGTTGCTCGATGTGCAGTAAAACTTTCTTGATTAGTTTGCTTCTTTGAATACGTCTTGGCTATCCAAATCACCCTACCTCTTGTTTGGCGGCGCGACGTCTTTAGTGGCATGTGCGCGCAGGTAGTGAATGAGCACCAGGATGGGGCTATAGGTATGTATCATTCCTGCCCACCACCGGGCGCTCAGCTGCCCGCGTCCATTGTCGGCAGTCGGCACCCATGTTCGTTCAGCTGCGTATTGTCGTCGATGGCGTCTGCCTACCTGCCTATCGACCACCAGAGCGGCTGTTTTCGGCGTGTAAGACCGGTCACCTGTGGCCGGCGCCCAGCTCATCGAGCGGGCCCGGCAGCGGTCGCCGTTAATTTTGCGGTGTCCAAACACGGGCCGACGGACCGACTGTGACCGGTGCGACGGCGCGCCGCGCCACTGTAATTACTGCGCCGCCATCGACGACAGAGTCGTAAAACAGAGTGACCCGGCGCGGAGGGAAGGCTGCGGCACGGGTGGTGCACTTAGTGATCAGGTGGAGGGCGTTTGCTGGAGAAATTATGGGGTCGTTTTTTGAAACAATAACTTGAAGTACTGGTGCGATATGCGTGCCAGGTTAGGTACTAGGGAAACGCGGCGAGGATCAAATATCGTAGAAATATTCGAAGCTGTGCGCGGGCTCGGTCCGTAATGCGTGTTCACTCTTCGTTTGCCCCAGTTTCGGGTCGTGCCGTCGCATGGTAATCGCCACACATTCTACCCTCCCACGCTACGCCTGCCCTAGTCCGCACCATTCATCGAATAATGCAACGCGTCCATTGGCAGCGTGCAGGCACCTCCGTCCTCGCTGAGCCAGGCAGTGTCTGGTGCCCTGTAGTATCGCTCGGATGGATTTATTTACAAAATGCCCCCACATGCTTCCGTTCTGTAACTTACGTCACGCTACACGGTAGCTCCGTAGACTTCCACTTTGGTTACACTTCACACCCGCCCCCTCACACTCGCGATTGACTCACAGTACCTACCAAGCAAATCTCACACAAAGTTCCCGCGAGGATTTCCCGTCTCTTTCTTTCGCCTTACTTGCTCACATCTTCCCTCTCACCTCTTTCGCCCTTCCTGCTCATCTCACCCCATCACGACTCACGTCTCACAGCTGCTCCCTGTCTTTCTGCCGTCAGGTGACTCACTTCACGGAGACGTTCTCGTTCATCACGCCCAACGTTGTGAGCATCTCTCGTGTGTTCCTCATTTTGCCGGGTCTGCGGCTGCTGCTCTCCGAGTCGCTCGGCTGCCGGCAGTCGGGCGTGGCCATCATCCTAGTCGGCGAGTGGATGGACGCGCTGGACGGCTTCCTGGCGCGGCTGCGCGCCGCCAACCAGGCCATGACGTCAGAGGTGGGCGCGCTGGGATACTACCTGGACGGTATCTGCGACGGCGTCAGCGCCGTGGCCATCCTGGTGGTGTGTATGGTGCAGCTGAAGAGGCACCCGCCGCGGCAGAGCGGCCACCCGCTCCAGCTGCCCGTCATCTGCAATAAGGTGAGGAGAGGGGAGTGGTAATGGGGAGAGGGAAGGGAGAAATGACAGGGTGTTTGAGATGTAGCCGTATGTGGCGAGATGAGATTGAGTCAGGTGGGGTCGAGCTTGAAACGACAAACCAAAGGTGAGGGAGTTTCTTTGTAGTTCAATCGATTAAAATATGGTGAACTGAGGTGGGTTAGGTTAGCTCAGTCAGTCTTTGGTTCTGTAGACCACTGACCAGCTGGGAAACGATCAGGCAGGTGAATAAGACGCAATGGAAATTACTTAGTGCTGCGATTAGGCCGGCCAGACCCAAATGGCAATGCCCGTATTCAACACTTCTCTGTGCCATGTGAGTCGAAAAAGTCCCGAGGGGAAATTGCGCCGTCTCCTCTGGGTCTGGCAAGCATGGTTTCAGTTTGTCAAACAGGAAGTCTGAAGTTTGCTTGAAGTTGAACAAGCTCGCTTATTTGAACTTTGCAAAGCGGCTGTAACGAGTTCTTACGGCGTAGATATTGGGTGGACCTTGCGGTGGTTGGAAGTGGTTCACTTCCACTGGGACATACGAAGGCAGAACTTTGTTCTAGACGTTGAAAGGCATTCGTGGCCCACCTGAAAGGGCACCTATTGTTCTCATCTTCCATGAGAATGTCCGTTAACTTGTTTCTGTACATCATACCTTGCATCATACTCTTGTATTCACAAACATTCTGAATTCGGGTTGTGATTTCCTTGCACACTACTTTCTTGGTATCCTCTTCCTTTGCCGTGGCACCTGTAGTACCGCTGTAATAATTTTACCTTTTATGCACAGAGTGTGTTCATTGTTTTCGTGGTCCACCTATATTCAGTGAGATCGATCAACTACTGATGGCCAAACATTTGTAAGGGTGAGCTAGGCTGCTGAACGTGCGACTATTCATAATTACTGGTGTGGTGAATTTTTGATCATGGAATGGAGTGGATCACGCATGGGGCGGTCCTGTTACTCCATTCAAATGAGCGCTTTTCACTTAATCCATTATCCCAGTTCCGATGGCGAGATATCTGGTAAAATGTTTTGCTGAGAAACGTGTGATAGGTGTCAATAGACAATGACGCCAAGTTCCAAATCCTACCTCACTTGCTGAAAGTAGAATACCGATGTGTGTCCCTATAGCTTTGTATTTCATATTTATTCGTTAATGAAAATGTATGTTGATGCTTGGTGTTGGGCTTTGAGAAAATAATGCATAGTAAATTACAGAATACCTTATCTGAGCCCATTTTCATTTCACATAGCTCGTAGTAAAATAGTTCGGATTTCAATCAGAGCGTAGCTCAGCCACGTCTTTTGTGGGCATGTTCATTGTAGTCAAACCTCTCGGCTTTTCCGATAGGCTGTTACTGCAAATCTTCATCGGCTGCTACTGCCGAGGACTGGTGGATCGATTTCGCGGTGTTCAATCAGCACTCGCTGTAGCAGAGCATCAGGCCCCGCGACCTCGTTGTAACCTCGCTCGGCCCTCCATTCGAATCCATCCACGGTGAATTGCGGTGCATTCGATGCCCATCACTGCGCTCTGTTGACTGCCACCGCACGCACGCAGCGCGGGGCCGCGTGCTCCAGTGTCCCCTCCCCCGGAGCCGGCAGCCGGCCTGGCCCGGCCGCGGACCGCCAGCGCTGCACCGTGCGTGCTGTCGTGGCGGCAACCGGTCACGATATCGGCCAATGATACTGATCTGTCGGACCATCCAACGATAGACGTCATTATTGGACAGACAGAGTGGGTTGCTTTTTTGCGGGGGGGGGGGGGGTTCGCTGCTTTTCGGTCCTCAGCTACAGATAGGCGTTCGCTGATGAATCCTCCTTCACCGCCACACAAGTTTAAATGTATCTATAAGCGTGTCTAACCTGATAATTAATGCATAGGATCGGGAGAACTAACCGGTCACTGTGACTTAGGTAATAGGTATTTGATGCTCTCATGTGCTTTGTATTCGAGTCTCATGAACAGTGGGCTATGAACCGCACCTGTGACCTGACCTTTTGCGGCGGCAGGCGCTATAGCCAGTAGTCATCTTTCATCCCCGACAGGAGGTCGTATCTCAATCCATGGGGTGAAGAAAGCACCGGGAATCCCCTGCCTGAGTAAGCGGCTGACGCAGTCTTCAGCTGATTGCTCTACCGAGCAGAAAGGTATCCATGTCGTTAGCATTAAGCATTTTACCGTCCCATATGCGATTTGACGGATTTTCGCTATGGATGCCGCCATGACGCTGTGTTGGTTGCCATAGTGCTCCGCTGAACATTGCGTGCCCCTCGCCATCATTCAGCCCTTCGCCTACTAAAGGTAGAGGCAGTAGCTCTATGCGTTTGCGTAGCGCGTGTCCCCGTTCCTTCATGATTTATGGCCGCGTCCATTGAGCTGCCCGTGGTGGGCGATGGAACTATTGCCCTGCGCTTCTCAAAACTACTTACGTAGATTGCGTGACAACAGGCTGTCCGGCGGCCCAGCTCAAATTGCGCGTGTGCTTTCTGGATTGTTATCGCACAGGTGTTCCGTTTCATTATGTTCGTGTTGGTTGACTGGGGGTTGCCATGTTAGCTTCATTTAAAACCCTATCACAGGCGTTACAAAATTACGAGCCATGCTTCTGACACGCTTTCCTAATAGCCAATTAACTCTGTTGACGGTTATGTGACCGTTGCGAGTCTGTGCTGTATGGACGTTGGTGTTGCCTACCTTCCTGTCTGAACTACATGGGACCCAGCGCAAAACTAGCAGTCTACCTGGTTCTGCAGGGGTTTGTGGCTCTAACAGCGGTACAGCTAGCCCTGCAGCGTTTATGCCCCGAGCAGCGTTATGACTAGACCTGGTGACCTGGTCAGTGAGGTCGAGTCAACGGGTCAGCAGGTCAGCGCGCGGCACCTCGGGTCTAGAGAGTCGGCAGCTCGCGTCTACATGAAAGGTCGGCAACTCGGGTCTAGATGGCTGGCAGCTCGCGTCCCCAAGGCTGGGAACATAAGTTCCAAAGGTCTCTGGCAGATGCTCAAAGGTCCCTACGGAATTTAAGGAACTGATGAATGAATGAATTGAAGATAAGGACCACCCATAGCGTCGTCAGCCCACGTGCATAGAGTCAACAGGTCGATTTCAAGCCCCAGCATGCCGTGGCCTGTGATAACTGCTGACTGTGCTCGCGGAAAACCCGGTCAGGCGGTCAGACGGACCCTCCACAGGTCAGCCGTCTGTTGGACCACGCCCGCGCAGGTGGTGGGCAGGCGAAACTCCGCCGATTAGATAGGGCACTGTGTGCCGACTCGCTCGCCGACCGGCCGACGGGGCCTTATCGGTGTTGGTTCTCCTCACCCCGGAGTGCCCATTCGGCCGGTGGTCGGCCCCATGCGCCCCACTGGCCGGTGAGTGGTGCCGGTCGAGCACACATCACCGGTCGACAATCGATGATACCGACCCTCGCCCGCTGATAGTGGGCTCGTAACGACCGACCAGGCTCCGCCGGCCGTCAATGAAGCATCCCTCGGAGGTGATACTGATGGTGGCGGAAGACAGGCTATTGACAAACCAAACAAGGCAATGGGTGCGACTCGGTAGAACAGCAAATAATACTCGGACATTGAACCCATGCATGGGGACGATGCTAATGCAAACGCTGGCGTGGTAATTTAGACTTAGACCAACACTGCGCTAAAGAACAGACCATGACAGAGTGCTCGTGGCGGTTTGCAGCGAGCGAGGCCTCGGCGGGTCAGGTCGTTAGTGCGTTGGATGGCATTGGTGGACAGGAATGCAGGTCCGGAGTCCGAACCACGGTGCCATGAGCACAGCTTGGTCTTACAATCCACGCTGGCGACGAGGGTCTTTGTGCAGTTGTAACTCGGCTAGTTCGCACGCCTGCAGTTTTGGGTGTTGTGGCTCTTCTTTCGTTATTCTAGCGCGGACTTGAGCAGAAGAAAGAAAAGAAGAACCGTAAAGCCCTATGAAATTCTAGAATCAGACTTTTCTATCCTAACACTTGTATCCCGGCAGCCATTATTTTGAATTCTTATTGGAGCTATCTTTACCTCCCTGTTGGAGTTCGCTCGAATATTTGGCGCCAATTTAGTTTGTTGTGTGCCAATAACGACTGAGGGAGTGTTGGCAGCGGTGGAGGGTCAGATTGGCCACGTGACCCAGCAGGGCCTATCCCAACCCACCACGTGATGCCGTATTGGCACCATTTGGGGTACGGGCATAGCAACTGACATGGATGTGTTTCACATGGAACTGATGCCTAGAAGACAATAATAATTAAAGGAAGGATTTGGAGTAACTTCGGTCTCTTGAGCTCCATTTTCCCTATCTTTTAGTCTCCACTGCTGGGGATGTGCGATTCGGGTAGTAAATAACGCACCCACACCATCGTTCAAATTGTCAGAGCAGCTGCACTATCAGAGCAGATAAGCCAGCTCATGGCGCTGACAACCTAATAGAGGCCAGCAAGAAGATATGGTAGCCTTGTGCGCGCATTAGCTGGCTTAACATGGGTGACAAGGGCTGCTCCTGCAGCAGTGTGTCTGCAGCCTGCATATTGCATTCATTCGGCCGCATGGCCACTCGACAAGTGTCACATTAAATATTTAGCTGAACCTCATCCAACGCGTGGTATGTTACGTTGAAGTCACAACATTGGCTGCTGCACAGCATAATAAAATATGTTGGGTTTGTAGGTTCTAATTATAACTCAGTGGGAATGAGGCCGTCATTAAGTAACTTAGTTGTTACATTGCTCATGCTGAACCCTGTACTTCCCTTTCCGGTAAACCCTCCCGTTCCTCCCGCTAACATCTGCTTTTCCTCTCGGTGAACTCTCGTTTCTCACCGTCGCTCGATTACATCGGTGACCTTTGACCCCTATCTCATTCTCCTTCCCCAGGCCTCACCGCTGACCCATCACGGTCTCCGCTGACCTCGCATGGTCCCGTTAATCTCTAGTCTCCTCTAACATCAAAAACCGTCTCTGCTGACTTCTTATCCTCTCCGCTGACCTCTCATGATTTCAGCTGATCCTCACTGCCTCCGCTGATCAATGTCTCCACTGACCATTACGACCTCCCGTGACCTCGCGTTGACACCCTAGACCTCTATCGTCTCCTTTGGCCTCACATGTCTCCTTTGACCTCTATTATCTCTGGCCTCCCAATCTGTTCTCTGGCCTCTGCCATCTCATTTGATCTCTTACTGTCTCCGCTGATCTCTCGCTGTCTATATGACCTCTGACGTCTCCGCTGACCTGTCAATGTCTCCACCGACCTCCCATGGTCTCCGCTGACCTATTATCAACTCCTTGAATTCTCACTATCCTCTCTGCCCTCCCACTGTCTTTTCTGGCCTCTCACGGTTTCCGCTGATCTCTCACTGTCTCATATCCTTACACCCTTTCCTCTGACTTCCATTGTCTCCTATCCTCTCGCCTTTTCCCTCCGACCTCCATTGTCTCCTCTAACCTCTCACCGTCTCCTCTGACCTTTTTCGTCTCCCTCTCTGCTTCCAGGTGGAGAGTAAGATGCAGGAGAGCAAGGAGAGTCTGCTGGGCGGCGGACCGGTGGGCGGACCGCGCGTGCCGGTACCGGCGCGCGCCATCACCATCACCATGTTCCTGTTCGGCTTCCAGCTACTGCTGGCGTCGGTGGGATGGAACCACGCCATCGCCGGATACCAGCAGCTACTGGAGAATGGCGACGGTTCGCATACGGTACGGGTGGGGTGAAGGGAGAGGTGGAGGCTAGAGGATGGGAGAGGGGAGGGAGAGGGATAGAGCTGAAGGGCGATAGAGAGGTGGAAGGACGGTAGATGGTGTAGAGGCGAGGATATGTAGATCAGAGAGTAAGACCACCAGGCTGGGATGTGGGCAGTGACTAAATAACAGTCAGAGACATAGAGACAAGAGGTGAATCAAGGACATATCATGCGGTCAATAACCGACGCTGAGCACGGGATTTCGAAACTTTGGGCATAGTTTCTGCACATAACTGTAGAGCGTGACCTAAGGAACGCGCTCCAAGAAGTCATAGTTCACTCTGCCTCAGAGGTCACAGCTCGGTCAAACGCAATGGACGTCCAAACGCGGCCTCAAAGCTCGACAGAAATGAGCTTACTTACTTCGTAGCGGGACTTGGACCGCAGACGTCAGTCCCGACCGGGCTGGATTTAGTTCCAGTTCCCCTGGTTCTGTTGACCATACCTCGTGGCTGGCGCGAAGCCACGAACAGCAAATGTCTGGCAAAGATCGTTGTTCTGACCTTCCCCGAGGGTGACGATCTTCACACGAATTCACACGGCCGGTTATGGGCGTGAACGTGATGGCGCCAGGCTTCTCACGAGTCACGTGTAACCTTCACACGCTGATGGTACATTAATGCTCAATGACAACTTCACACGCCCACGGGTGCACGACCGGGCTCAGTTCGCGTGGCTTCATAAAACATGCATCCGAGTACTTTACATGAAACCCTGCCCGCTTCTTCTTCGTTTGGTGAAGGGAGTATTGGTGACAAGAAGCGGCCACGTCTTTTGTACGGTCCGTAACGATTTATAATCTCTGCTTGCTTCAAAATTAGTGGCCGACTTATTGACCGCCCTCGCTGTATATTACGTTGAATGTTTTCCCAGTTGAAGCCCAGAAGGCTGGGCTCAAATTGCATTTGACTGACGAATAACACGCCATGCATCTTGTGATATGGATTTTCCCGTCACCATCGCTCAGTCTCGCCGGCTTTGAACTGTTTTCGAAGCTTGACTCGTTTTCATTGCAGTTTTTCAGCGACACTGGGCGTCGAGCTGGGTATTGATCACACAGACACACTTGCGCACTCACATACAAACGCGCACTTGCGCACAACTCATCGGAGGTTAAACTTGCTTATTTAGTGGTCAGAGTCGTCCGTTGCGATGCACAGCGTGCGTTACCTTCGTTTGTGAACCGGACTTGTTGGTCCGGTCGCCAATGTGCCGTTAGGTGTTGCCCGTTACGTACGGTTTGTTCAAATGATTTCCAGACACGAGCGTCGCGTGATGGCTGCCCGAAACGTGCGAGGCACACACGACATGTTCCGACAGCGGCGACAGACAGAGTTACCGCGAGCTGCGCGTGCCCGACCGAGGGGCGAACGGGTAGCTAATGTGCGGCCTGCATGGGGAGCGTGTTACACTTTTCCGTCATTCGCTATTACTGCATACACTTTCGTGGTGCTGGGTCGATGTCAAAGTTGACTTTCGGCGTCCGATTTCTAGATGATAGTTTGTTATATTTTGGCCTAAATAAAACTGTTTTTGTTTGGCATAAGTTTTGCATAAGTTTTGATGCCGTATGCTTTTCTGAACGATGAACTGGACATACTTGAAAGACAAATCTAAATCTCGTTCTTTCTGAAGGTGAATTCCGAGCTAGCTGAAATAGTTATCGAGCAGCTTGAGATACAGTGTCACCTGCCCACCTGTATGTTCAGCTCTCAGAGCTGCTTTTGGCACAATTACCTATGTTATCACCTTGTTTTGAAAGCAAAAATATCCGATTCACCTCCTGGCTCTCGCTTTTCCTATCGTACCAATCTCAGGCGGTCCTTGCAAAAATGGTGATATGATGCGAGGTATAATGTGTTCTTGTGGCCTCATTTTGCGTCTCAACTGGTCATCGTTATGCTAGTTGAAGCCGCAATGTTCCGTGCTGACCGCACCCCCTGACCGTAGCGTATTGACCCGGCTACCAGAGTATGTAAGTTATGATTGTGTCCCTGTGCCTGTGTGGCCCAGGTAACAGTTTTCACTCGGCTGTGATTGATGTGTGCTCCACCGCTGTTCCATTGTGCGTGCTGTTGGGACTGTGTGGCAGTGTGTGTATATCGGCTGGGCACTGAGCAGTGGGCAGCCTTCATTATATATGTGTATGCTATTGTGTGTAGATTAATGAGTGTTTTGAATTGACGCGCGACAAAGCTATGCCTGACAGCGTTGCCAGTTACCACGAAAACAGCACAGCCGATGTCGTAAAATTATGCATTGTTGATCGATATTACGAATGGTTCTGGCAAGACATTTCCGCTGTAATTCCAGATAATCATACATGTGTGCATGTTGTGTGGGGCCATTTATTACCTGGCATCATTACTTTCTGGAACGGTGTCCTTGTGTCTCAGCTATTCACCAGCGGTCTATATGTGTTCGCAGGCGAAACAGTTGGCAGTGCTACAGGCAGCCTCCACTTGGATTCTGATGTGGTTCTGGCGCGTCGCCTGTTTCCACATGCTAATGCACTGTTTCCTCATAGCGGTGTTCTTCGATAAACTGTGGGTGAGTGCTGAGGGCAGTGTTGAGTTGTTGAGTATTCATGGAAAATGGAACCGTGAGGAAATGACATGGCGACGAGCTGAATGGGACCACATTTTGTCCATTGTTGCTTAGATGGTGATGCAGTTCATGTGAATGGACTATATTGATAGATCGTGATAAAAGCTACGTGCTTCCATGAGCTAACGTTATAACAACTCTTTTAAATATGAAACAACGGACTAATATGCATTATTTTTCATTGATACTCGATTTCATTTTGATATACTTTTGGTCTGAATGGTTAAATGGGTGGGTTCGGTCCCTACAGCCTGTTGCATAGGACCACGGGTCCACCAACCGACGACCGCCCCAGGACCACCGATCTGCTGGCTGTTGGATGACACATCTTTCACTATATATTTCGCTATTCGCTACATCGGCTGTGCAGCTTGAAACTTGACACGACTGGAACTGACTTACTCTTGCCGTTGCAGGAGTTCCTGACGAACCTGCGGTTTATCGGCTACGTGGCATTAACAGCGCTCATTGTTCTCAACGAGCTGCATTTGCAGGCCATTCAGTCGTACTTCTAGCTGGGGTCCGTCGGTACGCGCGCGGGGCGCCCCCTGGAACCGTGATGATCGTTATGCTACACCGCCGCGCGGCGTCCCTGTGAGGATCTTTGGTCTGTAACCGGACGCTGCCGCGGTGTGGTAGTGCCGAGTCGGGTGTGTACTAGCTAGTCTGAGAGGCGGCCGAGCTGTCTGGGGGTGTCAAATGACTGAGCTCTGCGGCTGAGGCAGCGCTGACTTTAGTGGGCATTGTGCACTTTGCAGAGCCGACTGTGGCGTACAGGTGGCGCCTCTTGACTGAGCTTTGCGGACGCGCCGCCGCGACTGGGCGTACCGTCGCTGTGAGGGAACCTGGGGTCCTAGTCGAGACAGAAGTCAGGGGCTGCCGTCCATCCTACTGTGTACCACTAGTCCGCTGGTGTGGCGCTCACGATGCCAACATATGCCATGGCGATCACGCTGTATACTCGTACTGCGCGTGGCGCGCGCTCTCTCCTTTCGAGTGTTGTCCGCGTGCCGGGCGGCGGAGCTTTGCCCGGCCCGTGGCGCTGCTGCCGGCCGTCATATCGCTGCTGTACTGCGCCGAGTCTGCTCCCGCCAGCCGGCGTCGGCACACGCACGGCATAACCTTCCATAACGTGATTGTCTCTGTGAAAAAATGAACGTGTACCTTTACGATGCAATCATTGTTACGTGTTATTGTTACTAGAGCTGTCCCGGTTAGTGTCACATAGCAGCACACTGTTTAGCCTATAGGTGTCGTGTCATTTGGGGGAGGTGCGTGGCGGCATGATTCCATTTTGAACTGTGAGTTGTGGTTTTAGAAACGTTTAGAGGAGCTTAGAGCCTTTTGAGAAGCAACGTCTCGAATTGCCTTTTCTCGGTGTCAATTGTAGTGTGTGATGTTTGGTCATGTGATTTGCGTACAGAGGTAGCTTTTGCGTGGGTGCAGGCAGCAGCAGCTGCGTTGTTTTCTGAAGTGTACTTTTAAATATAAAGCTAATACATATTACATGATTTATCACAATGTTTACATCAGGTATTTGTTTATGATTTATCCGGTTGCATCAGCGATTTTAGTGTCATCTTACTGCATTAGCGTCGCCACGGGGGGGCAAGCGGGGCAGCTTGCCCCCCCAACCTCGGACCGGGCACCCCCTGAGATCGATACAGATCCGATGAGATTTTGGAGTCGCGAAAAAATGGGGGTACCTTTCTGAGAATGCCTGTGAGGTCAGACTCGTTCAAGCCAGAGTCGGAGTCGCAGTCGCCAACATCGTCAAAACACCGACTCCAGACTCGGAAGTGTCAATACTGTGATTTATTTCATGTTCCTCGTTGGTTTTTTATTACATTTTATAGCTGATTTTCATAAGTTTTGAAGTGCTGATACAAAATTTGCGTTCAAAGCGTGACACTGAATCTTCGGGCCTTTCTCAACTCTCGTCAAATGTCTGCGACAGACTCAAGTACCGTTCAAGTGCCACAGGGCTCATGACTGCTTGCTTTTCACACAGGCTCCGAAGGAGCTCCACTGAGCTCTAAGAAGCCTTCAGAGGGCCCAAACCGGCCTCTGAGAGTCCCACTGGCGTTCATATTCTCTGAGGGCCCATACAGGAATCTTTGAGGACCTTACACATGCGTAGACCTCTGAAGGGCCACACGGATCTTTGAGGATACTTTCAAATATTTCTGAGAACCTTAGGCCTCTGATAGCTCAGCCGAGCTTTTGAGGCGACAGATTTTGCTGAGCCTAAGCCTGCAGTTTAGGGGTCACGACTCGGGTGTGCCTCTGAGGGTCCCAGCACATGTTTCTTATGTCCCTATGTAGGGTCCTTAGGGATTCGACACAGACCTCCAGGGTTCACACTGCTATTTGAGGGCTCCCTGCTCACCCTGGGCCTGGTCTCTTAGCGCCCGCCGCCGGCGCCGCCCACACTGGCTTCTGAGTGTCCCACCTTGGGCTCGGAAAGCCCTAAAGCACCACATATGTACACGTAACTATTTGGGGTGACCAGCGCCGATTTTCAGGATCCTAAGCAGGCTTCTGAGAGCCCACACTGACCCTGAGTGGCCTAAAATGGCCTGGAAGTCCCAAGCCTATCGCTAAAGGATCCCTTGCCGCTATGCCGTGCGAAATTTTGGTTCCGTTAAACGTCTTTTCTTCGCGTTTGCAGCGCTTCCCTACACACGGAAAACGAGAAACTTTTTGTTCACACTACACCTCCTCTCACTGGAGCAAAGATGAATTACTTCCGATTCACACTTCCGACATTCACTCTCCGCTGAAAGCCCTACTTAGCTTCAATCGGCGGCTGGGATAAGCCCTATGCATTTTACGTAGAACCTCTGCATGCATGCGTGAATGAAAGTTTCAGCAAGGTGATTCGCTTAAGCTGAGCGTTTAACCTTTTTATGATCATGAGCGACGAGCGTCTGCACAGGGGCTCTCCAGGGTGCGTCGGCAAGCGCAGCCATTGTGATTCTACCGGTCGTTTTTTGTTCAAAAATTTAAAAAAATAAATTTTCTGTAAAAAAATGGCAAGTCATAGCTACAAGGAAAACCTTGTCACCATCGTATTCCTCGCACCATTGCGCGTTGAATGATATGTAAAATGAATGAGTAACGACTGGAGGAAGGCAAGATTTAACCATAGGTGGGCACCGTTCCCCAAAATTGTAACTTCGTTACTCGTTCCTCCGTTCCCTCAAAACGTGACTTCCGTTACTCGTTCCTCCGTTCCTCTGTATATAATGTAACGGAAGTTCTTTTAGTCCGTTACTCCGTTACAGCAAAATAAAAAACGTTAAAATGTTGGGTATTTCAAACATTTTTGAGACCATTCTGACCCAACTAAACCTACCGAGAAAGCGGAATGCCCACCGTAGCGTTGTCAGCGTGGCCACGGACCTTTTTGATATGTTCTGGCGTTACCTTTTTTCCATTGAAAAAACGTACAAAATTGAAGTTTACTTGAACCCAAATAAAACTGGCGCAATGTGTACCGCCACCTTCAGCTTCAAAACGTTCCTTGTTTCAAGCTCTATCAATATCAGTCGGCTAATCGTGCATTTATTAAAAACTGAGGTGGTACCTGGGGGGTAGAAGCACCCAAAGTCGGGTCTCTTTAACGTTGGGTTGGTGGTGAAATTCAATGATTTGGGACTTTGCTGGCTTCCTCGTCTTACATTATATCAGTGGGTACGCCACCTTCAAGCTATACTGATAGAGCTATCAATTCTAAAACTACTGGCGCTTGTTTCGGCATCATTCGACAAATACCCAACTGGTACCTTGGGGGTAAAAAAAAACTTCCGACTGGAAAATATAGAGGAAGGTCATGAGTTCAAATCTCATCGCCGACGGAGTTTTTGCGTGTTCGGGTATTAATATGACCGAACGCGTTTACCACTAACCACCGATATCTTAAGAGCCAATGATCCCTACCAAGTCCCGCGAGGTGACATTCGATAGGACTCTCCAAGACCTTTCCAAGGCGTACTTAATTTAAAGATCAAGGTCAGGCTTTATGTTAAGCATGCCGCTTCTGTATGGTGTAGCCCACGGCCAGCAATATCGGCGGCCTCTGCTCGAAATTCAGCCGAAGAGAGCGTTTTGAACTAGTGTACATAGATACTCGATCAGCAGAAGTGCGATAATAAGTACGTGTCCGGGGTCAAAGTTAGAGTCTTCAAAGAAGCAATGGCGCCCATAGTGCTGAAGGTGTCACAACAGTGGAAGAAAATCCTCAGAAAATAAGACATTTGTGATGACTATTGGAAATATTGAAAGACAATATTGTAAAAAATATTTTTAGGACTCTGTTGATTGTATTTCAACTCGATTGGTACTACTTCATTCGCCATGACGTCTTTTATTTTCATGGCCATCACTACATCCCCCAATTACGGAACGGCTGTGCGTGCGGCCCGGGTGTTCCGTTATTACGGAAGGCGCCCAGCTGGTGGCCGCGCTGACAACGCTACGCCAAATCTACCAAGGCAGTGGGCACTGATTGGACACTAAACCTTGGAACGTCTGGTGGTACTGATGCGCATCACTTGTCCCCGGCCAGATGCCGGTTGCACTTCACGAACACTAGACGTTCCAGGTTGGCATCTGAGAGCATAGGCGGCGGAACGGGGGGGGGGGGGGGGCACCGGCGCACCGTGCCCCCTTTGATTTTGGCATTTTAACATTAGCCCTATGTGCGTTGCATGGAAAGAATGGGACAAAAAGTCGGCAGTGCCCCCCCCCTCTCCCTTAAAGGGACTATCCCACCTTCTAAAATGTTGTTAAAACCAGTTAAATTGTGCCCGACTTTATAGATTGGATGACCAGGAACACGGTTCTGGCATTTATTTTTCATTAAACATCTTAGGCTTCCCATATTCCAAACACAAACTTTCAAATATGTGACGTCACAGCCCAAAATTACCTCCTTCCCCAGGCCACATTACTGTCATAAAGCTGATTCTTTTTACTCTTTAGGCACCACAACAAAGTTCAG
Organism: Amphibalanus amphitrite; assembly: GCF_019059575.1. NCBI lineage: Eukaryota > Metazoa > Arthropoda > Thecostraca > Balanomorpha > Balanidae > Amphibalanus > Amphibalanus amphitrite. The sequence continues at coordinate 1,202,210 of NW_024881500.1, read as the reverse complement.
ACCAAGTTTTAAGCGATTTTTCAACGAACAAACCCATTTAAATCAGAATGACTAAACGAGGTGACGTCTCACTAACGGTCGCTCCATGTTGAAGATAGGGCCTTGTACAAGGCCCATTTTCAAATGAAGGGAACGAATTTCTTCAACACCAAGAGGCCGCGGGGGTTGCAACCTAGATAGATAGTGGTTTCTGAACCTCGCCGCAAACTTGGCTATCTCAACTCAAACCCCATGTTAAATGTGGGATAGTCCCTTTAATTGAAGATGTTCCGCTGCCACTTTCTGAGAGGGTAGCCCTTTTTGCACGTAGCACATCTTTTCCCATTGAGAACATGCGCTCTACTGAGGCGCTTGAAGGGACGCCCGTGTTGAACTTTGCGAACACATACTGCAACGCCGGCTCATTGCGGAAGGCCAGTACACTGTACAGTGTACACTGAGGCCATCTTCCGTCTTCAAGTCAGGGCTGCTCAATAATCCACTATTCCGCTGCTGCATTAATGTCTGTGGGTTAGCTGAAAGATCAACCCGCTCGGACAACGAAAAGTAACGGAGGAACGAAGGAACGGACTAAACTGTTAACTTGTAACGGAGGAACGAACAACCAATGTAACGGAAGTTACTTGGTCCGTTACCCTTTTTAAAATGTAACGAGTCCGTTCCTCCGTTCCTAAAAATTGTAACGGCGTTCCGGAACGGAGGAACGGAGGAACGGATCGTGCCCACCTATGGATTTAACACAAAAGTTGATTTTGCCCCCCCCCCCAACCGAAAATCTCTGGCGACGCCTATGTCTTAGCGTCAAATAGCTTTTGGCTTACGGAGTACGGACGTCATTTACGTCATTCACGTCATTTACAGCCGCGTGATTAAATCGCTGATGAGAAATCATTAACAGGCAATGAATGAACGATAGATTGCTCAAACCAGATGTGATATTTTCTGGTCATCACTCATCATTTATACCGCGTTCGATGTCTCTAGGATGACGAAGATTCTACGTCGTCCGGCCAATCCCGTTCAAGGTCAGCCGGGGCTCGGCTGCAGTTATGAAATGTCATTGGCCGGACGGCGTAGAATCCAAGGTAGAAGCTTCGTCGTCCGAGAGGCTTCGAACGCGGGGTTAGTCGATTTATAAGCAAAATTCTACAACCTCAACACTGCTTCTGTGTTTCAACTTTCAGCTTTGCTATTGGAAGGTCTTTCCTGGGTGTCGACCAGGCTCAGGCCGGTTTCTTTAGCGCCCCAGGTACTTGTTAGGAATATGACTAAAAATGAAAATAAAATTAGAAAAAAGGACGGAAAAACGGCAATAAGTGGCAAGTGCATTTTTTGCCGGCGCTTTTGTGCCCGGTTCTCATGTGACGTCACAAGATCACCAAAGATAAACATGTGACTTACAGTCACGTCATTTAAAGGAAATAGTTCACTTTTTAACATGGGTTTTGAACTGGAATAGCAGTTCCGTAGCTTGGGCTGAGACGAGCATAAATCAGGAGCTTTTACAGCCCAACGATCACCCTAGGCAAAGATATTCTATTTCTCGTCCCGAAAAGGTGTCTTGCGTTGAGGATGTGTGCCTTGCATATATTTCCATCCAGTATGAAAAGAGCATGGGTCCCGAAAATTCTTCAGAAACTAGAGAAATTATCTACGAGAACTCTAGAGAAATTCTCGTACTGATCAATTAGGACATTCAGGGGAACATTATCAGATCGAGCAGATCGCCCAAATGCCGGTGGCTGCGATAATTTCTCTGTTTCTGAAGAATTTTCGGGACCCATGCTCTTTTCATACTGGATCGCGTGTGCCTTACAGAAACTGAAAAGTTCTTCCTATATCAAAATATAGAAAATAATATTTTGTTATAAAAAGGTTTTATTTTCTTTGCTGATTATTTTGAACATAAAAAATCATAAATCTGTTGCAAAAAAAAAAAATAATTTCGTGAAAGTGAACTATTTCCTTTAACACGATGTTGAAAGTGCGACAAATTCGACGCACTGGGAGAACAACACAAAAAAAAAACATTGTTGCTGCGCTGCTGTTTTGCTGTGTTGTGATTTTTGAATATTTCCAGTTAAATCTGTTAAAATTAATAATGCAGGTCAATTGGAGCAATGGAAATGTCATGTGTTGAAGACAAGTTCATGATCAGTCTTGTTGTGCTTGACACTGATTGTCAGAATGTTGCGGTGGAAGTCGACCTGCAGTCTGCGCGCTCCATTCCAGTGCCTGGCCCAGGCCAGTAATTAAATTTGTAGTTTGTGTGAAGACCTCCACATCAAATAAGGTTTTTGTTTTGCTACTATCAACAAAAATGTCACTGGGCGGTAGAAGTAATCCAGCAGTGGGAAAAGCTGATTTGAGACGACTTATGCAGCAAAAGAAGCAAGATGCACTGCTGCAACGTCCAAAGAAGATTGATTCTCCACTTGCAAAATATCCTTTACTGCAATCTTCATGCTGTGCTGCATTAATCAACATGTTGAGATCTACTGCCCAATCTCACCAGTACCGTAGAAATGATTTGGCAGCACTGGCCGGATGTTATGGCACTGATATCAAAGATGCCTCTTTATTTGCATTCAAGCTAATCTTGCCCAATTATTTTGATAGTGTGAATGATCATAAATGTCTCCTGAAATTTGAAAGAAAACAAAGGAATGCTGAATAGTTTTGAATGTTACCAAATGCGGTAAACTCATATTTACGGCATTTGGTGGGATTGAGCCCTGGAAAGGATACTAATACCATTACTGTAGCTCTAACAACAAGCTTATATCAATATTTCATTGTGAAACTCTGAGCATTTTTCATCAGCTCAATATTCTTTTTTGAGCTCATCATTAAGAGTTTGAGTTTGTTAGTGGTTTCAGTGGAAGATTTAGGTTAATCTTTCCATCATTGATAAGAATATAAGTAAGAGTAGCTGAGAATAGTAAAGAGTAAGAGGTGATACTTAAGACCTTTGCAAAGCCATTCACATTTTGTACATATCTCAAGTGCTGCTGATTAAAGGAAATAGTTCACTTTCACGAAATTATTTTTTTGCAACGGATTTATGATTTTTTATGTTCAAAATAATCAGCAAAGAAAATAAAACCTTTTTATAACAAAATATTATTTTCTATATTTTGATATAGGAAGAACTTTTCAGTTTCTGTAAGGCACACGCAATCCAGTATGAAAAGAGCATGGGTCCCGAAAAATCTTCAGAAACAGAGAAATTATCGCAGCCACCGGCATTTGGGCGATCTGCTCGATCTGATAATGTTCCCCTGAATGTCCTAATTGATCAGTACGAGAATTTCTCTAGAGTTCTCGTAGATAATTTCTCTAGTTTCTGAAGAATTTTCGGGACCCATGCTCTTTTCATACTGGATGGAAATATATGCAAGGCACACATCCTCAACGCAAGACACCTTTTTCGGGACGAGAAATAGAATATCTTTGCCTAGGGTGATCGTTGGGCTGTAAAAGCTCCTGATTTATGCTCGTCTCAGCCCAAGCTACGGAACTGCTATTCCAGTTCAAAACCCATGTTAAAAAGTGAACTATTTCCTTTAAGAGTAGATAAAAGAGTCTTTCCATGTGACCTGATCACCCAGGGCCAGGAGGACCATGTAGCCATCTACCTGTGGTTTGTTACTCTTGATCAAAATTGTCACAGGTGGGCTGGGCATGGGCAAAGTGTTTATATAGCCTTGGGCAAAGTTGAGTGGTGATTCCATGGTGTCATTTGTATCAAGCACTGATAAGTGGGCCACCCAGGCCCACAGGCACCCAGCCATCCATTTGGACAAAATTTCTAGAAAAAAATATAGTTAATACTGGTGCAATTTCTCAATGGAATATGCTCAGTTACAAGATATTAATTCAAGCTAATGATGGGTAGGATCATTGAGATTTTTCATATTTATTTCAGTTTGGATATTAATTTTTAATGGCATCGATGCCATACATTTTAATTGGTGGCTAGTTTTATTCTGACGCATATGTTGATTCGATATTAGAAATTGTATTTTATCAGAAATTATTTTCTGATTTTATGATTTGATTGATTTTACATTGAATGCTTTAGAATGTATTGCTTTCCTTAGTTGACAAAGCGTCTGAATAAATTTTGTTTGATTAATAAATTGCATTGTTTCAATGCAATAGGAATACATTTAAATATATATTGGGACCTATTGATGATGCCAGACAATGATGTGATGCCAATATTGCAAAAATATGGCAGGCCCTTCCTTCACTCATAGGTATTCATAATCTTACAGCCATCCAGCACGATTTTTATCATATTATTTTTTTGGCACTCCACTTAGGAACCCATATCATTTTTAAGGCGTTTGAATATTATTTGGCAAAATTAAAAAAGTTTTGGTGACTTAACGCATTTTAGTGTGATTGCTCTTCAACGTTGCATGATGAAGGCATAAATGAACTGCATTACTCTCTAAGCTGCGGCCTGGCCAAAGCTGTATCTGCCTGCATTATCTGTGTCATTTCCTTAACCGTTGGCGGCACGTATTCGTCGAGCGGCCAGCTCAGCTGCGTGGCGTGCCGCGCGCCGGTGAAGTCGGAGCTGATGTGGACGGCGCACCTGGCCAGCCGCTCTCACCGCGACCAGGTGGCAGCACTGAAGAGCCGCCAGGGGGCCGACAAGCGACCGGCCGACACCTCGGCCGCGGACACTGCCGGGGCCAAGCACAAGAGGCACAAAGGTGCGGACTGGGATTCCTGGGGCTCGTCTCGGGCCGGAGTGGGATGGGATGTGGAGGGGTGGACGAGTAAGCCACCGATACATTGGATTCTTTTATTAGTCATCAACTTGTTCGATACTACCGTGGTCAAGTCATTCGCCTCTGTGAACAGACAGTTGTATTCATTTCGTGTATTTTTTTCGCATTCAGCGTATTTGCTAGCCCTTTTGGTTGATCAGCTTTTGTGTATGCTACATGACTTACGTCGATGCATAAGCCCGGTTTGTTCTTATTGTTGGCTGTGACTGCTCAAACAAGACATAACATTGATGATGGGCATTTTTTTGACTTCCTTTTTGCTCCTGTGACGTCATCTTTGACCTGACCTGAAAATGACCTCAGTAAAAATAAAACGTTCCACGACAAATCGACAAGTGCCCTGCACCCTCATATTTTATTTTTTGCTTAAAATTGGTCTAATAGGTTGTGATGGACGGGGAAGCCAGCTGTGGCAAGGATTTTTTTCTTCGAACAACGGTTTCCGAGATATAGCCTCGGGCAATTCCTGGATGTCGCGCTGCAACCCTATGTTTGGCGGCCTATAACTCAAAAACTATTGATTTTCTACGATTAAAACTTTATATGGTTCAACTCACAATCAACCAACAAACATTTTGGCTATTTCGGATTTTCAATTTTTGAAAATTTTGATGACGTGACCTTTTGACCTATTTTTCGAAGAGTGACCTTGATATTTTCCCCACTGAAAGTTGCAATTTTGTCTGATGACGATTATAGCCTTATCAATTGTCATTCATATGCGAAAATAAAAAAGTGGATATCGCCCTGCATTGACCTCAGGTCAGGTCATTTTTATGACCTGTCCATTATTACGAGCGGGAGTGACAACGAGATCTCGAGAATAAAGCAAGATAGCGACAAGCGGTAAACGGTGCAGGGTACAAATGGATAAGGTCTATAATTTTTACTGAGGTCATTTTCAGGTCAGGTCAAAGATGACGTCACAGGAGCAAAAAGGAAGTCAAAATTGCGGCACTACATATATATGAAGTTTTTCTCGAATAACTTTCAAGGTATCCCAGCTAGGAACAAACTAATATCACCATCGTGATCCTCTCGTCGATCCGCATCGAAACATATGTATGTTGACCTCGAAAGGTCGAAAGGTCAAAAGTTGACCCTAGGTCACGTGACCCAAGGTCAACTTTTGACCTTTCGACTTTTCGAGGTCAACATACATATGTTTCGATGCGGATCGACGAGAGGATCACGATGGTGCTATTAGTTTGCTCCTAGCTGGGATACCTTGAAAGTTATTCGAGAAAAACTTCATATATTTAATGCCGCAATTTTGACTTCCTTTTTGCTCCTGTGACGTCATCTTTGACCTCACCTGAAAATGACCTGAATAAAAATTATAGACCTTATCCGTGTGTACCCTGCACCGTTTACCGCTTGTCGCTATCTTGCTTTATTCTCGAGATCTCGCTGTCGCTCCCGCTCGTCACGTGACCGAAGGTCAACTTTTGAACTTTCGACCTTTCGAGGTCAACATACATATATTTCGATGCGGATCGACGAGAGGATCACGATGGTGCTATTAGTTTGTTCCTAGCTGGGATACATTGAAAGTTATTCTAGAAAAACTTCATATATATGTAGTGCCGCAATTTTGACTTCCTTTTTGCTCCTGTGACGTCATCTTTGACCTGACCTGAAAATGACCTCAGTAAAAATTATAGACCTTATCCATTTGTACCCTGCACCGTTTATCGCTTGTCGCTATCTTGTTTTATTCTCGAGATCTCGCTGTCGCTCCCGCTCGTAATAATGGACAGGTCATAAAAATGACCTGACCTGAGGTCAACGCAGGGCGATATCCACTTTTTTATTTTCGCATATGAATGACAATTGATAAGGCTTTAATCTTCATCAGACAAAATTGCAACTTTCAGTGGGGAAAATATCAAGGTCACTCTTCGAAAAATAGGTCAAAAGGTCACGTGATCAAAATTTTCAAAAATTGAAAATCCGAGATAGCCAAAATGTTTGTTGGCTGATTGTGAGTTGAACCATATAAAGTTTTTATCGTAGAAAACCAATAGTTTCTGAGTTATAGGCCGCCAAACATAGGGCTGCAGCGCGACCTGCTGGAATTGCCCGAGGCTATATCTCGGAAACCGTTGTTCGAAGAAAAAAATCCTTGCCACAGCTGGCTTCCCCGCCCATCACAACCCCTTACACCAGTTTTCAACGAAAAATAAAATATGAGGGTGCAAATTTAATTTTTTATTTGTCGATTTGTCGTGGAACGCCCCATAAGAAAATCTCGTAGTGTTCTTACTGCCACTGCAAGTTGTTTGACGACAGCTTCATGTACTTCCGATACGTTCCAGGTGGCAGCGCTCTTCCGGGAGACTTCTTCGAGAAGCCTCAGGCGCCGAAGAAGGGCATCCTGAAGAATGCGCCGGCGCGACCGACGTACGCGCCGAAGGCGATGCCGCCCCCTCCCCCGCCGCCGCCGACACGGAGCTCACAGCTCGGCGAGGCGATGGACACGGACGACTCAGGATCCAACGCGCATCAGCCGGCCGGTAAGGGACAGGGATGGGGAGAGGGAGACAGTTGGTCAGGAAGGGCGATGAGAGAGAGACAGGCACCCGGTAAGGAGACGGGAGAGAGGCAGGCACCGGTAAGGGGACGGGAAAGAGGGAGACACGGACATTAGGGTGGTCCATTTTGAAAAAGTTTCTAGGATCCGTCGGGCCGGGTCGGAATTCTTGTTGATACCATGACACAATGTTGTGTGCAAAATTTCATTCTGATCGGATAAAGTTATCCCGTCCCGCAAAGCGGTCAAAGTTTTCCCTATGTTAACAATAAGGGGATGGGCGATAATACGGATTCTCCCACTCAGTTCACATTTTTTTTTTACTCAATACGCACTGGCAGTCACTAAAAAAGAACAGCAAAGGAGAGAAACACATCAGAGTGGAATAGGCATTGGTGAAAATAGCATATCGGTACAGATTTAAAGACGAAATCCACCACGCGAGCCATCCTAAACCAATCTCCCGCCCGGATGCAACGCCCAGTGAAGTTACGCTCCTCTACCTGAAGGAAGTGCTGTCATCTGTTCCTTGCCGTGCGCGATGGCGCTAAAAATTTGCCGCTGATGGGGGCAACAGTGCAGCACCCGGCTCCTGCAAAGTCGTTTACCACCCGTATATGTGACGGTCGCCGACGAGCAGTGGTCAAGTCGTCATTGTACGACCCCTCGGCCGGGTCCACTTTGAGGAAATCGTGACTGGCCCCGAGGGCGGTGCCGAGACCAACATATGCAAAGGACGCCAGCGAGCACCGCTCCACTGCGTCGAGGGCGACGTCGACGCGGGAGGGTTCTTCTATCTAAGCCGCTGCTGCATGGAGGTGGCGATCGCCTGCTTTTCCTCGACCGCCGTCCTGACGCCGAAGAAGGAGACCGATGGCCTTGAGACCTTGCCTATCACCTTTCCCGGTTACCTTCCGGTATCCGTGTGGTAAGCGGCGAGGGCCTTTGGGGAGGGCGATGTCAGTTCCCCATGCTGAGGTCGATCAATGGGCAGACAGTCAGGATGCTACCTACCTTGTGACGATTAAGGTGGTGAACCGGACCATCGTCCTCTTCTCGTGCTCGGTGAGCACGAGCTGGCAGAAGAGAATGCTCTTGAGCGTGTTCATCACCTTTGCAATCCAAAGACCACGTTGTACATAAGGCAACCGGTTCCGGATGCTGGCCTCAAAATCACCGTCCATCACGACGATGGTGAACTGCACCACATCGCGGCAGTCATCCCGGGGCCGCTGCTTCATCAGCAACGCGCATCAGGTGGCGATCATCTTGTCGGCGAAATCGATTAAGTAATTGAGCGGGACACTCGTTCCGTGAGCTGCCACCACTTTACAAACCGCTTGAACGACGGGATCTCGGGAGCCCGGGGCCGGAAGATGGATGGTGATTGCCAAGTGAAAGAGGCGCCCTGCACTTGCTCGTTCGTAAGAGACTGTTTCATCCAGCAAGGATTTGCTTTTTTCTGGCTGCCAAAACAAGCCACATTTCGGTGATTGAGCGTGTGCCTCTTGCAGCTGCAGCGGCGATCCCAAACGCAGGCAGAGCCACAATTAGCGTAATGCATATCGCACCTCCTGGCATATAGTGGCTTGCTACTGGCACTGGAGAACAGGAACTGCAACAGGAATTGTGGATTATCGTTCCTGTCTGTGGCTGATAGGAAGACTAGATCTATCATTGAGAAGGCTAGAGAGGGCTGGTGCGATTAGCAGGCAAGCTCATTGGTAGATAGCCGCTGGCACGACTGGGCAATGTTGAAAGACGAATATTCGCCCTATACTAAAGACTGGTACGTATAATGGAAACTTTGACCGCTTTGCGGGACGGGAAAAAATCATCCGATCTTAATGAAATTTTGCACAGAAGCTTGCGCTATAGTATCGACAAGAGTTCCGACCCGGCCCGATGAATCTGACGAACTTTATTTTTTACCATGTAGATGTGGACCACCCTAACGGACATGCACTTGAAATGTAACATGGCAGATTGAGAGTAAGGCGTTATGGACGGAGACAGGCTGATGCCGTTTAGTTACAAAGGAGATGGAGACGACATTACGGATCGAGGGAGAGGAAGACTACAGCAAAAAAAGCGTTAGAGATTAGACGTCGAGAAATGTAAGAGGTGTATAAGCCTCTGGGAGACGTTAAGAAAAGAGCCGGATATACGCCGTTAGGCAGGTGGCGCTGGAGTGCCAGGGAGCTGCGCCTCTGGATGTCCTCCTCAATAGCCATGCAGTTGTGCTCCTAATACTGTAGTCCTAGTCAGGCAGGCAGTGCAGGTTACAGAAGGTGCCGATTGTTTATCCGGTTGGTAGCAAAAACCATTGCTGTAAAAGAGCATTACTCCCTGTTTTCATTCATCGGTTTTGAAGTAAAAACCTTTGGAGTAAAAGAGCATAACACCCTGTTTCCATTCATCGGGAAAAATGTTTGCAGTATAAGAGCGTAGGTAACTCCCTGTTTCCACACTTAACCGAATATTCTTACTACACCTTTTTGCACTCAAAATAGGCATCTTTTCATTCAATTTCGGCGAATTGCATTCAATTTTAGCGATCTCTCTATTCAAAGCAAATGAGAGATCGCTAAAATTGAATGCAATTCGCCGAAATTGAATGAAAAGATGCCTATTTTGAGTGCAAAAGGGTGTAGTACAAGCCGATTGAGGATGGTGACTGGGTCATCTTTAGAAATGTTTGAATGCAAGATAGTTAACCCGCGCCCCGTGGGGGGGGGGGCCGAAACGGCCCCCCCTGTCCTTTTCCGTCGATATCTCCTAAACGGCTGGAGATATCGCCACGAAACTTTCAGGACCCCTCCGGGCATCAATTTTACACACTGTGACCAAAAATTTTTCCAGAGGCTATGATAGGTTGGCCACAAATGACGTCAGAATGACGTCATGTTCTGCCATTTTTGACCGAAAAAAGACCTTCGCGAGAAGAGCTGTCAAACCTACAGCTTTGAAGATACAGAAAAATGATCAAGACATAAAAGGTGTGGAATTGACAGGGCTACAAAACTGCTATCTCGGATTTTTGAAATTTTTGAGTTTTGACCCCCAAAAATCAAAAATGCATTTTTGAGTTTCGAAAAAAACGGAATATATGTGATAGTACCTACCGTCTTCTATCTACATACCAAATTTCAGATCGATATTTCCTTTTTTGACGAAGTTATAGCGAAAAAACTGTTCAAAAATGATTACGTCAAATTTTCAAACTCAATTTTTGGCAATTCTAGACCACGTAGGGTAAAACAAAGACCACCATTGGACTCCCCGTGACGAGCTGCATCGAATGGATACCTACCCATTTTATGCAAAAATATCAACTTTAAAATTTGACCTAATTTGACCTGACCTTGACCTGACCTTCACCGGAACATAATCTAAACTGACCTCAAATACTTTTTGACCCACATAATCGCATTTGTCATGTAAAATGGACAATAAAACATGTATCACACGACACTTTCATATTGTGACCCCCAGTGACCTGACCTCTGTGAACTGACCTGGTATCAGTGACCTCAGATAGCGAAGTATGTGTTTGACGAACAATGTACCATCGATGGTTTTCAATAACTTACCGATTTACTCGATTTCACAACATATTTCTTGAAATGCCTGTGAACGGTGAAAATCTGACCTTTGACCTGACCTGTGACGTCATCGGTTTGACCTAGGTCAATGAAATTTGGTCACAAGGTAGTTCCCCGGTAGGGCTATCGAATGCCGTTTGAATTTTGAAAATCGGCCGGTAAATTTCCGAGATCTTAGGGGGGCCGAAACGCCCCCCCCCCCCCTACGGGTGGTAGGGTCCGCCGGTAGCCCTACGGGGCGCGGGTTAATGTAAACGAATCTGTTTTCAAGGCAATACCTTTTTTGTCCGGGCTTCACTGCAATGGAAATATCAAGGCGAAAATAATGCTTGACATTCAAAGATAAACATTCTAGGTTATATATAAAAAACGACAATGTATTCAAATACACAATTAAAAAACAGAGCTTTCGGTAACAAAGAGCTTTGTTACCGAAAGCTCTGTTTTTTAATTGTGTATTTGAATACATTGTCGTTTTTTATATATATCTGTCATGGATAACACACAATTCTAGGTTATGCTCTGGCATATCGCGCCCAATATGAAAGTACGATCTCCGGCTCGCATAAAGTTTTACAGAAGTCAGGGTTAGCATATCAAAGACTGCTCAAGCACTCCACAAGCAGTGGCGGTTTTGTTTTCCGGAGCATTTCCATTCCAATCGTCCTCCACTCGTGTTCAGACGGGCCGGACTGCAAAGCTTATTAGTCCGTCTGTGTCTTGTGGCTGTATTCCGGTCACGCCGGACCGGCCTGTGTGGATTTCTCCAGTGGGAGGGACCCGGCATCGGTATCGCACGGTCTTTGTCAGTCTGTGAGGGACTGCCCTCCGGTCCTGTGTGGCCAAGACAAAGGGAGTCTCGCGCTGGGCTTGACATCGATGGGAACTTATGACGTCACAGGAGCTTAGCTATAAATATATTAGCGGTTCTGGCGGACGCTGTCGGTCCGTGGTATGAAGGAATGAAGGAGACATTGCATTTGCGCATATGTACACGGATATTCATATTTTGCTGATCATCAGGAAGGCCAACACATTACTTTCAAAATACAATAATTGGAAGTGGAAATTTATGTTTTTCTTTCGTCTAAGCGTGCCTGCTCGCTTGAGAGTCAAACACCACGATGAACAGAAACAGAAACAAATTAAGGGAGACGGCGGTAAAGTTTTAGAAAATGGTACATTGAATAACAAATATTTTAAAGATTTTTTTCCACCTTCCAGCTTGACGGAATGAAAATGAAAGTAAAACACACGAAAAAAGAACAATAAAAACAAATCATCCATATTTTTCTTCTAGCGTGCTTCTTATTGGGTTTGGGGGTCAGGGCAACGCGCTGGACAGTAGGTTTGTTTTGTCATCCATTTTCCTTAGTTCGACTGAAACATATATAGTCAGCAGCAGCCGCCACCAAATTTCGCTACACATCTCTTATCACATAACTGACATCATGCGACTTCGTTGAGGCCATATTCCAGCTGATAGTTCCTGGGTGGAACTGCCGGCCTCGGGTTCATCGGAGAGGGGAACGGAAACGGGCCGGGGCGCCTTAGTGGCCATCACGCCGTCCGTTTCCCGATCTGACGGAGATTTCAGCCTATCTCCAGGGAGGAGAGTGGATGGAGAGACATTTAAATGTGTTTAATTTGATATGGTATGCGTTTATTCGCATCGGTAGCGCTGGTTAGATGTCAGATGGCCTGACTTACAAATGATCACATGCATCTTATTTAAAAGAGCGTCAGATTGCGTTAATTGCAAGTTTGAAATGTAACTTTAATCCGCTTGGGAATTTCAAGCGCTACGCTAGGGCAGTATAAGATATGCAGACGCCAGAATATGCCAGCGTGTGACCGTACTGTCTATAAATTCACCAGTGTCTTTATATTAGCACTTGGGGCTGAAGGTCCCTTTGGAACACGCATAGCTTGTGGCATTAGCTGAGGCTGGTGCTATTTCCGGCAAATCTTCCGTACGCCTTTAGACAGTCTCTTTACATACACTATTATAGTACAGTAACGCATGGTTATAGATCCTACTCCACCTACGTCTCGGAATGTTTTAAATTTTATGACGCATTTTCATGGTTTTACGGCTTGCAACTGCTTTTCTTATGTTACGTTTTTTAAAGGGAGATAATGAGCTTTCTTTTTTCTTAAATAAAAATTACTCGACATCTATACTATTTTAACTGTAGTTTCTATAAAATATGAAAATTTCCTAGCACATTTTCGTATGTGAAAAAGGTTTTTATTTTTGCAAAAAAGAAGCAGTACTTGCAGTACTTGTAACACCCACCGAAATGCGTTGTCCTTCTCTATAAAAAAAAGTCGCAGTATATGACGCTTTTGTTTCAAACAGCGACGCTTGGGTTTTTGTTTGTTATCGCCTTGTCGTTGCTTGGTTGTAAGGATTCTAATTTGAATTAGAGTTAATTCGGTTTAGAATTAATTAGATTCTAATTCGGGCAGGGGCGGAGAATTGTCATAATCCCAGGGGGTGCTTTTCTAGCACCTGGCGAATGGAAGCGTCAAATTCTTGCGTAGAAAAGCACATATAGATACTTTTTCCCAGCAGCATCACTCTCCTCGCGACTTACGCAAAGCAGTCTCTGTCTCAGACCTATTTTAAGCACCTCTGGAGCACTATTATATGGCGACTTTTGAATTTCAGGGGGTGCTCGAGCACCCCCAAAACCCCTAATTCTCCACCCCTGAATTCGGGGGTACATAGTGCCTACTCTTCTTTGTTTCCAAGTATTATTTTGCGCTACAAATGAACGGCAAGCGCCAGAAACGCAGCCAAATCTTGCGATTGCGACTACGAAATTCATTATTTTGGCCTCAGAGCCTGAAGCGAAAAATACAAGCATATTTATTTCAAAAAGACTTCAGGTTTGTCGAACGGTGTTATGAGAATTTTGATAACAGTACTGCATAAGTTTTTTTTTCAGTGATGCCGCAAAAGTGTTGTATCTATCTTCTTTTATTGTGCAGTCGGCGGGACCGATTCAAAATTGAGTCGTTGCTACTAAAATAGCAGCATATGGCGACAGATGATGAACAGGAAATATAGTTGCGTAAATTTAGACATACCTAAACCACCCCCCAAACCATGAATATCTTTTGAAGGCACTATAGACGACCATTAACTAACTAGATGTGATGAAGATCAAATGTAATGAATACGCTCATTTTACAAAATTACATGCAAGTACCAAAAAGTGATGTAAGTACTTATTCAACGGTCATTTTCAGCGCTCCCCGCTAACGTGACTTCAAGTTGAGATATTTGCGGCAAGGTACCGAATTGAGCAAAATGGTTTTAATTTACATTATAACTTGTTGTGTTTTGTCAGAAAATGGTCCTAACTCAGATTTTGTGGAAAAAGGTCATAATCTCCCTTTAATTTCCCGAGGAACATTCGAACTCGTTTATATTTTTACCATGTTATTTTTTAAGATGCTGTTTATAGTAGACCTTGTCATTAGCGTGGTCTTTTCTGTTTTCTATGTAGACTTAGGTACCTATTCCTTCTAATGTACAATTTGTGTACCATTTTAGATACCACTGTACGTTTACATACCTATATGGGATCTTTGCCAGTCCATGTATCATCCAGATAAGCTGGGACGACGCAGTGATGTATGCTATTGTCCCAGAAAGCTACTGGATGTTGTCATCTAAGAATGGTCCCTAAAAAGAAGAAGTTGAAAATATATACAGGCATCTCGTATGTCTGTCGACTTTCCTAGTCTCTGTTCGTCTTGGAGTAGTGTGGTGGTCCTAACTAGTACTTGACTCGAGATGGTGATGTGCTTTTCTCGTAAACCAAGCCACGGACGCGTGTTTACGTCAGGGAAGAGTGTCCAGGAAGGAGTAGAGAGAGCCAAAGAGGCTCAGAAGTGAGCGGTTTGTTTTAACTAGCTGTCAACAAGCCGATAGTTCAGACAGTTAGTGTTTAACTTGGCGAGTTTCGAAACAACGATCGTTACAGCGAACTGATTTCACCGATTCGATTGACTTCTGGGTCTGTGCGTTTCACATGTGTAAATGTACCATTCTAATTTGTATAAGAAGCACACTTAACCCGCGCACCGACGGGGGGGGGGGGCGGATATCCGCCCCCCCCCCTGAGGTTTTTCGCGGATAGCGGGAAGAAATTTGGTATGACTATTCTCTCATCAATTTTACACATGGTGTGCAAGTTTGAACCTCCTAACTTTTAAGGTCAGGTCACCAGGTCACTTTGAATGACCCAACCTCAAGTCACTTTTTTGCAACTTTGTCACCGTGCCAGAGCTACAGTAGATGTCGGAGGCCTTTGAAAGTCGCAGGATGTTATTAGGTCATTAGTAGCTACAATTTGTATATCTCGGAATTTGGATGTCGGTGACCTAAGGTCAGGTCAATTTCGCGACCTCCCCATTATAAGTCAATGGGGGAAAAATCAACTCCCTGTTTTTACCACTAAAACGGGTCGGAATGGCCCCATATACCATACATGACTTCACATACGATCAACCTTCACTACCTTGAGGTCTGTTTTGCTGTTGGGCAGCTGTAAGGTCATGTGACGTCATCAAAGGTCACCAAAGGTTTTTTGCCAATAACTCCTTACAGGAACAAGATACAGCCGCGCGGATGGTCTCATTGTGTTCAGCTCGTCAAGACGCATCGAATGATATACATGATGACCTCGAGGTCACGTGACCTGAGGTCAACCTTTGACCTTGACCTTTCGAGGTCAACATATATATCATTCGATGCGGATTGACGAGAGGATCACGATGATGCCCTTAGTTTGTTCCTATCTTGACTACTTCGAAAGTTATTGGAGAAAAACCCTCTCCATATCTAGCGCCGCCATTTTGACTTTTTCGACCCCTGTGACGTCATCTTTGACCTGACCTGAAAATGACCTTAGTAAAAATTGTAGACCTTGTCCGTGCGTATCCGATGCCGTTTACCGCTTGTCGCTATCTTGCTTCGTTCTCGAGATCTCAGGGGGGGGGGCGGTCATCCGCCCCCCCCCCCCCGTCGGTACTAAGTTGGCGCAGACCCCCGTCGGTGCGCGGGTTAAGTCTCTGACTCAGTCTCACTAAAACATCCTCGGCCTTGTCTCACTGGTTGAAAGTTAATTCTAAAGCACTTTGCTGAGAGTAAACTATAATTTTGTTCGTGTGGTTTACAGCTTATGTTATTTTTCATTTCGTTTTGAACAAAACACCTAAGCCTGCTCACGGTCTTAATTATCTTGCTTTATGGAGCTAGTGTTGTCTGCTCACTGTCATCCATAATGTATATTACCTTACATACACAATGCAACTTTACCCTTACATATTACAATGCAACTTTCCGTGTCAACAAGGAGCCACTTGCCCAAATCACATCTCCTGACGCATCATGTCGCCTTTTCAGGCACGACTGCGTCCGCGGACCGTCTCTCGGCTGGCGGATCGTCACAGCCCTCCGGTAGCGGCAGCGCCGCTGGCAACACGGCTCCAGAACCGGAGGTGGATACCGGTCAGCTGCCGGAGGGCTTCTTCGACGACCCGCAGAAGGACGCCAAGGTGGGTGGTGGGTGGAAGGGGCGCGGAGGGAGCTTCTCCGTGGGTGGATGTGAGGCTGTCAGCATAGAGGAAGGTGGCTTATTCTGTAAACAGCTAAG
Organism: Amphibalanus amphitrite; assembly: GCF_019059575.1. NCBI lineage: Eukaryota > Metazoa > Arthropoda > Thecostraca > Balanomorpha > Balanidae > Amphibalanus > Amphibalanus amphitrite. The sequence goes on along the minus strand of NW_024881500.1, from coordinate 1,185,595 downwards.
CTTGTTTTGTAGCAAGCTCTTGCCGTTCCTCGGAGATAATCTTTGTCGTGACCACCCTTGGGAACGTCCCGCCAGCTCTTGGCTCGCTTATCATGCATCGAATGACTTTGTCGCCTCACACCATTACTCCGTTTTGTGCATTAACTCAACATCGATGCTATATGCATAGACGCAAACAAATGGAGACAGCCAGCTGCGGAAATCATTGTGTATAAGTTCACAGTCTATAGAGGACCTCGGTGTGCCAATGGGCGCGGGACGGGCTCCTTGAATAACGCAGCGGCTGCGCACTGCTGTGAGATGTACGGCGGAGATAAACCCTCTCTCAGTGGCGTGAACGGCAGGAGGAAGCGATGAGCGCGCGACAAACGGTCGTTTCGTTCGCAGAACGTGGGCAGTGTGGTGGTCACTCACGTGCATTGGCGAGCCTTGGGTTAAAATTTGAACCGAATAGGCGGTCAGAAGCGTCAGAAGTGCTCCCGTCGGAGCAGTTCGCTCTGAATATTTGATTTTTGTGACGGTAAAGCTATGCGTTTGGCTCGGCTACACGATCGCTCGGTCTCCGTTAGCGTGGGGTCATTCGCACTGGGGGCTATTCAACCTTTTTGGATTATGTATAGGATCGGCTTTGTGCATTCTCGTCTTTCACCAAGGCTTTGTGTACAAATGCATCCACCCTCAGACTTCAAACCTTTAGCTACTGGCGCATTTCGCAGCCCGAGTTGTCACAGGCGCACGACGAGCCGAGCACATGTCTCCCGTACTCAGGTCTCTTGGCTGGGTGAGCAGTGAGGATGTGATTTCGGAACGGGACTGTATTCGTGCATGATTGCGATGCGCCGGTTATTTACTCCGAGACGTGATAAAGCCTCCCGCGACACCCGCCTCGCCCGGTCTGAGCAACTCGACCTGCCCAGAGCTAGACTCGCCGCCACTCAGCGTACTTTCTCGTACCGCGCCGCCACCTCCTGGAACACACTATCAAAGACTGTGTTGCAGAGCTCGTCGATCGGGCAGTTCAAAAGCCGTCTGAGGATGATGCATTAAAGTCAGGGTGAAATTAATCACCTGAAAGTTCTAAGTAGGTAGGGGCCTGCATGTGTCATCATTTCTTACCACGTATAGTTTTTAGCTCTCTTAGCTGTGTATGACTCGAACTTATGAAAAAATTGTGTTCGCACGAAATAGGTTTATGAAAAATATGCATACATGGACATACATACACTGGTCAATGGTCATATATCTACATGTTCTTCCGATTCGGTAATTGCATTCACCTGTAGCTGGCGCCACGAGTAGCCAATGCGGTACCATCACTGACCATAATTAGCTGTATGCGGTGTGCATAACACCTGAATTAGATCAGAGTCTAATGACACGTGTTTTTGTGGACTGTTCCCTGTTCCCCGTAACAAGGTTGTTTTGCATCAGCATAAATCACGGCAACTGCCGTGATTTCTTTCCAGCTTGTTGTGACTGGAAAGTGCTTTGCTGTGCAAAACTTGTGTCGCTTTTTCGGCCGAGTTGCCCCATCCATCCTGCCATCGACCACCCTTCTATCTGCGATGGAACTTGCAAAGGCTGCACACGGCCTGTATTTCCCAGGAGATCGCACTGTCTGGAGATTGGAGGCCAACTTTGAAAGAAACGAGAGATAATTGAAAGCAGTGGCCAGGCTACTGAGTGCCTCTAACACCGCGCGATAGCTCACGTAACTAGTTTTTCTGTGGCGTTTTCTTACGCTTGCGTGATACGGCGATATAGATGGTGTGTTATTATACTTTTATGTCATATTTGAGGCGCGACACGTGGAGAACATGGGCTACAATTTGTTTACATACGTTTGTCGGGTTTTTAGGCTAGGCAGTGGGGTATGTGTACCCGGTGATATTCTTTTACATCCGTATGGTGTGTTTCAGGCGCGACACGTAGAGTACACGGACCCTGAAGTGTTGTGGTACACCCGTTTGGCGTGTTCCAGGCGCGGCACGTGGAGTACGTGGACCCGGTGGTGTGTTTAACACCCTTTGGCGTGTTTTTAGACTAGTCATTTGAGTACGTGGACCCGGTCGTGTTTATTAACACCCGTTTGGTGTGTTTCAGGCTCGTCACGTCGAGTACGTGGACCCGGTGGAGGCCGAGTGGGAGAAGTTCCAGCGGGAGATGCAGACCGAGATGGCGGAGTCAGAGGTGATACTGGACGAGGACCAACAGGAAGCCACCGTCGGTCGGCAGATAGAGGAGGTCGACGAGCAAATCAGGAACCTATCCAGGTCAGTCCAGAGACTGGAGCAGATCAGAGACCTTTCCAGGTCACTCCAGAACAGATCAGGAACCTATCCAGATCAATCCAAAGCAGACTATAGAAGCCCCTCCACTCCCCAGGCACTTCATGTAAGACGAGAAGCCTCTCCAGTTCCTTCACAATGGGTGACTTGGGTTCAGTCGACTATGATACGAAGTGCGCACTTGGGATCAGATATCTAATGGATTGTAAAAAAAAAAACGATATTTTTTGGCAAGACGCGAGTTGTTTTACATCCATTGTGCAATGTTATTGTTCAGTGCGCACGTTATGAAATTTTTCCTTTACTACAGCCAACTTGAAGGATAAGATTAGAGTCCCATTAAATATACAAAATCTGGGCACCTCTAATTCCAAAATCAACCTTTCCCGCGTTAGGTATGCACCACCAAACCTTGCCTCCCATTTTCGGAGTGTGGCTAAATCCGTTTTAACGTCCGACCAGCGTTGTTTCAAAGCGTGTGTTGCACTCTCGCCGGCTTTTTGTCCGCCTAACGATCCTTGCGTAATACACACACGATGAATGGTACTACTGCGTGACGTGACAGTGGTTTGAATACTTGATGGTGTTTGACATACCTGAAATGTTGATGGTTTTCGTGGAAAACCTGGTCTGACGACGGTGACAAATATTTTGTTAGGCGGATCGATACGCGACGCTCCTTTTCTGTCGACTGCAAGCTTCTTGACACGGCAACTGGCCGCCGTACAAATGAGCAGCCAAAGTAAAAAAATCGCTCCGGTCGTGCCCACCTGAGCCTTCTCACGATATCTCGCCGTCATTATCACCCATTCGTCATCCGCTCCAGTGAGGGCGTCTCGACTCGCCGGCTCGCTCGCCTTGATCCGCTCTCCTGGCTCGTCTGGGCGAGCGCCGAGCTCTCATTGAGCCGGGCACCGGGGGCTCCTCTCGCCCGTCTGTGTACTTCCGACGAGCCGGCATTGTGGCCCGTCTGAAGTCCTTCCTTGCTCCGGCAGCCCTTTGATCCCGAGACAATGCGGTGCTGATGCTCAGAGCGTGTAGGCCTGGCCCGAGCCGGGTCGTAAGGCTGGCGGGATGCCCGGGGCCGGTCAGAGACGGACGCGCTCGGGCTAGGGCGTGGGTGGGTGCAGACTGCAGTGTGTGGGGTTGTTCATGGACCAATGATTGGATTGTGTGGGGGTGTTTCTTGGATGATTATTGGACTGTTTGAGGCTCGAGCAGTCTCTTCGATAGGACACTGGATGTTGTCTCTTCGGACTTCATGCTATGTTCGAGTGCGCTCCTCACCATCGTCATGCATGCAGGAAGTTTCTCAACTTTGAGGAGCTCAGTAGGAGAGATAGGTGACATGGGTCGGTAATTGAGGTGAAAATCAGCGCTCACGTGTCACGTGTCTCGCTCAGTCGGCCCGGCGCGGCGTCAGGGGTGCGGACGGTGATTTGCCTGATCGGTAGGGCGGGTGCTGCTGCTGACACAGCCGGGTCTACTGAGCCGCTGACACGGCGGGGGCAGTTCCTCGCCAGCAGTCAGCTGGTGTCGCCATCGGTATTTATGTCGTCCATGGCGTGCGTTCATGTGCTATTTTAGACGGCGTGGATGCGTGCACCGGAGGTGTTCTCAGAGTGAATTATGTATCACGCCCCATGATAAACTAGAAGTGCTCCTATTCGGCTTCGATCTTGGCTGTCAGACTCGCTCGAATTATTATGTCTGGGCCTGAAACATGAATAATTATTTATGCCATATGACATACAGGTGTGCACCCATACTACAGTAAAGTTGGTAACATGAAACTAAAATTAGGTTATGTACAGTGCTATATTATAGCTAGCTATATGTTGCATAATAGATCAGACCACTCTTTGCCTGTGGTATTGGTGAACAATTAAGTGATGGATACATTTTCCAAGTGCTTCCCTACTGCCCGTTAGCCCTATGTCACCGTGGGTCTCGTCCCGTAACGCCGCATTCACTCCATCATATTTAGCGCTAACGATCGTAGCGTAGAAACTAGCCCTCTTCACTGCGCCTCAGCCAGTGCTCCGCGCTCCGTATTTCCCAGTGTTCCTCCTTTCCTGCGTCCTTTGCTGCTCCATTGGGCCGGCTGCTATCGGGTTTTTGCACGGTTGTCCCGTTTTTCTGCTGCTGTCATTCGTTCCACTTGGCTGTTCTCGGACCTTCGATCGGGCCCGGCTCGCACGACACAAACCCCCACGCCTGGCTTGCTATTGTGAGGCGGCGATTTAAACCCAAATGCACCTTCCGTCGAGTGTCGCGGGTCTGACAGTCGCTCTTGTAGTTCGAGATGCGGATCTCGTTCTGTGCTTTGTCCCTCGTCTGCCGGACTTTGATGTCAGCCAGGTGACCTATCCGTTCTGTTCCTCCACGTGGTATAGCGCCTCCTGTTTGATCTGTCATAGCCCGCTTGACTTTTCCTCGAGTCCACATCGCCTCGACCCGCACCATACGTTAACCGTTCTGTCTATCTTCGTTCATGCCACGCTTCATTCCTGTCCCGTATGTCCCAACACCCATGCTGGAATTTTCCTGTCCGTTCCATGCCTTCTTTCTGTCCTGTCGGCCCGTCTCGCGGTCTTGTGCGCACTGTTCCATGCCTCCTTCCTGTCCTGTCCATCCCTTCCCCCGTCCCTTCCATGCCTCCATCCGGTCCTATCGGCCCGTCTCGCGGTCTTCTGCACCGTTCCATGCCTCCTTCCTGCCTTGTCAGCCCGTCTCGCGGTCTTCTCTGCCGTTCTGTCTCCTTCCGCTCCTGTCTTGCGGTCCCTCGCGCCGTCCCGGCGGCCGACGACGCGCTGACAATGTGTGTCAGTGCCGCTCGGCCGACGCCCATCGGCTGCTGACGCCCCATTGCCGCCAGTCTGCACAGATGGCGGCTCGGCGCAGAGACGGCGGGGTATGGGACGCGGTGGAGCCGATCAGACCGGGCCCCGGGCGAGGCGGGCTCTGGGGAATAGCGTGGGCGACCACTGCATTGAGAAGGGGAGGGGGTGGCTGCAGTGGACCAGATTACGCTAAGTGATTACATGTGAACATGTAGGTATTGCGCGCCCGTATGCTGCCGATACTGCCCAGCCGGACTTTTTCGGCATTACCAGTAGATAGATTGTCTGATTTTTGTGGCAGTCGGTGATCTTTTTGTCCGGCTAGAGAGGCGGCTACTAATACATCAACAGCATGTCAGCAAAAACACTTTGCAAGACAATATGCCTTACCAGCCGCACTATCATCGCGAGCCTCGAAAATCATCAGCCCTTCCTAAGACCATATGCCTAAGTGGCTTCGCTATCATCATCATTATCATTTGTGTCTTGTGTCCGCAGAAGTCTATTCCAGGCACGTAAATGCTGAGGATGCCGTAAAAGCAGCAGCGCCCTCCCTAATTGCTGCTTCCACGCTCCAAATGTTGGGGTTGTGAGTGTGCTGTAAATGTGCTGTGCCTCCCCACCATACATTTTCCGGTAGTGTAGTAGTCTGGTATTGTGTCATGCTTCGTTTTACCCGTGTTATGGATTTGAACGTCACATAATATATGAAATGGCAATAATTTTCCGACTCCTCAAAGTTGAATCTACCATCCGATGATCATTGACAATCGCATTGCAGCAGGCGGTCACATGCGCTATTTCGCCTCACCGCGGCGCACATCTCTGCGGCGGGTTTTCTCTGCATTTCGCAGCGGCGCGGGTGTCTCCGCTACGCCCGGGGCCGTGCCGCCGCGGCCGGCCGTAGCGCGAGCACGTCGAGCACGTCCTCAAGTGGGCGCCGGCCGCCGCGGCCGGACGAAACTGAGCCTCTTCGCTAATGAGGTCGGCGGAGGCGCCGCTTTTTACGGCGGCCCGCAGCGGCGGTGTGTCCTCTGCTACCTGCGCGCGAGACGCAGAGGCTCGTATCAGCCGGCCGGCCCGCCGCGTGCCGCTGAACGCTCGATGACTTGACACGGCCCGGATCGAAAATCTAATTTGGCTCGGCGAAGTTGTGTGGAGCGGACGTCTGATGGTGGGCGGATGCGGCCACGGACGGCCCGTGGAACGGCCAGATAGCCCAAACAGCAGAGGCTGCGCGGTGTTGTGAGACCGGCCGGAACGGCGCCGGGCGGCGCGGCGTGCCTCGTGTCCAGACCGGGCTATCGGCGACTCCGGGTCAAGTGGAATCAAATGGCACCCGATCGGCCGTACAATTGTTGCTGATCGCTCGCGTGCCGATCGCCACGGTTCGATTGCGTGATTTTGTGGCGATTGTTTCGCCTCCAGTTTCCTGCGACACCGGCACGAACGCTCGCCGAGCCTCTGGACTTGGTCCCAGCGCACTTCAATACCGAGCCTCTCAGGTATTGAGCGCAACAGCCGTGAAAGCCGGACCCATCTTGTGCTCATAGTCGGGCTAATCACGCCGTCGTCTGCTGAAATAATCAGCGGCCGACTCCGTTCTCCCCAACCGACCAGCCAATGACCGGTCATCTGCCGCCGGACGGCTCACGACACCCTGGGGTTATTTGACCAGTCCGGTAATGCCGCCTCGCCTCAGTTCCGGTCGCCCCGCTGTCCGGTGACCGCTGCCGTCCGCCCCCGGTGCCTCTGCCGATCGATCGCCGGTTGAACGTCAAAATGACCGCGCCGGCACGCGTCACGACAGCGAGTAATGAACATCATGCAGGCGGCGAGTTATGGGCGCACCAGGTGTCCGGCAGGTCCGACACGGCGCGTTTCAGTGGCTGGTGGCGGCGACAGGGTCCAGCTGGGGTCAGACACGTAGCCAGGACGCTGTCAAAGAAGGGCTTATTGTGTTCGAGGAGGGAATAATGTATGTTTTCATCATGAAGATGCTATTTTAAGACGGGCTGAGCTTTCTGCGCAATGAGGCATAAAAAGACTTTACAGGACTTAAGACTTTAGGCTTTAGAAGGGCTGGTCTGACCAACCAGTTATAAGAGAGAGAGAGAGAGAGAGAGAGAGAGAGAGAGAGAGAGATACTTTATTTACAGACCCGTGGTCCACAAATGGGAATGAAGGGGATATTCACACTTTACACATGGGTACAACAATGACAGTCACCAGCCATAGAGAGCTCTTGACCACAACTTCCTCATAGATGATGTGCATGCCAAGTCACTATGATATAACGTGGATATGATACGATTTTCTGACATGCTTATTCGAGACAAAAAATTCCACATCGATTTGCGGCGAGCCGCGTCATAGCCATCTACATTCTGCTGAGCAAACATTGCCGAGGCACTGCAATATCGATCGTAACCAAAAAACATCCTGGCAGCATTATTAAAACAGACCTTAAACTTTCTCAAATCTGACATGTGATAGGAATGCCACAGGTGCATGTTGCTGATATTAGAACAGTAAATATCGTACAAGTATTTCTTCACATAGTGCGTACACAAAGCAAATTTACGAATAAGGGAATTAGCTCTACAACATAGCAACCTATACTGCTGTCGAATCTCAAGATCGTCCGCTCTGGCGAAGTCAGAAGATATCAGATACCCAAGATACTTATAATTATTGACAAAGTTCAGAATCTGGCCACAGAGAAAAACCGTCGGTAAGGTCATGTCGCGAAATCTCTTAGGTAACATTGCCATACAAACAGACTTTTTGGAATTGAACAGAATATCATGATTCACCGCATAGCTCTCGCATATATTTAGCAATTTTTGTAGGCCAAATGGGGATGGAGACAACACCACCATATCATCTGCATAATATAAATGATTCACGCTACCCAGATAGTGGCATCCATAACCACTCCGATTGAGAGCCGTGGACAGATCATCTGTGTAAACATTGAACAGGAAGGGTGACAAAATGCCACCCTGTCTGACACCGTTAGAAACATGGAAGCTTTCGGACACGGACTTACCCCAACGAACCTGAAACTCTTGAGTCCTATACCAAGAAGAGATTAGTTTCACCAAGTGAGGTTCAATATCCCTATCAAGTAATTTATCAAACAGAGTCCAATGGTTAACACGATCAAACGCCTTCCGCGCGTCGAGATAACATATAAACACCGGACTACTGTTACGCAAATAATAGTCCGTGATCTCTTTCAAGGCATAAATAGCCATATCAGTTGAGTGATGCTCTTTAAAACCAAACTGGTGATGACCGGTACGAAGCTGCACAGAACAACGGTTAAGAATGGCTCTTTCCAAGATTTTGGAACAAACACTTGCCACAGCTATCGGTCTATAGTTGTCTTTCTCATTCAATTTTCCATTTTTGTCCTTTACAATTGGCGTTAATAAAACATTCGTAAGAGAGGAGGGCAAGAAGCTGTGACGAACAAACATTGTGAAACACAAAGACAAATGAATCACACAAGGAAGACCGGCAAATTTAAAATGTTCAGAACACAAACCATCCTTGCCACTAGAACGTCCCGAAGAAAGCTCACCAATACATTTTCCGACCTCTGCAACTGAAAACGATGGGAATACGTGTTGAACGTTCGAAAGCCTGTGCTTGACCGACTCTTCTTTCTCACTATTCTGAACTGTGTTCAAAATTTCCGAGAAGTGGTCTTTCCACATATTAGCGATATTCACCTCACCTGATACACCATTAACGGAAGGAGCGAGAGGAGGAGAGCAATTTAATTTCCTGACCTCTTTCCAAAAATCACCCATACTTTGAGGGCTCCTTATAAGCTTGTCGGCGAGAGATTTGGCGCGAAGCTCCTTCTCATTTCGCAAGCAATAACGAAGTGATAGTTTAAACCGTGAACGAGCTAGCCGCAACTGATCAAAAATATAACCACCCCTAGGCTTGCCTATCAACGCCCATAATGCATACACATCCTTAAAAATAGTATGATTATCCTTAACAAAATCATTCCAGCCAGGAACAACATTCCTTGCGTTACAATCTAAGGCCTTGCCAATCGTCCTATTTGAAGCCTCACTCAGGCAGGCAATCACCTGGTCATAATACGAAGCAATAACGTCGCGATGTTCAACTGAAGAGCAGCCACTGCAGTGAAGCAGCTCACTGGGAACACAAATTTTGTCCAAATTTTCCTTGACAACGGATTCGAAAGCTGACAAATCATCCACAGTCAGGGAATCCCATTCCACGACCCACCTCTGATCAGCATATTGACCGGTCGAGTCATTGTGATTATAATCACAACTTTCACAACTGATTTTCATCGTTACAGGGAGATGATCAGAGCTAAGAATAGATTGGTCAATCACAATATTACTCACGAGCTCCAAGAACCCTTCAGTGCAGACGATATGGTCGAGCCATGATTCCGTACCATGTCCGTCATTTACATGAGTTTTAGAGTCGCTAGGGAGATGCATTGCATCGACCACGAAAAGCCGAGACTCAAAACAAAAAGATTCCAATTCTTTGCCGAATTCGGTGGCTTTTACCATATCAGCGTTAAAATCACCAAGAACGCATACGTGCGGTGTTTCAAAATCATCGATGATCGATTTCAACTTAGCTAAATAGTAAACGAATCTATCGAAATTTTGGTGCGAGCAGTATGGCAAATATACCCCCAAGAAGAGCATCCTAACCCCACCACGGTTAAACTCTAGGCCAATAATACGGTCATCGTCAAAAGAAATGGGCCTGAAAAAAGGTGCCAAACTCTTACGCCACAACACAGCGACACCACCAAACGGCCTACCCGTAAGAAGTTCTGACGACGGATCCATAGATGAAAGAGCAAACGAAACAAAATCATTATGAATATTATTAAGCGTTGGAAGGTCGTCCGGAAAGAGCCAATGCTCTTGTAAGAAAACTACATCAGAATGTTCACATAACTTTTGAATACCACCAGTGTTACGCTTTGAAGATTGGCAATTGTAAGTGCTAATTTGTAACATAAGGATTACAAGGAAAAAACTAAGGGCAAAAAAAACTATACTACACATCACTTTACAACACATCACACTGAACCATTTGAGCTCGCAGCCCCCGAGGGGGGTCCCACAGACCCGCGTTTCTGAAAGAATCGCCTGACTATCAGCCCTTCCGCCCAAAGCTGGGGGTCAAGCAAGTCCAGATCAGCTGATGGGTTGAGGATGTCTAGTCGGTAGGACTCGTAGCTGTCAAAGCGAGTTTGTAGTTTAGTCACGGTCACTGAAACAGCCCCAGTCTGCTCACGGACGTACGAACTGACAGCGTCCTCGCCAGTGCCGGGCGGGAGCCTCGACATAAACATGGAGAACCGCTTGACGGTGGGAACCGCCCGGATCGGCCCACCTGCACATTTCTTGGAGCCGATTACAATTGAAGACGGCTGAGACGCCTTGCCCCTAGCACCGGCCGTGGCGCTCGCAGTGGTACTCGAGGTCGCAGCCGCAGGCGGAGGAGGAGCGGGTCTAGGAGCAGGTGCCTTGGCCCTCTTCACTCGGTTAGCCAGCGTCCACTCCTGGCCATCTTGACTCGCTGGAGCAGCAGCCTGCACCACCCCAGCGTACGTCATCTTACACCCAGACTGGGCGGCAGCATCACACTCAACCTGAGTGGTTGGCGCAGGCTGGCTGGCAACAGCCTTCTCGACCTTCTCAGAGGTGTCCGCTGTGACCTTAAGAATATCCTGGATCATATCCTTCATCGTAGTGAGCTCAATATCCATTAGCTGTTGTTTGCGCATCAGAGCACTGACATCAATGCAGTCAACTGTAATGGGAGGCAGTTTGGCTAAGTCCAGAGCGACAAATTTCGGAAGTTGAGTTCTGTCACATTCAATAAGCATTTTTGCGATTCCATCCAAATTCATCTTCTTTTTGTTCTGGCCACGCCGATTACCAGCTCTAATTGACTCATCAACATAATCAGAGAGAAGGCTCTTGGCTGCCTCCACTTCATCATCAGTAAAATTCTCACCAACTAGCTTGACAAGAACGTCAATGGGAACACAATCAATTTTGCAGATCATATAGCATAAGAGCTCATTTATTATCAACGCCATCAGGAGCCACACCAGGGGCCGAAGCTAATCGGCAGGTAGCAGGCGCTAGGCTCACAACGTCACGTTCCGTGAGAACGAATCGAAATATCCAGGTGTTATTCTTGATCTCGACTTCAACTTATAAGGATGTTTCTTGATCTCCAGATGTTCTTGATCTTCCAGATGTTTCTTGATCTCGACTTATAAGGATGTTTTTGGAATAGATAAGTAGAAATATTGACAATTAGTATGCAGAGCCACACCCAAACCGTAGATTACGCCCTTCAGAGGCAGACAAACCTCAGTGGCCCTCGTCTTGGCCACGTCCCTGGCTGACGGGGCGCCGACAGTGGCTGTGAGTCGCTCACTCATGCAGCAATATGTAGACCCCGGTAGCCAGTGGCTCTGTCACCGCGTCCCTGCTGGTGACATTCCGCTCAGCGGGTGGATCGTCGCGGCACCACTGCAAATGTGAGCGCCATCAGAGGTGATGGAAGCGGTCAGTTCAGTGGCATGGCCGCCGGCGGTAGTGTGGGCGGCACTGCCGGGAGCCTTTCGCGGAACTATCTGAGGGCTGTAGGTAACGGGCAGCCGGCGGCGGTTACTGCTATCGGCTTCCGGTCCGCGCGGAATGGGATTGGTGGTGCGGAGAAGGGAGTTTGGACTATCACTATTCGCCAGCTTTAGGACTTGGCTTCAGAGCAGTAGTTGCAACAGCTGGTTTGGCTCCGTGTAGAGTATCACTGTGTTGTTGAATGCAGGCGGCGAGTTATGCTTTGTGTTGTTGAAGTGGAACTAGCTCCTGCGGTAATGTGATCTGGATATTGCTGCTGATGCATGCGATTGCGACTAAATTAATCCATCCAATTTTGTGTGGCTTGTAAATTAACATACAAACATTCATTTAGCGAGGCATGCACATGGCATAAAGCTTAGTAACTGAGTGGTTGATGGTTATGTAGCTAGGTGGTTGTTCGTCTAACTTTCCACCTTATTCGTTTGGGTGGTTAACCCGCGCCCTGCTGGGGGGGGGGGGGGGTTTGAACACCCCCTTGTGGTTTTTCGCGAATATCTCAAAAACGGCGCCGCCGTTTTTGGTACATTTTATCATACAACAATTCTACACATGTTGTGAAAATTTCAGACCAAGGTCATTCAAGGTCAGGTCACCAGGTCACTTGAAGTGACCTCACCTCATAAAAAGTTGCAATGTCTGTCATAGCTACACCGAGTGACCGATCGCTTTGAAACTTCCAGCGATTGCTAAGAGCAATAGCATGTACAAAATGTATATCTCAGAATTTTGATATCGATGACCTAAGGTCAGGTCAATTTTGCGACCTCCCCATTATAAGTCAATGGGAGAAAATTGAAATGCACCTCTTTTGGACGAAAGACATTATAAACACTTCCAAACACTGCATTACAAGTGGTTTAGACACACTGAACATGAAAATGGTGTCCGTGACCCCCTGTTTATGCCCTGAGGTCATCTTGGGTCACGAATGGTATCTAACAGTTTTTCGCAAATAACTTTTGATAGAGGCATGCTAGAGTGATGAAAATGCCTTAGATGTGTTCTGCTCGACGATACGGATCGACTGATATGCAACATGACCCTTTCCGGTCAGGTCATGACCTTGGCCTGAGGTCAAATTTTCAAGTTGACCTTTGAAGGTCAAGTTATAGTTCATTCGATGCGTCTTGACGAGAGGAACACGATGCCGCTGAAAGTAAGCTAGTACAAGGCTTGGGTCAAAAGTTATTGCAGAAAAACTGTTTCCGAAAAAATCGGCTATTTTTGCAGTTTTTGCCCCCTGCAGGCAAAACCGTTGACGTTAGGTCAGATCTGAAAGAATTACCCAGAAAGGGCGTTAATAGGGCTATCGAATGCGCTTTTCCGCGGCGCTGTAGCTCTATTGGTTCCCGAGTTATGCGTTGGCTTCTTGGAAATTGTCGACATTCGACCTGGAAATCGGCGAAATTTTGCCTTCAATGACCTCTGGTGACCTGACCTTTGACCTGACCAAAAAATTCACTGAAGTGATTTCGTCATTATTTTTGACGCTCTTTCGAACGCCGCCTTCCGCGTATCGCTACGTGGCCCAGGAGCCGAGTTAGCAGGGTGTTCAAGCACCCCCCCCCCCCCAGCAGGGCGTGGAAAATGGAAATCCAGGACCCATAGCCGGGCGCGGGTTAACCAGGTTGTGGTTATTCGTTTGAGTACTGCGCGTTTTCTGGCCGCGCCCATTCCGTCTCAACCTCAGCTACCCCGACTGACCTTTAATTGTCGCCGGTGACCCTGACCCGGCGCGGTCAGCCGACCGTGACTATTCCTCCGTCAGCCCCGCCGTGAGTGGGGTCTAACGTCGTCCAGTGGCCGTACCGACCGTGACGGCTCGGCTCGTTATCGCGTCGTGACGCCGGGTCGGACCGTTACCGTGTGCAGGGTCGGTGGGAACAATGGAGACCCCCTCCGGTGACCACCGCCGTGACCCGCCCCGGGTCAGAGATTGGGGGAGGGGAGGGGGTAGTTAAGGCGTAGTACCGACTACCAAGTGGTAGTCGGTACTACGCCTTTTTCTCATGGTGACTGGCTGGGCTTGTGGGCCGAGTGGAGAATTTGGAAAGAGCATTGTTTGGAATTCCTAAGTAGGAAAGAACGTATAATGCGCCGTGGGAATAATTGTTATCGCCATTAATCACTCGATGTATGAGCATTCAGCATTGGGTAAGCAAATGCGCTTTTTAACCGGAGTTTGTATTGTGCATCAGCAGTAGCTTTGTTTGTAATGTGCATTTACTCCACTCATGTGTCTGATTCTGCGGTTAATGTATGGTATGCTTGAGCTGTTTGATATCCTTATCACCGTAGCAACCGCTGACGAACGCTGTGCTATTGTTATTGCTTCGCCGGAGACGGCTTTTGTTAGAGCAGCAAATCGGCTATATCTTGGCTCAGGGTCAGACTATTGTTACTTGCATTCGTGACATCCTGATTCCCTGCTGGCTGGGAATGGCAGCCTGCATTGATCTGGGACTAGCTTGTCTTTCTTGTCTGCTGTTCGTATTTTCTCATGCACTTACTTGATAGCCGTGAGTACTGAATAATGCGATGATTTCTCATGGCTTAGCTAGACTGGGAGTTTGATCTTTTAAAAAAATATGATAAATAATTTTCTTCGATGCTCTCCCGAAAATAACAGCACGCATTATGCTGAACCATAGACCCACGCTGCACCAATTTATCCGTGTATTTATTCGGCTACTTTTTGTCTTTTCGATGATGGTAATGACATGCTTCCTTTTTATGGTCTAGTTTTGCCATAACCTTTGACTGTCTAGGTACATAATCACGTTTGTGATAGATATCAAGCTGCATTATTCTTATTCTCACGGTCATGCGAATACAAACAGCGAAAAGTTCAGCTGTTTCGACATTTGCATTGACCTACTGTGACATTGGAAATTTATCGAAATGATAATTTCTGCCTGCGCGCATTACAATGCGCGCATGATAGAATTAATTCTCTAGATAATTATGATAGATAATTATAGATAATTATCTACTGATCGTATTCTACTATATCTGCGGTCAGAATATAGCAATTATTCACACATCTCAACACATATCATTGACATCATTAGAAGAACCTCGAGGCGATTCCATGAAATTGAAAGACAAGCGGCTTTGAAATACATTTGTCACACTTCCTTGCATGTTAAACCATCGTATATTCACCCAGTGTCCACATGCACATCTGCGAAAATAAATAAGGTATAAGATAATAATAAGATAATAAATCCTACGCACACGCCATCCGTATTCTCTTGACCACGTTCTTTATATTACACACAATGAGTGCGGAGAGCGCCGAGCTCGTTATAATTCATCCTTTCTCTCTGAGCCTCTGCAGTCGGCTGGGGTGGAAGTATTTCGCTGGCAGAGTTGCTGTTCCCGCCTGTCAGGTCGGCGGATTTCGCTCGTTTGGTCGAGTGCACCGGGCCGGCGCGGCGCCGCGCACAAGTTGGTGACTGCGGGGCTGGTGAGAGCTGAGCATCGGGCACTAGCACATCGGACGGATGTTTCCCGGTTTCCCGTTGTGCGGGGTGGTTTGGTGTGATGCATGTTAAATGGGATCAGTGTGTGAAGCTCAAAACGGTGTTTGTTTATTTCTAGACAACCTGACTGAAGGTGGGCCGGGCGTAATCACCAGCTTTTGAAGTAGTAGTCAGGTACAAGCCGTGTGCTGGCTACTCGCGGAAGTAGACTTAGTTAGGTGGAACGAGTTACGACCACTCGGTGGGGTATTTGTGTTCTAGACTAACATTCAAATAGTCTGCTAATGGAAAATACAATTCTATAACAGGCATGACACATCAATTAAACGCCAAGATGACTCAGGGTTTCCCGAAGCGGCATCGGCCTTATATTCAGCATTGTCTTATGCGTGCCTAAATTGGTTCTCCCCATTCCCAATTCCCTTCATCTCTGGTTGTCTGATTTCTGGCATCTAGTTGACCCGGCCGTGTCCGCCTCACAGACTCACATTGTTTCGGGCCGTAATTGACTTAGTGACCGTGAATGGAGCGCTGCCGTGTTGTGTCCCGCACTGTGATGGTGTTTGGTACGGTCGGCAGGCCACCAGACAGGCCCGGAGATGGGACCGGGCGGCCAGGTCAGGTCGAACAAACATGACCGACTAATCTCCGTCCGGCTAATTCAATTAATTCCGGCCCCACTGCTTTGCCTAACTGGATCTTGCTACGGGACATAATGGCAATCAGATTAGTGGGGCAAATGCAATACAAATGGCGACGCGCTGTGGATGCGACGCTGTGGCGCTCGCTATGCCGGGATTTTGTGATCGCACGGACTAAGGTACTAATGGGTCAATCACCGTCCGACTGCTTATGTTTTTGTATGGTGCTTTTTCTTTTTCTTTTCTTTTTGCCTCTTCTGGTGGCTATTTCCTAACTCAGGCAGTTTTTGGTTTGTATTGTTGGATAAAAGCGTATGTTATTTTAGGAAAACAATCTGTTCGGGTCTATTTTCAGACATTTTCTCGGGTTGATCCCGAGGTAAGGTGCCAGCCAGAAATAGGTTATCTCACGAGTATAATGTGGGATTAGTGGCGCGACACGAGATAGCTACAGGGCGACACGTGAGACGGAGATAGTGGCACTGTATGCAGGTGTGAGGGGGGACACTGTCAGTTTGGGCGCAGTGGGGATGGGAGGGGGCGGGAAGAGGGGAGGGCGGTGTGTGCGTAGGGATAGCGAGTGAACGATGTTTACGAGGGACGGGCGCGGGAGACGGTGACGGGAGGGGGCTGACCAGTGTGAGCAGCGACGGCCATGGTGACGGACGTAGAGTGAAAATGGTCATCATTTGGTGTTCGTGCTGATAACTATTTATGGTGACAGTGATGGTGGGTTGGTGACAGCGCCCGATACCTGAGGTGTGGCCGTGACCTTATAGCACTAGCGGGCGCCTTACTACAAGCGTGTAGCTGCGTGCACGCTGAGGTTTGCCGCATCACCGACTGCAGCGACATGACAGGTGGGTGCGACTGACGTCGGCAGTGGTTTCCCTCAGTATGATGTGCGTGTATGTCGGCCTGTTGTCGACGCGTCGGAGCCAAGGTACGGGGCAGTGCGAAGGCACACGAGAGGCCTGGTTTTGATGGAGATAGAGAGGGAATGGGAGAGAGAGAGAGAGAGAGAGAGAGAGAGAGAGAGAGAGAGAGAGAGAGAGAGAGAGAGAGAGAGAGAGAGAGAGAGAGAGAGAGAGAGAGAGAGAGAGAGTGGGGGCGAGGTAGGTAACCGGCGTGGTGCATGTGTGTGGGCGCTCGGGCCGAGCCGAGACTTCCGTCTATAGACAAAGAAATATTCACAGCTTGCCTGGTATGCTGCTGCGCTCAGGTTGAGAGGGCAGAGTGGCTTGCCTGGTATGCTGCTGCGCTCAGGTTGAGAGGGAAGAGTGGCTTGCCTGGTATGCTGCTGCGCTCAGGCTGAGAAGGAAGGGCGCCTGGCTCTTACCCGGTAGCCGTGTGGCCGAGGGACTCGTATCCGGGACTTGCCTGGTATGCTGCTGCGCTCAGGTTGAGAAGGAAGGGCGCCTGGCCCTGTTACCCGGTAGCAACAGCATGTACCGGGTGATCATTTGGGAATGAGATAAAGTAAGTGGCACGTGCAGATGTGTATTCAATAGCACACCAGACAAAAGACACGTCATTAGACTCGTCATCGTGGGACATTTTGTACTGCACACTATTATACACCTGCAAGCCACTGTTCATCTACAGCAGGTGCTCAAAGTGGCCACCCCCTTCTGAGCGGCACAGCTCAGCCCGACGGCGTGTGTGACGCGCCATCTTTCGCAGCTGCTCTTCGTCCATGTTGCGGGTGAAGTCCTCAACCAGTTCCTTCAGCTGTTCCAGCGTTTGGGGCTCGCTGCGCACGATCTGAGCCATCACCAATGACCAGAAACAAAAGTCCAGACAAGACAGGTCGGGACTGTACGGCGGCCATCGGTGTTCACTGTTCCGGGAGATGACGCGGATGGCCAGGATGGACTCCTGTGAATTCTGGCTAACCCATGATGAGGAGTGGTTTGAGCGTGTACTCTGGAGTGACGAAAAGTGGTTTGTTCTGCATCCGTCTCCAAACAAGAAGAACACCGTGTGCTGGTCGCCAGAGAATCCGAACAAGCTCGTGCCATGCAAGAAGGCCCAGGGGCAGAAGGTGATGGCGTGAGTGGGCGTGGTGGATGGGAAGTGCCTGCCAGTTCACTGGTTCACTGGCTCCGTCAACAGCGACGCCTACCTGGAGATGCTGCAGACGGTGGTGTGGCCTGCGGTGAGGGCTCGGGCGACGCGCCACCAGTACTGGTTCCAGCAGGACGGCGCGCCGCCGCACGTCACTGCTCCCGTGATGGACTTCCTCCACTCGAAGTTCGGCGGCCGCGTCATCTCCCGGAACAGTGAACACCGATGGCCGCCGTACAGTCCCGACCTGTCTTGTCTGGACTTTTGTTTCTGGTCATTGGTGATGGCTCAGATCGTGCGCAGCGAGCCCCAAACGCTGGAACAGCTGAAGGAACTGGTTGAGGACTTCGTCCGCAACATGGACGAAGAGCAGCTGCGAAAGATGGCGCGTCACACACGCCGTCGGGCTGAGCTGTGCTGCTCAGAAGGGGGTGGCCACTTTGAGCACCTGCTGTAGATGAACAGTGGCTTGCAGGTGTATAATAGTGTGCAGTACAAAATGTCCCACGATGACGAGTCTAATGACGTGTCTTTTGTCTGGTGTGCTATTGAATACACATCTGCACGTGCCACTTACTTTATCTCATTCCCAAATGATCACCCGGTATGTACATGTGTGGCCGAGGGAATCGTATCCAGAGCTGGCCTGGTATGCTGCTGCGCTCAGGCCGAGAAGGAAGGGCGCCTGGCTCTGTTAAACGTTACCCACCAGCATCGTACCTTGGGTGAGTTGGGTCGGAGTGGTGGTGTGATGTAAACTCGCTCAGCAGTCCAATAAGGGCATGTCACGGGGCTGTCGCAGGTAACGATCAGCGGAGCGGCAGCAGCACCGCGTCCCACTCGCTAGCAGGCGGCCGGCTGTGTTGGGGAGGTGGCGCACAGCTGTGCGGCCCGGGGCGCCGGGAATTAGACCGGGGGAGTGTTTACACAGGCGCCGAGTGGGCACTCTGGCCACCAACACCCGGGTTCGGTTACACGAGGACGGCCGTTGCCGGGGAGGGGAGGGTGGGGAGACACGCACGCAGAGGTCGGATACCGGGGGGAGGGGGAGGGGGGAGGGCGAGATGGGGAGGGGTGCGGAGGGCGGGGCGCCGGGCGCATGTGAAATCAGGGCAGTGTGCGGCTAGCGGTGACAGTGCTCGCTGGGTGACAGTGACATTGGCCCAGCATGGGCAGTGAATGTCCGGGTTTTCCGCGTGGCGGTGGACACCCGTGCGAAGGCGACTACCAGTTACTTAACGTCACGCAGGCCCTGCTGCGCAACAGCATTGCACCGGGCACACGCAGGGCGTACCGGACGGGGCAGACGTGTTTCATTGAGTTTTGTGAGCGGTACGGCTTGAGTGTCGTGCCGGCGACGGAAGCCACACTCACGTTTTTTGTGGGACATATGCGACTGATGGGTTTATCGTTGGCCAGCGCGCGACAGTATCTCGCCGCGGTCCGACGCCTGCACCTTCAATCTGGCTGGCCGATGGCCGATGCCCTGCCGCCTTACGTCACAGCGGCATTAAGGGGCTTTGAGCCGCGAGGCGCACAGCCGGCCGTGCGTGCGCGTCATGCGCTCACCGTGCAACATTTACGCCGGTTGAAAATACGGCTGGCGGCGACACTGGCGTCTCCATGGGACCAGCGATGCGTGTGGGCGGCGTGCACGCTGGGGTTTTATGGTGGCCTGCGCAGCAGTGAATACCTGGTCACCGGCC
Source organism: Amphibalanus amphitrite (assembly GCF_019059575.1). NCBI lineage: Eukaryota > Metazoa > Arthropoda > Thecostraca > Balanomorpha > Balanidae > Amphibalanus > Amphibalanus amphitrite. The sequence goes on along the minus strand of NW_024881500.1, from coordinate 1,165,882 downwards.
TGGGGCGTGGTGCGCGCCGGGAGGACGTGCTGTTTACCGCGACCGGGTGCCGTATCCGTGTCGCTATTCAGAAGAACCGGCAGCATGGTCCCGCGGTGTACATCGACTTGCCGGCCACCGACACATCTACTTGTCCGGTGAGAGCCTTGTGGTATTTTTGCCAGGCTCATGACGGGACAAGGTCGGCTAGCTCTGCTCTGTTCCGGCTGGAGTCGGGGGCGCCTCTCACACGGCGGCGGCTTAACAGTCTGCTTCGACAAGCCCTGGGACCTGGTTTCTCATCGCACTCACTGCGCATAGGCCTGGTTACCACCGCGGCGGCAGCGGGCGTCGGGGACGACGTGCTGCAGCGGCTCGGACGCTGGCGTAGCGGAGCCTATGAGGGCTACGTGCGGGGACAGCGGCACACTGTGACGGCGGCGCTACTGGCCGTCGCGAGGTGTTAATTGGCAAAATCGACCCGCCGAGCGGTGTAGGGCAAGTGGCAAGTCCCAGGGACACGAGACGACGGTTCGCTGACGATTGTGCTCTTTGTTCACACAGACATTCGACCTCTCAGCGGGGCCAGCGACGAGCAAGCTCGCATCGACGCACGTCTACGCGCTGAGCTCGACGGCGTCCAGCCGGGAAGCGCGGCGCCGGTGCACCCACACGGACCGCCTGTGGCCGGTAACAACAGGGCACCGAGCAGCTGGGCCCCACCGGCAGCTGCTCTACAACAGACGGCTGGCAGCGCCTGGTGGCCCCACGACCCGGCGGGCTTGGGACCGCCGGGACCAGGGCCCGCCGCCGGGCAGTACGGGTCGGGCCACCACGTGGCGGCACTGCAGACCGGTAGCCAATGGGTCCCAGTCCCAGGAGGAGTTGGAGCCGACAGTAGCTACCAACCACCATTTGGCGCGCCACAGATGACGGCTGGCGCTCCACCGAGGCTCGTCGACCGGACTGGCGGGGCGGGTCAGGCACCACCGCACCAGACCACCCACGGGCCGGGCGGGCCACCGCCGGGCGACCGCGCGCCGGCTGGACACGCGCCGGCTGGACACGCGCCGGCTGGACGCGCCCCGGCTGGACACGCGGCGGCTGGGCACGCGCCGGTTGGACGCGCGCCGGACGGGCCCGAGCCGTGGCATCTCTCCGGAGGCATGGCGGCTCATGGCTGGGGCGAGCCGGTGGCGATGCCTGCGTTCGGCCAGAGACTCAGCCGGTTGGAGCAGGATCGCATGACCCCGACAGGCGGCGACAGGAGGCCTCCGGCGCCGACATCGGGTCACGGGCGGACCATCACCCACAACAGGCGGCGGCGGCGCCGATCCAGCAGCGGTGAGAGTACGCCGCGGCGAGGGCGCCGCCGGGACCGATCCTCCTCACTTGATTCGTCATCAGAGGAAGACGACGGGGTTGACAGGCGGCAGGAGCTTCGGGCGGCCCCGGTCCGTTCTCAGGTCGCTGCAGCACCCGCGGACCTGCGCCTGCCGTCCGTCACGGCTCGGGCGGAGCGGCGACTGCGCAACAGGCGGCGTTTCGTCGCGGTCGCCGACGCCGCAAACGCCGCGGAGGGGACTCCGGGCACCGTATTGGAGTACGTGAGCCGCGTGGCTGCCCTGCTGACACACACGACGTTCCACTTCCCGCAGTGTGGATTGCAGGTCACAAGCTACCTGGCCTGGCTTCTCAGCCGCTGTGTGGGGCGGAGCCTGCGGGAGGTGCAGGCGATGGATAGTCGGGCACGCCAAGCTATGGCGCGGCGGCCGGGCGACTATCTGACGGCGCTGGACCTGGACCAGTTTGTCACACCCGCGGCGGTCGGCGCTGGCCGACTCACGACGGGTGAGGGTGGCAGTCGCACGCAGCAGGACCAATTGTGCTTTCTGCACGCCCGACACAATGCCTGCTCCTGGCCCTGCAAGAACGGCCGCTATCACCTACCGTGCCGCTGGTGCAATTCATCAGAACATGCCACACAATTCCACGGACTGGCGGCGGCCGGTCGCGGCCGTGGGGCCCGGTGGGTCGGCGGAGTCGCAGCCGGCGGGGCGCGGTACAGTGGAGGCCCGGCGGCCCGGGGACTGGGACCCCGCTGAGCCGGCACGCAGTGATGCGAGACAAGCAGGTGCGGAGACGGGTCCGGCTGACACCGGCGTTCGTGTAAATAGACTCGAGTGTTTGCTCGCCGATTGTGACTCTATTAGCCTGGAGGACAAAGAGTTAGTGGTGCGGCGGTTTCGCGAAGGGGCCGATATCGGTTTCCGTGGTGCCGGGGGCGGACATCGAGTGGACAATAACAGGTCCGCCATGCTGCGCGTAGACGGTGTGTCCAAGGCCATTGATAAGGAGGTGAAGGCCGGTCATACCAAGGGGCCTTTTGACTTTCCGCCGCTGCCCGGGTTGGTGATAAACGCTCTCAGTGCCAGAGATAAACATAATGGGGACGTCAGACTTATACTGGACTTGTCCCAGCCAGCTGGTGGTGCAGTGAATGATGGCATAGACCCTGACCAGTTCCGAGTGTTGTACACTTCAATTGATGAGGCCATACAGTTGATTTATGCGGTGGGCGGCGCTGGGGCGCTTCTCTTTAAAGCAGACGTGCAGAATGCTTTCAAACTCATACCGGTTCGGCCCGACCAGTGGCACCTTTTGGGTTTCTGCTGGTTGGGACAGTTTTACTATCAGGTTTGTCTGCCATTCGGTGGTCGCAGTAGTCCGAGGATTTTTAACGATTTTGCTGATTGTTTACAAGTGTTGTTTCAAGGTGGCACAGCGGGGGTGTTTGTTCGGCATTATTTGGATGATTTTTTCGGTGTGGGCCCTCCAGGCACAGATAGCGCAGCAGTCGTGTACGACCGACTAAAAGCGATATGTACGGAAGTGGGTGTTCCCCTGGCCGCGGGCAAATGTTTCCCTCCTTCTACGCGACTCGAGCTTCTGGGTGTTGTGTTGGACACTACGACAATGTCAGTGGCGCTACCTGATCAGAAGTTGGCCGACTTGCGCGAAACTTTGGGGTCAATGACCGGACGGAAAAAGTGCACGCAGAGGGACCTGCTCTCTCTGGTCGGGCGCCTGGTGCACGCCAGCAAGTGTGTGCCGCCGGGACGCGCGTTCACCCGGCGTTTGCTGGACGCGGCTCACTCCGTGAGTGGCCTGCATAGGAGGGTGCGGATTACTGCGGCGGTGCGTGCGGACATGCAGTGGTGGGCGACTTTTTTGCCCCTGTGGAACGGCACCTTCCCGTTGGTTCCGTCGGTCACGGAAACGGCCCCCGGCATCACTCTGTGCACAGATAGCTCTCGTTGGGGCATGGGGGCGTGGTTCGGCCGCGAGTGGTGGGCGATGGAGTGGCCGGCGGAAATCAAGGACGCGACAGCACCGTCCATGACTTGGCTGGAGCTTCTCCCTGTTGTAGGTGCGTGCCTACTCTGGGGCCACTGCTGGACTGGCCGACGAGTCCGAGTATGGTCAGACAACATGGGGGTCGTGCCGTACGTTCCCGTCGCGTGTGCTCATCCTCCTTGCGGGCGTCTTACCATAACCGCCGCCCGCAGCAAACACGCTAAGGGAAACGACGACAGGAGAGGTAGGATTTAGGTCAAAAGGGGGGAAGCTGGGGATGGCGGGCGGGGAAATGATGACCATTTTCACTCTACGTCCGTCACCATGGCCGTCGCTGCTCACACTGGTCAGCCCCCTCCCGTCACCGTCTCCCGCGCCCGTCCCTCGTAAACATCGTTCACTCGCTATCCCTACGCACACACCGCCCTCCCCTCTTCCCGCCCCCTCCCATCCCCACTGCGCCCAAACTGACAGTGTCCCCCCTCACACCTGCATACAGTGCCACTATCTCCGTCTCACGTGTCGCCCTGTAGCTATCTCGTGTCGCGCCACTAATCCCACAATAGGATACCCTATCGCTGATTAGTGCGCGTTCCACTCGTTCGCTCCATCATTGCTTACGAACCTCACCTTTTGGCTGTTAAAGGCCGTACGTTCCCGTCGCGTGTGCTCATCCTCCTTGCGGGCGTCTTACCATAACCGCATGGTAAGACGCCCGCAAGGAGGATGAGCACACGCGACGGGAACGTACGGCCTTTAACAGCCAAAAGGTGAGGTTCGTAAGCAATGATGGAGCGAACGAGTGGAACGCGCACTAATCAGCGATAGGGTATCCTATTCAGCAATTAGTGTCACCCTGGAATTACAGGCAGCCGCAAAATCCTCTGTGGGTGCAGTCCAATTTAACGGTTATTACCTATGTCTCCTCCGCTACTAACCCCCGTGCGGCGTCTCGGCCTTTTTCCTTTCGGTAGTTCGCGGCATTGTTTGTCGCGAGTTTCGAGCCACTGTAATTGGCTGTGCTTTGGTCGAACGCGTCCCACGGAGTCTGGCATCTCCTTCTGGTCGCCTACTCCCGCCCGGAAGGTGTTTCTATCCAGGCTCGGCGGGCTGATGTGCCATCAGAAGGGCTGTACGGAGGCAGACAGCCGCCGTAATGGTCCAACAGACGAGTGCTGCTCAGCGGCAGCAGTGGTCTGTCAGTGCCGTGAAACGGCGCCCGAAAACGCCCCGCAAAGTAGCCCGATAACTAGCACCATGTGCAGCGTGCGAAAAGTGGAGTGTTTCAAGACTTCACGCTTTTCCGTATGTACGATATCTATCGACTGAAATATTCCTTGCAGCTTTCACCGCAAAGTCTTTCGTTCCCATAAATCATGTATTCCCAAGCTTTTATATTTTGGGAACTGTGCATTGTGCAACACGCAGTGTGCATCTACAAGGAGCGGTGTATGAATCACGACTTACGACCCCGTGAATCACGGCACACTGCCGACGGCGGTGACTGGCACGCGGTGACCCGATGGCGTGCCCTGCGGTGGTGCCGGCCCCGTCTGCCCTCGGGGGGACCGGCCGAGGCCTTTACGGCCCGGCCAAACCGAGTTGGCCCGTTTCGTGAGCGACGTTTGTTGCTGGGTGCAGACGGGACGTCAGCAAAATCTAAGGGGTGGGGGTGATTTGGATTGACAGGAATGCTCGGGTCATGACGTGAAAGGGCGTGAGCTGAAATGGGAGCACTGCATGTATGTTTTTTCGGAAAAAAATATGAATCCGCCCATGAAGGTTAATGGTATAAAACAGTTTCGTGGTTTTCTTTCAGCGGTGGAATGAGCGTTTTCGTGTGCTATTTTTGTGTGGAAAAAATATATAAATCCGTCCTTAAAGGTAGTGTGCCACCTTCCAATGACTTCCCATTTTATTTTTCCTAGGATAATAAGCTTCTGTTTTTACCTAATATCGCAAAAAAAATCAAAAATGGGCCTGGAATAGTGCCTTTTTCGCCTAAAAGTTTATCGGTTTTTCGATATGTATAACAACTGTAGTGGGCTGACCTGCAAAGAGGCGTCGGCAACAATCGCGAATGCGGCGCACATGTGACAATAAACAAAGGTCATTATAGAGTTACGACGTACGGGAGTGAGTTATCAGCTGTCTAATCGTAGACAACACAATGTCGAACTTAAACTGTAACCCTGTATCGGTATTGTTTCTTTAATTTGGCTGTCAAACATTAATTTATGGTTTGAAATATGATTTTATGTAAAATAATTGATATGAAACACCCGTCTCTTAAGTTATGACCCCGTTTCACCACACGCAAGTGGCAGAAATGACAATAATCAGCTGACGCATTTTTCTTAGCCGAAGTCAGAGCGCGCGGCCCGACGCACCACGCGTATTTGGAAATTCCGACCTCGACGAGCATCAGAAGCCACCTAAAAGGCGTGTTCGAAACCGCAGGAGATGATGATGAACGGGTTTATCGAAACTTGATTGGATGAGCCTATCGGTAATAGCGATTTTAGTGTGTGCATTTATTGTTCATAGTGGTGTGAAATGTGGTTGGGGTACGACCGACAACCCGTCGGGGTGAATTTCGCACTGGGGTACTCAAAATTTGAAGAATTTAAGACGTTTCCATGAGTTTTGAAGGTATGGATAAGTTCTAAAAATCCGGTTCTCCTTATCCGGGTCATTAACTCCATATGGTCCAAGAAAGCTGGCACACTACCTTTAAATGTTAATTGTATAAAACAGCTTCGCAGTTCTTTCAGCTGTGGAATGAACTTTTCGAGGGTTGACAAGGACAACTCAAGGTGTGTGTGGAGGGGGGGGGGAGGTATGAACTAGTAAGTGCACAACGCACAATGTGCACGTCATTTCTTCTACGTTTTCTGGTGGAACAAAAAACATTACGTTCACGCTGTGTGTATGGTGAATCCGTCTTGCTGAGTTCAGCCTTTTGCGGTGCCAATACTGTGAGGAACCGAATCTTGGAGCATTTCAAAGGAACTCCATCAGAACAATGGTCATCTTGGGCCTCGTTCGCAGCCGAATTCGGCATTCTAATATTGTTTCCATATTTTACATGGCGTGAAAAATCACGAGCTCTCTGGCGATTTCGTGGACGCCTCATTCCTGGGCACACATTACCGGGGATGGTTTCGGCGAAAATGTGAGATTCAATCGCGAACCGAGTCCGTGTGCATCCGACGCCGGCGGTATTGATGTTTCTGAACCATATGTCGGATGTCAGCTTGGTCGTGCTTATTGCTTCTGGTGGGGTTATTAGGGCGGCGGCGATGGAGGAAACGGAGGTGAACATATTGCTGCAGCGGTAGAGGCGGCGGTTGCTGGGTGCTGGGTGGAGGCGACTAAATAACGAATAGGGGATTGTGTGTAGTTGTTACCTGGGTGATGACAATAACCCACTGTTAAGGCATATCAAACAAACAGCATTGTTATGACTATTAATGACTGTGTTTCATTTTCTCGTCCCTTTCATTTATGGGCCTGGTGATTCATGTATGGTGATTTACTATATGATTTGGCTGCCATTTATTTTTAGGTGCATGAGCTATGGCAAGCAACGCATTTACTGTTTGGCTTTCTGTGTCACAGTCGGCTGTAAGTGGCTTAGAACAAAACAGCCCAACCAATTATGACAGGGGCTGTTAGTCATTATTGGATACCGTCAACTGCACTTAACGCTCCCTAAATTTCCCCCATAACACCCCAATGCCGTAATAGTTAATAACCACGCTGTTTTGCCCCGATATCGTTTGCGTGAGTCGATATTGCCATTTTCCATCTCATGCATCCGGCGAAAAATGGAATTGGTGACGAACGGGAGCAGGTGCGCATCCTTTGAGCAGAGTTATTTTTGACGACAAATGAGCCGGTCGTTAGCCTTTTTATCCTGTTTAATGTGGGGATGTGTTGGCTGGAGTACTGTTTGTCATCCACTCGCCTCTGGAGGCGAGCTGTTATTGCTGCCAGCGTGGCGTCCGTCGCTCGCCAGAGTTTACCACCGCGCTGTGGCTGTGCCGTCCTCTGTCGGCCCTTCTGTCAGTCGCATATGTCCGTCCGTCTGGGTAATGGCTTGTTTCGCTCACGCACTGGGCCCAGCTCGGACACGCAAGGGGCAGCTGCGACAGTGGGTTAGGAGAGTGTCGGGCTGCGCTGGCGCGGTGGAGGGCGGGCGGAGTCGGGGCGGGGCGGTACTCTGAGCACCTCGTCACGGCACCTGTCTGACCTGTACAGTCGTTACGGCCGCGGCGCCGCCGGGTAATGATGCGGTGCTCGCAGAGCAGTGTCCGGTCACACCGCGAGACCCGGGATTACCGGTCGACTCTCTGCATCATTTCCCTGCTGCAGGGCGGCGGCGGCCGCGCCACGCCCGCCCGGCCGTCAGGTGGGTCTCCAGGGTCTCCGGTAGCTCTGGGACGCTAATTACGACTGGAGCCGGTGCGATCGGCAGCTCCCAGTATTGCCACGGTCAGAACGGTCAACACATTTGTCAGCACAGCCGCCGCCGGCCTGGGTGTCAATAGACTGCCTCCGCCGACCCGGGGGAGGAAGGGGGGGGGGGGGGTTGACCGCGGCACGATCGGTCATTGTCATGGACTGACGTGTGTGCGGGAGGGCGCCGTCGGGTCCACATGGCGACATGTGGGCAGCGCTCTTATTGAGTCGGGGGATATGATTCCACTCATTCTGAAGGTCAGCTTGATGTAATCGATTCAATTTGTGGTGGCATGTTGGTGATGATTTTGATTACAGAATTATTTTTAGGCTTGTGGTGAAGCCGAACGACTTTTTGCGGCCAGTTTAAATTTATACGCTGGTGATATACGGAAAGAATACATTTACCAATCTTATGTTGTATGGTAATTTAACTATAAAGCAATTATTGAAAGAAAATGACAATGGTCGAGAGTGGAATGTGCCACTTTCACTCAAGTAATTTATTCGTACTGTGCTCGTTTCTTGGGTCGATAGATTTTTACTTGTATGCATGAAATGTTGCCGACCTCTTCCTAAGATTAAATATTCGGCATTTTGCTTTTGTCAAAAGTGAAGGCTGTTCGCGTTCATTTACCAATATGAATGAGACGGGAATTGTGACATAGTTGTGCAATTGAAAAAAATGTGTCGGACCTGACTCTCTACCCTAGGCATTTATTAATTATTTCCGCATATTTCATCTACATTATTATAGATTCTAATTAAAGAGACATGTAGAATGATGTCGCATTCTTAGGAACACTGTAGTCTTTAATGACTTAGCGGTCTCAACTTCCCGTTCCTCGGGCTGTTTAAAAAAAAGAGCACCGCAATAATGAAGCTAGTTTCTGCCCGTGATTGTTCAGTGCGTCAGAACTTTTTGTTCGTTACTAGCATTGAAGAGCAATCAGATGACTCTGCGAGACATTGTTTGATACACCGCGATACCTAAGCCGATCAGAACACCGCTGCGTCGCCCACCGATGTCCCCAGTCTCGGTGACAGCCTTCTGAACCGCAGAGCCCGAGCACTGCCGACTGCCCTGCCGTGGGAAACCCTCCCACAGGAGTGACCTGGGCGGGCCGGAACTCTTTGTGGGGCGTGAGAAATACATCCGGCCATTGTCCTTGCAATGAATGCAAACCCACGAGCTGATTTGTATCTGACCCAGTTGAACACGAGTGGCGCTGTGAGGTTTGAATTTAAATTTATTTTGTGGGGTCGCCTATGTAATTGGATTCTTGGAAATATACCTGCTCTGGTTCTAACGTTTGCGGTAGGCTTCATTGGCTTCAGTCAAGGGCGATTGTTTCCAGTTTGCTGGCTAGCGGACGGTCGGTATCATTCTGTGTGAAAATACAATGTCTATGAGCGTTTCGTTTGGTATGCTGTCCTTTTGAAATGTTATATTTCCGATCATTGGAAAATGTGCTCCGCTAAATTGTATACTTGGACATGAACCGCATAATCATAGGAATAGTGTCTCATTGTTAGAAGCCGCTTTAGAACGGTTTTCCAATAGAAAGTACCCAAGCTCAGTTTTTTCGTCATTGCCGATGTTACCGAAATCACGACCACTTTCTGCATCACGTGACCATCTGGGTGCGTTTGTCTCGTCCCTCCCACACTGTCACGTGACAGACGGCCTGTCAGCGGGCTCGGTGCTCGCTCACGATTGGCTCGTCAGTCTGTCCGGAGGGATCCCGGCTCCGTCCAGGGGGATCCGAGCTGTTTCCGCCGCCGCAGCTGTTACCACCTGACATAACTGCGCACTCTCCGCTGTTGCTCCCCGGAGGGAGGCCGGCTGCGGGCTGGAAATGTGAGATATGGCGAGGAGAGCCGTGGAGGTGGTTCGTGAGGAATGATAATGTTGAGGACTCAGATGCTGAGAAGTGGTCTGGTTTGGAGTGCCCAAATAAAATGTCGGCTGTTCATGAACCGTCTGATCTTTTCTGTCCCGTACTGATGCTGTCCCAGCTACACAATCAAGGGATTTTATATATGGGCAAGTCGACACTGGTAGTGCAACTATACCCTACTACCGGGCCCACATACATCTGAAATATACGTCGAGTGGTAGTCGTGGGCCGTGGCTCAGCCTTCGCCCATTTACCATATCACTACGAATATCACATCTGACTAATGAGGCGTTCATATGATCTGTCGTGGGTGTGCATCAAACTTCCATAACCAAACATGCCGATCAGACGCGAAATGTGTTGTCTCTAGCTCCCTTTGCCCTTTGGTGTGTCTTCAGTAAGCATAAAGCCGATCTAATGGGACGCAATCATCCGTTGACTCTGGCCTGTTCCCGGTGGTGGGTGGCCGCCGGGCCAATCTAACGGCTCTGGGACTACTAATTGGGAAAACTTGAGCCGATCGCTCATCTGCATAGGACCAGCGCCGACCTCCTTCCATTAATTAGCCTTCTCTCTCAGGCGTGCGCGCCGGGAATGCCCAAAGTTTGAAGTGGTTCTTGGAGCTTCTTGGCGTCACCGACTCGAGCTGAAGTTTCCGATTGCAGGTGGTGTTTTTACGCTCCGGTTACATGATGTGATTTGTCTTTACGTTGGTAGCTGAGATTGCTGTCGAGATCAAGTTGGATCAGAATTTTTGTACCATTTGTTTAGAATTATTCTCCATCTACAAATAACGTTTTCTGAAGACTATTTTGTCAATGATAGGTACGCTTGCTTTTTGAGACGCCTACTATGTTTTAGTCTCTCTCGATTTTGAAGAAAATAGGCAGGCAAATTGAAGTGATGTACACGATTGTGTAATGCCTAAGCTGGGCCTCTTGAAGTTAGTCACTCAGGAGCCAGGGAAGTCATTAGTCCGCGGGGTCTCTAATGACTTTCGTACCTCCTCCTACTCTGAGTAAGATAACGTGAGAATGTTCCTCATGTCTTCTGCAATTTTCCTTAATGTCACGAGGCTTGAAATGATCTCACGCATGTCAAAGTGTTTTTATTTTAGGCAAAATAAATATCTAAAACAGTAAAACAAGCTTTCGGCATTACGCCATCATCAAGTTTAAACTTGATGATGGCGTAATGCCGAAAGCTTGTTTTACTGTTTTAGATATTTATTTTGCCTAAAATAAAAACACTTTGACATACGTGAGATCATTTCAAGCCTCGTTATATTAATAATAATCATGTCATCCATCCTCGCCCATATAAAAACTTTCCTTAATGTCGGTTGACGTTCCTATATCGCGTTGAGAAGTTTACAACACCGGACTTAAGCTGCCCTAAGCTGATATTTCTCTTTTATTTATTTTATAATTTATTCTTAATTTATAATTTATTTTCTTTTATGGCTTCCAAGTGAGGCTGAGCGCACCTATCAACAACACCTATGGTGTTGCACCTGGGCCTCCATACCTTGGATCTTACGGTCAGTTTGCTTAAGAAAATTGTTAAAGTTATGCCTCACGCCGTGAAAATTGACGAAGGAATCTGTCCAGATTGAATCCCGAGAAATTCATCACGGTGACGTGTCTAATGGGGCTTTGCGCAATAAGCAGTACCAGGTTCTGCCGCCAGATGTCTCACGAGTCGATTCAGACACGGCGCGCGGCGCGAGGGCCGCTTGCTGCGTTATTATTGCGGTGGAGATGCGTGAATCTCCGAAAGTTTTTACAATTATTTACTGGTTTCCTTTAAAAAACGGTCGTCATTGTGGATTAAGACTACAATATATGGTATATGATGCCGATGGACTGAAGAAATGGTCCGAGCTCACAAAGAAAGCGTGGGCTGATGTGCTTCTCCCATTGATACTGGCCTGCACTGTGAGCTACTGAAATGTTGGCCTGAGGAAAATTTCGACAACTTGCTTAAAAGCTTTAAAAGAGCCATCACTTATTTGTATGCCCTTTGAAGTTCCTCTAGCTCATGAGGTAGAGTTAGAACGTTTAAACGGAGTATTCAACTTAGTACTTACTGCACTGAAAAAAGGAGGGACAAAATGACCGAGTAGGTACCCGTGCCGTCGATGAACTTAAATGATCCGTCGAATGATTTCAACCTGGCAAAATCATTCGACATGTTGGTGTTTTTTTATACAATAAACATAAACGTATTACGTAGACAACATAAACATTTTGTCTAAGCAAATCATCATGGGCGAATTCGAGGGACGAGTCATGGCAAAAGTTGGCCCTGAAACTGGACTGTGGTCTGTGGACCATGCACAGTGGACGTGCGCATGGGCAGAATGCAACCCTGACAATACCAAGCAGGGGTGCGGAGCCGGAGCTGGAGCCGGAGCCGCCGGAGCCGGCATATTTTGCCCGGAGCCGGAGCCGGAGCCGGAGCCGTGAAACAGCCTACCCCGGAGCCGGAGCCGGAGCCGTCAAAAAAGGGGGCGACTCCGGCTCTTTTTTAAGAGGAAAAAAATTGACCTAGTTCGGTTTGACAGTACAAGGCAGTAAAATGTGTGGTATTCAAAATAGCCTTGTCATGCAAATACAGAAGCAACGTGCACCAATCCAACCGCCTTTTTTCTTCCACCCGTATTTAATTAATCGCATAGGGGATGTACTGAGTAGGAGCCGGAGCCGGAGTCGGCGGAGCCGGGCCATTTTACTCGGAGCCGGGGCCGATTTTTTCTCCGGAGTCGGAGCTGAAGCCGTCTGAAATTTCCACGGCTCCGCATCCCTGCTTCTAAGTATTGAACACCGTGCATCGCGCCAGGTTTCTCCATACGCCACCCCATCTCAGCCTTGGAGAACACCAAATATGACGGAGCTGAGGATCAATGATAACCGCATAATGACTAATGCCTGCTTCTGAGGCCAACACATAAACTTCTAGCCATTTTCACGGAAAAGTTTCTTTTTTAATAATTTTTGACACAATGAAAGGCACAATTTTGCTTTTGCCAGCGACGTGTTACGCTCTACCGACTCTCTAGATCAATGGGATCGTGAGTTATTGACGAACAACTCTTGTGACCAAAGTGACGTTAAAAATTACGTAACGAAAGGTCGACAATGCAAAAGTGAAGTATATGACCTTGCAAAGAGTGCATGAAATCACAATGCCATGTGATTGAAATAGTTTTAGATTATTCCCGGTACCAGACTAACAACAGTAGGGTAACTGTGGGGAAAACGCACCCCTGGGTTAAACGCCTCCCCTAAAAAAATCGTGTTTCTTATCGACGGATAGGTGTTTTATCCTGTCTTTCAGAACAGTCAGCTGCTTGTTTACGTAGGTCTCTATTTCCGGTTCTGCGTCTTGAGGAGTAGCGTGGGTAGGTGCTGATGTTGGTTTTGGGTGTTGTTTTTGTTGTTTTTACAGAAGATCCCTAATATTTTGATGCCCTCTTTATATCACAAACCTTGCTATTGTGCACATCACTAAAAACTGCGTTTTATTGTCATTCTGTTGAATTTATTATGCTGCGGCGTTAATGGCGCGTTTTTTGTCAATATTTTGTTGACCGGAAATGGAGTGGATGGGGAAAGACGCCTACTCGATGCATGGGGCAAGACGCCCCCAGTTTTCTGAAAGGGGGGCGTTTTGCACGGTGGTAAGAGTGCAGGGTAGCGCCCTGTAGGTGGGTGCCGAAAAGGCCTCTCCCTGTCCTTTTTTGCTGATATATCCTAAACGACTGCAGATATCGTCACCAAACTTTCAGGACTCCTCCGGGCATCCATTTTACACATTGCAACAAAATTTTATTCCAAAGGCTATGATTGATTGACCACAAATGACGTCAGAATGACGTCAAGTTCTGCCATGTTAATTATGTTCTGTTGATAGATATGGTGGGGGGCGCTTTGCACATGGGTGTGGGCGTATTACCCAGGGTGTGGGGCAAAACGCCCTTTTGTAAGGGTATGCGAAAACCTTTTTGGGGGGCTGAATACCACACGCAGGTGTCTTTTCTTGGTCTCAAAGCGTAGTAAAAAGAATGAGCTACATGATGGTGCCCAAAGGTTTAAGTAATCTGTGTTGGGTTGAGTGTCAGAAGGTTTCGCGCTTAATGGGGGCGTTTTTGACCTATTCACCCTATCCATATTTTCCCATTAGCTTACCTATGAAGTAAGCTAATGGGGTCACGTGAGGTCATGTGCCCGACCTGACCTCATGCAACCTCTAGAAAACATTTGGCATGTGCAAATGTGAGACATCCGGAAAATAGTACGTCCTATAGGTTTCATTATTCTCCCTGTGAAAATTCCTCTGGAACTGAGGCGGTGCGAAGTTGCGACATCTGAGGACCATGCAGAGATTCACTTATGACGTCATAGTTCAGTCAACTGACCTAGCCTCGAAATGCGGTCGTTGTCACAAGATCCGCCTTGAATGAAAGGTCAGGGATGTCAAGTTTCAGTTCTCTATCGCCGGTGTGTTTCGATCTATCGCAGGAAAACCTATGGGGAGGGAGCCGCACCCGCCCCTCTCGGCCGGAGAGGCACAAAATAAGCGTCTCAAAGCCTGAAAGCAAGGAAAATACCCCAAAACTTATCCAAATCGCTATGATCTTAGCTCCGTCCGCCTGTAAATAACGTAAAACGCATCCAATGCGTCGGCCGCCATAGCCCACTACCGAGACCGGCGTGTCTGGATCGCTCGTGCTGCCACCTGTCGGCCGGGCTACATTGAGATATCCCCATTGGGAAGTAACGCAATTCTGCCAAGCCCGTATTATGCAGATTGGAAGACGTTTCCTGTTTCCACCGAAACGTTTTCACAGCTCCTGAGTTGTGACTTTTTCAAGGTTTCTTCGGTCGCAAAATGGACGAAGTTCGTATCTGCTCATCTTTGGATGGAATCCGTTTGCTGAGGGAAATGAAGCGCTGCTAGAAGCGTATGAATATGGTAGTAGATCGGCACCAAACTACTCAGAGTTTCATGGACTCCAGTCAGACATTTGGTATGGATATTACAGTGTTTTCATATTTTGTTTTACCTGCAATTGCAATGTATCCACGAGCTCTGGAAATCAATTCTTGCAATTCTTGCTCTGTCTGTAACGGATAACGTTAATGCCAATAAAGCCAGGGGCACCCACTACATCGTTTGTTTCTTGTGTGCGACATTTCGCAAGTAACCCGAGCCGTTCCAACAATCAGACAATCGACTTCGTCTCGACGGGGGTCGGCTCGAAGCGAGAACAGAGTGGGGTTTTATTGGCCGGGCACCGGTTCATTTCTCACCGTGTCGCAGTGCGATTGGTGGGCGTTGGTCAGACATTTATGGCCCCTGATGATGATACATGGCGACCCAAATCCCCCCATCGCCACCGGCTGATTTGGAACTTGTGACGTCATCGAGAATGGAGATGTGACTTTGTCGGCGGTGCAAAGGCGGTGATGATATAGGGCTGTGGTCGGGACTGTAACCTGGGATGTGTGGCAATGATACGACGCTAATAATTAACATCAAACGGAAATGTCGATTGAGCGATGGCCTGGCTTCATTCGAATTGTGGTTCTGATTGATTGATTGATTGATTGATTGATTGATTGGCAAGGTACTTCATACAGTTCCGCATTATTGTGTCGCTACATTTGCAGGGCGACTAGCTGATTGGTTGACTGGTTGACGTGTCTCGCTCACCTTCAGTGTTCGTTTTTCTGCTGACCTACATAGTTACATTTACCGTTGTGCCCCTGTTCAATGTTTTGAATCGCTAGCCTCTCACGTCATTGGCTTGCAGATTTTCCTTCTTTCGTTGGCGGCTGCAGCGCTTTTCCTGCATCTGCGGCGGTGTGATAGCAACTTTCGACTGTTATTTCCGTGCTTTTTTAGTTCCCATGTTATTAACTTTCGTTTGGCCTTGTATGGTAGTGTGAGCCCGTCACTGACCACTCGTGATGTCCCTTTGGCAGAGTGAGTCTCCCATTAACTGCTCACTGACCGATATTTTTTCTCCATCCTTCCAACAGGAGACTCGCCGTGGGCACTCACCACGTCCTCTGGTCACGATGTCCCTATCTTCAATCGCCAAACCGCTTGCTAACCACTCTTCCCTCTGTTCCGCAGGGTGGTCAGCATGGAGAAACGGAAGGAGGAGTTGGCGCATCAGGAGCCCTCGACGTCCGCGCAGGGTGACTCCAGCGACTCCAGCGCCGACGAGGCTGAGGTTGACGAATTCCTCGACTGGCGGTCCAAAGGCACTTGGAAGTGAACCGCTCCCGCCGCGGAAAGACTGGTACCGTCCGGGAGTCGGAGGCTCGTGTGATGGGGTGGGGTCCGAGTGACAAATGTGCAGTGTCAGTGCGGACAGTGCGGAATGGCATGTTCAGTGACAGTGACGACGTTCATAGACTGAGTGATATTGTGCGATAGCTGATTTTCGCTGTGAATTTGTCATCTACAAGCCCGTATGAAGGAAGTGCTGTGGATGTAACTGTTGCTCGACCTAACGCTTACTCAGCGTTACACTTTCCCCCGGGCCCAGTACCGGCCAGGGATCTCATATCGCCTCGCTGCTCCATGCCGACCCCATCCACTCTGCATATTGTACCACCATCGGCGAGAGTGCCGTGCCCTCGGCGGCTTCCATTGTCGCCGGGGGGCACGCCGTCGTACAATGAGGCGGGCGCGTGGTCGCATTACGCGCAGATGAGTGCGCCGCCGGCTGGCGCTGGGAGTACCCCCTCGGGCCGGCTTGCCACCACCACCGCAGCCCGGCTGGTCGCGCGTTAGCGGGCTGTTTTTGTTCGTCAGACGGCCCCGGTGAGGGATGGTCGGCCAAACAGACGTGCTCCGGCGCAGCGCGGCTGACGCGGCGGCGGTCACAGCGCTCCGTATTTACTGGACGTGCCCTCCGATCCTGTGAACTGAATACAGATTGTCGACAACCGTGCCAGTACAGATTTCAGCTTAGTCGGAAGGACAAACGCGAGCTGGAAAGTTTAAGATTTATTCATAAAAGCATACGCGCAGCGAGCGTCCATAAGTTGCAGTACAATCAGCATGTGTGGTGATATCATGGTGTGAATTGTGATACATTTTTCGCCGAAACTTTTACGGAAGTGTCTCAAACTCTGGAATGTTTCATACTCGGCTGTGTTCAGAAATGCATAACATGCGGCGATTGCCGGCTGCGCCGTTGGACGCTCGCTGCCGGCCTAAGGTCGATATCGAAGGCTAGGGCCGGATATATACGATGGCGCGCGTCGTTGTGCTGATTTCCGAGGGATGCCCGGTATTGGAGCTGTCGTGTTGAGCAAAGAACGTGCTGGAATGCTGACATGTCGACGGACGCGGTCGGCGCACGGGCGGGGTCACGGCTCAGGTCAGGTCGCGGGCCGCCAATCCGTCTCCTTTCGACAGACCAGCTCACCGTTCGCCGTCACCTGCTGAGAGCCACTCCTTAAACTAGGGCTGAGTGAGAGAGAAAGGGAGAGAAAGCTCCATCGACGTTCGCGCCTACAGCTAGACACAGCACGCCACTGTTCTGCCGGCGCCGGCGCTGAATATGACCTTGACCTCTTCCCCGAAGGTCAGGGTCATAGTCGGGGCGGGCGGCCGGCGCCCGACCCAGCGGGTCGCGCGCCGGCCGCGCCCCTGCACCGGCCGCCAGTCCGGCCAGCGGGTCCACGGACCGACCTACCGACCAGACACCCCACACCCACCTCCGTCCGCTGACCGCCCCCGGCGACCCCGCCTGACCCGCCGTGACCCCGCGCCGCGCCGCCGGGCCGCCGCGCGAGGACCAGGCACGCGCCCCGCCCCCACACGTCAGCGGAGACCCCGGCTATCCTACGGATGAGGCGGGCCGCGCCGCGCAAAAGCGAAACCCAAGGGAAAACCGTCACTCGGCCCTGCACTCGCTCCCAGTCTCATCGCGATCAGGTAGTAGGAAAACGGACAAAAGCCACCGACGCGCCTCCTAGCAGGCCGTTTCACGCGTCTGACGTCATACACGCTCCGTGACGTCAGGCTGCGAACGACGTCGCACGCACGCCCCTCGGGCCGCCACACACATGGACACACGTAAAGGGTGAGAACGGAAATCGATGGAAACACCACTCATGGTACTGTCCGAGCCGCGGGCCGGTCACAGCAGGTGTCGGGGGCGACAATGTGCCAACGGGTGAACGCCGCGAACCGCGCCGAACCGGCCGCTACGGCTGGTTCAGCTCCACTTGAACCAGGTTCACGTCTGTGGTGCCGGAGTTTTCTGCTCCTCGCTTTTCTGTGGACACGGAGAACGAAAGTCAAGACATTGAGCGGATGTATTATGACAAGTCGCTTCAGCTCGTTCATACATACGGCTTCCTTTGCCTTTATTTATCGTATGATTATTTTTGCTACAAGTTGTGGAAATGACATTAGTAATGAGCAATTGACTTCAACCATCGGTGAAGTTTCATGCCATGTAAATGTCGTCTTTGAGCACATGCAGTGGGCGGCAAGACGCGACAGCAGGGCGATGTTCAGTGGGCGTCAATGGTCAAACTCTCACAAGCCACCAAACTGGATGAGTGAGCGCCTGAGACGGAGGGGCCTCGGTGTTGACAGATGAGAACGTGGGGCTTCAGGGAGAGAGTGAAAGGCGGCAGCTCATTTCGCGGAGAGCGTCGCTTGGAAGTAATGAGGTGCATCCCAGGGTGTCGAAAGTAGAAGTTGTGGCACAGGAACGGGTCACGACACCTGCTGGTGTTTTCCGTGAGTCGTGATGGACCGGCTCTTCTCACGGGGTGGTCGCCAGTTGCCAGAACCTGAGTATCACCGGCATTCGGTGCTATGTGTTGTTGAATGTTAGCAATGCTCGAGGAGGTTCATTAGCTGACTGCGGTCCGGCAGTAGTCGTTACTGCGTCATCAACTCCTTTGCAGGCTTGCGTGACTCGTAAAAAGATTGCAGCGGATTACTGAGCTGAGGATTGTATAGACTCGTCACAACCGAGTTGAGATTGTGTAAGGGACGGATGACCCCAAAATAGGCCAACAGTTGTTCAGTCAGTTCTGTCTTGCCACGTGGCATGAGGCTCGCTTCTCGAGGAGTGCAGAGTGATCCCGACTTAAAATCGGCATTGGCTTAGATGTTGAATGTGCACGTTACTTAGGATAGGATTCCTTGGTGCTAAATTCGGTTGAATGCCATAAAGACGGCTATTTTCGTTTCTTTCGTGCACCGTAAATTTCTTATTGCACGCTGCAAAGTACAATGGTCGACGCCCGTTCGCGCTAGTTCAATCCATCATGTGCAATAACCCGAGTAGTGTCCCTGCTGCTAAAGTGGGGATAAAGTACGTTGATCGGTTGGCTTAGTTGCACTATAATGATATCATCGACTGTTCTCACAAACTGCGCTATGCAAGATTGGGATTTTTAGGGACTAGGTGGGCTGTCTGTTACCACATTTTTAGGACTTCAGCGCTTCAGCTTTGCTGATAAGCCATGATGCATACCAAGAGCTGATTCGGATCATGAGCGTTATTTTATTATGAAAGGTATTTTACTTGATACGCATGCGTGCTAAAATATTGCAACTTGAAATAAAATGTAGATAATATTTCTGCAGTCAAATATCTAACAGCTAATTAAGATAAAATGTCTGCTTTCTCGGTGGTTTGTTCATCCTTGGCTAATAAAGCATCATGCTCGCGAAAGTAAGAGAGCCCTAGTTCGAACTACTCCGCCGCACAACTTGTGCGGTTCTGTGGCGTGAAACTGGAGAAATGGCGTTTGGTTGGAACCGGAAGTAGACAATGAGGGAGAACATATTTATCCGTCTAACTGTTCAGCAAGGCATTTGAATTGTATACTTAACAGTAATACATTTCCTTTTTGCGGGTCGGTAGGAATGGGGGGGGGGCAGCATGCGTCTGTGTATGAGATATACAAAGCGTAGGTCCTAGACTGGTCTGTACTCTGTAGGTTTTGTCATATTTACACCTTCAGTGAGCCTATCTCTTCACACAAGAAGAGGTTGATTGACGATCTTCCAGTAAATCAGACGTCATACATGTTTCCAAAAATACCTCTTTTATTTCGCTGTGCGGTGCCGAGTGCGTCATAACCCGGTCAGTGTCTGACACTCGGGCACGCATGTGCGGCTCTTACAGCTGAGATTTCGTCGTCTCCTAACGCGTTCAGCTCGACTTTTTCGGCTGCGCGTGATAAAGTGGCACCTACCGAGCTGCTTATACGTCCAGACGAATTGAAACATATTTTGGGGACTTCAGGCTTCGACCATACTTTGCGCCTTTTCATCGTCTTTTTCATCAGAATGAACGCGCTTTTTCATCTTTTGTCTAATTCCAAGTTGGCACCTTTCAACAAATGCATCAATTTAACAAAACACGGATGCATTACTAACGGTTTTCAACAAATAACCGCTCAAGTGGATGCACCTACGCTACTCGAATCTACATTTACTACCTCCGATAGCACCTTATGTGCGTTTCACAGTCACTCCCTAGTTATTATTGCTATGTCACTGGCCTGCTGCAGACGCTGTCATTCATGTGCCGTTTAGAACTTCAAAGCCGGCAATAACCGCTGTAAAACGAGCGTGTCACCTGCGTGGCTCCCACGGAGGGCTCGCGTCGGGTATTTACCAGTTACCCGTCTCGACTCAACTTGCAGACGTGCAGGGACGAGAATATAGCATCAATTACCGTTCATCGGTAGTAGCCCAACTCATGGACACCGCTGTGCCGAGTGTGCTTTACTTGTTCGTAAATGCATGCATTGTGAGCAAGCGCAGAGCTTTTTGAATCAGTGTGTTTGTGCATGCGATGTATTGCCCTTTGAGGCGGCGAGCTCTTGTTTTTCTCACCATTTTTCATGCGTTTAGATATATGCATGAATATGATTGAGGTTTGTTACGAAGCAAGCTGGCCACGTAAGACCGCAGTTTGTGTGCAGCATTAGGCACGATGTCAGTGCGAGCTGTTGCCCGATGTCATGCTCTCGTGTGCCCTATTCCCTCGTGCTTTGACCGCACCACGTCAAAGTTTGGGTCGCTCGCTCCACTGCCCCTGGCAGTGTACAACACTCGTATGCAATATGCAGCACATTAGCCCCACACCAGTGACCCTGGCCGCCCCATCCGTGGTGTGTCAGCGGCTGTCACAAGACGGCAGCCGTGTCTGAGGCCGTGCCGAGCTCGCGCTGCGCGGGCGGGGACGTACGGCGTCGGGCGGCGTCGCTGGCGGCTGGGCCGTGCCCGTACCGTTGTCGGGCCGCTGCAGGGAGCTGAGGCTGGGTGCCCGGCTGCCGCGCGAGCTGTGAGAGCCGCGCAGCTGCTCCACGGGCGACTTGATCAGCGAGCCCTTGAGGAAGGAGGCGTTCATGAGCCGCGGGTTGGCCGAGTTGAGAATGGTGCGGTTCTGACGGAACTGCGCCCTGTGAAGAAAGGGGTGGAGTGGTCAGTTCAGGGGGGCGTTAGTCCCGTACGGAATGATGGAGGCAGTGAAGGGGGAACTGTGGTCAGATGGAGAGACCGGTGCAGTTGTCCGCTCACGAGTGGTTGGTTAGAGCAGGGGTAGAAGTGGCTAGAGCGGTGAGTGGTGGTCATCTTTATAGGTTGATAAATGACAGCACATCAGGGCATGGGGTGCTCATACACAGGTCACGTCAGGGCATAAATACTGGGGTCGTAAAACAGTGATTTAATGCGGGCTGAGCACAAGGGCGGAACGGACAAGTACTTTGCAAAACGGACATGCCGCTTTGCTATTGAATAATCTGCAGATTTGTGGACGATATACCTATAGCTTGCAAGTGAACGGCGAAATGTCACAGGCAGCCGTTCGTCAGACTTCTGCGCTGATAAATCAGTTTTCATAGACTCTTGAGTAGTTAAAATCACAGGCTGGCTGGTTAGAATAACAGAGCTAGCGTATGATAAACGGCATCCCACTAACGAACACTTAAATCAAGCTCATCACACTAAAAGGACCCTTTGGTCATAGTGAAACCTCAGTTCGATTTCCTCGCGTCCCAGCCTCAGTTAGTGGGATTCATAGCTCTGTGATTATCGCACGATAATCCTTTCAGCGTGGCTCTCGGCTGCAGGCGGCCATTATTCGGAGCCGTACCAGTAATCAAAGGGAAGCCGTGTTCGACTGCTAACACAGGCGGTGGCAGCAGCTGGGAGTTGGTGGCAATCGTGGCGCGGCGGTGACCAATCGCGGCGCACCGGCGTCTGATGGACGGTGTGTCACGTGTTCCGGACGGTTAGAGAAACACGACGGTGTGTCGGAGACGGGGACACAGCTGGGTGGCGACTCACGAGACCCCGAGGCCCGAGCCCAGTCAACGGGAGGCGATACGACTATTGCATTTTAGCAGAAGGGCTGTGATATTACTCGGCTACATAATTAACCTGATGAAAATTAAAAGCGTTTCGTACCGCTGAACCATAGAAGTCCCTTTTGTATCATGCGCTTAAAATGTTTAACAATCAAGTATGATTAGACAAAGCATAACAAGTTCAGTCAGCAGTCGTTTATCACGGATCATCAAAGTCGCTGAAGACATTTACTGCCGTTTTTATTGTACCCTAAGCTCTATTTTCAGGTGTGAAATACTGAAGTTAAGTCGGTCAATAGCTCACCCAGGTAGGCACTGTTAACAAAGAGATGGACAATAAAGCTGCAAACTTCGGGTCAATTCGCCAAACAATTTTGAAATGAAAACCCTTATACTCACCAACATTAATTTCCTGCAAGTGACTAATTAACCTACATGCATCAACTAAGCACCGTGTCGGCTCGATCCATCAGGAGCAGCACGAAGCGTAGGCCGGAATGCAGCCCGGCTATCAGTCCGTATCATTGTACAGCATGCCGACTTAGCCGTACACTTACTTGCTGAAGAGCCGCAGCACGACACAGATAATGACGAACATGAGAACCATCGAGGCCAGAATGCCGATCATGACCGGGTCCACGGGCGTTTTCTTGGCATCGGCCACTGAAACAGAGAACAGAAGCGGTTTCGGTCAGCAAGGAAATGGACAACAGAGACGGTGTCGGTCGGCAAGGAAACGGACAACAGAGACGCTGTGGTCAGCAAGGAAACGGACAACAGAGACGGTGTCGGTCAGCAGGGAAACGGACAACAGAGAATAACGGAAAGTGTCGCTCTAACGCATGATAACTAAACTGAGAACAGTCACTATGCTATTATTTGAGCTTGAATTATTGGAACATCAGCGCAATAAATCATGCTTTTCTAACTGAGTCTATGCATTAACTTCTTTCACTGCAGACCTATGCCTTGCATGTTATTTTCGTGAGCGTTCTGTGGCCAAGCTTTCTGTCACGCGACATTTGGAGGAAATATCAGCGCCGGAGAACTCGACACGTCGCAGTAAGTGCACAGACACTTTCAGTACCTATCGCTGGAGAACAGAAAGTGTAATCTGGCCATTTGGCGTTTATATACATAGCATGTTGATTCTTGTGATTATTAATGTGCTTGCTATATCGTAGCCGTTGGTTAACAATAGTTTGACGGTATTTCATAATGAAAAACTACAGTCGTCAACTCCACAAAAATAAAAAGCTCACGCCGGATGAAAACAACTTTTTTCATAACATTAAATGCCGGCTGCGAAGCTCATTTCAGGAATATCATCTCCAAACCGCACATATACTGTGAGACGACGATCATAGGGAAAATGCTGTCCTCCTGCATGCAATCACCGTCGCCTGAGCCAGCCTACAGAAAACATGAGCACTTAGCCTATAAGTTGTTCCAAACTCTGCGATAGAGGTGACGACATAGTGCAAAATTGTTTCCGGTAATGTTTTTACTTGAATTCTCCCTCTTTGACATGAACGAATATCAGGAAAAATGCAGGATACAGTAATAAAAGGCTATCTCGCGACAACAGCTGAAGGGTGTCGAGCGTAAAACATCGAGAAAGTGGCTTCTCCTACGCTCTATTACTCTATATGACAGGTCTGTTCCGTTGTCAAACGGTATGCCGATAAGAAAACGAGGAAATGCAGACGCTACGAGAGACTTAGATGACCAACTTTGACATTTCAATAAGCTGGGCCGCGATGAAAAGGATGCGCTGCTAGCTCCAGCTATAAACGAAATAACTTCCTCGTTGCTGGGATTGCTATTCACCACAGCTCAAAGACGAGACGAGTTCAGATTGACAGCAGGAGGGCTTCTGCAAGCCAAGTCATTTGAATCTATTGCATCAAAAGACTACCTCAGAAGCCACGTCGCCACAGTGGGAAGCTGGTGATAATCGGGTGTCGTCTCTGCAGTGTGCAATTTCATCCCAGACATAAGCCGGCAAATTTATTCTAAGTCGACAGCTTGAGTCATTGTGAATGGAGTTGGCCACACGGATAAATCAGACCAAGTCGAACTTTTGTCCATTGGCAGCAATAAATTTTGAATCTTCTCCCAGGCGTGCTTTTCGTTTTATGGGTGGTCACTTCAGCGTCCTTTCAATTGACTCAGTGACTCTCTCTCTCTCTCTCTCTCTCTCTCTCTCTCTCTCTCTCTCTCTCTCTCTCTCTCTCTCTCTCTCTCTCTCTCTCCTTCTCTTCCATCCTCTTTCTCCACCTACTCCTCTGTTTGTTTGTTATGACTTCGTTTATCTAATCGCATCGTTTTCAAGTGTTTTTTTTCGGATATTTAATATTTCTATCGTCGCTTTCCCCTAAAATTTATGCCAGTATGTACAGGAAACTCCTGTCAGGCGTCTGCCACCGGTGAGTTTTTCCTGTATCGCCTTGAATGACACTGACTATATCGCCTGTTAACAAGTCAACTGACCCATGATATCAAATATTTCTATTTCATCCGGTTTCTCAGCTGACTAGCTAAATGGATTGTCGTTCATGTCTCTAACCTGACTTATTGTGATCCTAATTGAAAGTTTCCGACAACTATTGAGCAAGTTTTGGACAGAGAAACAGTAGACGACGATTTGTGCAGAACGTGGCTGACGATAGTCCCATACTCGATCAACTATAACAGCTACAAATAGACCGATAAATCTGGACACACTGTCACTGATGCCAGTAGTTATTATATAAGTCAGAAATCAGATATTTCCCTGATCTGTTCAGTGACTGTGTTTTGGGGGCTGCTCATAGCGCAAAGATGATAGAAACACGAAAGGCAAGGCCGGAGGAAACATTTACGACATGCGCTCAGTTCAGTAGTGAATGAACAGTAGTGCGTTTTACTTTTCCTGCTTGGAAAGAATGTCAACTGTTGCCACGTCCCACTCTACGCTTTATATTTGGATCGAGATCCCACTACACAAAATAATGCAACTGTACTCCAATTTAATCCATTTCAGTATTAAGCGGTGCCGTCCGACAGCCACTCTCTGTGTTTGCTTTGAACAAGTTCTGAGAAACGGAGCCATTTGGGGAGCACTGCAGTTCAGTGGCTGACAGTCTGAGCCACTGAGGTGCCGGGACCCTCCCTGTACCCCTCCCTCGGGTCCCTGACAGACCGACCCGACCGCCAGCTGCCGCCACTGCGGCCTCGCCGGTCAATACAGGGGTCAAGATCAGCCGCGTGATCTGCCGAGACGGTCAGTGAAACCGAAACGGCTGAGAAACCATGTTGTTCCCTCCTTCATGAAAGATTCTTATCAGATCATTGATCCATATCTATCTTTTGTAATCGGCTCAGACGTTATACCTTGCATCATAGGCGCAACCAAAACTGATACTGCATGTGAAAGTCTTGACAAAAATGCATGCCGTATACATGGGCGCCTTTAAATGTTCGAATGGACCATCTTGTAGGTTTGCTTGTCAGCAAACGATTTTCAATGTAAGGAGAAGTCGCACTTTAAAAAAAACAATGTTTTTTGCTTATGATTCAGGTGGTTTATATTTTTTTTCGTTTCTCGCACATTTATGGTAGCTTACTCTTAGCTGGAAAGCCAGTAAAATATAAGAAACTGTAATTTGCTAGCTCAATGTATATTGGTGCAGAACTTCTTAAAACATCATTACACACTGACACCAATAGCAAAGTTTACCATTGACTCAAAAAAGGGATGGTTAACTGATAACCCAAACTCGTAATCATCTGATGCTTGATTTGGAATTATCATGCAAAACAATGCCGCCTCCAAGTCATCTCCACTTAGCCTTTTTCAGCTACAAAAAAAAAATCACATCAGCGCAGCGAAACACTGCTCAATTTTCCTTAAAAAGGATTACCCGTGAGCCGTGGCTCAACCTTCTGAACTCAGCTGGGACCAATTAACATAAATTGCTCTTTCAGACAGACAAGCAGTAAATCGCGTTGGTGCCAACTCTTAAGTACCTCTTGACATTTTTGTCCGATCTCTTGGCTATTTTAACTGGTTAGACTAACGAGATCTTGTAAAGGTTAGCCGAAACAAAACATTATGGAAGATAAAAGTTCGTATTTATGAAATGAAGTGCAACCACAACTGCCGTATAGTTATTATTAAAAGCATTCCCGTAAGCCCTTCATTTTACGTAAAATTGCACTTATTTCATTAACTATGATAATCACTGTTAGCGTTCTGCCACGTTTCAGTCGCGTTTCATTGATTAACAAGCTCATGTGTTACAAATGTTTTTACCGCCAACATTCCTTGAAGGGCAGGCGGCTAGCATTTTGCGCATAACAGCCCCAGCTGCCTTTACCTACAGAGATCTTACACAGACGTTTGTAAGATCGTTACATTCCTCTACATCCATGGTGGTGGTGGTGAACGGCACAACAAACCAGAAATGCGTGATCAGTTCCACAGCTTTGAGCTCCTTTGCTTGGACACTGCCTTGTCAGCAACACAAAGGCTTCTAGAGTTGGACTGAATAGTCTCTCATATCTGTTAGGGCATTCATATCCCATAGCTCATAGCACATAGCTCATAGCATTGCATAGCTAGACATTTCGTAGCTCATAGCTCAAAGGGCGTCTTGGGTTGGACAGAATAGCCTCTCGTAGCAGTTACACGGTGTGGAATAAATCCAGGGAATGCCACCATGCTAACAGCATTAGTGCGTTGGATCAGTCCAGGGTCGTAACCCTTGTCATGGGATATACCCCTGTCAGAGACACCAGGCTTTATGGATTAATTCATGGCTGTAGCCTGTGACAGGAAATGCAGACTTGTCTGCGGCACCACAATACTGTGCAGGGTTTTGTCCTCGTCTCGAAATGCCGTCATGCAAACGGTGTTATCTCGCTGATAAGTTTGGTACGTCTGTTACACTACCAGGTCTGTAACATTGCTTGTGTTCGATATTTCACGGCAACTGGTAAAAGACGTCCGAAATTGTGAGAAAATCAGCACACTCAATATGCATGTCTTGCACAAGATTTGTAAATAGTCCTATGTACAAAAATGTACAAAGCATATGAGGTATGCTTCGTTTCGTGTGACTATAACCCATTCTTATTTTGATCGCTGCTTCTGTGTGTTGCTCGGCATCACTTGCATTTCATTGTTTATTTGCCGTTCTATTTTATTTCATTTTATGTGCTGTTTTTCCTTTCTTTTCTTCTATCTTTCATTTTTCTTAGTTTCCTTAGAAATGGTCATCTACCAATCCTCTCCTGCTTATCTATTTGTTTTCTATTTTCATCAGAACACTTCCCCGTTTTCTTCTCCCCCAACCCCTTCCCGCTATCCCTAGTTTTCCTTTCTGCACCGCCACCAAACACTTCACGTTTGTATTCAGCCCTCTCCCATACCACCTCCGCTCACCATTACCCCTAATTCCCCCTCCCTCCCTTCCCCTCCCCGCCAGCATGGCGCCGGGGTGTGTCGGCACTGCGGCATGTCGCACCCCCTCACCCCTCCCCCTAGATCGATGGCGCCCGAGACATGATCACCACGACAGCCCCCCCCCCCCTCCCACGAACCCCCCTCCCCCACCAGCGTGACTGACCCACCCGGCCCCCCGGCTCACCAAGGTCAGACAAACACCAAACGGGGACATTATGCGGGTTAGGAAGATATTGCTAATGATGCAATGAATATCCTTCCTCCAGCCATGAACGAGTCTTTTGTTTTATCAAATCTAAAACCAAGGTGATTTTGAAGCTGTAAGTGAACTTTGCTTGAGCTAAGAACATAAAATAGAAGTATCAAAATAAAACAAAGCAAAGCTCGCCAATGGCGTAGTCAATATCTCTTACCTATTCCACCTATTCGCTCTAACCTTTCCGCAAACTGATCATTCGGGGAACGGACGGGACGTAGGGATGATCCAGCCCTCATTATCCCGCGTGCCACTCAGCGGGCACGCCATCCTGCCTGTCTTCCATCCTGTTCCGACTAACACAGCGGCCAGTCCCTCCCCCCCCCATTCTACGGAGAAGAAACGTGCCATCTCGTGCCCGATATACGCAGCGTCAGCCTGCCACAAAGTGCAGAGCAACGACGCAGTAAAGGGCGCAGAAGCACTCAGTAAAAAGCAAGTAAAGAAGAATAGAGGCCAAGATTGAGACCCGGTCGAGTCGAGGGTTTCATTAAAAAAGAAAAGAAATGAAAGCACACATTCGTAGTCTGTACAAGGACACAGTCAAACAAGTAAGCAAGACGCAGCCGAGCTCTTGAAGTTCACTGTCTCACCGAGTGCAGTGTCCCACTGTGCCTCATCCAGCTAGTCACCCAGTTCACTGTGTCACCTAGTTCAGTGTCTCACCCTCTATCTCACTGTGTCCGCTGTCTCACTGTGCCAATTTCTCACCAGTCTGACTATCTCACCGAATTCCCTTTCTCACCGTGTTCGCTGCGCATCAGGCAGAAGGCGTTTCCGTCCGAGTAGGTGTGCTTCTCGTACTTGGGCTGACACTGGCACACACCGTGCACACACTCGGCGTGGTTCGTCTCTGGCCGACACTGGGCCGTGATGCTGCATGTCTCGTTCACGGCTACGGCTGAAATGGAGCAGACAGGATGTGACTTAAGTCGAAAGGACAAAAATGAGTTTATAACGGTGACATGACTGGGCCAACAATGCTTTTAAAAATAATTTCTGGAGACTTATAAGTATTTAAAAGCAATGATTCGTAAGTTAATATGTAAGTGACATTTCTAATAAGGCCAGGATAGGTTCCACTAAGCTTTCATTCATTTGGATATTGCGGGACTACAGGTTTCTCGCAGAGATCACAACAATGAGGACCATGAAACGGAAAACGCATTTGTCAACGTGGTGTTAACTCGACTCAAAGCAATACAACTTCAGACAAGTTTTACTTCCTAAAGGTACGTTTTATTTAGCTTCTTCTGTCTTGCGTTGCTGGAAAGCATGTAGCAATGGGGCGTGAGCACAAAAACTCCAAATCCAAATGTGTTACCGAGTAGAGAGTCTGACAACAGTAAGTACAGAAGAAAAGAACATCGCTGCAGCATTGACGCTAAAGTAGCACCAGTGGAAAACAATAGGACAGTTCTAGGAGCGACACAAAGCTGTTAGAATTCACACTTGACTGGGCAACAGCTTTGGACATTTGACTTATGAACTGTGCTGGCTATTGGACATTTCATTTAACCGCACTCGAGCAGTGTTAATTAAATTCATTTATCAAATTAATGTGGCTCGCTCTCATGCAGGACCGCTGACATATGTTCACGCTCGTATCAAACTGACTGAAAGCGAGGCTTTATACTGTGTGAGCTATCAGCTATACTGCGTTCTCAGTCTCAGACCAGAACAAGCTGCGTTCTCAAACTGAAAATGAACATTGCTTGCCCGCTGCTGAAATAAGCACCATAGACTGAGCCGCATCACCGCGGTGTACAGCAGAGCAGTCTGCCTGCCAGGCAGTGACTGCATTGCCGAATGTGACGGTAACACCGACTTAACGTGATCGGTGATCCCTGAGGTTTGTCTGGGTGAATATCTACTCGGGAAACTAGTTATTTCGAATATTTATAATAACAGAATGCTGGTATGATTATGAAAGTTGAATTTGTAATGATTTTAGTTCACTTTCTCATTGAAACATGTTTGCTTATCAAGCTGTTTGTAGGAAGGGTGTGTTGTTGAATCCACCAAAGCATTACGATAAAGTTGTCGAAGAGGCGCACAGCATATCGGACACCCAAAAGTCAAAGGATACAGCCGCATCAAGTCAAGGATCCTACAAACGCGGAGCATGGAATTAACTAAAAGAAAGATCCAAGACACCTGGACATGACATTCAGTTTGTCGTTTTCGGTTCCACGATTAAATTCATTCCCGAAAAATGATATTTACTGAAAAGTGTACAAAGATGATAAAACAATATGTACACAAAATATAATCATAAACAGAGAAGGGTGACAGTAAGAGACTGCAGAATTTTCAACGCGTCATTTTCTCCCCGCTATCAACACTCCACAGAGTTGATGATGACATGCCAACCATCAATAAACCGTTCTGTGGAGCCGCTGTCTGTATGTGATGACCTGTGCCAGCGGCCATCAATCTTCACGATTGCACGCTGGCGTGACCGAGACGCGTCCAGCACCGGCAGATTGCCGATTGGCGTGATTTGGCGGCCATTGCCAGATCGTCGCCACAGTGTGACCGAATGCCGCCCGGAAAATTGAATACAAACGCCACACGTGGGATCTGGTGCAGTGATTACGCAGATAGTTTTCATCATGTGTTTAGTGTTCGACTGGCTCTCGGAGAATGAACAAACAGGCGAGTTTACGTTTTTGCAAGTAATCCAGTTATAATTATGACATTTTTGTTTCAAATTTAATTAATAGGATGAACGAAAACTCAGTCATGAACCGGCAGGTAGCTAGGACTTTGCTCAGGGAGGGGCCACAGGTCGCGGCCTATAGTGTCGTACCCCCTCAAAAAAAACTCCTCGGATTTGGCCCACTATTTTTGGTGGTGTTATGCAGCTGTTAAGTTATTTTTTGTATTTCTTATAAACATTTTCTTTTATTTTTCGCTCTCAGGGGGGCATGGCCCCCGTCCCCCCTGGCTACGTCCCTGGACATGAAAAGGCAAAATGATAAGGGAGATGAAGGCATTCATTCATTTACATATAACAGAAAAAATGGCCCTCGTCGGATTTGAAGGTCTCCGATTATCAAAGTCTGACCAAGATAGCCATCGTATACAACAGCCCGAATTATTCTAGCCAGAGCCAAATAGACATCTTACGTTAAGATCAAATGGAAGCCCCAGCTGCATTCCTTATTCATACAGCACTCTCCATTCTGAATAATACATCACCAAAGCCATACGCACGCCAGTCTAACTGAGGCTTAATTAGGCATGAAGAAATGCGTATGCCTCTGGTGCACTCACACAAATTTGGAGACATTGTGTGGAGACATTTAGAGCCGAATGAATGTAGCAACGCTTCAACGGTGAGAAAGAGTTTCGTAGTTCTAGCCATCAACAGGAAGACTCCTGTACGCGGCTTGTGAACAGTTTGAAGGTATAAATCGCATCACTATCTTCACCGTCTTTCTGATCGAACGGAGCTCAAAGTTAACCAACTTCGGTTATTCAAAATTGACATATTCGAAGAATTTATGAGATATTCTAGTGCTTGTATGACTAGCATTCAAAACGCTGTAAATACACCCAACTAACATTACACGTTTCTACCTAACTATACCTTACTATGGTATGCATACGTTACATTCCCTTTACACGCAGAATGCAGGCGCTCTCGACAAGAGCCTGGTGCCACCAAGTAGTCCGTGGCGATGCAGAGAATGCTCCAAGGCTTCTACCATCTGCACTACAAAGTGGAGCCTCTGCGGAACGTGCCTGATCTGTATGCGTGTCACGTTCTTCCTAACAGAGATCCTCCGTGGGAAGTTGGGAACGGGGTGACAAACGGAAAACGGAAGGAGAACGGTACCGGTGGCTGTAAGGCATATTAACGTTTTTTTCCTCAAAGGAAATAGATCAGCTTTCTGGTTTAAATGTGTCTGCCTACTATCAAGCTCCTCTGTTGGGTTTGTCAGTCGAAAAAAGTTACAGATGGAGAGGTGTCTGGTGAATAAATGAATTTTGACTATGACTTACAACTTGCCAGCTATGGACACCATCAATGCTTTGAAACTCTGTGTGCTAATCTCTATGACCGTTGTCAAAAACTATTTTGAATGAGAGAGCACTATGTCTGGAATGCTTAAGAAGTAATTACTCTTTAGAAATGTTCCCAATCGGCTATCCGACCTAGCAGACAAAATACGACAGCACCCTCGAGTCTTTGTATAGCAATGCCGAATGGACTTAGAACATTTTCAAAGCTCAGCTGAAGTTCCTTGCCGTTCCGTCCTACCCCATATTCATCCCTTACCCTTCCTGACTGACTGTCACTGTAGCTTACCTCTGAGACAGCTGACTTCGTTGGGGATCGGGTGCGTTTTGACGCACTGGCAGGTGCCGGTCGCCATATCGCACTTGCCATGGTCGATCAGTTGACAGTCGTTGGACGACGAGCACGGACCGTCGATCCTTTGTACCACTCCTGCAGCACAACAAACACATTGTTAGGGAACGGTGTTAATAAACACAGTTCATTCACTGGGTCATAATACTGCTGCGGTTAGCTGCTTGAACAAAGTAGAACGCATTGTATTTGTGACTTGAGACGAAGCATGTCCTTACTTTGCGCTATGTCTGACTTTCTTTTATTCCAACAACACCAATCCAAAAACACCATCAAACACCATTCCTATTTTCGTATTTAATCCGGTAATACCCACATACAGTACTGAGAGGTATCTCTCTCTCCCTCTCTCTCTCTCTCTCTCTCTCTCTCTCTCTCTCTCTCTCTCTCTCTCTCTCTCTCTCTCTCTCTCTCTCTCTCTCTCTCTCTCTCTCTCCCTCTCTCCCTCTCTCTCTCTCTCTCTCTCTCTCTCTCTCTCTCTCTCTCTCTCTCTCTCTCTCTCTATCTATCTATCTATCTAAACTATAGGAGATGGAAACAGCCCAGTGAGCCGGGTTCTCACATTCATGTCAGGCACCATGTTTCCAGCGGACTAAGCAGGCTTGCGGTTCAGCCTGTAAAACGTGTTTGGTCTATACTCCCTGGATTACGGCAAATCCGCACATTGATTACACAGCCCATGCCTGTACCATGACCTTTCGAACGTGCAACAACAGCTGAGGGGAAGTTGAATATCAGATGCATGCTGTGACTGTAAGCAGTGGAAGTTGTTTGCTGATTTTGTCGTTCCTCTTTGTTTGGCCGTTTGGCGGTTGGAAGGAAATGTGCCTGGATAGTTTCACTTTCACACGCAATGAATCCGTGGCTAAGGCAACTAAGCAGTAAAATATATTGAACGACAAGAGCGACAGGCCTCGACTCATCGACATCGGTTTAGTGGGAACAGACGAGTCACATGTGTAGATCTGTGGCTCTAAATCCGTCGTGAATTCTAACAATGGGACTGGCAATCAAAAGATGTTTTCTTAAATAGACTATAGGCTTCAAGCAGCAAACCACGTATCTTATCATCAAGGAGGAAACCAGTTTGACTTGACATATTTGACATAATAGCAACTAAAATAAAGAAGAAGCATGCATTTAAAATCATTTTTTTTCTGGCAACAGAAAATGTTTTCATCCTAATGTGATGAACTTTTCAATGACATATTCCCTACAGTGACTCAATGTGCAGAGTGCCGGCGGTTTGTTTGCTTTGTGAAAACGCCATCGTGACCATGGTGATACCGTTAGAAGTCCCTGGCATTCGTCAGTTCCGGCGACACTTCCTGGAGTATCCTAATCCGGCCTTTCTTTCGCCTACATATGTCAACAGAGCACTGTGACATTTGCACAGCGATCATTCCGCCCCCTCATTTGTGCCTATGCATACAAAGACGCTACAGTTGTTATCTGAACCTGCAGGGAAAGGATGCGTTCGTGCCATTATCGTAACGACCACTTTCCACTTCGTCAGATGTTCGTTTTACCGAGCCGCAATTTTGTTAGGGAACTTTTAATGGATATTGTTTGCTTAAAGCAATGTTTCAATGATTTCCTTTTAATTGAGGCCTTACATAGCCATGAAATTATAGAGAGCATTGCATATATCAGCTCTCATGGAGAGCACTTTCATCGGCGACAGATGAACAGAACTGTGCGTGCTTTCACATGACAGTCACGATTCAGACCTACATTGACGTTGGTGGGATGAATAAAACCAGCTAATGGCGCCCCGCTCAAGTTGGCCAAACTTTTAAATGGAAGTTTGAGTCACTTTGGCTCGCGGTAATTATGCTTTACTGTTTTATTGTTGATCGAGAAACGCGATGAATACTGATCCGCGAGGGTAAGCTCCAATCACTACACATATATTTTTACCGATTTGATTAATATCTAATCAGTGCAATCAGGAAAGCAAAAATAAATGGATAAGTGATATGACTAGATAGTAGATACTCTTAAAGACCATAATACCCCCGGCCCATTTCCCCGAAACTTCTCTCTTCCTCAAAACTCCGTGCAACGAATATCTGCGATATTGGCAAATACATTTTGCAACTGCTTTCTCTAAAATAAGCATATTTCTGACAGCTAGATACGCATAAATATGGATAATGAAGACACCTGTGTCTCAGATGTATTCTGTAATCTACACTTAATTTTTTTAGCGATGAAATGCATGCTATCTCGTTGAACCAAAGGGTGGGAGAGAGATGCTTGACAGTCCGCCGGCGTTTCTCCGTGCTCGGCGTAATGTTCCAATATCGTCCTGCTGCCATATCTGGCTGCCATATCACACATGAGCCCGCCAAAGGGCAGCAGGTCATGGCGGCGGCTCAAAATTCCAGCCGTCGTAGTAACGGTACGACACGCCAGGCAGTCGTTTCGCGGTGAGCGGGGGCCGCACCCGGTCAGAATTCCACGCCTCTGGCCGTCTCCATCACACGGGTCCGTCGGGAGCGGCGGGCGGCGGTGACGGAGGCGGCGCGGAGGCTTTCCCTTCCCGTGCCGTCGAACGTCGGAGAGCGTCCGGCCAGTGACCGACTGGAGATATCGCCCGCGAGAGAGCTGCCTCAGCGAAAACGACCGCCGCTCCAACGGCTGAGCGGGCGAACGGCAGACTGCAAGCTCACGTGATGGTTAGAGTGACAGAGCAGGTTTCGATGCACTGTTTGGGTCTCTGTAAGCAATGAAAGCGACTCATGAGCACTCTGTCAGATATCTGTTGGCCAGCCACAGCGAGATGAACTCCAGTGAAGCTTGGCTGATTGAAATGCTGGCCGCTATCACTCAACACACGGCATATCCGCACCACTCGGCCGTCCACGAAGCCACGAGCCCGCCTGGCGGGTGACGATAGAAATTGATGTGCCGCCGGGCAGCGTGCGGCGATGGGCGGCGTCCGACGGCGGACGTGCGTGGCGTGCTCGAGCACGGCCGAGCACGGCGGTACGGCCGGGTACGGCCAGGCCGGACATAAAGCGGCGGGCGTCAACCGGGGCAGCCGATCGATCGCAGTCAGGACCTCAGACGGCCGGACCGCGGCGCCGACCGACGGGCCGAGCCGGGGCGAGCCGGGCCGGGCCGGGGCGAGCCGGGCCGGGCCGGGTCGGGACGGGCCGGGCCGGGGCGAGCCGGGGCGAGCTGGGTCGGGACGGGCCGAGCTGGGCCGGGCCGGGCCGAGCCGGGTCGGGACGGACCGGGCCGGGCGCCGCTGCAATGGAGCCGCACCATCCACTGTAACAACCGCAGGGCCGGCTTGAGACAGATCAGACCGTTCGACGCAGAGGAGTAGGCCGTTCGCGGACGGTAGGCACGGCAGAGAAACCGGATTGAGCTGGTGTGGTCTGGTTCGGTGGAGAGTCTGAATTGGAGTGGGTATCAGTTGTTTACAGGTTCGATACTTCTGGTGGGGTGGTGTTTCGGGCACGCTATTTTGATTCGCGGGTGGAATAACTAGTTTTGTGCGAAAGCCTGCACATAAACACCAGTTTTTGTACTATTGAAAGTTGACAAACATTTGGTTATTCATAATGCGCGGCCCTCCGTATTTTACGAGCTTCTTTAGGAAAATGATGCCACACTAAATATTGTATCATCTGCTGTTAGCTCAAGGCGATAGGAGGTCCGATTGGTGAATGGTCCTTTTACGACTGGAATCGGTTCACTTTGATCACATCTGAGAAAGAAATTGGATGCGGACACAATCTTTCTTTTTTTTTTGACACGGTAGCACAGCTAGGTATTACCAAGCCCGCGATAGTTTTAAGCCGTCAATGCAGGAATCACAATCAAAACGCCATAAAAGGACTAAACAAATCCGCTCGTCAAAAGTATGGATCCTGTCACGATACCTCTGGGCCTTTTATGCATAGAATTTCTGCATCATTCACCTGTCCAAGTCAGCCCCGTAAAGAATGCGTGAATACCGTCATCTGACACTATTAATGTGGGACACATGCCATGAACTGGCACACGTCACGTGCTGACACACACGTCACAGAACGTCACTGTCCGTCGACTAACATATTTCCGACCGACATACCTAAGTCACGGACTTGCATACTGCCATCAACACACTGCCGGATCTGGCACACTGCAGAGACAAAAAAGACCGACACACGCCTCATGGACTGACAACTGACAAGTGCTTCACGAAGTGAGACTGACATACATCAATGACTGAAGCGTGCCACAGTCTGTATACGGACTGACACATGCTAGCGCATGTCTCACGGATTGATGTGGACCGACAAATGCCTCACGGACTGGCACGGACTGACGCATGCGGCAAACAGACACCTTCGTACATACAGACGGACTATATAAAGTCCGTCTCGAAAGTGTCGCGATAGCACACCAATCGTCCGGGTCACCTGCACTTTCTGCAGCAAACACACCAATCTCAGCAGAGCGCGATCAAAAAATAATGTCAGGAAGCCGCGCACAAACAAGCTCGACACAAACAAGGCAGCGGGCAGTCCTTGGGGAGAGGTAGCCAGCGAGACCAGAAAATATGGTGCGCAGGAAGTTTGTAAGAAGTGTTTAAAGTTGACAAGGTGTTTTATCAGGAATCTGTACGCTGCGTTACGTTTAATGATGATTTTTGAAGTTTAGTTTGAAGGAAGGTGATTTTGAGGTTTGGTTATTGGCTTGCCGTGCTTCGATTATTTAACCATGCGCCGTTGGCAAGTACGACATTCCCCACTTCCATCCACACGCGTGTGGGATTAGAGCAAAACTGCCAATCAGGTAATTATTCACTCACGGTTTTGGTACCGACAGTTAGATAATCCTTAATCGCGTCCTCTGACCCTGGCAGAGTCAACGGTGTGCCAGGAAGCATGCATCTCGAGTTGCCTTGATCTGCGCACGGATACAAATTGCTCTCACGAACTTCCTCCCGGCAGTTAGTTCGTGTCACGTTGACACTCCGGCAATTCACCTTGCTCTTGCTTGCAGCCTTGCCCTGTCATTGCCAAGGTTTGAGCTTAGCTTTGTTAACACGAAGTGAACTGCTTCCAAGTTCCAGGTATAAGACCTGATATTTGATAACCACGCGTTCAATGCTTACTGAGCCGAGCCACCAAGGAAAGGTCATTCATCATATACTGATGTTTCATAAGATCGATACCTTGAAACACGTGAATGGCGATTCCGCTGGCACAAGTGACACAACTGCTATCGATATTGTTCACTCCATTCAATGCACTCTAGTGCTCGTGATGATCCATAAGTGGATTAATTTATCATGTGGTTCAGCGCGAGTTGGGCCAATTTTATCACCACGGCGGCTGTTTTAAGTGCTGGGCTTATGTGTTTAGCGGTCACCTGAAATGATGTTCAGCGTGCAGCCAAAACCGATTCCTTGTTACTTGTTAATCCACCAATTAATGCAATCTTGCATGAAACCGGGTCACCATTGCAGGGCAATTGCAACTGCAGGCTTAAATTTGCGGTAAGCTCATTAGAAGGATGCACATTAGTGCGATACACAGTTTTACTACAAGTGTCATCGAAACTACGTTACCTAAGAATGCATTGCGTGTTAGGAAATGTCATTAGCGATACATGGTGGCCTGCCCTAGCACGACCTGATGTCTCTGACAACCGTAACAGAGTTAGGCTAGGCTCCAAAGGACACGATAAGAACAAGTATTTCTTACGTGACTCCTGTTACGTGGTTCTAAAGATCTTTAGAATTTTCTGTATGTTAAATGTCTCTGTTGTAAAATATTCAAAACATTTTCCACGACGCAGTTAAACTCGCGTTACATCGTGTCAACTGCGGCTTATGGAACGACAGCGGACCTGCAGTCTCAACTGCAACGTTGACAGTAACTGATCTATATCACATCCGGGCTTAATCCTACATTATCCGACGTTACATATAAACCTCGCCACGCTCGGTTCCTAATCGTCACCCACCGTTTCGCCCAGTCACAGGCCGCTGCCGCCCGGGCCTCCGAGGGCTGTATCTCTTGGGTCATCTGAGAATCGAGCGCGACCTAATGCGCCACGTCGTCGGCGGCTCACTCTCCCCTCTCACCGACGACAGGCCGGTTGGTGCCGGCGGCCGGGTGACTCATGAGAAACTGGCCGCCGCCGGGCCGACACGGGTCAGCCGCTCGTCATCCGACGGAGTTCAACGACACAGTGGACCTTTCGCTGGTGCTTTGTGGAGTAGAGAGTCGCCGTAGGTGTTGATGGTGGTCCAGAACATCGGACAGTCTGAGCAAATCTCTCTCCTCCCTCTTTCTCTCTCTCTCTCTCTCTCTCTCTCTCTCTCTCTCTCTCTCTCTCTCTCTCTCTCTCTCTCTCTCTCTCTCTCTCTCTCTCTCTCTCTCTCTCTCTCCCTCTCTCCCTCCCTCTCTCTCCCTCTCTCTCTCTCTCTCTCTCTCTCTCTCTCTCTCTCTCTCTCTCTCTCTCTCTCTCTCTCTCTCTCTCTCTCTCTCTCTAATACTTTTCTCGGGAATTTGGAATTCACAGACTGGGGCTGGGTCGTTCGCTGCATTATACGAGAGACGAAGCTTTCAGGCCGGTCGGTAGCCTGATAATGCGACGGGGCGGTGGTCGACCAATCTCCCGCCCTCTCCCCCTCCCTCCCTCCCTCCCTCTCTCTCTCCAGTCTCTCGGTGACCGAAAGAGAGCGGCCGGTCTGGCCAGCCGGCGCCGATGGG
Organism: Amphibalanus amphitrite; assembly: GCF_019059575.1. NCBI lineage: Eukaryota > Metazoa > Arthropoda > Thecostraca > Balanomorpha > Balanidae > Amphibalanus > Amphibalanus amphitrite. The sequence goes on along the minus strand of NW_024881500.1, from coordinate 1,126,999 downwards.
GAGGTCAGCCCGTCTCGCGCCGGCCGTGCCGGTCAGACACCGGGATGGGAGACGGTGAGAGGTGAGTCCGTCTTACCGGCGAGGGGAGAGGAGGGAGGGGTCAGCCCCCGGTCATCTCTCATACACGACCAGTGACGCAAGCCGTGTGAGGTAAAAGTAGGGGCCATGCAGAGAGAGGTCACGAAGAGTGCGATCGGCCGGCCGGCCCCTCTGCAGCCTGCAATCAACTGTGGAGCCGTGTTTGCTGACGGCTGCCGGCACTGTCTATTGACACTGAATGCAGCATTGTGCTCCGAACCATTCTGCTAGCAGGGCGTCGACACTGATGAATGTGTGCTGAATTTTCCCGCTCCTAAACCGGCCTCTGACTGATTATGTAATCGAGCTTGTCAAGTTGTGAAACACTGGGAAAATCCCATTCAGAAGACCCGTTTGGTCTTTGGGGGAGGTGGTGGCTGTTGTATTACGACCGATAATCCATCCGGGAATGGCCTGGATTTAGCTCGCAGTGCTATCGCATCCCCCGGATAGGACCGGTGAGTATCCAGCCTTAGAGTGGACCAGCCCGAATCGGACTACTTCGAGCACCTACACGCTTGATTTCACCGGCGATACCCAGTTAGGGAGAGCGAGCGTGTCGTAAGGCGCCGCAGCAGATTTCCCCCATTCACCGAGAAACAATGCACTTCAGACTGTTCGACAGCTATTCAGACATCCTCTAACTATTTCTTTTCGTCGTCTGTCAGACAGTAATGACGTCTCTGTTAGACGGACAGCTATAGCCGTCATTCAGTAACACTAAACGAATTTACGTCAATGCGAATAACTGCGCACTGTTCGGTCCATCGACTGTTTCTGGACCGGACACCCAATCTTGTGGCCGGGTGGCAGGGAATCCCATTATGGGTGGGTTTGTGAGGCAGCGCTCGGAGGAAGTGAGCCGGAAATCCGCCCTCTGTCCACCTACCGACCGCGATCCACTGTCCACTGGGACATCGATCCACTGCGTGGCGTCCACCGCGCGCGAGGCCATGGCTCTGTCCAAGTCCATCCCGTGGGGAAGCCAGAGCGGAAACTTGACGCTTGGACTGTGAGTGATGCAAATGGGGTATGCAGGTGAAAATGCTTCGTTGGTCACCTATCCGTGCTTCTATCCTCAGGATACTGAAATCCTTCTCCTCCACGCCACAACCCCCTTCCGGGCTGGACAGGCAACTTTATCTCATGCGGGTTGCTCCCTTGGAGCGGCACCGCTGCTCCCGAGGGAGCGCACCCCGTAGCCGGGTGCAGTGAGTGCCTTGGGGCTGGGTGGCCTGTCCTCTGGACGGGCTCAGCCCCGGCGACTCACTAGGGTGCCTGCCGAGACCAATGTCTCCCTCTAATTCCTATCATCCTTCCGGCTCTGCAATGGTCTTGTCGACCGAAAGGGCCTAACCCAACAAAACAAACAAACAAACGAACAAACTGCTTCGTTGGATGTGAAATATCGAAATCATGGCATTCTGGGTAGGTGTATAATTGTGAAATTTTCGAAAACGAACGAATTGCCAGTGTGCTTCGTTAGGATGCAACTACCATCGTGAGCAGCTGCACTGTATGTAAATGCATTTAATTATTGTACCGATAAAAAACTATGCCAACAATTTAAAGTTTTATTGAATATCTCTGATTCTCCTAAAACGAGCACTTTTCAACAAAGCATTTGTCCCGGCTTATAACAAACTTAAGGCCATAAAGTCCGAATCGTTACCTGCATATACGTCTATCTAGGCCATCATTAAGTTTTATTGGGGAAAGTGACGTGTGTGAATATGTATGGACATACCTAATGTCAGAGCCGTGGCTGAAAGACATCGGAGTTGTAAGTAGATGTTGTGAAACGGCTGCCTTCGTTACAAGTGTTACAACATTTAGCACGCACTTCCTGCGCACTATCATAAGAAATTAATGCTGCGTGGATTCTTTCGCGGCGTGGAAGGACACGTTTTGCGTCCTTTATGGGGCGTCGTTCATACGTGCTAATGAGAAGCAGAGTACCAGATTCAACATCGCTTTAACTACAATCAACTAATCTTAACCCCAAAGAACATATTTTTTTCGTCACACTTCTCCTTCATAATAAGAATGGCCACAGGATGTACGAAAACCGACGCCAGACCGAATGGCTTCTGTCAAAAACAACTTAATTGCCCAATTCTTCATCCACTCCCCCCAATAACAGCCGAATTCTGACGGAATTCTTCTGGTGTTAAGCCAGATGTCGATGTCTGGTGTCGGCAGCGACGCGGCGGTGGTGTCGACAGCGACGCTGCGGCGGTGTCGGTGGAGGGGGCGATGGGGGGGGGGGACACAGGGTGGCCCACCAGCCCGCCACCAGCCCGCCGCGGACTGCAGCACGACAGTGGGCGCGGCCGGGGCCATCGATCCACTGCGTACCACCAGGCTGGCCGGCCGGCACGTGCCTTTGTTTGGCACCACCTCCACGGCAGCGAGACCCGGGTCTCACGTGACTGAGACAGACTGCAGCGGTGACTGACGACTGAAGACTGACCCGCTGTCGGTCGTCGGGCGCGGCGGCACTCAGGCACCGCGCCCCCTGACCACCGGAGGGGGGGGGGGTGCCGACCCGACATCGATTTAGACATAAACGGTCCGATGCATCAGGGGGTGTCACGTGACACCGAGCTGGCCTGTCAGACAACTGTGTTTGAACATAGCTGCAGCAAAGGCAGTTCCTGCATTGTGCAGACGAAACGGGGTCGGAGTGTCCTTTCGATCTTCCAGTTGGAGGTATTATTTTAACACGCGCACTGCAGCGGGTCTGAGCCGAACACGAACTGCAGGGGGGGGGGGGGGTTGAAAACAACCCCCCCTGAGATCTCGAAAACGGCGCAACGTAGCGACAAGCGGTAAACGGTGTTGGATAGGTTAAGATGAGATCGACAAGAAATACTAAGATCATTTTTGGGTCAGGTCAAAAACGAGGTCACCAGAGGTCACCGAAGACAAAATGTTACGATTTTCACAACAGGAATTTCGCGGTAGTTTTTCTTGAATAACTTGTCTTGCACACAAGACAGAGGATCGATTCGAACGCCATCGTTCTTAGCTCGTCAAGGCGCATCGAATGATATATAATATGACCTCGAAAGGTCAAGTTGAAAATTTGACCTCAGGTCAAGGTCATGACCTGACCGAAATAGGTCATGTTGCATATCATTCGATCCGCATTGACGAGAAAAACACGATGAACGTCGAACGGAGTCTCTATCTCTACTCAATCTCAAGTTATTGAAGAAAAACCGCTGGTGACCTCAGGTGACCTAAGATGACCTGGAGATCACCTTCCAAAGGTCATAAGTGATATGTTTCGGTGAAATCACCAACAGGGACCTGTAATACTATGATCCTGAGCGTATTGAAGTCATAGGATGGCATTCAGAGTAAGTTGAAATTTCTCCCATTGACTTATAATGGGCCGGTCGCAAAAATGACCTGACCTTAGGTCATCGATATAAAAATTCCGAGATATACAAGTTGTAGCTCGTGATGACTTTACTATTTCCTGTGGGTTTCAAGATCATATCTCAACAACTGTGGGCTTGGTGGGATTGCAAACTTCGAAATTTACGTTTCGAGGTAGGGTCACTTGACCTGACCTGGTGACCTGACCATAGGTCACCTGGGGTCAAAATTTTTACTCAAGGTGTGCAAAAGTTGTGAGAACAGGTATGCAAAATTTGGCGGCGCTACGCGCCGCCGTTTTCTCGCAATTTGCGAAAAACCACGGGGGGGGTGAAAACAACCCCCCCCTGCAGTGCGCGTGTTAATTGATAAGCAACCCTCGCCCCGTTGGGGGGGCCATTTTGGCCCCCCCCCTGTGGTTTTTCCTGAATAGCAAGAAAACGGCGGCGCGCAGCGCCGCCAAGTTTTCAGTACCTTCCCGGGCATCAATTTGACACCTTCACACCAAATTTCAAGTCTTAGGTCACCTTAGGTCAGGAGTTATTGAGGTCAAACTGAGGTCATGTTCGAACAAAAATGAGCAAAAAACATGCAATCTTGAAACGCTCACCAAATCTACAGTTATCAAGCAATTTCAAAGTTCTTTACATGGTCTGGTAGAAAAAAGCGGCGCTACAAAACTGCTATCTCGGATTTTCAAAAATTTGGGTTTTTGACCCTCAAAAATTCAAAAAATTGATTTTTTAAGAAAAACTAAAAAAAAAATCAAAAAAATTCCGAATTTTGAAAAAAAAACGGAATATATGTGATAGTCCCTCCGCTCTTCTATATACATACCAAAGTTCAGATCGATATCTCGTTTTTTGGCCAAGTTATAGCGAAAAAAACTGTTCAAAAATGATGACGTCAAATTTTTGAACTCATTTTTTTGCGATTCTAGACAACGTACGGCAAAACAAAGACCACCATTGAACTCCCCATGACGAGCTGCATCGATTCGATACCCATTTTATGCAAAAATATCAACTTTGAAATTTGACCTAATTTGACCTGACCTTGACCTGACCTTGACCTGACCTTGACCTGACCTTGACCTGACCTTGACCTGACCTTGACCTGACCTTGACCAAAACGTGACCTTAGCTGGCCCCAAAGGCTGCCTGACCCACATAATCGCATTTGTCATGTAAAATGGACCATAAAACATGTATCACACGACACGACACTTTCATATTGTGACCCCCCAGTGACCTGACCTCTGTGACCTGACCTGGTATCAGTGACCTCAAATAGCAAAATATGTGTTTGAAGAACATTTCCCCATCGATGATTTTCAATGAAATGCATTTTACTCGATTTTACAACGCATTTCTTGAAATGCCTGTAAACGGTGAAAATTGGACCTTTGACCTGACCTGTGACGTCATCGGTTTGACCTAGGTCAATAAAATTGGGTCACAAGGTAGTTCCCTGATAGGGCTATCCAACACCGTTTGCCGCTTGTCGCTAGGTTGCGTGGTTCTCGAGATCTTGGGGGGGGGCCAAAATGCCCCCCCCCCAACGGGGCGCGTTGCTCGGCAGAGCCCAACGGGGCGCGGGTTAAAAAGAATGAGTACATGCGTAGGCTGGCTATATCATATATGATCATTAGGTATTATCATAGTGTAATAAGTAACATTATTTATTACGCTATGGTATTATTTATTCCGATTTTATAAAGCATATTTACTAATTAGTTACAAGAATAATTAAGTGTTCAAGATAACAATTTAATCATGCAATGCAATCTTCGACTTGTCTGCGTCAAGTTGAAATATTGCATATATTGCATTGCTTTATAGAAGCTCCACTTCCTTCTCGTGCCGTTGCTTCTACAGTCAACAACCTTCAAAGAACTCGCTGAATGCGTTGAAACGACCTGACAGCGGCAGCAACGATACGGTGGCCAACCCGACTGCGAGGGCTGGATAGAACATAGACAACACAATTCCCTGGTCTGATGGACCTCTTTTGTGACGCTTTATTATTATTATTATTATTATAATGTCAAACATCCACCAACCACAGAACAGTGGGCATTACGGTGGCATAGCACAAACAGACGCACACATGCATACAATTACACACATATTCATATATGAACACTTAATCGACTAACACAATATTCGGCGCAGTGTGAAGCAATTCATACGCGAAGATATAAATAACCATGTGTCCCATGTATGACAATTAAACTGTGTGCTCCTTTGTTTGAAGATATTTAATCAATTCCTTTTTAGATGCACTTCTTATCTGTGTCGGCAAACAGTTCCACAATTTTGAACCCTGGTATGATAAGGAGCGTTTTAAGAAGTCAGTTTTAGGAGCAATAAGATCAAGGTTACAAGCCTGTTTCGTATTACGTTCCGATTTCCTGGTCCTAAAGAGGGATGAAAGTAACGGCGACATGGTTTCTGGATAGAGTAGGCACTGGCGAACAACGGTAAGGACAGCAATGTTGCATTCCAACTCGAGGTCACCGCGCCATGCAATACTTTGATGTTCTCTACCTGCGATGCGCCGCGCAAATTTGACAATTTTTGCTATTCTCTTCCTCTGAGCCAGACCACATGTGCCCCAAAGAGACACACAGAAGCGAAGATGAGGAAGAACTAGAGCATTTATCAATAATACGATGGTTTTGGGAGGTAACACATGACGAAGGTGACTTAGGCGGATTAACATGCCTATACATCGGCCTACGACGCTGTCAATATGACTGCTCCAGGTGAAACAACTGTCTATTGTCACGCCTAGACTCACCAATGTACTTTTGACGGGTATCACAGCATCAAAGATAGTAATGCTCCGCAAGTTGATTCGCCTCAAAATAGTTTTAGAGCCAAAAACAGCTACTTGTGATTTACTGACATTGATCGTCAGGCGATTTCGAGAGAACCATACACGAAGCCTGTTCAGCAATGTTTGAAGACGATTTATAATGTCATCAATGTCTTGAGGTTTACCTGAAACAATTATCTGAGTATCATCTGCGTATTGGACTAGGGAGCCTAAGTTATTGGCAACAGAAGTCATATCATTGACAAACAAATTGAACAACGTTGGGCCCAAGACACTGCCTTGCGGAACACCCGATGAGACCTTGCCTCTAAAATCATCACAGCCTCGAACATACTGACATCTCTCAGCAAGGTAGCTCTCAAACCAGGGGTGTTCAATTCCGTAATGAGAAAGTTTTTGAAGCAATATACTGTGATCAACAGAATCAAAGGCTCTGCTCAGATCTAATGACACCAAGATACATATTTTGCCGCTATCGATGGTGGACCGAATTGACTCTGTCAACGCAATGAGAGCATGGTTTACGGAATGACGAGGTCGGAATCCAAACTGCTCGTCCGATAACAGACAACAGTCTTCTAAATATGTCTTAAGCTGAAGTGAAACAACTCTTTCAAGAATCTTAGACACAACGTTTAACAGATAAATCGGTCTGTAATTAGTCGCATCCCTGGGGTCACCTTTACCCTTAAAAATAGGGACAACTTCTGCAGTTTTCCAACACAGTGGTATGGTACCGCTGTTGATGGAGGCGTTCAAAATACGCAAAAGCGGCAGAAGCTGCCTGCCTGAGAAAGACTTAACCCTCGCCCGTAAACGGCGAGCTGCCACCTTCGCCCATGCAGGGGGGGGGGGTTGGTGCGACCCCCCCCCTTGGCGTTTGAAAACGGAGCGTCGTAGAACTTAGCGGAAAAGAGCAACGGATTGCTCTCGCCGAGATCTCGCGATTGGTGGTATATTTTTTGGTCCTAGGTCAACATTTGACCTACTTTTGACCGGTCAAAGGTCAAATTTTCGGAAAAATAGACTTTTTTCAACTTTCCGCGGCGATTGCGGCAAAACGGTGGGAGATATCGACTTACAACCTTCACTATCGTGTTCCTTGATCAATTCTCTATCGTTTGGTATGTATTTCGTTTCCCTAGCTCTAAAAATGGCGCGTTGGGAGCCAGGGGCGGATCCAAGGGGGGGGGGGTCACATGGGTCATGGCCCCCCCCTTGAGGCCCGGGGGCCCAAAGACCTGCCAGGGGCACCACCGGCCTATCAGGGGTATCACAGTCCTGACAGGGGCACCACAGGACCGCCAGGGGCATCACAGGCCTAGCAGGGACACCACGGGCCTGGTGCCCCTGGGCCCTGACAGGACTGTAACGCCCCTGACAAGCCTGAGGTGTCCCCGGCAGGCATGTGGTGCCCCTGACAGGCCGGTGGTGCCCCTGGCAGGCCTGTGGTGTCCATGGCAGGCCTGTGGTGCCCTTGCTAGGCCTCTGGTGCCCCTGACAGGCTTGTAATGCCCCTGGAAGGACTGTGGTGCCCCTGGGCCCCGACAAGCCTGAGGTGCCCCTGACAGGCCAGTGGTGCCCTTGCTCGGCCTGTGGTGCCCCTGGCAGGCCTCTGGTGCCCCTGGCAGGCCTCTGGTGCCCCTGACAGGCTTGCGGTGCCCTTGGAAGGACTGTGGTGTCCCTGGGCCCTGACAAGCCTTAGGTGCCCCTGACAGGCCCGTGGTGCCCTTGTTAGGCCTGTGGTGCCCCTGGCAGGCCTCTGGTGCCCTTGCTAGGCCGCTGGTGCCCCTGGCAGGCCTCTGGTGCTCTTGCTAGGCCGCTGGTACCCCTGCGCCCGGAGAGGACTGGTGCCCCTGAAAAGTCTGAAGTGCCCCTCGGCAGGCCCGTGGTGCCCCTGACAGGCCCAAGGTGCCCCTGCGAGGCCGGTGGTGCCCCTGGCAGACCTCTGGTGCCCCTGGCAGGTCTGTGGTGCCCCTGGCAGGTCTGTGGCGCCCCTGGGAGACCTGTGTTGACTGGTGCCCCTGCTAGGTCGCTGGTGCCCCTCACAGACCTGTGGTGCCCCTGGGCCTTGACAAGCCTGAGATGCCTGGCTATGACAGGCTCGTGGTGCCCCTGATAGACCAGTGGTGCCCTTGCTAGGCCTGTAGTGCCCCTGGCAGGCCTCTGGTGCCCCTGCTACCCCTGCGCCCGGAGAGGACTATGGTGCCCCTGAAAAGCCTGAAGTGCCTCTCGACAGGCCCGTGGTGCCCCTGGGCCCTGACAGGCCCAAGTTACCCCTGCGAGATCGGTGGTGCTCCTGGCAGGCCTCTGGTGCCCCTGGCAGGTCTGTGGTGCCCCTGGCAGGCCTGTGTTGACTGGTGCCCCTGCTAGGCCGCTGGTGCCCCTCACAGGCCTGCGGTGCCCCTGGAAGGACTGTGGTGCCCCTGCCCCTAGGGGTGCTCATGGGCCCAACAGGCCCGTTGTGCCCCTGACAGGCCTGTCGTGTATACTTGCTAGACCTGTGGTGCCCCTGCTTCCTGGCAGGCCTGTGGTGCCCCTGGCGGGTCTGTGGCGCCCCTACAAGGCCGTAGTTGCCCGTGACAGGTTTGTGGTGTCCCTGGAAGGACTTTGGTGCCCCTGACAAGCCTGAAGTGTCAAGGACAGACCCTTTATACGCCAGGGTCAAGTTCGTCGGACTGACAACGATTTGCTTACCTGATAACGTTCCTGGTAAGTACTCACTACTCAGCGTCCACACATAGCACATTCATATATACTTGCTTACAACTGGTAAATGTGGTTGTGGCTAAGAGTTAAGATACTGACTGAAAATAAAAAATAAAAAGAAAAAAACTGAAAATGGGGGCCCCACCAAAATGAAGTGGACGAAATCCGTTGAGTTTTTAATTTTGGGTATAGGTAGGGGCACCACTTCGATTCATGACCCTCCCCTTGGAGTTTTCCTGGATCCGCCCCTGTTGGGAGCGCCGGAAGTCGGCAAGGTCACAGTCGGCGGCAGAAATTCGAAAAATCAAAATCTAAATTTTTGAAATCTGATTGTATTTTTGGATTTAGAAGGTCCATTTGCTCCCTATAGAAGCTAATATTGCTGCATATTCCCATTGAGGTGACAAGAATTAGCAAAATAGTGGTGGACAAACACATACATGGCGCTTTTCAAAAATAGTACCGGACGCTGTTCCTCTTGTGACGTCATAGCTCCGTGACCTGACCTGACCCGGTCAAGTTTCTTATACCATATGATAGCCAATACTTGCCCCAACATGCATGGGAAGTTTCATCACGATCCATCAACCGATGTCCGTACCACCGGCAGGAAACCTCAGGCGTTGGCACTCAGTTTGTGAAAATCCGGCCGGAGGTTGTTCCCTTTGTGACGTCATAACTCCGTGACCTGACATGACCCGGTCAATTTTTTTTATCAAAAGATGCGCAAGGTTTGCCCCATACGGTACCAAAAATTTGGCGGCGCTGCGCGCCGCCGTTTTTGCACTATTTCCGAAAAACCTCAGGGGGGGTTGCACCAACCCCCCCCCCCCTACATGGGCGAGGGTTAAATAAAAATGTAGGCAGCTTATCGGGACCAGCTGATGAATGCATTTTGAGTGAACGCACTACAGAACGAAGTTCGGCCAGCGTTGCTGGACGAAGATCAAATTTGGTGGATAAAACTCTAGTTGGACCAGAAACAACGTCAGTGACAGTGTCATTCCTATTCCCAACAACATTAGCACTGGTGGATGAATTAGACCCTAACGAACAGAAGAAGTCATTAAATGACTGTGCTGTATGTATGCTTATCTAGGACCTGAGTGGCCTTTGACCTACCCAAGGTCGAATTTATCAGATCCCACGTATCTCTGCTGGATGAATGAGTTGTGATACTGGACTCAAATTTTAAACGTCGCTCTGAGGAGATGGCACTCCTTACCTGCCGGCGCATGCGCTTATAAAGAGCAATGTCAGCTGGGGAACCAGAGACACGAGACACACGCAGCTGAATAGTCGCTGAACGGATAAGTTGTCTTGTTTCAGCTGAAATACCAAAACCAGATTTATGTTTAAGTGAAATAGTAATGAATGGGGCATGACGATCGATGACAGGAGTTACAGAGTCTGTCCATCCTTTCCAAGCCTCATCAAGAGAAGTATCATCACCTATTTGTGACCAGGAAATCGTCCGTAAATCTCTAGAAAATGACTCAAAATCGATATTTTTCCAGTTGCGGAATGTTATTGCTTTGGGTTTCACCTTAGTTCTCCTTACTTTAATTTTTGCTATCACTAAGTTATGATCGGATGCAATACAGTCTAGCGAAGAGCATTCTGTCACAATAGAAGAATCACTAACAAGAACTATGTCAATGAGGGTGGAACTAGAGCTTGTAATGCGGGTCGGGTGGCTGACGCACTGTTGCAGTCCAGTATTGCCGATGACAGAAAGCAGTGATCGAACGTGGGGAAGGTTTGGTTGAAGCAGATCACAGTTTAAGTCGCCACACAATACAACACATTTACCTGCCGATAAGAGCTTTTGAATCGATAGCTCTAGCGCCTCAAGATCTAATTTAATGCCATCGTACTTGGGCGGTCTATAGACACAACCTATAGCCAGTGCTCGGTTATGGCCACACTGTACATTTATCCAAGTTAACTCAAGCCGGCTGGAGCTATGAAGAGCCGGGCTAGAGAGTTTCGAGAACGTAAGGTCATTGCGGCAGTAGATGGCTACACCGCCGCCCTTCTTCCTCGACCTATCGACTCTACTGGCCAACTTCATACTGGCAATGGGTACATCAGGCTCACCCCTCCTTAGCCAAGTCTCTGTAAGGCACATCACATCAATGTGGTGACGCTTAACATAATCTGACACAATATCTGATGAGGGTGTCAAAGATCTTACGTTCAGGTTACCTACTGATAAGACGTATTTTGATGACGGCACGCGACTATGGCTGATGCTGGTACCCAGCACTCTACATGGACTCGAGACCAAGGCAGCGGCTACTGAAGGCGAGGTACGAGACGCGGGGACTGGGGAACCTGACGATTCCTTGGCTGGCTCATTAACTACACTATGTTTGGGTCTTTGGTGCTCAGACCCTATAAAAAAGTATTTCCTGTCAACTGCAAGATCGATCTGAGGGTCTGCGTGGCACCCTCCCTATTGTAGTGAACTGCGTCTCTCGCTAATCCGCTGAATCTACAGCTGTGCAGAGCCTGCCGCAAGTCAATAAATTTGATGTCAGGACTCTGTGAGCAGAGAGTGCGCAACCTATTGTTGACGCTCTCAGATCTGCTGTAGATGAAGGATCCGGTGTCCTTTCTTGGGATTATACTACATATAAACACATCGCTTACACCATCCCTACGCTTAGTTTGGTCAGCTAAACTGAATATATCCTTTGCGACCAGTTCGGATCCTTTGCGAGTTACGTCATTAGTCCCAGCATGTATAACAACCCGTTTAGCACCACATTTGCGTATGGCCTGGCTGATGTCCTGTCTCACGTGCTCGGTAGTGGCACCTGAGATGGAGTGAAAAGCGGGTTTACTGGGGCCGCGTTTACTCATTCCCTCGAGGCGCCTCACGTTGGAGTCGCCGATCACCAGCAGAGAAGTCCCTACATTAGCGGGCTGGCGACCGGCGTGCCGTTCTCCAGCGGTCGTCCGGTGTTGGCGAGATAAGTCCTCAGCTGTCAGTAGCTGAGCTGTGTGTCAGCCTCTGCTGGGTACTGGGCATGACACGCTGAAGAGCGTTCAGGTTGACAGCCGTTCTGCTGCAATGACTGAACCAGCTGCCTCACCTGACTGATGTCTTCAGCCATCCTGTCCATTTTAAGCTGTGTCAGTCGCACTGCCTCCATCACATCCATCAGAGTGACCGCCAGGAATGATGGTCCAGGCACAGGCTCAGATGGCTCAGTCGGCGGCGACCGATTGTGTGACAGTGGCTTCTCGGACGGCGGCTGGGAAGGCACAGATAGCGGCTGTGGCAGCTCTGATGGCGGCTGCTGCCTCTCAGGAGGCGGCTGCTGCTGCTCGGGTGGCGGCTGCTGCCTCTCGGGTGGCGGCTGCTGCCTCTCAGGAGGCGGCTGCTGCCTCTCAGGTGGCGACTGCTGCCTCTCGGGTGGCGGCTGCTGCCTCTCAGGTGGCGGCGGCTGCTGCTGCTCGGGTGGCAGCTGCCGCCTCTCGGGTGGCGGCTGCTGCCTCTCAGGTGACGGCTGCTGCTGCTCGGGTGGCGGCTGCCGCCTCTCGGGTGGCGGGTGCCACTGCTCGGGTGGCGGCTGCTGCTGCCTCTCAGGTGGCGGCTGCTGCTGCTCAGGTGGCGGCTGCTGCCTCTCGGGTGGCGGCTGCTGCCTCCCAGGTGGCAGCTGCTGCTGCTCGGGTAGCGGCTGCTGCCTCTCGGGTGGCGGCTGCTGCCTCTCAGGTGGCGGCTGCTGCTGCTCTGGTGGCGGCTGCTGCCTCTCGGGTGGCGGCTGCTGCCTCTCGGGTGGCGGCTGCCGCCTCTCAGGTGGCGGCTGCTGCCTCTCTGGTGGCGGCTGCTGCTGCTCGGATGGTGAGCCTATGTGGTTTCGGAGGGCGCGTGCGGAGCCATCACCACGGTCACCACCTGTAGGCTGTAATGGTGAGCCTTGTAGATGTGACTGGTGATTGTCACAGTCCTGAGAATGAATAGGACATATCCATTCTGTGACAAGTTCACCGATCCTCTGTTCCTCACAGCGACTATGAACGAAACTGCAGCAGTCAGCAAATGTGCACTTGATCACTGCATTTGCTCTAGTGCGGGACCGCAACACGAGTCGATCGGAGGCCTTGTTACACACCGTGCATGTTGAAGACTCGTCAGTTCTTTGGGCACTGCATGCGCGTTCAATATCAGTGTCGTTCACAGCATGCGTTGGGCCAGGGTTGAGCTCCACGTCACCAGCTAATAGTAGTAAGAGGACAAGATACAAACGTCTATTGTCATACTTGCGGTGGTGTCGCTTGCAGGGAGCTGGGCGTGGGAGTATGACGGTCAGCTGAGCAGGGACCCTGCAGCTAGACCAGGGTGAGTACTCCACGGTATCTTGCCTTTGACTCACAGCGGTCAAAATCACAGCTGTAAGCAGTACGTATGTGTAGACCCTTCCGAACATGGTTGAGACTCCGTTTAGTTCAAGACGAATAACTTGCTAGTGAACATATATGTCACTATGTAGTGTCACATTCAAAGTTGGTGACTACTCGAAGAAGACGTCTTGTAACAACGTCACGTGCTTGGTCAAATCAGGGTCTTGCAAGGGTTTTAGGAATTTATTCAGGCCAAAATTCCACAAAACACACCAAAGTTGGAGAACGATATTGAAAATAATTCTCACCTTTAGGACTTATCTTCGCGGCCCATAACAGATAAAGCTTGAGAGAATCTATGTACATTCAAGTCAGCTTGTAGTTAAACGTCATATCTTCATACGAAGAGTTCAAAAACCAGCGCCAAATCATGCCACAGGTGCGCCGAAGACATCGTGGAGGTAAGATAGTCCTTTTTAATAATTATACGAACTTAATTGCGACGAAACACTATGCAACTTGTCTTATGCAACAGAGAAAGACGTTCGCAATAGGAGATGCCCAATAACACTGCTAAAACCTTCAGCAAATATTCGATTTCTATCAGAGCTTTTGATGTCTAAAAAGCCAACTGAGAGATATAACTTTAGAGATATAACAAAACGCATGCCCTCCTAAATCATGGAAAACTGTACATAAACATTGCGTATGTTCAGCATTGAACATTCCACTATCAAACTGGCTGATTAGAATCCCACCGCACGCTCTTATCTTATACTCGATACTCGATATGGATGGCCTGATGCCACCTTTATCAAAGCGATCGTCATCCATCATTGTCCCGTTCTTGGTGCGGAACGGCCCCGGATAGCCGCACAATACTCCTTCAGAAATAGTGATGTATCGGCGTTAGATATGACCGGACAATGCGCCCAACCACGTCCCGGTCGGGTGCATCGACCTGTGATGACCGCCGAGGGCACCATATCGAGATAATCGAGCTGAGGCTGAGCAGGCAAACAGTGGCCGGTCTGAACCAGCCTTGGGGACCGTTATCGGGCCTCCAGTACCGGCGGGGCACGGACGGTGCTCCACCACTCCGCGGGGAGCGACAACAAGGTCGTTACCGGTGTTTGCAACCTATATAGAGGATAAATGCTGCCACCGGGAGCTTTTTGTAGGCCCAGTAGCCGATTCCCGTGGTGGTCAGTTTCGTGCTGCAGTGAAAAAGGCTTCTGCAGCAGTGCAGAGGTGGAACAAAGTGATCGGCATTTTGAACGAAAATACTGCACAGAAGCACGGTGCTGCAGCCTGCACTGCAGGCGAAGAAAGTTGACGTGGATTGGTGGGCCACCATAAGTGGCATGGGTGCAACGTGCATTAATGGTCTAAATCTGATCGTTGGATTTGGCCATCACTCATCATTGCCAATCAGCATGGTCTGCTGACTCACGGTTAAGCACTGCAATGTATTGAATGGTCTCACGAGCTCCTATAGGTCGTGAATGTGTAGCGCCGTTAACTTTTGCCGTGCTACTGTCGCGAATGCTCCCTTAGGTGTACCCAAGCTAGGCCAAGACTCATGGGCCTCGGTGGTCCACCATGAAACACGGTGGCTTGCCATAGTTGTTTATCGTGCCATATCACGCCATATCTTGCCGTTATGCTATCGTAGATTAAGACGGTCCACCTTAAACCGTGGCGGAATCCTACCGACCGGACCGTGCACGCTACAGAAGATCTCGCTCAATCCGCCCCAGACAGCGCTGCATGGCAGACTTCTCTCTCAGGTCAGATTTAGATACCGAGCCTACAGCATGGCAATCGATGCGGTTGATATCCGTCACTCACATTTCTGGTGATATCTCTCAGTTCGCAGCCATTTTACACGGCTGATGTCTTTCAGGTTGCTGTTCTGGTTCTATACCGTTGACATCCTTCAGTTTGCTGTTCGATACGGCTGATATCCGTCAGTACGGCTGATATGCGTCAGTGATAAGTCGTTCAATAGATGCGACTGACATCCGCAAATACAACTAATGTCTTTCAGCACGGCTGTTGACCGTCAGTTGGCCGCTCGATTCGGCTGATGCCCGCAATGAATTGGACCATCTCCTGGTCGACCCGAGAACAGCAGGCGCTGATGGTGGCTAAAAGCATCGTTAAAAAAAAAACGATCTTGCGGGACGCCTTCCTCCCTCCGTCTTTTACGGGAGCCAAGAGACTATAGGGAGCTAACAACGGCTCACAGAGGGTGGCTAGTCCTCGCGCGGTTCCGGCAGTCATCTCGTTTATGTGTAGTCACATGCCGGCTGTTCTGGCTACGCGCACCACTGCACTCTGTTACCGTCGAGCCGATTTTGACGGACTTAGACAAGCGCTTAGAGCAGTACCGTGGTCAATGTTAGATGGTATGCATCCGGATGAAGCCGTGTCCTTGTTTTATACGATTGTCGATGGTGCCGTACGCGATTTCATCCCTACTGTCACGATGAAAAAGCGATTTCCACCCTGGTTTGATGCTGGTGTCAGGCGAGCTCTCAAACTCAAGCAGGCTGCGTTTGAGAGACTCAAACGTCACCCGGGTGATGTTCAGATCAAAGAAGATTTTGTCAGGAAGCGATCGGAATTTAAGAGACTGTCTGGTGATGGACATGACCGTTATCTGTCTAGTCTTGTTCGAGACTTTGCGACTAACCCGAAGCGTTTTTGGACATTTTTGAAGTGTTTCAGGCAGAACAGGGGCATGGCAGTGTTAGATGACCATGGCGTGAAGGTCGCGGATGACGTAGGCAGAGCCAACCTTCTAAACTCTACCTTTTCAAAAAAGTTTTCCAACCCACGCATCACCCATTTTCCAGTCATCTCGCAGGCCAGTCAGGACAATATCATGTCCTTCAACGTCACGATGGAGACGGTGCGCGATCTCCTGAGAAACGTCCCAGTAGGTAAAGCATGTGGCCCAGATGGCCTGAGTGCCCGCCTACTGCGTGAGTGCTCCGACGAGCTTGCTGTCCCCCTATGTAAAATTTTCTCGTCTTCTCTGTCTTCCGGTATTTTCCCTGAACAGTGGGCTGAGGCAAACATTGTTCCGATATTCAAAAAAGGTTCTCGCAGTTCACCCGAAAATTATCGTTCAGTATCACTTCTCCCAATTTGTGCCAAAATCTTCGAAAAGGTAGTCGGTCAGCAACTCATGCATCATGTTCAGCCACTACTTTCGTCCTATCAGCATGGCTTTATGCCGGGCCGATCTTGCGCCACAAATCTGGCTACCTTTCTGTCCAGTGGATATGACGCAATATCTGAGGGTGTCCAACTTGATGCGGTATACACAGATTTTTCAAGTGCATTCCAGAGCGTTAACCATCGTCTTTTACTGTACAAACTGGAACACATGTATGGTGTGAGAGGGTTGGCTCTGAAGTGGCTGTCGTCATATTTAGGAAGGCGCAAGCAACGAGTTGTTTTAAACGGCAAGGTGTCAGAGTGGGCCCCAGTCGTCTCAGGAACGCCGGAGGGCGGTTTGCTCAGTCCGATGCTTTTTTCGCTCCTTGTGAACGACCTGCCATCTGTCGTCAAGACAGATTGCTTGATGTTTGCCGATGATTTGAAGATTTTTCAGAAAGTTAGAAATCACGATGATGTACAAAGGCTCCAGAACGATATTGATGCTGTAACGGAATGGGCGGCGGTCTGGGGGCTCAAGCTGAATCCCTCGAAGTGTAAAACTTTTAAAATCACGCTCAAAAGAGACATATATCCATCTGTGTATCAAATCAGTGGTAGCACTCTGCAGGAAGTGACTTCGATTCGTGATTTGGGTGTGGTACTTGACCGAAAACTTACTTTTGCAGACCATACAAATGTGATTATTTCAAAGGCCAATCGGGCACTAGGGCTACTCATGCGGAGCCTCCAGGCGACCTCTCCGCGGTGCAAACTGGACAGGAGAGCAGTGTTCGCGGCATTCAATGCAAATGTTAGGGCCATCCTAGAGTACTGTTCTGTAGTTTGGGCCGGTGCTTCCAAGTGTCATCTCGTGCGTTTGGAACGTGTCCAACACAAGTTTTTGATTTGGCTGGCAAACATGACGAACGTTCACCATGACTCGATTGAATATCATTACCTGCTGAAGCTGTTCGACGTGAGATCGCTACATGCCAGGCGCATTGAGAGTGACATTATATTTTTGTGCAAGGTATTCAAAGGTTCGGTGTCATCCTCTCATCTTCTACGGTCGTTCTCGTTACACGCTCCGCTCAGAGCGACACGCAGCGCTGTGTCGACATTGTTCCATGTGCCGCGTGGGCGAGTGAACTGCATTGCAAACGGCCTGTTTACGCGCTGTCCTCGTGCCACCAACAAATTTCTGGAAGCCCAGCCTCAAACTGATGTGTTATGTGATCCTGTTGGAAGCATCAAGAGGCGCCTCGTCCTCTATACCGGATCCGTGAGACTCTAGGGCAATGTACATGAGAATACTGTTTTTATTATGATAGTTTATTGTGCATGTTTTTTTCGTATTTTATCTTTTGACTTCACCTATCATAGGGATCATGCCTGTTGGTGATATTATGCAATACAAGAATACAAGAAAAGCCAACGACGGCTTTCTTGGAAATGGGAACGCTTCCACCGTCCTTCCAGAGATCGAGGGAGGGCTAACAGTACGAGAAGCCAACGTCCACTTGGGACGGCTTCCTCTGTTCTTTCAGGAGCCCAGCTGAAGCCGCTGGGGATTCACGGCCCGCTGGGGATTGAGGGTGACTCTTTTTGTCTTTCCAGGAGCCAAGGGATCCATGTGGAAATGTCTCTCTCTCCTCTCTCTCTCTCTCTCTCTCTCTCTCTCTCTCTCTCTCTCTCTCTCTCTCTCTCTCTCTCTCTCTCTCTCTCTTCGTCCTTACGGGAACGGAGATACCTACATACATGCTACATGCGTCCCTAACGTTTCACCAGGAACCCATGGGGCAAGTCGGCCAGCTGGGAATTGAGGACGACTCCCTTCGTTCTCTCAAGTACCAAAGAATGTACCCATGACCCGCAGGGAACACTTCCCTCCGTCCTTGCTAGAGTTGCAAAATTTCCCTACCGCACTACCGGCATGCCGGTAATTTTTCACTACCGCAGGTTTATTCGTGGTATCTGGCATGTCTTGCCGGTAGCATGTCGGTATTTTTGATTTTGTGCCCAAAAAAAATCATCAGCAAATGATTCAAACTTTGGACACTAAGAGGCTCTCAAATTGTAGTAACAGCAATATTAGCCACTGCAAGATACATTTTGTGGTAGAAGTTCCATTGCTAAGTGTAGGGGTAACACATGGACCTCAGCATTTCACACTAAATTCACAAGGTTGGTTATAATTAGAATTAGAATCTACTGTGGTCTATAAAAGGAAGAATACTCATTCATGTTGCAAAAGCACGATAAACTAGTAAGTCTAATGGTAGGTAATACGTATAGCACAATGAAATAAATAAATGCTAATGACAACATTCCCTAGGGGAAAAGGCAGAATCAAAACACCCAAAAACACAATGTTTGGAAACTGGCCTTGAGTCCTGAGAATGAGATCTTGAGATGTGGTCTGAGAAACTCTACAAAGAATTTGACACTAAAATCCAGCTGAAAAGGCAGGTGTTAGGTAGCCCTGAGCCTGACTTTGGTCCCATAATTAGATGAAAATGGATTTGAACTGGCATTTTGTCTTATCTTTACAAGAAAACACATCATCCAGGCAAAATTGACAAAAAGTGGCGCAAATCATTAGACAACCAAGGATTTACTTTTAAGATTCTCTCTCCCCTAATGAATGGATGTAATCTGATGACGTAATATTTATTCATATACCCTTTTGGTTGAATAACTGAAGAGAAATGAATTTCTTTGCAGTGAATTACACTACAATGTTGATTTCATTATAATCTGATATTGTGTTGGATAATTTTTATCAATATAATCATTCACGAGGCAGTGGCTTGCAGTCATTGAACTCTTTTTTTTGCAGCGTTTTAATCAGCTGGTTAAAAGCCTCTGTTATGGCGCATCTGTTTCGAAATCGATAACCTTGTGTTTGTTCCCGCTTGAGGTTGGAAAGGATGGAAGATATCGTTTTAGGTATACATATTATTTGGTGACTATTCTCAGGACCAGTGAGTTATTAACACATTTTGTTACATGATTCGTATCTTATTCACGAACCAGCAAGCCATAGTTGATAGGAAAAAGTTGAGATGTTGATCTCGCTTCCTCAGTTAGGAAGATGGCCGAATCTGTACTTGTTTACCTATGTTTTGACCATCTAGATTTTAAACATTTGGCTGGTGCCTGCAACATTTTAGGAGAATATGGAAAATTAGAACACCTGTAAAATGTAAATGTGATTACTGCTCACTATCCAGTCTTCAAAAACACATTTCAGTAATTCAAGTCCTTTTTGTCCTCACCTTTTTGATGAATGTAATAGTTATTTGTAGGCAATACTTCTTTGAGTACAGGTGATATTTTAACAGTTATAGACTGGAATTAAGTTTCAAAATTGTGGGTATTTGTGGGGCCAACTCAGCCAAAATCAGCCTGCTGGTATTTGTGGTTGGACAATGGATGGCTGTTGGGTGGGAGGGGTACTGAAACTGCCAAAATGTGGCATCTCTTGCAGGGGTAAGCTAGAATCAAGAATGCAGGTTTTTTAGTGTGCCGGTAATTTGGCGGTTTTTTTGCTTGGGGCGTGGTAGCATGCCGGTATCCCAGAAAATTTTTGTGGGGCGGGGCGGTGCCGGTAGCAGCCTTTGGGGAAAACTTTGCAACTCTAGTCCTTGCGGAAGCTGAGAGAGCTAACCATGGTTTGGTAGGGATGTCTCCCTTCGTCCTTACGGGATCCGAAAAAAAATCTAATAACGGCTCACTGGGGGAGTGAACACGTCTTTCTTTGTCTTTCCAGGAGCTAAGGGATCTAAAGGAGTGGGGATGTTTATTTCCGTCCTTAGGGGAACTGAGGGCTTAGCCAGGAGCCTGCAGTGAGCTCAGTACATCCCTTCCTCTTCAGGAATCGAAGAGCAGCCCAAGGCCTCCTGGGGACATTTCCCTCTCCCGCGTCCTTCCAGTTCCAGGAGCCGAAACAGACTGCTGTATCTGACATTGGAATTGGCTTCCTGGCGTCGACAGTTCGAGGAAGAACGCGTCGGCGGGTGGCAATTTTAGAAACTATGGCGAAAAGAAGGCCAGAGACTGAAACGCCTGTGATTGGATTCTGGTTAGGTGACCAGCGGACTCGCTGCATTCAGTGGTCTGAAGGGGCCTCACTGATGTAGAAAAGGAGTTCCGAGAGCTGTGCGGTAGCCAGATCTTCATATTTCCAAACGTTAGCTTTTGAGCTACAGCTCTAGGTGGTAATTGAAGCATATATTGGTATTCGTGAGGGTTCCTGCTATAAGCGCTTTGGATGCGCGCTTTTACATATCATTGCGGCTAATGCTGTTATTGAGCGATGAGCCGTCGCAATAGCGACACTTGAGACATGACAGGTGATTGGCGGCGACTACTTTCTAGCGAGCACGCAGCGGTATCATCACTGCAAAGGTAGTGACGGTCTTATTGATCCGCAGGACAGTTTATGAATAGTCTGCACCACTATATCTGTCACACTCTACGATAAAAGTCTGGTATATGTAATGTTTTGTGTCTTGAAGTTCCTTAGGCACTGAATGGTTCTCGTCATTCGTCTATTCATTGAATGGACGTGCTGCTACGTGCTGAAGTGTGAAGGAAGAATTATGACAAGACATTCAGATTCCCAAAACGGTAGGTTTTCAAGAGTGCTATCGCTGTGCCTGAAAAGATGTGGGTGCTTTCCAAGGATGTCACCAAGGCATGACTTCCACAGCCACCGGACTTCACACCCACAGCGTTCTTTCTGTGTAGGAACACATGGGCTGATGTCTTCGAGGACAGCTCACGGAGCCTGGAGGAGCTCAAATATGTTGTTTTACGAGTATATCGTATATCTATGTCCAACGTATATTCTCGGAGATACACATTACAAAAGAAGTAAATGATAACGTTTTATGGGGGACCATGTATGTCTCTGTGTTTGTCTGTGTCTCCCTGTCTCTCTGTGTGTTCACTGTTCACTGTTCAGGACCAGGGGCGAAGGAGCTTCCTATACAGATGGTGGGCGGCTGCCCCACCAACTTGGCATTTTGCTCCACCAATAAGCGTTTTTCCTCACCAACTTTAGCTCATTTGTAGGACTGTGGTCGTTGGCAAATAAATCCTTTTCGCATCGAGGAGCTTTGACAGGTCTTTGCAATGCAAAAGATTATCTCTATAATTATAGCAATGTTTCAGTCTAGCATTTCATTTAGATCTGGCAATCAGACACTAAGTTTGACGACTTTTTGCCCCACCAACTTCACTGAAAAAGCTCCACCCATGTTCAGGACTGACCTGGCGTCTCCTGCGGCCGCGGCACAGCTCTTATGTCTCTGTGTGTCTCTGTGTGTCTCTGTGTGTCTCTGTATCTGTAGTGACTGGCCTCCTGGCGTCTCCTGCGGCCGCGGCACGGCTCCTGTCTCTGTAACTTTGTGTCTGTGTGTCTCTGTGTATGTTGCTCCGTCTCTGTGTGTTTTTGGACTGACCTCCTGGCGTCTCCTGCGGCCGCGGCACGGCTCTTATGTCTCTGTGTGTCTCTGTGTGTCTCTGTGTGTCTTTGTGTGTCTCTGCATCTGTAGTGACTGACCTCCTGGCGTCTCCTGCGGCCGCGGCACGGCTCCGGCGCCTCCCAGCACCACCAGGCAGATCCCGACCACGGCCGCCCACCACCGGGCCATGCTGGTCGCCACGCACGCCCGCGCCCGCCGCCCGGCCTCACTCCGCGCGCATACCGCAGTCAGTCGCCCGTCGCCGCCGTCGCACGCGCCCGCGCCGCGCCGGCCCGTCGACACCGACTAACGTCGACGGCGACGAGCCGCCCGGCCGACGGCGGGCGGCGCCGACGGCCGACGCAGGGGGAGGGGGACCGTGAGGGGCGTGGCATTACGGGGAACCGGAGAAGGAAGTGCGCTCGGTAATGTGCCGACTGAGCCCCCATCATCAGACCAGGCTGCGGCTTTCTTGCTCGTTTCCGTACACCGATAAGGAAACGATGAACGTTTTGGGGCGAATGGCAGCTGTAAGCGACTCGAGAAAAAAAATTCAGTGAGGCAGACAACTACATGACATAAAGACACACATCACAGCGCTTCGTAAACGGCAGTGGGTGCTTCGCTACAGAGCCATATCAATATTCGATGCACCACACTTTTTGCAATGTCGCAATGCCGGTCGGCCGTCCAGGGCGTGTGTCATTTCGCTGGACAGTGTCTTCCATAAACTTCGCTCCGATGAGCGTTTCAGTCAGCAAATTTATGGGGTCATGAATCGCCTGTCAAGCATGTTCAGATACTTGTATTTATTCTTTTGTTGATCTCTCTATTGCAGTGGACGTAGTTTCAGTCTGGTGGTATCGTGTAGCCGCTGGGCAGGGGTTCGTTATCTCAGTTTGGTATGGTGTTGCAACGTGCGTATCTTGACGATAGTTCGCCGCGGCATGTGTGGATTGCTCCTGATCGTAAATACATACGTACATACATACATAATAATGCATATATAATATAATATAATGATATAATGATATATAATATAATAAATATAATGCATATATAATGTGAGGCAAACAGCCTTTGAGAGGAAGGTTATCGCAGTTTTTACATGGTTGGATAGATGATGCCAACAGTATTGATGTGCATATAGCATGCGATTATGCTAGCTAATACCCGCACGGCATCGTTGCATTACTCGTATCTGGTTGAGATGTAACCAATCAAACGCGCCTGCCGACCAAAGTGCACATCGGCATTCTTTTGCGCAGACCTAACTCATTTCACTTTACCTAATACGATAAGCTGTTCATCTATGGAAGTATTGTCCCGCACATGTGCTATGTGTGGGTAACTGGGTAAAGCAACAACCATTTAAAACACAATTAGACAGCAATGACAGTGCAACTGATCCATTACGGAAGCAGGGTATATAAGGCTCAGGTCTTAAGTACGTCGGTTTGCTTCTTCTTGTATCGTATTGGAACTTAATTATGATCATCGATCATTCTGATGGCCTCGTTAAAAGCTTATGAGCATTCAACAGGGACCATTGACGTTGAACGTTTCTAACAGAAGCGAATCGAAACGGAACTGGTTGTACGCTTATCCACGCTAAGTAGTAGAAAAAAGACTGCTAAATCTGCAACATTTGTGACCTTTTCACAAAAAGTAGCAGAAATGGTGTAGCTTAGATGAGAGTATCAAAGACTCACATTTGTATACGTTATTATGCGCACAATTTTCTGCGATTCGTTTATTATAAGCTGCAATGGGCACAGCAGAGTCATACCACTTATCATGTGGTATGCTTTAACCCGCGCATGACTGGGGTATTTTCCATAACGTGAGTGACTGGGGGGGGGGCTCTCCAGAGCCCCCCCTCTTATCTCCGAAACTACTGGGCCGATCGTCAAAATTCAAACGGCGTCTGATAGCCCTGGAAAAACTGTCGAACGAAACCTATTTTCATTGACCTCGAGGTTACTGATGACGTCACAGGTCAGGTCAAAGTAAAAATTATCGACATTTTTGCTAGTTCACAATTTAGGCTCTGACCGCCGGACCGCCGGTCCGATCAGGCTCATTTTTGGTTTACACACTCCTTTACGGATGCCTTAGATACCCTGAGGGTACCGAACTACTTTTACTTCGAATTTTTAAGATCAAGGCCAGGTCATCCTAGGTCACGAAAATTGTATATCATGTGTCGGTCACGTGACGCATGTTTTATGGTCCATTTTACTCGTAGATTTCGAAAATAGTGTCGTCTGTGTCATTTGAGGTCATTGTCAGCTGAATTTACCGGAGGTCAGGTCACTTTCAGGTCAGAAAAGGTCAAATTTTGAAAATGAAATTTTTCAACAAAAAAGTGCCTATCAGATGCAGTTTGAGCTCAGGAACACGATGGTACGCCATTTATACTGCTCTATACGACGTCAAAAACATACTGAAAAATGGATTTGAAAAAAAAAAACATAAAATTGTAGAATTTTGACAATAATGCGAATAACTTGGCTATTTTTGAAGACATTGGGCTAAAACTTGGCAAAGGTAGTTCATCAGTGTGTGTTCTATCACATATATCCCGGTTTTTGCGAAAAGTCAAAAACTTTTTGAAAAAAAATCAAAAAATATATTTTTTTGTAATTGTAAATACATATTTTTTACAATTTTCCAAATTTCGAAAATTCCAGATAGCAGTTTGATAGCTACGTGTATTTGTAGTCCACTCATGCAAAGAAAATGGATCTAGCTTTTAAAACTGAGCTCTTGAGAGCGTTTGCCGTAATTCAGTATTTTGCATGAAAATCGGCCGACATGACGTTACTCTGACGTCATTTCCGGCCTATGGTAGCTAGAAAATTGAAATTATAACGCAAGGTGTCAAATTAATGCCTCTGAGGGTACCGCAAGTTTCGGGTTGATTTGTCAAATGGTTTAGAAAATATTGCTGAAAAACGGGAGGGGGGCTCTGTAGAGCCCCCCCAGTCATGCGCAGGTTAATTGCGTCTTTATGATTATTTAGCACAATTCTGCGGAAGCAGACTAATGCGTGTCTACAACACTGTGCAAAAGCTTTTACGGGGATAACGATCTTAGATGAAATTCTACGATTCAACAATATCACAATGAAATGACTAAGGCATTGACTGCACAGTGCACATTGCACAATGCACACATAAGATAGTGCGCATGCAGATGGGACAATTAATTAACAACGCGTATCAGTATCGACTGGAGAAAGCGGACACCTGACGTCATTTCCGCCCACTTGGCAGAAGTTGTCCTACCTCCGGTGACCAACATGCATTTACGTCGAAGTACATTTCAAACACGCCGTAGTAAAACCCCACAAATGGTGTGTCTCACGATTTTGTCCCAGACAAGGCTCAGGTTTCATGAGAGGTGACCTGAAAACTCAGCGAAGGATGTCGATTCGTATCCCGAAGTCACGAAGACCTTGAGGCATGTCCTTCTTGGTTTGCGTGTCAAAGCTTGTTACCGCTCATTTGTCAGCCCGGTGATGTGTGAATGCCGCTAATGAATTGGTGAACGTGCTTTTGTGGCGCTGACCAGTGTAGTATCTAAGGTGTTTGAATTCTTAGACGGTGCTGTGTGTTCAGTGTCAACTGCAGGGGCGGCGGATTCGGGGGGGCAGGGGGGGCAGCTGCCCCCCCTGGCAAACTCGTGGGGGGGCAAAAGTATCTTTTTGCCCCCCCCCATAATTTGTGACAAAGCTTAGACAAGAAACCATGTACCTGATTATTCTGTTCGATCATCTGAAGATGTAACCAGATGCCCATGTAACTTTATCATACGTTGCCTTTCTTAAATGGCAAGCGTTCACGTTCAATTGAAGTTTTCCTCTCTTCAACCTAGTTTTGGAGGCTTTATAAGCGTCAACGTGACGCAGCGGAAACCCAGGCCTTCAGTGACCGCTTCAGGAGCGACGGATACCTACGGGGTGGCAGAGGAGGCATCGTTCCCTAAGAAACTTTTGGAGGAGGGGCAAACGTATATTCTTGCCCCTCCATATTGTGCCCTAAACATGAGGAAAATTTCCATAACCTGATATTGCAGCTATGCGCTCCTACAGTTTGTCCAACGGTGCCTTTTGAATATGTGTGAATGCTAACCATTTCCGCTTTATATCATTTTGTTTTGTCTTTTCAGATTCGATTTATAGATGCGTGCAAGAGACGCAACTCATACCTTCAGTGGTCGTTTGCCTCTATTTTGTACCTACATATACCAAATCGCAAGCGAGCGGAGACGGAATGGCTAGCCATTCGCTTGCGGGTAGTTAGGACTGATGAGCGCTCATAATAAGCCACTCCCCTGATTTCTTCGAGCGCAACAGTTTCCAGCGCATAAAATGGTAAACGCCGAGGTCATACACATTGACGACATTGACCAATGCACGGTATGGTATGACACCCAAAGGCCAGTCATCAGAGATCTGCTTTGGGCATTCGGAGGCTTGTGTGGGGCCAGTGTAAAAACTGGATGTTCACAGTTCAGTATCCGCTTTATTTCAGTTTTCACTATTAAAAAAGTAAAAATTAGTGTTGGAAACTTTTGAGGGTTAGGGCACTGATCATTAGTGGGCCCCCCTCTGTCTAAAGGCTGACTATAGAATAAAGAGCATCAAACACGAACAGTAGCGGCGGAACACCTTCAATTAAGGGCCTGCCGACTTTTGGTCCCATTCTTTCCATGCAACGCCCATAGCGCTAACGTTAAAATGCCAAAATCAAAGGGGGGCACGGTGCCCCGGTGCGCTCCCCGTTCCGCCGCCTATGAACACGAAAGCGAAATCTGAGGCATTTTGGAAAAATGAGTATGCCCCGCAGCGTCCGATAACTACCACCTTCCGGTGGGTCAAGCCAACGGGGCCTAAGGCTATAATGGCACTTTTATAACGATAGCACTAACCTTGTCTCACTTTTTGTTGAAGTCTGTTCCGAATGGTTTCGGCGACAGACTGGCTGCACTGAGGTATGTGCAACTTTAATTAAAGCCACCTGAGGCACCCTGACACCAGGCTGAATCTGGGTTGGAAATGCTCTTGCAGATATCACTGACCGCTGATTCTCGAGTGCCTGAATCGGTAGATGTCGTGGCAAAATTTGGTGTGATAATTTGGACCTTACCGCAGTCAGCGCACCCTAAAAGAAACGCCCTACCCAGAGCTTCTGGATTCTCGTTTCAGTCCACCGTTCCTTCACCCCAGCCCACCGCCACGCTCCCTCACCTCAGCCCTCCGTTCCCAGCTTGACGAGCATTTGGGCCTTAGTTAAGCCTTGGTGTAGGCTAACTGTATAAACCCATCGAGACAGCCCGTCTCGGTGGGCTTAGTTGGCGAGCTACTGCCTTGGGGAGGGTTTCTGGCGGATGGCTGTCCCAATAGGTTTAGATGCGACCGACTGTCTCTGAATGTTTGAGCGGTCTCCTCCCGCTGTGAGCTAGTTGATATCTGTCTCAGAAATACTTTTTAAAGGAAGGTTAAACGGAAATCGAACGTAAAATGAACAGAGGAAATGCTAACGAGTTACCTCATTGAAGGAAAGCGCTCGCCTACTTCAAAAGGTTTGGAACCGTTCTTCAACATCTAATATGCGATCGGGTTATGGCACAACTTTTCCCATTGAAACTTTTTTTCTAATACAGCAATACGAAAAGCGTTACATCGTCCACTGGCGGATCCAGGGAGCGGGCATTTAAAGCAAATTGACATGGGACAAACACATATCATACATTTTGCGCCGGTGCTATAGTGTACTGATCGGTCTGTCAAGGATTCGACACCGCGTGCCGCGCGAGACCCGTAAGCTCCTGATTGAAGCGCTAGTCTTCCCGCTAATAACGTACTGCATGTCTGTATGGGGCGGTTGCACAGTCACACAGCTCAGGAGACTGCAGAAATGCATAAACTTCTGTGTCAGAATCGTAACGAACCTCAGGCGTTGCGACCGTGTGACAGCGTCCCGCAAGGAACTGGGATGGCCTGCTGTACAGGAGCTACTGCGTGAGCATGATCTGCATGTTATATTTAAACTGATGCATGACTCGCATGCCCCTGATTCGATCCGCAGCCGCATCGTCCACCGTACTGCGGTGTCGAGCCGCAACACTAGGGCAACCAGTGACGGTCAGCTTCATGTCCCGCGCGTGCGAACTGAGCTTGCCCGGCGCTCATTCATCTGTCGCGCAACTCGTTCATGGAATGAGTTGCCTGCGCCTGTTCGAGGCTGCACCGGTCTGGCGGCGTTCCGTAAAATGGTTAAGAAACGGCATGTTTAATCCGGCTGCGCTAGGTCAATGTGGTCAGTTAGTTTATCATGTGTGGTGTGTTTTAACCTCTATAGAATCTGTCCTGTATGTACAGGTATGAGTTTTGAACTACTGAATGTATGACGTGGTTTACTGAAAACCCAATTTCTTGGATGTAACCGAAATATATGAGTATGAGTATGAGTATAAATATTTACTCTCCCTCCCCTGGCCCCTGCATCGCCCGAAATAGACAAAGCGTACCTTATGTTTCCTAATAATAACACTTTTATCAGGATTTTTTTATTTTTTGCTTTATACTGTTCAGCAGTAGATCCGTAAGGAATCGGAATCCGAGGAGTTTTTGGATTTGGGACACTTTTTCGGGGGGTATGTCCCCTACAGTGTCGGAAACGTCTTTCTGGATCCGCCTATGACATCATCTCGACTGGGATCTTGCCCCCCCACGCCAAAATCGAATCCGCCGCCACTGGTCAATTGTCACAAACAGAAAGCCGTGTAGCAACCTGTTTTGATGCCATGTAATATTCGACACGCAGACAGTACACATAGAACGTGAGGTCGTATGTGTATGGTTAGTGAAATAATCAATGTTACTGAATTTAGGTTGCGCCATACCTGCTGGAATATTAACAGCCAGTTCTGAAAGACCGGCGTCACCAATTTTATGCTGCCACAATCGCCTTTGGGCTATGCGCAATGACCACGCCATTATATAACGCGAACTGTGGATTTGTTACATACGGAAACACCAGCATAATTCCACAACTTGATCATTTCAGGGGTCCCATATTTGTCCTGAGTCTAAATTGTATTTCAGTTGCATGGCTGATGGCCGTAAATGTTTGCCCATTCACCTCTCTCTCTCTCTCTCTCTCTCTCTCTCTCTCTCTCTCTCTCTCTCTCTCTCTCTCTCTCTCTCTCTCTCTCTCTCTCTCTCTCTCTCTCTCTCTCTCTCTCTCTCTCTCTCTTTCTCCCTCTCTTCTCCATCGTTTTCCTTTCTCTCCCTCACACCCATGGCAGTATAGCTCACAGCCGACGTCAGTTAGCCGTGCCACCAATCGTCTGTCCCGGTCTCTGACGATCTACGAGCCGTGAGGACCGGCTTTTCATTGAGCTGGGGGCAGTTCTCGGCACGGGCCTACTCGTATCGACCACGCGCGCAGTTTCAAAGTTCGCAGTCCGCTCGCTCGTGGACCTTCTAACGGTCGGAATGGTACGCTCCAAACGGAAGTCCAGCAGTGTCAGAGGCCGTCACCTGGCAAATGTCAGAGATAGATTGTCGTCGCGTGAATTCAATAGACGTTCGTAGTTTGGTTTCCTGTGACGTGCTACGTGAGGTGGATGACGAATGGGTGTGCATTTCCGTGAGGAGCTATTACAAGACAGCTGGAATTGAATGCCAGGTTCGATAGCACACATTGCTGGTTTTGTAAATGCTTTAGGCTGAATGCCCATGCTATCGATTATCCACGTTCTTCGCTTATGTAGCATTGAGTATTTGAACTGGGGCCGTACTCACGTCGATCATTTTGGTAAGAAATTTATTACGCATAACCTACTTCTATGAATTTTGTTTTTAATCACGTGAACTACGTCGATAAAAGCTTTAGAACTGTCGACGTAAATACCAAGTTATACCTACTTACGAAAGAAAATTGACTTACAAAGTCGAGGTGAATTCGGCCCCAG
The DNA here is from genome assembly GCF_019059575.1 of Amphibalanus amphitrite. NCBI lineage: Eukaryota > Metazoa > Arthropoda > Thecostraca > Balanomorpha > Balanidae > Amphibalanus > Amphibalanus amphitrite. The sequence goes on along the minus strand of NW_024881500.1, from coordinate 1,097,003 downwards.
GGTCGCTCGTCTTTGCCCGTTGGTAAGCGATGGAATAAGTTTGCTGCTCATAGACCTTAGTAGGAACACAATATTTCCCTGCATTGCTACTGACGTCGTGAGCAAATGCATGTAAGGTACGATGCATAGTTCCACATGCAGTTGCTTATAGCTTAACGCTATTTTCCTTTATTCTAGCTCCAACCAGAAACCATGCCATTTGCTGGTATTTGGTAAGAAGGTACAGAACGGCGCTCATATTTAAAGGGACCCTCCCACCTTAACATTAGATTTGAGTTGAGATAGCCAAAATGGGGTCCCTGGCTCACAATTACCGGTTTCGGCACTCACAACATCGAGAAATGCCTTAAATCGGAAATATTGAATTTCAAAATTGCAGCATTTTGATTCAGAGGGGCTAATGCTTAGGAATACCCCTCTGAATGTGTGACGTCAGCGCAGATATCTAACGATTTTTAAATGTTTGACTAAAACGTTTTGTAGCACGCGGTGGTATATGCTATTTGCGCGCAACATCTGCCGCAAACGCCGCACTTCTAAAATAAAGTCGCTAGAAACAGCGGAGATCCCAAAAAAAGTAAACAAAAGTAAAAGTCTAATATCTTGAAAACCGGTGAATATTTTTCGGTGAAATTTGGTAGATATTCGATTTCGCTCTTTCTGAACCGAGCGACATCACTTTCATGCCAATTCATAAACTTTTTTGAAGGTGGGAGAGTCCGCATTCACGGCATGTTGAATGCGGAAAGATCATATGTGGCAAGTGTATTCCTTGATCATTAGCGATATTTTGCATTTAGTTGATTGCAGGATAACAACTTTAAATCGTAGCATTAGTACCATGAAGATTGCAACTTCTCCCGTTTTATCAAAGCACTCTCTACAATAGATGTAAATCTAAGAGAAATGCCTGAGCGGATGATCGCTTACTGAATGACAGAGCCAAAGGGCTTGTCTTAAAATTACAGTGTCTTAATCCCCGGCAGCCATCCTCCAACACTGTATGATAAAAATGTAACTGTAATATAAATGTAACTTTACATTCTTGAAACTATTTCTAAAGATAACACAATTATGTCATCTTTATTGAAAGTTGTGTAACCATGGCCTAGTATATAATACTGACCCAGCTATGACAGACAGCAAGGTCACGTCAGATATAGTTTACCGTTATGGGTCCCGCACCGTATGTCATCACCACGATCACAGTCGGCCACCTCACGTCCATCGCCTTTGGCCACCAGTGACCGGCCACGCCTGCCGTCGATAACCTTCTGCGGCGGGGCCGCACCTCGGCCGGCGGTGGGGACAGACCCCACTCACGCCCGTCGGGCGGGCGTGACCGCTGCACGACGCGGAGGGGAGCCGGGTCATGGCACGCCGGCCTCCGCGGGTAACCTTCACGGGCCGCTCCACGAGCCCCGCCCAGCCGCAGGAGAGCGGCGGCGGCCAGCGGCCGGCCGCTGAGCGGCACTTCAGTTCGGTTTCACCCGCCGCTCCGTCGCCACCATGACTGCTGCGCTCCGTCCTCTGGGCCCTCTGCGGCCGCTGCTGCTGGCGGCTGTGCTCTGTGCCGTGCCCCTGGCCGCCTTCCCCAATGGCGCCCCCACGGAGGCCTGTCTGCGGGGTATGGTTCCGAATCACCGCGGCGCCAGGAGCGGCAACATCGCCTCGATGCCGTTCCGCGTCACCAGACAGACGACTGGCAGCGGAGTCAGAGGTGAGCTACGTACTGTGCGCGTGAGGACCAATATGCTTATTCATATTTAGTGAGGCATGAGGATCGGCTGTTACCTCCTATTTCTGGAACGTTTTTACTGGTGTGCTTACAAACATCTCGTTTCGCCTATTTAGTAGGCTGCGAGGCTTTACATGGCCTATTTTTCACTCGGCACATGGAGGCTGGACCACCTAGGGAAAAACCATAAATGGCGCTCGATAGATCGTTAAAGTCCTTGGCAACGCCATTGAACACCACATTCTGGATGTCTTAATCCCCAAAATCATCATGTATTTCGCAAAGTATGACCATTTCTGTTTCATCATGGTTTCATCATAAAGTTTAGGTCATTAAAAATTGCCGCAGGCTGTTTTTTTTTTTTTTACAATTTATCAAAACAAAGGAACAAATATCAAACAGTAACGCACAACTACATTCAATGCGATGTTTATTATTTCTATCGGTTTCCTAATTTTGGTTGAACAATAACTGTTAATAAAGATGACATTGATATTTGATGCCGCCATTGCCTTGTTTCTGTAAAAGAAACGCGCTAAACGAACTTCATGTTAACTCTAATAGGCAAACATAAATAGTTGACTTCAGGTCAAGATTACGACCCGACCTTCTGCCGCATTGCATGCATATGCTAATCGGCAACATTAACATATTTCCTTGCAGGGTGCTTCGTTGCTCTAGAATGCCTTTTCAACAGTATTAACCGAAAAGCTTCTGAGGGCGTTTTTACGCTCTCATGTGACCTCAAAGATTAAACGCTGGGTTACGGGTACACTGTCCAATTCACCTCCTTGCCCGGCCAAACTAGATCTCACCAGACCCATGGGCTTTTACCCTCGCCCGTATAGGGGGGTCGAACGGACCCCCCCATGGTTTTTCGCGAATAACTCGCGTAAAAAGCGGCCGATCGCGACGACACTTTCAGTACCCTCGCGTTCATCAATTTCACACCTACCCTGAAAATTTCATGGCCCTGACCCAAATGACCTTTGACCTGTGACCTACTTTTCAAGACCATGTTTGGCTGGAATCGCGATTCGGCGTATGTCGGCTCGCATTAGCCGCGCGTTTGCAGTCTTTTCGTGGTTTCAAGCGTTCAAACATGTGATATGATGTTGCCCCCATGCATTAGGGTGGGTGTCAAAGTCACCTGAAGGTCAGGTCAGGTCATTGACCTTTGATGACCTCGGTTCACTTTTTCGAGTTTTACATGTTTCTAGGCCAGTTTTTGGAGTTGAATTCGAATTTAGCAACCATATGAACATTTACGAAGTAGTTTTGGTGCCTTCGTAACATGTTACGAAGCTGTCAGAGGCGATTGCCACCTACTAGGAATACCCTTACTGGTTGACCTGACCTGACCTGACCCGACCTGGCCTAAATACATGAAGACATCATCTGTGATCAAAACTAACATGATATTCGTGATCAGCACCCCGAAAAACCCCATAGCAGCCACACTTTACGACGTTCTAACAGGTCCCGATTTTCCCGCCTTTGGGGTCATTGACCTGACCTGCAAGGTCAACCAATGACCTAGGACCTTAAAATTGGGTATCATCGGCTTCCTCTCGTCACGGGCAACACGCTCGTTTTTTTCCGCGAAGCTCTAGCTCGATCAGGGGCGAAACGGCAAGGGGGGGGGGGTCCAACGGACCCCCCCCCTTATACGTTCGCGGCTGGAAAAACACCAATACGGGCGAGGGTTTAAATACATTGTTTCATGTTCAATGTTACGAGGCGCAGATACAAGCCTGTTCAAATTTGTTCCACCTCAGGTCACTCGGTGCCCTCTAATGTTAAGTCAATCGATCAAATGTCGAAATCCGATTATCATTATCTTTTTTTTTGGCAGACAATATCTAAAAGATGTAGAGCGACCACTTTGGCACCGTCGTGTTTCATGTGGCCATATGCGTCCAATGATGTACTTTTTGTATGGGTAAGATTGCCTCGGGTACATCATACTCAGATCAGAATCAGCCCGACACCGACAACATGTTTCAAAGCTGGTCGAGGAGGACATGTCTGAGTGGCTTAAGGACGTCGCTCAGTCACGTGACCTGTCTAGCTTCAGCTGAACTTCATTTGAAAGTTACATGATAGATACTTCTTGAATGTCTTATACCTTCCTGTGAGAGATATCCCAATACTGACAGCATTGCTAACCTTGTGACACATTTGACTCTTCAGAAGTTTCCTATGACGCCATAGGTCAGTGACCTGAACTGACTATGTTCCTCACTACTCGGTGACCGAATGGAATATTCATGATAACGTGATATGTCACTGTAAAATATATCCCTTCGACTGTCCATGATAATACACCGAAATAATTTCTACATGACATTTCACATACCTACCCAGTCAACAACTTCCGTCCTAGGCTATTTAACTTTATGCATATCCTGCTCTTCATGCCGAAAAGCCGATCAAGCATTGCTAAGCCGATTCATGCCGACCAGCCCTAACGTCTGCGCTGTTTCTTTCAGTGACCATCGAGCCGCTCCAGGCCAACACCTACTTCCGCGGGTTCATGGTGATGGCTCGCGAGCCGCGCGGCCGCTCGTGGGCCAAGGACAAGGGCGCCTGGCAGCCGGTGTCCAACGTCAACCTGCTGAACGAGTGCTCGTCTATCACGCACGCCGACCGCAGCGAGAAGGCGCGCGTCTCCGTCACCTGGAAGGGAGACCCCAACGTCGACCTCTAGTAAGTACAGGTGCAGTGTAGACTGTTTGGAGATGACCACGGACCACGTCCGCACCATCTGCTCTCGATGTGTGGAAATGAATTTACTAGCGCTTGGTCCTGCACCGCGTCTGCTCTTGATGTGTGGACAGAAATTCTCTATGCGTTTGTTCCGCTTGGTCTAAACTATTCTTTATGTTAATTGTGAGATAAAGGTTACTTTACAAATTTAAAGTATTAACCAAGAAAATGGGTAATATTATTTTAGACTAAAAAGACAACAAACAGCTTAGTTGGCCCCATCAGATTCTATTTTGAAATATGTAGTGTGTTGCTAGCGAAAACGGTGGCATAACTATCAGCAAAGATTGCCGATCAATAACCCTTTCACTGCCGGCAATCGCGTGGCCAGCAGACCGCTTGTGCGCATGCTTGAATCCTCCTGCCTGGTAAAAGGGGTGCCGCCTGTCCTGGTAGACTGACCCGCAGCGCCAGGCTGTGCGGCGGGACAGCAGCCGCCAGACGACAAACGGTTTAGTTGCCTGTGGTTCTGAGCGATCAAGGTCACAGAAGGATTTTTTCACGAACGCCAACTGTGTGCCAGATGCATTAGAACGTCTTAACCCGCGCCCTGGTGGGGTCTGTTTATAGCGTGACCTGGTGGGGGGGGGGGCTATTTTTGCCCCCCCCCCCTCGTATCTCCGAAACTACTGGACGGATCCGCAAAACTCAAACGGTGTTCGAAAGGCCTGTCAAATTTGTCTAGAGAAACCAAATTTCATTGACCTCGGGGTCACCGATGACATCACAGGTCAGGTCAAAGATGAAATGTTTCACCGTTTACGGGTATTCTAGGGAATGCGCTATAACACCAAGGAAAACGCATTTTGTCGAGAATCAGCGATAGGGCGTCAGTTGCCTAGTAGATATGTTGCTATTAGAGGTCACTGACAATACCAGGTCAGGTCACAGGTCAGGTCACCAAGGGTCACAGGTCAGGTCACATGAACCCAACTTTACTAAGTTTGTGTGATGCATGTTTTATGGCCAATTTTTCATTTCCAACTCAATGGTGTTGGTTATAAGACTATCAGGTACGGCTTAGGTCACTTTCTGGTGAAGGTGAGGTCAAGGTCAGGTCATGAAGGTCAGGCCAAAAAGGTCAAATTTTAAAAGTTGATAGTTTTGCATAAAATGGGTATTGATTCGATGCAGCTCGTCACGGGGAGTGTAATGGTGGTCTTTGTTTTGCGCTACGGGGTCTAGAATTGCTAAAAATTGAGTTTGAAAATTTGACGTCATCAATTTTTAACAGTTTTTTTCGCTATAACTTCGCCAAAAAAGAGGTATCAATCTCAAATTTGGTATGTGGATGGAAGGCGGTAAGGACTATCACATATATTCCGGTTTTTGCGAAATTCAAAAAAACTTTTTAGATTTTTCGACTATTATATCCAAAAAATCTATTTTCTGATTTTTGGGGATCAAAATCCAAAAATTTTCAAAATCCGAGATAGCAGTTTTGTAGCCCTGTCAATTTTACAGCTTTTATGTCTGGATCATTTTTCTGTATTTGCAAAACTATAGGCCTGACAGCTCTTCCCGCGAAACCCTTTTTTGGGTCGAAAACGGCAGAACATGACGTCACTCTGACGTCATTTCCGGCCAACCTTTCATAGCCTTTGGAAAAAAATTTTTTGGTCACAATGTGTAAAATTGATGTTGGGGAGGGTACTGAAAGTTTGGTGACGATCGGCGCAGCGGTTCTGGAGATATATCGAGGGGGGGGGGGCAAAAATAGCCCCCCCCCCCACCAGGTCGCGGGTTAACATTATTGTAACACGATACGATCGCTAAGCTATTGCCAATAGCTTGTCTGCAACAAGTAGTCCAAATTTGATTGATTGATAGTGTAACAGTGCGCACTTAAATCACGTAGCTGTATGTGCATTTCAATGCATTATTATTGCGTCTGATTTTTTGAACAGTTAAAACGCTTATCTATCTCAAAACTCCGCTGCATTTGTCCGTTTTTTGACATCGGGCTGCCCCCGAGTCACAGTCGGTGACTTTGTTGGCGGCCTAAGGCGTCGATCAGCCGGCGCGCTGTGTCGCTATGTGAACCCCAGGTATAAACAGAATACCGGACGCAAGTATTGACCCGGTCCTGCCACCCCGGGCGGCCCCTCCCCATTCATACCCACGGATTAATTACAAGAACCCCGCCTGTTGCCATCACACAGTGGTTTACTAGGATTTTAGGAATACATAAAGGCATGTTTACACAACGGTCGGTCTCTATAAAAGCGTGGGAGAAAATTTACCGATGGGCTATGCGGTATGTCAAATGAGATTGAGCGAATGTCGAAACAAAAAGCTAAACATGCGATTGATACTCTCTCTCTCTCTCTCTCTCTCTCTCTCTCTCTCTCTCTCTCTCTCTCTCTCTCTCTCTCTCTCTCTCTCTCTCTCTCTCTCTCTCTCTCTCTCTCTCTCTCTCTCTCTCTCTCTCTCTCTCTCTCTCCCTCTCTCTCTTACTCCGTCCTTTCATTGGCCCTTCATTTGCCTCTCTTTCTCATATTCTTTTTCTCTCTTTCTTGCATACAATATTCCCCTTATGACGCAAGTTTCTTCATATGGCATCCTTTCCCTTATGACATCATGCTGCCCTTAATGACGTCACGATGATCTCTCCCACAGCGCCACGGTTGTGCAGAGCTACGATACATTCTGGGCCGAGATTCCAGTGGAGGAGGCGGCCCCTAACCAGCGGGTCGATTCGTCGGCCCCCCAGCGCGCGGTGGTCACCAACCGACCCTTCGAGCGACCAGAGTTTGCGCCCATCGTCGACCAGAGTCGCTTCAACGTCCAGGAGTTCTTCAGACAGCAATAGGTGAGGTGGTAGAGGTGATAGTGTAGTGGCTACTGAATTACTCGAGTGATTTTACTGATTTTAAAAGTCTACACATGGCTTTAGCGACGATTCGTTCAACGAGGTGTTGCTAAAAATGAAAGTGAGAGAGGTGGTTTTATGCGTTTTTATGATCTACTCCTTGTAAATAAATTTTGTAAATTATGTCATTGAAAAAAATGCATGTATCAAAACTTTAAAACATAACTTGACGTTGACAAGTTATGTGTTTTTTAGTACATCGGTGTCTAAATACAGACGAGTATATTTGCCCAACTATAAAAAGTATGGTGTTTGCTAGCGATGATTGGATATGTCCTGAGAGCGCTTTTACTGATGCATGAAATGAAAAAATGCCTTTGTTTCAGAAGCTTGAAGGAACGCCTCGACTGAAGAGGTGTAAGAGTGAAGACAAAAATATATCCAGCACAATAATTGCCTAATGGGTGTAGCTGTGCACTGTGTAGCGCAGTTAATTGTGGTGACCTTCTACTGTCCGACGAATGTTCTTAGAACATTGACACTAGCGTGGTCACCGGGTTATGAGAATCCAGTGTTGTGGCGAAATCGGGTATCGGGTACAGGGAGTGTATTGGAATGTAATGCTAAAATATGCCAAAGGTGAATAAAGTGTAAATACATAATGACGACACAATGAATGTCTATAGGAAAATCACGATCATGAAGAAACATAAGTTGACCTATCAAATAAACACGTTTAAGATTGACAACTCGCTACCGGGCCCAGCAATGTAAACTTCGATTCGTGACTGTGCTACGTTTTTTTTCTTCAAAACACTGTTGTCGGGTCTAATGCTGGTATGCATATCAGCAATCCACTCCATGGGTGATACTTTTCTCCTTGAAAATATCATGGCCCGCTTCTTACAGTCTATCGTGAAGCTGAGCTTTGTTTGCAGAGACTTTACATTGCGAGCAAAAACCTTCATCATGACATAGAGTTTCATTCAGCTCAAAGTAGGTAAGAGTAAATGAGAGTTACTATGCTTTCCTTTGAACTTTACTAGAATTAGCAACATGTGCTGCAGCTAAATCCAATAACCAGCTGGCTGTTGGACTTTCCGCTCGGCCTACGGAGAAAAACAGAAACACCCAGGCCAGCTCTTTACGATGCGTATATTTACCACCAGATCTGTTATGCTTGCATCTGATACAAAATGCACTTATTGCCTCAATGAATATGACAACAATATTTATTCACGGGGTAATAGAGTTCTAAACAATAGCTCCAATAACAAATAAGAGTATTGGATTTGTGTTGGGAGAGGTTTTCGTGGTTGCACGGCTTGCTCGTGATGTTGTGACCCGAAATGGCCAGATGGCACTCAAAGAGCAAACAACATTCAACTAGTGTAACAAAACAATAATTTCGCGCCATGCAAGACACGCTCGTCCGCTGAAGACAAAACAATTCCCAACACAGTATGCAATATGCATATCGTAAAGATATATAACTACACAAATATCTCTATGTACAAATATAGTACGATGGAAAACTCCATAAAAACTACACGCTCACTCCGAATTTTGAATTTGTTCTCTTCTTGCGCCTCTTACCTTACATAGCTTTTACTAAACAAAGCACTGATGCACGCAGCATATCGAACAACGTTGGCACATACACCGAAGACAACAATAATGCTGACCGTTCCAGGTTCCTACCCCGCCGGAACCAGCCCGCCACCTGGCAGCCGGTCGGTAAACTACAGACTCCACCGCTGATCCAGGTGGCGCTGCGGTCGGATTAGCGGCGGCCTGACGGCGAGCGAATACCAAGCCTTTTGTACCATTGCCAACACGTGATATGAAAGTGGAGATATGTGAAAATCTTGAAAATCACTGTACAGGGTGTCCCATAAGTTCGTTCTCACATTATGTTTGCATGTGAAACAGAGTACATTGCGTTTTGGTATATTTATGACCCCTCAATGTGCTCCCCATTTAATAGGCAAACACATGAATACATGCTGCGGCATGCCAACCGGCATGTTTGGCTGCATAGCAGGCTTAAAGTTAACCCAGACTGACTTGACATGCGCCGTGAGCTCCTCGAGGCTGGAACAGCGCTACGCTTCAATGAGCCTCAACTTCAGCATAACCAACAAATTTTTTATGAAATTTTGATCCGATGAGGTGCCTGGCATGTGATCTTGCCACAAACACCTGTCACAGTCTCCTTGCACCGCTTTTAAGCTTTGCTTGACCTGTGCACTGATGCACTGTCTTGCCTGAAGATGGGCCTACGACCTCCCGGATGCCATTTTCTCCTCTATAAATGTGTTCATACTCGCGGTTCGAGTTCAGCTTGAGGGCTGAAATTCCTCCTAGATGTTCTTGGAAAAGCATTCTGCTTCCCAAAACTGTTTCCGGGTTGCCACTTGTAACTTGATCAACTCCAGAACGCCTATAACCCCACAACACAGTGACCCTGGCCTTTTGCATAGGAACATAACGGGACGAAATGAAGGCCTCCTCCTTCGCCCTTATGGGGTTGTTTTCGGGTTTGGACGGGTGTTTCATCTCGAACGTGGACTAGTTAGTCCAGATGACCTGGTTGATGTCATCAGCCCTCTAGTTTTGTTTAGCCTCAGGCATAACGAAACTCATGTTTGGCCATTTTAAGACGTTTTTGACTGTTTTGAGCCCTCCGGTAAGCAAAGCTTAAGTCACCTTGAGTTATGTACCCCGAAAGAACACTCTTAGACAGCTGGTAATCCATCCTGAAAAGTCTGTTTACCAACTTTCTAACCCTTTGACCTTTTTGATGGCCACTTTGGCGCCACACAGTTTTGGCCACTTGGCTCATTCCTGAGGGCTGGCTAGAAAGAGGATAAACTTGCAGTTATTGACTCCCAACAAATCATCGGCGTCACTTGCTGACTGTGCGTCCAGTTAGCGATGGATATTGGCTACCGACTGGTAGGCCTCAATCACCCTCAATCGTCGCGAATGGTCACGTGCTGACTAAATACTGAGACGTACCCGTATCGGAGACCTCTATGTTGCGGCGTTAGCCGTCTCTGTAGGAAGCGGGCTCTCTAGCAAAAACCATTTTGTCTACAGAAATTAGCTACTGTGGAGCATATTTCTACCAGCCATGGCAACCATGCAAGCTCAGTTACGAACCAATTTCAGCGTGCCTTTAACCCTATTCCTGGCGGGGGGGGGGGGCCTCAGGAGCCCCCCCCTGAGGTTTTTTGGTTATATCTCCCAAACGCGTTGAGCTAGGAAGCTCAAATTTTCTGACTTTTCCTAAAAGGCTTCTACGCAACATGTCTGAAAATTTTGAGTTGATCTGACCTCAGGTCAGGTCACCAGAGGCGGTTTGGTGACGCTACCTCAGAAAAGTTTGCAATCACGCCAGAGCTAGAGTTTTTGACCGATCAATTTCTTCTCTTCAGGGTTTAGTTAGGGTACCAGTATGTGCAATTTGTATATCTCGGAATTTTGATATCGGTGACCTAAGGTCAGGTCAATTTCGCGACCTCCCCATTATAAGTCAATGGGGGAAAAATCAACTCCCTGTTTTTACCACTAAAACGGGTCGGAATGGCCCCATATACTATACATGACTTCATATACGATCAACCTTCACTACCTTGAGGTCTGTTTTGCTGTTGGGCAGCTGTGAGGTCATGTGACGTCATCAAAGGTCACCAAAGGTTTTTGGCCAATAACTCCGTACAGGAACAAGATACAGACGCGTGGATGGTCTCATTGTGTTCAGCTCGTCAAGACGCATCGAATGATATACATGATGACCTCGAGGTCACGTGACCTGAGGTCAACCTTTGACCTTGACCTTTCGAGGTTAACATATATATCATTCGATGCGGATTGACGAGAGGATCACGATGATGCCCTTAGTTTGTTCCTATCTTGACTAATTCGAAAGTTATTCGAGAAAAACTCTCTCCATATCTAGTGCCGCCATTTTGACTTTTTCGACCCCTGTGACGTCATCTTTGACCTGACCTGAAAATGACCTCAGTAAAAATTGTAGATCTTGGCCGTGCGTATCCGATGCCGTTTACTGCTTGTCGCTATCTTGCTTCGTTCTCGAGATCTCAGGGGGGGGGCCGAATCGGCCCCCCCCCCCGCCAGTTTCTTGTCCCGGCGGAGCCCGCCAGGAATAGGGTTAAGCAAGAAAGCCTAAAAACGTAAAATTTAGGTGAGAACGAACTTATGGGACACCCTGTAAGCCAGATATGTTTCTTGATGTGATTGATTGCCGATGTAGAGCATTGATATATAACATGATATAAAGGGTATCCTGCTTCAGCAGCTCGCCCGTCCGCCAGTCCTAAAATCTCAGAGCACACTCGAACAGATTGCCTTTCAACAACAGCAAAACGGGGCCTTAATGCAGCCAATACTGGCAATAGCTATGTACATCCACACAGGCAGGCGCACACTCACGCGCTCTGGCACGCAGCCGGCACGGCCTCGCTCGGCGGCGAGGTTCGCGGTCTGTGGCGGCCCCGCGCCCCCTGTTCGCCCTCCCCTGCTCTGGTAGCATGGCCCTACGTCGGGTGGGGCGGGCCGGGTAAGCGGGGCGGGGAGGGAGCTCGCCGTGACGTGTCGGTTGGGAGCGGTGCAGGGCGGCAGAGGAGGGGGACAGACAGCCTCCGGCGCGCGGCGGTCCGTCGGACGCGCAGCGCACCGGTCGGCCGGCCCGCCGAGAGCTGATTGAGCGGCAGTCTGAGCACGAGCCATCTACGCCTAGCACTCGTCTATCTAGAAAGTGTATATTTAATTGATAAATACTGCTATTGCACAGAGATTGCACACAGCAAATACAACTACGAGTAGCCAGAACCGACCGAGCGCATGCGACATTTACACCGTCCACAGCCGCGCTCCGAGAGCCCGCCAGGCTGCGGGCATATTGCTGCGTTCCCGAAACGTTCCCGTCAATTTCGCACGCCCCTGCTGCCGTCCGGCCGGCCGGGCTGAGCGCTGGACTGGCGCGGCCGACGGCGGCGCTCCTGAGGCGCCGGCGCCGCCGTCCGAGGCCGAGTCCGAGGGCTGAGATCGCCCTCCACCTTCCGTCAAAGGCGAAGGGAGCCATTGAGCAGCAATCAGGAAGACAGAACCACCTTGTTTGTTCGAGAAAGACGAGGTGAAGCCAGGCGGTGAGGTGGAGTCGGCGTCGGCACGGGGCGGTGGATGTGACCTGACGGCAGGTCAGGTCACCAGGTCAGGTCGGTGACCTGACGGCAGGTCACCGGGGGTGACGGCGCGGCGTCGGAGATGGGCTGGGGCGACGACGGTGGAACTCGAACGGGGCAGGTGGGGCCCGAGGAGTGAGAGCTCGATCAGCGGACTCTGATCATCAGCGAATGATTACCAATCGCCAGCGGCGATTGGCAGACGCCGTGACTGGCGAACACACAGATTTGTCCGAAGTGAGGCTAGTATTCCCAGTCGGGCTGGTGCCGCCGAGTTATTCGATGGTTTCGGCAACTTGCCGTGCCACTCAACGTGCAGGGCAAAGCACGATCTGCAGCTGTCTGAATAACTTTCGAATGTTTTGGCCACAAAACAGTAGCTCTGTCTTGGAGAATCGTGGCGAAAATTTTAGCGCCACCTCCACCAGAAATCAGACAGTTTGGCAACCAATCATCCTGCATTCCGGCAGGTTAAAGTCTCGACCAGCCATGGAAATCGGTCAGATAAGGAAGGGTCTACTGGGCATCTGGCATCGAAACTTGAGCCCGGTTAGGCCATCCTTAGTCAAATATAAGTACTATTCTAGTCGGGGAAGGGATCTTCTCTCTAGGGACAGGGAAGAACAACAACTAACGCCACTACTGCGACCGCTACAGGTGGGCAGAGGTGGCGCGGCTCGGGAGAGGCAGCGGTGCGACGCAGGAGGGGCGGTGTGCAGGCAGGTAAGAGCGGGTCACACAGGGGGCACCGGCCCGGTGCGGGTACGCAGGGAAGAGCGAGAGATGTAGACAAAGATAAGGCCATCAAGTGGCGATGCTAGCAGAGCAGGAACATCAGCAGTGCTGCAGAGTTCTATAAAAGATATTCACAACTATCTGCTGAATGTGTACAACACCGCCCCGAATTACGTATGTACAGCATCGTTTGGCAAAGCGCGCAGCTTATTATGAGGAAACGGACGCAGCACGATAGCCAACACAAGACACCAAGCCTGATTACAAAAATATGACCCATTCTTACCGAGCCAAGCATGCGGCGGCAGGACGCGAGAGCAGACCTAACAGAGCCGCCCGGCGGTTCGGCGCGGCGGGCCGGCGGCCTCAGCGGACCCGTGACCCGTGCAGTGACCCTCCCCTCCTGCGGCCGGCCCTCTGCCTGCACCCCGGCCCACGGCACACGCCCCCCGCCCGCCACTGATACTGCCCACTGGCCGCTGCCGACAGCAGAAACCAAGCGGCGCGCCGTCCGGCCGTCAGCGAGCAGACGGTAGCGCGGCGCGGAGAGACGGCAGCCCAGGACCGGCCAGGGCGCGCTCCTCAGTCGACTCGGCGAGTGAGGCGTCTCGAAGCAGCGGCGAGTCAGAGACGGGCGCGAGCCGGGTCGGCCAGCCTCGCCGCTCAAAGAATAACTGCATAGTCGGGGCCGGGGGACGGTGCCATATATCAATGGATCGGCACTTTGATGATGTGGTTCGGGGAGATGTACTGAAATCCCATGCCGGCCACGCCCATGCTGGCCGTCTCCAGAGATATTCTGAAACAGAGACGAGGACGAGATGTTGGTTGATTGAAGCATTACAGAAATATAACCCGCGCCCGGCTGGGGGTCCTGGATTTCCACGCCCTGCTGGGGGGGGGGGGTGTTTGAACACCCCCCCTTGTAACTCGGCTCCTGGGCCACGTAGCGATACGCGGAAGGCGGCGTTCGAAAGAGCGTCAAAAATAATGACGAAATCACTTCGGTCAATTTTTTGGTCAGGTCAAAGGTCAGGTCACCAGAGGTCATTGAAGGCAACATTTCGCCGATTTCCAGGTCGAATGTCAAAAATTTCCAAGAAGCCAACGCATAACTCGAGAACCAATAGAGCTACAGCGCCGCGGAAAAGCGCATTCGATAGTCCTATTAACGCCCTTTCTGAGTAATTCTCTCAGATTTGACCTAACGTCAACGGTTTTGCCTGCAGGGGGCAAAAACTGCAAAAATAGCCGATTTTTTCGGAAACAGTTTTTCTGCAATAACTTTTGACCCAAGCCCTGTACGAGCTTACTTTTACCGGCATCGTGTTCCTCTCGTCAAGACGCATCGAATGAACTATAACTTGACCTTGAAAGGTCAACTTGAAAATTTGACCTCAGGTCAAGGTCATGACCTGACCGGAAAGGGTCATGTTGCATATCAGTCGATCCGTATCGTCGAGCTGAACACATCTAAGGCGTTTTCATCGCTCTAGCATGCCCCTATCAAAAGTTATTTGCGAAAAACTGTTAGATACCATTTGTGACCTAAGATGACCTCAGGGCATACACAAGGGTCACGGACACCATTTTCATGTTCAGTGTGTCTAATCCACTTGTAATTCGGTGTTTGGGAGTGTTTATAATGTCTTTCGTCCAAAAGAGGCGCATTTCAATTTTCTCCCATTGACTTATAAGGGGGAGGTCGCAAAATTGACCTGACCTTAGGTCATCGATATCAAAATTCTGAGATATACATTTTGTACATGCTATTGCTCTTAGCAATCGCTGAAAGTTTCAAAGCGATCGGTCATTCGGTGTAGCTATGACAGACATTGAAACTTTTTATGAGGTGAGGTCACTTCAAGTGACCTGGTGACCTGACCTTAGATGACCTTGGTCTGAAATTTTCACAACATGTGTAGAATTGATGTATGATAAGGTGTACAAAAAACGGCGGCGCTCCGCGCCGCCGTTTTTGAGATATTCGCAAAAAAACACAAGGGGGGGGGTGTTCAAACACCCCCCCCCAGCAGGGCGCGGGATAAGACACACACACATTTTAGCCTAGTTTATCTCAATATATGTGCAAAAGGCAAAATACGAGATAATAAACGAATGTCATCTCATGACCAGCAAAACTTGTTATCAAAAACAGCCATGTTTTCATACGTTACTGGGATGAAATCAACAAATCATTGACAAATGACAACACCTATGCTATAAGGCAACAATGGTTACAAACGTCCTTTACGACGTTCCGACGCTTCATACGTAGCCCCAGAACCGAGCGCCTGACATGATGCTGTGCCGCATGACAAGTAGAGTTATAGTTCATTCCATAGATGGCGCTAGTGACGAACGCCTGATATGATGCTGTGCCGCATGACAAGTTAAGTTTTTGTTCAATCCATAGATGGCACTAGTGACGAGCGCCTGATAAGATGCTGTGCCGCATGGCAAGTAGAGCTATCGTTCCATCCATAGATGGCGCCAGTGACGAGTGCCTGAAAGCTGCATGGCAAGTATAATTCTCGTTCCATCCATAGATGGCGCTAGTGACGAACGCCTATTACGATGCTGTGCCGCATGACAAATACAGTTCTCGTTCAGTCCATAGATGGCGCTAGTGACGAGCGCCTGAATTGATACTGTGCCGTAAAACAGGTACAGCTCTCTCGTTCAATCCATAGATGGCGCTAGTGACGAGCGCCTGAATTGATAGTTGATACTGACTACTGTGCCGTAAGACAGGTACAGTTCTCGTTCAATCCATAGATGGCGCTAGTGACCGGCGTCTGAATTGATGCCGTGCCGCATTGCAAGAGCAGTTCTCTTCAAAACATACAATGGCGCTAGTGACTGGGAGGCGGGAGCAGTGAGCACACGGGGGGGGGGGGGGGGAGTAGCATCACCTCACACAGCACTCATAAACACAAAATCCAAACTGAAACACTTGGAACCAGGTAAAAGTGAAAAGTCTGATGCAGCCATCGTTCGCGATTCGTCTGCCATTATGAGATTAGAACAAAAAGGGAGGCATTAATTGTAGATTTAAAAATATAAAAGCTTCTGTTTAGAAAACAAGTTATCTCAGCATATGTCGACAAGCCACACAGCACACGAAATCAGAAGTTTCACACGAAGGCAGGAGCATCAGCAGCAGGGGCATCAGCAGCAGGGGCAGCAGTAGCACACTCCTCGGGATGACGGCAGTGAGAAGCGAGTCAATCACACGCCTTGGTGACGGAAGCGGGGAGGCACACACAGCACCCTCCCAACCTCAGGTTGATGAGATACACGGCCAGCGACACATTGTCGGGGGCGCCTGTGATGCTGATGGTGCGGTCCGTGTTGCCGCACTCCCGGTCCTTCTCCTCACAGTTGCTGATGCGGATGGTAGCGCCACTGATCTGCCTGCGGACCAATTGAGAGGTAGAAGTTACGGGGACGGTCGAGAGGTGTCACTGTCGGCGGCGGCGGCCTCACCTGGTGTTGATGAGGTACTGCGCCAGCGCCACCTGGTCGCCCGTGCCCTTGATGGTGATGACGCGGTCCTGGTGGGTGGAGTCCTCAGTGGTGTCGTCGAACTTGGAGATGGTGATCATGGCGCCGGTTATTTGTCTGGGGATGGCAGTAGCAGGAGTCGAGACCGTTAGTAAAGCAGAAGCAGGGAAAGAAGGCCACCGGAGAGAGACCCCTGAGAAGCATGGCGCCATGTGCCACGAGTAATTAGCATGGCTAATTACCATCAGCTGGCTCACAACCCCTGATGCAGCCAAAGGCAGCATCAGGAGCCATCAGGGCCATCAAGTAGCAGCATTGTGTTAGTAAGCATGATAGCGAATAGCGATGTTATTAGCATCGGTTATTGTAAAAGCAGCGCACAGAAAACGGGAAAAGTTTCCTATAGTTACCAAAGCATGAAGACCGGTAAATAATGAGCACCCAAGCACCCAAACCCCAAATAAAGCAGGCTAGCACCACTAACAGAACAGCAGCACAGGAGCCGGAGTTTCAACCGAAAGAACACCCAGCATCATTTCCCCGGGGACCTCTAAAAAGCTCTCTACGTCATTTCGTTCGCTGACTCGGCTCTAAACGCCACTAAAAATCCCCGTTTACGCACCAGCGAGATCTAGCGAACTGTTCAGTATTCTTCGGCGGACTAATAAAGCGAGCTGGGCCAGCGGTCCATTGAGTTAGTGAGACCGCGGACGTCTGGGCTGGTCAGTGACTGGTGTTCCGCGCGGGTTGAACAGTGGCTGGAGTGCTACCGTGGGCTGGTCAGTGACTGATGTTACCCTGGGTGGAACAGTGGTTGAAGTGCTACCGTGGACTGGTCAGTGGCTAGTAGTGGTGCCAATTTCATGAAATTTCAATTCCAATTCCGATCCAATTCCAAGAAATTGCCAAGTAAATTTCCAATTTTGTCCAAAGCGGGGGCTATTCCAATTTTTAACGATTTTTGCATTTTTTGCGTAAATTTTAAAAGTGTTTAAAAGCGTTTTAAAGGCCTCCGTTTTAACATTTTAAATTTTAAAGGCCTTGTGTTCCGATTAATTTCCAAAAAAAATGTTAAGAATTCCGTCCAAATTCCAAATTGGAATTGGACAAAAATTGGAATTCCAAGAAAAGAAATTCCGATTGGCACCAATAGTGGCTAGTGTTTCCCCGGGTCGAACAGTGGCTGAAGTGCTACCGTGGACTTGTCAGTGGCTAGTGTTGTAACCCCGGGTCAGGAAGAAGCTTCCTGGATAGTTCAGTGACTGGTGTAACCATGGTACCATCTCATTCATGCACTGGGGTTGGTCTGTGGTCGGTGACTCGGTGTAAGCTGTATCCCTCTGTGTCAGAGAGTAGCCGTAAGCTCCCTGGGTCGGTAAGTGATGACAGTCGGCGGTCACAGCCGGGACCCTCTCCCATCTCACCTGATCTCGGCGATCTTGGTGCCGCCCTTGCCGATGATGCAGCCGATCAGCTCGTTGGGCACGGTGATCTCGTGCGACTGGGTGCAAGGGCCGGCGGTGGGCGGCGTCCTCAGCTGGGAGCCGGCCAGCGCTGCCAGAGCTGTCATCGCTGCATAGACACGGAGACACACGGTCAGTCGGGTCACAGGGGACGCCCGGAACGGAGCGGCAGCGGCACGGAACGAGCAGGGCAAGTCGTGGGCGCTAATGAAGCTCTCACACTTCCGCTGCACAAAGAACCATAATAGCTTAGATTAGATCTAACATTAATTTGTAGATTTAGTGCATCGATACGGTTTGTCAAACGTCAACATTTTTCTTCGGTCAAATGAGTCTCTCCGCTGGAGTGTGTTAGTAATTTGAGAGCGAGTAGTGGTAGGTATACTGGCTGTCTGCTGTCGGCGCCGGTGTCATAGGGGCCTGTCAGGTCACAGCAGCTGTCAGTGACCGCTGCTGTCGACGACAGTGGCTGACGGTGCGGCGGGAGACTGCCGCCCTGACGTCCCAGCTGCGTCGCGCTCCCCAGTGGCCGGCCCTCCCCACCCCAGCTCCTGATCAGCCATTCCGGGCACGACAGACGCTGCTAGGAGGGCCGCGGGCGCCACTGACCGCATCCCATCCGGCTACGACCGGCTACGGCCTGGCCCGGTCTGTGGTGCAGCCACTGCTTCACTCATAGCAACAGCCACTGCCCAGCCAAGACAACAGTCAACTGCCCAGCCAGGACATCAGTCACTGTCCCATGGCAACAGCCACTGTCCAGACAAGACAGCAGCCACTGCCCAGCCACGGCAACAGCCACTACCCAGCCATACGGCAAAAGTCCCCACCCGGCTTTAGCGGCTTAGAAGTTCGCCAGTCGTCTCCTAAGGCACGGCACTGGCGTCCACTGAGCTGTGGAACCACCCAGAAAAACAAACAGTCGGCTCGCTGACTCTCGCTCTTCAAAACGAGAAAATCGCTGGTATTTTTCGTTTGCGAAGTGGCTCTCTCTGCCGTGGCTGCGCTGTTGACTCGGGGCGGTCGGAGCGGGCTGGGCCGGACTGACCGTCTGAAGAGTGCCGCGCCGGGGTCAGCCGGCCCTGACCGCCGGCCGCGATCCGACTGTTTTATTCAGCGCCGTCTTTGTCGGTGGGAGGGCGTGACTGACGGCCCGGGAGGCGCGCCCTCCCTGATTGAGTTATCGTGGATTTACGCTCTGCCTCACCTGGCTGAGGTGCGGCCGGAGCGGCCGCCGGCTCTGAAATATTCAGACGCAACGCCGCGGCCGGCGGTCGGGAGAGGCCAAAAACACGCGGCCGAAGGAGACTTGTGCCACGACTGGTTTGGAGCGGGGATTTCTCCGCCTGGTACGGAGCTGGGGTGAGTCGTGCACGACAGGGGAACGGGCTGTCTTGGCGGTACCGCCAGCGATATACACACATGGAAAGGAAATAAAACAAACTTTTGAGGAGCACCTATACCCTCCCTCGGTTCCCTCTTATTCATATTTATCAGGCGTGGTAATTCTTTGGAGTTGAACAAAAAGTCAAAGAAAAGTGGTAAAATTTGTGCGGTAACCACGGTTAGCTTTCGTCAAACAGTTCCCTTCTTTAATATTCTTTTGCCCAACTTATCTTACGAAACAAAAACGCAGCCGCTCATCTGTTCATCAGTAATGAGATCGTGCCTTGTGTTGCTCATGTAGTCATGCCATCATTGGCATAAACGTCACTTTGATGTCCGGAAATCCACTGATCAAAAATTGCACGGCAAATCAGAACTCAACAACCTGCAGACATTGTTATCGATTCCAATTTAGCACGGCACAACCAGACTATCACGGCATTCCGAGATAGATTACAGCAGATAGGCAGAACATTCTTCAGACGAACATACGGGAAGTGTATAATGTATTCACATAGTGGATGCATTCGTGCAGCGCGACACTCTCACTGCCTCTCAGTGGTTATGGATCAGATCGACCCGTAATGGCATTCCACTCGTGATTTCTAATATAAGTGCGGAAATTGGTCTGCTCGTTTACTGAACCCACGTGCAGTAGCATTCCAACCTAGCCACTTCTGTTCATCTGACGGGCTGCTACGGCTTACCGCGATACCGCATTATTGGTTCAATCATCACAAAACCAATGCAAGTGGCATAATTGGGATACTTTGTCCGAGTGATCGTGCCAAGCACGTGTGTGCAGAGCACATGTGCTGGTGCCGCTTGGTACATCAATTCGTGGTAGTGTTGCCGAAGCCGCCGTTTTGAGGTACTAATAAAATTGCCATTTATTTTCAATGTCTTCTTTCTAAGTGAGCCCATGTTGATTTCTCTGAGACATATGCCCTATTCTAGCCATGATAGTTCAAGTAAATGAATGTTAAAAGGTGAAAAAGCACTACTTTTTGTTCACAATTCATTAACTAATCCAGACCATAAAACACGGACCATTAACTCGCCCGGCCAGAGACCAAATGATGCTCCGCAGAGAGATAACAGATCGTGCTGTCCCTGGGCGGGCACCGTTCTCGGCTGGACCGATCCTTTGTGCCTCCAGTGACGTCATAGGCCGGATTTCTGTGACGCGTGCCATTGTTCATAGCTCAGCGCTTCGCTTCCGACCGTGACAGAGACGGGGCAGCGCGCCAGCCCACCGCCCGGGCCCGCCCGCCAGCCAGAGGTAATATTAGAAGCATTCGCTCGGACAATCTGTACCGGGGAGTGGCCCTTTTTAACCGTCATGGATGCTGCTGTCCGCCACTAAAACCGGAATATCAGCCAACTTCAGCGCGGCTGTGTCACTTTGGGACGCAGATAGGCGCCGGTGTACACTTATGAGCGAGTTACTGAGGCAAGTCGCCGACCCGGCTCATCAGCAAATAGTACGCCAGTTTATGACACACAGTCAGCCTATATCAGAGCCGTGGCGGGCTTTCAGTCGCTGCAAATAAATTAATGAATGCAAATCTGTGCTGGCAGACGCCCAGTTAGCTGGAGGGCAGCGTTCTGCCAGCGCTCTGATAAGGAGCCGTCACAAGGTGCGGCCAGAAAACTCTACTCACGGCTCACGCACGTGGACCAACTTGGCAACAGAGCCCGATCTGAACAGGCTCCATTATATCCAATGTAGGTTGTCACCTTGCATTATCCAAGAAGTGACTATGATATAATTTACTTGATGTAATAGATGCTGAAGGGCATAGTATGCAAAATTAAATTGGCCGTAAAGTGATCTAAAATGGGCTGTTTTGCACACATTTGGAAGATTCACCACTTAAGGCAGCACTAGCGCTTATACAGGCGCTTTCCTCGTGTCTGCTTTAAACGCTATATACTCAGGTGCATAGCAAAAATTATATAACTTCATGGGCAAAAATGAATGAAAGGCGATGTCGCCGTAACTAATAGGGCATTCTATTGATTCGTAATCTAATTTAAAGCCTCCGGTCCTACATGCGATAACATCTGAGCATCGATAACATAGATCGTGCATCTGAATGAATAGTCGCAATGAAGCAAAAATACCCACCCAATTCCAGTCTACGGAGGAAAACCGCAATTACTGCACCTTTTCCAGCTTTCTCATCTCCAGCGATGCCTGATCAAACTGCTTAAAGTAATCGGTGAGCGAGAGGCGCGACCTTTTGGTCAAAGCGCTCAGCTAAATTGAAACAGATCCCACTCAAAGTGCGGCGATTGGCCTGCGGTGTGGACGGTCACGAGCGCGCGCTGTGCAGCCCGCAGGCGCTGATGTCTCAGGGCTCAGCGTCTGTCGATTCGCTTGCACTGATGTCTCACAGCCTCAGGACCTAAGGTCTGGTGGGCCACAGGCGCTGGTGCCTCCGGGCTCAGCGACTATTGACCGGCAGGCACTGATGTTTCAAGGTCCAAGGACTGCTTCCCGGCAAGTACTGGTGCCTCAGGGCTAACGGACTGCACTTTGCACTTGCTGGTGGTCCAGAGTCCAGGGACTGCTGACCCGCCAGTCCTGTTGGCCCGGGGGCCCGGGGGCCCGGGTTTCAAAGACTGCGCTGCGAGCGGCACCCACCTGATGTGTTGGTCTGGATGGCGTTGTGAGCTCCGCCCAGACCTCCGAGCAGACTGGCCAGCGGGTTCGACTTGCTCGGCTGAACAGCACAGGCACACAAATCGGATGGGTTATAGCACTCTATCTTGTGTGTAATACACATAGACAAACGGATGGCAGCAGCGCGTTACATAGCCAGCTTTTCAATAAGAGATTAATCAATAGACATTTGGTAAAAATCCGACGGCCCCACAAATCAAAACAGAGCATTTTTGTTAGAACTAGCTTTTTATTTGAGACGTAAACAATAAGAATTAACAATAATGCCATGAAATTATCTGTAAGTAGGTATAGATAACAGCTGATAATGACCGCATTACAAATGCGAGAAATAGCAACTCACATTTAACAATACATTTATTGCACGAACTATTCTGTATACGTTTATTTAATGACAGTCCGAGATTACCTTGAGAGAAGAAAATATCCAAAAACACGCCTACTTATGTTACACGCATGCTCACTCGCTGAAACCAATCCGCATGCTGAGCATGAATGATGGAAACCGGGAGAAAGACATGCTTGGGGGTTCGAGATGTAGCATGCCAAGTCTGAACATCTCGAATAAAAATATGAATTGCTCATATTTGTGCACTGCATTCGCCACACACCTTAGATGATTCTCAAAATGTCAAAGGTAGGTAGTGATTATATATTACAGTGCATGAAAATACACCAACCGGAACATTGCAAGTGAAATGCTCTCAGACGAACCAGGCTTATCAAGGCATTCAATAATATGCGCACTTAAATGTCGCACTAGGAAACTGACGTAATGTAGATTTTACTCCAATATCTGGAGCTGTGTTGAAAAAGATCCATGGTTCTGCGTCTGAGAGAGGTCTCTACCAATCGCTCCGCACACGCACTGCTGGCTGTGGTACTTCGGCGACAGACCGTCGTCAAAGAC
Organism: Amphibalanus amphitrite; assembly: GCF_019059575.1. Classification (NCBI taxonomy): domain Eukaryota; kingdom Metazoa; phylum Arthropoda; class Thecostraca; order Balanomorpha; family Balanidae; genus Amphibalanus; species Amphibalanus amphitrite. Next base: position 1,073,784 of record NW_024881500.1, on the reverse strand, counting down.
AGTCCTTCTAACAGACTGCAGTCTGGGCGGCCAGACCTGAATTCTGAGCCGACAGGCTTACATTCTGAGCCGCCAGAGCTTGAAGTCTGAGTAGTGAGACTTTGAGGGCAGGCGAGGTGGCAGGCAGTGAAGTGGGCATGAAAGCACCGTCGGCAAGCAAGGTTTGAGGTCAGCAGGCTGGGTACAACAGACAGGGTGACAGGCTAGACCGACAGTCCGATCTTTCGGTCCGACTGCAGGGAAGATGACATGCGTCTGCTATCTAAGCTCCGATAAGGATATCAGACAGGAGGCAAGCAAGACTCTAGTCCGTAGACCGGACGGGTCGCTCGTCCAGATCCGGTCCGCGGGCTGACCCTCTGACCGGTCAAGGGTCACCATGCAGGCGGTTCGAGCCGCGCCGGCGCACGCCGGGTCACTTACGTCTGGGAAGGCCGGCGGCAGGCTCGGTAACAGGATGTGTCCGGCCTTGGCGTCTAGGAAGTGAGGGGACATATGTGCTGCCAGAGGCGTGTGCGGAGCGATGACGGGCGGCGACGAGTGACCTCCGGCCGGTGGCGCTCCGGCCAGGAACGGGAGCTGACCCGTACTCACGTCGGCGGCGGCGCCGGCCGACGGCAGGCCGAAGCCGCCCGGCAGCGCGAAGTTCTGATTGCCCGCGAACAGCACGGGGCTGGCGGCGGTGCCCACCTGAGCCTTGGGCCGGTACGGGATGGTGGCGCCCTTGGGCGGAGACTGCGGCACATAAAAGGGGGAAGGCGGTCAGGGGGCGGTGAGCGAGCGTGAAGGGAAGAGGAGAGGTAATGATGGTGGTAGGAGATAAAGAGAGAGAGAAAGAGAGAGAGAGAGAAAGAGAGAGAGAGAGAGAGAGAGAGGTGGAGGGAGGGAGGGAGGGAGGGAGGAAGGGAGAAAAAGGGAAGGGCAGAACATAGTATAATGTACAGCATGCATATATTCGGTGTTCATCATCTTTTTTCCTCCATTTCTTCTATGTGTACGTTTGGTTTTCGTTGGATTGAAACCGCTAAGCGGTATAATTTAGAATCGAACATTTGACATCCATCTGAATAGCTGGGACATATTGGCGCGGCTACCTGAAAGGGTTCTCACAGGAGAGAGGAGAGAGTGGATAGAGAGAGGGGGAGAGGTGCGGAGCTGCGGGCCGGGGAGGGAGGAGTGACTGGTCGCCTGAGGCGGCTCGGAAGGCGTTCATAACGTCGCGAGGCGCCGCGGTGGACAGAGGACAGGCCCCATCGGCCAGCAGCCACCGGCACCAGACAATAACCGGTCGCCAGCAGCGGCAATTACGCCACAAAGACCGAGACGGCGACTCAAATGAGTTGGGCGCCGGCCGCTGCGGCTGGGGGCGGCACCTGCGCACTGTGCGCCGCCTTCGGTGGCTGTTTTGAGGGAAACTCTACAATAACAAGCTCGCTCAAGCAGATGATTTGATATGAAATAATAAATGACGTTGTTGAAAATTTAGTGAACTAGGACCACGTCAAGTTGTTACTCAAAAAATCATTTAAAAATAGCAATTGTAAGAATTATTTGCGATAAAACACTTCTTATACCGCCACAAATCGTAACATGTAAGGTGGAAGCAGTTCGTATGTTTTAAAAGTATGACACATTTCATTTCCTTTTACAAGAAGGCAAATCACATGTTTAGTGATGTTTATTGTTATGTGACAAAGCTGATAGGTATATCTGTTTAAATATTACCGAACAAATCGCACAAACGAACTTCAAAACAAACACTTTTCACTGAATGCTACAGTCAAACTAATAGGCGAATCTTTGTGGTTACTCGAACCCAATCTTACCTCAAGCATGACACAGCAGATGTGGTAGATGCACTGGGTGATGGCATCTGTGGTACCCGACACGGTCACCGCCCTCTCTGTAGAGTTGGGCAGCATCTCACTCGCCACCTGCGAACAGAGTCGTTTTAACGACGGGGATAGGACATACGTCCAAAATAGCTGCTTTGGTATAGGCATGCTCTAGAACCAGGGCATCTATCCAAACAAGGTTAGTGCATTTGTGGGGTGTGCCTAGCAGTGTATGTTATATAATTGATGTGTGGGCTGAAGTCTAAGCGTGTGAAGTGTCTCGGCTGAGCATTTCGTGCTAATTAATGCGCCGAGCTCTGCATATTTACTGGAGGCACGAAAACCAATAAGCTAGAGGGTGTACAGTGATAATAGAGGCTATACAAAATGATAAGATGGCATGCTATATGTACGTTTTCGAATGCATGCCGTCACAATATGCCAAGTCGATTGCAAATACCAGCCAGAAGGTCAACTATTTTAACCGAGCGATATTGCATCATGTTGAATCCTATTTAGCAAAGCAAGTGAGCTGCTATGCCTAGAATTGACTTCAAATAAAACCTAAACCAATTGAAGACAGTCTCATTTTCCCATCTCCATTGTTCACAATTGAATATTCCAGTCGGCGCTCCTGTCATGGCTACAGCTATGACCAATGCAGTGCCTTTATCGCCACTTCAGGTGGTCCCCTGCTCTCTAAGGTGCACAGGCTAGTTGACCTCTACATTAGCCACCCCTGACCTCTGCAGGATGACCTCGCTCCGGTCGGCAGCGCCCACTGATTACCCCTCGGTGGCTGATCAGGTCAGGTGAGGCCCGGCCCGGCCCATTATCTGGCCGTTATTTGCCAGCACGGCACGGTGTTCCGGGGTCATTTGCGCCGGTCGTTCGCACACCGCACCGGAGGGCAGTAAAGGCGCTGTGAGCCGCTGTGCCACTCTGTTCTGCTGGTTAACACACCTCCACGGCTCGTTATGGCTGACCGAGGCAGCCTGGGTCGCCACACCACCGTGGTCACACGTAAATTGGTTAAGTAATAGCCCGGTGCTCTTGAAGATTTTCATCTTGCAAGCGGTTACCGAGTAGGATAATTAAAGCAGATAACTCGCTGCGGGATTCGCTAATTCATACTTCCATTGCGGAACTTGCGGTTTGAGGAAACAATTGTTCAAGGTGTCAGGAGGGATGCTGTCATAAGAAGCTTTTTCTTGCAGCTATCCAGACGCGGACTTTTTCAGATAAGTCTGGAGAAACAACAATCTTGGACAAACTCTGAGAGAACTTGCGCCCTAACTTTACCCTAGCCTGTCACTGCCAGTGCTAGACCCAGACTGTCTCCCGGTCCAACTCTCCAATTTGAGTCGGCGTACATCATGTGCAGAGGCTGGTGGGTCGGTGGCCCATTTTGACAGGGTCAGACAAAACGTGGTTTTACACTCATCACCAACTTAGTGGGTCTCTGTGAACTACTGCGGACACTTGTGGACCAGTGTGGACTTTTCAAACCGTCGAGAGAACATAATAGGCAGATCGTTACCAGTCTGACTACTGACTAGTGACTTCATTTCGCGCTGCGAACAGCATATCACTGCATGTGCTCGTATTATTGCATGCCCACCCGTGCCAGTCACGTGTGCTAGTGTAACGGTCGCACCCAGCGGCCTGAGGTCGACCTTCTCACCTGAATGCTGGCTCCGGTGACCTCTCTGATCTCTTTGATCTTGGCGCCGGCCTTCCCGATCAGCGATCCACACTGGGAGGCCGGGACAATGAGACGCAGGGTGATGGGGGGACGGGGCGCACCGCCGCCGCCGCCGCTCTGGAGGCCAGCAGCCTGCAACACAGAGAAAACACAGTCATACACCGTCACATCGCCCTATAGTCATAGGTCAAAAGGTAGAGAAACGGATTTGCTCTGTGACAAAAGGAGTGGAATCATAAAACAAATCCATGTTAATACATTGGACGACTCAGAAGTCAGAGCAATGCGTAAATCTGAGATTCCGATTCCGCGACTTATCAGTATTTGCATTATTGCATTAAATTCTATTTATTGGTAGCCTCCATTGGCAATTTTCTTTTCAGAAGTTCTCAATAACAGGTTCTCTTTTAACATTTTGCCTCATTTACAATGCCGGCATTTTGCTGAAACTGGCGCAGATTGATATTTCTCACATAAATCTTTTCGGAAGGTAGTTTGAATCACAACATGCTGGAACGGTTAATGAAAAATACTCCTTTCACTGGCGCGTCTATTCCCAGTTGTTTCTATGTCAGCGCGATGGAGCTGCCGGCCGAAAGCCGTCGGATCCATCACCGCCGCTGTGGCGGTGAGGGTTCCTTTGGCCGCTGGGTCGGACGGTGCCAGGCGGTACCAGTCGCCCCTCGGCTCGGGCGGGACGGAGCGCCACTCACATCGACCGGCCTCTGGTGTGTGGGAGGGACACGGCTCTCCGCGGCACCCAGGTGTCAACGAGCAGCTCCCGGCGCTGCAGCGGCCTCCTCCGCACCTCACCATAAAACACAGAGCGTCTCCTGACACGGCAGTAATCTCCAACCCTCCTGATGTCATGCTAATAGCAATGGACAATGGAGCTGTCTATATTGATAGGTATACTACAAGGCCAACATGTTTCTGTAGCTCCTTTACTCCCAGATAGACAACAAAAATATTTGAAGCACCCACCATTTGCTACGGCTTGAATCATCCGCGATTAGGAGCTAAACGCTGAACCTACATTGACTGTTGGATGTCCTGGGACTGGGTATATCTTACCGTAATGCAGTATTATCACAGTATTGAACTGAATAGTGAATACAATCATATATAACGTTTCTGAACACGTTAACTCATCGCGTTTCTTTGCATTATCTAGTTTTCTGAAGCAGCTCTGGGTCTGAACCGAACACATCTTTCCTGTAGACTCGGTCGCACCGAAGTTGTCTCCATTGACCGGTAGTCTCGTGATCCCTTCCGGCCGGTGGCCATCCAATTCGCTGCGAGGTGCGGCGCTCTCTCGCCGAGTCCCGCGTCCGCCGGGGTGTCAGGAGACGAACCAATTCCAGGAAAACCAGACTGCACGTAATGCACGAGAATCGCGGACGTGAAATTGAACGCACGCAAGTTATGATGCAGTAAAACATGCACGGGTTCAGAGTGTATTTGAAGGCGTCCTGCCCACCGGCAATTGGCGCTCAATGCTCGCCAGGAGTTGTAATGTGAGACGATAGAAAGTTACGCCCTCGGCTGTGGCGTAGCTTCTCTCAGACAATATTGAACTTCATTTATTTTGCCGCCTGTCAGCCAGTTTGCCAGTTCTCGAGCTCCTGAGCAGATAGAGTAGAGTGAGGCTCTAAGAAACGGCAAAGCCCGCGTCATATAGTGGGTGATTATTTTGCAGCATAGAGTACCATATCTCGTTCCCTCAACCCCACCCCGCCTCGGCCGCCCCACCCTAACATTCCATCTCCCTCACTCCTTCCCCCACTTGTCTCCTCGCCTCCCTCACCCCTTCTCTCATTTGACATCCCTTATCCCATCACCTCTAACTCCTGTCCCCAATCGTCTCCCTCTCGTCTCCCCAATTGTCTCTCCTATTCGTCTCCCATCTCGCCTCCCCTACTAGTCTCCCCATCTCGTCTCCCCAATCGTCTCCTCTACTTGTCTACCCTCTCGTCTCCCCTTACACGTTTACCCAGTACCCACTCGTCGTCCCCTGCTCGTCTCCCGTCTCCCCGATCCCGTCCCCAGGCGGCGCCCGTCCGGGCTGCAGCGGCCGTCGACCGTCTGCGTCTCAGCAGTTAGCCGAGGTAATATCGCTTTATAGGTGCGGCCGCTACCCCGCCACTGGACACACGTTCGGCGGTAATGGGCGCCACCGGAGCACCGGCGTCGTAAACCACGCCTCAAGTTCGGCACCAAATCAAATATTCACCAGCGTCCCGCAGCAACACATTCGCCCACCGCGGCGTCCATATCGAATTCATAGGTTACGAGCTAGGCGGCCGGCAGGCTAGGCCGTCCACCGAGGCCGCTGCTGAATTAACCACGCCCCCAGTGCGCAGGGCTGAGTGACGACTGCCGCCGGCTGCATGACCGCTGGGTGACCGGGTTACAGAGACGAGACGCCGTGTGGTGACCTTAGCACGGGGAAGGGAGATGGCCGAGACGAGCAGGTCAGTCAGCCTCCCGGCTGCTCCACGAAGATGGCTGCGAGAGGGAGAAATATGTGGTTCACAGCTTCTCCGCTCTTTCTCCATCCTTCTCTATCTTGTCTTCTTTCGCCTGCTTCTGTCATTTTGACGGTCCCGAGAGTACATCCTCGTTGCCACTTCTTCGCCGCTCTTCTGCCTTCCACCTTCATCTGACATCCCATGCTCTGCCGTCCCTCCTCCCACGCCTCCGTCCTCTGCAGCTCACTCCGCTCGCTCTATTCCTCCCCGCTCTGCTCCGGCGGATCGGTCACCCCCGATTGATGACCACACGACTTCCTTTGGTCCAGGTAAGCCGAGCTGGTCGGCGCAATGCCGTTCGGGGGCCGGCAGATTGACACTAATCTGACATACCGGAGCGGCGGCCATCCGTTCGTGTCGCCGTAATTGCGCCTCGGTAAGAGACATACCTAACTCCTGGTAACCAGGCCGCAGCCAGCATACCATCGTACCAGCAATCACACGACCATCGCCCTCCATCGCCATCGCCACAGCGCGATCAACACTGCGACAACGCCACCGTAGCAGTGCCGGGCCTCCGTCAATAATGGGGGAAATTTTAACTTTGTCCGATCAATCAGCAGCCCTGTGACTTTCCAGATAAGTTATAATCTACTCGGCCGGCCGCGAGGGGCGGTGGATTAGGCCAATCGCCGTCGGCGGTCGCAGCAGACGGTGCAAGTCACAGTCAACCGGCGACGGAGACGGAGACGGAAGACGGAGACGGAGACGGGAGACGGAGACGGAGATAAAGACGGAGACGGAGACGGAGACGGAGACGGAGACGGAGACGGAGACAAAGACGGCAGAGAGACGGAGACGGAGACGAAGATGTTAGATGGTTGACGGAGCAAGAGACGGAGTCGGAGTCGGAGACGGAGATAGAGACGGAGAAGGAAAGGCTGAGACGGATGCAGTAGAGAAAAAGATGGAGACCGAGACAGAACAGAGACGATAGACGTTAGACGGTAGACGGTAGACGGTGGACGGTAGATGATAGACGGAGATAGATGATAGACGGATACAGGACGGGGACGGGACGGAGACAGAGACGGAGACGGGAGACGGGAGACAGGAGATGAAGACAGTGACAAAGACGGAGATAAAAGAGAGGGATATGGAAACGGATATGAATACAGAGACTAAGACGGAGGCGGAGAGGGCGAGGAAAAGAGAGTGGGAACGGAGTATGAAACAGATATGGGACGGAACCGGATATGATTATGTCAAATGAGCGATAGAATATCGGGCAAGAGGCGAGCAAGACAGAAGAGATATCCAAGATAATTAAAAAAGTAATACCTTCCGGAGAGAAGAAGACGGTAAAAGGAGTAATGAGGGAAAATACAGGGAAAAAGAAGGTAGGAATTCCATGAAACACAAAAAGAAAGAAAATGTAATACCGTAAAGTGGGGCTATTTGAGACAGTGGGGCTATTTGAGACAGTATTTAAAATCGCTATAAAATGAAGAGCGTTTGATTTTTATGTGATATTTTTGCTCAGGAAGGTGTGGAATCGAGCAGTAAATCGCCTGAGCAAAAATTAAGCATAAATTTCCAACGGTTTTTATTTTATAACAATTTTAAATACTGTCTCAAATAGCCCCACTGTCTCAAATAGCCCCACTGTCTCAAATAGCCCCACCTTACGGTACCCTAAAAAAAGAGACAGCATTAGGGAGACCGCTACAACGTAAACATGGATCCAAACGCATGAGAAGTCGGAAGTGTAGCCAGCGGTATTCAGGACGGCAGGAGTGGCGAGTGGAGGGAAGCCGATCTAGCCACACCGTCTGACTGCCTGACGCGAGCACCGCTATTGAACACGCGCGTCGACAGCAGAGTCGATGGATCAGCCGAGAACCATCCGACTGCACCGGCCCAACCAAACGAGCGCCCCCAGCGTCGCCCCGAGCGGCTGCTAGGCCGGCGCGCCCGACTCTGCGCACGTACAGAGTAATGGGCGACACCGATTGTCAACAGGGCGCGGGTGTCTGACGAGGGATGGTCGCAGCGGGCCGCGCCGCGGCGCCTCGAGCGAGGAGCGCGCGGTGCCTGACGACCCGGATATGAGGCGGCGAGATGTTTTTATCCGCGCGTAGCTCGCCTTCAGTTGAGGGCGACGCTGATGGCCGCTGCATTTCTGGTCGCTTTGTGTGCGGCTGTCGCGTCATCGACCGACGGCAGCGGCGGCCGGGGCGGGGGCGGGGGCGGGAGCGGCGCGAGGTGTCAGCCACCAGGGAGAGGGCCGCCCAGACGGCGTGGCGTCCAGTCGAGGGAAGCCGGAGCTGTGGGAAGGTTGCCGGCTCGGTGCAGTCTAGCCGGGTGGGCTGGGGTCTGTTAACGATGACTTCTGCCTAACGTCTTGACCTTAACCACAACCGACCATCCGCGGCAAAGTCAACAATGGCTAGTCAGTTTTTCCAAGTGCGCGAGCAAAAAGAGCTGCACACGGATATTGACGTTTATGATTTGTTTTCCTATGTTGCAAGGATAGATGAAACAGCACAAAAATATAAAAATAGGTGACCAGGATCAAAGTAGAGGCTTGCCTGCTTTAAATCGTGCGTGGAAAGTACGAGGACGCACCTCAGTGCCTCGTTAACACGCCGATCAAACTGTGCCAGACGTGACCGCAGATCGTGCCTCAAACGCCGGCCGGCGTGTGCAGTGAATATCCGCCGCGCTCCGGCGATCAAACAGTTCGTGGAACAGGCTGGATTACCACACCAGACGCCTTCGAGAGCGCCACTCCTCCCCCCGTGCTCCGACATGCGCGCTGTCACGGCAGCCGCACCCGGCTCAGAAGAACAATCACAAGTGCCTCAAGTTTTCATTCGAGACCTCGGTGTGTTGGAAAGAAGTTCAAAAGTGTCTAATTCATCACAGTTCAAACCAAACTCGTCCAACTCGAAGAGCCTTGCACCGAGAAAGAACGAAATGAGTGTTTTGGTTTCGGTCGTCGCTGTTGATGGAAGTTTTCGCAACCACTTAAACCTGCACGGTATGGTTGACAGCACTTCCAAGAGCCTACAAATAGGTTTCTTTTATCTGGTATGTCCTTGATGAAGAAGCCGGACATGGCAAGGAGTCGGGCACTGTACGGGTGCGTGTCTTGCTTTCGAGGGTACTTCACCTAAATACTAGCAACAGACTCTTCACTCAGACTCCATTTTCAAATGCTGTCTTCACAATGTGTAGACATAAGCGTTCGCCTAGCATACACCCTAAAAAAGCACCTACTCTATCCACAGCGGAAAAAGGCTGGGGAGCTATTCGGAGAAGAGCGTACCGTGACCATCCGTTACCTGGCAGGTAATGAACGCTCTAAGGACGCTCCATCTCTGCCAGGCGCGGCTGCCGGTCGGCGTCGGGTCCCGTGACGCAGCCCAGTCCGCCGACTGAGGTCCCGGGCCGGCCGGCGGTCCCTGAGGACGGCGGTCGGCGGCGCGGCCCAGACTGGACGGCCGGCGCGGCTGTGCCGTGAACGCTGGCTCTGCCAACAGCCGGCAGGTGATGGTGCGACACAGGTGCACCGTGGTGGTCGCTCGACACCCCGTCACCGCCGCGGCCGCCGCCGCCACCGCCCGGCGGTCATTGTCCGACACGAGACACGCCTATTAATCAGCACCCTAATGGCGCAGCCAGAATATAGCAGCCTGAGCTTGCAGCCAGCTGAGCCGACCGCGCCGACCGATGACGGAGAGGAGGCTGTGGTTCTCCGACACAAAGGGGCGACCAGCAGAGGGGCGCGGCGAGAGGAGATCCACCGGCGCGGCTGCTGATCGCTCGGACGACCAGCGGACGCGGTGGGCGGCGATGTTTTTCCGATGAGCGGTGATCACGCGGCCGGCCCAGCTGCGGCCGCCGCCGGCGCCCAGGCCGGCCGTGCTCCCCGTCGGACGGCTCGGCCATTAGGCTCTCTCCAGCGACACCTGGCGCTCGATCTATACGGGCCAACTTGCCGCGCGCCGGAGAAGCGTTACCGTGTCGTTCGTCCCACCGGGGCTTCTGACGGACACGGGAGAGTGCGCATACCGGCCGTCGTGGGCCGACCGGGGTCCCCGAGCTCTCCCGGTGCTCCGGTGGTCGGACAGTGCTCCGGTGTTCCACCGGTGCTCCACAGCCGTGACGCGGTGCTCGGTGTTATCTGTTTCACGCTCGGCGGAGCACCGTACAAAGAAGTGACGACTGCGATAGCGGACCCACCGACTCACGGCACTCGACGCGCTGCCGGCTCGCCTCCAGCGTCTCCCATCTATTATTTACGCCCGTACCAGCTCGCTGCGGCGCGCCGCTCCGCCGCCGGACGCCATCAGACCCGTCGGCGGCGTCGGCTGTCCCTCCGGCGAGGCGGGCGGTACCATCCCCCGACCGTCGCTCGCTCGTGATGAGCCGCCGCCGCCGACTGACGGGTCAGGCGAGCTGTTCCAACGACCGTGCCCAAGACGTGCACGGGACGTGCTGATGACGTGCCGAAGACGTTCCAGGGACGTGTGGGAGACGTGCCTGGAACGTGCTGGGACGTGATGAGCACGTGCCGACGATACGCCAGGTTGAGATGGGAAATGAAAGCTTTGCTGTCTTGGTCTGAGCTTTGGCTATATTGGGGTTGTGTTAAAACCGTGCCGATCTTATGTTTCAGGTGTAATGTTGCCTTGCCGACATCTTGACAAGGTACTGATAACGTGCTGCAGTGTCGCTGACGCTGCACTGATGCTGCGCTGGAAGGTGCTCTACTGATGCCTGCTAGCGTCGTACTGGTACCTTGCTGGTGCCATGCTGGTGCATGGCTTGTTCCTTACTGAGCGGCGGCAAGACGGCCCAGGCGGCGCGTCTGTCATGTCCGCCGCGCTCGCCACGGGCGCCAGGAGAGCGGCTGCCGATAATTTGCTGCCCGTTTACGGCTACCACCATCGACCGGCACGCTCTCGGTTGTCCGACCGAGAGCACCCCTCGGCCCCGGGAGAGAGAGAAAGAGAGAGAGAGAGAGAGAGAGAGAGAGAGAGAGAGAGAGAGAGAGAGAGAGAGAGAGAGAGAGAGAGAGAGAGAGAGAGAGAGAGAAAGAGAAAGAGAGAGATAGAGGGAGAGGGAGAAAGGGGGAGAGGAAGAGAGGGGGAGAGAGAGACAGGGAAGGAGAAAGAGAGGGAGAGAGAGAGAGTGGAGGAGGAAAGAGGGAAACAGATATAGAGAGGGAGAGACGGGAGAGAACACACAGAGAGAGAGAGGGGGAGAGAGAGAGAGAGAGGGGGAGAGAGAGAGAGAGAGAGAGAGAGAGAGAGAGAGAGAGAGAGAGAGAGAGAGAGAGAGAGAGAGAGAGAGAGAGAGAGAGAGAGAGAGAGAGAGAGAGAGAGAGAGAGAGAGAGAGAGAGAGAGAGAGAGAGACGTAACGACTCACGTCGGCCGTTGTGGTTGGTGGTGTGCCCCTAAAATGCGATCGTGTTGACAAGCGAGCCAGGTTCGTGCGCTGTAAGAGCGATGAAGTAATTTTACATAGGGGAAGGTGGGGTAAGACGGACCAGCTAAGGTTTGACGCCGCATATCTTGCTACACTGCTCTCGTAATTCATATTATTTATAGTCTTCGGAATGCTCAATCCTTCCTCTGTTGATATGTGTAAAGGCTAAATTTCAAATTAAAGACATCTAGGTGGTGGATGCTCTTAAAGAGGGACATGTCAAAAACTCAGACAAGAAAAAACGTGGGGTAAGACGGACCACCCAGCAGTGCCTGCTATCCGTTCATGTGTGTTACACTTCTGCTCTGTACTCTTGTAAGAAAAAGTAGCCAGAATGGTAAAATAACAAAATGAGCCATTATTCTGTACTCATGTGTGATGGAAGTGCAGCTAAAAGCTGGGAACATGTGTGTTGATTGTCGTTTGGCATGAATGCATGCTAACTGAGCACTTGCATGCATGGCTCACATGCAATAAAGACTCCTTCCTGAAAAATTAGCTTCCTTAAACTTGTGTCAATGTTTTGGAAAAGAACTTTACATATGCAGGGTACAATGGACCACCACAGGGTAAGATGGACCACAGTGGTCCGTCTTGCCCCAAATCTAAATTCTGTCATTATCATGACGTATATGTCAAATAGCCCAACATTGCAAAACCTTGCCTTTCCTAAGTGTGACTATAACTAAGTTTATAACTTTGTTCTTCACAGTTAAGTGCAAAATAGAAACTAATCATGCAAGAAAGGCGCTGTAATTGAATCACCCGTCGACCTCTTATATTAGATCGGTTTGACGAAAAACAACATTTTTCTCAATAACTCAAAAGCTATGCATCCTAGCAGCATGAGCTCAAGGTGGCCATTGTTACGAAGGAAAACAAACATAAGTGAGTGCATAAAGCAGTAGATACCAGCAGCGGTTCAGCCGGGAGGGCTGGTGGTCCGTCTTGCCCCGCTGGGCCGTCTTACCCCACCTTCCCCGCACATTCTGTTTTGGTTGTGTGTATGATGCAAAACTGGCGTTATTTGTTATCACTTACAGAGTAAGTCCTGGTTCAAAGTTTGCATGCTGTACGTCTAGGCCATCCCAGGTTCATTGCAGCTGTACTTTCCTATAGATCGAGGAGCTCAAAAGTCCAACAGCTCCTACGGGATTGGCCAACGCCGTATAGCGGAACATTTGAGTTCGGTAACTTTTTAACAACCTTGATAGCCTTGGTTTTAATTAATTTCGGCAAGGCACAATAATGGCCTGCCTAAAAATTAAGTTGGACCATCAATCAGCCTGCCCGATTAGTCGTTGTGTTCCTCGACACACTCAAGAAATTAATGACCACGGAAACTTAATAAGGTTATCTCAGGCGTGCCCTGGCACCATAAATAACGGAATTCTTCTCATTGGCCAATGTTCGAACACAGGACCATTTGAAAAGTAAGCGCCTGGGTGTGTATAGTCGTTAACTTTTGTCATGTCCGCACCTCTAATAAGACGGTCAGTCGCTGGCGACACTACTTTATTGAATCAGTCCGGTGAACATGGTGTACCTCACTTCACTATTCCAAGAGAAGCACACGACTCGCTTGGTTTTGAGGTTGCTGTCGTCATTTGGTGTGAAACGTGCCCGAAATTGGATTGCTTAGTGGCGATTACGGACAAAACGCCTGTATTTTAGGCTGTCACTGAGTATTTCCGATCAGTTTGCGACGCCGGAAAAAAGAAACTGTGACGTGTGGATGGGCTCTGTAGGCTGTGACCATGCGGTTAACCTAGCTCAGCCTTTACCAAAAGAACGCCCTGGATCAGCGACCAGCACACCAAGCATCTGATGAAACTTCATGTCTCCCGGAGCTCGTAGCTGTTTTGATCCCAGGCTGAAAATAGCCCAAACGGACTAGTCTACCAATCCTCCCCTACAAAATGGAAGGAAAGGAAACGAGGCAAGAACGAAGCTTAAACGATCTGGTTGAGCGCTGAACTTTACAGGTCAAAATCGGATAGGTAGTGATGTGGAAAAGTTAAAAATGAAAACTTCATTATCTATTGTATGATGTTGCGTAAAAACCGACTCTCAAAAGATCTCAGTGCAACGACTTGCGAAAGTCCGGCCCAAAATATATGATCCTGAGGTAGAGCTCCATGAATGGGACCCTGAAAGAAGGAATCGGCAGACGCAGACACCTGGGCGAGCGAGGAGGGGAAGTCGAGACCGTGTTTCCGCCAAAAGAGAAAACAACCAAGGTAGGTGGTAGGTAACTACACCTGCGCTATCTACATCAGCTGCCCCGCATGACACTAATGGGACCGTATTAGAGCCGGCGACAATCACGGAACATTAGTGTCGGGGCAGACTGCGGCGGGGCAGACTGCGGCGACCCCTAGGAAGAACAACTAGGGAGAACAACATTCGACAGATGGCAGCGCTAGACGAGATAATCAGGCAATACTTTAATATTAATGGGAAAGAAATCATGCCAATGTTTGCCCTCACCAAGCATGTTACCACGACAATGGAAGAATGTAGTGTAGTACCCCTCCCCGGGCCCGCCGCGGGCTGGTAGCGGCGGACGGAGCCGGTCCGACCTTTGGCCGGCCGGGTCAGGTAACCGGGACGGCCGCGCCGCGGCGCCGCGCCCGGGCCGGCCGGGAGACGGAGTCGGGTGCCCGCCGGCGAGCCGTCGGCAAGGGCGCGGGGCACATTAGTCGAGTTGAATGTTCACTGTTCAGTCTTGAGTGCGAGTGATGTGTGAATCGATATGTGAGCAGCAAAATCCAACAAGAAAACAAATCCGTGAAAGAAAGGCAACGCTGGCAAACATCACCACCATAGTCTTCCTACGCCGAACGAGTTCCACACCAACGTGCATCTGCGAGAGTAAAACTAGGATCCTAACAGACCCACCCACCGCCCCACCGTCACCCCGTTCCTTCCCAAGTCTCCTTCCCCTCCGCTCGGGGCGTCTTTCAGCTACGCAAGAAGGAATCGGCAGACGCAGACACCTGGGCGAGCGAGGAGGGGAAGTCGAGACCGTGTTTCCGCCAAAAGAGAAAACAACCAAGGTAGGTGGTAGGTAACTACACCTGCGCTATCTACATCAGCTGCCCCGCATGACACTAATTGTCTAAGCTTACAGATCGCCCTTAGCTCCAAGATTAGGTGGTTTTTTTTTTTGTTCGCCAGGACCAGCAACTGCCGCCTACAATGTTATTTTTTCTCGGTTGTTACCGATGAAACGGTACATAAACCCTGTACCACTATCAACAACACCAACATATCAAACCACCTGGCAGCACACTGTCTGCCCAAAGTCACGGACCATCAGCTCGACAGCCCCATAGACGTTGCCAGACTGCTGGGGGCGGCAGGCGAGGCCCGAACATCGAGCCCCGGCTCCGGCCGGCCGGCCGTCCCTCGCGCGAAGCTGGCCGTAATGAATTCCGCAATTAATTCAGCAAAGTGAACCGAATATCTCGGCAGATAGTTGGCCGGGTCGCGGCCGGCCGGCGGAGCGGCCGCGCGGAGGCACGACCCAGTGAGATTACCGTCCCCGACCCCACCCGCTCCCCTGCTAGCTACTAGCGACTACACGTGCGCGTATGGACTCACCTCCTCAAACTTCTGACAGACCAACGTGAACGCCTTGAAGATGGCGTCCGTGGCGCCGGTGACGGTGACAATTCGCTCCGGACAAGCCCCATCGGAGATGTTGATTTTGGCACCGCTCTGCAAACGGAGGGGCGTGGGTAAGCGTCGATCGTGAGGTGTTCGGTCGTGCCGTGGAAAGGCGGCATGACCCCGTGGACAGCGACCCGCGGTGATGGACCCGCTTGTCAGGCGCCCAACAAACACACAGTGCCGGGCTGAGCACGAACTGTACGCCCTCGATCACCTGCCAAGACCAGTACCACAGACCTCAGCACCAGCGGTCGGCCGTTCAGCGGAGACAGTGCTTACACGTCAGGGAAGTTTGTATACGGGCTGCTTAGACGGACGAACAGGCAGCAGCAGCCAACAAACAATGAGAACATAATAATGGCAATAATAGAAGGGAAATGTTTTGTTTGTGTGTTAATGAGCATCAATGCTGAAATCCAATAAGAATAAGCAAAAATAAGAGTGCTTCTTTTTCGCCGAGAGACACTAAAATGTTGACGGATAATCTGCTTCTTTCCCAGTTCTGTCAGACTTGCCTTGATGCCATTGCACGCTATACATAGTGCATCATTTTGCGCAGGAGTAAGTGAATTCTATGTAGGTCCTCTCACATGAAGCGCATGTTAAAGATGTATTGCATAATTTTACAGTGCAACACTGCAAACAGATGAAACAAGGACACCATATCCAAATGTTTGGAATGCCATGTCATCATCGAAGGCTAAATCGGCCTGTGTTCACCACGGCAAGTCAATCAAGCATGCATCAATCATTGACAGACACAAATGAGGTAAGCCGCCAGCTGGACTTTTCCGTCAGCTCAGCTGTCGACGCCTGACGTAGAACATGAGTCGATCACTCGTGACGTCGTCACTCAAACACGTCACTCAAATACACCGCGGTCTGCTTCAATGTCCGGAGACATAAGCGGTTTGCTGTGGTGTTTTGCTTTTACCTTGCATTTTCTATATTGCAGATAAAATAACGCACTTTTGAATTGATATTCCATGAGCACTTTACTGTTCATGAAAGGTTCTATCAAAAATCTACCACCCAAAAACAAAAACTATTATCTCCTAAGCATTCAACAACCAGCTCAACTACTGAGTACAACTGTGCTAACACAGTTTCGGTCACGTTTAGTAAGACAAATTCTGACAGGAAAAAAGTGCGCTGAACTCTGATATAGGTCAGGTGAGTTAGCTCAGACCAGGTCACGTTAGGCCAGTTCAGCTCAGGGCAGGTAAAGACTGATCAGCTCAGGTCAGGTCAGGTCAGGTCAGCTCAGGTCAGCTCAGTTCAGCTCAGGTCAGGTCAGCTCAGGTCAGGTCAGCTCAGGTCAGGTCAGCCTGCTCGGCAGGTCGGTTCTCGGACACGGCCGACCGCGCTGACGGTCGAACGCCGCCCGGGGTGGCGGGGCCGGCCCTCTATTTCTGTTGGCACCGGCGCCGCGCCGCCGCTGTGACCGAGCCACAATAAATCGGCGTGTCACCTGTCTGCAGGCGCGGCGACCACGCCGCATCGCGCCGCTTCCGCCGCGCGCCGCGCCGCGCCTGTCGCCGCCGCGCCATCCAGATACAATCGGGTTGGCTCACACCGCCGTCGTGGCCAGGCATCATTACGGAAAGATGGGGTGCGACCCAAACCCCCAGCCCACGCCCGCAGCAGCACAGGTATTGTGCAACTGTACTGGTACTGATTTGAAACTTTTCCTTGTGTTCAATGACAAGCTACTGAACGAAAATTAAATTACATTTCATTTATTGAATCATACTTATAGCTTAGTGAGTTACTAATCAAAACACTCAAAAAGTGCAATAGAAACTTCGCGTCATCATAGCTGAAGCTTTCGATAAGGCCGCAGCTTTTAAGCTGTTGCCGAGAAACTTGGGCAAAGACTGATTGCTTTCCTCTCTTCAGTGCTTAATATTTAAAAAAAAAACTGCAGCTGTACGTACGACGATATCTGTTAAAATGTGATGCGGCTCTTAAACGGTACTCTGACTCTGAAACATTCTCTTAGCACTCAACATCTCACTCTAACAAAGTCCACAACTACCGACGATCTCTGTTTCAAACTGGACATTGGAGCACAATGAGAATGGTGCTGTATCCCATCGCGGCTAATAGAGTATGCCGGGGTGAGTCGCACCGGGGCAGCCCAATCTCGTTCTTTACCGTATCAGCTGACATAGGTGTACGATGAACCACGTGACCCGACCAGCCCCGGAGCGTGTTTTACATCATTACCGCCAATCGTTTGGGGCAGGTGCTGACGTCATGGCCAAACATGACGTCATCACGTCTCATCGACGCCGGTAGACTTGATAAACAGGGCTCATTAGTCAAAAGAGCGATATGTTGCTATGCCTCTGTTGTCATGACAACATTTCACATTGGGCTTAGAATTGACTCACGTGCGAAATCGGTGACGCTGAAAGATAACTTTAAATCAGGATCGCAACTGACAGAATTGCAACAACAGGATTCAGGCACGTACCCAGGATTTCGCCCAGGAGGGGGCCACCTGCTTCCGAAGGGGCCCTTAGGTCACCCGGGGGCCCCAGGCCGCCCAGGTGACCAGGGGCCCCCTAGGCGACCAGGGGCCCAGGAAACCGGGGGCCCTCGGATGACTGCAGGGGCCCATCGGGTCATCAGGGGCCCCTCGGGTAACCAGGGGCACATAAATGAAACTTTGATATGATTATTTCTTCCTAGTAAAAGACGTTTTATCCAGTGTTTGAAAAAAATATACCGGGGTCTGAGGGGCCCCCTGAGCGCCTTCGGCGCTCAGGAGGGGGCCATGGCCCCCGTGGCCCCCCTTGGGTACGTCACTGACAGGATTGCAATACATCTGTTTTCGTGTCTGGCACACTGGCAATAGCTTTGAGTGTAGCATACCTTCCTGGTAATTGTTTTTGCTGCACTGAGCTCATATTACATCGGTGTGCGTTTGACACAAGAAAGGCATTTCAATTCCCTAGGTGAGTATCACTTCTTGTTTCTGCATAAATACCCCGCTACACATGCTTTGATTTGCAAAATTACATATTTTCCTTACTGAGTGAGCGTGTTGGTATGTAGAAAATTAAACATATTAGAAATGAACACAATAAATATAATTAGCTTTGACACTTACCGAATACCAAACTATGCAAATCATTGCACAGCTTCGTCTATTGCAATGTCGAGGCTTTCTATATGTCCTTACATCTATCCCAGTCTCATTGAACTGAAATGGCTCATTTATTTTCAACATAGAAACTACCTAGAGAATCCCAGACAACATTAGGGCGAGTGGAGGACACCGAACGCGGCCAAGATTGATGCGACTGTCTGCTCTGCGGGCGGAGCTGTATGTTGGGAGTGGGTGCCGGGTGCCGGCCCACGCGGACGGGTGGTCCGGCCCGCGGCCGGCTCTGGTCAGCCAGAAGGATGACCGCCGTCTGGACAGCCGGAGAAAAACCGATCTCAGATGGTAGACGGACGGATAGGCGGCGCCGCGGCGGAACAAAGCCCATGTCTGACGGCGCGATACCCATGTATAACAGGAGAAGCTCGTGTTGAAACTGGGTATAAAGCTTCGATTTCGCTAGCAGTCTCTTGTGGATGTAGACAGAACTTGAGAAACTTTGATCCTTAGTTATCCATGAGATTCGTTGCATTGAAAAATGACGATTTTATTTGGCATGGTACGTTTATAGCTTATAGAAACAACATATGACTCGTCATACGCATTCAAATAAACGATTATAAGTCTCACTTTGGAAAATCAATATAACTAGATTTTAGTGCGAGCGAAGCAGTGTCAATGCCAGCTCATTCTTCACTCCCAGTTAACCCTCGCCGGCCGAGGGGGGGGGGGGCGGGTGCCCCCCCCCCCAGGGGGTTTTTCGCGATAGCTCCGAACACGCTGGCGATAGAGAGCTGAAACTTGGCATACCTGACCTTTGATCCAAGCCGCATCTTTTGACACCAACCGCATTTTTGGGTCAGGTCAGGTCACTGACCTATGTCGTCATAAGTGAACCTCTGCACGGTCTTCAGATGTCGCAACTTCGCAACGCCCTCACTGCCAGAGGAGATGTCACAGGGAAATGAAACTTGCAGGATCTAGTATCCATTATGAGTCTCACAACTTGTATATCTCGGATTTTTCCTAAAGGTCATATGAGGTCAGGTCATTTTCGTGACCTCACCATTATAAGTCAATGGGGAAAAATGAAAACTGCTATTCTGGCGCCGGGAACGATCTCCAACTATCTCAAGCACACAGAATCGTGATTTGATGCACTCCTTGCAAGGTTAGATGCGTCATTTTTGCAATGTTGACCTTGCGTGACGTCATTTATGACGTCATCAAGGTCATATTAGTTTTTCGTCAATAACTCTTGATCAAATTGAGCTAGCGAGTCGAGAAAGCCACCAATGGACTCAGGAAGACCTGCCGAATCGAATGATATGCGACATGACCTCTTTCGACCAACTTCGTGACCTGGGGGTGCTGACCTGACCTTGACCTGAGGTCAACACCCCAAGTTGACCTGACCCGGACAAAAAGTATATCATTCGACGCGCCTGAGCGAGGCGAACACGATGCTGCCAAAATCGCGGCTCTGCGGCCGTTTTTTGCGAAGTTATTCACCAAAACTGAACCGTACCCTGGGGCACTTGACCTGACCTCAGGGGTCACCGGTTGACCTAGGACCTTAAAATCGGGTACCAATCTCTGCGTCTCGTAACGGCGCACACGCTCGTTTTTTTCCGCGACGCGCTAGCTCCACCAGGGGCGAAACGGCGAGGGGGGGGTCGTACCCGCCCCCCCCCCTCGGCCGGCGCGTATGTAGAAAACCAATAGGTCCGGCGAGGGTTAACCTCGCTAGGTTCTAGCGATAGCTCACAAAACGCCGGCTCTCAGCCCACGAGCTGTGCGGCGCAGTCTATCTCTTCAGGCACGCTCGGCGGGCTAGCCTACCTCTCCAGGCAGCGCCGGCGCTGGAGCCCAGCGCGGCGCGGCACGGCGTTGCCGGCCGCCCGCTGGCACCCGCTGTCCGTTGGTCTGTCGCGCCGTCGGCAGCAGCCGGCGCGGCGGGTGGTTGCGACTCTCGACCAACGTTCGATCTTCCCTCGAGCGGCATCTGCACCCGACACGAGCCCCGCTGACGCGCCAAATTCCGCCTGATGACAAAGCGCGCCGCGCCGCCCGGACCGGCAGCGAGAGAATGCCGCATGCTAAGCTAAGCCGATGCAGCGCGGCGGGCCGGGCCCTGAATGCAGTCGGGATCAACATCGCCGCTGCCCCGGCGCCCAAACGACCAACTAAAGATGCCCATTGAACCGTTGGAGCTGTGAGCGGGCTGTCGGGTCGATATCGGTCCCCGGTTGGTGGCTCGGCTCTGCAGTCCCCGGCCGGCACCCCGCACTCCCTCACTCCCTCTCTCCCTGGCTCCCTCCCTCTGCCGACTCTGCCTCACCTGACAACGACAATCAGCGCCAGCTCGCTCATTATCTGCCAGGCCAGTCCCTTCGAAATACAACGCGATCAATAGCAGCCGGCAGCGCAGAAGGCTAAAAAAGACTGAAATTCAACTTCGTCGGCTGATAGTTGGCTCAGGGCGACGAGCATCGCGCAGCCTCCGCTAAAGTCAAACTTTAAAAACTGATTTATCGCCGCGAGACGGCTAAGGCAAAGGGAAATGCGAAACTATTGCCTGAGATCGACTTGATACTATTCAAATAGAAATATGCCCATATAGGTTTCTGGATGTGACCGTTGAATATGGGAGCCTGGAGAGAAACTGATCCAGCGATAACCAGCACATCATCAGTGGCGGAAATGAGCCGGCATTGGAGGCCGTCGACCGCTGCCGGCCCGGCTGTGACAGAGTCGGGGACAGAGGGCGACCCTGCACTCTGACAGGAGCAGAGGGAGGAGAGCTGCACTCTGACAGGGAGAGAACAGAGAGTCACTCTGCACTCTGACAAGGACAGAGAACAGAGAGTTACTCTGCACTCTGACAGGGGTAGAGGGCGGATGTTGCACTCCTGAGAGAGAGAGAGAGAGAGAGAGAGAGAGAGAGAGAGAGAGAGAGAGAGAGAGAGAGAGAGAGAGAGAGAGAGAGAGAGAGAGAGAGAGAGAGAGGACGAGCGCCGCACTTTGACAGGGGAGAGGGGGCGAGCCCTGCACCCTGACAGGGGTAGAGGGCGGATGTTGCACCCCTGAGAGAGGGAGAGGACGAGCGCCGCACTTTGACAGGGGCAGAGGGAGCGAGCCCTGCACTCTGACATAGATATGGAGACGTCACAGACATGGTCTGCTTCATTCTGACACCGAGAGAGAGAGAGAAAGAGAGAGAGAGAGAGAGAGAGAGAGAGAGAGAGAGCAATAGAAAAGTGGAAAGTAAAAAAGACGAAGAAGGAAGAACAAGGGGAGGCTCTCTCTCTCTCACCTTGTCTCTCTCCCAGTATTATCTATCTCTCTCCCTCTCTTTCTCTCTCTCTCTCTCTCTCTCTCTCTCTTTCTCTCTCTCTCTCTCCCTCTCTCTCCCTCCCTCTATCCCTCTCGGATGGTTCTGGAGCTTCTCGCTAGTCGCTCCGTCCGATAGCCTGGACCAAGCGGCCCAGCCGTCTGCCGCCCATCACCCTCCAGGCTGCCAAGTAGGTATTGTCGATCTATCCATCATCCCACCATTACAGCTACTATCAATATCCGGCAGCAAAAACTGTCCTGCACAGACACCATTCCAACATGAGCGCGTGACCCTGACTTTCCACTTCAGAGCCCATCCCACATTTTCATGAAGCTTTTTTGCTTAATTTACATCACTACTGATTATCTTATCTCTTGCTCTTTATCTTCTCAAAACGTCTCCTGAGGGAACCTCACTGTTACGCCTCGATATTTATGTAACCCCATCATGCACAACACAACGATTTGCACCTTCCCCCGTCGCCCCCTCCCCCACCAATCATCAGTCAGGCGGTGCGCCGTGGGAGCCTATGTCCAGACGGCTGGGCGCGAATAACCCCTCAGTCGATACCGTCCGGCCGACCGGGACGACGACGGGACGGGGAGCCGGGCGCCAGGCAGTCTGCAGACTCCGACCGGTCGGTGGTCGGTAGACGGAGTGGCGCCGCAGTGGCTAGGGGGAGACTGAGTGGCGCCGTGGCTAGGAGGAGACTGAGTGGCGCCGCTGTGGCTAGGGGGAGACTGAGTGGCGCCCGGTGCCTAGGGGGAGACTGAGCGGCGCCGGTGGCTAGGGGGAGACTGAGTGGCGCCCGGTGGCTGGGGGGAGGGGGGGGGGACAGAGTGGCGCCCGATGGCTAGGGGGAGACGGAGTGGCGCCGGTGGCTAGACAGAGGCAATGTAGCCCCCGGTGGCTAGGAGGAGCCGGAGTGGCGCCAGCCCGGTGGCTATAATAGGGGGAGACTGAACGACGCTGTGGCTAGGGGGAGACGGAGTGGCGCCAGTGACTAGGGGGCGACTGAGTGGCGCCGGGTGGCTAGGGGGAGACAGAATGACGTTAGGTGGCTTGGGGAATACGGTGTAACGCCCGGCAAGGTGGCTTGGGGGAGACTGTGTAACGCCCGGCAAGGTAGCTAGGGGTAGACTGTGTGGCGCTCATTGGCTAGAGGAGACGGTGTGGCGCCCTTTCTGAAGCTAGGAGCTCCATGACGTGCGGCAGTGGCTAGGAGGCCTTGGGGCGCCAGTGGCTTGAAAGAAAGAGTAGTGGGCAGGGTCTGGGGAAACAGAGTACGTGGAGGAAAAAGACAACAGCACACAGGCTACAGGGAAAAGAAAATTAGAGAAAGAAATAGAATAACACTGAAATGTTAGCCCGCCTCAGACATTAACTCAAACGGGGCGACACGTTGTAGGGAATCGCTTCGACTGACAGGACGAGCCTCCCGAGCTGTTGCCTGTCTAAGGAACCAGACGGACAATTTAATTTCAGTCGGCGCTAGCTGGCCGCCAGGGAGGGGCAGGCGCCTAATGAAGCAAAAGACTGAGTGGCACAAGACAGGAGGAGCAGATGCAGCCGCAGAGTGGCAATTAATCCTCAAAGAACAATCGCTCCAAGCTTCTTTGTAGTGAGGGAGAAAGCGACGGAGCAAGCAAATAAGTTGCGATGGTTTTTTGACAAAGACTGACACGGGTTAATTACAATGAGCAAACTGAAAACATATTTTTTTATTATATCATTTCGAAAGAAAAAACATTTGTCCTTTAGAAAATAATTCCCATCCCTGATTCTCCACGCATCGACGTTCAAGTCAGCTGGGAGCCAGCCCAGCCTATTCGATGATATATGCTGATAGCTCCGAATGTACAATAGTCACAAACATTGGCACGAAGGATCTATTTTTGTCTGCAGGGAAATCTTTGCGCTCCAGGCTAGTGCGGACCTACAGGCCTGTATTCCGTACAGGTGCCGCGGGTCAGCCGGAAAATCACATACATGAATAATGCATTCTCAGTAGGCCGCCATCCAATATCCTGCGATTCGAAATAATTCATTCGGATCGATGGTTTTTACACTTGTAGCGCTGCTTTATCACCACTCGACAGTGACACCATAATCGAAAAGATTGTATCAATGGTTCTGGCTAGACGTCATATAAATCATAACAGTACCAATTGAAAAGTCAAGATCAAACATTTAAGAATGTCCTTTCTAACACCAATTCGGAGAGCATATGGCAAAGAAGCTTCGCCATTTATAAGTTACTTTTCAACCAAGTGTATTATAATTCATCTCTCGCCCGTCATCATTTGACCCCGCCTTATTTTATGTCATCGTTCCGTCCCTGTTGTGTCACCGCCCCGCCCCGGTTGTTTGGCGTCGACCGTGCCATCATACCATCCCCTCCGACTCTCAGTGTCACACCAAACTGGTCGTGTTGTTTGGCCACGCCGCTCGGCTGTGCCGCGAAGCCCACCAAGCCATTCTGGGCGGCTTCGTAATGACTTTCCGAGGGAGAGAGGGAGGAGAGCCGTGAAATAACCTGGGCGGACCGGTCCCAGAGATGCGAGGGCGCCGCAACGATAGAGGCTCTGCTCTTCCTGACAGGGGGACTAGCAGGAGCGGAGGACGGTATATGACCCAAAATTATGTTGATATACATGTTTTACCACCGTTCAAGTTAATTTGTATGCTAGGAAAAAAAAACTAAAAGAAACACAATAGCACAAAAACACAATAGCACACATGTCTAAAAAATAAGTATCATGTCTAAAAATGCAAAGTCTTGAGCTTGAAATCGTTCATTTTCTATGCAAAGCGCTGCTCCATCGATAAGGAAAAAACGCCGTCATCTCCCTCTCGCTCCTCTGTCTCCCCAAGGATAGGGTCAACGATCGTGGCCCTGTCTTACTCGACCCTCCCCTCGACTCTGCTTCTCCTTACGACCCTCCTCGGTGATCCTTTCGGCGCCTGAGGGCTTAAGAGAGAGAGAGAGAGAGAGAGAGAGAGAGAGAGAGAGAGAGAGAGAGAGAGGGGGAGAGAGAGAGAGAGAGGAGAGAGAGAGGAAGAGAGAGAGAGAGAGAGAGAGAGAGAGAGGGAGAGAGAGATGTGGATCCAGACCCGGACTCCTGCACTCCAAATGTGTCCGACCTCTCCCAGTAGCTTCGAGCAGTGTGTAGAGTTATTGTTTGAAAGGTATTTTGAATAAATTTGAATAAATGCGCTTGTATGATATCATGCTTACGCTAGTTTGCTGGTGAGCAGGATGCATTGCATCACGAATGTCTAAATACGTGAAAACACTGTCCATTTGGCTAGCATTTAGTGTTTACAATACCTAGCAGCAACACATCTAGTATTTTCCATTCAACTTTGTTCTTATACTAGGTGGCCTTCGAGAGCTTTCATCTACATAATTGATGAAATTACTACTGTCTAGTGTCTACCCATGCAAAATGAACGAACGTATGTATCCTAGTGCAACTCATCCAACTGAAAAACCAGTAAAAACCAGTAATTGTCCTTACTGGAAATCAAAGCAGACTCAGAGGTCAAGAAGAAAAGTTGCAAAGAAATATGTTAAATTTCGTGTTTAAGTTTTTGTAGAGAACTATTAACGCATTACGCCCTAATCAGCAAAAACACTTTGCTAAAAAGACAATATCGTAGATTGTGTTGGGTCTGCGATCACTTTAAGAACTTTGAGAAGAAAACATGGCAGCCTTTAGTGTCTTTCTAGATCCGCAAAGGCAAAGAAAATGCATTTAACACCCAAATTATTCGACAATCTTTATACATAATGATTATTGGCTTGTTCCATTGTTCTTTAGCTAATTTTGTTAATCGAAAGAATAAACACTTAATAGCAAATATTTGTGAAAGCAGCAGTGGGTGATAAGAGATGTCAATTTTCCAATATTTTTTTTTTTAATTGGATACAATCAGATCTAAGGATGACTCATGATATCTCGGTTGTGCCCACTCAAACCACTCGAAGACCGAGCGGCGTTTGGATAGTTTTTAAGCCTGACCACCCATTATTTAGCTGCGTCTGCCATTTCCCATCTGAGGTCACCCATTTCCCGTCTGTGGACGCCCATTTCCTAACTACGGACAGCCATTTCCCAGCGGTTCGGGCTCCCATTTCCAGCGTCACTGTGAGCTGAGTCGAGCGGCGATGCTCGCCGCCGCGCCGCGGCCACGCTTCTGGGGCCGTTTTTGGCGTATCGACCGGGCGCGGCCGGGACCCGGCGACCAAAGAGGCGACCACTCGTCTCATAAATTCCATCTAGCCGAGCCTAGTCATTTATATCGCGCGCCCTCTCGTCCACTGCGACGAAAGATGACCGAGCCGCCGGCTATCCGTGGCGGCGGCGACACAGACGCGCTGAGGGACAGCGGCGGCACACAGACATAATGCAACAGCACAACGGTAATGACAGTGATATATGGGAGTGGACCGACCATGAGGATCTAACTGTGGGAGGTCAAAATCTGAGAGTGATCCTACCACCGGATCTTGTAGAAACACACGTAGTAAAGAGACATGATTAAAGTGAGGGATAGTTTCATTAGTCTTCTTGAAATCATCCCCCAAGGAGTTGACCATTTACTTATTAGAGATACATTCTGATAAGCAGAATTTTACGAGAACCTGCATAAAGCGTTTAGAAACTAGTCAGTGACACAAATGGGAGGCGAGCGGCGAGGCGGTTCGCTCTCTCAGAATAGCGGCAAGCGGCGGAAGTTCCGTTGGTGGATTTCCAGCTGCGAAACCATGCCTCCGCTTCAGGGAACGACAAAACTCGTCGGCCGGCCCGGACAATCGTCATGGAGCACGACGGGAGAATAATAGACACTCTCGCCGAGCGCCGCGGCTCAAGTTTTGATGAACAGTTTTCCAGCAAACAGTTTCGTATGAAGTACGCTCCCGCTCGCTTCAGGTTAACGAAATGCCGCAACTCGGAAAGTAGTGGAGCGCTCCAATTACTGGCATGATTGATGAGTTCGTTTCAATATGGTGTGTGATACTTTGTGCTGCCTACTGCCTATCAAATGTGACGTCAATGGTCGCCTAGGCAACAGCTGTCATTAATAGAGTCCAGCACATGCTAAATGAGTTGTGAACGTAGTCTCTGTCCAAAACCTGGCGGTTAATTGATAGGTAATTGATGCGTGACTGAGTAAGGGATAACAAAGGGAATATTAATATTGTTGGTCTACCTATCAATATCTATGACAATCTGAGCCCCTTACTGCCTGTGCGTTTGTTCCTGATGATATATCTCCATATTTCCAATAGTGATTCTATCATATTTTTATGTGATGATTATCATGGACGTCAGTGTAGCGTTTTGTAACACCATTGTTCAACTGGGAACTTTTGGGGAACTTGTTAACATTTTCCCACAGACTGGTTTAGCATTTCTTTTACCAACGACGCCTATTTTAGAGCTCCAAATCCGTCTTTACACAGCTGGGATCATTTTCGGATCGATCACTTAACGACCATTTTGATGCAGACGGGTCGGCGTCGCCCGTATCCGGTGGGATTCAAATGTTGGCCGGCTGCGGCTCGGCGCGCCAAGTTGGCCACCGATGCAATGGTTTCAGAGCCGCGCGCGGAGGCCGACCTCCTCTCCAGGCTGTTTATTCAGAAACAGACTCCGCGCAGCCGGCGGCGGGCCGTCCATTTCATTATCGGCGGCCGTCTCTGTGTAGTCAACAGTCAAAGAGGGCCGCCAGATATGGCTCGCTTATGACGATGGAAACTGGAACCATTTCGAGTGGCGTGCGAAATTCCAGCGCGCCGCGGCGGAGCTTTTCATTTCAATTTGGTCCTTTGAGCCGGCGGCCTGGGATGGGAGTTTGACGGCGGCCGGGCCGGGCGCCGATATCATCTAGACGAGACCGATCAGTCCTGGGGATATAGCCGACCATTGCAGGTGCCAGAGGCCCTGATAGCCGGGCCCGGCCGACTGATGGGTGCCCCTGCGCGCGCGCCTCCC
Source organism: Amphibalanus amphitrite (assembly GCF_019059575.1). Classification (NCBI taxonomy): domain Eukaryota; kingdom Metazoa; phylum Arthropoda; class Thecostraca; order Balanomorpha; family Balanidae; genus Amphibalanus; species Amphibalanus amphitrite. The sequence goes on along the minus strand of NW_024881500.1, from coordinate 1,046,150 downwards.
GCCGCCTCCACAGTCGAGCGGAGGGAGGGGTCACCCGCCGGACTGGCCACGCACTGACGATCGCCTGTTGCTCTCCTTCAGGGCAACAACTGTGTCCTCTCCGGTCTGATAATGCCGTCAGACAGATGCCGGTTGGGGTTTTTCATTGGTTCTCCCAGGCTTAGAGAAGACAATTGTTTGGTAGTATAGTTCAGTGAAAGTGGGCTTTTTATGCATATCAAGTTACTCTAGTCCATTGCAAGCATATCAAGGAAGGATCTTGACCTTCAAAAGCAGTCATCATAACTGCAAGCACTAGACGGTTACAAATGATCATCTGAATGTTCATCCTCAGTCATTTGCATTTCGGTCTTTACTTAGGCTTTCAAAAAGTCCTGTTTCTTTTAAAGATACCTAGTTCACGATGACTGGTCCAAGTTTTTATATAGATGGATATTGGCAGCTATAGAAAGTAAGTAGGTACTGTTTTATTAATTGATGAATGTTGTGCCTATAGCTCATTCAGTAACGTTTAAAAGCTTTACAGCATATACACCCTAAAACTTATTTGTCTATTGTGAGTCGTCTTAATGATATCTGTCCTTTGAGACAAAGTGTGTTTCAAATTCAACAACTAAGCGCTCAGCATACAGTTTTAATGACAAGTTACATAACAAGCACCTCACAACTTGAGCATTCCCATTCAACATATTCTCCATTGTCGAGCAGCGCTGCTCTCGCTCGCTGAGGAGAGTCGAACAGCTGTGTCAAACTGTACAACAAACGCTAATTATCTGTCTGAGTAGTTTGTGTTTGGCCGGGGCGGAGGGGTTGCCTGTCGGCCCGCCGAGGAGGCCGTCGTAGCAGCAGCCCATCACGCCAGGTAACTATGCCAGCCAGCTTAATTAGCCAACTTTGAACAAGGAAAGCGGTTATATTATAGGGAACTTTGCTCATATGGCTCGCGGTGTCTCGGTGTGGGCCGTTCGGGTCCCCTGTGAGCGTCATCAAGGACGGAACATGTCAGCGGGGGCCGCGGAGGCTGAACAGCAGACAGGAAACCGCAGGGGCGAGGGCCATCAGAAGACTTAAAAATCAGAAAATTGTATATCTCCGAGCCTGCAAGCTGATCATCAGGGGACAACGGAAAACCAGCAACACACAATTTGTCAGCGCGGTCTGCATATACCGGATGGCTTTTGCAGCGGACCGAAGGGCCTCAGGACCAAGAGTTAAACATCAGATGAATATCAAACAACCTCTGAAAATCGCAAAAATTAGACCAGCTCCAGCGGTCCTAATGGGACCACAGCCGTCAATGCAAGTGAGCAAAACCTTGGGGACCGGCCAACTTCGGCCTATGTGTGCTCCTCCGGGGATCATCGGGACGAACTTTGATGCAGTCCACTGGGAGTACAAATGATTACACAATGTTCAGGAGTTCATTTGAGATCAAACTGGCTGCTCTATTGGCCGACAGATGTTCCGCGAACTGTGTCGAGCGGCGGGCGGTTCAGATGTGCGCGGAGGGCAGCTCAGCGCGGTGCGACGGTGTAACCGTGTTCCGCCGGTCACAGCCCGCTGATCAGCGCAGACGACGCCGCCCCGCCGGGGCCGGGGCCGCGGCCACCTCTAATCCGACGCGACAGGCACCGCGGCCGGTAAGAGGCAGCTCGCCGGCTACGCGCCTCAGGGGGCGGCGACGGCGGCCGGCTGTCGCGACGCGGATTAAAAAGTCGCCGGTGTCCGATAGCCGGGCTCCCCATTCAATTTGGCGGGCCGCTGCAGCGGCTGCCCGGCCGCCCGGCCACGCCAGCACGCGGCGCCGATCTATAAGCCGCCAAATGGGCATTGGCCTGTCGGATCTGGCCGGCTAACGCGACCCTAACATGCCGAAATTAGAGATGATACGTTGGCCGGCGGGCGGTGGGCATGGAATCTCCGGCCGCCGGTGCAGTTCACTATATCACCGGACACGGGGGCACAGCGCCATCAGGCCAAACGGACGCCGGCAGCGGGACAGCGGCGGCAGCAATGGCTGACACGGCCTGCACACTGACGGTGGGTGACGTGGAGTGACAGACAGACAGACAGACAGACAGACAGACAGACAGACAGACAGACAGACAGACAGACAGACAGACAGACAGACTATGCGACAGACGACATACTAGGCGACAGACGACATACTAGGCAACAGACGACATACTAGGCAACAAACGACAGATCAAAGATGACAAATGACAGAGGACAGGCTATAGACAAATGAAAAATATCAAATGGAGACTAGAGATGGGAGACGACTGATGGCTAAAGACGGAAAATCATGACAACGAAAGGCAGACGGCAGGTGGCAGACAACAGACGACTAAAGACGGAACAGCTGACAGCAGACGACGATGGCAGGTGACGATCATTAACATCCTATGCCCAGGCCATGTAATGGACTGCGGTGACGTGAAGACGAAGATCGTCAACCACTAATTGGCGAGCTCTAGTATAAATCACGGACAAAAGATGACAGATGTTCGGTCCACAGCACTGGCGACAGGTAATAAAAATAGTTCGCATAACCTAGGCGTGACGCTGATGATGGTACTCGGGATGAGAGCGACCTTGTGCCGCTGCCAGATACGTGAGGGGCTAGGTCTACGATCAGTTCACGTGTTCCTTTGGTTGTTATATATGTCAACACAGGAAACACACCACAGTTAAATAATGGCAAGAAACGATCGGGATTGTTCTGAGAGAACTACACGCTAAATGATCACCGACCGATCCGGACTCTGCCCACCTATCGCTCGTGGCATTGCAATAGACTCGCGTCGCGACAGCGGCCGACTTCCAGCTGGTATCAGCAGGATCAGGATCAGGAGCGGCCTCTGCGCGCCGACATGTCAAGGTGACTCATGTCGGGTGGTAGTGCCCATCGCAGTGGGAGGATTCCATTCGACCTCAGTAAGCAGACTCCACCGACTGACAGATGGGCTTCCATTCGAGCGGCTTACTGCGCCGAGCCCCGATGACCCTCGCACGGAAGAGGTGTCAGTTCAGAATTAAAATATTACCTCGGCGAACTAACTGAGCTGAGACTGGGTTCTGTGCCAGCCAGGCCAGAATAACATGTCATCGCCTTTAGATGTATGTGCTCCTGGGACATGGCTGGTTTGGCCTGTGTCAGATTTTACGCGATAATGCACAAAGAGTGATGTTCGAGTGGCAATGGAGCAGCGGCAAACCGTCCAGCCTGGGCTGCTGAGATTTCTGGCACACGAGCGCTTGGAAAGAACAAAAGTTTCGTTTTTATAAGCGATCATTTAAAATATGGTAATCCATCTAAGTAAGCTGCGAATGCACGCAGCTGCTTGCAAAGAAGCTTGGAGTTACGAAGTTGGAATGAAAATCCAGAGAAAGTGCATAACCAGCCACCAAACAACGGAAAGAAATCGCGTAAGCGTTAGAACGTGAATACACTTCATAGGTCAGCAAGATAAAATTACGACAGAGCGTATTTACTGCAAAAATTCGTGAAAATTTGCATTCTTCTAACTGCACTTAAGAGGAGCTCGTGACTACATATGAATTAGAGGCACTTTGCTGTAGTTTTCTCTTTGCTCCTTATGTAACCGATGTCTTCTTCACTTCAACGTAAGGAGCACAATTTGCAAAGATGAATGTAAAGTCATTCAACAAACGCGTATGACTAACAATGCATTACCAAGCAGCACCTGAGGCAAACAAGGGGATATCAATTTAGCGCTCCCAAGGCACCGTGGCCACGGCATTTATTCAGAGCCGACACCGACTTCCAACTAAATGCATGCAAACGAAATGCATCATGCATAAAACGATAACACTGAAGAAAAATGGCGTCAGCGTTCATTTTCGGAGCGTTTCTTCTCGACGCATAATGGCAAACAGACTAAGCGGCGCTGACGAGCGTTCTTCTCTGTCGCGCCGGCAAAAAGGACTCTCTCCCGGGGGATCGCACAGAGTGGAAAGTCGGATCTGGTTTCACTAGGCACGAGCCACTCGGCTCTGGCGAACAATGGCTCATCAGAGAGCTCAGCGAGCGGCTCGGGAACTCACCTCCTCTCGGAACCGCTTGACGATCTCTCCCTTCTTGCCGATGATGCTGCCCACCTCCTGCAACAGAGATGGGTCGGCATCAGACGACAGCTCTCCTCTCTCCGAGCTCGGTAGACCCGCGTCAAGTGCCTCATTAGTCGGTAAACAATGCACTTGACCGGCCAGCCCAGCGGCGGGGCCCGGACGGCAGGTGGGCTGGTGGCGGCGCAGAGAACACGGGTGCGGTGTGTGTCGATGTATCTCCTAACGCTCGAGTGCTACAAACAGTACCGGTCTCACTCCGTAGCCCAAATCGGATCCGAAGTGTGTTTTGCCGCGAAGTTTCGGCTCTCTGTGTGCTCCGACAAGCGAGCCGGGCGCGACAGAAAACAAGCCACTCACTCGTGGCGAGAGTGCACGCCGAGGCACGATCGCGCGGCATGAGACTGCAAACAGGCCACTCAGCCGAGGCCGGAGGACTCCGTAATGAGGCACATCGCCAGAGACCTCCAATGGCGCGCAGCTGTGCAGCCCGGCCGGATGGCTTTAATATCGCACAACTTTGTACCGTGCATCTACATTGACTGTTGTATCCGCACAACTTTGGCGAATAACACCGAAGGCAAATGTGTGCTCTACATATGTAACATATTGTCGAGACATTTTCATATTATAAACGTCATTATAAATCAAACGATTTACAAGCATGGAATGCTACAGAGTATTTCGCATTAATAACCCCAACATGAGCAATGCAAAACATATTTGGAGGAAGCTTGTTTATCAGAAATCATCCAAGTGACGAAGACAAATGGCTTCGTGAGTCTGCAACGCCAAAGTAACTGTGGGATTCCTAGCTGCGCATTTACTACCGCATTGTGATCGCGATTTCGGCCGACGCTGCGCATTTTCTGTGATTACAATGACAAAAGACGTAGTTCCTGGTTGTGGTTTGCTTTAAGTTTGCCAGCTTTTGACAAGTGAAAGATTTAGGATGGTTACAGCTGACCCCGATTGCATGCGATGTGGCATTTGAATGCGTATCAATCAAAACGCGTAATTACATTTTGTATTGTTCGCTACTTACCTCCTGTTATTGCAGAGTTATGCTGAAACTCTAATTCTAAATTAAGCCACTTATTGTTTGCCTGTTCTAGCTTGTTTGTACTGTTGCTATGTACATTGTGCTTTGTGTGGTGAGGATTTTTAATTCTGCCAGAGTACCTGCGACGTCTGTTTAGTTTTATGCAGTTGGTGACGGTGTGCACGTGCAGGGGGACCATTTACATCTCCTCACGACATTTTGAAGGTGAAAACGACTCCACCGGGACCCCGTTCAGAAGCACAGCGCAGTTGGCGCAGGCAAAACAGCCGGGAGCAGCACACAACAAAGCCAAGAATTGCAGCGAAGTGACAACGGGTGTCAACATTGGATGTGGCGCCCACGGCGCTGAGAGGGAAAGCTTCCTGGGCGTGAATTGCCTTTCAAGCTTCAACGATAATGGTTCCCGATAGGTTTCCACAGTTAAACGCTGGAACAAATAAAATCAATTTCTTACAAGGCATAGCAAAAGTTAAGCACTCATATATCACACATCACACGGATCATGCAAATCGAGCTAAGGCGATCTCTAGTCTGTAGCTTTTCAAAGGTAGCGTGCTCGCCCTGCTGCCCAATCTCGCTTCTCAAGCTATGCGGCACAGTATTTGTTCAGGCGTCAGACGCTACTGCCATCTAGGGACTGGAATGGAAATGAGCATGGCCGGTGTGAGCATACGGCAATCGATGCTGGTTCACCGTTTTATATCGTCTCATAATAACATGTAGAGCTTATTACGAGGGTGACCCATCAACGGCAATGTTTGATTGTGTTCTTTGCGCCTACTAGCTGTTGGAATGCCTGGACTTCTTGGCTGGCCCGAAATAGGCAGCTGTTGCGCACTAAATGGCATCGGAATTCCCCAACGCAGCTGAGGCCGAGTCCCTCGCTTCCAGTCGCTCACGGTATTTGGCATTCGAAGCCGTCCCCTGCGGATCTGACATTTCCCCAGGGTCTCTGTTTCCGGAACGCATTGTAGGCGACGTTCCGTTGGAATCGTCGTTTTTCGTCATCCACATCTCGAACTCGTTTCGTGTCTCGCCGTTAAGTTAGTCCTGGGCGACATTATACATACTCGTCAAAATGTCAAACTCCTTTCAAACTATAGCGAAATGTGCTGAGCCGAACATGAACTCTTAATTTACTCTGACAAGTAGCCGAATGGCGTGAAAATGCCAGCTTCACGATAACTTCACCTTACAACGCGAACTCCCAAGAGGCGTTCTTCAAGCATGTCCGACATTGGTAATGGAATGAAGCAAAACCAGTCTGCTCGATGCTCTCGGTTAATCTATCTCACCTCGTCGTCTCAGGTCTGGGCAAACAATTGATGTTGTTAATTCAAACTATTAATTCTTGTCTGTGGTCTCTTGGCCGGCGCTGCCTCCAGACAGGAAGTCTAGCCTCCGACAAAAACAGCGGTCCGGTCTCGACAGGAGTTGAGTTCCAATGGTGGCAGCTCGCGGACAGGACCAGTGGAGAGGTCAGCTGTTTGTCCAGGTGCGGGCACGGCGGACAGTCGGGCGGACAGCGGCGTTGTCGCGCCTGTCTGTCGGACCTGTGCCGACAGTCGGGCCGAGACAGCGCCGGCGGGCCGACGCAGCCACCGGGCCGAGGGCCGCCCCTGTCCTTCGTGTCCCCATTCAGAGACTACCGGTGGCGGAGCGTCGCCAGCGACAGGCGCCTGATCGCGACACAGCGGGACCTTTGTCAGCTGAGCTCGCTGACGACGTGGGGCGCCGGTGACAGCCCGCCGGCCTCTCCTCCCCCCGCCTCCCCCGGCCCTCTCGCCGTCGGCAGCGACAACTGACGATCAGCCAGCCGGCCCCAGGACGCCGCTGCTATTCACAACAGGCGCGATCGGATCGGAGCGCCGCCCAATGTCTCCGCCGACACCGGCATCGACCGGGGTGGGGTTCCCGCCCGAGCCAGGCCGACATGAGGATTATTTTCCACTCTGAACAACACCGCGAGCTGCGAGCGCTTACCGAGCTGGGGCCGTGCCAGCACCCCTGCTGAGAGCCGAGCCTCTGTCGGCCGAGCTTTTTCACCAGATGTCAGTTGTTTATCAAATAATTAGCGGCAAAGGACGACAATCGGAACATGACGTACTTTCAGCGTCCGTCTCGTAAGAAACAGAGACGTCAACGTTTCTTTAATTATTATCTGCCTGACAGGTGAGTTATTGGTGACTGTTATTGATTTATTGCGTCTAATAACGGTTCGCGGTGATACGATTAACAGAGAGCCTTCCAATTTTTATATTAATGCGTTCTGAGGTGAGCTGTTGCCTTTGAACGTTGTGCCCGCTGTGTTATGTCCCACATTTTACGTCAACCTGTCAATTTTCAGGTCACGAGTCTGAGGATCGATCACTGCATAAAATTCATGTTATTTAGCGATGCTGCAGCAGGGTCTGGCAGCAGCCCAACACCGGTACACACAACGGAAGACCACCTGACTGCTGCGGTGTGGTTAACCCTAAGGTCAGCGGGTACACCGTATGGCGGTGTCGGAGCATCAGTCACCCCATTTGGCAGTGTCCCGCCACCGGCGTCCGATTGGCAGCCTCCCGAGGTGACAGGTCGCCACGTCTGTCTGTCAGTGGGGCGAGCTGCTCTGGCCGGCGGACGCTGGGTCCGATCGTTTACCGTGCAGCATCGTTGACTGGCACCCGTCACGGGTGCTGAGGGCGCGGAACAAACAGTGAACAGCCGGCGGCGCGGCCGCTTCCGCCGCTGCCGGGACTGGCCAGGGAGCTCCCAGGCACGCCATGAGCCGGATGACATGCGGGATCAGAGCCGGCTTATGCAGGCCGGCACTGCCAGCCGAAATGAGAAATGTCCAAAGGAAGGCGGGTGAAGAAGAGGTCTGCTCCTCATCCCTGGGATTGAGCGGCGTTATGGGCACGATGATAGAAATGTGACCAAAAGTAAGCCTTGGGCCGGCAGCGGTGTATCGCCACTGAGCTGCTTCGTATTCACTCAGACTGGATGATCTGCGCCATACTCGTCGCTCTCCAGTGGAGGCCCACGTGATAAATTGTCTCCGTTTCTAAGGCTTGCCCGGGAGGTCGCCAGTGAATTTAGTCGCTGTCTGTCTGGACGGGGTCATGCCTTGGTAATGCTGGAGACCGCCCCTCTGATGTCCCGGGAATCCGCTGCCGCCTTCTCTATTTCACTGGAGGTATACGGGACAGAATTCGCTGCAGAGAAAACCGCCATCGCTGCAGTTGGCAGCACATCTTAACAATTGAAAACGTGCATCCAATGATACCCAAGTATGCGCAGCATACAAGGACGAGAGTGTGCAACTGAAAGATGCCATTGATCATTGCGGTTTGATAGAGCTGTACGGAGAGATCTACAAGCATTTCAAGATAATGAACTAACTATTTTATATAGGTTAAAAGAGATGTGTACTTTTATGTTGTTACATTTTAGAGAGAAGAGACAAATTACATAAATTAATTGTCTCCTTCAGCCACACATTTACTTTTCTATTGACAATTGAATTGATAAGTGACCGATCACTATCCAGGGCACCAGGTAACACCTGAACATAAAGTTATTGACAAACTGACAGAAGCAATATTTACTTACATGTAGGCGCTGAGGCCTACTGAGGCATAGCTCACATTTATGGCAGTGGATATAACTTGATATATGCCGACTGCACCCCAAGAAAACGCCCATGTTTTCTCGCATGTTTGGACAAGACCGAGCTTTGACATTTCGCCGGCTCGGGCCATCCCGAGTCACTGGACCCGGTCGGAGCAGATCAGAACTCTGGACAGAGAACACCCCACAGCGAGCCATGATGGTGACGCCATCTTCCAATGACGGCCGCCGGCGTCATCTGGGATGACGTCTGGGCGCGCCGGCCGCTCCGAATGGCCCATTCGGGGGCGCGCCGGCACGACGGCCGACCTCTCCGAGCCGCGGCCGCGCTCGATCTCGCCCTGCGATCGCTCGCATTCCGAATTAACGGCGCGAAAAGATTGCCGCCGCGCGCCGAGTTGGTCGCCGCCGGCGCGTCGAGTTGGTCGTCGTGGAGCGCTGAGTGCCACCGGCGACCCCTTGAGAAATGGCGCGCACGTTTGGGCCCCGGTGACGGAGCACGGACCATCTGGGCGGCGGCGGCGGCGGCGGAGGTGGCGGCGGCGGCGGCGGAGGTGGCGGCGGCGGCGGCGGAGCGGCGGCGGTACGCGGGGGGCGGTGGATGGGGTCCGGCGGTGGATAGGGTCCGTGGTGGACACAGCTGGAGACGTCCATTCAGTGAGGGAGAGGACGGGCTGCAGTCCAATTTCGTCCGACAACTTCATCAAATACCAGCCGCGCGGTCAGACCACGCCGTCTAGTGAGCAAGAAGTGCGCCAGTAAGATGCATGATATCCCTTTGGATGAAAATAAACAAATAACTGTTGCATTCACAAACTCCGTTGTAAAGAAATAATTACTTTTGAATGCTTTGATTAACTATTAAATCGGAGCGCGCTTCTCTTGCGAAATAAAGCAACACCTTTGGCAGTCTCTTATCAAACTGCGAGTGCGCTCACGCTTGCATCGAAGAGACAGCAAACGTCTGTCTCTGAATCCGATCCCTTCACCACAGCGACTGCCTCAACCGACTTCTGAGTGAAGGAACAGACAGGATGTCATCTCCTCCCTCTCGTCATCGTCTCTGCTCCGTACACGATGTTGACAGCTGCGGGTCCTCTGACGGCAGCGACGGGACCGTCACCGTCGCTCCCGTCGCGCCCGTCGCTCCCGTCAGCGGTGGCGCAGAGGCGGCGCGCAGGGCCGCTGGCACCGCGCGCCCTGCGGCAAATAATGGCCGCTGGTATTTCGGGCTCGGCCGCCGCGTCGTGCTATCGTTCCCTCTGTCACCGACGCCGGCCAGTACGGCCCGCCGTGGCGGTGGCCGCGTGTCGTGCACGGCGCACGCCCCACGAGCCGGACGCGCTCGGCGCCGTGCCGCCGCCGCCGTCGGGGCCGCTGCCTTCGATCCCATTATCCGCAAATCAATGAGGGGAGACTGATGAGGCCCCTCGCCGCACATCTCACCGAGAAATCCTCTTTGGGGCGTTAAGCGGGCAGACTTAGGGTACGGTATGGGATACGGTAGTGGCTACAGAAGCACGGATGGATGACCTGGTCTTAGACAACGGGAGAGAGTGAAGAATAGACCAAGGTAGATAGAGAGACATACGCCGGAACAATGATAAGTAAAGGAGGAAATGAGAAGAGGCTATGATAAGTGAAAGCAAAAACACAGTCAGAAATCTTCAGCGTGCTCGATGGACAGGGGCTCGATGGACATATGAACAAAGAACGAACGTTGTGAACAAAGAGCCTATAGTGAAGTGTAATCGGAGAATGCCGAAACTTACACAACAGGTAGCTGTTCATAACAACAAAAAGATCACAGCACATAGCCAGACCCTCCACCCAGTGACCAAGCAGCGCGGCTGAGCACGGCCCGCCGGTCTGGAGCGAGCGGCGGAGTCTGGGCGCAGATAAATCCACAGCACACTTGGCGTGCCAGGCCGGCGGTCGGCGACGGGGATTGTTCCAGGGCGCCCGGCCAGCCATGGTCATGCCAGACCAGTGGCAGCCGGGCCCGGCGCGGCCGGCTGACGGCCAAGGAACTCAGTGACTCATCGGTGAACTGCCGCTGCAGACAGGAGTACCGACCTCCCAGCGCAGCCCTAGAAACATCATCAGGATTCACTGTAGAGCTCTGCTGAGCTCACCGTTGCCACCAGACTGCAGCAGTGTCTCAGCTCTGTCTCATTGATATTTCAGATGAGCTGACATTTGAGAACTGCAGTCACGTCCCAAAAACGCACAGTGCAAGGACAAGAAACAGCCACGCGCTGCAGCGGAGGTCCAAAAATAGCCTTCCTGGGGACGCCGACCATCATCCAGGATCACAAAGTCCATCGCGAACCGGCTGCTCAACAGATATGAACTCATCCCCCGCCGGATATGCGAGGACATAATCGCTCAACCTCTCCGAGAGGGCCTCTGGCGGCAATAGTCTTTCACCGGGAGCACATCAAAGCGAGCCGATCGTCGCTTGCTGCTGTGGGCTCGCTTTGATGCCGCCCCCATTTCGGCCGACACGCGTCGCGGCGAGCGACGACAAACTCCGCTCGCGACTCTGCCCTGGGCGTCTCTCCAGCGGGGGCGGCGGGAGGGCCGCCTGGAGCGGCGGGGGCGGGGGCGGGGGCGGCACAGGCGGCGCCCGAACTGCCGCCCCTGTGCCCGACCGGCCGGCAGCGCCGAATGGCGGCGATCGAACCCATCACGGCTACAAAAACAAACACCAGCCGGAGCTGACCTACCCCAGCACCCAAATGAATCGGTGGACGGCAGATGAATCGGCAAATCGATACTTTGACAGCGGCTGGTGTGGTGGGGTCCGTTCAGAGCCGCCCCCAGAGAGCGTCCGCTCCCACCCGCCAGCGGCAGCCATTGGGAACATTCTGAAGACATCCGACAACTCTGGTTCAAATGTATGCTTCCTGTGGAGACTTTGCCATATTTCATGATGGCGTGCATGTGTCATGTGCAATAGTTTAAATGGCACCGAAATGTCTTTTCACAGCCTAGTTTCTCCGAGGAGTGTGCTTTGCTCTCCTCCCCCTCTCTCTATTTCTTTCTCCCTCCCCTCTCTATCTCCCTATCCCTCTCAAGTCTCCCCTCTCATCTCTTCCTTCTCCTCCCTCACAGCGGACAGAAGCCGAGTGCAGAGCCGCTGGCTCCTGCTGTCATCGCGGTTTCTCGTAAAAAGCGTCTCGGCTACGCGGTGCACCGGTCTGTGCCTGTCCCAGCGCGCCAATAAACTGGTGCCGACAGAAGGGTGCCGAGGCGCCGCTCTCCCGTTGTTCTCATTGGCTGACCGCACGCTTAGCTGTCCGCGGTGAATCGGCGCGGCACCCGAGCTGCTCAGCTTAGCCACGGCGCTGAGCAGGGCGACAAAGCCACGCAGCTCAGCCGTTCGGCGCAGACAAATAGCTGCCGTGCTGAGCTAAGCTCGCAGCTAAGCTGATCAGAGACTGGCGAAGCCCGGTGCCGGCCAAACAAATAGGGGATTGGCTGTAGTGCATCGGCTGGAAGGTGTCACTATGGTTATTGAACAGCTGTTGACACAGCCATCTGTTGAAATTCTGCGGACTTGCAGATTATAGGGGCACGAGTAAAACAATATTGGACTTCAAATCCAAATCACCCACAAAGCCATGCTTAGCTAAAAGCACGCACCATCAACAGCTCAACTGGATATAGGCATCACTCTGAACATGGAACAGGTCGTTCTCTGAACCAATAGCCACACATCAGGGCGGCAGACACTCAGCCTGCCCCAACTCAGTCTGCCATTATCAGCTGCCAGCTCGAGCCGCGCTCATCACCTGTTTCGCTGCAGCCGGGCCGGGCCAGTGCGATGCCGCCCCCGGCTGCGCGGCCGCGCTGTCCAATTGGGTTGAGAGGTTCGATCCAATCAGAAGCTGGCCGTGCGGCCATTACCTGGCGGCCAGCGCCGCTCTCGGCGTCACAAGTCCGCCCGTAAAGCGGCGAGCGGCGGCCCCGCACCGCGCTAAGGCGCAATTTACGCGCTGGCCGCGCGGCCGCCGCCGGCTGCTGCGGCGCCGTCACGACCCTCGAGAGGGCCCGCCGTGGCGCCGGTCCCCGAGCCTCGGAGGATCACAGGGTCAGCGGACGCGGAAGGAGACATGGCTGACCATAGAGATATAGAGGACGACGCCGATCAGATCAGGGGAGCTCTGCTGCAGTGGATAAACTCGAACACGAGGGAGATGAGCGGGCGTGCTGCCGCGGCGAGCAGCGGGAGACTGGTGGCGGTGCAGGGAGCAGCTGCCGACCGGGCTGGCGGTGCCGGGTGTTTACCCAGAGCACACAATGGGGCTCGGCATTCAGACAGCTGCTGCTCTCAGTTCAGCCGGTCAGAGGGGCGCCGACAACCCAATCCTGACGCTGGCGTTTGCGCAAACTTCTGTGGCTTCAATGCTTATTTCTCCAGCGAGCTGTTTTAGCGCATCTATCGATTCAAGTTAAGCATAAAAACACGTCAGTTACTCGCCCTCTTTGTCAACCGCAGACGTCGACAGTGCCTTCTCTTGCACATGATCCATCTCCTCGTATATTGGCTGTGCCGTGCCGATGTAGGCACACTGACACCCTGTGACCCCTGGCATCTGTCCGTCCGTCTGTCTCCGTGTCACCGGACCAATATCAGCTGGCAGAGCGGTGGTACCGGCGGCTCAATAAGACTGCTCGTGGGAGGCCTGCTGTCGGCAAGAGGCTTGCTGTCGGCGACCGGACCTCATCAGACACGGCCAGACAGCGGTACCGTCACGGCCCGCGCAGACTCATTTCTCAAACGGAGAAAAACAAGGATTGAAAGTGAATGGGTGGACGTTTTTGCCACCGAAATCACTCGGCCGTGCCGGCAGCCCAGACGTTAAAACAACGGACCGTGGAGTGCCGCACCGCGCGCACGGCGTGAAATCGGTGACTTGAAAAGTCATTTCGTCTTGTGAAAAGCTCCAGGCTCACCTAATAAAACATTGCAGCATCAAAGTATAAGAAGGTTTAATGAACAAAAAGAAAAAGAAATTAAAGTAATAAACTTGTCAACAAAAGAGATAAACTTACCAAACTCTGCTGCCAAGATTATGCACTAATGCAGCTTAGCCCATTATAGAAAAAAAAAACATTTGTCTTGTGACGCAACATACGCTAACTCACAGATGGGCAGAGTTATACCGGCCAATGGGAGGGTGACTTACGAGTGGTCACTGGTCATTATTGCTGTGTCATTAGCATAAGATACGGGATCAGAAGGAATATGAGAAAGAAAGAAAGATAGAGGAGAGAGAGGTGGAGAGACAACAAGAGAGAGAGGGAGAGAGAGAGGGAGAGAGAGGAGGAGGATGAGGAAGAGGAGGAGGAGGAGGAGGAGGGAGAGGAGGAGGAGGAGGAGAGGGTCTCCCCTCTGATGCTGGGTGGGGTCTCTCTGAGCAGTGGAAAATGGGACCTTTATTGCGGCAAGTACTGTCGCAGTCACACGGTGGTGCCAAGGTAAACAGACAGCCGGACACCGGTTTCCCCGACCTACCGCGCTCAGTTTGACCTCACGCACCACCGCAGCCAAAACCTACCCGCGTAAACCGCCGTCCTGCCGGGACTGGGCCGGACCAAAACAAAGCTGACCTGCCGCTAAAGGGCCCCTGCCGCGCCAACAATTTCCTGCAGGTCATGACTGCTAGATAAAGAAACTCCCAAATCCCACCTGTAAGCATAAAGTCCTAGAAAACTGCAGTCGTGGTATTAGTACTTCACCTAAATGTAATAAGCTTTTTTCTTAGGAGAAAATGTGTCCAGTTGGGCTGATCCTTGGTCAGCACCTGATGATACTCCGCATACGATGATGACGAAGATGTGCTTATGTAGACTGTGTGGCCCTGGTCCAATGTGCTTAAACATGGACTTTCTTTTCCACCTTCGTTCTTGCGACTGGCAAATGACTTCATAGAAACTACTTTGGAGGTCCTTATCCGACTTTAGAGTCCAAAAGCCGAATATTCCAGCTTCACAAAATGCCCCTCCATTCCTGGCATTAACATATGACCGCCGCGCCCTCATTCCACTTGATAACTGTTCCTGGAGCCTTGTGGAGTCGCCTCCAAAATAAATATTGCAATTGTGCCAAGATATGCAATGTTGGTCGGACGCTGCCGTCCACTGTCCAGCACGCATTCCAGAGTGTCCCACACATCTGACCCGGAGCGTCGCCCCGGCAGAGACGACAGAGCGTCGTCGGCCACTGACCGTACGTCTTGCGTGAAATGACCACCCATTAGGTGTGTGCCTGTCGGAAGCGGCTCTGTAAACTCCACTGTTCTGGACGGCGCCTTGGCCCACCGCACAGGGTATCGCTTACACTTTTATTTTCCTACGGCTGGCCAAATATTTGTACGGTACTTTCGCGAGCATATTAACGACTTGGCCGTCATTTAGTTGGTGAGCTACACGTCTACGGAACGGCTGTCACGGAGTTTAGCGGACTGTTGGATACGGATATTTATAGCGGATGTAGTCGGCAGCAGACGAGTGAGGCGACGGGTCAAGGGCGTGAGAGTTGGGTGCGGTCACTGAATGGAGGTCATCGTGGATGCCTTCTGAACAAAGAGGTCACATCTTACACTGTCTCACGATAGGCGTTATCACAAGTGTATTCGCGGCCATTGGGGCGACGTAAGAAAAGAAGAAACCAACTGGCCCCAAGAACTTTAAATTATCAGTTAGCATGCACCTTTTCCTTGATGTGTAGAGAATTTACCATTATTTGTTACAGAAAATTGCATTTAAAATCTTCCATTTATGCTTTTTTCATCGCTTGCACAATATGTTCTTTAACTAAGCTAGAAACACTAATTAGAAATAGTTCCCGCATCATCAAGAGCAATAGGGAAGGCTTGAAGTGAATAAAATAATTTAAACGGTTTTGTAATCTATGTGAAGGCTCTTCTAAAATTGCCTGTAGAAATATTGAAGGCAAAAGCTCAACTTTTTCACAAGACAGATGTCTAAAAACCTATTTAACTTGTGACAACTCAGCCGGTATTTCGTCGCCTACAGCCCAGCTTTCCCTAGTGACCGATAGAGGCGCTGCTATCGATGTCCGCCCGTGCCGCCTAACGATACGTCACCGACATAGGTGAACAGAAGCTGCATCTGGAAAAAGGTAAGGTAGTACTCGTATGTGTGGTCAAGAATAAATGATGTGCTGTTATTATATAAGTATTGGCAGCTGTATAGAATCTCTGACTCCAATTCAAAGGTAATTCGATTTTCACATTAAAAAGTAACGGAAATTTGATCGACCGGCTCTGATTGGGCTCTCAGCACTAAAAGTGCTACGCTTGAGAGGATTCATGAAAAACAACTCATGAAACAGTTGCCTTTAGATACAGTCAGGTAGGATATTTGATATCGGTGTAGGCTTCCTGCACTGGAGAAAGGAAGAGCACCTAAATCTGATCAACGTTATACCTTACGGAGACAATGGGAGAGCACCATAACGTGGGCCGGATATACCTTGAAGCAGAAGAGCTGTTTTTCTAGGTGGATTATATTAGGGTGCTTTCCGTTGGGACGAGCCTGTCCCCAGCTCGGTCGCAGTACTAAACAAGCAGTAAATTCTTTATACGCGGGCCGAAATGGCCCAGGTCACTGCAGCTTCCGTCACTTGGTAAATGACTGGGGATCACGGGGCGCGATGGAAGGGGCAGGGCCGGCCGGTGCGAGATTACCTATACGAGATTGACGCATGGTGTCTTAGGCCGGGGGAGAATAGGGAAACGAGCCAGACATAGGATTAGCTATTGTGATAAATGATCAGAGATCGGACGCATGTGCGATCATTACCGTGAGGGGATCTTTCGTCGGCTGGCCGTATATCCAAGATTGGACCGTGATAGGGCCCGCAGAAAAACAGACAAAACAACATTGCACACTCTGCGCCTAAATAAAGTCCGCCATACCAAAGTGGGGTGTGTCATCCTGAGCGATTTATTTGCAACATTGCGTTGAAGGCCCTTATGCAAGGATGAGTATAAGTTATGGCTAGCAAATATTACAGATCAGAGAAAACAAGTACAAGGTCTCTGATTTCTGAGAGACCGCAACAATGGCCTTTCTGTTAACAAGAGCTTAAACGGATTCGAGCTAAATCAATGCAATTTTTAGGATGAACTATTCAATCATATACCGTCCATTTATGCATTTCTTAAGCTTTTTCTAAATTTTATCTATAATGAATAACGTTTTCGCTCCTAGCGGTGAGCGACAGCACTGCTCAAATGCGCGATAAAGATATAAGGTGAGGGATGATGTGCATGAATATTTCGAATATACAATCTAGAGGTACACAGCTGTTCAGTCTTGAAAACAATATCAAAGTTATGCGTCTATGTAACACTGTCGATATGCCTACAAAACATTGGCTGCATATTAGAGCATCAACGGCTAGGTATTAACTGTTCATTGTCAGCTAATAGTTACTTACTTCTGCACCATAATATTAGCTCTATCCAGCCAATGACGTAATGTTTCCCAATTTAAAGGGAATAGTTCACTTTCCCGAAATGATTTTTGGCAATGGACTTATGATTTTTATGCTCAAAATGATCAGCAAAGAAAATAAAATCTTTCCATATTTTCTTTATTTCAATGTAGGAAGAACTAAGTTATGTTCAATACAAAATATTGTTTGACGCAAAACCTTGACGCTTTGACCAATCATACCTATTGCGTTAGTACAAATCCATTGACTGTAAGCAGCATACTGTTTGGCTGACGATGACGTGGCTTTATTCCCCAGTAAGGTACGCGTTCCTCTGCAAGGCACTCTTTTCGGAACGAGAAATGGAATAGGCATTGTTGTATTTCCACCGTGCTTGCGCCAAGCCTCGTCAATACCGACTGCCCGGCCGCCTACTCCGGCGCCGGGCGCGAGCGCGGGTGGCCAGCCGACCACTAGGTGGCGGGGCGGCCAGTACCCGCAGACAGAACAATTGTGTCGGGGCGGCCAGTACCCGCAGACAGAACAATTCCTCCCCTCTTAGGTATAGCACATCGGGAGGAAACAAGCAACACGTGAGAAGCTGGTAAAACGCAAAGCAAGCAGTACATAAGGCCGTAAGAGGCACAGAACAAAATATGCGATCAGCATTTTCACGATGAAGCACGTTACAGTATGCCGATCACATGATCAGACGGTCAGGGGCCCGCCTCTGACGAACGGGGCGGGCCGGAGTCCATGTGCGCGGCGCGGGTCCAGGTGTCAGCGCCGGGGACGACCGAGACGGCTCGGCCGCAGGCGGCGCCGATGCACGAGCGGGCGACGACGGTGCACCAGCGGGCGGCGGCGGCGGTGCACGAGTCAGCTGATCCGGACCGGTGTCAGGTGGCGTCTGGCCAGGCTGCGGCGGTGACGGCCGGGCACCGGACCGGCTGAGGTCGGATGAGACGGCCGCTGGGGCCGAGGCCGGCGCGCTGCGGGCTCGGAGATGGGAGCGGTGACGCACGAACAGTCGGCCGTCCATTAGCTGTACCTCACAGCTTTGACCGAGCACGGCGGCGACCGTTGCTGGTAGCCATTTGTCGACGGCGTTGGTGATCGCTGTTACGTAGACCCAGTCACCGACCTGAAACTGTCTGTCGGATGCGGACTGGTCCGTGCGGTGTTTCCATGAGTATTGTTGTCGAGCGACTTTTGCAGCGATATCTGGATGCAGCTGGTCCAGGGGTGTGCGAAGTGGGCGGCCCAGGAGCAGCTCAGCTGGCGAGCGACCTGTGGTGCTATGCGGTGTGTTCCTGTATGAGAACAGGAAACGAGATAGCCTTGTTTGAAGCGAGCCATCCGTGCGCTTTGCGAGCGCTGTTTTGACGACCTTGACCAGTGCCTCTGCCTGACCGTTTGAGGCAGGATGGAGAGGCGGGCTGAACTTGTGCAGAATGCGATTTCCTTTCATGAAGGCCTGGAACTCGGCAGATGTGAACGCGGTGCCGTTGTCGGTTACCAGCACTGCTGGCAGTCCCTTGGAGCTGAAACTCATTCGGAGCTTTTCAATTGCAGCTGCACTGGAGGTAGAGTGACAGATGTGAACGTCACACCATTTGGAATATGCGTCCACGACCACCAGAAGCTGTTTTCCCTCCAGCGGACCCGCAAAGTCCACGTGGACTCGTTGCCATGGGCGCTGTGGGAATGTCCAGGGCTGAGCGGGCACTTCTGGTTGTGCGCTGCGGTTTGCTTGGCATTTGTGGCACGCTCTCACACACGTTTCGATGTCCGAGTCCAGTAGGGGCCACCATACGTGACTCCTCGCCAGACGTTTCATCTGACTGATGCCGGGATGACCATCATGTAGCATTGTGATAACTTGATCCCGGAGAGGGGGAGGGACGATGACCCGGCACCCCCACAGAATGCAGCCATCTTGCAAGCTGAGCTCTAGACGGCGATGATGATATGGCTGGAACTCATCTCCGGGCGATGACTCAGGCCATTGTGTTTGCAGCCAGCGGCGAACACGTGACAGAACAGGATCACGGTCAGTTGCAGCGCGGACGTGATCCACGTCCACGGACTTTGAGACGTCTTCTAACATCTGGATGATGTCAGCGGGGACGGCATTGTTCCCCGTTGCATTGGCGATGTATTGGGCATTGTCCTGGTCTGCCGGCTCTGGTAGCGGCAGTCTGCTGAGGCCGTCGGCGTTACTGATCAGCTTTCCCGGCGTGAACTTCAGACTGTATTGATAGCCGCTCAGATGCAGGCGCCAGCGGAGCAGCCGGGGCGAGACGGTCTGAGGCAGGGCTTTGTCCGGGCTGAGCAGACCCAGCAGTGGTTGATGGTCCGTTTTTATGACGAACGATCGGCCATAGAGAAACTGATGGAACTTGGTCACTCCAAACATGATTGCACACGCTTCCTTGTCCAGTTGGCTGTAGTTTTTCTCCGCACTAGACAGAGTACGGCTTGCATACGCAATTGGGCGATCTATGTTGAGCGTGGCATCTGGGTGACTGAGGACGGCTCCCACACCGCACGAACTTGCATCGGTGGTGAGAACGAGTGGCTTGTCAGGCTCGTAATGGGCGAGCACCGGAGCTGCTGCTAGCATTTCCTTCGTTTCGTTGAACGCGGCTCGCTGAGGAGATGACCAGATCCAGGTAGCGTCCTTCTTTTCCAGCGCATACAGCGGGGCGGCAACTGTAGCCAGGTTGGGCAGAAACCGTCCGTAGTACTGGAGCATGCCGAGATACGCTCTCAGATCGGACAGGTTGCACGGCTCAGGTGCTTCGAGCACGGCTCGTGTCTTTTCGGATGTGGTCTGGACTCCTGCTGAGGAGATGCGGAAGCCGAGGTAGTTGACTTCATCAGCCAACCACACCGACTTGTCGGCGTTGACGCGCAAACCGGCTGAACTGAGACGGCGCAGAACTGCTTGCACATTCTGGCGATGTTTTTCTGGAGTTGGGCCTGTCACGGCTATGTCGTCCAGAAAGACGGCCACATTGGGGATGCCAGCCAGGAGTGTCTCCACTTCTCTTTGGAATAGACTGACAGCACTTTTGACTCCATAGCATAGACGCTGAGGGCGGAACAGGCCCTTATGCGTGTTGATAGTCAACGCTTCTTTGCTGTCTTCATCCAGTTCGAGCTGCAGATAGGCCTCTCGAAGGTCTATCTTCGTGAACTTTTTCCCGCCTGCCAGGGCGGCGAACAGCTCTTCAACTCGGGGCAGAGGATACCTTTCCAATTTGCTGGCCTTGTTGACAGTCAAGTCGTAACTGCCACACAGTCGAACACTGCCGTCAGGTTTCTTCACCGCAACCACTGGAGCGGCCCATCGTGAAGTTTTGACAGGCTCCAGGATGCCTAGTGATACCTGGCGATCCAACTCCCTTTCGATTGCTTCTCGTTGCGCAAAGGGCGGAGGGCGATGCTTATGGAAGATTGGCTTTACTTCCGGGTCGAGCTGGATAGCGACTTTCTGAACATTGTAGTGACCCAGGCCGGGTTCGAACAGCTCTGGGAACTCGGCACGAACACAGGCTAGCGATGCAGAGAGATCCTGTTCAGCCGCGCTAGGCTCGACAGATAGGACTGGATCCTGTGTGAACAGGGCCGCCCAGTCCAGTTTAATCCTTTGTAGCCACTCCCGGCCCAGTAGTGGGGGTCCGGGCGTCTCCACCACCACTAGCGGGAGCACTGCCTTTTGACTTTGGTAGACCACTTCTACTTCAGCGACACCTACCACGGGCACCTCCTCCTGTGTGTACGTTAGTAGAGCACGATCGGGTGGTTGCAGCTGGGGCTGGAGTGGTAGACTTTTGAACAGACGTTTGCTCATGATAGAGCGACTGGCACCTGTATCCACTTGCATTGTGACAGGCTCTCCGTTGATGTAGACTTTTACTTCGATTGGAGCCATGCGATCAGATCCTGTGCGGAGCGTGAACAGGCTGGAGTCGGCAGGCGCTTCAGCGACTTCACTGGCGTCGGACACATGATGAGCACGGTCCCTTGCAGGCGCAGAACCGTCACCCCTCACACTTCGGCAGGCCGCCTGGGTGTGGCCTATCTTGCGGCACTTGAAACACTGAGCGGACTTGAACGGACAGCTGGCAGGCTGGTGACGTTTGCTCAGACACCTTGAGCATGGACTGGCAGGCGAAGCTGTTGCTGAGTTTGCTGACCTGCTCTGGGTCGGGGCCGCACCCCGACAGGCAGATTGCGAGTGTCCTTTCTTGTTGCACCGGAAACACAGCTTGTTCCGAAAGGGACACTCTGCGGCTGCATGTTTTCGGCTGTTGCATCTCGAGCAGCACGACTCTTGCACGACGTGCACTGCAGGCGCGTGTCTTTGAAATCCGGCATTGAGTTCACTGACCTGAGCTCTGATCTCCTCCTCTTGTTTTGCCATTTCTAGGGCGCGGGGCAGCGTGAGATCAGCGATAGCGAAGAATTTGCGCTGGAGTTCCCTGTCAGCGCAGCGGGCTACGGCACACTCCAGCACACTGCTTTCCCGCTGCTCGGGCGGGTAGTTGCATTTATCGGCTTGCAGCCTTAGCCGACTGACGAAAAGCGCAAAACTCTCACCGTCTTTGCGCACCAGGGCTTGCAGCTGCGCTCGCTCATACGTTGCGTTAACTGACGCATCGAAGTGCGCTTTCAGTTTGGCAGTGAGTTGGCTGTAGTCATCGGCTGCGGCACCTTCCACTGCGGGCAGAGTCCTGGCAAGATCTTGTACGTCTGTGCCGAGAAGCGTTAGCACTGTAGCTGCTTTACGGGCCGGCTTATCAATGTTCACGGCTAGCATATAGCACTCACAGCTGCGAAGCCACCGCGAGAAGTCCTCTCCCCGTTGGAAAGGCGGCGGAATGGGCAGGCTTTGCGCCATTCCGACACTAGCGAGGGGCAATGAGTGAGCGGGCAATGAGCGAGCGAGCGAGCCGGTTTCTGTGCGGTTATCTGGGCCTCAGATTCCACACAGAGCACTAAGCGACTAAGCAGGGCACTAAGCAGGTGGGCACTAAGCAATAGGGAATCAGTGGGCTGCACTAACTCCCGATCTCATCCTTGTCGCCACTTGTTGTATTTCCACCGTGCTTGCGCCAAGCCTCGTCAATACCGACTGCCCGGCCGCCTACTCCGGCGCCGGGCGCGAGCGCGGGTGGCCAGCCGACCACTAGGTGGCGGGGCGGCCAGTACCCGCAGACAGAACAATTGTGTCGGGGCGGCCAGTACCCGCAGACAGAACAGGCATATTCGTCTAGGGTGATCGTTGGCCTTTAAAAGCTCCTGGTCTGTGCTAGTCTTAGCTCAAGCTACAAAACTGCTATTCCAGCTCAAAACCCCATGTTAAAAATGAGTTTTTTCCTTTAAGCAAATATTTATATATTAGTATATCTTTGCACTCATACAAAGATGCTATCGGCACTTTTTTATTTTTGCATCCTAATAAATTTCCCCCTCAGTAAATACAAGGACTCCAACTAACTGCGTTTCACGACGTATCTATGTAAAAGCCATGCAAGGTATCATTTTCATAGAAATTAATTGACATTTTTTTTTCTGAAACTGCAGCAACTTCTCAGGATTTACGTGAGGCTACGAGAACACAGGCTGGGAAGTTACATGCATTCTAAACAGCATGCCAACAACACTTTGAACATACATCACGCAGAACTTGCAAACAGTCTACAACTGGTGTGAAACACAAACAATTAAAGCAAATGAGATTAAACTGATGCTTGCCTAGCAAACTCTGGGTGATTGTTCAGTGTTTAAGATAAAATGTTCATTGCATTTTTATCTGAATACATACAAACTAGACAAAACATTTCATGCTTCACCTTGATATTTTCAATCAACATATAGCACACTGATAGTACTTAGGGTTGCAAAGAAGGCATATGAAGGGAATTAGTACCAGTATAACGCCTTTTGGGGCGACTAACGGAGCGAGCGAGAGGGTGGGCCTTGCACGTGCGAAATTGTGAGGGGGTACCTCCAACTGACTTGTGCACGGCACCCTACTAAACGGTCTCTAGCGATGTGCCAAATTTGGGCACAATCGGCCCAGCCGTTCTCGAGATCTGGAAGCGGCACCCTGCACGTACGCACGTGCAAAATGGGTCCCAACTGACTTGTGCACGGCACCCTACTAACCGGTCCCTAACTGTGTACCAAATTTGAGCGCAATCGGTCGAGCCGTTCTCGAGATCTGGAAACGACCCCTGCACGTGCGCACGTGCAGCAGCACCCCAACTCTGGCACATGGATATGCAGTGTCTAGTGGGTGCCTACCTACATGCCAACTTTCAGCGCAATCGGCCAAGTAGTTACCGAGATATTGCAACAATTACAAAACTGACACCTCTTCGTTTTGCACGTGGCACGTGCATAAGGGGTCACCCACATGCATCGGGAATAGTCCAATACTTGGTAGAAGGAATGAAGCTACCCTACAAAATTTACCGCATGTAAATCGGTCAAGTGGTTGCTGAGATATAAGCCTCGCAAAAGCGTGACCACGGCCGGCCGGCCGGCCGGCCGCTCATACTCAGAAATTTCCGTTAATCTAAGGAAAGACTACGCTCGCTTCGCTCGCTCCGTAATCACTGAAGAGTTGCGTAAAATTCTATTAAGCCACTCATATAAGTTTCAAAGAAAAACTAGCAATGAAAAACAAAAGGGCTTATAGATGAAATTCAGAGAGTATTGCAGTGATATTTTAAATAAAATTTGGCATACTGTCTTCATCCTAGGCTTCTTATGTATACGGTTTCACAAATCTATAGGTTCGGTATCAAAACGTTGTCTTGATGTTTCATTTTTCAATTTCTATGAGTTCAAGGACTAGGCATAGAGCGCCTCGCAATTTTCCATGATGGCCCGACTTCTGTTACCTAATCAACCGTCTCAACTTCATGAAAGCTAACGGGACAAAGTTGGTCACACCCGAATAATTTGGTCCCCTATAGATCCCCTCATTTCCAGCAGACAATCATCGTTTTCGTAAAACTTTCCAAAGCTCTCACATCTTACTGCTGTGCTTGCAATTGGTGAAGGTTTGCATAATAAACATCACCCTAACTAATTTTTATGTTATTGGCAAGCCTTCAAGAAGAGCAATTGAGACTAAATAACATCATTGAATGATTTTTTCTGGCTATACCGAGCTTCTACATATATCAAGCTTGCCACTTCTCCACTCCTCAAACAGAAGGCATCACCTGCTCAGCCTAGCCGTGACCTTCCAACTACAAAGTAACGAGAGTTGGAAGTTGTGAATGGGTGTCAAAACGCGTTTGGCTCGTTCCGCGCCGGAGACCGACGCGCGTGGGTCGGTTCCCTTGCGAGAGCGACTGCGGGTGTGTAAACACGCCTGGCACCACAGGCCATTTGGAGCATCCATCACTGAGGGCCGCCGCTGTCCCAGCAGGATAATTGGTTGTTTATCGTTTGTGTTCTCATTTGTGGACCAAATTCAATTTCCGTCGCTGGTTATAGCTGAAGCGCTATAAGTCAGTGTTAGAGAAGCAATAGGCAGCGACAGGTAAAAGGTTTCCCAGAAAAGGCGAACTGCAGCCCATTTGAGACGCTTTTCTGTCCCACTAGTATATTGCGCCCATTTGGTTTTTCAAATGAACTATATTATCTGCTATGGTGCCAAATTTTCCACATGAGCACTGCTTTGTTCGCGTTTGCTGAACACATTTTCCGGACAGCATTCGCGTATACAAGTGCCCTCGTGTGCCGTATCTTAGACAAATTGCATTCTCAGCATCAGAAGCCCAACAAATTTGTCACAAATGTTGAAATTGACATTCCGTCCATTTTTGCATTATGAAGAATTCAAATTACATTCAAAGTGTGAGAATATTGCTTACAATTTCCGCGAGTGGTATGCAAGTGCTTTCCGGTTAAAGCGCTGAATGTATGGGCGTTGACGCTATGCATCATCCTTGAACACAAAATAGGAATTTGAGCTTTGAGCTTGCATAACTATTCTGCTAGCACACTATAGGAAAAAATGCTTATGATTCTTTGGAAGCATCTGTATTTAATTTTTCCTCCGATCTAGGAGCATCCTGCTTTAATTACTGAACTATCTTTTCATTATCTTTTAGTAAACTTCGTTTATTTGACTTTATTATTTGATGTAGCCCATGGGCGTGGGTCACTGAATCAGTCAAGAATCGCATGGTCCCCAGACCAAGCCAGCGTGGTCCACAAGCGAAAACCAGCGTGGTCCATAGGCAAAAACCAGCGTGCGCTACGCCGTCTCAGACTTGACCAACAGCTATCACAGCCACACTAGCTTGGTCTACACAATACATTTTCAGGCCAGCCTCACGGTACCAGACCAGCGCCGCGCGGGGTCTGCGGCCGCTGTTGGTCCCTGCCCACTGCGGTGCTGCCTCGGACGCAGCTCTGACATCTGTCTAGCGGCGGCACGTGCGCGACCACGGCCCCCGCTGGCATACCGGGCGCATCTCCGAGAATACCCGCCGTCGGCCCTGTCGCGACCGGCGCGGCGCGGCACCGTTCGGCACGGCCCAGTCGGCCCGGCGCGGGTCCGGCACTGTTCGGCGCGGGTCCGGCGAGGGAGGCAACGGCAGAGTTGTGCGAGAGCTGCGCTTCCGAGGCGGCAGGCAACGAGCGCATGTATGCAAACAAATAAGACAGTTGGGTGTTTTTGAACTCATCACGGAGGTGCATGATAACGCTTAATTTATATAAAAAACGTGGGATCATTTATAAGCATGTAGCTCTCGGTGTCCATCATCAAAAAGCTGAAGCCAATATTAACCCGCGCCCCGCTGGGGGGGGGGCAGAATCTGCCCCCCTCCCGTTTTTCGCCAATAACTTCTAAACGCGTTACGCCAGCGACGCCAAACTTTCAGTACCTTATCATACATCAATTTGACACGTTCCCTGAAAATTTGAGCGAAATCCGTCGGAAATTTTTTGAGAAATTGACGTTTTAGTGACGTCATGTTCGCCATTTTCGCCTCAAAAACGGCAAAATTTCAAACGCCGCTAACATCTTCATTTTTAAAGGAATCAAGACGTAACAAAAAAGGTTATACGTGATTCTACTTTGTCTATCAAATGGCTATCTCGGTTTTTTGAAAATTTTGGATTTTGGCCAAAATTTTTCCAAAAAACTGACTTTTTTGGGAAAATGTTTATAAAATCCAAAATATTGAGTTTATCGAAAAAACCGGAATATATGTCAAAGAAGTGGTCTATGTGCACCTACATACCAATTTTTAGAAGAATCGGTTCAAAAATGTGGGAGTTATTCAAAATTTTATGACGTCACGACACACAAAATTTTTGAAAAATGATTTTTTTTGGAAGTTCTAGACCTCGTACGGAAACAAAAATAGCACCATTCGATTCGCCGTGAAAAACTGCATCGGATAGACACCTTTTTAGGCCTTAACAACCAACTTCAAAATTTGACCTCACTTGACCTGACCTTGACCTGACCTCGACCTGAAATTCATCCAGAGGTGGTCCATATCACTTATTGAGTGTGCCTATTGAATTCCATGAGTAAAATGACCCATAAAACATGTGTCGCACATGCCCTTTTCTATATTTTGCTTTTGGTGACCTGACCTGACCTGACCTGACCTTGACCTTGACCTTTGAATGACATTGTGTGCAACGAATATTGTCTTGGTAGTCTAAGAACACGTTTTGGGCAATCAGTCTCAGTCCATTCTTCGGCAACTACGGTGCAAGGCCGATACTGTAGAAACTTGCATTTTGTACCCTTGACCTGACCTTGACCTGACCTCTGACCTACTTAAGCAAAAAAATTGGGCTGTTAAGATCCGCCTTGTTGAGAGCTTTCGATTGCCGTTTTCCCCGTCTTTCTACGACCATCGGTTCGGAAGTTAGACAGGGGGGCAGAATCTGCCCCCCCCCCCCCCCAGCAGGGCGCGTATGGCTGAATAGCCCAGCGGGGCGCGGGTTAACATGATGATATGCAAATACTGCTTTTAAAATCTGTAACTTTCAATGGAGCTGTTGTAATGTATATGACCGTAGAAAGAAAAGTAATGAAAATGGATAGGTACTTTCGATATCAAATATGGATCAGGATGGGATTAATTATTTTCAGCTACATAATTTTGAACATAAAACTTTGTTCAAACATTACCCAACTGCTTTCCACCGCTGCTACCTTCATCTTTGCGCTAGCACTGTCACCACACGACACACCACGAGCGTCGAGCCATGCAAAGAACACACTGCAAGCCCCAGCCGAAGCGGCCCGACCCGGTCAGATCAGTCCCGCTCCTCCCTGGGTCACCAGGTCACCCCGACTGCCCCCGCAGCACAGCGCTCTGACCCGACTCAGAGCGGGGCACACCCGGGGGCAGAGGGAGGAGGAGCCTCCTCCCACCCTCTGCCGGACAGGTGGACCGGACTGGCCGGACCCGGTCGGGGACAGTCGGTCCCTCCGGGCACATATACACACCACTGAGGCACGAAAACAAACATCGCGGCGGCCGCGGCACACTGAACTCCCCGCGTGCGGGACTACCGGCACTCAGAGCGGGCCGAGAATGGGAGAGAGAGAGAGAGAGAGAGAGAGAGAGAGAGAGAGAGAGAGAGAGAGAGAGAGAGAGAGAGAGAGAGAGAGAGAGAGAGAGAGAGAGAGAGAGAGAGAGAGAGAGAGAGAGAGAGAGAGAGAGAGAGAGAGAGAATGCAGAGCAGAGAGAGCAGGCACACAAAATCAGATTTATCTGCACGACATCAAAGACAGACAAGCCAACACCAATCAGGTGGTTCGTGCGGTGTGCGAGTGTGTGCGGGGGTGCCACGACTCCGGACATGCCAGGGCCACCTACCTTGCCCTGCATGAGCAGGCGGATGGTGAGGGTAACAGAGGGTCCATCAGTGGGCAGGGGTGATTTTAAATCTATGGAGGCCATCATGTCACAGGTGACGGGTCAATCTGCGGGTCAAACGAGACAGGGTGGTCAGTACGCTGTGCGCGGCCGGGTCACGGGCGGGGCGGGGCCAGTGGTGGCGATACGAGGGCACTGAGAGAGAGAGACAAACACTCGGTAGACGCCACTGCACGACGGCACGCTATCCAGCAGGGCTGTGCTCGGCTCACATCAACTGATAGGGTGTGGATTTGGCTCAGTTATCGGTGTGCTCATCAGACAACGAAACGGAATGCTTGCCTTTGACGACACGGTTTTTTCCCACGTGGGTCAGTTCTGACGTAACGGGCTGGCGTTTTTACTCATGTACTTTTTACCAGACAACAAAAAGCACTTGTTTACGAGAGAATCTGAGTATTATAGCTGTTAGCACATGGTACTTATGCCGGAAATGAAATATCAAATAATTAACTGAGAGTGTTGGTGATTGCATAATAATACAATTTCGCCTCGTAACATAGTTTTTTGGACTTTTACGCGACTCGGTTCAAACAATGTGAATGGAACTTAGTATGAGCCGAGCACAACTCTGCAGCAGCGGCCAGAGAAAGCATAGACTTTTCAATTAACAATAATAAAAATGATGCATAGCACTCATTCATAATTCAATGAAACCATCCATTGTCATACAAATTTATGCTATGATATCGAAATTCCAATATGTGGATATGAACATTTGTGCTCCGAGCAATGAACAAAGCATGAATAAATAGGCGTACGTATCTTGAAAACAAAAACTGAAAGTGGTAACGGTAACTCTTCAATAAAGGTTTCATTTTGATACTGAGTATTCGAAACTGGGTACGACGTCAAGCGGTATGTGGGACAATATTGCTATGAGCATTGGGTAGGGCACTATAACGTACACAGGGTTGTGGTTTGAACTTTGACTATGAACAGCAGGGTTTAGCAAGGTCAAGGGCGCAGCGAATAAAGGACAAACTAACCTGAGACGAGATATAGGCGCAATTTAAACATGTGTGTGTCGCTGTCTTCTTTCTTATGCATACTTCCATGTATATTTCTTTCCTTAAAATATCGTATTTACTTTACTGTGCACATTGAAAAGCGTTACCAAATCTTATAATACGCTAAAAATTGATCTCAAAACATTTTTTTTTACAAGAATTTGATGCATGGGTGATAAATGACTTCCGAAAGTCTTGACAGTTTAATCATCACGAATGATAATGAAATGAAACAGTTTCACCACACAATGCACAATACACATGACCTATGACGTTTGAAAACCCCTGAGTGAAACCCTCGGGCTGTAGATGTGTTCAGGCCTGAACGACTCCTGCATGGATTCATCATCTTTGTGGATGGTACACGGAAAAAAGGCGGACGGATAAGACTTTGCTTTAATATTCCCGACCTACATTGCTCGCCATGTAGATGACTAACGAAACGACAGCCCACAAATGTGTGCCGATGAGCCCCCACGCGTCTGACTAGGTCTGCCCACCCCTGCGATAGCACAAGCTCACCCACCACCCCCGACAGACAGGTGCACGCTGTCAACACGGCCAGCCCAGCTCGAGCCAGTGCCGTCAGCGCGGCTGCATCGTTGCAAAGCCGCATGTGATTGACTGGTGCGCGTGGAGTGAATCACGCTGAGTCATTGGTGACGTAAGAAACCATATCACACGGCGACAGATACAGGTTTGACGACAGCCAGCTGGAGGTAGGAATCGGCTGCTAATGAGATATGGATACGGTCTGTGTTTTAACAGAATATTCATTAGTTTCTGGGCAGCATGAGGGCAGATGAGATGTAATATTTAAAATACGTTATTGCGAACCTTTCTGTCTAAGAGAATGTTTACAAAATCACTCTTTACCACTGACTGAGCAATTTTACAATTCTCGTATGTTTCAGCGAGCCTGTAGGCACTCATTCAGGACTAGTCAAGGTGTTCCAATGCTGTTCCACAACTTCTAGACATAATGCGGGGTTCTCACGAGCTGTTTGGGCCATTCAACAGATCCCAGGCACACAATTCGCATTGGACTCCCCACACACTTCACAGTTTGAGGGATGGCACATTTTCAATTGTGTTTGCACTGCACTTATGACTTCTTCGCCATTAAACTACCAAACCAGTAGATTCAGCTCACTTTCTGGCCACCTTATGCGAACTTTCCAGATCTTATTAGTGACGAACAATTTGTTCATGAACTTCATTTCGCGTTCATTCGCATCACGATGCAATACATGCATCAACAGGAGCTAGTTGATACTTTTGATTCAGAATGCATGTTTCGATTTCATCTCCAGAATATGCCTGTTTGGCTGCAAATAAGAACTTATGTCGGCATCTTGACATGATTGAATTTACCGCAGATAAGCTTTCCTTATCTAGCGATAGAACCAACAGTCCTTAGTTGTGTTCTGACATCTTCGGGTTGAGCCGACCTAATCAGACTTCATTCCGTGGACTCTTTATTCAAAATCCTCTCTAATCGGAGTTCGATCGCATGCATTTACGGCCTTCTGAGCAAACCACATCACACGTATCAGATGGATTTGAAGGGGGTCGTGGCCAACCGAAACAAAACGTGGACACTGTCCACTGCAGAAACAACCGGGTAGGCTTTGTCTTAGCTGCCTTACCGAGGTCAACGTCTTTCTAGCGGCCTTTGGGACTGTCTTATACCCTCTCGCAGGATCCTAGCGTTGGTCTAGTTCCTTCTCATTGGGTTCCAGAGCACGGGCCTTTTTTGGTGAGCTTAAGAGACAGTTTCAGAACTTCTTACCGGGCTAACGGATGTTGTGGGTGTTACGAATGGTGTTCTTACCGGGCCCTAGAGAGGGTCCCGGGTCCGACCCTCTCTCGATGGGCCCTTGCCACAGTCGGGACCCGC
The DNA here is from genome assembly GCF_019059575.1 of Amphibalanus amphitrite. Lineage (NCBI taxonomy): Eukaryota > Metazoa > Arthropoda > Thecostraca > Balanomorpha > Balanidae > Amphibalanus > Amphibalanus amphitrite. The sequence continues at coordinate 1,015,054 of NW_024881500.1, read as the reverse complement.
CTGTCCCATCTCGCTGTGTCTGCAGCGACGGTTTGGATCCTTCTCGTCGGGCCTATTTCAGTGAGCTCAAGCGACAGCTCGGACGCTTCTTACGGGGCCGTAGTGACGGTTCAATGCTATTTTAGCGAGCCTTAGCTCGACGGGCTGCCCCTCCTCGCCAGGCTCTTGCTCGACGGTCTGGGACGGTCCCGCCGTGCCCGGCCTGTCCCGTCCCGTTTCGCCGTGCCCCTGGCCACGGCCTGGGACCGTCCCGGCAGCCCTGAGAGCGGTCGGTGTGGGCTATTTCTGTTGGCGACCGGCGGCAGCGAGCCTCAAGACAGGTGACACGCAGGCAGCCGGCGAGCGGGCGACGCGATGGGGAGAGTGAGAGGAGCACAGAGGACAGAGCGCCGGGGCGTGCCCGGCAGAGCGCGGCGAGGTCCGCACCGTGCCAACTCCTCGGGGCATGCTGCAGCTCCGAGAGGCGATGAGCAATGGGGAGGAATATTCACGGCCGAGAGATGCCGCGGGGAGAGCACCCGGAACATGGGGGCAGGGTTTCGGCGGAGTGAGGAGGAGGCCGTACTCGGCACTGGTGAGGCAGAGTCAGCGGAAGTCAGGCAGAGGAGAGGGACTGGCTTCAGCAATTTGGCAACTGGCAGCCGTTCGAATAGGGTCACGCGTCATAATATGACAACTTATAACCGAGCATCGCTGTTCCCAGAAACTGGCCGAGGTTGAAGAATTTAAGATTATTTCTTATTGAAATACATTGATAAATAAAATACAGTGAAGCTATGTAACAAATTTCAAGCAGACAATCTCACATCTCCAACTGGCGAATACAATAGAGATGCGACAACTTAAGGTCACAATTAGCAAAGCGAGCAGCACTTGACCACAGAAAGAGATGCGCCACGTGCGGTGTTCCAGACTCCGACCCTCCCACCGACACGGAGCGTCATCTGGCAGCGACCGCGGGCGGGCGGCACGTGGCAACCTCGTGTCGTCCGGCCGCGGGCCGAAGACGCTGCCGTCGCCGCCGGCGGCGGTCTCAGTCAGCTGATGACGCTCCGTCGACCGATACCGGCCGGCGGCGCGGCTCGATCAGAGTTCAGCCGAGACCGGCTCAGGGGGCGAGCGTCGGTCAGCCGCCGCCGCCGGAGGCGACTGAGATCGGGGAGCGAACCAACAGCGACTCACCTGTGCACGTGAGAGGTAGGCCTGGGACTGCGAGAGAGCGGGCGGGGACGGGGCGACAGTGCACGTGGACGACGCGCAGGGGAGAGGCGGCACGGCACGACTGGCGGTGGCGCCGCCGCCCGGCCGCCGGTACCGATGCGTCGGCTCCGCCCCCGTGCGGCCGGCGCAGGCGCGTCTCGTCGCCGACGGCGCCCGGTCCCGCGGCGCCGGGCGATGGTCACGCCGGGTCGCCACCTGCGTCACCGGCGACCCGGGAGACCTTGCCGCCCTCAGATCTCCCGGCCCACCGCTAATTATGCAGACGGTGGGCGGCGGCGGCGGCGGCGGCGGCGGCGGCGGCGGCGGCGGAGGCGGTGCGGGCAGACGCTGGAGGCCGCCGCGGCCCGCCGCCGGGTCTGGTATGGTCTGGTCTGGTGGAACACCGGTCGGTACGGACCCGGTCGCAGAGCTCTGGCCGCACGTGGGAGGCGCTGTGATGGATAGGCGGCGGCCGTTGCCGGGCTCCCGAGGAGCGTGCCGATGGCACCAGTCAGCCGACGCTGTCATACAGATGTCACCGACAGGTCGGCGACACGCTCAGTCCCGATACGCCTCACGCTTTGACGGGGTATCAGAGCTGTCGGTTTTTGTAATCGGCCGCCAGATGTCAGCATGTTGACGGGTGCTTTTTTGCTCTCCGACTTCACGGCTAGCGTAGAATGAGTGAGCGTTCTTGTTATTGGTCAAAGAATTAAGACTGTTGTGTTTTGTAGTGAGCTGAACTGCAGCGTGTTTGTAGTGAGGCTGCTTCGTTTGCCCCTGTCAGTTCGAAGAAGTAATACCTACATTTCACAAGTCTGTATTTCAGCAGAAGTTCAAGAAGCAAACAGGTGATCGCACCTAACTTGTAAAGGGCAGATGGAAAATTGAATAAAGTCATCTATCGGTAGGATGTAAGTATCTAGCTATACGGATGTGCCTGGCATGTGTTTTCTGCAACTATTCTCTAAACACACTTCTTCATTTCCGTGTCCAATTTTACCTTCGCCGGACAAATAAATAAATACGTCTCATCCGTGCCCATAACTCTATTGAAATCAGGGCAACATTAAAGTGATAACAGCTCACTCAGCTCTGTGTCCATTTGTAACCCGTCCCCCGCTGGGGTATTCATCCGAACGCTGGGAGGGGGGGGGAGAAATTCTGCCCCCCCCCGTCTAATTGTCGAATAGAGTGGTCGTAGAAAAACGGTAATCGAAAGCTGTTTTTTAAGACAAAAAATTGTCTCACACCGTTTTTCACGACAAATCGAATGGTGCTATTTAAATTCTTATTCAAGCCTAAACTAAAAAAAATTGTGCGTCGTGACGTCACCAAAATTTAGATAGCTCCTACATTTTTGGACCGATTCTTCTAAAAATTGGTATGTATGTACGGTGCACATGTCATATTCCTTTATCGTACATTGCGTTTTTAGTATATTTAATTTTTGGATATTATAACGGTTTTAAAGGAATCATTACATTTTGGATCAAAAACCGCAACTTTCAACAACAAAAACGAGATAGCAATTGAAAATACAGAGTAGAATCGCGTGCATACTTTCTACATAATTACGTATTGATTCCTCTAAAACTATTCCTCTAAAACTAAAGATGTTAGAGGTGATTGAAGCTTTGCAGTTTCCTAAACAAAAATGGCGTGATATAACGTGCAAAGGTGTTAGCGTTAACGGCGTGTTAACGTCACTTAAACGTCGTCTTCTAAAAAAGGGGGATATCGTTCAAATTTTTAAGGAACATTTCAAACTAATGATAAGGTACTAACGTTTGACGTCGCTGGCATTATGCGCTTAGAAGCTACTGGCAAAAAACTGAAGGGGGCAGATCTGCCCCATCCCCCAGCGCGCTTGGCGGGGCCCGGTTAACCAGGGTGTTTCACAATAAATGTTACTTTTGAATAGCTTAAATGAAGATCTTACTTGTTCGTAAGCGCGTAGATTTTATATGCATTTTGCTGCAAATTTGTAGCGGTTTTTAGTGCTTACATTTTTTTTTTACAAACCGTCAACGGTTCCATCAGTATGGACGTGCAATGCCAACACCGTCAAAACGGGTCAATTCGCCGTGTACAGATGATGAGGCGGTATGGGTGGTCATGCATTACGGCGCTTTGCGGAGTCTGACCGCAGTGCGACGGAGTTTCGGTAGCCATTTAAAAGGAGGAAGGATATTCCGTCAAAAATGTCTTTCAAACGGGTAGTAGAAAGGTTCCAGAAGACTGGAAACACGAGACCAGCCCCGACTCCTGGCCGGACGGCGATCCCAGAGAATCTGGTTGAAAAAGTCAGCAGACGGAAGGGTGGCATAGTGGAGAACCCGTGAAGGGTGCTGAACTGAAAGTTATATGTTCATCAGTCCTACTGTTCTGCTGTCTCATGAGGTAATACTCATGAGCCATATTGTAATACATGTCACTGAAACATCGTCGTTTGAAAAGCAACATTCATTGTGAAGGACCCTGAAGCATAACAGCGAATTGACCTGTTTTGATGGTATGGACATTGCACGTACATAAAGAATGCAGTTGATGATTCGTCATAGTTTTTGTAAGGATAAAAAACCCGAAAGAATTTGCAACAAAATGAATATGGAATTTATGGGCATACGAATAGCTGAGGTCATTTTAAAAGCTTACCAAAAGTAACGTTTATTGTGAAACACTCTGTAGTTATAAGTAACCTCGAACTTTATCCCGTAACAAATGGCGCAACGCCGCATATACAGACCCCCGTAAAAGAAACCTCAGTATTGGTGTGTTTTAAAAATAATATTTGACTTTTACCGCGTAATAATTATATATTTCCTTCCCTAGACACTGCCAACCGGAGTTCATTTCATTGCGCTGCCTCAGCTGCGGGGTAGGTCACGCAGCACACCGGCTGCTCAGTTGTAATCTGAGAGCAGGTCAGAGAGTGCGTGTATGTAATAATACAAACCCAGGCTAAATGCAATAACCAGGGGCTCTTCGTAGTCAAGAGGTTGCCAGAGCATTCAAAGCAAAGGAGCAATTACTGCTGTAAAGTGGTGGTATCAAGCAAACCAGATAAAAAAAACTTGATATATGCAAATGGTGTTTGACCGTCGACGGGTGCCAAAATCAATTAATAGTCGGGATGAAGTAGTGCAAACAATAAACAAATATGTGGTTCTCTTTTTTAATCATCTTTGCTTGCCTATCCTATAATATTTTGAGAATCTAACAGTTCTATTCAGTGACATCCAGAGAAGAGTTTTGGACTGGTGCGCCGACTTGAATTGCCTTAGTTTTTTATCAGTTTTTGGCAAACTATTGTATTTAGAGCGGGAGCGGGAGCAGGTCACGTGGTTGATCACGTGACCGCTCTGCGTGTCCATGTCAGCGCTGACAGATCACTGCCATCGCTGACCTCCCGTATTGTCGGCCATCTTGGCCGAGCGACATTCGTGTTAAGCGGCGTGTCCTGTCAGTGGGAGCAGCTCGGTTGTGACACGCGCCAGCTCGCGGTCCACTCCCCTGGGCCCGATAACAGCGGAATTCACCGCGCGCCGCCAACACATAGCGGCGCCAATTGCCGACCAGCCGCCGCTCGGCTCCGCTACGTGACGTCACCGACTAATACGGCCACGTCACTCGGTGCATCACAGACGTCAGCCGGAGTGTGACGCACGTCACACAGCGCATCATAGCGTCAGGCACAGCGAATGGCGCCTGGCGCAGAGGCAGCTCTCTCTCGCTGGGCGTCACATTTCCAAATTGCACAGTGCCACTGTCAGGCTCGAGCAATCCTGCACATAATTCAATGCAGCGCCTGTAACTCGGACCGATCGGGACGCCATAAACTATGGACGAGGTCCGGCGCACCCGGCGCCCGGCGCTGTCGTATTCCGGTCGTCCAAGCGGCGAGCGGGTCGTGACCGGGATCCGAGCTGGTGCGCGCCATGTGAACCGGCCGCGAACAAGGGCTCGGCAGAAACTGAGCGGAACCTGCGCCTGGTCGCCGGTTGTCGCTCCTCCCACCGGGCTGGTTCGGAGCGGACGAGCAGGTTTAGAAGAGATCGAGCAGCCACAGAAGAGATCGAGCGACAGAAGAGACGAGACCGAGCAGCCGCTGCCACAAGACGCCGGCCCGGCAAGCTGAGTTCGGTGATGCTACTTTTCAAAAATGTAGCTCACGATAAGAGCAGGGGCAAGTTTTTTGACGCATGAAACTTGGCATTAGAGTTTTTGATATTTCAAGTTGGACCGAAGCATCCCCTCCCCTCGCCGCAATAAATCAAAGTGCTTCGGGAAAGTCACCGGTGATAGGTATCCAGGAACTTGCTTCTAATAGTTAGGGTTTAAAATCACTTAGTCGATGAAAGCAGTAAAAGTTTTTAATTTATTTATGATATATTGGATAGGGCAGCTGTCATCGTTCCATACCAGAAATCATAAGAGTTCCAAAGGTGACAAGCGGACAAATGCAATGGAAATCGATAGGTATCGTTTGTCGCTGCGCCATTTCCCTTGTGCGAGTACCTATATTGCTACATGGTCGCTCAGGTAGGTCAGTCACACAGCTTCAATGTTCCAGTGTTTTGTTTCGAATTATACCAGTTACAGTTTCTAGGCTCGCTTTTTCTGGAGCGCGCTCAACAGGCCATCTCTCCTGACCTTTAATTACGTTAAACTTGTTTACCTACCGAACTTTGTAAAACTGAAGGCGTCGCAACTTCTCTGACCTGCATGTCGAAATGAGGACTCGATTTCTGGACAAGACATGTGAGTGTGAGGCCCTGGATTTCTATAAAACAGGGTGAAAGAGCCGCGGCTAGCACTCGTTTCGGATTCGCCGCTCACGGAATAATCAGAACAATATTAAGATGATTGGCTGTCTCAAGACTTACGTCCCATCAAAATGTCCAGTCCACAACCGAACCAAACACCCAACCATGTCATAATGGGATCATTCTGACAACGCTTCGGTAGAGTATGGCTATGCATTCCTATGTGCGCATTGCACGGCTAGTAAACTTTGGAGCATGCGTGCAGAGAGTAATTTTGCTTTTTCCGCAGAGAGTAATTTTGCTTTTTTCCATAGGCAGAAAAAGATGTGAAAGAAGCGGTGATGCAAAATTCAGAAAAAAACAACAGATGTGCTGAATTGCGGTGCTCGGGAAGGTGAAAAAAGCTGAAAACATATTAAAAGGTATCTTCTACTCTTTGTTTCTGTGGGCGGGTTGATTCTTTATTATGACCATTCCACAACGAGCAGATGCTTCACATGTTATGGCATTACAAATGTCATAAGTTGCAGCGCTCGAATGGACCCTAACCATTATCCAGCCTCATTTACCAATAGCTCGCTAAAATACCTATTCCTAAAAAAGTGACAGCAGCCAGGATTCACCTTCGTCCTTCTCACTGCTGATTTACAAGCCAAGGACCACAGGGTCACGAGGGTCGCGGGGTCACTGAGTACATGAAGCGGTAACCTCTGCTACAGTGCAGTGATACAAAGTGAATCAGATCGGATATTCATGTAATAAAGCGTCCGGTATACGAGACTCGTATGCCTGCTTTAATTAGCTGACAATTTCACACAGGTGACAGATATTCGAGCTGATATTATTGCTGTTCGTCGCCAGCACTTCCGCATGCAAGGATGACCACTGGCGTGGATGAGAGATGCCACTGGTGATTCCCGCGCCCCGTAGGGGGGGGGGGGCCGAAACGGCCCCCCCCCCTGTCCATTTCCCTCGATATCTCCTAAACGGCTGGAGATATCGCCACCAAACTTTCAGGACCCCTCCGGGCATCAATTTTACACATTGTGACCAAAAAAATTCCAGAGGCTATGATAGGTTGGCCACAAATGACGTCAGAATGACGTCATGTTCTGCCATTTTCGACCGAAAAAAGACCTTCGCGAGAAGAGCTGTCAGGCCTACAGCTTCGAAGCTACAGAAAAATGATCTAGACATAAAAGGTGTAGAATTGTCAGGACTACAAAACTGCAATCTCGGATTTTTGAACTTTTTGAGTTTTGACCCCCAAAAATCAAAAATGCAGTTTTTTGGATATATTAGCCAAAAAAATCCAAAAAGTTTTTTGAGTTTCGAAAAAAACGGAATGCATGTGATAGAACATACCGTCTTCTATCTACATACCAAATTTCAGATCGATATCTCGTTTTTTGGCGAAGTTATAGCGAAAAAAACTGTGCAAAAATGATGACGTCAAATTTTCAAACTCAATTTTTGGCAATTCTAGACCACGTAGAGCAAAACAAAGACCACCATTGGACTCCCCGTGACGAGCTGCAACGAATGGATACCCGTTTTATTCAAAAATATCAACTTTGAAATTTGACCTAATTTGACCTGACCTTGACCTAACCTTGACCAAAATGTGACCTAAGCTGGCTCCAAAGTCTGTGTGACCCACATAATCGCATTTGTCATGTAAAATGGACCATAAAACATGCATCACACGACACTTCATATTGTGACCCCCGGTGACCTGACCTCGCCTTGACCTGACCTGGTATCAGTGACCTCAGATAGCAAAGTATATGTTTGACGAACAATGTACCATCGATGGTTTTCAATAACTTACCAATTTACTCGATTTCACAACACATTTCTTGAAATGCCTGTGAACGGTGAAAATCTGACATTTGACCTGACCTGTGACGTCATCGGTTTGACCTAGGTCAATGAAATTTGGTCACAAGGTAGTTCCCTGGTGGGGCTATCGAACGCCGTCTGAGTTTTGAAAATCGGCTGGTAAATTTCCGAGATCTTAGGGGGGGCCGAAACGGCCCCCTACGGGTGGTAGGGTCCGCCGGTAGCCCACGGGGCGCGGGTTAAAGTGGACACAGCTTTTACCTGTACTAATTACGATTGATGTTTCAGGAATGACAGTTTTTTGTCAGTTACATTTGTGTATGTCTTTATGTAATGATAGTTTGGTTGCAAAATCGTGCATTATCACATTCATAATTAAAGCAATTAAATGAGCTAAAAACATTTTCAGAAAGAAACACCCACCTACAATAACTTATATGTTTATTCTTTGCGCCGTTGTGTTTAAATCAATCAATCACTGATAAAGACCGTTTGTGTCCATAAACGTGGGAGGGATGTGTTACATATACAGCCCTCAGGCCATAATGGCCCAGATTTGCATAAGCTGAAGAGATCAGGCATGCCTTCGTCTGAATAATGCATCAATGCAAACACCGTGCGCGGAGAGTGGAGAAGAAATCCAGGAATATGTTCAAGAAAAAGTCAAAACATGTATATCGGCTCAAGCCTATTTTTTGTTAGTTTGGTACACCAGAAAGCTTTCCAGCTGCGGTGAATGATGGGAGCTGCGTTGTGCACAAATAGATAGTACTGCGCAAAGGTAAGAAAAAGAAGATGCTTCTTCTTTGTTGCCTTGAAAAAGATCGGTGAATGAGATTTATCTTCACTGTATTATTTACATACCGCTAAAACCAACTTTACCATTGCTCTCTCTCTCTCTCTCTCTCTCTCTCTCTCTCTCTCTCTCTCTCTCTCTCTCTCTCTCTCTCTCTCTCTCTCTCTCTCTCTCTCTCTCTCTCTCTCTCCCTCTCTCTCTCTCTCTCTCTCTCCCTCTCTCCGACATTAGTCTCCTCAGCACCTATTGAGTGCATCCCGTCCCGCGTCGTCCAGCTCCGTCCTCCCAGGGCATTCAGACTACACAGACTGGCGCAGCTCCGCTATGGTTTCATGATCTTAGTGGTGGCGACCTGGCCGGACGAATTGGATTAGGGAAGCCAACCGTGGCGGGAGGCGGGCGGCGCGGCGGCGGCGGGCGCCTCCTCGGATCAGAACCCGTAATCAGTCGACCGGCACTGCACGGCCGGCGAGCGAGTGGGTCGCCCTGTCCCGAGGGGCAGGGAGGGGTGGGACCAGGGGATGCGTCAATGGATTGGTAAGGAAGATAAAGACGTTGCTTTAAGAAGTGAGCTTAATTTTGTGCGTTCATGTTTGAACAAAGAAGAGATGCTGCTGAGCTGAGTGTTATACTGTTTAGTTTAGATCTTCCTTCACAGGAAATGCGCCTTCATTTTCTCATGGTTTGCGAATGCGCAAGTACTTCAAACTGGCTCGAAAATTAGCTGTCTGTATTTCTCTTTCATCTGCGCAGATACCCATTAATCGTGTAAACGACTCAATTACCCCACGCCATCCACTTTCCGAGCTGCCCAACTATGCGCGACGGTCGCCGAGCCGTATGTCGTATTTTTCCAGCTCCGGGCTCTCTTCCGTCGCCCTGCACAGCTGCCCAGCAATTCACACACGCGTCCAGCGGTCCAGATGCATGTCGGACCTCTTGGCAGCAGTCTCGGCAGAGGAGGCAATTAGTCAGCTCCGGGTCCAACCGGAGGCGAGGGGAGTGGGCACAGCCGGACCGACATTGCGCCGCACGCCGCGCCGCGCCAGAACTGTAAAAACGCCGCGCGCCCAGCCGCGCGCCGCCGCCAAGAAAGCTGAGAGCACAAAGCGCTCGTCGAGGATCGCGTGTCGCATTTTCCGACGCAGGCCGTCGGCGAGGAGAGTCGCGCGGCACGCGAGCTGGCTGCCGACGGCGGGGCCGGACACAGCGACTCTAACCGCGGATCAGAGACGAGCAGGGCGCGCACGGCGGACTGGCGGGTCGGCCACGACCCAGCGCGAGCCGGCCATACCGGACACTTTGTCCCGTGTCGCCGGACCCAGGGAGTGGATCCGGTGGCTGGTCAAACGACAGACAGCTCAGGTGTCCGCAGACACTGAGATGTTAATTCGGTTGGTTCATTTGGGTCTCAAGTCGACGTGAGCGCCACATTCTTTTCGTGGTTTGATTATATATATAATATTTTTGCTAAGTGCGTGGTGGCAATAATAAATTCAGGCTCTGATGTTTATTCGTTTATTTTACCATAGAGAAAACAGTGGCCAGTTGTGCACCAAAACATCACGTTGATGAGATGTCAAGCTAATTACATCCACTTTAACACTACTTGACGAACGGGGAGAGAGCCCTTGCAATGTAATCAACTTTTCTTTTCTCATATGCAGTGAATACTTTTCTGGGTTGGACGTTAGAAAACAGTCAATCCTCTAGAGAGTGAAGCACAAAAAAGTATAATGACGTGTTAGTGACCACAAGCAATCTGTTGATTTCCTGACAAAATATTGACACAAGTTGCATGTGAGGTTTCGAAGGCTTTGATGGCCCAACAGCCACTACAAGGTCACACTTCCATGTTGGACAAGCTCGAGGTACTCAAGCAGTGCAAGTACTCGACACGAGTGAGTGACTTCAGACATCATGCACTGCATACCGGCCGAGGTGCAGGCTCCGCCTTCACGCCTCACGGAAGGACTTCAAGCGCCACCAGTATATTATGTAGGAAACGTTTTGCCTCACATGGTACGATTATATTCTGTCAGGGCATGTTATGCAGAGGTCTATGATCAGATGTCGTATAATATCCAAGACCAAGACCGGCCAAGATATCGGAGGGAGGAGAACGGGCAGAAGGCAGGTAGAAGGACAGAGTGCGGGCGCAGAGCCGAGGACCGGGGCAGCCGGCGACATCAGATAAGACGCTAGCAGAGCGACGGCGCCGCTCTGAAAGCGGTCGTGCCGTCGCGTCGGTGTCGACAGAGACAATGACCTCTTGTCCGTCGGCTCAGCGCGTGACTGAATTGCCGCAGAGATCCGGCGGCTGGCCGGCCTGAGGGCCCTCGGCCCACTCCAGAAGTGACTCTTACACGAGCGACGGCTCCTCGGCGGGCGGTGCTCGGCCTCAAAAGGCGGCCCGCCAGGTGCGCGCGGCAGGACCGCTGCCAGACACTCAGCACCCTACCCGAACCGACCGCCACTTTTATTCCCGTCACCAAGGACGCTGGAAAGACGCTCTGAGGATTTGTGGCCTTCAATCTGCGGTAGCTGGCGTCATTAAAAAGAGACCGACCGGGTGTAAAATTTCAGCACAGAGCGCCACGCGCACTCAATTCAGACACAGTCACCGATCTATTCTAGCATCCTTCCCAGAAGTCTGCATCGGTCCTTCTCAGAGGCTGATCTGGATGATTTTCTGCCTGGGCAGGCCATGTCCCGTCGGGCAGATGGCGGGCTGGGGAGGGGACAGGACTCCTCAGCGGCGGCGGCGGCGCCGCGTCCCGGGCAGCCGGCAGCCTAATGAGGCCATCCTCCGAACAGACGGCCACACCGCCGCCGGCAAATTGATTCGCCGCGACCCGAGTCCCGTCCTAAATGGCCGCTCCTCGGGAGCGCCCCCCGGCAGAACATGACGTAAACAACTCGTTTCGGCGGCGACCCGAGCCGTGTTTGCGCACCGGCTCTGCCACAGACGAAAACTGTTTTTACAGCCGCCGCGGATCGGCTAAGATCCCCGCCTCGGATCCCTGCAACCCCAAATGCCTATTGACAAAATGAGTGTGCTCAAGGCCCGGCGTCGGGCGCACGGATTGCAACGAGCAAACTTTGCCCCGAGAGACATCACGCAGAGCTTCACTGAGCAGACAAAGGAGAGAACAGGGGGAAAGACGGAATAGAAAGATAGATAAGGGATAAGATAAGGGGTGGAAGAGTAGATATCTCGGCTGGAGGGGCCGAGGAGATGGAGCAGAAAGAGAGAGAGAGAGAGAGAGAGAGAGAGAGAGAGAGAGAGAGAGAGAGAGAGAGAGAGAGAGAGAGAGAGAGAGAGAGAGAGAGAGAGAGAGAGAGAGAGAGAGAGAGAGAAGACAGAGAGCTTTGATGACCCATGCTTATCTCTTCCCATGCACCTTCATACAGGTAACGTTAACCCGCACCATGAATGAGATAGTGTTATCTCATCCATGCCCGCACTAAGAAGGGGGCCACCCTGCCCTCCTGCGACCACCAATGCAACCAAGCATTTCCATATAAGCAAGCACTCCTTCAGGTGGCCTTTACACGACCACTACTGGTGATCGGGTCGCGGGAATTCTTTTCGGCTAACTGACCAGGTTAGTCGTAATAGGAGGCCGGCCGGGACGGCCTAATTGGCGTACACAGGCCACGGCTAGGTGGACGATAATCACCACTAATTGCGTTACCGCCGACCGGGCAATCCATCGGGCCCTTTCCTGCTACTGTGGTCACTGGGGTCATGGCACCGACCGGCCGCGGTGGTGGGTTCGGGGAGGAGCGATGCTAAGGATAGTCCTGGGTGTGGCTAAGAGGACAAATTTGGGTGCCTGTCAGGGTACTGGCACTGAATGCTGGGCGGTGCACAGAGAGGTACTAGGAGGAGTAGGACTGGAATAGGTATGAATTTGACTGGAAATTCGCCAGCCAAGGTTATTCTGCTGGACTGAGAGTGAAGCAAGTGATAGGGACATGGTGTGACTGCGTTGGATGCGCGTTGATTATGACTGACAACTCGGTAGGTGCTCTGACAGAGCTGTGACTGACGTTTGCTGCGGGTGCGGTGGGTTGACTGTGGTCAGCGCCCCCTGTTGACTGTGACTGCGACTGTGACTGCGACTGAGCAGCTGTGCTCTGGGGTCGGGGACCTAGCCAAGTGTCGTGTGGCCGGTCAACAGTCGCGTCTGTGGCCAGCCGCGACGTCACCTCCCTGGGGGTGCAGCCGGCGTCCGGAACAGGCGTGAACATTTGTCACCGTCCTACCGAGTGGTCGTCGGTCTGGACATGTCACCTGGCCCCGGGACTCACTGTCGGCGCCCCTTCCGACAGCACCGGACTGGGCGCGGCGCGGAACTGCAGCTGAGAGACCGCCCGGCGATGGCGCATATGGTGACACATGCCATATCATGCGCCATAAACCTGGCGACATTATGCAGTCCGTGCGCAGAGAGGTCGTTACAGGATGGCATAGCCCGTATGAAACGGGCCTGTCCCAGACATCATCTTAAACGTAGTACAGATTCAAAATGCTGGACGGAATTCGTTGTCCGAGACAGCTTCATTACGTTTATAAAGCACGAGATTATGGTCACACTCACATCTGCATTACTTGAAGGAAGTCTCAGAAATAACAGGTAGGCTCTCCCTTATTCATACTGTTGGAACAAATCATGATTTTAGGAGTTCATTTTGAGAAAAAGGCCATTTCATATACAGATAACACCGCAAAACCGTCATTTTCGTGAATACGAGCTGCAATCTACACAACTTTACAAAGTATCATCGAATATGGATTATTCAGCTTCTTGAATTTAAGGTAACAACAGAATTCAAACATGTGCTGGCTAGGTGCATCGTAACCATTCTCAGTTACATCATAATATCTCGCATAAGGCTAAACCTCGAAGCTCCATTTATCTTCGCCCGCCCAATACCGCGACCCTTCAGAGACAGTTGGAAATACTGCTCCGCACAGAGCGGGCCAAATGAAGGCCCGTCCGGCACGCCCCAGTGCTCGCCAACTATGTTGATGCCGGCTGCAACTATCTTCATTAGACTGGAATTGGACGGCCACTGCGCCGGCCCGTGGACCGGAATTCAGATGTTCGGCAGATGAGTATTGCGTCGCATGCTACTCGGGCATCCAGCACAGAATTGCACGTCAAATTCGTCAGCCGATTGAGCTGATGGCCGGAGTGGTTGGTCTCCTGGGCGGAACTTAGTCTCGTAGAATTCTCAATTTAACCCTCGCCCTGGCAGGGCATTTTTCATAACACGGCCTGGCAGGGGGGGGTCGATGCGACCCCCCCTCGCGATTGGCTCCTATGGCACCTAGAAACACCAAATTTGGTAGGTAGGTGGGTCCCCTAGAGTTCTCGCCCCTGTGCAAATTTGGTTGCTCTAGGTCAATATTTAGGGGGGTTTTGGGGGGGTATAAAGGTAAAAATTTCGCTAAAAACAGGTCAAACGTTTTTCGCTTATAACTTTTGATCTAATTAAGATAGAGCAAAACGAAAAGCACCAGTGAACTCAGCACGTCAAGGCGCGTCGAATGATATACTTTTTAGCTTGCTTAAGTGTACTTTAAGTTTTTCTTAAATTTAAGTAAACTTAAATTAATAAATTAAGTTCAAGTTAACCAAATTGCATCATAATACATATCATTCGATTCGGCTGATCACCAGGAACACAATGATACCATTTTTTAAGCTCTAGCGTCATTATGTGCCAAGTTATTGGCAAAAACGTCATTTGACCTCAGTTGACCTCATTTGACCTGACCCATGGATAAGTACACCAAACAAAGAAGCACCAAGTGACCTGCTGTTAAGTACTGCGGTTTCAAAGCACAAAAGTGATAGAACGAAGCGGATATCTCCAGTATTTTCCGAATTTAGTATTTTCCCATAGGCTTAACATTACGACGTAATGACATCGGCTCTAACTGACCTCAGGTCAGTGACCTCAAAAAACCCGAACTATATGTTATACAACTCGGTGAACTTAGCACATCCTGAAAGTTTGAAGGAAATCAGTCCAAAACTGTGAGTTGGACAGGTGCAAAAAGAAAATTGAAATTTGACCATGACCTTGTACCGGTTTTTCTGACCTGGTGACCTGACCCAAGGTCACTTGGACCTGACATTTTCAGGTCATATGTAAAAAGGTTGCCCCATAGGCTGTGCCAAATTTGGCGCAGCGCCGCCCGTTTTTACGCTATCTCCGAAAAACCTTAGGGGGGTCGCATCGACCTCCCCTGCCAGGGCGAGGGTTAATCGGCTTGAGAATCAGTGCTTAATCAGTGCTTAAGTTGAATTAGCATAAACAAATATGAGGAAGAGTGGCCAAGCCTGCGAAAAAACCCTGCATCTTATTTCACAATCATTTTTCATATCTTGGACGAAACTCGCGTGAACTTTATTGCAACCGCTAAATATACACACCCACAAACTGACACGAATAAAACGGCTTAAGAATTTTGCCAATACACAGTAGCGTACAATATTTCGCTCTTAGCGGTCCATAGCAGCAGGCAATCGTATTTTTTAATAACAAGCTTATTTCCACGGCATGCATGATAGCCATTCGGATGCAAAAAATACCCATGTTTCAATGATGAATGAAGTTTCAAAAATGTGAATTTCCACGTAGGTATTCATTTCGCTAATTCCTCAGTAACAAGACAAAGGCTGTGTTTTGAAGTTGTGAGGAGGGGTGTGGACTTTGATCAATTGGCGGTTTTCTCCACAGGCATCATCTGACCATTGTGCGCCATTTCTCACGGTTATATAATATCTGACTTTAACCGTGGGCGACTTAGCGTGGGCTGTGTCCACAATGTGCCGCGAACAACACGGAGCGCATCTTGTGTTAGTCAATCAGATACGATTTGTATTTTGTAAAGTATGCAACACCTGCTTGAAATTCGCTGATCGGACAAGTTTCTCAGCTCGTACAAACAGCTCATGAATGAAATACAGCCTGAAGCTTTGCCACGCGAAACTGATCAACCAACATAAGCAACGCTTCTCGCAGCATCCCCCGTTTCTCAGACTCTCTCTACCCTCTCTCACTGCACTCGCACGTGTCAGCCCTCTCCCCTCTCCTCCCTCCCCTCTCTCAGTCCGATCCACCTCGGCGTGTCGGGACGTCACGTGTCCACTGATGGCACGTCGCTGCTGAACTCGAGCCGCCTCCGCCGTCCTGTAGCCGCTCTAATTGCCGTCTGACGGAGACAGGCGGACGACGTCCACGTCCGCGGACCGACGTCCACGTCCGCGGCAGGTGCGCGCACGTCCGCCGCCGCCCGTCCGACCGTCACCGGCACCCAGAGACGTGCGGACGGTGAATGCTAATCCGCGCCGGACGCGGGACGAGCCCTGCGGTTGGCAGTTTCAGAGTCTTGCTGTGAGGTCAGAGGAGCTGAGGTGGACATTGGACATTGTTGGCGCTTTTAAAACGGGATGAAATTAAAATGATGGGATGTTTAGTTTTACGAACCTAGTCACCTAACAGAACAATGAGGCGCTATTGCGATCTTGGCACGGGGTGTTTTATAACCGCCAAGGAAGTGTTGTTGCAGGTGCATGCAGCTTACGTATAATTAGCGTGCGGGAGAAATACGCTAGAAAAGGGCTGCACAAAGAAACAACATAAATATCATTTTCGCTCCAAAGGACATCGTCTACAGATGCTGAAAAAAATGTTTAAAATCTATTTACTGTATAGTGTATATGTTGCAGGCACTTTAGAAAATCGGTCATTTTGTAAAATGCCTAGGCATTTTGCAAAAAGACGGCTGTTTGAAAAATGACTGAACGCAACCAGGCTTTTTTCAAAATGGCTAGCCATTTTACAAAATGACTAGGCATTTTGCAAAATGCCTGACCAGCATGGAACGTAGATCCCACTACAGATGCTATGGCCAACAGTTTTTGGACGTCTTCCTATACCCTATAGGTACGTGTTCAGCCTGTAGCTGATCGATTTGAAGCTCTGTGATGACGACAATGCTGAGTAACGACCAGGGGCCATATTCACGTCGATCATTTTCGTAAGAATTTTCTTAAGTTTTTTAAGAAAATTCACGTGAATACTTCTTATACTTCTTAAGGAAATTTTTTTTATTCACGTGAACTCCGTCGATAAAAACTTAAGAAGTGTCGACGTGAATACCAAATTATACTTACGAAAGAAAATCGACTTACGAAGTCGACGTGAATACGGCCCCAGGTTGAGTTGCAGACTCGGCTGTAGCATAAAGCATTGTTTAGTTAACGCTGTAAAAACTCCCAAGTACATCAACGCCGTTCACGTTCTGCCTGAAACTAGACCTAACAAAACCAGCCGGAGACCGGCCCTAGTCAATAGGCAGGCCCGGTTGATGTACAATTACATGTAAACGAATGAGTGTAGTCTTTGTTTGATTGTGTCTTTGTTTGACAGCTTTGAGTACCTACTTGCATGGTCCCAGTTAAAAATATCAAGCTCCACATCGGGAGAATCATCAGGTCGCTTGGCGTAGGACGAGAGCGTTGGTTTCAGAAGACACTAACGCCTAAGTGTGTGGGATCGAATCCTCGCGACCTCTAATGGTTTTACAGATACAGGCCGGCATAGGGCCAGTCGTTTGTTGACGCTCCAGATCGATCATTTTAAATCCAGCAGCGTCGCTGACGTGGGGGTTGGAAATGTCGCGGGCTTGCACTTCTCAAAATAGAGAGAGGTAGGTATGGACTTCCCACTGCTGGACTCCTGGTCATAATGGTCATAATGCTGGACTCCTCGGTCCACCTACACGCTACCAAAACGTATATAATTAGGCACTCGTATCTACAACACGCTGCTCAGTCATTTTGTAAAATGGCTAGGTATTTTGTAAAATGCCTAGGCATTTTGCAAAATGACTGGAGAGTCAGTCATTTTGTAAAATGCCTAGGCTTTTTGCAAAAAGCCTGGAAAATCAGGCATTTTGCAAAATGCCTAGGCATTTTACAAAATGACTGATTTTCTAAAGTGCCTGCAACATATATATCAAATGATTGCAATGAAAAAGATAAGTTTAAAATTAGGAAAAAGTACTTTTGGCGCAATAAGAATAATGTCTGTGCAGTTTCCAAGTGACCGGACGCATCTCAAGATCAACCTTCTGTTTACCGTGGCATCTCTTCAAGAACACAGTTAGTGAAAGGTTGTCGCGCTTTTTCTCCAATCACTCTTGTGTTTTGCGCTCTGTTTTTCCGTGCCCACTCGACTGTAACTCTCTGGCGATACGCACGCGGCGCTGCTCCGCCACTAGCCATCGGCTCCGCTAGGTGGCGTATCCCGTCAGACACCGTCGATTTATGTGCCGACGCCACTTCCGAGATATGCGCCCCCTGCGCGGGAGCCGCGCGCGCTATGCCGGGTATTTCTTTTGTAACCCAAAAATAGAGTCTGAGACGCGCCGCGCTCGGGGCGTTGAGCTGCACTGAGGCCCGTCGAATCCTCCGGGGAGCGACCGGCGCCCCGGGCGACATGCCGTCAGTCACAAAGCGCCACTCGGCTGGGGGAGAGCCGGGCTTTTGAACTGAGATTTTTGGAGTTCTGACTTGTGATGTGTCGGTGATGCATTGAAGTCTTGGCATCCTTCTAAGGATCGTCAGAATGGGTGGTGTGCCTAAGAATGGGCAAGTCGACAAAGTTGCATCGTATCTTGACGACTTTGAATGTAAATTTTCAAACATCTACTTATCCGCTTGGTAAATCTTACAGGTCAGCTTTTGCCACTCATCAACCTTTTGTAAAGCTAATGGCATGACCGCCCTTCCGTCCTCTGATCCCCTCCCCGGTCCCCACATTGACTGCCTCCATCGCGCAGTCGGCTGTGCCGCCGCTCGGCCCAGTGTCCTCTCCCAACAAACATCTGCCCTCGGGTGCCGTTGCCGAGCTGCCCGACGGCCTCATATCTGACAGCAGCCCGGAGCCGGCGCAATCTGGTCGGCTCTGTACACATAGACCCGGCCTGTCCCGCTCACTATGGGCTTTGTTCTGTGCTAGGCAGTCGCCCCTCACTCCTCAGTCTGGTCTCGCTTAGTCACGACCGTCGGGCAGTTCCGTGCTTCCCGTTCTGTCCCTTCAGTTCCGTCCGTCAGTCCGTCCCGTCCTGTCTCAGTCCCGTCCTGTCCTGTGCCAGTCCCGTCCTGCCCCAGTCCCGTCCTATCCTAGTCCCATCCTGTCCCAGTCCCGTCCTGTCCCAGTCCGGTCCTGTCCCAGTCCGGTCCTGTCCTGTCTAAGTCATGTCCCAGTCCCAATCCTGTCCCAGTCCCGTCCTGTCCCAGTCCCGTCCTATCCCAGTCCCGTCCTGTCCCAGTCCCGTCCTGTTCCAGTCCCGTCCTGTCCCAGTCCCGTGCTGTCCCAGTCCCGTCCTGTCCCAATCACGTCCTGTCCCAGTCCCGTGCTGTCCCAGTCCCGTCCTGTCCCAGTCCCGTCCTGTCCCAGTCCTGTCCTGTCCCAGTTCCGCCCTGTCCTAGTCCCGTCCTGTCCCAGTCCCGTCCTGTCCCAGTCCTGTCCTGTCCCAGTTCCGCCCTGTCCTAGTCCCGTCCTGTCCCAGTCCCGTCCTGTCCCAGTCTTGTCCCGTCCTGTTCCAGTCTCGTCCTGTCCTAGTCCCGTCCTGTCCCTGTCCGTTCCATCCCCTCTCATCCCGTCCCGTCCGTCCCGTGCATCCCATTCTCCTCACCCTCCCATCCTCTTACTAGCTCGAAGGACTGGGGCGGTGCGCACACTGTTTACAGCCAGAGTGCTGCCGTCGGACTATGCAAATGAGCGCAGTTCGCCGTGGTGAGACAGCCAGTGGGCCGACACTGAGAGGGAGCTCGTCGAGGTCGACGCGACGGCCCGCCCGCTGCCAAACGCACCGACTCGACCGGGAGGTTGGTTCGATGGTATACGGGGAGACGGCATGGTTTCAACGGGATATTACGCACGAAGGGATGGAGGGATGGAGGGATGGAGGGATGGAGGGATGGAGGGATGGAGGGATGGAGGGATGGAGGGGTGGTGGGATGGAGGGATGGAGGGATGGAGGGATGGAGGGATGGAGGGATGGAGGGATGGAGAGATGGAGGGATGGAGGGATGGAGGGATGGAGGGATGGAGGGATGGAGGGATGGAGGGATGGAGGGATGGAGGGATGGAGGGATGGAAGGATTGAGGGAGGAAGAGATGGAGGGATGGAGGACAGAGGACGCAAGGAACTCCCTGTCCCTCCCGAAGCGAACGACCAGTGTCACAGAAAGCTGGATAAAGAAAGACCAAGTTGATAATTTGTCGTGATGGTTGAGGTAACGGTCGACTGTTTTTGTGTTTGCACTTGAATCCAATTTTGCAGATAACAAACCGACCTGGGCATTGTATTTTTCACCCCTTGCAGAAGATAAAATGCAAGCAGACAGAAGTGAAAAACGAATAGAGCCATGACACGTCTGACGCGAACACAAGTCTGGTGCTTGATACATTACGAGTCCTGTCATTTTATGAAGATATCTGCACCGCCCTCTATCGGAGTCTACCCGTCTGCAGCGCAGTGACGAGAGGCAGATCGCAGCGACCCACCAGATATGACCAGTGTTGATCCCCGCCGGCTCGCTATATTTGTCTCACAAGCATAGTTGTCTGGACTTTGATAGTGTAATTTGTTCAGGATCTCCGGGACTGGAATGGGTACCAGCCGCATGAGGCGTGTAAAGCACGAAGTTTGTTTCATCAGAGGCCTCTTGCACCAAAATACCTAGCTAGGTAGAATCGGCAAAATACCTACCTAGTAAAACTACCTACGGCGGCAACTTCTCTTGCACCATCCTACCTACCTACCTAGGTAAATTTGACAGCTCGCGTTTTTAGGATTTGTTTTGATTGGCTGTTTGGTGGCGAATTATTTGTGGGCGCAAACAAATAGTAAGTAAAGAAAACAATTAAATGGATATTGTTTTTATCAATATACATTTTGGTATTATGAAATCATTTTTCATTTACGTAAAGACCGATAGAAGTTATTTTCATATTAAATTACTTGAACAAATAAGCTTCGTTTCCATGGCAACGAGTGAGTCTTCAACCTGGCTGTTCTGCTACGGAGGTTTCTCGCCTTGGGGTACGGAGAAGTACCTCTGTGACCCATAGAACATTCGGTCAATTATATTATTATTAATCATTCACTCATAAAACATTGATCTATCATTGTCTAAACATTTTGTAATGCCTAATTTACATTAAAGTACCCGTGGATTATCATGTATTGTGCCTATTGTTACTAATTGAATCATTTTACCTAAGGTTTTGCTAGTTATTTTGGAAGCCCTCATTTACCGTCAAACCGTCAAAAATTCCTCCGCGAGTACTTCTTTCCGGCCTTCGGTGCAAGAGGAAAACAGCCGGTCGGACTTTGAGAATTGGTAAGTTCTTATACCGCTCGGTATAATTTCTAGGTAAATTTTCACGGTAGCGTTTTTTGGTAGGTAGTTTGGTGCAAGAGAATCTAGGTAAAATCTGAATTTACCTAGGTAGGTAGTTTGGTGCAAGAGGCCTCTGTTCACAGTTCTCGCATTAGTCTTGGAGAAAAATGGACACTGTACCACCTGCAGTGCCAGGGCAATGCGGTCTTTTAATTAGGTGATCTAATAACACAGGTGTTATGGTGTCATGCGGTTACATAAAGAGACAGAGAATAATAATAAAAGGAAAGCATAAACAAAGGCTGGCTGTAAGAGAACTTCTGCCCCTCTTATGTCTTATTTGTGAGGTAATTACGCCTCATGCGACGTTTATATGTTTTCTTGGTTCAGGTGTTGCCAACAATTCTGAATTGTTTCGGATACGGGTATCATAAATTTTGAAAAAATGGCGCCAGTTTCTCAAAGAGCACGATGAAAGTCAATGATTCAGAAGAATGCTATCTTACTCTTCATAGTTAGCTACACTGAAAACAATTTCACCCAAAACTGGCGAGTAAACCGGTGCCTCGCGGGTACCCCTATCCGCAACCATTTTTAACCACCCTCCCAGGAGTCAATTTAGGACATAACACTTTCGCAATTCACTCTGGAGAGTAGTAACCCTCCACGACTATTCGCGCACCAGTGGCTCGCGACCCCTCCATCGAAAGGTATTCATCGACGCCTACCTGGCAGCAGCGCCCCACAAACCCCTAGGAGATGGGGTTACCCTCCACGCCTACCCTTCGCCGACAAAGTCACGAGGGCCAAAAAAACTCCCACGCTTGACCATATTTGCGGGAAAACATCTATATTATAGCAATCTCACACCTAGAAAACATCGGTGAGAAAGTTTCACATCGGTGGGAAAGGTCAAATCGAATTCCCATAGAAATTTCGACATGACTCCTCACCGGCAGTCATGCAGACCGCCCGAAATCAAACAGATGCATGTCGCCTTTTCTTTTTCTTTTGTTGAATAGGTGCTTCGGACCTTGCGGACCATTGCGCACCGTTTGTGTTGATCAACGATATACTTATATACGTAGCATGGTTAATATATTGTGAAGTCTAGTGTGTTGTGTTGTAGTAAGTGAATGTTATAAACGATTTATGAGATTTGTTGCGGTAAGATATGAAAATAAGAGATGTAAGAGGTCTTCATAATCATTTCCTAATAAAACCGGTACCGTAAGTTGCAGAGCATTCTGCCTACAATATTGATGCAGAACGTTTCTTTCATTATCATATTTGTGGCAGTGCAAGAGGATATGCTCAATACTAAGTGGCACTCTGCAACGGGGACAGGTGGGCCGAGGCCGACGATCAAAAATGAATGAGTGAGTATGGTAAGTATGGCCGATGCGAAGTCTAGCTAGCGCCTTTTCTTCTTTTCTGGAATGTCTAGTAGAAGATGACCAGCATCCGATCTTTGGTTTGATTCGATACAGCTGTGAGCCTGGTCCGTTGGTATTCCAATTGAGTTGCCAAAGATGATTGCAGCGAGATTTGATGGAAGTGCGAATAGAATCAATATCGAAGTGTGCTTGAGAAATGTGTGGAAGGTCCAAGGCTTTCTTGGCATAGTGATCAGCCATGGTGTTTCCCATTATGCCAGCATGACCAGGTATCCATAAAAACTGTACTTTGGTACCTATCTCCGAAAGGTGCTGGTGAATTTGGGCTATACTTATGTGTGTATGTTGTGAGGGGTTCAAATTCTGAAGGCTTTGAATAGCGGACTTCGAGTCGGAACAAATGCAAGCTCTCTGGACACGATATTGTTTGATCAGCTGGAGTGCGACTAAGATTGCATATAATTCAGCAGAATATATTGACGTGTTATTGATGAGCCTCTTCCGCATCCTAATGAAATCTGGAGAGAAAATGCCTATACCGGTGAGGTCGTTAGCTTTCGACCCATCTGTGTATATGAAACGATATATTGCATTTTCTGTCTGATATTTCAAAAACGTTTGTTGGACCTCTTCAGGCGAGACAGACTTTTTGGATGTTGTGAAAAGCAAAGAAATAGCGAGATGATGGAATAACCATGGTGCGAACCCAAGACGAGCTAGTGGAAGAACAGCAGGCATGTTGTAACCCAATTCTTCTTCATATTTCCGAACTCTAGATGCTATCGTAAGGCCTGTTCGTTTTTCGCATCGTCCGAGATAATTAAAATGTAGTCGAGGGAGCACATCTAAAGCTGCGAATGCTGCATGCTCCGGAAACTGTTTAATCTTCGCATAATATCGTAAGGTAAGGTCGATGCGTCTAATGTGTAAGGGAAGTATGTTTGCTTCTACTTGAAGAGAATGTATTGGAGAGGTTTTAAGGGCGCCTAATGCCAGCCTAAGAAAATTATTTTGCACAACCTCTAGCTTTTGCAGAGCTGCATGGCTACCGCCAGCGTACATCGCACAACCATATTCTATCACTGGAAGAACAAGTGCTTTGTAAAGACGCAATAAAGTAAGTCGATCTGCGCCAGCTGGTGTACTAAGCAGACACCGGAATAAATTAAGTCTTCTTTGGCACTTTGTTCGTATGTGTTTTATGTGTTGGTGCATATTCAACCGTGGGTCAAGGACGACTCCTAAGAACTTAAAGTGAGGTACCAGTGGAATATCTTTGTTTTTCAAAGTTGGAAGGCGTGAAGGTCGAAGAGAAACATGCTTCGAAAAGATCATCAATGCAGATTTCTCTGGAGAAAATTCTAATCCGTATCTATCAGACCATCTTTCAAGATTTTCGAGTGCAGCTTGTAATCTTTGAATGCCTACGTCATAATCGGGTGTAGTGCACCATATGGCACTATCATCCGCAAATAAAGAAAACTTAACTCCAGAAGGAATATCATGGAATAAGTCATCAATCATAATGTTAAAAAGCAGAGGAGAAAGACAGCTGCCCTGCGGAAGACCGTTTTCAGTTTCAAAGCATTCGGAAAAGATCGAACGACGCCTAACTCGAAAACGTCTGGAACCAGTGAGGAAATTGAGTAAGTAATAGCCCAGATTTCCTTTAATTCCAAGTTTCTTGAGTTTCCAAATCAAGGCTGGCTTGTAGACCATATCGTATGCACTTTTAATGTCTAGGAATATTGCTGTAGTGTGTTGTTTCTTTTTGTAACCTAGTCGAATATCGCTTTCAAGTCTAATTAATTGATCTACTGTACTATGATTGTTTCGGAAGCCACATTGAAATCTTGAAAGCATGTCCTGCTGCTCGAGAATGAACGAGAGACGCTTAGAAACAATGCGCTCCAAAAGTTTTCCTAAGCAGCTTGTCATAGCTATAGGTCGGTAACTGGTAGGATTGTGTGTCGCTTTCCCTGGTTTTAATAACGCTGCTACTGTACTTGTCTTCCATTCTTCAGGAAATAAATGATTGGCAAAAAGTGAATTGAACGTTTTGAGAACCAAAAGTCTCGAACGCTCTGAAAGATTGCGAAAGAAGGCGTAATGTAATTTGTCCGGGCCGACTGAGGTGTTCCCGGAGGCACTTATGGCATTGTTGAGTTCTTGGAGAGTGAAAGGAACATTATAACTTTCGTCATTGCTAGAATGAAAAGATGCATGATCAACCTGAAAACGTCGACGTGCTGCAGCCACAAAATCTGGAGAGTATCTTGCGTCGGAGCTAGTGTGTGAAATTTGTGATGCTAATGAATTGACAACTTCCTTTGGTTCACTAACTACACGACCCGTTGGAAGACGGAGAACTGGGAAAGTTGCACTTGTCTGCTTCCCAGTCATTCTACGGATCAAGTCCCATATCTTACTGAGTGGTGTACTACAAGTGAATGAAGAAAGAAAATGTTGCCATGACTCACGCTTAGCGATCTTGATAATACGCTTGGCGTTTGCGCGCTCCTGATTTCGTGAGATTAAGGCTTGGTCCGTTCGGAGTCTTAAATATGTACGAAAGGCTCGCTTTCTCTTAGCGATGGCCTGCTGCACAACCGGTGACCACCATGGTACTGCTTTGCCTTTTTTACAAGGTTTTGTCATTGGAATGCTCTGCTTGGCTGCTGAAATAATTGTTTCTGTAATGTGAGATATTCCGTCTTCTGGATTTGCAGAACGATCCTGCATTTGAGCCTCACAAAGTTGGGTGAACTTCACCCAGTCGGCTTTGTTAAGGTTCCAACGGGGAACAAATGATGGTATTCCGGTAACTGAAAAACTAAATTTAAGAGAAATCGGGTAATGATCACTGTCATGGATGTCACTATCAACGCTCCAAAGAAACCAAGGGGCGAGACACGGAGAACAGAGTGATAAGTCAATGGCTGACTCTGTGTTGTGAGATAAATTAAAATGTGTCGGCTGGTTAAGATTAAGGGTAACTAGCCTATGGACGTCAATAAAGTCTTCGATTATTTTGCCTCTACCGTCTAACAACTGTTCATCCCACCAAGCTGGGCTGTGGGCATTAAAATCACCCATAAGAAGAAATGGATGTCGGAATTGCTGAACGAGATGGTTGAGCTGTCGAAGAAGTTCGGAATTATCGAAATCCGGAGGAATATAAATACTACATACATCTATGTCTCTACCGTTGATGTACATGGTACACGCAACGGCTTGTAGATCTGTGTGTATATCGAGTTCGCTATGTGTATAATCATTCTGTACGTATAGCGCCACACCACCGTGGCGGCGCTGTCCGTAAAGCTCATCGTGCCTATATAAAGTGTAGTTTGATAAATTGAAATTGTACTGATCAGTTGGTAAAAACCAAGTTTCCTGGAGAGCAATGAGTACCGGTGTCAAGACAGAGAAAAAGTTTTTTAGTTCGGCCCACTTAGAAAGCAGGCCTCGACAGTTCCATTGTAGCATGGTGTGCGTATTCATGGTTGTCGACGAGAGGAGTTTCCACGGCTGGGCGAGGCCCAGCTCGACGCGCGGTTCCTACCCATCGAGACGCGAATCGGCGGACGTGGTTGGCGATCCCCTGTGCGAGGAGAGGAGGCCTGGGGATGGGCACCGCTGCGCCCCTGTACTCTGGTCCAGTCAGTAGTAGGGGAGACCCGGGAGGTATGGGCCCCCTGGAGGTATGGGCCATCGCAGTTTTGAAGAAGTGTTGCGTATTTTTACACATTTGACGGCGTTAACTGGTAGCAGCCATTCCGTTATACATCCCACGTGATTTTCAAACCCTTCCTCAGTCTTCTTTGGCAATGAGCGGTCATAAAGCGCTTTTGCCCTCTTCGAGTAAAATACGGTACATACAGAAAATTCGTGATAAATTTGAACCAGGCTCGTTTTATGGTATCAGACCATCGCTAACATTAAGTTTAAAGCATGCAAATTAAGACTGGATAGATTATATGAAGCTTTCTTGCAAGATTATGAGCTGAGATGCTACGCACATTTTGGCGTCCTAACCGGGAGGTTCGGGCCACCCACCCCCGGTGATCCTAAATAAATAAAAAGATGCTTTCATTGAATGTCCCCTTCAATAAGTTTTATTTTTGTCGCGCAAGGTCGAAAATTTAACTTCAAATTTCATTCGAACAGAAAAATATTATTTATTTTATTTCATGGTGCATGATTGAGGTTGCCAAAATACATATGGGCCCAAGTGACCTCCATGAAGCAAGCTGTTGGCCGCTTATGCGGTTCCTGGGCTCTAAGAGAGATCAAGGTAGATACCAGCTACGAGTATTATTCTCATTGTCGAGAAAATAATATGAAACATGGCACCGGCCCATACCTCCCGGGCCATGGCCCATACCTCCCGGTGTATTTTGATGGATCGAAAAAGCACATGATTTATAGAAAGTTATCTCGAGACAAAATAATTGATCCCAGATGCCTAATATCAGGCACAAGTTGCAGGCGAAAGGCAATTTCACGTACACAGAGTGAAAAACCGAGTCTAGCCACTGCCCACTGGACGAAAATTGCCTTTTCACAAAACCGGCCCATACCTCCCGGGTCTCCCCTACGGCTTGTTCCTGGGGTCGGTTTCGTTTTCTGGGCGATCTCGGGAGAGACAGCTGGCTGAGAGTCAGGCGAGGGCACTGGCTCATCGATCTCGATAGCCTCAGTGGTTTGGGTCGTGCTTGTGGATGCGGTCGGTTTGGGAGCGAGAGGCTTGAGAAGCTCCAGGGGAGGGAGCGCGGCGATCGGCTCGGTCTGAGTACTGCATGAGACAGTTTGAGTGCTGGCGGCTTTTGCATAGGATTTGCCCGCAGTCGGAGTGGCGTTCTCTGCTTCTACCCGGCGTCGTGCGTCGGGATAGGAACAGGCGGTTTTGGCTTTCACTTCACAGATGCGTTTTTCCTTCTGCCAGACAGGGCACTGTGAGGACGAAACAGAGTGATCTGTGCTGTCACAGCTAAGGCATTTGACTGGAGTGGAGCATGCTGAGCCCTCGTGTGGGGCTTCTCCACACTTCTGGCATCTGGCGGACTGGCGGCAAGTAGAACTACCATGACCGAAACGCTGACACTTAAAGCAGCGGAGGGGGTTGGGAATGAACACTCGGACGTCCTTCCTAACCCAGCCGATCGTGATCTTTTCAGGCAGAGTCGTCGTGTCAAAGGTGAGAACTAGCAGACTAGTGTCTCGCCGTTGCCCATCGCGGAAGGTGGTCAGGCGGCGGATGTGTGTTACACCATCACCCCTCAGCTCAGACAGAATCTCATCCTCAGACATATGACGGAGTTCCGGAGCAAAAATCGTGCCCTTGGAAGAGTTTCGGCTTTGGTGGAGCGAGACTGTCACCTTCTTGCCGCAGAAAGTCGTGGTCTTCAGAAGCGGTTTGGTTTCTTTTCGGGAGTTTGTTTTTACGATCAGAGTGCCGTTTGCCGGAGCCTCGATAGCTAGATCCATGGAACCAGTGATAGCAGCGATCTGCTTCCTAGGCCAAAAAACGTTCATCTTCCGGAAAGAAACGTCGTCGTCGCAGGGCTTGATAACCAGAAAAGAACCGTGGAGAGGCAAGTAAGGCTCGAGCGGAGCGCGATCAACCGAATCACAGGCAGGTGCGTTGTCTAAGTTCGTGCGCGGGTCAGAGCTCCGGGAGTGGTCGGTGGACGCCGGACGGGCGAGGGTCATGGCTCCGGGCGAGGTCGGTAGACGAGCGAGGGTCAGAGTGCCGGGCGGGGTCAGAGGTCGAGCGAAGGTCAGAGGCGTGGTCAGTGGACGAGCGAGGGTCGGTACCGGGTAGATCAGTCGAGGGGCGGGCAGAGGAGGGAGGGGTGACGATTGGGCGGGAGTCGGTATCCATGGAGGCGGGAGTGAGGTCAGGAGCAGGAGTAGAGGTTGGAGGGGAGTCAGAGTCGGAGTCGGTATAGGAGTCAGAAAGCGGGCGCTGACGGCGCCGCTTCCCCATGATGGGGCAAACGGAATGCGGGTGTAAGCAGTGAGGGTTCAAGGAGTGGGACAGTAGGGAACAACTGGATCAAAGTGGGTGGGTAGGTGGGGTGGGAAGAGCTCTCAAACAAACCCGTGAAATGCTAACTGCCGGAGCAAGTCAACGATCACCTTAGCCTGTCTGACTGCATGTCGCCGCTGCTTTCGTGACCTATATAAGAATCAAAATGGTCTCACTTGGTAGTTTCGGAAGAAAAAGCGTTGCCAATCGTCCCGTGATGAATATTGCAGAGGTTTTAAGGATGCACCCTAACAATTGTACTTTCGCCCCCACTTGAAAACCGCCAAACAATGTGCCAACATATCATTGGTTCAAAAAAAAAAAGTTAAAAAATTGTTGTAATTCAAAACTGTATAAGACAACGCCATCTAGTTGTCACAGTAGATCCAACTCCTTCAGGGCAGGTTATGTAAAGGTTCGCCATCCACGGATACGCGTTTACGATACCTCGAGTAGTTCCAACTCTTTCAGTGAGGGCTGTGCCAATGACTCGACACCCGCGGGGACAATATCCGGTGCTGGGTAGCTACCTTACTGCAGACTGTGGGTACAGTGCATATTTACGAGTAATAAGGCAGGCAAGTCTGATTACCCTCTAGCTAGAATCTGGACATGGCGAGTTAATACACATATACCACCCGCAGAGCAACGCTTAATTCGCCAGCTTCGGGTGAAATTGTTTTCAGTGTACTGCCCTGATCGGCTCGACTGATGCTAGCTTGCAAATAACCTGCACCTCATGATCACATCAGCTGCTGAAGGCTTGTGGTAATTCCTGATGAATTGCTTGAAACCATGTGGCTGATGTATTGTTTTGTTGCCAGTGGTACGTTATACGAGTAGGGGAGACCCGGGAGGTATGGGCCCCCTGGAGGTATGGGCCATCGCAGTTTTGAAGAAGTGTTGCGTATTTTTACACATTTGACCGCGTAAATTGGTAGCAGTCATTCCGTTATACAACCCACATGATTTCCAAAATCTTCCTCAGTCATCTTTGGGAATGAGCGGTGATAAAGCGTTTTTGCCCTCTTCGAGTAAAATATGGTGCATACAGAAAATTCGTTATAAATTTGAAACAGGCTCCTTCTATGATGTCAGACCATCGCTAACATAAAGTTTAAAGCATGCAAATTAAGCCTGGATAGACAATTTGAAGCTTTCTTGCAAGATTATGAGCTGAGATGCCACGCACATTCTGGCGTCCTAACCGGGAGGTTCGGGCCACCCACCCACCCCCGATGATCCTAAATCAATAAACTGATGCTTTCATTGAATGTCCTCTTCAATAAGTTTTATTTTTGTCGCACAAGGTCGAAAATTTAACTACAAATTCCATTCGAACAGAAAATATGATTTCTTATTTCATGGAGCATGATTGAGAATACCAAAATACATATGTGCCCAAGTGACCTCCATGAGGTAAGCTGTTGGCCGCTTATACGGTTCCTGGGCTCTAAGAGATATCAAGGTAGATACCAGCTGCGAGTATTGTTTTCATTGTCGATAAAAGAATATGAAACATGACACCGGCCAATACCTCCCGGGCCATGGCCCATACCTCCCGGTGTATTTTGGTGGATCGAAAAAGCGCATGATTTATTGAAAGTTATCTCGAGACAAAATATTTGATCTCAGATGCCTAATATCAGGCACACTTTGCAGGCGAAAGGCAATTTCACGTACACAGAGTGAAAACCCGGGTCTAGCCACTGCCCACTGGAAGAAAATTGCCTTTTCACAAAACCGGCCCATACCTCCCGGGTCTCCCCTACATGCACGGTATGGATACACTTGTGCATAGGTGTGAAAATAGACTTTACCTGCTATTAAATTTCAGCAACCAGGCTAGGCATTAGGGGAGCCCCGCGGGAGGTATGGGCCCCCGGGAGGTATGGGCCATCGCAGTTTTGAAGAAGTGCAGTTGCGTATTTTTACACATTTGACCGCGCAAACTGGTAGCAGCCATTTCGTTATACAACCCACGTGATTTTCAAAATCTTCCCCAGTCTTCTTTGGCAATGAGCGGTGATAATGCGTTTTTGCCCTCTTCGAGAAAAATACGGTACATACAGAAAATTCGTGATAAATTTGAGCAAGGCTCGTTTTATTACGTCAGGCCATCGCTAACATAATTTTAAAGCATGCAAAGTATAACTGGATAGACAATTTGAAGCTTTCTTGCAAGAATATGAACTGAGATGATACGCGCATTCTGGCGTCCTAACCGGGAGGTTCGGGCCACCCACCCCCGGTGATCCTAAATCAATGAAATTATGCTTTTATTGAATGTCTTCTTCAATAAGTTTTATTTTTGTCGCACAAGGTCGAAATTAAGCACAAATTATATTCAAACAGAAAAATATTCTTTGTCTCATTTCATGGAACATGATTAGAGTTTACCAAAATATATATGTGCCCAAGTGACCTCCATGAAGTAAGCTGTTGGCCGCTTCTGCGGTACCTGGCCGGGCTCTAAGGGAGCTCAACGTAGAGCCCAGCTACGAGTATTGTTCTCAATGTCGAGAAAAGAATATGAAACATGGCACCGGCCCTTACCTCCCTGATTTATTTAAAGTTATCTGGAGACAAAATAGTTGATCACAGATGCCTAATATCATGCACACTTTACAGGCGAAAGGCAATTTCACGTACACACAGTGAAAAACCAGGTCTAGCCACTGCCCACGGGAAGAAAATTGCCATTTCACAAAACCTGCCCATACCTCCCGGGCCTCCCCTACTTCTTCGTGTATTTTCATCGTCTCAACTCTATACCACACGAAGTAAATAAAGTGCTCAGTGCAATTAAGCTCAAGCCCAAATCCGTAAAGCGGATGTTGGAGTGCCGCAGCACTCAGCGAGCTGTATGGGAGACCGGCTGATCGGCCCTGTCGCCGGCTGCTGATGAAAGCTAGAAGCCGAATACAGAACAGCTTTCACAAATGTTTGTTCGCCGACCCATCTACACAAACAGAGGGAACCCACGCGCCAGTCGGCACAGAATGACCAGAAAATAAACAACTACTACAGAAACCAAACACTGACGAGCGCCGTCGCACCCAACTGATGGCGTCATACATATCCACCGTAACAACCGGAGATGCTTGTGTCATGAGAGAATGAGCTACGCGCATTATTTGATGATGCTGTTTTGTGCGTAAACTTTTTAAAGTAAGCGAAGTATGTAAAATCGTTCTTCCATCTCCCTGATAACTGACACTCGTTTTATAGAATTATGCTTAATTTTGCGATATGACACGAATACCTACTAGCGATGAAAGTATGAAATTTGCGATGAAAGTATGGTGTATATTTGGTGTGCTTAAAGCTCATTAGTGCAAGAAATCAGCCGGAGTAAATGATCTAGAGACTTGCATAGGTACTGCGCAGGTGTTTTGTAGATGTTTCTTTGCATAGCGAATTGGTAATCAATTTGTTAACTCAATATAAACAAGCAAAAAAGGTGCATCAAATACAGCAGTAAGGATCTTGTGGTTGAAACAGTACTGCTTAGTGCTTAGCTTATGGCTCAACTGAAGGAAATGCGAGACAGTTAAAGCGAGGCCAATTTAAATGGTCAATATAACAATGGGCACAATCAGTAGCCGAGTCCATTGTCCAAAATCCTTTCACTTTGAAAAATTCGACCAGGAAATATAATACACGTATTTTGCAAACTACATGCAGATCCGACAACAAACCAAAACCAGCATTCTGTCATCGTTGTAACTTGTCAGGGCTTCAATGCATCATCGTGTCGTGTCTTCAAAGAACATCCCAGCCACGGGCCTTGCGAGACGGACAATTCAGTCACATGTATGGCCGGGACACGAACGGTGACCTGACTTTTCGAGACTGCCCGCTTGGCGCCCACTCGTCCTTCGGAAATTTACTAATTAATCGCAGGCTGGTCATGCTCTCGGTGAGGCGGCCGGACCCGCGGTGGGCCACGCTCTATTTTCGGGCGGACACGCCCGGCCGGGCTGTACGGCCCCCGAGAGAGCGATTCCCCCGAGCTAACGCCACTAACACCGGCCTAACTGCTGTGCAGCCGAACAAGATTGCCGTAGCAATTCCCGCCTTTGCCAAGCAGTACAAGCGTTCTGTTTAGGGACAGCCAAATGTTTTATTCATGATGTATAAGTAGCAGATGGTGCTGCAAATTGAATTTTGAATGCAGAGTAGTTTACCTGTGATAGTTATACAGTTGAACCGTAAAAGGAAGGAGTATACCTTGATTAAGCAACACTTTGATAAAGCGGGCCTGTCGATGCGTCGGTAAAAGGGTTCGGGATGCTAGAAAGTAGTGCAATGCTGTACAAAATAAGAAGAGAGAATGCAGAAAGGGGAGAAAAAGTAAATAGGTACAGGTAGTGTATTTCACTATAACGTCATTTCCTATTCACCTAATTTCGCTTCCATCTGATAATTGTTAAATGAAGTGCCACTTCTTCTCGTGCATATAGGACCTCGGCACTCCAGCCCAATCCATAGAAGACACTCTATGCTGCGGCCTAACTGCCACACTTGCACGCCGACTGGCTGGGTGTCGTGCGGCACAGTTTACCTGTCGTAGTCACAGTGGAGTGTCGTACGGCCCAGATCCATTACAGGCAAACTTGGGATGTGGTGCGGACTGCGGCATACCATTACATACAGGCAGACTCGGCTGGAGTGTACTGCGGCACAGTATACCATTACAGGCAGACTTCGGATGTGGTGCGGCACAGTATACCATTACAGGCAGACTTCGGGTGTGGTGCGGCACAGTATACCATTACAGGCAGACTCGGCTGGAGTGTAGTGCGGCACAGTATACCATTACAGGCAGACTTCGGATGTGGTGCGGTACAGTATACCATTACAGGCAGACTCGGCTGGAGTGTCGTACGGCACAGTATACCATTATAAAGGCAGACAGTCGCGGTTTAGTTGCCTCGCCCCGTACCGGCATTGGGGTATTTGGAGAGCAAAATGACTGTCCATGCTCTCTTTGAAGATCCATAGCTTTATGTATTTAGATAAAAAAAAATATCACGGGTGCCTCTCTGGCAACGGCGTTTGCAACATTTGTGTCGTTTCTTGAGAGCGAAATAAGGCGACTGTTGTTTTTATGCATTTGTGCATCTTTAATTGGTGTGCTATCAGCTTCTCGGCCTTAATCCTATTTTCCTAATAAAGGTTGTTAATCTCGTCACGGCTTCCTCTTGATGGAGTAACTGAATAAGCCCAGGAATATCTTATCGACAGGTCTGCTGTGGCTTTGATGTGAGAGCCGAACGCTGGGGATTGTATGTCTTGTTTTTTTTTTAAAGACAGTTCAAGATGTACTTACAAGTACGTGGGAAAATTTAGAAGCTTGATCTGACCGGCGTGGTAGGAAGAGTAACTCATAGTATCGAGCCCTACTGCCGTTTACCAGAACACTCATGTCTAAACACTTGGCTACGGCGTTCACAATGACACAAATGTGCCAATTGAAATGCACTGCGAGGAGATCTAAAATATAGCATTCTCATTCAAAATTTGCTTGTGCGATTTACAAGCTACCATCACCTTCGTCCGTGTGACCCCGACAGTACCGGTGGGCTACTTTGGACCACTCTGCCGTATTTAGTGTCTCCCGACTCTCACAAGCGAAAATAATCTGCCCGAGTCTGCAGCGCGGCGGTGGCAGTGACAGAAACTGCAGCCCAGTCAGCAGATCCCCGTGGCGCGGCGGCCGCTTCCACTCGGTCTCGCCGCGGCACTAATCTTCGCTAACGTATGCGAGAAATTTGCTGGCGACCCGAAAACGCATTATCCTAATGCTGGTCGATGAGTCTTTGTCATTGGTGACCAGTCGCTCCATGTTCATTGGAAGGCAGAAAGCGTCTGGTCTCTGGGTTACAGAGGTTAAACTGATCGGTTAGGGCGTCTCAGTAATACCGGATATGATGTTACTGTTCTATATTGGTGCATGAAAGTGCTGATTACCGCGGGCTAACGATGTAATTATGAATCGAGAGCCAAAACAAAACAACAGAACAAAAAACATTGCGACAAGCGGAGAAGCAGGTCAGATGGACAACTTGAACAGCAGTTTGGACACCAAGTGGCGGCTGAAGCTTGGAGTCGGCACACAAACCCTGTTTTACTTCTGTGCCGCTCGAGTTGTTGGCCCAGCCGAATCTTGCACGCATTTCAAAAGGCCAGCGGACCGAACAGGCCCGGAGCCGAAGCAAACAGCGGCCTTTATGAGATCTGCGGCAGCCTCCGTCTGCGCGGCAATAATCCACCTGCCAGTCGTGGCTCCCCTCCCCGCCAGACCGAGTCTGTCTGCCTCTCCTCCGGTCCGTCTGCGACGTTCACGGGCCTCTCGCATCCAGTCGCCAGCCCTCCCACTGGTATCCAATCAAGTGCATTTTTCGAAGCCGGCCTGCCACGGTTAGAGCAGGTATTGGGCGGCGGCCGGCCGGCCGTGCCGGGCCCAGTATTGGCCGCCGGAAGCTCGCCCGGCCCGCGTTCGGCCCAAACTTGATCGATGGCTCTCGGGGGAGAGGGAGAAACAGAGAGGGCCAGACGAAACGCCACTAACCTGTGCCGCTGGCGACTGCGGTGTCACGCACCTGAGCAGGACAAAGGACAAATACACCGAGCGACCCGGTCCAAACGGGACCCGGTTTTAGATTTAATTAAACGTTTGACCGTGTTTAATTAAATTTAAATGAAGTTCGGCAGCTTGCGTATGAAATGATCGACGAAACTACTGAACGGTTCCCGAGAGGTATGAATAGATATTGGCTTAAAGACCTCAGAGGCAGACTATCAATTCCGTCCTACATCCAAGGTCCAGAGAGACGTCCTAAACTAGATTCCCATTTTGCAACGTTGGCAAAAGCGAGCGGCGACCGCACAACATTTCATCCAATGTAACACGCCCAATCATCGTTAGCTGTGGCTCTGTCAGCAGATATTTCACCGATTCAGTCATCAGTCTGAGCTTATGTTTTTGTCGTGCCACTGTGATTTTTATCGACGCTTGCAGTTGACTACACAAGTCAGAATCTTCCACATACAGCTGGACCCTCCGTCTTCCGTAGTGCGATCTACTATGTGTCGAAACGGTTGTATTGAGCCTGAATCGCTCACAGAAGGTCGAAATAATTATCCGGTGTGAGTGTGACGCGAGGAATTTCAATAAGGCGGAGAGTTGCGCGACTCTGGAGCGCGACTCCGGCTACAAACCAGCCCAGTTCATACGTCACCGATAATCGATCCTCCAGACACGTGTGCAGGGAAAAGGTTGCGTCACTGGTTTTTAGACTAGTCTGCTTACATGGGAATACTTTTTTATTCGGCGTTCCTTAATCTTTATGTGCATGGAATCTGTTACAAATTAGATACAGTTGGTGGTAAATGAACATTCCAAAGTGAATTAAAACAAGTTTAATAAACAAATTAACTCAGTCTGGA
Source organism: Amphibalanus amphitrite (assembly GCF_019059575.1). NCBI lineage: Eukaryota > Metazoa > Arthropoda > Thecostraca > Balanomorpha > Balanidae > Amphibalanus > Amphibalanus amphitrite. Next base: position 979,121 of record NW_024881500.1, on the reverse strand, counting down.
CACGCTGAACTGAGCGTAATAGTGGAAAGTTTCTATCTGATAAGCCATACAGACGCTCGGAATTCTACCTCCGTTCCGAGCGTTGGTAACAGTGCTCGATTCGGGCTCGACCCGGGCTACCAGGGCAGGCTGGCACTATACCTGCATTGGCCGGTAGTGAAGGTCACCAGAGTGCGCCCCATGCGAGCAGTGCCCCTACAGGAGGAGACCACTCCCTGGGGATATCGACTCTCCGGCCGTAACCGACTCTAATGACGCGATCGGCGCCGGGCCGCTGTTCAGCAGCGACCGTCACTTATGCGCCGAGTTGAGTCGGCCGGCTAAGTGCGGTACAGCGCGCCACTTAGCGCGGTGTTCGCCGCTGGAGCGGCCTGGTCGGATTGGTGTCCAGGGAGCGGCGCGACCAGAGCGGAGATTACCGACCGATCGCGCCGCCCCCGCCCCCGCCCCCGCCCCCGGCCCGGCCACCGCGTTCACAGCCCACTCATGGCCGCCGCCTCTCACAGCCCGCCACTTACACGGCTTGTGTACGATCATTAATCATCACGAGTTAGATGAAAAACTGAAATCAGTAATCAGGTGTATACAGCAACTCTGTTATCCACTTTTTATCCATGCTTACTTTATCACCTTTCACTTATTTTTTCGTCTTCCATGTTATACAAGCCTGTAGATTGCTGATATTAAGAGCTCCTGTCTTACATTTTGTACCGTGGCTTGTTTTTTATTCATTCCCCAACTATTATTGCATCCCTGGTAACCATGACGTCATGCAATCTTCACGCATTTGTGTTCTCCTATCCTAGCAGTGCTTGTCCGCTATCGTCGGCCTAGTCTTGCTGCCCTTCTGCCACCAGACCATCACACTCTACCTCTGTCCTCCCCGTCTGTCCCCGTGTCTCTCCTCTCCGTCTGTCCCCGTGTCTCTCCTCTCCGTCTGTCGGTGTCCCCGTGTCTCTCCTCTCCGTCTGTCCCCGTGTCTCTCCTCTCCGTCTGTCCCGTGTCTCTCCTCTCCGTCTGTCCCCGTGTCTCTCCTCTCCGTCTTTCCCCGTGTCTCTCCTCTCTGTTCTCTCCCCGCTGAGAGACCCAGGGGGCGGGATTCTCTCCCGGACGGCCCGCTTTGTTCCGCCTCGGCGTTCACAGCATCGATTTGGGATCGAACGCGGTCGCGGCCCGCACGGACGGACGGACAGACGGACGGCGGATGCGCACGTCATCCACAGCACGGCTGTGGCGGTCGGCGGTGGCAATCAGCAGTCCCACTGTCATCAGCACGGCAGGGCGCCGCGCCGTGCCCCGCTACCGTGAGAGGAACGGAAATTATCAGCGCTGGACCGCAGATCGGCTCGACAAGAGATAGGTTCGGGTGCGGAAGGTGCAGCTTTGGTGCTGTGGAGAGTCGTGCAGTCATCTTAGAGGCGTCAGAATTTGTCTGTCGTTGCAATGCTGTAAAACAGAGTCGTGTGTTGAAAAATGTTGCTGTCAGAGCAGAGAGTACTGATTGCCTGTTCGTAGCCTCGCAAGCCAGTCAGTCCAGAAAGGATAGTTACTATTTGGACCAGCCCTTTCTTTAGTTCTCGAAGTTAAACAACGTTTTTTTAGCCCACACTATGTGAACTCTTTTTCATATGTGACAACACCACTGTTTGTGATATATTTTATTCACTATAAGTCGTCTGTACGACGTGCATCCATCCATCCATCCGTGTGTCAAAAAAAAATATTCACGACATTACATAAGACAGCGCCACTACGACACGGAACACAAATGTAAAGTTGCACGTCATCGGCCGTTTCCGACCGAAGTAACCAGACGTGTTTCCCATCAGCTCAGTGAACACCATCAGCCAGATCTGCGTGCGATTCAGTGTGAGGAACTGCCCCATCCATCCCGAGCAGTGCGCCGTTGGACCGGGAACAGCCAGCTACTGGCCCAGCGAAATCGGCCGCACGTGGCTCGCCTAGACAGCGCTACAATAACCCATCGTCGTGGATGTCTGATTGAACTCAGCATTGCCATACACAGTCTATTGAATTCTACCACGGCACACAACGCCGCGTTTCATCCCCTCTCGAATGAAATCAACAGAGCTGAATACGATGCAGCGTAGCCCGAAGCAACACAGCAGATGAGATGCCGCTATTGTCTTAAAAACACTAGTGCGGTGGCCGGCCACAGAAACAGAATCGCGCCTCGCCGCTCGCATGCAAATGAGCACAAGTGATCAAAGTCGACGGAAGGATTGCCGCTGGCGAGCGAAACTATCGACCGGGGTGGGACACGGGCACCCGAGGACGGTCTGTCGAGAACGACGGGCTACGGAAGGCGGTCTGTCGAGAACGACGGCGGCACCACCTACGGCGACCCCGCATGACGGGCGCACCACCTCCGACTACTCAGGGCGACGGACCAGCTGAAAGAACGACAAGTAACTAGTACACCTACATTATAGACCGAGAAGTGAAAGAACAGTTATAGGACAACACACGAACCACTGGAACTCTGAAGAAGACCGATGGACCACTGAAACACGAGACAACTTGGAGCTCTTGGAGCACAGGACGACGAAGCATATGAAACTGGGGTCGACGACTGACAGACCATCTGAAATGTAGGTTATATTTGTGCATGATTTGTGGTAAGATTGCACACTGGCACAGATTGCACAAGAAAATGACTTGAGGTAGAACACTATCAAGAACCGACTCGCTAATAATTGTGCCCACGCCAGTGTCCAATTTATTCATTGGCCATTACCACACGGAAAAAAATATTTACTCCGCGAGAGATTTACATACACCTTTTTTTGAAAACTCCTTTTGATGGTGTTCATATACCATTCATTTTGGAGTATTTCATGGCGAGGAAGAGTAATAAAAGTACCTCACTTTATCTGTCGGAGTAAAGGAAAGAGATTGGGATTTCATTTACTCCCCATGCATAACCGCTCGGAGTATACAAACCCGGTCGGAGTTTTGTTACTCTGCTGTGACAGTTCGAATAAGCATGGAAGTACGCAATGCAGAGTAATTCACCGCAAAGGGAGTTAACGAAGAACCGAGAGAACAGTCAAAAGAAAAGAAGAGTAACTGAACTCCGAAAAAAGACCTGAAACTCCTCTTGAAAGAGTTTTGCCGCCATCGCGGCGCTGATGCACGTGCGTTATTCGACGCCATTTTCAAGGCAGCAGTCGGTTGGCAGTTGCGCCATACAGTGAACATGCCGGTGGTGGTGTCAGTGGACTGTCAGTGGGTTGTGAGAGTTTTCGGCGGAGAGTGGTGCAGGAAAAGGTGGGAGTGGTGACGACACGCTCGGAGACGACGCTCTCGCAGCAGCAACTATCATCTCACTGCATATAACTGACAGGATCTTCGAGCTCACAATTCAGGCAAGTCCCTTCTCGCTGCGACTTTGGAGATGCGTTCAACAGTTATATTTGCTTCGTGACATATTAATGTTTTTTTTCTTTGCCCAAAATATTGACGTCCAGTACTTATGCCGGCTCTTCCCGGAATCATTCTTTTTTGGTAGCTATACACTTTTGGCAAAATTAGAGAATGCAATGAACGTCATCACCGCCTGTTCCCCTTTGTCGTAGACTTGTCATGGCAGAACATACAAGGGTTGAAAACGAAAATTAATAAAAGATTTACAGTTTTTGGAAACCCGGGGTAATGGTTTACATGTTCCGGTTTTTTGCTCTATTTTGCTCCTTTCTTTGAAAAATAATCTGAGTACCTGAATGTCATTGGTTATCTGTGCTGCATGATCCATGCCCCATATTCAGTGTAGCCTTTTCATAAGGTAATTTATACTTTAACCCTCGCCGGCACAGGCCATTTTGCGTCCTTCGACGGCACAGGGGGGGGGGGGGTACGACCTCCCTGGCGTTTGGCCCCTGATGGAGCTAGAGCTTCGCGGAAAAAACGAGCGTGTTGCCCTTGACAAGAGGAAGCCGATGATACCCAATTTTGAGGTCCTAGGTCATCGGTTGACCTTCTAGGTCAGGTCAATGACCCAAAGGTCGGGAAAATCGGGACCTGCAAGAACATCGTAAAGGGTGGCTGCTGTTTTTTTCGGGGCGCTGATCACGAATATCATGTTGGTTTTGATCACAGATGATGTCTTTATGCATGTAGGCCAGGTCAGGTCAGGTCAACCAGTAAGGGTGCTGCCGGGTATTTGTAGTACATAGGTGTCAACCGCCTCTGACAGCCTCGTAACATGTTACGAAGGCACGAAAACTACTTTGTAAATGTTCAAATGGTTTTTAACCGAGGTCACCAAAGGTCAATGACCTGACCTGACCTTCAGGTGACCTTGACACCCATCCTAATCCATGAGACCAACATCATATCACCAGGGTTGTATACCAATCAAGTCGATTGAATTGATTGATTTGATTCAGCGCGTATTTTGAGTTGATTGGATTGAGTCGATTGACTTTTCGAGATGACTGGTTGACTGACTCGTTTGACTTTAGCGACTGGTTGACTGATTTGATTCCCGAAAATTAGAGTGACTCGTATGATTGAGTCGATTGAATGGAAAGTTGAAATAAGTTTTAGTTGACGAAAAATAATGACACCAATTGATGACATCAAAGATCACAAAACTACACTGAAAACTGCTTGTCATCACAACTGCAATATGGAGTAGATGGCCAAATAAAGAACAGGGCCTAAACATGAACAGCCAACTTTGACTTTCAACTGCAATAACTGCTCCAATCCTGTGATAGAACCTGGCGATGCACCTACCTACCTTTCTGCATTCAGCAGGATTTTTTTTTTTTAATCCAGATGATAAAGTGCAAGGCCCTATATACTAATAAAGTGTGATTAATTACTAATTCACATTTGCACATCTCCTCAGAAACAACCCACTGAACTCTATAAATATCTGAAACCCCTACAAAAATAACTGAAACAAAAGCGCCGTTTTCGTCTCGCTAATTACGTTTACATTAATAGCTAATTTGCTGCATTGTTTAATTTGCAGCAGAACATTTGTTGATCCTTTTCTTCTGAGAGCCTAGGCATAACATATTTCATTTTCCTTAAAATATTTTACCGAATATTATTAAGTGGTTTTATTTCAATTGAAATAATAATTAAAACGAAATTGGTGTTGTACAACCGATTTATTTTATGATGATCTACCATACTACATGATAATCAATGACGTCATCTTACCAAAAAATCAAAAGACGAAGAATAAGGATTTTATAAAAGCTTAGCATACTTCTTGGCAAAACGTTTTCTTTGTTTTTTCGCAGTCGCACCAACGGCATTTAATTTTCCTTGTTATTCTTCCTTTGTCCTTAACTTATCCTGTGGTTCCAGAGTCCCTGTCCTTTCCATTTCCTTTTAAATATATTTTTAATGCTCATCCCTATCCCCCAATCCTAACAGTTTCAAATTGTATTGCAATAAAATGTTTTGAATTCTTCACATATAACCTATCTACCTTCGTTGGTACTGTTGGTAGCCAGTGACACATCTAGGCAGGTAAGTAGGTACCTACCTGCTTTCCTGCTGTCTTCATAAAGCATACCCAATGAAGTTGTCAAATTTATAGCACATTTTCAACACTTTCATATCAATATGGTGTCAGTGTGGCATGTAACCTAGCTAGGTTCATTATGTTCAGGGTTCAATTCAGAAGAGCTCCGCATAACTCACATAAGACTGAGACAGACGGGGGCTTTACATGGAGTAGATGGCCTGATGACTTAGCTGGAATATGGCCAAAATTAAATTGACAACTTTTAGGTGAAAGGTGGTGATTTGGGTTAAGGGGCGTTTGTTGAAGTCAACTACTGGGTTATTTTGCACCCATTAAATGAAACTTCTGCTCCAATTCTACCCATTGAACCTCAATATCATGATCCACCTGTCCATCACTAGGTATCCTTCCTTATTACATAGAAACTTTGAATGGCATGGCAATTTATAATTTTAAATGACAATATTTTTGTTTCTTCTGTAGGTAGGTAGGTAGGTAGGTAGGTACACCAGACTGCTATGGACACTTTTCCAAGTTGGTGGGGCAAAAAACCTAATGTATATCTTGGTTTGAGTCGTTTGATTGAGTTGATTGATTCCTTTCATTGTCGCGTTTGAGTCGATTGAATCAATTCCCGAAAACTGCTCTGACTTGATTGATTTGATTGGTTTCCCAAATTTGTCGTGATTGAATTGATTGCTATTGATTGAGTCGTATACAACCCTGCATATCACATGTTTGAACGCTTGAAACCACGAAAAGACTGCAAACGCGCTGGTAATGCGAGCCGACGTACGCCGAATCGCGATTCTGGCCAAACATGGTCTTGGAAACTAGGCCACAGGTCAAAGGTCATTTGGGTCAGTGTCATGAAATTATCAGGGTAGGTGTAAAATTGATTAACACGAGGGTACTGAAAGTGTCGTCGCGATCAGCCGCTTCTTGCGCGAGTTATTTGCGAAAAACCTGCCCCCCCCCCCTTGTGCCGGCGAGGGTTAAACAATGAAACTGGTTTTAATGAAAGGCATATGAAAAAATACGTGTATGTATATATATATTGCTTTATTAGAATAGGCCTATCTCAATTATTTTCCGAAAATTACCCGCCACATCAAAAGACAAATGCACTCAAGCGTGAATTCCGGAATTGAAATGTTTGTGGAAATGTTAGTTATATAAAATGTTATACGGAAATGTTAAAAAGCTCAAGTTATCAATTGCAAAGGTTGAGCGCAGAGCAGAGCAAACATCACTCCTCGCCCAATGCAGTGACCTAATAGTTGCATCAAATTTCATCAGATGTTGGGAATGTCCCTAGCTCCTAGACAAAGTTTCTCAGAAACCCATTGACCCCACCTATGCAGACTTAAAATATTGTCTTTTTTAGTCACAACGGAACATTTTCCATTGCAGATAATGCTGGCAAGCATGGTTGGCAAACACGCTCGGAAGCCCGTTCCACGACGAGGAATACGTTGGATAAACGAATAGTGTCCAACGCGTGGTTGTCTATTCATCCAGCACAACCCTCACGGAGACAGTGTGTGCAATGCACACTGTGCATGGATGCTGAGCCTCAGTGTGTATATTGTATAACCTTAACCGTCCCCGGACCTACCGGTTTTCTGCATGCACCCACGTCGAGGGGCGAATCCCCTTCCCATATTTCTTTCCAACTTGAGCTAGAGGCTCGCGGAAAAAACGAGCATGTGTGCCGTCGCGAGATGCAGCGACTAATACCGATTTAAACCCGCTCTGACCGGGGAGAGCGTTTGGACACCCCCCCCCCCCGTGGTTTTCGCAGATAGCTCACAAATGGCTGCGTGGAGCCACCGTCTTCTTTGGCACACCTGCTCATGCATCTTTTCCCACAAATGTTGTTAAAATTTCAGACCCAGGTCGCCAAAGGTCAGGTCACCAGGCCACTTCAAGTGACCTCACCGCAGAAAGAATGCTCGTAGTAGCTACACCGACTGAATGATTATATTGCAATTTTCGGCGATTGATAAAAGTAAAAGAATCTATAAAATATACCTATATCTCAGAACTTTCATATCGATGACCTAATGCCAGGGCAATTTTGCGCAATCTCCATTATAAGTGAATGGGAGAAAACGTCGTTCTAAACACTCTCTAAGTCTATAACATCGATTGAGAGACATGCTAGAGCGGTAAAAAACCTCAGATGTGTTCAGCTTGACGAAAAGAATCGACCGATATGCAGCATGACCTTTTCCGGTCAAGTCATGACCTTGACCTTAAGTAAAATTTTCAATGCCGATGATGTTTTTTATGATGCTGCCAACAGCAATGTCGCGACTCTATTGAGTCAAAGGTGATTACAGAAATACACTATTATTTTCGTAAAACGGTTATTTGTGGAGTTCTTTTTTCTCTCTAGAGGCTAAACTGTTGACCTGAGGTCACATCTGAGGACACATTACGAAAGAGCGTTAAAAATGGCTATCGAACGCGCCTTTTCGCGGTGCAGTGGCTCTTTTTGGTTCCCAAGTTATGCGTCGGTTTTCAAAAACTTTAAACTATTGAAAGAGGCAAAATTTGACCTTTGATGACCTCTGGTGACCTGATCTTTGACATGATCTAAAAATGACAGGATTATTTTCTTCATTATTTTTGACTATCGAAGTGCCGTTTACCGCGTGTCGCTAGATGACCCGAGAGCCGAGTTAGACTGGGGCGCGAAAACGCCGTCCCCCCCCCCCCTCCCAGCACGCCACGGAAAACTCGCACCACCAGCACGGCGCTGGATATGTGTGTTTAGAATCACACCCCTATGACCGTGTTACAGTGTTATGGAGAGTCTCACATCTCAATTGTTTCTGCATAAAAATGTGTTCATTTTTTAACCCTCACCCTGGCAGGTCATTTTTCATAACAAGGGCTGGGTCAAATGAGGTCAACTGAGGTCAAATGACGTTTGTGCCGATAACTTGTCACATAATAAAAATAAAGCTTTCAAAATGGTACCATTCTGTTCCTCTTGAACAGCCGAGTCGAATGATATGCAACATTAATGCCTCCTATGGCACCTAGAAACACCAAATTTGGTAGGTATGTGGGCCCCCTGGAGTTCTCACCCCTGTGCAACGCTAAAACAGGTCAACAGTTTTTCGCTTCTAACTTTTTATCTAATTAAGATAGAACAAAAACAAAAGCAACAGTGAACTCAGCACGTCAAGGCGCGTCGAACGATGTACTTTTTTTTTTGCTTGCTTAGGTGTACTTGAAATACTAAGCACAACCTAAGTACAACTTAAGTCTTAAGAATGGTCAAAATGCTTAATGTTGCATATCATTCGACTCGGCTGTTCAAGAGAAACAGAATGGTACCATTTTGAAAGCTTTATCTTTATTATGTGACAAGTTATCGGCACAAACGTCATTTGACCTCAGTTGACCTCATTTGACCTGACCCTTGGATAAGTACACCAAACAAAGAAGCACCAAGTGGCATAATGCTAAGTACTGTGGTTTCAAAGCACAAAAGTGATAGAACGAAGCGGATATCTTCAATATTTTCCGAATTTAATATTTTCCCATAGGCTTAACATTACGACGTAATGACCTCTAACTGACCTCAGGTCAGCGACATAAAAACCCGAACAATATGTTATACAACTCGGTGAACTTAGTACATCCTGAAAGTTTGAAGGAAATCAGTCCAAAATTGTGAGTTGGACAGGTGCATAAACAAATTGAAATTTGACCATGACCTTGTACCGGTTGTTCTGACCTGGTGACCTGACCCAAGGTCACCCGGATCTGAAATTTTCAGGTCTCATGTAAAAAGGTTGCCCCATAGGCAGTGCCAAATTTGGCGGTGCTGTGCGCCGCCGTTTTTACGCTATCTTTGAAAATCCTTAGGGGGTGGGGTCGCATCGACCCCGCCCCCTGCCAGGGCGAGGGTTAACATCTATGATAGCTGCTTCGTTCACCATTGCTGTACTTGCTGGACGCTGCTATACTGGATGATACTGGATGCTGCTGCAGATTTTCTGTAAACCCAGTGGCAAATCCTTGTGGCTCCTGGCCATCTTGTGCTAAATCTGCTGTTACATGCATGATTTGGTTGACGAGAATACAGAAGAAATATTGTTTATAATCCAGTGTTTTTGTTGGATATGCTCGAGATTTTTTTTTTCGTCTGCTGGTTATTTATTACACTATAGCTAAACTGTGTCTCCGAAATGCGCGAAAGAAATAGGAAGAGACTGGTTCTTATTTCAGCCTCACAACACACGTCACGTCATAGCATCATAGTAACTTTTTTTGCAATGATAACGGTATAAATGATCCATATTTGTTAAAATTCCAGCTGGAAATGCTCTGATTATGTCAGTTGGGGCTTGTGCAATGTGCGTCCTGCCCAAAATTAGGAGTGACTCAACCCGTATATTTGGGGTGACATCACACCCTTTTTGGAAAACTCCAGAATGTTAACTTTATCTACTCTAATATAAGTACTGTATTTGGGATGAGTACCTTTTTGGGAGTTTTGGAACCACTTAGCATGTCTCGTTTTCGGTGTGACATTACTCCACAGACAAATTTAAAGGAGTTTCACTTGCAGAACAGGAGTAGTGAAACTCCCTTTTGCGATCATAACTCCGGAATAAGGAGTAGTTAATAAGGAGTTTTATTACTCCTCTTAGGTTCCACTACTCCCTATTATTTTTCACTCCCTAAAAGGGAGTTTCAATTGCGTTTTACAAGGGAGTTTCAAAACACCAAGGGAGTAATGAATCGCCTTTTGATAGTTTTAGGGAGTTATGGATAGAACTCCAAAATAGGGCGAATATCTACTCTAATATAGGTACTGTATTTGGGACGTCAGAACCCCACCTAGGGGAGTAAATATTTTTTCCGTGCAAGCATTGGTACAACAGAGGCCCTCTGCTGCGTATGTAAGTACCATACCTATCTAGTTTCCTCCCGTTTCCACTTGTTCAGTCACCGGCAACACAGCCACAGGTTCCAATTAGGGCTCGCATACAGTTGGCAATAACACCGTGATTAATTGGTTTTCAAGTAGAGAGACGAATCTAACGTGTGATGCGAGGATATCATTTACTGTCCCGTGTGTTTAATGAACATGTGTGATGACCATTACACCTACTGGGAGAAAGTTATGATTTTACTGGAAAGCTCTTGATTATGCAGATAATGCTCGCATCGTTTAACCCGGCACCGCCTGGGCTATTTCCGTACCCACATCAGCCTGGGGGGGTCGGATCCGACACCCCCCCCCCCTGTTATCTCGAGAACCAATGGTCGTATCGAGCCCCGCGAGGCGGCGTTCGAAAGGTCTCTACGAGACCTTCCCAAAGCACTCTTAAGATTTTAAGATTGAGGTCAACTTTCGGGTCAAGGTCAGGTCAAAGGTCAAATTTAGGGGTTTTGCATGATTAGGCTTACGGACAGCGGAATCGATAGCTGCTGCTCGAAACTCACCACAAATGACCTCAAAGACCTAGTGAAGGTACCATGGGCGTATAGGGGTCATACTAAGTACGGGTCAAGGTCAGGTCAGGTCACGAAAGGTCACGGTTTTCACTTTCTGCTACATGGGCGTGCGACACATGTTTTATGGCTTATTTTTCACGCCAAATCCGATGGTAATGGTTATATGTGACCCCAAGTCACTGTGCTGGTGATAAGTGTGCATTGAAAGCATAAAAAATCGTTTATACCATACATAACTAAACGAGGGCTAAGAAAAAAAAGTCAATTTTTCAACTTTTTATTTTTGACATAAAAATGCACTTTTCTAGACGAGCTTTGTCCCAGGAATCTAATGGTGCCATTTGTTTTCACATGCGATGTTCAGAAGTGCCTCTAATTTGCAGGGCATATTTTAAGGATTTTTCACTGCGTCCCAAAGGTGGCATAGGGCACATGCTTCGATCGGAAAGGGCACATTGCAAGCGAAATACCTATATGTAATGCAAGTGAGATAATGTACAGATACATGTGCCATTGTGTACTGTGCTGGTGGAGGGGCAGCAAGCGGGATATTGGGAGCAGGCTGTGATTGCGTTTGGCCAGTCTCGAAATTCGCCCAGTCGTGGCGCGTTCTTTATCCGCATTCAAAGAACGGACCGGCCACTTAATGACATTTTACATTGCTGTTAGTCACTCGTTTCCCTGAACGGCGTTGGGCGTGTTTGACCTCCCTTGACGCACCAAATTGAACCTATGCTTAGAGAATAAAAATAAATATGCACATGATTAAAATGTGATACTCGTACATACGTCTCTCACACGTTTCTCAACCCTATCAATCGATTCCAAATAGAGCTTGACGTGTGAAATATTGCCAATTCGCATTGAAGATACTAGTACTATTTGTTTGAAATTATTAGATAACTTAAGGTCAACCACTTAAGTTGTGACAAAAAATCTCGGATTTTAAAGCTACATAAAAAAAGAAAATCCATCATAGATGAATGCTTTGGATGAACGGATGCTTTGGATGCTTCAGATTTCGTTTCCTTGCTGCCTACCATGTAATTAATATAAACCAAACTTTTCCCCATAAAAGTTCCTTTGTTTTCTTATTATATCCAGAAATATGTCGATTTTGTGCCATTTTCGGGCGCTTTGGGGGGGGGGATGGCCCCGTGGCCCCCTCTGGATCCTCCTATGGCCAGACGGCCATGACGGCACTGATCTGACCGTATGCCACTATCAAATGTCAAACTTTGCAATGATGCGATTTTTTTTTCGAAAACGCGCCAGTATCTAAAAAGCTATGACAGCTAGGAGGGCGCAGAAAAAGCAATCGATATATCTTGAACAGCTCGTTCGTCAATACTTCGTACATAGTAAATAGTACATAGTAAATCAGGGCACAAGCAATTGGAAAGGCAACATCCGTTACACAGTAAAAGACCGAGGCATGCTACTTATTTTTGCTCGCACTTTTCCGCTGAAACCGTGACATTTCAGTGTGGGACGCAGTGGTCCAAATTTCGCGAGGGCTACGTCCCAAAGGCAGGGGGCTGCGTCCCAAAATGGGACGCAGTCAGTATGTTAAAATATGCCCTGCTAATTTGCGAAAATGCTTATGACGTCACCATGCCCTATGCATGTTGGAGCTATTTTGTACAATTTGGGGGTCAAAAATCAAAATAGAAAGTTGAAATTTGGGACATCTAATGTTCTAATAGAGCTCTATAACATATATTCCGGTTTTTTGGAAATTCTCAAAATTTTGGATTTTATTAGCTGTTTTCCAAAAAATATAGTTTTTTGAATTTTTAGGGGTGAAAAACGCATTTTATGGAAAATCCGAGATAGCAATTTTAAAGAACTCGTTGAGCTGCGTCATTTCATGTCCTTAATTTGCAATTTGCTTTAAACCTCGATTTTTGGCGATTTTTTAAACATTTACCATTTTTTGACTAAAAACGCCATGTAGTTACATCACTAAAATCGATATATCTCAAAAAATTTTGATTTTTTTTTCTTAAAAATTGCACAGAAGACGTCAAATTGATGGGGGAGAAGGTATGCGAAGTTTCAAGTTGATAGCTCAAGCGGTTCATGAGTTATTCAAGAAAAACGGAGGGGGGGTCGGATCCGACCCCCCCCCCAGGCGGTCGCGGGTTAAATAATAATGCCCATCTTGCGAAAGATGTCATCCAATTGTCTGGCTTGTGTCCCCGAACGAGTACTGGAGTATAATTCTACAGGTTGTTGTACCCCGAACAAAATTAATTTTTGTTTCTGCTTGGCCTGAAAATATCCCAGATATGTTTGGGTCAGCCATTCATTTTCTCTTCGAATTGATTCAAGGAAATATGTTTATCGGGCCATGCATTTCTTGCAATAACGTCTGAAGAAAAATACGCTTCAATTTCAGTTCAGCTTAGAACTTTATTTCCGAGCGGTAATCTCCTCCTATCTCAGGAGTTTCGGCGGTGCAGGCGAGAACAGGCTGATGGTCTGGGGTCTGGCGCGCACCGGCTGTGAGCCGAGGGGCCGGCTAAGCTGGCCAGATGGGCGCCGCCCAGGGACGGTGGTAGCGGTGGTGGTGGCGGCGGGGTCTCAGATGGAGTACCGTCCGGCGGATCGGTCACAATCAGACAGGCGCTGTAGGTACAGGTGGGAGGAGGTGCGGGGTGCTCCAAACGTAGTTGTTGTTGTAGTCGACTATAGTAGGTCCCAAGTCCTTAGTTGTATTATTCCCAAGTCAATTTGCTTGGCAGCAAGAACAGATGAACGGTTTATGGTTAAGCGGCCCGCCAAAAAATGACATAATGTCAAATACAGTGACACATGTCGTTGAGGGGAACAAATGGAAGCTAAACGTGCTATCGTTTGGACCTAATCATTTGTTAGCGGTCCACCAGACCATGGGATGGCCGGCCTGTGCAGTGACATTCTGACAGAAGCGCAGCCGGGACCCTGTTTGAATCTGGCGCAGTGTTGCGTAGCCAATCTATTCGATATCAAACGACGGGCCAGATCAAACGGTGCCCCTGACTGCAGGAGACCAAAGGGGTTAATCGCTCCCGAAGTCTTCCTTTTGCGTCGGACGTCACGGAAATTGCTCTATCAGACATTGTGTCAGCATATAATGGATCGTCTAATTATATTCAGAATTGGTTGGACATGTGGTCACGTGTACAGATGGCCGACTGTCCAGACAGGCTCAGCGCGTTTGAAATAAGGTATTTCAGGTGATGGCGTTAGTTCACAGCAGGGCTGCGGAGTCGATGGATTTTCGGCGACTCCGACTCCGACTCCGACTCCGGCTTTCAAAAACCAGCTCCGACTCCGACTCCGACTTGGCAGAATTGTCGACTCCGATTGACTCCAACTCCCGACTCCGACTCCGCAGACCTAGCAGGGCTGCGGAGTCGACAGATTTTCGGTGACTCCGACTCCGACTCCGGCTCGAGTTTCTAAAATCGACTCCGACTCCGACTCCGACTCCGGTCACAACTGTCGACTCCGACCGACTCCGACTCCGACTCCGACTCCGACTCCGCAGCCCTGGTTCACAGGCAGCTGTTCAGAAGGATGCTAGCAGCACCTGTATTGTAAGTAAGCATGCTTGATTAGCGATTATTATATAAATGAATATAAAATCAACAAAATAAATATTAAAGGTGCAAAGATGAAATCGCTTTGACTAAGGTGTTGTTGAACTTTAAAAAAGGCTATAGAGTTCGAGGGCGCGCGTGGGAAAGAAAAAAAGAAAAGCAAATGAATAAGATAAAAAGATAAAACAATGGAAACAAGCAAAAATAATGAGAGAGAGAGAGAGAGAGAGAGAGAGAGAGAGAGAGAGAGAGAGAGAGGGAGAGAGAGAGAGAGAGAGAGAGAGAGAGAGAGAGAGAGAGAGAGAGAGAGAGAGAGAGAGAGAGAGAGAGAGAGAGAGAGAGAGAGAGAGAGAGAGAGAGAGAGAGAGAGAGAGAGAGAGAGAGAGAGAGAGAGAGAGAGAGAGAGAGAGAGAGAGAAACGTCGTTGAGATTCTGTCGGCGATTACGCCGTGTTTGAGAAGTCAGCAGTGGCAGGTGGACAATAAAAGACGGAAGTATGGTGATCTACGCTGCAGCTGGACGATAAAATTGGACAATCCGCTGCCGTCAGTGCAGACCGGAATGTGGTCAACAGCAGTCCGGTGACACAGCCACCGACGTCTGCCAGCTGGCCGCGTCTCAAACTCAGCCGTACCCGACAGTGACGTGGGCACATTGTCCTCATTGCTGTGGCGACTAGCCGCGGTGACCCGGGGGTCAGGGGGCCGGCGGCGGACGCTCAGTGGCAGAGGACCGCCTGACCAGGCGGCCGCTCCCCGTCGGTGACGTTAACCCGCGCACCGACGGGGGTCTGCGCCAACTTAGTACCGACGGGGGGGGGGGCGGATGACCGCCCCCCCCCCTGAGATCTCGAGAACGAAGCAAGATAGCGACAAGCGGCAAACGGCATCGGATACGCACGGTCAAGATCTACAATTTTTACTAAGGTCATTTTCAGGTCAGGTCAAAGATGACGTCACAGGGGTCGAAAAAGTCAAAATGGCGGCGCTAAATATGGAGAGAGTTTTTCTCGAATAACTTTCGAATTAGTCAAGATAGGAACAAACTAAGGGCATCATCGTGATCCTCTCGTCAATCCGCATCGAATGATATATATGTTGACCTCGAAAGGTCAAGGTCAAAGGTTGACCTCAGGTCACGTGACCTCGAGGTCATCATGTATATCATTCGATGCGTCTCGACGAGCTGAACACAATGAGACCATCCACGCGTCTGTATCTTGTTCCTGTACGGAGTTATTGGCCAAAAACCTTTGGTTACCTTTGATGACGTCACATGACCTCAGAGCTGCCCAACAGCAAAACAGACCTCAAGGTAGTGAAGGTTGATCGTATATGAAGTCATGTATGGTATATGGGGCCATTCCGACCCGTTTTAGTGGTAAAAACAGGGAGTTGATTTTTCCCCCATTGACTTATAATGGGGAGGTCGCGAAATTGACCTGACCTTAGGTCACCGATATCAAAATTCCGAGATATACAAATTGTAGCTACTAATGACCTAATAACATCCTGCGACTTTCAAAGGCCTCCGACATCTACTGTAGCTCTGGCACGGTGACAAAGTTGCAAAAAAGTGACTTGAGGTTGGGTCATTCAAAGTGACCTGGTGACCTGACCTTGAAAGGTAGGAGGTTCAAACTTGCACACCATGTGTAAAATTGATAAGGGAATAGTCATACCAAATTTCGCGGCGCTACGCGCCGCGGTTTTCCCGCTATTCGCGAAAAACCTCAGGGGGGGGCGGATATCCGCCCCCCCCGTCGGTGCGCGGGTTAATTGTTGTTGCTGGCGGCGGCGCGACGCGGGCGTGTCCAGCTCGGTTTGTAACTGTCGCCGGTGAGCGGCTATTGTCAGCCGGACCGCCACGGAGCCCCTCTAATTGGGCGCTCGTCATTGGCCGAGCCGGTGGTTAGTCGCCCGCCGCCGGCACTTTCAAACACGCACACGCTCGCAATGTGCTGGCAGACGGGTATAAACGACGGCGCCGGAGACGGGGAGAGCGAGCGAGAACGGCGAGAGCTCAAAGAGATCAAGTGAGGGTCAAACGACACTGCACTGCCCGGGCAATGCCGAGCGATCCAGGGCAAGCTTTAATCGTGGCGGCCCGAGCGAATTCCGAGCGAGTGTCGAGCGTCGTCCAGGCGAGGCCCGAGCCAGTTCCGACTACGGTCAGACGGTCTGAGCGCGGTCCAGGTGTGGCTCTAGCGTGGTCGGATCGTGGTCGGATCGAGACGCCCGCCGCGAGAGGCGCGGCGACACAAAGGGTGCCGGCCCGTAAATCGCCGTGCCACGGCAGCGGTGAGGAGCCCGCTCCGTTCGTGTCACCCAGCGACATAAACCATCAGCCGTCGGCCGGAGCGGCCGCCCTATGGATCACAGCCGGCGGAGCGCAGCCTGATGGATTCGTCTGGACGGGTCGTCCGCGCGCGGCCCGCTCTATTTGTGGGGCGTCGCCGCCGCTCGTTTATCAATGCGGTTACGGCGGCAGCTCTCAATGTAGCGCATCAGGTGCTGACGCAGGCGGACAGAAGCAGACTGCGGTGACAATGCGCCGCTTCTGGTGCCGTGTTGTGCCTGCAGATGGGCCTGGAAACAGGTCAGGGGCCGTCCGTGGAGACACGGAGACGGGTATTAATCGAGGTGGGACCGGATGAATGTCGGCCACAGGAGTGGTCCGGAGGGCCGTGAATGATCCCGTTCTGATACAAAGTGGCTCTTGGTAAAATACCACCCAGTTTAGTATTTACGGTACTGCATACAATGGTGCCGTTGTGTCGTCCATTGCTTTATTCCAAGCTGTGTGTGTAAGGAAAAATGTTATGTAAGTGCGTATAGTTTTTGTATTTGCTGTCGGGTTTCGAAATAAATGCTCTAAGCAGAGCTTTCAACATTCGTGCAAGCAAGTTAATGACAAGACTGGCCCATACAGGGCAACATCCTCATCCTCTCTTCTAGAACGTATCTGTAACTACATACCATGCACTAACATAATGACGGTGACCTCCCGAACTTACCGCGGTTTTCCCCCGACAGTTGTCGGCTGGCCTTATCTTGGCGCACGGGTCAAAAGATTACATTTTTCTCTAGCCTCAAATTTGCTGTCATTGAGGCAAAAGACATACGACTTATACGAGGCTGCGAGGAGAACATGTTTTTTAATGAAATAGGCTATAAAAAAATCGCCAAAAATATAACAAAAAAAAACGGATATAATTGAAATCGTTGCAAAGAGCAAAATATAAGCCTCCCATTGTCCCTGCATTATCCCAAGTCCTGACCAATTTTCTAGTACGATTTCCATTGTCATCTGCGGCAGGGCTCCCAATATACCTCCGGTCCTTCCTTCTGGTGCACCTGACGGAAGACGTAGCCACCGTGCTCGGCCACGCCGTAATTGGCTCATTATGACGTAATTCCACGGCAAATGAGGCCCTCTTTAGGGACGGTTCTTTGTAATTGGAGATTAAGTTCGCAGCGGCAAATGCTCTCAGTCGCTATCCCAAGTCACTGAAAAGATTGGCAGGTCGTGAAATAAAACGGCAGAATACGGTCACTTAGAAATCACAAAGGTAGGGCAAAGGTCAAACCTAATGTCGTTATCTTGGTAGCAAGGCTTCATGCACAGGTACTGTTACCAAAGTTTCGCTGTAAGTTTGAGATCTATTTGTTTGACCGTGTTTGAACAAGCATGATGCGCAGTGCACATGTTCAATTTGCATAAGATGCATGCTTATTTCAACGAGCGTGACTAAAACTGTGCAGTATGTTGCAACCCCAAGACAACTCCTGGAAAATGGCTGTTAATGTAAGTAATAAGCTGTAGGTATAGTGTATGTTCAACGTCTATGCATTTTGCAAGTCATCCACCACCGCGATCTAGCTTCGAAACCTGCGATGCATAAATACCTACATTTGCATTGCTGACATGGTAGGCAATACTTACACATTGGTCACTTCTGGCCACTTCTTAGCTTGAACTAATTCTAGTGAGAATGAGCTGTTTCTTTTTAAGGTAGACTTTCGCGCAGTTTTGAGCCTGATGAATTTTGTCCCAATACGAGTATTCACCCACTCGATCATCCCATGGAACCGGGTGCCTGGTTCTCTGTTCCATACCTATCGGCAAAATATGGTGACCCAGCCCTGCTCCCCTGTTCATTTGTTTACATGAGTTCTATGATGCTCCACTCTGCTCTCTCCCACACCTATACATACTGGTCTAACCTCTTCCCCACCTTTCTCCATGGGTTTGGGCGCCCTCCGACCCCGTCCCACCCCTCCCGACGGACGCACCGGCGCGTGTCGGCCGGCGGTACTAAGCACGCTCAGCGGCCAGGCAAGGCACTTAACCGGGTAAGGAATGGGGCATTCAGCCGGTGGCAGCCGCCGCGCCGGCCGTCATCAGGTCAGGCGACACAAATTGATGGACGAGCCCACACGGGACCAGAATGGAACGCAACGCAAAAATAAAAGGTATGTAAAATAAGTGAAATGGAGAGGACGCAGAGGTGGTGAGAGGGAAACAAAAAACAGGAGCATACTGTATGTACATACCTATACATGGCTCCTACTTACCTACATAGATGTGCAAGCATGGCTCAAATGAGCACTTGGCTGCTCTGCATGCATGACTTAAAGCGCATTATAGTCATGGCGGTGTTATGTCAAAAAACAACAACATTGAGTCAAAGTTAAGATGTATAGTATACATTAACGTAATCGTATTTGTTTTTGTTCCGATAGCAGGTGGCGGGGCCTCTGAGGCAGCCTCAGAGGCAGCCTCTGAAGGCTAATTTGAATGTTTGATTTAAATCTTAAATTACAATTCTTCATAAGCCAATGACCATTTCACGCATACAGTCCAGACATACCCTACTTTACTGGCATATGTATCCTATACTGGCACGAGCCTATTTTGGGATTAAAGCAGAAACATGTTCACAGTGTTCATGCTGCAGCATACCTGGCTATCTGTACTAATCTGAGATATCAAATAAAAGGATCAATGCGGCTTATAGAGACAAAATTTCGATAAAATTGAATGATATATTCTACGGTAGCTTTTTTGCTATCGTCACCCTTTCTCATTTGCCCTCTCTCGGAGCACACCGTTTCTCAATTAGAGCCAAAACATGCTGAGAGAAATTACCAAACGAAATGAAATCCCGCCAAACCAAGCGCAATCCTTAGAACCGCAGCTGCCGTAATCTCTGAGCTACTGGGCCACTCCTAACAATATTCGTCCGCTGTGACAGCATTCTGAGCGACGTCGGTTAAAAACGAACGAAAGGCGGATGGAGGGAGAAACTTTGTTCCAGTGACAGAGGCCGCCACACGGCATCTTAGGCTGATAATCATAAAAGAGAGACGGGTTGATGGCCTTAAGGCGGAACATCGTGTGCTTTATTTGGCACAGGCTATCGCATGGATCACAATCGTGACGTTCTGGATAGCGGGGCGGCTGTAAATTACTCGGCGACGTCCTTGGCCCGGCGCCGGCGGCATCCAGCCGGTAAACTGCGTATGGAACGTGCCAGCTGACGGCCAGAAACAAAAGTCACCGGCGCGGCGACACTTATTGATCGTGCACTCAGGTGACTTACGTCATCGACCTCTCAATTCTCTCCCTCCCTTACTCTCTCCACCTATGAGGAAATTAAAGCACTGAGCAGCGCGATGACATAGCTATTTCACTCAAAAAGTTAAGCGTAATACTATGTTCAATATAAGTGATTATATTTCTATATATGATAATCTATCTAAAACTGTACTTATATAGTATAAAATATCTAGATAATAAGTAAGTATATTCTTAAGATTTCTCACATGGCATACCACTGTTAAATCGAAGCTATAATCACGATTGATCCCTTAAACATTATTAGTTTGGAAAGCAGTTGCAAGGAGAACGTTAATCGAGCCGAGACTGCCGTCAGGTTAGGCGTTAAGGCGTTAGAGCGACGCAGCGTGGACAATGTAAAAAATGTAGCCTCTTCAGACTGTGATAACCCATTTGCGATCTCCCGGTAAAAATTACCCGAAGAGCGATGAAATTGGCTAAGGCTGCGGAGTCGATGGATTTTTGGTGAGTGACTCCGATTCTGACTACAGCTTAAAAATCAATCTGGCTCCGACTCCAGCTCCAACTCCGGTCATTTATTTTTCAATTCACATACCATGGTAGCAAAGTTCTGACGTAGTGTAGCCTGGGGCAAGACGCCCCAGATAGCTTATTTTGATGAATAACATTTGTCCCACATCACCTGAAAGGGTAAATTTGTGCTCCAGTGCGTTCTTTGGACATTTTACTTTAAATTCCACCCGTCAAATTCATCCCCTTGTGATCGGGCTTCCAGGTAAGAAACGATTTGTGAAGGAACTGCAAATGAGCATTTTGCCCCATCCCCAGGGCAAAACGCCCCACGGCCTGGGGCAAGAGGTCCCATACTCTATGTAGATTAAAAATCAATCATGGTAGTTGGCTAAATCTTACATGAAAGGTCAGTTAGACCTCTGGAGACACGTCGCTGAAGTTAGCACCTCCCATGCTATCGGATGTTCAGCGACGTCGAAGTCGGCGTCGCTGTTGATTCCGACGCCAACTTCATCGACTCCGACTCTGACTCCGACTCCGACTCCGCAATCCTATAATCAATTACCTGCTGTTTTCCGTTCGATGTGTAGGCACTTATAGGCAATCCTTCCATCTAATTCATGCCAAACTTATCACCTATCACCCCTAATACCACCTCGTCGTAAGACATTTCTCCAGTGAAAGGCCACGAGCGGCCTATTGCCAACTGTATTTTTGTCCGTCAGGGTGGCTTTATTCGCTTCTGGTACCGTTAAGTTGCCGCCTGAAAGCAAGTCCGTCACCTGATAAATCAATCTCTCACGGAACAAACGGGCGTGCAGAATCGCTAATATATCCCGGAGAAGTTTCAATCAGGTCTGAGAGGAAAAACTGATCGGAGATATTGTTTGTAGGCTATTCGGCCAGCTCCTGGGTGGCAGCAGTCTCTGAGAGTAACTCATAAGTCGAGAAGCTTAGGTGGCCTGATGGTTTCGAGTTATGATAATAGAGGAATTGGCACCACGCAGCGTGCTGTTCAAAGAAGTGGTATCGTATACTACGTCCATAAGATGTACATTGTTTATTCCGATAAATGGCCAACATCATTTGATAGCTCAATTCATGACTGTGTATGAGTGGTAAAGTACCTAATAACAAGGAACATATCTCTCTCCCTCTCTCTCTCTCTCTCTCTCTCTCTCTCTCTCTCTCTCTCTCTCTCTCTCTCTCTCTCTCTCTCTCTCTCTCTCTCGCGGCGTTGTAGCGATGCGGCTCTTCTCGGTATTATAGATCAAATGTCGCTTATTACACTCCTCACGCAAAGAGCACAGTAAACTTGAGAAATATCAGAAATTTATCGGTGCTTGGGACTTGCTGCGACCGAAGTTAGAACGGATTCTATGTACACCTACAAATATCACACTGATCATTAAAGACACATGCCGTGGCCGTATGACGCATTTTTATTAGTTGTCCTACCTGCGTTAGTCATCGCAAGGTTATTTCAAGAGCCAGTGCCCTTCAGCCACAGTACGTTTTTTTTAATAGTTTTGCACAAGAGCTGTAAAATGTAGAATCCGCCGACAGTAGCGCGGTAAATCAAACGCGCTTGATCGATTACCTACCAAATAGGTACACTGATACACATCACATGCATATTACGATTGTATCAATCGGATACCATGTTTTTTTCATGAAAACGCTACATATGTGAGCACATTAACTTATACATTGGACCCTAGTCCCCAACAGTCTGCTAACATCAGCATTTCTCGTGCAACACGTGTTCGGGGTAATGCATACCGCACAGTTGAACGGTATCAGTAACCGCTGGCGCACCTGTTGTGAGCCGCCACCAACTGCTTAGCATACAGACGTCCGCAACTACCTGACATTAGCAAGTGTTACATAACGCAGGACGCTGCACCTCATGACCCCTCGGGCTCGTCCAGCTGGCCGTTCGCACAGCACTGGCGCCTCTCCAGGCGACGATACCGGACCCCAGAACTCACCGCGGTCAGTCAGAGCCGAGATAGTTCACCCGCAGTCGACAGACATAGGTGGCGCCCGGGTCGTACCAGCACAGATGACGCTGCTGATGCGCACATCGTCTGCTGGCCAGCGGAGACCAGCACAGCGGAGGGCCGGTGGCCAAAGTCTGTCCTGAATCCTGATGTATGTCACCTTTCCATGCTTCTATCCTCAGGATACTGAAATCCTTTTCCTCCACGCCGCAACCCCCCTCCGGGCTGGACAGGCAATTTTATCTCATGCGGGCTGCTCCCTTGGAGCGGCTTCGCTGCTCCTGAGGGAGCGCACCCCGTAGCCGGGTGCAGTGAGTGCCTCGGGGCTGGGTGGCCTGTCCTTTTGGTCGGGCTCAGCCCCGGCGACTCACTAGGGTGCCTGCCCAGACCAATGTCTCCCCCTAATTCCTATCATCCTTCTGGCTCTGCAATGGTCTTGTCGACCGAAAGGGCCTAACCCAACAAAACAAACAAACAAAAACAAACTGATGTATGTGACCAGCGCGGAACGCGGCGACCGGCGTCGGTGTCCAGCCGTCTGTGGTCGCTGCCAGCTGGACACGGTACGGAACTATGTGGAGGACACACCCTCGCTGCCACCGCTGCCCAGATTTCCAGGCCAGGTATATTTGTACGGCGGCGACGACCGGGGGTCAGTGGAAGTGGATGTCCCATTTGTCCACCCGAACGGCGCAGCTGCTATAGTCCATGATCCTTCTGTCACTGACCAGATTTAATGGAGCATGATCTTGAAAAAGCTTTGGCTGATTGACCGAATTTATTGCGTGTGATTAGAGGATTAAAATTTAAAAACATCGCCAATGGCCATCGATAAATTTAGCATTAAATCTACAAATATTGAGCACAAACGATGACAAAACAGACCTTATCGCTACAAGATATTTCGCAAGATGTCTGTTTGCAAACTGCTTTGTGCCTTGTGCTGTGGAGTTTTTTACACCTAGTCTGGCGATTTCGTGATGCAATTCACCTACACATGTCTTGCCGTTGAGTCACAAAATGCCGAAAAAATGCAAAAGCTCATCTGTAGAGCCGGAGCGTTTAGAAGCGACATCACAATAGCTACTTCCTGGCGGAGCCTTGTGATTGTGTGTTTTGTGCTAACCCATGGCACCGTCCCACATTTATTGAGTGAAAAGGTGTTGATATATTTTGAAATTAATTTCTTTTCCACTTATCAATTCTACTGTTTTCAAATTCCTAGCAGTAAACCAAATCGCGCTTTCACATAGGAAGCGTCATTCAATTGCAAGAAGGTAAACGTCGAAAAGCTTCAGAGGGCATCAGCGTTCTTCAAGAACCGGAAACAGCCATCGTCAGAGCCAGCAATTTATTAGTATTTTTGGCCAGCCAACAACAAATTGTTTGCGATTCTGTGGGAATATTCTCAAGCTGAGCGACAGTTACATGCGATCGGCACACATGTGGGACCAGCTCCAGTTCTCCCACCGCTGACCACAGCAGCTGTTGGAAAGGATGCAGACCGATTTCCGCTCACCTCAATGGCTCGTCGGCGGGGACTGGGCTGCTAAATTATTGAGATGTAATTCCGTAATAAGTGTGGTTGGTCGCGACGGCTGTTATGCTCGGAACAGCAATTATTTATGGACGGGACAGATGGTGCACCTCGGTCTAGGTTAACAAATAAGTGTGGTTTGAGTTTCACTGGCCGCACTTGACAACGCGTTTCTGAACTATTGTTATCGCTTCTAACCATTTTCACTCACATTTTTTTCACATTTTCACTCCATTCAAACTGCTGATGTCTCAGAAGGCAGAAAATGTAGATATTTACCTGTCGAGCTAAGTGATCCCACCTGTGATCAAGGATCGCAGATCGGAACCGAAAAACCGACGCTAGCTTTATCTAGAGACCCTGTTAGGTATGATATCTATTGACAAACAGCAGAAATTGAACGTTTGATGGGGTTTACTATGTCTTAGGTGATATATCAAGATCGCTCGCCCTAATCAAATCATCAGTAATTATCGTAGCATTCAGCTCGGTATCGCATAGTTCACCGCTCTCCTCCATTAGTTAAGTGCATTCTCAGTCGCGAACAGAACAGCTCATTTCACTCGTCAAACAGCGCCCATGAAATATCTCCTGGATCTGTTGGACTGAATTCGGGCAGTGCGCCAGGAGCAGTGTTTCTGAAACCATTCATCAGCGCACCTCGAGCCGTCAGCGCGTGATCGGAAGGGGTCAGTCCTACGCGACGCGTACGTTGGCACCCTGCACTCTGTTTGGGCCAACGTCAGCCGCGAACGATTCATAAACACTGCCAGCGTAAACATCAACAGCGGCCAATTATCTCCGTTGACGCTTCTCCGTTGGCGCCGGTCGGGATCACGTGGTCGGCGGCGTTGGCCCACCACGCGGTCACGTGGTGGTCGCGCAGCGTGTGTCCGTGCCGATTGGGGTTCGTTAACGCCCCCTGCCGCCGGCCGCCGTGGTGCACCTGTCACATGACCACAAATATACACCCCCGACGCCGAGCGCTGGCAGTCGACGCACGTCATCGATGTTTAGGATATGTCGTTAACTTATTTATCTGTTAGTTTATCAGGATATTCAGCACTCAGCAGTCATATTTAGTTATGATATTTAAGTTATAACAATACTAATAAGATCACGTGGCGACGTTCTATTGACCTGCCATGCTGATAATGGATACACGACGGCAAAACAGATGTCAGACACAAAATGCTAAGCGCAGGAAGCTCGGGCATTGGGCCAATCGTGCATCAAGCGTTGCTGCGGGTGTTCGGAGCGAAGCAGAAAAGCCTTTAAATGTTAGATGTCCAGTCGTAAGCCTCTCTTACATTTCAAATTTCATTAACCCGCGCATGAACGGGGGGGGGGCTCTACAGAGCCCCTCCCGTTTTTCGGCAATATCTTCTAAAACATTTCACGGATCAGCACGAAACTTGCGGTACCTTCAGCGGGATAAATTTGACACCCTGTGTTAAAATTTCAACTTTCTAACTACCATATTTTGGCCAGAAATGACGTCAGAGTGACGTCATGTCGGCCGATTTTGAGGCATAATATTGAATTACGGCAAACGCTCTCAAGAGCTCAGTTTTAAAGCTAGATCCAATTTCTTTGCATGAGTGGACTAGGTACAAATACACCTAGCTATCATACTGCAATCTCAAATTTTCAAAATTTTGAAAATTTTGAAAAATATGCATTTACAATACAACAAATATATACTTTTTATTTTCTCAAAAAGTTTTTTTATTTTTCGCAAAAACCAGAACATATGTGATAGAACACACACTGATAAACTATTCTAGCAAGTGATAGCCTAATTTCTTCAAAAATAGCCGAGTTCTTTGCATTAGGTATTGTCAAAATTTTACAATTATGTATTTTTCAAAACCGTTTTTCAGCACGTATTCGACATCGTACAGCAACATAAATGGCACCAGCGTGTTCCTGAGCTCAAACTGCATCTGATAGGCACCTTTTTTTGTTGAAAAGTTTTATTTTCAGAATTTGACCTTTCTGACCTGAAAGTGACCTGACCTCCAGTAAATTTAGCTGAGAATGACCTAAAATGACACAGACGACATTGTTCGAGTAAAATGGACCATAAAACATGCGACACGTGACCGATACATGATAAACAATTTTCGTAACCTAGGATGAACTGGCCTTGGCCTGAAAATTTTGAAATAAAAGCTCGGTACCCTCAGAGTATCTCAGGCATATATCAAGGAGTGCGTAAACCAAAAATGAGCCTGATCAGGCTTGTCAGCCGGCGGTCACAGCCTAAATTGTGATCAAGCAAAATGCTGATAATTTTTACTTTGACCAGACCTGTGACGTCATTGGTGACCTCGAAGTAAATGAAAATAGGTTTCGTTCGACAGTTTTTCCCGGGCTATCAGACGCCATTTGAATTTTGACGATCAGCCCAGTAGTTTCGGAGATAGGAGGGGGGGCTCTGGAGAGCCCCCTCCCCCTCAGCCACTCGCGTTATGGAAAATACCCCAGTCATGCGCGGGTTAATTGATAACGATGGGAGGCACAAGGCGCTTGAACTCTGATTAAAATAATTTTGAATTAATAAAATCCCAGCAGTTTTGAATTTCAGTTGAGGGAGAATGTCGAAAATCTTTAATAATATAGGCATTGAATAGCAAGATTTGTAAACGCAGCTTGCATCATAATTCTGCGAATTCCTGAACAGCATCAGCAATCGATTTTTGCAAATGCTTCCCTTTATCATTTCAGAAGAAAGGTTAAGATATTATTGCACAATATGTAAATTGTACTGGGATCATAAACTTAATAAGGTACGATAATCATTCGTCTCCAATTCACAGTTATGATCTATAGTTGCCTAACATTTCATTTTTCAGCTAAATACCTCATTTAGTACATGCTATTCCACTTTCTATGCACCTAAACAAATTGAAACAAGACCAATAATCAAGCAGTGGGTAATAGGTATGGTGGAGAGTTCGTGTAAACTGCTCGTGTGGCTTGCTTTCTATGCTTCTCAGACCATCGTTTCTCACGGGTATATACATTCGGCTGAGAATACAGCACAGTGTAATTGACTTTCTATAGCATGACCGTGAGACGCCGAGCAAAATGTCCCCGAACACGCATCCTTGAGTGATCTGATACGTACTCGAGAGTGTAAAAATAGCAACCCGGATGCAGCTCATGCACATATACGAGTAGTCCAGATTTCCGGTTCGTTCTGTAAGGCTGGCTTGAATCTCAGTTCAGACCACCCAGTCTCGTTGAAAAATGCGTAATTGTCATGCAGGGAATTGGTAACCGAGTCCAAGGTTTCGGGCCAGCTAGTCGCCTCTGATGACAATTGTGCTTGCCAACGTGCACTGTGATTGGTTGTCAGTCTCCCAATGGCCTCTCATGCGTGATTTTTTTTTCTAAAAATTTATGGCATCAACCTAAGATTAAAGGTAAAATTTTTACCTTCAATGAGGTCAATTTGTGTGACTTCCCGATACCTATGGGCTAATTGAAAGAATTGAAACATCTTTCACATTGAATTCCCGCTAAAATTATTACTTATATATTGATAAGTTGTAGATGAAAACTAAATTTTTAAGTTGCCTTTGTGACTCCAAGATTATAAATTCAAGATCATGGAGCAGAAGAAAGAGTCAGTAGCAGTACGATCGGACCACCCATCGCGTTTGTGCGGGTCAAGTGCTTCGTGCTGCATATAATAAATATCACTATTGTCCCCCGTACTAAATAAGGGCAATCTTTTACCAGCTTTGAAGATGAAGCGTGAAGTGAATCTCAATCGACAAATCATATCCCCATTAATATATTCTAACGATCGACACTAAATACGCCGGAATGAAACAGGACATAAAAGTAAAGTATTTGAAAGGTCACCCATAAAAATAGCTTCACGCCCGGTTCCAATGGTGAGAACGGGTCGAGCATAGCCGTGGCGGGTAACACAAATACCGGAACCCAGCTGAGATTTTCATACCAGGAGAGAATGCCAAGTAGCTAACGGCATCGAACGACTTGGGTACGATTTTCACAGCGGAACAAACAGAGGGATGGACAGCCAAAAATGCAGAGAAATGTGCGGGAAGCCGCTACTCTGAGTCACCCGTCGGGACCGGCCAGCTCGCTGTGTGCCCGTTTCCGTCTTTATGACACCACGACTGACGACGCAGCATGACCGGTAAGGCGCTATTCCATCACAGTGTGTTCCGGCCCTGCGCAACAGGTATGTTGCCTGGGCGGCTGAGAGCGCCCGGCGTGCCTGCGGGCATGCCCCGCGGGCGTCGCGCCGGCGCCCCGGGGCGCCCAGCGCCGCTGCGGGCGCGGCCGAGCGTCTCTGCTCTCAGGCGCTGAGGGCGCCCCCGGCGGACGGCGCGGCGCCCCGGGGGCTGGGCACCGCTACACCGCCGGCCCGGTCCCGTCACAGTCACAAGTCACCGTCCCTGTCCGGGGAATAGCCGACGATTGCCGGCAGCACTGCAGTCGCCTGAGAGGTGATTCGTCACCAGCAAATTGGCAACTCGGGATATTCGCTATTCCATAGTTAAATTCTATGGGTTGCTAACATTTGGATCCTAGGAGACTAGAACATGCTACGCTCCTAAGCTGCGAACGTTCTAACATAAATAGAGGAAGTGCAGAGAGACACCCAATGCACCTGCGGGCTTCCAAATGCACCACGAAATAACAACCGACAATCCAATAGAACGCTTTTCCCTTCTCATGTTCAATTTATGCTCTGTACGGACACCGACCTAAGAAAGTCGCCTGTCAGTGCAGCACCCCTGCAATGTCCAGCAGTCCAGCCGCCAATGTTTCACTCCAATAGCGTTCCAGCTGGCTTGGTCCGTAGCCTTTTCACCCGGCCTTTTCGCCGGCCGTGCGCCGCCGCCTCTCGGTTTTCTGACTGTTGAAGCGTGACAAAGCTGAGGCGAAAGGGAAATTACGAGAGCGAAAACAGCGACTGCAGATCGAGTAACTGGCCACTCGTATATGGAGTGTGATGACCTCTGTGCACTCAGTCGTCTGCATACGTAGGGGTTGCTATCAGTGACAATCCGATATTGGGCCATTGCACAATGCATGCATGAACTTATGAGCCGCTATCCGCCCCATTGAAGCTCTCACTACCTAGTAGACAAATGTTAATCAAAATATTGGAATGTTAAAGCTCAACTTATTTGCATATATGTAACTTAGGAGTGTGTCAGATCCAAGGCATGATGCACGGCAGATGCAAGGCGAGTAGCAGTTAATCAGGTTTCCACCGACGATATGTACTGGTCATGAGCGAAGACATGGCAAAAAAAGTACCTACATACAACTTCTACAGAGTCATGGGCAGAGCAGACATGTTAGCATCAAGATGAGAGCCCGTCATAGTTGTCGTCAGCCAGGAAGATGATGTTTTTAGTGAGCTTTTAGTGAGACTGGTGAGCTTGCTGGCTGCAATTTTACTTTTGGCGGCTTGCATTTGCTCTCCCAAAAAACGCCAACTGATTGGACAATGGGTATTTTTGTGATTTGCTAAACATCATTGATTATATCATGGATTATATCATTGCTGTATGCACATCGCACAGTTAGTTTTGTGATCTGTCAATCTTCATCCGATGCGCGATACTTTATCCAGCATTTTTTGACCCAACAAATGCACCACCATGAACCATGACTTAAAACCATTAACTATGTTATCATGATGATAAATCGAGCATTTTATACTTTAAAGAAGCATGAGAGCCACTCGGCTCATTCAATTACACGGACTGACACGGCTTTTGGAAACGGTGGGAGCCGTGCCAATGACTGCTGATAAGTCAAGTTCTCATCATGACCACTCGCTTTCAAGGTGCGATGGTAGTAGTGTATTGCAGGTCGACAGCCACTGACGATGCTTTAAGCACAACAACTTCAGCAATACGACACACGAATGCACGCAATTCTCAAGCGCTATGTGTAAAAGAGCGATTCAACGCCAAGAAACTGCAACTCGGCACACAAGCCTAACGGAGACTGCAGCGCATCACAGAACAGCAACTTTTGAAACTGCGACGCACCATAAGAAAACATCCTAAGTGGGTGCTCGCAAAATCCGACGTTTTCTTTCTCTGAAATCGTCACTTTTTAATGACGCTTACAATTTGATGTCGTTTTGTCAATTTCAGTTGTCAATTTGATGTCAATGATGTCAATTTGTTTGTGATGTCGACGCAAATAAGAATTTAGGACAATGAGTCTAAAAAAGGTTCAAGTGAAAGAACTGCATTTATTCAGACTAACAATCATTTACCTATCGGTATGTTGCGTTGAAACCTGACGATTTATGAAACAATTCTGAAGTTATACGTGCTTTCCACCCTTCAAACGTGCCAGTTGTCACAGATGAGGACAGAAACACAACTATCATCATCATCATCATATTTATTTGACATCCTTTGAGGACAAAACAAGGAGAACATATCTTCATAACATAACCGTGACACATGAAGATACAAACACAGCACGGCACAACAAAGTCACGTTTGCAAAGCACGGGCAGCTTTTTACATCAGGTGAACTAGGAGAATCAGTTTGGATGTATTGTTACAAGCAGCCTTACTAGCTGCCATGACTCGGCGCTGTTGCTGTCCATCAGCCAGCTGAGCGAGTCCGCAAGGCCACACTCGGGCCTGGGCGTGTGCACCCAGTCTCCGTGTATATGACCGCTGGCAGCCTCCAGTACCCTCATGAAGTTTCCCCCACTATCTCTCGTCTTATACACCTACCACGCCCTACAGAAAACTGGTGTCACACCGGCTGTCTCACAGGCTGTCTCTCACAGTACGCACAGTTCACGTATAGCGCAAGCAGCGCCCGGGGCGGCAGCGGCGGCGCGCCGACTCATCTGACCCAGAATGCGGTCCAGGAGGGAGGAGAGAGGGAGGAGGAGGGAGAGAGGGGAGGAGTGCGGCGAGCGTGGCATGCCGGTCGGTCCGACGGAGGAGGCGGCAGTGTGGTGGTGGTGCTCGAACGGACAGTGTCGGCCCGGCGGGGCGGCGGGGCACGGTGACCGACAGGGAAGAGAGGCTTCTTCCCCCGACAGGAGGCCAACGTCGGTGACAACTGAGGTCAGTCCGAGGGAGGGATGTGTTGAGGGATATACTCGTATGATTACGGTTCTGGCTGCCTGTGGTGGGTGTGCATTCAGCGCTAGGTGCATTTGGAGCGATGCCCATGCACGTGATGGCCTTTGGTTGATGTGAATTGTGTTTTGCTGACCATTTCCCCACGGACGCGATAGTTTGAGTGACTTCTTGGCGTAAAACACGCAGCATCTTTGGCTGATAGGAATACAACCCATGCGTATAAACGTAGCCACATTTTGTGTGGATCTTTTCCGAATAAATATCTGTATCTGTATCTGTAGAACCCGCCCCTAAAGTCATCCATAGTGTCCTTTTTAGACCGGCTGCGATTTAAGTATTAAAGTTCAACGGGTGCACAAACAGATGCCAATAGGTGCACAACAAGCTGATTGGCTGCTCACCTTATTTCCGTCATGGTATTAGAATATGTTAGGAATAGACCGAGGCAAATGGTGTTGCGCAAAACATTGCAATGATAACTGACATTGTTCCCCGTTTCGGTGGCGACGTTATCTGCAAAGACCGATAATAGCTATATTAGTATGTGTTGCTTAACGTGTCAAGTTTCACTCTGAAAAACGCACATTGTCAGATTATCAGCATCCTGCGATCTTTAAATGTTTTACATTGCATTGTACATAAATACGATTTTGTCATTTTAAATCAAAGCATCAGGTTCTTGACGCCGAGGTGCACCACGGTGATATGATATCACCAGGATGATAGATATACTAATAAGACTTGTCTTTATAAAGGCTGAATATGATATTACACGAAACGTGCTAATCTTCCGTCTGAATAGCCGTTATGGTCACATGATAGTTTTATCTTTACTTTATCGTCTCCGTTATTAGAAATATGAAAAATACAGCACATGGGACGTGGACTAATTCTAAGCCAGTTTGACCGATGTGTTTTGCCTTGGACATTATTTAATATTAAACGTTGCGAATAGAGGTTACGACGTTCCGAGTGCAAATCATTTGCTTCTTTTCGAGGAGGCAGGCATTTGTCAACATCAGAAGAGCTATGCAATATGCATATTATAATCATTTTGAAAACACTTTACTCATACTACGACTATGACGGATTTAAAGGGACCCTCCCACCTTAACATTAGATTTGAGTTGAGATAGCCAAAATGGGATCCCTGGCTCACAATTACCGGTTTCGGCACTCACAACATCGAGAAATGCCTTAAATCGGAAATATTGAATTTCAAAATTGCAGCATTTTGATTCAGAGGGGCTAATGCATAGGAATACCCCTCTGAATGTGTGACGTCAGCTCAGATATCTAACGATTTTTAAATGTTTGACTAAAACGTTTTGTAGCACGCGGTGGTATATGCTGCTTTGCGCGCAACAAGTGCCGCACTTTCAGCTGCCAAACTATTGCTTCCAAATAAAGTCGCTAGGAACAGCGGAGATCCCAAAAAGTAAACAAAAGTAAAAGTCTAATATCTTGAAAACCGGCGAATATTTTTCGGTGAAATTTGGTAGTTATTCGTTTTCGCTCTTTCTGAACCGAGCGACATCACTTTCATGCCAATTCTTAAACTTTTTTGAAGGTGGGAGGGTCCCTTTAAGGACCACAAAAATGTAAAAGGTCGTAGAGTAGGTATAAATGTGGGTAGTAGTAACCAGCTCCCATAGTTAACAAATTTTGTTGCAAGATAACTTATTCAACATGATCGTAAAATTGTAAATCCATTTCAAAGAGGCTTCAAATTTATATAAGCGATTCTATGTATGAATGACAAATGGAACTCGCATTCTGAAAACCAGCATCCTAAATGTGGATCACTGCGGAGCTGGTGACTGCCTGGGCCTGGGACTGTGAAAGTCGCACGCGCCACTCTATGACTATTCCAGTGATCTGGATCGTCACTGAGTATGTCGAGGGTTCCCATAGCTGCTGAAAGCCTGTATGGTTTCCCATTGTTAGCCTATCCTCACACAAGATGAGACGGCTCGAGAACCTCAATAGAAAATGATATCTGGAGCGCGCACAAGCCCATTGATGATAGATCTCCAGAGGCGATACGGAGCCCCTGCCTCTGGGGTCAACTCGGGGGTCATTAGTCGACACCGTTTAAAGACGGGCGTTTCAATAAAACAGTAAGAAATTTAATAAGGCTGTGTTTGCTCGAATTCTTAACCCGCGCCGGGCCGGTGCTCTGAAATTCCGCGCCGGGCCGCGGGGGGGGGGGTGTTTGAACACCCCCCCCCCTTCTAGCTCGGCTCCTGGGCCACGTAGCGACACGCGGTAAGCGGCAATCGAAAGAACGTCAAAAATAAGGACGAAAACACTTCGGTCATTTTTTGGGTCAGGTCAAAGGTCAGGTCACCAGAGGTCACCAAAGGTAAAATGTTGACTATTTCAACATTTTGGAAACTGCCAACGGCTATCTCGGGAACCAATAGAGCTACAGCGCCGCAAAAAAAGCGCATTCGATAGCCCTTTTACAGACCTTTCTGAGTAATGTTCTCAGATTTGACCTCAGGTCAACGGTTTAGCCTCCAGAGGGCAAAAACTCCAAAAATAGCCGTTTTTACGAAAAACGTTTTTTCGGCAATAACTTTTGACTCAAAAGAGCTATGACATTACTTTTGCCAGCATCGTGTTCCTCTCGTCGAGACGCGTCGAATGAACTATAATTTGACCTTGAAAGGTCAACTTAAAAATTTGACCTCAGGTCAAGGTCATGACCTGACCGAAAAAGGTCAGGTTGCATATCAGTCGATCCGCAACGTCGAGCCGAACACATCTAAGGCGTTTTCAGCGCTCTAGCACGCCTCTATCAGAAGTTATCATCGAAAAACTGTTAGATTCTGTTCGTGACCTGAGATGACCTCGGGGACATAACGAGGGGTCACAGTTGCCATTTTCTGGTTCAGTGTGTCTATTTTACCTACATCTCGATGTTTGAGAGTGTCTAGAATAGCGTTCGTGCAAAACAGGCGCTTTTCAATTTTCTCCCATTGACTTATAATGGAGAGGCCGCAAAATTGACCTGACCTTAGGTCACCGATATCAAAATTCCGAGATATACATTTTATAGATAGTGTTGCTCTAATCAATCGCTGAAAGTTTCAAGGCAATCGTTCAGTCGGTGTAGCTATGACGAGCATTCTTATTTTTTCTGAGGTGAGGTCACTTGGCGTGACCTGGTGACCTGACCTAAGATGACCTGGGTCTGAAATTTTTACAACATGTGCGGAAAAGATGCACGAACAGGTGTGCCAAAAACGGCGGCGCGGAGCGCCGCCGTTTTTGAGATATCTGCGAAAAACCGCAAGGGGGGTGTTCACCCCCCCCCCCCCGGCCCGGCGCGGGCCTAGAAAGAAGTTCCAATAGCTCTGAGTTCCAATGTTCTTTACGTCGAATTCCTCTTTTCGCCCCTTTTATCGCGTTCAAAGACTATCGGTCATATACCCGGGCACTCTTTCTGCTCCCTGCCTATAGACCCATGACTCTCGAGTCTCGACTCCTCTAATCCCGTACCAAAGTCCTCACGTGTCATCTCGACTCTGGCGACTCGCGAACTGTGTCACCGGAAGTGACCGGCCTCCACCAGTATACGGGAGATGACGTGGCGGGCCGCCGGTCATCTGTCTCCGATATGACGCTAATGACCACCGGGGACAATAGACGTGTCAATCACAGGCCGCCGTCCTGGACGGTCAGAGACACACACAGAGGAGAGAGAGAGAGAGAGAGAGAGAGAGAGAGAGAGAGAGAGAGAGAGA
Source organism: Amphibalanus amphitrite (assembly GCF_019059575.1). Classification (NCBI taxonomy): domain Eukaryota; kingdom Metazoa; phylum Arthropoda; class Thecostraca; order Balanomorpha; family Balanidae; genus Amphibalanus; species Amphibalanus amphitrite. The sequence continues at coordinate 944,032 of NW_024881500.1, read as the reverse complement.
GAGAGAGAGAGAGAGAGAGAGAGAGAGAGAGAGAGAGAGAGAGAGAGAGAGAGAGAGAGAGAGAGAGAGAGAGAGAGAGAGAGAGAGAGAGAGAGAGATAAATGAGAAAAGAGGAGTAAAGGCCTAGCTACACTATGCGTTTTCTGCGTGCGTTTTTTTGCGAGTTTGCGTGTTTTGCAAAATATTGTTCTAGAAAAAGGTTATTATTAATTAACCTTCTTTAATATTTATATAAAAGTTAATAAAACGTTTATGTTAATTAAAAGTTTATATGAAAAACATTTAACAAAAACGTAATGTCGTTTCTTTCTAGAACGATATTCCGCAAATCACGCAAACTCGCAAAAAACGCACGCAGAAAACGCATAGTGTAGCCAGGCCTTAACCCTATTCCTGGCGGGCTCCGCCGGGACAAGAAACTGGCGGGGGGGGCCGATTCGCCCCCCCCCCCCCTGAGATCTCGAGAACGAAGCAAGATAGCGACAAGCGGTAAACGGCATCGGATACGCACGGCCAAGATCTACAATTTTTACTAAGGTCATTTTCAGGTCAGGTCAAAGATGACGTCACAGGGGTCGAAAAAGTCAAAATGGCGGCGCTAGATATGGAGAGTTTTTCTCGAATAACTTTCGAATTAGTCAAGATAGGAACAAACTAAGGGCATCATCGTGATCCTCTCGTCAATCCGCATCGAATGATATATATGTTGACCTCGAAAGGTCAAGGTCAAAGGTTGACCTCAGGTCACGTGACCTCGAGGTCATCATGTATATCATTCGATGCGTCTTGACGAGCTGAACACAATGAGACCATCAACGCGTCTGTATCTTGTTCCTGTACGGAGTTATTGGCCAAAAACCTTTGGTGACCTTTGATGACGTCACATGACCTCACAGCTGCCCAACAGCAAAACAGACCTCAAGGTAGTGAAGGTTGATCGTATATGAAGTCATGTATGGTATATGGGGCCATTTCGACCCGTTTTAGTGGTAAAAACAGGGAGTTGATTTTTCCCCCATTGACTTATAATGGGGAGGTCGCGAAATTGACCTGACCTTAGGTCACCGATATCAAAATTCCGAGATATACAAATTGCACATACTGGTACCCTAACTAAACCCTGAAGAGAAGAAATTGATCGGTCAAAAACTCTAGCTCTGGCGTGATTGCAAACTTTTCTGAGGTAGGGTCACCAAACCGCCTCTGGTGACCTGACCTGAGGTCAGATCAACTCAAAATTTTCAGACATGTTGCGTAGAAGCCTTTTAGGAAAAGTCAGAAAATTTGAGCTTCCTAGCTCAACGCGTTTGGGAGAAATAACCAAAAAACCTCAGGGGGGCTCCTGAGCCCCCCCCCCCCCCGCCAGGAATAGGGTTAAGAAGCGGAGAGGAATATAGGATTGTAGACAACCCTTGGTTGTTAAAAAATAAAACATGTTAATATGCACTTCATTATTTCTGATGTTGACAATTAATGCGTTTCAAATTCTCATTGTGCTTGAGCTTAAAAGTCAGATAGCTTTGGGTCTAGGCTCACACCTCCTATTCACTCAGTGGGTTTGACCGTGATGCACTTCGCATTATGTTTTACCCCTTTTCCTATCTGTGTGTGGCGTGCCCTCCCATGCCAATGACCCGTCGATCCATCCGTGAGATTCCGTGATTTTCCGTGAGATTCCGTGAGACTGTGTGCGCGGGACAATATACCCCGGCGCTGGGCGTGGTTCCACCGCGCGGACCACTGCCGTGCCGCGGTGCCGGAGAGCGCTCTCTGCGGTCGTGAAACGTCTCCCAGCGGGAGGCTGACGGCCGCGCAGTCGCCACCCGAACCGCCCGATCATGTCCGTGAAATGGGCTGGCCGCGGCGGCGGCGTGTTCCGTGAGGTGCTCTGAGCGGGCCCCACGGGAGACACGGTCAGGTCAACGGCCGGGGGAGGTAATCAGAGTCGCCGCAGCGCCGTAAAACACGGCCGAACGCACCACGCAGCCCGCCCGCTATACAGTGCGGCAGCTACCGCTGTCAGCAGAGAGCTGGAGTTCACAGCTATGTGGCTTGGACCGACCGGTGAATCCATTGGCCCTAAAACCTCACGATGCAACCACACGGATGTTGTTTCCGTGAGATCAGAATGAGTTCAACAGGTCATCCGATAGTTCCTGCAATTAAGTTCGAATGTCAGCAATCTTCTGCCCGTATGAATCCCAGTTAAGTATGGCCTGCACGGGTTCTGACCACTTGCATGCGATCATGGAACTCCATGTTGATGGGCTTATCCGCTCAAAGTAGCCCGCTTTTTGCTGCCTTCCTCTATACTACGCTAACGTTTACCACACATTATCGATGATCTGACGGAGTATGTCGTCATTAGCCTATTAAAAATGCAAATGTTTCCCGGCCGACACAGAGTGAATATTTCCTTCGGGTCGACGAGCTCAGAGGAATAATGAATTGATTATAGGTTTGGTAGCATTCATCATCCTGCTCTCAGCCGGTGGCAGTCGGCATATTTTCGAACATTGATGGTTCTTTATGGTCCCAAATTACAGATGCCTATCAGAGTGAAAATACCACCCTCTGCACCATTTTCAATCAGAGGAAATAAGCTGTTTGGATCTGTGGTGCGTATGTAAATATACGGTGCTGTTCCAAAAGGTTAAAGCATTAATCTCTTATACCTAAGATTCAGCGCTGTTCTTTTTTTACCGGAATGTAACGGCTATTGACAAAATTGTCAGGACGGTTCAGGTTTACCTTTTCAGTGCTGAGCGACTATGTCCAATACTTTTTGACGCGTGTGGCAAATATTTACCTCGGAACGCTTTGCAGGTGTTGCGAATGAGAGGTGAGCAGCATCAACCAAACCGTGCTAAATCAGCATCCATTTTTATCGCATCCCGTCAGTTAAATGTACGGATATCAGATAGCATGCAGACTTCCGTTCACCAGCTCTTTTCCAACTGGTGACATGACGGATAAAATCACAACGAAAATAAATACCGACACTGAATTTGGTCAGCTTTTATCCAAGCAAAACTCGACATTCCTAGGCTACCATAGATCAAACTATCTATGTACAAAGTAAACAGCATCAGTGTCAAGGGGTACGAGTCCTCCAGACTAGAATGTCCCTGATGTGTTCAGAGATGAAGTCATCACGACCAATCCAGCGGAACGATCGGATGGCGTAAGTATGTGAGCACACAACACCTGACATGATCAAATATCACTAACGAGGTCACGTCGGAATGTGTGACGTTCCTATGAGAATGTGGTCACCACCCCACAATTTGCCTGCCTGCCAGCGATCAGTCTGACGGGGCTCGGACGCGAGAGGCGCCCCAGACGTCGACTGGGGATGAGGTCACTGCGAGGTCGGTGCCTTCCCTCCTCTTGGTGACCCGCCGGGTCGGAGAGCGGCTATAATTACAGACCCGCGCTGCACTATCGGTGCTAGCAGAGCTCTCGCGGCGGACAGCGATGGTGGCATACCTCTGCAGTAGGCCAGTGCCGCCGCTCGCCGCGGAGAAGAGGATAACTAATGCCGGCTATCTACATGCGTAATGAGCCGAGGATGTGTGCCACACGGGTATTTGCCAACAATACTCGGCGGTAGAGGGGCCGGCTGGGCGCACGGCGCCGCTCAAGATGATAGGTTCGCGGATCTTCCGTGCCGTAGATGAGACATGCGCATTGTGAACGTGATGTACTGCAGGGAATGGTGATTAGATACCTGCAAAGTCTAGATAAGTGGTCAGGAAACACCGCTAGCTATGCGATATGCGTTCGGGTAAACCGATAATGGAATTCAATGACTAGAAAAACGTCATCTAAATATGTTACAGAAGTTGATGTAGAGAGCAGACCATGCTTAAAAAAGCAGTGAATTACAAAAGCGAACGAGAGAGAAACACTTCAAGGAATCTATTGATATACAAACCGTTATAGATTACGTAATGATTGACAAACGACGTTCTCGACGTGTCTCGAACGCTTATAATAAACGAGCGAATAGCTAGCCAACATCAACTTCAGGTGTAACTGTTTCATTTGGAATGCCCATCAGACTTTTTCGGTGACAACACTTTCAGGAATCTAGGAAAGCTGGCATATCTTGGATCTTGTTAGCTCTGAAGAGAGGTCAAATTACAAAACAGTGCGGGATAATTAACTGAATTATGTATTTGCGTAATTCACAGCCACTGGTCGTCGTAAAACCTGATGGGAAAAGGGACAGCTTTCTGGTTCCGATTCGTGTCGTTCATTTTAGAACTTCTGAGAAGTTGTCGATCCCAGAGCTTAGGCCCTATAAGATCGAGGTGTTTGATGGGGGAGGAGCTAAGCTGCTGTGATATTCACTCGGCAATAGCTATCACAACTTTTATCTACATATAATTTAACCATTCCTAACTTGATGAATGCATGTATATGTGTTGATCAAATTGATCATAGGAAGTTTCGGAAGCAGTCTCCCTAGGCTCTGATACGGTATGGCTCCTTTCCACGCCTTTCGCATCTCGCTATTTCACCATCATTTGTTTTACGCCTCCCTCCAACACTCACGCTCGTGTCTCACATTTCATCGCCTCCTCTCGTCACCACCACAACTGCAGTTTCTTCTGTCCCGTGTTCAGTCACGCGTCACTAACACTTCCGATCAACGACCGGGCAGCTCGTCGACGACCATTCAGTTTTACCCGGGCCGACGGACACGCGAGTTAACACCGCCGCGGGCGCTTCGTCGGACGGCAGACGGAGCTCGGTCGTCGCTCGGGCCCGCGGCGTCGGCGGCGGCGCGGTCTGCTGTGAAAAGAAAGCGCCTGACCGAGGCCTCTGCTTTGGGCGCCCGCCTGCGCTGACCATTGTGGCTGCGATCGCCAGCCATCGGCCCACTTACCGACCGCGTCGCCGACGCACGCACTGAATGTGGAGAGATCCGAGCTGGTCGACGCATTGACGGCGAGTGAAGAGTTCGGTGGAGTGGAGAGTGTAGACACGCGCACCAAGTGGAGTGCAGCGTCCAGCACTAGTCCAGACACATGCACCTGATTAGAGAGGAGAATTCGGTACATACATATGCACTACACTGGCTTCTTGGTGAATTAATCGGATACGCGGACTGTGTGAGACCACACACATAACTGATACGCTGTAATGGAAGCGCAGAGGTCAACTTCCCGACTTGTTCATTTATTTCAAGAAATAAAAAGATCCCACAGACGTAGCCAGGTGCTATGTCCTTTTCAATGGAACTTTAACAGCATGAAAATACAATTAAATTGAAAAAGCGATTGAATGAATGAATGAATGAATGGATGGATGGATGAATGAATGACTGAATGAATGAATGAATGAATGAATGAATGAATGAATGAATGAATGAATGAATGAATGAATGAATGAATGAACGAACTGATGCTTGTATGGGTTAGTTGTTTAGGTCTCCTTGCGGTCCAAAAGTGCCCGTTGTCGGGTTACTGACCGTCTCCTGCGCGCCTGGCCACTGGCTCGAGTTCCGGTCTGCTGATTCAAGTCACCGACACAGCAGGCATCCATGCCGGCGGGCGGTCATCATACAAGGAATTAGAGTGGACAGAACCGGAGGCGGCGGCCGCAGCACGGACGCTCCCTGGAGTCATTTTGCCGCCCGGCTGCTTCACCAAATAATGACACATATTTGGAGCCGAATTGCCACCGACAATTGTAACGGATTGTGAACTAGAGTGTGAAAATGCCACTGGCTCTCACCGGAGGCGGTGTGATTAGTGGGAATCACACCGAATATCACAAACATGTGGAAAACAGTCGTGGAAGCCGTAAGCAGCGATGGAAAGTCAGACGTTCTCGATAGGCACCTCCCTTGACGAACCACAAAATATCATTGTATTTACGGGTGTAGTTAGTTACGAGCGTCTGCCTATACGCCTAGATGTAGTGCGTGTGTACTGATTAGTGTCTGAAGAGGCCGATGAGTGGCAGGAACCCCAGCCAGAGAGGAGAGAGTGTTCGCCGTCACGACCGGCGCTGGCCATTGTATCCCTGCCCAGCGTCGGTCCATCGGAGGGAGGCTCAAAGGACCCCGCCCTTCGATTTCGCGCCCAGCCCGGCCCGATTGGTCGTGAGGGGCCGTGAATAGGCCCGTGACACACAGATGCACCTGTGTTCCGACCGCTGGCGATGTGGTACAGACGACACACACGAGCCATGAACATTGAGTATCATGTCACTTCGTGATAAGTGGTGAAAGGCTATTTAAATTTCCCTTCTTTCGTACAAAGGTGCTGGGAAATTGCAATGAGTAGCCACAAGGCACAAGTCATAGCAAATGCCTCCTTTGCCGTAAATTAAACAATCACAGCCCATACTTTGCACATCCTGAGAATTTTCTCACGGACCAGTCTCGAATATTGGTTGATGCCTGACGAGTCCGCCCACTTGAAAAGCCCTCGCCGGATGTGTTGACTGAACCGATTACTCCAACCAGTGCCTGACAGACTGAAAACTCTCCCTGGGAACCTGGCTAGTCCGTATGTCTAGCAGAACTATCGCGGACAGGACGAACTGCCGAGCCCTGGCGTGGAGCCGGCCGGATGTCCACTTGGTCCGGTCTCACGGTAACGTCCGGCACATCGCCGCTCCAGCACCTCTGCCCCACCACCGCCGCCTCCGTCTGCACCGCCCGCGGCGATTGCAATTACCTTCCGCCGAGCGAATCGGGTCCACAGAGTCAGCGTCATAGCGTCCGGATGGGTGCCGGTAACTACCCCCAGGCTGGTGAGCCTGTATGGCAGGGACTCTGGGTAACGGGCACCCGCCAGAATATGTGGCGAGGTGGATACTGAATACCATACCGGCCAAGCGCAGAGTGGAGGGGGAAGAGAGAAGAGGAGAGGAGATGAGGGGAGAGGAGGGAAGAAAAGACGAGAAGAGACGAACAGAGACTATATGAGGAGACTATATGAGGAGAGAGGACGAGACATAGCAAAACAGAGCCTAGCAGAGATCAAAAGAGTGAGAAGAAAAGAATCTGAACAGCGATTTGAGGAACGTCTTAGTCCCGGAAAGCCGAAAAGAATAAGAATAAGGGAAAATCGAAAATACCCGACAGAGCCGGCCAATAACAAAGTGCCGCGGCGTGCAGGGGCGACTAGCGACACGGTATGACGGGCTCACCGCGGTGTGCGCTGCGCCCGTAAAGTAGGTGCGCTAGTTTCGCTGGGACGCGCCGCAGTGCGGTGCGTCGCGTCCGTCGCGTCTGGGCGCAATGCGTCATAATAGTCGCACCGCCTCATAATGGCGCCTAACAACAGAAGACGGATGGCTCACGCGTGCGCACTTCTACACGGTGTCAGACATTGTACAGATTCATGGCTGAATGAGAAAGATGGATGCCTGGACGATTGCAATTATCGTGATGATCATCTTTGAATGAGATGGAACGAATAAGCTGGGAGGTCTGGAATCTGTAGCGGAACTCACACGGTATAATTAGATGCAGATATTTGTCGGCTCTGGACCCCTACTGTGGCGACCTTGTGCGATTAACTTCCTGATATTGGAGTGTTACGGTTCAGTGGTTTCTGCCGACAGCTGACCCCAGAGGTGGTGTCATTCACCTGTGGGGGCGGGACCGATAGAAAATTAATTGTTCCTTATATTCAATATACTTAAAATGAATAAATCATTGTTGATATTTCTTATTTTCATTTTTTTATGGAAACGTATAATTAGCTAAAACAAACTTGTTATGCCAATAATAGTCTATTTCCACACTGTGCACCTTTGGAGATAGGTTGCGATTTTCTTTTTTTATCGTTTCTTGGCATAGTTGTAGAAACGCAGGGAGCGTGCAACGGTTTGCTATCTAACAATCAATTTAGCGGTCGATACTGATTATCCGAGTGCTCCGGTGCGCTAATATCACACCAGTCATTCAGCCGGGTGTCAGAAAATCCACACATCCGCATGCACGGACTGCACGCCGCGTGGTCATAACCGCAGCGAGGTGCGTGCCACGCCAGCCATCGTACAGCTGTGGATCAGGCGGGTGGCCGCAAACAACGGTTTGACCGCGGCCGGGTCAGGGGCCGGGCAAAAAGGAGTCGCTGGGCAGCAGTGGAGGCGGACTCGGGAGCTTTTTCATGATTACGGGACTGACTAGAACAGTGAGGGAAGCGGAGGTGTGGTCTTGTGCAAACATTTGAGAGATCGTGTTTGCTCGCAGTGGTTTGTGATTTATTGTAGGCGCATCAGTTATCTACTTATTGGTGATGTAAATTGAAGTAACTATGCTCAGATATAAAGTTATTTCTATTTAACATCTTTCTACTGCATTCTAAATCTTGGTAAAATATTTTGCAGCATTAATTCGTCACCATGCGATGAACAAATCTGCCAAAATGGCCAGTGGAAATTCTCTGCCCGTTGACCGGCGGAAGCAATAGCTCACTCTGACGGACCAGCCGTCCCCGGCAGGCAAACCACAGCAACTTCAGACACTTCAGACCCCCGGCAGGGTAATTACACAGGCGTTCTCGGCGTGTGAGACAAAACTGGGGAGCTGTAAAAACGACCGCTTCGTGACACAGGGCGATGCTGGCGACACTTGCCAACCGGAGCGCATCTGCATACCTGACTCGTGGTAATGGTATGCCGCACGCACGACAAAGAGAGGGGATTACATCAACGGCCGGGCCCAAGCGGTGTTCGGTGTCTGCAATGCGCCAGATAAAGGCGTGATATAAAATGGGATCTATGCCACCTGGCTCTGGGTACTTCAATAATACTTCACATCATATAAGAAATAATTCATGGTCACGCTTTATATTATTCGACTAGGTCACCCTCCCGCGCCTACCGGCGCTAATCGTCATATATAGAAAACCCTGCCCGTCCTAGGTCACCCTCCCGTGCCTACCGGCTTTAATCGTCGTTTGAACATCTATATAGAAATCCCTGCCCGTCCCGTCCATAATGCCCGCTTTTCTCTCTCTCTCTCTCTCTCTCTCTCTCTCTCTCTCTCTCTCTCTCTCTCTCTCTCTCTCTCTCTCTCTCTCTCTCTCTCTCTCTCTCTCTCTCTCTCTCTCTCTCTCTCTCTCTCTTTCTCTCTCTCTCTCTCTCTCTCTCTCTCTCTCTCTCTCTCTCTCTCTCTCTCTCTCTCTCTTTTCCTTTCCCTCCCTGCCTCCATCCCTCTTCCCTCCCTCCTCTCCGCTCTCTGACTTTGTCGATCACTGATCCAATCGTATGCTTACTTACCCCTCCCCATCCGTCTCTCTACCTCCTCTCCCCGTCTCCTTCATCGCACTTCTTCGCTCCCCCCTCCCTCCCTCCCTCCCTCATTTTCCTCCCCTTCCCTCCACTCCCTCCCTTCCTCTCCTCTCCCCTCCACTCCAATCCCCTCTTGGTACTGAAAAAAGTACTGGCTAGTGGCTTCTTCCCCGCCCGCGCCGCAGATACATATACGTTTTTATGTCCCAGTTCAAGACGCTATACGTATATTGGTACGCTCGTAATAGGTCATCCTCCCGCGCCTACCGGCGCTAATCGTCGTTTGAACATCTATATAGAAATCCTTGCCCGTCCCGTCCATAATGCCCGCTTTTTTTTTTTCTCTCTCTCTCTCTCTCTCTCTCTCTCTCTCTCTCTCTCTCTCTCTCTCTCTCTCTCTCTCTCTCTCTCTCTCTCTCTCTCTCTCTCTCTCTCTCTCTCTTTTCCTTTCCCTTTCTCACTCCCTCTCTGCCTCCATCCCTCTTCCCTCCCTCCTCTCCGCTCTCTGACTTTGTCGATCACTGATCCAATCGTGTGCTTACTTACCCCTCCCCATCCGTCTCTCTCCCTCCTCTCCCCGTCTCCTTCATCGCACTTCTTCGCTCCCCCGGCCCTCTCCCTCCCTCCCTCGATTTCCTCCCCTTCCCTCCACTCCCTCCCTTTCCCTCCTCTCCCCTCCACGCCAATCCCCTCTTGGTACTGAAAAAAGTACTGGCTAGTGGCTTCTTCCCCGCCCGCGCCGCAGATACATATACGTTTTTATGTCCCAGTTCAAGACGCTATACGTATATTGGTACGCTCGTAATACTAAACATGATCGCTATTTTTCAGTATTTTGTGGAATTCTGTAACTAACCTATCCCAAATCTGAGTGACTCGCCTCGACCCTTCCCCGCCTTCCTCCCTCTGCACCCCCCCCCCCCCCTCCGGGACCCACCGGCCACCACTCACGATCGGTAATGTTTTCAGTGCTAAAGATATAATTATGCCCGCTCTGTTTCCGTCTCCGTCTTCCCTCTCTGCATTTGTCTCTGTATCTGTCTTGTCTCGGATTCCATCCCCATCTCCGTCCCAGTTCCCGTCCCAGCTCCCATTCCCGCTCCCGCTCCCGCTCTCTTTCTCCGTCCCCGTCTTCATCCCCCTCCCGCTGACCGCTTCATCTCCGTCTCCGCCTCTGTCTCTGTCTCTGTCTCTGTATCTGTCTGGTCTCCGATTCCGTCGCCGTCTCCGTCCCCGTTCCCGCGCTCCCGCTCCCGCTCTTTGTCTCCGTCTCCGTCCCCGCTCCTGCTGGCCGCTACATCTCCGTCTCCGTCTTCGTCTCCGTCCTGTCCCCGTGCCCTTCCCCGTCCCCACTAAACATAATCGATAATCTTGTCAGTATTTTGTGGAATTCTGTAACCAACCTATCCCAAATCTGGGTACCTCGCCCTCCCCCCCCCCCCGCCCGCCACACAGGATCGGTAATGTAGTTATTCGTAGCGGCCGAGTGCTGCAACTAAGCTGCAAGTGCATTTTAAAAACATCTTTCGGCTCCATCCTCTGTACTTGTTCTCTCACCGACTCAATCATTTGCTCACTTACCCTTCCTTCCCTCCCTCCATCATTTCTTCATCCATCCATCCACCATTTACTTACCCCCCCCCCCTTCCCATGTCTGTATCATGCCGCATTCCCGCTGTCCGGCAGCGGCCCTCTGACGGCACCGCAGTAACCGCACCAACCCCTCCGCCCGCTCGCCCCACACTGCGCCGCAGGGAGGCACCGGTTCTGACGTCACACGAAAATATCAGTCGGCTGGTTGTGGCACTGCCCCCTGCCGGCGCGACTGTGCTGCCACCTAGCTAAGCCTAGTCAGCCTAGGACGAGACGGTTTTATTTGTTCTCGTCTAGTGGTGCAGCTTGCGACGACACTCGGTCGACATAGCTGTGCTGCAACATACCCCAGGTTCGGAGTCTCTCGGACGGCCAATCCTGTTCCATAACCACAGCTAAATCCCCGCTGACCTTAACCAGGATTGGCCGGACGACGTTGAATCTTCGTAGTTCGAGAGACACCGAACCCGGGGATAGTCTATCGAAGCCTTGGCGGCTGAAGAAAGGCTAGACATATCTCGCTTGATTTTGGCGTGGCCAACCTCACTTCTGTAGTTTTGCTTCAAAGAATTCTGCGTCCTATTGAGTTTCCGGTTCCGTAGTACACGACCACGTTCAGGAACTCGATGTTTCTTAGATACATCACGTAATGACAAACTTTTGGCAGCATTTACATTGGTTGCCTGCATATTTTGGTGAGGAAAAATCGCTATCGCAGTAGTACAGTCAAGACATACCACAAAGGATCAGAGCTAAAGCAGCATTATTAACCAAAAGTGTATTGCATTGATCACCAGCATGTTCGTAAAATAAAATACATCAGGAATAAAGATGACAACCAAGCCGCATGGACACTTATAACAAACATGAACGATAAAGTGGCAACACAAATGAAAGAGAGAAGATGAATCTGCCCTTCGCAATCGTCAACTTAAAATAAAACTTCAAATATACAACAGACCTCTGTGCATTAAAAGAACACGAATATACTCGCTTTGTCGTCGACACATAATGGGAACATCCTGGCGGCCCAGCCAAACAGCGCGCCCGCCTTCGAGTAGGAAATAGCAGCGGCCGCAGAAGTGGCCAACAGATAACTACCACATTGTTCGTCACGCCACCTGCACTGAAACGTAACAGCTATTTAATCGTGAAATGCAGCTATCCATCCAAAAATGCTGCACTACACCAGCACCACCGCACAGCTAGCAGATAGGTACGGAACGCAGGTCCTGGTCTCTGTCTCTTCCGAGTAGGGTCTCCGGACCGGTCACCAGCGCCACCATCTCCGCGCGGTAGCTAAAGCACAGCTCTCCGGCCGGGGCCCGCAGTTCCTCGGCCTCTTCGTCCAGCCTTGTCCTTGTTTTGACGTGAGTAAATGTGCAAATGTTTTGAATGATTAGATTAGCAGCCGCGGATACGGATTCTGAGCAGTAATCGCCACGCACTTTGTATGTGGATCGCTCTTAAATGTAAATACAAATACAAATACAAATACAGCCAGACCAGCACGGCTCCCGCCCAGCACCTGAAGACTCCGCCCTCCGCAGATCCGTCCGTCCAAAGACGGACAGCACACAGGGGCAGGAACGCGAGGTGCAGCGTAGCCACGCTTTCCCTTTCCGCCACCGTGGCCCCAGCCCGGATCGGGCACACGTCCAACCGGAAGGTGACGCCAGCCGTCTGTTGACACGGTGGGATTCTCGCTCTCGCCCAGGCCTGGCGGCCTCGCAATCTCCAGCCTCGGACCGAAGACAGGCGCGCCGGTGCCGAGGCCTTGGCGGTCGCGCGCAGGGGGTCCCCTGATGGCAGAGCCAGCGCCCTCCCCAGCAGCCTGGCAGCCAGCGTCCAGCTTCTCTCCTCTATCGGAGAAAGTCGGGCTTCCGCCATTAGTGCGTGGCACGGTGTTGAGCGCGGACACAGGTGATGATGCGGCCGCCTCTCGCAGTCCTCGCTCCAGAAGATTCACGTGCGAGGGGGCGGCCGCCGGCAGCCACGCGACGACAGCGTGTTCGAGCGCCCCTCGGACGTAACCGATTGGCCACCGTACTAAGGGCACCCTCGTCCAGGCCCCAGCTATTCAACCAGGTCGACGGCGCCGTAGCCGTCACTCGAGCCACGCCACAGAGCTCACGCCTCAAAGCGGTTGGCTCTCCGGTCCTCGGCATCCGGCATCCGCAGTGATTTGGCGTAGCCAGGACAGGTGAGATGCCGGCCTCAGTCATAACCGGAAAGCCTGTAAAAAAAAACAATATGTGATTGACAAATAGAAATATATTGTAAGCATAGAGTTGAGAAATCATGACGCACACTGCATTGTGACAGTAGATACTTTAGTGCGATTGGCAGAGGAGGGACTTATTGTAAGAAAACAATGAGCAATTGAGGCATTGATTTGGTTCTGCAGGTAGCTACCTACCCTTCACATATGAATGTGGATGATTTGTACCATTAAGAAAAAACATAGGCGTAGGAGCGGAGGGGGGGGGCATGCCCCCACTTTTCAGCTATGCTAGTTTTTAAAGTAAAATATTTATTTTTCATTTAAATTCAAAACTAAGAGCAAGAAATGGTTCGGCAAGGTGAGATGAGCACGAAACTGCAAAGAATTTGTTCATAGGGGTATTAGGGTTCCCACAAAGTGACACTGAAGTTATCTGCCCCCCCCAAACTTTACGTGAGGTTTCTGCGCCCATGGAAAAAACACATTGCATTATGTGCATCAACACTTAACCTTTGCACGAGGGCCACAAAGCCCACTATAAAGCCCACAAGACACCATCTGAAATCAAAGCATGACAAATTATAACATGTAGGCACCTGACGGCTGACCTACTATAACCTACTGAACAAAACATACCACATACCTATATCAATATGTATGTGCAGATAAAGTATGAATGCTAGGTTGATACCAAGGCTGTTTAGTAGGTTGTAGGTATGCTGAAAGGATGAAAGACTGGTATTTGTTAAAAAAAATATCTGATCTACAGTTCATATGAATATGCAACATGGGGTTAGGTAATGTTTGATTTTTGTTTTGTACCAGACTGGAAATAATACACGTTATGCTTAATATGTCCAGCATAGTGGCGGGATTGCGCCGAAAATTTCAGCGGATGTCAGGCGTAGGTAACTTCGCATGCGCCGAATTCAGCGCATGGCGGCGGACGCCATAGCTTTGATATAGCCTTGATCGGTAGATGTGCACATGTGCTTTATATAAAAAGGGCTTAATTTTCGCACAAATAGGTACCTCATTTTTTTGCGCAAATTACACAGAAATTTCAGTGTCTGGGTACCCACCTTCCTGTCAAGCTGATACTTGACACACCATCCTGATCCTGCTAGCTGAGGCGGCCCAGGAACCAGCTCAGGCAATTACAATGAAAGTCAACAGTTGTGCGGGAATTACACCACTCTGATATCAAGTAATTAGTTAATGACGATAATCCCGCCGCCACAAATCTAACGAAACACATTGACCCAACGCCATCATTGACCTTTGATATTGATATTGATTGATATTCTGAAAAGATATATCCATAATGATTTACAGTGAACGTGTTCTTACGCAGCTGTGACATAAGCTGCGCATACGAAAAACACCCGCTAGACCAATTGGTGGCGAATAAACCTGTTGATGAAGAAATACTTGTCTCCCATTGGTCTGTGAACACAATCTGCAGGAAACGCAGCTAAAACTACAGTAAAATTTTTGCAGCAAAATCTGCAGAAAGTAATAAAAATGCAATTTAAACATATTTAGCCAATGAGTCTGACGGATCTGTTGATATATTCCGATAGATATTGAGCACGATCAGTCATTTTGAAAGAATTACGGTCCGACTCTCTTTATTTTTAAAGCAATGACGCATAAAAGAATTAGTGAAAAATTGACAAAAATATTTTCTAGGAAGAAAAAGTGGGACTAGCGTTAAATTAAAAATCAAAATTAATACACGGATCGAGACCTAGGTAAATATGGAGTCATCTCTGAGCACCTGGCTTCCATTGACTGGGATTTAGAATTGTACCGCCTGAATGCTGATGCTTCCTTTAAGCACCTGACCTCCATCCTTCATCGTCTCATAGATGAACATGTCCCTTTAAAGCCACCACTTTCCCAAACAAGCAGCCCGAAGTGGAACAAAAGACCCCCATCCAGCCTTTTGAACCGTAGACATGCTGCTTGGACCAGGTACAAAACAGTCAGGGCTGAGCTCGGGCGAAAGTCACCTGGTGCAATAGCTGCCTATGCTTCCTTCCAGACAATTAACCGCAGTGTGAGAGGTTTTTCTGTTGCTACCCAAGCATCTTATGAGC
Organism: Amphibalanus amphitrite; assembly: GCF_019059575.1. Taxonomy (NCBI): domain Eukaryota; kingdom Metazoa; phylum Arthropoda; class Thecostraca; order Balanomorpha; family Balanidae; genus Amphibalanus; species Amphibalanus amphitrite. Next base: position 928,849 of record NW_024881500.1, on the reverse strand, counting down.
TCAACCTGTTGAACCAAGCTAGAGATTGTCCCAAGTTACTACACTCCTATATCCGTGACAAGAAGACTGGTCGCCCAACTGTTGGCCCCATCAGGTTATGCTCTGGCGAACTTACTGACGATCCTAGAGACATGGCTGAAGCATTTGCTTCATCTTTCTCCTCGGTGTACACCAAGGAAGCCCTCAAACAACCCGCCCCCCACCAGACTTATAATGGTTCCATGGGCATGGTTACCTTTTCACAGAACCGAGTCCTGAAGGCCCTCCAGCTCCTGGATACCAATACATCCGCTGGCCCTGACAACCTACATCCTATTTTACTCAAGCGTTGTGCTACTTCTCTGGCCTATCCTCTTCTTACTGTCTTTATCCGAGCTTACCTTGAAGGCAACCTTCCCTCGAGCTGGAAATCCTCCCTTGTCATTCCCATTTTTAAGAAAGGCGAAAGATTTGATCCACTCAACTATCGTCCTATTAGCCTTACTTCAGTGTGTAGTAAAACATTTGAGCGCCTGCTTTGCGAAGACCTTACAAACTATCTCGAGTCTAACAATATCCTGTCCTCTCATCAATATGGGTTTCGGGCTAACAGGTCTACCATGGACCAGCTCCTTTTGGTCTATGACAATGTATCTAAGAGTATGGACAGAGGAGGAGTCACCGACTTGATTCTCTTTGATTTCAGCAAGGCTTTTGATGTCGTGGCCCATGTCCTGCTGCTTGAGAAACTACGATGTTTGGGAATCCAGGGTAGAACACTCTCTGCCATCCGTTCTTTCCTCACCCATCGCTCAATGAGTGTGTGTATCCAAAACCACACCAGCCAACCAAGGCCGGTTCTTAGCGGTGTTCCCCAGGGGTCGGTGTTAGGGCCATTACTCTTTCTAGTATACGTTAACAGTATTGCATCTGAACTTTCCTGTAGTCATAAGATTTTTGCCGACGACCTTAAGATTTATGCATGCATAGAATACCCTAGCTCTCCCGCACATGCTCCCTCATCCCCGACTACTGTCCAGCGTGACATTGACATTCTTTATAGTACGGCGGCTTCATGGGGATTACACATGAATGTCAAAAAGTGTGCTGTTCTCCGCTTTTCCAGACTTTCTGCTCTCTCGGGTCCTCCCTTGTACACCCTGAATGGCCAACCTATCCCCTCCGTGTCCTCAGCAACTGACCTTGGAGTTCTTGTAGACACCAATTTAAAATTTCATGGTCATGTGCATAAGATTGCTCACAAAGCTGGTGGCCTCGCCCATAGTTTCCTCAGGTCAACTGTGTGCCGATCCCAGAAGTTTATGTTGTTTTTACTAACTACGCACATCCGGCCGCTAATTGAATACTGCTCTTGCGTGTGGCACACCGGATTTGTCCAGGATTTGCGGTTACTTGAGCGAATCCAGCGTCGCTGGACAAAGCAGATTGACGGTATGGCCCTTCTCCCCTATGGAGAGCGTCTACAGCTCCTAAACCTTTACTCTATCCAAGGCCGACTGCTACGGGCTGACCTCATACAGTGCTGGAAGATTTTTCACGGCCACTCATGTATCTTGCCGGCTGAACTATTTGCCCAGCCCACCCTAACCAGAACCCGTGGACACAGGTACAAAGCATTTCTCCCTGCCGTCAACACAGATGTGCGTAAAAGGTCGTTTGCAATTAGGTGTATACATGTTTGGAACTCTCTGTCTGACGCCACGGTGTGCGCTCCTACCATTTCGTCATTCAAGCAGGGCCTACACAGAGATATACATGATTTGCTGTATGCATATGTTTGATGTCGTCTATCTTATGCTACCTTCTTGTTAACTATTCCACACAACGAATGTACAACTGTTTAACACTTATGTATTCATGCCTTAACATTCAGATGTAATCTCACAGACGGGACGCAACTTTCCAGCCGCCCACTTTCCATGATAGGTGTCTTTTGTATAGCTTTGCAAGGCTGGCACGTCCCTTGTGTACGGGGTTCCTAAATTCCTCTTCTTGACTCTCCTATCTCTATCCTACTGGACATTGTTGGAACCCAACCAGGTAAGTGAACCAGGTAAGTGAACCTCGCTTTCAAAAGTATTTATCAGTGCATTTTCGCATCTAATCTCTCTAAATCATGAACAAACTTGGGCAAAAACAGCAAGATTGCCTGTTTTGTCAATTCACACATTTTCATATTTGGGGGCAATTTTAAAGTTGATGGCCAATGTTTTAAAAGTCAACATTTCCACAGAAAAAAATACAGCTATTTTTCTTCCAAATTCATCCATTTGTAGAGTCCGACTCTCTCTTGTTTTCTCGCAGTTTTCGTTGTGCTCTGAGAGAAACGATCATGTGTATCATAAGCGTTTGGTTCACTTCAAGATGACAGAATTTGCACTTGCATTTTCTGCCGTGTGGAAGACCGGAGGGAGTCAGCTAATTTATGACAGAATATGCTTAAAAAATGATTGGTGAATAATATCTTTTGTCAGTGTCTGACAAATATTTATAATTTAAATCACGCTCTTCAGCTGTCAAGTGAGTTCCAAATAGCTTAAATTGTCAGCTGTTTATCGTCCTAGGTCAGCTCAAGGTCACAGACGTCAGCTGAAGAAAGTGGTGACCATTGACCCTGTGTTGAGCGGACAAACCGGTGTTACCTAGTATTCTATGTACCGTGCTGCGCCGCCGCCGGCCCGTGACTGCGGCCGGCCGGTCACGCGGGGACCGCAGCGACCTCTAAGGGGTCGCGACCCTAGCGGCCGGGTACTGCAACTAAAGATGTAAGTACCGTAAAGTGGGGCTATTTGAGACAGTGGGGCTATTTGAGACGGTATTTAAAATCGCTATAAAATGAAGAGCGTTTGATTTTTATGTGATATTTTTGCTCAGGAAGGTGTGGAATCGAGCAGTAAATTCGCCTGAGCAAAAATTAAGCATAAATTTCAAACGGTTTTTATTTTATAACGATTTTAAATACTGTCTCAAATAGCCCCACTGTCTCAAATAGCCCCACCTTACGGTACGTTTTAAAAACATTCCGAGCTGGAATCGAACCAGCGACCCACACCACAGAAGTCCACCACTCTACCAACTGAGCTATCAAGGACGCAAACCATTGCTTTGAATAAGCCTAGGTACCCTGCACGGATTGATGACATGGTCTGGTGCGTATTGCGGCGTTTTACGGCGAAGTGGTTGGCAGCAAATTTGGTTTTAAAAGAAGGTTATACGCCATGTTTCTTGACCATTTTTTTCAGAAAAAGAGGGCAAAAGCAAGACAGGCCGCTGGAATTGGTTGTCCAGCGGTGACATAAACGTTTTATGATTGGCGATCGCCGGTCGTGTGAGCTGACGTCACGCAGACAGTCAGCGCCATCTCTGGAGCGTCGGGCGACATAGTCGAGGGGCCGAGTTTGGCTATTTGGGGGGTGCAAATGCGATTAAAAATGTGCCGCGCACATAGCCACGATCGAGAGCTGTCGATTGGTGGTTGAATCGTGTCTGTAGGTGGTGTGGTTTGGGCGGTTATTCCAAAAAACTGAAACGCTTCACGTATTATTTATTGTCGACACTCGAAAGCAGTTTGAAAACATATTCAGCGTCAATAAATCAAACGAATTGCACACTGTTCGTTACACGGGCATGCACCAGTTGCCATGTCTACCGGCAACCGTTCCGCGAACAGGCAGTGGCCGTGAAGGTGGCCTTGTAGTAGGTATACCATTGCTACTGTCAGGTGTCAATTACTGCCTGCGCCAGTGATTCGAACATCCCATTCCGTCACACCTTGCTACGACGCATCCGGTTATGCTGCCGGATCACACATGGCGCTGCTGAGTGAATAACCGCTCATAATATGTACTTCACTGCTCAAAGCTCGAATGCTTTGTTTCCTTCACAAAACACATGTTAACACCTAACACAACTACAGTTACAGTTAGACAATAATATAAAGTTATGAAGCACATTACAATTATGCGAGTGTATGTAAGTGCAGATCATAGCAGGTTCCGTCACATTTCAGCGCTATGCGGTGAAGTTACTTTTATCTTTGACCTATCCATAGGCGCAAGCCAGTGTAGCACGATTGTCCGCTGCGTGTTTGCTGCGCATTAGCAGTTGGTGCGCGTTATTTATGCTTTGTATGCAATGGCAGCCCGCTTTGGCCTCTTTGCATGCAAACCTCTTTGCATGCAAGAGGCTATGTCGCAGAAGCCCCATGTCTTGAAGAGGCCCTTCTGAAAGTTTCTGTTATACCTCAAGTGACGCTCTCTCGAGTTTTGGGACTTGTATCGTGTTTTTCTCTATATCACGCTATACCAGATCGGGCCAGATGTGATGCATTAGATGCGAGTCGTTCTGTGGGAACTGCACTTTTTTGCCGTACCGGTGCGCGTTTCATGTCGTACCGACCCGTATTTAATACGGTATCATTCGTGCCGTGCTATGCCTTGTTCCGTGTTCCGTATTCCGTGTGTGGCCGGTCAGCGACCACTGGTCAGCGACCACCGGTCAGTCTGGCACGCGCCGCCGGTGGCCACCCGGGAGCCCCGCGCCGTCACTGTCACACACCCTGCGCACGGAGAATGAGACTGCTGGTCCCACCAGCAGCGCGATCTCCTCAGGTGGCCGACTTTGTTCCAAACGAGGAGCTTCACCACCCAACCATGCAGCTGACTCGCGCCCCAGTCTCAGCAGTCCCGTCCTCCTCACCTATTTGTACACACACCTCTAACCCGTATAATTACGAATTGGAAACGGAGTGCAGTTTCTCACTTCTTGTTGATCGTCATTGGTATTCCGTTAGGCGATGAAAAGAAAGTGTCTTAATATGCATTTCGTTGGCGTGCCGATCTCGCTCTCGCATTCCCATTCGTCACATCATGAAGGAGTGACCGACGTGACGTACCTACGGCCCATCGTGACCCGTGAGTCCGTGGATATTGACGGCCGACGCCGTGAGAGAGTTGTCCTGTACTGCCAGGGAAACGGACTGTCCAATCTTTGGGGCTCCGAAGGATCAGTGCATTGTCCGGTGTCCGTTGCCAAGTGAGAGTTTTGGATTAGGTAGGCTTATGTATGCACGAGTAGGCTAAGCAGCACTGACGCAGCGGCAGTGTGGGCGCTAATGACTGAAGTTCGATTCCACGCACCGCCCGCCGGCCGCCGGCGCCGCCACGGTGCGCCGCTGGGGCCACTGACCCTAGCGGCGCTCCCCGCTGACCTCCTGTGACCCCGCTGACCTGTGACCCTGAGCGGGCCGCTGTGACCGTGACGTATCCCTCTGCTTCCCCAGGTCAGAGCAGTGAGACCGCCGGCCGGCGCCATGGGAAACCATCACTCGCAGACGGTGGAGCTGAACCCCGCCTGGTCGCACTCATTCCCACGTGAACGAGAAAAGAAGCTGCTCAAGTATGGTGGCATCCAGGACGCCACGCCCGTCAGAAAAGTGAGTTCTGGGACAGCGGCGGCGCTTGACACGTGCCCCACCGCACTGTAGGTCTATGAAGTAGCTTGTAATGTGCCGCAAACCTGTAGAAAGTCATGGGTAGCCTCTTATGGTTCTGACTCATATGAGAGTATGAATGACAGTCTGCCGACCAGCTGGCCGGGTTTACCAGTGTCGTCAGCGGCGGCTGCGGCGGGTGGTGTGCGGAGACTCTCCCCAGCCGGACCCACGCGTCCATGGGAACCGGTGCCTCGTGTAATGGCCCGGTGCGCACTTACCCCAGCTCGCGCCCACCTCGCCGCCGCGCCGGAGGCGGCGACGCCGACACGGCAAATCGAAACTAGGCGCGGGAACGTTTCTTGCTGTCCAATTGGGGTGTTTTGTGAGAAAAGTGTGCTGCCAGCGCCGTGTGACGATGTCGGTGAATCACTGCGAGTAACTGGGCCAAACACACGGGGGCGGGCCGGCCGTCTGCGGGCGCGCGCTGCGACAGGCTCAGCTAAAACAGGTGGCTAATAATGGGACGAGTGATGGGACCGGCACACTTTTCCCCAGTTTCATTATATAAGGCACCAGCCGTGCACGAACAGAATGGATCGGCGCTGGACGACGCCGACAGGCCGCCATTCTGCCGGTAATGAGACGCATACCGACCACGATAGATGGCGCTGACCCCGACATCAAATTTGTCCCGACCATGATCGTTTATTTTCCAATCAATCCTTCAAAGAAAATTAATGGCATGCAAACAAGATTGACGGACGCTTGACAGAAGGACATTTACGAAATAATTTTAGCGCGCTTAGTATAATTTGTATAATTTGGAGCCATCGCTGATCGATTTATCATCTTTCAAGCATAATAGCCCGATAGGCCACGGGATCGCGGTTCGCTAAAGCATCCGTGTCTACAGCCGTCTGTTTTGTCGTGGTGCCAGGCATTTCCAGAGCAAGCGCCCGATCTGACCACGATTTGTCGTGTTGCCAGGTGCTGCCAGAGCGAGTACCCGGTCAGAAGCTGCGTCTGACGACGAACGGTAACATCCTGCAGCAGGGAGGCACCATCAGCGGGCGACGACTGTCGGCGGCGCACAGCTTCAACCCGCTCACCGACGGCCAACAGCCGCAGTGAGTACATATGTATCACAGCCTCAAACCGCCCACCAACCACACTGACTATAATCCAGCCACTGACACAAGTCAAGAACCCATCAGCGAGCGTTCAGCGTCTACCCCAGGTCGCCAATTCAGCATGAGCATGACTCGCTTTTGTGATAACCAATAAACCCATCGAGGCTTTTATCACATTCCGACTTTCATCTCCCTCCCACGCCAATAATCTGGGCGGTCGTCTCATCCGCATACTTCCCGCTCATTACAATCCTCCTATCGCAGATGTATTGTCTCACATCTCACGTGCCTTCACCACCTCAATCGTCTCTCATCGCTCCAAACCTTCAAACCATCCAATCCTAGCCGGCAGTGTACCCGGCCGTCACAGCTGCGCAGCTCTGAGGCCCGCTGCAGCGGCTGACCCTTCGGGCCGCGCCGGCTCTCACCTCTACCCGTGCCTCCCTCTGGCCCCACACCTGCCCTCTGCCCGTGCGTCGGCACCCTCGGGCGCCACATACCAGGGAGGCTGCGACTGCAGGTCGTCGCGCCGACTGGGAGAAAGTCGCTGCCGCCGCGCGCCGAGCTTGGACCGTTCAGTGGCCGGCGCGCTGAATATTAACGCCCTCCGACCGGCGGGAGGCGGCGGGAGGCGGCGGGAGGCACGCCGCCGGGGGACACACGCCGCCGGGACGAGTGGGAGGTGGGTGGGTGTGTGGGACGGGTGGGAGGGTGCCGACAGCGGTGGTTCCCCGGGGTGGTCAGCTGGGGCTGTTAGCAGGACACTGGTGTCTGGTGTTATCACCCATCTCGGACAGGTGTGAATGGGATGGAGAGATAGCGTTTGGCAGCCCGCCGCGCCGCGCCGCGCCAGTGAACGGTCGGAATGTCGATGCCGCCGAAATGAGATGAAATCGGACTCCAATCCAGCACGTAGGTGTCGAAACATTTCAAAACAAACAGCACACCAGGTGGCGGGTGGCTGGTGTTACACATCTCACACACGCAGCGCGCGGCTCCTCACGAAACCAGGCCGGTACCGGGCGGCGCCCGCGCGCCGTGACGCCCGCCACTATCGTGACATCGTGACGGCGCGTGACGCCCCGGTGGCACCGTGACGGAGGCCGTGACGTGACCGGCGGCCGCGTCACCCCGTCACCGTGAGCTGGGAGCTCCGTGACACCGTCTCAGAGCGTGCGCCGTGCGGCGCACGGGAAGTCGCGGCACGGTGTAAAGAGTGAAAGGCAAGGGATGATATGCCGTGCAAGTAAAAAGCCTGGTCCACGAGACGAGACGTGTAAAAGCGAGAGGACTGGGACCTCCAATCAACGACTAGGCTGAGAAATGGGTTACAAACAAGGGGCAACATCGCCAGATACAGTTGCTAAATGGGACGAAATTTAGTCACCGAAACTCAACGGGATTTCATTCAAATCAACGTACTGAGATTCTCCCCCCCTCTCCCCTCTCTTGGACACGTCACTGACTATGGTAACTCGATAGTCGGTTTTGACTGGTACTAGCTGCAGGCGGCAGTCGTTAAAACCAAACATCTTAGAAAAGGTGCTATGAAGCCAGACCTAGGATAGGATTAGGGAGAAAGTTAGAAGGAAGACAGTTTAACATTAAAAAAAGATCTGGATTCCGGGAGCTAATTGAGTCATAATAATCGGTCGTTTTATGGAAATCTGATCGCATTGGCCACTCAGAGAGTTGACGAAATATTTCAGTGGCGCAGTGCCGGCGCTAGCCCCAGGGGTTCATACTAACTTAACCGGTCTGGTTCTTTGATTTGCTATTTCAAAGTCGGTCATCAGAAGGTAGGATTTAAATGGAGAAAAAGACAAAGAGAGCAAATCGCCTCAGCTCTAAAACTGAAATGACCATTCCTCTCCGAAATTACCGCCATATTCGACTATTCTTCGCTTTGAAAAGATGCAGAACGGAGCCAATCGTATGATGACGTCTAATCTTCTCGCCGAAGTGACAACCAATTTTCTTTCCATCTGTCTCTCCCTCACTCTTTCTACTGCCTTTTCGTTCTGTCGACCAACTCTTCTTGTCCCCTCGCGCTCCAATTGTTCTGCCGTCCCGCATTCTCGCTCCAGAAAACAAATTCTTCCATTTTCTCCGACACAATCGACAAGTCGATCTTCTTTCGCGGATGATTAAAGAGCCACTTGATACCGTCACGATGTGTCAAAGAAGTTGATCGAGCACGACATGGCCAGTGACCGGGAGAAATGCGGGGACACAGCGCATAATCGACGTAACATCTGTCGCATGATTTCCAACAAAGAGTGGGTAAATTGTGAGTTTCACCCACTGCTGGGTTCGGCGCCCACGGTCGAACGATTAACGATCATAGATGTAGCAGATGTTTGGTTTGAAAAACAGTAGGTTCACTGTTTGTTCACTGTTTGTCACACCTATTGTTCACTGTTCACGCAATCAATATCGGCAGATGTTCAATTGAACGTAACCCAAACATATAATGTTGCTAAAACATATGTAAAACTACGAATTTAAAAAGTAAATGCTTCCTACATAGACTTTTTCCTTCGCCATTCACCGTTCGCATAACCACTTGATATCAATTTTGTGATAACGAATATTATTGGTCACTCACATTCGTTCTTTTATATGCCCTCAGGTCGCTTCAGCCTGGCCTCGGGAACGGCTCAGCCGAGGACACACAGAAGGGCTATGACAGCGAGCCAGACCTACGGGACGCCCCTGAAGAGCAGGCAGCCGCTCAGCACCCCGACCCGACCGACGAGCGCCAGGCGCGCACTCTCACTCGCGATGGTCCCGCCAAGGCACGGGCTCGCTCCAGGAAGAAGAGCAGGGCGCCGCCTCCTCCTCCGGTGTCCGACCTGGACCTGCCTCCCCCTCCGTCCATGCCGCCCCCGCCGATCCCCAGCCACACCCTGGACCGCGGCAGGGACGGGGACCGCGACTCCAACAGGCCGCGGACGGGTCTGTTCACCAAGCACGGGGAGACCCGCCGTCACACGGGCCGCTACTCGCCGCGGGCAAACCGCGCCGCCTCTGAGCAGCGCTGGCTGAATGGTGAGCCACAGATGCAGGAGCGCAAGTCGCGTGCGCAGAGCATGGCCTGCATCCGTCAGCAGGCGGCCGCCGATCTGGTCACCAGCTTCAGCAGCCTGCCCCGAGCTGAGAAGGGCGAGAGGCGGGAGCGAGGAGAGCAGACCTCGCCCGGCAGCCTGCTGCGCCGTTCCGGAGAGGCGCGTCACAGCCGCAGCGAAGGAGCTCTGCAGGCAGCCCTGGCCGACGGTGGCGGAAACGAAGGAGGAAGGACAGGAGGGACGCTTCATCAGGCGATCAGCACCGAGGACCACAGGATCACCATCACTGTCGGCAGCTCCAGCGAGAGCTCGAACAGCGCGCACCGGCACGCCAAACAGCCGAACGTGTTCTACTTCGGCATGGAACCGCCATCCGAGAAGCGTGACGACGATGACAACAAACCTTCGGCGATCGCAAAGATAAAGCGTAACGAGCAGGTCGCCATTCGTGGATCGGCCGTCAGCTATACAAAACGAACGGTGGGCGAGGGACGTCACAAGAGCCCGAGCAATGCCCAGAAGACAAAGAGCCCGACATCAAGCCGCAGCGGCGAGGTCGCCAAGAGCCCCGCCTCGAGTCGCAGCCGGGAGCCCGTAAAGAGCCCCAGCTCTGGACGAAGCGGTGCCAACACCAAGAGTCCTGGCTCTCGTCGCAGCGACAACGTAACCGATCCCCAAGCGACGGGTTCCCCAGCTAGCCTGGCGCGGATCCCATCTCGTAAGCTGGCAGAGTTCGTCAACAGTCTGGAGCGCAGCCGTCAAAAGCGCCTCTCGGTCAGCCGAGACGAGATCCTCACCAACTCGTCCGCGCTCAGCTGCAAGTCTCAGTCGAGCGTGTTCGATCTGGAATTGGACGCCGGTGGTAACGACTCCATCTCGATGCACCTGCGTCCCACGCTGCCGAGGAAGCAGCTGGAGATTCCTCGTTTCTCCCCGCTCTCCGCCTGGCGCAGTCTGACCTTAGACAGAGCTGCCAGCCGACCATGGCGTACCGCTGACACCAGCGACGCTAGCGACGGTCCCGAGCCGCTGACAACACCTCCACGACGACGCCGACCGCACACCAAGTCGGCCGACTCGGGGATCTCTGGTGACGCCAGCAGTCCCCCGCCACCTCCGCTGGCCGCGTCTTCACCCACCCCAGACCGCGCTGACGAATGGGTGCCGGCACACGACCTCGACCTGAGCAGTGGCGGAGAGGAGCCCGCGATCCGTCACCAGCATGGGACCGTCCTTCCCCCGCAGCTAATGTCCCGCACGGACATGTTCCCCGCCTCGGCCGAGCCACCCTCCGAGCGCGGAGACCGTCAAACGTCCCCACACACCTTCAACAGTCTCCGACAGATGAAACGTTCGGTATCCACAGCGATCGCGGCGCTGAGACGATCGCCGGCGCATTCCATTGACGAGAACTGGCTGCTGAGTCGCAGCGTCCCTAACTCGCTGAACGCTGGCGAAGAGGAGGTCGCGAGGCCGAACGAGGCGCGCTCTGATGGAGGCGCAGGAGGGGGCGATCGGCACGTACTCTACCTGCCAGAGTACCACTCGATGCCGTTACCACGCCGTGCTGACCGCGCAGTGCGTATGGGACGCCGACCCGCCGGCAAACGCGACACAAACCGCAGTGCCGTGGACCTCTGGAGCACCGGCGACGGGTCCCAGAACCAGACACAAGATCGCGGCGAGAGCCTGGACTGCAGCAGGGACGACAGCCAGGACCAGCGCACAAACACGAGCAGGGACGAAAGCAGGGACAGCCAGAGGGACGAGCCCGAGCCGGAGCAGCGACAGCGCCGCCGCCACGGGAGCCGAGATGAACTGCGAGGCGAGGAGCGTCGCGCGACCCCGGAGAAACCGCCGCGAACGTCCCTGTCGACGGCTGCTGGTAAGCGTCGGTTCTCCTACCAGAGTACGGTTCGCCAGCAGGAGAGGAGGCGTCTAGAGGCGCGCCTGAGTCGACTGGCCGAGGAGGAGGAGCAGCAGCGCCTGAAGGAGCTGCGACTCCTGCACCAGGTGGAGGAGCAGTTCCAGAAGAAACGTGGCAAGGAGCAGACTGACCGGGAGGGCCCGATGAGCATCCAGGGACCGATTAGTCTACCTGTGCCGGCTCCGGGCGAACGCGTCATCCACGACAGCACCGGAGATAGAAACCAGTGGAGGGACGGGCCGGAGAAGGGACATCAGGACCCGCCGCAGCACGGGCCGATCAGTCTACAGATCCCTCCGTGTCCCCCACCGGACTACGGCCCCGCACCGACTGTCTGCCAGAGCCACGACGGACCGATCTCCCTGCCGGTAACATCAGCGCACCGCTCCGGGAAGTCCCGCGACAAGCAGACCTTCCTCTCTGGCGTGCGGAACTGGATCCGCTCGCGAAAGGAGTCGCCGCGTGGCACTGACGGCGCCTGGCAGACGGCGGCCAGACTGGAGCCGGAGGGAGCCCCGGCGGTCGTCCAGCAGGACGGGGTGAGACCCGAGGGTCCGCAGAGCCTGCCGCAGACAGTGGGCGCGCGAACAGAGCTCAGCAGGCAGGAGGAGGTCCGACAGGAGGCGCTGTCGGCAGCCAGACAGCGCAGCGGCCGGCCCACAGACAAACGAAAGTCCATCTATAAACAGGTGAGCTGCATGCCATGAGACTCGTAGGTGGATGGTCTGCCTTGGAGGGCCCTGGGGTGTTCTCCACGTATTGTATTGTCCCCACTTCTGCGTTTAAGTGTAGTGTCATTTCATGGAAATGACGTTGTACAAGACAGTTTCTCAATGTCTGTTTGTGCCTTCCAAGTGCCGCAAGCATCCCACTTCAGAATGGCACAACTGAGGACCTCGTTCAAACATGCATGCCGACCCTCCAGAAACTGCTGAATGAATGACCAAACGACCAAATACGGTCATGTCAATTTGCGTCGCACCTCAGCTTGCGTCACAGTTCTTTTGCCTCCTCCCGGCTAGTGAAAGTGGCTGTCACCTCTCTGCATTTGCATACCTGTTTGCTCATCCCATTACCAAATCTACCGTCCAGCACCGCCTCACCCTGGCGTGTTTCGCGCTCCGCCCGCCAGGTGGCAGAGTTTGCCGAGGACGTCAGCGATGTGAGCGGGGTCAACAGCCCTGTGTCAGAGCTGTCCCCTGACCCGCTGCAGACCAGCAGCGGGTACGAGTCGTCCCCTCCGCTGCCGCCCGCTCAGCGGCTGACCCGCGAGCTACCAGAGTATCGCCACGAGGCCAGACATTACAGCGACTACCGGCCGGCGCCGGCAGCCAAACAGCACAGGTGCGGCCGCGACTCCGGGAGACTATGTGGAGACTATGGCAGAAATGTGTGGAATGTTTGAGGAGCGAATACCATGCCGGTAATTAATGAAGCCGACCTACATTCCATCAGGAAATGGTTTCTTGTAATTCATTTTACTGAAACGCTCGTTTACCTAATCTCTTTCGTCTCATCTGACGTGACCCGCCTGTGACATGATCACAAGACCCGCTGATCACTGATCTGTTATTACCCTGTCCACAGGTCCCCGCCGTTTGCGGAGGTGTTCGGTCCGACCCGCTCGGGTCGCCGCACACCCGCTGCCATCTACAGTGAGGCGCACAATAGGGCGGCCAGCAGCGACAGAAACTCAGGTGAGGCTAAAGCTCGGTAAAAAAACGATAGAAGCTCAGGTGGGGTTGGAGCTCGGCACATACGCGACAGAAACACAGGCGGGGCTGCTTAGGCTAGGCGCACCCGCGACAGTGTGAGCAGTCGTGAGGGCAATAGGATTGTCAGAAGCCGTTAGCTCCTTTATATCCTGGCAATGGATTTGGTTACATTGTTATCAACATGGTGTACAGCGAGAGGAAAATATCTTGTCAGCTGCTCATTCAGTGTCTGTTATCGAACTGATTATGATCGCTGCGATTTCACAGCATGTTGAAATGACAAGTATGACTTGCACTGGTATTTACCCTCCACCTCTCCCCGCCAGGTACGGTCCCGTCGGACCCGTACGCCGAGCACCAGCCGCTGCGAGCCGCACCCATGACCAGTAACTACCGACGAGCATTCGCTCAGGGCACGGCCGCCAGCCCGCCCCAGTCTCTGGACATGCAGTACCTCCAGCACGGAGAGGAGGGAGAGAGGGACGCCACGTCACCACCGGGAGGACAGAGGAGGAAACAGCGCACCAAGTGAGTGAGGAGAGAGGGTGAGGGGATAGAGCCGGGCAGTGAACGACAAGGGATCAGAATATTGCTGTCAGTCTTGTATTGGTAATAAAGATCGCTGTTCCCAGCTTTCCTCGAGGGATAGAAACAAACTATTCGGAACAATAAAAACGTAGCATAGTTAGTCAACTATCCTACATGATCTCAGAGCATAATGACGAAATAGTACCAAATTAACAAGGTAATTGGTGTTCAAACGGGGAACTAGGATAAATATGCCGATTTTAGCTTCGTGTTTCAGCATCGTGTGTGTGACTCACGATACCACTCCATTGCAGGACGTCGCGTCGCAACGACAGCTTCAAGCGCAGCCTGGGGCAGCTGGAGGCGGAGAGCGGAGAGGAGCGGCGGACTGGGGACTCCGGTCACGGAGGGCCCCGGTCACTCCACCTGCAGCACGCCCATCCCGTCTACGGCCAGCAGCGCACCGTGAGTGGAATCGGATGGGGAGGGGAGCCGATAGGGGATGGCAAGAGGAGATAGGACGGAAGGCTAGGATGGTGCAAGCGGGAGTGAAGAATGTATTTGGGACAGTGATAGAGGCAGGGAAAATGGATACCTGGAAGATCAGGGCAAAATGTAGCATAAAATAAGATATTAAGTGTGGGGAGGGACTGAAATGACTATTGGCAGTCTGCTGGAACGTGATTTCATGGGAGTGCCGCGTACCATGACAGAATCAACAAATTTCTGATAAGCTATTTCAGTCTGCCATCCGGTATAACCCGTGTGTCTCTTCCCAGGGATACGTTGGCCAAGTCAACAGCAGCCCGGCTCGCTTTATGTACGGCTCCGACCCGTTCGCCGCTCAGGTCGGCTACCGGCCCGGCCACCACCGACCTGCGCCGCCGGCCACTCGGCTCGTCTGACCGACTGCAGCGCCACCTGCAGCGGCTGTGCAGACAGTGGCGCCGCCACGCGGACTAGGTGTAAAGCACGACGGAGCTTCGCCGCTGCAACCGGAGTTTGTACGAGTGGTGTGAAGTTACTATGTCGTGTGCAGGATTATAAGATTCTTTGAACTGCAATTGTGCTTTGGGAGATATTGAGCGCGAGAAGCGCTTTCACTGCGATTCCTGCTCAAGTGTTGTGAAATACTCCGGTGTTGAGAAGGTGCTGTTGTTTGTCGAGAATGTTCGAGATTTTATTATTATAAATATATTTATAGTTAAGAACTAAATGCCTGTGTATAATATTTTCTAGGCAATTAATGCTTCTTAAGACTTCAGCCAGTTCAACACGCCAACAATTATTTTATGATGCAATACATCGTTCAAAGCGATGTTAACATAAAAAAGCCATATAGACGCGAATCAAAGCTGATTACAAGCAGATAATAGCATAAATAAACTATTTATTTTGCATTATTTAACAAGAACATGACAACAAATATTGGATACACCCGAATCACTGTCACGTGGCACCATTAAAGCGTGCCATCGCACCTGCTGAATGCTACTCGCTCGGGAAACCAACATCACAGCTGGTGATGAGATGGAATACGCCTGTGGAACGTATGTAGAAGCGTCTCTACCGACTGAAGAGATATTCGGGCCAGCCGACCGACGGTGGTATCAGTTCGAGTACAGATGTGAGGACTGACCTGTCCTCAGTCGGCGTACTCCTCAATCTCCAGAGATTCCTCCCCGTCCTCGTCACTATCACAGCTTCCCGGCCTGGCGGAGGAAAGGGCGGTCCTCAGTCAAAGAAACTCAGTTCCCGGTGAGCGCACGATGTTCAAACATGCAATGGAATGGTGAAACACTTTGCGGAGAAGCACAAACGAACGGTACTTTTGATGGGTTGCCCAAAGAATCGTGTACGGTATAACAATTATGCAGAAATCAATTGAAGTTTCAACCAGAAAGCAATGGAAATTATTTTTAATCCTTCTTTTTCTGGACATCGCCTGCGTCCGCCTAGCGTAGTTACCTGTCCAGTGCAGGCTGGTAGATACGCTTGTAGAACGGCATGTCGTAGCTAGGCAGAGTTGTCGCTGCAAGAGACACACACCATAAATTAGACACATGCAGAAACCATGCAGTGACACTTCATAACAAGAAAAAAGATGAAGAGCAACAGAAGGTGCCCATCGGGTGTTATCCTCGAAACTTAGACTACCAGCTGCCCGGATTCCATCAACCCATGATATAGCACCCAAGAGCTCAGCCCAGGCTCTATCCCTGATAGTACACCCCGCGTCCCCCGTCTCACCGCTCGGGCGGAACGGCCCGGCGGCGCCCCTCAGACGCAGGAAGGGCAGTAGCTCAGTGACCAGGGTGTCGGCCGGGACCCTCCACTCGGCCAGAGAGTCGCGGAGAGTCTCCAGTCTATGGGTGGCAGGTTAGACTGTGCGGTTAGTCGCCACAATCCAGCAGACAGACATGATACTCCAGCCAGCCAGTCAATATTACCTAAATATACCCCAACCAGTCCATATCTAACCTTGCCATGCCAGGCTTCACAACATAGTCCAAACTGATAGCCCGTTGGCTCGTCTAAAGTATGTAATTATTATAATACATAGCTTTATTATTTATTTATTTATTTATTTATTTATTTATTTATTCATTTGCATAATCGCCAACAGGGCAATCTCCACTTACAGGCGAAGTCATAGGCCTAAAATAATTAATGACATTACAAACTGAAACATCGCAGATGTTAAGCACTAAATCACTAAATTAATGCATGTGATGATCATCAGCGCAAAATAATGGATAAGTTCGACTCAGTGAGCAGTACGCACGCAAATCACAAAGTGCGCCCACAAAAACCCATACCGACCTTTTTCCGCGCTGCTGCTCGACGGCGGTGAGTCTCGGCTGGCAGAACTGCCGGAAGCCGAGGCTGACGGTGGTCTGGCGGCAGAACATGACGCCCCGAGCGGCCACCGAGCTGCTGTAAGCCTGCATGGCCACTCGAGACTGTCGGAACATGAGGGCAAATGGTCAGTGGCAGTCAGGTGCATGGCAAATCCTGTTTCGTTTTTGGGGACTGTGCGTAAAATATATCACAAGACATATCGCAAGAAATAGCACAAATCTGGTATCCATTTTAATTCCTTCATTAGTACGAATGTCATAAAACGGCTAAACGAACCAAGCGCTACCTTGTAAATACTGCATAAGCTAACACTACATCAAGTTTGTTAGCAGTTTTGCCTCCTGCGTCTGAAATCGAATTTGCCAAATTGTAGATCCTTGCTTGATTTCAGAGAAATTACTCTCTCCAGTCCTTCGCTTCACCGCAACTCCCTCCACTGGCTGTGTTCATCCCAACCTCGCCCGTCCTTACTCCTTACCTGCCAGTCAGCGGTGATCATATCCGCATCACTGATGTAGCCAGCCGCCGCCACGGCGTCCTCCAGTCTCGGGCAGAACTCGGGGTAGTTGTGGTGCAGGTGGGCCACCAGCGTCTCGGGCTGGACGCCGGCGCGGGCACAGACCAGCTCCGGATGCCGCTCCAGCAGCGGCGGCCGACGGTGGGACGACTGGTGGGCGGGCAGCTCGGGCGACTCCCAGCCCTCGCCGCCTGGGAGGACGGGGGAGAGAGGGGTGAATGTGGGCGAGCGAGAGAGGCGACCGATAGAGCGGCAGAGAGAACGATCGAGGGGGACCAAGACTCCCAGACTCCCATCCGGTCCCATCCGGTCATCATGAGAGACCGGATGCCGATGCCGGTGCTCCTGGAGTCTCGCGGCGAGGCGGTCAGCGTAGATCAGCTGCGGGCGGGACACTGGAGCCGCTCGCAGAGCTACCTGCACAGAATCGGACGCCGCCCCGAGCGCGACTGCCCACATTGCAGCGACCTGGCCTGCCCGGCGGCGCGCTGCCTGGTGTGTCGCGAGGGCCCGGACACGTCAGAGCACGTACTGCTGAGGTGCCCGTGCTTGGCTGGCGCGAGGCTCCGCCTGGCGCCTACTCGGCAATATCAGACCGGACCCTACGCAGCTTCGGGACGGCGGGGCCGTGGCGGCCTTGAGCCGCCGCTACCTTAGTCACCGAGAGCCGTTGGGCTACGGTCGGCCGTGAGCCGACCCGGGGAGAACAACAACAACAACAGGGGGACCAAGAGAGCGGCCACTCTCGGGTTAGGTGTCTCTTGCTAATGGCAAAACGACTACACAACATTTGCGTAATGCAATGGATCATGGTCACATCGAGAAAATCAATGAGAAAGGTGTGATCAGCCAAGCAATAATGGGCAAATTGACAGTCGACTTTGTGTTTTGTGATTTGTAAGCAATGGAGCCATTTAAAACCACAAAGTGCTGCAGTCTCTAGGCCCAAGTTTGCCAAAGACATTGAACACTCACGTTTGGCATACATGATTTTTCCGACGGCCCTGAAGAGGCCCAGCGTAGCATCCCTGCTACCGACGGCCGCCACCGCCTCCTCAGCTGCCGGATCAGACTTCAGCCGGGCCTTCTTCGACGGAGGCGGCGCAGCTTTTGACTTGGTCTTGGCTGACTTATCTAAACAAAGAAGAGATAATGTCTCACCGTCACGATTGGTGAGAATCGGTATAAAATCAAA
Organism: Amphibalanus amphitrite; assembly: GCF_019059575.1. Classification (NCBI taxonomy): domain Eukaryota; kingdom Metazoa; phylum Arthropoda; class Thecostraca; order Balanomorpha; family Balanidae; genus Amphibalanus; species Amphibalanus amphitrite. The sequence goes on along the minus strand of NW_024881500.1, from coordinate 910,473 downwards.
CAACCAAAGCTAAGGTACTGAAAGTCTACCAGTCCTGGAAAAGTCCCTGACAACACAGCTGCATAATTGTAGGCTTGCAATAATAATTACCTACTGCCAACAAGAATTCAAGAATCAATATAAATCAGACAAATTATAGCTGGGACAAAAAGAAAACTGTTATATGATATGACTAACAGCCAAGCAAGGCAAACTATATAACATGGTTTACTGTCACATAACTTCCCTATAATAGCTTCATATCCCCTCTCCGTCCCACATACAGCTATTCTCACATCAGTCGTCACTCACCCGTCCTTCCCGGTGTGGGCTGCACACAGAGAAACTGGAGGGCGTTGATGGCGGAGCGGATGTCTCCCGAGGCGGCAGCAGCCAGCTCCTCCAGAGTCGCCTTACCCGGGTGGGACACGCCTGGTAGAGGCCGTTAGTTAGAGGTCACATCATTCGAGAACCCAGCTGGATCATAGACGGAGACATGAACGGGCAGGGGCGCTTATACTAGCGATCTTAAGCGAGTTACAAATTATTGCGAAGTTAGGCTACATGAGCGTTTCAAGAGTTTTTTTTTCGCTGCTCTTAAGAAGATAACTTTGTTCAACGTCAAAACAAAACCGAATGACTAAAGAAATCATTAATCACTTTTATAATTATTGATGATTTTTTAAATTCTGCTCAAGCATCACCTAACCGAATGACCTGTCTCTGCCGTCAGCCCCCCCCCCCACGGCAGCGTCTCACCCCCCCCCCCCCCGGGCAGCGTCTCTGACCTTTCTCCGCCGTCAGCACCCGCTCCATCGCCGTCACCAGCTGCTTGTTAGTCAGCGGACGGAACCTGCCGAACACGGTCGGATCAGTCACACTCTTAGACGGACGTCAACTCAGCGAAATGTGTTTTGTTCTAATCACATTGAAGAATGATGGTTTAAATTCTACACATCACATAAATTCAAGCAATGAAATGAAAAATGCAGGGCGCCAAGCGTGAGGTAGCAATTGCAACTAATCGGACCCACATCATCAAGATATTTCGCTTTAAACCTACCACTCAAAACCTACATCAAATGTCCCGCATGAGACAAATTTACGAAGGTTGAAACAGCCTACCACACCAGAGCGCTCCATCCCAACTTACGTGATCTGATGAATGCCGAGCTCAGCCCGCACAGAGTCGGGGAACACGCTGAGCACATCAAGGTCCGAGCGTGCTCCGCCGTCACTCATCACGAACACACACGGACTGCGAGCACCGCGTCCGTACCGCCTGGCCAGGGAACACAGACGGAACACTGGGTCAGGGATGGAGTTGGGTAAAATAAGCCCTCAATTCTGGACACGGAAGACGTCCAAACATGACGCTTAAAAACCAAAGAAGTGTGATATTTGCTTACGATGTGAGGGTGGCTAAACCTACCCAACAAATCCAAACCCTGCCAAATTAGCCCACTCAGCAGTAGCGGGCCAGCCTGAACAAGCTCACCACACTACACAGTCCACCCAGCTAGTATGACGCTCACCTCAGCACGTCGTAGAACTCTTCCTTTCTGTAGCTGATGGCGTTGGGCAGATCGTCGACCAGCACCAGCCTCGCGGCGCCGCCACCAGATGGCAGGACCGAGCCGTACCGGTTGGCCCGCACCAGAAAGTCGGCAAACTGCCGCAGCTGGCCCTCGGGGGTGACCGTGTCGCCCTGGCCCTCCCAGGGATCTGAGGGAGGGACACGGGAGCCGCTGATCAGGGCTGCGGAGTCGATGGATTTTCGGCGACTCCGACTCCGACTCCGACTCCGGCTTTCAAAAACCAGCTCCGACTCCGACTCCGACTCCGGGCAGAATTGTCGACTCCGACCGACTCCAACTCCCGACTCCGACTCCGCAGACCTAGCAGGGCTGCGGAGTCGACAGATTTTCGGTGACTCCGACTCCGACTCCGGCTCGGGTTTCTAAAATCGACTCCGACTCCGACTCCGACTCCGGTCACAACTGTCGACTCCGACCGACTCCGACTCCGACTCCGACTCCGACTCCGCAGCCCTGCCGCTGATGACGGGAAATTCCAGAAATAAGTTGAAACGCCTGATTCGTCGGGCTGATAAACGGTAAAGGGATGCGAGATAGCAATATTGCGTGACTAATGAGACTTCCGTCCTGCGCTCGGGGTTAGAAAGTGAGGCGCTGGACTGGTTATCATAAGCGAGTAGCGACCATACATGTTTAATTTGGCAGGAAAATCAACGCGCATAATGAACATCTATGTCGACGACTCCGCTTCGGGTGCTTATTTTTTAACCTTTCAATATCAGTAAAAATATGAATCAAGATGTCCAGCCATTCGATAAATCTGTCGCTCAAACACACACGTCACCATGCCGGCGCGCTACCCACCTTCCAGCATCCTGTCGCGCTGGTGCCGGCCCGAGGCGGGGGTCGTCCACTGCACCAGCGAAAGACCGAGCTTGTCCGCCACGCAGCGCACGCAGGCCGACTTTCCGCATCCGGCCGGTCCCGTCACCAGCAGAAACGGACTCTGGGGGACAGGTCAGGTCACAGGAGGGTCAGAACTCAGAGAGACACAATTTAGTCATAGGCCACAGATTGATTACAACAGGTTCCAGAAAGAAAAAATCAATCAAAGTACGGAGATGTAAATGATTTGCCAATGAAGAGCTTCGATAAGGTTATCTTGCTGTGCGACTTTTGGATTAACCCCTGATCAAATATGCCTAAAATCTGAAAGATCACATGGGTAAAACAAGGTAAGATCCAATTATCGTAGGCGGTCAAGATAACGAAAACGATCCAGTTTAAGCAAACGATCGTTATTTCTAACCCAGTCAGAACAGCATACGGACGCCCAGGATATCAACATCCCCGTGCCCAGCTCTCCGCGGCCTCCTCACCGCGGCCGAGCCGGCCGTCAGCCGGCGCCCGGTGTCGAGCAGCCAGCGCTCGAGCTCCTCCACCTTGGTGCGGTGCACGGCCAGCTGCTGGGTGCTGGTCGGACGGTGTCGCTCGGCCCAGAGCGACCCCACCCCAGCGGCGGGCACCGGCGCCGGACGGGGGGCAGAGCGTGCCGGGCGGGCGCGTCGCCGGCTCGGGACGGGTGCCACAGACGACGGCTCGACCCCGCCAAACGACGAGCGCACCCACATGACGGGGCAATACACCCTGTGGAGGAGGACACAGGCCAGTCAGATGCACCAAGAAACTGGGCGCTACTGGAAGGAAGCCCTTTGACCTCAAACAGGCAGATCACCTGCACATTGCAGGTAATATGCTGACCGAGGTCCTGATCATAACCAGGCATTTGTTGCTCCTAACAGTTGACACCTCAGTCATCACCCTAATATATATGTCAGAAGTCAAAGGTCTATCAATTCATAGAGATCATTGTTCATGGTTGAAATAAATCTTCATTTCTTCCTTTTTCTAAGTTATTACTTCATCTAGGTGCTCTGGGTATCCGTATATCTTTGACAGAGATACTAAAATAGTGAACAGCAATGAGTTTAGTTTTTAATGTAAGTGCCTTCCAAAACTGAATTGCTAGTTGCTAGCATTAACAAATTGATTTGAAGTCATGAAAATTTTGTAAACATGCTTGACACCCTAAGATAAATTGCAATGGCATAGCAGAAGAAGCCGGCACCAATGGAAAAAATATGACCAAAGAATTGACTGTAGTGCATTTCATTTTCAATTACTGGCTAAAATGGGCTAGCATTTGGAGCATCCGTGATATTTATGACATCCAGCAACTCTTAGTGGCAAAATAAGAAAGTCAAACAGCATCAGTTCATTTTTACTGACTGACATCTTTAGGTACCTACTGTTTAATGAATTTGTAATAAGACATTCTAGACAATATTGCTGGGGTAAAACAGCAGAGTTTATTGCAGTGATGTAAGGAAATTCTTTTTTTTTATCAAACTACTCAAGCCTAAAAAATCATCTTCTATAACCAATATTAATATAAACCATAAAGCTTAGCCTTTACTGATAAAGGCAGGGAACACTGACATGTAGCTCAGCCTGTTCTGTAGTTCAGGTGGTAGAGTGTTGGAATCCCAGTAACCGGTAGTGAGAGCCCAGGTTGGAATCGCTCCGGAGCTTGATATTACGAGACTCCTGCCGGGGATCGGCTGCGGTTGGTGGAAGCAGCCACAGCCAGTTTAGGTCAGTTGAGTGGTGGGACAGACCGTGTCCAGCTTTCAAGGATGATTTAACTTTGGCGGCACATAAAAAATTCTCCTATTACCTGGCACTGTGCTCAGACAATAGTGGTCAGGGTCTACGCAACAAGCTCTGCGTAGTAAGGTCTAGGACTTCTGTCAATCAATGTCCATTCAATCTGAGGGCAATATGAGGTGAAGTCAATCTGTCCATCCAAACATTCAAGCTAAATTTATTTTTTTTAAACTAGCGTCATATTTTAGGTAGGTAGGTACCTACTTACCACTCTTAGCAAGCTCATTAATTTACTCATTTTCATAAAAATGTAGGTATCTGATCATCATTGGTATTTGATACTAAGGATTCCCTTAAGCTTGAGCTTCTGCAAGAAAACTAAGTAGGTAGATACCTGCCTTATGCCTACCTTACTTTTGTAAGCTGATGTTCATTTAAGACAAATGATGAGGGTTACTCTTTAATCAGAATGATGAATCATGTTTTATTTTATTGCAAATGTCTTATGTCTTTATTCCGGCATCGATAACCCTGGCGTCACCGCCGCGGGCGCCGCCGGCAAATGTTTTCGTTCAAGGTCAAGGTTAAGGTTTCCTGTATTAGGCCGCCGTGCCAGGCCAAAGCATGCTGTGATGTCACTGGAAGAGAAGATAACGTACCACGCTATCAGTATCGACTGAGACACAGACTCAGACCGACTCAGGTAGACTCAAACTGACTCAGGCAGACTCAAGCTTACTCGACTGACTCAAACTGATTCAGATTGACTCAGACCAACTCAAACTAACTAAGACCAACTCAACCCACTCAAATTGATTCTGATTGACTCAAATCTATTCCGATCAACTCACAGACTCAGAATGACTCAGTGACTCAGACAGACTCAAACCGACTTAGGCAGACTCAGACAGATTCTCCTTACATGCATATTATGATTATGGTCTAACCTTTGCTAAAACTTCAGCCAAATTGAAATGTCTTCAAAATTTCAAAAATGATTGCCCAAAAACCTCTAAATTCTTTTGAAAGTAATGTGAATAAAAATATTGATCATATAGCATTCACATTGCCAGCATAGCCTATCGCCTTGGCATGCCTTCCTCCTTGCAACTCAGATCAAGATCAGATTGAGATTGAGATTGAGATTGAGATTGAGATTGAGATTGAGATTGAGATGCCAACTCAAACTCACCCTTGAGGCAACTGGCAAGGAGTCCAAGTCAGGAGTATGAAATTACAGAACCACTGACAGTAAATACCCCTTCCTGTGCGCGTAAATCACACCGGGGTGTGATATACACAATGTGCTCCTAGTGTGTAAATCACACCCGGGTGTCAGACCACGCAGCACCTGGGTGTGATTTACACAGTAGGCCCGGCAAATGCGTAAATCACACCGTGGTGTGATATACACAATGTGCTCCTAGTGTGTAAATCACACCTGGGTGTCAAACCACGCAGCACCTGGGTGTGATTTACACAGTAGGCCTAGCCAATGTGTAAATCTCACCAGGGTGTGATATACACTGTGTGCTCGGTAGTGGGTAAATCACACCTGGGTGTCAAACCACGCAGCACCTGGGTGAGATTTACACAGTAGGCACGGTAACAAGACACTTAACCAAACCTTAGACATGACCTGACCTAACCTAACCTAACCTAACCTAACCTAACCTAACCTAACCTAACCTAACCTGACCTACTGATTTTTGCCTACCCGTGGATGAGGAAGAAGGTACTCGCATGAAGAGATTGCAAGCAATGGTAAGTCAAATATTTTTAGGTTAAGTGGTTGTGCATCAGGCTTCAGGCCTTCGGCCTGAAGCCAGATACACAACCACTTAACCTAAAAATATTTGACTTACCATTGCCTGTAATCTCTACTAAGGCATTGCCTTCGGCACTGCACCGCTTCGCCACGAGCATTCAGACGTCGCTTTCCATATTGTATTGGTGCTTTTAAACTTGTCGGTCGGCAGCGAACCCACCGCTACCAAGGAAAAGCGAAAATGCGGGAAAAAGCGCCCGCACCGACGGGACTCGAACCCGCAACATTCGTATCATGGTGCAAGCACCTTCACCACTAGGCCAGGCGGTCAGCTGTTTCCGAGAGAGAGGACGCCCGGAATAGCGCCGGAATATTCGTAGTGCTTAGTCTGATCTGACCAATGGGCGAGCAGAGTCACTGCTCTGACCAATGGACGTTCAGCGTTGCTATGACGTCACATCGTGGTGAGATATACACACAGCTGCCCTCTCTGTGTATTCCTCACCCGGGTGTGATTTACACTACGTAGTAGATTTTGTGTATACACCGGGGTGGGTGTGATTTACACAAATGGCCGGTATTGTGTAAATCTCACCGTGGTGTGATATACACGGTCCCTTTGTAAATCATCACTTTCGAAACAGCTGCGCAGAAAACGAGCGCAAGCTCTTGTAATATAGCGCAGCTAAAATTTAACAGCCGGCAAACAATATATAAGGAGTGTATAAAAAAGCACTTAAGAAGTATTATTGAGATATATACTGCAAAAAGAAAATGATTTTTCAATGAACAAAGAAAAAATTGATATGCACAGCAGTCCAGTGACTGAACAGACGTTGGATTTGTTTGTAATTAAGGTTTAATGCGAAATACAAATACTACGCAGCGAGATTTCACCGGGCACCCTTCTAACCGATCTCCAGCAGTACATATACCAAACTGGAGTGCAATCGATCCAGTCGTTCTTGAAATGTAGAAACGACCCCCTGCACGTGCGCAAGATGAGTTGAGGCTCAACTGGAAAATTGGGCCACAGGTAGAGGTCTGGTAAGGTCACGACCTGACCGGAAATTTTCATGTTGCATATCAATTGATCCTTATGGATGAGTTAAACCCATTTCAGCTGTTTTAATTGCTCTACCTAATGCCTACCTTCTCAATCACAGGTTGTCGAAAAAAGCTTGCGCGCATTTTATGCCAACCCATCCTTCGCAAGGGATTGCTGGCAACCATGCCTGCACTCTGCCATTGGCGGATCCAGAAAAGCGGTTTCACTAAACCACTTTTCTGGATGTGGGGCCAAAGGTAGGTATACTTCCCAAAAAGTGCTCCGAGTCACCGCGGCTTCAAATAACAGGACAGGCACCTATGTATGTACCACCTTCCTTGATCCCAATTGGTTACACACGGCCACGGGTATAGTATCCCCCCCCCCCCACACACACACAAAGCTCAAAATTATTTGGTGACGTCCATGGGTGGTATATCCGCCTTTATAGATGCCTACCGTTGAAGCAGGACGTACAGTCCACAGCAGAAGTAATGTGGGTTTCAGTCATGGGTATGTTCTGTTTCTGAAGCTTAGGAACGATTAGCCAGACTACAATGAAACTTTGAATGTAGCTCATATGTATCGTCACCCTTGCAGCTGCAATTCTTTAGCTATTGACGTGTTCTTTTCAATTAGTCCGCATTTAAAAATCGTCGGTCAAAGCCAATCGTTGAGATTGGTAAAACCACACATTACTTTAGCGGTGGGCTGTACCTACATAGGTACATACCACACCACCTTTCTTGATCCCGATAGGTTACCTACAGGTACCCCCCCCCCCCCAGCTCAAAATTATTTGGTGACGTCCATGGGTGCTACTGCTATACCCGCCTTTATAGATGCCTACCGTCGAAGCAGGACGTTCCTGTCTGTTGAGAGGGTGAAGATAGACATCGAGTTCCGGTGCAGCACTGATACCGCCAGCGCTTAGTCACCTCGACCACTCTGCGATAGCGGCGCTCTGACTGATTGTGATCCGATCGCTCGACGCCCGACGCCCGAGGCCGTGGCCACTGCGGAGCCGTCGGGCGGTTCGAAACGTGCAGTGGTGTAGAGTTGGGGGCTGCGTTCCAGCGAGATAGTTGAATATCGGCTGCGTTCGAGTGGTGGACGCAGCCAGGAGACTCGGTGTGCCCTTGCAGCCGTCTGCGCGTCTTGTTCCCCGGCGTCAGCATCGGAAGAGGACGGCAGCAGTCCGTGTCCACCCTACGGTTCTACGGTGACAGCGGGACGGGACAGCAGTTCACAGTTCACAACGCACGCGGCGCAAGACCCCCACGTTGAGGATGCACTCAATGACGCGGCTTTTTGTCGTCGCCGTGATCGGTAATGATGACCTTTTACTCGGGCTATTTAGGTGGTTTATGTTGATGGATCGGGAAAGGTTCAGTCAGACATTTCAAGTTGCATACCCTTGATGTCGCGATCCACTGAAAACTTTTTTACCATTTCCTGAAGGGTAAACCCGCCATAGCATGGTAGTTTGACACACAGACGTTTTTTACCACCTTCCAGATGGTAAATTTTACTCTTTCATGAAGAGTAAACTCGCCAGGGAGGGGTAACATGACACACAGACGTTTTTTACCATCTTCTGAATGGTAAACTCTTTTGATTTACTCTTGTCTAGAGTGTAACATTTTTTGGGTTACACTCTTTGAAAGGGTAAATCTTTAACGGAACCCTTTTTTAGGGAGTAACGTATCATCTACTCTGTGCTTTACCCTCCTACAGAGAGTATATTCTTATGGCCTACCCTTTGTTACATGGTAATGTTTACTCTTTCCTTTAGTGTAAACCCCCCAGAGGATGGTATACAGACCCACAGACGCTTCCTTCAGAAGCTTCACGAAGCTTCTGTTAACCGGAGCTCACCAACTAAAAAAAAAGCTTCAAGAGCAACAATGTAGGTATATTTGGCTTCCGTACAAACAATACGAGGGGCACACCAACCATGAACATTGTGAGACTCTTCACTTATTCATACAAATTTATACAAACCGTTCAGCAATGCACAAGCGGTAAATAAACACCACGATACAACTTGAATGCAATTTGAATATGAATACAAGACATTCAGCGCCCTCATATTGGATTAGGCAGAGCGCACAATATTTGAAGTGAGCGACGGCGTTCCTGGGTGGTCGCCCGTCTGCGTGAGATAATGAGACTGGATCACTACAGTGCAAGGCTTTTTCAAAGTCACCAACAAAATGCATAAACTTGTAGCATCACAACAAAATTAATGTACGTACTCACAACACTAGGTCACGTGGCCGTGCACGGGGTCCCGTTAACCAGGTCAAATTAGCACCACTCAACGGCACGCAATGCTCTAGCACATCGGTACTTACAATAAAATGTCCACAGAGGCTCTATAGGCGATGAACAACACACAAGCACAATCACCAACGGCCACGCCGCGCGGCACCGACACTGCTCACATCCGCTCTCGGAGACCAACGGCCGAAAACTGACAGATGCGCGCGGCCTTCAAACCGCAAACGGCCGATCTCGTTTCTGATTGGCTGATTGTTTCCATTTCAAATATCATCTTCACGAGGGTAAACAAGATCCACGCATGAAACGACTATCTGTACCCGAGTCACGATACCCAGGAGGAAAGAGTTTTCGTGATGTTCTGGATCGCGAGAGTAATATTGATATTTACATGGTAATAATACTCTTCGCTGGCGAATAAATTCATATTAACCACGTACCGTTACTATGCACATAATGGTAGCAGCGAGTTACCCTTTCAATATACTATTATCTTGCGGGTTTGATGAAAATGAACTCTCCAGGAGATGGTAAAAAAGTTTTGAGCGCGCTTTACCGACTAGACACTAAAAAAAATGCCTATACGTAGGGCAAGTTTCATTTTTACTTTACAATTTCAAATAAATGTTCGTTACGTGTTAAAAACTCGCGTCGTTTGGGGGGGGGGGGTATTCACACACTCTCTAAGGGGTGTTCGAAAATATAAAAATAGGCAAAAAAAACAGAAGCAGATCACCAGCAATCAATATTGTGACCAACACACACACAAAAGGCTATAGCATTCGATATCGTTATCTCTAGCATCGAATGCTAACGATAGGAGCAATGGCCGATTGCCGAACGTTTACTAGGAAATATTTAGCGATAAGCGACTGATAAATGATAAGGGTCAAAGGGTGACTAATGTGGAACGTGTCCTTCCCCGGGTTGTTCTTTTATCGGGCACCATAATGCCCACATGCGGGGTCAGTTTGGGACCATTTGATGCATTCAAGTCAATAACATAAAAGTTAACTGCGTCTTACTTCGGGCGAGGGTCATGCTTAAAAATAACTCTCAAACGTGGTTAGGTAATCATGTACATACACAAATAGCGAATTGAAGGAATTGGAAAATTGTTCCCGTAGTCCCACCATGAGTAACGGTAGGTAACTGACGAGCTGCGCCGTCCGTTTGGCAGGCTGTGTGGCGGCGGACGTTTGCACGCGCAGTCCGCGGCAGTTCCTGGCCACCATGGAGGGCGCGGGGAGACCGGTGCTGATCCGCCGCGGCGAGGCCGTTGAGCTGGTCTGCCGTCCGGCCGACGACCAGGGCTGCCGCTGGAACAGACGCGGCGGAGACGTACTCAGCGACGAGTGCCTGCTGAGCGCCACCAAGGCCGGTGTCTATCAGTGTACACAGGGCGGCACGCTGGTCGGATCAGTAGAGCTGAAGATATCTAGTGAAACTACAGTTTACCCCTACCGTGAAGAACCGGATTATCGAATTCGTCATAGCTCTGCTTACCAAGAAAAAGAAAGAAAACGCCGTGCAGATGCCCACATGTGTTCCGACACTGGTAAGCTCATCGAGCAAAGTCTCCTGTGTGATGGAGCGAAGAACTGCAACAATGGAGAGGATGAGCGGAGCTGCTCGCTGCCCTGCGGAGCTCCGTCCGTGGGAGGCGGCAGCTCGCTGACCACGCCGGTCGGCCAGCTGTACCCGCACGGTGCCACGGTCACCTACACCTGCCCGGCAGGATTCTCCTTCCGACAGACACTGGGCGAACTCCGGCGCACGTGCCACCAGGGGCGCTGGAGCGACTCGCCGCCGACCTGCCACCGAAACATGGCGTTCGGCAGGGCCACCGCGGCGTTCCCCCGATCTGCCCTGCTGGGCCTGGGGTCAGAACTGGCTGTTGACGGACAGGTGGGCACATGGACGATGCTGACTCCCAGCGAGGGCACACAGTCGCTGAATGTGACGCTCGATGATGGCGTTTCCGTCGATCTGGTGCTGGTTCGCACGCTGAGCGCCAGCTACTCGGTCTATCTGAACTCGGGCAGCAGCTGGACGGAGTGTCACTGCGACAGGAATATCTCCAGGGAGGTGGATCTGACCGGACTGGCTGCCTGCACCTGTCCCTCTGACGAGCTAATCGGTGCCGAAGACGGTAGTCCGCTGATTCTGGAGGTCCTCAGCTCGGCTCCCGGACTGACGTCCCTCTCAATCTCGGAGATCGCCGCCTTTGAGCCGCTGTCTCCCGCGAACGACACATGCGAGCTGCTCGACCAGCCCGCCAACGGCCGCTATGAGCGCACGGGCGACTCCAGCGTCCGTCTCGTCTGCGACGAAGGCTACCGCGCCTCGTGCGCGGGTGACCTACCGTGCTCGGAGGCGGCCTCAGCGGTGTGCCGGCCGCTCACCTGTCCTCCGCCGCCGACCATCCCGCGCGCCACCACCGTGTCCAGCAACGGCACCCGCTCCGGAGCGGTAACCGAGTACCAGTGCTCGGCCGGTTACCAGCTGTACCCCGAGAGCCAGCGCACCACCGCCGAGTGCCGCGGCGGTCTCTGGTCCCTCAGCCACATCAGCTGTCTGCCCGAGTCGGATCTGCGCGTGGTGGCGCTCCGGCTGGGCCGGCAGCACTCGCGCAGCGTGGCCGCGCTCGGCGCCGAGCTGGAGCGGCTGGTGGCCGGTCAGCAGCAGCTGCTGCGGCGCCTGGAGGGCACCCAGCGGCGGCTCAGGCAGGTGGAGCAGATGCTCGACATCAACTGGGAGGAACTGGCAGAGGAGGACCAGAGGCTGGACTCAGTGGAAGAGAAACAGGAGGAAATGCCGGAACCGAAGGAGGAGGTGGTGGACACAGCGCAAGAAAAGGCAGCGGAAACCGAAGTGGATGAAATGATACGGGAACTAGAAGAAGTTGAGCAGGAATATGAGAACGATTATGAAATATGGTAGCCAGGTAGGTAAGACAGCGCCAGAGAAGAAAAGAAATGAAGAAGAAAAATGGTGATTGACATAAATCCTATTTTGTGCAACCGTCTACTCAGAAATATTTTTCGACTTGTGGAGATCTTATAAGTCCGTAGTTACGAGCTTCGCACGTGTTTGCGCTAATGATTGGTAGCAAAAAAAAAACTATCGTCACTTCTTTACGATATGTCATATGATACTATTAGGGGCCAGTTAGATGATTGTGTGCTATTTTTTATTATCTCTTCAACACGTATGTCATTTAATTAAATAAAGCAGCCTAATGTACTTACATAGATGATAGATAGGTAAACCTATCTGATTCCCCTGTGCGGTGTGCAAAAAACGTTTTTACGTGTCATAAACTTTATGAATTTACTTGCATGTATCTGGCGAACCAATTACCAATAAAAGCATCCTGATTTTAACCCGCGCCGTGCTGGCCTGGTCTGAGTTTTCTGTGTCATGCATGGTGGGGGGAGGGGCGTCACGCCCCGTCTAACTCGGCTCCTGGCTACGGGTCACGTAGCGACACGCGGTAAGCGACATTCGAAAGAGCGTCAAAAATAATGACGGAACTAATTTTTAGGTCAGGTCAAAGGTCAAGTGACCAGAGGTCATCGAAGGTCAGATTTTGTCTATTTCAACAATTTTCGAAACACCTGACGCATAGTTCGGGAGCTGCAGCGCCGCGGGAAAGCGCATTCGATGGCTCTTTCACAGGCCTTTTTGAGCATTGTTCTCAGATTTGGCCTCAGGTCAACGGTTTAGCCTCTAGAGGGCAAAAACTAAAAATAGCCGTCTTTACGAAAATCGGCTGATATGCAGCATGACCCTTTCCTGCAGTCAGGTCATGACCTTGATCTGAGGTCAAATTTTCAAGGTCAAATCTGAGGTCTTTTCGGTAATAACTTTTGACTCAACAGAGCCACGACACGTTACTTTTGCCAGCATCGTGTTCCTCTCGTCGATACGCGTCGAATGCACCATAAGTTAACCTTGAAAAGTCATTTTGAAAATTTGACCTCAGATCAAGGTCATGACCTGAATGTAAAAGGTCATACTGAATATCAGCCAATCCGTATCGTCGAGCTGTTGCCGCTCTTGCACGTCTCCATCAAAAGTTATAGAAAAAACTGTTGGTGATCATGACATGAGATGACTTCAGAGGCACATGGAATGGTCACAGGTGCAATTTTCCGATTCAGTGTGATCAATTTTCTCCCACTGACATATAGATAAGGAAGAGGTCGCAAAATTTACCTGACCTTAGCCCTCGCCGGCACAGGCCATTTTGCGTCCTTCGACTGCTCAAGGGGGGGGGGGTGTTGGTACGACCCCCCTCGCGTTTGGCCCTTGATCGAGCTAGAGCTTCGCGGATAAACGAGCGTGTTTCCCGTCACGAGAGGAAGCCGATGATATCCAATTTTCAGGTCCTAGGTCATCGGGTTCAGGTCAGGTCAATGACCCGAAAATCGGGAATATCGGACCTGTTAGAAAGTCGTAAAGTGTGGATGTTATAGGGTTTTCCGGGGTGCCAAAACTAATTCGTAAATGTTCAAATGGTTGCTAAACTCGAAATCAGCTCCAAAAAAATAGCCTAGAAACATGTAAAACTCGAAGAAGTGAACCGAGGTCATCAAAGGTCAATGACCTGACCTGACCTTCAGGTGAACTTGACACCCACCCTAATGCATGTGAGCAGCATCAAATCACATGTTTCAACGTTTGAAACCACGAAAAGCTTGCAAACGCGCGGCTAATGCGAGCCGACATACGCCGAATCGCGATTCCGGCCAAACGTGGTCTCGGAAAAGAGGTCACAGGTCAAAGGTCATTCGGGTCAGGGTCATGAAATTTTCAGGGTTGGTGTAAAATTGATCAATGCGAGGGTACTGAAAGTTTCGTCGCGATCGGCCGCTTTTTACGCGAGTTATTTGCGAAAAACCTTAGGGGGTTGCATCAACCCCCCCCCCCCTGTGCCGACGAGGGTTAGGACAGGTCACAGATATCAACATTCCGAGATAAACATCTTATACACCAGTAAAACGCCTTTTGGGCGAAGAACGAGCGAGCGAGATAGTGAGCCCTGCACGTGCAGAAGGGCGAGAGGGTACTCCAACGGGCTTGTGCAAAGCATCCTTCTAACCGGTCGCTAGCGGTGTACCAAATTTGAACGCAATCGGCCCAGCCGTTCCTGAGATCTGGAAGCGGCATTCTGCACGTGCGCACGTGCAAACGGGGTCCAAAATGACTTTTGCACGGCACCCTACTAACCGGTCCCCAACCGTGTACCAAATTTGAGCGCAATCGGCCCAGCCGTTCTCGAGATCTGGAAACGCCCCCTGCACGTGCGCACGTGCAGTAGCACCCTAACCGCAACACATGGGAATGCATTGCCTGGTGGGTGCCTACCTGTATGCCAAGTTTCAGCGAAATCGCCCCAGTAATTACCGAGTTACTGAAATGGGAACAAATTTGGCACCTCTTATTGTTGTATTTTGCACGTGCAGTGGGGGTCACTCACATAGATGAAGAGTATCCTACCTTTGGTAGAAGGGATGCAGCTACCCTATAAAAATGACCGCAAGACAATCGCTCAAGCCGCTGATGAGATATGGGCCTCTCAAAATCATTACTTTTGCAAAACTGCTTGAACACTCTTGACTTTTCACGTGGCACCAGGGCCTCCTTAACATACCCACTGGGTGGGCAAATGCCTACCCAGTCACCACAATTGCCCACCCAGTGGCGTCGATTTGCCCACCCAGAAGCAAATGCAAAAATAAAGGTCCGGCCAGACGTCCGGTAGGAACTACCACTTCGGTTTCCCGAGAAAAAAAAACTTGCTAGCAGCCAGTGCCCCAGCCCCCAATCACTGCAGTGCAAGTTATTTTTTTTTTACAATGGATGCATCTGAATGCAGGGGCGGTAGCAGACTTGGCGTTTGGGGGTGGGGGCAACTTGGCAACTTTGCCAACCCTCGGAGGGGGGGGGGGCGGTGCTAGCTTACAGAGGCCATGGCCATAGCGGCCTCAAAGGCCCGTATGGAACCCCAGAGGCCGATGTGGTCTCTCAGAGGCCAGTGCGTGACGCCTAAAGGTGTAAGCCATGGGCCCCCAGCCAGACAACAAAATAGGGCCATCAGAGACCTTATAGGCTGATTGGGGACTAAATAGGGCCTCAATTTGGAGCCATCAGAGGCAAATGTGGGCCTCAGATATCAGTGTGAGGCCCTTATAAGACTGACATTGGTCCTCAGAGACCGGTATCGATCCTTCAGAAGCCAGTACGGGCCCTCAGAGGCACAAAAGGGTCAGTCTTGGATCTCAGAGGCAGAAAATGGGCCATCAGCAACCGGTGTGGGACCTTTAGAGGTCGGTTTGTGCCCTCAGAGGCCAGTTTAAGGCCCTCAGAGACCAGTACAGGGCTTGAAAATGGCAGTTTGAGGCCATCAGAGGCCGACTTAGGCTCTCAAAGGCTAATGCGGGTCCTTGAGGCAAGGATGGGACCCTCAGGGGTCAGTGTGGCACCCACTCCGCGTTCAGGAAATCGCATGCGAGAACCTATTCAAATACATTGTAGGGGAAGGAGGGTGAATTGCGCCACCTTAAGGAAAAACGTTAATTGCAAGAAAAGTGCTGGAGATATAAGCATGTACTGGTAACCATTTCAAAGGGGAGCTCATTGGCTACGATTTAAGAGCCTCCCGATCAATTAAGAATGTTTCGTTTGCTTATGACAGCTGCTTTTTCAGAAACATGCAAAAGGGCGCATTTGCCAACAACTGCTGTAAATTGCGCCAGGGGGATGGCGCAATTAGAACCCAATTGCGCCCTATACTTTAACATGGCTAAGTGAATGAGACGGAATGCATACACCCCGGCAGTCTAATGTCATTGCGGCTTACTTAAACATTTATAATGTTATTCAGGCTGGATGAATAATAAATGTAGATATAAATCGCGATGTTTTTTGCCGAGGTAGATAACTTTACGTGTGTCCGTACGCTTGTAAAAGTGCAACGAAAACGTTTACTGTAACCGACTAGATATATGTGAACTTATGCGCCTATACAGTTAAATTTTCAATCGGTTCTCTCAAAATTAATAATTTTTATCGTTTCGACAACTTAATGACATCAGTCTTTACTTTTTCATCATAGCTGTCACTTCTCACGCCTGAGTCCATGTTGAAAATGTCGTATTTTGTCAATTACACTACAAGGCGTAGCCTAAATGGCAGCTGCATTATAAGTTTGACGACAGAGATAATTTGCGGACTGACGAGAGCGGGCTGCTCCCTTGCCTGACATTAAACTCCTTCTTTATTGCAGTCAGTTAATGATGCATCCATACTGTCGTGATACAATGGCTACACCATTATTCTATTTGCGCCCCCCCTGGCGCAATTGCCATGGGCGCAATTAAAATTGAGGTACTTTTTAATAAAAGCATGGAAGTTATCATTAAGATGTTGCAGGAAGTTTACGGTTTCAGTGAAATACAGTAAAAAAAGGGTTTTTCTTTCTAAATATCGCTCTGAAAATCACACAAATAACGTAAATTTTTATAGCCAACGGTTCAAAGTACTGCAAAAAAGTTAAGAAAACGCCATAACATCTTTGATGGCGTAATGAGCCTTGCTGATTGGCTTCATCGGAGTGTTTGGGCCATAAAATGAACAATCCAGTAGTGAAAATAATGTTTTCGAACACAAAATTTTAAACATGCCATTGAATCCGTGGGAATGTTGGTGGGCGCAATTGGTTAGGAGGGCGCAATACACCCACTTTCCCCTAATTCTTCCCGCATCAATCGCATCCGGGAGGTGCGTGCGGTTGATGCGAGCGTGCTTCCATGTATTTGAATAGGCTCTCGCATGCGATTTCCTGACTGCGGAAAGAGTCTGTTTCAGACAGGCTTGGGCTGGTGTTGGACCCCAGAGTCCAGAAAAGGCCAAGTTGAGCCCTCAGAGCCGATGCAGGTCCTTAACCCGGCAGTTGCTGGGGTATTTCGCCACCCACCGTTTGCTGGGGGGGGGGGGGGGGGGCGTTAAACGCCCCCAGCCGATAACTCGAGAACCAATAGGCGCAGCGAAACGCACGAGGCGGCAAACGAAAAAACGCGACGAGACGCTTCAGATGAGTACTTTAAAGTTGAATTTTGAGGTCACAGGTCGGGTCAAGGTCAGGTCAAACACCTGAAATCGGACTTTCAGTAGCATGGACTTCAGGACTTCACAATGGGCGCCTCCCGTCATAAACTCTGTCAAAACGGTGCACAATCCATCATATAAGGCCTACAAGAGTGTCAGCTCCATGTAGGGGTCAGTCAAGCATAGGTCAGGGTCAAGGTCAGGTCAACCGGGTAGACACATATCCCCGAAAATCAAAACTGATATTCGCAGCCTGTGACACATGTTTTATGGGTAATTTGGGGCGTAGAACACGATGGTGACATTCATTTTATCATATGTGTACGTGTTTGGGTCAAAAAGTTCAAATTAAGAAATACATGTATCATGGTCGTGAAGTAGTCATGAGCAGGCGCGCACACAGGATTTTTGAATGGGGGGGGGGCACGACCTTCGAACTGGGCCCCCCATGCCGAAGGCCCCCCCCCCAAAAAAAAAAAATACGGCCCACGGGGCTATATTTCGGTTGGTTTGAAGCTTGAGCAATTGGTTTGTCAATGCATGGTAGGTAAAACAATTATTTCGGTACCAGCTTAATTTTCAAAACATTTATATTTTTACGCTAGCATGTTTTTTTTAGCATGTTTTTTTTTTCGCGGACCCCGGGCCCGCGAGTCACCCGGTGGCCCGGGGTCAGCTCAGGCAAGGATGTATCCAGGACCTTTCGATGGGAGGAGGGAGGCACGGTGGGTCCAGTCTCACTGGCAGACGGGTCTCTTTAAAACGGTCTTTGCATGAGAAAATGTGGAAAATCGGCAAGCAAAAGTATCATTTATGCCCGAGGAGTGTGCCTAATGTACACTAATGCCTAATTTACATGGTATTTTACGAGCGAGCGAAGCGAGCGAGCTCCTCAGAGTCACCGGTGTGTGGCGCGCTCAGAGGTGCCAGTGAAAGGCCGTCAGATGCGCTGGTGTTGGGTCCTCAGTCCTCACAGGCGCCGTTGCGGGGTCTTAGGGCTTAGAGACACTGGTGGGGCCATCATTGGCATGTGTGTGGCCCTGCAAAATGGCCTGCAAGTGGAAAGTGGCCCGTCATAGGCTGACAAGGACACTCAGAGGCTAGTAAGAGGCCCTCAGAGTCACTGGTACGTGGCCCTCAGAGGCGTCGGTGTGGGGACTCTCAGAGCCGCCGATGTAGGCCCTTAACCCTCGCCGGCCGAGGGGGGGGGGGCGGGTGCCGCCCCCCCCATACGGTTTTTTCGCGATAGCTCCGAACACGCTGGCGATAGAGAGCTCAAACTTAGCATACCTGACCTTTGATCCAAGCCGCATCTTTTGACACCAACCACATTTTTGGGTCAGGTCAGGTCACTGACCTATGACGTCATAAGTGAACCTCTGCACGGTCTTCAGATGTCGCAACTTCGCAACGCCCTCACTGCCAGAGGAGATGTCACAGGGAAATGAAACTTGCAGGATCTAGTATCCATTATGAGTCCCACAACTTGTATATCTCGGATTTTTCCTAAAGGTCATATGAGGTCAGGTCATTTTCGTGACCTCACCATTATAAGTCAATGGGGAAAAATGAAAACTGCTATTCTGGCGCCGGGAACGATCTCCAACTATCTCAAGCACACAGAATCGTGATTTGATGCACTCCTTGCAAGGTTAGATGCGTCACTTTTGCAATGTTGACCTTGCGTGACGTCATTTATGACGTCATCAAGGTCATATTAGTTTTTCGTCAATAACTCTTGATCAAATTGAGCTAGCGAGTCGAGAAAGCCACCAATGGACTCAGGAAGACCTGCCGAATCGAATGCTATGCGACATGACCTCTTTCGACCAACTTCGTGACCTGGGGGTGCTGACCTGACCTTGACCTGAGGTCAACACCCCAAGTTGACCTGACCCGGACAAAAAGTATATCATTCGACGCGCCTGAGCGAGACGAACACGATGCTGCCAAAATCGGCGCTCTGCGGCCGTTTTTTGCGAAGTTATTCACCAAAACCTGAACCGTTCCTTGGGGCACTTGACCTGACCTCAGAGGTCACCGGTTGACCTAGGACCTTAAAATCGGGTACCAATCTCTGCGTCTCGTAACGGCGCACACGCTCGTTTTTTCCGCGACGCGCTAGCTCCACCAGGGGCGAAACGGCGAGGGGGGGGTCGTACCCGCCCCCCCCCCTCGGCCGGCGCGTATGTAGAAAACCAATAGGTCCGGCGAGGGTTAAGATGCGCTGGTGGGGGTCCCTTGGAGGTGGGGCGAGGGGCCTCGCAGTTGCCGTTGTGGGTGCCTTTAGAAACACTGGTGTGGACCGTTGTCTATCACAGACGGATGTGGAGCCATAGCAGCCAATTCCTCGTTGGCCGTTACTAGGGCCCTGAGCGGCCGGCGAGGTCTCTCAAAAACCGGCATTGGGCCTTTATGAAGATAATTGTGGCTACATAGGAGCCAATGACGTGCCCCCACAAGCCCTGTGGTGTCCTTCCGAGTTGAAGTGCGGCCAGCGCGAACCCTCTACTACCAACTGGCGCCGCAGGGCCCCTCGGTTTCGAAGGAACCCTAAACCCGAGAACGGGCACGTACCCCCTCGCTCCCTTGCTATGTCACTGAATCCAAGTGATTAGGGACCCTTTAGGTAATCAGGGGCGTTTCAGATGACCAGGGGTTTTCAATTGATCAGGGGCCCACCAGGTAACCATATGGGCCCCTCTGGTAACCAGGCGCCCCTTAAGTAACCAGGGACCCCATCAATAACCAGGGCCCCTCAGTAAACGGGGGCCACTCAGGTAAGTGTAGGTGTCTCGCAGATAACCAGGGCCGGCAAGGTTTCTCAGGTCCGTTTTTGGACAAGGCTCTTATTGACTCAGGTGCGAGCCTTTTGCCATCAGCAGAGGGCCCTTTCAAGCCTTTTGAGGGCCGTTTAACGTCTCTTGAGTTCCCATTGAGGCCTTCTAAGGGCCCTTTGAGCAGTCGAGGGGCCTTTGAGGCCTTTTGAGGGCCTCTTGACGTCAGCTGAAGACCGTTGGACGCCAGCTGAGGATCGTGTTTTTGGGCCTTCTGATGGCCATTAGACGCCAATGGATGGCCCTCTGACACCAACTGGGGCCCTCTGACACCAGCTAAGGGCACTTTAAGTTTGACGCTAGCTCAGGGCCCTCTGGCATTAGCTGGGGGGCCCTCTGACGCTAGCTCAAGGCCCTTTGACGCTCTTTTAAGGCCTTCTGAGGGCCCTTGAGGTCTTCTAAGGGCCCCTTGAGGCTTTTTGAGGGCCGCTTAACGCCAGCTGAGGACCGTTTGAGACCTTCTGATGGCCATTTTGCGCCAGCTGGGGGCCATCTGGCACCAGCTGGGGGCCCTCTGTCACCAGCAAAGGACCCTTTAGAGCCTTCGGAGAGCCGTTTGACGCAAGGACATGGCCCTCTGACGCCAGCTCAGGGACCTTTGACACCCTTTAAGGCCTTCTGACGTCCGTTTGACGTTAGCTGAGGGCCCTTTGAGGCTATCTGAGGGCCCTTTAAGGCCATCTGAGAGTCCTTTGAGGTCATCTGAGGGCTCCTTAAGGCCATATGAGGGCCCTTTGACACCATCTAAGGGCCCTTTGACACCAGATGAGGGCCCTATGACGCTAACTGAGGGCCCTTCGAGGCCATCTGAGGGCCTTTTGAGACCATCTGAGGGCCCTTTAAGGCCATTTGAGGGCCCTTTGTACACGTTCTTCGGTGGTCTAAGGATTAGTTAGAGGCCCATTTGAGGCGGCCTTCGGCCGCCTCAAATGGGCCCCTTCCTTCGAGTTGGGCCCCCCAACTCGAATGGGGGGGGCACGGGCCCGTGTGCCCCCCCCCTTGTGTGCGCCCTTGCGCCGGGTGGTAGGTAGAGACAGACACTAAAGTCAGCAAAAGTGGGGGGGGGGGCAGTTAACATTGCTGGCCCCCCCCACCTCCGAAAGTGGGGGGGGGCATGGCTCCCCCGCCCCCCCCCCCCCTGTTCCTACGCCTATGATTCATCCCTTGCCACTTGGAGGACTTACTTTCAGTAGAAAAAGACGCATTTGTGTTTGTTTGTTTATTTATTGACAAATATTTTTTGAGCAGTTTATAGGGATGCAGACACAAAACACAATGATAGCACCTCGCTGGTGCAAATCATTGCTAGATAGATGTTGAAATGTGTTGCCATTGAAGAATCTACTGATTTTCCTGGTGGCTCTCATTTTCAAGTAACTACTGGTCTTGTAAGATCTCTTGATTGCTCACCCTCTGGCGTCTTCCAAGGTTTTCTGAAAAGTGAAAGCTAATCAAACGTTACCATGGCTGCTCTTGATTGCATGGCGCTTGCTGGTTCTGGGTTCTTAATTGGTGGTTCTTGCGTCTGATCCTGTTGCTTCATGTTCCATCACATCACATTAAATTTCTAATCTAATGGAACAGCCACTTCTACCTTTTATTTCACTATCAGTCGACTTGCATTTACCCCTGTGGCCTGCTCGCCCTTTTATTTCCACGCTAGAATCTACCAATTATTGAAAAAGCCTCGGATAAAAAAGCAAGAAAAGTATGTCAAGTTTAATAATTGAGACGGTCCTAGAACACCGGAAAAAAAATCAAAAAGCCTGTCCATCTCACTTCCCTCACTTCATAACAAAAACCATGCAGCAAAACATGCGAAAGAGTCCTTAGCAACGCCCTAGCAACGCATTTGTCTGAAGTGCGCAATATGTGTCACATCTGGAAAATTTAGTAGCTACTTGATTATTCAACTAGAGTTGGACTATATAAGCTAGGCTTTTATATGAAAAATAAGTATTTGCTTATTGAATTTATAGCAACTGGTCGCTTGGCTTCGAAATAATGATTTATTACAGAAAAAGCTTGTTTGCGACATATTTGTAAAGAAACAGCGGAAATAGCTTTGACTCGTGCGCTATTCTAGTACATTTTTGGTATAAAGCTTCGTCCAACCTTATGTTTTAGGGCCTTGAGTCTGGGTTTCGGTGGTTTGGCCCGGTGTGTGCCTTCAGTACCGTTCCTCCAATTCTGGCCCAAGGCAACGCAAGAGCGCTGCCGGCATCTAGTATTGAAAAGACTTCGCTTCGCTCGCTGCGCTCGCTCGCTCGTAATAATGCTACTCTTATCAATAGCTGAAAATTTCAAAGCGATCGTTCAGTCAATGTAGCTGCAACGAGCCTTTGAATTTTGTCTGAGGTGAGGTCACTTGAGGTGACCTCGAAAAGCCTGAGGGGGCGTAAAAACGCCCCCTACCACGGTGCGGGTTAGCCCGCGCATTATAGGATCATCATTTCGCGAGTTACTGGAGGGGGGGGGGGCTTTAGTCTCCGAAACTACAGCTCTGATTTTCATAATTTGAACGGCATTTGATAGCCCTGGAAAAAAAAAACATTCAGAGAGATTTAAATCTAAGGGCCTGGAAGTCACCGTCGACCTCCACTGGTCAGTTAAAAATAAAAATAATCAACATTTTGGCATGTCTGAAATTTGGGCTCTGGCCGCCACAATTCCGTTATGTCGAAAAGACTTCGCTTCGCTCGCTAGCTCGTAATCAAGGTCCCAGTGTTGCCAAAGCTCGCGTCTGAGATACAGGTGCAATATTTTACTGATATTTCCATAAAAGGCATCGCATGTGAAAGGTGTGCTCAGCTCTACACATTTTGCAGTAAAACATCATTACAACCTTAAATAAATGAATTTTTACGGTCTTCCACGTATACATACGGTTTTCTTATGCTTATTGGATAAATGTCATATATTTTATATCTAGTGCAGCACGATTGTCAATGTCGGTTTTACAATTATTGACATGCATGCCAACTTTAACGAATTCTCCTGACTGTACCTAAAGGTAGGTACGACTGACCTACATGTTCCTTATCCCTCGCCGGCACAGGCCATTTTGAGTCCTTCGACGGCACAAGGGGGGGTTGGTACGACCCCCCCCCTCGCGTTTGGCCCCTGATCAAGCTAGAGCTTCGCGGAAAAAACGAGCGTGTTGCCCGTCACGAGAGGAAGCCGATGATACCCAATTTTAAGGTCCTAGGCCATCGGGTGACCTTCCAGGTCAGGTCAATGACCCGAAAACCGGGAAAATCGGGACCTGTTAGAAAGTCGTAAAGTGTGGCTGCTATGTGGTTTTCCGGGGTGCTGATCACGAATATCGTGTTAGTTTTGATCAGAGATGATGTCTTTAAGCATTTAGACCAGGTCGGGTCAGGTCAGGTCAGGTCAACCGGTAGGGGTTGTGACGGGTATTCGTAATACGTGTCAACCGCCTCGGACAGCTTCGTAACATGTTACGAAGGCACCAAAACTACTTCGTAAATGTTCAAATGGTTGCTAAATTCGAATTCAGCTCCAAAAACTAGCCCAGAAACATGTAAAACTCGAAAAAGTGAACCGAGGTCACCCGAGGTCACCAAAGGTCAATGACCTGACCTGACCTTCAGGTGACCTTGACACCCACCCTAATGCATGGGAGCAACATCAAATCACATGTTTGAACGTTTGAAACCACGAAAAGCTTGCAAACGCGCGGCTAATGCGAGCCGACATGCGCCGAACCGCGATTTCGGCCAAACATGGTCACAGAAAAGAGGTCACAGGTCAAAGGTCATTGGGGTCAGGGTCATGAAATTTTCAGGGTAGGTGTAAAATTGATCAATGCGAGGGTACTGAAAGTTTCGTCGCGATCGGCCGCTTTTTACGCGAGTTATTCGCGAAAAACCTTAGGGGGGTTGCATCAACCCCCCCTGTGCCGGCGAGGGTTATGTCAATAATTCTATGCATTATTTTATCTATTTTCTATTTATTCCATGATAATTTGTGTGTGTTGTGGTTGAGCAATTTGTGAAGAAACCCAGTATCTGCTCGTTGCATGCATGTGCTAACTTGGGTAATAATTATTCACACAGCATTCATATAGCTAATTAAATGTGCAACAATTCAGAAGAGAAGTGGAGCTGGATAATCGCTGCACAAACATTGCTTCATGCTAATTTCCATTCCATCCAAACGTGGATAGATATTAGATATGCTGTAAGCTCAAAAGTGGACACTTGGTAACTATAGCCAGTGTAACGGAGCATTTTCAGTCATCAGTCAGTAGCACGACCTCACCAAGCGTTAGAGACAACTACCATCGCATAGCCGCTCGCTCCAACATATGTAGGTATATGCTCTTTTTTGTGAAATATGTTTGTTTTTTTTCCGTCGCGGCGTCACTACATATTTCTGTTTCACTAGGTAAACATGAGCTCAAAGCCGATAAGATTCCGGTAATAAGCAGGTGCTTGACTCATTCAACGCTTTTGAACAGAACAGGCATGCACGGTGGAACCGAGAGTCTGATTGTAAGACCCAAGCTCAAGCTATCTGACTCACTTCTTAGTTTTGCAGTTAGTGAAGTGCTTGAATCAAGCCCGATTCATCCTCATATCTTAACACCCTAATCACACATTTTAGACGCGCACAAATAGGTATCACAAAGTGCAACGATATAGATTAACAAGATAAGGTTCACCAACACTGATTTGGGGTGACAACATAGATAAGAGTTCGCTCATGATCAACTTTCTAGATTCAGCATTGAAAGCTTGCAGTTGTACTTGCGACACAAAGCAAAGTTTCGCTAGCTTTCTGTTTTTGTAGGTTTATAAGAACAAAACATAAGATAAGGGGATAACCAACTGTAGCTCAAACATTTTAATAAAAACAAGAAAGAGTTGAAAAAAAAATTGAAAAAAATATGATGTAGGTATGTAATTTTAGACTGCCATTTGAACTTCACACAAACAATGGGTAAGGAGTAAGGACCTCGCTAATTTTTTGGCCAAAGTACCTATTAGGCACCAGGGACACGTAAGCTTCTGGCATTGTATGAACTTTTCAAGATGTTATGTCATAAATAGGTATGCTTACTATAATAGATACATGTATGCATGAGATTACTAATGAGCTTATGTTATAAGCTTATTTTCTTAGAATTTCACATAATGTATCCAACATTTGAAAAAGTCTACGCTCCGCCCCATGAGTCACCCGCTGGGATCCGTTATCACCCGGACATTGCGTTCTCTCATGCCAACGGACATTCACACCAGTGATTCGGTCATTTCACCGGGGATTCCGCGGCTCGACCTGTCGTCCCGACGCGTCGTCCCAATAAAAGTCGCGTCATTGTTGTGGCTCACCGGGCGGCACCGACCACCGATCCACCGGGCGATCGCAGAGCAGCGCACGCGGAGCTGTCAGCCCACCAGCGCGGCCGTCACGCCCAACAAAGCGGCCGGTGGCATCTGCGCCGACCCCCCGGCGAGCGCCGCCGCCGGCCGCCGCGCCGGCCGAGCGCGCGACCAATCAGCGCGCAGCTGCCTGGGAGGTCCGCCCCGACCACCGGGCTAGCTGTGTCAACAGAGATCGCCGGCCGGCTGGGTGGTCCGCTCGTCTCCCACGCCGGCCGGCCCCGCCCCGCGCCGCGCGGCCACCAACGGCAGACCGACACGCACCGCGCCGCGCACAGAAACGCATTGGGGCGACGCTGAAACGGTGTAACTACCTGCTCATCAGGCTGGCTTATGGGTCCCCCGCGGGAGGTCTCGCACTTAGGCCAGCCGCGGTGCAATGAAACGTCTAATGAAACCGAAAGATGACGCTGATTCGCACGTCGGAGGCCATTTTGCGCCATTTTGGAGCATATGCTTCATACATTACCAGAGAAACTTAAAAATGCTAATAGCGAACCATTGCATTCCAGTGCAATGGTGGTTTCTAGTCAATAGGAATAGGCATACCCAAAACTCACTTGTAGGTATTTACCTATGTATTGTGCACCTGTGTCCCTTACGTTAGTGGTATAGGTTCTTGCTTCTACTCCGTTCATGTTACCTATATCTAAAAAGTGTTGCCGGCAACGTAATATGCATAAAACATGTACTAATCTATGATAATCTTGGATACTAGAATTACAGATACCTAGGCAGTAGATACCTAGGCGGGCAAACCATTGATTTCATGTGTTGCGGTACAGCATACCTGTCGGCTTTTTTACTAACGCCATCTAGGAACAGTAACTTAAGGTCGGCAACATTTCGTTTTAGCTCGAACTTCGACTGAGGATTAGGTATATGCCCTAATTGTAAAATTGGAACAACAACGAAACATAACACTTATTGCATGCATGATTGTTCCTTTTTACGTGAAAAATTGACTTTGTTGTGATTTACAACCCTATCTCATCGGCGACGGCTGAGCTGGCAGAGACACCAGCACGGCACGACAAAGAGCGGCTGAGCCGCAGCACTCGAAGATGTTTGTAAGTACGTTTGAATTCCGAGATTTATGGAATACGGATACACCCAAAAGAGATCAGCTTCATACGTCTTCAGCTTCATGCAGATCAGCCATGCCTCATATATGTGCTTTCACCCCGAGAAAAGCTCAATTTGCTTTCCAGTTCACAGTCCTTGACGAACGTTCAATGTTTGTCCTCGCCCACGGACAGATCCTTACCTCCATACCTATCTGTTCCACTGAGCCCTAACCAGGGACGTAGCCAGGGGGGCACGGGGGCCATGCCCCCCCCCCCCCCCGAAGGCGAAAAAATTCAGCTAAATAAAAACAGCTGCAATACACCCCAAAAACAGTGGGTCAAATCTGAGGAGTTTTCCTTTTTGGAGGGCGTACCTACGTCGTACGACACTAGGCCGCTACCTGTGGCCCCTCCCTGAACAAAATCCTGGCTACGTGCTTGGCCTTAACAGATGTCTGCAGGAGAGCCGAGAGGACTCCCCGATCAACCCAGGCAGAGAGCGAATGGAGAGCTGGCGCGGCATTCGACTCCAAGTGGAAGCGTCACCCATTCCATATTACAGACGAGGCGATGCCGCGTTATGAACCAGGCTGGATGGCTTCAATTACAATCTGATTTATTGCGCTCATGTATTTTTTATTGTATTTTGTATTGTATTGTATTGTATTTTTATTAAAAAGAAACAGCTTCATTTTAGTGTGGTGAAATGAAAATATCCAATTTATTTGAGGAAAAACTACTCTTAAGCCAAGTCCATCGCTGCCTAGTGCCTACCGGTATTAAAATCCCTCCTTTTATTAGCTCACATTACGAAAGCATGAGTTATACGCTGACCTATTGACTCTGACATGACACCGTCTACCGCCCTGTGATCCTGCAGATGCCGCCGCGCCGCCGAGCGACCGCTCAGCCCCCACTTACGGCCGCCGTCTCACCGCGTAATGCATCATTTTCCTAATTAATCAATTACGTCGGCGGCACCTTCTGAGAGCTCGGCCGGCCGCCAGTACGCCGCTCCGCCGGTAACGACGCGCCCTGTCGACGGCGGCGGCGACCCTGCAGCGTCGCTGGCGGCGCGCATATCCCGGCCGCGCCGCTCCAATAGAGCCATCAGCGGCCGGCGCAGTCGCCCCCGCCCGCCATTACGAGTCATAACGCTTTCGGCGCGGCCGGCGTATACATCTCGGGAACGGCGGAAAGGCGCCGGCTAATCACAGGCCGGTGCCGTGGCTAATGAAGTGCGGGCGGGCCGGCCCGGCTGGGTGCTGGCCGCAGCCTGGGTGGCCGCGCACCCCTGCATGCAGCTATACAGGGAAACTGCGCCAACTACCGCCTCACATCTGCCGGCCGAGGAAAACGGATTACAACAGAGAAATGAGACGCGCAGGTGACAAACAACCCCCCATGCTGATATTTACATCCATTAATCCGCGCATGACTGAAGGGGGGGGGGGCTCTACAGAGCCCCCTCCCCTTTTTGCAATATCTTCTAAACCGCTGAGCGCATCAAAACGAAAATTGCAGCACCTTCGGCTGCATCAAATTGACACCTTGTATCCAAAGGAAAAATACGTTGCCACCATAGGCTGGCTGGAAATGACGTAAGAGTGGCGTCACATCGGCTGATTTTGATGCAAAACATTGAACTACAGCAATCGCTCCCAAGGGCTTAGTTTTAAGCTAGATCATAGCAGCCGCACTTTACGACTTTCTAACAGATCCCGATTTTCCCGACTTTTGGGTCATTGACCTGACCTGAAAGGTCAACCGATGACTTAGGACCTTAAAATTGGGTATCATCGGCTTCCTCTCGTGACGGGCAACACGCTCGTTTTTTCCGCCTCCTAACGTCTGTGACCTGACCTGGTAGGTATTAGTGACCTTAAATATCAAAATATGTGTAAGACAAACAAGTGTCTATCGATAATTTTTTACAACATGCCTAAGTGCCTTTTACTTGCTTTTACAACACATTTCTTAAAATGCCTTCAACCTTCCAGGCGGTGGGGGGGGGGGCATTTTTTGCCCCCCCCCCCCTTTAGTTTTTTCGATATATCTCCAGAACCGCTGCGCCGATCGTCACCAAACTTTCAGTACCCTCCCGTGAACAGCTATTGCACATTGTGACCATTTTTTTCCAAAAGCTATGATAGGTTGGCCACTGATGACGTCAGACTCAGAGTGACGTCATTTCTGCTATTTTCGACCCAAAAAAAGGTTTCGCGGGAAGAGCTGTCAGGCCTACAGCTTCAGAGATACAGAAAAATGTTTTGGCCATAAAAGGTGTAGAATTAAAATGGGTACAAAAATGTTATGTCGAATTTTTGAAATTTTTGGATTTTGACCCCCAAAAATCAAAAAATAGATTTTTTGAATAAAATAACCGGAAAATCCAAAAAGTTTTTTGGAATTTCGAAAAAAAAACGGAAAATATGTGATAGTCCCTACCGCGTTCTATCTACATAGGGGAAGTTGGGGCAATGCCGGAGTTGGGGCAAAGCCGAAATTCGAGATATTTCGAAAACCGTAAGACATGGATGCCACCTGTCAGTGATGCTCTGCAGCTCAAGTGACTACAATTATCGCATGTTTGTTACGAGTCGTCATTCGGAATACTTCGACTGTGAGGGCGCCAAGAGCGTTTTCAAGGTACGTTTCCCTTGTACTACATGCGCCTTTGAAGCTGCATTTTTTACTCATTATGCTACCGTTTGTCTGGCCAATTCGGTCAAGTAATCTTTAGCATGTCTTTGCATAAGTGTGCTGCCTATTTGAAATTTATACAGCACGTTGAAAAGTTATGGGCCTGCAAACGAAAGTATGGCTGGCTGGGGTAATGCCGAAAACGTGCGATTACGCACGTGTTAAAAGCACGCTACGTGGACTTTACTGCTGTAGAATAGCAACGCGTATTTTTAGTCACACAAATTACACTTTCAACCGACACAACGGCCTGTTACCTATAAGGAATGATTTACCTGGCATTTTCTTATTATATCACACAATTATAACTTCCAGTGTGCACCGCGTCCTCAAGCTCTTGAAACGTGTGTCAGCTTTGATGAATTCTGGATAAAGTTTGAGATAAAATGGCAAAACATCAATGTCGGCATTCCCCGTAGATCATTTCTCCCATTTTCGGCTTTCCCCGCAGTCCGGGGCAACGCCGAAAAAGTCGCTTCTTTGATATTTTTAGTTTGTGCGCTTAACGGTATGCGAATTCATCAAATGCGCCTGGTATGTTTGAAAGGCAAAAGACTGGCCTCTCGAATGACGCAAACAAGAAAAGCGTATGTTGTCTACCTTGCGTGCTACGGGCGTCAGAAAAAAAGTCTTCGGCGTTCCCCCAACTTCCCCTACCAAATTTGAGATCGATACCTCTTTTTTTGGCTAAGTTATAGCGAAGAAACTGTTCAAAATTGATGACATCAAATTTTCAAGCTCAATTTTAAGCAATTATAGACCTCGTAGCTCAAAACAAAGACCACATTAGACTCCCCGTGACGAGCTGCATCGAATCAATACCCATTTTATGCAAAACAATTAACTTTGAAATTTGACCTTTTTTGACCTGACCTTGACCTGACATCCACCAGAAAGTGACCTAAACTGTTCCTGATGGTCTTATAACAAACACCATTGAGTTGGTAATGAAAAATTGGCCATAAAACACGCATCGCACAACCTTAGTAAAGTTGGGTTCATGTGGTGACCCTTGGTGACGCTTGGTGACCTGACCTGTGACCTGACCTGGTATGACCAGTGACCTCTAATAGCAACATATGTACTAGACAACTGACGCCCTAGCGCTGATTTTCGACAAAATGTGTTTTCTTCGGTGTTATAGCGCTTTCCCTAGAAGACCCGAGAACGGTGAAACATTTTATCTTTGACCTGACCTGTGACGTCATCGGTGACCCCGAGGTCAATGAAATTTGGTTTCATTCAACAAATTTGACAGGGCTATCGAACGCCGTTTGAATTTTCCGGATCCGTCCAGTAGTTTCGGGGATACGGGGGGGGCAAAAAAATGCCCCCCCCCCCCACCCACCGCGCGGAAGGTGGCCGGGAGGCCCACCGCCTGCCGGGTTAAACGATGAAAAATGCGACCTCATTTGACCTGACCTGTGACGTCATCGGGTGGACCAAGTTCAATAAAACTCAGTAAGGTGGTTCCCCGGTGAGGCTTGAACGCCATTTGAATTTTGAAAATCCGGCGGTAGCTTTCCGAGATCTTTGAAGAGAAGGGGGGCGAGGAGAGGGGGGGCGAAACGGCCACACTTTGGTTGGCAGGGTCCGCGCCGATAGCCTTACGGGGCGCGAGTTAACGGGATGACTTACCCCACTCTACCCTTAACCCGCGCCCTGCTGGGGGGGGGGGGGTTTGAACACCCCCCCTTGAGGTTTTTCGCGAATATCTCAAAAACGGCGGCGCCCCGCGCCGCCGTTTTTGGTACACCTTATCATACATCAATTTTACACATGATGTGAAAATTTCAGACCAAGGTCATTCAAAGTCAGGTCACCAGGTCACTTGAAGTGACCTCACCTCATAAAAAGTTTCAATGTCTGTCATAGCTACACCGAGTGACCGATCGCTTTGAAACTTTCAGTGATTGCTAAGAGCAATAGCATGTACAAAATGTATATCTCAAAATTTTGGTATCGATGACCTAAGGTCAGGCCAATTTTGCGACCTCCCCATTATAAGTCAATGGGAAAAATTGAAATGCGCCTCTTTTGGACGAAAGACATTATAAACACTCCCAAACACTGAATTACAAGTGGTTTAGATACACTGAACATGAAAATGGTGTCCGTGACCCCTGTTTAGGTATGCCCTGAGGTCATCTTAGGTTACGAATGGTATCTAACAGTTTTTCGCAAATAACTTTTGATAGAGCGATGAAAACGCCTTACATGTGTTCAGCTCGACGATACGGATCGACTGATATGCAACATGACCCTTTCCGGTCAGGTCATGACCTTGACCTAAGGTCAAATTTTCAAGTTGACCTTCCAAGGTCAAGTTATAGTTCATTCGATGCGTCTTGACGAGAGGAACACGGTGCCGGTAAAAGTAAGCTCGTACAAGGCTTGGGTCAAAAGTTATTGCAGAAAAACTGTTTCCGAAAAAATCGGTTTTTTTTGCAGTTTTTGCCCCCTGCAGGCAAAACCGTTGACGTTAGGTCAAATCTGAAAAAAAATACTCAGGGTGTTAATAGGGCTTGAATATGTTTCAACGCGAACTTGAGAGACATTGTAACAAATAGTAAGAAAATTAACCTCACTCTCATTCTATCTAAAAGTAAATTCCGGATTCGATTAGTTTGTTTTATTTCGAATCCGGAATTTACTTTTAGATAGAATGAGAGTGAGGTTAATTTTCTTACTATTTGTTAATAGGGCTATCGAATGCGCTTTTCCGCGGCGCTGTAGCTCTATTGGTTCCCGAGTTATGCGTTGGCTTCTTGGAAGTTGTCGACATTCGACCTGGAAATCGGAGAAATTTTGCCTTCAATGACCTCTGGTGACCTGACCATTGATCTGACCAAAAAATTGACCGAAGTGATTTCCTCATTATCTTTTACGCTCTTTCGAACGCCGCCTTCCACGTATCGCTACGTGGCCCAGGAGCCGAGTTAGAAGGGGGGGGGGGCGTTCAAACACCCCTCCCCCCAACAGGGCGTGGAAATCCAGGACCCCCAGCCGGGCGCGGGTTAACCTAAGGATATGAAAACATACAATCATTACTTTATCATTAGGTATATATCTGATTTCAATTATTAGGTATAATCAAGCAATTGCAAGGTACTCATATGACATTATTTTCTCACAAGGAAGCACATTAATAAAAAAGAGAGTGATAATTGCTTTATTGGTAAAAAACAGGCATTTCGAATTGTTCGGACCGCACTTACCGGTTTGGGTACTCACAACATAGAGAAATGCTTTAACCCTCGCCGGACCTATTGGTTTTCTACATACGCGACGGCCGAGGGGGGGCGGGTACGACCCCCCTCGCCGTTTCGCCCCTGGTGGAGCTAGCGCGTCGCGGAAAAAACGAGCGTGTGCGCCGTTACGAGACGCAGAGATTGGTACCCGATTTTAAGGTCCTAGATCAACCGGTGACCTCTGAGGTCAGGTCAAGTGCCCCAAGGTACGGTTCAGTTTTTGGTGAATAACTTCGCAAAAAACGGTCGTAGAGCCGCGATTTTGGCAGCATCGTGTTCGCCTCGCTCAGGCGCGTCGAATGATATACTTTTTGTTCGGGTCAGGTCAACTTAGGGTGTTGACCTCAGGTCAAGGTCAGGTCAGCACCCCCAGGTCACGAAGCTGGTCGAAAGAGGTCATGTCGCATATCATTCGATTCGGCAGGTCTTCCTGAGTCCATTGGTGGCTTTCCCGACTCGCTAGCTCAATTTGATCGGGAGTTATTGACGAAAAACTAATATGACCTTGATGACGTCATAAATGACGTCACACAAGGTCAACATCGCAAAAGTGACGCATCTAACCTTGCAAAGAGTGCATCAAATCACGATTCTGTGTGCTTGAGATAGTTGGAGATCGTTCCCGGCGCCAAAATAGCAGTTTTCCTTTTTCCCCATTGACTTATAATGGTGAGTGTAATGATCGTGTGTAAACTCAAAATAAAACTGCAATGTGATGTAGAATTTGTATCAACACAAAAGAAGAAACAGAACAAATTTTCTTTGAATCAAAATTCTTGCTATGTAACAAATTTCATCCTGAAACAAAACGAGACATTGATTAGCACAAATAAAATGCTTAGTATGGCCAGACAAATTTAAATGACACATATTCACAAAAATAATCCTTACTTCATTGCAGCCAAAATTCAAACTATGTAGCTGAGTAGCTGATAGGTCATGACAAATCTTGCGTTCAAAATTTAAATGTGATATTCTCGTGCGATACTCTTCTTTCGTTTTCGCTATTGCAATTCTTGCAATACACTCCCCCCACGATTCGTCATAGTCATCGTCATTCGACATCGCCATTTTCATGCGCTTCCAAGTTCCAGTATTGGTAGGGGAGAGTGGGGATAACTGGGACGGAGGAGAAGTGGGACACCTGCAATATCTGGGTGACCGATTGGACAAACAATTTTGTTTTTGCATATTTTCCCATGAATTTAGTCAGGGCTCGTCACAACCAAGCGGTTTCCTTTTCCGGTTGCCTGTCTCTGAGATATTGAGTTGGGGTCTAA
This sequence comes from Amphibalanus amphitrite, assembly GCF_019059575.1. Classification (NCBI taxonomy): domain Eukaryota; kingdom Metazoa; phylum Arthropoda; class Thecostraca; order Balanomorpha; family Balanidae; genus Amphibalanus; species Amphibalanus amphitrite. Next base: position 876,529 of record NW_024881500.1, on the reverse strand, counting down.
AATGTGATTTTTTGGCATTGTACTCTAATTCAATTTGCCGTTTACTCAGCGATGTGGAATGTTCAGGCCGTTCACCTTTGGATATCAGTGAAGTCATCTAAATATATGCAGAAACATTTTTTTATGTACCTATCTGTTATACTTTTGTGTGGGAGAGCAGTTGAAATAAAAATGACGACTTGGGGAGAACTGGGACAACGTGCCTAAACCTTGTCCCAATTCTCCCGCATGCAAATGCATGGGAACATTTTCCAGGATACTCAGTGCTGTCAATGTAGTTCAAAAAAGATAATCGAGGTGATTTCTTTAAGTGTCAATTTTTAAAACGCCTTCTTCTTCGTGATCGGTCATCAAAACGCCTTCTTCAAAATTTTAAAACGCCTTCTTCTTCGTGATCGGTCACCTACAAGACGATGTATAGGAAGTTTGACTATGGCGTCGGGCTGGCCAGTGCTTGCTTGCTTTTACCTACTTGCTTGCATTTGTAGCATTTTGGGAAAGTGCTGTATCGCAGTATCGCAGAGTAGCGTTCCTCACTTTGTCATCTTAATTGATATGCACTTAGATATGAACTGAACCCCTTTCTTGAACTTGTAAGGACTGACTGATATGTCATTTCTCGACAGGTAGGTAGTGACAGAAAATCTGGTCCTCTTTGACACACAGATCCAGGCCCGATATGGTATGGTCGGGTGAGCCTGATGTCCGCTGGGTTGTCAGTAGCTGCCATCCGCCACCATTCATTTTGTTCCGAATGAATTTGAATTTCTGCAAATTTGGTCGCGATAAACAAGTCACATCCATACAATTCCTTTGGAATTTGATCCCTCATGATAGCAGAATTCACGACATCAAGAAAGTTTTTGTAAATAAAGTTCATTTCTTGCTGGATTGTTTTTCTCAGTCTGCAGTCTAATGCCGTAATCAGTTTCAATTGCACATACACGCATGCTTCGTATGCTTGAATACTTGCATCAAATAAAGTAATCAGTATAGGTTCACCAACAGTATTCAACGGTTTCGGACACCGAGCTAATCTTTCGTCCTGTAACTTGTAACCTGTAACTTTGACAAACTGCTTCCTCAATTTGTTTTGCACATCTTCGCCCAAACTAAAAGTATCTTTCTCATGAGGAACTGGCTGAATAAAATCGTCAGCATAGCTATATCTTATTGTTATAATAGTGGCTTTTCCATGTGTGCTCCTGTTTGTTTCTGCAATTGTTTTCAATGCTACCATTGCTATTGCTATCAATGCTAACAGCTGAATACCATTAAAAACAATGTGCATTGGAGTCGATGGAGAGTCTGGCCTGACAAGTTCGTGATGTTGCATGTAACGTACGGGATCCGTAGAATTTTCTATCTCTTCATTTGATGATTTTGGAGCTATTCCTCGTGTTACTTTATCTTCCGTTTGCTTGACATAATCATTTCTGTGTTCTTCTCCCATTTTAGTGACATCGCTAAAATTTTTGACGGTGCCCGAATCATCCTTCTTCGTGGTGTGTAATGCATCCGAGTGGACGCAACCACGAACACAAAAACCAAATTGATTTCTTAGTAATTGGATCTTTTCTATCGTTTTAACAACTTCTGGTAGTAGGACGCAGCAGTCTGTCCCAACAAGCAGATCAACTTTACCGTGTGGTCTTTTGATGTATTCTGGTTGAATATGAAATATGTTTGCAATATTGATCATGTCGATTTCCTCTAATTCTGTAATTTCTTCTATCCCATATGCATTAATTTCCCAATATTTTCCGTCCTCGTCATATAGAGGAACGACATATCGTTTAGTCGTCAATGCTTGATATTGATTTCCAATTTTCTTGATAGATAATTCAACATCCATACTGCAGTGAGATTTAACGTAGCTGCAGTTTTCCGATCAATGAGTGACACATTCGCTCCGGAATCCCATAAAACCGCAAGTTTACTCTCGTTGCAGATGACATGGCTAACTGCAAGCAATGGCTCTTGTGTTTTACTTCTAGTCATGTGAATCGCATTTGTGGAGTCATTGACCGGAATTCTGTCAAGAAGCAGATATGGATGATGGCGCTTGCCGCATTTTTGTCGCAGATGATTTAGTTTGTCACATTGGTTGACAAAAGGACATGCCATGGCTATATGCCCTTGCTTCAAACAATTAAAACACACTCCATTTCGTTTTAGACTACAAAGTTTCTCTTCATGATTTGATTTTAAAAAATCGTTACACTTATAAATTGGATGTGCGTCTGTTTTATGTATCCAACAAATATTATTGTCGGCACTGGAGAGTTGTTTCTTTTGATTGGGTCCGTTGTTTCGTTTCGTTCGATCGTCAAATAAATGTTCAATTCGTTCGGTCATGTTTTGAACTTGATTACAAAGTTGAATCATGTTATTCTGAGAAATGTTCGCTTTCATTTCGTTCGTTTCCTCGGATTCGCCGTTCGTTTCGCTGTCACACTTCACTGTATCCAATTCAACGTTATGCACTGTTTTGCTGGTGAATTTTGGTTTAGAATCGGCTGGATTTCGTACATCATTTTCCATATATTCTATTACTCTTTTTTCCTGGAGTAAATATGACAAAAGTTTTTGAAATGTCGAACTGGCTGGTGTATCTACATGTTCTCGCCGATCCAGTAGTGTGACCCATTCCCGCTTTTGCGTTTTGGGAAGTAGCCTTTCTATCATCGTTACCATTGTTGTTGTGTCCATCTCATTTCCCATTCCCATTCTCTTCAGCTCCAACCAGTTCTTCTCTACTATCTTCACCATGTGAATAAATTTAACGTGGTCCCCTTCTGCGATAGGTCTTAACTCTTTAATTTCGTGTATGATTGAATCAACTAATTTTCGTGGCTCTCCGTACTTCGCGTCGAGTCGCCGAAACATTTCGTCATAATCGTCTTCTATTCCTCTGATCGTATTCAGTGCGTCGTCCGTTAAGCATTGACGTAAGGCATACGCGTCCTTTCCAAACTGCTTTTTCATTAACCTATCAAAATCCTGCTTGAAACTGGAATATTGCCGAATATTGCCAGAGAACTGCGGCGCATTTAGAGGTTTGACTTTTATTTCTGACAATTTAGCATGTTCCTTTTGATTTTTAGTTGCAAAGTGCATTCTTACTTCATCCATGTATGCTTCAATATCAATCATATATTCGTCACTTTCTTCCAACAATTTATCAATCAAATGGTGTGGCCCAGTTGCATTGATTGCTGCGTTGACAAAGTCGTTACACTTTTCGAGTTGACGGTACGAGTCCTTAATGTCTTCAAATTTTTCTTGGATCGCCAATAGTGGACCATCTTTTTCAATCATGTCGCGAAAGCCCCAAATTTTCCTAGTAAACTTTCGTTTTGCATTTCCTCGTTCTTGTTTCGCTTTTCGTATGTCTTTCGTTGTATCCGATGTTCGTGGTTCCTCCTCTTCTAGCTTCTTGTTCATTTTTAAGTAGTTTTACTTAAATTACTTTACTTTACTCAAGTTACTTTATTCTTAACCAAGGTTTGTTCAAGTTTCAAAGAAGTTATGACTATGAAGATGAAATGTAATGATCGTGTGTAAACTCAAAATAAAACTGCAATGTGATGTAGAATTTGTATCAACACAAAAGAAGAAACAGAACAAATTTTCTTTGAATCAAAATTCTTGCTATGTAACAAATTTCATCCTGAAACAAAACGAGACATTGATTAGCACAAATAAAATGCTTAGTATGGCCAGACAAATTTAAATGACACATATTCACAAAAATAATCCTTACTTCATTGCAGCCAAAATTCAAACTATGTAGCTGAGTAGCTGATAGGTCATGACAAATCTTGCGTTCAAAATTTAAATGCGATATTCTCGTGCGATACTCTTCTTTCGTTTTCGCTATTGCAATTCTTGCAATACAGTGAGGTCACGAAAATGACCTGACCTCATATGACCTTTATGAAAAATCCGAGATATACAAGTTGTGAGACTCATAATGGATACTAGATCCTGCAAGTTTCATTTCCCTGTGACATCTCCTCTGGCAGTGAGGGCGTTGCGAAGTTGCGACATCTGAAGACCGTGCAGAGGTTCACTTATGACGTCATAGGTCAGTGACCTGACCTGACCCAAAAATGCGGTTGGTGTCAAAAGATCCGGCTTGAATCAAAGGTCAGGTATGCCAGGTATGCCCATACCAGTCAGTGGAGTCCCACATTGACCTCTCAAGGCCCAACGCTGCCCGGGCCCACACCACCTCAGAGGGTACACAGGCACACACTGGTCTTTGATGACCCCGCGCTGTCCTCTGATGGGCCACAGGTCTCTGAGGACCCATGGTTAAGGGTCCATACTGCCGTGTGAGGCCTCATCCGGCTTATGAGGGTCAATACTGGCCTTAAATGATCTTCGGCTGGGCTTATATAAGGGTCTCATACTGGTTTCAGAAGACTCTTGTCTTCTCCCAAGGAGCAATACTGTCCTTTTAGGGTCCATTCCGCTCTCTTAGGACCCCCCCCCATTCCGTCATCTGAGAACCCCAACGGCCTCTGATGACCCCATGCTGATCCTTAGGGATCCCACGCAGGTTTCTAAGAACCCCATGTACCTATAGGCCTCTGAAGGACCCACTGGCTTTGTTGGCCCCACGCCGACTTCTTAGGGCTCTTGGCCGACCTCTGAGGAGTCCATACTAGCCTATGGGTACCCCTTGTCGTCCTCGGTGTGCCCCAAACCAGCCTCTGGTGAACTCTTACTGGTCTCAGAAGGCCTCAAGGCGGCTTTTAACCCTCGCCCTGGCACGGGGGGACGATGCGACCCCCCTAAGATTTTTCGAAGATAGCGTAAAAATGGCGGCGCGTAGCGCCACCAAATTTGTCACATGGCCTATGGGGCAACCTTTTTAGTTTTACATATGACCTGAAAATGTCAGGTCCGGGTGACCTTGGGTCAGGTCACCAGGTCAGAAAAATTGGTAGGTACAAGGTCATGGTCAAATTTCAATTTACTTTATGCACCTGTCCAACTCACAGTTTTGGACCGATTTCCTTCAAACTTTCAGGATGTGGTAAGTTCACCGAGTTGTATAACATAAGTTCGAGTTTTTTGATGTTACTGACCTGAGGTCAGTTAGAGGTCATTTCGTCGTAATGTTAAGCCTATGGGAAAATACTAAATTCGGAAAACACTGGCCATATCCGCTTCGTTCTATCACTTTTGTGCTTTGAAACCACAGTACTTAACAGCAGGTCACTTGGTACCTCCTTGTTTGGTGTACTTATCCATGGGTCAGGTCAAATGAGGTCAACTGAGGTCAAATGACGTTTTTGCCAATAACTTGGCACCTAATGACGCTAGAGCTTAGAAAATGGTGTCATTGTGTTCCTGGTAATCAGCCAAATCGAATGATATGCGATATGATGCAATTCGGTTAACTTGAACTTAATTAATGAATTACAGTTTACTTAATAATTTAGAAAAAAAAACTTTGGGTACACTCAAGCAAGCAAAAAAGTATATCATTCAACGCGCCTTGACGTGCTGAGTTCACTGGTGCTTTTCTTTTTGCTCTATCTAGATCGAAAGTTTTAAGCGAAAAACCTTTGACCTGTTTTTAGCGAAATTTTTACATTTATACCCCCCCCCCCAAACCCCCTAAATATTGACCTAGAGCAACCAAATTGGCACAGGGGTGAGAACTCCAGGGGGCCCACCTACCTACCAAATTTGGTGCTTCTATAGGTGCCATATAGGAGCCAATCGCGAGGGGGGGGGGTCGCATCGACCCCCCCCCTGCCAGGTTGTGTTATGAAAAATGCCCTGCCAGGGCGAGGGTTAAGCACCCCAATCGGTTCGGTTCTCTAATATCCAGCGCAGGCGGGCCATGCCGATCTACGAGGAACGATTTTGGTCTTTGAAGATCCCACACCGGGCTGTGGGGCCAACTACCGCCTTTTGATGGCCTACACTGTCTTAAGAGTGTCTCATATAGACTCATACCTTCCTCTGAGTGTCCCACACAGCTCTCTATTGCCTCCTTTGGTCCTACGTCGGGATTTGAGGACCTAATCGGGCCTTCATGGCCACATGGAGGCGTCCCTGTCAAATTACCTAATATCCCTACTCCCTAGTGTGAGACGAGACCCCGTGAAGACCGGAAAAGGACCATTTCCGAATAGATTATGAAAGCCTTTGGATTGTCTTAGTTTGCCTCCACTCATCAGTAGCGGCGGAACACCTTCAGTTAAGGGGGGTGGGGGCACTGCCGACTTTTGGTCCCATTCTCTCCATGCAACGCCCATAGGGCTAATGTTAAAATGCCAAAATCAAAGGGGGCACGGTGCCCCGGTGCCCTCCCCGTTCCGCCGCCTATGCCACTCATACCAAAAACAGCCCTAACCCACAGAGTAGGTATACCGAGCGCCGAGCGGCGAGCGATACGTATCAATGCGCTATCAATGACTTCAATGAGCCCCCGGGCCACCCGAGGGTCGGCAGGGCCCCTTGCCAAGTTGCCCCCTCCCCCCAACGCCAAGTCTGCGACCGCCCCTGTCCCCCTCCCTGACGAATACTTGCGATAGCTCCCGAACGCTTAGATATATGAGCGCGAAACTTTCAGTACCTTTTCCATCTATTTGACATAATCTGAAGTGAAATATTGGAACTAGCCCCCTAAATGACGTCAAAAGGTCACAGGAGCTACAAAAGCCTTAGTTGAGTAGCATCTTCCCTTGCGTCGGCTAGGAGGGACTCCTTTTGTTTTCAGGCAACCTTTCCAGCGTCCAGTGTCAACTTTTCAATGTGCACTGAGCAATGAGCACTGAGCAGTAGGTAAGCCAGCACCCTTGCCATCCCCCCCATCCCGACCCGGCGTGCCCCCCCCCCCCACCGGCCCCGCGCGCGGCGCCCCTCTGATCCGGCGACCGCCGCCCTCCGCCGCCTGGGTGGTCCTGCGCACTAATGGCAGGCCCGTTGCTAGGGAACGCCGCGGCGTCGACCAATGAGCGCACGCGGCCGCCGCCGCCTGGTGGGGAGGGGCGGCGGCGGCGGCGTGCCAGCGCGCCGGCATGGGCCGCCAACCGGTCAGTCCAGGCCCATGTCGTCCCCTATCTCCCTGTGTGTCCAAGTGCACAGATGACGTCACACGAAGGGGCGGAGTCGGGGGCGGAGCCTAGCGCAACGGCCGCCATATTTGAATTTGTTTTATAAGAATGTAATCTATATTTGGGCTTTCAGTCAATTGTTATCGATAATTTTATGAACGGTTAGCTGTAATATAAGTGATTTTTAAAGAAAAAAACACATATTCTCCTTGCAATTTCGATTTGAGTCCGACCCGCGCCTAGATTCGAGCGCACGACCTTTGGATCACGGTGCAAGCATCCTAACCACTACACTACCGCGGCGGCGCGGCGGCCGGCGGAAGGGAGGCCGCGGAGGCATGGGGGCTTTTTTACGCATTTTCGGAAAAACTAATAGGTTTAGCGAAAAACTGCTCTTAGATAATTCAAAGAAAAATGTCTCGTCTTTCCGATGATGCACTTAATTTTGTGCTAGCTCCAACAGAGTTTGTTCTACAGCGCTTCAAAAATCGCCCATTTACATGGGACTCCAACGGGGCTTCAAGACTTGCCCCCAGATGACGTCACAAGCTGACGTCACGATCAGGCAGAATCGCCGGACGACCCTACCTGGTATATAGGGCCTTGGGTCAGTCGGGTGCGCGCGGTCGGCAGTGGTGGAGTGGCGCGGTCCAGGCGCCGGAATGTGGCCGCGGTGGTGTGGCGCACGATGAGAGCAGGTTGGCTCGGCTAGTGGCGTGCGCGCCAGTGCGAACAGTGTGCAGTGATGGTGATGCGAGGAGGCGGCGGCGGCGGGCCGACGCCGGCCGCGGACGCTGAAAAGGCGCCGGGCGAGCGGCCCGCGTACAGTCGCGACTTCCTGCTGCGGCCCAGCTGGATTGACGCCAGGGTGGCGCTGCAGCAGATCGCCAAGGTGAGACTGAGACAGCGCGGCCGCGTGCGGCTCATCCACACCCGACCGGCGCGTCGGCCGGGCGGCCGTCCACCGGCCCACGGCGGACGCTGGATGTGGTACAGCGACCTTGAGCAGCAGCGGCAGCGGCGGCCAGGTGCACGCAGCGGCCGCGCGGCGCCGCTGCAGCCGGCCCACTGGAGCAGCGCCGCCGCCGCCGCGGCTGTTTACGGTGCCGAGAGCTCTCTCCGTCGGTCGGTCCGTCCGGCTGCGGACCACCCGCGCTGCCGGCGGACATGGCCGCGCGGCGCCGCCGCGGCCGCTCAGGGACGCTGCGCAGTGGCCGGCGCGGCCGCTCCGGCGCCGCGGCCACACACGTGCGGCGCCGGCTCCCATCTGGTTGGCCGGCCGGTCCGCCGGCGGCGGGTTGCTCAGCGGCTACACAGGAGGGACGGGGCGGACTGGGGTGCTCGGGAACCACAGGGATGCGTAGGGTCGCGCGGTACGGTGATCAGACGGCAGCGGTTGGACAGAATAGCTGCTTTTGATGCTACTCGTTTCACTTATAGGTATTTTACCTGCACGGGAGAAGGCCGGACGCGGAAGGGAGGGAGGAAAGGGGAGCAGTGGACGCTGACTATGATATAGCCACGTTATTCACGATCGATGGCAACACAAGTCAAATTCCTTTATTCACGATGTGTTGCCATCGATCGTGAATAAAACTCAATCATGTCTGATCATTTACAATAGCCACGTTACTTTAGACTGGCATGTAAGGCATCTCGTGACTGCGAAGTGTTCGGCGATGCGAACGTTAAACAGCCTGTTGCCAGACGTGCCCCTTGTTTTATTCGACTACCGCATTGATTGGACCACTTAGTTCGATTCGACTTGCAGCCGGTGCTTCCACGAGGGCCAAATCGCAGTCCCATTTCACCACCTTCGTCCAGCGTCTTTGATAACCCAAAAGGCGCGCGTCTGCCGGTGCACGGGGCTAGCCGTGCCTCTATGTGAGACCCTTCGAGTATCAGCTGCTCGACTGCAGAGGACGCCGCCAAGGCCGAGGCCGCGCCCCGAACGGCTGCTGCTCTCAGCGGGGAGCAGCTGGCCTGCCCCCGCCCCCGCCCCCGCCGGCGCGGTGGGCGGCGCAGGGAAAGCTGCCGCGGAGGCGCCGAGCCATCGCCGGGCCCGATGTTTCAATCACGTGGTGGGCGCGCTAACGGCCGGCCGGCCACGACGGCGCACAGTGTGGCCAAACACCAGTTTAGCGCGAATTAAATCCCAGCGCTGCTCGGATCCGTTGAAAATGGTTCCCTGGTTTCCAAATTGACACTTAAACCTATGTGAGACCTTTTACGATGCCTTATAAATGCTTGCTGACATATAATGGCATAGTTCCGCCTCTAAAAGTAAGGAGAACTAGCTTACGACGGGTGATGTGCTTACCAGGCCAGGGCTGTGAAGTCGATGGAGTTACTCCGACTCCGACTACGGCTTTCAAAAGTCAATTTCAACTCTGACTCGGGCAAAACTGTCGACTTATACGATCGACTCGGACTCTGACTCCGCAGCCATGGCAAGTCCACGCAGTCTTGGTCCGGATTCAAAATCGATTCCGATTCCGACTCTGACTGCAGGGTCAGAACTGTTGACTCCGAACGACTCCGATTCTGATTACGAAATCCTGGAATTTAACCGCAAATAAGAGGCATAAAATTGTGGGTCCCAGCAATGATGGGCAATGGGCATGTTAGGAGGAGGAATCGTTTACGAAATTCCCATCATTTCTCTGGTAAATTCTTATGATTGTCCAAAGTTTGCTTGAAAAAAAATCAACATCTAATTATGTTTCTGTGTGAATGTTCCTGGTGAAGCACACGAATCGGTAGATGGTTGCTGAAATACACGCGCCGATAGGACTGAACCTCAGCAATTGGAGTAAAAACAAAGACTTACACCATAAGCAGTAGCACCTTCATGTCATTAACCCTCCCCCATATTGGTGTTTTGCTAGCCGCTAACGTAGGTCGGGTCAGGTCAGGTCAGGCCAACCAGTCCTGCCGGGTATTCAGAATTAATAGGTGTCAACCGCCAGTGACAGTTTCGTTGCATGTTACGAAGGCACCAAAACTTCTTCTTAAATGTTCAAATGGTTACTAAATTCGAAATCAGCTCCAAAGACTAGCCTGGAAGCATGTAAAACTAAAAAAAGGTGAACCGAGGTCGTCAAAGGTCAATGAACTGACCTGACCTTCAAGTGATCTTGACACCGACCATAATGCATGGGACCAACATCATAATATCACATGTTTAGACGCTTGAAACCACGAAAAGACTGCAAACGCGCGGCTAATGCAAGCAAACATACGCCCAATCGCGCTTCCGGCCAAACATGGTTTCGAGAAATAGGTCACAGGTCAAAGGTCATTGGGGTCAGGGTCGTAAAATTTAATGGGTAGGTGTAAAATTGATAAACTCGAGGGTACTGAAAGTTTCGTCGCGATCGGCCGCTTTTTACATGAGCTTTTTGCGAAAAAACGAGAGGGGTCCTTTCGACCCCCACCCTCACCCCCTATATGGGCGAGGGTTGAAAAATTGTCAAGATGTATTCATTGGCGACCGTATTCTGCAATATAACAAGTCAGAAATACAGCGGTTGAGCTATCCACGTAACGTTACGGAGCCGACGCCGCGCCCACCCTGTAGCCGGACCTCCCCGGGCGGGCCAACCCGATACGTTCAAAGCTGAGCCAAATGCCGGGGGGCAGGTTGGGGCAGGGTTTCTTGAATGGATCATGTCCAGAAAAGTGTGGCAAATCTTCTCATGGTAGATTTGGCGTGGAGTTTTTTGGCCATTTTCTTATATCTCTACGTTTTTAAGATGGACAGTGTTTTCAGGGGATGTTTGAAAAGGTCATTTTCAAATGAGCATAACTCGTCGGTTAGTCCAAGGATGCCTATAGAATTCGGGTATACTATCAAATATAGGCTCAGTAGTCATATGCCACTCCAATTATTTCCAAACCTTTCCGACAATTACGCCAAAATGTGTTGTAAACATGACGCGGGTTTTCGACGATTTCAGCACAGCCGGGACCGGCATTGCGTATGTCCACTTTAGCTAGCTTTTTGGACACCGAAAGGAAGACATTGAACCAAAGTATTGTGATATTGACATACTTTGGACAATTTCCTATCGACTGATAGTTATAAAAAGTCAAAATTCCAAAATTCGTTTTTTGATTAAATTCGCGCTAATCTGGCGTTTGGCCACACTGTGCGGCGGTGCGTCGGGCGGCCGAGCGTGCACCGTGCACCAGTGCAGCCCGTGTGCACGGGTCGACTGCTCGGCCGCCGCCGAGCAGGCCCTCATCTCATTCACTTGAAGGCAGGCCAGATGAATGCTATCGCACGGCCCGATCGGCTATGAAAGGCTAATACTAAACGTCGCGGTGATGGAGGCGGGTGATGGGGAGTGGGAGGGCCCGCCGCTGCCACCGGCGCTGACGCCTCCGCCCGTGATGACGCCTCCGCCGCCCGTGATGACGCCTCCGCCGCGGCCGGCGGGCCGGGCCGCCACCACGGCCCGGCGGCGCTGCGTGCTCGGCGTACTGTCGTAACCGGGCGGCGGCTCGAACGCCTGATGGACTGCTGATGGGCAGCGCTGCGAGGCTCAGTCGTGCCAGAGCTGGTCGGACCAGCGCAGCGGGGCGCGATTTCAAAGGACGACGCCGGCCGGCGCCGCGGCTACATTGGCGGGCACGGCGCGGCAGGACGGCGGCGTTTCTGAATGGAAATCGCCGGCACGACGGCGGCGTGTGCCCTGATCGGCACCCGATTTATGGCCAAACAGCGCGACGTCTCAATCGCCGTTTGATTGAGGGCGACGGTCACGCCCTGGGCCTGAGGGGTTTGATATCACGCCACGCGCGGACTATAAATAAAATGTACGGAACAAATCCTACGTCCCCACCATACAAAGTGCATTTATGGTAGTTTGTTGACTAAGAATGTGTGAAATTGTGGTTAAACCATCGGACCTCTAGCAACGTGACTAAACTGCTTCTTGCAAAATTCCTAGATATCTACGTTGAAGTGTCCCATTTACACCCGTACTTATTATGACACTGACCCAGGCGTGGCGCCTTCTCCCCCGTGTTTACGAGTGTGCCGAGCGCACGCGACCCCGTGCCGTTGAGCCAACTGTGTATGTGTGCACTCTGGCACGTGACTGTGTGCTGACCAAACACCGCGCTCGTCTGTGTCCGCAGGGGAAGGCCAGTGGCAGCCGAGCGGCCCTGTGGGTGCGCTCGCGGACTCAGTTCTACCTGTTCCACACGGGCCGGCTGGTGCAAAGCCATGCCGGCAAGATAATGTTCGCCGGCATCCTGCTGCTGGCCATGTTGTGTATAGGACTGAAAAATATCGAGCTGCAGACGGACATGGAGGACCTCTGGGTGGAAGGTGAGTACCGACGGGGATGGTGTCGAGGAGAGAGGTGTGTTTAAAGGAGGCTGTTCTAAAGTGTGGAGTGTGTGTCTTACAGGATGTGGATTGTGGGGTGTGGGCCATGTTGGGTTTGGAAAGTGTTTTGGTCGAGAGACTGTTCCTGAGGTCGTGGCAAGTACAGGTCAAAGGTAGCGTGGTGTGCGATCGAATGAATGAGGTCGAAAGACAGGTGAAGGGGCTGTATCTGGTGCGGTGCTCTCATGGTTCGTAGTGGAGGCCCAGGTCAGAACGATGGTTCTAGGTGCCTGGAAGTGAGGCTGTTCTGAAGATCGTTCCCTGGGCAGTGGAGAGGGACAGCACCTCAGCCTATCTCTGGCGTCACCGCTGGCGGCGGTGGCGACGCCGAGTGATGGGCTTTATCAGCCGGCGCGCCGGCTCCATCTCACGGGCTGCGCCAACTGTCAGACGGGCGTGCCGTGCTGGCAGCCACAGCCGCGCCGGCGGGACACTGACGCATTGCTGATATGACCCCTGGCAGACGGCCGCGTACGCCAGTTTATCGTATAAACACATTCCTGGTCTTTGGCGAGGCAGCGACAGCGGCCGCGAGACTATAACGGCATCGAGCGTCCCTAGGGACGCAGCCTCGGCTGCGACCCAGCCGCGTCACGGCTGGATGGGTGACGTCACTGCTGACTTGATGACGTCACTGGGTCTGCCGGTCAGTGTTCCGAGTGTCCATCTCCGCCCGTGGTGACCGGTCGCCGGGACCTGCGCAGTGCGTGCGGCGGGCTGAGCGACGCGGATGGAGCACAGTCGGCGCGGATGCGGCAGAGGCGGCGCAGCGGGACGCCTCTCCGCCAGCACTGTTCTCGCTGACGGATGGCGGTGTTTGGTCGCCGTCATCCATCAACGAGTGGCGACTATTGTCCCGCTCCGGCGTCCGTCCCAGCGTGGCGTCCGGCGCGGCGCGGCGCCCCCTCCTCCGACCCCCACCTGCACGTCTGGCGCTGCTTCTCTCTTTCAATCTGCAGCTAGTGTGTGGGCGGGAAAGCTTTGTCGATGTAGGCGTCTGCTCATTTCTGGACGCTAAGCTGGATAGGCTGCGAGTCATTCAGAGAAGAAGCAACAAATAACACGCGCGACAAAGGCCGACTTTCAGTAGACAAGCGCGGATGCTTGCAGAGTATAGGACGAAACGTCTGGCTGGTGGTAATCATTACCTCATCAAATCACCCATTGGACCTTGTCGGAACATATTTGTCGTTCCGCGACTGTGCAGCTCACTTAGCTTAGCTCGCTACTCGAAATTTGCCGTCTAAATCCAGTCTGCCTTCCTTCTTTCTCTTCCTGGTCGCGGCACCTGAATGTAGGTAATTGTATGTTCGACAGAAGGTCACGGAGGCGGAACGGCACGTGTTGCTCTGGGGAGGAATGCTGTGACCGGCACTCCGGCAGCTACCCCCAGCCTCAGCACGCCGGCAGATTGGCCTGTGGAATGCGGCAGGCATTCCACAGTGTGCCGCGCTGCAGCTCCGTGCGCGCCTCACAACAATGCTCAGGCTCGATCGGGGACTCAATCAGCGGAGGTATGCGTCGGTGCAGGGGCATCGGGACATCTCGAAAGTGAGGTCTTTCCAGGGAGAATTTGCCGTGGGTTTTCCGTGGATGAACATCCGTCAATGCTTGTTGACATCTCACCAGCATACATAGATGAGCCACGCGTTACGCCTGTCTTGAAGAAGTTGGTTGAGTGCGGGACATGCTTCGTCAAGTAGGTAAGCAGCCGGCTTTTTCTTTCCGATTCTCGCCCTGTACTCATCTGCATTCCTAAGAAGCCGTTCTCAACGAACCTGCTGGAAATATCCCATTCAACAGAACCAACCGCAAACATGCACCAAAGTAGCACCGTCTTCGACGCCAGCTTGTCTCGGGGCATTTGCTCGTCCCATACGCGGTGTTGCTGGCGTGACATGGACGGTCGGTCCGCCTTTCGTCCTCTTGCAACAGCGTTGTATCGGCCTCAGGAGGGTGTTACAGGCATTGCGCGGCATGTCTGTGTCCCGTTTCTCTCCCTTCCTCGAGGCTACTCGCTGAGAACATCTTGCCACTGGGGTGGTCGCGCCGGCAGTGCCAGCTGCGTCACCGGCTGCGCCGTCGCTGTCTGGCTCCAGCCACCCGTGTCGGTGCCGTCGGCTCCGACAGACCGCGGTGGCCGCGTCAGCCCGGCTGGCAGCAGCGCCGGGCCGAGACAAATGCCCGCTCGACCGACCACAATAGCGCCGTGATGCCCCCGCCGCCGTCTGTCGTGTCTGTCGTGCTGCCGTCCGTTCGTCGCGTCGCCGCGGGCCTGCGGTTGGACCCGCCCGCCCGCGTGCTCCGGAGCCGAGCTGATGCAGGCGACCACCGGGCGAGTTGACTGCAGCTGCCAGAGCAGTCACGGACGCGGCGATACCTCCGCTGAGCTGGGAACTCCCGGACAACGTGGCCATTTAGGGGAATGCTACGACAAACGTTGTGGCATGAATATTGTAACTGACGATGTAACTTGGAAGTTGGTCGGTTGGTATTTGGTAGTTGTAAGATGAAAATATTGTCCACTGTAGTTGAAACTACGAGTTTTTGTATACATATATGTAATGTGCTGTGTCATAGCTAGTCAGCATTTTTGTGCAGTCCACCTACGCCAGTAGCCGGTACCGCGGTTGTGCCATGTCTCTGCGTCGTTCCGTCCATCCCAGTCGTGTCGGCCATCCCGGCTCCACACCGCCTCGGCCGGCGCGCACCACCCCACTGTAGGCGTTCGGGCCGGTCTAGCCTCTTACGAAGCAAAAATATTATTTTGCTTTTATGAAAACAAAAAGCATACCAATCGACTACAAAATGTCCATACATTATATAAATGACCATTATCTGGTCATGCAACAACTTGGTATATGGTGAAAGGGGCTTCAAACACAAAGATTTCTTAGGCCGTAGACAAGTCATAGTTTTCGGGTGTTTGAAGAGTCAAAGTAGATGCCATGGGGATCCTATGTGCGTGAGTTTTACACGCCAATGATTTTATGAGTTGTTCTGTGACATGTTACGATCAATTCCGCGCAACGAAAAATGAGGTTGCGAAAATAATTTAGCAGCATGAGAGATAAACATATCACCGAGTTATTTTGCATGCTTAAAATTAATATCACTCACTATGTTAAGCCGATCTTTTGAGTTCCCCCAGGTCCCGCTCTAAATCGGATGTCACAATGTGCATTGTGATGTTATTGAACCGGCCAAGCAATAAAAAAGTGCGCAAACTTGCGCCATTTGCTGCTATGCAACATTTTGCAATACGCCGTCTAGCCTTTATTAGCTCCAATAGTGACGGGAGCGAACAAATCAGCCTGCATTTTAGCTTATATTATTTCAAGTGATGACAGTAACACCAGCCAGTGTAATCTCGTGGGTCAGAAGCACTCTAATTGACCCGAGGATGAGCTGTCACGTGACCGGAAAGGCCTCAGGCGATGCACAGTGGGTGATCCGGCCGGTCTGGTCTCGCGAAACCTCAAACACATTTTGTGTCCTAAAAAAAGAATTGAGAAGTATTGCACATGAGTTAATTGGAAATTCTGCATAAGTCACGCCCCCTCCCCCCCCGAGGCCGGGGGGGTGCCGCCCCCTTATAGGTTTTAACGCGATAGCTCACAACACGCCGGCGATAAAGAGCTGAAACTTGGCATATTTGACCTTTGATTCAAGCCGGATCTTGTTAAATCAACCGCATTTTTAGGTCAGGTCAGGTCAGGTCGCTATCTATGACGTCATAAGTGAAACTCTGCACGGTCCTCAGATGTCGCAACTTCGCAACGCCCTCAGTGCCAGAGGGACGTTCACAGGGAGATGAAGCTTTCAGGACGTAGCATACCCCGAGGTCTCACAACTTGCATATTTATATCTCGGATTTTTTGCTAAAGTTCACATGCGGTCAGGTCGGTCGCGTGATCTCACCGTTATAAGTCAATGAGGAAAATATGGAAACTGTTATTTTAGCGCCAGGAATGATCTAAAACTATCTCAATCACATGGTATCATGGCTTCATGCGCTCCCTGCAAGGTACGGTGCTACACCTTTACATTTCTAACCTTGCATGACGTCATTTATGACGTCACTAGGGCCATATTAGTTTCCGTCAATAACTCCGGAACAAAGCAAGTTAGACAGTCGACCTCCTAGAGGTCGACTGTCTAACCCTCTGTCTACATTCGAGTTCATCAATTTCGCCCCTACATTGAAAATTTCAGGACCCTGACCCAAATGACCTTTGACCTGTGACCTATTTCTCGAGACCATGTTTGGCCGGAATCGCGATTCAGCGTATGTCGGCTCACATTATCCGCGCGTTTGCATTTTTTTTGTGGTTTCAAACGTTCAACCATGTGAAATGATATTGGTTCCATGCATTATGCTGGGTGTCAAGGTCACCTGAAGGTCAGGTCAGGTCGTTGACCTTTGGTGACCTCGGTTCACTTTTTCGAGTTTTAAATGTTTCTAGGCTAGTTTTTGGAGCTTATTTCGAATTTACCATCCATTTGAGCATTTACGAAGTAGTTTTGGTGCCTTCGTATGATGTTACGAGGCTGTCAGTAGCGGTTGACACCTACTATGAATACCCGGCAGGACGCATACTGATTGACCTGACCTGACCTGACCCGACCTGGCCTAAATGCATTACGAAATCATCTGTGATCAAAACTAGCATGAAATTCGTGATCAGCACCCCGAAAAGCCCCAAAGCACCTCACTTTACGATGTTTTAACAGGTTCCGATTTTCCCGACTTTTGGGTAATTGACCTGTCCTGGAAGGTCAACCAATGGCCTAGGACCTTAAAATTGGGTGTCAACGGCTTCCTCTCATCACGGGCAGCAAGCTCGTTTTTTTCCGCGAAGCTCTAGCTCGATCAGGGGCCAAACCGCAAGGGGGAATGGAAGTGCTCCGTTTTGCCACGTTTATGCAACATTTCATGCAGTTCCTGCACATTGCGAAAGCTTATAACATGGGAAACCGTCATGCATTCACGTTCTTTAATGAATTTGCTACAGTTTGGTATGTAATTCGTAGGCGTAGGTCTCCTAGATCCAAGGCTATGAGGGTTGAAAGGTTGTGAGAGGCTAGAACCCTTGAAACGCCCACTGTGCACCCGGGGCGTAGGCAGTGGCCGCCGCCGAGATGGGTCGGCAGATAGCGTCCGGCGCCGCGGCGGCGGCCGAGAGTTGTGACCGGCCGCCGCCGCGCTGCTGCTGCTCTGGGCACTGAGCTCACCACTGCAGTGCAGTGCGCGTCGCCGCTCCGGCGCCCCACTCGCCCGGTCCGCGCGCGGCGTGCAGTCAATCGCCATAAACTGCGCCAGCCAGATCGCCGTCGGATCGGCCGCCGAGCGCCGTATAGCTCGGCGGGTTCCATGGCTCTCCGCGGTGCCGCGGGGAGACGACGCGAGCCGTTGGAGCTGGTCAGGGACTGGGCGTGGGAGTGCCGCACCACCGCTGTGGGAGTACCGTACCACTGCCGGTGCCGGTCAGGGACGGACGGAGGTTGCTCGTGGTGGATGGAATGAATTTGTGCAAAGGGAGGGGCACAGAGGTGTGAAGTGAGGCTAGGGTAAGGCGTAAGCTATGGAAAAGGAGAAGATCTTCATTACATGATTGTCATGTGGGCATCGGCGTTGGAAATGGTAGGCAAAGACTGACGAGCTAAAGTCTCCGCTGTTTCTGTGAGACTTGAAGAAAGTGAGCTGACAGTTCGCGGCATACGGCACGTCTCACGGACTGGTCGGCGCCCCCTCCCTCCTGGACAGAATTAGGTGCCGTCCACCCCTCTCACCACATCCGCCGCGCCTTCCCCCGACAGATGTGGCCCATCGCTCCCCGCTCCCTTGTCCATCGGGCCGGGCCCGGGCCGTCCCAAATACGTGCTGGTCAGTCGGCAGTTAGACCCGAGGTCGAACGATTCTTCGAACATGCGCCTCACTTGGCAATGCTCCCAGTGATACATGTTTTACAGCAGTAATGTTGAGTGTCTCCTTGAACTTTATCAGATGCCAACACTGCTCGAACTCGATGAAACCTGATCTACCAGTTATGCAACCTGCGGTGTTCTGGGCAGGTATTTCAAGTCAACCAGCTCATGCTACCTGACTGGCACCACGTTTGACCTCTGCTCCCCAGTGCATCTGTCCCTCTCCCTTCCTAGCGAGAGTGACTGGTCTGCGGATGACGGTCGGAATGCGCCGGTACCTCGCTCCCCGCTGTCTGGCCAACGGCTGGTTAGGCCGTCAGCAGGGACAGACAGGACGTCTGCCTCACGACGCAGGGTCTGCTCGCGCTCACTGCTCATGTCCCACGCCGATCGCCGCTGTCACTGCCGGTTAGACGCCGCGCCGACAGCACATAACTGCAGCTGACCGCCCCCGCCCCGGCCCCCGCCAGAGAGCGGCCTCAATGAGCTGACTGCGCTCGCCGTGCCGGCGTTTGAACCCTTGTCGCTGTCAGGCAACTGGCGCGCAGCTCTCGGATGCCTTGTCGGCGGGAGGATAAAGTGGTTTTCTCCGGCGATGGATGGCTACCGGCCGCTGTCGGTGCGTGGCGGGTCAACCGGTACTTGCGGAGAAAGGGAAGCCGTGTGAGAACTTTTTGCATGGAGAGAAGGCCGCTGCAGAGCGTTGGAGAGAAGTGGAAGGCTGTCGAAATGGCTTGCTGTGTCGCGACGTGGTATCCATTTCCGAGAAAGGTGATACTTAACCGGCGCACGTTACCTGTAAGAAGCAATTATCTCAGAAGCAGAGCTTCTAGGGCAATCTTTCTCCGAGGCCGTCCAGTACGTTGTATGTAACTGCCATAATGACTCTAGAACACGCCCTCGGCCCAACCGTGGTTCAAATCTTGAGACCCACAGGGCGCCAGCGCTGCGACACCGGCGCACTGGCGGCGTCGTGCGCCGCTGCGCCACTGACTCGCCGCCGCTGCGCCACATAAACAGAGCCAGTGGCGCTGACGGACATATCCGAGGTCGCGGGCGGGGCGGCGTAGCCCGGTAGCCGCAGCCGCGCCCTCGACCTGTCTGCACGCCTGCCGGGTGTTGATGCGCCCCAGCTGTGGCAGCTCGCTGCGGCCCACGCCGCCTCCATCCGGCAGGGCTGATGGGCTCGGCGACCGCTGCAGCGCAGGCCGCGATCGTGTCGGCGCGCAGCGAACATGAACCGCTACGAGCCGGCGCCGGTTGTCGCGAGTCATCTCGAGTCGCGCGGCGCCGCTCCCGCTGTGCCGCGCCTGTGACGCCGCCGCGGCGTCAGGGAGGGAGCGAAACGGTCATCTGCATCGCGGACACGGTGTTGGGCGAGGCGGATTGAGTTGTCGACTGGCGCGCCGCGAGCTGTGGGCCCGTAGATGGAGGCGCCGTATCGTGTTAGTCGTGAGGTCAGAGATGAGGCCGACGGAAGTTACCAAAGCGGTCGTGCCGGTCGACTCGTTTACGTCGTGATCGGTCGGAGAAGCGTGTTGGTTCAGTGCACGTGCATGCATGTAATTATTTCCAGCTAAGAGCTCAGCATGTAGATACGTCTCTGCTAGGGTGTTATAGAAATACTCAATTATGATTGAGAGCCATGAGCGTCACATGTTGAAATCCATGAGCATGACTTTAAAACGCTAGCTCGGTATTTATTGCATCGAATGCAATACACACTGATGACATTCATATGCGGCTTCCGCGTCTTCCGATGCAGTTAGCACCGGGGTAGGCTGACTCACAGAGTAACCATCACCGTTCGACAGCTCCTCTCGCACGTCAGAGGGCCGGCGCCGCGGACGTGCCGCGGGCTGTTTGTGTAACATTAGGCGGCGGCGGCGCGGCCCGGAGGTCGTGCTCCGATGAATGGCTGACGTGCCGGGCCGGGCCGGGCCGGGCCGGGAGGGCCGCAGGCAGCTGCTCGACCCGCAGCGGGGAATGGAGACTGAAAGCGACTCTCTCTCTCCCCTCGCTACAGCGCGCTGCCGTTTCCCCGCCACCCCCTCCCTCGCTGCTCTTGTTGGGAGCCTCTCTCCCTGGCAGTGCGGATAGGGGTGACGTCGCGCCTATCGATCGGCACCTCGAGTTGGATTCAACGAAATGAGCAGTGAAATGCTGCCATCATGCTATTGGTTAACTGTCAAGGTTTGTTCCTATCGACTGTTTCTGACTTGATCGCGCGGAACTGTCCTAGATCTGAGAACTCACCAGTCAAGGAGCGCCTGAGCTCTTCAGTCTGGGTCGTGAAGTTCGTCGTAGGGCCTCTCGGTATTGCTAGGAACTGCCGCTTGCCACACCTGACCCGGCGTCAGACGGCGTTAATCCAGTTCTGTGGAAGTGGGCATACCATTAGCATTCATCTATGCGCGGTGCCTGTCGCCCCTCGGCTCCGGAGGCAGCAGGTGTGTATTGGAGGTTTTGGGGTCAGGAGTTTGAATCTCGGGATGGTGGGGGTCGGAACCACGGGATATAGGTATTAGAGGCACCGAGTGACGGCCATGAGCGGAAAGACAACAGAGGCGCGGTAGCGGCTCAGTAACGATTTTCACCAGCCTGGAAACGAAATCTTATGCGCTACTTACATGTCCTTGAAGCTGATTGTCGCAATTTGGGATTCTGCTTTATGTTCAGCAGAAACCACGCCGGTGCTGAAGCCAGCGCTGAAGTTGGGAGTCGACCTCTGAAGGAGGACATTCAGCACCGTCTCGCCGTTGACTTCGCGGAATGTGTATTCACCATTCAGCCGCCCCCACCCTTTGCGCTTCCGCTGCTCTAACAATGGTCCCGGTAGCCGTGCAGTCTTCTGAGGACATGTTCGCCATTCAACACAGCGCGCTGCCGACTGGCGCTGTTCTCACAATGGCCCGGTAGCTCTCCGGTCTCTGAGGGACGTGTTCGCCATTGGCCACGCGGCGGGGATCGTTTGTCTTGTCAGGTGGCTGGCAGGCACTGGCGGCTGTATGGAGGGAGCCGATGACGGGTTGACTGCGATCTGAGACGGAGCCCAGGGCCGCTACCCGCTCCTGGGTGGTCCCCCTTCAGCGGGATGTCATTTTTCACCGTCGCACCGCGCGACTTGGTGACGGGAACACGGGGTGGCCGACTGCAGTGACGAGACGCTGGGAGCTGCGATACAGGGTCTGGGATTTCACGTAGATATTTGTTAAATAAACGAATTTGTTAAATAAGCAAAAGTCAGTGGCGAGAAATCGGTTCGAAAGGATCGAGGCTCGATAACGTTTTGGTCTTACTAAGCTGCAGAAATCAAATACATCCGAGCAAGAGTGCGTTGATCCCGGGAGGAAACACGACCCTCGTTTGGTGGTCCTTCCGTTGCGGCGGCGGTGGCCGTCCTCAGCCAGGCCCGGGGACCGTTTTAGCCGCGCGGCTCCACCCGGGCCGTCATGGTGGGTCGGTGCCGGCATTAATTACCAGGACCCTCCCGGCGGCATCCCGACATCAAAGGCGCCTGCCGACCGTGTTCGGCGAACGGGCCGGGCGGAGCGGCCACGGAGCGCTCTTTGGTTTCCTTGTCACTGCGGCCGGGCCCCGGCGATTTAGAGGGAGGCCGGCTCACGACGCCGCCTGTCAGCCCGTCAGACGGCTGCTGAGCGATTGAATTTAGGGTTCGGTCGAAATGAGCTGCGCCGCGCCCTCGATGTGCAGCCTGCGTAATGGCGCTGTACAGAGAGTTACACCTGGCATAATACTCCCCCGTGATTACACGGTACCGCAACGAACCAACACAAGACACCCTGATACACGGATGGCTTCTTTGAGTCTGCTCGAGCCGCTCCAGTTCCTCGATGATGTGTGGTGGCCTACATACAAACGATCACGGCGGCTGTGGCCGGTGCCCGCCCTGGCCATGATGCAATACTTATTAGTACCCGCCGGTAGTGGTGGCACTAAACAACCCGTCGGACGGGCCGTGTCCGCAATGTCCGACCGTCGGACGGACATGGTGTCTGTCCGGTGACCTCTGACCAACGCCGACAGCTCACCGGGCCTCTGATGGACGGACCGTCTGGTGAGGTCACTCGCCACACAGGGTGATACTTTGAGCACAACTGAACATGTCGTGGCCATGGGTGTGGGTGTAGTGCCGGTTGTTACGGGACAGCGGACAATGAAGTTACGTCCAATGATAATGCTTGAAGAGATCCACCGACACTGGGAAGTGCTTACAGTTTTGTCCTTGTAGGCATAGAGTCTAAAATGGATGTTGCCTTGAGTAGTCTGAATAATTTCGATTTGTAAACTCTATTCTCAATCCATGATGAGAAATGCGCCCTTTGACGAAAAAAACATGGTAGGTTAGATGAATAGAGCCAAGCGAAACGTTCAAGCGTTCCCCTTTCTCTCAGAGGACACACCACGGCACATACAGAAGCGTGACTCACGCGTATAAAGCCCGACCGTCAGACGCGGCCGGCCGTGTCGGGTCCCTTTCCAGTCGTGACGGCGTGTGGTGCGGTCGTGCGTTCGGACGGCAATCGGCCCCGCTAATCCAATAACCGTCACGTGCACGACGCCGTCGATCCCCGGACAGATTGGGGACTTCTTGTGCGCACACTGCGACGGCGCGAATCGAGTCCGGAGCGCCGGATCGAGCTGGGATCTGAGCGAAGGACGGACGGACAGGCGAGGTCGCTGGTCGTTAGCGAATGCCGTGTTCGCTTCGATGAGAGACGGGTGCATCGCTTCCGAATGTTGTTGACAGGATCCGTAGCAGGGACGCTGTGCTTGTTCGCTCGAACAGGACCACTGACAGCTGACGGAGAGTCAGGCGGCGCCGCCGGTGGTCCGACAATGGGTGCTGCAGCTCCCTGTCAGCGACCACACGTGGGAGGCCATTGCATCCCCGTGAGTGGGCAGATAGCTGAGAGAGCTGACACATGCAGCTGCACCAGCTGTCGGCGGCCGTGCTGGTGTTCCGCTCTCCCTCCTCTGATCTTGGATATAATCAGACCGCTGGAAGCAGTTCTGCGAACACTCCGCCCGCCAGCATTCGTCTCTGTGTGTGGCCGACAACATGACGGAAGTGAAGCATACATCTTGATCGCTTCCGATAAGAGGCCAGTTGTTTGAACGTGCTTTTCTCTTGATGGAACCTTCGCTACGTGCAGCGCCCGCCCGTGGGTACGTGTCTGTCGTTTTCATTGAAGGCACAGGCAGAGCGGCTCCACGATTTCCGAAGTAATGTCGCGCGCGGCGGGCGTCCAGCGAAGTTCGACAGAGGCGCCATCGGTGACTCGCAGCGCACTGCGGGACGCCGCCTTTGAAATTATCCACTCAGGCGCGGCTTTTGACAACGGCGGCGACGCGGAACCACGAAGTCATCAGACTCGGGAAATGGCAGTCACGATTCGGGCGAGAGGTGCCGCTTTTTGCTGCCGAATGCTGCGTCCCGGCACTGCGTCGGCGACGCGAAGGTCGGGTCGAGGACGTTGCCGCTGCCACCACGGGCTGGTATGATAGCTGGCGTGGCTGGTGAGGCTGGCGGAGACCTGTGTTCCTGTTCGCGAGGGGTCTCACTTTGGCGATAGGTTCTGCATGTCCGCGTTCTGTGCGTCAATGCATTGTGAAAGTCTGTTTTTAGCAAAATGCCGTTTAATGGTTCCGGTGGAGTTTTGATTAAGGTTTTCTCGAGTTAGGTCTGTCGTTGCAGTATACGAAATCGTGCCGTCTACTGGGGAGACATCATTGTGGGCGGTGATTTACTGTATCGCGTCACATCTGCCGCTCGACAAGGATTCCATGCAAGGGCACATCAAAGGGCGCATTTTCCTCCTTCTGGGACCGGAAACGCGATGCAAGTCGCGATAAGTTGACTGACGGCCCTGTCTGCAGTCCGCCTGAACGCCGCCGGAATGCTTTGAGCGGAGTTCTAACGTACGACGTGCTGTTGTCTGGGAGAGCTCATGAATCACGGGCCCGCCGGCGCGGGGCGCGGCCGTGGGTCTCTCGAACAGCCCCAGACGAGCTGGGTCGGCCGGGTGTGTTGAGTCACTCGGCGCCGCCGGGGCCGGCGAGCTCTGAGTTACCGGCCCGCTGGGGGCGCCGACAGAACGACCGACAGGTGCCGGGTAATAGCCCGGCGCGGCCCATCGAGCGGCGGCTGCTGCAGCTCCCCGGCGAGCTGACTGCGACAGTAACCGCGCGCCGGCCGCCGCATACATCAGCGATCCGCCGCGCGGTGGACCGATACGATCGCTATTCGTCCGTCGACACCCGGTTTCGGAGGTGTGTCAGAGCCCCGGGCCGGCAGCCGCTGCAATGTGTAGGTGGGAGTAAGCAATACCTGTCGATCGGACCGTTTAGATTGGAGTTCGGCCGATGAGTTCAAAGCTATTTTCGTTGGATGGATTGTGCAAGAATAGGAGGTGTAGGTATATTTGGCTGAGGTTGAAGCACTGGGAACTGGCAAGGCGCCGGGCTGTTCTACTGTTAGGTAACTGAGTGAATCCATGCTCACTGTTTATCAGCTGCAACGTGCTCCAAGCGCCACTGAGCGTGTGTTACCGTCATGTTACTCCTCATCGGCTGCTGATTGAATGGTTACCTGTTTCAATAAATCATTGAGCCCGAGTTCTGCTGTATTTTCTCCTTATAACCCATGTCTACTCCAACTCTACTGCCGGGTTTAGATCTTCCCTCGGGGTTCGCTGGCCGTCGTCGACCGCCTCCATCTCGGCTGGGTCAGGCTACAACTCCTACCGTCGCCTGTTCCGCCGCCGTCTGCCACTCAGTCCGACACCTGAAACCGCTCACCACTCCCAGCCGTCGTCTCTGCTGGCCTCAGATTTCATCGCCCTCCCCTGTGACCGCCCCTCCCGCCGTCGCTGGCGCCGCCCCTGACGCGACCCGTGACCCGTTCTGTTCCAGAGGGCGGCCGGTTGCAGCGCGAACTGGAGTATGTGCGGAGCAGTCTGGGCGAGGGCGCCGGCTCTCTCCATCAAATAGTAGTACAAACGCCGCGCGAGGACGACTCGTCCGTACTGCGCGCGGAGGCCCTCCTGGCCCACTACGAGGCAGTCAAAGCCGCTAGTCAAGTCTCTGTAGACATGCATGATATGTAAGTACCGCCACTCTCTATTCCGGCCTTATGGGTTCTGTGTATTCGATTGTCTGTGTGTTTGAATGGCTGAGTAAACGGCCCGGTGATTGTGCTGTATGTTTTACGGCTGTGTAGTACCCGAAAGTTGAATCAGCATCATTCATGTGGACAGTTGCACTTCAACTTCCAATTCATGTCTGCTCGATGGGTTTTTGGTTGTTTTCTTTGCGATATGTCAGCCGCCGTCAGTGGGCGACTTTGTCACGGCCGCCAATCCGGTAATTCCAGTTCCTTTATTTCCCCGATAATCGACCATTTCGTATCGTTGCATCACGGAATGCCGCATTTTTTCTGCCACTGCACACGCGGGCGGCAGACACCACGGTTACGATAAATTACGATAATTTCGGCGAACGACGTCGTTACGCTATCTCTGGTGCACAGCTGCCTTCCATTGACCCCGTTTGTCTAAAACGCTAAGCTGTTGTTTTCGTTTACCAACGGCCACAGTTGGCTACTAGTCTAACCACCAGCATCCGTTTCTGCCAGCGCAATATCACACACCTGTTCCCATCTGACACCGACCCGGCCTCGTGGCACTCTCGATGGCCGCCACACCGTTACATATAGCTAGCAGCTCAACTGTTACGACCCACAGCTGAAGTCTCACAGAAAGGCTTGAGTGGTTCGGTTGTATCCTGCGCCAAGACAACACAACTACGCTCACTATCTTATCTTGCGTTTTAAAGAACCACTCAGGTGTGACCGGTTGTGAAAGTGATGCCTGATTAGTGATGCCGATGAAGATACTTTTTATTCTTGGACGTCCAGCTCGGGTGGCAGTTCCGGCCTATCCATCTCTCGATCACACCCTCAGGTCTTTGTGACATCTCGCGGCTCTCGCTCTCCGTCCCTCCGCAATCTCCGGAGGCCCGGCCGGTCCGGGTGGCGCGCGACGGCGTCCGTTTTTACGGCCGCGTCGCCATAGGACGGACGGACGGCCGTCTGATGTCTGTATACCGGCGTGCGGCCGGCCGCCGACCCCCCACGAGCCGGCCGGAACCGGGCCCGACCACCCAGGGCGCTCCCCTCCGACCCTTGATCCCGCTCTCTGTTGGGTCGCTATCCGCTGTGCTGTTCCCTGGACCTCTATCCGCTACTTTGGTATCTGCTGTGCCAGTATCTCTCCACTATTATATTGATCAGGAAGTTGGGTGTTCTTTTTTATAAGCGCATGCAATGTATGTATGGTGCTGCTAACTGTTGACGTCGGGTCTCCGGTGTGATGAGTTTCGTAGACGCGTAATGTCTTCTACCGATGATGCCATTACAAACGGTTATGGGTTTAGCTGTGAGGAATCTGAATGAACTAACTATGAAGTGATAACGGTGCGGGAGTGGTAGACTGTGGTACTGTCATGTGCAATTCCATCAAAGAGCTGAGCTTTGGATAGGCTTAGGTATACCGGACGCTGACATGGTGGCATTCTTTCGTCTTTCAGAACGTGGAGATTACGCGATTTGTGTTATGCGCCCGGTTTTCCTGTGTACGAAGAGCATCTTATAGATCAAGTGAGTACTGGGTGGGGCGAGACTGGGTTTGGGGTAAACCAGACGGATATATCTGCTAAATCGGCTCGCCATTCATGAGAGTAGGATTCTCGCCGAGGAATCCCTTCGAGCGGGGAGATGCCGGGGAGATCTGGGGCCGGCCCGGGATGCGGGGGGGGGGCGTCCCCCCGATCATCGGCACCGGACGGGGTGTGGCCCAGCGCCGCCGAGTCGTAAAGCCGACCGCCGTACTGGCCGACGCCGGGATGACGCTCATTGTTTGCGTGCATATATTATCCTTTCAAAGTTATGTGCACTAGCCGTGCACGCGATGCACCATCTGACCCTGTGCACGCGGCGTAGTGGGCGATTGCACCAGTGGCGCCGCGCCGACGAGCGGCGGCTGTCCGCGGTCGGGTCGTGACCTGTGCCGCGGGTGGTCGCGCTCTGTCGACGGATTGGTGTCGTCAGACCAGCGGACTGGCGGCGGCGCTGGCCGTCTCAGTGCCGCCGGCCGCTCAAGGTCGCACGACACGCCGTATTTGTATACGAGCCTGGTGGGGATGATTGTTTTGGTTAATGTAGTAAATGGTAGGACGGCGACGCTTCCTTTTATCTTTTGCCGAGCTCTGGGATTTTATCATAAGATGACGCAGTTAACGATGATTGATTTTGACAATTGACATGTATGGTTTCCGTTTTCAGATAATGAAGAAACTCATCCCATGTTCCTTTGTGACGCCGTTGGACTGTTTTTGGGAAGGCTCCAAGTTGCTGGGGCCGGAGTTCCCTGTGCATATGCCGTAAGTATGAGACGGTCCAGTTGCCCGCGACTAGTGAAACATGCTGCATAAATACGTGCCGCCGCGCTGCACTGTCCAGTGTCCAGCTATCTTTGTATGACAGATAGATGGTCAAACAGCAGGCCCGACTCTTGGCAACGCTCAAACACACGTCACTCGTTCACACTGCGCGTGGGGCCGATTCATTCGGACGTCATTTTTGCCGCTGATGTTAGCATGCTTCCCAGATAATTGTGTATACTAGCTGTGCAAACATGAAAGTGCCGACTTTTTACTGTGCAAAACTGGGTGTTTTACTCGCAATCCCTGTGCTGGTACGTCTCACTCAACTGACCTCCTTTGTGTGCGTTTCAGAAAAATGTCCAGCGAAATTCGGTGGACCAATTTGGACCCGGAGCAGCTGCTCAGCTATATGAACAGCACGTTCGGGTCCGAGTTCCAGTTTGACACGCTGCAAAAGTACATGAAGCGGGTAAGTGTCATATTAGCATCACACCACAAGAGCACACCAATCACACCGGCCGTAATTGAATGTTTGTATATTATGCATGTATTTAAATTAGTCATGCGCTATTAGTGTGTCTCCATTAGCGGGAGCCGGGCCATTTCGGCTGTCGGGCCGCCAGTCACGACCGCTAAAGGCTCCGCCGGCCACTGGCTGCTATCACACCGGGTCATGTTTACTGACGCCTTGTAGTAATTAGCTGGGGACGTCAGCACCCAGTGTCACGCAAGCTGGTCACCGCTGACGTCATCGGAGGCTCAATCGTGACGTCATTGGTGGTCAGCGGTCGAGTGAAATTCTCTGCACTGGCCATTGTACTACTTTACACTGTATATAAGATCTCTATGCCCGACTGACCTAATCTTTGTCCTGATGCACACGGCCCGATGAAACTAAAAAAAAAAAAAAATGACTGATAAATTAATCGCGTCTATTCATTTGGTGCAGGAGCATCGTCCGTCTCCTTGAACATTTCCAGCTAAACGACTAGCACCTAAGGGTCACCTTCTCGACGCTCGTTCAAAAAGCCGACTGATCCATCCCCACCGACCCCCTCCCCATCCGGTCCCACTCTGCCCCCCCCCCCCCCCAACTCCGTCCGGTCGGTCCGGGGGACCACCCAGGCAGCCCCGCTCCAGCCGTCACCGGCCCTGTAACTGATGGGGGCCGCGGCGGGGGCTCTCAGCCTGAGACGGAATCACCGCCCCCTATCACTGACCCGGGGCCCAGCGGGGACCGGGGACGACTTAATTACTTCTCCCAGCAGCGGTGGGCGGGTCCTCGGGGAGGGAGAGAGGGGGAGGGGGTGGTCGGGACAATGCAGTAACCAGCGATGCGGAAAAGTCGCGGTTCTGCGGTTACTCTGCATGTCATTTCCACGTGCTCACTGCACGCGGCGGGCTATGGTTTCCGATGTCGCGCTATGCAGGAAACGGTTCATGGCAGCTTTATACAAGATTGCAATGATGCAATAGGTTACGCTAGGCTGTAAATCGGTGGTGATAAGAACTACTATGAGTGTCCTGACGGTTGCCGTATTCCCCTGCGGCTGCAAGGGCGCCTGGAGACTCGCGGCAGCGGGTAAGTGAACCGGTACAGGCGGCGACGTGGGTGGCCGCACGTCAAGAAAGATGGCTATCGCAGACAGCTCCAGCCGCGCCAAGAGCCGCCGAGAATTTCTCGGGATTCATACAGCCGTTACGCGAGCTTTTTCACGCCACCGGATTCTTATTATCGCGTGATAAAAATGATGAATAAAAATGTTACGCCCATTTATTCTGAACCCACGACATCCAACACTGTGAAAACCCACTTACCAAACCAACTTTCTCACACCTGAGCCGGGCAATGTGGCCGAGTGAGCTGTTAGTCGACCGCAACATGGCACTCCTGACGCGGCCCGCTGCCGTCCCGTGACCCCGTGACCTGACCCGGCGCCCTCCCGGCGAACGCAGGCGGGCATCACGAACGGCTACCAGCGCCGGCCGTGCCTCAACACCAGCGACCCTGAGTGTCCCGAGACGGCCTCAAACCGGGCGTCGGGAGCGCGCCTGGACATCGGCGCGGAGCTGACTGGAGGCTGCTACGGGTTCGCCACCAAGCACATGCACTGGCCCGAGCAGCTGATCGTCGGTGGGACGGAGAAGAACCGGACCGGACATATCGTCAGGTGAGCGGGGGAAGGGGAGGAGGAGGAGTGAAAGGGCTGTGGGGTGACGGAAGTGTGAGTGACTCAACCTCACCGCTGCAGGGTGGTCTTTCGTCACAGTGTTTACAACGTTGGCTGTGTTATGAATGTGCACCATGTGTGATCATTTGGATGGGATAACTAAACAGTCTTACGAAGCTTGGACGTCATCCAAATATCCATGACCAACACTGCCGCCACCCACCGTCTCTTGAAGACATTATCCGACAACTTTCCCACCGTCTCCGTTCCCCGCTCCTATCACCTCCCGACTGTTCATTCACCGCTCCAACCTCCGTCCGTCACCGTTCCCATCACGACCTGATCCCGGTAGCTGGCGGCCGAGCCAGTCACCCTGCCTCGTCGTGCCGACGGTAAGCAGCGCGCCGCCACCCCCGGCACGAGCGGTGGCTATTCTGGCGCGGCGGCGGCAAAAATAGCCGCGCCGCCGGTGTTGACGTGCGACTGCCGACGGCGGGCTGTGACCGCCCCGGTGACCGGAGGCGGCTTGGCAGGCTGGTCCCGCTCCGTCTGCGGTCGCGGGGTGTGGTCCCGGGGCTGACGATGGTCCAGTGTCCCAGTGGAGACCGCGGTGACCCATCTCGGCGGAAGAGGGGAGGCCCCGGGAGAGGAGGGGTGCTGACTACCGACCGGATGTTGACGCCAGCGCTCTGTTGTCGACTGAGGATTGGTGACCTGCTGACGTCTGACCGGAGGTGGGGGAGTGAGGGAGGGGAGGACTGAGTGATCTCAACGCCGTGCACGAATGACTGGCCGACCGAGAGAGGTGCAGGCTGAAGCTGATATCCTACTGAATTGAAGTTTCGGGCTTACTGGGACTTACAGATTGGGGCTAGCTTGCAACTGTGAGAGAAGTTTCTATGCGTCTGTTTCGACCACCGTCTGCGTCTCGGCGCTATTGTAGACCGCGATAGCAGACCTCTGCTGCCTCTATAACTGTCACCTGACTCCAATGTCACTTCTGCAGCGGCCTCTTACTGACACCGCACTGCCTTTGACAGGGCCAAGGCTCTGCAGACCGTTATCCAGCTGATGGGAGAACGCAACCTGTACGAGTACTGGGCAGACACCTACAAGACGCACAGCATGGACTGGAGCCTCGCGACGGCCAAGGCCATTCTGGACGCCTGGCAGCTCAAGTTCACACAGGTAGGTCCATTTTTGGAGTCAGCTGTTCGACAGTTCTTGCAGGCTGTACGATAGTGTATAGCTGTGACTCAAAATCGGCTGGCGTGAGACGGCGCTGCTGAATGATGGACGATATTCGCCTTTTTAATAGAAAATTGTTCCCGGTAGGATTTGATGTGGTTGATGTATGGGTTCGCCACAAGGTATCAATTAGGGGCTGCATGAATGAACGCTGCCGCATTAGGCTGTCACGGATTACATGATAGACACTGTCGTGGCGTGCACCGTCGCCGGCTTACCGCGACTTTTCCCGTGCAATTAGTGACACAGGCGTTTCTGGAGAAAATCGAAGGCAATTTGTGCGGCCCAGTTATCGAGCGTCGATCGTCTGATTATCGCTGCTCGCCCTGAACCTGGAGAGACGGCCATTCGCTGGACAGGATACATGTCATCACTCGATGGTGGACCCAGTAATGAAGACCACTGGCCAAACCAAATGGCCCACTGGAACACGATAACAGCGGATTAATGAAGAGATCCATCTCTGACTGGGGTTGGTCCTACCGCCATTACAGCCTGTCCTCTGGTCCATTACAATTTACGGCCTGTCCTCTCGCGTATTAGGACCTCCCAGGTCGTCACCAATTTCCGGAGTGGAATTAACTCCGATCTCCTGCCCAGCCCTCATTCTCCACGCTACTCAAAACCTGTGTTTTGCGTTTCCCCAGCAGTCCCTCCATTACCTCCCATCGTATTTACCTGCCTCAGTCATGATTAATGCGCCTTCCTCGCCGGATGAGTGCAGAAGTAGCTTGCCCGTGTTTGTCCCGGCGTGGCCACGAGATCTTTCACCGGCCTTGACACACCCTGTAAGCTGGGCTTGGCGTAAGACTCTGCTCTGCCACCCGGAACGTGGCAGGCAAAACCGGCCGAGCCGGCCGCCTTTTTTTTTTCGCGCATCGTATGAGCTCTGCGCGACGGGGGTGCCGCATGGCGCGCGGGCCGACGGACCGTCCCGCCGACACCCACCGGCATTGCTGCGGTTGGCCGTATCGCGTGTGGCCGGCGGTGACACGACGCCAACAAATCAACGTCCAAAGAGATGAATATTGGCTATTTTTGCTGGGTAAATGTCATGGTGGCACTGAACTAGAGTTTTATAAATAATTGTCAGATTACAGGTACTGAGAAGTTTGAAATGATGAATGTTCGCGCTGTGGGTTCATTGGAGTTTAAATTCGCGGTAGGCACCGTAAATTCGCGGTGAGTTGGGGG
Source organism: Amphibalanus amphitrite (assembly GCF_019059575.1). Classification (NCBI taxonomy): domain Eukaryota; kingdom Metazoa; phylum Arthropoda; class Thecostraca; order Balanomorpha; family Balanidae; genus Amphibalanus; species Amphibalanus amphitrite. Next base: position 844,043 of record NW_024881500.1, on the reverse strand, counting down.
TTCATTTGCATGCTGCTGCCGGTAGCATCTACCTCCCGCGGTGAGCCGGCCGGTCGGGTCCATTTTTTTTTGGCCTGGGGGCGGCAGCGGTCCGCCCCTGTCGGGCCGCGCGCACCCTGTAAAGGAGCGCTCCCGCCGGGCGCAGCGGGCGCACCGTCCAGCCGGCGCGGCGGGCCCCGGCCGAGCGGCCACCGCCTGGGTGGTCTGCAACCTGCTGTCGGCGCGGCGGCGCTCGACCGCCACGGCCGGCCCGGCGCGGCCGCTTAATTAAGTCATTGTGAGCGGGAAGCGGCTGGCGGCGGGAGGCCGCGCCGCCGCCAGCCGCCGCGCGGTGAGCAGGGCAGGTGCCGGGCGGGGTGCGGCCGCCGCCACCGCCGAAACGACTGCGGCTGACCTCGAGACGACGACCTCTGCCGAGGTGCCCCGGTCGGCCGGCCGGCGGCCCCACTGCGCGCCGGCCGCGCGCCGTGGGTGGTCCCGCTGTACCACAGCCGCTCCGGGAACGGCAGGGCACTGCGCGGTAAGCGACGGCGGCTGTCGTTCTTGGCAGCGGGGATGTTACCGGCGGTGACACCGGTACTCGCGGCATCCACCGGGCCGCCGCGACGCCCCACTTCTGCCTATTCGTGCCGAGCCGTGCTGCCTAACTTCCAGCTGCCTTACCGCAACCATCCAGTTGGCCACTGATCGGTCTATGATAGACACAGCACTTCCTCGGTCTTCTTATAGCAGCCAGACACCCCGGTATAGGGTCGGGCACGAGCAGCTGCGAGTTGGGACGACGCCATGTATCGCTCCGTCTCTCTCGCTCACTCTAGCACCGCATTCAGACTGCGTTTGTGATCGGATTAGAGGATTTTCGCCCCGTCCAGCGCGCGGGGATGTCTCCATGAACCTTTTGACGCACGTAAATAGCTCGTTCGAGCTCCACTGGGCTGCTACAGTTCCCAACACCACGAGATGGTGAGGAAGAGGGAAGGGGATTAAGAGATAATCGGATACACGCAGATGGAATGAATCCGAATTGGGTGATTGTGTATGCTAAGCTGGGTTAGAATGAGACAACTGAAAGGGAAAATGGGAGCCGTGTGGGGAAAGACATGATATAGGAACGGAGGAATAAGTGGATAAATGGACCTTCCACTTGTTCCCCAGTGCAGCTGTTGCTCTGTAGGGTATTTTCCCCACTTTGTTGAAGCGACCACGAAGTAAGTCTTTTTTACCTTCGGTCGGCTCCAAAACTCAGTTCTAATTTTAACACAAAACACCTAGCAGGGTGATCAACTTCGAGCATATCACTATTTATTGATGCTTGCTTATTGTTATTATGTCGGTTTTGTCCATTATTTAGCTCCATCACTGACCTCCTGGTCCCCTGTTGTCTCCCACAGGAGATTCAGCGGCACACGGGCCAGCACAACCGCACCCGGCCGTTCAGCATCTCATCGTTCTCGATGGCCTCACTCAACAGCATCCTGCGCCACTTTGCCGACCTTGACCTGACCCGGGTCGGCATCGGATACGGCCTTATGGTGAGACGGGGTCACGTGACCTGGGTGGGAAGGATGGGGGACCTTTACCCTTTCCTGTGAGCTGATAAGACTAGGTGTGGAATAGTTGGTGTGCAGTGTGATTTGGGAGTCTGTTTAAGTTTCTGAGTCTATATATATGTTGCCGAATGCCGGTGTCTTATGTGATGTGCCATGGCGCGCTATGTGAAGTGTCTGACCTCTCGGAATCCGCCCGGTTAAGTGGCTTTCAGTGTTTGTCCGTGCGCCGCCCGCTCGGTTGGACCTAATGGTCTGTTCCCATTTCCCGGGTCCCGTCTGGACTGCATGCCTCGGCCTGCGCTGCGGGCCAGATCCAGCCGTGACCTGGGCGGCGGCCGCTCAGAGTGCGGCGCTTCCGGCGCGGCGGCGCAGCCAGCCGTTATGAGTCGGACGAGTTACGACGTAAACACGGCCGAAACACATGCCCTGCCGGCCAACTGGACGGCGTCTGTTTAAACCGTGCCGCCGATGATGGCGCGGGTGACATTCGGATGAGCTTGCCCAGTGAAGGGTCGCTGCAAGCGTAATTGAGCTGTGATACGCTAGGAATGCTCGGTGCTCGTACCGGTGGCAGGGGATTTGGTTGTTTATTTTATGCTAACCGGATTATCGCCGGCTAGATATGGACGCGATATGTGATCGCGACTGATCGCCGCGCGACACAGCCCCTCCTGTCTGTGTGGTATGACCCGTTCATCACTCAACATGATGGTCATTTAAAGACAACCCCTAGGGGTCCGTCTAGTGGTCTATTCCCCCGGTAACAACTTCTTTGTTTGTCAATACTTGCCATGTAACTCTGATACACCTGAGCACTCCGCACTGTAAAACGCTCTAAAACTGTCTAACGGTCCACACCAACACCACTCTGCCTCAGTGTTGTGACGCCGCTTGTCTTTGACTCTCAATTACTGGCCTACAATCTCCTCTCGCTGGTTTGCTGGAGATCACAGCGCTCTGACACTTCCCTTTCTGCCTTCCTCAGCTGGTGTACGGGTTTTTCTCGTTGGTGCGCTGGTGTTCTGACCCTCCCTTTCTGCCCTCTCCTCAGCTGGTGTACGGGTTCTTTTCGCTGGTGCGCTGGTCGGACCCGGTCCGGTCCCAGGGCGGGCTCGGTGCGGCAGGAGTCCTGCTCGTCACCCTCTCCGTCACCGCCGGACTCGGACTCTGCGGACTCATTGGAATCCCGTTCAACGCCTCGACCACGCAGGTAAGACGTTTATTTAACTATCAATCCGTCTGAAAACCAAGTCCGTGTCTTTGGACCAAATTAGTTCGGACTTAAGTTGAACGTTCAACAGTCTTGGCGCCTGACGCCGTCTCTGGTGGGCGGAAGAAGGGGTAGGCGGGTGGGTGGAGGGGAAGGAGGGGGCTCCCGGTAGCAGGGACGGCGATGTTTACTCGCGAGAGCCGCTCGTAAAGCCTCCGTTGTCTCACGGACGCGTCAGCCGGATGCTGGCGGCGCGCACGGTGATGGCGTGGCAGGGTGTTAGAGGCTCTGAGCTCGATCTATGGAGCTGCTGGACAGCAGCGGACCAGTGACGACGTGAACATGATTAAAGTTGTGACTAAGGTTACTAAAGTTGTGCATAATGTTTGATGTTTATCACGCGCACTGCAGCGGGTCTGAGCCGAACACGAACTGCAGGGGGGGGGGGTTGAAAACAACCCCCCCTGAGATCTCGAAAACGGCGCAACGTAGCGACAAGCGGTAAACGGCGTTGGATAGGTTAAGATGAGATCGACAAGAAATACTAAGATCATTTTTGGGTCAGGTCAAAAACGAGGTCACCAGAGGTCACCGAAGACAAAATGTTACGATTTTCACAACAGGAATTTCGCGGCAGTTTTTCTTGAATAACTTGTCTTGCACACAAGACAGAGGATCGATTCGAACGCCATCGTTCTTAGCTCGTCAAGGCGCATCGAATGATATATAATATGACCTCGAAAGGTCAAGTTGAAAATTTGACCTCAGGTCAAGGTCATGACCTGACCGAAATAGGTCATGTTGCATATCATTCGATCCGCATTGACGAGAAAAACACGATAAACGTCGAACGGAGTCTCTATCTCTACTCAATCTCAAGTTATTGAAGAAAAACCGCTGGTGACCTCGGGTGACCTAAGATGACCTGGAGATCACCTTCCAAAGGTCATAAGTGATATGTTTCGGTGAAATCACCAACAGGGACCTGTAATACTATGATCCTGAGCGTATTGAAGTCATAGGATGGCATTCAGAGTAAGTTGAAATTTCTCCCATTGACTTATAATGGGCCGGTCGCAAAAATGACCTGACCTTAGGTCATCGATATAAAAATTCCGAGATATACAAGTTGTAGCTCGTGATGACTTTACTATTTCCTGTGGGCTTCAAGATCATATCTCAACAACTGTGGGCTTGGTGGGATTGCAAACTTCGAAATTTACGTTTCGAGGTAGGGTCACTTGACCTGACCTGGTGACCTGACCATAGGTCACCTGGGGTCAAAATTTTTACTCAAGGTGTGGAAAAGTTGTGAGAACAGGTATGCAAAATTTGGCGTAGCGCCGCCGTTTTCTCGCAATTTGCGAAAAACCACAGGGGGGGTTGAAAACAACCCCCCCTGCAGTGCGCGTGTTAAATATAAAAAACGATGATACTTAGGCATACCGTACCCCGACATCTAGTATCAATAGAAAAACACAATTCTAACGAATAGTGTTTGTCTAATGAAGAAACAACCTGCGGTTAAAAAAAAGATAGAAAATTCCTATATTGATGAAGGGTTGAAAGCGTGAAAGCGTACTACTTCCAAGTGCTGACGAGTGCTTCCCGATTCTTCCCACTGACGATCGCCTTTCCCTGCGTTTCAGATCATTCCGTTCCTGGCACTCGGGCTGGGCGTGGATGACATGTTCTTGATGGCCCACACGTACTCCGAGTCGGACCTGAGCTGCACGCCCGTCCAGGTAGGTCCCTCGCGGCGCCGCGCGCTCCGCCGGGCGGGCTCCATACAGGCCAGCACTCGCCGTTATTGCGCCCATTTGTTCTGCCGTTGCTGCTCATTGTGTGTCTCGGATAGACTGAGTAGCGATGCTTGCTGGCGCTGTTACTCTGAGTGGATACAAACGATAGCTGTCAGAGTACTGGCGTGTAGAAATCAGAACACCGGGCGCCAGAGATGTGCTCACTACACATTGAGCTCCTTAGCACCAGAATGAGCGAAATCTGTCAACGTCAACAGCTATCTTCAATCGTGCTAGAACGGACGAGTTTCTTGCTTCACTTGCATGACTCATCTGTGTTGGGCAGTGCTGAGTATTCTTGTTGTTCAGCGCTCGCTCACGATGCATCGGAATGTAACGGGCCGGCTCGTCTGCTCGTGTGGTCTCCGATAGCTCGGCGTCACCGCTGGGACTTTTTCCGAGCAATTCCCCACAAATCAGTACCGTATCGGTGTCTGGTCACGTCCGAAGCCTTCACTAGTACGCGGTAATCCTCCTCGTAATGCCGACGATTGCATGCCGCCTAACATACCGGCGATGGGGCTTGCCGATTGTACCGCTGTAGAAATTAGCCCGAATGTCTTTTCGACGATGGGGACGCGGAAGACCGTTGCTGCCCACCGTCACTGCTGTGGCCGACTGTCGTTCTGTTCGGGCGAGCGCGATCGTTTTCTGATCTCGTGGGTGGCCTATCCAGCCTGTACCCGTGCCGGTTCGGTGGCTGGGGTGGGGGGGGGGGGGAGGCTCCGTGGGTGGTCACCTGCTGTGCAGCGGGGAACAACAGTTGGCCGGAGCGACTCTGGAGTTATTACGGCCCTTTACCCCTGCCTGTTTGGTCATCGGTGACGGGTTGGTTACCGCGTCGGGTGACCACTAAGGTCACTCTCTAAGGTCACCATACAAAGCCATCATCAGAGGTCAACATACGAGGTCGTCTAAAGTTACTGAATGACTCTGCGGGTTACATGGTCTCATGTCAGCCGCAGTGGGTTATGGTTTGTAGTACCGGGATTCCCGGACTTCTCTGATGTTCCCTCGCGTCGGCTGACATTACCAGTGACATACTACCAGTGTTCAGAGCCCTGCCGTCGACGCTGACGGTTTTAACTTCAACTGATGACGTCACTGGATGTCTGGGTGGTCTGCGTCTGACACGGGTGACACGGGGACGACGATAAATCTGACCCCGCTCCCCTGCCCGTCCGCGTCTCTGTGTCTGGTGTGAGGTGCCCCTTCGATCCCCCACCGCGCTGCCACAATCACCCCGTCGCATCGCCAGGCTTGGTGCACCCGCAGCACGACTTGTGTGTATGATCGCAGCTGCCTTTGTGTTGTGTACGGACACGGAGCAGGGTGGTGGGGTAGGGAGCATCTCACACGAGGTTGGGTCCGACGGCGGCATCTCGCCCCACGCGTCGAAGACTGGTTGTGACGTAGGTACGGGGCAGCGCCGACTGGTTTCCCCTAATGACGCGCCTCGATGCTTACTGAGTGCGACCGATACTCGTGTGTTTGTGAGTCAATTGATTGCCGAATGTAAATGTTAACTCAATTACTGGACGAACAGTGAGATGTACTTAGTTCGCGCCGCATCGGCCCTGTCCGTCGGATTCAAATGACGCGTTCGAAAAATGGGGCACGCTCTTTGTGCTGTAAGCTCATAAATAGACTGGAAGGGACGGTGCTGGCACGTGTGGCACGCGGGCACGGGTTGGTAACAGCGCGACTCGGACCGGTGGACCGGCACCTGGGATGGACGCGGCGCTCACAGGCAGTGACGGGAACACGGGGACAGCCGCGGCCCTCCATCACCGCCCACCGGCCGCGTCACCCGCCGGGCGGCCGGGGCGCACGCGACAAACAAACGGCCGGCGCCGGCACCGTGTCGGCCGCCCGGTCCGCCACCAATCTTACCGGCTGGCACCGGCCGAGACGCTGAATAGCCGAATCGGTTAACATCTTGATTAGTGCATTCCTCGGCGCACTGGCCGGGCCGCCACGGGGGAGGGTGGGTGTCGGACGGCGCGCAGCCGACAGCGCCGAGATGGCCGCCGGCGCGTCACGCGGCGTGACGTGACGCACCGCGCCGCGGGTGCCGCCGCCGCGCTACCGCCGCCGCTGGCCCGGCGAGATGACTATCGGGCGACTGGCACGTCCAGGGCCGGTAATGACGCCCGGCTGGTGCATATACGGCTCAATTGGACGGCCGGGCGCCGTGGGTGGTCGCGCCGGCGGCGCTGGCGGGGGCCCGCCGGCCCGCTCCGGCGATATATGGCCCGCGCCGGCCGGCCACCACTGTCGTATATCATGGCCGGCCGCGGCGCGCCGCGCAGGGACAGTCGGCCGGGCTTTTTGTGCGGGCGGGGGCGGACGGCCCGGTGGCCGGCGGAATGTGGGACTCGAGGGATCGCGGCGCGGAGAGGCTCAGGTGTTGGAACTAGGGAATATCCGCACTTGCTGGATGACAAAGTTAGCTCATCGCTCTGTAAGAATTCCATAAAGATGTCAAAACTCTCCAGCACCACGGCGCTGCGCCATTTGATCACCGGCCGGCGGCTCACGTCGTTCCGTCACGCTATTGTCCCGTCCCCGACTGTCTGGCGATACACCACGGTAATGGAGAATGCCACCCACCTCCGCGGCACCCAGCCTGTCAGCTATCCACAGCGCCTCGGACATTGTGACGCCGTGTTAATGGCGCTCGGTCTGCGCCATTGACAGCTCTGTACTCTGAGCCCGATTAGTGGCGCCTCGACACCAGCTCGCCATCCGTCTCTGTCCGATCGGACACACTCGTAAAAGGCGTATGATGGCGGCTGTATATGTGGGCCTCGCCTTGCGGTCGTGGCACTAACAGACAATAAACAAAGCGCCGAGGTGGGTGGGATGTTTGACAACGACTGGCGTCCCCGGCTTCTGGCACTGTGCTCTGCCACCCGGCCCCCTCCCTCCTCAGCCCTGGAGGGTGGGAGGGCGGCACGTGTTGATCCAGCACTCATCCCCACCACTGAACTTGCCTCTAGACTGGGTGGTTGTCGGGCGAATTATCGCCGTAAATGTTCCTGTGCTTTACCGTTTTTCTGTGTGAAAGTCTGCCAAACCCACTGACCGCCGTTCCCTGTTCCAGGATCGAGTGGGCGAGGTGCTGCGTCGAGCCGGTGTCAGCGTGCTCCTCACATCGCTCTGCAATGTGATGGCGTTCCTGTCGGCGGCCATACTGCCCATTCCGGCGCTGAGGTCCTTCTCACTCCAGGTGAGTCCGCCGGGCGGGTCATGGGTCATCGGGACGTGATTGTAGAGAATTCCGGTTTTCCCGGTGTTTGTGTACGATGGGTAGTTAGCGAGATGAGAGATTACATGTCAATATGCAGAAGAAGGATTGATGGGAATGAGATCGCCGCTAAGTGCGCTCAGTAGATCATACCGGAGAGTTAATGATCAGGTTGCACCTTGCTTCCAGGAAATGTTTATTTCGGAACATGTGTGTTGCCGACAAACTGCACTAGGTAGTTGGTGTTGCGGCTCATTTCGGCTCTGATCGTAGCTGACGGGCCGGGCCGACTCGTGATCCCGGCCGGCGCCGCTCCACGCCGCCGCCGCCCCATCCCCCTGCCACGCCGCCGGCAGATGGGCCGTCCGCGAGAGACTTTATGGCAGTGATCGGGTGACGGGACGCTCTTCTCTCCCTGCGACCGTGTTCTACAGCTGCAGTTGTATGAAAGGATGCGCTGTTACCGGAGGGACTGACCCGGGGGGAGGGGGTGGGCTGGTGTGGCGTCGCACGTGGAACTGTGTCCCCGGCGGACCGGAGCCGTTATGCCGACATGTGCCGACCGCGTGGTAGGGTTACCAGGACGCTGTGTAGTGTGTAGCTTCTTTGTTATTTCATCACTTCCGTCGCCATCTGTGTCCTCCCGACCCAGTACATAAACGGGGCAGGAGCAACCCTCGCTCTCACTTCTTTACTTTTCGGCGCCGAGAGAGCACTGCCTCGCTCTCTCTGGCCAACTCTTCTTGTCAGTGATACTGTGTTGTCATCGCCTATTCGCCATCTGCAATACTCACCAGTTCGGAAGAATCTTGTGTTTGTGAATGGTGAAGAGTGGAGTGCAGCGGCGGATAAGAGCACGGGAGAGTGGCACACAGTCAGTTCGCACAGTCTTCTATTTCACGGTGACCGGGTCTACTTATCATTCCTATCTGATTCCTTATTTTCCTAATACCTCTTGCTCTCTGTAAAGAGGGTTCCTTCGTCTCTCTGTAAAGAGGGCTCTATATGTAGGTCTTAACATGCTCTCTGTAAAGAGGGTTCCTTTGTCTCTCTGAAAAGAGGGCTCTGCATACCCTTTTAGGTCTTAACATGCTCTCTGTAAAGAGGGTTCCTTTGTCTCTCTGAAAAGAGGGCTCTGCATACCCTTTTAGGTCTTAACATGCTCTCTGTAAAGAGGGTTCCTTTGTCGCTCTGATAAGAGTGCTCTTAAACCTTGATCCAAAATTATATCCATTCATATAGCATCCACTTCTTATATTATAAATTCCCAATTTCGCCTCATTACCATATCAACCTATATCCTGTCAGGCCCCGGTCGCCACACCAAAATGATGCGAGACGTCAACACACACACAGTTATACAGTCCACTGAGTCAAGTTGAAGAACGTCTGCAACATTTTCTGGTCCTCCGGGCCGGATGATCCCGGCCAGAGGTGAGAAGTCAGAGGAAGAGGTCCAGAGGCACAGCCCGCAGTAGCAACCCTCGCCAGTGTTCGTCAAGTGGTATCAACTCGCCCCCTGCAGGATCTAAGTGAAGGCTAATGGAAGATTCAAAGGAGGGAGACGACAGAGAGATGATGCTACGGAGCGGCGACAGCGCTGGAGCAGAGAATGGACGTGCTGCTGGAGAGTTGGGAGCCCTGACGCCTCAAGACTCAACAGAGGAAAGCAACGGGAAGGCGATGCCGCAGAACAGGGTCGATGACGGAGTGAAGGAAGGAACAGCCACCAGTGAGCTGAAGGTCCTGAAGCTGCAGCGTGGCCGCAAGGCCGCCCAGTTCACCCGTGCCTGTAACGCGGCTGAGACACAAATCACTTGCCGTGCGAACGAAGAGGAATTAAGGAAGCGGCTTGAGGCCCTGAACACGGCGCTGGACGGCGTCCTGAAGATAAATGATGATTATATGGAGAAGATGCAGGAAGTTGAAGAGATAGAGGAGGCGGAAGAGTATGCCACCCGGATGACTGCCAGGCACGCCTCAACAGTCAAGGCTATCGAAGATGCCATCAAGTTGAAGTCCTCAGGCTGCTCAGCGTCCGAGACAGAGGGGAAGCCGATGTCGCTCGCTCCACGGCGAGACGGAAGTAAGGTCAGTGGGTCCCGGGCTTCAAAATGCTCAAAGGCCTCAACAGTGGCAAGGGAGGCTGAAATAACTGCAGAGATGAAGGCCCTCGAGCTGAAGCATCTAAGGGCAAGAAAGGAACGAGAAAGGCAGAAGAGAGAGCAAGAGGACATGCTGGAGGAGAAGGCTATGGAGGAAGAGGTTGAACGAGCGCTTGTGAAGGCACGTCTCTGCAAGGCAGCTGAGAGCGACCTTGAGTGGGAGAGACGGCACGATTTCGATGGCGAGAACGTCGCTCTGGTCCCTAGGGAGTGCAATGTGGCGGAGGGTCCAGTAACGGTCGACCTGCCTCAGCGTAGACCACCGCCACAAGAACAGCGCCGAACACTGCAACCTGAGCAGCAGACAGCCGCAAACAACGCCGAGCTGCCGAGCAGCAAGAACGAACAGCATCCCGCTAACTGGGTGACAGATGTTCGCTCTGAGCAACAGCCTTTGTTTCATCAACAATCGGCGTTTGTGAAGAGCATCCCACGTCTTACCCTGCCGACGTTCCGAGGAAGCGCTCAAGAGTGGCCACGCTGGATTGGGCTGTTTAAAGCTTTGGTGCATAATCAGCCGTCGTTGTCCGACTCCGAGCGTATGGCACACCTTCAAAACGCGGTGGAGGGACCAGCTGCCCAAGCCATCAACGGCATGCTCTTCAACGGGGAACTCTACCAAGAGGCTCTCAAGACCTTGCAGGAACGCTTCGGCAGAGAGGAAGACATCATACAGGCCCATCTGCGAAAGATCTTCACCTCCACCCCGCCATCTCTCATGGACCTCCCAGCCATGGAGCAATTCTACTCAGTCGTCCACAACACGGTGACAGTTCTTCGCAATCTGGGCTACTCAAGCGACCTAGCGAGCAGCGAAAACCTGAGAAGAGTGGTGGAGAAGCTACCAGTCGAGCTTGGTCGAGAATGGGGCCGAGAAGTGCATAGGCTCCGACCAGTGCGACCCACCCTGGAGGCGTTCAGCTCATGGTTGAAGACAGAAGTCGATGTCCTTAGCCACTCTGCCAGCCGGTCTGTGACGAACGACAGAAAAGGATCAGCCAAGTCCAGAGACGGAGGGACGGCAAGAAAGTCGGCATTCGCGACAGGCGCCACTCCTTCGGCAGACCCAGAATCACGAAGGGCATGTGTGATGTGCGAGGGCATGCACAAGCTCCCAAACTGCCCGACGTTCAAGGCCAAAACTACTGAAGCCAAACTGGATATCGTGAGCGCCGAAGGGCTGTGCTTTTCGTGTCTTGGCAAAGGACACTGGAGCCGGAAGTGCAGGATGGCCAGGAGGTGCGGTATCGAGGGCTGCAAGTTCAAGCATCACCCGCTGCTTCATGACAACAAAGGACAAGCGGTAGCCGACAAGCCTCACAAGGAAGAAGGCAGTAGCAGCGCACCGTTCGTAGCGGCGTCACTGAACGAAGAGACAGACACCTTGCTTCAGGTAGTTCGGGTCCAAGTCCATGGCATCAGAGGCTCGAAAGAGGTTCTTGCGCTGCTCGATACCGGGGCGCAAACATCCCTCTGCAGTGAAGACGTCCTACGCGACCTGGGGATCGCTGGGCACCGTCGCCAACTTCGAATTCAAAACGTGGAAGGAAGTGGCGCTCAGAAGTCCTCGCAGCGCGTCTCATTGACCATAAGCGCATTGGACCCTGATGGAAAGAAGAATGACATCAAAATCCCTGAAGTGTGGTCCGTTCCAGCTCTCAACGTGACAGCCCCTGTGGTAAAAGGAAGCCAGCTCGAGGGATGTGAACACCTTCACGGACTTGAGTTTCCACAGTACGACGGTAGGCAAGTGGAACTGCTTATCGGAGCGAACGTCTTAGAAGCGGTCCTGCAAAGAGAGACGCGTGTCGGACGCCCGAATCAACCAGTAGCAGTGAAGACCGACCTCGGATGGGCACTGACAGGATCGGTCTCGGCCACCGTTCCCAGTAGCTTGCGCCAGGTCATGTCCACGAAGCTGCTGCTGACGGAACAGGAGGACGAGCGGTCTGCTGCTGTCAGTCAAGGGCAGTCTACCGAGCCTTTCGGGACTGTGCGCTGCCAGACTGAACCCAGGTCAAAGGAGGGAGAAAGAGTGGTCAAACCGTTGGAAGAGAGCACAATCAGAAGTCAAGGACGATATAAAACCGGTTTGCTGGGGGCTCGATCGTCACCAGGCATCGCCAACTATGTCCTCAAAGAAACGCCCCAAGAGCACTGGAATGAAAGATGGACAGCGCCTCCGAGAGAACCCGAGCAGATCCAGCAAAGCTTCTGCAGGGATGACTTCTTACTGTATGACGCGGATGTGGATACCGCCAAGCATCTGAAGCAAGGAGCCATCCGAGCCCTCTCTGATGGGGGGCTCAAACTGACTAAATGGAGGAGCAGCCGGCACAAAGTTCTGGAAGGCGGCACTTCGACCAGCGATGTGGCCTCCGCCTGCGTGCGCCGACGGCTGCAGCGGAGAAAACCTCAGGAGTCGTCTGGAAAGAGAACCTTCAGCGGCACCAGGCGGCACGTCCCAGAAAAGATGAACCCGGCCGATGGCTGCTCGAGGGGACTGGCTGCATCTGAAATCATGTCCGAGAGCCGGTGGCTGAGCGGCCCAGCGTTCCTGAGCGGCGACGAAGAGAACTGGCCGGCGCAAGCGCCACCGCCACCGCTGACGGACCACATGGAGGAGGTGAAGTCAAACATCCTGGCCAGCGTAGTGAAGGGCGGCGACCAGCCGCAACGTCTTCAAGGAGCGGACTACTGCCGCTGTCGCCGTAGAGCAGTAACGGCGGTGTGATGAGATGCAGTTAGTGGATGTGCCGGAACGTTTGTCGTCTCCTTGGTGTGTGTGTTTAGAATGCATATCTAAACACAGGGGGGAGTGATGTTGCCGACAAACTGCACTAGGTAGTTGGTGTTGCGGCTCATTTCGGCTCTGATCGTAGCTGACGGGCCGGGCCGACTCGTGATCCCGGCCGGCGCCGCTCCACGCCGCCGCCGCCCCATCCCCCTGCCACGCCGCCGGCAGATGGGCCGTCCGCGAGAGACTTTATGGCAGTGATCGGGTGACGGGACGCTCTTCTCTCCCTGCGACCGTGTTCTACAGCTGCAGTTGTATGAAAGGATGCGCTGTTACCGGAGGGACTGACCCGGGGGGAGGGGGTGGGCTGGTGTGGCGTCGCACGTGGAACTGTGTCCCCGGCGGACCGGAGCCGTTATGCCGACATGTGCCGACCGCGTGGTAGGGTTACCAGGACGCTGTGTAGTGTGTAGCTTCTTTGTTATTTCATCACTTCCGTCGCCATCTGTGTCCTCCCGACCCAGTACATAAACGGGGCAGGAGCAACCCTCGCTCTCACTTCTTTACTTTTCGGCGCCGAGAGAGCACTGCCTCGCTCTCTCTGGCCAACTCTTCTTGTCAGTGATACTGTGTTGTCATCGCCTATTCGCCATCTGCAATACTCACCAGTTCGGAAGAATCTTGTGTTTGTGAATGGTGAAGAGTGGAGTGCAGCGGCGGATAAGAGCACGGGAGAGTGGCACACAGTCAGTTCGCACAGTCTTCTATTTCACGGTGACCGGGTCTACTTATCATTCCTATCTGATTCCTTATTTTCCTAATACCTCTTGCTCTCTGTAAAGAGGGTTCCTTCGTCTCTCTGTAAAGAGGGCTCTATATGTAGGTCTTAACATGCTCTCTGTAAAGAGGGTTCCTTTGTCTCTCTGAAAAGAGGGCTCTGCATACCCTTTTAGGTCTTAACATGCTCTCTGTAAAGAGGGTTCCTTTGTCTCTCTGAAAAGAGGGCTCTGCATACCCTTTTAGGTCTTAACATGCTCTCTGTAAAGAGGGTTCCTTTGTCGCTCTGATAAGAGTGCTCTTAAACCTTGATCCAAAATTATATCCATTCATATAGCATCCACTTCTTATATTATAAATTCCCAATTTCGCCTCATTACCATATCAACCTATATCCTGTCAGGCCCCGGTCGCCACACCAAAATGATGCGAGACGTCAACACACACACAGTTATACAGTCCACTGAGTCAAGTTGAAGAACGTCTGCAACAATGTGCTTACAGGTGTATAAATAGGTGCGCTCTGAGTGTTTATGTCTGGCCTGTTGGTCTAAATGATAAACAGGTCGCGAGTCTGTAGATAAATCAGCCATAACTCATGTTTGCGCCATGTCTTCTCAACACGGCGTGGCCACAAATTATGCCACAAATCACTCGGTGTGACGGCCGGGAGCCGACGGGCGCCGGGTCGTGTCGCCCCAGCTGACGCCTCGCTCCCCTCCCACCGGCAGGCGTGCATCCTGGTGGTCTTCAACGTGCTCTCCATCCTGCTCATCTTCCCGGCCATGATGAGCGTGGACCTGCGGCGGCGGCGCGCCCGGATGTTTGACATCGTCTGCTGCTGGGCGGAGCCCGGACCAGAGGAGGGACACGCAGAGCCACTGGAGTCGTTCTCCACGCAGACGCAGCAGCCGACGAAGCGGGCGACTGTGGCGAAGGCGAGCCGCACCGGGGAGGTCACGACGTTCGTCAGTCACGGCCCCGAGCTGGACGTCGGAGCGGGCGGTGACTCGGCCCCGCAGCCGCATCTGACTCGCTCCGTGGAGTCACTCGACTCGGTGGCGTCGACTCGGACTCTGGTGCGCGCGGACGAACGGCGGCCGACGACGGGCGCGGTGTTTTGTCCGGAGGGCCGCCGCCACTGCCGCCGGCTGGGCCTACAGTGGCTCGTGGAGCGACACTACCTCGACTGGCTGCCGCGGCGGCCGTTCAAGCTGGCCGTGTTGCTGGCCTCGCTGGCGGCAGCTGCTGCCGGTGTCTGGGGCGCCTGCCAGGTGCAGGACGGCCTCGACCTCACCGACATGGTACCCCGTCACTCGGACGAGTACACCTTCCTGGACGCGCAGCGGCGCTACTTTGGCTTCTTCAACATGTTCGCCGTCACGCAGGGCAACTTCGAGTACCCGACCAACCAGCAGCTGCTGCACGAGTACCACCAGGCGTTCACGCGAGTGCCGCGAGTCATCAAGAACGACGACGGAGGCTTGCCCGACTTCTGGTTGGGAATGTTCCGGGACTGGCTGCTAGGTGAGACACCACATCTCGACAGCGCAGTATTTAGACGCCAGAACCGTAAACAATAGCTTGTCTAGATGCTCTTTACTAGCCAAACCTACGAGTCTGTGGCAGGATTAGTCGAAATCTGCTGTCGGATCTTCGGTTGGATATCTGCCGATCGCGGTTGGATAGCGGTCACGGCTGTAATCGATCTTCGAACGCTCCCTGGGTGGTCGTCCGTAATGGCTTCGTTAGTTTTTCTCGGCATGTCGCAACCACTGGAACGCTGCGTTAATCAGCGGCGAGTTTCGGACGCCAGATAGAAACCTTTCAATACATCACACTGCCAAGGGGCGGGCTCGAGAGCTGACAGCGACACGTGCAGTGGATAGGGCTGACATTCTTGGTAAGCCGATGAAAGTCACTTAACTGTGGATGCAATTTGAGTATAGTATCTTGTACTTTCTCCATGTATCACTTTGTCAAAGGTGTGCGATACAGCTTGTCTATAGGATCCGTGCGGAACGACTGCTTGCTTTTGTTTGAACTCTTACTAACTCGTCACTGTTTGTCTTCGGCAGATCTGCAGAAGGCTTTCGACCACGACTGGGCCCTCGGTCTGATCGACCAAGAGCAGTGGTCTCGAAACGCCTCCGAAGAGGGCATCCTGGCTTACAAACTGCTCGTCCAGACGGGCCGCGTCGAGTACCCAATCGACAAGTCGCAGCTGCCGCACGTCCGGCTGGTGGAGGACGGCATCATCAACCCCAAGGCGTTCTACAACTACCTGACGGCGTGGGCGTCCAACGACGCGCTGGCCTACACGTCCAGCCAAGCCCAGCTGCGACCAGAGCCCAAACAGTGGCTGCATGTCGCCAGCGACGTGGAGCTGAAGATCCCCAAGTCTCAGCCGCTGGTGTACGCCCAGCTGCCGTTCTACCTCAACGGGATGGCCACCACGGAGTCGATCGTGGAGACGATCGAGCAGGTGCGCTCCATCTGCCGCCGGTTCGAGGAGCGCGGCCTGCCCAACTTCCCGGCCGGCGTTCCGTTCACCTTCTGGGAGCAGTATGTGGGCCTGCGCTTCTTCTTGGGCCTGGCGCTGCTCTGTGTGTTCGTGGCCGTGTTCCTGGTGATATCGGTGGTGCTGATGAACGCCTGGGCCGCCGGACTGGTGGTACTGGTGATCGGACTGACGGTGCTCCAGCTGTTCGGCGTCATGGGCCTGCTCGGACTGAGGCTGAGCGCCGTGCCTGCAGTGATACTCATCATGTCAGTGGGCATCGGCGTCGAGTTCACCGTCCACATCCTGCTGGTGAGTACGGAGACGGGAAGGGCCTCACGGGGATCGGTGGGGCTAGAGCGGGCCGGCGCCGAGTCTGAGCTTATCCCCGAACTTAGCTGCTCTGCCGGCCGATTGCGATCAGCGGCGTTGCGTCAGCGCCCGGCTTAGGATTCAGTGCAGGGGCCAGTAAGTCAAGCTTTAGATTGAAGGCCAGCCGTGGTAGGTGGCGGCTGGCCGAGTGATAACTTTAATACCCGTCCTAACCAGGCGGGGACGTTATAATGCCTTTCCTAACCGGGCGAGCCGCCTCGCGGGTGGTCCACGTTGCACCGACGGAGCTCAGTGACTGGGGACCACCGGCCGCCGGCCGCCGCGGCGCACGTGCAGGCACCTGGTCGCGTGGGTGGCCCGCCACCGTCGCCGCTGCCACTGCTACCTCTGCTCCCTACACCGCGCGGTACCAATGACACTACCATCTCCAACGCCACCACCACCGCCGCTACCGCCCGCGTCGAGCGGCAGAAACGAGTTCCTTGCAGCTCGACGGCCGTAAATAAAATTTGGCCGTATTTTTCACCGGGCTGTGCCGGCACCGGCCAAGTTTTATGATCTCGACCTCACGTGGTGGCGGCTACTACGCTGTACGGTCGGTCGGCGGCACTGCCGGCCGGCCGCGGCGGTGGTCCAGACTCTCGCGGCGCGCCAGGGGCCGACCGGACTCCGCTGGAAGCAACTGGAGCGTGTAGTAACCGCACCGGCTCCGCGTCGCGGGGAGAGGCGGGCGGCGGCGGAGGCTGGGGCTCACTCCGCGCCTCCTCTTGTGTGGGATCCGCCGGTTGTGGGTATTCTGCGGTTGCATAGCTGAGGGTGACGTGTATTGTATATGGCACTTGCTCAGTGCGAAGCTTGGAATCTTTTGCATCACTGGTGGCATTACAGACATTGCTATCATGCATGTATCAGTGGTCATGAGGCTGTGTTTTTGCTGTCGGCCGACCGGCGCTGACGCATTTCCCATGTCGGCGGCGGTCGGACACGCCGCGCGGTGCATCATTACCGCACGCTCGTGGACTGTGCACTGAGCGGCCAGATCGTGCACGGTCGGTGTCCGACACGCCGCGTGCAGCCGGCGGCCGGCTGTTTACCCGGCTGCACTGCCGATAGTGACGTCACACAACTACTGTGTGGTCCCGAACGCCAACCGGCGCGCTAAGCCCCGGCCCGACCGGTATCGTAAAAACCGACAGATTAAATTGTAACCTCGCTTTCGGTAGTTGAACTTGACAAAACAGGGCTAATCCAGCCGGCCGGCAGTCATTAATACGCTGCGTTGCACGGTGGTGCGCAGCGGGAGGTGGAGAAATTAGGGTGAACACGGGAAATCGAACCGCTTCTCTGAGCTGCTCACCGGATAACCCCAAATCCCACAGAAATAAGCGAGATCAGTTTTTGGCATACGTAACAGGAAACTCCAGTGTTTAATTCAAACGAGACTTTCGTGACGTTATAAGAACATGTCCACTTTTGATGTAGCATCAATCCAGCATAAATGCTTGAAATAGCGACCTTTTCTATCAGCTGCTACTGTCGCCTATGTGCGTTTATCTGTTTATGCAGGGGTGTCTGACCGACGTCCGCGCTCCGTGTTGCAGGGGTATCTGACCAGCCTGGGCAGCCGAACAATGCGCGTGCAGCGTAGTCTGGAGCACATGTTCCGGCCTGTGTTCCATGGCGCCTTCTCGACGTTTCTCGGCGTGCTCATGCTCGCCTTCTCCGAGTTCGACTTCATTATAAGGTGAGTTCCGGGTCTGATTTGAGGCGTGACACTGAGCGCTAACGCCTCAATTTGTGCGTCATTCGAGCGTGTACCGTTAATTTGTGATATCGATAAAAATTGAAGTTTTATCGACCCGATTAGGCGAAATTACGTGCGCGTGATGTTCAGAGTATGGCTTTTGCGTGTGAACGCGTGCGTTTTTGTGAGGTGCACATATGGTGTGCTCCTATCACGTTGGATCGCTAATCAGTGACGATCGACCTATTTCGGGCGTTCCATTTTCGGTTGGCATTGTAGGCGTTCCCAGTGGCATTCCTCTTTCCTCGCCGTCTTCTGGGGTAATGCCTCTCGACTTTCCCGCCTCAGGGGGTGCCTGGTGAAGGTTCTAAGACACACACGGGCTAACGAGGTCGGGGGCGTGGGCGCCGAACTGCCCCAGCGCTCTCCCCAGTACGGTGTGCGCGCGCGGGGGTCGACACGTCGTTTTTACCTCACCAGCGGCGCTCACAACAAATGATCATTATCCCGTTCCGCACCGGACACCCTTAGGACCCGTAAATCCCGATCGGGGTCCGTTTTTTACCGGTGCCCGCCTGCCGTCGATACAATTACCGACGCCGTTAATCATTGAAAGGAGGACGGCGAGCGGCGCGGGGCCTCGCTCACCCGATTCCACGGCTCTGGGCCAGTTTTTACCTGAGCGCGGCGCCCCGGCAGAGACTGAGAGCCATACAGAGCGGCGACCGGCATTCCGCGGCATTCATGGTGCGCCCAGGTGCGGCGCGCGACAAAGGCACCGCGCCGGTGACAAAGAGCCAAGTGTCGCCGCTGCTGGGTTCGACTCGGCGCCGACCCCTCGCCGTCAGAGGGGTGGCTGACCCGCAGTCCCGTGGTTTGTACCGGCCTGCGGGCTCTGAACTCTGCGGTTCACGCACAACCCATACCGTTTGTGGTGAGAGGATTGCAAGTTAGCGCCGATTTTGGGTGAAACTCCGACACGATGACGTTTGATTGAGGCGTATTTGGACAGACTGGTTGGATATGCAGGTCGGAAATCATCTTGCAGACAGCTGCAGCGGCCTTTGAACGAGTGAGTCAGCGCTGTCGCGTCCTACGGCAGGCAGACACTCCTCGGAAATAGAGACAGGGTGTGCAGTTCTGGCCAGGGCGAGTCGAGCTCAGGCTTCACCCGTCTCAACCCGGCACCCAACCACACCAATCTCGCTGACCTGTCCCACCACGCACAATCTTTCCCCCCGTCTCTGCGCTCCACCCCGCGTCTCTCCACCATCTCTCACCGTCTGCGCACCCCTCCCACGACCCACCGAGGCGGCGAGTTACGAGCCCGCGAACAAGGACGTCCCACGGCCCGGGCCCCACCGTCGGAAAGTGAGATTTAGCCCTGACAGCGAACAAATTGCCAAGCGCCGGGCGGCTGGCCGCGCCGGCCGGCCGCTCGCAGTCGTTCGTCTCGGCCGAGCCCGGCTCTCCGCGCCGCCCCTCCCGTCGAGCCGAGCCCCGCCGCGCGCGGCCTGATTTCCATTTGTTTGCCGGCGAGTGTGTGCCGCCTGCGCCGCCGCCCCGCCGCGGCCGGGCCGCTGATTAACATAGAGAGCCGTCGGCCGGCGGGGAAGGACGGTATGTCTTCATTGGTGGGTCTGGGCTGGGGACGGTATGTCTTCATGGATGGGGCTGGGCCGCGGACGCCGGACGGTATGTCTTCACTGGTGGGGCTGGGCCTTCACTCTTTGCTAGGTACTGGAAAGGACGGCATGTCTTTATTGTGAAGGCTGGGCAAGGGACGGTACCTATGTATGTCTTCATTGGCAGGGCTGGGCCAAAGACTGTATGTCTCCACTAGGGACTGGGAGGGGCGATGTCTTCACAAGGGCGCGGGGAGGGAGGTGACGTACTGACGTCTTCACTAGGGACTGAAGCAACGTTATGTCTTCACTAGGGACTGGAGGGACGTTATATCTTCACAAGGGACTGGAGGGACGTTATATCTTCACAAGGGACTATGAGAGAGATTAGACCTTCCTGGAATGGCTAAAAGGGATGTTATACCTTCATTACGGACGGATGGCTGAGACGTTTGGCTCCCACTGAGACAGTGGGGAGGAGCGCTGTCTTTGGACGGAACGCGGGATCTCCATCGAGACAGGCGGCCGTTTCAGTCGTTCCAGCTGAGACAGCGGTGGGTGGGGCGGAACTGATAGCGGAACAGCTCAGATCACAGAGCGGGGCCGTGCTGGGCTGCTCCGTTTTTGCCTGCAATCCTGGCTGGCGTCTGACGGATTCATTGCTGGCGGGACGCTTGGAGAGCGAGAGACAGCGGAGGTAGCGCCATCTGGGCGGAGGCTGGAGCAAAGGAGAGCGGTGATGTCTCTTTCTATCCTCTGCTCGGAACGGCCAGTTCGAGAATAGACGACGGTCGTTTGACCGTTCTCTGCCATGACAAGAATGACAAGGTAGAGTCAGTTTGTGTATGGGGGAGTGGGAACACTGCTTACGGAAAGAAGAATGAGTGTCGGTGCTGTGGGTCGGTATGAGACCCTCTCCTGAGAGCTATGGAGTCAAATGAAGCCATTAGTGGTGGTGTGCCGTGACTGGAGCTCATCTGTCGGCCCTGTTGAGGCTGGCGGTGGGCCCGTTGCGCCTGCAGAGCGGAGGCCCGAGAGGTGTGTGGGCGGCGGCCGCCGGCCCGCTCGGCCATTGTCTGACGGTGGCCGCTGCAGCCCGCCGCGGCTGCCGGCCAGGTCACGTAGCGAAATTACACAACCGGAGCGGCGGCCGGCCGGCCGGCTGCCGAGCGCGTGCCCGCCGGCGCCGCCGCCGGCAGCCCGCCCCGCTGTGATTAGGGCGGCCGAGAATGCGTCCCGCCGCCGGCCGAGGCCGAGACGTTTGACGGCAGATCTGGTGCCCGGATCAGCCGGCTAGGAGCGGCTCACAGTGCGGTGGGTCAGGTCCGGAAAGTACGCCGAGTCGTGGGACGTGGACTATCCAGCCGCTATTTGAATGGGTTCAGCCACCACGCAACAGCCTCCGTTGCCGCATTCTCGCAGGTATCACCTTCTGAGGGTGGCCTGCCGCCCGCCGTGCGTGCTGTACCGGGCCGTACTAGGCCGTGCTGAGTACGCCCCATCCCGGCTGAGCCGTGCCACTCCGTGCCCGGCCGTGGGACCGACGCCCGGGCGCGTCCGTGTGCGTCCGCTGGCCGCCGCCGCTGCCGCCACCCACCTGCTCACCGTATGCTAATCGGGCGGTTTTTCTGCAAGAAAACACGGACCACCCAGCGCGCTGCCGGCTTGCGTGGGGCTGGCATCAATAACGATGGCTGGAATTCGTAATCGGCCCAGTGCCGGCCGGGGCGTGA
Source organism: Amphibalanus amphitrite (assembly GCF_019059575.1). Lineage (NCBI taxonomy): Eukaryota > Metazoa > Arthropoda > Thecostraca > Balanomorpha > Balanidae > Amphibalanus > Amphibalanus amphitrite. Next base: position 822,617 of record NW_024881500.1, on the reverse strand, counting down.
CTGAAATACGAGCCAGCTCAAATGGAAATAGTCTATAAATACGAGGCATTATCTGTAATTTACGTTGCTTTGTCGGAGTGATTAGCGGAGCCTGCAGCGCTGCGTCCAGCGGCGGTCAACTGGGCGCGCCGGCCGCAGTGCGTGCTGCGTGCGGTGGGAGCGGGCGGGCACCGCGGCGGTGTGGGCGGCGCGGCGGCCCGCAGGTCCGGGGTGGCGGCCTCTCTGAGTGGGAACCTCGGCCGACAGTCTCCCGAACCGACAGCGGCGACAGTTCCCGAGAAAGGCGCGGCGGCCGCAGTATGAATGGTGCGCGTCGCCGGTAAATGGTTCGGCGTAAATTGTCGCGTGGCTGAGCTCTGCGCCGGCCGGTAATTGCCAGGCGCGCACAGCTCTGCGTCGGAAGGCCCGAGCGCGCTTCGTCGAACGCGCCGCGCGGGTGGTCGCAGTAATGTCGGCTTCCGACGGGGCTGGTCGTAACACTGTGCCAGGCGCCGGCCTCGCTCCCACAGCCGAGAGCTAATCCCCGTGACCCAGCGTTCCCGGTATCTCCAGGGTGTGCGCCACATCGTGAGTGTCGCTGTAACAAGCCCGCCGCTCTAAGCCGCCCTCGGGCCGGCGGTGTGTCTCGTTGTGGTGTAAATGTCGCGCCGTGATGTCTCGTCGGGCCGCACCTGTGTCTGACGCGCCGCTCCCTCCCCCGGCAGGTATTTCTTCTGCGTGCTGGCGGCGCTGGTGGTGCTCGGTCTGGTGAACGGCCTGGTGCTGCTGCCAGTACTGCTCTGCTGGATCGGCCCACCGGCCGAGGTCCGGCCCACCGGCGAGGCCGACGTGCTGCCAGCTCCCAGCCCCGAGCCGTCGCCGCCGCGGGTGCGCGGGCCGCGCGTCTACCGCTCCTCGTCGCTCACCAAGCAGCCGACCAAGAAGTTGAAGCCGGCGCCGAGCCAGCTCAGTCTGAGCACCATCACCGAGGAGTCGTCCGGCTCGCAGTCGGGCACCTCGTGCCGCCAGGAGGCGCGCACGCACGACATCGTCGTCGAGCCGCAGGTGGTGGTCGAGACGTCGTACCCGCCGGGCGGCGGTGAGCGCCGACCGGCCGGCTCCGACGGCGCCCTCATCACCACAAAGGTGACGGCCACCACGCACGTCAAGGTGGAGGTGCACGCGCCCGTCACGTGCGCCGACGCGCGCCGACCGCGCCGGCGCCGCGAAGCTGCCGATTCGGACAGTTCAAACAGCTCTCAGAGTTCAAGCTAGCCGATATTACGTGGCCCGTCGCGCTGCGCGGCCGCGAGCAGTCAGCCAAACAGTATTCCGCCGGGGCGACCGGCCCGTTCAAAGGCTCACTCCTCTCTGGAAACGTACCTCCCGTTTGTTATTTATTAGTGTTGCTCGTTATTTATTGTGTGCGGTGCCGCCGGTGGCCCGCGGTGCCCTCAATGTGTTGTTGTGTTGCCGCGCCCTCGGCCGCTCGGCCACACAGCTCGTCGCCTCGCCAAATCCTGTGTCGGTGTATGCGTGTGCCTGTTAAGTGTGTACATATACGTGAGATGCTGTACAGATGTATTGGACACGATTTTTGTACGCAAATACAGAGTTATCATGACGTGCAGCATGCGTGTGATATGTCTTTCCTGATTTCGAACAACGTCAACCATTTGCCATTTCCGAGGTCATCTCTACACACAGCCAGTTTCCAACGTAGTCTCCTTAGGATCTCGCGTATGGAAACGCTCCAGATATGACCAGATCCGGTGCCGGCCTGCTGTGAGCGCTGTTGCCGAGTCTGGCCGTCGCCTCTGGTCTCACTGACTGACGGCGGCCCGGTCAGTGTCCCGCGATAGACCTCCCAGCCGGGGCCGCGCCGTCCCCGGTCCCACACAGCCGGAAGCAGAGCGGACCTTGTCACAGAGTCCCCGGGGAGAGAGGATGTCTGGTTCGCGTCAGCTAGACGCGTGGCGAGAGAAGACGAGAGGCGACGGAAGCGAGACGGAGGCGAGGTGGAATACGCGGACACAGAGGGCAGCACAGTCGGGGTGTCTCGCTGTGAGTGGAGCCCGCTTCTGGAGCAATGTTACACAAGGGAAAGGTTATCGTTATGACAAGTGTTCAGTTAAACCTATTTAAGGTCTAGAGAACGAACTCAGTTCGGATACATGCTGCTCGTGGCGCATTCTGAGCGCACGACAGCATAGCTGTTGTCTAAGCAAATCGATCAATGAACAGTGGTCAATCAAACATCTAACCGAAGGCCGTACCAACTGATCAATCATCAGATTGCTTGTTAGGACGAATACTAAATGGAACACAAATACCGCATCGGCATTCGTTTAGCTTCAGCCGACCCCGACCGTTAACCGATCAACATAGACAATGAGTGTAGGAAAACAAACTCAGCGGGTTGCATCATGGTCTTCTCACTTCAGCCTCAGCATCCGTCCTGATCCGGTGCAATGTCCGACGACCGTAAAACCACTAAGAAGACTTCAGAAGCGCAGCTTAGATTAATCTCCGCCGAGATGAAACTTGTACCTACAGCAGAGGGTGCGTCAAAGGGTTACTGAGGACGGTGGCTTGTAAGACATCACACCTGGGCTATGTCACGTCTGAGCTCTAGACAGAGTTTTACAGGGAGTTGTTTTGTTCTTGGAAGATTTGTTAGACGACGATGTGTATATGTGAAACAGGTGTAGGGGACATTGGCTTGCTTGTAAGACTTCAGGGAAGGCTTTTTATGACTGTCGTGATACATTTCATGACGTTCATTTCAGAGAATGTTGCTGCGCTGTCCGGGGTTCTTTTTTCGGCCATGGAAATCCCTGGTTTACACGTCAAATACATCCACATTGTTATGCTTGAATCCAAATGCATGACTCCTATAAATGTCGAACATCACATCGACATTAGCGCAAAGGTCTGAACCATGTCGAACACAGCATTGACAACACTCACCTGAGCGACCAAGCCTGACAAAAGGCAATTTGCCGAAACCACAGACCATTCCATGTCTGTTACGGCCCATTTTCCGCGCACGCATTTCAGTTCCCCGGCAATGAGCAAACCACCAACGAAGCGCCGCGTGCGAGCGATCTTTCACCGACAGCTGAGGCCGTGTCGCGACCGTCGGCCATACAGAGGAACGCAATTACGGCCGGCTCGCCAGACATGCTCTCTCGGAACGGGAGCGCCGTGGGTGTCCGCGGAGGAGCGGCCGTGCTGCCCGCCGCCGTGGGTGGCGCGCAGCCGTACGGCCGTGCTATGCCGCTCGTAACCGGCGTGACGACGGGAAGTCGGCGATGTGATAGCATCACTGCTGGCGCGGCCGCCGCGGCTGATTGAAGTTGATGGCCGCGGCCCCATCAGGCGGACCGTATCCCGGGCTCACCGACGTTGAGAGCTCGGTATAGTGGCATGGTTAGGGAGTGAGTGCAACGGTGGAGACCGGGCACTGGACAAGGTAGATTGGAGGAAATGGCTCACAGGTTACGCCTTCAGGCGAGGGTCGAATAACTTGCTCGATACGACTTTGCTTGAGGACTTCGAGGACCGTGGACGTAGCATGTAGGCCTAGGGTCCTGTAGCTCATGTACCTATCTGTTGCTTGGATGACCGTTTGAGTTTCCAATCACAATAGAGAACATAGAGAACAATAGAGAACAAGAAATGGCTGTCGTAGCGGCATGCCAATGGTAATCAAGGTGTTCCAGCGGTATTGTGCTCCAAAAATGTCATGGGAGTTTTTCACTTGATGTTCACTTTAATCAGTAAATGGGCAAAAAAAGAACTGCGATGTAAAAATGGCCAGAATTTGCGAAACACGGAACTCATCAGAGGCTGCCCACATCATGGGCTGGCGTTCAGTGCAAAGTACGAAATGTCTGCATCAGTCTGCCGCATTCCAGCCTTTATGTCGTATCCCCAGAGCTGGGAATGATGAACAAGCACAAATGACCAGACGAACCTGACCATGGCTAATTTAGGCCAATCAATCGAGGTATCATAAAAAATGACCAGCCAGAACTGCATCAAATCATATCATCTTATGTAAGTAAAGTGGCATTACAATGAATGGTGGCAATGCGCTCTGGAGCCTCCCCAAATAAACGCTAACCCGTTCAGCGGTGTTGGCGCCGACTGCCGAATAATAATCATTGGTCTCCTGTATGTGATTAGTGTACGAGGCAGCTGAGTATTCGGACCGTTACAAACTCGATCCCTGGAGTCTGGACTCAATGTAGTTACCATGGCTCCAGCGTCACATCAAACCTCCGCAATTGTCCCTGACGCGATACAATGATGACTGTCAAGCAGTCAGTGAAGCTCCAGCCATAGACCTCTGTATGCAGAGGTCTATGCTCAATCTTAAGCCGCTAGCCGTTTGATTGCTTCTTACAACACGCAGGAGGCTAAGTCTGGATAAATAAAAAAACCAAAAAAAAAACTGAGTCTGGATGAAACGTACTACACTATCCAATGATAACGTACCCCAGTAACTTGAACTCAAACTTGAAACTACTATAGTCAATTTGAAGTCACACCGGAGACCAGCAGGCATCAAAATATAAGTGGCGACGATTGCAAGCAATACCTGCACCGTGATCCCAAAGTGCCAAATTGTTATAAATCCCAAAGGAATATAAGTTACACTTCCGACGGATTCGATTCATTCCGCAGTAGCTACAACTCGGATCCCCATTGCCCAGTGACACGAAATAGCCCAGTTCTGCTGACCTGACGTGGTGACGATGCGATCCAGCCGCCCTGACCAAGTGGTCCAGTTGTCCTGTTCATGGTGCCGGTGTGGTCAGCGCGCACAAGCAAGCTGACTCGACCCAGAGGCCGCAAGCCAGTTCAGCTGGCGAGCGAGGAAACCGGAGAACAGCTGGTAGCCACATCGGCGACCTGTTCAGATGCACGGACAAGCGGAGTTGCACACATCAGGAAAAAGGAACAGAGCAAGACACAGGCAACGGGTTTCGTGCTTCGGACGAATATGGGAGGGTAAGGTTACGTGTCACAGGATGATGATGTAAAGCGCACCTATTGAAAAAACAGTGAGACTAAGCACTTGTGCAGCTCCATCGTTGCAACTGTTTCAATAACATCGTCTCATGTCCCCTCAGAAGAGACAGGCCAAGGCCAAGGCTATAGAACTAGACAGGACCTCACAGCACGACAGATGTCGCCCCTGCAGGCAGTGACCACAGTCCAGGCAGCGCGCTATGGGAGGGCGAGAGCCGAGTGGGTCTCCATAGATGACGCCACCGCAGCCCCGCCGAGGCGGACAACGGGCAGGCATGCCGCCCATTTACACTGTTAGGGTAGATTCATTTGAGCACAAGTACTGGCTACGGGCATCCACAAGAAACGAAATGACAACCCGAAGATGCAATAAAATATCGAATGTTAACAAACCGTTATGAATGTGCTAACTTTTGCCGTTAATAACTTCCAAGTTCGATGTCGATTGACCCTTTCCTAGTACCCATCTGTAGAAAATGTCTCATGCACTGCACTGATATCCTTTCTTTCATCTTCCAGAATCAAACTGACCTCGCTGACATTACCAGAAAACACCAGCCTGAACTGTCAGTTTGTATTTTCAACACATCTGTTCTCACCACACCATCATCCTCCATCATCCAGTTAGCCCGCATAGACCGTTTCCCCAAGCCATCTCCCGCTCCCCTAGACTCTACATAGGTCACAGTCACTCCAATCCCAAGAACATCAACAGGATAATCCGTCCCTCCAGCGACGTCAAATACCCACACAGTGAGCTAGTCTTCAGTCGAGCCAAGGTCCCTACTTCATCTACAGACATCAACGGACGACGGTCTGGGGCCGGCCAGTATGAGACACAGCGCGGAACATCGGACAGAGTTTTCACACGGAAACTGATATGCCGCGAGATGGACACTACCGGGAACCACTGCCCTCCAGCTGACGCGCGCAGGCACAGTCGCACGGGTGTCACCGAAACTGCGCACATAAAAATAGCAAGCCTCATAGCCGGAGCATATACTGCTAACCAAACGAGCAGGGTTATATAAGATATAAACAGTCTCCGTGAGGATCCCCCCATTAAGCTTGTATAATTAATTCACAGACACATGGCTCACCAATAAAATTCATCAGCATTATGCAAAAATAATTGATACAATTACGCATAGAACCTTTCAACAGTGGCACATGCTTCGCATAGCAAATTTGTCACCAACGCATAAAATATGTCTTCAAGTAATGAAAGTATGTAAGATCCCATTTCTCATCGAGCGATAAGATCCTACATGCATAGTCGCCTTTCATGCACTACAAGGGAAACTGCAACTAGGCACCGCACCGCCTACAAGTCATGGCTAAAATACATTTAACATGATAGACAACCACTCACTTAAAACAGTCTTCAGACAACGAGCAATCCCATTCTTCGGGTTAAACATTCAAACGATTTCAAGCAGTCAGCATTGCGTTGGAAGACAAAGACAGTGGGAAAAGCGAATGCACCTTCGGACCATTAGGGCACAACAGATTAACTATTGTTAAACAATTTGCTTGGGATTTATAACACCGCAGTTGGAAGCATAGGCGCGGGAACCGGGGGGGGGGGGCAGTGGGGGTAGAGCTTCTCCCCACCCCCACCCCAACTCTGGGGCCACGGGGACGGTACCCCCGCAATTTTGAGACGGAATACCGCACTTTTTATATAAATGTTTTCTTTTTGTGTTAAAAAAAAGCCAAAGGATGAAAAATAAGTGGCCTAAAACCCGTGAGAAACCTATCTTTGGGGGTACCTGAGGTTGATCTCTATTATGGTGTGCCCCCCCCCCCCCCCCCAACCTCCGAGTCTGAAAGTAGATCACGCGCCCCTGGTTGGAACCGTAGCGAAGAATCAATGCACGCAAATAAACAGAAGGCAACACAAAATTATAAATACAGTTATGACAAAATAAATACATATTCTCATTGATAAATTCAGTTATGAACTATACCATACAAGTTGGGAATGTTGGTTATGAAGGAAAATAGTTTGATAGGCTAGTTCCGATGCACATTTTTTCCTTGAATGAAAAGAGAAAGCTTACTAAGCCCCTAAGCACTAAGAATATAAACTGATTTGAGACCGCATTTCGTGACTAACAAGGCATTAGGCAATCACAATTTACACGAAAATGTATCCTCTCTAAGCATCATTTTTAAACGTAGGCTATCGTGATGGCAATTAAACAACTGGCCAAAAAGTAGCGGGCCCGACACTAGGCAGTGTGATTCACGAGACGCACCACAACAAGCACATGATCGCACAATCTACACTCAACACCGACATACAACATTCACATAGATTCACTTCAGGTCTTCGACCCAGCGACTCGCATGTTCGTTATAAATAATATGCACACATAAACGTTCGAATACTCCGACGCTGGCATCCAAACCAACACGCAGCGGAAAAATGAACATTCATCCGTGCACTTCGGAGTAGACGTGGACTGTTGATCGCAGCCCCAATGTAATCGCTGACCCCGCTGGCTAGATAATCGTTCGTCTCAACCGGCTCCTGAAATCAAACAAACGCTGCGTGAACAGTGCGAAAGAGGTATATCTGTCGAACGTCGCACTCCACATCAACTATGATTATCGGATTTATATATTTGATGAGAGAATAACATTTTAATGACTTCGTCTGTTACCAGATTTTAGAAGAAGTAGTTATGTATAAATATCAGTGAATTGTCGTGCGTGCAGAGACTATAAAATAACAGACCAACAACCGAATCCCAAACCGCGTGCATACCCTGAGAGGAAAATATTGTTGAAGTTGGATAATTTAACCAAAACTAAGCCCTCATAAATGAGTGAAGTGAAAACCCTTAAAATAAGAACCATCCGAGAAAAAATACTTAGGACTGGAGCTAATAAAACTCACAGAGAGGTGGACCGACGAACAGATGTGTCGTTCACCCGAAGCAATGCGTGCAGGCGGACAGACAGGCTGAATAGCGGCGCATGACGTCACATTGCCTGGTGCGACGTCATAAGCCGATGCTGACGTCACCAGTCGTCTCGCTCAGGCCACAAGCGACAAGGTAGACATAACAGCCACAGGTTCAATGCCTGATATAAATATATTGCCATTGTTCCAGACAAGACAACGGTCATACGTGGGGCGACAACACTGGATCAAAAGTTGATTGCCAGCAAAAGTAACCGAGAAAAAGCTGCACAATCTTGCGAAAAAGCAAAAAGACGCATAGAGGCAGCAATTATGAGCATAATCACACATCATGTAAAACGGGCAAATAATAAATGTGTGTTGTAGGCGGGCAAAAGACATCGGACAAAAAGTCAAAGCACTATAAATACTTATAAGATACAGTACATTTGATTCTTGGAACCATTGAGGGTGAGTAAAATCATACATTATAAAAGCAAAATTATTACATTACAACCAATGTCAGAACGACGCTATGCGTCTGTCATGAACCATGCCACGAACATAAACGTTCCAGGGATGAAGACTAAACAACTCCAGATATGAGAGATACGTTAAAATAGCACCACTTCGGGTTAGATGCACGAACGCTGGGCGTTAATAGAGCGTGTTAATCGCATTAGCAGCTGCGTGTAAAAAGGCAGCGGTGATCTCTTTGATGCAGTTAGCATACATGATACAGCAAGCTCTTGGTGGTAATCTTAAAATGGTGCTTTAGTTAAAGCGCTAAGCGCAAATCACAGACATTAAATGCAAAGCAGGCGCCCACTTATGCATCCCACTTTTGAAACAATCGCATACCGATTAATCGCATACCGATTTACGACACAGCCGTGGGATAAATTCCTGTCATGAAAATGAGAGCCGACACTCTGGAGTAAAAACAGGACGTTCAAAACTGCTTCAGCTGACAGGAAATTGAAGCTGCCAGTTCTATTTTGCAGGCTGCATTTTGGGGATGTTGTTTGTTTAGCACAAACATCCGCCGGCGTCGCTTGGAACTGGCGTTATATACAACCCAGCGATAATGGATTGATTCTTATGGGTAGCGTGAAAGAGGCAAGCAGAGCGGATAAAAGCAGCATAGCGATGTAATGCATGCAACAGAAGCAGCAGCAGTGTCACACACATGCAGGTGTTAGTGATTGATGATAGACAGGTGAAGAGAACACAGATATTGAACAGATTTCAATCCTTTCTCAGCCGCTGATCTCTGAGCCACGCCGGCTAAATGTCACTACCATGCAGCTCCCCATCCAGAGCTCAGTGCGGATAATATGTACATTTGTACACAGCTCTCCCCTTCCCCGGCGGCCCATTAATTATCAGCCCCAGCTCAGTAGAGGTCAGTCAGGCGACACATTTCAGCACGGGGTCACAACTCACTCTATATACGCCCGCCGTGCCGAGTCATTCACGGCGGGGCTCAGCCGGCGGCGTGTGGGGGAGTGGGGGTGGTCAGTGGTGACGGGTGCGGCAGTCACAGACACGGTGACGGGAGGTGACGGTCACCGTCACGGTCAGTGGTGACGGTCAGACATGATGACAGACATGGTGACGGTCACAGCACGGACAGTCGGCTGCCCGCGGTCCCGACACGGCGCGACACGCTGCGAGGAAATACCGGCTCTTGGTCGGACGTGCCGCCCGCTCCCCGGGTTACGAGCGCTTCAGCCGACCTCTCGGACGCGAGGGGCGACATCTGGACGACATCTAGGGGGCGCGACGAGCCTCCGGAAGGTTCGCCGAGGCCCGGACGTTCAATGGCTGTACCCCCACCAACTATATCTGCACGTTCAGAGTTCGAGTACAACCTTAGAGCTACCCAACAACTCATCAAAACACACTGGCGCAACCTCCACACAACCTTAACCGTTTCCTGACTCACCCTCCCCAACCTCTGCCTAAAGCAGCTCTCACGTTGACACCGATTGCATCTCGTAACTCCAGGTTTCGTTCGCCCCGACCTTCCCGGTAGTGGCCGGGGTCCAGACACTCAGTCTCTGCACTCTCCCGAATGGAGGCTCCCTCTGAGGTACAGACCGGCTACGCGTACATATCGTGCACCTTGGTGGTGTACCTTTTCTCGTCGTCGAACCGCTGTCGCGCCGCGTCGATCAGCGAGGCGGTCGGCACGCCGCCCGGCTGCTGCAGCAGCTCCTCCTCACACTTCAGGATGCTGTCCGCCTCGGCTGCAACAGAACGGTTGCCCATGTCAGGCATAGGGCAGCATGAATGGAGGCGTGCAGTGGCGAGATCACACAATGTTAGGTATCTAAGGGTTCCGTCGTTCTAAAATGATAGGATTACCGCTACCGGCATAGCAAGCAGTGAGCTAAGAGGTGAGAACAAGGTTCAAGCTACATTCGACGGAAACACACCACTTCTTTGATAAGAAAAATACAGTTCCTAACTTCCTGATGACGGACATTTCTGAACAGGTGCGATATTCAACATAGGTCGGCGCATTACGCCAGATTACCTGGCAAACATCACTCTCCTCGTATTTGCTCAGAGTGCACACCTCACAATGCCGTAGAGAAAACAGAGACCAATGGATAAATTGCTATCGACCAAACTAAACAGCTCGAGTGAGCCTAATGCGCGGGTGGCAGGCAAGGCTAAGAACACTCAGTCAGGTGGAGGCCATCCATCACACAGCAGCAGTCGCTCACAGCCATGAAGCATCGGTTGTTCCGGGCGCAGCAACGGGCAATTGAGCAGATGTATCCTGTCCGGGTTTGGCGAGTTTTCCAAATTCATGTGACGGTTATGGGAGGTACAGAATGAAGGCGAAATGGAGCAGGCAATTCCATGGTCATCATATCAGGGAAAGGGCAAACGGCGACGGCGGCCTGACTGATGTAAGGTGTAGCGGGTATTGCTAACGGCATCAATACGAAGCTTTGCCAGCAATGAGAAATAAAACAACAGTTCGTACCCCGTGTACTGTGGAATAGTGATGTCAATTACGGAAAATCGGAATACCGATACCAAACCAAAAACCAACCAAAACCACGGGAAAATACCGAAACCAAACCAATTTGGGAAAATGAGGGAAATACCAACTTCTTACCGATTTCTTAGTCTCTTATACATTAGTGAGGGCTTATGATAGCAACAAAATACCAAACACATTACGATTGAAATACCAAATACCAAGTTGGTATCGGTTTGGTATCGGTATACCAAAAACTTGGTATCCGATGGACATCTCTACTGTGGAACATCACCCTGCCCAGACAGAAGTGGCATGCAAACAGCATAACTCGAGCGTTAAGAACAGCTATCGTGTCTCAAAAGTCTTCAACCTTTAGATTTGAAAAAAATACCAGCTTTTGGGTTGTCAGCCCGTATCTACATATATCTCGCTGTATACGCGCTTAATCAGCCCATGTTCTTTTCCAGCAGCTGTTGTTCAATCGAACCAGTCTTAGGGGACGTTTTTGAGACGTCCCTGTAATATCCGGAACACCCCCGATAGTATACATAAATTAAATCATCTGCCATATCCATCGAAGAATGAAACGTTGGCATATGAGCATCTAAGGGAATTCAATTTCAGAGTATCATTTCTCTTTTCAAATAACGTAGTCGGATGCATATTTTTCTAGAAATGTGTATTAAAATCATTCAAGGAGGATGACCTTTTTACGGCCGAGACGCTTAACTCTTGTCCCAGTGAACCATTTATTGGACAGCCTGAAATGCTAAATTATACAAAACCGAAACACCAAAGTCATGCGGATATAGTGTCGGGAAAGTTCCTTTATCCCACACCACGCCCCTACCCCGCCCGAACTGCACCTAAGGCGGCAGTTGCTTCACCTGCGCCGCTCACAGAGCAGGCATGTCGTCACCTTTCCGCTGATACAGTGCAAGGCACCGGATACCGCGGCGGTCAGATGTGCTTCTCTCACCGGGCCAGGGTATAAGATGGGGCGACTGCCGGTGGCGGGAGCTGTGTGGCTCACTCAGACGCCGCCGCTGTAACTCACTCGCCTCTGCACTCTCCGCCGCCCACATCTGCTCCCACATCACCATGGTCCGCTCGGCACTTCTGCTGGCGCTTGTAGCCGCCACGTCCGCCCTCTGCCCCTCAGACTGGGTGCAGTTCAACAGCAGCTGCTACTACCTCTCCACCTACACCTCCACGTGGAGGAACGGCCAGACCACCTGTGAGACACTCGGAGGCCACCTGATGTCCATCGCCAGTCCTTCAGAACAGGACGTCGTCACCACGTATCTCCACGCCGCCGATGCCTGGATCGGACTCAACGATCTGGTGGACGACGGTCGCTTCCAGTGGACGGATGGCACTCCTGTGCAATATGTCAACTGGGCTGATGGTCAGCCCAACGATCTGTTCGACCAGGACTGCGTCAGCGTGCTCGAGGACGGCTCCGGAAAGTGGGACGACAACCACTGTGTCTATACCAAGCTGTTTATTTGCGAGAAAGACGCCTTCTAGAGCAGCCGGGGAGTGCTGTTGGAATCAGTTAGGGCATGCTGCGGTGTATGTCGGGAAAGGGGAAGGAACAGAAACGGACCAGGAGGTCAGTATGCTAGACGCAGCTCTATTCGAAAAGAATCCCACAAGTAAGGTGCATTACGAGTCTAAAAAAATGTAAAAGCTTTGTGCATCAATACATGCAACTCCCCTACACAACTACTTTGCGTTTGAATTGAGCGCTTGGGCTGAATGATCGAAGGAGCCCCAGGAGGATGGAAGCGGACCTTCACGAGGTTCTAATACTTCAGGTCCTACTGAGGATTCACGTTCAAACACTTCCCCAAACTCTCAGTGTAATACATGTGGGGATGGGGAGAGAAGGCAGTGAAATTATGAAGGTCTTCGATATGAAAACAACTTACATAGACTATGTCATAGTCACTGGGGATAACGCATGTTTTGCTTCGTAACTTAGTTTGGACTAAGGTAAAAATAAACAATGGTACCTAGGTGGAGTTTCTATTTATCTTATGATATGATGAACACTTGCAGGAAAAGCATAAAGCAGGAACACATTACCTCTGCAACTTCATTTGGCGATCACGGTCGATAGAAGCTAATCCCGAACATCCGTCTTGCTATTTTGTGGGCGCATTATCGTTAATGATCACACAAGTGTTTTGTTGTAAAATAAAAACAAAATGCAGCAATGAAGGAGCTACTTTAGAAAACTGAAACTGTTCTGGGTTCGATGCCGTAATCATAAAGTCGTTACAGCAACTTATTTCGGCCAGCTAGCTACCCTTGTGAATTGTCATTTGTCCTCGCCCTTGCTGATTTTCAAAGCAATGCAATGGATTGATTAAACCAGGGGTGCGGAGCCGGAGCCGGAGCTGGAGCCGGAGCCGCCGGAGCCGGCACATTTTGCCCGGAGCCGGAGCCGGAGCCGCCATGACAGTTCACTCGGAGCCGGACCCGGAGCCAGAGCTGTCTGAAATTTCCACGGCTCCGCATCCCTGCGCATAGGGGATGTACTGAGTCGGAGCCGAAGCCGGAGCCGGACCATTTTACTCGGAGCCGGAGCCGGAGCCGGTGCCGCCATGACATTTCACCCGGAACCGGAGCCGGAGCTGGGACCGATTTTTTTTTTCTCCGGAGCCGGAGCCGGAGCCGTCTGAAATTGTCACGGCTCCGCAATCCGCATCCCTGGATTAAACCGAAATGATTTTTGATTAGGTCGGTATGCATAGATCGAATGGTATTATCCTTTTTATGGTTGTCCTGAATACGTTGTGGGTAAAATCCCTGGGTACAAACTACAATGTTATTGCATGTCCATGTTCTCAGACAAATCTGATTATTGTATGTTTACGCTGAACATGTAACCAACCAATGTTTATGAAACTGTCAAAAACCCATTGCCTCCTTGGGAATGATTGCACCTTAGCAAACAATAAATTAAATAAAAATTGAATAAAAAATAAAAATCACCAGTCACCACTGACTGACATCATCCGAGATACTTATGTAGAATCTCGGCTGGCACGTTGCTGATAGCGGACGCGGAAACAGTTCACGTGACCGACAGCTGCAGTTCTCCCACCGCTGGGCCGATATAAGACGGGCCACCGACCTGACGCCGCCCCTCTGTTCCCATCGGAGCCCGCGCTGCACCTCCGCTCCCTCCCGGAGCCTCCGTTCGCCGCCGACACCTCACCATGATTCGCTCCGCGCTCCTGCTGTCGGCGCTGGCCGCCGCCGCCTCTGCCGTCACCTGTCCGCCCGACTGGACGCAGGTCGGCTACAACTGCTACTACCTCTCCACCTACACGGACACGTGGCGCAACAGCGAGACCACGTGCCAGACGCTGGGCGGCCACCTGATGTCCGTCTCCAGCCCGGCCGAGCAGGACGTCATCACCAACTACTTGCGCGCCTCTGACGCCTGGATCGGGCTCAACGACCTCGAGGATGACGGCCACTACGTGTGGACCGACGGCACGCCCTACCAGTACGTCCACTGGGCCCCCGGCCAGCCCAACGATCTGCTTGACCAGGACTGCGTCAGCGTGCTGGAGGACGGCTCGGGACAGTGGGACGACAACCACTGCAAGTACACCAAGCTGTTCATCTGCAAGAAGATGGCCTCCTAGATGAAATACTGAGGGAGTTCAGAAAGGTTGTATCTCTTATCCATGGGGTGAGAGGGAGGGAAGGCCGGCATACGTAGTATGCTGTATCTGATGTATTGTCGAAATATAATGACAATTTGTCGTAAGTGTTAATGATTTTACCACGTGCTCCTCGATAAATGCAACTGCACGAAGCGCGTCTCTACTTTTAATGCTGGTCGAAACAACAGTCTTTAAGAAGTTTGGAAGGCCATAAGCCCAGTACGTTCAGAAGGGCCCCAAATACAGCTTTTGGCGCATTGGCATCCAACATCTCATCGATGTAACGACATCACACCGCAAAGGCGACACAATCTTGGCTGAAACAAATCATTGTTGATTTACCAAAGCAGATAGTTCAAGACAGATATCACGATAAAGAAGACGACGTTTCTTCACATAAAATATGTACGCCATTTTGTTGAAATGTAACGAGGCGTTTTCCAAAGCATAGGTAGGTCCTTACAGGGCCTCGTCTAAGGAATTTTCACTGGGGGGGGGGGGGGGGGCAGAGACTAAAGGAGCCAAACCTAGGGTACCCCCAAATCCTGTTTTCTCACCGGATTTAGACCACTTATTTTTCATTACAACCCTGACATCAGGAATATAAAAAAAAAAAAATAGTAGGCCATCCGACCCATCCTTGTATATTAGTTTATAGCCTCCTCACATTGCCCCATCAGACAGTAATAATCACACTTCTCGGTGTTGAGCGTGTGTTTGAGTGGCAGTGCCTTGTCTAAGGAATTTGCATGCCGAGCCTTATGTCGAGGGCCCACACGCATATATATATATATATTTTTTTTTTGCGAACCACATCGGTTTCTGATGGGCCCCACCGACTTCTGAGCGCTCGATGCCGAGCTCTGAGGGCTAATGCCAGCTTCTGGATCCACGTCGGCCTCTATGGTAGCCCACACTGGTTTTATATGATCCATACCAGGCTTTAAGGGTCAATCTGAGTGGAGACCGTATTTTTCCCACTAGGGCCCCTCAGACCAGTGTAATGCCTGTGTATCAACTTTTTTTTTTTTCATAAATGTATTTATTTCACTCACATACAGGTTGCTTAAACAATTATTGCACCCATGACTCCTCTTATTCGGCTGTCACTCTAATAATCCACGCTATGTTTCAATTCGGGACGTCCAGTCACGCTATAGGAACATAAGAGACTGCAGAGCAAAAATAAAAAAAAGCGAAAACTGCCCAGTGTGACCCGGGTTTCATCAATGACATTTCTAATTCACATTCTCTTCACACATAATCGCGAATCAATTCTGTATAGGCACCTAGGTATATAACACCCGCCAGCTGACATTTTATTAGCGATGACAGCGCCAGTAAGACACCGTCGATAACGCAGCCAGACCAGCCAGGCGTCCGGAGCCACAGGAGCCGCTTTGACGCAGTCGATGCTAGCTGTACTTGCAGACAACAGCGCCGTAGGCGATCATTGATCCAGCCCGGCCGGTCCACCCGGAGTCACCGGAGCCACCGGAGCCGTCCGGAGCCACGGGAGCCGACACGACGCAGCCAGGGGCCGACTGAGTCGGGCAGGCGGTACCGCAGACAACAGCGTCGAAGTCGATGATCGAGCCAGTCTCGCCGGCCTGTCCGGAGCCACCGGAGCCGTCATGGACAGGCCGTCCGGAGCCACAGGGGCCGACACGACGCAGCCGGGGCCGACAGAGTCAGGCAGGCGGTACTGTAGACAGCAGCGTCGAAGGCGATGATCGAGCCAGCCTCGCCGGTCCACCCGGAGCCACCGGAGCCTCATCGACAGGCCGTCCGGAGCCACAGGGGCCGACACGACGCAGCCGGGGCCGACTGAGTCGGGCAGGCGGTACTGCAGATAACAGCGTCGAAGCCGATGATCGAGTCAGCCTCGCCGGTCCACCCGGAGCCACCGGAGCCTCATCGACAGGCCGTCTGAGTCGACACGCCACGGCGCGGCAGGGCCGACGGAGCCGGGCAGGCGGCCCTCACGCGGACAGCAGGAGCAAAGCCGATGACCGCGCCGGCTCAGCGGGGCGCCGCGGGTCATCGGAGCCAGCACAACGCATCGCCAGCCGATTGGCAAGGATCACGCAAGCAAGGTCAGAGTCACAACATTTCACCAGCACACCGCTCAGTGGCTCCAGCGGCCGATCCAGCGATCGCACTCTACCGGCCAGGGGCAGGCCCGCGCCTGTCGCCAGGGCGGCGGCCGCCCCCGCCATTTTCCCGTCGCCCTCCATCTTCTACCACAGAGAAGCCAAGTTCACGTACTCTGTCGATCGTCTCGACTCGCACGCCCGCTGCGAACTTCTCCGGCTTGAAGTATACATGACCTCCACGTGTGTAAACCGTATGCAGCTTCTTTTCCTTTTTCGCTCCGAGCAGGCTGCGGTATATTTTGCTGCGCAGCGGAGTGAGACTTTCATTCACATAGAGATCTTTGCCGTGAAGTTCGAGACGACGCCACATCACTTGGTCTCTTATGCTACCCAGACCAGATCTGACAAACCTCACGATGACACGATTGTTGGGGCCTGGCAGCCTGTGGGCCCGATCCACATCCGATTCGCGCATGTTCAGACCTCCCAGACATCGATTCAGTGTCGCCACCACCAGTGCCGGTACGTCCTCGGGCTCATCGGTCGCCGTACCGACACGCCGTCCGCCTCTCTCTCCTCTCGCCATCCCCGCCGCACTCGCTCTTCCCGCCTCCTCGGGCCGTGCCCCCGGGCCATCGGCGGATCGGTCGGTCAGGGCGGCGTCAGCAGGGCCGCGCGCCAACCGTTGGGCCGCCTGATGGGGCGCCATGGCTGCACCAGATAATATCAGACATGGGAGTCGCGATATAATCTCAGATTCCTCAATCCTTGCCTGCACTCCACGCAGTTCTTCTTTCGTTTCAGTTAGCTGCTGTGTTAAATCTTCGATTATTCCGTCCTTTTCCTCTATATGACGTTCGAGATCTCCCACTCTGTCACTGAGTGTGTCTAACTGTGTCTGTACGATATCTCGCAAGGTGTTCAGCTCGGTCGACAGAAAGACACGCATGCGACTCTCGAGGTCTTCCATCGCGGCGTCATATTGTTCTTTGAGCGATTTTTTGTTTGACGGAGAGGGCTCACCTTTGCGATCTCGTTTTCCTGCCGGTGCCACAGAGTCTCCTGATTCGGATCGGTCACGCTTTCCGGCAGCATCGTCAAAACCGCGCACCAGCTCGCTCACTGATGAGCCTCGGCTCAAGGACCGCTGATCGAGCTCGTCTCCCGGTCTCCGGCCATCTTGCGTGTCTGATCCCGGCATCGCAACACTGAACCCTGTCCCTCGCCACAAGTCACTTTAATTCGGTCACTCAGTCGCGCTCACACCGAATTAAGAAGCCATTGGCTATCTGGCAATGGCTATTACGCACCACCCAGTTCCTCTCACTCGCGCTCTCCCCGGTCACCGCCCGCCTCTGACCCGACCCGACTCGAGCGGGAGCGCAGCGGGGCGGAGCGATCCGGTCACGGCAGAGGTCGCGGGGGTACTGCCCTGTGTATCAACTTGGAGACTGATGGCTTCTCAGGTGGATTCTCCGTAATTGCCGTGGATCTCCGACACAACCTTGAGGTCGTCAGAGGCTATAAACTTAACAAAAATGAAAATTTCCCCGTGTAGTAATGCTTTGAGGCCCGTTGGGACCCTAAGTGGTTGGCATTTGCCCTCCAGGACTCCATGCCGACTTCTTTAGATAATCCAGCTGTCAGAGTTCCCGTCCCCACAGACAGACCACCAATCTGGCATCTGCGCCTACGTACATAAGACCACCCAGAACGGGAGCCTGCTTCATTACGATTAGAAGCTACTCTAGCCGCACACCGGTGACCGTCCAGCCAGAAGTTGGACGCCGCATGCCGGATAGCGAGGACGACAATAGGCAAAAACAAGAGATTGACGCCCCGAGGACAGAAACAACAGATTGATACCTAAAGGAGAAATTTGTGGCGGTAGAGCGTTGGACTCCGCGTGGTGAGGGCACGCGTCCCGGTTATAACAGTCCAGGTTCGAAGCGCGACCGAGTCGCTCGATCTTTATGGGCCTCCTGGCGAGTATGGTTACAGTTGGTGGCGCAGGCCGTAGCCAGTCGAATTCAGTGAGGGGACCGGCCGTGCGCGGCTATGTGCGCACGTTAAACTTTGGACTCTAAATTCTGCCATAGATCAGGAATTGCGCGATCGGAGGGTAGAGGGCAGCCGGCAGGGCCAACGCAACAAGCTCTGCTTAGCGGGGGCTCTGTCCTTGTGAATCCTTCCATTCAAAAGGTTCGGAGTTCGGACTGAACGAACTTATGGAAAAATAATATCCGGGACACGGAGTTGGGCGCCTGAAAAGACGAAATGTAACGTATTGCTGAGCGAAAAAAAGTTCAGGTAAACAAAATAAACACTTGATAACAGCCCCAGGTAATCGGGTACCTATATCAATGTGCTCACAATTCACATTGCATCGTTTCGTTTACGCATTTGTTTTATGTGCACTGACGCCTCAAAATAAAAATTTGTTTGCCTTTTGGCTACTGCCGGCCCCCCAGTCGTGACTTTCTGCCCTGACTGGGGGGGGGGGGGCAGGCCGATGACTGCGGGGGTTTGCCCCCCCCCCCCCCCAGTTAACATGTTAGACGAGGCCTTGCCTTTTAAGAAACTAATAGAAGCATGCACGCGCTACTCTCCTGAACGTTTACAGCAAACATGCAAATTTATTCAGAAACGCTTGTCATTTGAAAGAGCCTAATGTACTTTCAAGACGAAGTTAAGCATGTAAATAGTTATTTCATTATGTAGATGACCAGCACAGTAATGATGTTTTGAGCAGCGCAATTACCAAAGTTAGATACCTGAGGTAGAAGCATAAATCACTTTACAGTTGACGCGCCCGGAAGCATCCCGGAAGTCCCAACAGACTAATAATAAACTCCATATGGGTAGGCGGATGAATAACTCACACTCTTTGGATCGCAATCCACTGTCGAATGAGAAGTGTTTCACTAAAGAATCACAAAACTTTCTATTGAGTTCAATTACGAAGTAAAGAAACAATTGAACAAGGACCATTTCAACCACGAGCAAAACAATTTTTAATCCAAGGAAACCTCCGAACAATGCTATACAGACCAAAACAACTAGAACTAAACGCATTCACCTCAAACTTCTTTTGTGTCAAATTTCACTCACAAAATCTAGCAAACAAGCTAGGAGATTAAAAACACCATCGGCCTATCCCTGGGCTGCAGTCGAAAATAGACGCGATCGTGCCGTTCAAAACACGCTGATAACTTTCAGAATTCAGAACCAATAACGCGATGGACTCAGAGCGTTTTCCTCTCCAGCGCCTCGACTTTAGAGAGGGAGAGCCGAGGACTGCACTTCTCGACGGCGACGGAGAAGGCTCTTCAGCTGGCGTATTTGCATTATCACACCTCTCTCCGGGGGACGGGGACGCCCGGTCTGCCGGTGCGGAGTCTCACATTGATCCTCTGTCCCGTCCAGCTGTCGCAGCGCGCCCAGACGCCGTCTCATGAGATGTACGGCGCGCACAAGTGGCCGACGCCACCCTCGGCGAGCGGGTGGCGCACATAAACCAGACCCGAGTCAGAGTCAGTGTCCCAAAGCCGCCTCCACAAGTCCACACCCATTCCACAGGTGAGACAGCGGCGGCCAATCTCACCGCGGCGGAACACCGGTCGTCTCACCGAAACCACGCCGCCGCCGGACTGGCTGTCCAATAGAACGGGGAGGCAGAGCGGCTCCCAATGGGCGCTGGGTCGCGTCTCGGCCCGCAACACCGCCGCGACGCTGAGTCTCAGTCAATCGAGACCGGCTCAGCAGGCGAGGCTCTCAGTTGCTGAGCGGCGGAGCTCGGAACGAAGCCGCCTGCCACGTGTCCCGGTCACACACGTAATCAGTCGGCGGCACTTGGAGTGATTCTACCACGAATGGACGTTCTCAGGGATAGGCGCCATCCAACGGACCATCGCTTGCCAGAACTTCGGCCACAATTGGCCAATCCCACGGGGGGCATCGCCGAGCTCCATTCACAGATCTGAGCGGTAAATGGAATAGTTGTGCCGGGATGTCGCTCAGGGGAAGCGCACTCAATGCCGTCTGCCTGAACTTGATAATGGATGGGAACAACTTGGCGTGCAACACTGCCAACACCTACAAATATTCAGCCATCGCTCTATCTGCTAGGTTATTATGTGTTCAACCGAAATGTGGCTCAGTTTGGCGAAATAGGCCAGAGTAGCCTGGTATGCTATTTTCACGTCATTACGGTCTCATGTGTGATGCGACTCAGTTTGATGCGACTCAATATGACGTGACCACGAGCTCACCTGTGATTCGACTCAACTTCGTGACGTACACTAGGTCGGCCTGGTACGACACTATGACGTCACATTTCACAATTAGCTCACTTGTGATACGGCTGAGTTTGGTGCCGCACGCTAGGTCAGCCTGGTACGTCAATATGACGAGATCACGAGCTTACCTTTGATGCGGCTGAGCCGTGGTTATTTTCACCTATGACGTCACTGTTACGTCACAAATATGACCTCACCTGTGATACGGCTGAGTTTGGTGCCGTACGCCAGATCGGCCTGGTACGCCACGATGAAGGTAAGAGGCACGAACGGTATCAGAAGACCGGGCTTCTTGGCACGGCGCACCCTGCGGAGAAAGATGGGACGGGGGGCGCAGTTAGGGACACAAATCAATATCGAGCAGGAAGGCTAATGAAGCATAGAAACAGACAGCTTGGTAAGCCGTGGAAAGGGAATGAATAGAAACAAGACAGTCATCACTTATTATATTATGCAATAGATGGATAGCCAGGCCAGTAAAATATAGATCAAAACGTAACAAGCTAAAAAATACGTAATTGTAGGTAGCTACGTTACTTTGCACAGCTAGCACCGCCTAACGGGAAATGGCGAAGGCAAAATGAGCGGCAACCGAAGATCTATTAGATGGCAGTCATTTCAACAATTTTCAAATACGTGAGCAGAAATGTGTCCTTGCCGCCCTCCTCATCTGTTCAGAGGCTACACATTCGGGGCCAAATATACGACGGAAATGAACGCTCATTTAATCTCGACGACCACGAGTGCAACGCATACAATACCTACCATCCATTCTAATAACACATTCTCCAAAGCCGCATCGATCCCTCCTGAGTCTCTTAGTCCCCAGCCTATGCGCCGTAAATCCTCTCTGTCACCACAGGGCAGACATCGAGAGCAGAGACTATCAGCGTCCATCACCGCCCCGCTGTCTATCGTCCCCGGTCCCACCGCCCCCGCCGATCCCACCAGTCCCGCTCACCCGCCGATGGCTCCGACCAGGGCGGTGCCATAGAAGGCCGCCCACCAGAAGAACATCTCGCGGGCGGCGGCAATCTCCATGGCCTGTCGTCGCAGCCGGAGCTGATCGTGCATGTGAATCTGACGGTCCAACTGTGGAGGGGATTAGGGTGGTCAGACTGAAGGCAGGTCATGCTGGGTAAGATCAATGCTCCACGTAGTTTAACAGAGTCCTACCGTAGCGGTGCCATAGTCATGAATGATGGGCACAAGTTGAGCATGAACTTCAAACTTCATTACCTACGTACTAAAAAAAAAAGAACACTGAGGGAACCTCAACAGTGAGCACCAAGCGAAGCTGACGCACCGATTTAGACGATAAACGGAAATTACAGATTACAGCCAGGTCCAGATAAGACAACCTAGATGAGCCGTCGTTTACACTATGAAGTTGACAATGACATCCACGTCACGTTCCGCCGCTTCTCCGCTCCACCTGTCACCATATTGTGTCTGTCGTGAACTAATTAAACCTAGCCCTGTCGTCTCCCGTTCGTAAGACGCTGCTGATCTCTGGGGACGCGTTGGGAGCCGCTCACGTGCCTCAGGTTCAATTAAGCGAACACGTCTCTCCTGGGACGGCAGCTTACCAATCTACCAACGGGCGGCTGTCTCTGTGCCGACGCTACACGACAAGCGCATCACGCAGCACGCGCGCCGTCGCAAGTGAATAACGGCCCAATAGGAAGGCGGCTGGATTAGATATTTTACGATAGCACGCAAGCTGGTCCGGTAGTAACGTCCAATTTTCCACCAGTTATTGGGCGATTGGTAACGTAGAAAACCATCACGAGATGTCACTGTGTGGCGTTGTCTCCCCATAAGCTACCACTTATGGGAAGTGAGAGCCGGGAACGCTGTCAGTCTTACCTGGATCACTTGAATCTCGGACATGAACTTCTTGTTCTTTTCGAAGTTCTCGTCCATCGTCCGTGCCATCATGTTCCCCATGACGACTGGCTTATGACACCAGCCCGATCTGCAACAAAGTACAAAGAACGGTCAGTCCTCAATACCATGCCAAAGGTTTCGATAATCTGTGTAATGTGTATGTTAGGCAATTTGGGAGGGCAAGTGTCCCACGAACCGCAGTACCATAAAGGTAGCTCCTTCGTCTTTCGGATGTAAATTCAAGGAACACCTGCTTCCTACCTACCGAACCAGCTGATCCACATACATATTCAATCGGCAGACACCGCATGATTCCACCGGTAAAGGTCATTTCACACAATTCAGAATTCACAGCGCCACCGCCGCATTGCTGAACACAGAACCGACGGTGAAGCTTGGTCTCCCATCGCCCTCATATTTTAATGCAGGCACTAAGGTTGGGGTAAT
The DNA here is from genome assembly GCF_019059575.1 of Amphibalanus amphitrite. Classification (NCBI taxonomy): domain Eukaryota; kingdom Metazoa; phylum Arthropoda; class Thecostraca; order Balanomorpha; family Balanidae; genus Amphibalanus; species Amphibalanus amphitrite. Next base: position 799,269 of record NW_024881500.1, on the reverse strand, counting down.
GTCATACCGCCTCCGCCCAAGTTCACAATCCCTCTGGGAGCTTTCAGTCTACAAGTTTCATTCCGACGGCTCTGAGAATTTACACAACACCAGGCGCTGCTGGAATACGAGCTGGCTGCCGTTTCCATCACATCACCTGTCATAAAGAGGCCCGCTTCCACCTCTGGAAGGGCTCGGGTGATGGAAGTGCTCAGGTGATGCTGGAGCAGACACAACCGCCTCGGTAGGTAATGCCCCCTTCAGCGAACCCAATGATGGGCTCCGAGCCCTCCAATTGAAGGTGGGCGGCCGACGGTAGGCCTTATACTCCCCCGATCAAATATCAACACGGTCGCTGCACAATGCACGGTTTACCTGTGCCATGACCTATTCACGATCAGCCCTAGTGGCCACGGCAGCCCGGGCTGAGGTAACAAGTAACACCTATGGTACGAATGACATGGTCAAATGACGACTCAGAGCAAGACACGACAGCTTGGAGCTGATTATCGATTCATCCTAAGTAGACAGGAGTCAACCGTAATACGAGTTACGGGTGAAGTAGACGTACCTAAGGTACATTAAATTATACACAGCAGTACTCTACAAATCTATGTAAAAAATGCAAGCGGTTGCCAATATACCGATGATAGCATACCACCAGCCAGCGCTCAGTGTCCCAGCAAAGAGCATCAGTCCCCTTAGTAAAATGATAGCTGGAGCAGTAACGATAACAGTAGTGTCCTGGTTAAGACGGAATAAGTACACGTCTGGTTATGACGGTACCACAAGTCTGACAGCATGACAGCGACATTGCCCTGTCACTGTGACGGAGGCACCATTTCGCCAGCGCAGCATTTCACCCAGTGACACGTTTATCAATACAGCTGAGGGGACGCGTCCTCCTCGACCCGAGAGCGGAGCTGACAGGCACAGCTGTGCCGATATGAGGGCCGGCGGGGCCGGGGACCCCGTGACACTGTCAGCCGCCTAATGTGCAGAGAATATACAACAGTCGTCTGTCTTTACCAGCAGTCGCTGAGCAATGGCCAACCAGCCCGCGAACCCGGCTAAAATCCTCCGAGACTTTGAATAAAATCTAGAGCGGATAAAAATGCAATTAAGCTATGATTGCAATTTTATCCGCTCTCATTTCAGCATAAATGTAAAGTCTAGGACCGTGAATGTCGTCTGGCATCTAGGAGAAAAACGCTCGCCAGCTACATACAGCCACTCCCGGAAGCTGTTAAATAACCCATATTGTTCATCATGTCGGCTAAGGAGCAATACATGTCAGAAAACGAGGCCACTGGCCATTCGTGTGGTAAGATGAAGGGCGGCTCGGGAATTCTTCCTGGTAATGGGCGCGCGATCAAGATGAAAGAGCACGCCAAAGTGGCATCAAAAGACTGAATCGATGACGCATCTGGACAAACTACCACCAATATCGTATGGATCGTAAATAAAAGTCGAGCACAAATATCAAACGTAGAAATATATCTGCAGGACTCGCTAGTCGCTGGGTTCAAAAGTGAATGTTTCAGAGCCACATCTTAAAGAAAAACAATAATGGAAATACCTACCTAATGGAGAAGTATTTCACCACGCCATTAACCCAATTCCCGACAATGGATCGTTCCTGATCTAGCGGAATATGTAAAATGCAGTGTTCGTTCACGTCATCCATTGCGGAGAAGCTCCTCGGAAATTCAACAGGTGGGTTCCACCTCCTGGCTCCTGCCAATGAACATGACCTGAATTGAGAAACGGCGCTAGCGCACACCAAATATACTCAGTGGACTTCCTTCAACTGAGCAGCCTGCGACACGACGTCCCTCATCACGAGTCATTACAGAAAGAACGCATTTTCATCCGTTGCCTTCATACTTAGGTACTGACAAACCAATCGAAACAGAATGCTCCACTGAAAACACTCGAGCGATGAGCGGCAGCAAAACTTCCCGGCCCTATCCATCAACTGGAATCATTGAATCAGATGAGTGCAGTATCCCGGCAGTGTCGTAGCGACGGTAATGGAGTCTTACCAAACGAGCTCGGGTCACGAAAGGTCGCCGGCTCCCTCATGGTCTGAATAAAACAGGGCGAAACGTGCGGCTGCCGGGTAACAGCGGGACTCAGACTCCATGGATGTGAATCTATCATGATAGCGAGTCTGCCGCGAAACAGCTGTCGCGCATACGTAAAGATTAGGTCCGACATCCCGGTAAGGTCACTGCAGAATGCATGAAGTATCTTACATACGGGAACATGAAACAGGAGCTGAAAGAGTAGTCAGACCAACGAGCAGCCGGACGGACCGTCTACACTAGGTCGATGAGAGGCACCGGGAGCACTTCCTAAGCTGATATATGAAGGACATCTGGATTCACAGCGCTGGAAGAGAAACATTGGGCCAGTGCCCCAGTTATGTAATTGAACTGTTAATTAAACACTGCCAAATACGTCACACACGCCAGCCCACGCTAATACAGATTCACTCACTAGAAGCCTAAAACTTTTACCTATATTCACACAAGCTAATCAAACTGGTCAAAAGTCTATAGAGCCAAGCAGCTTCTTACGAACCATGCTGTAAACTTCAGATACGCTACCCAACTCACAAAACTCCAGTTGGGACATGGCTGAGATAGGACCATTCAGATAAACAGTGTCCCGTTCTGTTCTAGAGACGATCTGTGTATCAGGATGTTGCTAACTGCCCTCCCACCACCGATAAACTGTACACTCGAGGGGCACCGGGCGCGCTCTCAGCAGTCATGTACGCTGCTCATCGTCAGATCTCATGCTTCTGACGACCCAGGCAGCCAGATTAACCACCAAATGGCTGTCATAACCGCGTGACTTGGCCGGCTCAACTACAATAACATCTCGAGTTGGCATCTCTCCCAGCTAATACCGGTATTCGGCATCTTTAATAAAGATTGCATTACAACCACTGCGCAATACGACATGCGTTTGACGCCGCCCGAGACAGAACAGCTAACCACAGACGTGCTGAGCAGTCGATACTTGATAACATCAAAGTTGTAAGCTTCCGTCGTTTCTAGATACCAGGACCAACGTAACTGCGACCCACGCATTCCTAGCTACCAACAGCCCGCAGCAAATGGTCGGGAGATGGAAGCACTTTGCAGAGGAGCCGCTGTTTTGACTGTCATTAGCTCCTATGCGGAGGCTAGGATCGCAAACAACCCACCTATTCCTGGTCAGTGAACCAGCGAGTGGACCGAACTCCGTTATGAATTCCCGTGTCCCTGACGAACAATAACAACCAAATTTCAAAACAACGAAGATTGACTGTGTTTGTGTGCTTGCTTATGGCTTGATGAACCCCAGGGTGCAGACGCCACCAGTACCAGCCGAGAACTGTATTCAGCGAGCGGGGCGGCGGTGGCCCGGGCGGCCACAGCCCAGACTGCATATGATACCGGCGCCGGCTCAGCGGCGGCTCCAGGCTATAGAGCGGGGTGTGACCACAGCAGCCACCACGATACATCTCCCCCTCTTACGCGTGTGCTAATAAGATCTCCTATAGAAAGCTAAGCTGTACTCCAAGCACAAAGCTGGTTTTCTTAAACCCCGAAAATCCGACCGCTGCGAGTTTTACGAGGGCTAACGTGTACAGGGTCGTCAGCGGGCTGCACTGATGGCGGAGCGGGTGCCAGCGGAGACGTCGCCGGCTCAGGCGACGGCGCAGCTGGCGGAAGCTGCTGTGGTGGTGGTGGCGTCACCACCGGGCGTGGTACTGCCACGGATGTCGGCGGCACCACCGGAGGTGGCACTGGTGCTGCCCGTTGCACGGTTCCGTGCTGTGCCGGGACCTGTAACGGAACAGGAGGGATCAGCAGCAGGTGCCGTCGGTTGCGGCGATATTGGCAGCCGCCGAGCTCCACCAGATAGCTGCGTCTGGAGAGCCTTTGCGTGACGATGGCGGGCGCCGACCAGCTGCCCTTTTCTGTCTTGATCCGGACTCTGGCGCCGGGCTGCAGCGGAGGCAGGTTGCGGGCGCCTCGCCTCTGATTGACGGTTGACTCCTGTTTCTTCTTTCTCCGCCCATCGCGAAGTTTGGCGTGCCGCCATGCCTTCTTGGCGGGCTGCTGAGCGACGGGGAGACGGGACTGAAGCTCACGTCCCATCAGGAGGCGGGCTGGGGAGTATCCTGTGGCTTCCACAGCCGTTGTTCGGTAGTTCAGGAGAGCGAGGTGAGGATCTTTTTGGCGAAGTATCCACTTTGCGGTCCTCACGGCCCGTTCAGCTGCTCCGTTGGATGATGGCGTGTGCGGGTCAGTGACGCGATGTGTGAAGCCGTACGACGCTGCGAAGTCGGCGAATGAGCTGGAAGTGAACTGCGTTCCTCCGTCTGTTGTCATCAGATCCGGTATCCCCAGTCTGGAGAACAGGCGCTTCAGCCGCTCGATGACTGCGGTGCTTGTGAGGCTGGGCAGGCGTTGGATTTCCAGATACCTGCTGAAGAGGTCCACAGTCACGAGCCAGTTGCTGTTGTTGAAGTGGAAGATGTCTGCTGCGATGTGAGTCCACGGTCTTGACGGCGTTGGAGTCGTTACCAGTGGCTCAGCGTGCTGGGAGGGCGCGTGCACTTGGCAGAACGCGCAGTGCTCGACGTGGCGCTTCAAGTCGATGCTGATCTTGGGCCACCAGACGGATTCTGCTGCTCGCTGGCGGCACTTGTTGAGCCCGAAGTGACCGTCGTCATGTAGACGGTTGAGCATCTCTTCACGCAGACTAGGCGGTATGATGATGCGGCGGCCGTACATCAGCAGTGTGCCGCTTGTCAGGTAGAGAACGCTGATTTCTCCACGCGCGGCGAAGTAGTCCAGCATGTCGGGGTGCTTTGCTCCCTCCTTCCAGCCAGAGAGAGTCTGCTGAACCACGCGCTGGAGGAGTTCATCTGCCTGTTGGGCCCTGCTGATCTCCACTAGACGCTGCGGTGTGGCGGGCAGGTCATCGAAGACCCTCTTGCAGAAGTTGTGGACGTCTTCCTGTAGCACAGCGCCGATCGCATCGTGCTTCTGAAGTGGGTGACGCGAGAGGAAGTCAGGTACCAGGTGCTGCTTCCCTGGAATGTACACCGCTGTTGCGTTGTAACGCATCAGTCGCATGAGCATGCGCTGACACCTGATTGGCGCATCTACGAGATTTTTCGTGTTGATGAGCGGGATCAGTGGCTTGTGATCCAGCTGTAGGTCGAACGACGGCAGTCCAGACAGGAACACGTGCATCTTCTCGCATGTCCAAGTTGCAGCGAGTAGTTCCTTTTCAATCTGGGCCCACCTCGTCTCTGTGTCCGTCAGACTTCTGCTGCAGAATGCGACGGGCTTGAAGCTGGAACCATGCTTCTGAAGGATGCATCCTCCGATTCCGTAGCTGCTTGCGTCTGCGCTGACCACTGTCTCACGCGCTGGGTCGTAGAACGCCAGGACTGGAGCGGACGTGACGGCTGCTTTCACATCATCCAGTGCTTGCTGCTGCTGAGGCGTCCAGTTCCACGCAGCGTCCTTTTTCAGCAGATCGTTGAGGGGCCTTAGGCGCTCCTGGATGTGCGGGACGAACCTGCAGAGGTAGTTGACCACCCCTAGCAGAGACCGGAGCTCTGTGACGTTCTTTGGCTGCTGGAGCTGCTGTATCGCTTCGAGCTTCTCGTCGTCCACGCCGATGCCATTCTTGCTTATCTTCATGCCAAGAAACTTGACCTCGTCCCTTCGCAACTCGCATTTCGTCTTGTTCAGCTTGAGGCCAGATTCATGGATTCTTCTGATGACGGCTTCGAGACGTGCGTCATGGTTGCTTGCATCTCCAAAAACCAGCGTGTCGTCCATGTAGACGATGACTCCAGGCAGTCCATCCAGCATCTCTTGCATCTTTCGCTGGAAGCACTCCGGAGCCAGTGAGATTCCCATCGGCAGGCGCAGGAACCTCTTCCTGCCGAACGGTGTGATGAACGTAGTCATTTTGGAGCTTGCCTCGTCCAACGGGATCTGGTAGAAGCCAGAAGAAGCGTCTAGCTTGGAGAACAGTGTCGCACCGCCCAGCTTGGACGTCAGGTGCTCCAGGGTCGGGATCGGGAAGATCTCACGCTTTACGGCTTGGTTCAGCTTTTTGTAGTCAACTGTGATCCGGACACCACTGTTCTTCGGGACGGGGACGAGCGCGGATACCCAGTCTGTGGGCTCAGTCTCTGGTACGATGATGCCCTGCTCTTCCATGCTCTTCAGCTCCTCCTCCACTGGCTTCATCAGCGGCAGGGGGACGTGTCTTGCTGTGGAGAGAGCGACCGGGACGGCATCCTCGCGTAGCCGGATGCTGATCGGTGCCGTCTTCATGAGACCTGCTTCTCCGAAGACATCTTCATGCACCTCTCCTGTGAACTGGAGGACACCCAGACGCGAGCACGCCGACCGGGAGAGGAGGTTATCTGCTGAGTCCACTACATAGAACACCTCCGACTCCGCTTTGCTTTTGAACATGATTGTCCCATGCAGCTTTCCTTTTACGGTTAGCACGCCACCGACGCTAGTGAGCGTGCTTGAGGCATGCTCAAGGGAGGGCAGGTTCAGTCGCTGGTAGGTTTTCAAAGACAGAATGCTAACGTCGGCACCAGAATCAACTTTGAACGTGACCTCCTGACCGCAGAGACTGACTGTGATTCTCCACGGCGCGCACGCTTTGTCGATTTCGCCAACGAAAGCATCATGTGGCGCTAACGGCTCGCTTGATTCTGTACGCTCTATCTGTCTGACGCTAGGTGATCGGCAGACGGCTGCGAAGTGATCCATTTTCTGACAGTTGGAACAAACTTTTCCCTTAGCGGGACAGTCCCTCGGTGAAGCATGCCGCTCTCTCCCGCAATACCTGCATGTTGTTGCAGAGTCGATGTGACGCGCTTGCTGTCGTGGTTGCGTGACAGTTGACTGCTGCTGTCGCCCGTGCTGCTGGCGCCGTTGGTGCTGCTGCTGATGGCCACGCTGGCGCTGACGGGCGTGCTGTGGCTGCTGGCGCGGCTGTCCGTACTGCGTCGGTGCTTGAACCCTGTTGACATCAAATGGACCGGAGCTGTCACGTCTGTTTACGATTTCGACGTTACGCATCATAGTAATGACCGTATTCATAGACACTTCTTCCTCGAGCGATTTGAGCTGGATCTTGCGGGACAGCTCCCTGTCGGACATCCCTGATATAAGACGATCCCGGATCCGCTCGTCAGCGTCTGCAAAGCCACAATGCTCGGCGAGAGAGAACAATGCCCTGATATACGATTCGTTGGTCTCGTGTGACCCTTGGCAGCGGAGCTCGAAGTTGTGACGTTCTGCAACGAAGTTCCGTCTCGGAATGAAATACTCGTCTAGCTTGCTCTGTACAAAATCAAAATCTTTGCTTTGCTCAGCAGTTAGCTTAAAAGTTGACACGATATGCTCGGCCTGCGGGCCCATGCTATAGATCAACGCAGCTACTTGTACATCACCGTCCTCCTTGTGAAGTCCCGATGCCAGTCGGTAGCGGATGAAGCGATCACGCCACGCCGGCCACTTTTCAGGAGAGGTGAAGTCAAAGTCTTCTGGTGGATGGAAACCAGGCATCTTGAGTGACGATGCAGCACAGCAGCTACACGAAAATCTTCAATAACGGCTGATAAAAATCACAATAATGAAATGCACGCTTCACAAAAAGGTCACTAACGCTTGCTTATGCTTGCTTGATGAGTGGCACGGCAAGTTCAGAAGGCAGGCTGCGCCATGTTTGTGTGCTTGCTTATGGCTTGATGAACCCCAGGGTGCAGACGCCACCAGTACCAGCCGAGAACTGTATTCAGCGAGCGGGGCGGCGGTGGCCCGGGCGGCCACAGCCCAGACTGCATATGATACCGGCGCCGGCTCAGCGGCGGCTCCAGGCTATAGAGCGGGGTGTGACCACAGCAGCCACCACGATACATCTCCCCCTCTTACGCGACTGCTAATAAGATCTCCTATAGAAAGCTAAGCTGTACTCCAAGCACAAAGCTGGTTTTCTTAAACCCCGAAAATCCGACCGCTGCGAGTTTTACGAGGGCTAACGTGTACAGGGTCGTCAGCGGGCTGCACTGATGGCGGAGCGGGTGCCAGCGGAGACGTCGCCGGCTCAGGCGACGGCGCAGCTGGCGGAAGCTGCTGTGGTGGTGGTGGCGTCACCACCGGGCGTGGTACTGCCACGGATGTCGGCGGCACCACCGGAGGTGGCACTGGTGCTGCCCGTTGCACGGTTCCGTGCTGTGCCGGGACCTGTAACGGAACAGGAGGGATCAGCAGCAGGTGCCGTCGGTTGCGGCGATATTGGCAGCCGCCGAGCTCCACCAGATAGCTGCGTCTGGAGAGCCTTTGCGTGACGATGGCGGGCGCCGACCAGCTGCCCTTTTCTGTCTTGATCCGGACTCTGGCGCCGGGCTGCAGCGGAGGCAGGTTGCGGGCGCCTCGCCTCTGATTGACGGTTGACTCCTGTTTCTTCTTTCTCCGCCCATCGCGAAGTTTGGCGTGCCGCCATGCCTTCTTGGCGGGCTGCTGAGCGACGGGGAGACGGGACTGAAGCTCACGTCCCATCAGGAGGCGGGCTGGGGAGTATCCTGTGGCTTCCACAGCCGTTGTTCGGTAGTTCAGGAGAGCGAGGTGAGGATCTTTTTGGCGAAGTATCCACTTTGCGGTCCTCACGGCCCGTTCAGCTGCTCCGTTGGATGATGGCGTGTGCGGGTCAGTGACGCGATGTGTGAAGCCGTACGACGCTGCGAAGTCGGCGAATGAGCTGGAAGTGAACTGCGTTCCTCCGTCTGTTGTCATCAGATCCGGTATCCCCAGTCTGGAGAACAGGCGCTTCAGCCGCTCGATGACTGCGGTGCTTGTGAGGCTGGGCAGGCGTTGGATTTCCAGATACCTGCTGAAGAGGTCCACAGTCACGAGCCAGTTGCTGTTGTTGAAGTGGAAGATGTCTGCTGCGATGTGAGTCCACGGTCTTGACGGCGTTGGAGTCGTTACCAGTGGCTCAGCGTGCTGGGAGGGCGCGTGCACTTGGCAGAACGCGCAGTGCTCGACGTGGCGCTTCAAGTCGATGCTGATCTTGGGCCACCAGACGGATTCTGCTGCTCGCTGGCGGCACTTGTTGAGCCCGAAGTGACCGTCGTCATGTAGACGGTTGAGCATCTCTTCACGCAGACTAGGCGGTATGATGATGCGGCGGCCGTACATCAGCAGTGTGCCGCTTGTCAGGTAGAGAACGCTGATTTCTCCACGCGCGGCGAAGTAGTCCAGCATGTCGGGGTGCTTTGCTCCCTCCTTCCAGCCAGAGAGAGTCTGCTGAACCACGCGCTGGAGGAGTTCATCTGCCTGTTGGGCCCTGCTGATCTCCACTAGACGCTGCGGTGTGGCGGGCAGGTCATCGAAGACCCTCTTGCAGAAGTTGTGGACGTCTTCCTGTAGCACAGCGCCGATCGCATCGTGCTTCTGAAGTGGGTGACGCGAGAGGAAGTCAGGTACCAGGTGCTGCTTCCCTGGAATGTACACCGCTGTTGCGTTGTAACGCATCAGTCGCATGAGCATGCGCTGACACCTGATTGGCGCATCTACGAGATTTTTCGTGTTGATGAGCGGGATCAGTGGCTTGTGATCCAGCTGTAGGTCGAACGACGGCAGTCCAGACAGGAACACGTGCATCTTCTCGCATGTCCAAGTTGCAGCGAGTAGTTCCTTTTCAATCTGGGCCCACCTCGTCTCTGTGTCCGTCAGACTTCTGCTGCAGAATGCGACGGGCTTGAAGCTGGAACCATGCTTCTGAAGGATGCATCCTCCGATTCCGTAGCTGCTTGCGTCTGCGCTGACCACTGTCTCACGCGCTGGGTCGTAGAACGCCAGGACTGGAGCGGACGTGACGGCTGCTTTCACATCATCCAGTGCTTGCTGCTGCTGAGGCGTCCAGTTCCACGCAGCGTCCTTTTTCAGCAGATCGTTGAGGGGCCTTAGGCGCTCCTGGATGTGCGGGACGAACCTGCAGAGGTAGTTGACCACCCCTAGCAGAGACCGGAGCTCTGTGACGTTCTTTGGCTGCTGGAGCTGCTGTATCGCTTCGAGCTTCTCGTCGTCCACGCCGATGCCATTCTTGCTTATCTTCATGCCAAGAAACTTGACCTCGTCCCTTCGCAACTCGCATTTCGTCTTGTTCAGCTTGAGGCCAGATTCATGGATTCTTCTGATGACGGCTTCGAGACGTGCGTCATGGTTGCTTGCATCTCCAAAAACCAGCGTGTCGTCCATGTAGACGATGACTCCAGGCAGTCCATCCAGCATCTCTTGCATCTTTCGCTGGAAGCACTCCGGAGCCAGTGAGATTCCCATCGGCAGGCGCAGGAACCTCTTCCTGCCGAACGGTGTGATGAACGTAGTCATTTTGGAGCTTGCCTCGTCCAACGGGATCTGGTAGAAGCCAGAAGAAGCGTCTAGCTTGGAGAACAGTGTCGCACCGCCCAGCTTGGACGTCAGGTGCTCCAGGGTCGGGATCGGGAAGATCTCACGCTTTACGGCTTGGTTCAGCTTTTTGTAGTCAACTGTGATCCGGACACCACTGTTCTTCGGGACGGGGACGAGCGCGGATACCCAGTCTGTGGGCTCAGTCTCTGGTACGATGATGCCCTGCTCTTCCATGCTCTTCAGCTCCTCCTCCACTGGCTTCATCAGCGGCAGGGGGACGTGTCTTGCTGTGGAGAGAGCGACCGGGACGGCATCCTCGCGTAGCCGGATGCTGATCGGTGCCGTCTTCATGAGACCTGCTTCTCCGAAGACATCTTCATGCACCTCTCCTGTGAACTGGAGGACACCCAGACGCGAGCACGCCGACCGGGAGAGGAGGTTATCTGCTGAGTCCACTACATAGAACACCTCCGACTCCGCTTTGCTTTTGAACATGATTGTCCCATGCAGCTTTCCTTTTACGGTTAGCACGCCACCGACGCTAGTGAGCGTGCTTGAGGCATGCTCAAGGGAGGGCAGGTTCAGTCGCTGGTAGGTTTTCAAAGACAGAATGCTAACGTCGGCACCAGAATCAACTTTGAACGTGACCTCCTGACCGCAGAGACTGACTGTGATTCTCCACGGCGCGCACGCTTTGTCGATTTCGCCAACGAAAGCATCATGTGGCGCTAACGGCTCGCTTGATTCTGTACGCTCTATCTGTCTGACGCTAGGTGATCGGCAGACGGCTGCGAAGTGATCCATTTTCTGACAGTTGGAACAAACTTTTCCCTTAGCGGGACAGTCCCTCGGTGAAGCATGCCGCTCTCTCCCGCAATACCTGCATGTTGTTGCAGAGTCGATGTGACGCGCTTGCTGTCGTGGTTGCGTGACAGTTGACTGCTGCTGTCGCCCGTGCTGCTGGCGCCGTTGGTGCTGCTGCTGATGGCCACGCTGGCGCTGACGGGCGTGCTGTGGCTGCTGGCGCGGCTGTCCGTACTGCGTCGGTGCTTGAACCCTGTTGACATCAAATGGACCGGAGCTGTCACGTCTGTTTACGATTTCGACGTTACGCATCATAGTAATGACCGTATTCATAGACACTTCTTCCTCGAGCGATTTGAGCTGGATCTTGCGGGACAGCTCCCTGTCGGACATCCCTGATATAAGACGATCCCGGATCCGCTCGTCAGCGTCTGCAAAGCCACAATGCTCGGCGAGAGAGAACAATGCCCTGATATACGATTCGTTGGTCTCGTGTGACCCTTGGCAGCGGAGCTCGAAGTTGTGACGTTCTGCAACGAAGTTCCGTCTCGGAATGAAATACTCGTCTAGCTTGCTCTGTACAAAATCAAAATCTTTGCTTTGCTCAGCAGTTAGCTTAAAAGTTGACACGATATGCTCGGCCTGCGGGCCCATGCTATAGATCAACGCAGCTACTTGTACATCACCGTCCTCCTTGTGAAGTCCCGATGCCAGTCGGTAGCGGATGAAGCGATCACGCCACGCCGGCCACTTTTCAGGAGAGGTGAAGTCAAAGTCTTCTGGTGGATGGAAACCAGGCATCTTGAGTGACGATGCAGCACAGCAGCTACACGAAAATCTTCAATAACGGCTGATAAAAATCACAATAATGAAATGCACGCTTCACAAAAAGGTCACTAACGCTTGCTTATGCTTGCTTGATGAGTGGCACGGCAAGTTCAGAAGGCAGGCTGCGCCATGTTTGTGTGCTTGCTTATGGCTTGATGAACCCCAGGGTGCAGACGCCACCAGTACCAGCCGAGAACTGTATTCAGCGAGCGGGGCGGCGGTGGCCCGGGCGGCCACAGCCCAGACTGCATATGATACCGGCGCCGGCTCAGCGGCGGCTCCAGGCTATAGAGCGGGGTGTGACCACAGCAGCCACCACGATACAGACTGCATTGGTATGGTTCGTCGTATGTTTATTGTTTAATTTAGAGGACGACTGGGCGACAGCGAGGTCTCGCAATGAGGAATTTATGCCAACAGTACATCGCTGGAAATAAATCACAGAAAGCAGAGGGACTGGGACATATGGCGCAAAGAACACCGTCAGACCATTTTGAACAAAACATTTGTCAAAGCCGTCTGACTTCGTCCTTTATTGGATTTCCCCGCAGACGATAAACAATTTCAGTCGTATAGAGTAGGATATATTCTAAATAAGTGAAGCTCTATAACTTTTTACGTGCGAGCTCACAAACAAAGCTGTAACCGCAAGATAAGGAAAAATTTCCGCGATCCGCCCTGCTATGGTTCTCATCTGAACTGCGCGGAACGAAAAGTTTGAGCAGGCGATTCAGTCGTGTCCATAAAATCCAACCGGCGCCGAAGTCGATATCGTATTTCAGTTGGCCACCTAACTTATCGGGACGAGTTTGTAACGGATTTATCGAGTTGAGTTTTTTGTTCGTGGCCGAGTTTTCTATAGAATTACGATTGAGGATGCTGACAACTTGGATTTGCAGCCAACAATAAAGATCAAACTTCCAGGTACAATCTCAATAAGAATACGAGAATCACAAGAGTCGTGAGCCGCTTTTGATTATTTTCTTTTAGCTCCAATGCGACTTTTCGTTTGAAAGCGCGTAATAAAATCACGGGCGTCGGGCAGAAATCAGATTGAAGATGGCAGAATTGACAGACCGAAACAGATTGGGAAGTGTAGTGAAGTCAGGCAAATCAGGTCTCAACTTAGATCAAAATCAAACAGAAAAGCACATGTAAAAAAAAAAGTTCCAAATGAAGTTGAATAACTACCTATATACCGATTTCACATCGCGGAGAAAGGAACATTTGTAGGAGGTGCTTCTCTTCTAAGCGAGCTCAGAAAACTAATGCTTGCGTTGTTTCGTTTCTGTATGTTTCCAGGCAGGCGCGCACACAGGATTTTTGAATGGGGGGGGGGGGGGGGGGCACGACCTTCGAACTGGGCCCCCCATGCCGAAGGCCCCCCCCCCAAAAAAAAAACGGCCCACGGGGCTATATTTCGGTTGGTTTGAAGCTTGAGCAATTGGTTTGTCAATGCATGGTAGGTAAAACAATTATTTCGGTACCAGCTTAATTTTCAAAACATATATATTTTTACGCTAGCATGTTTTTTTTAGCATGTTTTTTTCGCGGACCCCGGGCCCGCGAGTCACCCGGTGGCCCGGGGTCAGCTCAGGCAAGGATGTATCCAGGACCTTTCGATGGGCGGAGGAAGGCACGGTGGGTCCAGTCTCACTGGCAGACGGGTCTCTTTAAAACGGTCTTTGCATGAGAAAATGTGGAAAATCGGCAAGCAAAAGTATCATTTATGTCCGAGCAGTGTGCCTAATGTACACTAATGCCTAATTTACATGGTATTTTACGATCGAGCGAAGCGAGCGAGCTCCTCAGAGTCACCGGTGTGTGGCGCGCTCAGAGGTGCCAGTGAAAGGCCGTCAGATGCGCTGGTGTTGGGTCCTCACAGGCGCCGTTGCGGGGTCTTAGGGCTTAGAGACACTGGTGGGGCCATCATTGGCATGTGTGTGGCCCTGCAAAATGGCCTGCAAGTGGAAAGTGGCCCGTCATAGGCTGGCAGGGACACTCGGAGGCTGGTAAGAGGCCCTCAGAGTCACTGGTACGTGGCCCTCAGAGGCGTCGGTGTGGGGACTCTCAGAGCCGCCGATGTAGGCCCGATGCGCTGGTGGGGGTCCCTTGGAGGTGGGGCGAGGGGCCTCGCAGTTGCCGTTGTGGGTGCCTTTAGAAACACTGGTGTGTCTATCACAGACGGATGTGGAGCCATAGCAGCCAATCCCTCGTTGGCCGTTACTAGGGCCCTGAGCGGCCGGCGAGGTCTCTCAGAAACCGGCATTGGGCCTTTATGAAGATAATTGTGGCTACATAGGAGCCAATAACGTGCCCCAACAAGCCCTGTGGTGTCCTTCCGAGTTGAAGTGCGGCCAGCGCGAACCCTCTGCTACCAACTGGCGCCGCAGGGCCCCTCGGTTTTGAAGGAACCCTAAACCCGAGAACGGGCACGTACCCCCTCGCTCCCTTGCTATGTCACTGAATCCAAGTGATTAGGGGCCCTTTAGGTAATCAGGGGCGTTTCAGATGACCAGGGGTTTTCAATTGTTCAGGGGCCCACCAGGTAACCATGGGCCCCTCTGGTAACCAGGCGTTAAGTAACGAGGAACCCCATCAATAACCAGGGCCCCTCAGTAAATGGGGGCCACTCAGGTAAGTGTAGGAGTCCCGCAGAAGGGCCGGCAAGGTTTCTCAGGTCCGTTTTTTGACAAGGCTCTTATTGACTCAGGTGCGAGCCCTTTGCCATCAGCAGGGGGCCCTTTCAAGCCTTTTGAGGGCCGTTTAAAGTCTCTTGAGTTCCCATTGAGGCCTTCTAAGGGCCCTTTGAGCAGTCGAGGGGCCTTTGAGGCCTTTTGAGGGCCTCTTGACGTCAGCTGAAGACCGTTGGACGCCAGCTGAGGATCGTGTTTTTGGGCCTTCTGATGGCCATTAGACGCCAATGGATGACCCTCTGACACCAACTGGGGCCCTCTGACACCAGCTAAGGGCACTTTAAGTTTGACGCTAGCTCAGGGCCCTCTGGCATTAGCTGGGGGGCCCTCTGACGCTAGCTCAAGGCCCTTTGACGCTCTTTAAAGGTAGTGTGCCACCTTTGAAAGATTTCCCGTTTTATTTTTCCTAGGATAAGAAGCTTCTGTTTTTACCTAATATCGCAAAAAAATCAAAAATGGGCCTGGAATAGTGCCTTTTTCGCCTAAAAGTTTATCGGTTTTTAGATATGTATAACAACTGTAGTGGGCTCACCTGCAAACAGGCGTCGGGCAACAATCGCGAATGCGGCGCACTTGTGACAATAAGCAAAGGTCATTATAGTGTTACGACCATACGACGTACGGGAATGAGTTATCAGCTGTCTAATCGTAGACAACACAATGTCGAGCCTTAAACTGTAAGCCTGTATTGGTATTGTTTCTTAAATTTGGCTGTCGAACATTAATTTGTGGTTTGAAATATGATTTTATGTAAAATAATTGATATGAAACAGCCGTCTCTTAAGTTATGACCCCATTACACCACACGCAAGTGGCAGAAATGACAATGATCAGCTGACGCATTTTTCTTGGCCGAAGTCAGAGCGCGCGGCCCGACGCACCACGCGTATTTGGAAATTCCGACCTCGACGAGCATCAGAAGCCACCTAACAGGCGTGTTCGAAACCGCAGGAGATGATGATGAACGGGTTTATCGAAACTTGATTGGATGAGCCTATCGGTAATAGCGATTTTAGTGTGTGCATTTATTGTTCATAGTGGTGTGAAATGTGGTTGGGGTACGACCGACAACCCGTCGGGGCGAATTTCGCACTGGGGTACTCAAAATTTGAAGAATTTAAGACGTTTCTATAAGTTTTGAAGGTATGGATAAGTTCTAAAAATCCGGTTCTCCTTATCCGGGTCATTAACTCCATATGGTCCAAGAAAGCTGGCACACTACCTTTAAGGCCTTCTGAGGGCCCTTGAGGTCTTCTAAGGGCCCCTTGAGGTTTTCTAAGGGCCCTTGAGGCTTTTTGAGGGCCGCTTGACGCCAGCTGAGGACCGTTTGAGACCTTCTGATGGCCATTTGGCGCCAGCTGGGGGCCATCTGGCACCAGCTGGGGGCCCTCTGTCACCAGCAAAGGACTCTTTAGAGCCTTCGGAGAGCCGTTCGACGCAAGGGCATGGCCCTCTGACGCCAGCTCAGGGACCTTTGACACCCTTTAAGGCCTTCTGACGTCCGTTTGACGTTAGCTGAGGGCCCTTTGAGGCTATCTGAGGGCCCTTTAAGGCCATCTGAGAGTCCTTTGAGGTCATCTGAGGGCTCCTTAAGGCCATCTGAGGGCTCCTTAAGGCCATCTGAGGGCCCTTTGACACCATCTAAGGGCCCTTTGACACCAGATGAGGGTCCTATGACGCTAACTGAGGGCCCTTCGAGGCCATCTGAGGGCCTTTTGAGACCATCTGAGGGCCCTTTAAGGCCATTTGAGGGCCCTTTGTACACGGTCTTCGGTGGTCTAAGGATTAGTTAGAGGCCCATTTGAGGCGGCCTTCGGCCGCCTCAAATGGGCCCCTTCCTTCGAGTTGGGCCCCCCAACTCGAATGGGGGGGGGGGGGCACGGGCCCGTGTGCCCCCCCCCCCTTGTGTGCGCCCTTGTTTCCAGGTCGTAAGATCTCCCTAGATCTAAGATCTAAGATCAGCAGAAGTCATGTCAGTAGAACCCGCAAAGGGCGCAGTTTGCGCAATGGGCCCGGCCGTGTGCTCTGCCAGCATTGATCACTGATCAGCTCTGTGGCGCGCTGATTGTTGACGCTGGTCTGTGTCGGTTAGATGGCCCTGACGGGTGACGACAGAGGCAATACGGAGTGCCACAGCGGCGACACTGTCCCGCTAACAGCAGTGATAGGAGCCTCTCGGTTTGGGCCGGGGCGATCCCTTCCGTTCCCAATAAGTGGGCAATGGACACCCGTAAAAGGAATAAACCATCAGATTGATCGTAATGCGAAGAATTACGATAAAAAAAATTATTTTTTTTTCAATTACGATGAAAGAATATTTGAATGAAGACTAAAAATTGTTTGTTATTTTACCGACACATCGAGCCAAGACTAACAAAGGAAAGCTACGAAAATGATGCTATCTATGTTCGGCAGGAGGCTCACTCAATCACTCACTCATTCATTCATTCATTCATTCATTCATTCATTCATTCATTCATTCATTCATTCATTCATTCATTCATTCATTCAATCATTCATTCATTCATTCATTCATTCATTCATTCATGCATTGCATTCATTCATTTACTCACTCACTTACTCACTCACTCACTCACTCACTCACTCACTCACTCACTCACTCACTCACTCACTCACTCACTCACTCAATCACTCACTCAGTCCTTTCTTCTTTCCGTCCCTCCACACTTCCTCCCTTTCTATTTACTTTGCTGCTTATTTCTTTCTTTTCTTTCATCATATCCGTCTTTTTCTCGCTTCTTTCTCCTCGTATCATCTTACACCATTACCAAATTGGCTAAGTGGCAATTCATTTACGGTAATGAAAGGCACCTTTGGGTAGCTCCGGATATCCAGTTTCTGGCTCTCTGCCGCCTTTGTGCCTGCTTTCTGCACACATACAGCAAATATAGCGCCACACCGATGGCGACACCGACAGGCCAACACTGGAACGACGAGCCACCGACTGACAAACGAGACTCGGCTCCGGCAGCATACAAAAACATACGGCACAACAGAGCGGCGCTAACAACGTTCGCCGACAGACAGAAGGGACGCCGAGCCAAGACAACGAGCGGGCTCAGCCGAGCATGGAGCCAAACAGACTCCAGCGCGATCGAGGGGAAAGGAACACAAAAGTCAAATAAAATGAGGAGATGTGTTCCGGGTCAACAACGCTAACAAACTGAGCGAAGTTGAAAATTCGAAAAATAAACGCAATCGCTAGACGACGCATCGCTTTGATTTTTGATAATGTTGCATAACCGTCTGCTAACTTGGAGTTGCATGAAGCTTTGGAATTAATTTCGTAGGTCACACGATCCCTGACGTTTGAATGTTACAATCACTTAACAAGTGGCACAAATCTGGTCAGAGCAGCAAAACGTTAAATAGTTAGTGTTACTCCAGTCATCCCAACAGCTGGGCTTAGTCAGAAAACAGCGCGGCACTTCAGTGACGTGCCGTTTTTACCGACCCACCTGCCCTTGTGGCCCAGATAAGCGGAGCACCTGTGAGCCGACACGGCGGGAGCGGGGAGGCAGAGGGAGAGAGGGAGGGCGAGAGTGAGGGAGAGTGGGAGGGTCATGGCCGAAGTTCTGCAGACTAGCGGCGCGGTGCCGTCGCCGCCGGGCGCCGGCTGTCGGTACCAGGTGGGAACCGGGCCGGGGTCGGGGACGGAGCGGTGCGGCGCGGCGGTCCCACTCAGTCCCCTCGCTCCCACTTTGCCTCGCTCTGTCCCCTCAGCCATCCCTCGGTCCCACTCGGTCTTCCTCAGTCCCTCCCCCGTCAGTCCCTCCTCATCCTTCCACTCTGTCCCACTCTGCCCCGGCCCCACTCCACCCCACCTCTGTTCCACTCAGCCTCCCCCTAGGTCTCACTCTGTCCCACTCAGCCATCGCCGGTGGCTATATAGTGGTCGGCCGATAGTACAGGCATGGTACCGGTTCGGCAGGCCCACTCTGCCTCCCCCACCCCCACTCCACTCCGTCCCACTCGCCCCCCGGTCCCACTCTGCCCCCCCCCCCCCCCCCGGTCCCACTCTGCCACCGCCGACGGCTAGAGTGGTCGGCCGATGGTGGAGCTAAGTACCGGTTCGGCCCACCCACTCCACCGGTCGGTAACGACCAGCCCAGCTCGTCCTGCAGGCTACAGCGACCCTGAGCTGCGCGCAACGACGGTGTGATACTGATCGAGCCCTCGGCGACCCAATCCCGACACAGCCGCCTAGCCAACAATACTGGTCGTCTTTACACTCACACAGTGAGCAGTGAGCACAGCGAGACAGCCCAGTCGACACAGCCGACACAATACTGGCCGCCTTTACACTCATACAGAGGGCACGGCGGGAGAGCAATAAACACGACCCAGCTTGCATTCAAAACAGCAGCAGCACTGCAAACGGCCACACTAGCACCAGGCCACCGGGTCATGGATAGGTCAACCGAAACCGAACAGCGATTGTGCGCTTACACCATCCTCGCGTATTGGAAAAATGATAAGCTCAACAATAGCTTAGTTTGCGTACCTAGCCTGGAAATCTTTTCCCATGGTGCACCCATAACAAATGCCTTATTCTTCCTCTCCTCCAATCTCATCGCGCCCAAGAAACCCGGCCACACAATACCCTTTCTTTCCAGGGATAATATGGCAGAAAACCGTAAACTGGGGCGCGAAGTATCGACACGACGGTTTTCGTGCCATTTATCAGCCGTGAGCTCCCAATTCTTTACGTCTTTTTGAAGAAGAGCCCGCGGCAGCTATGGATTACCTCATAAATAAGTCGATCGTTCATTTCGAGCAATCACTGACTGATGGCAGGGGTGCCGTGTGGAGAAGCGAGACTGTATAGTTTCCAAACATTGGGACAGGCGACGATTGGGTCACGATCAATACCGATCAGCGATCGCGTCAGGGCTGATGGGCAGCGGGGCGATACCAGAGTGACGCCCCGGCCCATCGGGAACGAACGCAGACCCAGGTGTAGCGATAGCGCCCGCATCTCCCCGGGAAAACTTGGCGGCGGTATCTTCTAATCAGCATCTTCGATGATGCTGGGGCATTCCACGTCAAATCGAACAAAAATCGGCTGTTTTGCACCTTACCATCAGCGATTTCATTATAAATTTGTGAGCGAGTTCCTGTGTGGCCCCGGACATTGCATTGATGTTTTTTGCACATTCTAACCACAGGTCTTCTAAATATAGGGCATCAAATTTTTACAAAATGCTGCATCTTTATATTTTTGAACGACCATAACTTTGGTTGTACTTGTTTGATTTGAATGAAATAACCCTTACTGTTTAGGTAATTTCTTAAGCATTTGTTTAGAATTGCACCTACTTAAATATATGACCTTGAAATTTGCTTAACTCTGTTCTTAAGCACAAATATCGAAATAGCAAAAAACACGTCACCTTCGATTTGGCTCATTTTCATATATTTTATTGCCTACCATATTCTTAACAACCTGTGAAAAAATTAGAGTGGGCCATTCATAAGTTTTGAAGAAAATTGCACACATGCAAACGTATGTTAGCACGCGCAGTGGAGGAGGAAGAGCGAATTTCGCCCACCCCTCCTGTTTTTCGCCAATATCTCATAAGATGCAAAATTAATTATGGCTACCTGTCAAGAATTGAATTGGACATCTCATCGTGCAAGCAATAAGAAAATCGGTTCACAACTGTTCTAGTAATAGCGGTGTAAAGTGAACATCCTGTCGCCGCAGCGACGCGGCGACTCGGCAGCCGGCGCCGACCGCTACGCGCCGCCTGAATTGTAGACTGTGCCGGGACGGAACGGAACGGTTCCGTCTTTACATCGCGCTCCCTACCGCTGATTACGTTCGATTCGCGTCCAATTTTGTGAGAAGACTAAGAAATGTACAGGCAATGTTATGGTGAAATAATTTTGAAAATCGGTTGGTAAACAATTAAAATATGAACGTGTAAACACAAAATTGTGATTGCTGCGTTTCCCGCATCGGCCGAGCCCGCCTTGCAGCCGGCGACATGTTACTCTTAGCAGGCCTGCCATATTTATTATTGGATTAACTAGAAATTCCCCATACATACTAAAAAATGTATGTTCTTTCGTATAGTGAAGATCAAAAGACGTGAAGATATCGTTGCGTGATAATGTTTTCGTTGAATTTACTTCATGATGCATTTCCACACGGCTCAAAATTCACCGCAAAATACCGTTTGCCTGAGACACTTTTACTATGGAACGTGAATGCTTGACTACGATGACTATGCATTTCCATTCTCGCAGAGTTTGGGATATCACTAATCAGCAATCATTCATTTCAGAAAGTGTACATAAGCAAGCATGTCTTGACTCTGTCTTTCAAGGTCACGCGCGGTTGCGTGATGTTGATGCATGAAAACGGCGTTTGCCGCGAAAGTTATGAATGGCCCACTCCAATTTTTTCACAGATGGTTAGGAACATTGTGGCGGACATAATATGTAAAAATTAGCCAAATCGAAGGTGACGTGTTTTTTGCTATTCAAATTTTTCTGTTTTAATTCAAGGTCAAAAGCATTTCAAGGTCACTTCAATTTAATTTTACAATTAAAAATCAAAGCCTTATCAATTGCCTATAAGACCCTGTTAATATCATTTTGATACCAGAAAAGGAACCAAAGTTAT
This sequence comes from Amphibalanus amphitrite, assembly GCF_019059575.1. NCBI lineage: Eukaryota > Metazoa > Arthropoda > Thecostraca > Balanomorpha > Balanidae > Amphibalanus > Amphibalanus amphitrite. Next base: position 777,847 of record NW_024881500.1, on the reverse strand, counting down.
AGCCATTTAAAAAATTGATGTGCGGCATTTTTCGCTATATTCGATGACCTATATCTCAGCGATACGTTATCAAATTTCGAAAATATTATACATAACTCAGTTTCGAACCATGCCCAGTCTGCCTACAAATTTTCAGAAAAATCGAAGGGGATGACGGATTTCGGTGTTTGATTTGACGTGGAATGCCCCTGCTATAAGCTATTTACCCGTACAACTGCAGGTGCAAGGCATGCCTGTGGGCTGTAGCATGGTGCTACGTGCGTAAAAATTATCATTAGAGTAAACTAAACACACGAAGCTGATAACTATACTGAAGTATCGCAGGCGAGATGCGTCATGTCAAGTCCCTTATACATCATTTTTAATTTGAAATTTACCCAAAAACAAGCGGGTTGGAACGCTAAGAAAACACGCCGAACAACAAAACGCATCTACTGAAGAGCCCGTTTCTGCCGTCACTGCAACTGAACTGCTTGACGTGATATCAGTGACCTGGAATAAGAGTGCGAAAATTTGGCAACACAGTGCAAAACCTGTTGACTCGGTCCGTCCCAGATAGCGCCGGGCAGTGGAGCTCGGCCGCCCCAGAACTGTCAGCTTCAGGTGCACCACTAGCCTAAAAACATCAGGGGAGAATACCCCCGCCCAATTACACTTAAGGACACATGAAAAAAATAAGGCATAGATCCATGTCGATTTCTCCTGAGTTGACCTTGTCACCTACCGGTGACCTTGACCCGTGCCGTCCGTTGCGGCTCCAAAGCCAAGCCGGCGTGGAATTAGGGGAGCTCGGGCGATTTCTACCGGCAACTTGGCAGAAATCGACACCCATGCATAGATCGTTGAGCTGCAAACTTAGTCTTCAGCCAACTTTGCTTTGTCATTAACTATGGAATGCGTTCATCAGCAAAACAATTCAAGAAGGTCCAGTTCGAGACAGAAAAGACGAGGTAAAACAGACAATGGACTTCATCTTCCGGTCTCACCTCGAGCTATATCGAAGCTAGGTATAGCGCTGGCACAATCTGCTGTCACCGGAGACTGCTTCGCCTTTGGCTATTTATTGGAGACCGCGGGCACACAACCTTGATTCCGTCGACGCTCGGATCGGTTTCCACCAATCTAGCCACAAACACTTTGCCGGCACGCAGCACCTCCGACCGTCCGACGTTCCCCTAACCAACAGCAGCCGTCGGCAGCACGAGCGCGCTCCTCCGTCGGTCTGAGGAAACAGACCACCGAGCAGCGCTGCTCGGGGCCCGCCGAGTTCCGACGAGGACGGCGCCGCGCCGGTGCAGTGGGAGGGGGCGGGGTGGCGGGGAGAGAGGGAGAGAGGGGCACAGCACAACACGGTGCAGTGCGCCGGCCCGCTGGCCCAAGCCGGTCCGACCCCCTAACCTCGCACGCAGGTTTGGCGCCGCTCCAGAGACGCACCACCTGGTCGAGATGAGGGAGGCTGACGAAACCGGCAGCCGCGCCGCCCGTGGTCGCCCCGGGCGGTCGGAGCGCAGTCGCGGCATCCCGGTCAGGGACGGGGGGGGGGGGGGACGGCGGAGCCGGAACGGGGAACCGGAAGACTGCAGCGAGAGGAGCGTCGAGCACACGAAAGGCGAAGGAATGGCGCTGCTGATGCATTAAATGCAGCAAGTCAGAAATGAGTCTTCGAGGCGTGGTTTCAAAAATCCATTTCCTTTTTTCTCACTGACACAAGCCGGCATGCGATTCGGCATGCCGGTCATCAAATTGTTGGTCATCAACTGATCCTGCAGACCAGGTACTTCAAATGTAACAAAACATCTCATACATTTTTGACCAGTGACAGGACTGGGCTGTTTTCTGGTTCGATCGTTGACAGGTCTGGGCTAATTCCTGGTCCGATAGGTGACAGAATTGGGCTATCCTGGTTCGATCGGTGGCAGTCGACAGGTTTGGGCTATTTCCTGGTTCGATCGGTGACAGATCTGGACTTTTTCCTGGTTTGACCGGTGACAGGTCTGGGCTATTTCGTGGTTCGACCGGTGACAAGTCTGGGATATTCCCTAATTCAATCGGTGACAGGTCAGAGCTTTCCCCCGACCTAAGAACCATAATTCAGCGAAATGCGAACGGCATCTTCCATGCGTCTCTGACACTAATGTGCCGGGAAGCAGTCCTTTGAAAAATGACCCTCGTAAGTCGTCATGTCTGAAAATATTTGACTTCGCTAGGATCAGAAGACTCTTCCTTACCCTGCCGCGTCATTGCAAGTGTCATCGCCTTGCTCACTGCCTCGTTCACGAAAAATTCAGCCTTGACGGCCTGACCCCGCGGTAATGTGATGGTCGGATAGTCATTGATCGCTAGGCATTTCCATACCGTCGCATGCAACCGCTGCTTGACAGTTTGTGTTAAGAAGGACCTCTTAGCCATGGTATATCAATATTATGATAATCTGAAGCGCAATTGATGTGTTGAATGAAATCGAGAGAAAACTTGTCCGTAAAAAGGCACGCCTCCGGACGCCTGCACAGTCCAGTTGCGCCTCATCATGGCGAGTACCACCTTCCACTTCCCTGCCATCCAATCTCCGAATCCTTTAAATTTGATGGATGAAAAGTGATTCCAAGATCCTGAGAGAATGTGATGGCTCGCTGCCTAAAATGGTGAAATCGTTGAAGGAGACAGGGGTGTCACATGTGTGACTGTGATCGCGAATGGACGATCACAGTCACATTCAGTCACCCCTGTCTCCTTCAACGATTTCACCATTTTAGGCAGCGAGCCATCACATTCTCTCAGGATCCTTTAAATTTTGCTGGAAACGTGGCTAAAGTAACTTTGGCGGAATATGGGAGCAGGCTTGCTTCCGCTTTGAACTTTCGCAAAATACTGATACAGAATAGCGTTACATAGGTCACGACGGCTCACGATTTACGGCAGTCTTGAGGCTGGAGGAAGCCCGATCCCAGTTGGTGACATACCAGGGAAATAAGCTAAAATTAGAGCGCTCTATTTATTGCTCCTGCCCCATGTTGAAGAAATACCCCTAAAACCGTGATCTTTTATCGGCCCTTACGCAGCAAGGCAGTAATTCTCAGACCGGTGGATGGTATCAATAGAAAGAGAATGCGTCAAAGATTAACATGAATTAATTAAAATAACATTAAAATGTTAATTAAGCTCGGAAATTAGTCCCAAACATAAGCTAATTATTGCTCCTACCTCGGCGACGGCGCTCCCCGCAGTCGGCGGAGAAGCTAAAATAAAAGCCACCATCCTCCTCCGTAAGTCAATTTTTGAGCGGCCGAGTGGGCCGATGCGGGGCCACCAAACTGAGGTGAGACGTGGCTAGTAATTGCAAACCGCCATAGAAATCAATATCTTAAGACGTACAATATGGGATGATTACTCTGAAGCTGGAGTGAAAGCATGAGTAGATTGCAAGAAACGAAATGCATAGATTGGTTGAATTATGTACAATAGGCACAGCTCAGATGAAGCCATTTCTATGATGTTGACATATGACATAACCCTTGTATGTACCTATGTATGTATTGACGATCAAGAGCAATCCACAATCGGCGTGGCGATTACACTCCTCTCCCCATCCTCTCCTCATCTATGACCTAAGTGCATTGGCAGTTACCGGCATAGTTTTTGAGCACGAGTGTAATTCGCCATCGGACCGCAATACATGTTGCTAGGCTGCTGCAATTACAACGAACATACGAATACTGCCTTCATTTGTAGACGTTTGTTTTTTAGGCGGTCTTTGACGTGCAATGGGGCATACCTGTCGACAACTTGAGTTTCTCCGAATTTCAAAAACTCCCAGAATTTCAATTCCTTACGCACTGTTGTAGGTACAGCTATGTTCACAAATTTTCGTTTCCTCCTGTTCTAAAAAGGATGATATTTGTCGATTTCGTGCGTCGCTGATAGGAGGGTGCGTTTAATAATTAGGCCCAACGCTTTCTGCATCCGCGAGTACCTTCAAAAGGGAACAACAGTTTCCATTTATTACACTATGGCCTATGGGACATGTGACAAAATAACCACTCGAACACGCATGAAACGGAGCTCATATTCCTAAAAATGTCTACAATCACTTCTTTTCTGACACTATTAGCAAATACCATCTCAAGTTAGGTGGTTGACAGACAGTCAATGGAGATCTGGGGAGACTGAGTGATGCCAATTCACCACTTAACTGATAATGAGGGCCGAGGGAAGAGAAACATGCAACATGCACAACTGACAACTTGACAAGTGACAAAACACTACCACTATTGCGCAGTGCACAACAAATTACAGCAGCCAGCCCAAAAAATGCTTTTGGTTGCTAATTGCAAAACAAGTCACTAATAAATGTCTTAGTTGCAGCTGAACACTGCACAATAATCACACTGTTCGCACATTGAGTGAGATGTCACAGGTGGTTTGAGTCACACTTTGGTTCAACTGCAAATCTGAAGTGTTGTCATGAGGTTCATGCCTCCATGATCACAGCACTTTGGTTGTGGTTGGCATAACACTTGTAGTCTGCAGAGTTCCACATGAACTGCAGACACCTCATCTGGTGGTCTTCATGTTGCTCAACTTCTTCAGGAGGCAAATGTCGACCACCCAGCGGAAGCATGGTCCTGCAGAAAAGAAAGGTAATGCATAAGGTACAAACATTATCTGCTGAAACAGCTCCTTCTGTTGGCTGTTATTAAACTTTTAACATAGGTAACATAACAACATGTATTCCATGTATATTTTATTTGTTGAAGTAAAATACTGCCGGCTATTTCAAAACCAGAAAATGAAATTATATTGTGGCATAATTCACCTGCTCAGCTATCAGTATCAAATAATAATTAATTTAATATTTGGCATATTCTATATAACACATTCATAGAATATTCTACTTCACGTCACAAGGACTCACAATCTTTCTGTTGGGTGTTTGATTGACGCATTAACTAAGTTTGTCTTAGGTTTTATTATTGCAAAAAATTCATATTGCATTATTGTATCAAAATACTGCCAGCAATAACAAAACAAGAACATGAAATGCCAATGAGCAAGCCACCTTTCCTTAAAATGATTACTTTGAAAGGAATTTTAGTTTCTTTTAAGGAAAAGGAGAAATGATTATCAGGTAATTATCAGAAAACCACTCAACCAGCAAGTGGCTGGGTGGTTTCACAGCAAACATCAAGCCAAAACATATACTTACATCTATCTAACAATTGAGCCATTTGGCTACTACAAGGATATGTGAGCAAAATAAGATACCAATTATCCAATGTTGACTTCCTTGCAAAGTTTATGCCTTATTTTATGAAAATGTGTCACTAGAATATGATACTTATCATCGAATATTATTTAATTTACGATTTATTTCGATCGGAATGCACATGGAGTCCCGCGCCATTTTCGTCGACGATGAATATAATCGTGTTTCATGAAGAGATAAGGGGTTTCAATGGTCTTTCAAAGCAATAATTTGATGCAAAAATTTGTAGGAAATAATATGAAGCTGGTTCAAATGGCCATCAACCATTTAAAACACCGAAAATACTCACAACTCCGTCCCGACGACCACGCAGCACCGCGCACGCCACACTACGCCAGACAACTGGCACAATGCCAAAACTGCTGTCACAGCGGAAATGTTTTTTTTTCTCGATTGCAATTGTGGAATTATTTATTAAACAGAAGATGATCTTTCCGAAAAACCGACTGATTTCATACACAGATGCATGGAAAATAAAAAAATCCCGGTAAGTTTATTTGTATTGTTTTGTCGATTTTGACATGCTCCTAGTTTGCAGCCATATTTCGATATGTTCTACAGGGAGTTCAGAATCATTTCAGGACCAATCTTTTCCTCATTCATTTTCCCGTCGATCATGAAATTTTTAGAGCGGAACAATTGGTTTCCAGGCGGTCCGAGCGGTTTTCGTGAAAAGGGTGCAAAAATCGGCGTCATTTTTAGAGCCTCGACACCAGCTCAACACAGGACCCTATGGGAGACGGTGAAGTAGCGGGAGCAATAAATAGAGCGCTCTAATTTTAGCTTAATTCCCTGGTGTGTCACCGACTGATCCAGCGGGCAATAATTGTTCTTTGGCCGCGCAACCAGTTTGAGTTGTGAGCTGAATAAAAAACGCAGCGGAGGACGAGTCCAAAATATTTGTCAGTTATCAGCTCCCGGACCCGACGGTCATAATTGTAACTGCAGTACCTAGTGGTCAGGTGGTGGGTGGGATGCATTTGAGTGTCCTGATTCACAGAATAAGTAGGCCCGATAAGACCGGATGCAAAGGATCGAAATGCATCCATCCAGTACTCTTCACTCTTCAGTCTTTACCACAAGGATGGAAGCAGAATGTGCAAGGGCGTCACAGTCAACAATCATGTATGATCCACCGATCAGCCTCTATCCCAATCCCCCCGTGCAGACGCAGTGAAACCTTCCCCCCGCCCACCTTCCAGGACACGAAGTGTTACATTACATTCCTATATTCATATAGAAATGAGTAGCAGATCCGTAGGACTAGAAGCACTATTTACCAACAGCGGGCAGGCACAGGCCTCGAGACCCACAGAAGCTCACCTTGACCTGGATCCGCTGGAGTGCTGTCCGCTGGGATCGCAGTTCAAGCTCGTACCTAACTGACTTTCCAGCTTGAGACGTGTAAGTTCAATAGCACTTAGTCATGCTATTCGCAGCACCGCACAATGTAGCTGATTTGAAACTTCTTTTGGCTTCTTATGACCTATTTCATTGTATCCACACCTCCACCAAGGCTACATAAACCACCTCAACCCACACACACGCATCAGCATCCTCCCCTTCTGCCCCAACCTCTCGTGTCAAATGACCTTGTGTTACAATAACAATGGAAAATATGACTCAAAATATCATTTCTAATATAGAAGCCTATTACGTCATTCCATTTAGACGAATTGAAATGAAAAACGAGCAACTAGTAATGAAAAATTTCAAGTTTTTGATCCAAAATTGGAATTTTTTACACATGAAACACTTGTTTATAAAGGTACAGCTCTTTTTTTCTGTGATTTGTGACTATTTTCTGCCCATAGTGCTATATGAAGGTTGCTATTTTATGACGTCAAATACTAAGCTGTAAATCAACTTTTGTATTGATATGAAGAAATCAGAAGCTCTTATTTCACTGCAATTTGGAGTTTTCGGTTGTATACTTACCAGAAGAAACACAAGTACCAGTTATTCTTTTGATATGATTTTTTCATTCTTAATCCAAAATTCTTCGTTTTCGATCGTTACTGGCCACCTTGTGACCTTATGTTTCATATGCGCTTGCAGACGAGATAAGTAAATAAACATTTGTGAGTAGGTGTAAGAGAATAGCATACGTGAGAACCAAAAGTTGAAATGAATGTTATAAGATATTTAAGAATCTTTTTTCTTCATTAATTAATTAACATTTTACAACCAAAAATCCCAGCTATTTTTCCAGAATTCTGCTTGAAATAAGGTAATTAATTCTTTGCAGTTTTTTAAGCACAAAAACAGTTTGATACAATTCCGGTGGAGCAATGACATTAGTTTGTTTATGAAATGCCGATGAATGTAAACAACTCTGAATTTGCATTGTGAGGTTGGATGGGATGCTGTCAGACATAAATGTAAACTGATTTCATTTGTTTCGAAATAATCCATGATTTATTGTCATTTTGAGCTTGATTGGCTAGGTGGTGATCATTCTACACAACTTGCTTTCAATACTGTTCATTTGACTGCTACCTTGGATAAGTGAATTTGGCAAAGCCCGTCAGGTCAGGTCAGGTATGTGCTATTTGGTTGCCTGGTAATTTAAATGGTATTTATGATCACATGTCTGATTTGGTCCGTCCATCGCTTGTCTTCTGACATAGGAATTAATTTGCTGAACATATGTTCAAAATAACATCAGCCCCAGAGTCCCAGGGTGAGAAATCATAGATTATAGGTACCAGACTGGAAAAAATGCATGTTATGCTGAATATGTCCGGTGTAGTGGTGGGATTGTGTCAAAAATGTCAGCCCATGTCCTGTGTAACTTTGTATGCGCTGAATTGAGCGCATGGCGGGTGCTGAATTTTTGGCACAGGGCGGTTGCATGATTTTTCAGCAAATAGTGGTCACCAAATTTTTCAGCATGCTGGTCAATCAAGCAGCAGATTCACCCTGCGGGCGCCGGGCGGCTTTGGAGAGGTCTGGGACAAGAGGTCCCCCTCCCGATTGTCACGTGCTCTGACTCGCAAGCTGCTCTGAGTCTACTCAGTGGAGGAGTGGCTGCCCAGGTGAGGCCTCCACCCTTGGCATGGAGATAGTTATGGAAGACCTTGTTGAACATTTCCAAGCAACAAACATTATAAAATAATCCTGCAGTGGACTCCTGTCCAAGCTCCTGCCCACTGGCCACTGTGGGATCGAGGGAAGTGAAAATCTGGTGAAACAAGTGCCCTCGGACCCGCTTGCTGACCCGAGTGCTTTATTGTGCGGCCTGGCTTCAAATGGCGCAACCACTGGTCTGTGTTACCATTCAAGCCACTATAAGCCAGCATGCTGCCACTCCCCGTCCCCATCCGCGAAGAAGACTGAGAGGACGCCGTTTCATTGCACCAGATGAGGGCAGGCTACTGGGCCCGCTCGCTTCAGTACGTGCGCCGAATCGGCCGTCTTTCCTCCGCGGCGTGCCAGCAGTGCCCGGACAAGCGGCGCTTTGTGCCGTGTGCCGGAGCACGTGCTGCTCCGCTGCCCGGCGCTCGCTGGCGCCTGCCAGCCTCGAATACACCGCTCCGCCGTTTTTGTTGCCTCGTAACTTCCGGCCCGGGCCTTGTTCCATGGCACGATGCAGTGCGCTGAAAGTGGCTTCATTTTGGCACAAATAGGCACCCAATTTTCGGCGCAAATCATGCAGAAATTTCCGATGTAGGTAATAGGTATCTGGAGAGTTTTGTGAAGAGAGGAGAGTTTGCAAAGATTTAGGAATTGTGGGGACAGGTGTGAGCTGCAGAGCTTCTTGCCTTTGCCATCCTATATACAAAGGTCAAACACATGCCAGAACTTGTATCAAGCATTTCTACATTGACATAAGTGGTTGTGTGTCCCGGCCCACCTTCCCTCCCCTCGCCCTCCCTGCACCTGACCGCGGTGATCAGTCCGGCTGATACCCCTGATTTTCCGCTCCTGGCCGCTTGTGCCGCCCCGGATGCCGACCGGACGAGTCAGTCGCTCAGCTGATCAGGGCAATCAGCTGATGTTAATTGTTAAGTGCATCTGTTATCTCCTGCTGTCTACTTCTGGCGAGATCATCATGAAGCCGATAGTCATTCCGACACAACGATTCACCCATGGCATGGGCCATCACCTAATGGCTAGTGCTCCTTGGTTCACTCCCTCCATCTACTGAACAAGACGTGATCGAGACGCTTACCACCCGTGGAACGTGACTCACAGGCAACTCGCAACACATCACAGAATGAGAAGTGTGGTAGCAGACTTTGTTTCTGTAAGAAAGTGCTAGGTAAATGGTTTCTGAAACTGTTTCTATTGTGACTGTGTCTGTAATGCATGACACGAGCAGATATATGCTGGTGCATGACTTTTTGGTCATGCTTAAAGTAGATGAAGGAATATTGTGTAAAGGAATAAACCAGTCACGGCGCGATACCTACAGTTTCCAGCTGTAACTGCGTACCTAGGTACTAATAGACACGGTCATTAAATTCATCCGATTACCGTTTATTTTTCATCATCCCGTCCCATCGGTCATTATAATGGTCCACTCTGCCCACATTGACACATCAGATTTTCGATATCCTGTTCTCGTTTCCCACCAATTGGCAATAGCCTGTACCCTGTTGATGACAGTCATGCCGGGCCCAGTAGAAGCTACGTAGCGGTCCTTGACTTCCTGATAGCCCAGCGATCCCGTATTATCTCATATTGGAGAGGAAGGATGGATCCGGCCTTGACTACATCATTTACATTAGTAATGGTCAAAAGGAGTTCTATAGCCTTGAGTCGAAATCAAATGCGTAGTTATTTCCCTACCTTGTTTGAATCGTGCCAAATGATCCAGAAGACAGGCTGACGTTATATGGCCTTGGGCTGACGAATCGGTGAGAGAGTAAAATATAGCGGAGAGATGGTTATATGCGCCTTTCTTCGATTCAAAACGCATACTTTAGTGACCCGTTCCTTCTTGGCTCTCACAATTAAAACCGTTTTATCTGTTTCAGGTTTCCTGCAGAGTAATCTTGAAACGTGAAAATGGCGGATGAAAACTTTTATCATGTAAGTATATTTATGTTCTGCCAAAATTAATTTAAATTTATTACGGATTTCTGTAAACCCATCACTTGTTTCACGCAATACGTTAAGCTAGTCTTCTCCGGTTGCGAGCAACCTTGAATCGCAAGTACTCAAACTCAAGTTTTTACGTTATTACATTCCCTTTTTTATTAGGTAAACATTTACCAATCTACGCACATTACTGTGTTTGGCCAGTCGCAGCTGTCTAAACCCGCTCACGAACATCACACCTTTTACCCAAACACGCCTCACTGTTGACCCCTGTTCCTCCAATATCTTCCCCGTCACGTGTTGTGTCACCGACAGGCACAATGTCAGTACTACTGTCGAGAGCGGTACTACCGCGCCATGCAGCTGACAGCCTCCGAGGCCATGAAGAAGTTCGGCCAGGGGCCGGCGTTCCGCTTCTGGTTCAGCCTCTCGCTGGCCATGGAGGGAAAACTGCAGGAGGCTATCCGAGAGTTCGAGAACACGCTGGTAGGTACAGAGCGCGCGACGGGACCGTAGTATTCCGAAGTCGGACCCGCATTCGATGGTTTGTAAACACCCTTCTTCATCAAGGTGATCAGCTCTTTTAATTACCAGTATAGCGCCTTTTGGGGCGACTAACGGAGCGAGCGAGGGGGTGAGTCTTGCACGTGCGAAATTTCGAGGGGGTACCTCCAACAGTCTTGTGCACCGCACCCTACTGACCGGTTTCTAGCGATGTGCCAAATTTGAGCACAATCGGCCCAGCCGTTCTCGAGATCTGGGAGCGGCACCCTGCACGTGCGCACGTGCAAAATGGGTCCCAACTGGCTTGTGCACGGCACCCTACTAACTGGTCCCTAACCGTGTACCAAATTTGAGCGCCATCGGTCCAGCCGTTCTCGAGATCTGGAAACGACCCCTGCACGTGCGCACGTGCAGCAGCACCCCAACTCTGGCACATGGATATGCAGTGCCTAGTGGGTGCCTACCTACATGCCAACTTTCAGCGCAATCGGCCAAGTAGTTACCGAGATATTGCAGCAATTGCAAAACTGACACCTCTTCGTTTTGCGCGTGGCACGTGCATAAGGGGTCATCCACATGCATCGGGAATAGTCCAATACTTGGTAGAAGGAATGAAGCTACCCTACAAAAATTACCGCGTGTAAATCGGTCAAGTGGTTGCTGAGATATAAGCCTCGCAAAAGCGTCCGCACGGCCGGCCGGCCGGCCGGCCGCTCATACTCAGAAATTTCCGTTAATCTAGGAAGGAAAGACTACGCTCGCTTCGCTCGCTCCGTAATGACCATTCCATAGATAACGTATATAAGGGTGGGATGGACAAATTGAGACAAGTTTCTACGCGGTTGTACGCCTCGGCTATAACCGCGATCTGATTGGTCGCATCGCTGGCACGGCCCTCAGATGCTATAAAAGCGAGGGTGACCCAAGGTCAGGTCAAATCATGTCTGGTCGCGGAGCCGAGTACGATCGCCGAGCCGCCGTGCTCCCGGCGCTGCGCGCAGGGAGGAGCCCGGCGGAGATCAGCGAGTTCCTGCGTGTCCCACGGAGCACGGTGTACCGCATTGCCAAGCGTGTGCGGGCACAGGAGGGCGGTGGAGATGGCGAGGATGAAGGAGGGGTGACTCCCGAGCGTAAAAAGCGTAAATCAGGGCCTGGGAAGAAGAGAACGCCGGCGTTTCTGCAGCAACTCCAGGCTCTGATCGAGGAGGACCCGAAGAAATCTCTTCGGCAGTTGGCCCGAGAACTGGACGTGAGCCCGTTCCTCATAAGCCAAGCCGTCCATGAGGATCTCCGCTTCAATTCATATGTGCTCAGAGTCCGGCAACTCTTAACCGATGGGATGAAGGCGAGACGGCTAATGATCGGAAAACAACTTTTGGGTTCGCTGAAACGTGAAGCCTCAGGTTTGGTGAGAGTCTTCAGCGACGAGAAGATTTTCACAGTCGATCGCAAAACGAACCGGCGCAACACTCGTTACCTCTGCCGCTTCCCCGATGAGGTGCCCGTGGCCATGAAGACCAAGTTCCCAGCGTCAGTCATGGTGCTCGGATTCGTCACCAGCAACGGAGACGTGATGCCACCGCACTTCTTCGAACAGAACGAAAAGGTGAACACAGACGTCTACCTACGGGTTCTGGAGACTGTCGTGCTGCCCTGGATCAAGGAAGTCACGAGAGGAGCTGGATATGTCTTCCAGCAAGACTCAGCACTCGCACACGCAGCAAAGAAGACGCAGGAGTGGTGCCGGCAGAACATGCACCTGACGTGGACCAAGGAGTTCTGGCCCCCCAACTCTCCGGACCTCAACCCCCTGGACTACTTTGTCTGGGGCGAAGTTGAGAGGGTCTCCAACAAGAACCCCCACCCCTCCAGGGAGGCTCTGAAGCGGACCATCGAGGAGACGATGGCGGCCATGGACCGAGCTGTCGTGAAGTGCGCGTGCGGCAGGTTCAGGAGCCGGCTGGAGAGGATGGTGGCGGCAGAGGGAGGGTTTATCGAGTGAGAATGCTCTACAACGATGCCAGTGTCACGAAATAAATATATTTCTGACTGATTGTTTTTTGGTTAACCGGCAAACTGCATTTGAATTGATAAACACAATGTGTCTCAATTTGTCCATCCCACCCTGTTTACATTGATGCATGACACTTTTTTTGCACGACAAATTGCAAGCTCATGCGTCTGGTTCTCGTATTCCGGGAGTTTGGCCTGGAATCTGATCCCCATATTTGAGATTACTACCTACGACAGTAAAAGACGACAGTACGACCCAGCAACATCTCGCATCAGTGTATCTGGTCGACCCCTTGTCCGGCCCTACATTACCGCACAGCTCACCGTCCCGCTCCGTTCCGTTTCAGAACGACTCGGACCTGCAGCTGGCCACGATCCTGGCCATGATGTACTGCCACCAGCTGTGTCAGTCGGTGGACCGTCAGGCCGTCCAGCAGCTGGACAACCGGCGGCGGGAGGAGCGCAAACGAGCCGGAGACAGGGTTAGTCCGATCGGCCGGGGAGAGGGGGATGGGTTGTGTTCTGGGAGTGTAACGGGGAAGGGGGTTTGAGGGTAGGTAAGTGTTAGTAAGAAGTTGGAATAGAAAAAAAATGACGTTTTAGGAGGGAGGGCGAGGCAAAAGGGACATCGCCGCAACTCGAAGGTATTTTATTGTGAAAAAAAACTCGAAATTGGCGTTTATATTGTCCCCAGGTTGATACCCCTTGCATTGAAGACAGCCAACATCTGCATCGCACATTCGATCGACTGACTGTGAAGTTTAATTTGGTGCTCCCCTTATGCCCTTAATCATTTATCACTCTTGTAATTCGTTCAGCCATGTCTCGTCACCCAACTCGTCACCACAGTACGCTTCCTTTCTGTAGGCACTGTACTACGCCGGCATGTTCCTGGTGCTGACCGGCCACCCGGACAAGGCCCGCGAGTACCTGGACCGCACGCTGAAGATGAACGGCGACGCCGTGGACGCGTGGGTGATGCGCGGCTGGGTGGAAATGTACGCCGGCGAGAACCCTACCAAGGCTATCGACTACCTGGACCAGGCCGAAAAGCGGTTAGTCGGCGGGAGCAAAGGAAGACATATCGGGAGATGGAGGGATTATTGAGCATGTTCGATGAACGTGTGGATGGCCGGCGAAAATCGTTCGATCTTTGATGTTCGTGGTTCGATATGTGTAAGATGTCCATTGTCTTTTTTGTGGTTTTTGATCCAGACTGTCACGATGTACGATATTTTGGGCTTAAAGGCAGACACATTTTCCCACTGGTGGCAAAAAATGAGGCGCAAATGTTATGGTGTAGGTATGCATTTATCAAGATATCATGCTGTACTGTGCTGTGGCTCATGCATGACGTCTGTTTGATTAATTGGTTTGTTGGTTAGCTGGCTCGGCCTGCATGAACATTGATCACCGAGAGCATTTAGTTAATTAAGTAACTTCGATGTAGTCCAGTAAGCTGCTGTGACAATGTATAAACGATTGGGTAGATCTCATGGATAACGCGAATGACTATCGTCTATAACAATCGTTTATAACTATTCCCCACTGCTCCGCGAATGGTGAATGCGAATGGTCATTGTCATCGGCAATCCTTCAAAGCCTGGGATTTCCTCTCATCTGGTCCCAAGCTATGCTCTCATTGCTTCCAGGAATATAACCACAGCACCGATCTAGCCTCCCCTTTCTGACAATTCCAGGAACAACCGGGACATTTCACTGCTGTTCTGTAAGGCGCGCTACTACGAGCTGCACAACGACTTCACGAACGCCCAGTCGGAGCTGAACCAGGTGGTGGCGATGCGACCCGGCTTCGTGCCGCCGCTGGTCGAGAAGATGAAGGTCAGCATGGCCATGCTCGACTGGGACCAGAGCGTCGACATGATGAACAGGTAGGTGGAGACTGGAGAGAGGTGACTACTTAGTTTGTAGGGAGATAGGACGTGAGAGGACCAGAGCGTCTATGAACAGGCCGGCGGAGAGAGAGATTTTGGCTTGTGGGCGGCAGCCAGGTGGGATAACTAGTCACCTGGCTTTTTGGTACATCGTTTAATTTTCTTTATTGGTGATAGATTACCTGTCACTTTCGTTCATTGTGATCGTGCAGCTCGTTGCTGCCTACGTTCTCCTCAACTTTTAATGAGAGCATCGGGCAGCTTTTACTTGTCTGGTGATTGTTAACAATCTTTTTTTTTTAGATGCATAGTCCTTAATTAATTTTCCAAACACAGGTCGTGGGCTGTCGTTGAGCTATATCCAGCCACACCATTCACTGAAGCTAATCTCGTCGCCGCCGCACCATGTCGCATTTCACCCCAACCTTCAAAAACCTCTGCCGTCAGGGTGCTGGCCACGTCACCCCACTGTATCGAGGCTCTGCGGTTCCGTCTGATCGGCCTGCTCACTCGCGACGGAAACTACCCGGAGGCCAGCAAACGACTGGAAGAGTTTGTCCGTAACGTGGACCGTCACGAGCCGCACAACCCGCCGTTCCTGCTCGAGTGCGCCCGCCTCTTCTCGCGCACGGTAGGGGTCGGTGGTGACGCCGGCGTGTGGGACTGCTGGTTAAGATTTGTTGTGAGGTTTGTGGTAGTTGTTTGTTTGTGGTTTTCATTGCTCACTTGCTATAATTTTTATCTGAACTTAGACGTTGCATGGAACATTTCAAAGTTTCTTCCTATGTAAAATGTCGGTAAATCAGAACCGTTATTACTCATGTGACGCCCTTATAGCCAGTCAGTGGATATGTCATACAGCATTCACTCCTCGTTCCTGCATTGAACGTCATAGATTTACTTCTCATGAGCGACGTCATAGTCTTGCTATGACGTTACCGCACATGTCGTCATAGTACCGCATACGACGCATACAACATATTCTATAGAGTATATACGCGAAATCGAAGGCCTGCTCTGCCGTCACATTCCCTTGTGTGACATCATATCTACTGACGTCATCGACCGCTTTTGACATATTAGGTACATCCTATCAGTGAGTAGTGACGTTTAGATTAGTGTGACGTGATATGTGACATACCCATTTCTTAAGTTCTTTCATTTCATCTTCTTGGTGAGCCTAGGGAACACAACAGAAAATGTGGTCTTAATTTCGCCTTTCCCAAATAACTCTCGTGTATATTTCAACCTTGTTGTTTAATCCACTTCATATCTTCTGGTGTTGGTCAATCTCCGCTGCCTTGGATTATCCATGGAATGGCTTACAACACTGCCAAGTGTATGAAGCCATACTCATTGTTTCTTTGGTGCTTTTACTCAGATGACATTTAATTTGTTTTATTTTTCGTAGTTTCCAAACCTTCAGCCTTTTGTGGGAGGATCCATTTGCTCGTTCGAGACCCATTTGAAAAAGCCTCGTCATGTGAGCCGCTTTCCGCTGCTTCACAGAACCAGCTCGTACGTTTTGAGAAAAGTGTGCCCTATTGTGTCCTCATGTGGAGCGGACAGGCCGCTCAGCCGAACTCTTGCCCCTTCTCATGTCACAATGTGTACGTTTGCAGTGCGGCCGCAACGACGGTGTACTGGACTTTACGCTGTCGATGGCCGAGAAGGCCGCACAGCTGGAGCCGGGCCGCGCCGAGTACCTGGTCGAGGTAGCCTACCAGAACCTGCTCAAGGAGAAGACCCGCGAGGCGCTCAAGTTCTACAAGGCGGCCACCAAACAGGATGAGGCGTCTATGGAGGCGCTGTCAGGTCTGTGGAAAGGGAGGGATGTTGGGGATAGGATAGCATGTTGGGGAATACGGAAGCTGTAGTACAATTTGTGTAATTTGGTAGCGTTGGGAGTGTTAAGAGTGGGCTCAACGTCGCCTGTTCGTTATCGGACATAACACAATCCCTTTAACGAGATGGTGATAAGTTAAGCTGTCACTGATCCGCGACTTCTATCTTTATTTTGTGTATGTAACGCCATGTGCGTTTCGTCATTGTACTAGCGCGTTCACTGCAGTTGTTGGACGCATTGGGCGCGTGTCGTGTTTCCGCCGCGCGGGTCCGCTCAGGATGTGACCTGGATACTCAGGGTCACGTGATATCCCGTGCCGTTACTAGACACTCTGGCCAAGTTCAGTTCGTATAGCGTCCGACCTTATTCCGGATCTAGCAAGTTATTTTATTTTTGATTGGCCATGATATGAAAATTTGTTGGACACGAAAGTCATTGGTCGGCATCAACGTAATCTACATACATATTATATGTTAAATGATTAATCGTGATTTAATTGAAAAATCGTTAACGTTTTGCATTAAAATTGTATCTTGGGTGTAGATAAATAAATAAATGCATTGACGTCAGCTCACCAAGCTAATCACGAATTTCTCATCACGACAGGCATCATCACCTGCCAGCTGATTGACGGCGACCACCAGGTGGCGCAACAGAGCCTCGAGTTCCTGAAGGAGACCCAGAAATCGCTCGGCTACACTGCCGACATTCTCTACTTGTCGGCACTGCTGGCGCGCAAACAGAACAAGAGTCCCGAAGAGGTTCTCGGTGAGTGAGCGAGAGTGGAGAGAGCAGTGGGGGAGCAGGAGAGAGGGGAGAGGAAGTGGTCCCGGTTCGCGCTCCTGACTCCGGAAGCGCCGCGAGCAAGGTCGGCTCATGCCACGTGGCTGGTGCTGCCGGCGACGGAAGGACGCGGGCTGCTGCGGCTGGGCTCTGCGGGGTAGGAGCTAGCGGTGGTCGGTCTGCGGGTACTGAGAATGAATGGTGGCGCGGGGTCTAGAGCAGTTCCATGATTGCGTTTTGATGGCGCTCGTCGCGATATAGCCTCCTTGCTGGTGCGCCCTGTCAATCCAAAGTCTAAATCATCGTCACTAATCCAACCGCGGTCTTCGAGTATATTCTTTCCTTACAAAAAGAATAGGTTGGCGGCTTGGACATGAAACGCGATAAAATTATCGTTGGATGTAGTCAATATTCTTGGCATGACTATGGGAACGTGTTATACATATTGCACTTATCAAGCTTTAAGAGCGTGATTGTTCAAACCAGCTCACTGGACATGTCAACGTTATGTCACATTTTTACTGTTTGCTGTTTTCATCATCATTCAGCCACAATTAGCATTTTAGACTCAATTGCTTTTTACAATCTCAATCTCACGGTTGTGAAATAACTATCAAAATGCACACTTTGACAGCAGCAGTAATAAATTGTTATTTCCATGCAGATTCCATATCCAGCTCAGCGTATGGTGATGTAATCGTGCTCGCTCTCCTGCAGGCCTTCTGAACGAGGCGATCGAGACGCACTTCCGCAGTTTTCGGACGCTGTCTCTGGGAGTGCAGTATCTGATCGCGCTCAATCCCGACTTCCTGCTACTGGTCGTCAAGGACTGCTTGCACTACGCGCCCACACAGGTCAGAGAGCAAACTGAGCGAACCGCCGGCACTACGCGCCCACACAGGTCAGGGTTCAGACAGCGGACAGCCTGCGCCCCACACAAGTCAGACAGAGAGTGGGCCGCACTGGCCAGAGGGCGGGCCAGGCGCCCACACAGGTCAGATGGAGAACTGAGCGAACCGCCGGCACTACGCGCCCACACAGGTCAGAGTTTAGATAGCGAACCGAACCGCCAGCGCCCGTACAGGTCAAACTAGGGCGAACTGAGCGAACCGACCGCACTACCTGCACCCACATAATTCAGACAGCGAGCGGCGTAGGCAGAAAATTTGGATTAGGATTCAGCAGAATAGGCAGAGCAGAATATACATTTAGGTACCATGATTTATCTCGTGAGGATGAAAGACTTGCTTCGAACAGATCACTATGATAGTCCTGAAAAATCTGACTGCTTGCATTCATTTTTAGCCTATCCCGGTGTATTTCGAGCGAGGTCAAGCATTTTTCGGGGTG
Source organism: Amphibalanus amphitrite (assembly GCF_019059575.1). Classification (NCBI taxonomy): domain Eukaryota; kingdom Metazoa; phylum Arthropoda; class Thecostraca; order Balanomorpha; family Balanidae; genus Amphibalanus; species Amphibalanus amphitrite. Next base: position 759,147 of record NW_024881500.1, on the reverse strand, counting down.
GAAATGCCTACAGAATAGGCTCCAAGCTGACTTGACACGTTAACAGTTGCTAGAATTATTCCGCTAACGCTAAACCACAGGCGTCCGGACGCCCGGCCGGCCGGCTGGGCTGATGCAACGGCTCCTGGCAGGATGCTGGCCTCCGTAGCGGCGCGCTTGCTTTGGTCGGTGTGCTCTCTGAACTTCCTTTGTCACTGACCTTTGTCCTTTGACTGACCCACCGGGATATATGCGCATTGTGTGCGATATGTTCAACGAGGTGATGCAAATCGAGACGCTTTTTCAAAGTGAAGTTGCTGCATCTTTAGAAAAGCACATGTATGGAAATATGTGGTAATTTTCTGTCTATATTCAAAGCCATAACACGACACATATTGTTGTCTGTAGACACAGCGTCGAAGTGAGAGCGAGGTCAATTTGTGTGGCAGTTTTGGAGATTGAGACTGCTAGCCATTTTCTCAAACAATATGTCGTAGTTATCAAACAGCAGGTCATCAAAACAGCTTTATGCAAAAGTGAATTTCTGCATCATAGTCGGCTCCTTAGTCTTTTGAAATGACTCAGGTACATTAAGAAGAAACCTTTGCGCGCGCACCATACATTCTCAAAGCGGTCCCAGCATGCACTGTCATTAGCACGAAAATTTTAACTTTAGAGGCTCTGCAGGAAGTATGAACATTAGGATTCGTATACAGTAAAACCACAAAGCAAGAACACTGTGTACTCACACCTGCTGAATCATACCTTTCCAATCTGTAATTAAGCACGGGCTATTAAATACTGAAATATCAATCTTACCTACCGTCAAACAGACCTATTCGTACTCGGCTCTGGCAGTGGCTCGTACCCCGGCTTCACTCATATTCGCAGGGCTAGTCTACACGATATCAGCTTACCAGTTATAACTGATGCATCATTTTGGCTCCGCGACCTACTAGTATTCAGACGGTGGTTCTGTTCATCTCTTCTCCTACCAGAGAGTTACTCCTCCTCTGCCCCGGAGCCTTCAAAGGCGCCGTCCTCCGCCTCGCTCCCGCTCTCCGCTGGTTTGTCAACGTCCTCCAGTTCGTCCTCAGTCGCAGTTTCACCTGATTCAGAGCTCGGCTTCTTGGGCTTCTTTGGCGGCGGCACGTACTCCTCTGGAGACCTGCTCAGCGCCATCGCTGTGGACAAGACAAGAGGCGTGTGAGACATTAAGCATGCGCGGGTTTTTCGTGTCACAGAGGGAAGAACACGGAATGCTTCGATTGAGTGGGTTGTAGTATTATGTAGTAGTATGGATTGTAGTAAGGTAGACGAATATTTGACTACGGTAACCGAAAACTTGCAATGGTTCTGCCTGATTTACCATAATTGTAAAGAATTTGTGAAAATTGCCCACCTTTAGGCAAACTCAGGAGCCCAATCTGTACGGTTGTCTGAATATAGCAGTCATTACTTGAAAGTTGGCAGCCTAACTTATCTTATCGGCAAATAAACAATGCTTTGCTGAGGAATTTGGTATAGAACAATGGCTACGGCAGCTTGAGAATCATACTAATACCGCTACTCACGTCCAGTGTGGAACATGCCGTCCTCGAAGATCAGGTCGAAGCCGCCGGTAGAGGCCCGCGAGTAGCCTCCTCCGGTGCGCGAGCCTCCGGCAGTCGCCATGGCCACCGGCGGCCAGCCGTGTTGTCCGCCGGCGCGCGCCATGGCTCCGGAGCTGCGACCCAGTCCGGTCACCACCAGCGCGTCCCGGCCACCGAGCATGGAGACGGCCGGCCAGGGCCAGTCGGCCGAGAGCGGTGGCGAGCCGGCGCCGGCCGACTCCTCACTGGTGGCCATAGCCGTGGCCGGGCGGACGAACCGGCCGGCCGACCACCAGCCTCCCCCGCCCGAGCCGCCCGAGCCGCCGCCGGGCAGAGGCACCACGGCCGGCCGGTACCACTGCGAGTACAGCGGGTACCCGGCCGGCCGCGGCCACTGGCCCGACTGCTGTACCAGGTACACTCCCGAGCTGGGCACCTGACGCGGCGGGCCGCGGCTCTCTGTAGCCAGCGCGGGCCACGGCCAGCCGCTGGCGCCGGTAGGACCCCGCCCCGGACCCCTCCATGGTGCTGGGTACGCCGTGCGGTGCGTCCGGCCAGAGCGGCCGCCGTGCGACCAGGCTGAGCCGGCCGGCCAGCCGCCCGTCGTCCCCCACCGACCGGGAGCGACTGGCGACCGGCTGGGCGTGCTGTAGTACCCGGTGGAGCGCTGAGGGTAGCGACTCTGACGGGGATACGGCGCGAAGAAAGTCGGACTCGCTATCCGCTCCTGTGGTCCCTGCGCCGCGCCGTCCGCTGACTGGTCCTGACTAGGCATCTGACCGAATGTCGAGGGGTCTAGCTGTAAATCGGGGTCAGTGTCGGGTACGGTGTCGAATGTAGGCTGATCAGGGATGTCAGCTCCTAGCTGGTTCCAGAACTGGTCGAACACTGAGCTGCGGTCCTCCGGCTCGGTCTGCTGAGATGGGCCGAAATTCTGACCGAGCTGCGGCTGGAAGAAAAGCGGCCTCTGCTGGTCCGGATCTAGCGGGGGCAGAGGGGGCAGCAGCGGGTTGTTATCAGCCCCCGAAGGCACCGGTTCGACCCGTCGCGAGGCCGGCACTACTGGACTCCCGGCGGTGGCGGCCTTTTGTCCTCTTGGGCTCGGAGCGTGCTTCTCTCCCGACTCGACTGCGGGTGGTGACGCCTGCGCCGGGTCAGAGTGCTCATCTTTACCGTGAGCCGGTCTCGCACCGCGGTGTCGACCCGGCTCCGGCAGAAGACAGAAGATATGGGTGTCAGGGAACTGGAGCGGCTGCGGCTGACCGGCGACTCGAGTCTGACGACGACGTGGCACGACAGTCTCTTCTGCAGACACCGCCTCTTGGAGTCGAGCTGGCTGGGATTTATGTTCTGTGTGCGAGTTTTGAGTCTCGGCTGTCTGTCCTGGAGATACGTCTGAGAGCGATTCTGGTCCTGTGGCCAGTGTCTCCGGCTGTGCAGACGGCACTGGCTCTGCCTCCTCCGGCTGCTGAGAAAGACCGACAGTCTGACTGGTCGTACCGCCGGCATCTTGCTCCGGTGTCTGACCCTCTTCTGTGGCTGTCTTAGCCTTATTATCGCTCCGCGCTTCGGATATCCCTTGAACTCGCGGCAGTTTCAACATATCATCTGCAAACGGCCCGGGAAACGGTGCCAGCATACGACCGTTGAGAAGCAGTGACGGTGCCAGCCCTTTTTGGAGACCTCCGGCGGCCGGTGCCGAGCTGACGGGGCCGAGACCTCCGGCCGCCGACGGAGCCGAGCCGGAGGGAGGGCCGTCCCGGTACAGCCCGAATACGTCGGTGTCAGCCATCAGCTGGCTGTGCTGAGTGGCCAGAGCGGCGCCGGTCTGCTGCAGGAGACTGGGGTCCAGCTCGAACCCGGCGGCCGGCGCCAGCGACCCGTCTGTCTCCAGGTCGGCAGGCACAGTCACGGCTGCCGGTGGACGGTGGCGTCAGATGGTGTGACTAGAGTGGGTGGGGATCTACGGGATGGCGGTAGCACGAGACCCACCACACACACCGTCAAAGTTCAGCATCATACATCACCGGACTGGGGACCTGCTGTCTTAGTACGCCAAGTTCTGCAGGTATTTTAGGAATGTACATTTGGATAGACAACTCATTTTAGGATATCAATCGTCTGGTACAGGTTATGCAAGATTTATGTCATAAAGCAACATGTAACAACGCTATGGAAATATCGAATGCATAGCATCACATAATTCATCTCAAAGCAGTCATGCGCTCAAAGTCATTACACCGCACCCGCTATTAGCCACAGAAGCAACTCTTACCGACTGGGACAGCCGCTGCGGCGCTGACAGCGGCCAGGGCGGCCAGCAGCAGCAGCAGCCTGTTCACGGTCATCCTGAGTGTGTCGCGGCCGGCAGGCGCGCTGCGACTGCGCAGACTGCGGACCGCCGGCAGGGTCAGCTCTCTGCCGCCGTGACCGGCGCCGCGCCGCCTATCGTACCCGCATCCGCTCGGCCCGGGTCGCCGCGGAAGGCTGCGCAGCTGCGGCAGGGCCGTGCCGCTCGACGGAACGCATCCTGTCGAGGTTTTACGGGTCCAGAGTCGCGACTGGACTGTGGTTTGTGTGGGAGGTATCTGGGAGGCATCTGGACACAGGCGCTGTCCAATAGACAGGACTGGCTGTGGATTATTTAGAAGGACGCTTCAGGAGTACCTATGGTTAACAATGCGGCCATTTCCTTCGGATAATCCTGTGGAAATATTTTTTAAGCGTCTGCGGTCGCAAGGATTTAGGAGCAATGAGCTCCTAAATTTAGGATTTAGGAGCATGCGCGTTTAATATTTGACTTCGTATATCGGCAGTTGTGTACCTACCTCCATGATTGCACTTTTCAAAGGCTTTGCGTATTTCGTTCTTATGGTTATGTGCTGATAAGAAGCTTCTGCATCAATACTAAGCACTTGTGATGCTTAGTATTGATGCAGAAGCTTCTTAATGTCGAGAAATTGATGTAGGCCTGACATGTCGATTGTCGACCTAATGGCACTGTTGTCTGTCTTTCAATGGCTGAAATGCCATTATGCGAGATGAACTGCTTGTTTTATCTGCTTTCCGAACACCGTGCGCATGTTTTTGCTATGAATATCATTTTTTTCGCCATCTATTCCAGGGACGGGCAGCATTTATACATTTCTACAATGCACTAAGTGTCTTCGGTGCGTTCAGTGACTTTTTATCCCAGCTGGATTCTCGCGACACTTCAGCCCTCCGTAGTGCAACGGATTGCCTTAAAACCTGAACAACTATGTAAGTGGTATTTAGTATCTCAATTATAACCTGTTTAGTACACTCACATGATCACATTACCACCTGACCTTTTTCTGTGACAAAATTGCATATTACCGTTTGCAGTGTTTGTTTTATTTGACACAAGCGGTTATGAACTGGACGATTCGCACTTTTATATCTGTCACCGGCTTCGCCATGCAAGCAGCTACTTTTGTTACATGACATTACATATGTCAGGTACCGCCGCCGGCTGGCGCACAGCGCCAGAGGAAGAAATTGACGGCGTAGTCGCCGCGGTCGCAGTAGCAGGCGGCGAGGTGTGCCCGGAACGAGGCGCCTGACGGACAGGGCTCGTGGCACATCTGACTCTCCGCGTGATAGGTGAAGCCGCGCCGACACGCCGGTCGTCCGTCGCTGATCTGGGGCTGGGTGACGAGCACCAGGATCCCGCCGCCGCTGCGGCTGCCCGCGGTGGTAGCGGCGGCTGCCGCTGTAGATGTGGGTGCTGGTGTGGCTGTTGTTGCTGACTCTGGGGAAGGAGTCGTGGTGGTAGGTGCCGGCGAGGAAGTTGTAGTCCAAGCTGCGGTCGGACTTGCAGTCCAGGTCGCGGATGTCCACCATTGGGGGTGTGGCGTTGTGTCTCTATCTCTCGAGCCGTACCAGTCCGTCCAGACAGGAGCTGTGGGCTGAGCGGCCGGCGGCTCCAGGCCGGCCGGGATCCAGTGTCCTGTCGGTCCATCGCCGGCTGGAACCCAGTATCCTGGGCCTCCTGCAGTCCCGTATCCCGGGACCGATGGACTCCAGGGTCCTGGATCCGGTGCTGGTTGGTCCGCAGCGAGTCCAGGCAGCGGCCCGGGCCGCCGGGTGGGAAGCAGCATGTTCTTTATGCCTGTGGAAACGGATTGACATATTGTCGGTAATTGTGACAGTCCTGTATCACAGCTGTATTTTAACCTTCGGCTTCTACATATATTCATGAGGTGTTATAATAAAGGTTGGTACAAAGGTTATTTTACAAGTGATTCTTATTTCTGTCGCTCGTTGCACCCTTACCGTCTTGGCTTACCTCTCCCAAATTTGTCCAGTCCCCTCCAGATTTTGTGTAAGGTTCTTTTCTCACGGCCACCTCTCTGAAGCTGGTCATCGTGCGCCAAACCGTGTCCTCTGGGATCGAAGCTGTTCCACATGCTAGCTCTGTGTTCATTGTTTTCCGGTTCGTGATGCTGGTACTCCCGTCGCTGATGTTCATAATGATGAAGAATGATGGCTTCCTCAAAATTGTGGTCAGAAGCACTGTGCGGCAGGCTCGACGGAAGCGGAATCAACTCTGCAACAAAATAGACAACCATCAGTCGCATTGAAACCCTGTCCAGTATTCAGTCTCATTTGGTGGAAAACGAGCCCATTACCTATATCAGGGGCGGGCAAAGTCCGGCCCGCGGGCCGGATGCGGCCCGCCAAGCTCCGGCGTCCGGCCCGTGGCACACTGGTCGGAAACGCCCTTACGAGAGGCCACGGGCGATTCCGGAGTTTCGGATTATTTTTTATATAGATCGATTTGAAATTGATCAAATTATTATACTTAGGCCAAAAAAACTAATCCGGATGACCAAAAATAGCTGTAATCAGCCCCCGAAGATGGGGTATCCCAGAACTCGCAAACTGACGCGGAGCAAGAGGTTTCTTGAGCCGGATATTCAGAGTCTTATTGCTGATGGACACTAAATTGAAATCCCACATATTATGCATCAAAATGTTCGTTATGAAGTTGCCGACTGGTCAGTGCAAAATTTTTGGTATACTTTTTCCCTAACTAAGATGTACTATAGCTTTTTTATGAAGGCTCTCCTACAGTGATTCTGGAATATAACTGCAAAGTTTAGGTAAGAAAACAACAGGTAGTCCCATCTAGTTCCACTCTGATTTTTTGTGAGATGAAGTAGGATTTAAATTTACTCCAGGGGAACATAAAAGCTAACTGCGCATATTTGCGCAAAATTTGCAGGAGCCGCTCTTCCTACCCAACTACCGCCCGCCCCGCCCCAGTTTCGGCTCGGCCGCCGCGCACGGCTTACGCTGACCTGTGTGGCCTGCACGCATCCATGCGTAGTTGACTGGTCATTAAAAACAGATGCGCTTGAGTTTATGAATTTTGTGAAAAGCGCGTTTTATGTATGCATTTATGTATGTATTGACACCAAAAGCCTTCCACATATTGCGTGGCGATTACGGCTATTGACAACCATCACTCGGCTGAAGAAAGTGGAAATTGAAACCTTCGTGAATATAAGACGCTGCAAATATAGGACACCTGTCACTGACGTCGGGTTACCTTGGGCCGTCTTTTTACATTAGATCACAATTCCGGTATTTAACCCTGGCCGGACCGATTGGTTTTCTACATTGACCGGGGAGGGTTGGTACAACTCCCTCGCCGTTTCGCCTCTAATTGAGCTAGAGCCTCGCGGAAAAAAAGCAAGCTTGTGTGCCGTTATAAGACGCAAAAATTAGGTACTACCCGATTTTAAGGTCTTAGGTCAGCCAGTGACCTCTTAGGTCAGGTAAGTGCCACAAGGCACGGGCTCGGTTTTAGGTTAATTACTTTGCCAAAAATGGTCGCACTGCCGCGATTTTGGCATAATCGTGTTTGTCTAGCTCAGGCGCGTTGAATGCTATACTTGGTGTTCGGGTGAAGTCCGGCACAGGCCATTTTGCGTCCTTCGACGGCACAAGGGGGGGGGGGTGGTGGTACGACCCCCCTCGCGTTTGTCCCCTGATCGAGCTAGAGCCTCGCGGAAAAAGGAGCGTGTTGCCCGTCACGAGAGGAAGCCGATGATACCCAATTTTAAGGTCCTAGGTCATCGGGTGACCTTCCAGGTCAGGTCAATGACCCGAAAACCGGGAAAATCGGGACCTGTTAGAAAGTCGTAAATTGTGGCTGCTATGTGGTTTTCCGGGGTGCTGATCACGAATATCGTATTAGTTTTGATCAGAGATGATGTCTTTAAGCATTTAGACCAGGTCGGGTCAGGTCAGGTCAGGTCAACCGGTAGGGGTTGTGACGGGTATTCGTAATACGTGTCAACCGCCTCTGACAGCTTCGTAACATGTTACGAAGGCGCCAAAACTATTTCGTAAATGTTCAAATGGTTGCTAAATTAAAATTCAGCTAAAAAAACTAGCCTAGAACATGTAAAACTCGAAAAAGTGAACCGAGGTCACCCGAGGTCACCAAAGGTCAATGACCTGACCTGACCTTCACCTTGACACCCATCCTAATGTATGGGAGCAACATCAAATCACATGTTTAAACGTTTGAAACCACGAAAAGCTTGCAAACGCGCGGCTAATGCGAGCCGACATACGCCGAATCGCGATTTCGGCCAAACATGGTCACGGAAAAGAGGTCACAGGTCAAAGGTCATTGGGGTCAGGATCATGAAATTTTCAGGGTAGGTGTAAAATTGATCAATGCGAGGGTACTGAAAGTTTCGTCGCGATCGGCCGCTTTTACGCGAGTTATTCGCGAAAACCTTAGGGGGGGGGTTGCATCAACCCCCCTGTGCCGGCGAGGGTTAAGGTGTTAACCTCGGGTCAAGCTCAGGTCGGAGCCCAGGTCACGAAAATGGTTGACGGAGGTCATATCGCATATCATTCGATTCGGCAGGTCTTCCTGAGTCCAATGGTAGCTTTCCCGACTCTCTAGCTCCATCTGATCAGGAGTTATTGGCGAAAAACTTACATGGCCTTAGTGACGTCATAAATGACGTCACGCAAAGTCAACAATGCTAAAGTCAAGCACTGGACCTTGCAAGGAGTGCATGAAACCATTCCCGGTGCCCGAATAGCAGCTCCCAATTTCCCTTGTTGACTTAAAGTGGTGCTAGATCCTGTATTATACTCAATTATGACGTCATAACTTAGCAGATTCACGTCATATATTTAGTGCTTGACATCCAAATCATAGCTTACATATGACAGAGAAGGTATGCAAAGTTTTATGAAGTTTGCTTCACTAGTTGTGGAATAACAAGCAAAAAACTTTTGCGGAAAGGCCGCTGGCCTCTCGCTGGAGCGTTTCCGACCAGTGTGCGTGGCCTGGATAGGCAGCCAGCATTGCAATCCGGCCCGCGAGACCTATGATTCCTAGTGTGTGTGTGTGTGTGTGTGTGCACTGTGCATTTTACATAAGCAGACTTGATTTTTAGTATGGTTGTCATGGGTCAAAAGTCATTCGTTTGTAAGTGTTACTATAAGTATTTGTCTCTGTCTGAGCCAGTCATTGCCCGTCGTTGGTCAGTCGCGTCATAGCAACATAGCATCCATTGACCATTTAAGTCATTGCCAAACGAAACTCTGGCGAGCTTAGCACTCCGGCCCCCCAGTTGCTCACAAATGCAACACCCGGCCCGCGCTCCCAAAAGTTTGCCCGCCCCTGACCTATATGTTGTTATATTGGTTGGTTATAACAATTTTAATAGTTTTGATAATAAACGATGGTTAATTTATATCTATTTTATGCCGTGATAACTTGTCCATTGTCAAGAGTTAAGAACAATTTCTCGATTAAAATGGCATATGAGGCTCTATCATTTTTTGAGCTGCTATGAGAGGTGGCATATTCTTTGTACCTTACCTGGCTTTTCGGGATTCACTTTGTCGTAGCTTTGAACATGGAGTCTTCTGTCATTTTCCGAGGAGTTCTCATGGACCAAACCCGATCCAAAGCGTGGTTGAGGTGACGGGCTTAGTTCACTCCGAGCTGGTTTCAGACGCAGTGAAGCGGCTGAAAATACAGCGAAACCTCGGTTGGTATGCAGAGCTATATAGAACCATTGGCAAAGCCTGCTATGGAAGCCAGTTTTCTGAGATTTCCTTCACCCCACGATGGGATATATTTCTATTGCATGTCATTATGAGTAATAAGTGTTATATTAACCGAGCAACGTTAGCTGAAGGCCTATGTATTCTTTGTGCTGACTAGGATGGGCCATAGGCATTACCTATCAGGGGCGTAGGCAGGGGGGGGGCCACTGGGCCATGGCCCCCCCCCTTGGGCGCCGAAGGCGCCCTTTGCGATTGGAGGGCGCCGAAGGCGCCCTCCAATCGCAAATGCAATTGTGATATAATCGAATCGAAAAACAATCGCGACTGGAGGGCGCCCTCCAATCGCGAATGTGTTTACAGGGAAAATACGGATGGAGGGCGCCCTCGGAGGACGCCCATTCCAAATACGCCCTCCAAATACGGTTGGAGGGCTCCCTCGGGCGCCCTCCAACCACATTTGTAGGCTGTAGCTCTCTAAGCGTAACGGTGGTCGCCTATGTAAGCCGCTGTCCTGTAAATAAGCGCCCTCTCACCCGAAGGCGCCATCTCCTGTAGGTCGCCACCCTGCTACACATTGCCGCCCTTCTGCTGATCGGCGTCCTCATAATTATTGGCGCTCTCCTACCTATTGAGCCCTCATGTGAAATTTTGAAGGCCGCCTTTCTCCCTTTTGGCACCCTCTTGTTCAGTGCCGCCCTCCTACCTATTGGTTCCCTAGTCCTTCCTGTTGAATGCTAATCGGGGCCCTTCTCCTATTGGCGCCCTCGTGTAGATCGCCGCCCTCCTAACCACTGGCACCCTCCTGTTGATCACCGCCCTCCTATCCACTGGCACCTTCCTGTTGACCAGCGCCCTCCGCACAGACGCCCTCCTGTTCGTGTCATCCTCTTGAGCAAAGGCGCCCTCCTCACCATTGCCACCCCCATTTTAATCGTCACCCTTCCGCTCATTGGCGACTTCCAGTTGATGACCGCCCTCCCACCTATTGGCGACCTCTTGTTTATCGCCACCCTCCTATTGGTGCTCTCCTGTTCCTCGCCACCCTCTTACCTGGTGGCGCCCTCCTGTTGATTGTTGATCGGCGCCCTCCTACCTATTGGTGCCCTCCTGTTGATCGCTGCCCTTCTATCCATTGGCGCCCTCCTGCTGCTCGCCAACTTCCTACCTATCGGTGCCCTACTGTCGAAACTCGGGATGTTGATCGGGGCTCTTCTACCTATTAGTGCCCTCCTGTGGATCGCAGCCCTTCTACCTATTGGCAACATCCGTTGATCGCTGCCCTCCTATCATTTATTTACTCCTTTGGCATGCTTTTCAACTTAGTCGTTCTATTGCACATAGTTGATGTCTTGCCTGTGAAAACTGCCACAAATGAACGTGCATTCAGCACAATGAATGAAGTATCTATACCTACCAAAACTATCTACGCTCTACGATGCATAAAACACGTCTTTGGTCTTAACGGATTGATCCTACTTTACGTGCATCATGGCATCTATATGGATTACGATTAAGTATTGTCAACAGGTTCGGGCGCAACAGCAGGCATCTGAAGTTTCGGTGATTGAAACTGGTTATGTGGGTACACTGTATGCATCTGTGAGAAGGCTATGAAGGCTGGTCTGAGGTAATTTGGATGATGTTTACGCATCTCGCGCTCCGGTATCAATCCGATACGGTGATCTGGTGCGTAGATATGCCACCGCCAATAAACTTTTATACATCGACACCCATGAGCCAAGCTTTCTGTACAGTTTGTGTGGCAGCGGCCCGACCAAACCTTAGGTATTTTTTACACCTTCAAATTTGGTAAAAGAGCGAGAGGAGCTTTGAACAGTGATCGTATAAAAGGCGTGCCTAAAAAGCGGAGGAAAAGGTTGTTTTCAAAAATTTCGCGCGCCTTCGGCGCAGCATTTCAAGAACACTTGACCTTTTGTGACCTGGAGTATAAAGAATACACACGATGCAAAATCAATGCAGCACGACCTATACGAGGTTACGCAAAAAAAAAAAACTGGTGGCATGGTAAAAAACGCCTCCCAACCCCCCAACCCCCACTGAGCGATTTTTTATCTCGCGACCGTATGGCGCCCTCCTTGGGTGAGGTGGCGCCCTCCAAACCCTTGCCCCCCCCTTCGCGATTTTCTAAATACGCCGCTGTTACCTATTGCCGACTGCAGATTGGCTCGCAGTCCGCTGAAGCAGCCGAACGACGCGCCATTTTTCCTGTGTTTTCAAGTGAACAAGAGATCCCACATATTGGCACATCTCACCTGTGGCGCTGACGAACGCAGACACCGCTGCCAAGAGGATCACTTGACGAGTCATACTTGTGGCGGAAGTCCGCTCAATGTTGTGACCAAATTATGTCAACTCGGACGCACTCAAAGTGAGCTTCCAATCTAAGTCGGTTAGCTTGACTCTCTAAGCCTGATCCACTGAGCTTAGACCACTGAGTGAGTCTATGAGTTCCACTGAGTCCGCTGAGCCGGCGGTTCCCAGGGACCGCGTGGTCCGCTGTGCACCGTCGCCGCCGGCGCTGTCGATTATATGGAGTCGGCAGCTCCGGACGTCTGGTCCGCGTGGGTGACGGTATCGGCGACAGCTCACTGGAGAGAGGAGCTGGGGGAGGGGAGAGAGCGAGAGGAGGCGTGTGATGCTCCGACCCGCCAGCGGATGGAGTGATGATCTAACCACTGACTGCAGACTTTTTGTGGAGGAAGGGGGGGGGGGCTTGTCGTGGACACATGTCAGTGTGGTTTAGAGATGAAATCGAGCAATAGCAAGTGTTTGATTATAATGAATCCATGAACTGCGACTTGGCGCATGTGCTTTATGTGTCTTAAGTTGCTAAGGGAAGGTCATGCGCTGAAGCAGTTGCAAGTGGTTAATCTTTAATGGAAGATCATGAGCTGAAGCAGTTGCAAGTGGACAATCTTGTTTGGCGACGAACTTTGCCTATACAAGGACTAGTGCGCTAATACTGCGGGGGCGTGCTTCTAGTTTGCACGGACCGCCGTCTAGTGACTAAGTGGCCATCGGTGTCCCCAAAATATCGCCGTTATCGTCCACGTGACCATAGGGAATGACGCATGAAGTGGGCCACATCCTGAGCGCCGATCAGCTCAAACATGTTTCACAGCTTCAGCACTGACGAGTCAATGCTAGAGCTAGTGAAAAGCGGCATGTTCTGCGCCACACAGCAGACGTGGGTGGACGATGTGGTGTCGCATCGTTTGCACTGACCACCAGAGCATTGACCTCAGGTGACTCATTGTAGTTCACCGTCTTACGCTGCGTTGGTCTCTGGGCTTAGTTCGTGTCTGATTTCTAAGCCTGAATTATGTCCCTATTTGAAGGCTAGGGCTGGTGATGGTCACTGGTCACGATAGCCTAGACTAGTTTGTGAGTATTGTTTGGTGTCAGTGATCTTAGTCATGACTCACGCACTGTGTTCCTCGGTTCCAGCCGGTGCCACTGGGCTCCGCCATCCCAGTCTCTCTGAAGCGAGCCATCACGGTACTGGAACCGGTGACCAAGTCATGTCCGGGCCTGCTGGAGGCACTCTACCTGATGGCCAAGGCCAAGTATCTGAGCGGCGACGCCAAGGCGGCGGCCAGCACACTCAAACACTGCATCGATCACGTCGGTACGTGTCATGCAAGGATATGTGTAGTTGTTATGACCCTGTGAGGAGATTTGGTGGGTGAAGGATGTGGCTTCATAAGTTTTATTAGATGCATGCTTGAGTTTGTTTCGAAAAGTGTGATTTTCACAGTTAAAGTCTTGTTGCGTTTCATCGGTTCTCTGAAGAAGGTGATTTAAGTTTGAGCCGTTATTTTGTATCGAAAGTGGTGTTGTGACGGTGTTGTTCCCGTCACTTTTTTGTGGGTTTCGCTGAGTGAGTGGATCAGTGTTGACTGTTGAGTGACGTTCCAATTGACGGCTCATTACAGACCAGTCGTATGCGGACGCCCATCTGCTGAACGCCCAGATCCAGCTTCACCAGGGCTTCTTCAAGCAGGCATCCCAGTCGCTGGAGCTGGGACTTAGCTACAACTTTGAGGTAAGTGCCGTCCACGCAGGAATGCTGCTCTAGGCTTTATAAGCATCACCAAATATCACTTGGTGTGCCGATAACTGCGACCTACGGTGTTTTATGTTCATTCATGTTTGAACGAACTTTTACCCATTTCCGTCTAAAGTCGCTACCAGATTATCACTATCGAGTTGCATGCTCTCTTGTCTGACACCAGTTTCTGGTCTGCAGATCAAGGACCACCCGCTGTTTCATCTGATCCGGGCCCGCATTCAGAAGCGGGAGAAGCAGGCTCAGGAGGCCATACAGACGCTTCACACGGCTATTCAGCTGGCAGGTCTCACCTCTCGGCTGGTCAAAGGTGCGGAGACTCGAGAGCGGTTCGGTCATTATCGGGGGACCTGGGACCTCTCGGCTGGTCAAAGGTGCGGAGACTCGAGCCGTGGGGTCATTATCGGGGGACCTGGGACCGCTGGAGTGGTCAAAGGTGCAGAAACTCGAGCGGTGGGGTTATTATCGGGGACCTGGGACCTCTCGGCAGGTCAGAGCTGATGGGGCTGTAGCAGCCGGGTCATGGTGGGTTCGGGGAGCTGGTGGGTTCAGCCGGTTCGGCGGGGGGGGGGGGGGGGGAAGCTGTGTACAGTGTGCGCCGACCGATGGGGATTATGTGCTGTCGAAATTTCGAACAGCGATGATGGGCGTTGGTATAGAAGTGTACTTGTGAAGGTGTGGATACCCAAGTCATGAAATTTAGGAAACGCGTCGAAATTTTTTCACGTGTTATGCTCTTTTACATTCGTATGAGCACCCATGCTTTGTTTAAAAGAGGAAATAAGTCTGAGCAGCTGCTTGTCACTTGCATGCCACAATTCTTGACAAAGTCATGTTATGACGCATTGATCTGACTCATTCAATTAACCCCGTGTCCTTGCCGTCCGTTCAGGCTCCACGCCAAAGAGCAAGATCGACGTGAACGACAATGACAAGGTGTCGATCTACCTGGAGCTGGCCGACGCCTACCGGATGGCCAACCAGGAGGCCGACGCTAAACAGGTCATGGAAGAGGCCACGCTCATGTTCAAGGTGAGACCGACAGGTAGAGGCATGGTTGGGCTATTACGAGATGTGCTAGGAAGACTTATTTGTTGACTATGGGAGCTAATATCGCGTGCGCTTATGCGTTCTCTTGTTCTGCGTCGTGTGAAAACGTCATTAAAAATGTATTTGCACGTGAACTGTTGTACATTCGGTTTCGGTAATGTCTGTGAACATTTCTCGTGTCTTCCTGAGTGGCCTCCTTTGTGCTGTCGCTCATTCTTCCCTCCTTCTGGTCTTTTGCTGACCGGTGTTTTTCGATAACTCCAAACATCAACACCCTCGCTCCACATTGCCCTCTCACCATGCCCGTTGCCCCTCTCACCCCTCCTTTACTCTGCCTAGGGTACCGGCGAGGAGGTGCGTATCATCGTGGCCAACGCCGACCTGCTGCTGGCCCGTAACGAGGTGTCGGCGGCGCTGGGCAGCCTGCGTAACATCACGCCGGACCAGCCCTACTACCTGCAGTCGCGCGAGAAGATGGCCGAGATCTACTTCGACTATCTCAAGGACCGGCGCATGTATGCCGCCATGTATAAGTGAGTGGTGGCCGGCGGGAGGGACTGCTGGGGGGAGGTTGGAGGGGCTGCTCACAGGGAGGTATTGGTGGGTAACGATGTTAGGAGTATCCACATCTACATGTTTGAGTATCCACATTCCAGAGATTCTCTGGAATATGCCTCGGGTATTGTGTTTGAAGTGACTTTTTGCTTGAAACACTCGCTCAGATCCAGATACCTACGTAGGAAAAATAAACAGAGAATCGTGGACTTCACGATTGTGAAGTGAACGCCGGTGTGGCGTTGTCTGTTAACTCCTGCTGTCATTTCGACATCGACTATTGTTGTTCGATTACCTCCAGTATTTTTTTTCATGATGTTGATGATTATTGAAAAAACACGGTGTACAGTTTCTTATCTGATTTTTTGCTGCTCCCGGTCTACGATCTATTTTTAGAATGGGTATTTGTTCATAGAAAAAAAAAACTTTTTAAGGCAAAGCAGCGGCTAGACATTATCTAGCAAACAAAAGAGACCTGCCTCGTCCTGTCTCGAATCTGAAGCAGCTTGCCGTGACTCGGTCGCAGCTTGGCTCGCTGGCCCATGATAGGAGTGGATGTGAGTGGGTGAGCAGAGCTGATGGCTGAGTCATCACCGCCCGCACGGCGAACTGTGTCAATTGAGTGTAACAACAGCGGATGCAGCGGGCGCGTCATGACACTGATTTTATGACGCGTTCACTTTACGAGGGAAATATCGTCATGGGCAGTTATGCTTCGTTCACCAGGCTGCTTTACGTCACATGTCCGGCACAAACTGTTGGACAATCTGTTCTGACCAAACGGTCCCTCTTCGATATGATGGTTCTTTCTGCGTACAAAAACCCACCGCACAAAGGCCGCGCGTCCCCCCCCCCCCATTCCAGCACGCTTCATAGTCATACAACACTGTATCACGATGTGCCCCAATTGTACAGGGAGATTGTGGACCAGATTCCAACGCCGGCCTCCTACCTGATGCTCGGCGACGCCTACATGACTATCCTAGAGCCGGACAAGGCCATCGAGGTGTACGAGTCCGCCCTGAAGCGCAACCCGCGCGACCACGATCTGGCCCTGAAGATGGGCCGCGCCCTGGTCAAGACGCACCACTACGGAAAGGCGATCAACTACTACAAGGAGGCCATCAAAGTCGGCGAGGATAACAACTTGCGGTGGGTGGGACGGTAAAGAGGACGGGACAGGGCTTATTCTGAGGGTCTGGCTATATTTTGGACTGAGATGAAATTAATGATAATTGTCTTCCGTTTTCAGAGTTGTCAGGGCTCCCATACCTCAGTTATCGATGGCCATGTCTCTCTGACTGAAATGGAGGACTTAGTAGATCGTGGTAGAGTGTGAAGGGCCTGGTGCAGGGGTAGGAGAAGACTCGCACGCAAAGTCAATGCACTTGCATTACTGCCGTTGGTCAATGGTCAACCGTGACACTGCGCATTTAGTCTAATTAAACTTTGAAGAAGGACCCATACAGAAGCTTCGCCAAACAGTCACTAAATGTTCGTCGACTATGTGACTGCGCTGCTTATGGCGCCTTTTTACCGCTCCGTGTCGTTCAGGTACGACATGGCGGAGCTGCAGATGCGGATGCGTCAGTACGACAAGGCTGAGAAGACAGTGGTACAGGCCATGGAGAAGATCAGGGGTGAGGACAACAGCAGCCTGGCCAGCCTCATCATGCAGGCGCAGCTGCTCAAGCTTCTCGCAAAGGTATCTCGATGACACGAAGTTGATAAATCGACTCGATCTGTTTAGTCTGTAAATGTCGGGCAGTGGGTTGTAGACATGTCTTTAAATTCGGTGTTCTCTCTCCGCCGTTAGTGTTCTGCTGAGCGTGCTATGGATTGAATGGGTAGCAGTATTAACGTGCAAATCATCGTGGTTGATACAGTGAGTTTATTTGTAACCAGATCGATAAATAGCTCATCCCCACTTACACGCCCGGTCCAAGATGCTCCTCCTTACTCCCCTTAGCTCTCTACTATGCCTCCTAGAAACTCCTTTGTCCATCAAATTCATGACATTTCCTCCCTGCCAATACTACAATAATACAATACACTACTAACTCACCCACTCTCCTATTCAGATCCATGACCTGGTGGGCGACGTGAACAAGTCGATCGGCACGCTCAAAGAAGCTAATGAGGTGCAGGTGCGCGTGCTCAAACGGGTACAGATGGAGCAGCCGGACTCAGTGGCTGAACACAAGGCCCGCGCGACCGAGTGAGTGATCGGACACTGGAGCTGGGTACCTGGGGACTTGATCAATGGAGGTTTGTGGGTGGAGTGGATGCATGCTTCGCTCAGGAGATGGTGTTGTTCATTTAGATTTTGATGTTGGTTTCGGTACGTTGATTATCATCTTACGAATATGTGTTGACAAAAAATTATTTAATTGTTCCTTTTCGTACGGCCTTGGCGGTGATCAAACGCCCTCTTTTGCGATAATTGAATAGCAGCTGTCTGTAAGATGGCGGTTTAACTTCTCCCCTGCTTATTCCCTCGTTAGTCAGATATGGCTATCGCAGACTCGTTTATGTTCCCGCATCACCCCACACCTACCCCGTGACTGAAACTTTCCCTGCGGCCGTAGGATCTGCTGCACCATGTCGGAGCGTTACCAGAGCCAGCGCAACTACGAACAGGCCATCAAGTACTACCAGGAGGCGCTGCAGCACCAGCCCGACGACGCCAATGCGCTTCTGGCGCTGGCCCGGCTCTACATGCAGGTAAGGATGGCGTGGGGGTGAGTAGTAGGATGTCGACTGGCCGGGGTTAAGTAGGGGCTGGCCGGCTGGCTGTAAAGCTGATAGTGGAGTTTTGCGTGTGGGTTATAAGCATTGAAGCGCGTGATCGGTGCACATTTCGTTGTCTCGGCTACCGGCTGACGTGGGTAGCCCCAATACAATCAGGAAAAGTGTGTGATTCCGTTCAAGTAGTGTTTGCCAGCATATCAGAAGAAACATGCACATACATCGCAGTTATAGAATACGACATCGCAGTTAGAGAATTGATCCTTCAACGGTAAATGTCTACTGTACCCTCCTGGTTGTTGCCATTACTAAACGGATGACGTGTGACTGTGAATTTACGGTCCTCCCTGGCCACCAATGTCACATTACGAGAGCTGACCTGACCTGACGTGCGACCATCCCTCCGTCCACAGACGGGTGACCTGGACCAGTGCCAGTACACGTGTATGACCTTGCTGCGCCTGGACAAGGAGAACGACCTGGCCACCGTGATGATGGCAGATCTGAGCTTCAGACGAAACGACTACGAGACGGCCATGTTCCACTTCCAGGAGCTGCTCAGTGAGTTGGATGATGGGTATGCGGAGAGCGAGGCTAGACGGTCTTGTGAAACTGAGTAGACCAGTCAATGGTTCACGTGACATGTGAGTGAGATCAAATGCCTTTGGGAGATATCCCATAACTAAGAGATCACTCATAACTAAGAACTACTCTATCCATGGTGAAGCGTTAAGAACATCTGACAGCATCAAATACCTAGGCCTTGACATCGACAGCAAACTGTCATGGGAGAAACAGGTCAACAACATCAGTAGGAAGGCATCGAACACCCTGGCTTTTCTAAGAAGAAACATCTCACACTGTCCGCTCAAGATTCGTCTAACAGCGTACAAGACGCTGATCAGACCCCAGCTTGAATACGCAGCAACAGTGTGGGACAACTCTGTGAAGGCTCGTGTGTCAGCTGTTGAATCTGTACAGCGTCGAGCAGCACGATTCATCACAGGAGACTACGATCGACGAAGCAGCGTCACAAACATGCTGAATGCGCTGAGTCTGGATTCCCTGAGGAGTCGAAGACAGCGTGCAAAACTGACGAACCTCTACCGCGCATCACACAACCTGATGGATATTCCAACTGTTCTTCTTAAGCCCACCCAAAGAAGAACAAGAGGACATAACCACAGGTTCCTACTGCCAGCAAGTCGCGTTAAATGCTACCAAGACTCTTTTTACCCATCAACCATCAGCCTCTGGAACAATCTCCCACAGGAAACTGCGGGTGCCACCTCTCTCGACTCATTCAAGGCTGCTTTGGCCAGCCGTCAGTTCTGACTGACCGATATCTACAAAACGCAAGAAACGACTAGGTACCCTTATGACTTTTGTTGCATTATTACATTTGTTTCAATGTGTTACTCACCCCTTTGTCAAAGTAAGGCATTAAGCAGTCCCAATGTCGCATGATGTGATGCTGTGCGTGTGTGTCTGACCTCTTTGACTTACCCCGAACCTGTGCGTAAATGCTCGATAGAGCCCGGCACAATAAAGGGAGAGAGAGAGAGGGAGATACGTGCTTGACTCACAGGAGACTTGACGTTATTCTTGGTACGCTGTAGGAAGTTTGGAGCGCATGAGCATGTGTACTGTGTAGTGTGTAGCCTTCTAACAATTTTCTAACGAGCACTGCAACTATAATACGGTTTCAGCTTATCTAAGGTCGTTTCGTTTTTTTTTTGTTTTTTTTTTTTTTTGCCGATGCGGTGGAGTTATAGCTGACAAATGACAAATTACGCAAACTCCCACTGAACCTCACCCGTCCTTGCGTGTCGGACAGCGCGCCGTCCGGACTATTTCGCCGCGCTGGCGCGCCTGGTGGAGGTGATGCGACGCACCGGCCACCTGGAGAAGGTGCCCGACTACCTGGAAAAGGCCGAGAAAGCCAGCCAGCGCGGCACCACAGAGCCCGGCCTGGCCTTCTGCAAGGCGCTCTATGAATGGTGCGTGGGGAACCGGGGATTTGTCATGACACTGGTGGTATTTGGGTGCCATGTTTTGGAGCGGTTTGGTGATGGCTTCTTGTGAAATCGATGAGTTTGTGTCCTGGAGTTGACGTACTCTAAGCTGACTCAGTTTCCTATCGTCCTGACCGGAGCTTAGAACGAAAGCTGAACTAAACTCCAGAATTTAACCGAGGTGTTTGTGGTGCGTTAGCTTTGTGTCCCTAACCTGGTACTGGTTTATGATTCGTCGCTATTGCCTTTCCTTTTAGCCTGTGAAATCTTTTTTTTGTTGGGTTAGGCCCTTTCGGTCTGGCAAGACCATTTCAGAGCCGGGAGGATGATAGGATATAGGGGGAGACATTGGTCTGGGCAGGCACCCTAGTGAGTCGCCGGGGCTGAGCCCGTCCAGAGGACAGGCCACCCAGCCCCAAGGCACTCACTGCACTCGGCTACGGGGTGCGCTCCCTCGGGAGCAGCGATGCCGCTCCAAGGGAGCAGCCCGCATGAGATAAAGTTGCCTGTCCAGCCCGGAGGGGGTTGCGGCGTGGAGGAGAAGGATTTCAGTATCCTGAGGATATAAGCACCTAATACCTCACAGGTGGTGCCTGTGAAATCTGGACATAACCTAATATAATCTGGACATAACCTGGACATAACATAGGCACAAACTTTGGTAGACTTTTAAAATGCTCTGTTTGCGCTCGCCAGGTATTCGAGCAACCCGAACGGTGCTCTGAAGTACTTCAACCAGGCCCGACGCGACCCCGAGTGGGGCCAGCGGGCCATCTACCACATGATCAACGTGAGTTTACCCAGAGTAGCTTACCAGCGCATGTGGGTTACGGGGACCCGGTGGGATCCTAGTGTAGTTTGTCTCCCTGCCTCCTCGTTCGAAGAGGATCCGGACTGTCCGTCGACTCCGTGGCGCAACGGTAGCGCGTCTGACTCCAGATCAGAAGGTTGCGTGTTCAAATCACGTCGGGGTCAAAGCTTATTGGAGATTTTTCTGCGGGAAGCTCGTGTTGTAACGCTGCTTATTTATTGGCTTCACGTAGCCTTGTTTTGCATGGAGTATCGCCTCTCACTTCTCAGCCGGAGCGTTTTTGTTTTTACCTACTTAAATATTCCGCGATGCTGGTGCCTAGTTATTCACTGCGCTAGCAGATACGGAAGGTTGCAAAAAATCGACTTGATGAGTTGGAATAAACGAGATGGTCAGAGATGTTCCCGCTCACCTGAGTATTGGTTACGTTCGCAGCCTTTTCTAGTAACGTCCTCACTGGTGCATGTCCTCCCGCAGATTGATTAAAAAAACAGTCGTCATTTCACTCGTCATCATGACGCCAGGCTCTCGTCATTCCTTACAGCGTGTCTGCCGCCTTCAGCCAGCCTGCTGAGCCCCGTGTCCTCCCCTCACTGACACTCCTGTAAAGCTCTCTGTCTGTCTGTGTGCTCTCAGATCTGCCTGAATCCGGACAATATGACCATCGGAGGCGAGACGTTCGAGGCAATGGAGGATCTCGCCGACACGGACGTCAAAAACTCGCAGGAGATGGCGCTCAGGACGGCCGACAAACTGCTCCAGGTTAGTGCACAGTTTATGGACACGTTGGATGAGCGGCAAGGCCACCGCGCGTGTGCCTACGTCGAGTTTTCATCGTGAAAGGAAAACATTACATAATGCCTGCCGTATACAGACTGTGCACTGTGCAGGTCATGTGTAAAAAAAAATATGTCAGGCTCCCGTTCAAGTTGTCCGAATGTATAATGAAAATCCACGATCCTGATCCAGCTACTATACGAGGCGTTAGAACTGTACCTACATTGCTGCTCAGAATTAGCTCGAAATTCGTTGAAACATTTAGAGCACAATGTATGTAGATCCGGATGATAAACCGATTTAGCCGTAGCCGGCTTCGGGCTCACACACCCCAACAAAATGTCAGCACGCTCCTAATCAACCCGCCATACCATCAGGAGCTGAAGCCGAAGCCGGGCGACCAGACCATCTCGCACCAGCTGCTGACCAACTTCCTGCTGCTGGCCTCCAAGAACAAAGGCAACATGGAGCGTGCGCTGCAGGAGTTCACCAACATCGCCAGCTCGGAGACGTACAAGGACCACGTGGGCGCCATCTGCGGCATGGCCACCGCCTACATGCTGCTCAAACAGGTGCGATCGCGCTAAACCGGAGGGGTGTTCACGGGCACCGCACACTGCTGCGTGCGGTGTGTGCGGTGCGTCCAGCAGGCGTGGGGGTAGGGAATGGGTAGGCGGCTCTGACGTCACGGCTGCGTGCGGTGGCCGGTCCGCTGTGGCCAGTCCCGACCGGCCACAGCGATCGCTGTGTGCGGTGACGGAAGGCTGACGTAGGGACGCAGTGGGCGGAGCTTGGAGGCTGTGTGCGGTCCGACCGCACACAGGGCCCGTGAACAGCCCTGGCCGTCCTGGAAGCTTTTGTTGGGTGGTGGACGCGATTTACGTTGTGTCTGACTGAGAATGATACCCGACCGAATTCTCGACTCCCAGCAACCAAGAACGAGTCGATGATGTGATTTATCGCCCAGGAGCGTCGTATCTGGGGGGGGGGGGTCGGTGTGTTTTATGACAAACCCAATCCAGTTGTATTACCAAAACAGTGGCGTGATCTTTCACTAATATTGTAGTCTCACCAGTAAAACGCCTTTTGGGCGACCAACGGAGCGAGCGAGAGGATGGGCCTTGCACGTGCGAAATTGCGAGGGGGTACCTCCAACTAACTTGTGCACTGCACCCTACTAACAGGTCTTTAGCGATGTGCCAAATTTCAGCGCAATCGGCCTAGCCGTTCTCGAGATCTGGAAACGGCACACTGCACGTGCGCACGTGCAAGCGGGGTCCAAACTGACTTTTGCACTGCACCCTACTAACTGGTCCCCAACCGTGTACCAAATTTGAGCGCAATCGGCCCAGCCGTTCTCGAGATCTGGGAGCGCCCCCTGCACGTGCGCACGTGCTGTAGCACCCCAACCTTAACACATGCAGATGAATTATCTGATGGAGACATAACTGTGTACCGAGTTTCAATTCAATCGGCCCAACCGTTGTGCCGTTATTGAGGTTGCAATTTTGGGGGTTCTTAAAAAATGTCCAACTTTACCACGCGCCACGTGCGGTGGTTGGCAAGAACGCATGGTGGCCATCACACCACAGAACTTTTACGTCCAAGTGACATTCAGTAAAGAAGACCGCTTGTCAATCGGATGTCCCGTTCCTAAGATATTAGCTTTTGAAGAGCGTCCCCACGGCCGGCCGGCCGGCCGGCCGGCCGGCCGGCCGCTCATACTCAGGATTTTCCCTTAATTCAGTATGAGACTCCGCTCGCTTCGCTCGCTCCGTAATAACATGAGTCAATATTGTAGACTTGCGGGCTATGGCAAAAGTTTAATGATGCATTCGCCGTGATGTGATTCCCTGACATGTGATTCGATCACCAAGCTCGCCAAACTCATGCCTTGTGTGTACTGTGTCATGCCTCGTACTTCGATGCATATTCTCATAACGACTGTGCATCTCTACCGCTTTTCAGACTCCCCGCGCCCGTAACCAGCTGAAGCGTGTGGCCAAGAACACGTGGAACTTTGAGGACGCCGAGTACTTGGAGCGCTGCTGGCTGCTGCTAGCCGACATTTACATCCAGTCGGGCAAATACGACCTGGCGCAGGACGTCATTCAGGTGGGTGGGGGTTTGTTGGACTGGGAGGTGACTGATGGTGTGAGAGCAATTGGCTGAGAGGGGAGGGCCGAGATGGCACGGAACGGCGGGTGAGCGAGGCGTATTTGATTTGCGTACGGACTTTGGGCAAGGGAATGAACTTTGTTTACGGATAATCAGGTGTGTGTCTTATTTAGAGGTCAGCGTACTCAGCTTGTAGGCACGCAATGTCAACCATCTGTTATATTTAGCAACACACGGTGGGGCAGCCATCGTTGCATTGAGTGTTTCACAGCAATGTCAGCTGCACCATATTTATATAATACACATGAAACTGCGCAAATGTTCAACGCTCTGCCTCTACCGATATTTTCTTGTGAAGCTAACCCGGCACCTCCCTGCGCCTTGCAGCGTATCCTGCAGCACAACCGCTCGTGCGGCAAGGCGCACGAGTACGCCGGCTTCATCCACGAGAAGGAGAGCTCGTACAAGGACGCGGCCGAGAACTACGAGATGTCGTGGCGCTTCAGTCGGCACAGCAACCCAGTCATCGGTGGGTGGAATGAAATAATAACATGATTTGAGAAGTGTTCGGTTAATTGGGAAAATAAGAGCTTTTCCGTTTTAATCTGAAGAGCGAGAACGATCACAATGTGGTTAGGGCATGAGATCGAAGTTGGGGCTGGATGGCTGTAGATGAATCCGACTATGTGCTTCCAATGCGCTTTTTCTGCACGCTGTCCAGCCGGTGGATATTTTTCACATCATGATGCTTTCACACGGCACTATTCTGTGCGGACAGGTTTCAAGCTGGCGTTCAACTACCTGAAGGCGAAGCGGTACGTGGACGCCATCGACGTGTGTCACCAGGTGATGGAGAAATTCCCCGACTACCCCAAGATCCGCAAGGACATCCTGGACAAGGCCCGCTCCCAGCTGAAACTGTAGGTCACATCACGCTGCGGGATCATACATGCGGATTGTGCCTACCAGTCGATAGGCCCTCTACAAAGAAGACCTCCGGGACTTTATTTTAACCCGCGCGGGGCTGGGGGGGGGGTAAATTTTACCCCCCCTCGCGAATTTTTGCGATATCTCAAAAACGGCGGCGCGCAGCGCCGCCAAACTTTCAGTACCTTTTCTTACATCAATTTGACACGTTCCCTGAAAATTTGAGCGAAATCCATCGGAAAAATTTTTGAGAAATTGACGTTTTAGTGACGTCATGTTCGCCATTTTCGCCTCAAAAACGGCAAAAGTTCAAACGCCGCTAACATCTTCATTTTTAAAGGAATCAAGACGTAACAAAAAAGGTTATACGTAATTTTACTTTGTCTTTCAAATGGCTATCTCGGTTTTTTGAAAATTTTGGATTTTGGCCTAAATTTTTTCAAAAAACTGACTTTTTTGGGAAAATCATTATAAAATCCAAAATTTTGAGTCTATCGAAAAAACCGGAATATATGTCAGAGAAGTGGTCTATGTGCACCTACATACCAAATTTTAGAAGAATCGGTTCAAAAATGTGGGAGTTATTCAAAATTTTA
Source organism: Amphibalanus amphitrite (assembly GCF_019059575.1). Lineage (NCBI taxonomy): Eukaryota > Metazoa > Arthropoda > Thecostraca > Balanomorpha > Balanidae > Amphibalanus > Amphibalanus amphitrite. The sequence goes on along the minus strand of NW_024881500.1, from coordinate 733,819 downwards.
TGACGTCACGACACACAAAATTTTTGAAAAATGACTTTTTTGGAAGTTCTAGACCTCGTACGGAAACGAAAATAGCACCATTCGATTCGCCGTGAAAAACTGCATCAGATAGACACCTTTTTAGGCCTTAACAACCAACTTCAAAATTTGACCTCACTTGACCTGACCTTGACCTGACCTCGACCTGAAATTCATCCAGAGGTGGTCCATATCACTTACTGAGTGTGCCTATTGAATTCTATGAGTAAAATGACCCATAAAACATGTGTCGCACATGCCCTTTTCTATATTTTGTTTTTTGGTGACCTGAACTGACCTGACCTGACCTTGACCTTGACCTCTGAATGATATTGTATGCAACGAATATTGTCTTGGTAGCCTAAGAACACGTTTTGGGCGATCAGTCTCAGTCCATGACTCCATTCTTCGGCAACTACGGTGCAAGGCCGATACTGTAGAAACTTGCAATTTGTACCCTTGACCTGACCTTGACCTTGACCTCAAACTTTAAATTAAGTACATGTTTTTAGTAGTTCGTGATGAGAGCTTTCGATTGGCGTTTGAATTTTCCAAATCGGACCATTAGTTCGGGAGATAACAGGGGGGGTAAAATTTACCCCCCCCCAGCCCCGCGCGTTCGGCTGGAGACCCCAGCCCCGCGCGGGTTAAAGAGAACTGTGGGAAGCACACAGTCACGGATTTCTAGATGTCAGTCTTTTCCCACCACTCTCAGGCTGGGTGTGTTATGCTATGCCGTCCACAAAGCACTAAAACAGATGGGAATGTGACGTATTGGCTGTCGTTTCCACGCCATTCGCTCGGCCAGATTGTACTACTCGTAACGGATCCGTCCATTTGGCTGTTGCCGCGGCTAGCATTAAGGAAATAGCTCCTGTTCCCGAGGAATGACACGCGATGGGTGTGAGGCGTGAGCTGAAGGCGATTGGTGTGCCGAAGCAATCTGTTCAGCTTTCGGCTCTCGTTAATGGCACTGAATCAGCACACATTCTAGTCACGATGATATTCTAGTCTGATTTGGTTACAAAGCGTTAGTGTTTTACATGCACTGTAAATGATCGTGTTACCCTGTTAAATCCAGTTATTTTTCGTTGATCTCAATGATACTTGTTACCACTAAGAAAAGATCTCGGTGCTGCAATGAACCATATAAAGATACATCAACGAGTGATCTCACGTTTTGCACTAGTCATCAGGCACGCGCTGTCTGTACTGCACGCTTAGACATATGCATTCTCCTGTGTTCGTGTTTGAACCCTGCGTTCAGCATTGTTCAGCATTTAATTTTGCGTTGTTGCAGCCTTTTCACCTGAGTGGACTCAAATAAACTTGCACAACATGAGTGTGTGTTTCTGACTGACCTAGTATATTCTGTCCTGCGTCCGCGACTCCCACGAACCAACCTGGTCTCGGGCAGTGTTTGTAAGCCACCCGATTTGCGTTATAATCCCCGCTTGTGCGTAGGCATGCCCGTTCCAGTGAAAAAAAAAAATATGATGCATATTTTGAGAGCGTGATGTTTGTTTCATGCATATATTATTTACGATTTGTCGGCGATTTCGAACAAAGACAATGTGTTTATCAAGTTTCCAATGCACCTCCCTGCATATCACAAATCGATCACAATATCAATATGGCAGTCCATGTTCACTGTTCAGTGTTCACGAATCACTGCATTTCAGTTAACAAGTAGTTGGCCATGGATAAGCGCCGGGCCATTCCAAAATCACGACAGAGTATCATCGCATATTGTCACACCGACTCACATATGCCTGCAATGAAACCAAACCCTGAATCCCCCTATCTTCAACTCAATGAGGGTAATTCCCGACAATCATCATTAATTAGATTCAGCTGCTAAACCCCATTAACACACACATCAATCACATACTATCACAATCGTGTAAACCGTCTCAATGCATGCCACCGCCCGTCTACGGTCTAACCCGTCAAAATAATACTACATTCCCTGAATGTAATGACTCTAAGAGGCGATATCCCATTCTCATCGTTAATCTACCCGCTCAAGAGTGTCTATACCCGCACTAAATTCATAAATTGGTCTACAGCCTCGCAGCCTGACTGGTACGTCCGGACTAACCATGAAAACACAGGATCCTTCCACACTGCCAGTGGCGCTACTGCCTGCATGAGGAGGTGAGCCTGCCACAACAGCAGCAGCCTTGCCTGCCAACGTTTTCAAGAAGCTCCTCAGGCAGCAGTCGCTGCTGCTGGGCTCAGGTTAGACGGCAGTCACCTGCGGCCGCTGGGCTAAGGAAGAACCTCAGACGGCAGTCACCTGCGGCCGCTGGGATAAGACCAACCTCAGACGGTCGTCATCCTCTGCCGCTAGGCTAAGGAGGAACCTCAGGCAGCCGTCATTTGCTGCCACTGGATCAGCATCTGCGGCGTGACTCCGCTGCCGCCGCAGACCACCACGGCCAGCGGCCCGGGCCGCGCGGCTACCTCTGCCGGCAGCAGGCCATAGTAGAGCGGGGCCAGCGCGGCGCCGCACGCCGGCTCCACCAGCAGACGGTGGTCCTCTGGGGGCGCACGGCACTGGTCAGGACAGGGTAGAGGCATGGTCTGAGCCGCACGCCGGCTCCACCAGCAGACGGTGCTCCTCTGGGGGCGCGCGGCAGCGGTCAGGGGAGGTAGATACATGGTCCTCTCGGGTCAACGGCAGTCAGGGGAGGGTAGAAACATGGTGGGATTTTATTCTTGACTGTCATTTAACACGGGGTCTGCAGCTATTAATACATACATCACAACTATACAAGATACTCTCGGCACCGCTAAAACGCAGCCAAATAAGATGGTCGGCATATCCATCTTGAAGTTCACAACATGTGTCAAGCGCATAACCACCAAAGGCACCCGCGTTACAACCCCCGTCTCAAATGACATCTTCAAAATTCTTGTCCAGACCCACGTCCTCCCTCACCTTCAGTATTGCTTGTCAGTATGGGGTGGGGCGACACGCACCCGTCTGAACCGACTACAGAAAGTCATAAATTTTGCCGCCCGACTGGTATCTGGTTTACGCCGAGGCGACCATATATCGCCCGCCCTCGCGACGCTTGGGTGGCCCGATATCGACACGCTAGTGATGCGTCGCGACGCGATAAACATCTACCGCACCCTACATGACCCCACAGCCCCCCAGCCGCTCAAAGCCATGGCGCGCCCTCGCCAAACAGTGTGTTCGCGTCGAACGCGAGCCACCGCCGACGGCGCTGCGGTACTCGCGCCCCCTCGCCTCCAGCTGACGACCGCGCGGCGACTTTTTCCTTACCGAGCCGCCGTGTCGTGGAATAAACTTTCGCGTGTGACTACACTTTCCACGTCACGTCGCCAGCTCATGACCAGGCTGGAACAGTGACAAATACCCTCCTTATCTGCTTGTTTTCAACTCTGTTACTTTCATTACATGTATGTGTGTTTGCAAATGTATGTTGTGCTGTCAATGCATCGCCATGTTAACTGGGCTCGTAATAGCCACCTGTGGAGAGTTTCCAGTATAAATACAATACAATACAATACAATACAATACAATACCCATTGCACGCATGACCCTCATCTGACCGCCCGGTGGCGCCGCACTGACCTGCGAGCCGGGTGCACGCCTCGACCGCCTGACGGTCGGACACGACCACACTGAACACGGGCCGGGTCTGTGCGGACTCGAACAGGCGGGAGGACACCTGCAGCGCGCCCAGAGACTTGGCCAGGCTGGCGGCACACGCGGGACGCAGGTGAGAAGGTGTCCGTCCCATGGGACGGGAGAGGGTGGATGGCATACGTCAGGGAAGGATAGGCGGTGACACATGGAGAACGTAGGCAAGTGTCGCAGAAAAAAGAGACGCATACGAAGGTTACACAAGGGGAGACAGACGGATGGGTGGTGCACTATGCGATGTGTGAGGTGACCGGCCGGGGTTGGCGACACGCGTGGAGACGTGGAAATGCCTGCGCTAAAAACAAGTTCACAGCTGCTACAGCCGCAACCGCTGCAATGTCGTTGGCAATGGCATGCAATCCGCAATATTGATACTAAAATCGACACGAATCAAATCGAACTGCAATATGGAAGCAGTAATACATAAAACATCCACAAACCTGGTGATGTCGGGGAGTGAAACGGGTTTTCCGGCTTCGAGCGCCTTGCTGAAGCAGTCGGCGCCCTCCGTCTCGGCCGCTACCACCGGTACGTCGTCCCAGCCTGGGGAGCGGGGTTTGGGCGTATCGGTAACAAAATAATCAGAAACCGGGGAACCGGATAGTGATGGAAATATCGTTAAATAGCAGACCAATTCAGACGCCAACACCAACAACTATGTAGGTAGTCGAAATACCTACATTTTCTAAAGGCATTGCTTGTTATTATGCGTTGACATACAACTTACAAGTCCGAATATGTATAGCCATTCCGATACCCATCAGATCCCTTGCAGATTTGCTGAAAACGATACAAATATAGCAAACATAACAAACAATACAAACAAAAACAAAACAACAACAAAGAAGCTCTAAGCAACCGCGGCCGCACGCCATCGTATCCCGCCTTCCACCCACATGAGTTGCTAGTTTCTACGCACCGACTCTGTGAAGTCCCTCGATGACGCCGTTGGCCAGGCCGCCGCCTCCGACTGAGAGCAGCACGGCGGCCGGCCTCTCCGGCAGCTGGCGCTGCAGCTCCGTCACCAGAGTCGAGTGGCCCGTCCTGGGGACGGAGGTAGTGAGGTGGCATGTTACAGGGAGTCGGTGCCGAGTGCTGAGTCGATTCGACAGCTGGTCATTAGCCAAAGGGCCGCTTTTCTGGCAATTTAAAAATCATGCTAATATTAACGTATGATTGCCGATTTCTGTTATCACTTTCGAAAACCTAAGACGAACATAGAACCAAGAACATGGTAGTGCGAAGGCCTCAGGGGCTTCTATCGGCAGTCAGCGACACTACAGCCATTAACACACACTCGCAGCTCACCCCATCCTCTGTCCACATACAACCCGATCCGTCCACATAAACCCCGACTGCAGAACCCTCAGTGACACGCCGGCCTCTCACCAGGTGGTGGGGTGCTCGTAGGGGTGCACGAAGCAGCAGCCGGGCCGCTTGGCACGCTCCACCGCCACCTCGTTTGCCTCGTTCCAGTTCTTACCCACAATCTGAAACGGAGGCAGGCCGAGTGAGATTGAGAAGCTTTTCAAAGATCGATAATTTCCTGCTTTTGCTATTTGAGACTTAACCCAAAAACGAATATATCGAGATTGAGACTAACATCTCAGCCATTAACACATACGTTCCCCATCATACGGAGCCTACGGTAGTTTGTTGCGGTGGGACCGCTCCCCGGCCCGTCCCTCTATCTGCCGCACCTGTACGTCGGCGCCCTCGGCCCTCAATTTGTCCACCACCATGGCGGGCGTCGAGCGCGGGGTGAACACTGTGCAGCTCATCTGCAGGCTGCGCGCCGCATACGCCGCCGCCAGTCCCGCGTTACCGCCCGACGAGGACACCACCTCGGTGCAGCCGGCAGCGCGCGCCTGAAACGAATTGTGCACATTTAACCGAACATTAATCAAATGTTAGTAGGCACCATCATCGATAAAATAACACAATATGTCATTAAAAGGACCTAGGCTTACTTTGAACTTCCTTTTTAAAAATAGGTATGAATCCAGTTAGAAGGTTAGCTGCTAGCAGTTATGAAGCCAAGAAGCAAGATGACCATAATGACATATCAGCATTCGATAATACTGGTCCATGTAATACTGATGAAATATGTACTCTAAGAAATTTTATCTGAATGATGCACTCACCTCCTCACAGAGGTGCCCAATGCCCCTCAGTTTGAATGAGCCAGAGGGCTGAAGGTTTTCCAATTTCAAGTAGACCTCTCGTCCACATAGCTTTGTGAGTGAAGGTGATGAAATAGCAGGGGTTTCCACATGAAGCTTTCCCATGGTGGCAGGTAACTGGACTACTATCACCTGAAAGAAACAATGACTTATTATTGGTAATATTTCATTGCATAGAGAAACATCTCATCCATTTCAAAGAAAAGTCAGCACACAAAATGTCAACTCAAGGTTGGTAGGTTCTAGATTAGTAGGTAAGGTTAGGCAGGTGAGGCTAGATGTTTCGTTCTGTGAGACTATTTGGTTAGAGACTTTTATAAGTGAAATTCATGTAAATATCTCAAGAACTGAAGTCTAGCCATTTTTCAAAAACAGGTGGCAGCATGTGAGATGCCTGCTAAATGAATACCAGAAAATTTGCAGAGAGCAAGGCCATCTATAGGCAGGGAACATTCTGGTTTAGGGGTAAGTTCCCTGCCTCTAGATTCAGCCATCCAGATTTGATTCCTGGACAATGCATGTGGCATTGCCGCTGCCTGACCACTTCAACTTGGAACAGCGTGGCCCGTGGGAGTTCCGGTTAGCACCTTGGTCCACGGAATATGATGTTTAATCCAAACCAACCAACCAACCAACCAGAAAATTTGTATCAGCATGCACTAACCAGGCTGGAAATCAGCACCGGCTGGCTGCAGCACTGAACACCACAGTGAATCTGCTCCAAACTTCATGCTAGCAGGGTGGCGGTCACATTTCCCATGATCACATCTGTTCTGGTTGTAATAATGCATGAAGGGATTTACCCAAGGCTGTATATTAGAATTTGCCCAAGGCCATATAAGTTGATTTACCAAAATTTGCCCACCTAATATGTAATAAAAACTTACGATATACAATAAAACGTCCCAACTTATTTGTATTTCAATTTGTAAAACTTATTCGTTCCTTTTGAAATCGTTGGACTTGTTGGTGCTGTTAGTGATCCGGAAGGGCCAACCAATGAGATGTGTAATATTACGTGCGTGAGCGCTGACAGCAGTTATGTATTGTCTTTATTGCGCCATTTGTAAACTCCGTATCCGTCAGCATTGCTCTTGAGCTTCAACTGTTCTCGGTTATGTTCGTGATATAAGCATCACTGGGCAGCAATGAAATTTAAATTCATCAAATTTGTCATGAAATGGGCATTATTTCAAATTTGAAGGTGAGTTCAAATTTGAACTTAGGATGCTTAGATAGCATTTTGATAGTTCTCTTTCCTGTACTTTGAAGTTAACAAGTCAAATGTACCGAATCCCTTTTTAGTGTTATTGATGACGTAATGTATCTCAAAGTCATTCTCACTTGATGTTCTTATTTTTCTTTTAACCACGGTTGTTCCCTGCTCGTGGAAGTGAGGAGTAGTGACAAGTGAATACATTTTTTTCAATATACCTAGTACAGGTATAACCTATTTCAAAGTGCATCTGCTATTTTGCGTAACCGGACAAATCTTCGTATGGCATTTCTTCGCCGCGCAATATTTCGTCCGCATTTCTTCGTCCGCAAATCTTCGTCGGCGCATTTATTCGTGTCGCATTACTTCGTCTCGCATTTCTTCGTAGGTGCAAAAATTCGTAGCGCATTTCTTCGTATCCGCATTTCTTCGTCGGCGCATTTCTTCGTCAAGCATTTTTTCGTCCACGCATTTCTTCGTCTACGCAAATCTTCGTCCGCATTTCTTCGTCCACGCAAATCTTCGTCTGCGCAAATCTTCGTCCGCAAATCTTCGTCCCCGCAAATCTTCGTCTGCAAATCTTCGTCCGCATTTTTTCGTCCACGCATTTCTTCGTCTACGCAAATCTTCGTCCGCATTTCTTCGTCCACGCAAATCTTCGTCCACGCAAATCTTCGTCCCCGCAAATCTTCGTCCGCAAATCTTCGTCCGCAAACCTTTGTCTGCGCTATCTTCGTCTCCGCAAACATTCGTCCACAAATGTGGTTCAATAAAACCATGAAGAAATATCAGACAGTCAAGTGAATGACGAATTTAATGCAAGGAATGGATGATCGAAACTTTTGAAGACAGGTAGATGAGGTCATGGTCAGGTGAAGCTATTGTATTTGGGAGCCGACAATCGTAACATTCCTCATTTGTGTCCCGGACATTCTTTTTTTGCGGTCGTTGAATGACAATATAATCTCTTGTACCCTCGCCGGCATAGGCGGCGGAACGGGGAGGGCACCGGAGCACCGTTCCCCTCTTTAATTTTGGCCTTTTAACAGTAGCCCTATGGGCGTTGCATGGAAAGCATATTGGACCAAAAGTCGGCAGTGCCGTGCCCCCTTAATTGAAGATGTTCCGCCGCTACTGCCCGCCGGACCTATTTGTTTTCTACGGTACACGCCGGCCGAGGGGGCGGGTACGACCCCCCCCCCCCCCTCGCCGTTTCGCCACTGGTGGAGCTAGCGCGTCGCGGAAAAAAACGAGCGTGTGCGCCGTTACGAGCCGCAGAGATTAATACCCGATTTTAAGGCCTTCTAGGTCAGGGGTCGGCATACGGCCCGCGGGCCGGATCCGGCCAGGTGGGTGACGGTTGGATCCGGCCCGCGACCATCTGACGTCCGGCCCGCAGCTGGTATCAGCGACTTACATCGTGTTCCGGCCCGGCCCCCCCCCCCCCCACACACACACCGCCTGGAAGGTTAAGCGAGTAGACCACGTGAAGCCGCCAAGTGCACGCAGCTGCAGCAGTCGTTGATGCTGCGCGCAAAAGCTGCTGACCAAATCTTCGCTGCAAGTTTTGTCTAGAAGTAGAATTAGACAAAAACACCCGCAAGTGGTGTTTATAAACTCATGAAGTGTGCGAAGGAAGAACTGTTGTGCCAAAGCACATTTGAGTCACTTTTATATCGGAGTCGATTTATGAAGGAACCGCGGGCCGGAACACGATGTAAGTCGCTGATACCAGCCGCGGGCCGGACGTCAGCTGGTCGCGGGCCGGATCCAACCGTCACTCACCTGGCCGGATCCGGCCCGCGGGCCGTATGCCGACCCCTGACCTAGAAGGCCTTAAAATCGGGTATTAATCTCTGCGGCTCGTAACGGCGCACACGCTCGTTTTTTTCCGCGACGCGCTAGCTCCGCCAGTGGCGAAACGGCGAGGGGGGGGGTCGTACCCGCCCCCTCGGCCGGCGTGTACCACGTAGAAAACAAATAGGTCCGGCGGGCAGTAGCGGCGGAACATCTTCAATTAAGGGGGCACGGCACTGCCGACTTTTGGTCCAATATGCTTTCCATGCAACGCCCATAGGGCTACTGTTAAAAAGGCCAAAATTAAAGAGGGGAACGGTGCCCCGGTGCCCTCCCCGTTCCGCCGCCTATGCCGGCGAGGGTACAAGAGATTATATTGTCATTCAACGACCGCAAAACAAAAGAATGTCCGGGACACAAATGAGGAATGTTACGATTGTCGGCTCCCAAATACAATAGCTTCACCTGACTGACCTCATTTACCTGTCTTCAAAAGTTTCGATCATCAATTCCTTGCATTAAATTCGTCATTCACTTGACTGTCTGATATTTCTTCATGGTTTTATTGAATCACATTTGTGGACGAATGTTTGCGGAGATGAAGATAGCGCAGACAAAGGTTTGCGGACGAAGATTTGCGGACGAAGATTTGGTTGGACGAAGAAATGCGTGGACGAAAAATGCGGACGAAAATTTGCGGACGAAGATTTGCGGACGAAGATTTGCGGACGAAGATTTGCGGGGACGAAGATTTGCGTGGACGAAGAAATGCGGACGAAGATTTGCGTAGACGAAGAAATGCGTGGACGAAAAAATGCGGACGTAGATTTGCGGACGAAGTTTTGCGGGGACGAAGATTTGCGGACGAAGATTTGCGCAGACGAAGATTTGCGTGGACGAAGAAACGCGGACGAAGATTTGCGTAGACGAAGAAATGCGTGGACGAAAAAATGCTTGACGAAGAAATACGCCGACGAAGAAATGCGGATACGAAGAAATGCGCTACGAATTTTTGCACCTACGAAGAAATGCGAGACGAAGTAATGCGACACGAATAAATGCGCCGACGAAGATTTGCGGACGAAGAAATGCGGACGAAGAATTGCGCGACGAAGAAATGCCATACGAAGATTTGTCCTGGAATCGCTATTTTGGATAAGCAAGATGGGTGAATGAGCGCAGGGCATGTGTTGTGTTATGTTTTTACAAATTGAAATCAGAATGTCAATGTGCTGACCTAGTGCGTAGGTGATTGCATAGATAGGTAGGTGTTGTGTAAAATTTTGATCTTGAGTTCTATGACAGACGAGTTTAGCAGAATAAGATTGTCAAGCAATTCAATTAGAGCTCTGTGGTCAAGTGTTTTCAAGTGATGGCTTTCCATGGTTTGAAGAAGTCAAAGTGCCTATTTGAGGTTAATTTTTCAGTGCTGTAATACAATACCCTTGCATTTATTTTCTTATTTCAAATATACTATTTTATTTAAGTTGTATACACCATTAATTTCAAATTTACTATTATTCAGTAAGTAATGTTTTATTCAGTCTCACTGAATATTTCACTTGCATCATTCATTTCACCTCATCCATTGTGATTGACCATTGCTCACTCATTTTCACCCTCTCATTTCAGCCACTATCTATTGCCAAGGAATGTAAATCAATGATAAATTACAGTGTGCATTTAATATATTCATTGAAAAGTAGCAAAATTGGAATATAATTCAATTACCTAAAAAAATTATTATTTTAGGGAGCTGTCATTTGGATTGAGTGCAATTCCTTTTTTGCTGTTGTTTTCAACAAAATACATTCAATATTCAACAATACATTCATTATGATTGATTATTATTTCCATTTCATATTCAACATTATGGCAAATATTACCATTGCTTTTCTCTGACACTGCCTAATGGTTCTTTTTATATTTTCAGTTACCACCAAGCTATCAAGCAGAACAATGTCTAGCAAGGATGACAGGGACGCTCCCGACGACGACGACAACTGGGTAACTGTCGGCGCTCGTCCGCGCCAGAAGACCGCTCCACTATCTTCCGCGCCGGCCCACTCTGCCGCCGGGGGCCGTAAGAAGCGCCAGGACCCGCCGATGTCGGCCCGGCGCACCGAGCACAGGGAGAACGACTGGCAGCTGGTGATGCGCTCGCGCCAGGCCCTCACCAAGCTCCGCGACGAAGACTTCGCGCTCACCCGGCTCGGTCAGGTTCACACTGTCGAGCCGCGCAAGCCGAACCCGCGGCCGGCCGCCCGCAGCCGGCTCGGCGCCAGGTTCCCGACGGAGATGGCGTCGGATCGGCCGAACCGGCCGCCGGCAGTGCTGCGGCGGCCCGTGCGGCTCGTCATGCCAAAGTTTGACCTGCCACTCCGCTCGGAGGCTGACTTTCCGAGTCTGCGCGGCGTTGCTGAGTCGTCCGCGCCAGCCGCCGCCGGCACCGAGAGGCGCCGCTCCAGTGTGGCGCACAAGCTGGACGAGTCGCTGCGCTCGATGGCGGGGGCGGCCGCGCAGCAGGGCGAGCCCGCCGCCTCCGACACTGCCGCCGCCGCCCCACCAATGCCGCAGACTCCGCCGATCCGGCCCGTGGCCTATGCGGAGGCGGTATCGTGGCGCGCGCGGCCAGCGAAGAAATCCGAGAGGCGTGACGTGGTGCGCGGAGAGATTCGTGAGGATATCGCCATGCTGCAGACCGCTACCGCGCAGAAATCCGCTGCCGAAGCGCCGCCGGCCGCCGCGGAGCCTTCGCCCAGCTCAGCCGCCACCGGTGAGACCCCGCAGAAGAAGAAAGAAAAGGAGAAGCGACAGATGAAGAAGGCCAAAAAGAAGGAGAGTCAGTTGATTCTGGCGCGTCTGAACGCCAGCAAGGACACGCACGTGCAGCTGGTGACTGCTGACGCGTTCGAGCGACTGAACAGCCCGCACAGCAACCGCTGGCGACGCAGTCAGGCGGAGGCGGTGGACCTGCGGGCCGCCGATCACTACCCGAGTCTGGCCGAGACGGCGGTGGCCCAGGCCGCTGCCCCAGCCACCGCCGCGGCTAGCGCTGCTGCCACCGCTGCTGCTCCTGAGGTGGCCCCTGAGACACCCACTGAGGACCCGCCGCAGCGGGACAGCGTGTGGCGCACCAGCGGGTCGCACGAGCCCCGGCCGCCGGACAGGAAGGACGGTGGAGCGAAGACCTACAGCAGGATGCTGCGGGAGCTGCCGAAGTCGCTGCCGCCACCCGTCAACGTCAAGGAGCTCGTGGAAGCGAAAGAAACGAAGAAGAAGGCGCCGAAGAAGCGAATGCCGATCGAGGCGAGCATCATGGATCTAGCATTCATGGTAAGTTCATAGTCGGTGGTCACTGGTCGACATGGCGTCAGTTATAAAAACACACCTTGGTTAGTTGCTTTTTATGCTGCAGCTTGTAATAATTTTCAAACTTTTATCGCAATATTTTCGCATGTAATTTTTGTAGTTGTTAACACATTGACGACTGTCGACTTCTTTTCACTTTTTTCAGTTATTCGTGTCATGCATAATTGATATACAACGTTATGCTGATAACTACAAAATTAATGGCGCGAATGTATTTAATTCAAGATCGACCGCCTTAGCCACTTTTTGCCTAGAATTAAGATACAATACATTCAACCGACCTTTCTCTCCTCGGCAGCCGGCGTCGCGGTCGCGGCGGTCGGGACAGCAGGACGACGGTGCAACGTCCGCTCAGAGGTCGACCACCCGCCGCCTCGTCAAGCCGGTCCGTGCCATCGGCAACCGACTCGACTCGAGCGTGCTGGTACACAAACGCGGCAAGGAGCGCACCAAGAAGAAGAAACCGTCGCTGCTGAAGCGCGTGATCCTGCGGGAGCGGGCCGAGCGGCGCCGGCGCGCTGGTCTGGAGGCGGCGGCCACTGCGCTCTTCGCTGGTCTGTCGGTACGGGAGGTCGGTGAGGGGGGAGTGGAGGGGAAGACGGAGCCGGGTGGGGCGGCGGAGGGGGCGAGTGTGACTGTGGGTCAGGCGGACAGTGCACAGCCGCAGGCGGAGGAGACGGATAAGACTGGTGTGGCTTCGGCGTCTGTGGTAGGGCAGGACATCACGTCGCAGAACCAGGACTCAGAAGCGGCACGAAGACGCGAACAGTCTGCCTCTTCAGCCGTCGAGCAACAGACTACGATGGAAACACCGTTCGTGATTCTGAAGCGAGAGTCGGTATCAACTTCACCTCAGAAACCCACGCCAGAAGTGAAACAAGCTTTTGCTTCACTCCCCGAATCAGTACAAAAAGTCATCATCAAGATAAAGCAGGAGCCGCTAACCCCAACCGCAGTAGAAAATGTCCCGCAAGAAACAGATCAGGCACAAAAGGTAAACTCGTTACCAAACAAATCAGCGACATCCGTCTGCAGTGTTCTGTCATCTACATCTCCGGTAAAGGAAGCGCAGGACGCAGCAGTAAAACAAGAAGTGAAGACAGAACCTAAACAAGAGAATAACCAGAAGCCCGACGAGGCAGCGTCTCCCGCACCAGTCGCAGATAGCAAGGACTCTGGGCCGGCAGGTGATGATAATGACGACGAACCGCCCTCCCGGGGACCCGACTACAATCCCTGCATCACCGTCGACCCGAAGGTACTGATCCACAGCAGCAAGTTCCGCGAGTACTGCCAACAGGCGCTCAGTCCCGAAATCGACGAGTCCGCTCGCCTATTACTGCAGGACCTGACGCGCTTCCAGGACCGGCTGTACAACCGCGACCCGATCAAGGCTCGCGCGCGCCGGCGACTCGTGTTTGGGCTACGGGAGGTGTCCAAACACCTGGCCGTTAAGAAGCTGGCGTGTGTGATTTTGGCGCCCAACATTGAGAAGATCGAGACGGCCGGCGGGCTGGACCAGGCTGTTGAGCGACTGCTCACTCTCGCCTCAGAGCGTGAGGTTCCTCTGGTGTTTGCGCTCAAACGCCGCGCGCTGGGCCACGCCTGCAAGAAGCCGGTGCCTGTGAGCTGTGTGGGAATCTTCAACTACCAGGGAAGTGAGGACAACTACAAGCGGCTGATGCAGCTGACGGAGGCGGCGCAGGAGCGGTACCGGGCTATGGTAGCGGACGTGGAGCGCGCTCTGCGACCTCCGCCGCCGCAGGAGGAGCTCTCGCCCTCCGAGAAACTGCTGGGAGTGATTGACGATATTAGTCGACAGAAGCAGCCGCCGCTGCTGAGCGAGCCGCGCGGGGACGATCCTACCCACTCGCTGCTGGCGAAACTGAGGTCAGTGACAATCGGGGGTCCGGTAAGCGGGTGAACGGAGTGGGAGTGCAGTCCGCAGGGAGGGGCTCAATGGGAGTTAGACAGCTGTGATAGGGTCTGGGTGATTGGAGTGACTGGTGCGTAGGCAGAATGTGGATTACATGTTTATCGGGGATTGTTTATTGTGTGAATGTTTTCTTTACCGAATCAGGTACGATTTCGAGTCGACGTAATTGTAGCACTGTCAGCACATAAATATTATTTCGTTGCAAATGAGTGCGCACTGTGCAATGTGTTAAGTATTGTTTGCCGTGTAATCGAGTGCTGCCCAACTGAACGGAGAAGAACGACTATGTTTTGAAAGACCGATCGTGCCTTTACCAGCAGGGCGTAGAGCACGTGTGTTTGTCACCGCACAATGAAAATATATTCCCCATGTTCCGGAATGTTTCATTTGTTGTCACTTGTCGGACTTTTACTTTTTCCGCTTGTTAGCCAAGTAGGGTCGCTGTTTGTAGCAACACGTAAGACATGCATAGATCTTAAGAAAGGCACAGCCGAAGACATCTAATTTATTGCACTCATGTGCATGTAGGTTGTCTAATTATAGTATTACAACTGAGATCTGTTCCGATCGTAATAAGTCGTCAATGCAGGAAAACAGCGCAGTACATTACTACAGATACATATATGAACGGCATTTGGATATTTGTATTATTTATCCTACAAATGGCAAAGTAACTCCGTCAATTTCGGATATTTTTTTTCGGCATGACGTGTGAAGCAATATAAAAACATACAAGTTACAACAACGTTGCGACCAGCATATGTTGCATCACATTTTATCATATTAAAAAAGGACATCAGCATACCCTTTTCATCAACCATAGACAACATAATATAGATCTTATGTTATGGTTGCACCAACAGATCGGTAATAACCCCAGCAGCGGCAGCTTAATCCCTCCTTTGGTCAGTGACTCTGGAGCACGAGGCCCCGGCGGCGCGGGTCACTCAGTCGGGTCGGCGGAAGACCAGACTGGACACCACACTACCGGAGCATCCTCCGAACGAGAAGCTGGGCGTTGGCAGAGTCTTCACGTGCAGGAAGGTGGGGCACAGGTGTGCCGTCAGCTCTGAGGCAGTCCAGTTGCAGGAGGTGATAAGCAGCAGACCGCCGGGACGCACAAGACGCCGCACGCTCTCAATGTACCTGGAGAGGTGAGAGGTGCCAATGGACTGGGTAGGTCATATCAGTAATTGGGTCGTATCGGCCACAGACGGCGGAGGCAGGTAGAAGGGGGCGTCCGAAGACAAATACGGCATTGATAGTAAAGAGCAGACGATTGCAACCATAAATCGTGCATCGCACAAACTATCAAGAACGCAGCGGTGGTCAAAACACATCCGAATTTCGTGTAAGAACACAAAGACGACTCTTTAGTTTGCGCTCTGCGCTCTCTAAACGATCAGCACCGCAAAGTTACACGTTGAACGCCGAACGGTATTAAAGGAAGGGTGCCACCTTTTGGACACAACGCAGTTTTTACAAGATTAGCCTCACATGAACCTAAAAACCGGCTTCACTTACCTATGCTCGAGACGGTCAGCATTGAATCCGCACGTGAAGTTATCATTTGCGAGTTTTGCTGCCAGCATTCGGGCAGGCAAAAATCTTCAGCACTATTTCCTCGTCGTGTTAAGGGTATTTTATAAAACATGAAATCAGCAAAGGTATGTATAAAAGTTATACTTTTGAAGCATGTTTTATCATTTTGAAAGGCTATATTTTTTCTTTATGGTATACACTTAAGTTTTAAAATTTTAATTGGGAAGTTTTTCTAGTAAGTTGCATGAAGGGTGAAGGGTTCCATAGATCTCTTAAGCATTGTAAAGGAAAAACCTTTACTCGACTTATTTGATGTTCTTTTCTGATGTTCTTTCTGATGTTCTTTTGATGAAACCTTTAGTTCAAATCATGTTATCTTCTTCCTTTTTATTTGTTCATCTTTTTGTCTCAGTTGCGCCATCAATGCAAATGGCAGAATGATATGTTGCCATGACAACAGGATATGCCAGCCGTCCTAGCTGCCACATCAAACGACCTTGAGTTGTAGTGGTGATATAAACAACGATCTTTTTTTTGGCCAATGTATTAAATGCAATGTTTCGGTTTTTTGTATATTGTGGACGCGCTAACCACGTCTAAAAATTCAAATAAGTAAAATAGATTCATAGAACAAAAATTTCGGAAGGTGGCACCCTTCCTTTAACTATTAGTTCTAGACGACCTTCTATTATATTTATTCCCATGTCAACACCAAAAAATAACGGCCCTCGTGCCCCGTGGTCAATACCTGAGGCGCTCCTCCTTGGGATTGTCCGGGCTGAGACTGACGGCGTCATATGTGCCCTTGTCGTGGACGACGTCATACTGGCGCCTCAGGCAGGCCGGCAGCTCCGTCCCGGCAGACTCCGATGTCGATACCGACATAAAATCTGCCGTCTGGAAACCATAACAACATAGGTGTTCAGATTTAAGCATGCACATGGCACGGGCAACCAAACAATCAAATTGGTGCAGCTGGACCTTGCATAAAAAATCGCTGTAACTTTCACGATTGCTACGATAGAAAGACGAGAAATGTAGAAACATTCCATTCCACCTGCAAATAGTAGCTCAGACAATTTGCATGACAAAACACCACAATGTGAAGGTGATGGTGTAAGGCAATTCCCGATATCTCCGACCCTCCACTGTCCCTCACCTCGAAAGTGACCGCCACCTTCTTGTCCTCTGCCACCATGCGCGCTAATTTCACGGCGTCTGCAGCATAGTCGACCCCGGTCACGTCTGTGTAGCCTGCACACGCCTGTGGACACGAACAGGCGCGACAATGGTCAGAAGATAGACGAGAGAAGAGAGAATCGTGAATAAATCCAGCATGAATATTTGAATGGAGAATTGACTTGACCGAGCCAGAGCCCTCGCTAAGCAGGGTTTGTTGCGAAGGCGCTAATTTTCACCGTCCGCACGGACAGCTCCGGGTATTCGTCAGTATTTGGACGCCAAAGTTAACGTGCCCATCAAAACTAGACATGGTCTATCCCACTCAACTGACTTAAACTGGCTGCAGTTGCTCCCACCAACCTCAGATCATTACTGTCAGGGGTCTCGTATCTGGCGCGCCGGAGTGACTCGAACCCGGGCTCTCACCATCGGGAGTCACAACGCTCCCCCAACTGCGCTTTGGTAGTCCAGGTAGGACATGATACAAAACAAAAATGGCAGGAACTGTATGAAAAATGCATTTTTTCTTTCTAATGGGGTCACTTATTGATTTGGGTAGATTTCATTCCACATTGTGATTGCCTGTTTGAGCAATAACTTTGTGCAATATTTAAAGTGTCTAGGTAGGTCACATATTTTGTTCATTGTTCAACCTACCAGCTCAATAAGGAAGAGTCCATTTCCACATCCAACATCCAAAATGGATGATGACTCAGTTATTTCATCACATCTCTCAACATATCTGGAAGCATAGGGAAGGTCACAGGTCAATGATTCACATTCAGGATGGGTCCAGTTCAAAACTCTTCTAGGTACTTCACTGATGTCTTGCCCTATCATTTGAATATTTTCAAAACATGCTAGGCTGCCAATGGGTAGCAGCAATCACTTGGAGTATCATTGGCCATTCCCATTCTTTTTTTGTGGTGAACACAAACAATACAGTTACACTTGCTTTCCTAGTCTCCAGTCCACAGCATGATTTTTTAAGAAAGATTGACACAGGGAGGACATTACCATTGGGTAGCTGGGTACTCATTTACCTGATGACCCTGTCCATGCTGTCCTCTCCAAACCAAACCTCTCCCACATCCTTGTGTGATTTGAAGTTTTCCACCTCCCTGCTGTATGCTGCATCCCAGCTGAAAAAAAAAAATCAGAAGGGAGCTTACATGAAAAGGATAAGAAATGAGGCAGCTTTGGATAAACACATTGACAATTCAATGAGTGCAATACCAATATGTGAAAATGTCTAAAGCCTCAATTACCTACCATAAATCATATAATATCTTGATCATGAGTGACATATAAAGTTCAACATGGGCATTGTGTAGCAAAAATTATGCAAAAGTAGCCGAACAGATATGCAAAAAAGTAGGTAACAGGAAAACCTTCTGAAAAAAGAGAAGCTTATAAGAAGCTTCTGTTTCAATCTATAAACATATCTCAAACTTTACAGTATTGGTAAGCTCAGATGTCACGCAAGCTTAATCGCCCTAACCCACAACAACACAACACGCAAGCTTACAAGCATTACCCTGTCCGGCATTACCAAATTTAATTATGAATAGATTCATACTTACAATGCTTTTGTTCCCAGCTCCGAGCCATCCAATTCTTCCGAACCATCCATTGCCATGTAGGTAGGTATTCTGCGGCTAATAAGAGAAACATGCATATGAATAAGCAAACGCGAATCAATCAATTATACAAATGGAGACAAAAGCTTTTATCCCACCCTAAGAACTGCAGGAACCCCCAACATGAAACATAAAAACACTATTTTAGCTTTAGCTGTCGCTTTAGCCTGGAAAAATGACAAGACCAAAGACAAAGAATAAAGCTTTTATATCAATGAATCAAGCATGCATTTTATAATATTTACGTAAACAAAACCCAGCAACAGACACTAACCACACACCCTTCCAAAATAAATGACAATATTCAACAATATTCACATCTGCACAACACACACACGTGGCCAAGTTTCGCAACGAAAATGAAATGTAAACAAACACGTTGAGCGCAAGCTGCGGGTAGCTCTCGCCTGTGCACAAACGTTTCCATTAAACCTAGCGGATATATTGATAAGCTGGAAAATATTACAATCATTTTTTGTCTTATGAAACTATTAGCCCCAAAATTATAGAACAAAATAATTTAATGAGGTTAAAAAGACAGAAAATAATTAAATAAATTAACGGAACATGATAAATATGATTAAATCAAATGATTATATTAAAAATATTGAGAACTGTCCTACAAAACAACGCATCTGCTACAAATGTCGGCGCGATGATTTTTCCAATGCCCCCAACGCGCCCAACGTAGATTTTTCGGACCCGATGTTTTCAATGATGATAAAGGACTGGATAAAATCTTGATTATTAGTGGCAAAAAGATGATGAAAAATTAATTTAGGTGTAATATTGTGGTTTCGCCCAGTGCTTGTGTTGTCAGTTTACAAGGTCCTCTAATGCCTGATCAGCAGGAGCACCCGGGCAAGACAATTGCTTGAAAGGAAATGTAGAGATATTATTTTAGTTTTGTGAAATATGAAACAGCAATTATAATGGCCTTTCAAACATCATTGAGGACATTCCTTTCGCACACTAAAATTGTGCATTTTGGTAAGCATGGCATAGCAGCAACCAAGAAAGTTTGTAATGGAGTTAAAGTTCAAGTTACCACTTGTAAAACCGGACTGGCCTGACACGATATTGATGTCAATGTGCCTCCTTAGTCCTAATGTTGCATGCCATTCTGATGCCTTGCCCTAATGTGCCCAATTGACCCAATATTTTGTTGTTCTGACTTTTTGCCTTATGGTTATGTTTCAGGGTGGTTGAGGTCATTTTCGTCAACTAGACCTGAAAGACTGTCAACTCAAACTTTCCTTGAAGTTCAGCAGCTGAGGCAGTCACAGGCAAAACAGTCTTTGCTGGTGCAAGTCTCATCAGCAAAGTCATCTGATCAGCTGGGATCATATTTGGAACAGTATGGGACCATCAATAGTCTTTTTCACTACACAGCAGATAAAAAGGTGATTTAAACATATAACATGCCTTCTTAGATAGTGATGTGATGTTTGAATTATACCTGTATACCTAAAACATAGAGAACATTTTGATATTCAAGACATTTGCAGTGCAATCACACCTCCTTATAACCATTGGCTTTGGCTCACAGCATTCTGTGCTGAGACACATGCTATTTGCATACCATTGATAATATAGGCCCATTTGTGACTAATCCCTAGCAGAACTGTGTGCTGGAATGTGTATTTGACAAATGTTATTCTTAGCTGTCTTACATTACATTAAGTAAAACTCTCTTATCTACTTTCCTTGCTGATTCCAGAGCTAAATGGTAAGTCAGCACTAATGCTCCCAAAATTGTAAATTTATATGTGTGAAGGGAGGAAAATGTTGTAAGACATGTATATGTGACCTCAATGTTTTCCCATTCACAGGAGTTTCTGTTTGTGGAGATGTCATCGCCGGCGGAGGTGGAGGCGGTGCTGCAGTGCGCGTGCCACCCGTACCAGGCAGAGGTGGTGCCGGTCAGCTCTCCGCTACTCTGGCTGCGCTCCGGCGGACCGCCGCAGACCGCCCCCAAACGCGCCCTGCCGCCGCCTGTGTCTGGGAAACTGCTGACGCCAGCGGCCCTGTGCGACGAGATTTCCGCATGTTCCACGGTCAGTATCGGTGAATTTTCTGACTGTTTGTAAGTACCGGTACATTATCTGTTTGATCTTGTTTAAATACCCGTGAGCAATCTGTTTGGTCGTGTGTAAGTCCCAGTGAACGTTCTGTTTGACGGTATGCCACGGTCGGTCAGTAACGATGAATGGTCTGTTGGGGCGTGTTTCACGGTGGGCACCGGTAACGTATCTATGGAGGCGCTCAGGAACATCGGAAATATATCGTCGGTTCGTTTTTTTTTTTTGCAATGTGGCATCCTTTTGCATCGTGTT
Source organism: Amphibalanus amphitrite (assembly GCF_019059575.1). Classification (NCBI taxonomy): domain Eukaryota; kingdom Metazoa; phylum Arthropoda; class Thecostraca; order Balanomorpha; family Balanidae; genus Amphibalanus; species Amphibalanus amphitrite. Next base: position 712,918 of record NW_024881500.1, on the reverse strand, counting down.
CAGTTACCTTTAAGTTGATTAACTCGTTTCACCTAAAATTTATCCTAGCAATTAGTTGCCACAGCCGGACTTTTCTGCGTCAGTCTGGCTATTACTCCTCTTACGACTCGGGACTACCCTCAGCTGGATGATCAGCTGCTGCGTCACCACGAGCTGACACGTCTGACCGAGCTGGGCGCCCGGCTGCGCTACTTTACCTGCGAGCTGCTGGAGCGCGCGCTGGCCGGCCTGTTTCCCGCGGCCCGGGTCAGACCGTTCGGCTCCTCGGCCAACGGCTTCGGCCGGCACGACTGTGACGTGGACCTGATCCTGGAGCTGGCGCCCGAGGCCGCCGCGCAGGTGAGCGCACGGAGAACGTTATGTGGGGATCCTTGACATGGTCTGATGGAACGCATGGGAGAATTTACGAGTCTTCAATATTATCTGAGCACATTCCGATTCTTTAAACAGCTCGGTATCTGTTTAGATGTCGCACTGCGAATAGGCGGCGAGTTAGCAAAATCAACAGATAATGGCACAGTAGTGACCGGTAATATGGATGTCTTTCAGGGTTTCGAGTTCGACGCAGAAAAAAAAATGTATCGTCTGCGCATGATATACCTTTCTTCTTAATGCAGTATAACTAGCCTATTGCATAACCGAATTAATAAATAGTGTATACGACTCACCCTATCCCTTATCTCAGGATAACAGTTTCGGCCATTCGTCGTTCCTTCGCGCTATCAGGGCCTTGCGGTACAGCATAACCTCCAGGCGCTTACATTCAACGCCATCTATGTGCGATAATGTAAGCTTGTCCGTATGATTGGTGGCTCTGGCGGTCTGCGTTTTCTTTGTGGCAATTCCGGGTAATTACGTCAATTTTCCTTGATTTTTACGGCTTTTGGTGCGTTTCCTTCTTGGTGTTTTCATCTTAGGTAGGCTATGACCACCAGAAATATGACAAGACTCAATCGTCGGCGACAATGTCGCCATTTTGCTGCCATTCGTCTCTGATTATCATCCCTTATTTGTTAATAGCTAGGGTGAAACTAGAGGGCATTTGAGTATCTATGGAATTAAACATCATTACTGACCTAGATGAACGTTTCATTGTTAATATTTCAAGTTACTTGTTCCAAATGCTAGGCGATTGAAAGTAGGTCCCAACTCACACATTTGCCTCGTGTCTGTCCTGCTCGGCAGCCGTCGCAGCGTCTGGCGTTCCAGACCCTGGCGGCGAAAAAGGACAGTCGCACACAGGTACAGCGCTACCTGAACTTCCTGGCCGACCTTCTGGTGTCGCTGATGCCCGGCTGCTCGCAGGTCAGTCGGGACGCCGCCGCGAGGGGAGGAGCGCCGTCAGAGGCGCGGTAGTTGGTTACTTGTGGTGTGGGTTGTGCACCGAGTTGACGGCAGTTCCGGTATCAGTTATAATAATACCGCATAGATTGATGCGTTTGATTGCGATACATTTGCTCTCAATTATTCATTGGATTTATTATTTTCGTCGGTTAGAGACAAAAGGTTAACCGATATATTTCGATCGGTTAGCAGCTGGCGCTGTTGGACAAAAGTACATTTATTGTAGCATATTTTATTGCGTTGACTGTTAACCATAATGCGGATACCGTGGAATTATGACCACGAGTGTGGCACATCTATTGACCCTAACTAACCCACTGATGTGCCGTCATTAGGTGAGGAGGATTCTGAAGGCCCGCGTGCCCATCGTCAAGTACACGCAGTCCCTGACGGGTGTGGACTGCGACCTCTCCATGATGAGGTAAGGAACACTCATTGCGTAATTCGTCGCATGGCCTTACGATAAACTTCCAAAGCCAACAGTTTGATGAACAATGCCAAATTTAGATTGCTTATAATTCAAGCCGGTAACTTAATGTATGAAAGGACTGTTCGTCGATGTAATGTTTCTTCCAGTGATCTAAGTTTAAACTGTCATTTTAAATGAAAAAAGTGTGGTACTCTGGATTCTCTTGGAGCGTCGAATCTTTTGGCCAGCTGGGGCACAAATCTGCAGCTTGTTCTGCCCTCTTCTCCGGCAGGAACGGCATCCACATGACGGAGCTGCTGTTCATCTGGAGCCAGCTGGACACGCGAGTGGCGCCGCTGGTGCGCGCCGTGAGGCACTGGGCGGAAAAGGTGCGATCGTGGACTGTTTGAGTGCACGCTAGAAAAGGAATAAAAATGATTGTAGGAATGAAACAATTGATATTGCATGAAAATATGTGAAGCTACCGTATTTACGAGAAATAATGAATGCGTTTAAACTGCGTAGCATAAAAAATAAAAAATAAAAAATAATGTTAGTTGAAGCGTCATTTCTAAATCAATCGAGGCTCATATGGCAGCGCAATGGCCAATGCGTTCATCGCTATGCCCTAGTATGTTGTGTGCACCGCTGACTCTTCAGCTGATATTGATGATTTTATACTGGCTTCTGTTTGATTTCAGGTTCACCTGACCACGTGTGTATCGGGTTCCGGGCGGTTCATCTCGAACTTCGGGCTCACCCTGCTAGTCATTTACTTCCTACAGACTCGGCCGGTGCCGCTGCTGCCTTCCGTCAACGAGCTTACACAACTCGCAAGTGAGTGACACTTGACGTCTTTTTAAAGGGTAGACATAATACCTTAGGCAGTAAAAGTAAGTGGGGCTGCCAGGCTCAGAGATTGTTTAATGGAGGTAATATTTTAAGACGTGTAAGCTTATATCAACGAAGTTTTTTCATGCTTTTTCAGCTGTATCTGGTCTTGGCCTTCAGCTATCTTCTGATGTGATTATTTCGACATTTCCGTGACTTTCAGTACCCATGGTATCATGGTCTGGTTACCAACCGCCCTCTCCGTTTCGCAGGGCCGGGTGACACGGCGCTCGTGGACGGCGTTTCGTACACGTTCCTGCGCGACCCGAGTCTCGTCCCCGTCACGGCCAACACCGAGTCCCTCTCCGATCTTCTGGCGGGGTTTTTCGACCTCTACGCCAGCCTGGATCTGAACGCGCACGCCCTGTCGGTGGTGTGGGGCGGCACGTTCGGCCACCCGGGCGACGCGCCGCTGCACGTGCAGAACCCGCTGGACCTCGAGCTGAACGTCACCAAGAACGTGTCTCGAGAGGAGGTGTGTCGACTGGGCGGCGAGGCGAGCCGCGCCGGCCGTCTGCTGGAGGAGGGGCGCTGGTGGGAGCTGCTGTTTGGCGAGGGTGTACGGCAGCCTCAGGTGAAACCCATCTCCGTGAGACAGCTGTTTGATGACGAGGACGGGGAAAAGGCGGTGAAAGAGGCGCCGAGTTCGACGGTCGACGCGGTGCGGCTGGCGAGCCTGCTGGGTGACGCGGGGCGGGGAGGCCGAGCGGGGCGGGACGCGGCGGCGGCAGAGCAGGCGGGAGTGTCGAGACGGAAGGGTCGCGGTGGCTCCAGCGACGGGTCCACTCCGTTCTCCGGTCTGCGGCTCACAGTGGATGGGGAGGTGCAGGGACTAGAGCGAGCGCCCATCCTAGCCACCATATCAGCCGCCGCGGCCGCCGCCCGCCAGCGAAAGGAGGCCGAGCAAGCCGCCGCGGCCGCCCGAGACGCACGCTCGGAACCAGAGACTGTAGCGGTACTCGACGAGTCGTCGAATAAGAAGCCCGCTAAGCGGAAGAAGAAAAAGAAACGCTCGCAGGCCGATAGCTGATAGTGGCTTTTTGTAGGGATTGAATATTCGGTGTGCATGATGGCAGCCGGCTGTCTTGGATGCGTGTGGTGCAATGCATGTGATTAGTGTACTTTTGCGATAAAGCGTCGCCAACATGCTGTGATCAATTGTGTACCGTGTGTTTCCTGCCATTGCATGGAATTTATCCAGATTGGTGACCACTGATTAAAAATACAAAAGTGACGTTATGTAACGCGTCGTATCGTTTCATATGTTTCTAAGACTATGAAAGTGCAATTTCTAGCTTGGTATTGAAGCCTGATAATGGACTGGAAAATTGCATGGATTTATTGCAGTCACTGTTAGATTTATGGGTGGGCATCTGGAAGTCGCCGAGATGCGCACTCAGCCACTGACCCCGCTCTGTCCTCGAGCGGGGTTCGCGGCGATCTTTCCATTCGTAAGGAAAGTACTAGTTTCCGGTCGCGCCACCAGTGGCGCCATGCTCGTGAGCTCTGAAGCAGTATCGCAAGAGTCGCAACCGGGAGTTCATATTTACTGTGTGCGTGCTCTTTGCAACGGTGTTTTGCGGAGACCGACGGTTGAGTGGCGCTGCATAGTGCAGGACAGTGACAGTTCCACGGAGTTACAGAGGGAAAACGAAGTGGTTGCCACTCATGCCAGATACGTTCACGGGCGTGGTGACGGAGCAGTGGTTGTGTGATAGCGGACCGATCGGTGGGTGGCCAACATTTACATTTCTTCGCGGACGAACTTCCTCACCGTTGCATTGGCAAGAAAAAATGTCTGACGGTCTAGATATAGTCTCAGCGGAAGCAGGATGCTGGGCCTTTCTACGGTGAACGAAAGGTAGGTCTGTAAAGTCTAACTGGGCGGTATAACTGCGAGTGGTTGCAAAATGAAACCGTTTTCGACGTGTCCCTCAACCCCAATGAAGATAATAATACAATCGCTGGCATCTCCCTCATCGATAGCTCTTTAGCTTTTGATCCAACCCAGGGTATTTTACATTATTTTACATCAGCGTCCGGAAAACCGGTGTAATTTTAACGCAGGTTCTTGTTCTGGGAGGTTCTGTTCCAGTTGTCTCAGAGCGTTCCGGTATTTTTCCACTCATGACGATAAATATGGTGGAACTTCTACAGACAGACTTCCCTAAATTTCAACTCGTATCACTCGGCTTGTGCACAATATTGGCGACCAAATCGGGCGGAGTGATCTGGAGTGGCGTTAGGTCACTGGTCAGTGGGTAATTCCACGATATATTTGTAGAAAAAAGTACAATGGTCACAATGTAATATCAGACATACATTGCACACAAAACACGACCTATTCAAATAGTTCATACGGAGGTAAAGTACCTGATATTTTGATTTATCGTAGGCGAGTCACCGTCTCAGCTCCCACTCAGCGTTTCTCTATCCTCATCCTCCCCTACTTCACAATCATAGGACGTCAACACGTTCAGTAAGTTGGGCAGCAAGGCGTCCAGCACGTTCAGTCCCCGCGCCGTTGGTGCCAGACGCTCCTCGGTGGCCTCGACGAACTCCTGCAAACGCGCTATCTCGGGGTGCTGGTACAGGTGTCGCCACCGACGCTCTCCGCCACCGGCGGCGAGCCAGTCGTCCCTGGAGAGGCCGCGGCGGGTCCTCAGCGCGGTGCACACCAGCTCCGACCTCACATCGGCACCGCTCAGCGGCGTCACCTTGGCCGCGCCGCCCGAGCCGCTCTCGACAGCGCGCATCCAGCGCTCGGGGGCCGGGATCTGGACGGTGGCCTGGCGCCGGCCGGTGGCGCGCGACACGATCCGGCCGTGCGCGCCCGGCCCCACGCCCAGGTACTGCCGGCCGCGCCATACAGCCGAGTTGTGGCGACCCTCGTGGCCGGGCAGAGCGAAGTTGGCCACCTCGTACCGGCGCAGTCCGGCGGCGGCGAGCTCGTCCACGGCGGCCGCGTACAGCGCACCCTGCTGGTCGGCCGAGGGGAGGCGCACGGCGCCGCGCGCCACCTGGCGGCCCAGAGGCGTGCCGCGCGGCGCCGTCAGCTGGTACAGCGCCACGTGGTGGTGGCAGGAGCGTAGCAGCCGGCGCAGCTCGGCGCGCAGCGAGCCGGCGGTCTGACCGGGCCGGCCGATCAGCAGGTCGGCCGTGAGCCGGCCGGGGAACAGGGCAGCCGCCTGCTGCAGACACACCTCCGACTCAGCGGCCGTGTGGTCCCGGCCCAGCCAGAGCAGCTCTTTATCGTCCAGCGCCTACACAATGTGGATACATGGGTTAATTTTGAACCTTAATCATTATTCACTAATCTTCAGATGAATATCCAGGAAATCGATTTATTAAAAAATACCACCTAATATCACTTGACAATCAGGACATCCCAAGGAACTCTGAATGGTAGCTCAGTGAGCAGCACTAGTAGGGGCTACCATCAGACATCTACCAATAAATAACAATACACTGCTAACCTGAACCCCCAGGGACAGACGGTTTATGCCAGCTTGTCTGAATGCCTCCAGTGACCGACTGGTGGCACTGGTGGGGTTGGCCTCCAGTGTAATCTCAGCATCCTCGGTCAGATGCTCTCTCAGTGAGGAAACAATGGCCTGAAATTTCCCAGAGGTAGAACTTTGTCAAGTAAGCATTGTTGACACTATCACCATCACAATTTAAAAAGGAATAATGGCAAACCAAGAAAGTTTTATAAATACCCAGGCAATATGCTACAACCCCATCGGCCTATGAAGCATGAACCCAGTTACTTTGTTTGAGTAGCTCATCACTTGAAGAAAGCATTCATCAACATGACAACACATTACACAATCCTTTCATTAGTAAGCTAATTATAGTAAAACAATAATTTAAATCTAGTTAACTGGCATTACTCAAGCCAATGTGGAATGAAAGCCTACACTTTACAAATACTATTTACCTAACAAGTAACAACCTTGACATGTAGGTAAGCCATTGGTCAGGTATGTCTAAATCCTGCAGTGTTAGGTCAAGGTGGCTGGCAACATGTAATATTGTATCTTTTGAAATTATTTTGTGTCACACCTAAAACATCTCTGAAAGCTGCAGTAGATACCTCCACTGTAGCTGGAAGAGCAAGTGAGGGTGTCCCTCCTCCAAAGAACACCGAAGAAACCTTCTCAATAGATGATTCTTTTAATTGGCACTTCAGCTCACTCAAAATGCAGCTTTTCATTCTATCATGGTCCACCTTTAAGGCCACATATTTATTAAAGTCACAGTATGTGCACTTCTTCTCACAATAAGGCCAATGTATGTAGACAGAACCAGTCCTCAAATAAACTGTGGAAAACAACCTTCGCCCAGATGCAAATGGCCCAATGCATCTTGATCTGCATGCTCTTCGGGTCATAAAAGAAGCTGTTGAAAACATACTTCCAATCAAACCCAACAGAAACATACTCGCTTCACCCAAGTTTCACTAAGAAGTTGGTAAAAAGGCCATCTATGATGGCCTTTGGCAAGAAGTTGGTAAGAAGTTGGTGGTGGTTGGCCGAAAGGCAGCGACGAAATCTCCTCGCACTTCAAGTTATGCTCATGCTGTTGTTTTGTAAACAAACAAAACTTCCATAATTGATGCTAGCTCGTCACAACTGTCGACATACGAAGCAGCCATATGCTGCCATATGACTAGCGCATTTTCCGTTTGTTTACATGTTGTTCGACCTTGACCGTTCCTCGAAAAGCGTGATCTCTGGCCCGGAGACAGAGAGCTCAAAATGCGGCCCGTAGCCACATTTGTAAATCGGGCCCCGGGGAGTCCCCGTCAAGGCCCTGACCTGGGGGACTCCCCGCCGTTTCCCCGCGCGCGGCCTTCCATTCTTGTTCTCGCCGGTTGGCACCTGCGGCTCTCTCTCGGGGAATCACGCATGAGTCATCAGCGCTCTGCGTGGTGACGAGCAGAGGCCTGTCGCGCCTGTCGCGCAGTAGTTGCTTGGGATTCCTGCCGGCGGGTGCGGGGTAACGCGCTTATCTGTGTAGTAGCTGGAGTTGCATTTGGTTGTCGACAGCCGCAATTCACAGTTGAGAGGTGCCAGTGGACGTGTTGCTGTGTAGTGTTGCCAGTGCAGTGTTCCAGTTCACTGTTGTGTGTTGAGTGTTGACACTTGACTGGTCTTGTTAGTTCAGGTTTCCTAAGAAGTAAGTAACTCAAACTGAACTTTTGAATCCCTGTCTCATCCCACTCCAGCCTGGGTCATTAGGTATACTTTGTAGATACCCTATCCTAAACTTCTAATTATATTGATATGACCTGTGGGCACTGGGCTGTAAATTTTAAGGCTTTTATTCTTGCTGTTCAGCTCAACCTTGCATACTGATACCTAAATATTCCAATAGCTGCCTGATTATTTCAATTTTTCAATTTCATCAGTAGGTAGGTACTGACTGGTATGGGTCAATGCCATGAATCAATGCCATGGAATGGCTTTGATATCGACATTCAACATATGCTGAGTTGCTTAACACTCACCATTCTAGACTGTTGACATTTTGTTCAGTGACTAAGGTTAACTTAATCTAAGTTCAGCCAAATGAGGAATGCTCTAATTCCAATCCATCTTTCATCCATGTTGTGTTGAGTCACTGAGTGTAGGTAGACATTGGGTTCAGATATGAAAATGGTTTCCTACCTATCCATTTGATCACTGATGTCATTCAACATACATGTGATCAATATCCCTTGAAATGAGTAGCCACTATTACCATTGTTCATAGTTTAATTTTGCCATGCCTCTCTCAGCATTTTGATGCTTTCACATAGCCTTTCCACTTCAGGCCTCAAGGTAAACAGAACCTTCCAAGATGCAGAATTTCAGTGGTGGCTCTGCAACTGCACCAGTCTCCCAAGTGGAGCTTACCTTGTCATGCAGGTATGTGAGCAAACATCAAAAGCAGCATAAATACTGAGCAACCAATGGCTGGCTTTTGCCTGCAGCTCAAGGCTCAAGCTTTTGGTCATGTGCAACAGTATAAAGTAGTTAATGGATACATCATACATATAATAAAATATGTTACCCATTGTTTGTGCACTATGGCTTTTGTTTCTATCATGAGCTAGTGTGTGTCTGTTGAAATACATTTCTATCTTTCTGATCTCTTTCCAGGAATCTGGCAGACATGGATGTATTCTCCAAGTCAGATCCATTCATAGTGGTGTATGTGGCACACCAAGGCATGAAATCCTGGACAGAGTTCAAGCGAACAGAGGTCATCTATGATAACCTCAATCCTGACTTTGCAACAAAAATCAATATGGCATTTCACTTTGAAGAGCAGCAACGCCTGAGGTAAAAATTGTTTTATATTTTACCTGTTTTTCCTTCTCATGATGATGACAAGAATAAGTATTTTTCTTAGGACAAGTTTTTCAGCAGCTTCAACAAAATTAAGGGTAAATTTGTTATTTACAGCAATGTAAAACATTTCATCCGCATTATGTATCATCCATAGAGAGCTTTGTGTTTTATGGATAGAGAGATTGCTAAATTGAACACCATTCATTTGAACCATCTGCATTGCCTATCACAACGTTTTGCTGCGTCAGGTTCGAGGTATACGACATCGACGCGCCGTCGGAGGACCTCAGCAAGCACGACTTTCTCGGGTACCGCGAGTGCACGCTCGGCGAGCTGGTGAGCTCGCGCACCTCGCAGCTACCTCTGCTGAACGTTCCCAGGGCGGGCGTGAACAGTTCGCTGCTAGTTCGCGCCGAGGAGCTCCTGCGCAGCAAGTTCGACGCGGCGCTGCGGCTGTCGGCGCGGAGACTGGACTCGAAGGGCTGGTTCAGCAGCAGCCCCAGTCCCTACCTGGAGCTGTTCAAGTCTAACGAGGACGGCGAGTGGTCGCTGACGTGGCGCACGGAGGTGGTGCGCGGCACGCGCGACCCGGTCTGGCAGCCGATCGACGTGCCGGTGGGCGCGCTCTGTAACGGCGACCACGAGCGAAACATCCGCGCCGTCTGCTGGCACTGGCGGCGCAGCGGCACGCCCAGCCTGCTCGGCGAGTGTCAGTTCTCGATCCGGCAGCTGGAGCGCGGCTCCGCCACCGGCGCCCGCGTCCACAAGCTGGATCTCATCAACGCGGAGAAACAGGTTAGTGGGCGGGGGGGGGGGGGAGGTGGGCGGGCAAGTCTGGGATTTCCCGTGACGTAGGCGGCCCGGCTGTTCGGATGAAATGACGCGCATGGAATGTCGCAACAGGCTGATTCGTCGTATAGGTCGAAACTGTGACGCAGTTAGGGGGTGACGTCGATGACGCAAGAGCTCGTATTTCGTAACATGCGATTGAATGCATATCGTGTGTGGTTGCAATTACGTGACTCATGCTCAGAATGGTAGAGCAGATGCCCTTGTGATTCCAGGTATTTGTGCGATAAGTCATTGGTCAATGACGATGTTTACCATTAGCGCATGCGACTGTCTTCTGTATGTACGTCAAACATTGATTCAGCCATTCCAGAAAAAAAGTATGCTCTGCACATTGCATGGCATAGGTCATGGAATTAGGGTCTAAAATCAGCTGATGATATCGATTCTCCTTTTTTCAGCGCAAGAAGGGCGCATCTTACACGAACTCTGGCGAGCTTTACATCGGGCTGGAACTGAGACCACACTACAGTTTCCTGGACTACATCCAGGGTGGTACTGATCTGGCCTGTACCATCGCTATCGACTTCACAGGTGTGAAAGATAAACAATGTGAGATAGCGAAATGCTCACCTTTTAACTACTACGGAGGGGTTTCAGTTATCAGTATGCGAATGGTTTTTCTACCACTCATACTTGCATCGTGCAATATAACATTTACGACTTTTCATATCAGAGGGATGGCGTTGATAACGCTCAACTCTCATCCTTGATGTCTGATTTCTGACTATCCGTGTCCCCACAGCGTCCAACGGGGCACCGACATCGGCCGAATCTCTGCACACTCTGTGTGTCCGCGATCCGTCCGGGAACATCTACAACCCGTACGTGACGGCGCTGCGGGCCGTCGGCGAGATAATCCAGGACTATGACAGCGACAAACAGTTCCCCGTGCTCGGCTTCGGCGCGCGCCTCCCGCCCGACGGCGTCGTCAGCCACGAGTTCTTTGTCAACCTGAGCCCCGTCAGCCCCTACTGCCACGGTGTACAAGGTGAGATCAAAGTGAGATCGGGAATACAACTACTGTTATCGTAGTTTGAAACGCTCGACATCGAATTACTATGAACGTCAAACCCCTTGAGACCCCACTTTTTTGCGATAATTTTTAAATGCGTCAACTTTCGTTGACAATATTCTGGCAGTGTATGTTTCAGAACCTGCCGAAACTTTTATTACTAAGGTATTTTGACGCCAAACGATTATGGAAGGTACTTCTCATTCACTCGTAATGCTAAGGTCAATTCAGGCCCGGGCAGAGGCTTGCGCTCGGCCACACTCGAGCCCCGCCACCAGCGCTATCTGCTCTAAATGCCATCTACCAGCGCCCGCTACCGCTACCAGCTACCGCCCACCATCAAGCCTGAATGGAGCGAGAGACGCGAGTGACCGGTCGCCGGGCAAGGAGCGCCGGAGGGGTAGGGCGGAGCTTAGCGCTGACGTCATTGCGTGGCTCCGCCCCATGAGCACGTAGCCTCTACCCAAACAGCAGATTCGTTCCGTGAAATTTAACATTACGAGTGAATGAGAAGTACCTTTCATAATCGTTTGGCGTCAAAATACCTTAGTAATAAAAGTTTCGGCAGGTTCTAAAACATACATTGCCAGAATATTGTCAACGAGAGTTGACGCATTTAAAAATTATCGCAAAAAAGTGGGGTCTCAAGGGGTTTGACGTCCATAGTAGGTACGTTGTATATTGCAAAACAACCATGTTTCGTTTTCTCCCTAACCTGCTTTTGCCTTAGAACGTGCCCTGAGCGTCTGTTTTTACGATATTTTATGTGGCGCAAATAATTTCCGTTTATGGTAAGTGGCAGGCATGATTCAGGAAAGTTTGTAGATGGGGTATCCGCCGGGCCCGGTGACTCACTGTCGCTCACCCGTCTCCCCCAGGCGTGGTGGAGGCGTATCAGCAGTGTCTGCCCCGTATCCAGCTGTACGGACCGACCAACTTCGCGCCAGTCATCCACCACGTGGCCAACTTTGCGCGCCAGTCGCGCAACGGCAGCCAGTACTGCATCCTGCTTATCATCACCGACGGCGTCATCACCGACATGCCGCAGACCAAACAGGTGAGAACTTAGAACCGTCAGACGGGGGCATAGAAAACACGCAGGTGTTCACTTATGATTAATGAGTGATTGACTGAGATAAACCACAGCTGAGGTAGCAGTGTTATTTGGGCGTGGCGTCTCAAGTGGAATAGCCCTTTGGCGGCATTGCTTTTACGTATGAATAAAATATGAAATCGATGCTTTGGATTTATTTCGAAAACACCACTATTCTTAATGGATGTCAATTTTCAAGCGAGGTTTTACTTTCTTTTCTCTTAAAAATGCCTTCGATACGGTAACAGCATCGTTTACGTAACGCTGGATCAGACTCCTGACATTGCGCTGTACCCCCTCAGGCGATCGTTGAGGCCTCCGGTCTGCCTCTGAGCATCATCATCGTGGGTGTTGGCACGGCCGATTTCTCCGCCATGGAGGAGCTGGACGGCGACGAGGTGCGTGTCTCTTACTGCGGCCGTGCCGCCGAGCGGGACATTGTCCAGTTCGTGCCGTTTGCCGAGCTGCAGCGCGGCGACCCGGCCACACTGCGGGCGCGTCTGGCGCGCGAGGTGCTCGCCGAGGTTCCCAGTCAGTTTATCAGCTACATGAAGGCCAATCGGATCGCGGCGGCGCCGCCGAAAGAGGGCGTCACCGAGCTGCCGCCCGACCCGTCCCTGGTCTGATCGGACGGCTGGGAGTGTGAGACATCTGCCAGTGGAGTGTAAACGATGGGTGGGCGTTCTTTGGGACGCCGTCCGCAGGTTCTGGATTGTATTGGCCTATCGTGGACGGCCACAACCGAACCCGGCTCCTCGACTGTCAGGGAGAGTACATGTGCTCTGGTGCTGTTGAAAACGGCAGGTACAAGAATTGTTGTACAAGGCTTGTGCGACTGATATTCAGATGCGGGTTTTTAGCTTTGGGGCAGTCTGCTATACCTAATTGCTTCGCAGACCGTGCAAAACTAACCCACGCTTTCATGTGATTTAAGTGTCAAACGCAATCAATTGCTGCCTTTCAATTTATCATGGAAATCACTGATCGTGTTCGATTGGTAAAGAACTGCCATTACACTCTTATTAAGTAATCACTTTTAATGCTATGTTTTGATGCTTGACATCCACATCATCGTTAACTTTTCCAAGTGGTCAGTAGCTATGCGATATTTAGTCTAAGTGTCTTTCAGAAGTCTAGTTGATACCAGTTACATTGGTCAGTGCGATAAGATCGTAAGAATTGCCGTTCAAAATGGACTCTAGCACTGTGATTTTTTCCCATTTGAGCCCCATATATTTTCTGAAGGAATTTACGCCCGAGCTCTCGGGAAGCTTATTCAACATGATTGTTCTCTGTACAATCTCGTTAGAGCGTCTGTTTTTTAACCATGTGCATAATGTGCGGTGGATTTCTTGTTAACCTGTGATATCGAGAGGCATTGGATGCATATTGCATATCCCTTTGACTTTTGATATTCAGGGGCATCTACTCACCTCCCCTAGTTTATATCGACCATGTCAATTTTATCTTCCATATTGATATGATGTTTTGTACTCTCTGGGAATGTGAGGCCGCAGTTGTTATGATCATGTCTTCTGCGAGGTCGTGCTACTGTAGGGTGTGTCGCTCACCGGCTGCTCTCAAAGTATGCCAGTTGTAATAGCTGCCTGTATGCCGATGTGATGGCTGGCTACCTCTATGTCAGGGGACGAGCAGCTATCGCTGGGGTTGCATAGTTAGATGCGCCTTTGCTGTGGGGATTTATATTGCTGTGCTCTGAGGATGATCTGTGCTGTGCGTTTGTGTGCCCCTTTGTTCATCACTTGATTTATCATGCATGCATCCATAATTCCCTGTAACGTTTAGATGGAGAGTTTACAATAATGCAAGGTGTTGCAATTCATGGCATTCTGCAAGAACTGAGGGGTGATGTTGAAGATGTGGCTTCTGAGGCAAATTTCGTATTATCCCGTTTTGCAGCTGTTAGAAAATACATATATTTCACTAACATGCTCGGATTTGAGTGGAAATTTAGTATTTATGTTTGGGAGAATCTACTGGATATTGTGTATAGTTATTACTTATTGCACAATATAATTAAAGAGCCAACCTGTATAGGCAAACGTATCTTATCAGGGCCGCTTGACGGCTGAAGTATAGAGGGACTAAGAGCGCCGACATGCATAGTTAGAACCTGGCATTTTGCCAGGATGAGGAGGGAATGTGTCGGTGCTTCCCTGTATAGCTGAGAATCTATGAGAATAAGCCGTACGATAAGATTGGACTGTCGGTCCGTCGTTCCGCAGATGCCTCGCGATGATAGACGAGAGATAAACATAGTAGGACATATAGGCGTTCTAAATTCTGCCAACAGTAAAATTTTGAATACACTAGTTATCATCTTGCCACCGTTAGGCGTGGCTCGTCATATGGCCGTATGCCGTACGGACACGATGACGACTTGAGCATGAGTCATGCATCGGTCATGAATTGAGTAGTGCGGCGTTTCTATAGGTGTATGACCTACTGAGGTCAAAGGTCACGGCACCTACATTCTTACAACTATCAATTTTACACTTAAACGTCGCTGGAGGTGGGAAATCAATTTAAAGGGACCCTCCCGGCTCCCACCTTCAAAAAAGTTAATGAATTGGCATGAAAGTGATGTCGCTCGGTTCAGAAAGAGCAAAAACGAACATCTACCAAATTTCATCGAAAAATATTCACCGGTTTTCAAGATATTAGACTTTTACTTTTGTTTACTTTTTGGGATCTCCGCTGTTCCTAGCTACTTTATTTGAAAGTGCGGCATTTGTTGCGCGCAAAGCAGCATATACCACCGCGTGCTACAAAACGTTTTAGTCAAACATTTAACGGACGTTCGAAAGCCTGATGACGTCATCAGATTCCACGCTGGTCCCACCCTGCAAGTAAAGGGAAGAAATTTCTTGAACACCATAAAGCTGCGGGGGTTGCGACCAGGATAAATGGTGGTTTCTGAGCCTGGCCGCAAACTTGGCTATCTCAACTCAAAACCATGGGCGCCGCCACCGGGGGGGACGGGGGGGACGCGTCCCCCCACTCTCAGAATTGAAGGGGGACGTCCCCCCCAAACTCATTACGGAGCGAGCGAAGCGAGCGTAGTCTTTCGTAGGTTAACGGAAATTTCTGAGTATGCCGTGGTCACGCTTTTGCTAGGCTTATATCTCAGCAACCACTTGGCCGATTTACATGCGGTAATTTTTGTAGGGTAGCACTAGAATCTAGATTCATTCCTTCTAACGAGCATCGGATCGGACTATTCCCGATGCATGTGAGTGACCCCATATGCACGTGCCACGTGAAAAACGAAGAGGTGTCAGTTTTGTAACAATTTCAATATCTCGGCAACTACTGGGCCGATTGCGCTGAAAGTTGGCATGTAGGTACGAGTAGGTTGGGTAGGTATACCCACTAGGCAATGCATATCCATGTGCCACAGTTGGGGTGCTGCTGCACGTGCGCACATGCAGGGGTCGATTCCAGATCTCGAGAACGGCTGAACCGATTGTGCTGAAATCTGATACATGGTTAGGGACCGGTTAGTAGGGTGCCGTGCAAAAGTCAGTTGGGACCCATTTTGCACGTGCGCACGTGCAGGGTGCCGCTTCCAGATCTCGAGAACGGCTAGGCCGATTGCGCTCAAATTTGGCACATCGTTAGGGACCGGTTAGAAGGGTGCAGTGCACAAGTTAGTTGGAGGTATCCCCTCGCAATTTCGCACGTGCAAGGCCCACCCCACCCTCTCGCTCGCTCCGTTGGTCGCCCCAAAAGGCGTTTTACTGGT
Source organism: Amphibalanus amphitrite (assembly GCF_019059575.1). Classification (NCBI taxonomy): domain Eukaryota; kingdom Metazoa; phylum Arthropoda; class Thecostraca; order Balanomorpha; family Balanidae; genus Amphibalanus; species Amphibalanus amphitrite. The sequence goes on along the minus strand of NW_024881500.1, from coordinate 697,213 downwards.
TGTTATCCTACTCGAAATTTGATTAGGCCCTTCGGTCCAAAGAGACCATTTCAGAGCCGCAAGTATGAAAGAATTAGTGGGAGACATTGGTCGGGGCAGCCACCCTAGTGAGCCACTTGGGATGAACCCGACCAATTGAACAGGCAGCCCAGCCCACTGGCACTCACTGCACCCGGCAAAGGACTATAGCTCCAGTGGAGCCATTCCCGCATGGGATAGAGTTGCGCGTCCAGCCCGGAGCAGGGGGTTGCGGCGTGGAGGAGAAGGATTTGACTGTCCTGAGGATGGAAGAGATGGAACGGCCGGTGCCGAATCTGAGAGGGTCCAGGAGGTTTAGATACTCAGTATATGGGGTGTGGGCCCACATGCATGGGTCTGACCCCTGCCACCTCGGCCAACAAAATCTCCAGGCTTATCCGACCTGCCATCGCGGAACTGCCGATTTTTGATATCGTGATCAACGTGTGTCGTACAACACGACTGGCCGAACACGGGCCTAATATATTTCGTCTAACCAGCCAAGAACATGACTTTACACCAATCCGACCTCGAAGTCAAAATCCGAACATTTTCGAAGACTTCAACTCCGACTCTGGCCAAAACTGGACAAAACAGTCAACTCCGACTGATTCCGGCTCCGACCCCACGCTTCTGCAGTCACGCTACACTAAATTTCCAGCTTCTAAGAAATAAGCTATACGGTTGCACGACCACAAAACTTTGAGGCGACTTGACTACTTGACTTGGTTTTCCTGACCTAAGGTTTTCGGGTATCAAGCTTGTTACACGGGCTGCAAATTCGTATTTTGGAGCAGTTTTGCCTAATATTTTTTTGCCAGTTTTCGCGGCGCTTCGCGCCGATTCGTGCACAAACCAAAAAGAGAGATTTGTGACTATACAACGCCCCCTCCCCCACGCGGGTATGCAATATGCATTACCTATGCAATATGCATTATCGATCATATTAGTGGCATACATCAGCAATTATACCGTGATAGAACACGAGGCTTTGCCGTGTCAAACTGAATCGGACATCAGATGTGTATAAAGGCACGGTGACTATAAATAAAGGTAGGTACTCGGTGGGAATGCGGTCTATAGCCATTACTTTAAAGGTAGACTGCCACCTTTTTTCCACAAAACGGTTTTCAATAGAGCTGAGCCACCTATGTCCCAGACTGAAGTCGGTTTTCCGAAATTCGAACCCGTTTGCGAGAAATCGGAGACCAAAGTTCAGTTTGATGCCATTTTTTTAGTCTAAGAAAACCGACATCTCTACTGTTTATCGATAACTTTGAAACATGAATTTTCTTATCTTTTGGTAAATATATGTCAAAACTTTGATTGTTTCGAGATCAGAGAAGAATTTTGGAGTGTCAAAATAAAAGTTTAACTTATATATTCAGTAGTTCATTTTTTCCAAAAAAGTGTGGGAAATGGGGTTTAACATGGGCCAGACCCATTCCAAATGAGCCATGATTTTTAAATGTTTTACGAACTTAAATGCAAAATAAATTAAACATGGCCAATTTCTTATGAAATCATATATTAGTAAATCATAAAATACCTTACTTTTTCAAATAAAATGTAATAATCTTATGACCTTGAAGTCTAGTGATGTGTAAACATAGTGTCGCTAGACATCAACCGATTGATAATTGTATGATAATCGACAATTTTTTCGCGATTCACGTGATGATACTTTGTCAGGTGAATTCTAAAATTTTGTTTTGTCCAGGGAATAAATCATAGACCGATCTGAGAAAACGTTTTGAAGGTGGCAGTCTTCCTTTAAGGAAATACCTACCTAAACTACTTTCCTCAAACCAGCCACAGTTTTATGAGTTTTTAAACATAAAATGGTCAGGAAATAATGAATATTTGCAAAAGGATTTTATATTTTTTTTACATTACTATTTTCCATCTTTCGTAGAGGCTACTTGCCTATATTGCAGCGGAAGCTGATTACGCGTTGACCAAGCCACAGTGTATATAAATAGACCAAGCATAGTACGTAGTTCAAACCAGCTGAATGCTGATTGGCTAGCATTTTTCCGTAAGGGAATGGATTCCTCGGTAAGAGAATGACAAAGTGTAATCTATGGGAATGACTTCAGTCTTCAAACCTAAAATCGATACCTATATATTTGGCTAGGGTGATCGTTGAGCCATAAAAGCTCCTGATTTGTTCTCGTCTCAGCTCAAGCTACAAAACTGTTACTTCAGTTCAAAACCCTATGTTAAAAGTGGCATATTTGCTTTAAACGTTGAATGCATCCGACCGAAAAAGCCACGGTAAGAATGTCTACTTGTGTTTTCAGTCAGTCAGTCCGTCCCCCCCAGTCAAAAATCCGTGGCGGCGCCCCTGCTCAAAACTAATGTTAAGGTGGGAGGGTCCCTTTAACCCTCGCGGGTCCGGGGAGGGGCGTTTTCGCCCCTCCCCCTGGCGAATATTGGCGATAGCTCCCGAACGCTTAGGGATAGGAAAGCGAAACTTTCAGTACCTATTTCCCCTATTTCCCCGTAAATTTTAAATCTTCTGGAAAAAATTGACCTTGCTCCCTTGATGACGTCACAAGGTCAATTTTTCTAGACCCTTGCACAGCAACCTTCGGCGCCCGAGAGATGTGAATTTCAAATAGCTGTCAAAAATAGAGTTTTAGATATAGGTACAGACAAATTACGAGCACGGTTGTGTAGCGCTTGACCCTGGGTAAAATAAGAAATTGTTTTGGTCAAATTACGAGCACGGTTATGTAGCGCTTAACCTAGGGTAAGATAAGAAATAGTTTTGGTGACCTGAGGTCAGAGGTCATGTCAACGACCCGAGCTCGGACTTAAATGTTTCACGAATAGCTTCTACAAAAATGGTCGAGTTACGGCAAGGGTACCAACGCATTCGCCTCGTCAACCCGCGCCGAATTGCATATACTTTGTTTCGAAAACGTTAAGTTTTATGTTGACCTCATGTGACCTCGAATGATCTTTGGTTGACCTTGACATATGAAAGGTCGTATATGATAGATTAATAGCCGCTGAACACGAATGTGACATCCATTTTGCTCTAAGCATTCATATAGACCCTCAGGATGGCAAAATTGTCTTAGCTATTATGGCTGACTAGTGACTTGAATCAGTGAAATAGCTTCTACAGGGTGTTTCACTAAAAGTGTCAAAAAGTAAAAGGTCATAATGCACATAATAACAATGTTTTCTACGGAAATTTGCATACCATTTCATCCGCAATTGTTGGACATTTGAATATATAAAAACGATAGCACCGTCACTCAAACCTATTCCACATATCCGCCCCTTCTTTTGATGCACCGTTTCGGCACGTGTCCGGAGGTGCCTCACAGCCCGTTTTCATCTTCAGCGTCCAGACTGTCGGCAAAGCCTTGAATGGTGCTCTTTAGCTCCCGAAGTGATGCGACTTGAGTCTTCCTCAGCTCTGCGAGAGCTACTGACCAAAACCAGAAGTAAAACGGTGACAGATCGGGGCTTTGCGCTGGCCAGAGGCGGGCGGCGAGGCAGCTGATTTTTCGGTGCAGGAACTTCAAATCCAGCCAGTTCCTGGTGGTTACAGCCATTATAGTGGCTGTTTTTGATAACTTGTAAGGCCTTGGCTATTTCTGATGTTGAAATTAGCTTCCTGTTATCTTCAAAGACCCTCAAAAAGACCCTGACCCTTTCAACGGTTTCCGCCGAGAGGTGGGGGACCCCGTCTTTTTTGGACTGCGACCGGCATCGAAGGAACCCTTTTAAACCTCTCAAGAAGCCCTTTGAACCTTTTATAATCTGGAACGTAGCGAGGTGAGAGAATAAAACGTTTCCTGAAAAGTCGGCATACGGTTTCAATGTTTCTGATGGCACCAAATGTAAGTGTAATTTACCCCTCCTGTTGCGGTGTAAATAACCTGTTCTTGATCTGCATAAGGAAAAAAAACGACTAGTAACTTTGGCCTCCTGCCCTCACTCCGTACGAGTGTAAAATATATCTTAAATGGACAAAGCATAAATGTCCAAAAAATTGCAACCAAGCCACGTGCGCAACCACGTGATTTGCATATTTTATATAACTTTAATAGGCATTTACTTTTTGACACTTTTAGTGAAACACCCTGTAGCAATGATACCCTTCTGTGACCTTGACCTTAGAGCAGCCTTGTATCGTAAGATGAACCACAAATAAGGCCTGATAAGCTTCAAAACATTTCAAGACATCTTGGAATTCAGTATACAAGATGTAAAAAAGTGCAAAGTTTAACGCCAATATTGAGCGTGACCTTGACCTTGGTCTTGAATACTGAGCAAACTAGTAGGGGAGAGCGGGGCCAGTTGAAACACGGGGTCAGATGAAACATGGCTTTATTTTCAACAGTATGCAACATATGGCGTTGCCGACACCACTGCACATCCGCGCTCGACCACTTCATTTGTCAACGGCGTTTGGGCGGCAAACGGACGGTAATTTTGATTTGACACTTGTTTTTGTGTTTTTGAGGGGCGTTTGGGAGAAATCGTTCTTATGAATATTTTGTGATATCTCATATACCTTTGTTTGCTGAAAGAAGAATTCCTGGCTCCGGAATAACACCTTATTTGGCCCTTCATTCAGCATGATGCCGTCCCTCCAGCTCGTTTGACATGTGCTTTACGGCGCGTGCGAGATGGCGGGAGGGGATGGGGTCAATTGAAACGCTTCTCTGAGGGTCAGTTGAAACAGGGCCACAGGCCGTTTCAATGGACCCCGGTGACCTTTGCAATGGTTATTGTTCAGGGGCTGTAAACATTAAAGGAAATAGTCCACCTTTGAAATGAGCTTTTAAGCTGAAATAGTAGTTTAATAGAGCTCAACTTTTGACCCCTTTTTCTCCAGCCTTTTGCTTGAAAGCACACTATAGCCTGAGATATTTCTCATTTTTCTCATCCGCCCATTTTACCATAGTCTATGTACTTTATGTCACCTATTATGAGGAACTTTGCACTTTTAGCTTTCCAATGACCTATTGAATGTAGCATTTGGAAAAGTAAACCGGACAAAATATCTCCTTAAGAAAGTGGCCTTAAAGAGGAAAACATCCCATTGTTAAGGATAGGTGCAATTGACCCCATGGGCTGGTTCAATTGACCCTCGCATCGGGGTCATTTGAAACAGGCGTAGAGCTGTTTTATAAGCATGCGTTTGGCAGCAAAATATGTTTGAAACATAATTTTACATATCTTGAAATAAAGCCAAAAGAGCATATTTTTTCATGGCATTGAGCATTTTTCGATATGACAACTAGATCTCGCTGTGCATGTCAATATATAAAAAGTGGTTCAACTGGCCCCGCTCTCCCCTAGGGCACTTGAATATTGGGCACCTATCGGAATCTCGGATACTCTTCTTTCGTTTTACACCTATTTTTGCTGGTTTTATGCATCCTGCCGTCTTCTGAAACACTTATTTTGATATTTTTGGGGGGGGGGTGATGCAACCCCTTCAAAGGTTTTTCGCGAATAACTCGCGTAAAAAGCGGCCGATCGCGACGAAACTCTCAGTATAACCTCGCATTGATCAATTTCACACCTACCCTGAAAATTACATGACCCTGATCCAAATGATCTTTGACCTGTGACCTCTTTTCCGAGACCATGTTTGGCCGGAATCGCGATTCGGCGTATGTCGGCTCGCATTATAGCCGCGCGTTTGCAAGCTTTTCGTGGTTTCAAACGTTCAAACATGTGATTTGATGTTGCTCCCATGCATTAGGGTGGGTGTCAAGGTCACCTGAAGGTCAGGTCAGTTCACTGACCTTTGGTGACCTCGGTTCACTTTTTCGAGTTTTACATGTTTCTAGGCTATAGTTTTTGGAGCTGAATTCGAATTTAGCAACCATTTGAACATTTATGAAGTAGTTTTGGTGCCTTCGTAACATGTTACGAAGCTGTCAGAGGCGGATGACAGGTACTACGAAAACCCGTCACGACCCCTACCGGTTGACCTGACCTGACCTGACCCGACCTGGTCTAAACGCTTAACGACATCTCCTGTGATCAAAACTAACACGATATTCGTGATCAGCACCCTGGAAAACCTTTTAGGCGCAACCACACTTTACGACTTTCTAACAGGCCCCGATATTCCCGATTTTTGGGTCATTGACCTGACCTGGAAGGTCAACCGATGACCTATGACCTTACAATTGGGTATCATTGGCTTCCTCTCGTGACGGGCAACACGCTCGTTTTGTCTGCGAAGCTCTAGCTCCATCAGGGGCCAAACGCGAGGGGGGGGGGGGGTCGTCCGTCGAAGGACTCAAAATGGCCTGTGCCGGCGAGGGATAAAATTGTCTTGTAACCTGTAAAGAACATTCCGTGTCGTACCGCTTTTGTTTCCGTAGTTCCCTTATTTAAGGAGTTAGACGGGGGAATGCCTCTTCCCAGGGGCGTCGCCACGGATTTTTTAGTGGGTGAGGTCGGGTTTCCGGTTTCGTCTTGATGGGTAGGGGTATTTTTAGTCACACTCCTGTTTTTTTTCGTGTGTTTTCAGGTTTTTTGTGTCTTTTCCAGGGAAGTTATTGGAGCAAAAATTTGTCAAAGCTAAAATGTCCGATTGTTAAGCTAGATAAAATACCATGCTGAATCAATTCTTTTCATTACAGAGATAAACTTTTGAGTGATAACATTTGATGATAGGTATAATGATAGTTTTTTTTTTAATTTGATGATTTGATGATAACAAAATGATGACATTTGAAATCCACCAACTGAATAGGAAGCTCCATCCCTGTCGTTTGCTACGTTCAGAATTTTTTTTACGCCGTGGTATAATGGAATCTACGCTAATTTTGTTTCTGTGTTGCGTTTCAGGACGCGTCAGGATCCCGATAAGATTGGCTAGTAGGTATAATAATTATTGCAATTGATGTCAGTAACTAAAAATTTGTTTCGAGGCTAGCCGGACCCATTTAATCAAGTAAGACAGATTTTCCCGGCCAGCATATGCACCGTTTCGATGTGCTCGTTGTGCCGTTTTGATTATGCGCGTCGCGCCGTTTCGATTACGCTCGTTGTGCCGTTTTGATTACGCCCTTTGGCCTATAAAGCTGTTTTGATTGTACGCTTATTTTCTAGAGGTAGGTGAACGTGGTTGAACTTTACTTTTCTGGGACTTTTTAAATTGTTTTTAAATATTCCTATATTTTGGCATTGATGTGATCATAGCCCGTGGCTGAAAATTCATCTAAAACAAGCAATACCTACGTAAAAAGTTTAATTTTGTAAGGAGGTCATTCAAAACAATCGGGTTTTCTGGGACCGTCAAATTCCTTCATGAGTAGATCACGCACTGGCAGACCATAGGGCGCCATTCATTTACGACTAACTATGCACAATTATAGACGCACAGTCATTTGTTTATTCATTTATTTATTTTCCTTGTGGTGGCGATTCCCCTAAGCTGGTCCCGAGGCCAGTGAAAGACTGCTTTCTGTACACTGATGTCTCAAATCTGGACCCTACGCGTTTCACTTGAACGTCTAAGAACGATAAACTGTTATTAGCTTCCGTTTCTTTTGTGAACCTCATATTTGGGTGCTGAAGATTCAGGTAAGTGAGAAACTTGTCGGCATGGGAGGGATGCTGAAAAATAGCGAAGCAGTCATCTACATATCTCTTAAAGTATACTGGACGGAAATCATGGGCCTGCCGTTAGGTCCTACCTTTGCAAATGCATTTCTTTGTCATCATGAAAAGAACTGGATAGAAAACTGCCCATCTGATTTCCGTCCAGTATACTTTAAGAGATATGTAGATGACTGCTTCGCTATTTTTCAGCATCCCTCCCATGCCGACAAGTTTCTCACTTACCTGAATCTTCAGCACCCAAATATGAGGTTCACAAAAGAAACGGAAGCTAATAACAGTTTATCGTTCTTAGACGTTCAAGTGAAACGCGTAGGGTCCAGATTTGAGACATCAGTGTACAGAAAGCAGTCTTTCACTGGCCTCGGGACCAGTTTCTTTAGCTTCTTCCCCTAAGCTATATAATCGAAGTAAACGAAAGTTGTCTTGGCACCGATTCAGTCAAAGATAGCCATAAAGTAGGTAAGAGAAAATCGTGCCATGACCCAAAGTAAAAATAAAAACACAATAAAAGCACACATCGCATAAGCATTGCAGTCCGTTCAAATAAGTGACGATCAGCAACACAACCAGGCATCAACATGTGCTAGTGTTGGTGGCAGATCAGCGAAATCAGTAGCACATTGTTAGGATCGGTAGCATGATAAGTGAATTACTGCTTTCCCGGCAAAATATGATGCGACGAAATTGCCACAGCTCTGCCGCAGGTCATACTACGGAGTACGGACCTCATGGAATCATAAGGTGAATGGTGTGAAAGTATGAAATTACGAAGACGAAACTCATCAATTCATCCATGGCCCGTAACACTTCTCATTGCACTTTTCCCACGAATACACAAACAACTTACGAATCATCCCCACAATGCATTGCATTCGGCTCATGTGTGCACTGTGCAGGAATACCAACTTTCACACACTCACTCTGTGCCCTATTGAGGCCAGTTTCAACAATAAATTATGGCCGGCCGTACATCAACGAACGCATCCGGCAGAATTATGCGGTGAATGAATGAAATGCAAGTTTGTCGACAGGCAATCCTTTTGATAGCGTCTCAGTGGTGCAATACTCCCCAGAGACCGGTGACATAAACCGTAAGTCAGACTACAGACTGCAGATCAGGCTGCAGATATCAGACTATCAGACTTTCGTTCGCAGACCAGCAGCATAGCAGCAAATATTCGGATCACAGACAGACTAAACTAGGCCATAGCCAGAAGGGACGTCCTGGCTTCTGCAGTAGACACCCGTGGAAGACGGGTAGAAGAAACCAGGATTCGACGAAGCACTTGGTAAGCGGATTTCCGCAAGTCGATTGGGCTGGTGGTAGTTTGGGTCTGCGAAGATCGGATGTGCTGCCGCCGAGAAGCATCAAAGGTTTCGTACTGTCTGAAAACAGAATAGCACGTATTAAACATGAACACAAAGCTTAGAATAACGGACTGCAAAGGATAACGGGTATATCTAAAGTGACAGAATTTGTGAGTGACAAAATTGTTATAGCGGACATTTGAATGTGGTCCGTCCTATCGGCTTATCTTATGCTATGTCTGCCAATAGGCATTGGCATGAATAACATACGAGTATAATGTATATTTGGCGAACAAAAAACATTATTAGGGCAGAATTAACCGTTTTCACCACGGCCATCTCGTACACATCTGGTGCACATTTGGTGCAGATTAGGTGCAGATTTGGTCAAATCAGGTTCAGTGTGTCTCTTACTAGCTATCAGCTAGGGTTGCACTAATTGCTTATATGCCTGCTTTGTCATATTATAAGATAGTATCATCGACGAAAACACTGAAATAAATTCATAAAATACAGATATTTGCTGTAAAAGAGATTAGGTGCAGATTTGGTCAAATTAGGTGCACTCGCCGAATAGCCCGTCGTGAAAACGGCCAATATCTACCTATCTATTTATTCTGAGGAGTGAGGTGCCACACTCACCTTTCTCCAGCTGATCACGCCGAAGACTGCTCCGGAACATCAGGCTCGTCACCAGACAAGTCTTCTGAGACGTCGTACGCTTCCACAGGTATGACGTCATCCATTGTTGGAGCGGTGACGTCACCATCCTCTGTGACCTCTGAGGGGACAATGGTTTCGGAGTGGGGAGGACCGTAGCCAGTTGGCAACTCCTCATCGACACTCCGATCTCCATCCTGGTCTCCTTCAGCCTCCTGGGCCTCTTGATCCTGGAACTCATGGTTATCCTCAGTTCCTTCTTCTTCAGTATTCTGTCCCTCCATGGGACCGTGCTGTTCTTCAAAGTTTTCCTCTTGATTTCCTTCTTCCTCTTCGACGTCCGCGTTTTCAGGGACTTCTTGGTTTTGGAGCTGATCCTCGAAGGTGTCGATGTTCTCCATACCGTTCATTTCATGTTCTTCGACTGATGCTACGCCTTCTTCAGAAAGTACGTCCACTGCTTCTGCTTCTGACTCTGTCGTTGGTGACATCACACCAGCAATGTCTGCCTCGTCAGCCTCATCCATAGGCTCAGATGCGATTCTTATATCAATATCAGGCATCTGCGCGATATTTTCAGTAAATTCAGGAACAATTGACTCGTCGGAAGGGATATCATCACTGACAGTTGATCCTGCTTTGGGTCCATCCTCGGCCATTTGATGTTCCTGTGGCTGATAAAAGTCCTGGCTGAAGTGCTGGTTGACGTCTTGCGCGTTCATGTTTTCCACGAAACTGTCGTCCTGTGACGTGACATCTTCTTCAGGAGCTCTGTAAATTACATTGGTAGGAACGACGGTGTCGATCGTTGGCTGGGCTTCCATATCCTCGCCAAAGTCTGCCTCTACATCCGTCGCAAAGTCAGCCTCTGAGACGTCCCCTTCTTCTTGATACTCAGCTTGAAGGGTCCCACTGTCTTCAGCAGCCTCGCCGAAGTCCTGTTCACCCTGTTGAGGAGAGAACTGACCGTCAAAGCCTCCGCGCACGTCAATATCACCCACGAACGTGGACTCATTGCCCTCCGACATTGTCATTTGAGATCCTTCCATCTCTTCAGCCTGATCTTCGACAGTTGAGTCCTCCTCACTGCCTGGAACGCCCTGGAATTCGCCGTAAGTAACGCCATTTGCTGTTGCTGTTGCTGTTGCTGTTGAGTCCTCCGCAAAGACTGACTCTTCGTCCTCAGCCAGTACGGAGGAAGGATGAACGGGCCCAAAGCCTTCAGGGATTGAATGAGGGATGTTTTGCACAGGTTCAGCGGAGTTGAAAGCAGCATCGGTCGCATCAAATGACTGCGGCTGCTGTTCAGAGCTAACAAAATCAAAGTCGAAAAGTGGTTCTCCGCCCTCATGCTCTGCTTGATCTTCAGAATTACTGTCGATCTGAACAAAAGGCGAGCCTTCTGAGACAGCCATTTCATCATTGACCATTGAAGTTACATCGTCTGATGTGGGTACGTCAGGAATGATGTCGGACGGCATGACAGGCTGATGCTCGTCGTCAGGAGCGTCAAAGCTCATCGAGTGAGGCTGCCGACCGTGGGCTACCGCCTCTGATGGGACCATTTCAGGGTCAGTACCAGCCAGGAATTGATTGGCATCGATGTCTCCCGCCGTGACCACGTTCGGGTGGACTATGTCGTCCGTCATCTCAGGCACTTCGTGCGGCATCTCTGGCATTCCGTCTGTCATTATAGGCATGTGCGAGATATCGCTTTGCATATCAGGTGTGTCTTGTATTTCTCCGCTGTCGCTATATGCTGGGGTATTGAAGTTATTTGCGAACTCAGAACCGTCAACCATCGCTGGCCCCTGTCTGATCTTTTCTTCTGTCGGCATTTCCATCATGTGGGAAGGTGCAGATTGAAACAGATCGATGGTCTCGCCCTCAGGGTTAGACAGTACTTCTTCTGGCGCCACCGAAGGAGCAATAAATTCAGCCATTCCATTTCTCTGGTCTTGATTCTCAGGTGCTCTGTTTACGTTGATGTCGTCTTCGAGCGAAATAAAAGAATCGAGGCTACCCTCCTCAAAGTCTGAGGGCCCCGGTGAGGGTCCGAAGCCTTTGGTGTCCGAAGGAGCGGATGGCTCTGGAATGAAGAGGTTTTGTTCAGGTCCTTCCTCACCTACCGGGGAACCGTTTTCCTCCGTCGCATCGGTTTCGACGCTGCCGTCTCCGAGCTCCTCGCGTAGGATAGTACCAACGTCAACAGTATCTTCAATGTCAGAGGCGGCACCAAGGCTCTCCAGGCTGTCACCTCCCTGGAATGTTACCGCAGATTCAGCGGCGAACTCCAGTGGTCCTGGGGTCATGTCCTGCTGCGGGGCGTCGCCCTCAAGGGGGCCGAATCCTTCCCTGGTCTCTGTTGCTACCCTTACATCCACTGAATCTGCCAGAAGAGACGGATCAAAGCTCGTACTGTCTACAGGTTCCTCGCTCTCCGACGTGAAGTCAACATCCTCTGTTGTCTGAGGCATAGCGGGCTCCAGCTGGAAGATACCTGCTGGGAACTCCGAAACCACTGGTGACTGTGCCTGGACCCCTAGAGGTACGTTTATGTCGACATTTTCGCTAATAGCAATTGACGGCGCTGTCATGACGGAACCTTCCTCAGGCATTGGCTCAGCGGTGCTCTGGGACATCTCAGAAAGCACTGGTGAGAGTGAGACAGGTTCCATGATCTCAGGAGCTGACTGGACTTCGGACGTCTCTTCAAGCTCTTCAACCCGTTGAGTCTGTTCGGGGATGATAGGAAAAGTCACTTCGTCTGCTACGGGTTCAAGCGATTCCACTTGAATAGGAGCAGCATTGGTCAGTTCTGGCTCAGTTGGAAAAACATCTGTCTGGTCGTGCTGTGTATCTACAGGCATTTCGGTATCAAGTGCTGTCACAATCTCAGGAGCAACTGTGGCCTCCTCATTTTGCAAGACATTAGATATATCTTGGTTTATAACGTCATGCGGCTTCTCCACTTCATCCACTATTTCAGGCTCTGCCTCGGCTCCAACACCACTACCAACGAGGAAGCCATCCTCTTCCACGATCGCTCCATCCATACCATCTCCCTCGGCAGCCACCAGCACATCACCGTCTTGCATCTGATGAGCAAAGTCGTTGGCCGTCTCTTCAGCAGGTAAGACAGTCGTTATCTCAACAGGCTCTGGTGTCGTGGTGTGGGGCTCCGTCGTCGTGGTGAACGGTTCTGGCGTCGTGGTGTACGGCTCAGGTGTCGTTCCCCGTCTTCCTCCAGCAGGCCGGCGTCTCATTCCAGGTCTCCTACGGATGGTCCGCTCTCCCGTAGCATCTGCCGGCCTGCGACGTGCTCCCGGACGTCTCCTTCTGTGCGTCTGGCTGGCGTCACTGGATCCGGACGGTGCACGGTGGGTGATTCGTGTGCCAAACTCTGGCGCGAAGTGACCAGTGGTGGAGTGCTGGTTGTTACTGAACGGAGATACCGTCGTGCGTCTGCGGAAAGGCGGGAAGGTGTAGGGCTTTCGGGTCACTCGGCTAGATGGGGATCGAGTCGATGGGGAGGACGTGGGAGCAGTTGTGGTGGGAGACTCAGACAGCGCAATTTGGTGCGCAGCGTCGGCGGTTGTCGGTAGTGCCGTCTCGAGAGCTGCGGTAGCCGTAGGAGCTGCTGTTTCAGCTGCCGCAGGTCTGAAGGACTCTCCTGTTGGAGGGGTGGGTGGCAGCTCTCCTGAAGATGACTGATCAGCTGCGGCTGTAGGAGCAGGCTCCTCGGACTCGCGTGTGGTTGACAGTGCCGGTGATGTCTGCACCTGCTGCGGCATCGACTCCTGTGTCGGATCAACATGGCTGCCGGTCACACCCTGAGTAACCCTGTGTCGTCGAGACGGTCGTGTGGGACGCGGCAGGTACCCGGGAACCCTCCTCCGTCCGTGCTGCGGCTCAGCTGGTTGTTCCTCGGACTTCACCTGCTGTTCCTCGACCGGTGCCTCGGGATGTTCATTAGCTGGCTGTCGGTGATAGGGCCGAGGTCGGGTAGGACGGGGGATGTACCCAGGAATGTTGTTCCTGTCAGGGAAAAGAGGTGCATTGCTGGGCGCAGGTGTAGAGGACGCGTCCTCCTCTTGACCTGGTCCCATGTCGTTCAGTGCGGGTCCTTGGTTGATGAAGATGGCGGGCCGGTAAGTCGTAGTAGTCGTGTGAGGTCCTTGAAGGTGCTCCCTGTACGGGTAGGGCCGCGGAGGTCCCTGCGGCTGGGGCTGTGCGTGCGGCCGGCCCTGATGCTCGGGTCGTTTTAGCTCCGGTACTCGTGATGTGGTATAAGAAGGCCGCTGTGTAGTCACCTGGTTGAAGTCATTCTTGAAGAAGGTATTCTGGAATTCATCGCCGTTGGCTTTGTTGAAGTGTTTCTGGATGACCGGCCGACGGTTCCCGAACTGCCTCTGAGGATGATAGTTAATTGCGCGCCGGTCGTTCATCTTTTCCTTGTCGCTGAACACTTGCACGTCATCTGTAACATCGCGGTTCAGATCGGCGATCTCGGCGAAGCTCCCAAAAGCATCATCGTTTTCGTTTTCCGGTGACAGCAGCTCCGGAGTATGCTGCTCAGTATGAGAAAAGTCGACCTCAGGCTGAGGAAATTGTGTCTTCAGCTCGGGAAATTGGGGTTCGTTGTGGGAAAAGTCGGTATTAATTTCAGGGAACTGCGTGCGGAGCTCAGGGAACTGGAGAACTGCACGCGTGTCGGAGCTGAAGGAAAGATCAGGGGCAGTCGGAGTCTGGAAGGTTGGGTTGGAGTCCAGTCTACTGTAGAACTCGTCGTCACCTGTCGAGAAGAAGTCACCCTGGGGGAAGATGTTCGGGTGGAAGAAACCGTCCTGGGCCTGAGTGTCTGGCGGAGGGCTCTGAGTGTCTGGCATTGTCTCGCTCAGTGGTGAGGAGTCTACAAAGGTATCAGCATCATTCTCAAGTGAGGGAAGAGGCTCCCTCTGTACACTTTGCTCTTCAGTATTCACCGAGCCTGGATAACTTTCAGGGATGTCCGGGAAGCTTGGGAACCCAACTACGTTGATATCCGGGTAAGCGCCGTCTTCCTTGAAGTTCTCAAAGTGGCTGTTTGCCGGTCCTGTTAGCAGTGTTTCTGTGCTTTTATCGTCCGTAACGGGAGCAAGAGGCAGGCCACCAGTGTGACTCGTGGATTCACCATTGCTGAAGGTTCCTGAGTTTGAATGATTGTCGAAACCCTCAGTCGTGTCGTCGGACTTCATGTCTTCCATCATCGGCGGCATTGTGGTCTCTGTGTTTTCCTTTACCATGTTATGCATCGTCTCCGTGCGGTCCTTGGGCTGGACGTCGTCGATTGACTCCATCGCCTCCTTGATGTCGTTCATATCCAAATCCATGCCTGATTGCATTTGCTTTCCGTTCATTGGCTCCTGTGCCCCAGGAATCATGGTGAAGCGCGTTTCAACGGGATCATCGAGAAGCTCCGAGCCAGTGTGATCCGGAGTGATGCGGTTTGCACCGCTGTCATTACCAAAAGCAGAATCGTCTTCCTGATTGCTGTTCAAATCCTCAGCGCCTTCTCGTGGGAATGTAAACTTGGGGAAGTTGGGGAAGTTCCTGGTGTCAAACATCAGGGGTTCGTCGTTGTTTTGTTCCCCAGTTGAAGCCTCAGTGAAGTAGCTCTGGTCTGGTGCCCCTCCCTGAGACGAGTCCATCTTCATACTGTCGAACGGGAACTCCTCGAATGTGGGCTGACTGACTGCCTCCGCAGGAGGTGATCCGGCAGAAGGGTCATCCGGTTCGCTCTTAGTCTCCTCGGCGTCTTGGATAGTCTGCAGATACGGCACGCGCTCTGTCTGCGGGATGGACGAGAAGCCACTGATGAGATCTCCGGGACGTGCGTTGTCGACAGGTGTTTGTCCCATGGTGCTGACTCCTGGCGCCGCCTCAACATCCACCGAAGAACCCACGGCAGCATCGATGCCCTCCTTTTGTCCAAACTGTCCGGAGCTCAGCTGGTCTTCTGCAGCTTTTTCAACATCCTGCTCTTTGACAGTCAGAGAGTTCGGCATGTGCTCGGATTCGTATGCCATAGCCGGTTGTTCGCTACTGGTATCCATCATAGACGAGTGCTTTGCACCCTCCAGACCGTTTGCTTTTCGCCCAAACTCCCCTGCCAAACCAGGCGCCAGAGCAGCGTCCAGCAACTCCGTGTCATAGCTCTGAAGCATCGGCGGACCCGCCATGGCCAGCACGGTGTACTTCGGAAGGCGCTGCTCACGCGCAGCCCTCGCGTGCAGAGGGGCTGCCCACATGACGTCGTGGGCATGCGCGGCGACTTTATCTGGGAGGAGGGCAGACATGAAGCTGCGGGATTCCTGGCGAACCATTTCAAAGACTCGGCCATCGCGCTGCGCTGGCGTTTCACGGTGTTCGGCGGTCAGATGGGCGCTGTTTGTGATTGGTGGAGTCGGACTGGCGTAGGCTGATGACGTCAGCCAGAGGAGGAGATGGGTCGTCAGAAGAGCTGACAGCAACCGCGCCTGGGGAAAGAAAAGGAAGTGGTCAGTGAAGTTTACAGACGGAGTTTGTTTCGGGGGGGGGGAGGGCGGATGAAATGGTCAATGAGTCGGCGAAGTAGTCCGATCCGATCAATGGTATTCGATTGACATCTCCAGTAAGCTAATGATGTGCATGGAGCTATGACAAATATTAAATAACACACTAAATAGTAAATTGCCTTTGTCGCCGATGCGTCTTAAAACCTATACCCCATCACAAACAGTGGCGCGGGAACTACTTTGTGTGCAGGCTGAGTGCATGTGATA
Source organism: Amphibalanus amphitrite (assembly GCF_019059575.1). Classification (NCBI taxonomy): domain Eukaryota; kingdom Metazoa; phylum Arthropoda; class Thecostraca; order Balanomorpha; family Balanidae; genus Amphibalanus; species Amphibalanus amphitrite. The sequence continues at coordinate 680,810 of NW_024881500.1, read as the reverse complement.
GTGAGCTGGTAAAAAAGACTGAAAATATTCGAGTGTAAAATACTGTTCTCGCCCGAGGCGCCACTGGCAACAGCAACTGTACTTTCATTTTAGCACGTAGCTCTGCGCAAGTGCTGAAACAGGCCCGAATGATTGTTTGTGTGACATTTGGTTGTCTTGCCACTGCACTGGCTGAAATCATCAGTATTTAAGAGTATGGACCCAGAGTCTGAAATAAAGCTTATCTATCTATCTATCTATCTACTTTCAGACGGGGGGACACACCATCATAGAGATCAACCTAAAGCAACCCCAAATCTAGTTTTCTCACCGGTTTTAGGTCACTTATTTTTCATCCCTTGGCTTTTTCAAAAAAGGAAAAACTGCAAAAAAGCGGTATTTCGTCTCAAAGTTGTGGGGGCACCACCCCAGAGTTTGGGGGGGGGGGGGCAAGCTGGCCCCACTGTCCCCCCTCCCCCGGTTCCCGTGCCTATGCTCACAAATAAAACATAATATATTAAGTACACTTTCAAAAGTCAATTCGATTAAACCTCGGTGAGGAGTGGACACTACTATCCGAAAAAGTCTGTTCAAAACTCAATCAATCGTGACATTTTTGTCGTAAACAAAGTTCGAAGACCATTACGAATCAAAATAGAATAGCTATAAGCGATGCAAATCAAGCGCCCACCAAGCAGAATAGCAAGGGTATCGTTCGCCATATGATTCGATTTGAAGAGCTTCGATTCGATCGGGTCGTTGGCTTTGTGTGCCTGGTGTGCCTGGTGCCTGGTGGGGCCACTGGTGTGCATTTTCATGGCGTGTCGTTATAACTATTCCGTAGTGCCCGGTCGCGACGCGCCACATAGCGTTTGAGACGTCAGTTATCCACGCCAGGGTGGGGGTCTCAATCAACTTCGCCGTGGTGGGGACTGAGAAGGGGACTTCTTTGGCCACACCAGGTTATCTCGGAAACCAAGAAAGTAAGAAAGACGCAGAAATAAGCAATGGATCGCTCGCTATAAAATCCTTCAGAATCATCAAGTTCATTTTCGATCAGATCATCGCTGAGGTTACTGGAGGTCACCAAAAGTGAAATTATCACGATTTTCGTTCCCCGACTTTACCTCTCTGCCCTTACTGTAATGGGCAGAGTGCAGGTGATGGCCGAGTTCACTGAAATTGGCCTCACTTGTCATGAAATGTCACCTGCATCATCTTTTCGACGATAATTTTTTATGAAAACATGAAATTTGAATTTATATCAACTTGGATGCATGTAGTCAAGTAAAACATAGGTATGTACAGATTGTAGTATGTAATACAAAGAAACATTGGTTTGTTCAAATGCCAGCGGCCAGCAATTTCTGGAAGCCCACAGTGTTTATAAACACACTGTAGTTTTACTGGAGACCACCCATTCCGTCCTCGCCCCACTCTTATAAGCCTGGGAAGAAGGGAGGAAAGAAGAGATAAAGAGAGAGAGAGAGAGAGAGAGAGAGAGAGAGAGGGAGAGAGAGAGAGAGAGAGAGAAAGAGAGAGAGAGAAAGAGAGAGAGAGAGAGGGAGAGAGAGAGAGAGAGAGAGAGAGAGAGAGAGAGAGAGAGAGAGAGAGAGAGAGAGAGAGAGAGAGAGAGAGAGAGAGAGAATGGGAGGGACTTCTCCTGGCGCTAATGACCAAAGCCACAGCCGCGGTGCTATTAAGCGGGCTCGCCGCTACCCGAAATAGAAAACAACAGACGCATGCCATATGCGGCCGCGATGTCGAGCACATGTCGACTGGGAGCGATGAGGTATGAGAATCCAACACATGTCGGCCTGATAACGTGCCAGAAATATGGCGACTAAGTTTCATTTGCCACGTCTAGTCGAGGAAAGAAGTACCTGAATTATGTTCAAGACATCTTGAAGCTAGAATAGGTACGATCTTCCTAATTTCTTCAAATTACATAATAAAATTACCTATTAAACATTTTGTATGTTCTATGGAAAGGCCGAAATAAAATGCAATCTAATGTCTAGTGTCTACATAAATATTACTTACGTTTGCAGAAATCATTAACTATTTTGAATCGCCATGCACTTTCCATGATGAGATTTTCAATTAATTATACCTACTAATGACGCTGAATATGATCAGCGCGGTTGTGACAAGCTTGGATCGGTTAAATGTTTCACTGTTACAGTGCAATATTGACTACGTTTTGTGAAAATAAGAATCGACAGATATAACAAAATGTACATACAGCTCTCAGCAGACTGCATGGTAAGTATTCTTTTTTCGACAAAACCGATAATCACTCAAAGACTATGCTATCAATCGATCGGAACTCATTGCACATATAGATGCGCCATGCTTCACTCCTTCGATTGAGTCTATCTCTAAACAAAGTGTGTGACAAACAAAGACAAACAAAGTGTGTGACAAACAAAGCCTTGTGTAGCAACAAAATGCAGAAGTTTGTTTTGGGGGCAAATATAAACTTTTGGATTTTTGTTGCCGAACTGGATGGAAAATGAATACGATGGTAATGCCAATCTAAGGTGCGGAGCCTCGCGCGTCTTGCCGTTACCTACGATTTCCGGTGACCGATAGTATCAGTGTTATTCTCGGTTTTGTCGAAAAAGGAATGCCTACCACGCCGTTTGCAGAGGGCTGTACGTCCTTTTTATTCAACAATCAACACACGTATATCAAGTACACGGGAGTGCAATGATAAAAATGATGTCGCTGATCAGACATGTGCATGGATCCGAGAAAATGGATCTGGGATCTGATCCCACGGATCCTGATCTCGGATCCCACAGGCTCATAGATCTCGCTCCTTAATTTATCGAGAAATCCGTAGGGATCATTGATCCGAGTCCGTAATTTGTTTTTGCTTGAGATTCAGTGAGATCATAGATCCCCATTTATATTTTGTCAGCACACAAATCCCCTTCCCCCAAATCACTTGTTCCAACTCACAACCGTTCTGTTTTAGTGATTTTATTAGATTGTACGTCATAATGTATAGTTTTGTGGCACTTATTAACATATAAACACTTGGAAACCTGGTTTCAAACGTTTTGCATGGCGGGAACCACTCAGACCATAGATCCATGTTCTTGGTTTATCGTCAGATCCTATGAGTTCATAGATCAGGATAATTTTTTTCACGCTGGATCCGGTGGGATCATAGATCCTAACCTGCAGTTTGCTTCGAGAACCGATGAGATCATAGATCCATCACTTGGATCCATGCACATTGCACATGTCTGTCGCTGATAGTAATTTGAACGATTGCACAGAGCCATTGGATGCAAGGTTGAAGCACAGTTTGAGGAAGTTTGGGAAAGCTAAGAAAAAAGTTTAGAAGGTTTTAGATTTTTAACTATTTGGGGAAGTTTTAGAAAGATGCATATTACGAAGGAGTTCAGTTTTTGAATATCTTACTCTTTTGTGATGCGTAATTCACGCATGAGGCCAATGGTAACGACAAACGGTAACATTTAATCTATAATTGAGAAACTACTGAAAGTTTTGTTCTTATTCTGTACACCGATTTTGTTGAAAAAATGTCATATTTACTCCTTAGAATGGTTCCATTTCCAATCAACGTGCAGATGAGTATCCGATAAATAAATCAGAGGCGTTTTTTTGGACGATTACGTGCTCCATAATCAAGACCGTTTTGTTTTGTCTTTGACCTTCAGCTGAGGCATGTCTCTTTCGAATAGATAATTTCTTGGCTTACTCAACAGTGGTAGATTGTGCGTTATTCCGTAACAATGTAGTATTTATTGAATATGTCAAACCATAGATCTCTGTTGTCAAGCCGTATAAGCTAAGCTCATAGGAAATCTGACGTCTGGGCCGACGACATATCTCTTAGCGGCATTTGTTTCTCAATCCCATTCTAACATGAATTTTAGAAACATTTCTGCACCACAATGTAATATTACGGCTCGCAGCACCAAATTGGAGGCGAGGTGACCAGTTAATGTAGGTATGTACCACTAAACAGACCAACATTCCTCACAAAACAGAAACATCTGTAGTCAGTAGCATAAGAACAACCCATTCACACGGTCTAAAGAAAGCGTCCCGATTATAAACCAACGACATTAACCACAACGAATGGCCGTCCACTTGACACCTTGCCGGCCGCCGTAAGGTTTTCTCATTAGTCCACCGGCCGAGTTTCACATGTGCCACCAGGTGGCTAGCTGTGGTGAGTCAGTGAAGGTGAAAACGCGTCAGACTTGCTACCAGCTGGCATGTGAACTCTATGGAGGTTCGGACAGTGTCGTGGTAAGAAAACTAGGCCGATCGCTGATCGGTAGGGTGTGATGTGGAGAGTTTTCTGAGGTGACAGATGATAGAATAGATGACAGGTGACGGAGATGACAGATTGTGTCTGATGGGGAGAGTGCTGGTCAGTGGTCGAAAGGGAGTGACGGATGGCAGATGACAGAACTAACAGATTGGCGGATGGAGTAGAGGGCTGGATAGTGAATTGACGGCTTTTGTTGAATGAGGAGTGAGGACGGACAGGTGGAAGGGCAGAGAGCTGGATAATGGAAGAAGCTGGACGTTTGCCCGTGTGATGAAGGGAACTTGACGGTTGGATTTATCGGAAACGACCCGAATGGATTTAATAGAATGATTGATATGCGAAATGAGTTGTGCCGAAGACAAGGTAGATTTCGACATTGCCTGGGACTTTTTAAGTTTCACTTATATTTATCGCCGCGCAAACCGTTGGAAGTACGACGCAAGCAAAGGAATCGAATAAAAACCGAAGAACCGTCTGTTTGGCATATTCTAATATTGCGCTTGTGGTTGAAGTAGTCAAAACACTTTCATGCATTCATTCCATAAGTGGTTAACATTCCAAAAGCAAAAATATAAAATGGTGGGACAACGTTTGCCTGTTTAATGACTTGTAGAATAATTTATCAATTGGAGCGCTTCTGCAACTATTTACAAATAAAAGTGGTTACTAAACAGCGTTGAACAAATTTTCCTGCCTTATCAATTTGGATTTCCAAATAACACGGGTCTGTTTGTAAATGTCTCACAATGGACGAAGCAGTGCAACACAGCAAGATGATTAATTTCCTGAATGATTTACTCCTTTTTGATCCGCATTGATTTACTTGCCATCAATTCCTCAAACAGGTGTTGCGTTTGTGCATGAAATTTACGTTTTTCATATCGCCACGACTCACTATTAATTAGACTTAGTTAACAACAGACTTGAAGAAAACGTTGAAGTTAAGCAAATTTTAACCGGAAGTATAGCAACCGTCTGACAGGTGGCACGTAACAACTTCTGAAGACTGAGCCACGTCCCCTCGCATAACCCGTTAATTCACCAATCACCATACTTAGTCGGTAAGTTCTGAACACTTGCCCATCTGACACCGGACGGCCGAGATATGAGCCCCGCATTTTACCTTTGTCGGCTACATTTTCACGTTTTCGCTTATTTCGAAAATTCCAATGGAGAACAAAACATTTTTCAAATTCGTGCCACGTGCCACCCGTGCATTTTAGTGCACGGGTGACTTCTTTTGAAGATCAAGGACCATTGTGGATCGTGACGTCATCGATACGCTGTGTAATTTTAAACTACTTATCTTCAACCCTTTACCATTATTCATCTGACCTGAACAAGAGCGTGATTATGGGCCCATCACACGCATTGATGAACGCATAGACAGTAGGACAGACGAACAAAATTTATTCTTCTACACACAGAAAAATATTAACACCGTTAGCGGTGTAATTGCACAGTACATATCTGAGCACTTGAGGAAAGTTAATTTAGTCCCTTCCCCGCTTAAATTACTCGCGCTTCCAAATGAACACCAGGAAGAAGGTAATAGAACACTGTTAGGAGGGTTGGGTGTTTTGCTACATGTAGTAAAACACCCCACCCTCCTAACAGTGTTCTATTACCTTCTTCCTGGTGTTCATTTGGAAGCGCGAGTAATTTAAGCGGGGAAGGGACTAAATTAACTTTCCCCAAGTGCTCAGATATGTACTGTGCAATTACACCGCTAACGGTGTTAATATTTTTCTGTGTGTAGTAGGTATAAGTAAGAATTGACTATAGCTTTAATGTTCTGAATGTTGTAAAATGATGACATAATAATATGGTCTCGGTACGAGAGAGGCATGATTTATTTTTCTTCATTTAACCCGCGCCCCACTGGGGTCTGCGTATAACACGCCCTACTGGGGGGGGGGGGGTATTCATAGCCCCCTCCTAACTCCGGAACTACTGGGCCGATCGTCAAAATTCAAACGGCGTCTGATAGCCCCGGAAAAACTGTCGAGCGAAACCTAATTTCATTGACTTCGAGGTCACCGATGACGTCACAGGTCAGGTCAAAGTAAAAATTATTAGCATTTTGGCTTGTTCATGTTTTGGGCTCTGGCCGCCGTCTTACAAGTCAGATCAGGCTCATTTTTGGTTTAAACACTCGTGAACAGATGCTGTAGATACCCTGAGGGTACCAAACTTGTACTTTGATTTTCAGGTCAAGGTCAGGTCATCACAGGTCACGAAAATATTATATCATGCGTCGGTCACGTGACACATGTTTTATGGTCCATTTAGGCCAAAGATTTCGAATTTGATGTCGTCTGTGTCATTCGAGGTCAGTTTGAGTCGAATTTAGCTTAGGTCAGGTCACTTTCAGGTCGAAAAGGTCAAATTTTGAAGTTATAATTTTTCAACAGAAAAGGTGTCTATAGGATGCAATTTGAGCTCGGGAGCACGATGGTGCTATTTATATTGGCGTACGATGTCAAATACGTGGTGAAAAATTGATTTGAAAAATTAATAATTGTGATTTTTTGCAATAATGCGTATAACTTGGCCATTTTTAAAGATATTTAGCTAAAACTTGCTAGAGTTAGTCATAATAACGCGTTCTATCACATATATTCCGATTTTTTTCGAAAAGTCAAAAACTTTTTGAAAAAATGTAAAATTGTAAATTTTGAATTTTATTATATACATTTTTTTTCAAAATTCCAAAATTTCGAAAATTCGAGATTGCAGTTTAACCCTCGCCCTGGCAGGGCATTTTTCATAACACGGCCTGGCAGGGGGGGGGGGGGTCGATGCGACCCCCCCTCGCGATTGGCTCCTATGGCACCTAGAAACACCAAATTTGGTAGGTAGGTGGGCCCCCCGGAGTTCTCGCCTATGTGCTAATTTGGTTGCTCTAGGTCAATATTTAGGGGGGTTTTGGGGGGTATAAATGTAAAAATTTCGCTAAAAACAGGTCAAAAGTTTTTCGCTTATAACTTTTGATCTAAGTAAGATAGAGCAAAACGAAAAGCACCAGTGAACTCAGCACGTCAAGGCGCGTCGAATGATATACTTTTTAGTTTGCTTAAGTGTACTTAAAGTTTTTCTTAAATTTTAAGTAAACTTAACTTAATAAATTAAGTTTAAGTTAGCCAAATTGCATCATATCGCATATCATTTGATTCGGCTGATCACCAGGAACACAATGATACCATTTTTTAAGCTCTAGCGTCATTATGTGCCAAGTTATTGGCAAAAACGTCATTTGACCTCAGTTGACCTCATTTGACCTGACCCATGGATAAGTACACCAAACAAAGAACCACCAAGTGACCTGCTGTTAAGTACCGTGGTTTCAAACCACAAAAAAGATCAAACGAAGCGGATATCTCCAGTATTTTCCGAATTTAATATTTTCCCATAGGCTTAACATTACGACGTAATGACCTCTAACTGACCTCAGGTCAGTGACCTAAAAAAAAACGGACTATATGTTATACAACTCGGTGAACTTAGAACATCCTGAAAGTTTGAAGGAAATCAGTCGAAAACTGTGAGTTGGACAGGTGCAAAAAGAAAATTGAAATTTGACCATGACCTTGTACCGGTTTTTCTGACCTGGTGACCTGACCCAAGGTCACCCGGACCTGAAATTTTCAGGTCATATGTAAAAAGGTTGCCCCATAGGCTGTGTCAAATTTGGCTTTTTACGCTATCTTCGAAAAATAGGGGGGTCGCATCGACCCCCCCTGCCAGGGCGAGGGTTAATAGCGCAGTCTATTTAGAGTCCTCTCATGCAAAGAAATTGGATCTAGCTTAAAAACTGAGCCCTTGGGAACGATTGCCGTGGTTCAATATTTTGCGTCGAAATCGTCCGAACATGACGTCACTCTGACGTCATTTCCGGCCGACCTATGGTAGCTACGAAATTCAAATTTTGACACAAGGTGTCAAATTAATGCAGCTGAAGGTACTGAAAGTTTGGCGTCGATACGTCAAGCGGTTTGGAAGTTATTGCAGAAAAAACGGGAGGGGGGCTATGAATAGCCCCCCCCTCCAGTGGGGTGCGGGTTAACTTGCAGTGAAGAAATAGCAAAATTAATCTGAATTCCGGTAATACAGAATGCCTAGGCAATTAATTCATGAATGTCATTTCTAAAATCAGGAAAGAGACGACCTCAGTTCGCTTACTTTGTGAGGTAAGATGTAAGCAAAGAGATAAAACGCCTCATGACTTGACCTTGGGTGACCTGAGGCTGAAATTTTTAAATCATGCGCGCAAAACATGTAGGTATCAAAGTTTCCCAGCATTCCAGGTTTAGTATGTGCCTTTCAAGCACAATTGCCGATTGTAAAACGAATGAGCGCATCATAGCTCGCTTAGGGTTCATGTAAAAATGCATACGTTTCGATAAGCCACGGCACACTGATTGGTGCTACTGCTGTCCCAGTTCGAACCGCCAGTCCCCGCTTGGTCCCAGTTCGTCCCACAAGTCCCAGTTGGTTCAGCCACCTTCCCCAGCAATCTCACCAGCCCCCACTTGATCACACACTGTAAAAATTGCACCCATTGGTAATTTAAATGTAAATAGTTGCACCCATTTAGGGTGCTTAAAATAAGCCGGTACAGGGAGCTGGTTTTTGACATGGATGCTAAACTTTTTTCAAACAGTGCAGCTTGTCCCACTAGTCCCAGTTGGTCCCCCCGGCTGTCCAAGAAATCGTACCAAACTCACCCGATTCCTGCGTTCCATGGTGAAGCTCCTGCTGTACTCCTCCAGTCGTTCTGTCCACTGCTGGCTCCTGTTAGCTCCTGTTGGCTCCTGTAGGCTCCCGTAAGCTCCTGCTCCGACCTCTCCAATCACCAGTGTCCGATCACGACACAAACTTTACTCGCAGTCTGTGGCCCTAACCGACAGCCTCCACTTCTATTATTCGCACGCAAAACCGTCTCTCAGGACGCCCACCCTCGCAGGCTCGCGGTTTAACACTGAACGGGGTCCGGTCTTTGCAGTAAAGCGTACGATCTCCACTGGTCAGCGACTGATCAGGGCCAAACAGCGGCGGATCTTTTCCAGCAGTGGCGGTCAGTTCCGCCGCTAGCGGACCACCGCTTCTCACGCCTCGGTCCGTACTGATGGCATTCAGTCGGTGTGTCTCCCTACATAGAGAGCCGCACCGGGCGCCGGTGGTGACGCCGTGTCGGTGAAACTGGCGCACCTGGCACCACTCTGGCGCATGTCACCGCAGCTGACGCCGCCGATACGACAGATGGTGCGCCTGGGTGGAGATGACCGGTGAGACATTTGGAGATGAGCAGGGAGACATTGGGAGAGATGACCAGGGAGATGAGGAGAGACATCGAAAAGATGAAGCCATGGGAAGAGACGAATGAGACATTGAAAGATGACCAGAGACACAAGCGGAGGGCAGGGTGCTAAGGACTGATGACGGGAGAGACGTTGGGAGATGATAAGTAGCGTGGATTGTGTGTTTTTTAGGGGGAGGGGGAGGTGCAACGTGCAACAGGTGGAAAAATCGTTCAATGATTTTAGAGCACGAAATGTTACGTCCGTTTGTAAAAGTGCATAAAAGGGCGCGTCGCTCACCTTCAAAATTCACCTCATTTCAGTTTATTTTACATGTTTGACAGAAACAAAGGAATAAACGTATGTAATCGTGCATAGGTAGGCATTAGATTTAACCCTCGCCGGACCTATTGGTTTTCTACATACGCGCCGGCCGAGGGGGGGGGGGGGGCGGGTACGACCCCCCCTCGCCGTTTCGCCCCTGGTGGAGCTAGCGCGTCGCGGAAAAAACGAGCGTGTGCGCCGTTACGAGACGCAGAGATTGGTACCCGATTTTAAGGTCCTAGGTCAACCGGTGACCTCTGAGGTCAGGTCAAGTGCCCCAAGGTACGGGTCAGTTTTTGGTGAATAACTTCGCAAAAAACGGCCGCAGAGCGCCGATTTTGGCAGCATCGTGTTTGTCTCGCTCAGGCGCGTCGAATGGTATACTTTTTGTCCGGGTCAGGTCAACTTGGGGTGTTGACCTCAGGTCAAGGTCAGGTCAGCACCCCCAGGTCACGAAGTTGGTCGAAATAGGTCATGTCGCATATCATTCGATTCGGCAGGTCTTCCTGAGTCCATTGGTGGCTTTTCCGACTCGCTAGCTCAATTTGATCAAGAGTTATTGACGAAAAACTAATATGACCTTGATGACGTCATAAATGACGTCACGCAAGGTCAACATTGCAAAAGTGACGCATCTAACCTTGCAAGGAGTGAATAAAATCACGATTCTGTGTGCTTGAGATAGTTGGAGATCGTTCCCGGCGCCAGAATAGCAGTTTTCATTTTTCCCCATTGACTTATAATGGTGAGGTCACGAAAATGACCTGACCTCATATGACCTTTAGGAAAAATCCGAGATATACAAGTTGTGGGACTCATAATGGATACTAGATCCTGCAAGTTTCATTTCCCTGTGACATCTCCTCTGGCAGTGAGGGCGTTGCGAAGTTGCGACATCTGAAGACCGTGCAGAGGTTCACTTATGACGTCATAGGTCAGTGACCTGACCTGACCCAAAAATGCGGTTGGTGTCAAAAGATGCGGCTTGGATCAAAGGTCAGGTATGCCAAGTTTCAGTTCTCTATCGCCAGCGTGTTCGGAGCTATCGCGAAAAAACCCTATGGGGGGGCGGCACCCGCCCCCCCCCCTCGGCCGGCGAGGGTTAAACTAAAATTAAAGCGCTTCTCCAAAATAAAAACAAGACAGACAGAATGGTGTACCACTACCGACGCCGAGACAGAATGGTGTACCGACGCCGCTATCAGCCCTCCGAGGGACACCGGGCTAGTTGGTCTCCGGGACGCCGGGCCACCCCCAAATCCCGTCAGCTGGTGCCCGGTGATGTGGATTGATATGGCGTGTCATTGGTGTGTCATTGGCCCGTGATTTGTATTGTGCTAGATGTGTATTTGAGTGTGCGATGTGTGTCAGCCTGTCGCCGAATCAGCGAGTACGAAGAATGAATTTGTGTAGGCGACGTCAGCTACTTCGGTCATCTGACGCCCCCATAGATCCGCTTTTTTTCTGAATTCGGTGGCGTTGTGGGCTGTGGCGTGAGTAAGAACGTCGGTTAACTACGAACTACGAAGAAAGACAGGGCATGTCGTAATATAAGCGCTGAATGAATAGGTCTTGAGTCGTCTCGGCTAGAGCTTGAGTCGTCTAGAGCATGAGTCGAACTTGAGTCGTGAATTAGTCGTCTTATCTCGAGGTTCGTTCAGCTGAAGGCATTGAGAGGTGCATTTATTGTACAGTGTGCACTGTTGGTATAGGATCTCTATGCACTTATTCGGGTTTGAAAAAAAACGTTTCTGTCAATAATCTGGCACAGCGGTTTTGAAGGCTCAAGAGTCAGGTACAGATGGAGATACATAAACTGTATTCAAACCCTCCATAACATATATTATTTTGTGTCTACTATGTAATAAAAAATAATGCACATGAATACCTTTCGTGTGATAAGAGGAACAAGGTAACCATAAAATACAATACAATCATGCTTAATCCAAGCAAACTTAGTTGTAAATAAATTGCGCAAGATATTGAGTTAAAACTACAGCTCGGCAAGGAGCATCCAGCGTAAAAACATTAAAACAATTTCGCCGCCCTGTGGAGAAAGCCGCTCTGGCGAATTCAGTCTGTACTCTGGGCAGCCCCATCTGCCTACTCTCACTTGCGCGTACGAGCGAGACGACAAATGGGACAGCGTTAACACTCGGCGACGCAGCATCTCAGGAGCGTCCGGACAGGTGGTGAGACGGAGCATGGTGGCAATGTCACGTTCGGAACGAGCGATCATTTCGCTGATACTGGGCCACCGACCACCGTAGACCCTACATAGTTCGAGCTGGAATGACGTGACGTGATCATGTCTACCGGGGTCGGTCACGACACGACCACAAAGCTAATGACCTTTCCCGTTTTTTTTTTTAAGTAGCAGTTTTATCCTCCCCACACTGTCATACATACGCATGCAGACTCGTACCGGTACGTGCACTGTGCGTGTGCAGCTACATCAAAACTATCGCGAAAGATAAATAAATACAATGATTGAGTTACAATGTGCGCGTTTGCGCCATCAGAAGTCCAATCTGGACATCTACAGGCGCGTTGTTTCGATGATCCAGTCCAAGTACTCTGAAAAGAAGGAAACATTTCTTTGATAGCTTATCCTATAGGCTATTCATGTAGCTTGGGACAACGACGCGCTTTACTTTAGTTTAATCACTGCAGAATCGATGCATTGCAATTTGTCAAATGCAAACCCCGGAAGTTTTAAGAACCGCGACAGAAAGAGTGTTTATTTCAGATCTCACCTGAGACCCTGGTGTAGACCCCCGGGCTGCCGGGCTCGGCGCAGCCCTTGCCGAAGCTGACGACGCCGACCATGGTGAAGACGCCGTTCTCGTCCGTCACCGCCAGCGGCCCGCCGCTGTCACCCTGCAGCAGACGACGCAGACGTCTGTCATTCACTTCGCTTGCATGTAGGAGGCTGACAGCTGAGTACAGGTTACATAGAAACGCAAAAACACATGTTTGTATGGGTGGAACTGGACTGGACATGGAGCCGGGTCCAAACGTAAACATCTATTTGGGCAACATACTTGTAAACTGAAGATCGGCCTTGTAGTAAATAAAGGCGAACTAAATAGCGTATTTGGCCACCTACAGTTTGGCATATTTTCTAGGTAGGATTTCTCATTTCTGGAATCTCTCGGTGTGACTGATCTCATGGCAAACTCCTACAAAAATCCTCGTCCCCGCCGCCTCTCACCTGGCACGTGTCCCTGCCGCCCTTGTCCACCCCGGCGCACAGCATGCGGTCGGTGATGCGGAAGATGTGGTGGTAGCTGGCGCGGCAGGCGGCGTTCTCCAGGATGGGCAGCTGCACGTGCAGCAGCGCGGCCGGCGACGAGAACAGTGCCGTGTTGGAGATGCCCCAGCCGGCGACCGAGGCGTGCTGGCCGGCGAAGCAGGCGGGCTGGGCGGCGTCGGCGCCGGAGCAGCGCGCCGTGGGTAGACAGACGGGACGCACCCGGCCGTCCGGCTCCGAGAACAGGTCCGCCATCGAGCGGCGCGTCCTGCACGACATAGGGGGCGGGCGGGTGGTGGGAGGTTCTGGGGTGCTGCTTGGGTGCAGTAATTTATGTTTTAAGTGGACCTCGCGGGATCATTTCGAATTAGGAATGTCATGACGTGCCTAATTTATATACGTTAACATCATTCATTCATTCATTCGGCTTGTATGCACACAGCACAAGTCATATGTGTTTACCTTGTGGCATTAGGTACACGATGATTGAGGATAACGAACACACAGATATGGTAACCACCGAAAATGAATATTCTTACATGTAAAAAGCATATGTTTCATTTTCTGATTTGATGAAACAGCTCGTAAGATTAATAATTTAACAAAACAGCGTTCGCTGGCCATGGATTTGGTAACGTTGAAGATAAACCAGCTCATGAGATTGCCTCGTACTTAAGTATTGCGATGTCGTTAAACTGGGTGGTGTCGTTGTAATCGGGATGGATGGTGATGTTCTCCAGCCTCAGACGGAGCTCGCTGCTGTCCAGGAACCGCTTCCACTTCTTTACCAGCACGCTGACACGCTTTGGCTCCCTCCTGAGGCAGCCGTGAGGATGTAGATGGAGGCGCAAAGCGGTTATTAGCGTGGAGTCGTGGACGGTAGTCGGTAGGTGTAATTGTTGTTACCAATCACTCCGCTTTCGCCTAGCATTTGAGATCAAGCTAATGATACTGGTTTATACGAAGAAAACATTGCTAATTTAACATTTATTCTATTAGTTCTAAAGTACGGATCATTTATTTTTGCTATATTTTTTCCTAGCTATAAGCATACTCTAACGATATTCCGCATGCAAACGGTAGGTATGTAGGTAAGGTATGCATCAGTTGGTTCGGCCACTTCAGTTATGACATGCGGCCGTGTATGTGCCGGCCTCTTAGTTGCATTGTTCTGTTAGCAGACCGCCGAGTGTCGCTGTAGGTGAACTGACCTTCTGACGCAGTGAGCGGCTGTGATTAGGAACCGTTCATTGATGATCGCCGCGCCGCAGAATGGAGTTGAACCAATGCTGCTGGCCACCGCACCCTGAAAGAAAATGAGTGAACATAAAAAAGAACAGGTGGATACATTTCCAATGCAGGCTCGTGCGTGGTCGAAAATTCATCTGATATTCATTCTACGATATTAATGTTTATTTGGTAATGCGGGCTGGAAAAGTTTGGTCAGAGTCATGGCTTACGCCTGGCTACTTACCAGCCAAGGGTAAGCCTTTTCTTTTGCGAGGTCGCCTCCAATGATTCTTGTATTTTGTAACACCTTTCCACATATTTCGCTGTTCAATGACGACTTTTGAAGTTCGGTTGAATAGTCATCCTCTGGTTCCATTTCGTCAGTTTCTACTGGTTCCATATTCGACGTGTTATTTAAAGGTGTTTGGCGTGTTTTTGCTTTTGGTAGTTGTTTTTGCGTCTCCTTTACATTTCGTGCCGGTCCTACCGGTGGAAAAAGTGGTTTATTTTCCGATTCATCGGCAGATAGCAGACCCAGAAGTGGCTTTGTCTCGGTTAGTACTGGACTGCCGGCCGGAAACAGAGGCCGGCTCTGGGCCAGAACGGGTTTCTGCTGGGCAATCAACGGCTTGGAAATAACATTCACGGGACCCTGAGCTACGAACAGCGGCCTGATGCCAAATTCAACTTCCTGGACGAATAATGGCTTCGCTATGGCACCCGCTGCCTGAAATAGCGGCCTGTTTGCTGCTGTCTGGGGGAAGAGAGGTTTTGTCTCCCCAATTATAGCTCCCGTCTCCGGCACCAGTGGCCTATTCTGTACCGCCGGTACTGGTTGACCGAGTGGTCTGTTCTGTACCGCCGGTACTGGCTGCCCGAGCGGTCTGTTCTGTACAGATGGTAACTGTTCACCGAGCAGCAGTCGGTTCTCTGTCGACGCGGGGCCGCTCTCACTGGGCTGAGGTCTCGTCTGAGAGTCCACCGGCTGACGGCTGTCGACCGTCGCAGCGCCCATCTGCTGGGTCACCGTGCCGTCATTTAGGGCTTGAACCATGCACTGCATTCTGCCTCTACCCCGTGTGCGCAGTTCCACTAAAAGCGGTGCGTCGGAGTACACCTCGGGAGACGCGTCCTTATCAAATTTGACGCGCTGATCCTGACCCCGCCGTACTAGCAGAGTATCTTGGTCGGAGAGCTGGTAGTCGGGACAGCTCAGCGTTAGAGATCCTTGCTCCGCAGTCTGAAATACATACAAAAAACGCCATTAGATGTGTGGCAAAAACTGAAAAGTATGTTGTGTGATGACCGCCAGTGGCCTGTTTGCGGATTTTCTATAGAAATATCACTTGCGCTGAGTAATCCAAACGGGACATAGGTCGTTGACATTAGGCGGCTTACGTGACTTGCTGGAAAGTACAGCGACTTATCGCCATCAGCCTTACGACTGCGGCAATTAGTGAACAGCTTGTAAGTATCGCCTGCAGAGCCACATCGGACGGAGGAATGCGTCAACAGCTTAAAGGGAGATTATGACCTTTTTCCACAAAATCTGAGTTAGGACCATTTTCTGACAAAACACAACAAGTTATAATGTAAATTAAAACCATTTTGCTCAATTCGGTACCTTGCCGCAAATATCTCAACTTGAAGTCACGTTAGCGGGGAGCGCTGAAAATGACCGTTGAATAAGTACTTACATCACTTTTTGGTACTTGCATGTAATTTTGTAAAATGAGCGTATTCATTACATTTGATCTTCATCACATCTAGTTAGTTAATGGTCGTCTATAGTGCCTTCAAAAGATATTCATGGTTTGGGGGTGGTTTATGTCTAAATTTACGCAACTATTTTTCCTGTTCATCATCTGTCGCCATATGCTGCTATTTTAGTAGCAACGACTCAATTTTGAATCGGTCCCGCCGACTGCACAATAAAAGAAGATAGATACAACACTTTTGCGGCATCACTGAAAAACTTATGCAGTACTGTTATCAAAATTCTCATAACACCGTTCGACAAACCTGAAGTCTTTTCGAAATAAATATGCTTGTATTTTTCGCTTCAGGCTCTGAGGTCAAAATAATGAATTTCGTAGTCGCAATCGCAAGATTTGGCTGCGTTTCTGGCGCATGCCGTTCATTTGTGGCGCAAAATAATACTTGGAAACAAAGAAGAGTAGGCACTATGTACCCCCGAATTAGAATCTAATTAATTCTAAACCGAATTAACTTTAATTCAAATTAGAATCCTTACAACCAAGCAACGACAAGGCGATAACATAAACAAAAACCCAAGCGTCGCTGTTTGAAACAAAAGCGCCATATACTGCGACTTTTTTATAGAGAAGGACAACGCATTTCGGTGGGTGTTACAAGTACTGCAAGTACTGCTTCTTTTTTGCAAAAATAAAAACCTTTTTCACATACGAAAATGTGCTAGGAAATTTTCATATTTTATAGAAACTACAGTAGAAATAGTATAGATGTCGAGTAATTTTTATTTAAGAAAAAAGAAAGCTCATTATCTCCCTTTAATGTGGTAGCAGTGCTGTATTTTCGCATTCCCAAAATATAAGGCCACTGCGAAATCAACAGAGTCGATTCAAACAAAACCATTGAATATTCCACTGGGCGTCAATTGAAAGCGTCAGTAAAAAGCAATCGTCCATGCAGTTGAGTATTGTTAAAAAAGTAAAGGGGTGATTGCTTTTTATTGACGTTTTCACGGTTCACCTGTAGGAAGGCTGCATCGAATTCGACCCCAAATACATACATATTTGATGCGAATATAGTTGCAAGGTCTCGCTAGAACTTCGATAGCGTCTTTTAGTGTTTGTCTCATGTTGTTTTGACTTTTGTAGCCATGCAACAAAGGCAATAGGCAATAGGCGTGCATATTAATAAAGGCTGATAAGCATCTCAATTAACCCGCGCCCGGCTGGGGGTCCTGGATTTCCACGCCCTGCTGGGGGGGGGGTGTTTGAACACCCCCCCTTGTAACTCGGCTCCTGGGCCACGTAGCGATACGCGGAAGGCGGCGTTCGAAAGAGCGTCAAAAATAATGACGAAATCACTTCGGTCAATTTTTTGGTCAGGTCAAAGGTCAGGTCACCAGAGGTCATTGAAGGCAAAATTTCGCCGATTTCCACGTCGAATATCGAAAATTTCCAAGAAGCCAACAAATAACTCGGGAACCAACAGAGCTACAGCGCCGCGGAAAAGCGCATTCGATAGCCCTATTAACGCCCTTTCTGAGTAATTCTCTCAGATTTGACCTAACGTCAACGGTTTTGCCTGCAGGGGGCAAAAACTGCAAAAATAGCCGATTTTTTTCGGAAACAGTTTTTCGGCAATAACTTTTGACCCAAGCCTTGTACGAGCTTACTTTTACCGGCATCGTGTTCCTCTCGTCAAGACGCATCGAATGAACTATAACTTGACCTTGAAAGGTCAACTTGAAAATTTGACCTCAGGTCAAGGTCATGACCTAACCGGAAGGGGTCATGTTGCATATCAGTCGATCCGTATCGTCGAGCTGAACACATCTAAGGCGTTTTCATCGCTCTAGCATGCCTCTATCAAAAGTTATTTGCGAAAAACTGTTAGATACCATTCGTGACCTAAGATGACCTCAGGGCATAAACAAGGGTCACGGACACCATTTTCATGTTCAGTGTGTCTAAACCACTTGTAATTCAGTGTTTGGGAGTGTTTATAATGTCTTCCGTCCAAAAGAGGCGCATTTCAATTTTCTCCCATTGACTTATAATGGGGAGGTCGCAAAATTGACCTGACCTTAGGTCACCGATATCAAAATTCCGAGATATACATTTCATAGATACTGTTACCCTTATCAATCGCTGAAAGTTTCAAAGCGATCGGTCACTCGGTGTAGCTATGACAGACATTGAAACTTTTTATGAGGTGAGGTCACTTCAAGTGACCTGGTGACCTGACCTTGAATGACCTTGGTCTGAAATTTTCACAACATGTGTAGAATTGATGTATGATAAGGTGTACCAAAAACGGCGGCGCTCCGCGCCGCCGTTTTTGAGATATTCGCAAAAAAACACAAGGGGGGGTGTTCAAACACCCCCCCCCCCAGCAGGGCGCGGGTTAAGCGCAATCTGCCCTCTATCTAGGCTCTCATTTGTTGTGGTTGTTTTGGCGAGTCTGTAATTAAGCGTCGCTATAATGAAAAAGTGATGCAAATGAGCCCGATAATATCCTCCTACAAACAATTGCGTCCAAAAGCCTCCCAGTCTTCAGGCCGCGATGGAGGGACGCGGTCGCCGTCCTGTGGCGCTCCTGTCACTGTTGCTAGTGACGGTCGTCCGTTTGGACACCGTTCTACTGCAGCCGATGCCGTCTAACACCACCGAAATGCTCTCCGAGCCCGTCCTCATGGCGACGGAAGCAACAGCAGCACTCGTTCCGACCCGCCCCTCAGAGAACCTCCCTCGCCTGCCGTCGACCCATCTTCAACTGCTGCGCTCTCGTGAAGTCCAGCTGCCTGCCGTGGCATACTCTTTTGACGACATCACCACTGGATCGCAGAGGTACACCGAGGGCATCCGCTACCTGTTCCTACCGGACACGACTCCCTGCCACTGCCGTCACCGCTGCCTGACGGACGTCCGCTGCATGGGATTCGAGCACCACGTCTCCACCGGCGACTGCAGCCTCACTGATGTCCTCCTACCGGACGGTGGTGGGCGGGTCTCTGCCGGGAGGTGGAGCACCAGCCGGCGCCGCGGGGTCAGCTGGCTGGAGGCGCCGTGCCGGGACGATGCCGACTGCACCCTACTGGTCAGCGGCGCCGTGTGTGGTACGGAGAACAGCTGCGTCTGTCAGGAAGGCTGGAGCGCGGTGACGGAGCTGCTCTGTCGGCCCAACGGACGCTGGGTGGAGAATCTGGCCACCGCCGTGGAGGGGTGGCCGCGGATCGGGGCCACCACAGAGCCGTCGCTGCAGCGCTGTCAGGAAGCGTGCCGCCACACCGTCGACTGTATGGCTGTCGAGTTCGAGACAGAGACCTCTCACTGCCGACGTTACGCGGCTCCCGAGGTGGATACCACTGGAAACGCCCCAGACACTGAATCTGGGCTCCTCGGAACAGAAACTCTGAGTGGCTCTGCAACTGCAACCGAAACTGAATCGGTCACCGGTACAAGCTCGGGAGAAAACACATCGAACGGCAAGGGAACGGGCAAGAACACCACTGGGACCTCTACTGGCCACGAAAACACAACTGGAACCTCTAGTGAAACGGGAACGACAACCACCACCGGTGGTGAACCTCCCTCGACTGGGGTCGTTACCTACGTCTGGGAGCTCCCCACTCCTCCCGCACCTCCGCCTGAAGGGTACACGGCCATCTCTAGACGGTTCCTCCGTCTGTCTCGCGCCGTTCCCGGCGTGTACGCCGCCGCGAGCTGCCTCAATGTCGGAGGAGTCCACCACTCCCCAGACAGCCGGCAGCTGGTCGATGACATTCTGGAGGCGCTGGAGACCGGTCAGTTGGCAGGTTCCTATGGCACTGACATCTCATCGTACCCTGGAGTCGGGGTCGGGGTTCATGAGGCGCTGGATGAGGGACTCTATGTCACAGTCACCGGCACTGAGATCGGCAGCGACTCGCCACTGTGGGCCGCGGGAGAGCCCAGCGGCGCAGAGGGCCAACGGGAATGCTGTTTTTACAACAGAACCTCCGCGGGACTGGACGACTTGTCCTGCAGAACTCGGGTGCCACAGCTCTGCGAGCACATCGGGGAGCACCTGCTGATCGATCTGCTGCCGGGTACAGAAATCCACGATTACGGCGACATGAGCTGGAGAGTCTACGACTTTAACACGGAGAGAGCCTTTCACCGCCTGCTCTACGTGGCCAGCGGCGACATTCTGAGCCCGCTGGAATTCACTGAGATCCGCGTGGGATCTCACCCGTTCGACAGGAGTGACGTCCTGTCGGCCCTGTGTTTCAGGGAGAGGGGTCCGCTCGTGGACCGCTGGTTCTCCAGGATCCTGCGGTGCCCGGAACCCCTCGTCGGTCGGTACCTCCACGTGGGACAGATGCCAGGCGACATCGCACGCTGGTATCATATCGCTGTGTTCGACAATTGAGAGATCAATTTCCAAATCAACAGTTTTTTGAACTTGTTAATGTGTTCTAACTATCAAGAAACCGAGACACACGAAGCTCGTGAGTTCAGAGCAATTTGACGTTCTCACTCTTTTGAGTCCCTCGTAAGGCATTGCACTCTGAATACATACTTGTAGGTATTCAGCGTCTGTACTTTTGAAGAAAAAATTGGCAGGTATATGTTGTGACTGGAATATTTTTAGCTTGAAACCATTTCATGACATCGAGAATATAAGCCTCATCGACGATTATAATATATGATAGGACTTTGGATAACATCTGAATTACACTTGCAAGCCTGCTTCCAGAATTGACTGTTTTTGGCTGGATTTCCTCCACAAATGAACTCAAATTCGATGCTATAGGATGTGATGTATTCGAAAATAGGAGTTGCTTGTTTGCTGTACTGTACCGACTCTTGATCATAATACATTTGATTAATTTACGAGTGGTTAAGATATTGAGAATCAAGCGGTATAAGGCAATCGTTAATCAGTTAAGTAGAACATCGCTAGCAATGGCTTTGAGTTTCTAGGGCTAGAAGTTATTCATCCTCCTATCGCGCATTGGTCGTGGAATAGGTATTACATATGTATATAAGGCAGGAATGCAACTATTGTACTTGGACCAATGCCCCATTTGTGCTTACCGTGAACAGCCATGATGTCCAGACACGTGGGCTGTAGTCTTCGGGGTAGTTTGGTGATGAAAAGGTGACACTTACACCCGGAGCCAGCTCGAAACGACCGCTGCTTGGTACTGAAAGGTAGAGCGACATTTATTCAGCTGATAATTTCTGTTTTGTTTCCTTTCAGAAAACAGGTCCATCTCATACTGAACATTTACCACTTGATTTACTTCTAGGCATTGCTCGAGCAAAGGTAGAATGTTATTGCATAGTGACAATTCTAGCTCCCTTCTTTGTTTTTCAGTCTCATTTGATAATTATTTATTGTTTCTTGCTAGTGGATGCGCAATTAGGTACTCCATTATATTTTACGGCGACCCTCATAAGCTGCATACGAATCAAGCGTTTTCTGCTTCTATTTAAGCTTATCTCTGTCGTAAGAAATTTTCCCACCCATCGTTTTCCTGTTGGCATTTTCCATAACTTACGGTCAGAGTCTGCATCGACATACTGCAGCGGGGTCCGCCGCAGACGGAAAGGGGTCATGAACCTCCGACTGTGTATAGAGGCGTCTGGCAGTCCAGCTTCAGATGATGATGACCCAGAGGCTCCGACCTCGGGTACCGCCAGCAGCACGAGCACGCCCAGCAGCACGGCAATGGTCTGAGAGAGCTCAACAGGAGTCGGTGTCAGCCAAGATTCTTACAGATGTGTCAGCAGGCTGTGGTGTCACGCCGAGCGCAGTGATGAAAATAATGAATAGTTTAATTTTTGAATACCTGCCAAGTTTTATATCGAGCTAGTGATTTCGTCGTGTTGGGCAATAGCTGATAAGGCGGAAACAGTGCCGTTCTTATCTGTATCTCGTCCTCACTTGAAGTATTTCTTCCTATTTGGATTGAAAATGGTTGTCCCTTTTAATCGAAGGGGAAGATAGGTGGAAAAGATAAAAGATGTCAAAAAGCTCTGATAAGCTACGCACAATACATCACTAAGTCAATCATGGCACAGTGAAAACAACAAACATTCGGGAACGAAGAGCTAATGCTTCCACGCCTCGGAATGGTCCGGGATACGTTTGTGTGCGCGCCTGCAGTCTCCAGTGCGATGCGGCACAGCATGCTTGACCGGGCGACGCCGACGCTGGCACCCGAGAACAACACCAAGTCACCTTTTCGTCTTATTTCGCATTCACATAAATTGCAGAATTAAAACATTTGGTGCTACGACCTATTGAGAATGTGCTTGAAACACATACTTCTGTCCTTCCTGAATCTTAAACTTGTGTATCCAACCTCAACTTCCGCTGTTTTGCAGGAGTTGTGAAAGTGATCTAGTCGAAGCAATTATTTTGGTCTTAGGCACCGTTGAAGAGTGTTTATATCGTCTGAATAGTCGATACATTAACCCGCGCGGGGCTGGGGTCTCCAGCCGAACGCGCGGGGCTGGGGGGGGGGGTAAATTTTACCCCCCCCCCCCTCCTGTTATCTCCCGAACTAATGGTCCGATTTGGAAAATTCAAACGCCAGTCGAAAGCTCTCATCACGAACTACTAAAAACATGTACTTAATTTAAAGTTTGAGGTCAAGGTCAAGGTCAGGTCAAGGGTACAAATTGCAAGTTTCTACAGTATCGGCCTTGCACCGTAGTTGCCGAAGAATGGAGTCATGGACTGAGACTGATCGCCCAAAACGTGTTCTTAGGCTACCAAGACAATATTCGTTGCATACAATATCATTCAGAGGTCAAGGTCAAGGTCAGGTCAGGTCAGGTCAGGTCACCAAAAAACAAAATATAGAAAAGGGCATGTGCGACACATGTTTTATGGGTCATTTTACTCATAGAATTCAATAGGCACACTCAATAAGTGATATGGACCACCTCTGGATGAATTTCAGGTCGAGGTCAGGTCAAGGTCAGGTCAAGTGAGGTCAAATTTTGAAGTTGGTTGTTAAGGCCTAAAAAGGTGTCTATCTGATGCAGTTTTTCACGGCGAATCGAATGGTGCTATTTTTGTTTCCGTACGAGGTCTAGAACTTCCAAAAAAGTCATTTTTCAAAACATTTGTGTGTCGTGACGTCATAAAATTTTGAATAACTCCCACATTTTTGAACCGATTCTTCTAAAATTTGGTATGTAGGTGCACATAGACCACTTCTCTGACATATATTCCGGTTTTTTCGATAGACTCAAAGTTTTGGATTTTATAATGATTTTCCCAAAAAAGTCAGTTTTTTTTTTAAAAATTTAGGCCAAAATCCAAAATTTTCAAAAAACCGAGATAGCCATTTGATAGACAAAGTAAAATTACGTATAACTTTTTTGTTACGTCTTGATTCCTTTAAAAATGAAGATGTTAGCGGCGTTTGAACTTTTGCCGTGTTTTGAGGCGAAAATGGCGAACATGACGTCACTAAAACGTCAATTTCTCAAAAATTTTCCGACGGATTTCGCTCAAATTTTCAGGGAACGTGTCAAATTGATGTAAGAAAAGGTACTGAAAGTTTGGCGGCGCTGCGCGCCGCCGTTTTTGAGATATCGCAAAAATTCGCGAGGGGGGTAGAATTTACCCCCCCCAGCCCCGCGCGGGTTAAAGCATATAATGTTTGCCACCAGCACAACTATGAGGTTTATATGCGTCGATGATGATGATGAGCATTAAATGTAGCATTACGCTCTTTTTTTTAAACTCTTTAATAGGTCGTTACAGTGCTATTATGCAGTGCATGGGCCAGAAAAGTCTAACAAAGCTACAAAAATTTAAGTGAAATAAGTACAAGCATACATACGCCTTGCATCGTCATATCCTATGAAATTATATCTCTCCAGTCTCCACCCAGCACTTACCTGAGAAGCGAGTAGAGGCGGCGGAGCGTTCACTCCGGGTCCCATGGCCGTTCGTTTGGCTGCGAGGCCCACTTTGCGACTGCGGCTGTCGGACCGAACACCATCTCTCTGACCCCTGCGAGCCCCGACTCCGGCGGACGGGTCGGATTGAGGGCGGGTCAGACAAGTTCCACGAGGGCTCAGCCACCGGGCTGTCACAGAAGCTGCATAAATTTCCAGCCGCCACCGGAGCAGAGCGAGTTTCCGTAACCGCAGGTCATGAGGCGCGCTATATGATCCCGACCGGCCGGTCGGCAGTGATCCCGCTATCGGACAAATCGCGACCAGACAGACCGCAGGTCAATGAGGTGCACCGCTGCTGACGGAAAGGCTTACGGACGGGTGATCATTTTTAGGTGTACCGTAGCTGTCATCTGTCTGATTTGGATGAAGGGCTCTGGCAACTTGCCACGATTTCTCCTATTAGCTTCTGTTAAAAAGGAAGTTGTTAACCCTATTAGTGGCAGGGGGGGGGGGGGTTGTTTTTATCCACCCCTCAGGTTTTTCGGCAATATCTCCGAAACCGCTGAAGCTACGATGCTGAAATTTTCTGACTTTTCCTAAAACTAAATTGGGCACATTCCCTGAAAATTTCAAGTTCATAACTTTACCAGGGGCGGCTCCAGAGCACTGGGAATTGGGGGGTCCTATTCGTGAAGCGAGTCATTTGGGCGAAGATCACGATGCTGCACTAGTTTTACGAACAGTGAATAAAAGGTATCATGTGATAACATATACAGTTATTGTGCATCCTCTTTTGACACGTTTTTGCTATAATAGGCGGATCCAGGCGTCCAAAAAGGGGGGTTATGTTTTACCTCCCAACATAGGTGCCCTGACACCGCCTATGCATTACCAATACAATTTTAGTCGTTCTCTCATAAGAAAATTATAACATAACAAGACCATTACCACCCTTTTTAGAAACAGTACCAACAAAAACCTTATTTACTATACTTTTTGTGTACCCCCAATCTCAATTATCTGTATCCGCCTATGATTTTTGAAAATGCATATTTTTAGGATCCATGTGAATTCCTGGTTCATTCTCTATCGATCGGCAAAAGTTGCGTTAAGATTGGTTCAGAAACCTGGCCGTGATAAACAGTATAAAATGTATCTGCAATTTGCCCGTTTTTACCCCCCTCTACCCCCCCTATTGATATTTTTTAATTTTTATTTTTTAGAAATGTAGATCACGTTGAGCAAAATCGAATGCCGTTTGAATTTTGAAAATCGGCCCGTTAGATCCCGAGATATCAAGGGGGGGTCGTAAACAGCCCCCCCCCTGCCACTAATAGGGGGTAGCCAGGAGCCTGCCACTAATAGGGTTAAGCTCACCAAGCGCCGTTGGCTTATGTTTAGCTCATTATCGGAATTCATGGTTTATCATCTGGCCGTGGTTCACTAGCTTGCGAAGAAAACAAATGTCAATGTACTTGAATTTGTAAAGAACTTGTATTTGTAAAAAAATGAGGCCGGATGGTACGATTTCGAAGCTGCATGAATTGCTAATGGCTTGCTGTGTGGCCAGATTACTTCGTTCTATATAGCACACTCTACATGTTTAAACATCGTGTTCTTAATGCATGATATATTTTCTGCAATGCCAATTGATATATTTTGCTGGTTCTGCGTTGTCGTTTAGACGACGCACCACACCAACTTGATTGGACGAACTGATTTCAAATCCGTCTTGCTATGTTTTGCTGGCCTTGAGATTTATAACTTGGCGTTTTCTGTAATCCACTTGAAGTATTCTGGAAGGAAAGTCCAAGTAAGAGCATGCGCTTTTGGCATTTTACAAATGCTTGTCCATTTCAAATATTTCCCTTGTCCTTTTATTTGTACAAAGCACTTTGCATTCAACTTCGCGCTACGCATAAGAGACATTCGAGCTTTCGCGGAATCAGAATTCAACCATCCCCATTGCTGAATCACAAGTGTTACTTACCTGACACGCGCACATAGACGGCCGGGTACTCCTTGTGGCCGCAGCCCTTGCCGAAGCTGACGATACCCACCTGGCTGGCCAAACCGTCCCCGTCTGCTACCGTCAACGGGCCGCCACTGTCGCCCTGCCAACACCCGTAAACACCCGTAAACACAGAGACCCGACAACAACGTCAACACAGGACGCGTGAACACCCGTCGACGGTCGGCTACTGTCGTCCTGTTAAATGGGGATCCACTACTAACCGTGAACAGTCCACCAATGTCACCCAGTCAACACAAAGTGACCCATCAACACTCGACAATACAAAGAGATCACAGAGAGACAACACAGAGAGAGACCCGTCAAGAGCCGTCAACACAGAGAGACCCGTCAACACCCGTCAACGGGTCGTCGCTGTCGCCTTACCAACACACAAATAACCGTCAACATCCCTGAATGCAGGGCCGGTTTACCTTAAAAGATTTCATAAATATTATGTGGATCGCTAAGATTTGGATAGAGCCATTATTATTGTTCGGTGGGATTATTCGCCACCCATCGGAGCGTGCTTACCAGTATGTAAAAACAAGGAGCAACATACGGTGAATGGATATTGTGGTGCTGTTTACTGACCTGCTACTGCCCGTATAGTTAATTGCGGTATATATCCCCGTCTTACAGCCATTGCGACTTATCTGAGCTATTACCAGTCCAGGCTCGGTTCTTATTTCTTGGTAGCACTAACGCACATCTATTATTACTGTACATATTGTTCTGAATTAAAGTACGTAAGCTGCTTTACCCGACCAATATGTACTGCATCACCAGCCGGCTCTGACCTCACCCACCTGACAGGCGTCCTTGCCGCCGTACTCGTAGCTGGTGCAGAGCATCTCGTCGGTGATGACCTCCGGCTGACTGTCTCGGCAGTCCTGGCTGGTGAGCACCGGCAGCTCCACCTCCTGGAGGTTCTCCGGGTAGTCCTTGGAGCGTTCTCGGAGCACGCCCCAGCCGGCCACGGCGCCCGTACGGCCTTCAAAGCACGCCGGCCCGTCGCCGCCCCGGCACGGCTCCGACGGTAGGCAGATGGGCCGTACCCGCGGGTCGCGGCGCAGCTGAATTCGCAGCGATTCCTCCAGTCTGAGCGGGTAGGGAGGGAGGGGCGCAGGGTCAGGGACTGTCTGGAACTGCTTTGATCATTTCATTTACATAAACAACAGGCTTAGGTAAATCGTTAGGGAATATCAACGTAATAAACAAGCAAAAAAAGTAAGACTCTTACTAAGAGACATGGCCGAAGAAACTGTGTGAAAAGATATTGAACAACTTTTGAAGACACATGTAACAACCAGTGAAGAAGTAAGCTGTGTAGAATGACTAATTCAGAACTGTTCGGTTACGAGTATACCGACTCACTCGATGAGCGCTATGTCGTTTTGCAGCGTGGCTCGGCTGTAGCCGGGGTGCTCGATGAACCGCTTCACCTTGTAGCGCAGTTCGTCCACATCCTTCCCTCGTTTGTGCTTCCTCACCTGAACGTTCACCGCCCACACCTTTCGACTGCAGAGAAAATGTGTTTAACGTCAGGAATAGCATAGAACACTATAGCTAACATCGTGAGAAACGGAGCGCAGCCCTTGGGTTGGGCGGCGAAAAGCATTGGAATCACAATGGTGCAATTAACCGGAACTGTCTAGAAAGTTGATTATTTATAAGCTTTTAGTGCGCTTATGGAGATATCGCTCCTGCAGCGTTTATGAAGCACAACAGTTCATCAACTTCACAGCACTATACGGCAATTGAAATGGTTCTGTAGAAAAGAGAAAAACATATCACCAGTAAAACGCCTTTTGGGCGAAGAACGAGCGAGCGAGATAGTGAGCCCTGCACGTGCGGAAGGGTGAGAGGGTACTTTCAACGGGCTTGTGCAAAGCACCCTTCTAACCGGTCGCTAGCGGTGTGCCAAATTTGAACGCAATCGGCCCAGCCGTTCCTGAGATCTGGAGGCGGCATTCTGCACGTGGGCACGTGCAAACGGGGTCCAAAATGACTTTTGCACGGCACCTTACTAACTGGTCCCCAACCGTGTACCAAATTTGAGCGCAATCGGCCCAGCCGTTCTCGAGATCTGGAAGCGCCCCCTGCACGTGCGCACGTGCAATAGCACCTTAACCGCAACACATGGGAATGCATTGTCTGGTGGGTGCCTACCTGTATGCCAAGTTTCAGCGAAATCGCGCCAGTAATTACCGAGTTATTAAAATGGGAACAAATTTGACACCTCTTATTGTTGTATTTTGCACGTGCACTGGGGGTGACCCACATGCATCGAGAGTATCCTATTTTTGGTAGAAGGGATGCTGCTACCCTACAAAAATTACCGCAAGTCAATCGCCCAAGCGGCTGCTGAGATATGAGCCTCTCAAAATCACTACTTTTGCAAAACAGCTTGAACACCCTTGACTTTTCACGTGGCACGTGCCATGACGGTCACTGAGGTGTATCAAAAGTAGTCAATTACGGGGTAGAAGGGATGCCCCATCCCTTCTCCCACCCAGCAAAAAAAAAAAAACAGCAAAAAAGACCGCAGGCCAATCGGTCCAGCGGTTGCTGAGATATAAGCCTCTCAAAAGCGTTACAGGCCGGGCCGGGCCGCTCATACTGGCACCTTACTGGATCGGATGAGACTGTAAGATTCATTAGAACGGCGAGGCCCACAGCCATACACACATCGGCGCCGCAAACGCCCGTACGTACTCGGCGGCGGCATCGTGTGAACCCATGACTCATATGAAACACCCAGTGACACCTAGCGGCCGGCCAGACATTGCACTGACGTGGAAGTGACTACAGGCGGCGGCGCCCCACGAACTGCACCCTTCCCTTTGCTGACAAATCATCACAGAGGGACCATCTTTGTGCTGCCTGCCGACGATTGCAGATTGCCACTAGGCGCAAATAAGGTGGGTCGTATCCTGCATTTCCGCCGCCCGACCGACTGGCCCTAGGACAGGGCTGCGCGTCGGCCATTATTGTTCAGGCCAGAGCTCTCCAACGGCCAACAGTATCACCGACCGTATAAGCAGTTATGCTCGTGCCGCATTCCAGGGAGTCACGACTTATGCTGCCACCAGACTGCTAGCCTCGCATCTTGTTGTGTTCATAGACCTGTCCACGTGCATGACCTAATGTCTCTGTGCACCCAAGGCCAAGCCACCCTGACGCCATCTTGGCGGGACCGATCAGCAATCGTGTGACCTCTGCCCAGCGATCGCGTGATCGTGACGTCAGCGGTAGGTGTGGACACCTCCAGCGCTAGTGGCGCCGCGGCGGCAGCGACAGCAACTGCTGGTAGCCACGTGGCCGCCAGTGGCGCAGGCGCGGGCGTGTCATTACGTAACCGTCATCTGCGCCGTGAGGCGGCCCGGGTGACTCACTCGCCGTGACGTCAGCTGACCGTGACCGTGGCGTAGCGGCCTTTGGCCTGGCACCCGGACCGCAGGTCCGCAGCTGATCGGGGGTCGTCTTGCACCGGGTCTGCAGCGGGCCATCTGGACTGGAGTCAGGTCACTGCTGGCCGTATGCCACTCTGTGGGTGCAAGAATGACTGCATGCTGCATTGCCGCCACGGGCATGTCCACTGATCGTCACACCTACACCGGAACTCGCGCCTATCTGCCTCTCACCGGTCCGGTGACCGTCGAACTCCCACTGAACTCATCTGTCCGCTGGCAGTGTGTAAGGTACTGAGCAGCTTGTCCATCGACGCAGCCTGTATTAGGTCCCGGCACCGACTGACCGGTACG
This sequence comes from Amphibalanus amphitrite, assembly GCF_019059575.1. Lineage (NCBI taxonomy): Eukaryota > Metazoa > Arthropoda > Thecostraca > Balanomorpha > Balanidae > Amphibalanus > Amphibalanus amphitrite. Next base: position 651,008 of record NW_024881500.1, on the reverse strand, counting down.
GCTCACCGGCCGGTTGCGATCGGCCATTGTGTGCCCGAGGCGCCGAGCGTGCACACTGCACAGCGGTCAGCGTCCACGCAGGGACGCGTCAAGGGTGTGCACAGATGTCAGTGCACACAGACAGGCCGCCAGCCGGCACCAAGTCCCTACACTGCCCTTCCCGAAGAAAATGAGCCATTGCGCCGCACACCAACACACAACTATGTAAAAAAAAACGGTTTGTTTCCGCAATCGGCCCGACCGGCGATCACCAGCTTCGCTAGCACCAGACTCCGCCGGTACGGACGTTAACTGTTCCGCAGCCGTCAGCCCGCCGCTATCGGGGGGCACCGCTACTTCAACACAATCATCGCCTGATGGCGCAGGCGCTTTCGCTAATGGCACCTGCGTGCCAGTCACAGAAGTTTCCGCTGGCAGCCGCCGTGCGGCAGGACCCAGTCCAGGTTAGCAGGTCGGCGGTCGCTGGGACGCGGAGCTCGACATCCTGAGCAGAGGCGCGTGTAGCTGGGTCGGCGGCGTCAGCTCCTCTGCAGCCGCACTCCTGGCTCGGCCACGGTCTCGGCTGCACCAGCAGTCATCGCAGGAGGTTCTGTAAACGTGTTTCCGTTTAGTTTACGTCTCAACTGATCAGTATGCCGTCGCCATATCCTGCCATCCTCTAGCTCGATCGCGTACGATACTGGCCCGTCGACACCAACGACCACTCCAGCAGCCCATGGCGACCCAACACCGTGTTTCTGAAAAAAAAACACGAGATATGACACACCAAATCTTCTTTCAGATCTTACCTTGCTTTCATGATTTCCTTCTGTTTCACCTGCTGCTCAGTCACTCCCTTCCGCATGTCATGGTGAAGGAGATCCAGCCGGCTCCGGCGCGGATGCTGCGTCCAGCCATGAGCTCTGAGGAAGAAACTGAGGTCGTGCTGTAAGGTGTGATATTCTGACGGCGCAGCCAACGAGACAAAGCATCTTCCCAGTTATCGTCAGACCTCTGCAAGGCAGGCCTGACATCACGCACAGCATGCTCAGCCAGTCCGTTGCCTTGGCTGTGGCGAGGTTCTTTCGTCCTGTGATGTCTGCCATTTTCCTGCATAAAACATTGAAGCTCGGATGAGATGAATGATGTGGCGTTGTCAGTCACAACCGTGTCTGGTAATCCCCATCGGGAACACATCTCCCAGCCTAGTAATCGTCGACTTGGAGCTGACAGTGGTGCAGCACTCTGCCTCAATCCACTTAGAATAAGCTTCTACCACGACCATCACGTTTCTTCCTTTCGTGGGCTCGGCAAAGTCGATGTGTATCCGTGACAAGGCACGATCCGGCCAGGGCCACATGCGGAGGGCAGCGCGATCAGGTGCTGGCCTGCTCTCCTGGCACGCCCGACACAGGCTCCCGACACGCTCGATGACCTTGTCCATGAACGACTACCAGACGCCGCCTCTTGCTAGAGCCTTCATGCTACGTACCCCAGGTTGCGCCACGTGGAGCTCGGCAAAGATCGCTTCACGTGCCCTACTCGGAATAACGACTCGGTGCTCCACATGAGCACGACGCAGCATACGGACAATTCCAGCCGTTTACCAGCAAATGCGGACAGTTCCGAGTCCGTGCTGAGTGGCCAACCACCTTTTTGGACAAGACGCTTCACTCAGGACAGCATTGGATCCCGTGATGTCAGCACCGCTGTGAAAAGTTGCTTGGCTCTGGAGACTTCGGGCAAGGATGCACACCTCATGTCCGGCAGTGGCCGTGCGGCAATGTAAGGTAGTGTAAGGTACTGAGAGACTTGTCCATCGACGCAGCCTGTATTCGGCCCCGGCACCGACTGACCGGCGCGGCTCAACGGCCGGTCGCGATCGGCCACCGTGTGCGCCAGCCGGCACCAAGTCCATACACATTGACACTCACCGGTCCGCTGGCCGTCGCACTTCCACGGCCCGTTGACTGGAAGTACCCTCCTCTGCCCGCTGGCGGTGACACTCAACGGTACGCTGACCGTCCCACTTCCCTGGCCCGCTGGCTGGATGCGACCTCCTCTGCCCGCTGGCAGTGACACTCAACGGTCCGCTGACCATCGTATTCCACGGCCCGCTGGCTGGAAGCGCCCTCCTCTGCCCGCTGGCAGTGACACTCAACGGTCCGCAGACCGTCCCACTTCCACGGCCCGCTGGCTGAAAGCGCCCTCCTCTGCCCGCTGGCGGTAACACTCAACGGTACGCTGACCGTCCAACTTCCCCGGCCCGCTGGCTGGCTGCGACCTCTGCCCGCTGGCAGTGACACTCACCGGTCCCCTGACCGTCCCACTTCCACGGCCCGCTGGCTGGAAGTGCCCTCCTCTGCCCGCTGGCACTGACACTCAACGGTCCGCTGACCGTCCCACTTCCACGGCCCGCTGGCTGGAAGTGCCCTCCTGGCGTCTTTCAGCAAGAAATCACGGCACTGACCCCATGCAGGACGCTGATCGACAGAGGGCGTGAAAGGAGTCGAGACCGAGTCGCGCCAAAAGAAAATTGGTATATGATGGTTACTCGTACCACCGATCGCCGAGCACGTGCTAATGAGATTTTCCCCTTATATTGAAAAGACTCGCTTCGCTCGCTGCGCTCGCTCGCTCGTAACAAAAATTGCAATTATTGCGGACAACATAAGCCATCAAGCGGGAGTTGCAAGGAGCCTAAAATAGTAATAACGAAGTGCCGGATTACTACTGTGGTTGGCAGTTGTTTACCCATGTACGCAGTGCGCTGCGGTGAGGATGTAGCGCTCGTTGATGATACTGCCGCCGCAAAACATGTCTTCTCGACTGCGGGTCGTAACTCCCACCTGTAAAAATTGTGGCAAGTCGGAGTTATCAAAGCGTGTCCTTTCGACTAAGGGTCGTCACTCCCACCTGCAAAAATTGTGGCAAATTGGAGTTGTCTATGCCCATGAGCCGGTCGGTATGGGAAGATCTTGATTTTTTATATGAAACCAGTTGAACCTATTTATATAAGAGTAGGTTGATCCCGAAATAGTGAACGGTTAATGCCCCGGACATTTATCCAGCGTGGAAGCCTGAAAATAATTTACGAAAAATCCTCTGAAACCGATATCTTTTAGGAACATTTTGACGAATGACGCTCTCTAAGCACTCTTTTCTACACCTCTACACACTCGGTAAGACTCTTACCAGCCACGGGTAAGCTCCTTTCTCTGCCGTGACCCCGCCAACAATGCGTGTGATCGGCTTGGCCCGGCCGCAGAGCGGGTCATTGACCTCCACGGGGGCCAGGTCTTCCAGAGACACCTGGGGCGTCAGTTCGGCGCGCACCACGCACGCCATTTTGCCGTTGTCTGTGCGCCCGGCGCGGAGCGAGGCCGTGACCCGACTGGTCGAGGTCAGTGCCGGGGGCGATATACTATTGTGGAAGAACACCTGACGTTCTCCGTCCTCAGTGCGTAAGGTGAGCCGGGACCGGCGACCCAGGGACAGCTCCGGGCAGCTGATATGCAGCTTGGCGTCCTCGTCCTGCGCCTGGAGAGGAGGGTGAACAGTGAATCATGGCGATTGGCGATTGTTGTGCTGTTGCGTTATTAACCCGCGCCCCGCTGGGCTATTCAGCCATACGCGCCCTGCTGGGGGGGGGGGCAGATTCTGCCCCCCCCCTGTCTAACTTCCGAACGGATGGTCGTAGAAAGACGGGGAAAACGGCAATCGAAAGCTCTCAACAAGGCGGATCTTAAGAGCCCAAAATTTTTTGCTTAAGTAGGTCAGAGGTCAGGTCAAGGTCAGGTCAAGGGTACAAAATGCAAGTTTCTACTGTATCGGCCTTGCACCGTAGTTGCCGAAAAATGGACTGAGACTGATTGCCCAAAACGTGTTCTTAGACTACCAAGACAATATTCGTTGCATACAAATGTCATTCAAAGGTCAAGGTCAAGGTCAGGTCAGGTCAGGTCAGGTCACCAAAAACAAAATATAGAAAAGGGCATGTGCGACACATGTTTTATTGGTCATTTTATTCATAGAATTCAATAAGCACACTCAATAAGTGATATGGACCACCTCTGGATGAATTTCAGGTCGAGGTCAGGTCAAGGTCAGGTCAAGTGAGGTCAAATTTTTAAGTTGGTTGTTAAGGCCTAAAAAGGTGTCTATCTGATGCAGTTTTTCACGGCGAATCGAATGGTGCTATTTTTATTTCCGTACCAGGTCTAGAACTTCCAAAAAAATCATTTTTCAAAATTTTTGTGTTTCGTGACGTCATAAAATTTTGAATAACTCCCACATTTTTGAACCGATTCTTCTAAAAATTGGTATGTAGGTGCACATAGACCACTACTCTGACATATATTCTGGTTTTTTTCGATACACTCAAAATTTTGGATTTTATAATTATTTTCCCAAAAAAGTCATTTTTTTGAAGAAAAAAATTGGGCCAAAATCCCAAATTTTCAAAAATCCGAGATAGCCATTTGATAGAAAAAGTAGAATCACGCATAACCTTTTTTTTGTTACGTCTTGATTCCTTTAAAAATGAGGATGTTAGCGGCGTTTGAAATTTTGCCGTTTTTGTGGCGAAAATGGCGAACATGACGTCACTAAAACGTCAATTTCTCAAAAAATTTCCGACAGATTTCTCTCAAATTTTCGGGGAACGTGTCAAATTGATGTATGATAAGGTACTGAAAGTTTGACGTTGCTGGCGTAACGCGTTTAGACGTTATTGGCGAAAAACGGGAGGGGGGCAGATTCTGCCCCCCCCCCAGCGGGGCGCGGGTTAAAATATAATAGAAATGTTTAAAGCATCTTTTTATCATAGTGCTCAACTTGAGGCTTAGTTGTAGGTAACTCAAACTCACTTCAAATATCCACGTCGTCCAGACGTTGGCGGGATATTCGTCCGGATAGTCGGGTGAGGTGAAGATCGCTGCCACCCCGTTGTGGATCACAAACTTCCCCGACGACGGAACTGTGAATGTATGTGGATGGGGTTAGATAGCACACCATGCCTACCTTTACTTGCGCGATTGAAATGTTTACTATTTAGCTAATGAATGTCATCAATGTAACAATTGTTGGGCCCTGAACCACGCTCATGAATAGCTGAAACTGTTCTTACTACGTTTTTGTGACTTTTCATTCGACAACGTATATCTATTTTTTTAAATAGTCAATTACATTAAATTTTAATCTATTTAAACGTCACATACTGCCTACGACAGTGCATCTCTCCGTCGAATTACACCATCTCGCTCCCCGCGATCACTTACGTTCCGTATCGGTGTCCACCTCCTGAGTCGGAGACGAGCCGAGGGTAGAGGCCGTCACCCACCGCCGCCTCGCCGTCGCCACGGGGCTGGAAGGGCGCCTTCGAACACGCGGCCGGGGACGACCATGTTCCACTTCTTCCGAGGGAGGTAGAACAGACGCTGATGCAGGCACCAGTGCCGGGTTTGCAGCTCCCGCAGCTGAAGTTTCAGATGTATTGAAGAGTGCCTAATGACAAACGAACGGTTATTTCGTCTCGATGTAAAACAGGCTATTTTCATTTTGGTATCTAGCTTTGCTGCATCTAAATATAAAAATACTTCTATTTCATAGGCTTATTTCCCATAAGGTCTACCTCAGAAACATTTTTTTATTCATGCTGCTGCTTGTCGTTGTGCCCCAGAGCACAAGTGCGGGCAATCATGAAGGTTCATCAGGGCTCATTCAACAGCACCCTGATAATCGTTTAGCATAGGCCACTTAAGATTTCAGCTTTTGGAATATGTGAATGGACGCGACCGTCAAAGACGATTTGCGCTCCCTCTAAACGTGACTGGCCCACGTCAACGCCACATCATTTACTATGGTAATCCGCAGATTTCCTGTCGGATCCACTGTTGCACTCGTGCACAAATCAGTATCTACGTCAGCCGGGAGAATACTGCACTTTATCAAAGGGTCCATGAACTCTGGCTGGACGTCATGGTGGAATATCCAGCGATCCTAGGTTGTTTTAATAGTTTAATTTTGTATCGTCCATTGAAAAGTTGTGCAGACCCAGATAGCGGCGAGTGATAGGTCACTGTCGGCATTGTCCTTATCTTTCAAATCACTGTCATAGGCGTAATTAATAAGGTTTCAAGGGAACTATGGTCCTATGCTCCTTCCCCTCCTCCATCCCACTCCGCGACCGCTAGTGACAGCAATGCTTGTTTGTTGTTTTAGATCGACTGATATGCAAAACACTCTATATAGTTACTTACATTTGAACCCTGCCGTACTGGTTATGGCTGCATATGTTCCGATAATTGCACATCGATCTCAATTTTTAAACTTACTTTTAGTGCCGAAACACACATTCTTTGCAAATTTTATATGAACTACATCCTAATTCAAGCGGAGCCATTCTACGTTTAAAATGCTTTTGTATTTCATGCATCCTTTTCCGAACACTTATCACTAAAAATCATTTCATACAGTAACAACCCATCACTAATGAAATATCAATTGACTCCCCACTTACCTACCGCACATAATCAATACTCACCAGACTCAGCAGCACCAGACCTCGCACCACATGCTTCTTCATGTTATCACTTCTTGAAGAGGACAAGCACCTCCCTGTCTCCTTCCGGTCACTACCGTGACACTTTCCGTCACCCCGTCACCTTCCGTCACTCCGCTGTCACCGGTCACAGATAGTCCGTCACAGGTCACAGACAACTCGTCAACTGCCACGGCCGACGCCGGCCCGACAGCGTGACAGGTTCGTGACAGGACTCAGGACCGTGATCCACTCGACAGGACGGCGCTAGCGCGTCGGCCGCTGGGTGCTTCCAGGACCGGTCTGCAGCGATCAACAGAGACACGTTGCGCTCCGCCCCTCCAGTGGAGAGGCGCCGCGCTCTGGCGACCTGATCTGACCGGGAGGGACAGGTTTGGGGCTGAGCAGAGATCAGTGCCGGTCGGGTCACTGCTCCGGACTGCGGCAGGGCAGAACGACTGCAGTCTGGTATGACTGGCCAGGACCGGTAGGTAAGCTCGTTAATGACGGTGACTCACCTCATTGGTTTGGATGTGATGATTGATGGTTTATCATGACATCATAGGGTTAATGCCACCTATATGCGATGAATATGGAAATTGTTGATTCGTTAGAAATATAGTTTTTAACTTACCAAGAGGTCAAACTGAAATAAGTTAAAAAAAAGTTTTCATCTGCAAGGTCATGTTAAGTGTTGATCTGCCTGCTGGTTTTGTTGCGAAGCGATGGTGGTGCTTCATGTCATTCGAAAAGGCACTAAGACTATCGAAAGGCGTTCAGCCATATGACCTGTCCCTGAAAGTGCCGCTTTTGTCTCGAGATATGACGGGGGTCAGGTCTCAGTTGTGCCGATTTTCAGCTGACATTCTCACTGATGTGTTTGGTGTCATCGTCCTTTACGTAATGCTTGCGAGATTGAAGCTGGAACCTATGCTTTGTTTGGAGGTTGATGTTTATGCCCACCAGTCCCGCCGCGCAAATCAGAATTATAGACAAAGTGTAGAAGTTCCAGACAGTTCTTCTTTTATTTGACGTGTCATTAGCCTGTATCGATTTTGTAGAGTTAACATGGTTTTGTAAACTATATGCCCTCTTCGCTCATCTTGGATGCATGCATTTTGCTTCACATCTTATATGTATGTAGATAATTAAAAGAGCCTGATTCATCATATTATCTTTAGCATATTTGCAGCTATTACAAGCATATGACGGCTTCACCTATTGTCGTATAAAGCATATGCAAATTCGTCTTGTCCTATGCGCACTGTCCCAAATGCAGTATCTCGCGTGGTGGCACAATTGAAGTGAGAGACTGCACCAGTACACACAGCAGTAACATCAGTTACTGAAACTGAGATGAAGACAAAACACATTCTTCGATCTATCATATCTCATTCAACACTATCGTATCAGCACTATCAGATCAGCACTAATCCGTAACTCCTCGCACCGTTTGTCTCTTCATAATTGTTTCGTTTCATTCTTGTCTCCTCTTTGTACAAGGTACAATGTACATACTGATGTCATTTACTATGATCTTTTCGCTCACAGCGTCTCAGAACCGGTTTTACACGTTTTGCGTCCTTCCTTGATCCAACAAAATAACTCTGAAATGACAAGAAAACATTTAGTACAACTCCTCTGAAATGCCCAAATAATTGCAGCAGCTAGTAGCTACATTCCCTCGAGTTGTATCTAGCGTAGTTCACACTTGCACGTCAAGTTGACACTGATAAATGTGTCAGCGTTAGTCAGCGTCAGGACCGAGCTGACGTGCACGTGTGAACACCGTATAACCGCTGCAGGGTGCGAGGGAAAAGACGCCCGAGACGCGGGAATATGTAAGTACACACCGGATACACACCTGATACACACCGGATACACATCGGATATACATCGGATACACACCGGAAACACACCGGATACACACCTGATACACACAGGATACACACCGGATACACGTCTAATACACACCGGATATACACCGGATACACACCGGATACACACCGGATACACACCGGATACACACCGGATACACACCTGATACACACCGGATATACTACGCACCTGATACGCGGGAGTAGACGCCCGGATACACACGTGATACACGGGAGTAGACGCCCGGATACACACCTGATACGCGGGAGTAGACGCCCGGATACACACGTGATACACGGGAGTAGACGCCCGGATACACACCTGATACACGGGAGTAGACGCCCGGCAGGTTCGGCCGGGCACAGCCGATGCCGAAGCTGACGATGCCAGCCAGCACGAACCTTTCGTCCTTCTCCCTGATCATCAGTGGTCCGCCGCTGTCACCCTGTAGGGCAGCAGAGGATAGGTGCTGCGGTCATAGATCCTAGCTCAACATCGCAGTTAATCTGGGCATGCCAGTGCTTGTTGACGGAAGCTCTCAAATTAGGTTTTTATGTGATGCAAGTTTCCTTTGAAACTAGCAATTGCTGCGTTAAAAGGAATCGCGATTATATTCAGAAGGAAAGTGTAGCATCTAATAGATACATCCGATAACAAACTGCAGAACTATTCCTTACCTGGCATGAGTCCTTGCCCCCTTTTGTCAGACCAGCACACAGCATATTATCGGTAATCTTCATACCCCGTTTGGCGTAGTCCTCAGCGCACTGTTTGTTGGTAATGATGGGCACCGTGACATGCTGCATGGTTTTCGGCGTCAGGTCAAGATGGGCTGTGTCGGGTGTGAAGGTGCGCACCAGGCCCCAGCCGGCCACCCTGGCCTGCCGACCCGCCAGACACGAGAGTTCGCCGTCTGTTCTGCCGTCCCCGTCCCCTGCGGCGCTGCACGGCTCCTCAGGAAGACATATGGGACGCACCCGGCCGTCCTCGTTCAGAATCAGACTCCGCATCGAGCCATTCACACTGAAAGGAAGTGATCATGGGAGTGATGTAAATTTTGAGAAGAATGCCGGCTCCAAAACGTGGTGGCTGATAAGGCTGCTAGTTACCCATTGTTTCATGGTACTTAATAGCCATTTTCACGACGGCCATCTGGTACACATTTGGTGCACAACTGGTGCACATTTGGTGCATATTAGGTGCAGATTTGGTCAAATTAGGTTCAATGTATCGCTTAGTAGCTATTAGCTAGGGTTGCACTAATTGCTTATATGCCTGCTTTGTCATATTATCAGAGGGTATCATCGATTAAAACACTGACAAAAATCATAAAATGAAGATATTTGCTGTAAAAGAGATTAGGTGCAGATTTGGTCAAGCATTCGCCGGATAGCCCATCGTAAAAACGGCTACTATTACATGTCATCTAATAATTTTAAAAACACGAACATTAAAAAACTAACACAATGAGTGCGATGTCGTTGTCCATGCTCCTGTCGTTGTATTCCCGGTGAATTATTATCCTGGAGATCTTCAGTCGTACCTCCTCGGGGTCAACGCCCCTCCTGTGTTTCCGCACCAAGACGGCCAGATCCTTAGCACGACGTCTGAAAGGCATATCAAGTGCATAGTTTTAATATGTTCCGGTTATTTCCAGCCCAATCGAAGTGTGTATATGTGAGCTATGAACCATTTACAGACCAAATAAAGTAGGGTTTGTTAGGAATGCAACATATTTAATCTGTCTCTTAAAGCATTGTATATTTTGCCGGAATATGCATCAATGTAAGATTGCCTGTCAAGAAAGTCACTGATCCAGTTAGCCGTCCCGATCCAGAACGCAATACATTGTCCCTAAAATTGGCGTGGATCTTTACATGATGTAGTATGGGTTTGCTCTGCTTATTTGCGATATAACATTGGAAACAGTGTAGACGCGGTCAATTGGCATAAGGAGAGTCATATTTTATTCGAAGTCCATTTGCCTACTTGGCAACGCAGTGGCTTGCCGTGACGATGAGGTCCTCGCTGATGATGCTGCCACCGCAATACGGCAAGTTTTCGTTTTCGTAAGTCAGGCCTGCCTGAAATAAAAACATTGCTATGTCTGAAACGACACGTCCTCATACATAATTGACTAAACTATGTCAAGGCCGCGCCCACGGAGATAACAAAGCGTTTTACACACCATCACTCATCACTAAGGCTCTCATCAAAATGTGAGGAGTGGTAAGCGTTGCTTTGATTGTTGGCAAATTTTCTTGTCACATCGAATGTGACGAGAAAATAACGAACAACCTACCTTTCAGTCTCATCAACCCTCTCCTCTCACCAGCCAGGGGTAGGCGTTCTTGGGCGCCTCGTCACCCCCCACGATGCGCGTGCTCTGTCTGGAGACGCCGCAGAGCCGGTGGTTGATGCCGATGTAGCCGATGGGCCGCGCGTGCACGCTGCACCGCAGCCGACCTCCGCCCTCCTCCTCCGTGATCAGCTCGATGACGACATACTCCCGGGAGGTGATGTGTGGAGTCGGGTCACCGGCAGATATTTGACTGTACCGGCCCGGACCATGCACCCCGATATAGTCACCGGGCAGCAGGACGAACTCGGAACAGGACAGTGTCAGCTCCGTGTCCAGCTTTTCGGCCTGAGGGGGGGGGGGGGGAGGGGAAGGTGAAGGTCGGTAAGGCGAAGTACACTGCATAATGCAGTGATTCGTTATGGTGGGGCCACTAAAGAGTAGATAAACTGGTATGTGTGTGTGTGTGTGTTTTTAATGAGAAAGAATTTCCGTTTATTTAAGTAGGCAGCATATAAAGAGTGAGCACCGAGGAAAATAAGTAAGTTGCTATCCAGAGATTGGCTACCTTTACTTCATTTTTTTTTTTTTGCGGAAGTCTTGATCCTACCGTTTCGGCAAAATTTGATCTCAATTCCTTGCAGCGTGCTTTTCGGTAATGTTAGTCGTTTTCACGACGGCCATCTGGTACACATATGGTGTACATTTTGTTCAGTTCACAGTGTTCAGCCGAGCCGGGACCCCATGGACGACCCCGAACTAGCTCGGTACCTGCAGCCTCGCGCCACTGTCCGGTCCATCGAGCCTGTGTCAACAACACAGGAACTCAACGACGAGCTCCTGAGGATAACTCCCAGCGACTCCAGTGACCAGACAGGCTCGCCGCGCCCCAACCTGCTGGCCGGTTACGCAGAGTTGTTGGCAGAACTGAAAGCGGTATCGAGGTGCGACGAGAGCGATGACGGGGAGAGGCCGAGTGACTGAAGGGGCGGGATCGGGCTGTGTGTGTGTGTGTGGGTAATGCAATGCGCGTGTGAATGGGCTGTATGCTTCGCCCATGTATAACGATGTTCGCCTGACGATTCAATGTAATTTGCAAGTGTCTCTAAATAAATTATTGTTTGTTTGTTAATGCCGAGATCTCGCGTGACTCAGCCGATTCAATCACGGTACTTTCACTGCGGAGCTAACGGTGCCCTCTGTTCTGAGTGTTCTCCTCCCGATGTTCAAAGCTTACCGGGCCTCTCGCTATGTCTTTACCTTCACCATTCAATCATTGATTGTCCTCGCTGGTTATCGGATACATAAATCAAGTTCAGATTGGGTGCAGGTTTGGTCAAATTAGGTGCACTCGCCGGATAGTCCGTTGCGAAAACGGCTATTAGCAGCACCATTCATCCTCTAACAAATGCATCTTACCATGAATTTCCACGAGGTCCAGATGCGCCCAGGATATTCGGCCGGATATCCAGGGGATTCAAATGTCGCAACAGCGTCATCTCTCAGCAGAAACTTGCCACTGGACGGCACTGCAAAAGTACGCCCACATGGTAATTTACAATACATTTACATGTTTACGTTACATATTTTCAATGTAGGTACTACTGAATATTAATTTTCATTGGCTCAGATCATAGCACCTTCTGTTAACTTATAGCCTGCGCTTTGGTTGTGATATTTGTAGTAACGCTGGGCTCATATTACCGGTTTCCTTGCCGGAGACGGCCCGGGCATTTTAGGTATCATTTGTGTATCTATAGCTCGGCTCATATTTGGTTGCTGCGGGGACCCGACGGTTTGGTTCCCTAAGGTATCATTTGCTGATCTATGTAAAGCTCGGCTCACATTACCGGTTTCGTTTCCGGAGACGGTCTGCGTGGTCCTGTTGAAGAGCATGCTGGGTGTAACCCATTGCCACGGCTGCTCCCTGGCCGCAGAGACGACCGTGAAGAGCGTCCGCTCCGGAATCGGCAGTCGGTACTGCCACGGCTGCTCCCTGGCCGCCGAGACAACCGTGAAGAGCGTCCGCTCCGGAATCGGCAGTCGGTACTCGGTACCTGTCGACCTCCGGGTGCACTGCGAGAGAAACGCGTGAAAATACACAGACAATTTGTGACGGTGAACTTAATCTGTTGGGAATGGAGTGCAGTTGTATCGTAGTTTCTAAGCGTGCGTTCGGCATCCGGATAATCAGGGATAATTTTCCGGGATCACCGGGATCCTTCGGTGTTTTAGGCTGACACCATGCACAACGTTCATGACAGCCATTCATGAAGCGCAGGCAATCTGAAAATGTGACTGATTACTTCGATGATCCCTGCAATACCAAATAATTACCAGTTATCTCGGATAATTATCCCTCATTTTCCAGATGCCGAATACACGCTTGATATGGTTCGTCCATTATAGCTGATTGTTTTCTCGAGGCAATTGTTTTGCGTTTAATCTTCTGCTACCCTTCCGACCAATTATGAGTTATGACTATCATCTAAAATCCGCTAGCTGCATTTCGTCAAACATATTCAGCGTAAGAGCATTAGTGTCTAATAAAGGGCGAGGAACAGACGTATGGTGGACTTACTGTCAGCTGTGAAGCTATTCACAACTAGTCTCTGCAAACGATCTGTTGCCAAGAGCCAAACCGGACCTGTCCAGCCTTGCAAGGACCTGCTCTCAGCCCTGCAGGGCGCCCATTGTGTCCAGCCGACCGAAACACACCCACATACATTGTTTGAATACATATTTTCCCAAATGGACTGTGACTGCATTGATGCAGCTTTTATTCAAATTTATGTCTGCTTGTCATGCACTACTGAGCAGATCTTCCTTGCCATGATCGTTTCGATGATCGTTTCGGTAATAATATTCGAGCGTCTTTGTTTTAAAATGATTGTTTTTAACGTAAATTTTATTGTTTGAAACTTACTCATTCAGGTAACTTTCATGACTTATCATAAAATCCAATGATGCTCCAAAATGATACAATGAACTGCAGGGGGAGGGGGGTATTCTGCCCCTATCAAACTTCCGAACCAATGGTCCTTCAAAGACGGGGAAAGTGGGACTCGAAAGCTCTCAACAAGATGGACCCTTGGAGTCATTTTTTTTTTTGCTTAGATAGATCAAAGGCCAGGTCGAGGTCAGGTCAAATGCACAACATGTGAGTTTTTACATTATCGGCTTTGGAGCGGAAATGGCGAAAAATGGACTGATATTGATTATCCAGAAAGTGTTCTTGGGCTACCAAGACAAGATTCATTGCATACCATGTCATACAAAGGTCAGGCTCAAGGTCAGGTGAGGTCACCAAAACCGAAATATAGGACATGTGCGACACATGTTTTATGGGTAATTCTAGTCAAGGAATTCAATGGGCACACTCGATTAGTGATATGGGCCGCATTTGGTTTAATTTCAGGTCAATGTCAGGTCAAAGTCAGGTCCAGTGAGGTCAAATTTTGAATTTTGTTGTTAATAGGTAAACAAAATGGTGTCTGTCTGATGCAGTTTTTCACGGTAAATCGAACGGCGCGATTTTTGTTCCCGCACGAGGTATAAAACTTCCAAAAATTTCATCTTACGAAAATGTGTGACGTCATAAGAACTGATTTTTTTCTCCTACATTTTTGGACAGATTCTTTGGAATATGGATTCATGGAATATTTGTGCTCAGCTGCAACTTCTCCAACAGATATTCCGTTTTTATAGACATTTTTTATTTTATAATGATTATCCAAAAAAGCATTTAAAAAAAATTGGGTGAAAAAAACGAGACAGCCGTTTGAGAAACAAAGTATACATGCTTTTTGTTTTGTCCTAATTCCTTAAAAACTGAGGTGTTTGAAGTTTTGCAGTATTTGAAGCGAAAATGGACTTCATGACGTCGCTAAGTCGTCATCTTTGCAAACGATTTCTGACAGATTTCGTTCAAATTTTCAGGGATCATGTTAATTTGATTTATGATAAGGACTACAAGTTTGACATTGCTGGCTTAACCCTCGCCGGCACAGGGGAGGGGGTTGATGCAACCCCTTAACCCTCGCCCGTAAACGGCGATCTGCCACCTTCGCCCATGCAGGGGGGGGGGTTGGTGCGACCCCCCCTTGGCGTTTGAAAACGGAGCGTCGTAGAGCTTAGCGGAAAAGATCAACGGATTGCTCTCGCCGAGATCTCGCGATTGGTGGTATATTTTTTGGTCCTAGGTCAACATTTGACCTACTTTTGACCGGTCAAAGGTCAAATTTTCGGAAAAATAGACTTTTTCAAATTTTCCGCGGCGATTGCGGCAAAACGGTGGGAGATATCGACTTGAAATCTTCACTATCGTGTTCCTTGATCAATTCTCTATCGTTTGGTATGTATTTCGTTTCCCTAGCTCTAAAAATGACGCGTTGGGAGCGCCGGAAGTCGGCAAGGTCACAGTCGGCGGCAGAAATTCGAAAAATCAAAATTTAAATTTTTGAAATCTGATTGTATTTTTGGATTTGGGAAGTCCATTTGCTCCCTATAGAAGCTAATATTGCTGCATATTCCCATTGAGGTGACAAGAATTAGCAAAATAATGGTTCGGGCGCTTTTCAAAAATAGTACCGGACGCTGTTCCTCTTGTGACGTCATAGCTCCGTGACCTGACCTGACCCGGTCAAGTTTCTTATACCATATGATAGCCAATACTTGCCCCAACATGCATGGGAAGTTTCATCACGATCCATCAACCGATGTCCGTACCACCGGCAGGAAACCTCGGGCGTTGGCACTCAGTTTGTGAAAATCCGGCCTGAGGCTGTTCCCTTTGTGACGTCATAACTCCGTGACCTGACATGACCCGGTCAATTTTTTTATTAAAAGATGCGCAAGGTTTGCCCCATAAGGTACCCAAAATTTGGCGGCGCTGCGCGCCGCCGTTTTTGCGCTATTTCCGAAAAACCTCAGGGGGGGGGGGGTTGCACCAACCCCCCCTACATGGGCGAGGGTTAACACGCGCAGTGGAAGGGGGGGGCGGATTTCGCCCACCCCTCCTGTTTTCGCCAATAACTCGCGTCGCAAGCATAATATCAATGTGAAATTTCTGCTACCTGTCCAGAATTGAATTGCGGATCTTCTCGTGCAAAAAGTAAGAAAATCGGTTCACAACTTTTCTAGTAATAGCGGTGTAAAGTCAAACATCCTGCCGCCGCGGCGGCGCGGCGGCGCGGCGGCCGGCGCTAGCCGTTACGCGCCGCCTGAATTGTAGACTGTGCCGGGGTGGGACGGTTCCGTCTTTACATCGCGCTCCTTACCCCTGAATATATTAAATTCGCGTCAAATTGGGTGAGAAGACTGAGAAATGCACAGGCAATCATATGGTTAAAGAATTTTGAAAATCGGCCGGTAACAACTTGAGTTATGAGTGTGTAAACACAAAATTGTGATTGCCGCGTTTCCCGCGTCGGCCGATGCCGCTTCAGCCGGCGACATCTTACCCTTAGCAGGCTTCTAACTGCCATATTTATTGTTGGATTATCTAGAAATTCACCATACATACTCACAAATGTTTGTTCTTTCGTATAGTGAAAGATTTAAAAAATCTGCCGGTAACTTTTTGAGTTATCGGCGTGTAAACGCAAAAAAGTCGCTAATATGGCAGATTTGACCACATTTGACCTCATTTGACCTTGAAGATATTGACCTAGGGTCATGAAATTCACACACAACAGAGTTCCCCATGGCCCTCACCTACCCTCCAAATTTCGTCTTTCTAGCTCCAGTGGGAGCTGAGATCTTAGGGGGGGGGGCGACATCCGCCCCCCCCCCTTCCACTGGGCGTAGTACTCGCAACCCTTCCACTGCGCGTGTTAAGATTTTGCGCAAATAACTCACGAAAGAAGGGCCGATCGCGACGAAACATTCAGTACCCTCTCGTTGATTAATTTTACACCTACCCTAAAAATTTCATGACCCTGACCCAAATGACCTTTGACCTGTGACCTACTTGTCGAGACCATGTTTGGCCGGAATTGCGATTCGGTGTATGTCGGCTCGCATTAGCCGCGCGTTTGCAGTTTTTCCGTGGTTTCAAGCGTTCAAACATGCGGTTTGATGTTGCTCCCATGCATTAGGGTGGATGAAAAGGTCACCTGAAGGTCAGGTCATTGACCTTTGATGACCTCGGCTCACTTTTTCTAGTTTACATGTTTCTAGGCTAGTTATTGGAGCTGAATTCGAATTTAGCAACCATTTGAACATTAACGAAGTAGTTTTGGTTCCTTCGTAACATGTTACGAAGCTGTCAGAGGAGGTTGACACCTACTGCGAATATCCAGCAAACCCCCTACTGGTTGACCTGACCTGACCTGACCCGACCCGGCCTAAATGCATAAAGACAGCATCTGTGATCAAAACTAACATGGTATGTACTCGTGATCAGCACCCCCCCCCAAAAAAAAAAAAAAACTCGTAGCAGCCACACTTAATGACGTTCTAACAGGTCCCAATTTTCCCGACTTTTGAGTGGCATTGACCTGACCTGGAAGGTCAACCGATGACCAAGGACCTTAAAAATTGGGTACCTATCATTGGCTTCCTCTCGTGACGGGCAACACGCTCGTTTTTCTTCGCGAAGTTCAAGCTCGATCAGGGGCAAAACGGGAGGGGGGTCGTACCCCCCTCCCTTGTGCCGTCGAAGGACGCAAAATGGCCTGTGCCGGCGAGGGTTAACGCGCTTAGAAGTTATTGGCGAAAAACGGGAGGTAGCAGATTCTGTCCCCCCCCCCCCCAGCGAGGCGCAGGTTAAAAAAGACCTAAAACTTCTGGGTCAAAATCCGAAAGGGCGACGGTACCAGGCTGGCTACGATGCTGTTTTGAAAGGATGGCTACTAACTGAAATCGTGCTTCTGTTTTATTGAGGTGTCTGTCGCTGACAGCAGCGATCTCATTCTTTCAATTTTACTATCAATCACATGCCCCACAAAGCCCCATCTCCGTACTTACATGCAATATCAGCAGTAAAATCCCGCAGCTGGCTACCCGAAGTGTCATTTTCCAGCGACCACTCGTGGCCGGCACACGCACGAACCGCCCGTCTCCGTCGACTGCCTAGTTCTGTCTCGTCCGGGCCGGACCGGCAGATTGGGGTAGTGACGCACGGTTTGCCAAGGTCGACGTGCACATTTGCAAGGCTGATACGCTTTATTGCACTTTTGTATGTTCCTGGGAGTGTGCAGTATGTAGATGGGATAAATAAAGAAGGTTTTATCGTGGGTTGTAATAGGTTTATTTGCAATGGACGCTGAGATATGGTGCGATACTGTACTTCCTCATGGTGAGCATATTTATTTAATCAAATTGTTGCTGTGCAGAAAGGTTTTAAGTAATTGCTGTGTTACCATAGATCTATGATTCGCATGGCACTATATTTGCACAATCAATTAACGGAACAACCAGACGAGCGCTGCATATGAAACAAGTTAGATAAATATTACGGTTTTTGTTGATGATAACAGTGAAACAAGTACATACACTTGACATATCCTGTCTGCCTGAGAATAAAATTAAATAACAAATAACAAATAACATCCGAATCTAGCCACGTTGCCGCCTTTCTCACAGGCGACTATTGCGCTTGATCCAGTCGTAGAGTTCTGAAAAGCAAGAACCGAAATTCGGTTAGTTCCATTTTAACACGCATTTCATGAGGAAACAGTTGTGATTAAAGTTAATTCTGCAAGTGTAGGTTTCAACAAGTACATTAACCATTTTCATTCCTAACGAAGACTGAATTGCTCAGGATTCACGTATCTTGAGATACGTGTTGGCCCCACGCCTCCAGCCCCACACCCCAGCCCTACATCCTCAGTCTGTAGCCTGTTACGCGTAACAGTCGTTACGTGTAACGAACGACTGTTGCGATCTTGTGCCAAATTTTCCAAATTTGTGCTAAAATTAGTTGTATATCTCAATGGTCGTTAACATCCTTAACCCCTGCCTGTCAACGTGTAAATCTCATCGCAATGCAATGAGGTTGCGTTGCCATCTCCTTCATCTTTTGAAAACCAAACAATGGTGAATGAATTTGAATAGTGAATACACCACTTTTTTATCACGATGCTTGAAGAGCTTCCGTGCCTTTTGGCAAACTGCCGTAAAAACCTCAGCTATCGTCAATCGGCTTGCGGCAATTTCGTCTCACCTGACACTCTGGTGTAGACGCCAAACATGTGTAATTTAGTCTTACCTGATACCCTGGTGTAGACGTCAAACAGGTGTAATTCAGTCTCACCTGATACCCTGGTGCAGACGTTAAATAGCCTCACGTGATAACAGCCTCACCTGATAGTTGATACCCTGGTGTAGACGCCAATCATTGAGTAAACATCAAACAGGTGTAATTTCACCTTACCTGATACCCTGGTGTAGACGCCCGGGTAGCCGGGAGCGGCGCAGCCCTTGCCGAAACTGACGATGCCGCCCAACGTGTAGACGTTGTCTGAGCCCTTCAGCATCATCGGACCGCCGCTGTCGCCCTGTGAGGTCAAATAAGAACGTGTGGTTTATTGTAACGTCCAGAGATAGAAAGCGGAAAAGAGATATGGTGACTGGTAATCAAAAGCTTCAATCTGACATCCTTGATTGCATTAGTTGATAAAGCCAACGGTTAACTTATTAGAACTGTGGAGGTTTGTAGAATCTACTTTTTTTTGCATGATGCAGTCCTGCATTCATTTCCTGTCATCGTTTCCATGTCATTTTGGTAGCTGGTGCATGCTCGTGTCCAAACTACTTATGCTCATCAGTTTCTCATATACCAGACACATCCCAAATGCCAGCACTATCCCCCTCACAGCCGCTATACCGCCCCGGCGCCGTCTCTGACCTGGCAGGTGTCCTTGCCGCCCGCCTCCAGTCCTGCGCACACCATGTTATTGGTGATGCCGATCTGATCTTTGGCGTAGGCGGCGCGACACGCGCTGTTGGTCATGATGGGCACCTGGACGTGCTGTACCGTGGCCGGCACGTCTGTGGTGTCGGACTGGAGCACGCCCCAGCCGGCGAGCACGGCGGTACGTCCGGCCAGACAGCCCGGGCACGACGAGGTCGGCAGGCAGATGGCGCGCACTCGGCCATCGGGATTGTTCAGCAGGTTACCGATCGACCGGGCCAGCCTGGCGGAGAGAGTGGTGACTGGTAGAGGGGAGAGAGCGTGGAGGGGGGGAGAGGGGAGAGAGTCGCGGAGGAAAGAGGGGGAAGAGAGTCGTGGAGGGTAGATGGTAGAAAGTCGCCGAGGGTAGAGGGGGAGTTGCGGAGGGAAGAGGAGAGAGTAATGGAGGGTGGACGGTGGAAATAGATGACACATAATTAAACAGCAAACGAGGACACATGACTGGCAGCACTACCATACGATGTTTTTTTACACAGTCACGTGTTCAGTCGACGGTCTTAGCATTGTTACGAGTCAAGTCCTAACTTAAAATTCATAATATTTCGCCCTCCAGTTTCCCTGAGTCATCCATTAAGGAAAAGCGGTGTAAAAAATAATCGTTCCAGACTGGTGAAATCTTCAGCTTTCGAGTCAGATCATTCAACGTTTATACCACTTTCACGTCTCCTGGCCCACTAATCACAAGTTCGTTCAACTCACTCTACGAGCGCCAAGTCCTTGTCCTGGGTGACGCGGTTGTATTTGGGGTGCTGGATGATCCTCTTCACGGGGATTCGGACCTGGTCCGGGTCCACGCTACGCTGGTGTTTCCGCACCATGATGTTCAGCTTCGATGCCGACCGTCTGTAAGAAGAATGACATAAAACATAAAGTACAGTCACCACAGATGCTCTAAGGCGAGTGACCAACGACCTAACTGAGCAAGGTGAAATATGTAGCTAAAATTCTCAGTAAATTGTCAGTGTGCGGCGACAGAATAAGTATTTTTAACGAACTGTTCAACGATCTGTAGATTATAACCAGTCATTCGTTTTTTGCGCTTTTATAACAGTTAACGCCACGAGACGGTCATGCACTTATATCTTTATGGATTTCCTGTAACTTCCAGCACAAAATCCTTTCAATAAAGAAGCATACAGCCCTTGATCACCACTATAACAGTTTCTATCGAATGCAGCATTCTTGCACTTGTTTCCTTTCTGACAGATAAAATTGATTCATTTCTCCTCAAATCGATGGTGCAAAACAGGAGCCTTACCCTCTGATGCAGTGAGCAGCGGTGATGATGAAACGCTCGTTGATGATGCTGCCGCCGCAGAAGGGCCGGCTGCTTCTCGGAGAAACCAAACCAACCTGCCAGGCAGAACAGCGTCAGTTGAAAATATACTAAAACAGTGTGAAGACTGTCCACTGATGAGGACCACTTAACCACATGCTTGAGTACAGGTACCCAAACTCTTATCGCTTCTAAATGTACTTATTTGGTATGCCACATGTCATCAAAAATATGCCAAATAGCACTGCTTCCCGTCTAAGAAAAGTTTCAACTCCACATTCATATACGCGTAAACACATTACCACACACAGCTGCGGAACCACCTCCCACGCCATATGTATTGCTGCGTCCTCATTTCTCCATTTCTCCGGCTGCCCATCCTAGATCACTCACCAGCCAGGGGTAGGCGTTGGCCGGCGCCGGGCCGCCTCCCACGATACGCGTGTCGTACTTGGTACGTCCGCATTTGGCGTCATTCAGCCAGTCTGCGGAGGCAGGGGCCGCGGTGACTGCCGCCTGGGTGACAGGCACGCTGGTAGTCGTAGTGGCGGTGGTGGAAGTGGTCTCAGTTTCAGCCTCCTCCTCGGCGCTGAAGTCAGAGCTGGAACCGACCCGTATCGAGCAGCTGATGCGGCCGTGGTCGACGCTGTTGGAGCGGAACTCGACCTGCAGCTCTCCGGAGGCGGAGTCCGAGGGTGTGCCCGAGCCTGAGTAGTAGACGTTCCGCTGGCCGTCCCCGGTCACAATCAGGTAGTCGCCCCTGCCGAGCTCAAACGTGCTGCAGCTCAGACTCACCGTGGAGGCCGGGTTGTCCGTCTGTGGAGAAGGGACGAAAGGGGAGCTCTCGTCATCCGAATAAGACTGTATTGAGGTGTTCAGTGTTCACCATGTGAAAAAATTTACCCTCTTTGCACATTTCGAGATTTGGGTAAAAATGTGAAGAAATATGCAACCTAAGCAGAGCAATAAATAAGCAATTACAACCAATAGGCAAACGAACTTCGAAAAGCATGTGGAAACTAATTTGAATAAAAAGGGCCTAGGCGTACGATTCAAATTTCCACCATGAAGAACATTGAGCAGGTACAATAGAGAAACAAGTGTATCCACATACCACAAAGTACCACGTGGTCCAGACGTAGGGCGGGTAGAGTTTCGGATAGTTGGGTGACGTGAAAGTCACCTGGAAGCCCTCAGGAATCCGGAATTTTCCGGAATTCGGAACTGGAAAAGAACCCTTTGTCAGTACCGCCGCTTTAATTCAGTGTAATCAATTCATATTTTATTTTTGATGCATGAATGAATGAAGAAATGAATGAATGAATAAACGAATGAATGAATGAATGAATGAATGAATGAATGAATGAATGAATGAATGAAAGTATTAATCCATATTCATTTTGTATTTTGGTGCTCTTTTCTGAGCCCCTAACACGCTACAAAATATCTCGATTAACTATTCGATAAACGACGATATCATATCGTCTGTTACAGAGCCCCCACGAAGTTTAGATGCCCATCGTATCAAACTCACGTCTGGCGCCGTCCTGCACCGCCTGCGGCTTTGAGAGCAGCAGCTGAATCGGCGTTACCCATCGCAGCTGAACGGCCTCCACCGATCGGCCCTCCTGATCCTCCTGCAGGGCTGCAGCCGGGGGTGCTCGGCCCGTCAGCTCTGCCTCCAGCGCCGCAGCCGGCGGCGCGCGGCCCGTCAGCTCATCTCCCGGCACCCCCACCAGGGTTTCCACGGGCACCGGACGCAGCCACGACTCCGGCACCGCCTGGGTGACCTCCGGCAGCGGCACACGCTCCGTGAACGCCTCCTGCGGCTCCTCAGGCTCGACTAGCAGAGGTTTCAGCCACGACTCGGCGACCCGACCGGTCAGGTCAGCGTCCTGGGGCGCTGCGGCCGCCGCATCACCGACAGCGCTCTGGAGAGAGGGAGGGAGAGAGAGAGAGAGAGAGAGAGAGAGAGAGAGAGAGAGAGAGGGAGAGAGAGAGAGAGAGTAGGGGAGAGAGCAAGGTCAGACGGACATGGCTTCGTGCATGCATAGTGGATATCCAAGCAATGGCACTTAGTACTGTTCACCCATATGTCACATGAATTGTTCCCATATGTCACATGAACCGATAAGAACGTTTTTCGTATGATACCCGTTTCAACGACAGGATATCTGGCCAATGCATCAAACTTCACCAAATCTAGCCAGGTCTTTTTTACATACAACAAATACCTTCATATCATGAATTTATGTTAATGTTTCAATCGGGCATTATGTCTCATAATTGGATAAATCAGTTAACCCTCGCCGGACCTATTGGTTTTCTACATACGCGCCGGCCGAGGGGGGGGGGGGCGGGTACGACCCCCCCCTCGCCGTTTCGCCCCTGGTGGAGCTAGCGCGTCGCGGAAAAAACGAGCGTGTGCGCCGTTACGAGACGCAGAGATTGGTACCCGATTTTAAGGTCCTAGGTCAACCGGTGACCTCTGAGGTCAGGTCAAGTGCCCCAGGGTACGGTTCAGTTTTTAGTGAATAACTTCGCAAAAAACGGCTGCAGAGCCGCGATTTTGGCAGCATCGTGTTCGCCTCGCTCAGGCG
Source organism: Amphibalanus amphitrite (assembly GCF_019059575.1). Lineage (NCBI taxonomy): Eukaryota > Metazoa > Arthropoda > Thecostraca > Balanomorpha > Balanidae > Amphibalanus > Amphibalanus amphitrite. The sequence continues at coordinate 627,518 of NW_024881500.1, read as the reverse complement.
CGTCGAATGATATACTTTTTGTCCGGGTCAGGTCAACTTAGGGTGTTGACCTCAGGTCAAGGTCAGGTCAGCACCCCCAGGTCACGAAGTTGGTCGAAAGAGGTCATGTCGCATATCATTCGATTCGGCAGGTCTTCCTGAGTCCATTGGTGGCTTTCTGGACTCGCTAGCTCAATTTGATCAAGAGTTATTGACGAAAAACTAATATGACCTTGATGACGTCATAAATGACGTCACGCAAGGTCAACATTGCAAAAGTGACGCATCTAACCTTGCAAGGAGTGCATCAAATCACGATTCTGTGTGCTTGAGATAGTTGGAGATCGTTCCCAGTGCCAGAATAGCAGTTTTCATTTTCCCCCATTGACTTATAATGGTGAGGTCACGAAAATGACCTGACCTCATATGACCTTTAGGAAAAATCCGAGATATACAAGTTGTGAGACTCATAATGGATACTAGATCCTGCAAGTTTCATTTCCCTGTGACATCTCCTCTGGCAGTGAGGGCGTTGCAAAGTTGCGACATCTGAAGACCGTGCAGAGGTTCACTTATGACGTCATAGGTCAGTGACCTGACCTGACCCAAAAATGCGGTTGGTGTCAAAAGATGCGGCTTGGATCAAAGGTCAGGTATGCCAAGTTTCAGCTCTCTATCGCCAGCGTGTTCGGAGTTATCGCGAAAAAACCCTATGGGGGGGCGGCACCCGCCCCCCCCCCCTCGGCCGGCGAGGGTTAAATAAGTAACAGTTGCTCCCGAGCTGAAAACCTGCTAAAGAATCATTAAGTCATTCTCACTACGGAATATTGGGCATCCATTTGATCAAATTTGAGAGGAAAGAAGTAAAGCGATTATCTTGGCCGGGTCTCATGATTATTCTGAATCCTTCTTTTTATTTGTTATTCATAATTCATAAATACAGTGAAAGTCAGTGAGTCGCAGGGAACCATATAAAGCTTAGCGTAATATATCACACAGGCACTTAGTTTTTACTACAAATCGCGTGCAATGCACACCTTACCCTTAACCTTGCACCCTGCATTTACATGTAAACATGTGACATTGCGTGCTAGGCTCCAATTCTGGCTCAGCTTTGTAATTGCTATACAGCGGTCGAAGCATGGGGTGACCCCAGCAATTCAAGCAGTGTCACAAAACAAACTGCCTGGTGTGTTTGAACATCGCAATTGCTGGCTGACTGAGAATGGCCATTCTCGAATGTTTTTTTGCCAGTTATATTTATCTCGAAAGCGTACACAAATATTTGCTATGTAAATACCAATAATATCTACTTTTGCGTCGTTTTTGGACCAAACAACGCACAATAGCCGTTTTCACGACGGCCATCTGGTACACATTTGGTGCACATCTGGTACAGATCAGGTGCAGATATGGTCAAATCAGGTTCAGTGTGTCTCTTAGCAGCTATCAGCTAGAATTGCACTAATTGCTTATATGCCTGCTTTGTCATATTATCAGAGAGCATCATCGATTAAAACACTAAAATAAATTCATGAAATGGAGATATTTGCTGTAAAAGAAATTAGGTGCAGATTTGGTCAAATCAGGTGCATTCGCCGCATAGCCCGTCGTGAAAACGGCTAATATCATTTAGAAAGGCCAGCATGGCGGCCGTTAGTCGCATCTAAATACGTTGATTTGTCGTATAAAGTTTGCCTGCTGTTGATTTTTAGCGTTTCCTTGCTAACGCCATAATTGGCATAAGCTGATAGGAAATATCATAGATAACATGAATCATAGATTATCATAGATTCATGTTATCTATGGAAATATCTATGATTAACCAAACGACATGTCTATGGTTCATTCCAAATGCCATGAATTTTGATGTTTCACCATTTTCGTGACAATAATTTTCTCTTGTTAGGTCTCTTGTAAGAGTTTTGGTACCTACTCTACGTGATTTAAAATATAGGGATATCGACATTTCACGGTTGAATGCTCAAGTGCACTGAGTGTAAGTTCCGTGTGAGCCGTCTCATACTCCACTGCCACTCGGTGAGATCATATCCACCACTCTCCGTCTGTATCCACCATCTACTCACGGCGCCGGTGAGGGACAGCAGCAGCAGCAGCAGCCAGGGCAGCAGCAGCGCGCTCCGGCGGGACTCCATGGCCGGGCACAGCGACGGGTCGACTGAGTGCGAGTCCGGCCGACCCTTCATCAGATACCAGCGGAACGGGCGGGGTGGGTCGGCCCGCGGCCAATCGTCGCCTGCCCGCAGGCCGTGCGCCGCCAAGCCGATCCGATGTGGGACAGACTAGTTGGCCGCGCGGCGGACGCCACTTCCAGTGGCCCCTTTCACGAGCGCCGGCCGCCGGACATGAAGAACTGGTGTCGTGCCGCTTTTGTGGCGCGGTCCCAGATCAGACGATGCCGACGTTTTTATGGCCGGTTTTCGATATAGGAATGTGATGAGTTGTCTGTTTCTTTGACAGCCTCTATTCTTCGATTAGTTTTCTCTTTTCTCTCATGGTTTTCCCATAGTGTTTCGGCGTCCTTCGTGATTAATTAATAAAGAAATAGGTTACAGGTCATCCATTTAAGTTGCAAATTTATTTTTTTCTTACTTATTACTTACTTATTACTTACTTATTACTTACTTATTGCTTACTTATTATTTACTTACTTACTTATAACTTACTTTTCCATTATATCCACGGTCGACTATGTAAAAGACAGACAAATGTATTTCAATTGTAACAACTAAACAATCGATTACTTATCCTGCCATATTTCCTTTAATGATGTCGATGATGATGTCGATGACCGAGTAATGATAAATTGGGTGGTACGTTCAAACGTATGTTACCCCTCGACCCGCTTCACTCAGGTTTGATCAGGCCTGTACCCAAACATAGCTCATCGAATATCATGATAAATGTCTCGATGGTAAGTAATAACATTTAAAGACATAACTAATAACATGAAATAAGTAAATACGTGTTGCATGTAGATAATAGATATCTTGGTGAAGTATGCAGTAAAGGGCAAGTAGTGTACAAATATATTAAAGAAGCAATTACAAATAATTCAGCGGACCGGTTTCGTCTATAACAGACTTCTTCGGCGCTTTTTAAACGCTGAAGAAAAAGTATTTAAAGCGCCAAAGAAGTCTTTTATAGTCAAAACCTTCATTATATGTAATTGTTTCTTTAATATACTTGTAGACTACTTGCTCTTTACTAAGTAAAGACGTAACATATTGTAGTAAACGTAAAGGTATTTTAACCTTCCAGGCGGCAGGGGCATTTTTGCCCCTTTAGTTTTTTCGATATATGTCCAGAACCGCTGCGCCGGTCGTCGCCAAACTTTCAGTACCCTCCCGTGAATAGCTTTTGCACATCGTGACCAAACATTTTTCCAAAGGCTATGATAGGTTGGCCGCTAATGACGTCGGAGTGAGGTCATTTCTGCCATTTTCGACCCAAAAAAGGTTTCGCGGAAACAGCTGTCAGGCCTACAGCTTTAGAGATACAGAAATATGCTTCAACATAAAAGTTATAGAATCAACAGGGCTACAAGTTTGCCATCTCGGATTTTGAAATTTTTGGATTTTGACCCCAAAAAATATAAAATAGAATTTTTGAATATAATAGCCAAAAACTCCTATTTTTTCAATTTGAAAAAACGAAATATTTTTGGTAGTCCGTACCACCTTCTTTCCACATACCAAATTTGAGATCGATACCTCTTTTTTGGCCAAGTAATAGCGAAAAAACTGTTTCAAAATTGATGACGTCAAATTTTCAAACTCATTTTATTAGCAATGCCAGACCTCGTGGCGCAAAATAAAGACCACCACTAGACTTCCCGTGACGAGTTGCATCGAATCAATACCCATTTGTATTGATGGATGGGTATTGGCAATGGTTATTACCCATTTTATGCAAAACTATCAGCTTTGAAATTTGACCTTTTTTGACCTGACCTTGACCTGACCTCCACCAGAAAGTGACCTAAACCGTACTTGATGGTCTTATAACCAACACCATTGAATTGGAAACGAAAAATTGGCCATAAAACATGCATAGCACAACATTCGTAAAGTTGGGTTCATGTGCTGACCCTTGGTAACCTGACCTGTGACCTGACCTGGTATTATCAGTGACCTCTAATAGCAACATATGTACTAGGCAACTGAAGTTTCGATCGCTGATTTTCGACAAAATGCGTTTTACTCGGTGTTATAGCGCATTCCGTAGAAGACCCGTGAACGGTGAAATATTTTATCTTTGACCTGACCTGTGACGTCATCGGTGACCCCGAGGTAAATGAAATTTGGTTTCCCCTAAACAAATTTGACAGGGCTATCGAATGCCCTTTGAATTTTACGGATCCACCCAGTAGTTTCGGAGATACAGGGGGGGGGGGGCAAAAAATGCCCCCCCCCACCGCGCGGAAGGTGGCCGGGAGGCCCACCGCCTGCCGGGTTAAAATTGAGCCCTCAACCATAATGTGTTAGAACAATGTTACTCGAAACATGCCAAATGAAAACAGTTGGTACGTTGTGTGTATTTTACAACAAAAATTCATTTCTCCAATTTGGAAAAAATGACGTAACAATGATTGGAAACGGTATATTTTGCTAACATGTGAATAATTCGCAAGCGAACTCATTTACCATATCCGCACCGTTTTTATTGCACGCTTCCATCCGTATTATGGTTGACAATCGATGATATTAACGAAACTCAAATTGAACTATCTGATAGTTTCTTTTCTGCACCAAGCCCTAAATCTGCACTCTGCAGCAACCACGAGAGGCTGCATCCAACTTCCTATGGAAAGTAATACAGCTCAGTCTAAAGGACAAGTAACACTGGGAATGGAACTCGGCACCGTCTCTCCGCAAACTGACGCGTGTCCCCCTTCACCACCAGGACCCTATCAAGAGCTAAGCGAAAGGCGAGTCCGTATATTATGACTGCTTATTATCTGTATAATATTACAGCAGCGCTTGTTTTCCTGACGCTCCCTGCGCTAGTCGCTGCTAAACGTCTCGAGTTCATTTCGAAAGCCGACGATTCATTTTCACCGAACTATCACGTCACGAACAGTTATCTCTCCAGTGACACTGGCCTCGGCCGAGGCCGGCGCTATCCTCAGCGGGAGGCCGGCGCTAGCGGGAGTCCGCCGCGAACCTCAGCGGAGTTCGGAGGACGGTCGCGGAGGCCGACGCCGGGTTGACCGGGTCAGTGGCTCGGTCGGCACGGGGTCCTGCGGAGGCGGCCCGCCCGCCAGCTAACGGGACCGAGCGACGTCCGGGCGGTCCGATACCGATCGGATATGAGCAGGCCGGCCGACCGGCCAGCCTCTGCTTTACTGGGCCACCCCGTGCCGGGCCCCGCCGACCCGTCCCTCCCGGACGCGCCCATCTCTCACTCTCTGCCTGTTTCCCGCTGCTCTCACCGAGGACTTCTGTCGTGGGGAGATAGGATCGTGGCGCTTAGATATTTGGAAACTCATGTGATAAACACGGTGTAAAAGTCATGTTGTGAAAATGATTATGGTAATTACTTGATCGTTGTCGTTGCGGTATTTTAGTTACCGAAGGTTTCTTGTCAATAATTAAAACACTTTTCGTTAGAATTGTGTTTTTCTATTGAAAAACAGATCTGAGTTCCCTGAAAAGTTGGCAAAAGTTATTCTATCATATGCACAATAGAAGGTAGCTACCCGAATTGAAATGTTATTTATTATAGCTATGCAACAGATACGGAGCCTATGCGTCATTGCATTTAATTAAGTTGGCGATAGTCTCATGTGATTATATAAGTATACAGAATAGAACGGCTATGACGAACCAAGTCTAGGTACTTAACCCGCGCCCGGCTGGGGGTCCTGGATTTCCACTAGAGGTGGCAAAATGTGGACCCGAGGACCCGGTCCAAAGAACCAGTCTGGACCCATATGGGTCCAGACCGGTTCCGGGAAATTTTCTGACGGGTCCAACCGGGTCCTTCCATAAACTATACATCTTGCACACTACACATTATTGCAAAATATGAAGTGAAGGAAGTGAATGTTTCTTGGCGCACAGTACCTCATGAGTATTTTCAGTGGGAAATAGGCTGTTTTACATGGTGCAACTAATGATACTTACAAGTAGTTTGTATTAATTGACTTTTGGGGAACGGGTCCAACTGGTTCCGATTCCAACTAAGACCGGGTCCGACTGGTTCCAGAAATGTCCAGCCGGGTCTGGTTCGAGTCTGGTTCCCAAAATTTTCATCTTTTGCCACCTTTAATTTCCACGCCCTGCTGGGGGGGGGGGGGGGTGTTTGAACACCCCCCCTTGTAACTCGGCTCCTGGGCCACGTAGCGATACGCAGAAGGCGGCGTTCGAAAGAGCGTCAAAAATAATGACGAAATCATTTCGGTTAATTTTTTGGTCAGGTCAAAGGTCAGGTCACCAGAGGTCATTGAAGGCAAAATTTCAAAAAAGGCAACGCATAACTCGGGAACCGAAAGAGCTACAGCGCCGCGGAAAAGCGCATTCGATAGCCCTATTAACCCCCTTTCTGAAGAATTCTCTCAGATTTGACCTAACGTCAACGGTTTTGCCTGCAGGGGCCAAAAACTGCAAAAAAACCGATTTTTTCGGAAACAGTTTTTCTGCAATAACTTTTGACCCAAGCCTTGTACGAGCTTACTTTCACCGGCATCGTGTTCCTCTCGTCAATACGCATCGAATGAACTATAACTTGACCTTAAAGGTCAACTTGAAAATTTGACCTCAGGTCAAGGTCATGACCTGACCGGAAAGGGTCATGTTGCATATCAGTCGATCCGTATCGCGCCGCCGTTTTTGAGATATTCGCGAAAAACCACAAGGCGGGTGTTCAAACACCCCCCCCCCCCCCCAGCAGGGCGCGGGTTAAACCTCTCCAGTTTAAAGGCCTGGCTACACTATGCGTTTTCTTCGTGCGTTTTTTGCGTGTTTGCGTGTTTTGCGTGATATCGTTCTAGAAAAAGGAACGATATTACGTTTTTGTGATGTTTTTCACCTTAAATTTTAGTTACATAAGAGTTATATTAGCTTTTGTATATAACCAAAGTAAAAATTATATTGTTTATAACTTTTTTCCTAGAACGATATTACGCAAAACACGCAAACCTGCAAAAACGCACGCAGAAAACGCATAGTGAAGCCAGGCTTTAACAGTCATGAATAATACATTGCTCAGCCAAAAATATATTGGTTGCAATGAGCACGACTTTCAAGTGCATGAAATGAACCATCACTCCATCGCTCAGATGATGCTTTAAATGCACTAAGCAATTAACCGAGACTTACTGAGGAGAGATGGAACAAATTGAGCATCATCGAAAAAACATCCTCGAACGAAATGTGCGAGCCCGTCGGATGGGTTTGCCGAGCACCATCAGGCGAAGTTTCTAGCTGCAGCAGGCTGGTAATCATCATCAGCATCCGGCTCGTCATCAGCTCCAGCTGTCTGGTAGTCAGCTCCAGCAGGCCCGTCTTCTAACATCCTCAGGCAGCGTCGATCCGACAGCAGCGCAGCGCCCCCACCCAGGTGTCGGTGCCGTCCGTGTCGATGGCCAGACCGACCACCGCCCACGCCTCCCCGGCCACCAGCTGACACTGGGACCTGTCCTCGCTCTCAGCTGTCGGGGTTCCGCGCCCGCTGTTCGGCTCCGTGGGCAGGTTGTAGCAGCGGTCAGAGACCAGCATGCCGTCGACCAGCGGCGCGCACAGCAGCAGCTCCACGGTCTCCAGCCGGCCGGACGTGTCGAACAGACCGGTGACGACGGTGTCGGCCGGGCAGACGGACACCTCTCCGGCGGCGCTCACCGGCGCGGCGGTCCACCGATCGCGGGCGCCACTGACCAGAGAGACGGCCGCACCGTCAGTGTGCAGGTTACACTTGAGCCCCGTGGGCGGCTCCACGTGCAGCTCCTCCTCCGGTGGACAGTTGAACAGGCACAAGGCCGCAGGTGGGAAGTTCAGCCCGACCAGCATGCTCAGAGAAGAACACTCATGCGTCCAGGTCTCCTGAGGGTCCTGCGAACCGGGTGCGGCCGTTGATGAAACATCAGACTCCAGGGTGGTGAACCACGGATTTTGACAACCCTCACTGAAGCTGAGGAAGGGCACGTCGCTGGCGCAGCGGCAGCATGGATATTTCAATAACAGGACACCACATGTTCCACAGTCGACGTTAGCGATGCTGTTGCAACTATCGATGCAGCCAAGAAGCAGCAGTTCGCTGCTGTGCAGCTCCATCATGCTCGCTCCTCCACAAGAGCTGCTGGGATCTCCGGCACAGGGGCTGCTGTCCACCTCCAGACAGCCCAGATCCTCGGCCGTGGAAGGCTGCTGCCGGTAGCAGCTGCAGAGGTTTCCCTGTGACATGCTGAAGTACGGCATGTCCTGACCGCGACAGTTGTCTCTGCACTCCTTCTCTGTCAGAGTGTCCGACGTGGTGGACCAGTCTCCAGACTGTATGCTGTAACATCCGATGTGAGTGTACGCAGGGGAAGTTCGGCACTCGCCGTTTTCGCGTTGCCCCGGCGGACAGCGACACGGCTCGGTCTGGCAGCCGGACCAAGAAGGGGAGAGCTGACAGTGCGGGTGTGCAGAACAGACAGACGGCACCGGGGTGGTGGATGTTGTTGACGGTGCCGTAGTTGTGGTCGATGTTGAGCTTGACGTCGATGTTGTCTCGGTGGATGTGGGGCTGGAGAGGACTGTCGGCTCTGAGCTGGTAGAACTCAATGTGGTCGAAGCTGTCGTAGTCGAAAGCGTCGTCGTAAACGTGGATGTGCTCGATACGCTGGTAGTTGTAGAGACACTCGTGGTTGAGAACGTCGTGGTTTGGGAACTTGAGGACCCATCAATGGCCAGCGGTCCTTCAGTAGTTGCGGCACCTGTCGCTTCGCCGGCAGCTCCAGCCCCTTCAGCTCCGTCAGTAGCTCCAGCTCCTCCAGATCCGTCCATGGTTCCAGTACCTCCCGCTCCATCTGCAAATGCCGTTTCTGATGTGGTCTCCGTACCGCCTGCTGTTCCCGCGGTGCCATCAGAGCCGTCGCCAGCGACGCAGACGGCGTCCTGACAGCGCGCCGCCGGCGTCACCCGACTGCACTCGTCGTCCGACCAGCAGAAGTCGTCCAGACGCGCCAGACCGGGCCGCACGCGGAATAGGCCGCCGCCCGGCTCGGTGGAGCTGCCGCGGCCGCGGCGCCAGCCCAGTCGACAGTCGCTCGACGCCGGCTCGTAGCTGAAGCTGAAGCACTGGTCGTTAAGGAAACAACGGGTCAGACACTCGCACTCGGTGGCCGCCGGCGCGCGGCCGAGCTCGTCAGAGGCCGAGATCAGGTGGCCGCGGCTACCGACCAGGAACGGCGCCGGCCTCACCGCAAACGTCTCCGGGGGCAGCGTGCCCGAGAGGTGCGACGATAGCGTCGCCGGCTGCTGGCCCAGCGTGGACGGCCAGCGCGCCAGCAGGGCCGCCAGCAGTGCCAGCAGAGTGCGCATCGTAGAGTGTGACCCCAGATGGGCGGCGCCGGCACTCACGGATTCCTCAGTCTGCTGTCGCCAAACGCTGAATACGCTCGGGTGCAGCCCCAGGGAGTGTAACACGCTCTGAATGCTACGATGGTGACATTTGGCCAGAGCGCTGTGTTTAACTAGTTTCCTGGACGACCAAACGATGATGCATGGCTAGAGGTCGTTATGAGCAGTGCTTGTAACCCACAGTACTACCGGTGTTAGCGGTGGCGGCACGGTATAATGAGTGGCGAATTACCCTTATCCTGTTTCCATCATTTGGTTGCTTATGCCGGCACTCACTGAGTTGATGTGTGTCCATTCGGTTGACGCCAGGAAAAGCCTGAACTTGCCACTGAGCGAACCGGTGGCGGTGTCAAGGCCATATAACCGGTGTCCTGCGGCGCAATATTGTACTTATCGTGACAGCTCTGTGCCCGTGTTCGCAGTAAATGATTATTCAAAGAAATTTATGCTTCGGAAACCATGGTTATGCATTCTGACTAGGCGAGCACCATGCATATCAACACTAAGACATATCAGCCGGTAGGTGCATTCCGAACAGTCACCAATGAGCAACTCAATAGGTAGGTATAGAGGTGACGGACATACGAATGGCGATGATATGAAAGCTGAGCATAATAATCATAAAACAATAATTAGCATTCAATTTTGATGTGATTATATTTATGTCAGCCAAATGAGTATCCAACCGTTGATATAAATCCTTTCCAAAATAGTGCAATGCACAAATTTATATTGTTTTGAATGTTTTAACTTTAGTCTTGGTGATAACGAAAATGTCAAGCTACGTAGAGATTGGTACATGATTAGGTAGGTACTGTGGCCATCGAAAGAATGCGGGGTGCGATTAGCTTACAAATAAGCTCTTTCGCTGTTAACCGCCTAGGCCTTGAGGAAGCTGCTATTTAGAGTTTTGCTTAAGCTTTTAATGTTTTATGTAAACTTTTATGTTCAAATTCGCAGTCGACGCCAAAAAAAAAAAACAGCTCGCACTGTTTTTTTTTACGAGTGGTCTAGCCCCAGGGCTGCTGCATAAGCGCTTTCTGAATTTATACGTAATACGTATCCGTATTTAATACAGATCTGAGATCCGTAAAAGAATGGCATTTCGAAATATCATTATTTCAGATGGTACGGCGCTCCCTGTGATATATCGATCACCTTTGGACGTGGAACAGCGCCAATATGTAGGTACCTAACGTTTCATAAGACTGTTCACCCATTTTTCGAGTCCCCATTGCAATGTCATAGCTACAGTTTTGGAGAGAAAGCTCCGAGTTTATGCATTTTTAACCTCATAGTATGTGCCTTACCAAAATATGCCGACATAATCTTCCAAGGAGCACTGCAGTCTGCATGTTTCACCTTGAAACGACAACGCTTTGTCATCTATCAGACGAAAACTCAATGCGATGTGGACGTGGTGTTTCAATGCCCCTCTCTAGACCAGCCCCCAGTTCTTCCATAACATATTTTTAGATAAGCTGCCGGCGAAATCGTGTTACATATTTTCCCCCAAAGAGTTCTTTCTCCTGCAGGATCGTTTAGTGAAACGGAATTCAGGACATTATTTCACTCCCAGAGAGCGCACTTTATCATTTAACTGTTATGTATACCTCAACCCTCTCTTAACAAAACAATCTAATAGACACTGAACACTGCACAGTGCACACACTGTTATTGTACAGCGCTCTCTGCGATGACCACACAATACCTGGGCACCAATATTTAACATAATCACATCCTATAGGCTCTACAAAACCTTAATGATCGCAGCCCCGTTCCGCTGCCCACATCAGTGATGCCATCCACATTTTTGCTCCATCCCAAGATCTCGACCAGAATTTCCCAAGATTCTCGTCTCGAATCCCAAGACTACCCATCGCATATCCTTAGGAGTACCCCAAGTAAATCCATAGCTTATTTTGGACATATTAGTGTGTTTAGTATTCAACTTTCTCTTCTTCGGGTCCACCCTTGTCCTTATTGGCGTATTTACAGCATCTAATGTACCTAGAGGCCGGGGGGAGGGGAGGGGGAGGGGTTCGATCGGACTCCTACAGCTGATCGGTTCCTGCATATAAGAGCTTCACGAAAAATTAAGATGCTGGCCTAGACAACATGAAGCCGGTGGTATCTGATATTATGGTCAGGTCATTCGTTGACCGTCAATGGTGGGTCAAGGACCTAAAACACAAAGTCCGAATCTGTTAAAACTTCTTGGAAACGAAGTCTGTGGCATTTTGGATTTATTTCGAAATTTGTCTCGTGACACATTTGGAGAAGCTAGGGTCAGGTGAGGTCAGGCTGATTTTAAGTGTTTTCCACCACTGGGTTTTGAAATATGGGCTCCAAAACAAGCTCTTAAAGGCTTATGTGAATCCCGAAATCGAAAAGCCTATACTGTGAATCTGCGCGTAAGCCAGTGCCCGCTGGGGCCCATGAATTTTCAAGCCGACGATGGCGAGGGGGTCTAAACGAGGACCTAGCTCGTCCCCTGGACTATATAGTTACAGACGTCAGCAGTGTTGTGAAGGTCGCAAGGTTACGCTTTGATTATTTTTGGTCCAGCAGAGCCCAGAGGTCCTTCGTCCCTTTGACCAAAATGCCCAAAATGACCTAAGTAGTCGGCGCGCCCTAAAGCCCCAATTAACAAACAAATTGCCCTTATTTTGGTTCGCGGTCAACGGATAAGCCTCCTTAGAGCAAAACCGTAAAATGAAACGCTTTGTGCGGGAGCCGCTTTCTGAAATATTTTTTAGGCATAATGTTTGTAAAAGCTTTTCATAGCCACCAAACCAGGGGGGTCTGCACCCAACATCATGCCGCCAAACCACCCATCCCCGTTGATCGGTAGTTGGAAATTAAACAAATGAGCGCCAGTTGCGAACAGCGACTGAAAGATGCTACTATACCCATAACAAGTAATGGTATGTACGGAGTTCTATAGCCTTGGTATGTACAAAAATAATCCTGCGATCTCGGGAAGATAATGCCTGCTAGAAACATCGCAAGCTTCGTCCGTTACTTCAATATGTTTAACCGTCCGTGAGGCAAATCCATCCTAATTACATCTATTATCGACCAAGGAAAAAGCATTCGACAGCATGAGAAGACAAAGTGAAATCAGCTTCTGCCAAATCCCAAGATATGCAGTGCAAATCACAAGATCCCAATGTTAATGTTCAAATCCCAAGATCTTGGGACAAATCCCAAGGAATGGCATCGCTGGCCCACATATACCACCGACAGAGGGCGGCCCTCGGCTCTCCTCCAGAGGGCGCTGCTACAGCCGGACCTCGGACCTCGGGCCCATTGGTCTTCAGTCGTCACTGTCTCAGATTTTTCTGACATTTTGTGCTGAAGTGCTGAAGATCAACTCAGTCTGTGAAGTGTGAAGGCGTTCGGTTTGCAGATGCTCATAAGTTCAGAAAGAAAGAAAGAATTCCTCATTACCGTCAAAGATCCTCAAATTAATCCCAGAATGCCATTCCACCGCCCACGCGATATCACCGGATAGTCTCAGACAGTCCAAGCCGACCTCAGTAGGTCCCATGTTAGTCTAAGAGGGCCTCCCACCGCTACGACGGTCTAAGAGGGCCTATGGAGTTTTTGACACTCAGTATTGTATTGTATTGTATTGTATTGTATTGTATTGTATTGTATTGTATTGTATTGTATTGTATTGTATTGTATTGTATTGTATTGTATTGTATTGTATTGTATTGTATTGTATTGTATTGTATTGTATTGTATTGACATCAAAAGGCTTTCTCATATCGCGTGGCGATTACGGCCTGTATCAGTATGTGCATGGGTCGTAAGTCAGGATCTCACAAGCTCCACAGGATCTCTGGTGACCGTCGACCAGATCCAGCCCGCGCTGGATCATCTGGCCTGACCGTTCTATATAAAATCAGTATACATCTTGCACCGTTCGCGACTGGTAAAAAATAAACTCAAAATGACACCGAGAAACCAGCTAAGGGCATCTTAGTCAAACAATGCCGACTGATCGACTCCAGTTCCGGAGCCACCAGTTGGAGTCAGAAAAGGCTCAACAATTCCGATCTGAGCTGTCAACTCCGATCGACTCCAACACTGAATGATTCCTCCTATAACTCCTACTCTAAATCCAACCCTGGCCTCCGACTCCGACTCGGACCCCACAGCCCTGCCTATCAACTACTGAGACTCCTTCACCATTCTGCTTGCATCTCTGGCTTCTGGCCTCTGGGCTCTGGCCTCTGCCCACGGAAGCTCTACCTCTGACTACAGCGCCCCACTCACACCGTCTCAGCCCTCCTTTACTACAACTTACTCAACGCTCAATAGATGTCGCTGCGCACCACCCGTCGGCCGGCCGGCGAGATTCATCCGTCCAATCACAGCCGCCAAGAGATGGCTCTGAGGGGCCGGCGCGCGCCGACTGGGCGAGCGCGGCGCGGCGCCGCGGCCCGGCGGCCAGTCGGTGGCTGGCTGTGTGAGCGTTCGTGTGACGACGGTCCGTCCACGTAGTGTGTAGGTGCTTGTTGGTAGGGTTAGTCAGCAGCATGGAGAACCAGGACTCGGTCGGATCGCCTTCAGAGCTGCCCAACGACCCCGGGTGAGTGGTGAGAATCGGATGCATTGCTGGGGTGAGAGGATCGGCGCGTTCTGTTTGCGGGCAGAGGTTGTTTTTACTGTGAGGGTGAGCGCGGCGGTCCAGTGGGGGCGGCGGTACGAGAGAGGTCTGAGGGTTGTTACCTGTTACCAACCGCACAGCCACGTGGCCAACTTTCACGTGGTGGTTGGGGTCGGCCGGAGCGCGGCTGGTGCTGTCCTGTCAGCTGACAGCTCGCCCGGTGCGGCCGCTCCGACTCAGGACAGCGGCAGCCGCCGCACACCGCGCGCCTTATGTCATGTTTACGTAACCACTAGCGCCGGCCGGCTAGTCGCAGCGGCGTGCAATACCATGAACGCTTGCACAACGGGCCTCCTGTACTGAAACCAGGCGAGGGTCAGCTTGCGGACGGGGGAAGGTGTGACCCGCCCCCGGCAACGCTCCCGGCGCCGCTCCTGCCGGGAAGGTGCACAGAGCGCCCGAGCGCCGGGAATCCCAGCCGTTTCAGCGACGTGCCATTTTTCATTTCGCGGTTGACTGGTCGCGATGGCTGCTGCGGCAAGCGGTCAGGCGTACGGGCGTGGGCAGTGTCCTTATCCTCACCGGACGCCTGTGAAAATCCTCTCTCCCTGTTCAGGCTGGTTCGTGTTCCCTCCTGCTCGTCCGCACCACAACCCTCATACTCCACACCCGTCGCCCCCTCTAGTCTCCAGCACAACACGAGGGGACACTCCCCTGTTTGTCAGTGGGAGGTCCTTTTCACACCGGTTCGCGGTGCTAACTTTCACACGTGGTTTGTGCAGTGACGGCCGGCCACATCAGACAACCCCTCCCCTCCCCAACCCCTCCCCTCCATCTCCCCTCCGTAACAGGAGCGCCCCACTCGCCCGTCGCTGCCGAGTACAGAGGGGCTGGGCCGAGTGGTCGTTAGTCAGCTGACTCTCTCATGTCGCCGCAGAGAGCTGAGGTCGCCCGGTCACAGGGGTCACCCAAGGGTCAGCGGTGACCAACAGTCGGGAACAAACGGCCCGAACTTGCTCTGCACCGGCCGAAACGACCACGGACCGGGCTTCATAAACGGGAAAACGGTTTTTGTCCAGACTTATTTATTATTTACCCGGAGCCCATGGGAAACATTACTGGCTTCGGAAGCATAAGTTTTTATCAGTGCGACCAGTCCTAATAACATCGCCGTAACCGGCATGTTAGTTAAACGTTATTTGGTTAGATACATTTGCACTAGGCAAGTCGATGGAACTTCATGCGACTTTGCAGTTTGCTTGAAAGACGTGCTGTTTGAAACTGCAGGTAACTGAGACTTCTCCCATTTTTTTTTTATTTCTAGGCGGGTTTCTCTCAGTTTATACTTTGGGTTACGCTACCAGCCTCCTTTTCTACGCCGCGTCCCAAGCTCTGTCGTCGTTCTCCGCCGTCTGCGGTCGGATCATTATGAGAATACGGCGTCTCGCTACCACCGGGGGGCGGCGTAGTCTCTCTGATAAGGGCTAGGTCAAGCACCCCGATAGCCGCTAAAACGACACTCTCCGGACACCAACATGACATGTAGCGGCTCCATTTCGTCCCGAGACCACCCCGGATGGCCTCTGGGCCATGTTGGACGGCAAATAGCACACCCTGTTTTCCATATGCCTGTGTGCATGGAGGGACTGCGATACCCACCGCCCCTCCATTCAGCCCTCGCCGCGCCACTGATCCGTGCCGTCTGTGTGCCCGCAGGAAAATGTTTATCGGAGGTCTCAGCTGGCAAACAACGCCAGGTGAGTGTCCGGCCCCCCGCTGGCCGCGCGGCCGCCGCGCCGCGCCGTCCCGCGGGTCCCTGAGCCCGGCAGGCCCGCCGGCGCCAGGTGGGCTCTCAGGCACCGCCCGGCCAGAGGTGCTGGTATGGCGGCGCCGCCACCCCGCTCAGCTGATCCTCCCTCCCCTCCCCACCCTCCCCAGTAGGGGCGCTACCTGCCGGGGATCGGGTAATGACGTTTGCTGCGCGCTACCCTCGCATGTGTGAAGGAATTTCGGCACCTGGTGTTCCTCGGGGAGCTTAGCGCTCGTTTGTGGATTCATTACAACATTTTTGCCAAGCCTTTTATCCGCAGCGGCGGTCCCAAACAAACATGTAACCGAGACACTACCAAAATGTATGTTTACTTTGCTGCTCTGTCCCTAGCGACAGCCAATGTATTCTATAAATCGGGCGTTAGTGCCATCGGGCCGGGCAGATCGGCCGGGCCGTGCGGCGCTCGGCCCGATATACCCGTCGTATATTTGGCCCTAACGGCCCGGCCTGCGGCGCCCGTTTGCTCCAATCATCCTCTAACGATATCACGTGATCGCAGACTGGGCGCCCTATCGCGGTCGGGTGACGTGAAATATCGGCCAACAGCCGGCGCCCAGGTTTAAGGCGTTTAAAACCTTTCGGCCCGACTATCTGGCCCTCGCCGGCGGGTCCATTAGTGTTATTGGCCAGCTCTGTAATGTTTCCTACGTGCGTCTAGTTTGTCATTTTACCTGTCCGCTATTGACGCAGGTCTGCGTGAAGCTATGGCAATGGGAAGTACTCGGCGCGAAATATAGTCAACGTAAAGCTTTTTTATGTTTAATGCGTCTCTTTCAGTGCGCGATGTAAATTTATCATATCGTCATGGCTTATATTGGAAATCATTGCGTAAGTGTCACGATGTTTGGATTAATTCAGCACATTACCGTCCTATGTTTATGCTGTCGGTATTGTTTATTTTATTGGCCCGATAACCTCGCTATCCTGTAGGTCCAGGAGTAGAGCAGCCGTATAACACGCCTTGGGGCTGTCTGATCCCCGTACTGTCAATAAAGTCTTTTGTGTCATGCCCCTGGTTTCAAACAGAGGCGTATTGGGCCGGGTTAGAAGGACGGTTGTTGACCTGCAGGCCTGATGATGCTTGCACTTGCATTAGGTACACGGCAATTTTAGTAATCCATGGCCGAAATTAAACAAATTGACGAGCACTCTCGAAAAGAAAAGTTGCGGTCGGCTGACCTGAACGACGGAGGTCGTTATAATGCACCGAAGACGACCCATGTGCTGAGCTCAATGTTCGGGGTGCTATCGTCACATACGTTATATGAACATTTTTATGAGAAACCTTACTCGCGTTTTATATGTAGTTGGCCGACTTAGTACCGACACTTGGTAGTTAACTGTCTGCCGTGAAAATATTGCATATGCATGGCTCTATGCAAATTGCAATGAGCGTCAGACTATTTGAAGTCTGTAGTGTCGGGACTCGTTTGTATTAATGAAACCTACATCAAGGTGAATTAACTTCTTGGATCAGTTTTATGCATTCGACCTTTCTTTCGCAGCTCCCTCACAGATAAATTCTTAAAAGTGGCTTAGCATAATGACATGAATATGTTTAAGTTCACGGAGACGTCAGAGATATTCCACCGCTGTCCCGATTCCCGCCTTCCCGCTTTACAAATATCCGTGTTTATTGCATAGTATCTGCAGAGTAAATGCGTTTTATATTACTATGGAACAGGATTTATATCTGTGCTTAGCTCTGAGCTATTCCTATGGCTCAAACACCATCGGATATTATTTCATTATATATTCAAATAAAATATGGGTTATCTGTGCCTTACGCCACGCTCCTTCATGCGCCAATAACTTTTCATTGGGCTATGAACGCTGCCAGAGACGCCATACTCACCTTCTCTGCACCAAAAATAGCGCGAAAACTTTGCAGCGCTAAAAGCATCTGCTAAGACTGTCCAGGGAACTAGGACTTTGAGCGTTACAACCACTCTATACGACAAAGCTGCGAAGCTCGAAGTGCATGGCACACAGCGTGGCTATGGGGTCTCGGCTGGAATTTCATAGTCTCTGTGGTTCCGAAATGTGTCAATAGATGCTTCTACTCGACTTTTCGCTATTAAAAACAAAGGTTGTTTCCGTTTCGCTTCATGTGATGTCCGTCGGGTTTTCTTTTTTATTCGTCTGTTTACGCGTTTATCCGCCTGCTCGCCTTTTCGTCTCTCCGTCTGTCTGTCTGTACGTCTGTCCGTCTGACCGTCTGCACGTATGCTAGCTTTTGTATCTATCTATCTATCCGTCTTACGTCTATCCGTGTGCCCTCTCCCCTTCTCCATGACTGCGCCGTCTGAGGTAGCTCTGCCAGCTGGGATCCATTTTTGGCTCGCCTCCCGGGGCTAGTCACGTCCCTCCGCCTCCTCTGTCTGTCAGTCAGTGTCTCCTCCCACGAGTCCGACATGTCCTCCCACCGCGGCTTCTGACACTCCTCCCTTCTCGTGTAGTGACGCCCCTCCTTCATTGAGACTCTCGTCCCACATACCTCATGTCTCTCCCACGCTCCCTAATGAGCTCCAGTTACCTCCTTCTGATATCTGTCCGTCCCCACTCCGTCCCGTCCCGTCCTTTGCCCTTCTCGTCCTCACTCGCTCTCCCGCTACCGTTCGCTCCCTAGCCACTTAATCCCTCCTTGCTCTACCCTCCGGTGTGTGATCCTGTACCGGCAGACTAGGTCTTTGCTGGGCGATATAGAACAAAGAGACTGCGGGGCATTGTTGGACCGTAAGACTGACAGACCGATGGTGTCCGCTCGGTAGTGGGACAGGCAGACTGCGTGTCTTTGCTTGGCAGTGGGACAGACAGACTGCGGATCCTATGGTGGGACAGGCTGACTGCGACCCGCTGCTGAGCGCTGGGACGGTCCTGCTCGGCGGTGGGAGTCGGCACAGACAGCGGCCTCGGGCCTTGCGCCGCGTGCGCTGCGTGGGAGCGCTGGGAGCCAGCGCGAGCCTGTCGGCGGCCAATGCGGCCCTGCAGAGCAGCGTCGTCACACACCGTCACCGGCTGGCCATCCATCAGCAGGCTGTCGGCGACACGGCCCCCGCCGCCGCCGCCGCCGTCCGTCGTGCGCGCGCCGTCCGCCATCGTCTGCCCGTCCGCCGTGCGCTCTTCGTCACCGCCGCCCGCCGTCCATCCGTGCAGCGTCCAAACGTAGCGTCGTCTAAACTGCTGGAAAGGTTTTACATTTGTGGGGACAAGCGCTTTTGCTGGTGCTGTAAAAGGCCACTATCAAAGGGTACAGATTCGCTCTACAGATCTGGCTGCTTGGTCGTCGATGTAACTAGCCTCCCAAAAGACAGCACCTATTTTGAGACTGGGTCGTAAAAGGAGAACAGGATTTGAGAGAAGCGTGAAGGAATGCAGAGGAGCGTAGTGACCTTGCTCGATGTCCATCGGCGGAGGATGCGTGCGAGATGAGAGAGAAGGGGAGCTGGAGAGAGTAGACGGATAGGTGGTTCTACGATGCAGCCAAAAACATTCTCTGTTAAAAACATTCGTAAGCGGCATTATGACTAATGGTCCTATGGGCGACGTCCACAAAGGCGTGCCGTCCACAAAGGCGTGCAGATCCCAAAAACCACGCGGAAGGAGGCTGGACGGAGCCACGCACATTGTTCCGTCTACCTGTTATTCTATAGCTATCTTTCGCAAGTTTCAGCAGCAATGTCACGCTACCACGGTTCTCTGTAGCCTCTGGATTTCTCTTATCTCCAGCGTCGTGCGAATAGAGGTGCCGTCAATGTCCCAAATTGCAACCACTGTCCAGAACCACGTCAGGTCTGCGCCTGACCAGATACGACACACCCGCACTGTCACATGATAGTTGATACTTTCCCTTCACGAAGTCTGCTGCATAGCTCACAGCTGAAACTGATTGGCTGAAGTCGGCTTACTACAGAGCGGGACGTCTTTTCTAGGATTTGCATCACGCCCTTAGAGAAAAGGAATCCACAGGCAGTCCTACACCCCCGTCGCTCATCGTTTGACGCACTATCCGATTGGGGTCGTCATGCTGACAGGGATGTGCCCTAGACCGGAATTAATGACACCATATGGCCTGTGTTTATACACGCTGGACTTTGGAGCGACCATGCCAGTCACGCGGCAGGCGGTGCGGCGTGGACCTGACGGAGAGGCAGCTGCCGCTCCCTGCTCTGGCCGGGCTGCGTGTAGTCAGCTGCACCGGCTGGCCTGGATCACTTCGGGTGGTGATGGGCCGCGTTCGAGGGTCTACCGAGGTCAAGGAACGCACTGTGCCGGCGGTGAGCCTCCCACGCGGGGCACAGAGGTCACCTGGGAATGACCGGCTCGTGCTGGGAGTCGGGCGGTGCCGGTGACCGCTGAACAGTCGTGGAGGAGTAGGTGGCGAGGGCGGTAATCATCCGCTGGTCATCTGCGTGGAGAAGCGACAGCAGTTGTGTGTTGTATCGTCGATGACAAGATTCCACCTGAAAGGTCTGACTCTGGGCCTTAACGGTGCAACTGTCTGTTTGCCAGACTAGCTGCCAGACCAGTTGCCAGACCGGTTGCCAGACTGCTGCAGGGCGATGTTTGTAGCCAGTATCGACTCTGACAACGGGTGGTTATCATTACTAACAGCTCGGACGGTGGTCGTCTTACGCCGTCTAAATGGACTCTGTCTGACCGGCCCGGGGCAGACCCCATTCGGAGCGGCCAAGTGGTGTCTGGGCTCCGTCCGGCCGCCCTCCACCTGTCGGCCGGCTGCAGCGCTCCGCTGTCCACTGATTGTGCACGGCAGCGCTCCCGCCGCCTCGGGTGGCCACGTGCTAACGTCCCGGCGCCAGCAGTGGACAAAGGAGACTCCGGCCGGCTGGGGACGGGCTGACTTGGACGGCTGGGGACGGGCCACTGCTCTTGAGTGACCGCTGGGGGTGTCCACAGTGACCACTGCCTCAGTTTGAATGTGACGTAAAGCAGGTGCGCTGATTTTGAAAATTATTGGTGCTATGGTAGGATCATTATCTCGTCTGAATGGGGCCAAATTTGTAATAATTGATGATCGGAGTCTGTAAGTCGAGTGCGCCAAGAGAAGAGACAACTAATTTGAGAGGGGAGAGCTCATGCCTTCATAGACAGTCTTGATCCTTAGGAAGAGGACAAAGTGAGGCAAGAGAAAAGGAGAGAGAAGGAGACATAGAAAGAAAGAGAGAGGAGATAGAGAGAGAGAGAAAGAGACAGAGAGAGAGAGAGAGAGAGAGAGAGAGAGAGAGAGAGAGAGAGAGTGAGAGAGAGAGAGAGAGAGAGAGAGAGAGAGAGAGAGAGAGAGAGAGAGAGCCTGCGTCCGCGTCGGCGCGTCACGGCGGGGAGAGCGGTGAGGTCACCAGTGACGTCACGATCCAGGCCAGCCGGTGTTCCTCTCCCGTGGCCTCGCCCACTGTCAGGTTATGTGCTGGTGCCGTGCCTTTCGCCGGCCAAGGCTGGGTCGAACAGGCGGCGCCGAGCCGGCCGGCTGCTGCACATGAGAGCGGAGCCTGCCAGGTCCGCCGGTGGATCGGGAGCGTTTTGTATTATATAATAATATGTTGCATTACCCGCATTATATTCGGGGCCGGATAATATTTTAATGCATCATATGAAAAGCTTCAGCTGCTTCAATGACGGACAGCTTAAAATCATGCAAGCCATCTGCATACATCAAATGATGTACTTGAATTATTTTATTTCATTTTATCTTTGATTGGTATGTAATCGCGACAAATTATTAGGTTGACAAGCGGAGCAACAGCCGTAGTGCACATCGCGTCGGCACACTTTTCTGCACTTACCCTCGTCGCTACAGACCGCTCACTGGCAGGAAATATTCCAGCCAGTATTTGTTGATCTCTCGATCAGATACCCGCATTGAAAGCGCGCCCCCGGGGACAGATGTGACAGCAGATATGACTCGGCGGTGCCGACTGTGTGCGCTGTGCGCGCTGCTGTGGGTCCCAGTGAGTAGACCCAGGCCGTCTCCCAGAACTGGGCCACGCTGTGTCCCGTGTACCGCCGCAGGTTCGGGTCCCGTCATGGGCCTGGCTCGACTCAAGGCCGGTCAGGGACCGTTAGTGTAAGCACGAAAACACGGCCCGCTGACCTGGAATGGCGTCTCACGGGTCGGCTGATGATAACTCACCAGCTCACCAGCCTACACGCTCATCAGCCCATCAACTCAATCACTTACCAAGCCACCAGCTCACTATGACACCAACTCACCAACTTACATGTTGATCTCTCACCAACCACTATCAACATGTCAGCACCTTAGCTCCGACGGCTCTGGGCTACCTCTCGGTGCTCACTGCTTGACGCGCTTACCCGTTGGAAAAGACGCCCCACCACCACGGGATGAATAATGCCCAGCTGTTCCCGGTCGCCCACCCTCTCCCGTTCGCCGCGGCCCTCCCCTCCAGCCGTGCGCCGTCGACGGTATACTAGCGCTGTGACCTTGGTCTATGTCCCACGTGCGTCCCGTCAAGGAGGGGTGCGGGTACCGCCGCCACCACCGTCACCGCCGCGCGACCGCAGCCCCACGCGACGTGGTAACCGCTGCGACCTAGTTGGTCCACCCCGCGCTGGTCCAGGGCTCCAACGCCCCCACCACCGTACCACCTGCCACCACCGTTCCATCGTTCCCGACCACCGCCCATCGCCCCACCACTGCACCACTCTATCGTTCCACCGCTCCCTTCCACTGCCTACCGCCCCATACTATCATCGCCCCATCACCCCACCTTCGACCACTCCACAGCTCCTTACCACCGTCCCACCGCTCCCATCGTTCCCACCGCCCCACCGCCTCCCTGTTCCACCTTCCCCAGGCGCGGACCGCCGCGCGCAGCTGGCGGAGCGGAGGGCGTCGTCCGTGCAGCGTGCACCCAGCGCGAACCGGAGCTGAGAGAACCGGGCCGCCGAGACAAAGGGAGAACGGGACTGGTGACCGGGTGTGCCGAGCCGCTGCCGCCGCTGCGAGGAAGGCGGCGTGTGGGACTGTGGGACTGCTCCCATGCCGTGCGTGAGGTGTGGGAGGTGTTGGGTCCGAGTCCTGACCGCTTTAGGGGGTGCCCGGGGCTATTGGCGGACACTCCTGGTGTGCATTGAGGAAAGGGTGCTGTATTAGAATCTTGTGGCCGCCGTGCCACTGCGGCGCCGCCGCCGCCCCGTCCAGGCTCGGGATGAGTTATATGGCATTGTGCGGGGCGGGGCCGGGAGGAGACGGCCGGCGGCACGCGCAGCGCAATTGTAAATTTAAGATATGTCATTTAAGGCACGTAGGCCGCCAAGCTGGCGCCTTCCGTCACCTCGTCGCTGCTGTGCAAGTTCGCACTCGTTTTGGGCGTGTTCTAGACGTTTCGTAACCTGTTGAATAAAAGGTGGGTCACGTACGACCCCCGGCCAGTCTGGGCCGGCGCGCGACGGAGGCAGCTGGCAATACAACGGCAATGTGGACATAAGGAGTTTACTACAAGCTATTTCGGCCTTGCAAGACTGCCGTGATGGGGAACGAGAAGGAGACCTGTGATGGTTCGGACGCTGCGGCTGATCTCCGCTTAATCCCGGAGTTTGACGGTGTGTCGCAGCCCGTGTGCGAGTGGCTGGACAAGGTCGAACTTGTGTGTCAGCTGCGCGGCATCAAGGGACTGCACGTCGTCGTCCCGCTGAGACTCACTGGTGGTGCGTTTGCGGTATATCAACAGCTCGGAGAAGATGAGAAGAAGAAGTACGAGGACATCAAAAGGGCCCTGACATCGGCGTTTGCTTCGGATCGGTTTGAAGCCTACGACCAATTTGAACGTAGAAGGCTGCGTCCAGGTGAGACGGTGGACGTGTTCGTCTCTGAGCTGCGCCGGCTGGCTGGCTTGTTCGGAGGTGTGCCGGACGACAGCCTGGCCTGTGCCTTCGTGGCCAAACTGCCAGATTCAGCACGCCGCGCGCTCCGGGCTGGATCACGGATGGAGGACATGCCGTTTAGCCAGCTAATCGGTCGCGCTCGGGCCGTGCTGGCCGACGAGGAAACAAACACCGCGGCCGCCGCCGCTGGCACAAGGACTGGAGCACTCCCGGCCACAATGAAATGCTACTCGTGCGGGCAACCGAACCATATCGCCCGCGACTGCACGGCAGGCCGCGGACAGCGGGGCCGTGGAGGCCCCCGTGGTGGACGGAGCCTCGTGAGGTGCTATAACTGCAACCGGCAGGGGCACATCGCCTCTGCGTGTCCGGAAAACGGCGCGGGAGGGGAGAGATCAGCGCCAGCCTCCTCTCCTGTCGACCAGTGAACGGGGCGCTGCCAGTCGCGCAGCTGTCGGTGGACGGAGCGACCTGCGAAGCGCTGGTTGATACAGGATGCAGCCAGTGTGTAGCTCACGTGTCAGTTTGTCGGAGGTGGAACCGACGCCCGGTGAGCGTGATGACAGTGAGTGGAGGGCGTTATTGGTGTGAGGGGTCAGGCGTGGCACGCGTGCAGCTGCAGTCCGGTGAATCAGTGTCCGTAGATGTGCTCGTCGTAGCACGTAAGCCACTGGGGTTTGAGTTCATCCTTGGGATGAATGGTATCAGAGCACTGGGTGGCGCTACAGTGAGTTCGGATGACCGAGTCAGATTCGGAGTTGAGGCAGCGGTGTCTCATATAGCGGCGTCAGTGGCCTCACCCGGTGACCGGGTCAGCTGTGATGGTGAGAGGACTGGGGTGTCGCGTGCAGTGGCAGCGACTGCACGGGTGAGTCATGATCAGGCGAGCAGTGAGGCGGCCCCAGCGTCAGGTGCAGCGGCGGCAGCTGCAGCGGTGAATCGAGCTGACAGCAGTAAGGGGGATCCGGTGTTGGGTGCGGCGGCGGCCGCCGCACCGGCTAATCGAGCCGACGAGAAGGACTTTGTGGTGAGCTTTGACGAGACAAAAAAGAAGTGGTTGGTGGAGTGGAAATGGTGTGGAGGAAAGGAGCCCGAGCAGCTGCACAATACAGCAGAGGAGTACGCGATTCCAACAGAAGCCCGACACGAATACGAGCGAGAACTCACCAAGTGGGTGGCGAATCAATGGCTCGTCCCTTATGATGAGAGCGTGCACGGGAGGGTCAAAGGCACGATCCCGCTCATGGCGGTCATCCAACCGAAGAAGGACAAAGTGCGTCCCGTCATGGATTTCAGGGAGTTAAATACGCACCTGGACCCGCATACAGCTGACGCGGATGTTTGCAGTGAAAAAATCCGTGAGTGGCGTCGGTGTGGACGAAACGTGTCACTCCTAGATCTGCGAGACGCTTACCTGCAGATCCACGTGCACGCATCGCTGTGGCCGTATCAGACTGTAGTGTTCCAGGGCAGACGGTGGTGTCTGAGCAGACTTGGCTTTGGGCTCAGTCTCGCACCGATGGTGATGAGAAAGGTGCTGGAAATGGCCCTGAAACGTGACCCGAGGGTGCACACCGCTACATCACCTTACGTGGACGACATACTCGTAAATGAAAACATCGCTACTGCATTGGAGGTGAAGGGTCATCTGGAGGCGCTCGGTCTGACCTGCAAATCCCCGGAGAAGGTGTCAGAAGGTGCTCGTGTCCCGGGCGTTCGAGTCTGGGGGGAGCGGCAAGGACTGTTCTGGAAGCGGGACAACCAGGATCTACAGCCGCCGCCACAGCTGACGAGGAGAGAGGTCTTCTCGCTGTGCGGACGTCTGACAAGTCAGGTCCCGGTGTGTGGCTGGCTGCGTGTCTCCGCATCCTACCTGAAAAGACGCGCCACTGCAGCGACAGACGGCTGGGATGACGAGATCACCGACCCAGAACTCAAGAAAATGGTCATGGAAACGCTGCAGCGCGTGAAAACGGCCGATCCCGCACGAGGTCGCTGGGATGTCACCGGCGATGAGGGAGTCGTGTGGGTGGATGCCAGCTCCCTCGCCATAGGAGCCGTGCTGGAGATGGAAGGCAGCATCGTTGAGGACGCCTGCTGGCTTCGGAAAAATCCCGAGACACACGTGAACCTTGCAGAACTGGACTCCGTTGTGCGTGGCATCAATCTGTCCCTGGCATGGAACCTGAAGAAAGTGACTGTCGTGACGGATTCGAAAACGGTCTATCACTGGCTAACAGATGCGCTCTCCGGCAGAGCTCGGATAAAGACGAAGGCGGCGAGTGAAATGCTGATTAGAAGGCGCCTGGAGACCGTGAAGAGTCTGAGAGATGAGTACGGCCTCCAGCTGACCGTGAAGTGCGTTCCGTCAGTGGACAACAGGGCTGACGCACTGACGAGAGTGCCGAAGAAGTGGCTGAACCAACAAAGCGATCCTGAGGTCTGCGGCGCTGCCTTCTCGGCGCCGGATGTGGTCAGGATCCACGAAACAAGCGGACACCCAGGCATCGGGAGAACGCTGCGCCTGTGTAGGGAGCACGACCCGGCTGTGAGCAGGCACCAGGTGCGCAGTGTCGTTAGCCAGTGCGAAAGGTGCCAGTCCATCGATCCAGCGCCCCAGCGGTGGACACATGGTTCGCTGAGCGTGACTAAATGCTGGGACAGGATCAGCATGGACGTCTGTCACGTAAGCGATCAGCTGTACCTGACTCTGATTGACTGCGGTCCGTCTCGGTACGCGATCTGGCGGCGGATAAAGCGACAGGACACCGACAGCATCTGTAGTTTCTGTATGTATTACCACACGGTCGCTCACCCACCACGGGCTATCGCCGACCTCACACTGCCGCGGCCCGCGGCTCCCGTCCACCGCGTGTCGCCGCCGGGGAGACACATGGCCGGCACATGGGCCCGCGTCGGCCGAGTCCGACCCCAGCCCCGTCCACCCAGCCCGGGTCCGGGCCAGACCGATACAGTTACACACCCCCCTGATCTACAAGATCACAAATCCATAATCAACACAAAAATACACATAACATGACACAACATAACAAGGCGAGTACCTAATAATACACCGGTGTTCCATAGCGCTGTGCCGGGCGACTCTCCCGCTCGGTGCGCCGCAGGGTTCGTGGTGCAACGACTCCTGGTCCATCGTCATTGGAAGCATCATTAGCACGAGTGCATTCAGTGCGAGGCGTGACATCAGACATGACACTCACTACGGGGCCAGGACTAGAATCAGCATTATGTGGCTGCGCGGATACGAAAAGTGGCAGCTCATTTTCGGCACCCTCTGTGTCGTCAACCAAACAGTTATCGCTCACGTTGACGGTGCGGTGTCGCAGGTTTCTAACATGATGAGGGGTGCCATCAACTACTACTACCTGTGGAGAAACTACTGAGGACACGACACCAGGTTCAGACACGTCCGTGCATCGCGTGCCACGGCGCCTGACCCACACAGCGTCACCAGGGGCGAACTCGCCCGTCCCGCGCGGCGCCGCCGGCTCCGAGCCGTCCGATCCCTCGCGGCCATTCCCACGGCCGTCCGTTCCCTGGCTGCGCCCTTGACCGTCACTGTCACCGACCGGCAGCTGGCGACCAGCTGACCCGACACAGTCGCGCACTGTGTAGCGATAAATCCGACCGACGGGGGCATCACTGGCGCTGTCACTGTCGCGGGGCGACACATTGTAAAGATGCACGGCCTCTGGGATCGAGCATTGCTTTCGAGCGGCAATAACCTTAACTGTCCGGTGATGCCGTTCAACAATACCGTTACCGCCCGGCTCGTATGCTGCTCGGAACCGCAAAACCACGCCCCATTTCGCCGCGAACGCCGCAAAATGTCGTCCACGAAACACAGTGTCATTATCACATAGAATCTCGCATGGCGCTCCACGTTCGCATAATATCGCTTCCAGATGCGACACAACATTTTCCGCGTCCGGCCGACGCAACTGCCGCCACAAACCGAAACGAGACGGACCGCAATCGATCACTGTCAGGTACGACTGATGCTGGTAGTGGGTGACGTCGATGGCCAGCCGTTGCCACGTCTCCGTTACCTCCAGCGATCCGTGACGCCAGGCGACCGGTGCCGGATCGATTGAGCGGCAGACATCACAGTGATGCACAACAGCACGCACCTGAGACCGAGTAATGGTAGGAGCGATGTCACGACGGGCGAAATACCAGGTGCGGCGAATCCCTGGGTGACCGGCGCGCTCGTGCAGCTGAGCAATAGAGGCGTCCACTGTTGCCCCGGTCGCCACCGCCGCTTCTGTGCCGGCGGCCACCGCCGCGCCGACCATCGCGGTCGCACCCGTGTCGGCGGCCACAGCCGTGCCGACTGCCGCTTCCGTGTCGGCGGCCACCGCCGTGCCGACTGCCGCTCCCGTGTCGGCGGCCACCGCCGTGCCGACTGCCGCTCCCGTGTCGGCGGCCACCGCCGTGCCGACTGCCGCTCCCGTGTCGGCGGCCACCGCCGTGCCGACTGCCGCTCCCGTGTCGGCGGCCACCGCCGTGCCGACTGCCGCGGGCCCTGATGCGTCATGCCTCAGCCACTCTTTCGGAACCCGTGTCAGGGCGTCTGCGCGATTTTCGTCTGACCTGACCAGGGTCACTGTCAGCACGAGACCCATTTCTTCCACCAGCTGGCGAATAAGGTCGACACGCCGCCGGATTAACATCTCGCCGTGTGCCTTAGTGCGGAGCCGGGCTCGCCCACTCAGAGCGTCGTCAATCCATCGATGGACGGTGGCAGAGTCAGTTCGCAGTTCAACAGTTCTCATCCCCCATGCGATGGCTAGGTTGATACCCTTCACAGCAGCATCCAGTTCAGCCATGTTTATGTGGGTAGAAGCAGCAGCTTCACGCCTCAGCCAGCAGGCATCCTCCACAGGGCCACCGTCTGCGGTCTCCAAAACAACGCCTGCGGCCAGCGAGCTGGCATCCGTCCACACCACGGCCGCGTCACCTGAGACACACCACACGCCGTGCGCCGGATCGTCACTGTTCACCCGTTCAGCCACATGATCGACCTGCGCCTGCAGCGTACGGTCCGCTGTCATGTCGTCCCAGCCGCGTGTCACAGCATTAGCACGGCGTTTGAGCCAGGCTGTAGCGGGACGCAGCCACCCACAGACCGGGAGGTGGGCCACCAGGCGACCGCACCAAGCAAACACGCTGCGGCGGGTCAGCGGGCTGGGCGGGGGGCCGACAGGGTTGTCTCGCTCCCAGTGCAGCTCGTCACGCAGTGGGCGAACTCGCAGTCCGAGCAGCCGCGCACCATCAGACACACGCTCAGGGGCCTTGCACTCGAGTCCATACCTGGCGAAATGACTGACAACCCGCTCCGCGCTCGCAATGTCCTCATCGACCAGCAAGTCATCCACATATGAGAGCACTGCACGCTGGATTTCAGGGTCCTGTGCCAGCACAGCACTGACGACCGCCTTCATGACTAGCGGCCCTAGGCTGAGTCCAAATCCTAGCCTCCCCAGATAGAAGCGCTGGCCACGAATCTCAACCGTTTGATACGGCCATAGACTTTCGTCTAGGTGGATCTGAAGGTACGCCTTTTTGAGGTCAACGACCGCCACGTTTCTGCCGTGACGCCGCCACTTCCTCAGCTGATCGGCGCAGACATCTGCTTCAGCGGTGTGGGCGTTTAGGTGGCTGTTTAACTCCCGATAGTCCAGCACCGGCCTCACTTTCTCCTTATTCTTCTGTTGTACAGCCATCAGCGGCACGAGCCCTCGCGGTGGGCCGAGCCGGTGCTCGTCGTATGGCAGCAGCCAGCCGTTGCTGATCCATGTGTCCAGCTCCGTGTCAAATTCGTAGCGGGCGGACCGTGGCACGGAGTACTGGGGCACAGAGTTTTCCAGGCACTCAGGGCCAGAGTTGTCCGCCCACTTCCAAGCCACAGTCCACTTTCGCTCTGCCGAGTCGAACCGCACACTAAAGTCCGGCGCGTCAACTTCAAGTGGTGCACGGGCAGCGGCTCCACAGAAGCGGACTTGAGACGGTGACTGCACACTGACACCCCCCAGGCTAGAGATGCCAGACATGCCGATAATTAGTTCCACTCCCAGGGGCCGCTCGCTCACCACCAGCACACTCACTCGGGCCCGCTGCCCGGTCACAGTCACCACGTCAGCACTGCCCGAGCCAGTGCACTGAAACTCGTCACCGCTCATCGTCGTCACCGAGACAGGTCCACGCTGCCATTGTTCGCAGAACGGTGCATAAATGATGTTATCGGTGCAGCCGGTGTCGATTAGCGCTCGACAGTCTCGCCCGTTGACTCGCAGTTGCACGACTGGCAGAGCGCCGCTCAGTGCTGCACGCGAGAGGACGCCGGCGCTGACTCGTCCTCTCCTCCGTCGTTTCCCGAAGCTCGGCGGGGGCATGAGAAGGACATATGGCCTATAGCACCGCATGCCCAGCAGCGCCGCGGCCGGCTGGCCCGGCGCGACGGTCCCTCCTGCGCTGACAGCCGCTGACGGGAGGGGGCGGGGGCGAGGGGTGCCGGCCCGGCCGCCGCCGCCGCCGCCGCCGCCGCCACGCGCTCGTCGCTGAGCACAGCTCTGGCGCGCGCCAGCACACTGGCAAGGTCGAGCCCTTCCGCTCTAGACCCAGCCCGCACCATCTGCCGAACAGACTCGGGCAGACCTGCTACAAAAGCGCAGGTCAGCGCACGCTCCGGTACGCCACCAAACAGCTGTGCCAGCCGCTGAAGGTCCGCCAGAAACACATCGGCTGACTCTCCAATGCGGAGTCTTCGGGTGGTGAAGGCCTCGTATGCTGCATGCTGATCAAGCGCAAAAGCCTGGTACAGGCCTGCGCGTATGGCCGCCAAACTGCCACGGCTTTCGTCCGGCAGCTGCGCCCACACGGCGAAGGCTCCGCCGGTCAACCGGAGTGGGATGATCGCTGCTGCATCCACTCCGCGGTGCTGGCAGAGCAGCTCCGCTCTGCCCAGCCATTCGACCACATCGCCGGTCCCATCGAATTCGGCGATCACACGCGCGTCGAATGCGACACTGGGCGCCACCACCACGGTCTGTCCACTCGAGTCCACTCCTTTCACGTCTACAGTCCCACTGCCGGTCTTGTTGGCCATTTTTCGCAATGCCGAAATAGCTTGTAGTTTCTGTATGTATTACCACACGGTCGCTCACCCACCACGGGCTATCGCCGACCTCACACTGCCGCGGCCCGCGGCTCCCGTCCACCGCGTGTCGCCGCCGGGGAGACACATGGCCGGCACATGGGCCCGCGTCGGCCGAGTCCGACCCCAGCCCCGTCCACCCAGCCCGGGTCCGGGCCAGACCGATACAGTTACAGCATCATCACCGCTCTGGAGTCGGTATTCCTGGAGCGCGGCGCTCCGAGGGAGCTGCTGACGGACAACTTCACCTCATTCCGCAGTGCCGTATTCCACGAGTTCGTCAGCCGGTGGGGTATCAGCGTCCGGTACCGAGCTGCCCATGCGCCGTTCGGCAATGGTGTCTCTGAGAGAAACCATAGGTCGGTCAAAACAATCGTAGCGCGCAAAGGCTGCTCAGTGGCGGAAGCAGTCTACCGCTATAATGTGATGCCGCGCAGTGATGACCTGAAATCTAGTCCTGCCAACGTACTGTTCAACTACAAACTGAGAGTGCCGGACGTGGAGAGTGAGGAAAAGTGCGAAGAGAGTGAGTGTGCTATGTTCAATGTAGGCGATAAGGTATGGATCAGAGACCCTAGTCGCCGGTGTGATGTGCCAAGTTCCATAGGAACAGTCACCCGACAAGTGTCGGCGCAGTGTGTGGAGGTAGACAATGTCCCCCGTCACGTGAGAGATCTGAGACTGGCTTTCGTTCCCAGTCCGGAGAGTGGCCAGGCTGAGCCACCGAACAATGACAATGACGACTCTGGCCCAATTATCTTGCGAGAGTGTGCGCACGAAAGCCACGGGGAAAATGTGCCCCCTGTGACGTACGCTGAAGTTCTACGCCGCGGCATGCGGGAGAGACGCCCTGCCGTTCTGACCCAGTACGATGATTTGTAGATCAGGGGGGAGTGTATTAGAATCTTGTGGCCGCCGTGCCACTGCGGCGCCGCCGCCGCCCCGTCCAGGCTCGGGATGAGTTATATGGCATTGTGCGGGGCGGGGCCGGGAGGAGACGGCCGGCGGCACGCGCAGCGCAATTGTAAATTTAAGATATGTCATTTAAGGCACGTAGGCCGCCAAGCTGGCGCCTTCCGTCACCTCGTCGCTGCTGTGCAAGTTCGCACTCGTTTTGGGCGTGTTCTAGACGTTTCGTAACCTGTTGAATAAAAGGTGGGTCACGTACGACCCCCGGCCAGTCTGGGCCGGCGCGCGACGGAGGCAGCTGGCAATACAACGGCAATGTGGACATAAGGAGTTTACTACAGGTGCATTTGTAGTGCAGAGGTGATTTAGTCGGTGGGTATATGTTAGGTGGCGAGCCGTTGAAATAGGCATTGGTGGTGGGTATATGCTTCATATTACCTCTTGGTTGGCATTCGTGGAAGACAGCCATATTGTTTATATGGCGTCAGGGTGGTCTGCGGATTCAGACCGGACAGGGAGCGCGCGACTGAGGGGAAAGCAGCCGCCTATCGTCGCAGCGGGAGTCCTTAGAGAACGCTATGCTCCAAATCCGCCAGTCAGCCCTCGGCCGGCGATCCCAGGGAGGTCCTCAGACCAGCTGACGGGACAAGGATAGATGAAACACGGCCTCCAGGTCCAACATGCCATCAGCATTCGGAATAGGCGGAGTCAGCGTACAACTAATAGGTATAGGTTCATAGGCTGGCCTCGTCTTCTCTAGTTTGTATATCGCCTTTGTTATTTATGCTCTGGTAAATGTTTTGCGCTCAACATCAGAAGCCTGATTCCCTTGTTTGGTTTTCCAAACGAACTCCAACTAAGTAGTCTAGGTAGCGGCTCGGGCCGCAGCCCGGTCTGACTCAGCTATGCCGATTGTGTGATTTGTGGTTCTCGGCTTTGCGTGCAAGCTAGCTGCGCACCTTTGGTCGAACACAAACACCCTTCCGTGTTGGCCTTCTGCCTGCGTGGCCAAGCTCTGAAATTAGTCCAACCCAGATGTGGAATTTATCGTCATGTAATTAGGCAATTAACGGCACTAGGAGGAGCGAATATCCTGGGGCAGCCGTGGGAGGGCTGGCCGGCGCACGACACTGGGCTGACCGCTGAGGATTGAGGGCGCCGTCCGCCGCGCCAGGCTCCACCTGGAGGAACACAAAGAAGAAATAACTCACGATGAGGAGACGCAGTGCTTTTTTGAGAGAGAGACTCTCGTAGAACAGTACAATAGACGAGTGTGCTCATCCGGAACGGGATAGCAGGAGACAAAGACACAAATGTTGACTGACTATACAGTCTTGGCTGCTTTATTTGAGATAGTTTTTACTTGTCATGGACGCGGCCGTAAAAAGCTGACTCAGACCCACGCGGCGTTCCTCGCAAATGACCACTAGAACCTTGGGCTGATGGTTTCCGAATGTCGTCGAGGCTACGGAGCGTAACGAAGTGTCTCGATTCACGCGGCGAATCATTAGTGGTTGAACCGCTTTATTGGTTCATTTGGGCCCATTCCGGTCTGAAGTTATTGCCCCTGGATTGGAGGATACGATGAATTGGTCTGATAGCGGTGGCGCTGGTCGACGCTGGTCACTGGCGTGATTTTACTATTCTGTTGTCTTCCACAGTCCTAGTCATCCAACCTGTAGTTGGTTTGATGATCTTGACTCGAATGTTTGTCATCGCCTAAACTCTGACTCACTTGCTTATCCTAGCTTGACTCCTAGAGAATGTGAGTTGGGAGTTCACACAACCCGGATCTCTGAAGGACGCCGTGGAGGCCGTCAATTCTGAGTCAATTGGCCTGTTTAACACGTATCGACTCGCGGGCGGCTCGCGGCGACCGGTCGGC
Source organism: Amphibalanus amphitrite (assembly GCF_019059575.1). NCBI lineage: Eukaryota > Metazoa > Arthropoda > Thecostraca > Balanomorpha > Balanidae > Amphibalanus > Amphibalanus amphitrite. The sequence goes on along the minus strand of NW_024881500.1, from coordinate 593,669 downwards.
TCCAGCCGACTTCCCATCGGCTCCATATTTTCAGACGAATCAATCGCGAACGCTATCAGTTCTGACTGGAGGCGTCTCGGCGCCGCTGTCTTCACCCCTCGGCTCGCCGCCGCGCCAGTCGCCAGAGCTCTGTTTTGACTGCAGACGAAATCCTCTCGCCGCCCAATCTTCCCACCCGACCCCCTCTCTCCCTCTCTCACTCTCTCCCTCTCCACGGCGGCTGCACACATCTGTCGTGCCGCCCTGAACTGAAATCAATGGCACATCGCGGCTGGCTGTGCGCGCCGCGAACGCCGCCGAGCGTCGTTAGTGGCATCCCGTATAGTGCTGGGTCACCGCGGCACATATGTAGAGGTGGGCAAACGGTTGGCTGCGGCTGATTGTGGTGGGCAAACGATGTGGTCATCTGTCTGGTGAAGAACGTTCCAGCTTAGTTGTTTCAATTATGTTGTTTTGGTGCAATCATGCACGCCAAATGTCGAATTGGAAAAGTTATGCCTATCATTCGGAATAAATAGCTGGACATCTTTTTGTGCATGCGGCTTATCTTTTTTATGGATCTTTTTTAGTGCTGCATGGTGTCCTTTGTTTCACCGACGAAAGATGGTTGTTTTTATGCAATTGGCTTTCCCCTCCATCGTCACACAGTTAATTGAAATGTGCAGTCTGTATGGATTCCACTCTCTTCGGCACCATAAAATAATCAGAGAATGAATAAACTCAATCCCCTCACGAGCATTAGACCATTACAGAAATCGAATCAACCTCCCCTCTAGTGGTGCGCTGTGCTTACGTATTCCTTCCAGGGAATTGCCCAATATCTGCACCTGCATGCTTCTTGCCGAAAATCCATAGCTGCAATGTCGAGTGCAGCCATTGCGGGCGACCTTTTGCGGGCATGTTCAATAATGCGGGAGCCTGATCGTGCGGCGTATCAAATTGGCTGTCCGATGGCCTTTCAGAACCCGCGTGGAAAGGACAACGGTGATCGCCGAGGCCATTTCGACAACTCACCACCTCTTTGAGGGAAAATACTGAAATAATGCGAACTGGAAACTATCGAGTGGCGAAGATATGAATCAGTTATTGTCGCTTTATGTCCCACAATATCCCGCTGTCCAAGTTCAATTCATTACAAATAACTGCAACAGAATGAAAGCTGCGCGATGGCTTCGTCTCGTCAAGCCGGTAATGATTTGTCTGAGGTGCACTGTCTTGAAAATCTTCCCCCTCACGTCTGATGAGTTGGCTGGTAGGCTGCAAAGCATTCGGTCTAAACATTCGGAGTGTGCTCAGACATAGGTATGCGTTCGACTTCGGACTGCGTTGGGTCTGAGTTTGGTTTGCGTTCAGGCTGCGTCTGGATGGCGGCGATACTGTGCCTTCTCTGGTGATGGTGGTACTTGCGATGACGCCCGTCATGATTAGCAGTCGCTGCTGTACAGCATGGTGCACCATGGCATGGCGTGGTGTTGCCTGGCGTGGTGTGGTGTGGTGTGGTCTGGTCTAGCGTGACGTGCTGACCGGACGACGTGGTGAGAACGGAACGATGCGTCAACGTGCCGATCCCACACCCTTCCTGTCCTCCACTCTCCATCCCCGCCCGGCGCCCTCCCCCAGTGGGCTTGACAGAGATGTTGAAGCCACTTTCGGGAGGCGTAGCAAGTAAAGGCCTGAATCTAGACTGCAGTGATGAGAATTATGCATTTGGGTAGGTAGACGCAGAACACACACTGACGCGTGACGGTTTGCCTTTCTTGCTTCAAAAATACCGTATGATATCTTGCGACTCCTTTCGCTATATGTTTGAAGCCTATATATGGCCTTGGTTTGAAGTCGACTACCTAATCTCTCTGCCATTGCGAAGGTGCACAGACATCCACAATATCACCATTGCCTACATCCACATTCCACCCCCACACCCTCACACCCACCCCCACCCCCGGGTCCCCGTGCGGTGGGCGGCGACCGGCCGGGTCCGGTGCTGTCCGCGGCACCCGTCTGTGGCGTCCTTGCTCGACCTTGCCGCGGGGCCCCGGCGGGCCGCCGGCATAGCGGACCTTGGGGAACAGCCAGGGGATAAAGACCGGCCGTGGGGAGAGTGAGGAATGAGGAGGGATGGCAGAGAGACGGGGAGAGAGAGAGAGAGAGAGAGAGAGAGAGAGAGAGAGAGAGAGAGAGAGAGAGAGAGAGAGAGAGAGAGAGAGAGAGAGAGAGAGAGAGAGAGGAAAGGGAGAGAGAGATGAAAGAGAGAGAGATGAGAGGTGGAAAGACGGAGGGAGCAGGATAAAAAAAAGAGGAGGAGGAGGAGGAGGAGAGAGGAAGAGAGAGAGAGAGAGAGAGAGAGAGAGAGAGAGAGAGAGAGAGAGAGAGAGGGAGAGAGAGGGGGAAGTGTGTGTGCAGAGAGTTCTTGGATGTAGCCGTGGGGAGCAGGACGCAAAGCCACTGCTAGCTCCGGACAGGAGCTAGACTTGCAGTTGTAACTGTCGTGGCAATGCTCAGCAGTCAGCAGCTAGCGTGGCAAAGTAAGCAGCTGGCGTGTTGTCCATATTTGGAACCGATTAGAGCGTAACCCGCTTCTGGCAGCACCACTATGGGAAACACAGTTGGATGTTTCCACGGCGGCAAGAGTGAAAACTGGATTACCTTCGGGAGTATCAAGGCCGGTTTTACTCGGCGACTAGAGTTTGTGGCCTTTGTGACCATCCAAGCCTGACACAAACTATCTACCGGCAGTGTCGCCAACAATATCACCTCTTACCGTCTTCCGAAAGTGTTGAGGGTTTTAGTGATAATGGTACCGATGTTTTCAAAGCTACTGAATGAGTTGATCGTTTTTGAAGCGGTAGAACAGGTTACTGAGTTGACCACATGTGTTCTGCACGGTACAATGCGCTCCATATCGAGCTTCTGTTAAGGGGCGTTGTCAGGGGGTGTACCCTTGCCGGGGTGGGGAGGTCGGTAGACCGTCCCCGGAGCTCCGTTTGTTTGTGTGGCGGTAGCGGCTCGTCGCCCCTCCGTCTGTATGTGTGGCTGTGTGGGTGTATGTGTTTCTCATCGCGTCTCCGCCGGCGGCGGCCTGTGCTGCGCGTTAGGAGCCATGATGGAAATCAGCGCCGATAAACAGACAAAATGTTTATCGGCCGTACAGTCGGCCGGCATCGGGACGCCAGCGCCGCGCCGCCCTCACCTATCTGTTTGGCTTTGTCTGTTTGCATTGGAGGGAATTGAACGGCGCCCGCTCGGTGCGCCATCGCCGGATCAAGAGCGTCGCTTCCGCCGCGCGCCGCCCCGCCGCCATGTGCCGCCCTCGTGGCGGGTGTGTTCGACGTTCGTGAGCGACCGTAACACAGAGGTGTGTTCGTGAGCGACCGTGCACAGCCCGGGTTATTGGGTCGGATGTTCGGCGATGTACTGAAGGGATCGCAGCTGTAGTTACGGCTCGGTTCATTGTGCCCACAGTGCGCCTTTATCGAACGATTGATCGACGAAGGCGGCAAGTGGCTATTTCGCCGGCATGCATATTGCAGCTGCTGCCGGGTCCGCTGGACTTCTTTTCCGAACGGCTGCGCCCGTGCGATAACTGTAAAAATCGATATACACTCTAAAAGTCTGTAGAGTTCCTGTGATGAAATCTGGCTGGCTCATAATTACACTTCTTTAGATTCCCTAAATCGATTCGTGCAGCCGCAATACTGATTCCGCGTTAAGACTGTACTCCGATAGCAAAACATGCTGGCCTAAAGCTGCAGCTGCCTCGTACATGTTTCATTATATGGAGTGACACTATGGCTGACAGACCTTTTATCGAGCCGGATGGGATTGTCATGCTGCGTCAACGCTGTGGACGTATCGATTTTACAGTCTGCCGCCGCCGCATTTCGTCCTTTCTGTAAAATCACAGCCGCGTCCTTCACATTGCCCACCAAGGACAGTGTCGGGCTATGCATGATGCAGTGAGTCTGCGTGCGATTCACAACCGGCTCTATAGCAGCGACGCTGAATTCAGGCTCTCTTTGCAAGCTTTACGGATGCGAATTTTTCGTCCCCAAAGCGCTGTTGTCCCGCGCGCGGGTCCGTCGATAGCGGATTACACGTAGACGTGACACGCTGGCAATAGAGACGCCCAAAACCGGCTGAGTGCTGTATGCGTGTGCATCTGGCTGTGAACAGCGGCGAACGGGCAGCGAGTGGGCCAGCGCTGAATCACCGAGCGCCGGAGAGCCGGCAGTCGCGTGCGGGCGCGCCGCTCAGCACGATCGGACCCGGCTCGTTGCGAAAACAGGCTCACAGCCGGCGGCCGACCGGCCAGCCTATCTAATCAATGTCCGATCGAACAAACAGTCACGACCTGGCCGGCCGGCGCCGAACCCTGAACTGGCGGCGCCCGGCTCTGCCGACCGGTGCTCGGGCAGGGCTGGGTCTCACGATCGGCCGCTCGGCCCGGCCCCACCTCCGTGATAGGATGCTGGCCAGACGCTGATAATGACAGGCCTAAGCCGCCGTGGATACTCGACGACAGCTTCGTCAATACTAGGTGATCTTTTGGGGGCTCAAGCGAGTGGTTTTATACATGGTCACAACAGTCTGGTTTGCTAAAGGGTTTGTTAGAAACTATGATGCATAGATGACATGAATCATCATCATGTTATCAATTCATGTTGTCTATGTATGATTATATCAATATCGCATACGCTTCCTAACTACCTACGTAATGCATTAACCCTCGCCGGACCTATTGGTTTTCTACATACGCGCCGGCCGAGGGGGGGGGGGGGGGCGGGTACGACCCCCCCCTCGCCGTTTCGCCCCTGGTGGAGCTAGCGCGTCGCGGAAAAAACGAGCGTGTGCGCCGTTACGAGACGCAGAGATTGGTACCCGAATTTAAGGTCCTAGGTCAACCGGTGACCTCTGAGGTCAGGTCAAGTGCCCCAAGGTACGGTTCAGTTTTTGGTGAATAACTTCGCAAAAAATGGCCGCAGAGCCGCGATTTTGGCAGCATCGTGTTCGCCTCGCTCAGGCGCGTCGAATGATATACTTTTTGTTCGGGTCAGGTTAACTTGGGGTGTTGACCTCAGGTCAAGGTCAGGTCAGCACCCTAAGGTCACGAAGTTGGTCGAAAGGGGTCATGTCGCATATCATTCGATTCGGCAGGTCTTCCTGAGTCCATTGGTGGCTTTCCCGACTCGCTAGCTCAATTTGATCAAGAGTTATTGACGAAAAACTAATATGACCTTGATGACGTCATAAATGACGTCACGCAAGGTCAACATTGCAAAAGTGACGCATCTAACCTTGCAAGGAGTGCATCAAATCACGATTCTGTGTGCTTGAGATAGTTGGAGATCGTTCCCGGCGCCAGAATAGCAGTTTGAATTTTTCCCCATTGACTTATAATGGTGAGGTCACGAAAATGACCTGACCTCATATGACCTTTAGGAAAAATCCGAGATATACAAGTTGTGAGACTCATAATGGATACTAGATCCTGCAAGTTTCATTTCCCTGTGACATCTCCTCTGGCAGTGAGGGCGTTGCGAAGTTGCGACATCTGAAGACCGTGCAGAGGTTCACTTATGACGTCATAGGTCAGTGACCTGACCTGACCCAAAAATGCGGTTGGTGTCATAAGATGCGGCTTGGATCAAAAGTCAGGTATGCCAAGTTTCAGCTTTCTATCGCCATCGTGTTCGGAGCTATCGCGAAAAAACCCTATGGGGGGGCGGCACCCGCCCCCCCCCCCTCGGCCGGCGAGGGTTAAGGCTTCTGAATGGATTCGCATTTTGATACGGCTTTCAGGTTTGACAGCATATTCTATAACTATGACAAGAATCTGATCTCTCCGAAAACGCCCTTCCTCCATCGTCCGTCCCTGATTTCCAATGCATTCCTTGTGAACCCGATTTTAAACGGAAAGACGAAGGGGTTTAATCTTTCTCGGTCGTTCGATTTCTCCGATAGAACTATTAGTCTTGCCGAATTGCATTAATCATGCAGGTCGTTAGCCTCTTACCACATCTGGTTTTGCTTCACATCATTTTTCAAATAGGTAACTTAAGCTAAAATATCGAGGCGTTTGTCAAGTAGTTCTAATATTCGACCCATCTGCATTTAATGAACGTTTTTATGATGACGGTCGGGGAGAGAGCTGTAACTTATGTGTGACGTTATTGCACGGCGCCCGAGGGCGGCAGCGAAGGTGGCGAACGAAGCTGCAGCTTGTGCATGTTTTTCACCGGGGTGCCAGCGCGGCAATTCAGCAGACTATGTCCAAAGTTTGGCAGCGCTGCAGGACGTGACCGAACTGCAGACGTGGCCACGGCCTGGAACGGTGTAAACTGGTCTTTATCGAGTCGGAGGCGGTCTGAATCGACCGTCTTTGAGCAGCACCTCAATGCCCTTGAAAACAGTTTGAAGTGGGCGGAGATATGTCATGCCATGTTTGATGTTTGTATGAGACGTTTGATGGTTCGAGCTGTTTATGTCTGTTGTAGGTATTATTGGTGCTGCACATGGTAATCTGGTCCTTTGTTCGAACAAACATGAGAGGCGTCGCGGTGCCATAAAGCAATCCGCTCATAACCGCAATCCTGCTTGCTGTGAGGATCGCACTTAATGTAGACTAGTCCAATTATTTTGTTTGCTCAATATAGGGGCTTGTAAAGTCTCCCTCAGTTGTACCATGCGACATGTGAAGTTGTGAACTGTTTCGGTTTGTTGGAAAAAACGCGTTAAAGGATATAAACCTTTCTGCATGTGCTTGCGGGAGATGGCCTCCACTACAGGAGCTATTATTATTCAACGATTGCTACGCAATTTTGTATATTTGTGGTCGTCTCATTTGCTATTGCTAGTCCTGAATGTAATGCAGACTAACCTTTCTGTCTAAATACTCTACAGGCAAGAAGAGTGTAGCTTGCAATGATCATTGACCGCGACTACAGCAAGCGAATTGGATTAAGTGTACAAGCATCGCGCTCTTCAATTGGTTAGTCAATCTATTCATTATTTATTGCCCGTCTGGGCTGGCTCCACTGGTCTCATCCACTCAATAACCGGCCATAACTATTCGTCAAACCGTCTTTCCGGCTCCGTCACATACAAATGGCCTTTACAGTGTACTTCGGCTTTGGCCGAATTTATTTCCAGTGGCAATAACTCTTCATAACATCAGCCGGCGCCCTGAGTTGGCGCCCCTCGTCGAAGGGATGAGCGTCTAGTGATGAATGGTGTCCTGAAATCATGCAATGTCGAAATTTCTACTTTTCGTCCGAATTGAGAGCGTGTATAAATCAGTGGCCGTAAATTTGTCTTGGCGCGCGCGGCGGCGCCGTCCGGTGCCGGCCCCTGTCGTCGCCAGCGCCGCTGACGAATGCCGCCGTTACCAACCGAGGGGACTTGCTGAAATGGCCACGATGCATCACTCGGTCGGCTCCGGCCACGGCCTCGGCCGCCCGCCGGGCCGCGCCGGAGCGGAGGAGGGCAGCCTCTCCATTTCGGCGCCCGCCAAAGGCCGGGAGATGTACCCGGTGACCGGAGCGGGGACAGCTGATGACCTGGTCCCAAGTGAGCCCCAACTCTACGTCAGGTGTAATCACAGTTGTACGCCCTTCCAAGACTTGACACCTCGTTGTCGCTGGGTTACGTCGCGTTACACTGCCTCACAGGTTCGTCGTAACTCGCTCCGTCGCAGTTAACACTGTCAATTCCGTTTTCAAACGTGTCTTCTATCGTGGGCACATCATTTCCCTACTTCCTCTCGTCCTTATTCAGCTTCACGTCCTCTTAACGTCACGGCTATTTTCGATCAACTTTCTCACCAGCTGCTCTAAAGTCAATCCAACTTTGTCGCACGTTTCATGGTAGTTACATGTTCCGGTCAATTGCAATTGTCACCGTTACCGGATCGTGCAATGACTGAGAATCCAGTCGGCCTGATAAAGCAAAGTTAGAAAGTGCTGCTCTATGTGGTCTGCCATCGTGCTCGTTTGTGAAACTTGATCAGCGGCATCGCTTCTCATGTCATCACTGCGCGACACGAATACTGCGTCAGGAAATGGACTCAGTCCACGAGCAGCCCTTTGAAGTGTGTACGATTACATTGTGCCAACTCATAAGCATCACGGAAAACATGTGTTTATTTACGATTACGTGCTTGCGTGAATAAAAATGGCGTGTCAAGTTTCATTGTTAAGCACGTATGTAGACTAGTGGTGCCAATTTCATGAAATTTCAATTCCAATTCCGATCCAATTCCAAGAAATTGCCAAGTAAATTTCCAATTTTGTCCAAAGCGGGGGCTATTCCAATTTTTAACGATTTTTGCATTTTTTGCGTAAATTTTAAAAGTGTTTAAAAGCGTTTTAAAGGCCTCCGTTTTGAAATTTTAAATTTTAAAGGCCTTGTGTTCCGATTAATTTCCAAAAAATGTTAAGAATTCCGTCCAAATTCCAAATTGGAATTGGACAAAAATTGGAATTCCAAGAAAAAAAAAATCCGATTGGCACCAATAATGTAGACGATAACTCCAGACTTTTAAAAACGTGGTAGATGATTGAAAGAGACCATGCACTTAGTAAGAGAAGGCAGTCATTTAACCTCAAGGAAAAACTTCAGAGCTAATTCACAAGAATGCCGTCGGGAAGTCTAGGCACGTCCTTTCGTCAATGATACTATTATGCGGCGTTGTATGCTTTCTGAGAAAGACACCGCGCTCGTGCCGCCTCTCCTCTGCTCTCTCCTCCTGCACTCTGCCGGTCTAATGGTACGTCAATGGCGTAAAAAGCATATAAATGAGTCTGCCACTCTTTGTACCGCTAAGTGTACGCTGCACGAGATCCCGTTTTGGACCTGCCTAAAAGCGAATCACTAAGGATTAATGATGTGGGCTTTGTTCCGTTGCTTGTCGTTCTTAGGCCGGAACAAATGGACCCTGGCGCACCCCCGCTGCTTGTGAGGTGGGGGCGTGCAGGCTCTGTGTACCCCACAACACTTTGCCTGCCTCTGCGAACGCCGTTCGACTGAAGCTTTCCAGCTATGGGTGGATTTCTCAACCATACGGCGGCGCGGGGAGCCCCCTGTCTTGCGTCAACGTTCCGGCCTGGACGTTTCAGGCTGTCGGGTGCACCTGTCCTGGATGAACTGGAGCGCAGGTGGACGGACCGTAGCCGGACCGCCGGCCGTGCGGGACAATAGTGGGCGTGGCAGTGACGCCTCGCTTTGAGAGCTACGGCGCTGTTGTGGCTCCGGACTGAGGTGTTCGAACCACCCGGCCGCCTGTAGCGGGCCCCCGCCGGCACCGGCGGATCCATGTGAGGCTTCAGCGCTCGGCTGTCACCGAAGGGTCTTCTGGCCAGTTTTTAATCCGAGTCCAGTCTGATATGGTCCCTTTGTGATCGATGTCCGCTCCTTTGTCTTTCTGTTCGCGTACGTTGACCTACATGCGACACATTCCAGGAAATTAGTGCAGACGAAGTAGCATAAATTTTTTGAGCTACTCTTTCGTTAGTTCTCTTGCTTTTGTTCTGTCCTGCATCCCATGACGTTCATTTTGAAAGCATTGTTCCCAATCATGCATGTATATCCTTTTCACTGCATCGCTGGTGGTTTACTGGAGCTTGCCTTTTGACTGGGTTTACCCATTCCCCACCCCATGTTGTCCGAATATGCCCAGTCATGCCCTTTTCCTGCCTTCGGGCGCCCAACGGCCATTCTGGTACAGTGCGTGTCGGTTTCGGCGCAAATGCACCAATTATGTGGACTTGCGAATGCTGGGAAGGTTCGCAGACCTCGCACACCATGCGTTGTTTCTGACTAAGTCCGCTTATTTGTTGACGAATGTGGACAATGAAAGAGAGTAACATTCATGCCATGAAATGAGTAATATTGTTTAGCAATCTTAATTGTTGGAATAAAATATCAAATTCATCCATCAATATGTCACAATCATGCTTCAAGTAGGCCATTTTACGATGCGAGTTTCGGTCACGTTCTGCCCATCCCTGGCGAGACGCGTCCAGTTCCATTCCTTTTACTGGGCCCGTACGTCTGCACGCCGCTGAAATACGTGCCGGTACGGCACATTCGGTCGGTTTTACGTGGCGTCCCGCCGGGCGAGTACTTGTCGCCGCCGATCCCCCGAATCCCAGCCTGGGCCGGCGGCCAGCGACGGCGCCGCGCCGGAATCCGCCCGCACTCTCCTCACTCTCCGCGGCTCGACGGGCGAGGGCGAGCTCGACGGGCGAGGGCGGAGCTCGCCGAGCGCACATTCCTGCTGCCGGCGGGGTGTCGGCCCGAACGACCCACCCACGTGGCTCGCCCGGGCCGCAGAGTGGCACCGTTTACGAAGCTCTGTGTGCCCTGGTGGAGGTGTGTTTGGCCGGGGTCGAGGCCATATGTCGAGTGGGGCGGGATGGGAATGGGTTTGCAGGTCGTCAAACGCAGCCATTTGAGACTGATAACCATATGACGCTTCAGCTTTTCTAGTGCCAGCCCTGCAGAATTTGATCATGTTGTGGGGTTTCATGTCGCTTTTCTTTTATGTATGAGGCATTTCGGAGTTTGGCTTTGCGTTTGATTATCACAATAACAAACTGTACGAACTTCGGGCCGCTCTTTGTGGTCACCGGTAATTTTTTTTTTTTTTAATATAAATTTAGTCCGAATGGCTGAATGGGCGGAATGAGGAATCAGAGCCCGCACTAAGCATAGCTTGTTGTGCTGACCCTGATCCCACCACCCGATCGCGCAATTCCAGTTGTATGGCAGAATTTTGTCCGAACGTTTAACGTGCCCTCACGACTGGACACGGTCCCCTCCGCCAAAAATGCTATGACCTTTCAGCCAGCAGCATGAGTTGTCATGCGATCCTGAATTGCAGACTTTTGGATGATACCGTGGGCTATATTGGTTATCAAAATTTTATTATGCCGCTCTCATAGTGCAACTACTCAGCTGACCTTTCAGTTGAAACATCTGCATGTTATAGGCACTTGTAATTTGCCGTAATTATAAGCCTCTTGAAGGCTACAAATACAAAGCTTCAATTTGGATGGGCCTGTGAGATGCAGCACGTAACTTTTTCGTTCTTTTATTTGGTTTCCATTTTCGCTCCTCTCGCCTCATTCTCCCACCCTCTCTTACACTCGCATCCCCCCCTCCTCAGATGCTCCGTGACCCCGCCCTGCCCCTCAGACGCGCTAGGTGGACGTAGGCCGTTCTTAGCGTGCCCGTGCGCAGTGCGGCGTGCACGAGGCGTGGCCGTGCTCGTCAGGCTCGCCGTGCACGTCTTCTGGGAGTCTGGTCGTCCCCGGCGGGTATTCGCGCGTCGCGAGCCGTCGATGTGATCGTGCCAAGGGGAGGCCCACGCAGGGGAGACGTGTTTGCGTTCCCACTTTCTTCAGCGTCCGGGGCCCCATGTGCGCTCTCGCTGTTCTGTGCTCCCCGTGCTCTCTGTTCTATGCCCTCGGCACACTGTGCTCTCCATGATCTGTGCTGTGTTATCTGTGCTCGTTGCCCTCAATAATCCTTGTTTTCGGCGCTCTGATCTCGGTGCTCTCTTTTCTTTAATTGGTTTCTGCTCTCCGTGTTCTGTGCTCGATGCTCCGCTCTCGGTGCTCTGTTCTCTCTGAGCTCCGGCGCGCACGGTGGGCGCGGTCGGCTGTTGTGTGCGCGCGGCGCGCGCGGCGTCCCGTGCCGGTGCCGTGTGCCCAGCTATCTGCCAGGTGGCTGTCCGGCCATCCAGCAGCACTGCATACTGATGGTGCCGCCACCGATCAATAGGCTCTCAGCGGCGCCGCCGCACCACGTGACTTGCCGCCCGGCCGCCGCGCTGGACACAGGCCCGTCACGTGGTCGGCCGGCCTCCCCGCTCGCCCGCCGACGCACCCCGGTGCCACCGTGGAGAGGAGACACTCTGGCCCGTGGGTGTGTAGTAGTACGTGGGTGCTCGCCTCGGGGATGGCTGAAGGAGTACGGGGGTGGGGTTTGAAAGAGGTGGGCTGGTGGCAGGCGTTGCAGTTCGCCAGTGCCGCTGGGCATGGTGAGCGCCAAAGGTTGAGCGGCTCAACTTGAGCCATGCGACGTGTGGGTCTGGTGCGAGCACAAGTGGTGACATTTGACTCCTGCTGCCGTAGTCGGTGACATTTGGACCGGCTTGGGTGCTTCCGGGCGGAGGGCGTTACGGGTGAAAACCGACGGCAGCTGGCGGGATTCGAACCACCGCTGTCGGCTCCGAATGTCAGCTGATGACAGATTGAGGGCCAGCTGTGCGACAGGCACCACTGCTCGGTATCTCAGCATCAGAGCCTTGCTGAGTTTGACAGTCTCTGCACCAGAGGGTCTTATGAATTCCTGAATAACGACGCGAGAATCGAACTTTGACGAATTGATCTCGTCTGCTCCCCGGCTACCTTTGTGAGAGATTTGATAGCCGGATGTCAGGGATGACTTTATGTACCATTTGTTTTGCAATTCAAACCGTCCCCTGCTGTAGTATAGATGGGCGAGCCGCCAACCCTCTGTCGATCTCCCGTCTAAAATTCAGCCCCGGCTGTCACCGAAACCTCCGCGATGGTCGTTCAACTCTTACTACCCTTTCAGCATACTGCCCTTGAGAGATTCGCAGAATGGACTATGCCGCACGGTAACCTCGAATTGGGCCTTACATTTGGTCTGCTAACCCAACGTAGATCAGACATTACCATTGGAATTGGCCGTCTGGGTCCTTTGTCCAGTTTGCACAGCGGATGCAATCACATCCAAACGTTCCGCCGTGCCGCGGAACGGCCTCTGCGGCTGCAGCGCGATGGACATTTGCTCTGATCGTGAATGGAGCTCGGCGCGGCTCCCAGTAACCGATGGAGCTCCGCGCCGGGGCCGATGGGGTCGGACGGAGGCAGTTTGGGCGGCTACACACCGCGAGGTACGGCGGTGGTTCACTGGGGAATACAGCCGGTGGTAGTGAGGGGAGCGGACGGCTCGGCGGCGTCCCTTGTCTCTGTGATGTGGGCTATGATGTGATCCTGTGGGGTGGATTGTGGCATGTTATTGTGTTAGGCAATGCGGCCAGGTGTGGCTTGATAAAGGATCAATGCTATAGGTCATGTGACGTGGGACTGGGATGAACTTTGGTGGTATTTAGTGAGTTAGACCTAGTATTTAGTGGCCTGGTGTCACCCTGTGGCCTGATCCTTCGGTACGACCCGGTGCGTCTGTGTCCTGTCGGTCGCGGTGTCGGGTCCGCTGCGGGTCCCGCTGTGGGTCCTGCGGTGGAACCCGAGACCTCTGTCACCGGCCGGCGGTCACGGGTGGACGAGCGGCGCCACCACTTTCACCTGCCATCCGGGCCCGGTCTCCCTCTGTGGACACTGCACCGTCCTGGGCCCGCCTCATAAAACATCACACATCACAGCTACGGACGGCTGAGGAACGGAAAGGAACGTCTGATAAGCAAAACGAGCTCCCGTTTCCAAAAGGAGCTCCTGAATTTCTAGGTAACGATGGCTGCGAACAGGCTCTGGCCTGGAATGTTGATGACGGTGTTTGTTTCGATTCGTGGGCCAGGTGTATGAAGGCGCCCCGCGGCTCACGACACTCTTGTCATCCGGCTCAGCGGCCCCGACATTATGGACCAGTGCCGGCTCCCGACATCACGCGGGGCCGACTGACCCGACCTCGCCTGCCAGTAGTAGGCTCTTAGGCTAGTCATCATATAGCTGAAGTCTGCAGGATGGTCATTGAGCGCTTCAGCAGGTCCATGGTTAGCAGCAGGACAGAAGCGGCCGCTCCAGCACTCAACAGCATTCTTAGCGATCAGCAGCAGTACTCCGTGGTCAATCGGTCTTTGCCATCCTTCAAGATGCGGCCAATAGCATGGACATTGGGACAAGACTCAGCACTGGCTTTTGATCAAGCGCCCAGCCGCTATCACACTACTCGAGAGTAAACGATGACCTCTGAAGTGCGAAGAGACAATTTCAGAACCTTTGAAGGCCCACAGTGGTGCTTGGTGGCTTGGCATGACAATTTGGCGTGAGGTGCTTCAGGCTCGGCGAAGAATTATGAAAACGAAATAATGCATGAGCACAGACGACCACCCATGACGCTCCGGACAGCTGACATACAAGGTCAGAAAGTGGGCGGCATACGACCACAACAGCTGTGGCGGCCTTGAGCTTCAAGCCATCCGCGGCACAAATGCCAGCTCAAACACCGAAAGATTCCGAGAAGGTTTACCCACGCTTGTAATCTTCTTCCACATGCTAGCGAGCTTTCCAGCTTATCAGGCCACGGAACTGGTCGGCGGCCCACAGCTGCCCATCTGACAAGGTGGCGGTGGCAAGATGCCGAATTGAACAGACTTCACCTAGTGACTTCTGACCTGGGTAACGAAAGCCAATAGGCTTGTCCTCATCTCAGTTCAACGTGCTCAGTTCAACGGTTCAACGTGCCCCTGCTTCGCGCACTTCTTTTCCTTGGTAACCATGGCAATGGCAGTTACATAAACGCTCCCATTGACTGCTGACAAATAGAGAAAAAAATTGTTTGCAGGCCGCGAAGTGCAACTCACTGAGAGATAAGCGCCAACTCCACACACACTCTCTTGTGCCAGCTGATGTCGCCTGGTCCCGTCGTCCTTTGGACTAACGCGCTGCTTTCTCAATAAGCTCCCCCAAGTGGCCGTTTCTTGCACTGCCGCGCGCCGGATGGCTCCTCTGTGGCACCACCCTCGGCCGTGCCAAAATCGTGCATAGGCCGGATTATTCTGCCGCGCACCGGATATGAGCAGCATTGAAAAGCAAATGCTACGGCTCGCGGCTCTGTATAATGGGTATGGTTGCCGGCGTTGCGCGTCTGAGAAAGCTGGCGAAATGGCCACTCTGCTTTAGCTTATCGCTTGACATCAAAGCATATGGGGTGGAAGGGGCCCGAAAGCTGAGGAGATGATAGTGGAGCGAAAACGGATCCAGAGTCGTTTTGCATTCCAGGGAGGTGACTCACTAAGTACCGGCTTGATATTGGATAAGTGTGATGTGTTTTTGGATGAATAATATTAACTTTGGCCAGTTTTTCAATTATTTTTAGACCCTAACTCAGGCTATTTTTGTTGAATTATAGCTCTCTGAGATATTCCATCTCAATAAAGGAACTAACGGCCTTGCATCAGATACCATTCAAATTTAGGTACAAAGTCAAGTCGAACTTCCGCGGATTCGCATAGGCTAATTCTGGAACAATAGCGATTTACTGTTCGATACTGCTAAAATGCTTCCCATGTGCATCAAATTGCAATTCGACGCACATGTGGCGAAATCTTCTCGATCACATGACCTTTCTGTTCTTGTGGGTGGCGTGGGCGGCACCTTTTACGGAAACTCGCGATTTTAAATTTCTCCCGAAAGCCTACGGTGTGCCGGATATTTTGAAGTTCCCATGAGGTATTCATAACATCGTACATGCTGGTTGAGTTTCTGTGGATACCCTCCCACTAAACAAGCTACCTTGCGGAGGATAAGGATTTTCTTATTAATTGAAATAAACTATCTCCGCCAAGCCTGCATCCGCTCATTGACTCCGTTCTTTACGTATGTTGTTGAGGAGACCTGTCGCGGAGGGCATGAGTGCGCACCTGGCTTGTGACTGCCCGATCTTAGTGAGGCGTAGGCTGCAGGGTCTGGCAGGTCAACGCCGCTGAAATAATGCGAACAGGTGACCTGTAAAACAGTCTGCTGGCTTGGTATTGGATAGACCAAAGTCCGATTACTGACGATGGGGCTCAGGGATCGAACATGACGCGTTGCTGTCTTTCTGGCTGTTTTTTTAGATCGTGGCTGGCATCGCTGCCCGTCAACGGGCCGCAAATTATCCCCATCTTCGCCACCGATGACGTCACGATGACGTCATGGCCCCTCATGGTCGTCACGCCTGTCTCAATGGACGAGCGAGTATGCGGTCCGCGCTATTTTTGTGGGACGTGCGAACAGTGCTGGTCGGTTGCCTGTGTGTACCGATGTTGTTGTTCGCCGCAAATATCCAGCTAACAAACACTGTTGGCTGGAGGGCGGCATCCTACCGTTGCAGCGATATCGGCGTCGATTATTTCAGCGTCTATTCCGGACCCGATGAGTGAGCTGTGAAAACATCGCAGTACCTTCAGCAAACAGGATACACACCGCGCGGCAATTTGTCAGCCGGGCTGTGCTGTTTTGTGTGCACCTGTCACCAGCAGCTGCAGTGGCCCGCCGCGTCCAGCAACAACGCCCGCGGCCGACGGCTGCAGGGGATTAAATACGCCGAGTTCATTACTGCTGTACTTTGTCGCCGGCGATTGCTTCCAACATAAACCGTGATGTATTGTGGCTTGTAAGTGCTGGCGAGCAAACGGAAAGGTGGGTCTGCACGGGGTCGGTACAGCTGTGCATGGTATCAGTACACACTCAGAGGCCGCTGTTTGCTCTGACACTGCAACTAGTGCACTTAATGAAAACGCGATGCGAGCCAAGTTGCATTTATTGTGGACTGTATCAGTCGCTCTGGGGATTTCTGATGATTGCATGCAGTAAGGTTGATACTTCAAATAGAACGTTGAACACCAAACATAACGAGTGAGCAGCCTCATATTCACGTGACATCCTTGGTACCTAAGAGCGATGAATGTGCACGAAATGTGCTGATTCTATGAAAGATCATAGCCTCACATCACTCCTTTCTCCTGGTTTGATTATCGCTCTCGCTTATATGCCCTGCGACCTCCATTATCCCCCCCCCCCTGTCGGCTCAGCAGACGTTCGAATCTCACCACCTCTCTCTATTTGTTTCAGAGGGTCTGCGGGAGTACTTCAGCCGCTTTGGCGAGGTCAACGAAGTGATGGTGATGAAGGACCCGACCACCCGACGCTCCCGGTGAGTTCTCTGGTGTTCGAGGGACTGGCACTGCCCTGCCTCATCGACTGTCAGTGTCCCGCCCCTGGACTGTCCCCGCCCCCTCGTAGATCGAAAATCAGACCGTCCTAAATCTTGGGCCGCCTTGGTCGGTTGTCATTTCATTTCCGCCGATAGGTCTAATTTTATTGTATGTCGCGATTTGTTTGATTTCGCCGACCCGTTTGCTTCAATATCCGGTCTGGCGGCTTATTTTTACTTGGTTATTTCTGTCAGGCCTGTTGGGTTCATGACGTCAATGAAAGCGAACTCGGAAAGCGGCCGAGCGATGTGACGGGAAATCGTTTGCCTATCTTGATCTGAGAACATTTATGGAGAGATATGTCGGGGATACCTCCAAACAGTCATGTTGAACACTGCATCTGCCAGACTGCTAGAGCTTCACGGCGTTGTTGAACCCTCGTACAACAACTGCTTGGCACAGCTGTTGGACCCGTCTCCCGGCACAGCTGTGGAGCTTCCACATCTCATTAGCACAGTCTGCCGAGCTGCGGGAGCCGTGGGAGCTGCCGGGAGCTGTCGCCACCGGAGCTGCCGCAGCTGTCGAGCTGCCGCAGCCCGCTGGCACAGCTCGGCAGCCGTCGCGGGGGGCGGATGCTCGCGACGCGCGCCTGATCCGTCCCGGGAGCGCCGTCAGCCGGTGTTTCGCCCCCGGACGGGTGTGGTGGCGTTTATTTGGCCCGTCTGGACTGACGAGTCCCCCGCCCGTGGTTGTTGAGGTCGGGGGGGGGGGAGTGGGTGACGCCACTGATCCCTTCATCACTCCGGATATGGAAGCGACGTCCATCGAGAAACAAGGAGTGCTGCAGATAACAAAATTGAAAATGTCATACGACTGCTTCATCTATTCATCTATTTCTCGTTGGCCCTACGTGAAAGCATCTCATCGGTCATTTGTTAGTTCGACGTTTAAAAATGTTATTGTTATTTCGTTTATGCGTTTTTACTTTGCGCTAGTCTGCCCATCGAAATTGCAGCAGCCTTTTCCCTTGGCCCCTAAATCTATTAACTTTTCGTGGCGCACACTTGACAGTGTCTCCTGTCCTCACGTCACCTTGTCTGCGGTGCTGCTGTCTGCCACACCCTCCAGTGTCGCCCCTCGCCGCCACCCCGGTCCCCTGACTCGGCGACCGGGCTGACTGCGCCGGCCTCCTCTGTCCGTCCACCTAGTAACAGGACAGCGAGGTCGCCGCCGGCCCCTCTCGTCACGCGGTGAAAACTCTGCGCCAGCGGCGTCGTGGGCCGCTCTGCACGGTCGCTGCTACTACGAATCAGACGCCGTGGAGACTGGGACGTCGCTGCAGTTCATGGCTTAGCTGTCGCCTCGGCCCGTATGCAGATTTCGGAGCCTGGGTGAGGTTAAAACTGACCGGAGGCCTCACGACCGCGGCCGACAGACGGGTTTGTGGACAGCTCATGCTCCGTGCAGTGACGTGGCCAATGGATCACGTGGGCTAGCACGTGGACGGCACACGTGGGCGTAAGATCACACATGGACGGCATAGCCGACGCAGTGGACACGGCGACACCGCACCGGCCGCCCCAGAGAGATGGTATCAGCCGGCGCCGGTAACCCGCCGCTGACCGTCCATACGGCAGTCACGTGAGCCTCCGCACACCGCTAGCCCATCTGATAGCGGAGCTGACGGCTCAGCAGTGCGGTCCCGACCCTGCGGCTGGCGGTGACCTGCCGTTTGTTTGCAGAATATGGGCCGTTCACGAGTGCCGTGAAACAGATTCGTGAGATTTGTTGATAGTAAGGTTCAAAGTATGGGCCTTGATGGGCTATGTGATGCACAGATGTTGCTTACTCTATGCTTTACATAAGCTCTGAATTCGAAATTATGCAATCGTGCAGGAGCATCACTGACGCTAGCCTTGGTGCACCCGCCGCTGTTGCCAGCTGCACTACCCAACCAGGAGGCCGGTCCTTGGCTCTAACCAAGTCACTGCACGCCCCTGAACGCACTTGTCTCGACCCGGAGTCGAGAGCAGGGCGGCCCGGGGATGCAAATGACATGGAGATGCGCCCCGCCCGCGACACGGCTCCCCTGAGTTACTGATATCATTACCGAGCTGGGACCGGCCTCAAATCGTGTCCTTTCTGCGGGCAACGGCATACGAACGAAGCGGGGATGTGCGCGCGGCGCGGGGGCGTCCGCTGGTCCAGCTGGTCCGCTGGGCCGCTGGTCCCGCTGGTCCGTTGGTCCCGCTGGTCCGTTGGTCCCGCTGGTCTGCTGGTCCGCTGGTCCCGCTGGTCTGCTGGTTCGTTGGTCCCGCTGGGCTCGCTGGCCCATGCACTGGTCCGCTGTTCCACTGGCCCGATGGAAATGTGTTTGCTGGTCGGAGGCGCCCTGTGTGCTGTACTGGGCTCTGCCGCCCACGTGCCCAACCTGGGCCTTGTTAGTCCACCGCTGACGTGTTTTTGCTCGGGCTGCGGTACACATTCTTTGTTGGGAGCCAGACCGAAGCCAACCTGGTCGTCCTCAATAGGCAAGGCCCTCGAGGCTGGTCCTACATGCAGTCATGCGAGGACGCCGTTGCAAAAAGAGATTGCCAATACCGTCGAACGGGGCGCTCCCTGTTGGTGGGTACTGGGTTTAGCCCGACGGCGATCGGCCGTGACCGAAGTGCCCTTAGCAGCAGGAGACCGGACCAGCCCTGGCCGCGTTTTCCGCGAACGCAGATAGTTATCATCTAGTGAGAACTCCAGCCAGCGTGGTGTCCCCGGCCCCATGGGGTTCGGTCCGCGACCATCAATGTCGCACGCCGCCGCCTGGGCCGTGGCTCTCGATGGCTGTCGTATGGCGGCGTCGCCGGGATGAGCTGATTTCCATGAGTCAGCCGGGCGACAGTGGGGGTGAAAGCGGTACGTACCACAGCGCGACCAACGTGGCCGACCAGCGGGACGGGGGACGGGAGGGAGATTACCCCAGGGTGACACCTGACACCGGCGCTCGATCGAGGCACATCAGTCGGCCAGTGCAGTGTTTACCGTCGGGCCGCAGGTCTAATGGACTGCCGGGTCGTCCCAGCCGTCCCAGCCGGCCTAGCCAGCCCGTGCCACCGGGTCGCAGTCGCAGTCATCCGGCGCGCGCAGGCGTCGACGCCGCGTGACTTTGGTGCAGAACTGGTGTCCCAGCTGGACGAGTCGTTTGACATGAAGGGTGAAGCAAATGCTTGTTTAAAGTCGCCCGGTATACGTCTTTTGGAGGTTTACTGTGCCACGTTAACATAAAACATGGCACGCAAAAGGAAGCGGAGACCGTTTCGTGATGAAATGACCACTCACGGGCGTGTAATTTCTCCGCTCAGGAATAACGATCATTACGTAACAGGAAATATCTCTGTTCGAATTGCTCTCAGTCTCTTCTGTAACCAATGTGTCCTCTTTTGCGCTGTGGTCCCTGAGAACCACGAATCCTGTTCATTCCACCATTCTTCGCCGAAGCTTCGTGTTTTCTAATGAAAGCGCAATTGAGGTAGGTCGGGTGGGTCACACTGAAAACGTGTATTTAGTTTAAATATAGGTATTTACATCTAGGTCAGTTAATGTGTCATTAGTCTGTTGAGATATGACCCATCAATTATCATTCACCACTGGCCTTTGGCCCTTTGCTCTGTCACCTCCAATGTTATTGTCAGTCTATTTTTCTGCTTTTCACACGGCTATGGAGTGCTGTTTTGTAGCCACACTGATACATGATGCATATGCCCGATAATGATACCGTAAGCATCCAACAACTGTTTTTTAATCTGCTGTTGTCTCCCTCTTGTCACATCTATTTAAGCTTTAACGCAAAAACACGGATGCAGTGTTGCAGTGTCTTATGGTCCAAAATTATCCCATGCCACTCGCAAACCTCGATCACTTATTCACGCTCTCTTGAATGGACCTGCAGCAAAATTCGGAAAATGTTATTTTTCCCTCTTGGGTGTCCATGGGTTCCACCGCAGACCTGCTGTTTGGGGAAACGTGCCTGGAACCGGCTCGGGTTCGCACAGTAGGGGCCCACGCCCCGTAACTGGTAGCCTGCTTAGCGATTTTTCCGCGGTGCTCGCTCCCTTGGCCTATTTTCCTGTCGAATGTCTCGGCTGAGTCATGACTGAACCGTAACGCGTAATCGGCACTTGTAGAGTTGCGCAATATTGCCCCGTTTTGGTGGCATTGCGGGTTGAGATCACTGTTCACAGTGAAAAATATTCCAGTGCAACATCGATTGATGGGGGTGTTGTCTCATTCATTGTCAACAATCAAACGTAAATGATTTTAGATCTAGTTATATTTTTGTTCGCTTTTTTGGTCTAGACGGTGATATGGAAAGCAGTCAATTTTGTATAGAATATCAGTTTGTCAACCATTTTGCGTATGCCCGAGATGTCTGCAAACTATGACGAATGTAGCACTCGCAATGAAGTATTTTTCAGAGTGTGCTGGTCTACTTTACTGGGTCACCGACTGATTATCACATTTAACCACTGTCTCACGATGCCGACAGCCCGACCGTGACCCTGAGTCGTGACTTGGCGTGGTCGGCGGCCGTACAGAGACCTGGTTTTTGGTCGCGCGACCCGACCCCGCGCCCTGACACGGGGTCGTTAAACCCACTTTCTCGTGACGAATCGTGACCCACATGCAATCGTATAAACTAAAGTTCACGGCACGGTTACATTGGCCGCGCCGTATACTTTCTCCGAAGGTTCGTGATTTCCTCACAAAAAGACAACGGAAGTTGCTGAAAAACGCCATGCCAGTCACGACAGGTTTAGCGCAATTTCATGTCGAAAAGATGGCTAAATGCGTGTTAAATGGAGATGCTGCTAGCCTGGGCAGTGTCAGGCCAAGGAAGCCCCCTGCCGTTAATGCCCCGTAAATGGGCGTATAATGACGTTAATGAGCGTTTTGTGTGGCTGCTATGCGGTGTCCTGTGGCTGGTAATGGGGCACTCGCCAACACTTGGTCACCGTGCCCGTAGATCGTATGACACGGTAGAGCTTGACGTCAATGCTTACAGAATTTTGCTCAGCTGCAGTTATGGTTATGCTATTGTTTGGAAGTTTTTGCATTTTTTGTCTTTTTTTCAATCCCAAGGACATTTATCAATTTTACATTACCGTTTCCGTAGAATATGGCTATTGTAGGAGTTTATGCCCCTTGATGCCCAAAGCATATCATGATTTACGAAAACGCTTAATTCCCTCTCAGGTTCCGATACATTATTCAGGGCGCATATATTATTCCGCTTATCAGCGAGCCCACAGAGCTGAGGGGCGTTCTGCGGCACGCACAGAACCATCGCCAACACCACCTCTGCGCACACCTCTTGTCTCCCTCTTAGCATAATTCCGACATTCCTAATCATGACCTCGGAAAAGCAGCGTAAATTGTGAGGGAATGACATTTTTATAGCGGCCTCCGCTGGCGACCGGGCAGAAAAAGTCGCCAGGGAGGGCGGTGGAATGTTGACGAGGCTCTGAGATGGTGGGGTCCGGCGCCGAGCAGCTCAGGCCGGTGCCGTACCGTTAGCAGGCGTTTATCATACTGTCCAGACAGAGTTTATCATACTGTCCCGACAGATTGGTGGCCGGCACTCATTTTCAGAGATAATGGGACCCACTTTCCGGCAGGGTGGAGGAAAAGCGAGATGTGATTGAAATCTAGTGGCGATAAGATTTTGGCCTTGTAGAAGGTAGGTAATCCATATTTCTGAGTGACCATTTCTGAGTTTGCAGTCGTTGAACTGCATCTAGCGATATGCTTCACCCATTTTTATTTTTTCTTTCTTTCTTTAAGATCATAACGATATTTGCAGTTATCACTTCTTGCCGGAACCCGCTAGGATATACTTGCACCTCGATTCGTTTAGGTTTTATCAACAAACTCCCGAAGTTGCAGCAGCGTCCGTTAGGTGGTGCAGAACCGTGCATTTGTGCAAAGCCGGCTGATCTGACATTACCTTGCAGACGTACTCTGACGTCACAGGCCATTGTTAAAGCATTGTTTTGGCCGCAGCATTTGGTATATTTTATATCGTGAACAGTGGGTGAGGTCGCATGTAAGCTGCTGACAATGCCTTGAAATCTGGGGTGATTTATTTGCACTGGCTTCAGTACCGCACCCCTGAGAGATCAGACAAGTAATTTGTTTATCACTGGGCGCCCTGTCCCCTCTTGGCGGCCGCCGGTCGCCATCTGGCCCCGTGACGTCACCGGAGGTCACGGCTCTGTCCTGATGACGTCACTGGGGTGCTGATGCCGCGGGTGCTTTGCTCGGGGGCGGCTGTCGGGTCGGCGACACTCGGTGTCGTTACCAGTGCTCGGTGAAACTGATGACCTGCCCGCCCCCCGCCGCCACTGCCAACTCGTTCGGTCCTGGCTGGGGCAGGGTCCTGGGCCAGGAGGGCTCTCCCGGAACGGTGGACGAGGTCGTGACACGGGATCCAGGCGGGTTAGAACTGACTTTTTGGACCATACTCACCGACTCCAGGTGGCAGTTTTTGTTGGATCTGGTTGATATTCTGATTCATGTTTTAATTAGATTTTGCCACCAACCAATACCATGGTAGTTTGCAAATGGTTATGACTTTTTTTTTCTCGCCAATATTACCTGCAATGATTTTCTTTTAACCCTCGCCCATGTAGGGGGGGGGGGTTGGTGCAACCCCCCCTGAGGCTTTTCGGAAATAGTGCAAAAACGGCGGCGCGCAGCGCCGCCAAATTTTGGGTACCTTATGGGGCAAACCTTGCGCATCTTTTGATAAAAAAAAAAATTGACCGGGTCATGTCAGGTCACGGAGTTATGACGTCACAAAGGGAACAGCCTCCGCCCGGATTTTCACAAACTGAGTGCCAACGCCCGAGGTTTCCTGCCGGTGCACAGTGGGGATTTTTCCGATCTAGCGCCTATTAATTCAAAAAATCTTTTTTGGATTTTTGTTTATTTTTTGTGTCAATGGGGCTAAGAAATGTCTGAATTTTTCATATATGGCATTGTTTTATCTGTATGTCCACAGCAAAACTAGGAAAAATGCGCCCAAAGTTCACACTCATGCGTGTTTACTCAATGGGCTCAGCAAGGCCCGAAAGTATAGCTCAATTTCATTGTCCTGTCCTGTTGGTTTTAATCTTGCGAGGTCTTAAAGTTGCATATCGTCTGAAAGGCACCTTTATTAGGAATGGAATGGCAAACAGAAAGTATGCCACAACCTTACTAAGGTCACAAAAATGTCATTTACAAAAAACCCTTACAGACACCATATTGAAGGAATGGTATTCTAGATAAATGTAGGAAATCAACAATGTTTTCCACACTTTTCCACTCCGAAACATATCCTATCGAATTCGCCACTTTCTCCTGCACAAGACAACGCCTAGTTTGGCTGCCGGAACTTGCCTGAACACGGAATATTCGCATTAGAGTATCTTAATACCCCACTCTAGGAGCGCTAGGGCAAACAGCACGATATAGGTATGTTCCGGACATAGGCGAATAATTTTACTTCGTGATTTATATGATGCATATTTTCTGAGACACATTCATTAGGAATAGGATTACAAGCGTAAATTATACATACCGTAACCTTATTAACCATCGCACTTGTGGGGAGGGGGAGGGGGAAGGGGTCGGATAAAACCCCATGGTTTTCCGCAAATTACTCGCGCAAAAAGCGGCCGATCGCGCCGAAACTTTCGGTGCCCTCGAGATCATCAATTTTACATCTAATCTAAAAATTTCATGACTCTGACCCAACTGACCTTTGACCTGTGGCATATTTCTCGAGACCATGTTTGGCCGGAATCGCGATTCGGCGTATGCCAGCTCACATTATCCGCGGTTTCCAGTCTTTTTGTGGTTTTAAACGTTCAAATATGTGAAATGATGTTGGTGCCATGCATAATGGTGGGTGTCAAGGTCACGTGAAGGTCAAGTCAAGGTCAGTGACCTTTTGATGACCTTGGTTCAATTTTTCGAGTTTTACTTGTTTCTAGGGTAGTTTTTGGTGCTGATTTCGATTTTAGCAGCCATTTGAATATTTACGAAGTAGTTCTGGTGCCTTCGTTCCATGTTACGAAGCTATCAGTAGTAGGTGACACTTCTATGGATGGCCGGCAGGACGCCTACTAGTTGATCTAACCTGACCTGACCCGACCTGGCCTAAATGCATAAAGACATCGTCTGTGATCAAAACTAACATGAAATTCGCGATCAGCACCCCAAAATACCCCGTAACACCATAACTTTGCGAAGTTTCAAGAGGTCTCGATTTCCCAACTTTAGTTGGGTCATTAAACTGACTTGGAAAGTCAGCTTATGACCTTGGACTTTGAAATTGGATATATTCGGCCTCATTTCGTCATAGGCAGCACGCTTGACTTTTCCGCGAAGCTCTAGCTTGATCAGGGGCCAAACGGCTGAGCGGGGGGTCCAATTGAACCCCCTATACTATGTTGATTATGCACATTTACAAGTAAAATTCTCACCAGGTCACACCAGCCAACATCTGTGCACAATCTGGCTACAATTCTACCTATGGTTTGCCCTCTACGAATAAATACGTGCTAGATCGGAAAAATCCCCACTGTGCGGTGGTACGGACATCGGTTGATGGATCGTGATGAAACTTCCCATGCATGTTGGGGCAAGTATTGGCTATCATATGGTATAAGAAACTTGACCGGGTCAGGTCAGGTCACGGAGCTATGACGTCACAAGAGGAACAGCGTCCGGTACTATTTTTGAAAAGCGCCCGAACCACTATTTTGCTAATTCTTGTCACCTCAATGGGAATATGCAGCAATATTAGCTTCTATAGGGAGCAAATGGACCTCCCAAATCCAAAAATACAATCAGATTTCAAAAATTTAAATTTTGATTTTTCGAATTTCTGCCGCCGACTGTGACCTTGCCGACTTCCGGCGCTCCCAACGCGCCATTTTTAGAGCTAGGGAAACGAAATACATACCAAACAATAGAGAATTGATCAAGGAACACGATAGTGAAGGTTTCAAGTCGATATCTCCCACCGTTTTGCCGCAATCGCCGCGGAAAGTTGAAAAAGTCTATTTTTTCCGAAAATTTGACCTTTGACCGGTCAAAAGTAGGTCAAATGTTGACCTAGGACCAAAAAATATACCACCAATCGCGAGATCTCGGCGAGAGCAATCCGTTGGTTTTTTCCGCTAAGCTCTACGACGCTCCGTTTTCAAACGCCAAGGGGGGGTCGCACCAACCCCCCCCCCCCTGCATGGGCGAAGGTGGCAGATCGCCGTTTACGGGCGAGGGTTAAGGAGATGGTTTGAACTCCATTGATTCATCGACTTGTTTTGTTCTTGGTTGTAATTTGTAAAGAACTATGTGTTGTTGTCTTTTGTGTCGCCGGATTTTTGATCGATGCTCGCTGTTGACGTTCGTTATCATTAGTCTTTTCCGTTTGGATGCAATTCAGCATTGCGATGCAGAGGAGACAGCAAGTTAAATGCCATCATTCAGCTGAGCTGCGCTCTCCTCAACCAACGGAGGGATACTATTATATCCATTTTTCTCGGAAACAATTTACTCCTGTTTCATTGTGTTTTTGTATTCTGCTATGATGACATATGAATACTATCGCGGCTACATCAAGGAAGAGCCATAGTATATGCTGTTGACATTTCCGCCCTCCAAACGGTAGCGTGCATAATAAGGCACTTATTGTCTTCACTGTTGACAAAGGAAAGCAACGCACTGTTGCCACTGTTTTGCCCGCCCATGCTGGTACCGCTCGCTCCTGGGGAAATCGCATGTGGTGTCTGAGGACGTTCGCGTAATACAGACATACATTCCATTCAACAGCGGGAACAATAGAACAGACGAGCGAACAATTCAATGAAGTCTCATCGCAACACATTCGCCATGGTATGCACTTTGTTTACATTGTCCTATCCCCATTATTTTTTTCTTAAGAATAATTGTGACAACCATGAAACTACAGAGTCTCATTTAGGACTTTATCTACTGTTTACTTTAAGAAGAGGTTCGTTCTGAATTGATTTTAGCAAATGAATTTCAGTTAACTTTATTATTTCATTATCGGAATTCGGACACAAGTCAGACGCTGACTATAGGGTGTTCAATTTCCTTCTGTTACTTTATGTGCACTTCATATTGCCTTTGATATTCGTGGAGCTCTCTCTCTCCCTCCTCCCTCTCTCTCTCTCTCTCTCCCTCTCCTTTCTCCCTCCCTCCATCCCTCCCTCTCTCCCTCCATTACCGACTGCCTTGTCGGGCGGTGCTGATGCGGCAAGGAACCTCATCTGTCACAGATTGGCGGATGCGCTGTGACAGGTTTTCTGCCGTCGATGTCAGACAATAGGCAGAAATACATGAATTGTAGACCTCAGTGAAATGAAGCACGAAGATAGCCCCGATGTCTGGCTCGCCAAACAAGTCTGACGCATCTAATACGGAGTGTTTACGGCTCATTGGGTATATCGTGGGTCGAAGGATGTGGGTGTCTGACAGTCACCGAAATACTCATCAACTATGAACCACAGGCGATTTTGTCCTATGTGGTCTGATGTGGTCCTATGTGGTCTGATGTGGTATGAACTCGTATCAGATATGATTTCGTTTTAGGGCTGGACGCGGTATGAGAACGGGACTTGTTACATCCATTGACACTAGCTATCAATTCAGGTAGTCGCATCTTTTCTTTGCAGGTTTTCTTTTTAGCTTGGGCCTATAGCTAGGAACTTTTCCGTTGCGAGTGAGCGTGCCATAGCCAGACCGGTCCAGTTTTTATTCCGCAATTCCGATTCCCGAACCAGTTTCACCGTTTCTTAGAATCGCTCATGCTGGTAGCGATCCTGTTTGATCCCTCGCTTCCCATCGCGTCATGCCTCGGCTGCGCTACTAGCCCTGGTCTGTTGTGTCCTATGGAAAATCACTCGCCGTTGTGCAACAGTAGCGGCCGTCAGCCAGCCCAGATGGGCGGACATCACAACAATGGACGTCATACAACCGCCGCCGCCGCCGCTGCGCTGTTGTCGCGCTGTATAACACCACCCACCAAATGCAATCAGCGGCGGCCGTACGGCACAGCTCTGTGTTCCACCCGCCACCGACGGACCCCGCCCCATCCTCCCCTCCCCTTCCCCAGACAGTCACAATACTCCCCACACCCGCGCCCGCCCGCAAATTCCCAATAATGCTACACGCTACGCACCTCCAGCGCTGACTGGCTGGTTTTCGCGGGAGATGACGTCATAACCTGACGCCTACGCTCATTGGCCTGGGGGTTATGTGACGTCACATCCATCAGCCAATAGTCAGACGAGGTGGGGATCTATTCGCTAGTTCAGATACAGGTTAAGGAAAGTCTATGACGACAATATACGAGTCTATGCACGAATCACACGCGGACCTAAGCGCGAATTCAAGGGCCTATTCTTGGCCTATTCAAGGCTATAGAACTCCGAAGTCCGAACTCCGGCCTATTACGGCATTGATTGATGGCCTTGGCCGAGTGCGCTGGATGTTGGATTTGAATGAAGGCCGTGTTGGTGTTACACCTATTAGACTGTAATTTGTGTTGGATTTGTGGGTGGTGTTGTTTCTGTACCTACCTGTGGTGCAAGATGGAAAAGGATGTGTTTTTTTTTTTCGGAAAAAAATTTGAATCTTCAGGCTTTTCAAACATCGACGTGAACTGCAAAGATGATACCTCAACCTTGACTTTGAGATGTAATGTCAAAACCCGAGAAGGAGAAGAGTTCAGAAACTGGCTTGAACAGGGGCGTAGGCAGGGGGGCACTGGGCCATGCCCCCCCCCCCTTGGGCGCCGAAGGCGCCCTCCAATCGCTAATGCAATTGTGATAGAATCGAATCGAAAAACAATCGCGACTGGATACGTAAGCCCATAGGATCGCTGCCTTCCTGCCCACTGGTGCCCTCATTTGATCGGTGTACTCCTACCTATTGGTGCTCTCCTGTAAATAGACGCCCTCTCACCCGAAAGCGCCCTCCTATAGGTCGCCACCCTGCTACACATTGCTACCATTCTTCTGGTCGGCGCCCTCATAATTATTGGCGCCCTCCTATCTATTGCGCCCTCATGTGAAATTTTTATGGCCGCCCTCCTCCCTTTTGGCACCCTCTTGTTGAGTGCCGCCCTTCTAGCCATTGGCGCCCTCCTACCTATTGGTTTCCTAGTCCCTCCTGTTGAATGCTAATCGGGGCCTTTCTACCTATTGGCGCCCTCGTGTTGATCGCCGCCCTCCTAACCACTGGCGCCCTCCTGTTGATCGCCGCCCTCCTATCCACTGGCACCTTCCTGTCAAATCGGCGCCCTCCTCACAGACGCCCTCCTGTTCAATGTCATCCTCGGGCAAAGGCGCCCTCCTCACCATTGCCACCCTCCTGTTAATAGTCACCCTTCCACTCATTGGCGACTTCCTGTTGATGACCGCCCTCCTACCCATTGGCGTCCTCTTGTTGATCGCCACCTTCCTATCTATTGGTGCTCTCCTGTTCCTTGCCGCCCTCTCACCCATGGTGGCACCCTCCTGTTGATTGTTGATCGGAGCCTTCTGGCTTCTTACCTATTGGCGCCCCCTTTTGATCGCCGCCCTTCTACCCATTGGCGTCCAAGTTTCGGTGATTGAAGGTGCTCAACACTGTATGCATCTGTGAGAAGGTCAAGAGGGCTGGTCGAGGTAATTTGGATGAGAAGCCCGAGAAGACTAATCGATCTCATGAGGAACAGCCCTGTTATGGTTTCTCTTTCTGTTGTTGCCGCCTTCTCGTTGTGCGCTTGTGTTTACGCACCTCGCGCTCCGGTATCAATCCGATATGGTGATCTGGTGTCGGTGTGTATGCCACCGCCAATAAACTTTTCTAAATTTCTACATCGTCACCCATGGGCGAAGCTTTCTATACAGCTTGTGTGGCATCGGCCCCACCAAACCTTAGGTATTTTTTACACCTTCAAATTTGGTAAAAGAGCGGGAAGAGCTTTGAACAGTGAGCACGCAAAAGATGTGCCTAAAAAGCGGAGGAAAAGGTTGTTTTCAAAAATTTCGCGCGCCTTCGGCGCAGCATTTCACCATCTCTTCTTTACTAGGAACTTAGTACCTATGCCAATAACTTGCAACCTTTTTGTCACGTGTGAGATGAACCCGCGCCAGGAGGTTTCTTCAGACATGCGGTTAAAAAAGATCCGAAAAAGGTGCCACTACGCTACGAGCTTCCGTTTTTTTTTCCTCGGGGAGAGAGGGAAGTGGGTGAGCGGGAGGGGCACACCTTTTGGTACATTGCTCTTACACGTGCTGTAAAAATGCAAACCATAGTCGCTTAAAGCAAGGTCGTCAGGTCATGTCAAGTGCTCTAACTTAAAAAAAAGTTTTAAGCATTGCCTTTTAAGCTGAGCGGGTGACTTGACCTTTTTTGGCCTGGAGTAAAAACAAAATACACACGATGCCAAATCAATGCAGCGTAACCTACCATACCAAGTCACTGGTGGCGTGGTAAAAAAATGCCTCCACCCCCCCCCCCCTCCCGCTGAGCGGATTTTTATCTCGCGACCGTATGGCGCCCTCCTGGGGTGAGGTGGCGCCCTCCAAACCCTTGCCCCCCCCCCCTCCGCGATTTTCTAAATACGCCGCTGGGCTTGAAATTTACTGTTCTTCTACCTCAACTACTCTTTCAACTCTTCTTTCGCCGCAACTTCTGCGTCGGATATACCCGATAAATCGTTCGCAGTGTAGTTGACTATTAAAGGCATCAGAGCAGTGGTCTTCGAGCCCTCCCATCGGCCGTGCACATCTCGGAACCCGCTCCCATCTGCCGTGCAGCTCTCTGAGCCGCCTGCCGCCGGCGCCTCCAGAGCCGAGCGGGCCCCCATGCGCATGCCCCGGACGCGAGTGACGACACCGTGACGTCACCCGCCTGGGCTGTGCGTAGCGTGTAGCACTATTGGGAATTTGCCGCCCGCCCGCCCGCCCGGCCGGCCGGCGCCGCGGTGCGGGGGCGGCGGGCCCTTGCGTCACCGCTCGCGTCTCAGTCAAGGTGAGCCGTCACCGCCACCGGTCATGTGACCGTGACGTCACTGAACGTCCATAGGCGCTGAGGGGGCGGGGCGGGTGGGTGTTGCAAGGCAATATGTTCAGATGCATCCCTGCTGTGTTAGTGGTTTCAGTTTGAACATAACCCTGGACAGTATTGTGAGCAGGAAGCGCGCACATCGGTGCACGCTGCGCACTGGACTGCGGGTTGATGAACAGGCCCATCAAGTGCCGGTCGTGCCGGCTTCGTTTACGACCGGTGGTCAGTATTCTGCCGGACTGGTCGGTACAACAGTGCAGCTTATATAACGCTGCAGCGGTGCGCGGTTCAGGAAGAGCCTATATGGACAGGTCAGGCTGGATAACCACAAACGCGGCGGATAATACCCATTGCGTCGTTATTGTACTGTCTGTTCTGAGCGCCGGATCGGTGTAGCCGGTCCTTTGTGCGTCGCTCGTGGGCGACGGAGCGTGTCCGAGTGACTTCAGCTGGCGCTCAGGTGACTCAGCTGACTACCGGGGCAGGTGACGTCACAGGTGTCCGACGTCCGTGCAGCGGGCTGTCTGTGACGCCGAGGGTCGGTCGGTCTGTGGCATAGCGTGCACTGCGGGCTGCATGGGTCTGCACCCAGGCTATGAGTCTCGTGGGATAACCTGTGCAATTCAATCTGGGATATCATGCAGACGTAATGGACACTATAGCTCTTGAGGAGTGGATTTGGTGTGACTGCGCACGCGTTTAGTCTGGCAAAATATTCCCGGACCTCTCTGGGATCCACCCGAGTTGAGCCGCTCCACCCGCACCGTGACGGTGCCGCTCCGGTCGCAGCGGGCCGCCTCGTCGCGGGCCTCGGCTCTCAGACTGCACTGAGCTGCACGATCTGACCTCTCGAAATCTGAGGCGTAAATCTCACTCGGCCAGATAGGTGTGCACGCGCCGGAGCGGCGCCAGTGCGGCGCCAGTAGGCCTCCGAGCTGGCCGGCAGTAGGGTCCCGAGGGAGACGGCAGCTTATTTCCATTTTATGTCTAATAAATGTGTTTTGTTGTTGTTGTTGTAGCGCCACCTGCCTGGGTCCGAGGCCGTGCCACCACTGTTACCCGAGGTCGACTGGTAAAGGATGCTGCTTTGTGCGTGCTGTTGTCCTCATTTTGGATTCGTCTCTGAGAACATGTATGTTTTATACCGTCCCTGACTCCTGAGTTATTTTCCTATCTCCTTACCGATAATTACAAAGCGAAAATCGATAGTTCCGTCTCTAATGTCTGTTCCCCTTTCTGCCCGCCGTTCAATCTCCCCTCCACGCTTCCGTCCAGCTCTCCTCCCCGTCCCGCTGACCGACAGCCAGCCACCCCCCGTCCCTCTCCGCCGGGTGGGCGGTGCTGGCCGACGGGCCGCGCCGCCGCCGACACCGCCGCTCCGGGGACGGGTAATGACTTGGCATGGCGTCGGCCTCGTCAGCCCGGCGCCGCTCGGCCGGCCGCCCGGCGACCTCCGGTGACCCGGACACAGAGCGAACTGACCGGGCCAGCGTCGGCGAACGCGCCTCCCCGGCCCGTGTGTGCACGCTGCACAGAGCATTCTGTGCACGGTGACGTCACGCCGGCGCCGGACAGTCGGGTCTGGAGCGGTGGTTAGAGGCCAGGTTATCTTGTGGAGAGTGATGATGGTCTGTGTTTTGGGCGGTGAGGTGCGCCGGTTGCGCTGGTGGGTGACCTGGGTGTGAGGTTTGTCCGGGGCCGCGACCTGACCCACTGTCTGATAAACACAGCCGGCAGTGTTGCGAGTCTCTCAGGCATCAACAATGCTGTGGTGATTCATTCCAGACTGAATCGTTGGATCTGCATGCGCTGTTTCCCACACGCGAGGTTTGCTGCAGGTTCTGATATATTCCATAGCACCGTTTCTGGCTGAGCGCGGCGAGGAAGCGCTCGTTGCCCTGAGTACCCATCAGGTGGCCCGCGCCTGGCCGCCGCTCAAACCGGACACAACTTTTCCTGATATAGACCAGAAGCCATCTCATCTGCAGCCCGGCTGCACTCAACAAGTCGACAGAACTCTGACGGGGACGGCCGCGCCGCCAGAGCCGCTCTTTACCGCTCGCCGATCAAGTACCGCTTCGACGAATCAATTCACACGGAGAGCGTAACTAGCGAGAAAGTTGCATGACCGGCTCCCGGTATACTCAACATGGGCCAAGTTTAGGACGGGATTTTCTATCCGTGATGACCTTTGCAGCGGTACGGTGCAAAGTTGCCTCGTTGTGCGGATGAGCACCTCGATGAGGGACGGTGGAGGCGCAGGGCGGTGGATGGCGGTCTGACATGCCGATGGAGGGTGTCGTTTTGGCCCTGGTCGCAGGTGTCTCAGAGCGCCGGCGTCACTCTGATGTCGCAGCTGTCTGCCTGAGTGCGCTGCGCTGGCAGCTCGGATGTGGGCCGTTTTGACAGGCTCGCAGAGGCGCCAGCGGGGACGAGCCAAAATGACTGATGTGCCTCAGCCGTGACTTTTTGGCAGGTGATCGTCCTTGTGTCGCTATCATGCTGGCAGTATATTCGCGTCATCTGTCCGTTTTCAGATGTGTGCTCTTTGTGTTGGCTTGAATTTGATGAGTTACAAAGGTCTCGTTCTCTGTCATAAGCATTCAGCACTGTCACAGCTAGGCCGACGTCAAAATGTCAGAGTTCCACCGTCGTATCCACCCGACTTTAGTAACATCACAAATGTCACTGTTCGTAAACCACGATTCATTTTTTTTTCGGAATCTCACATGGTCAATCCATTCCATCTCCCTTTCGTCGTTTCTCCCTGCGCCTCCTCCTGGGACTATCATCAGTTCCTCGCCGCGGACCAGCCGCCTGTCCCCGAGATCGGTGCTGTCTGGGGTGCGCTGTTTTCGCCCTATCCCTCCCGGCGTCACCGTCGTTCTGGCTAACGGCCAGCTGGCAGCCACGCACGGGCGTACCCGGGGAGATTTGTCTGTAATGACACCGGCGACGGCGACGGAAGGCGGAGGCGGCGACGAGGAAAGCGGCCGTGGTGGTGGGGGTGACGGTCTATGCTGGAGCGATTGTACAATGCATAGGTACGATGGACCGCACTGCAGTACTGAGAGCGATGGTAAAGTTATTGCGCTGGGCGTTGGCAGCCGCGAGGTTTGAGCTATTGTGATATGGCGGCGCTGGCAGGTGCCGCGAGGTCCCCTGGACTAACTATACCATTACCAGAGGCTGGGCGAAATCAGGACATTACCAACCATCGTCCGGCCTCGCCACAGTCCATCAGTGGTCGCCATCAGCCGCCGCAGCGTACATCATACATTATCGGACACTGCAGTGGCCCGGGCGTCGCCGCCAGGCACGGGCGTTCCCTCTCCCGCCCCCGCCCCCTGCCGGCCCGGGCAGGACCATCGCAATGCACTCTACCCGCCCATTCATCACTGACTCTCGGGCCGGCCGGTCAGCCGGCTGCCAAGACCCGTGTTAATGGCACCAGTGACCCGAGCCGTGCTTAATCCCGCACGGTGCGCCGGCCGCGGAAACAGCCGCTCTTATGAGACCCGGCGCGAATTGATTTTGCACTCATGTGAAGGTCACGGTTCGATCGGGATCAGCGCGGCCGTAAACCGGGGCATGTCGCTGACGGTGGTATAGACGCTGACCTGGTAAGCTCCTTACATAACGTGCTCCGGAAGGGTATTGAGGCGGTCGCCGACTTCACTAACTGTAAATAGTCTGTGCACTGTGCAGATCAGTCGTGACAAGACGGACACCACTTGAACTGACGTTCAAACTAGTGGTGTTTGGAGTAGGTGAAATAGATGGTTCACAGGAAGTGTTTATTTTTATATTAGAAATAAAAAATGAAAACTCAGTTATGTGAAGCTTGCCACCAACCTCCACCGACAATTAAATCTACTGGTTCTACGGATTCATCTACTCATAAATATCAAAAAGGCCGAATGTCTCCATTACCTTTTTGTAACACTCAAGTAAATCACCTCTCCTTAGGTGTAACTATCAGGTACACCAATCCAAGGTAATGGCATTCCACTCGCTATGGGTGGTAGCACAACTTGGCGTGTCCAAAGTCACTTCCATTCATTCGCCGGTCCATTTCGCTGTCGTGAACTGCGTCGGTTTCCCGTGTTTCCTTTGCTTCAGTCATCAGGGTCATTGGGTCCAAATGTATCACTATACGATGTCCTGACAACACTATCATCGCGACGTTGAACCGACTCGTTACGTTAGCGTATGTGCTGTAAGGAAAATGATCTACGAACATTGTTTTTTTGCACTTCCAGTGAAGGGTTATTAAATGGCATTTTGATTTTCGGTGATATTTAACTGAGTTCCATGTATAGAGATAAGCGAGGTATCAGCCTGAATTCTCGTAAAAGGGCTATATGAAGCGCGGCGCACGCTTGAAACATTGAATCATTTCATTCATGGCTTCATTTCACTCTATTGCTAAGAAGTTTTAGCTTGACCGCAGACCGTAGCACATGACCGCAGCGTGACATCCTCCATCATCTGATTGACCACAGCATGACCTCGCTCACCACCCTCCCAATGCACCGATCATATCGGTTTGGTCCAACTGGTCGGAGCTCTATGCAGAGCGGTCCGTAAAGGTCATACCCCGAGTCCCAGACCACAGCTGTTGGACAGGTCTGTCAGCTGCAGACCTGTCGGGCATTTCTGTCTACCGGCCGTGTCTGTATAATAGCCGCCCCTCCCCTTCATGCGGTCTCTGCAATCCCGAGCGCCGAGCCGACCGTGCTTGCCGTCTCTGTACCCCCCTACTGGGGAGGGGAGGCGATGTGTGGGGGCGGCAGATAATCCCGTGCAGTAGCGGTCAACAAGGACAACTGAACGGCGACGGTACTGGTCACCGCTCCCGGATCTAGGGGGGGGGTAGTACCTGCTGGGAGGGGGGGGGGGTCTCACAACGGCCACGCCCATCGGTAGCCAGGCGATATTTTGGCAATAAATGGTCTGAGATTGTCCACGATGATTGACGGTGTGAACTGTGCTTTTGGGAGGTACGGTCGTGACGATGGACGGGCTAATTAATAATTAATTAATTCAAAGACAGTGTCGGCACTGTCTTTGGTATAATATGACTGGATGCTGACGTTGCTCTGAGGGATACTGATGTTCCTCTTTTTTCGACTTTCGCGTCTCTACGTTGGGTTTACATGCACTGTGTTGACGACTGATTAGTGTGTGTTCCATGGTTTGGGTTAGGTGATCACGCTCTAGCACTGACGTCCGATTACTGTCTGTTGTACGGGGGTGGGCTATGTTATAGTGATTCCACACTGACGTTTTATTTCTATTTGTTGCAGGGGGTTCGGCTTTGTCACCTATAGCGATCCGGCCAGCGTAGACAAAGTATTAGCGGACGGCACGCACGAGCTAGATGGCAAAAAGGTACGTGACAACCACTTCTGGCCGGCGATTGTGACGTGCGTGGTGTTTTATGTGCTGATTGGTGCCTGGATTTGCGTTCATAATGCTGCAGTCATTCGCTGTGATTTATTTTCAGTGAGCGCGGCTCGCAATGGATGAAAAATGAACATATTCTTATTGAATATTTTGATAATGTAACGATGCGAATATTTTGATAACGTAACCACCTTTGCCAAAAGAAAGTATTTCTATTTAATTTATCGTTAACAATGGCTGGTGCGACAATATTTAAAAGTAACTCAGGTTCCCACTTCAAAATTATGAAAGTCGAAACGTATTGTAACCGGTGTTATAGATTCAAAAGAGAGACGTTTTTGCATTATTTTGTAATTTTGACACTTGTGGCTTGAACACTGCCATAAGATCATTTTTGAATGCAGTGAGCAAAGGTTGAACTAGTACAAATTCCCTTGAATCATATCGATGTTGTATCGGCCAGTTGTCCGTCTTGTGTCATGTGGTGCCGCCGCACACTGCGCTGTGTACACAGCTGCCAATAGATACTGTTGTCTAATCAATGGCTAATGCGCGCCAGACTTGTCCGTGCCTTCCTTTGCTCATGGTAGGGCTGCCTCAGTGACCTGTGAGGTTCTACTCATTACCGGGGCTCACCATTTAGAACCCATCATGACGTCATCGGAGGGTGTCACCATCTGTTCACCGGGTCGAAATGACGTCAGCGAAGGCATGTGCCATCATCCATCACAATAATGATTATAATCGGCACGCTGAAAAATTGATCGAGCAGCTGATGCATAGATAAAGCCGCCACTTTGCCAGTGACACATTTTCCCAACGGTCGGTGTCGGGCGCGAAATTACTTTGTTCGATATTGTTCATAACCGTGGGAAACGTCAATTATCGGCACAAAGCGTCCGAATGGCTGCTGTTTGCCAGCCCATTCAGCGGCGTGCTACCAACTGTGGAGCCAAAAGCGCTTCCGCTGTGCAAACTTCGAGCGACATGCAGCGCAAGGAGTCGTCGTTATTTAATGTCACGCCCCGTTTTGTTCCAAACACGCCGTGTAAATAATCGTGATGATGCTCGTTTATCTTCGCTTGTTGAGTGAAAAGATATGCGAGGAATGGCGTAAGGGAAGAATGGCAGATGTCGAATGATGCTCAAACACGTCTACTAAAATAGACTCCCTTATTCGGCTTGCGTCCGAATGAGTATCGATCCTGCAATGCTCCAATGCAGTGCAGCAATGCACATTCAAAATGTTGGTGACTTGCCGTCCCCTTCTATCAGGAAACCAAAATTTCTGCGATATGATTCGGAAAACTATACTTTTCTTATGATTAGCAATAGCAGCGCTTGTCCGGTGAGAGTTTTGGAATATTGTTCAAAAGGAACGTTAGCCTGATAGTGATGTCATAGAGCGGTTATTTGCCCCTCAGTTGACTACCCCCTACCCCAATAACTCACTTCAGTGAGCTGTCCGCACACACCACAGCGACGGTTGCACCTGTCCTGAGCGGTAAAACAGCTCACCCACGACCGAGTGTAGGGCGGTGGCCGTCGCCAGGGCTCAGTCGAGGAAGGAGGGCGGCGGGGTGACCTGTAGGGGGGGGACGGGGGGGGGGGCGACACACCTGCCTGCGACGTAATCAGTACCGTCGGCGTCACCGATGAATCGGTGCCAGTCGTCTGTCCGCCCGGGTATAAATAAGTCAGCCACCGCCGCCGCCGCCGCCGCCGCTGACGACGACGGCGACGACGACGACGCGTCGGTCGGTGTCCCGAGTCGCCGGTGTCGCAGGCGACGAACTCTTGGGGACCCACACAGCACTCACTGACATAGGGCGTGGCTTGGAATCAGGAAAGGGGAGATTTTGGGGCAGGTGTTTTAGTTATATGATGTTAGGGATAGAAAATTATTAACTGATTTATATCTGATTCCTTATGATGTCATAGCATTCATGGCAGCTTCACATTCATATAACTTTTACGACTCAACTTTAAAAGAAAACGCGGTTGCATTTAATTTACTTACTTTCTCACAAAATAAATCCATACATGTTGAACAGCTAGGTAAACGTTCTACACATTTACAAATTGTATTGCATTTAAGCATAATCATATTTATTTTGTTGCACATCCCTCAGTCCGTCAGAGGCATCATTACCCACAAGTTTCCCAGTCCCTGAGAGGCCCAGGGCGGGCCAGGTGTCAGACTGGAGCGGACTGGGGCATCACTTCCCACAAGTTGCCCAGCCCCTCACAGGCCCAGCGCGGGCAGGTGCCGGCTACGTGACGACGACAATGACACGCCGAATCGAACGGCCGTTCAAAGCAGCTGCGCCGTCGAGTGCGCCGCTTTGTTTCGACATTCTTTTGACACGCTTTCGACGAGCGTCGCCTGTGTAGAACCTCGTGAGCGGCGCCTGGGCGTGAAAGGCCGCGAAAGATTACGGAACGACGCCTCGTTCCGCGGCAGCTGGCGAC
Organism: Amphibalanus amphitrite; assembly: GCF_019059575.1. NCBI lineage: Eukaryota > Metazoa > Arthropoda > Thecostraca > Balanomorpha > Balanidae > Amphibalanus > Amphibalanus amphitrite. The sequence continues at coordinate 554,767 of NW_024881500.1, read as the reverse complement.
TGAGGTGTGATAAGCGGGCGCAGCTCGCTCTGATTTCTACATGTTTCTCGTCGTTGCTTGTGCTACGCTTGGAGCTTAGATTTAATTAGTTCCTGCTTCCTGCAAGTCTGTCTAGTGTCTGCCTGGTGTCTGTCTAATGTGTCTGACTGGACTTTCTTGTCTGTCTTCCAGATCGATCCCAAAGTGGCGTTTCCAAGGAGAGCGCACCCAAAGGTAAGTTTCCGTGAACTTCACGGCCCATTTGGTCTCCCGTGACCCGTTGACATTCGGTGCACCCTCCTCCCCTCTCTTTTCCCCACGGGCACGACACCCTGTCTCCACCGCTGTGCTGGCGTGAACTGCTCTGTCGTGCCGGGCTTCGGGCTAGCTTCGGTCACGGGTCAATCCCGACTGGAGCAAACCATAGGAGGAGTGCCACTTGAGACGAGAGACTGAAATGAGATCTGAACAGGCCCCTGTGCGGCTCCAGTCCGCGCGGATCACGTGCCCCCTCGGCGTGATAGAACGGCGTCGTTTGCTGTTCTTGTGACGTGGTGATGCCTGTCGTCTGCGCCAACAAAAACATGTCACTGGCACCGGATGGCTTCTCACAGACAGGGTAGACCCCGGTGGGCGACTGAGGCGCGGGGTCTGTATTGTATGCCGGTGCATGCAAAGGTGGAGTTTCCACAGCTGTTCGGCGCTCCAGTTTGGCCCATGGGTGGATCTTTACAAGGCTTCTGTTGTGTCTGACTGTTGTGTCCTACATGGCCGTTGCTTGTCGATGCTGCATTTGATATTGTGTGGTCGATGACTGCGAAATGCACAGGTGTTTGTTGCAGGGGCGGATCCAGAAAATCTCCAAGGGAGGGGCCATTAGAAACCAGGAGGCCCCCATAATCCCACCTGTTGGAGGCCCCATCTTCCCACTTGTTGGGCCCCCCCCCCCAAAAAAAAACTGCGTCTATTGAGCTTATCTAGCTGTTCAGGCAACATCTCAACATGAATAGCCACTTTATTTTCAGGAGGCCCCCTTTTCAGCTTTTTAACTTTTTATTTTATTTTGGAAAAAAAAATCGGCCAAGGCCCCCATGGCCCCCCCCCCTTGTATCCGCGCCTGGTTTGTTGTCTGCCTTCTGGTCATCAGTGAGGTGGCGACAAATTGGAGCATCCGTGACATTTGTACAGTTGTAGCGTTCTTTTTCACGAGCTGTCACACACCACGGTTGGGTGCCGTGCGGCGGAAAAGTGACGCGTCGTGCGCTGACCGTCACGCGTGACCTGGTGTCACGTGCTCGCGTGCTTCGCCGCGCCCACGGGCTCGTGACGATGTGTGGTCACGCTCTTTTAGCCATCCGCCGCCGTGAGCGACCGCCGCGCCCCTGGCGGCTGGCTGTGGAACTACTCACTGCCGGCAGCGGCGACTGACAGTGACTGAGACGGGAGGTCGGGGGTTTACCGTGGCTTTTCAGCTGCACAGAGAAAAGCACGGTGACCTCTGAAGCTTGTTGAGATTGAGACATACCAATAACATTTGTTATTCGTCACTATGCTCATTTTTCCATTTCATGCCGGTAAACTGGCGAAAAGTCGCCTGACCGTTGACAGCCCGGCGTACCGATTATCGTAGGACCTATTCCACTAACATTTTAAAAACGACTAATGTTCTTTATCCATCTATTAGCAGCTATTTCAATATGTACATACCATAGCATGCATACTTTACTGAATATGCCGTATCGCTGCATCAACAAGCAGACCTAAGAGTTCACTGAGCGAGACCCTTTTCTCGAGACCATTTGCATGCATCTCGCCTGGCGAATAGACGTCATGAACCGTTTCCGGCCATTCTACATGCATGAATTTCACCGTCTAGTACATAGCGCATATTCCGCTAACGTGGGCCGTTGTCGTCTGTCAGTTTCGTGCAGCGGCGTCCGAAATCTTCGGCTCGCTCTGTCGCTCAGCGACTGGTTCGGCCACTGACGGAGAGCTGACATTATGGACATGATGGATATCGCCGTAATCCGTATATCTGCGGCGAATGGCGCGCCGTCGCCGTCACGGACATTGTATGGCTGCAGCGGCCGTGTTGAGAAAGGTCTCGATGGCGGAATGCTCTCAGTGGCCACATTGGGAGAGGGCTGAGGACCGGGCGGTCGGTTTCAACCCGGCTCGATGGGAGTCGTGAGTCTCGGGGACGAGGGTGAGCTGAAAGCAGCTGGTGTCTCCAATGCTGCGCAGTTGTTCTGCTTTTGTTCAGCAAGTTGGGCTGCTTTTGGGGCGTATGTATGTTTATCAATGGGCGCGGCACTTACCGCGATGGAACCGCTATCAGCAAATGATTTCCACTTGCTATCGTATCAAGAACTCTGCCGCTCTTCAAGGTCAAAATTCGTGGTGCATAATCTCTAACTCCTTCTTCAGATCCCTGCTCCTCTCCTCGACAGCGCAGTAGCCCACAGCCCTTACCCGTCCGTCTGGTGCACCAACACACCGCCACCGATCTGAGCCCGCTGAGAGGGTCGTAAATCAGCGGATTTCTGCGGTCAGCTGACCTGTCCAGCGCCGAACCCATCTCCGGGTGCGAATCCGGCTTCGCGCCTGCATCGACCGATCTATAAACTAGTCGCTATGGTGCCGGTGACAGATACCTCTGCCGGGGTGTAATAGGTATGAGTACTGCTTCGGGGCTCTGGACATGGGGCTCGTGTCCCGGATCTACCAAAGGAGCTATCCCCAGGTTCATGTGACCGCTCTCACTGTGATGATGATTGCAGCCTTCTGAAATTGCTGACTGTTCGATCATTGAGTTTTCCCCTAAGATATGATGTTTTGGTTTTATCCCGTCTTAAACTTAACGAAACGATGCATAGGTATATGCACATTGGAAGTATTGATGCACGACTAAAACCTCTCGCTTGTAAAGGCCTCCTAGCCCTCTCCTAGCCTCTACAAACGTGTTACAATGGCTACCGACCTCATGTAACTCACCTAACATCTCTATGCAAAGCAACCGGTCGCCAAGTCCATAATTCCATTTGTCAGACACTCTAGCCAACAGGACCCAACTGCCTCTGTGTTAACCGCTCACCGAACCGGTTCTGTCTGCCGTGCCCTGCGCCCGGGATGACGGCGTCATCGGCCGAACGTCATCGCCTGCGGCACGGTGACTCTCCGATCGTATCTCCCCCTCCTGCAGAGTCGCCGGCTGCTACCGCCCGGCGCCGGTTCGTCAGTGGCGGTGGTGTGAACTGTGAATTTAACGGTGGCTGGCATTGGTCCCTATGTGTCCTCTGAGGGCGACGGTTTGATGATTTTGGTTGATGGGATGGGAGTGAGGGTGGCGTTCCTCGCGCCGTGAAATAGCCGATGACTTGTTTGTAGATTCCTTGTGTCTCGATGTGGAGGCTTGAGAAGAGGATTCACCTACATGACCTCTGTTCCGCGAGGGATCTAGCCCATGGTAGCTCATGGTAGACTGTAACGGTCAGCTGTCGATTGGCATGGTATTCGCTCGCCTATCTGGAACATTCCGAGGCTAGCCTGTATGTTTGACCCCATAACTGCCAATATAAGCATCATATATCTTCCACTGCGCTCTGGCGAATTCGACAAGTGATAATCTGGTTTACCTTGGCCCCAATATTCCCTTTCCCCTCTGGACCGATGACCGAACATGAATAGACAAATCCGTTAGACCGAGGAGCATGCAAAAGACATAATTTCAGTTGCTTAATAGCTGGTCAGTGGTCAATCTCTCCGAGCTGGGAATAAGTTGAGATACATAACTAGCACTATACATAACTAATTTACTAGGCCACGGCGGTATGCCACTGCGCGTTTCCGGGTCGCTTCCAGCGGGCGTCTTTTGTTCGCTCGGCAGCGGCGATCTTCGGGCGATGATTTCTCGGTCTCCCGTCGCTGGACCACCCTCCGAGCGAGACGGGGCGAGGCGCCCGGCCAGGTCGGTCGCTTTCCATCCCCTCCTTCCCATCTGGTGCGCGCTCCACCCACTCGTCTCTCCAATCACGCGCCCTCGGCGGCCGTAATTGTTTCTTACCGGCGCGCCGAACAAAGGCCGCATTACAATCGTTTGTGATAAAGTGTTCTCCCGGGCGGCGCTTCCGATTGCCGGCCGGTGCTCGGCGCGCCCGCCTGACCCGGCTGGAGTGGAGAGCGGCCCGGGCGCGGCGCGGTGCGGTGCGTCCCTCGACGACCTCTTGTGGTAGGAGACGCTCTGCGGAGACGGGACGCGGCCTCCCCACTGATGACTACTCGAGTGGCAGCTATTGCGCCGCCAGTCTGCCCGCAGAGTGGACGGACACGCTCGTTATTGTTGCGCGGCATTGTCGCTCCAATTTGCGGCTGGGCGAGCCGTGTTTGTCGGTGTTTGCGCACTGTCGACCTGTCAGCCTGTCCCGCTCGCAGCCTGTTTGCCCGTCCGACTTTCCCCGCTCCTGGAGGCTGACATCCCCCAGTCCGCAGTCGGAGGCTTACCGAGGCTGGTGCTCGCCAACCGCAGGCCAGCGGCTTATGGCACACGGTGATTGGCAGGCCACGTCACTGTGTTTGGGGGCTGAAACATGAAGAAATGTTATATTAGCTGCTGACTGGCTCACTTTTGGGGGAATTATTTTAGAAATATTTAGTTTAACTATTACTTGCTTAGATAAATTTTAAGTCAGTGTATTTTCAGCTTTGGTCAATTTGCATTGTTTTGAATCTCTATTTTTTCTCTTGGTTAAGTCAAGCAACTGAAACCCAAGATCAAATTGAAGCCATTATTCAGCTCCTGCCAATAGCATTGGCCCAATACCATTTGTCAAAATTACCGAAGTAAACTGTTGAGAAGAAACAGCGATATTCCGGAGCTTCATGTTATACATTAGTCCATGTAAGTACAGCACCTCATGCCGCAATTGCCCCCCCCCCCCTCGTCCACGTCATACTAAGCTGTGCGCTCGGGGCTGCGGTCGCTCCATTTGGGGGTTCGGGGGCTGCGGCCGCTCCATTTGGGGGTTCGGGGGCTGCGGTCGCTCCATTCGGGCTCGCTCCCGTCTGATTCTCGGGCGGTTGGTCACGGTGGCTGGGCGGCTCCCTCATCCGACGCCCGGGAGATGTGCCATCGGTCCTCGGCGCTTCTCAGGGGTGACAGATGCGCTCATTTTTCCCACATCGCATTAGCATATCGAACCGGGCTCCGTGGCCCGGCCTGGCCCCGGCTCGCCATAGCGTGGAAATTGAGATGACTCTCAGAGACTGGGACGGTCTCCGCACGGATGGCACCATGGACGCTTTGTGGTTCGGCGACAGCGACAGGACCCGTCGAGAAGCCCGGTACGTTGAACTTTACTCGCCTTCTCCGTACCTGTTTTGGCGCAGAGACGCGAACGGCGCCGGCTAAAAGCCATGGCGTGCAGACGTGACCGCGACTGAAGAGCTCGCTGGCCGCTGAAGGACTGACTCTGAGCTGAGTCAGCCTGGTTAATGGTCCGAGTGGGCAGTGTGTCCGGGTTGAGAGCACGGGAGAGAGGAGGGAGCGGCCAGACTCACATCGGCCCGGCACTCGGCGCCGGGAACTTTTAGCAGCGGTTTAACGTGCTGATGGCGCGGATGACACTCAGTTTGTGTCATTTTGGCTTTTGAGCAGCGTTTGTGGAGAGTATGGTGCCATTCTAACTAAATACGTTAGAAAACTGTTGAAACTTTGTAAAATCAGAAACTGTTAAATTCCTTTCGTGAACCTCGCTATATGCCGATAATTTGCACTGCAGAATATTGGCAACAGCTTCTCCATTTAGCACCTGGCGATACCTATCCGCCCTAATCTGTCTTGCCGCAATCTATGGAGAAGGTGTCTGGCTTTTTATCTCAGCAGAACCGCGGCAGACCACAGAGCTCGCCACGCATTTCCCTGATTGCGTCCTCCCCTCGGAGTCGGCTCCTCAGACCGGAACCGCAACCACTTGTGTTTTTCTGGCGGCCACCGCACATTTTCCGGACTTTGCCGCCCGTTGTCGGTATCATTATTGGACCGGGCTTGCATGCAAAATGTCACGTCATTTATATGCAAATGAGTTTGCTGGCTGGCAGCCTGCCGCATCGGAACGTTTTGGCATCCTTTCGGCATCGTAGTGAGACGGCGAGAGAGCAGCAGTCGGGGACAGACCGAGAGAGAAACCGCGAGCGGCAGAGGCGAGGGAGAAACCGGCCGCTTTGAGGTCGCGTTCCTCCGTGCACCGATTGTTGCCGGCTCGTCCGCGCCCGCCCACAAACGGGCTCCGGAGATGTTTGTCGTGGTTTCTAGGTTCCGCGCTCCCGGACCCTCTGACCCGTGCCGTCGTTTCGGCCGATGTCTCGGCGAGTTTTCCTCTTCTGATTCAGCTCCTCTCCTTCAGCGGGTCTCTCTCGCTATCGTGCGATGGTCGACGGGCGTGCCCCGCGGTGGTTCTGGCGCGCCTCGCTGGGCCAATCTGGAGATTCTGCTGACCCAGACGCGGCCGAGGTTTTATTCGAGGCGGAGTCCGCAGCCGGAGCGCTGACTCGCAATTGGGCGGGGCGGGCGGAATCAGCAGCGACCGCTGATCAATTTGCCGCATACTAACCCGGTCGGAGGATAAATCCGGCCCGTCGCACTGCGGCCCATCTATACGTCATTTGGGATCGCAAACGGAGCCCGCTTATTTACTGGACGGCTAGATAGCAATGCGGGATGCTAAAAGAAATAGGACGATTTTCATCTTAGAAATGAAATTACCATCTTGATGCTGATTCATTTGATTGTGTCGTGCGTCGCATTTTTACTGTTCAAGTTATTAATAGCGTGACTTTTCAACGCGTATAGTGAGGTGTTCCAGCACCTATGGCTGGCGTACATTCATTACCAACGCTAAATGAGCTTCACACGCAGCGCATTTTATATGGCGTGATTAATTACCCGTATTACAGTTAGGTGTAAGAGAGAGCGAAAACTTATTCACTTTTGTTAATGATGCTGGAACGTGATGCTATATGAACTTGTGTTGAACCGATTCTGATACATCAACCTAAAGGCCTGGCTACACTATGCGTTTTCTTCGTGCGTTTTTTGCGTGGTTGCGTGTTTTGCGTGATATCGTTCTAGAAAAAAGAACGATATTACGTTTTTGTGATATTTTTCACCTTAAATTTTAGTTACATAAGAGTTATATTAGCTTTTGTATATAACCAAAGTAAAAATTATATTGTTTATAACTTTTTTCCTAGAACGATATTACGCAAAACACGCAAACCTGCAAAAACGCACGCAGAAAACGCATAGTGTAGCCAGGCCTTAACACTCCTTATTATTTCATCTTGTTTTACAGTCTTTTTATTTCAAATTGAAATCATTTTGATAATCACCGCGAGCTGTCAAAATAAATGTTCCACCTTTTGAAATGAAATACAACGGTCTATGTGGTGATAAATTATTTCTGTGCGTTTGCCTCCTGAACGTGTCCCACGGTTCCGTGCCGAGTGGAATTACTCCTGTCCCTGTGAATTTCTGAGACGTTGCATGTCACGGTCTGATTACTCCGATCCACAGTGGCATAATCATCGGCGGCGGTTTTCACAGAGTGGGATCGACCTCGTCGTCGTTTCTTGTCCGCCCTGGTGACCTGACCTTTAAACCGCCTCTGACCCCGAGCTGCCCCCGCTCGGTGGCAATGTCCTCGTTGGAGAGCACTGGTGCATTGGATTGTGCACTGGTTTGGTTATTGAGGGGTGTATCGGTTCAGGTATCGACTGAAGCTGCCAGCTATAGAGGCGGTTCGACTCGCGCTATGACTATATGAGCGGCGCTGGTGGGTGGGGCCGCTTGTGGTCTCTTACACCGGTCCAGCAGTAGTCGGCTCTTACATTGTTAAATTGCTCTTGTGCCCAGCTGTTGAATTGGTCCAGTACTCCGCTGTATACGCTGTAACTTCGTCGGTCGGCTGTGACCGAATCACCGCTTTGGTTGTGGGTCCACTGAAGCTCATTGCCCTGCCACGGCTCATGAATTTCCACGCTCCAGAACTTCTTTCACTGCTGTTTTGTGATGATGTCTTGTTCGTGGAAGGCCATCCCGATCGCTGCTCCTTCCCCCCCCCCCGTCTCCTGCCACTGCCACCGGGCTGCGTCCACTGGGGGTTGAGCGTGCGAAATGGGTGCCGGTGGACCGGCGAACGGAGCCCATCGGTCACCCGGGAAGACGCTGGTCCAGCGATCCTTCGACAGGCTCATTCCAGATTGTGACAGTGTCGATCGCGGCTCCATTCAGGATGACCTCATACTCCAGGGAGCAGCCAGACGGGACGCCCCGATCGCCGCGGCGATATATATGCGACGAAAAAAACGAACGGCCGGCGAGGGATGGGCTGCTTTTCTCGAGAGGAAAACCCGAACGTCGTCGACCGGATTGGAAGAGAGGTCACCTTTCTCGAAGAGCTACTGCCGGATGCTATCTAGATCAGACGCCTACTTGGACCGCTTGAATTGCGTTGATGGGGAAAGAAGGATGATGTTGTTATGAACGGATTAAGTCACGAGCTGATTACTTATGAGTTGTGAGGTAGATTGGCTCGCAGTTTGAAATGTTTCCCCACCAACGGTTATTCGTCATCACTACTGTCTGAAGAAAGCTGACGGAAAGGCGCCCATATACAGGCCCATATACAGACCCATATGTAGGCCTCCAAATATAGATTTCACAAGTTTCTTCTTAGTTTTAGCCATATCAGGCGGTGCATGCTAAGATGTAGAAGACGGTTTTGATTGCTTACGTGTTCGTAGGGAATTGGCTTGGCGTGGAAATTTTGTTTCGTTATTTTCTCGTATAAGAACCTACTCGTTTTCGTTCATGTTGTAATCATGGAAAAGCGGGAGTGATTTGGGTAGAATCATCGATACACACGTGTCACTTAGCATGGTTCAAGTTAAAGAAGCGTGGTGGTCCAAATTAAGTCGATTCGAAGCAAGTTTCGCAAACTAAGGTAAATTTAAAACATGCGTTGTGACTTGTGTTGCTACTTGAGTGCCAAGTGCCACCATCAACAAAACTTCACATAGGAAGCATTGAACGACATAAGAATCTGTGCTAATTAGCTGCACGCTTGATGGTTTATTTGACTTTCGTGGCATTACGTAAACACCTTCTTTGTTTTTGCTCTGGCTGCATTGATTTTCCGTTAATTACTGTGATGCCAAGCGTGAAGACAAGCCAGGATGTTGAACGCCCACAGAAGATGGGCGCTCTGAAAGAGCCTTCGCCACTGGAAAGTCATTTCCTTCGCGGCCAGGCCCTCTAATGAAGCTGAATTCACATTCAAATCGTCGTCCACCAAGTCAGTAACGAAGCTGCTTATTCTCGGTCGCTCGCGGCAGCGGCAAGCGGAGCTCCTCACAGGAACGAGAGGTCTCGCCGGGCCGGAAAGCACAAACAGGGAAGATGAAAGACAGTGGGGCGCGGCCGGTGGCGGCGGCGGCCGGACCGTGCGCCGCGGTCGGCTGAGAGACTGAGTGGGCCGCGGGCGGACGCACCCGGGCGTGCCCGAGTGGGGTTTCTGCTCGCCGGCAGTCGCAACGGCCCGGCGTGCTGCCGCTGACGGACAAAACGGAAAAGAAATTGAAACGGTCGCCACGCCGAATAGCGCTCCGTGGGGCCCGACGGCCGTCGGAAACCTGCCCGCGTCCTTCCGTCCGTCCGTCCGTCCTTCCGTCCGTCCGTCCGTCCGTCCGTCCGTCGTCCGTCCGTCCGTCCGACCGTCCGTCCGTCCGTCCGTCCGTCTCTCTCGCCGTCAGCAGGCTACATTGATTGCGGTGCGTTCCTCAGCCCTGCCTCCTCCCACACCCCGCCCCCCGACCGTCCCCGGTCACCGCGCGTTGCCATTGTTCGTCCGACCCGGATCGAGCACCAGGCTGCGGGTGGGGGCGCAGCGCAGCGCGGCGCGGCGGGGCGGTCGACTCTAATGCGTCGGTTTTTCGACGGGCTCGACACCGTCGTTGCGGGGTCGTGCTATAGGGCGCACCGGCACCATTAGTCTGACGAATGGACTCACCTGGCACTCAATCGAATTTGAACGGACGGTCGCGTCGAGCGCGGCGCATGGCGACGGAGTGGTGGCGACGACGACGATGACGATGGCGATGACTCTGACAGAAGTTAGGGCTAGTTTGAAGTGGCAGATATCGGTGACTATTTAGCGCGAGAGTGCTTACGAAGGCAGATGCCTGAGTGGTTGAAGCGAATCCAAGGCGACTCGAAAACGACAGCTGGTCAAGCTGACAGCCGTCTTCTCCTTAGAGAGCTGGAGGAAAAACTGTCTAGTCCACTTCGCTGTCTGTCAGTCGTCTTTTTCTTATTGCTGGACTCGAATTGGGTCGCTAAAGAGCCAATTTTATATATGGCATCACTCCCATTGAGGTTCACATTCATAGTTACTTAGTTGCAAATATACTCTTGCAGTTAAATACCATCATGCTGAAAGAAGTTTTTATGGAAAATGTTTCCGATGACGCCGAATATTTTTTTATGTGTCAACCCATCCACGTATTGCCAGGTGTAATGAAGTGAGCCGGCGAGTACCCAGTCGGAAAACACACCCACGAAGTTCGAAACGCCCGTCGTGTGCCGAAAGCTTTTATGCAAATGGGTCGCCCTGGTCCGTGCCACTGAAGTACTGCTTTGCTGGCCGCTGCGGCATTAGTTTATGGCGCGGTCGGCTGGTGACTGGCCTGACGACGCTGCGCAGGTGACACCACGCTGGTGACTATAGCCATGTGACGTCACAGTCGTGACATTTCACCACCGGCGCCGCTACTTTCAGGCGTGACACTACGAACTCAATCATTATTAAATATTTTAATGGCCCGACTAGGCTTGCGGAGGGTCGTCATTATTGAATAGTTTATGCATGAGATCATTCGAATGATAGAACTTGCATCGTCATGGTTAGGTACGTGTGTGCAATGTGCATGCATGATTGTACAGGAAAAAGCGGGCGTTGGTTCGTAATTTTGAGTTAACCGGTTGTTTGGAACTAAATCATGATTTATTTCAGCATGCCGTGAAAGTCTATTAATTTTCTGTCGACAGTGAAATATTGAAACCCGCCGGGTCTCCTTTCACCTGAATTTCTTCCATCCACCCTTGTACGCATTCCATGCTTTCAATTCCACCCCAACTAAGCTCCATCATTCATCAGTAGCTACAATGTCACCCCAAGTCTGGTTACATGCCAGATTTCATCCACCACGGGACGATAGTGCGATCAGTGTAGCTGTCCCCGCTCCTCCCCCTTGTTGAACCCCCTCAATCCTCATTTCCTCCACGCCGAGTCCGGTAGAGGAGGCAGATACAGAGATGACGCGTCGGCATCACTATAACGCCTGATATTAGGCACTTGGTGACTTTGAGCTTTGAAGATCTTTGATATTGTTTGACGATTTGCTGAAACCGTTGATGGAAGATGTCCCAGTAATGAGCCGAATGTGTCACGGCGAGGTTTTGCGATGTCCACGCAGTATTTCGTAGTAACTGTGACTTTCGGTGACACTGTGCGACACCTCCGGTCCCCGTGTTCCCTCTGGCAGCAGTCCAGTGACCACCCAGTGAGCCCAGTCCCCGTCTCCTCCTCCCGGGCCCCTCTGGGCGTCCTCGTGATACGTTTGATGTCACCGGTGGGCGCGGCTGCCAACCCCTGAGGGACCCGTGCTGCCAGACGCCGTGATGAGGAAATGCGCCCGAGGTGCAACGCGAGAACCGTTATATGCCCCACACTGACAAATACGTCTTACTCGTCAGAGGAAGTGGGGTTGAAAGCGCACCAGCCCCTGAGGACCATGGACATTTTACATTATTTTGTTAAAATTTTATTATTTTTGGGATAGTTTATGGATTCCTTGGTATGCCAATGGGACTCTTCTGTGATTCTATTTATGTTATTTGCGTTCTCCGAGCTAGGTCTTGCGCTGCGGTACTTGTGCATGTGAGTGGCGAAAGCTGTTCCAAACCCCACCAGTTCGTCTCTTGTCGCATGTAACCGGTGAAGATCGGGGTGTTAATAGCAAAGGCATGGCGGTAAAGGCAGCAGCAGTGACGGCGGAATCAACCCGCCGGTAACAATGGCGAAAACGGAATGAGCCCACCGGTAGAAGTGATGAGTGGGTCCGTCTGTAGCAGCGTAGGGGTCCGCCTGTAGCGGTTTCTATAGGGTTCGCCGGTATAGCAGCGGTATGGGTCCACCTTTTGCCGCGCGGTGCGCTGGGCGGATCCGCCGGTAGCAGCAGCGTAGTGTGTCCGCGGTAGCGGCGGCGGAATAATTCCGCGGTAGCGGCGGTGTGTCCAGGGTAGCAGCGGAATGATTCCGCGGTAGCAGCGGCGGCGCCGAGCGGGCCATTATCCGACTAACCGGTCGGTAATGCAGCCGACAGCGGGGACGCCGCCGTAATCACACGCTGTTGGCCAGATAGTTGATGCAGTCCATCATGTCGGCTGTCTGACAGGTGACAGGATCCCTGACAGATGACGGCGCCGCGCACCGCTCCCGTGGCGGTGAGCCGAGCCGAGGGATTCACCCCGATCTGTGTAGACGGAAAGTGCAAAAAAGCATGCAGGCATTATCACGCGTGTATGCATGGGTTCAGCTGCATTTTACCTGTCGGCATATTGTCTTGACTGAGACCGAAAAGATGGACTAAACATATTTTCCGTTTACAGTTTCGATTCTGCTGGTTTTTAGATACCTACTTGAATGTCATTCTAACTTGATAAGCTTTCTAAACTTGATGCTTCATGATTGATTTTGCATTTCATCTCTCTCAGACTAAGATTTTAGAACACAACACTGTCATTTTTCACCAAAGTTCAACTCCGCCCCCAACGGTGCCCCGCGGCCATGCCATGTTCATCAGGAGACCCTCGCGGCGACTCGGTCCACCCCGCCGCGCCGGGCTCGCCAGCTCCATAAGTGGGCCGCCACCGCCGCCCCCGTCCGAGCCCTGTCCCATTTGGGACCGGCAGGTCATATGTCGCGCCGATAGCCGGAATGGCCCCCGGCGCCGGTCCTTGTGGCTGGAGTGGGTGTACTAGATTAGAAGGCGGCTCGCGCGGACGCCAGGTGGCCGCGGGCAGCCCCGGCCGCCCTATCGCCTCAGGTCATGTGTCACGAGCGGGACTGGCCCGATTGGGCTGTGGTGTTCGTGGGTGCCGCCAGCCGTGCAGTGTGGCTGTTGGGACTTCCAACGGCAGGGGCGGCGACACCCGACCAGCGCGAGTTTTTCCCATTAGCGGGCAATGGCCTGTTGATGGTGGGCTGGAAGGCTATTAGTGAATGCAAGTTGCAGCTGTCGGCCACTTTAACAACGATTCTAGGAAGTTCAACGCGATAACTTTGTGCAAACCTCGCACTCCTTCAGTGAAATTGGTTTACCGTTTACTGGGAACGATTTCCGGAAATTTAGCAACTGTGATGCCCTATTACCGTACGATAAACTCAGATTTGCTCTCAAAGAACTGGTCCGTGCGTTTATGTTGCCTCATGAGCGCTCGGTTTGTTTCTTTCTACCGTTTTCCTCCTCTTCCTCTCGGGTTTTCGGGTGGCGTGCCGAGAGGCTATCCCGGCCGGCGATAGCTCCTCTCCTGCGATTTATCCTGGACAGGGTCTCGTCATCAGTCCTCTGGCAAGCCCCATCATTTCCGGCGCGCTCTCCCACTCACTCTATCCTTCCCTCCCGTGCTGCCATCCCCTTCCTCTCCGGCCCAGGGCGGCTGGTCGACCGGCAGAGCCACCTAGTGACGAAAGCTCGAACTGTGCCGGTACGGTCCGGGCTGGCGGCAGTGAACGGTAGCTTTGCATCTCAGGCATTGACTTCGAAGTTGAGCTTGGGGTATGTATGCAACAGTGACAACTGGTCAGTGCTAGTCTTTAGACTCAAAGTCCTCAGTTTCTTCTGTTCACAGCATCCTTCGTTGTCTCGATTTATGCTAATGAGGCATGTTTGCTTCGATATTCGCCCATTCTCCGTGTCCCCGGTGTGTCCGCGTCTGCCGTGTCCCACTCCTCTGTGTGTCCGCCATCTATCCGCTGTATCCTCTGTGTTCTCTGCCAGACTGTCTGTGCGCGTCACTACGTGTGTCCATCGACCAGCGCACATCAGCGCCGCACCAGGAGCTCTGGGTGTCGGCGACTTTTGGACGCCGAAAAGACTTCATTAGGCCCGTCGTCCGCGTCTATTTGCATTGATTGACGGAGACAGAGCGACCGATTGGGAGGCTTGCGTGCTCATCTTCCCTGCCGCCCCCGCCTCCCCCCGCCCTACCGCCACCACCGCCGCCGCCCTACCGCAAACGACCCGCAGACAAAGTGCCAATGTGGGCACGGAACGGCACGGGTTGGGCGCCGCGCGGCGCGGAGCGGGGCGGCCGGTGCCAATGCGGCCGGCACGGTGCCACCCGCCGTCTCCGGTGTGGTCCAGACGCTGGGATGGGTGACGTCCCTGCGTCACGAGCGCCTCCCCTGCGTCACAATGGCCGTGTTTGCGTCACGCCGCGCCGTTGACGACCGGTGCTATTTGCGGTTACGAGCGGCGCCGGCGGCGTGGTATGCGCCGAATGCAGGGGCGGGTCGGGATGTCACTGTGTGTTCCTCTTCTTGCTGCGCTCCACGCGCCACGCTCCACGGGAGCTCGGAACTCCCATTCCAGGTGTGCGTGGCACCAGACAGACACCATCGCAGTGAGGAACAAGCAGGGACCGCTTCCGCCCAGCCCGGTGGCTTCACGCGGCACTGTTTTGTCCTGCTCCTCAGCGTTTTTGCGCCCGTACACCGGTGCGATGCACCGTATGTCGCATTCTTACTGCTCACGACCCCGGGTCATCACGAAAATGACACGGCCGCCGGGTTGGTCCGGGGCTCGTTAAAGCGCCGCCCGGTGCCGTGGGTGGGAGGTTTTTGTGGCCGCGCTCGGGACGACCGGCGCGGGGCGATGGCTGACCCTGCTCCGGTTCATGGTGACCTCTGGTCGGTGTCCTGATTGGCTCCCGCGGCGCGTGAGTGACCCCGTCTGACCCCGCGGTCTCTTCTGGTTCTGTTTGACCCCATAGTTAACCTTATTGACGAGACGGGTGGTTAGCTGGGACTTGGTGCATACCAGCACACCGAATCGATTAACGTTTTGTTAGTCACATCCATGTGAACGAGTTTGATATCGAGGGAACGTATCACACGCCACTGGAGCTACGCATCATCGACAGCTTGTATAATGAATCGCCTAGCTACTGCTCAGGCATTCTCGTTCTCGAATGTATCAATATTCGTCTTCCTGCTAATGTCACTTTTTAAACATGATCTTGAAGTTATTTCTATGCTTTCCTCCATTTTTATGTTGTATGTTATTTCGTTTGTCGTCCTTCTCGTCAAGCTCTCACGCCGCCGTCATTAACTGGGCTCTGTTTTGTTTCAGGTACGTGACTGGTCGGTGGCGGTTCGGTAAGACGCCCGTCACGGTAAGGTGAAACTGAACCCCACCTTTCTCCGTCGGTCGCTCCACCTCACACCCTCTTACAGCGCTCTACTCTGAGCCATTTTGTGGCGGAGCACTCCCTGCACCGGCTCATGTGGCACACATCATTCCCTCCTCTCGCTCACGTGGCGGCACAGTGGCTCATTTGGCGCACAACACCCCCTCCTTTGGCTCATGTGCCGCACATCACTCCCTCTTCTGGCCCATGTGGCGCACAGTGCGTAGGGCGATCGCCATTTTCCGGTGCAATTTCTCGGGTAATGACGCCTTCGACGGCGGTCGTTCGCTCGCGCTGACGGGCCGTGCGCCGGCCTATTATAGCCCGAGCTGACGTCACCACTGACGCTGGGTGACGCGAGCTGAGCGTCCGCTCTGACCGATGGGAGGCTGAGGGATTGGTGAACTCAGGGGGCCGCGCTGGACCCCGATCCAATAGCGTTTTCTGAGGCTGAATGAATGAATTTTACTCTGCGCATGAGTTTTAACATTATTTCGTTTTGCTTGTTTGAATGAAATCGAGAGACCCAAGTTTTGGTTCAGCTCTTGGCATGAACGATCTCTCGGCAATCGTATGTGTTTCATTTGGATATGTGAGCATCAGACAGTTTGCGAAGCGCTGCGAGCTGTCAGTGTGTCATCGGTCAATAGATGGCACTATTGTCGGCGCCTGAAGTTAGGCTGTGCCGCATTACCGAAAGATGGCACTATTGTCGGCGCCTGAAGTTAGGCTGTGCCGCATTACCGAAAAGCTTATCCGCCGCGCCACTCGCACTTGGAACGAAACCCATGATGCAATGACTTGTTCTATTGTTTTTACACCCTGATGAATTGAAGACACATGGTATGTGGAGCCTCAATGGTGCTACTACCCACCACCACGCATTTCCAACGCTCCATGCCGGTGAGAATATCCATCGACTCACACGCTTAGACCCTGAAGGCGATTCCAACTTCACCAAGTATAGGGCTGAAGCGTTAAATGAATATTGCTTCTTATTTGTATAAGAACTGACTGACGGTAAGTGTGCATGCTCAGGTAGCCTCTTGAATTATGACGCGTGATCAGCAGAGTGATTGCTGTTGAGGAAATCCTGTCAGGTATGAAAGTAACTATACGAGATGGTGTGGGATGAGGAATGCGATAAAGCGACCTGTCTTATTCTGTTGCTTCAGATATTCTTTACGGACAGCGAGCACGGAAGATTAATAGGTTCGGACAGATGGGCGTTAATTCTGTTTGTCGAACGTGAGTGATTTGTTAGCCGAAGATAGTGACTTGCTTAATCGAATGTTTTGATGTTTGGACTACACACGATCCTCGGAAAAAGATCGTTCGCGTGTGGCCCGTTTTCTCCTGGGTCGCTGCATATTTATTAGCCATCAGAGTTTCCTAGAGCACAGCACGGCCCCCAATGTCTGTCGCCTTGGAAAGTTGTTTGTTACCTCGCCAACTTCCGACAGCAAGATAAGCTCAGATCACAAGCTGGTGCGCAAGCTGTGCCATAAAACTGCCTTAGTTTTTGTCTGCGCCGAAGGTCAGGCAGGCTCCTGTCAGGTCACACAATGTTCGAGTAGCTGGAGGCCCGCCGCGTCTAACTTTGACAGCACGCACCGAAAATATGGCACGCATCTGCAAAACTGGGCCGGCACCAAACTCCGACGGCACCCGGCTTAATCGAACGTCAGAAGTTTCCCTGGCGCCGCCGGTGCTACCTAAAAACTTAGTTGTCTGTATGAGCTTCCAGATCCTTGATGGCAGTGGAAGCGCTTCAATGAAGTAAGACAACCCGGATTGATGCCTGTGCTCTTCTGTATATTAAAAAAGTTTGAGAAGTCGTTCAATAAGAAGGCTGTTGCGCCTTCTAAGCGTTGAACTCTGACAGTGTTAGAACGCCGAGGTGGCGCATTCGTTGGATTCATCGCTGGATCTTTCAGTGAGAGATTCGCTGAACGAGTAGATGAGATGGCAATGTCGTAAATGTTTGAGAACTTTTATCTTAACTACCTCGCCCGAGACGTCAAGATGATCCCTGAGGGATCATCGGTGAATCCCGGATTAATCCATTGACAGATCGGGGATTACAAACTGTGAACGTCCTACTTGCCCTCAGTGGTGGATCAGAAATCCTACAGGACAGTATGATGTATGAGATGCCTAATGATACATGTATTGAATGCCGCTTCGATTTCTTGTCATTTCTGGACGAGTTTTTTGGCATGCGAATTACGAATGTGTGCACTAATTTGTAGCTGGCGTAGCTACCTGAATATAATAGAAGCTTGAGATGTTTATAACGTTATTATTTGTTTGGGAAGGGTAGCAGCCATCGGACGAAATGGTTTCGTTGTTTTATGTCGTAGGCAAAACAAAAGAAAAAAACTCGTGCACCAATTAGCTGGCCGTGACCGAGAGCGGGACTTTCGTTTGGTGCTCAGTGTGCTGGTAATTAGGTGTAGTCCGACTCTAATTCGTGTCTGACGCGGAGCTGCTCTCTAGCGACCGAGTAATTTATGCTCTCAATTTACAGCTGCAATTCGTATTGTTCCACTTAGCTGTCCCATCAATTTCCACATTGCCCAAGAAACTTAAAAATTACATTCGTTCTTAGAGGCGGAAAGGGACGCGGAGCTGGTGACTGCGCTCTGGCACAGAAGCATCACTCCTAGTGGTTTTCTCATATCATGGAAGTTGATATGAGAAAACCATTCTTCACTACGCTAATCATCACAGCCCACTGTCCTCCTGTTCTCGCTCGCTCTATTCCCCTAGTAAGACCTCCATCCACCTCGCCCGGCCGTGTCCGTTTCATGTGGTCCATACGGCAGATGGCTCGCTGCCGCCCCGCCCTCACCGTCCACTGCGTCCCGTCGGCGGGGGCGGCGGCGGCGGCGGCGGCGGCGGCGGCGGGGGCGGCGGCGGGGGCCGTTTGCGTCTTTGTCGGCCCGACCCGGCCCGGCCCACCGGTATTGACCGTCTCCGATACATCAGCTACATCGGCGATCGGCCCGATCCGGCCCATCAGCCGTGCTCTGATGCATGACGCTGCAGCGAGCCGGCTGCGGCGGGCGGAGGCGGACGGTGGTGGAAGCGGTCGCAGCGGGAGGCGGTGGCGGTGGCGGCGGTGGTGTGGTGAACGGTGGGTGGACGGTGGACGATGGTGGTGCTGGATGGCGGTGTTGTGGCACTAGGTGATGGACTAGGTGGACTTTGCGACGATGGGCTGTGGACAGCGAAAGCTGTACTGATATCGCTGGTTGTAAGCTCGTTTCTATACTTGTAAGCTCATGTGTGTTTGCTGAAAGTTCTCCAGCAGTGCCTTGAATGACCGACCCAGGTCACCATCTCCGGCCCTCGCCGGGTCAGACTGAAGGTCGTCAGCCGCACCGGCTGGCGGTCCGAGGTCGCCGGCTGGCCGCCCGGGCCGTGTCGCAGAGGACCTGGCCCTGTGCCGAAATTGAGCTCTCAGCAGCCCGGCGCCGGTCGGCCCGGGCGCCATTAAGACACGCCAAACGGCCAATACGTTATCCGTTATTGAATATCGCAGGCGTCGGCGGCGGCTGCGGTCCGTCCAATGGCCGTCTTGTCCCCGATTGTCTCTGATCGAGAGCTCTCTGGGATATGGCGGCGGATCAGCACTCTGTGACATTTTGGAGCTTAACCTCATCCCTCCACAAAGTATCCCGCTCCTGCCCGGATTCATCAAGTCATTCATGGCGAAACTAAAGCAACGTCGAAAACGTTACACGACCGTACTTTATAGAATCGATACATTTCGACCGTCGACCCTCATTCCCGATTCAACACTTCCCGACAGGAAATTCTCGCCACAAGCATTTGATGAGAACGTCCCAGCCTGATCACAGATACGTGACAGTGCGCTGTTATGGGCGCCTCGTTTGGACGACATCGGTATGACTGGCCGCGACCTGCTTAGCGCGCCGCGGAATGAACGCTGCCCCGCGGAATAAGGTCGCTCGCGCACGACCGGAGCTCGATTTGCATCTGTGATTGCGCTCGCCTGCTGCATACGACGTGAGCCCGGCGCCGATGACGGGACGCACCACTGCGCGGCGGGCGGCAGTTTGCTCAATATTGGCGGCCTCTGATGATCGCAGGATGTTTTTTGCGGGTTTCTGCTACGGACGGAGGTCATGACAGGGCTGACCCAAGAGAAGAGGCGTGAATGTGATATCTATGGCCTTGGCGATATCTATGTGGTTGTGTGGTATCCTGACGGTAAACTTTGCTGGCTGATTTTAACCTTTGCTTCACAATTCACATGAAATAATGTTTGCTATGTCCTTTTTACACTAATAATGTATCCACCTGAAATCCAATAACAGGCACGTTCGCAATTCGCTTATCAAACATGGCGTGATGCTAGCCCCTGTCATTGGTGATAATTGCCTGTATGAAATCCATCTCTCGCAGTGTCTGTTGATATCACAGGCCGCACTCGACCTCAACAAGTCACTGCCGTCTTGCCGAACTGTTGCACACATCTGTGCTCCGAGATGGATTGTCCGTCCGGCCGCCGCGCCGCTCAGTTGAGCCCTCGCCGGAGAATCACTCCCCGCCCGGTCGGCCGCCGCCCGGTACTTTATATTCATACACTGCTGCCGTGGCCGGGTCAGACATTGTGAACACGAGCCGTCATTGCCGGGGAACTGTGTCCATGGGCCGGCATAGCTCATACGGCAGAACGGTGGCCCACTCGCCAGCAAATCACAAATATGATTGCCGTGCCGCCGACTCCCGGTGTTGGAATGGCAAGTGGGATTCACGGGGGGCCGTTGCCGTGGCACAGCTGGATGAAATTGCTGCCGGAAATGTGGAAGTGGATGTCGAAAACTGGAAACGACGTTTTACGTGGTGCGGCTAGTGGCACGAGTCTGCCCAGATCCGTCGGACAGAGCTTGATAATAGAGGTCGCACAGGACTTTGTTTTTGCGATTGGCACTTGAATTCTTATTGACTGGACTGTTTCCCTGGCGGCTACTGCCCAAGAATTGGGCCTCAAATTTTTATCATACCGGTATCCGACGCCAAAGGCTCGATTGGGCAAAAATATATCCACGGAACGGTTCTTGCCTCACCACCCCGATGCACACTGCACAGACATCCTACCCCACCTCAGTGAGGCAGGATGCTCTTCCCCTGCCCGACTGCGCTGCAGTGGACCGTGGCCTCCCCAACACCACACCAGCGCGGTGTACCGCAGGGATGCGTCATTGCCGCTCAGTTGTTCACATGCACACATACACAGGTCGCGTCTCGCTGCGGCTGCTCGCCCCGTGTGCTGACAAAGCCAGGCGAGTCGATGTGTGCTCACCGGGCGGCCCGGCGCCGTGCAGTAGGGTTGTTCAAAAAAACCGAATTTTGGAAAAGTATATGAGCTCATGGCTCATGTGGTGCGGTATTCTTTTCAGAGTCCAATGATACCCCTTTTTTCGAAAAGTATTACTGCTAGGCGCTGCTCAAACGGCTTAAAGAGGACCATGTTACGCCCGCCGACCGGCCGGTGTCAATAAGGGCGAGAATTCGACGCCGCACGGCGGCGGCAGCGCCTTATCGGCACCGCGCGCCACGACATCTGCCGGGCGGCCGGCTGGGCGGTGGGAAGTTATAAGTGCGTGGTCTTATTGCACACGATCGGGGTGAACTATCCCATGTTTTCGGGGTGGAAAGTTTCAGTGCAGCATCGGTGCGTCTGCCACGGTGGTCTTTGTCGATGGTATAGAAAATAACTCAAGCAGAGCTCAGAAAAGACTGAATGATTCCGGGTAGTTGCCTCGAAACAATCCGTTTCAAGAATACAGCTGCCTTCTTAACCCGCGCCCCACTGGGGGGGGGGGGCTATTTATAGCCCCCCTCCCGTTTTTCTGCAATAACTTCGGAACCGCTTGACCTATCGACGCCAAACTTTCAGTACCTTAGGCTGCATCAATTTGACACCTTGTGTCAAAATTTGAACTTCGTACCTACAATAGGTCGGCCGGAAATGACGTCAGAGTGACGTCATGTTCGGCCGATTTCGACACAAAACATTGAACCACGGCAATCGCTCCCAAGAGCTCAGTTTTTATGCTAGATCCAATTTCTTTGCATGAGAGGACTCAGAATTGACTGCGCTATCAAACTGCTATCTCGGATTTTCGAAATTTTGAAAATTTCGAAAATTTAATATAATAATCTCCAAAATTTATATTTTTACATTTTTTTCAAAAAGTTTTTGACTTTTCGAAAAAACCGGAAGATATGTGATAGAACGCATTAACATGACTGACTCTAGCAAGTTTTAGCTAAATATCTTCAAAAATGGCCAAGTTTTACGCATTATTGCAAAAAATTCACAATTATTAATTTTTCAAATCAATTTTTCAGCACGTATTTGACATCGTACGCCAATATAAATAGTACCATCGTGTTCCTGAGCTCAAACTGCATCCAATAGACACCTTTTTTGTTGAAAAATTTTAACTTCAAAATTTGACCTTTTTTGACCTGAAAGTGACCTAACATAAGCTAAATTCGACTCAAAATGACCTCAGATGACACAGACGACATCAAATTCGAAATATCTGACCTAAATGGACCATAAAACATGTGTCACGTGACCGACGCATGATATAATATTTTCGTGACCTGTGATGACCTGACCTTGACCTGAAAATCAAAGTAGAAGTTTGGTACCCTCAGGGTAGCTAGAGCATCTGTTCCCGAGTGTGTGATCCAAAAATGAGCCTGATCTGACTTGTAAGACGGCGGCCAGAGCCCAAAACGTGATCAAGCCAAAATGCTAATAATTTTTACTTTGACCTGACCTGTGACGTCATCGGTGACCTCGAGGTCAATGAAATTAGGTTTCGCTCGACAGTTTTTCCGGGGCTATCAGACGCCGTTTGAATTTTGACGATCGGCCCAGTAGTTTCGGAGTTAGGAGGGGGGGGGCTATGAATAGCCCCCCCCCCCAGTAGGGCGTGTTATACGCAGACCCCAGTGGGGCGCGGGTTAACGTACTGTATCACTTGTTAATTCTTCAAAAAACAAGCTCTGAGCAATAACAGACTTCTTTGCATTGCTGTTGACAATTTAAGTTGCTTTTGGACGGTGGCTCGCAGCCCCAATATGCTGCCGCGTAACTCTATTCCAACGACGAAACGGCAACGTAGCGAGAATCGAAAATTTAACGAAGTAGGTACAACAGGAGCTGGCAAGGCTCCTGCATTGGTCTATCCGTCATGAGTGACACACCGGGGTAATGTGTCACGTCAGGGCAGAGCTGTGTTCTATGCGGGGCTGGATTCGGGTCTTGATCGGCATCGGTGGGCACGGCCGCCCTGGCCGGACTACCGGCGTCGCTTATGCTCGAAGGATTGGATAAACGGCGCTTGATTTATATGAGTAGGTACTCCGGCGAATGTCTCTACTCATGTCTCACTTCGTCACACTGTCAGGGTGGCCACCCTGTCGTTCCCAGACATGTTATGTTTTCTTTCGACCCGCTAATCTAAGCTACACCTGGCGTCGATTCTGTTGCCCCAGCATCTGACATCAACGTATCTGAATAATGACATTGGTGACGCCTATGCTCGTCAAAGCCACCCCCAAACTTGGCCCGATGACTGTCGGGTCTCCTCCATATTCTGTCCTTGTGCATACTGCATTGCCAGCCCCTGCTGTCAGGGGCGTCGCCACGGATTTTTGACTGGGGGGGACGGATTGGCTGACTAAAAACCCAAAAGCTAGTTACCGTACAATTTCAGGCCTATGCACTACTTATAACGCATACACAATACACATGTTCTCATGTTCTCGCGTGGAGGCGTTATTAGTCACACTCTTTTCTATCTGTGCATGAATTGGCGGCGCGAAGCGCCGCGAAAATTGGCAACAACTCTTGGCAAAACAGTCCCAAAACGCATAAATTTTGCATCCCGAGTAATAAGTTTGATACCAGGACAGTTAGGATCTGGTCACCAAGTCCAGCAGCCCTGCCTCTAAAAAATCGTGTGGTCCTCTGTCAACCATAGGTACAGCTTATTTCCAAGAAGTTTGAAACTCTGTGCAGTGTAGCTGCAGGACCGCGGGGTCGGAGTCGACTTCGGTCGTAGTCGACGGTTTTGGTCGGATACGGAGTTGGAGTCACCAAAGTCGTACCAGACTTCAACTCTGAAGTCAGAGTCAACGTCATCCCCGAGGATGGGTCGGATAAAAGCTGGAGATTCTGTTGGCTGTGGTGATTGAAGGCCGGGTCATGGTAAGACCAATGTAGGACCATACTGAGTATTACATCCTCCTGGGCTCTCTCAGACCAGGACGAGGTCCTCTCACCCTCAAGCATCAAGCGTTCAAAGGACATGGTGAGACCTTCTGCTGTCGGATGGCCTTGAACGGGAAGAGGGCCGTTTGAGAGTGAGCTGAAGGTCTTGACTATTACGAATATCCTACATAAAATGTGTGGTCTTTGCAAGCTTGAGACTTTGGGACAGATCTTCAGCCCTTGTTGAATATGGTCGCCCCTACAACTGGAGCTTTGGCTCCCTATCGAGGACCTGGGACGGACAGTCCAGAGCTGCACCTCGTAGGTAATGTTATCTTTTAACGTGCCAAGAAATGTTCAAAGAGACAAAAGCATCACATCACATGTTTTTCACTCCGATGCGGGCCGAGGGATGCCGTGATCGGAGATGGGGTGGGGACTCCGAGCGATTTTTTAAAAGCCGGAGTCAGAGCTACCAAAATCAATCTACTCCGCAGCCCTGCAAGCAAGTGCAGTGTCAGCAATTCGCATGATTCAATTTGTATACGAGTAGGTATCCGCAATTTCATCCCAAAACGACAATACACCAATTTCGTTGATCACTTTTTTAATCATTCATGAGGATATTTTTGCGGGGGACGTCCCCCCCGGATTCCTCGACTGGGGGGGACGCGTCCCCCCCGTCCCCCCCGGTTTCGACGCCCATGCCTGCTGTACGTATATCGTGAATTTTCGATTCTCGCGAAGTTGCCGTTTCGCCGTTGGAATAAAGTTGCGCGGCAGCATATTGGGGGTGCGAGGGGTGCGAGCCACCGTCAAAAACTAACGTAAATTGTCAACAGCAATGCAAAGAGGTGTGTTATTGCTCAGAGTTTGTTTTTTGAAGAATTAACAAGTGATACGGTACGCTAAGGAGGCAGCTGTATTCTTGAAACGGATTGTTTTGAGGCAACTACCCGGAATCATTCAGTCTTTTCTGAGGTCTGCTTGAGTTATTTTCTATACCATCGACACAGACCACCGTGGCAGACGCACCGATGCTGCACTGAAACTTTCCGCCCCGAAAACATGGGATAGCTCACCCCGATCGTGTGCAATAAGACCACGCACTTATAACTTCCCACCGCCCAACCGGCCGCCCGGCAGATGTCGTGGCGCGCGGTGCCGATAAGGCGCTGCCGCCGGCGCGCGGCGTCGAGTTATCGCCCTTATTGACACCGGCCGGTCGGCGGGCGTAGCATGGTCCTCTTTAAGCCGTTTGAGGAGCCCCTAACAGTTAATACTTTTCAGAAAAAAGGGCATCATTGGTCTCAAAAAAGAATACCGCACCACATGAGCCATGAGCCCATATAATTTTCCAAAATTCGTTTTTTTTTTGAACAACCCTACCGTGCAGGGATGAAGGTCTCCCGGTGAGGCACAGAACTCCTCTGCCTGTGACCGACTGATGCGCACGAGGATGACTCGTGGCCTCTGCTGGCGGTGCCGTGCACGGCCAGGGTCCCGGGCCGCTGACTGACATGACCTCGAGCACACCCCGTGATGGAGCAACTCGACGGACAAAGGCGCGTGACACGCACTCTGTGCGCTTTGTCGCGTCGGACGTAAACACGCCGAACAATGTCAGATTGACGTCTAGTTGGGCGGATGTTTTGAAATAATGTAAAAGTATGCCGTCATAGGGTCGTTCGAGGAGAGAATTTTAGTTTATGACGCTGTCAGGCTCCGTCAGGCTTGCAAAGAGACTATCAGAGCTGGCGGAATATTCTGTTGGCGTGGAGCTTTCATGGGATCCAGCCCGGGTACATGAGAGCTTTGTGCTCGTAATGTGATTGTCTGGTTTGACATTACAGGCCGTACTGTCCTGTTCTTTCTGGCGCGAGGAATGACTCAGTCTGCGTATGACAGGCTACATGAGGATGCTATAGACGGATGGTCGTTCCTGGTGGGCTTCCAATGTGCGTTTAAATCTTTGAGTAAAGCGGAGCGTTGATGTTGAGACTAACGGGCCACTGCTGGCGACAGTCGCAACAATTTATTTTCCTGCTGGCGCCGCCTGGTGTTTTTATCGCCGCGTTTCGATCAAGGACGGCCAGACAGCTCTGTTGGAGAATGATTGACCTGTCACTCAATTGATTTTCGCTCCATCTATTTTCTCGGCAACTTGCTTGCAAGATGCGCTACACCGCCCGTAGCCAGCTAAAGTGGAGCCTCGTCTTTTTGGCTCATCGATTATATGATTCATTACCGCAGTGGAAAAATGTTGGTCCGACTTTCCCAATCGGTTGTAAAGTTTTGTCCGTCGCCGTCCCGTGCCGCTATCCTGCCGTTACAGTCGGCCGGAGGCTGTTTGTTGCCGCGGCTTGTGTTTATGCTCAGGCGAGCTTTCCGTGACCCGCTGCAATCATAGCTTTCGTGCCTCGCTGTCATGAGGAGGCATCGTTATTAGCGCTTTCTCGCATCTGAACGCCGCCATCACGAGTTATGAACCCGGTTCAGTGGGACACAGAGAACTCACAGACCAGCAGTAAAGCAGCGCGGCGTCCCTGATGGCCGTCGGATCTCCTCCGCTCTCGGTCGTCTCTATTTCTTTTCTGAGAGAATCGTCTCGTCAGAGTGCAGCGCAACTGCTCGTAATGACAAAGGATTATATCCGAGGCGCCAAAGCATGCTCTTTTCCACTGTGAACTTGAGCTTATCATGCAATGTCTGTTGTCGATTGACCTTGTGATCTAGTTACAAAATGATTCTTCTGCTATCATTGTTTACCCTGTCTGCGATACGCTGTAGTAATGTTTATATCGCCCTCTCCACTAGCACGCGCCCCTTGAACCCACCGATCACCGCTATCGCGCCCGTGAGACCTCGGTGGAGCGATGAGCACCGGGCGTCCATCGTCGCGGTGTCAGTCGCACGCGGCGCGACCAACTGTCCAACTCGTATCGCGAGCCGACCGCTCGTTTGTCGCCACAGACAGTCGCTGTGCCCTGTTGGCCGTCGGCGGCGAATTAACGACGTCCGCCGCGCACCGGTCACCCCCAGTGTCGCACCGGTGAAAAGTTGCGCACAGCCCTGCCCTGCGCCGCTGGTTCAATGCCCAGTGCCCGCTGTGATGGGTAATTCGGAATTGATACGGCTGTGGATCGCTGGATAGAGCTTATTGCTTTCAATAGATTTGGTATTATGTGGCGTTTTCATAGCGGGTCTCCATAAATTGGTGTTGTATCGAAGTTCTATAAACAAGTTCTAGCGCCTTGTTTCGGGCTGGTTTATTCGGGCGTCCCATCGGCAAAAGCGCGCCGCGCCGGTATTGGGCGGCATTGTTTTGGCGATATTGGGAAGGCCCGAGATGTGCAGCCTGTCCGATCGACCGTCGGGCGGCCGGACAGAAAGAAAAACGCACCCGTCGCAGACAATGTGTCTGGGATTTGGGATCTCTTCAGGCGGCTCGCGCTCTGGCTTTCTCGTCTTATTCTTGTGTTGGATTGGAATGCTGATGCTACGTCTGTGGTGCTAAGTCTACGCTACGATGGGATTGGTGAGAAAACCAAGGCTGCCTCCTTGCCTGCTACTTGCCAACCGCTCGAGCGCGCAAACCTTCTGTGTGGCTACTGCAGGAACTTTTACAATACGCAAGCGAGTATCATTTTATTAAAACCGATGAATGAAAGGTCTTAGGAAGCACATCAACTAATTATTAATCAATTATTTCGCTAATTTTGCCACCCATTTCATTTCCTCCCTGGTCCATCGTCACCAGCTCGCAGCCTACCAGCTTCACTTCACCTCCTCCTGACCTGCAACCATCTCGGCCGGCACGGCGGGGGCGGCCATTCCTCCCACACACTCCCGATCCTATCCTGGCCATCCTGCACTGGCCGTGCTCGGGCCATCTCAGCCCGTCGCCCTGCTGTCCGCGCCGCCAAGACGAATGGCTCCAGCGACCTCCGGCGTCCGCCGGGTCGCTGACCAGGGGACCTTCCTGTTGGTCGCTCCGGCCGGCCGCTCCGCCGGAAACCAGCCCGACTCCCCGCGGCCCGGCGCCGCTCCCAAAGCCGTCTTTCTATCCCAAACGTCGGCCGAGGTGATTTAAGGACGTTCGTAACTTACCCCGATCCAACAAGTTCAGCATTGATAAACTACATAAATACATGACGTCATTGTTGTGGTAATGTACCGTCAGCAGGAGCAGCCGTGTTGTCGTTCACAGCTCAACGGGCTTGATAAGAGTTCAGCGGTGGAATGGTGCGCCATTGAGCAGGCGGCGTGCGCCATGGTCTAAGAATAGCAAGAGAATGGGCCTGATGGCGGGCATTTGTTTGGAAGGCAGATGGTGGGTCACTGAAGGATCTCGTGAGATAGTGGATTGTATTGAAGTGGAAATTGTGTTGATTCAAATTCAACCGATACGCTGTTTCGGTTCAGGCGCTGACGTGGTTAGAACGTAAGCGTTCTATTTCTATGGATTTCTAGACATTTGCGCCTTTACAAAGTCGACATAAGTCGCGGTAAAATTTTGGACAAGCTCAATACAGACATGAACGGCATAAGATGCCGCCAAAACAGCATCATGGCCACATCCTATGCCTTCCTATGATGCTAGACGTCTTCCTCAGACGGAAGACGTTTCGTTGCACTAGTTATCTGCAGTCTGTGTCGTTGGACTGGCGCCGTCGCGTCGTTAGAGTCCGCCCCCTGCGGCGGGTGGCGGGGCACGCGACACCGCCCGCTCCGTCCTGATAAATCGACGTCGTTGTGCACACAACGGCCGCCGTTCGCGGCTGACGGCAGTTGTTGCTCGGTTTGGAGACAGAGCCATGTGTTAGGAGTGCCACAGACCCGATTGTGACGGTCTAACGCCGGTGGTTTCCTGAGAGCTGCCTGCTTTCTGGACGGGCTGGCACGTGGATTGTTAATTATCTCGATTTGCGCTCTGTTGTAGGGTATGGTTTGTGTCGCTCGGCAGACAGCGCAGTTTGTCGGTACTGCCGCCGCACCGGCACTGACATCCCCTCCGTGACATTTGGACGTCTGTTTGCCGAAGCACCGACTCATTGATCGAGCCAAATGCCTGACTTTGGAGCACAGAGTATTATTAACCGCAAGCCATCTGCTGTGCGGGCCGCATGCCGGATTGCTGCGTCCGTCAATAACCCGCCTGAATGCCGGTCTTTGATGTGCTGTCGCCCCGGACCGGGCCCGGCCATATCTTGATTGCGCCGATATTGTTTGACGGTAAATACCGCGTCGCTGCGACACGCTGCAATCCAAGCCTCAAAGACGACGCGGCCGCCACCGTGGACGTCCGGGTTCCGATTGGACCCCGGGCAGTCCCGTCCGGTAAACCAATCAGGCCCGCACGCGGCGCCGGCGACGGTGCCGACCGCTCGCGCATCGATTGTAGCGTTCACCGGCGAATGGCGTGAGCAGCGCGGCTAAAATATGAACGGATTACATCAATGGGTGCCGCTGGCGGCGGTCGCACGTGCCCGCCACGAGCCGGCACGTGGCGCGGTGCACGAGCGCGGCACGCCGTGGCACGGCCGACTTCACGAACTTCTGCGCCGCGCGTTACCTGGGTGGAGTGCTGTGTTGACATGGCTCAGTCTAGACAGAACGGACTCACGATATCCGGCCAAATATTTGCTTGGGCGTCTGGAGGCGAACTCGTTAGTGTTTTTGATTTTCAACCGCATTTCAGACGATGCTTCTACCAGATTCCTCAATTATTTTATCAGCACTCGAACTTTGGGATGCAAGGTCTTAGATGTAAGCAATTTGTGTTTCCTACTTAGCCAAGTCACATTCTTGAAGAAGCCAGCCTATTTTTCTCAGTACCTTCTTGTCTAATGTTGAGCACTAGTGTCTCCTTTTATCTCCAGTCTGACTTCTCTTTTCCCCTTATTTTCTTCGTCTTCCTCCACTCCAGAGCGGCGATGGGCGGGCAATGGGCATGCAGGCGCACGTTCTTGCTGTCTGTCAGCATCAACATTTGACGGTGTACGGAAACCCGAGCCCCTCCTACTCCTTGACAAGGTAACCGATACTGGGGCACTGCGGCGCTTAGCGTGGCCGGCAACTGGCGGAAAGGCTGAATTCAGTGGTCAGTGTTGAGGTGTATGGTGTGTCCTGAACAAGCGGAAAATCTAATAAAAACTGGTATGTGCGCAGTAATTGCTAGTATGCGTAGAACAGGAGCACTTTTCCTGCCAAAGTTTTTACGTTGCACTTTGCGGAATGTTGGTTGGTTATTTCGTGCAGTCTGTCGTCTCGGTAATTAACCCGCGCCATGCTGGGGGGGGGGGGGTGTTTGAACACCCCCCTTGTGGCTTTTCGCGAATATCTCAAGCGCCGCCGTTTTTGGTACACCTTATCATACATCAATTCTACACATGTTGTGAAAATTTCAGACCAAGGTCATTCAAGGTCAGGTCACCAGGTCAATTGAAGTGACCTCACCTCATAAAAAGTTTCAATGTCTGTCATAGCTACACCGAGTGACCGATCGCTTTGAAACTTTCAGCGATTGCTAAGAGCAATAGCATGTGCAAAATTTATATCTCAGAATTTTAATATCGATGACCTAAGGTCAGGTCAATTTTTCGACCTCCCCATTATGAGTCAATGGGAGAAAATTGAAATGCGCCTCTTTTGGACAAAAGACATTATAAACACTCCCAAACACCGAATTACAAGTGGTTTAGACACACTGAACATGAAAATGGTGTCCATGACCCTTGTTTATGCCCTGAGGTCATCTAAGGTCACGAATGGTATCTAACAGTTTTTCGCAAATAACTTTGGTAGAGGCATGCTAGAGCGATGAAAACGCCTTAGATGTGTTCAGCTCGACGATACGGATCGACTGATATGCAACATGACCCTTTCCGGTCAGGTCATGACCTTGACCTGAGGTCAAATTTTCAAGTTGACCTTTCAAGGTCAACTTATAGTTCATTCGATGCGTCTTGACGAGAGGAACACAATGCCGGAAAAAGTAAGCTCGTACAAGGCTTGGGTCAAAAGTTATTGCAGAAAAACTGTTTCCGAAAAAATCGGCTATTTTTGCAGTTTTTGCCCCCTGCAGGCAAAACCGTTGACGTTAGGTCAAATCTGAGAGAATTGCTCAGAAAGGGCTTTAATAGGGCTATTGAATGCGCTTTTCTGCGGCGCTGTAGCTCTATTGGTTCTCGAGTTATACGTTGGCTTCTTGGAAATTTTTGACATTCGACCTGGAAATCGGCGAAATTTTGCCTTCAATGACCTCTGGTGATCTGACCTTTGACCTGACCAAAAATTGACTGAAGTGATTTCGTCATTATTTTTGACGCTCTTTCGAACGCCGCCTTCCGCGTATCGCTACGTGGCCCAGGAGCCGAGTTACAAGGGGGGGGGGTGTTCAAACACCCCCCCCCCCAGCAGGGCGTGGAAATCCAGGACCCCCAGCCGGGCGCGGGTTAAGAAGCATGCCTTAACGACTTGCTAATATGATGGAAGTTATCAACCAACTGAGACTTTTTCAACTAAATAACTATCAGTAAATGGTTGTTATCAGCATTTTTTATAATCAACGTAGTAGTTATGTGAGGATATAACCAAGCAAAGCTGTCGTCCTTTTTGGTTCTGCACTTTCTTACGAAGTGCAATAACACAAACAATAATATGTAGCTGTATTTTTTTTCTACAATGAATCATGACAGCGGTTATATGTTGTAAAAAATACTGCGCTTTTTGTGCTTGTCCATGACCAGTTTATTGCGGGCTGTTCGTTTCACATTCCACAAGTACGATGAATTTGTTCCTTCACTGAACGCTGAAATAAATGTGCAGCAATTTCTGTGTGAAGGGTTTATTGTTTGCCTAGGCTCTTTGGCGGAAAGCGATCTGTTACCGACGTGGCGTAATGAAACAGCCGACTTGCTGGCTAGTGTTATGCCTTGTCTAGCAATATGTCTCCCAACTGTTTTACCATGTGGACTGTGCTGCTCATTTCCGCTCCAGTGCCCTTTCGCCAGACATTTGGTCTCCCTACCGGAGAAGCCGTCGATATTTTTATCAGCTGTAGTCAGAAGCGCATTTGCTAGTGCCGTTCGCCGGTATCGTTATTCCCAATGGTTTGCCGGTCCTGATAGGGTTGCTATGCCTACCCTTCAAGCTGCTGTGGACACTCTAAGCACTGGTACGACGCCCCTCCCGAGTCGCGTCACCTGCAGCGCCGCGCAGCCGTTTCAAAAATACCCGCACGCCGGTCTCCGAGCAGTTTGGACGTCGCCCGGCGAGGTATCATGTGGAAACTGCCGTCGTGATTATTCCACCGACGTCGCTGCGGTCCTCAAACCGCCCATGTCGGCTCGGGCGCCGGCGGCAACGAGGCGACATCAGGCGACCGACTGACGTGCCCGGCGGCACTGACGTCGGGTGATGGCCGAACGGACCAATATAGGCGCGGTCGGCGCACATACCCGGTGGCGGGGCGGGGGGCGGAATACTGAGAGACGGAGTGATATGGCGGACGGTCCGGGTGGGGTCGTCGTCAGGGTGAGGGAAAGGGAAGGGGTAGAAGGGGTCAGGGTGAGGTGAAATGGGCTAGTTGAGTGGGATATGGGAGCAGAGAACGATATGGAATTGTTAAATCGGGCTGGACCGCGAGCTGGCAATATAAGCATTCTGGGGTAAGATGGTTGCCAGATGGCTGTTCAAACTTATCCACCTCTTTTTGTTGGACTAGGATTTTAATGTTGGTTGACTTGGTTGCTGTTCCCTTGTGGCCTCGCAGCAGCAGGGCTGCATGCACACTGTGCAGTGTGCTTACCACATCCAATGAGTGATTTCCCAACCATGACGCTCTCCTAAGCTCGTTTCCGGGTCCAGATCGTCCCCATGACAGCGGCGTTCGGTCCGTACCCCGGGCCGTGCGGTCCGAGCCCGGATCGAAGGTGCACTGCACGGCGAGCTGCCGCCGCCGAGCTGGCCGGTATTGACCGCGCACTGAGTGAGCTGTGTACCGTCTGTACGGAGCTGAGCCAGCTGTGTATGGTCTGTGCGGAACTGCCGGCGGCTGCCGCAGCGCCGGCAGTGATAGCTACCGACCGCACCTCCCCCGACCCGCCCCGCCCCGCCCCGCCCCGACCCGCCCCGACCCGTCCCGGTCCGGTATGGTATGTCACGACCGCACCCAGACCCGAATGCACCATGACAGTCATGTGGTCATGACAGGAAATTATGAAGGGTTATGCGATTCCCGGTAGATGACCTAATTTTATAACCAAACATTGTTAGGGTTGTATCTTGAGAAAATATCACTAACGGATGCCTACCAGGAGATACTGTGCATGTTAATTGGGATCACGTTCTGCCGTGATATGTCACCGACAAGGTTGTTACACATTCTCGGCGATATACATTGGGCTGTCAAACTGTGAGCGTATTATAGAATTGCAACTGTTCTAGCCGACCTCGTTACCAATGTGCATGGCATAATTGACACATAATGAAATCTGTTCAGCTGAACTCATCACATGTGCACTTTTCAGTACCTTTTATGCCAGTGCTCTATGCAGTCTTTTCCCGAGTTTTAACATCATTCCGGCATCACAGTTGTGGCACGTTTCCGCGTCTTTTAGTCCGCTCAGAACGAGAATTACTCGGGGCGGAAACTTCCTATCCGAAACAACCCACTGCATGCGTCGTTGAAGCCAAGTCGCAGCCGAGTTGCAATGCGGACGACGTCGAATCTTCCACTCGAGTGGCGGGCCGGCTACGACAACGGTCACAAGGCGGAGCGTGATTGTGCATTTGAATGCGAGCGGGCTGTATGACGCCCTTTACGGCGCGTTATCTTGTTTGAGTTGGGGCCTAAACTGCTTTGTGTGGCGTAACTGTTGCAGCGAATTTGCATTGTGCAGTGCACTTGGACCGACCTTTGCTTAAATATCTTAATTCTGGTTTTCTTAGCTTGTTTTAGTTTGCTTACTTTATTGAGCGTATCGTTTGTGTTCTAATGCATCCGAATGGCATATATAATAAAAAAAATAGTTCTATAAAGTGAGAACTGTTGGTAACGACTTAACAAGTTTCACATATGCTCTGGGATCAGTTTCTTGACGGCTTGGATGCTTCTTACTTTCTAAGAAGTCAGCTCTGGTCTGCGGTGTCAGCGTTGTCAGAGGTCAGAGGGCTGTCGCGTGGTTAGTGGGGTAACTGGCTGTCTGGCGGTTAGTGGAGGTGCTGCTGCACTGACGGTGTCGGGGAAGCTGACTGTGTGGTGGTTACTGGAGGTACAGCTGGCGGTGGCGGCGGTGGTGACTCCTGCGGTAAAGCCGGTGGCCGTGTGCCAGTAACTGAGACGCAGCGCCGCGGTGACCCGGCGCGTGCTCAGACCGACAAAACACGGCACTGAGCGCGATCCATGTCGGCTTGCGGTGCGACTGCGGTGTGGAGGGTCACGGTGGGCTGCCGGCGGGGGAACTATGGTACGCCCCCGCCCCCGCCGCCGCCGCCGCCCCCGCCCCCGCCCGGGCACGTGTTTCGCTCGGCGGCCGTCGGCAGGTGCAGGGTGACGTGCGACATGTGCACCTGGCCGCCGAATGGATGGTCTGTGTACAGCCGCCTCAAAGACCGCCCGGTACTGTGTAAAGATCCTGATATATCGTCAATTATTAGCGACGTTAAGCCTCCATGAAAGGCTCTGCAAACAAACTGAGCTATTTTAGTTGAGCAGACTGCGATGAACCTAAGGGTAAATGTGGACTTGACTGGGTGTACAGTAGCGATTTTTGTGTTTGAAACTCTGTCTGCCCACGTGGGCTGGTCGACCGTTTGGCGAGGTGGCAGGGAGGGGCAGTCACGGGCCCTGAATGCGCCGACTAAATGCCAGGCCCGAGGTGGCCATTTGTGTCCAGAGTACCAACATTGGCCACAGGGCGGCCCGGAGTTTGGAGCCTATGCGGTTTGGTAATGGCTACCTGGAGCGGACAGGGCTTTATTACGAATGGGTTGTTATCAAACTTGAAATTGCCGGCTACCACGCCAGCGAGTCCAAAAACCGGCGGCGCCGACGGTCGGTGGGCTCGCCGCGGCTGCCGGCCGTCAGACAGCGCACGGCTCGCGAACGACGGGCTGTCACAGCGCGCCGGGCCGGGGCCGACTCTGTGTGACGGCCCCCGGCTCTCACAGCGCGCCGAGCTGGGGCCGACTCCGTGTGACGGCCCGCCAGGTGATCGGCGCCGCAATCATACTGTACCTGGCCGAACGGCGCCCCGGCGGCCGGCGGCGCGCTCAGCACCGTTTGACCATCGATCTGCCCTGCTCGGCGGCCAATGAGAGGTGCCACTCCGGGCCGACCGCCGCCGCCCGACCGGCCGTAAAACGCTGCCGATTAACCTTTGTGCACCCTGATGAACGCAGCCGGCTCCCGCGCGGCACTCCAGGTCGGCTGCCGCCCGGAAACGACCGGCCGTCGAGCGCGCGGGCAGATTTCCCGACCGAAATGACCGTCCAGAGACGGCTGTGTTTGATCTGACCTTAACTCGGTTTGCTCTCCTCATGGGTGCGTGAGTGTGTGATTGAATCAGCCGCTGTGTGTTTTGAGAATTATGTGCTCAGAAGTGTGGCTTATTTGCTGTATCTGAGAGCTGCACCTTGTAACCTGAGCCGACTGCTGCGGCTGGATGAATTATCCGCCGTCGGAGCTGCCGCGGGAAGCCGGGAGCTGTCGGCGTGCTCTGACAGCTTCTGTTCTCCGTGAGTGGCTGCCGCGTGGGCGGCGGAAAAAGGCGGGTTTATCTCATCTCGCCGAGACGGCAGCGGTTCACTGCCGGCCGTGTAAAAACTCGCCGTAAAGTTGGCCTCTGAGTGGCGTCATTTTGCGCACGGCTGCGTGCCGCCGGACTGCGGCCAAAACGACGCGCTTCCGTTCTTTGTTTGTGTTGGTGGAGCCGCCGCGAGCGCGTCACCTGCGCACTGATGTGATCCGATCACGGCCACCGCGGCTGACGTGGTGACGTCACGTGACGTGACGTGACGTGGCCGGGGACACGGTCTGTCGCCGACTCTGAACTGTCTGTGCGCCGGACAAAGGCTGGCGGTTGCCGGTCCCGACGCACCTGGTGGTACTGCACGCGACTCGGTCATGCTTAGTGAGCGGCACGGGGTCGCTCCCCGCGCGTCGGGGACAGGGCTCCACTTGGACCGGCGTACATTTCATTATGCATAATTTACGCGGTCGTTACAGATGTATCCCATGCATTCTAATGCGGCCGGCTCGGGCTGGGCGTATTTGTCGTCGCGAGTCGTTTGTCAGTGCAGATGTGATTCTTCTGTCAGTGTTCTACTTTGTCAGTCTCCTTTTCGTTTGTCAGTTCTGACGTGATTTTTCTGTTCACAGATGGTCACCCGGACCAAAAAGATATTCGTTGGAGGCCTGTCTGCACCTAGCACGCTGGAAGACGTCAAAAACTACTTTGAGCAGTTCGGGCGGGTAAGTGGACTGCGCCGCGACCGCGCCAACTTTGTCTCAGAGCTGATTGTCAACTCAGTTTGTCCCGTGTTTTGTCGGAAGTGCAGTGCGGACCTGGATTACTAATACTTTCCTCTGGGATCCGAGTCTAGATGTTGACCGCAGAAGGTATAAGGCTCAACACTGCTGTTTCTAAATAACCACTGGGATTTTAGAGCGTGGCCAGGTATCATTATTCCCGCTATATCGCTATTTTCGTCTGTCCGTTTCCCTGAATTCCTCGTCATTCGATATCTGGCAACCGAGAATATCCCACCATCTGCGCTAACGTCGGAAAATACCACGGAGAGACCACCAGATGAGTCTCCTATAGATAGAACACGCCAATGGCACCTTTCGGGCCATGCAAGGCACCCGTAATACCTATGCGTTTGCGCCTGTCTTATATTTTGTACAATTTCAGCCCGTATTTTTTGTTTAATAAACTTGGTTATGATAATGATGGTGATGGTGTGATTGTGCATGGTGCATATATCCGAATGAACCTGTGCATATGGGGATGCTGGGCACAAACATCCCACCCATCTGCCTCAAGCATTGCATGCTGCTCGTAACCTCTCTGTTCTCTCCTTTTCGTATTCATCCTTTTCCCAGGCCTCTGTCCTCGCCTCTCTCTTCTCTCCCTGTCCCCCCCCCCTCTCTCTCTCTCTCTCTCTCTCTCTCTCTCTCTCTCTCTCTCTCTCTCTCTCTCTCTCTCTCTCTCTCTCTCTCTCTCTCTCTCTCTCTCTCTCTCTCTCTCTCTCTCTCTCTCTCTCTCTCTCTCTCTCTCTCTCTCTCTCTCTCTCTCTCTCTCTCTCTCTCTCTCTCTCTTAATTCATAATTCATCCGTTTCTCTCTCTTTCTCTCCTCTCTCTTTCTCTCCCTCTCTCTCCCTCTCTCCTTCTCTCTCTCTCTCTCTCCCTCTCTCTCTCTCTCTCTCTCTCTCTCTCTCTCTCTCTCTCTCTCTCTCTCTCTCTCTCTCCCCCTCCCCCTCCCTCCCTCATTCCCTCCCCCCGCACCTCGTCCCATCGTCGTGTCCGTCTCTGGCCGCGTCGTCAGCTCGTCATCGGCCCCCGACGATCGCGGCTGGTTAGCGACGCGGCGCCGCTCACCCGTGGCTATCGCCGCCCCCGCCCCCGCCCCCGCCCCCGCCCCGGCCCGCCGCTGACCGGTCGGCGGGTGTCGCGTTGACCCGCTTATCTCGCGGTGGGGCCGGTGGCGGTGCGCCACAATCAATAGGTAGGCTCGCGGCGCTGTATTCTCCACTCATCTGTATTCCAGCCGCGTCGATTGTGTTGGATTACGGCCCGGTGGCTGGGCAGCCGTCGGACGCCGGGTGGCTACCAGGGCTGTCCGGCATTCCCGGTTTCCGACTCTGTCTCAAACCGTCTCATTGGACCTCCTGTGTATTTCAACCTCCAGTTATCCTGCTACAAATATATAATTCCTTATTAGCTCAGATAATTCATCCGTTGCTCAGAAACCAGACATCCTAGTTTTATTAGTCTAGTTCTTCGATGCTGTCATAAATATGGATCACCTTAACTGTCAATCAGTTGGGAGCTTACGAGCATCAATATTTCGACCTTTTGAACTACGGCTTCACATTATCTTGAAGAATACTGCCCTAAATTAAAGAAAGGTCATTTCCGAGCCCAACTTCTCCCGTGGGTGATGTATGTCCCCATGACCTTAATCGTCCCAAACTTGTGACGAACGTTATTCAGGATTGGGGATATTGCCTCGAACACATGATGTTTGCATGATAAAGTCGAAAACTTTGCCAACGGTAGATCGACGACCAGATTTCGTGCCGGCGGGCCATACCTCTCCGGCTGTGACACATCAATGACGTCATCAATCTAGCCAGCCCGGCCGCCGCCATTCAGCCGGCCGAGCAGACCGCCGGCAAAGTTTATGGACAACTTCTGAAATTACGTCATGAGTTCGAAGTGTGGCTTGATCAATGTTGCAGTGTTTGCCACGTTCCACTTGCCTACCTAGGGGTGCGATATCTTGATTGAGAGGCATGTTATGGCGTTTCTGTGTGTAACTGTATGGGCAAAAGTTTGTATGAGATTTAAATTGATGAATATAAATTGGAGTTGATTTCCTGTAACGGCTGACAAAATTAGTACCTATACAGTTTCTGGAAGGTCCTAAACCGTTCTAACGCACTTTGGGTGTCGTTGATGTAGCGTATTTTTAAAATTGGTTTTACTATCATTTTTACAATACTAGTCTTGAGAGAATGCCTACAGTGGCAATAATATAACGCAAACCTCATTAGACCCAGAGAAGCACGTTCTTATGAAGCAATGCGCCGTGTTGTGAGATTACTTGGCAAGAAGGCTGGGTGTTGCCGAGTAGTGTAATGCCGCCCGCTCTGGCGTCTTGACACTTCATTACCGTGATAAATTGTCACATTAAAAGTTGTCGTGGTGCTAATCATATTCATGGCCCGTTATATATGACGCTCGGCTAAGAAAAGCGCCGGAAGCGCAAACGGCCGGCGAGTGTGACGAGCCCTCTCTTATCACCCTGATGACCCCAATTATTGTGCTGCGCCCCTTCACGAGAAGAGTCCTCTAACGCTGCTCAGGACTCTGCATTGTTGCATATAATCCGTTCATGTTAAAGTGTTCAGTATTGCCCGTTCATCCGTCTTTTTTCCCGGTTTCCTCAATGCCTAAGCCCTAAATTAGTTTCTTGCACGGTCAGGCTAGTACAATTGTGGACAGTACTCTAGATCAAAAATAAAATGAAATCATGCCTATGATTGGACCCTGAGAGCATTGATGAGAAATACGACAGTTATCATCCATGCTGAGGGCAATCAATATTTTGAAATATATGGGGCAGGCTCGTCATTGAAAGTGTACTGAATGTGCTATGTGCATAAGGTTTAGGTACCTGATTGGTGGCGTCGCATGTCCGTATTGTATTCGATGATGCTTTCACCCTATTCATCATTGTGACGTTAGTTTTATCTGGTTTTCAGATAGAGGACGCAATGCTAATGTTTGACAAGCAAACGAACAGACATCGAGGTAAGTGGATGGAGCATTTCGTTCCTATTAATTTTCTGCCATTTACATTTTTTTCTTTGATGTATTCTGAGCTGACCGAATGACGTATTATCTTTACTAATGCGTTGTTATTCTTTGTTTTTCCTCTTCGATGCATGCTTTTATATAACTCAGCCTTTATCTAGGGTACTTTCCGATTTGCAGGAGTCCGTTATATCTCCTGATTTTATGAATGCTGATAATCCGAAGGAAATATGCGTATGTGGAAGATAAATGCCAACAGCCTGTTGAATAAGCGTGTATGACTAACTGCTCCATTGAGTCCATAGGATAGACTGTATAGAATGTCAACGTGATGCTCAATGAAGTTTAGGAGATAAAAGTTATTCATTGGTAAGGCAAACTCCCTTATGCACCCGTGGATGCAAAATCACTGATGACTCGTTCTGATTTCCTCGAGCCGTGTGGGCTTTAAGCTATCGTAACAATAAATGAGCTCGTCCCGAAGCTGCCTCAGTTTGGGACCCCGCGGATCCAAGCTGTGACAACCCAGGACTATCGCCTCCCCGAGTTGTTAGCCGCTTGCACAGTTTTGAGCCACCACTGTCGCTTAGTGAAGGTTGCAAGCTTTAGTTTCAGGCACTTTGTCAGTGAGCTGCGCCAGTTCTCTAACTGAGGTAGTCTCTGGTCGACATGGATGACCCCTGTGACCTCTCGGTACCTCACGGCTATCGCCCCCCCCCCCCCCCCGGTCACCGCGCGACGAGCCTCGGGCGACGCTGCTCCGACCGACTCGCGGCTGAGTGTGCGACATCCGCCTGTTTGTGTCGGCCGATACGGCCCGGCTGCGGCGGCCGACTGCAATTTGTGCTGGTCGTTTCACGGCGGGACTCGACCGCGCCCACGGCGGTGTGCGCTCGCCCAGCTCGACTCAATCTCAGTACGACGGGAGTAGAGCCGCCGCACACCGCCCGGCGATCGTCACGCCGGCATAAACGACAAAACACCGACCCGCTTTGGCCGCGCCAGACAATTTTCAGACTTGCGCCGGCGATCCCAGCGGGCGGTTTGCTGCGATTCGATTTGGAGACAGGTTGCGGCTTTCTTCCGTCAGGAGTCTGGGAGACCTGTAGGCGCAAAATATCTTTGATGGTTTGGCGGTCTGCTAATAGTAGCAGAATGGCAGGAGCTATACTTTTCTAAAAAATGAATTTCCAACAAATCTATAAGCTAAGCAGCAAGGTAAAACGTGAATCTTTATGCCTTATTGTTGTTGAGCAATTGAAGTAGTTTACTTTCCTGTCAAACGGCGCAGACGATAATTACTCGTCGGTCATTCAAGAAAGCTGAATTATTTTTCTTAACTCGTTCAGAATATATCACATAACATGCGCGGCAAAAGGGCATCGTGTGAACATCATGTTACATCACTGAGGCACGACAAACCTATGCTTACTCGTTACGCTCGCAACCGTGCACAAGTCTTGCAGTGTAAATGCTGTCACTTCCCAGTCCCGATGGGATCTGGACAGAGTACACGGAATGTGCAACATGCATGCACATTGCACAATGCAGTAGCACTGTGGTTGAGGTAGGTTTCCTATCAGTGTTGCTGTCATTCACACCGTCGAGGGTATATCAGTGACCAGTGTTATGCTCCATTAGACCGCCCTGTTCAGTGTTCAGTGTTCATGCGGGGTCTCTTCGGTTATGACAGTGGCGCGGAAGGGGTAATGTAGGCAAGTTGTAATCCTTGTATAAGGAGGTATTTCATTGTATAGGCAAATCCTTGTATATTAGGCAAATTATATCTTACATTGGTCACAGGTATGTACAGAACGTCGTGCATTGGGTTCCTTTGACATGCTACTACCCTTACATACACCTTTGAATTTGCAACCGCTTATCATCACATGAATAATCGTATTTATCAACTGCATCGCTGGATCGTAAGCTGCAAGGATAAAGTTCACCATGCCACAGACGTAAATTGCAAGGTTATCGAGAGACTCCAAAAATTTTACACCGATCTAAGCACTTCTACACTGAACACTTCCAATAGTTCCCAGAGATCCTCTCTCTGATTGTTACCGTTCTTGGCAGCGCGACAATCCCCTCAGAGCGTTCCCTACGTGACCTGATAGCTGCAGTGACCGGTCCCAACCCCCCCCCCCCGTACCGTTCGACCCCGAACCTGCGTGGGCGAGCTCGGCTAATCGACGGCGATTCGGCGACGCTCGTATCCCGCACTAGATGGTCGCCGCCGTCTTCTCCCGTTCGCCGGAATCGTCTCCAGCGGCGCTAATGGCGCAGAGACAATAGCGGCGCGATCGCCGGCGCGTCTGGGTCATTAGAAGCCGGACCGGAGAGATGCCGCAGTCAAATTCGACTAACAAGCGGCGCCGCTCCTGGCCACGAAACTCTAACAAGCGGCGCACCACCAATTGATTTCATAGCGTGGCAGACGCTCGTAAAAACGAGGCTGGTTGGATGCTCTGACCGGCCACGGGAACTGCCGCCTAGCGATTTTGGTCGCATGTGGTTCCTGCAGGAATCAATCAGCGATCATGATCGCTGGCTGCTGGTTTCTGCTTGCTGGTCGCTGGCTGCTCTTCGCTAGTTGTTGGGTATTGCCCTAGCTCTCAGGGCACTGGTTGCAGATCTTTGTCCATTGGCCGCTACAGTCGCTCACTACCAAATGTTATAGGCATTTAATATTGCCTTCCCTTTGGCAAGCATTTTACAGCTGACCCCCAATATTCAACATTTTTTTATTTCACTCTAGTCTAGACATGCTAAGAATGATAGAAAATGGCCAAGTAGCGTAAGCGGATTGCCATGAACTGATTGCTACAATGCTAGTTGTCTTGACGTCTCACGGATCAGCACCCTTTAGGGTGTATTTTTCTATCTCACCGCCCCAACAAATCGCATTGCATTCAATCAAATGCAAATGTTGTTTGTCAGCTAGGCACTGAGTAGGGCGACTAAGCAGTAAATACAATCAGTGTCAACTGACGACCGTTTCCATTCGGGCCGCTGAATGGGCAATAAACTCCGCTAACGAAGCGACTGCAGTGGGCCGTAATATAAAAGGTCATTAGTGGGCCGTGCCCATTTCAGGAATGAATAAAGCGCTAATGGTCTGATAGCTGTCACATGGTACACAAGCCAGTGCTGAAATCGTACATAATAATGAGCTGCTAACGATTGCGATAATAAGGATGTACATCGCTAACGTTAAATGGCTTGGCATTTCAAAGAGCCAGCGCCGAAAGCTGGCCCAATGGTGATGAAAAATCGAAACATAACAATGAGACATGTTTTGGGTTCTTGCAACAAAACAGCATTTGCACCTTTTCGTACATTAGTTTGGTTTTCAGAATTAAAAGGAGGACTTACGGCTGAGGTAATGAAATATGGCTGGTGCGCTATTACATCTCGCACGAGTTTCCCTAATTCTACTTCTGACATTCAACACCAGTAAAAGAGTATCACGACAGAAGTTAATTAATACGACGTCCATCTTGGGCCGGGTTTTACCACCATCGCTGCCACTCCGGCGAGCGCATTTCAGCTGCTAATTAATCCTGACTAATTACCATATGTTTTTGTCCCGTAATCTTAATCGATTGTTGTTCTGGCGCCGCCGAGAAGAGAGGTGCGCGGGAGCTGTTGGCGTTTTTCAGAGCCCGGCCTGCTGAGCTAAAGACGGGTAGAACAGCTGGCCGATTTGCTAGGGTGCTGTTTTGTCAATCTGCGTGGATTGTAGTGGATTTGTGCCCTGTGGTTCTTGCTCTAGGGCAAGTGGTGATTGATACTCGAATGACGGACAGCCGATTAAGGAAATACAATCAAAATTAAAGCTCACGATGATAGAGTTAAAGATCAAATTGATCTTCCATTTATTACCATGTTAAATTTGAAACTGTATCAGCTGTGTCTATTGGTGTTTGACTATTTCATTTCAAGTTGGATATTTGCCGCCATGGTATTGCAAAGTTACGCCATTTCATCACACGCAGCTATATCACTGCCACTGTTTATAATTGTTGGTGGCCAACTTTGTACGTCGTGCGGCTGTGTGCGGGTCGCGGGAGTGGGTCGCCGGCTACTGCTGCACACCCATCTTAGTTTGATCGATGTCACCTTTCTGCCTCCGGCGGACTCTTTTCACGGGGGTCGCACACCGGTCGCCAAACTCGGCCGCCGTACCCGACACAATTTAACTGCCGTCGTCGTCGGCGACGCTCCGCGGCCCATTTTAACTGCGGCCGCCCCTCTCGCGACAGAGCGGCGGGCGAGTGCCCGCTGCCGCCGCCGCCGCCGTCGTCCCACATAAAACAGCTAATCGCCAGCCCGTCTGACATTTTCATCTCCTCTCAAATCTCGTTGTCGAGCGCGTAAGCCGCCATAAACTTCAATTAATGTACATATTCATCTCGGAGATGATGGCCCGGCGGCAAGTCGGGCCAT
Organism: Amphibalanus amphitrite; assembly: GCF_019059575.1. Classification (NCBI taxonomy): domain Eukaryota; kingdom Metazoa; phylum Arthropoda; class Thecostraca; order Balanomorpha; family Balanidae; genus Amphibalanus; species Amphibalanus amphitrite. The sequence continues at coordinate 510,995 of NW_024881500.1, read as the reverse complement.
TGGACCATTGGACCGGATTGTGTCCGAGCGAGCAACTCTGAGCTATGGTTCGGCCGCCGTATCTGCCATAGCGGTAAATAACGAGTTTAAAAAGGCGGCTCACCTCCCCGGAAGGCATATTTTATGCCACAATCTGGCACATCAAATGACACGTATTTTTGGGAGATAACTGTAAAACCGGGTATAGTTACTACTGCCCAGTTTACCAGTTTACCATTAGCTTGTTAGTGAATATTTCCCTGCAATGCCGTCAACAAAGTCTCGATCATTTCTGTGGCCGGCGGCCAGTGATTTCAGCCAGTACTGAGTCTGACAGGGGCGGTGTATTCCTAACTGGGCCTGTCACGAGCGGACGCTCCTCTGCAGTATGCCGCTGTCGCCGACCGGTCCGGTTCTCAGTACCACTGACGGGCATATTGCGCCTCCGTCGAACGCGGCTCTATTTGCAGATGCAGCCTGTATACGGCCGGAAGGCAATGTCGATATGTCGGGGCCGATGCGGCGTGCTTCCACAAAAATTTATTTACAAATAACGCCATGATCTGTGGTGTGGTTTGTCGTTATGCAAGTTATATTTAAATATTTTCATTGGTTTGTTATGAATGACTTAGATTTATCGACTTCCGACGAGCCATTGGGCCAATGTAGTTTGAACTATTCTCGTGTCTTGATCGTAATGTTTATCAGCGTTTGATTCCGGGATAACTTAGTGGGCTATTTCTGATATTAGCTTTATGATATATCTGCCGATGTTGACGGTGAGTTCAGTCATCTTGACAAATAATTCTGCAATGGCTGATCCCAAGGAGCCGAAATGGGCCTCGAGATTGTTCTGAGCTCAGGACAAATCTCAATTCAGTGGGTAGCGTCGCAGCGGGCTCTGATACATGAAAATACTCTCTGAACTGTTCTGAAAGACGCCACAACTCTCTGGCCTTTGTCCCGTCTAGCAGTTACATTTTGACGGATAATTTCCCATCTGCGACTTCATTGTATCTTATGGTCATGTTTGTTTCATGATGATCTAAATGATAATGCGATCAAATACATCGCAAAGAGTTTTGAGATTGCTTCTGAATGTCAGACTCGGAAGAACGCTGGTAGAATCACTGAGCGGTTGGTTATGCCGATCTTTTCAAGCTCGCCGTCCTTTGACATTTATTTTTGATGCAAAGCGTGAGCCGTGCGGGCCATTTTGAAGCTTGGACATGGAATTTACATTCAGTGTTGACTCATTGACTCATTGACTTTGCCTCTGATGTGGTAATACTCTATTATCACATCATTTCTCATCTTTTTGTGGACAGCAGCAGTGTTCGAGCAGTAACTCTTCCCTTGCTGCAAGTAACTGCTGTTTGCCTGATTATCAGACGTGCAGCACTGCTGTCAAACGCCTTGGGATAATGTTACCGGCACATGCTGCAACATCGTGTAACGATCTGTGACAAAGTGAACTCAGCGAGCTTCCCACCTTTGTTTGTGCTGAATCGTGAACCGCGCCCATTTAAACAGTCCCTTCACCCCTCGTAAACAGCGCAGCGGTGACGCTAATTCTAATCTAACATGATGTCTAACGTGCATTTCCTCCGTTGCAGGCTTCGGATTTGTCACATTCGAGAGCGAAGACGTTGTCGACAAAGTGTGCGAAATTCACTTCCACGAAATAAATAATAAAATGGTGAGTAGCCGATGTGGCGGCCGAATATACGGCCCTGTTCTAATGCGGCGCGCACATTTCGCCGCTATCAGCTTGTCGGCGGCACATCGTCAGTGCCACATTGGCCTGAATTCGCCCTCTAGGCCGCCGGTAAAATCCGAACTCGGTGCGGGACCGCACTGTCCAACTGCAGACTGCCGGCCGGCTCTCCGTTTTATGGCGTGGCTTTTTGTGGGCGCGTGATGAGCAGTCGATCCGCGGTCTCGTATTCCAGTTCGCTTCTGCTCTGAATGAATCTGATGAGGGAGGAAGGGCCCTAATTGGCTAGGTATCGATCCAGTCGAGTCAGAGTGTCGGCCCTGAGGGGCACTCACGCCAAAGACGATGAAAAAAAAACTAAGACGCGGCGCATATTTTTGCTGACACGCTTTTTCATTTAGTCCTTGTCCCTTCAACCTGCGCTGTGTTTTAACCTCAACTACAGGGTGTCTCAAAAGTTCGTTCACAGGTACCAGCCATGCTTTTTTGTCAATAATTCTGAATCAACAAGAAATTAACAGTCGAAATTTTGCATGGGCATTGGTGACAACCTTCCTCAAGCAGTCTCATTGTTTTCAAGTGCATTCGACCCTTCATGAGCTCACAAAAAGGGTTCACCTCTGACCATGGGTGAGGCACGAAAATGTAGGTTGCAAAGTCGGGTATGTTGTGAAACTCTCTGTTTCAGGGGTAATGGGAATGGTTAAGTCGGAAATGACACATGGCTAAGTGTCGGCGAGGATGAGTGCAACATGATGATCATCTCATAAAAACGGTGGCTAAAATTTTTGAAGGACGAAACCATGCGAGACTAACGGCGTTTTGAACGACCCTCGCACGACAGCAGACTCGTGTTCCGGAAAGCAGCTGAAAATGCGGTCATAACTATTGAAAACTGGCAAGAAGGTCACAGACAGAGGTTACCCATTTTCAAAAAGTGCAGGTCATAGTAAAATAAAGACAAATTATAATTTGAAATTGTTTATAATATCTATAACGCTAATTTTTGGGGACAATAACACAAAAATTGTCAATGCCAAGGACACCTGACCCTCCAAAAGTGTCAGTTATTGTAAAATTTTATCTAACGAAGTTTCAAGAGGCAGATCTGCAGCGAATAATTTTCTTTTAAACACAAAAACCCGATTAAACCACACGATGGACAGGTTTGGGCCGTTTACAAAGCAGAACATCTCCCGAGGAAAACACTCCGCAACCGAGCGAATGTCTTGGCATGGGGAATGACGAGCGCTTGGAATTTGCAAAATTTGCACAATGTGTCTGAGAAACAGACGTCCGACACATTCTGCTACCATATGATGCGAAAAATTTACTCCTGGTACTTCCCGTTTGTTCAGGACTGGGGTCGTTTTGAAAAGGAAAATGGCGCTTGGGATGTCGGCGCCAGTCATTCATGAAGGAGTTAGCGCCAGAGAATGCCTACAAAATACTCAAGAATGGTGTCGATGCAAGCTGTCGGCTTTCAGGGAAAATCAGATGTTGCCGGGGAGCTAGTCAAAACTAAATCCGACGCAGAAACTGCAGGGGATTCCCCTGCAAGAGCTTGAAAGCTGGTAACCTTTTATCAGCCTCCGGCAGCTGACGGAGCAGCAAAAATCGGTATGGGCAAATATTTTTGGAGATACAGCAAAGGGGTTGGCTTCCAACCTTCTTAATCAGTTGTCAAAGCATGCATATTTGTCTAGTGTACATACAGACACCAAAACCTTATACTTTTTGCCGGTTCTTATATGCTTTATTGGCATGGGAAATGTGTGAACGAACTTTTGAGACACCCTGTAGTATAGTGTATATCTGGTCTTTATCTGGACTTCGAACTATTAGGCCAGAAACCGTATGCCTCCAATGTCTAAAGGAGACAAAAGAAATACGCAATGATTGTTCATGTCCGCGTCTTCTGATTCTGATTTTTCACTGCCAATGATTCATTTGTGCGCTCTCCGCTGGCTATATTTTACCTGTCTCAAACCCGTGTTGGCCAATCGGTGCGGCGGAAAGTTGGACCTCAGCTCTGAGACCGGCAGTTGGGCACTGCTGACTTCCCGCCTACCCAAGTGGGCCCCGGGGAGCCTTCAAATCGCCATCAGTAGTTCGAGCGGCGAATCCTGCGGCGGGAGCTCGCCTCCTGAGCGTTCCTCTCGGTCTGACTGCGGGCGTGTCTGATAGGTGTAGTAGGTGGGGAGGGGGATAAGTATAAGAGTAAGAAGACGGTGGAAGTGGAAGGTGGGATAGGTGAGAGTGGGGAAGGTGGGATAGGTGAGAGTGGGGAAGAGTGGATGGAAGACGGGAGTGAGGTCGTGGAGAAACAAGTGAAACTGAGGAGGATTGGGTGGATAGGAGAAAGGGACAGCGAAAGGAAAGGAACGCAGGGAGATGAAGAGTTAGGAACGGAGGGAGGACGGAGGAGGGATGCCAGAGGGAGGTGAATCGGGGAGAGAGGAGGTAAGAGGGCAGAGGAGGGAGACCGCTCTACCCGACTCGGCGCGGCGCGCTGCGCACGACAATACTCTGCAATGTGCTGGCTCAGCAGCGCGGCCGGCGCTCCCCATTGTGTACGCCCGGAGAACGGCCGAGTCAGCAGCGCGGCCGACGCGCGATCCCGCACCGCTCGCCACAATAGTCGCGGTCCATCTGCTGATGGATATGCGCCGTCACACCCAGAGAGATGGGATTACGGAGGAAAGCCGCGCGCCGGGCTGGGTGGAACTGGTGGGAGCGCGCGCGTCTGCGGCTGCTGTGTGCTGGGATACGACCGATGCAAATTTGTGGCAATCATGCTAATTTGTGGCGATTAACATTTGGTGTAGTTGACAATGCAATATTCCTCAGTCACTTGAAAACCGTTTATGAATTTTTGTTGATTTTATTTTTTCTTCTTGAATCCTTCTCTTTCTGTTGATTTATTTATTTTCTGATTTTTGACACTCGTCCACTGTTCTTCAGGTGGAGTGTAAAAAGGCGCAGCCGAAGGAGGTGATGCTTCCGCAGACCCTGGCGAGGGGTCGTACGGCGCCTCGTGGCGGCTACGGTGAGTTATTTAGACTAATCAGCCCACATTAGACATCCCTCCAACCCCATATCACCGGCCAGGAGGGCCTCACACTTCTGTCCTCACAACTCAAACTGTCCTCAGCTCTGTGCCCAAACTGTAACTATCTGCAATCAGTGTGCTGTGCAGCTGACGCTTGGTGTGTCTGAGTGTCGCCCATAGACCGGCGCGGTGCGGCGGGTCACATAGCTGGTGTTTTCTGTCACCTCCCCCTCCCGCCCCCTCCCCGTCCGACCGTGTATGTTTCCGAGCTTGTCTAGCCGTTGTCTGCTGTCTGTAAATCACGCCTGATGGGGCCGCAGCAGCGCGGGACGACGCTGCACCACTCGGCCGCCCTATTTATGTGGCCAATAACTCGCAGCATTGCCGACGGTGTACCGAGATTGCAGTTGCCCGCGGGATGGCCGGCGCCCTGTTGCTGCTGGGTGCGGATGTGACGGGGTCCGACTTCGAACACGCCGCCTAGCGGTCCGCGGGTTTGACTAGGGGGTAGATATCCCACATTTCACACGAACCTATTGTGTCCTATGTAGTGTATTATGATGAGACTGGCCATTGGTGGAGCAAAGTGCATACATAATGCCTTGATACATAAATATAAAGCGCGCCAAATAGCACTTCGTAACTTTTACTGTAACCCATTCGAACTCGCAACGACGAGGGGCATGCTGATACAATGTGCTTTTGCTGTTGCCACGACAGGAAAATACCATATCTTCCATGTGTGCACCTAACAAATGATAAACTGTCAACCTACTCCGTGGGCTTTGCTAAATTAACTTCGCTGCAATTAATACTTGATTTATTTTGTATCCTTATAAAGTAAATGTGATTATCAGCACCAGTTTACCCTAAAAAGAATCGGTTCCGTGCCCCTGCTTCCTCCCATCAATAGTGCAGAGACGCTGAGGCTGACTGGTGGTCGTTCATTACGTCTTTTCCGGCCTGTTTTGCTACGTACTAAAGGATCATCCTTGTTCGTGCGTGGTAGTGACGTCATACGCCCAAAAGGCGCTCGCAGCTGATAAATCGCCGCACAAAATTCCCTGGATTGGCTGTCCACAGTTTAAAATGATGGCGATAGAGACGATGGGTGTGAGATACGGTCAGTTCTCATATTTGAGGGCGTATCACATGCTTCAAAGTGGGCATTATATCTTTTAGTTTGCGGTGGTGGTTGCAAAGTTATGTTAGCCTCTGTTAAAATATGTACGTTATTGGTGACAAAACTGCAATAGACAAGCGCTAAAATGTACGACTTTAGAAATGCCGCTTACCAACATATACTTACTCACTTACCTACGTAAGTTTAGTGGGATTGAATGTAACGTTCGAATCGCACATCCCCATTCACAGAGAGTGTGGTCACTGGGGTGCTGCAAAATGGTGCGTATGCCGTGCCAGCCAACCCATGCATCTGCTAGACCACTGTCCGTTTCCCATGATAGAATGCTGTATATTGCGAACATTAGTTCCTTACATTATTTTGATTAGGTGAGCCTGCGACCATTTTTTGTTTTCTGGCACGAAAATGTTTCCCCAGAAGGCGGGTAGATGAAAATTAGCAGATGTTACGTTAAACGCAATGAAATTTAATGTTCAAAGCGATTGCATTGATAACTTTCTTGTTTATCCAGCAAACTGGACCGATTTGTTATATTTTGATTGGTTTTCTTTTGTTCTCTACGAATGTCAGTACAAAAAGCTGTGATGCAGTATCTAGTATGAAGTCATGCAAACAGTTTTCAATATACTGCTTTTTTACATTTACCTAAATGCATATCCCGGAATCCCCTCTGAGAAACATCCAGTAGAAGCAAATTTAGAAGCGATTGCTCTTATTTAGTGATGCCGTGCATCGCAACATTTTATGTTACATCTTTATTCTTTGAACGTTACCCAGCCATTTTTCCGTCGCAACCAACCTGCCTGCATGCTATATTCGCCTGCAAGTAGTTGACCCTTTTATCGAGTTGTACCATGTCGTATCATGAGTTTTCCACCCAACTTGCGAAGCTTTATTCTACGCTTTTGGAATTCAGCAACATAATGTTGTTGCCACCATTATTGGGAGTCAGTTTTTAAATGATTACCTACGAGTAATGTTTCACACTTGGTTACAGGTCATCAAAATAAATGAATTACGGTGCTCTTTAATTGTCAATCGTTTGATGAAATAATCTTCAAACTTATTTTCCGCTGTTTGCGTCACTTGCCGCCCTTGCTTTGTACCAACATATGACCTGAATTTGACCTGAATTCGATCTGGTTTGTCGCAGGCTTCCAGGCGGCGGCTGCGTACGCGGCTTACGCTGGTCGCGGCTACTCCAGTTACCCGGGCTTCGGCTTCCCTTACGGTAAGTGCTCCCTTCTGCCGAGTCACAACGGAGTGCATCCTGTAGCTGTCGCCTCTCTTAGACTGCGTCATTTGCTCTTACTTGTAGCGTTGTACCGAATGAGTAACGCCCTTCTGGAGCTCGCAGTACATTCAGTACTTACATTTGTTGATTTTGTAGCACAGATGCAGATGTGCCTTTGCCTTCCCAATAACTTTTGCTGCATTTTAAATGTGTGATAGGATCTGTGCTTTTTATTGTGTACGCTCAGATCACGCACAACTGGCCATCACAGACGAAGAAGTGTTTCTTTATCATCCTGCTCCTATGTTATAGGCTCCAAACGAACTGCATAGACCAACCAGCTCCTGTAGTCTACGCTGACTTTTTTCAACCAGATCTATCTCCATCTGCGAGAATCTGCTGTTCGATTATCGTCCTAGTAGCCCGACTCTCGGTGGCTCTACCAGTTCTGTAGATCTCTTCCAGTTGCGTAGAATGGTTTGTCTGTGGTCATGGGCGCTCATTTCTCGCAGGCGACTTTTATTCCTCGTACTTTGGTGCTGGGTGTTGGGTGTCTTTTTTCCTGTAGAAGAGGCTTTTTCAGCCGCTCTTCACTTTCTGGTAGTCGATTTTCCTCGGCGAGTTTGTTCCGTAGTTGACCTCTGCCGTCATGGGTGATTGTTGACCTAGGTCTTTTGATCGGATGGTAGACTTGAAGATGCCTGTTGGGTGAAAGCTTTATTATGATAACCTACGAATCGTCTGGCTTCCCGAAGAACATGGCTTCTTTGATGTAGGAAATTCAGTATCTTGTTGTCCCTGTTGAGGTTACTACTCTAAGTTGTCTGTTCATGAATGGCGGACTATTTAGTAAAAAGGTTCATTCGTCTTAATTGCTTTATAGTGTCTATGATGTCGCTAATTCTATTACGATATTTTGGCATGTAAGTTTTCTATACAGTTCAAGCCTTCCAGCAAACAGTAGGTACGTCGCTTCAAGTTGCATCCACTTTATTTACGATCAAAAGGCATTGCGTTTTTGGATGTTTGTGACTGACCTTGCCGTTTTCCTCTAGGTTATCTGAGTGGTGATGCTGGAACGACATCGCGTTTCTCTAACGGGCTAGTTGGCAACTTCGTTTGGTCACTTCATTGCCCCAAGACCATCCCCACCAAATGAGCTCGCGGAGTACGCCAATGCTCAGACCCGTGTCGACTATGCGTTTGTGGGACGCCACGCACTAGGGGACAACCGGGTTACCGGATCGGAGCTGTCCGTCTTTCACGCGCCTGGATCTTTCACCTCTTGTCTGGCCTCCGTGTCGAGATGTGCGGGTGCACAACCCACGGTGCTGGGGCGAAGAGGCTATCGAACCATCAGAGATGGACTGGGGAGCACTGGCGTTCCTGTCTGTGATGTGGATGACAACGTATGGGAGACCGGGTGTGGGCGCCCCGAAGTTCTGGACTTTCAAAGTCTTTCCTTTCATTGCTCGATCGCAATGATTTTATCCCCTAGGCCAGTAGTCTAGGGCCTGGTGAATGTTTTCTCCTGGGCTTTGATGTTGTGAGCCAAAACGCGATCCGTTTCGCAATGCGCCGCTGAGTGGTGCGTTTTAATTGTACGTGTACAAAGGTAGCCATCATTTATGCCGCGTATGTTTGTTTTATTCAGCCACGATCGTAACACCTCGGTAGTGACGTAAACGCACGGGTATTGATCACGGATGTGCCTAATAAACTGCATGGCCGGAATTTTAACAATGTAAATAGTCGATGCTGGGTTTCCCCTGCTGGATTGTGCACTTCTGTGTCGCCTTTATGTGCGGAGAATGAAATAAATCCTGTTTTGTGTGTTCATTCACTTTTTGTTGCCTGCGTCTTTGCTTTGGTGTGCGCTGCTATTTCTGTTGTTTCTTTTTGTCTCATTATTTCGTGCACTAACGCTCTTTTTTCTGGTATGTGGCACTGCATCTTTTGTATATTTTCTTTGCACCGTCTTCTTTGCTTCAGTGTGTATGCATACCTTGCCCTGTGCCATGTTTTTTATGCTCTTGTGGCGAAGATAAGACATCACGAATCGCCGTTTTAATTTATGTGGGCTTCAAGAGAAAATACACTTCATCAAGCTGCTAAAAACTGTTGTAAACGCATTGCATTCTAACGGAATATGGGCCAGACGGGCGACTACGTCGCCTGTGATAAAACACTCTTCTCTACATGGGCATAGTCCTCTACTCTTCTTTACTGTTTCATGCATTCTGAAAACTGGTGTATTCCCCGTTAATTTGTTCGTCAAAGTCATGTGTATGGATGACATGAGAAGCTTTCTTATTTGATGCTATTTTCTTCTGAGATTGGCAGGTAAGGGGATCAACTATGGATTGCTTCCGTCGTTGCTCGACTTTTCCGCACCTAAAGATCTCCGCCGATGACCTTTGTGAAGGTGGTGACGAGCTTTAGACAGTCGGGATAAGCCTGTTGCATATTGAACTTCAGCTGCGATATAGAAGTGACGACATTCGGTGCTCGAATTCTCGTAAGATGTGTGTAGGGCTTGTTGTTCATTAGCGTTTTTCTTCCTGCTCGCATTGATTCGCTCCAGAAGCCGGAAGTTCTCTTCGGAAGTTCTGACTACACAAGCCTCCATGAATTATTTTTCAAGGAATATTCGTTAGGCTATAACAACCTTATGTAAAACTATTGGTTGTAGATGAAGTTGCGTTTAGGTACGATTAATTTTGGTGCGTATTTAGTTTCAGGCAGGAAAACGATATGCGCATTAAAAAAGAGAGATAAATTGAGAGTATTTGAAGCAGCCGCTTGTATTGAATCTCCTGGCCCTCAAAACATGCCAAGCCTTTACATCTCGACACGGATCTGTAGCACTGGCCAGGGAACTAGATCAACTCCTGGCCCCCGTGTCCGCTCTCTGCCTCTCTGCCCCTATCCACCACCCGGCTGAGACGGTGGTGTGCCTGCAGGCCTGCTGGTGGCGGCGCCGGGCCGCTCGCCAGTCCCCACAGGGGCGCGTCCCCCCGCCCTGGTCCCAGCCGCCGTCAGGCCCACCTATGCCGCCTGCCCGGCCGGTAAGCTCGGTCACTCTAATAACTACGTCTTAGTAATGAGTCTTAGAGACAAACTAGTTCGTTCTAGAGGTGTTGCAGTTCGTCCTAGAGTGCTGCAAATCGCCCTATATGTTCGCAAGCCGCCTTAGAGGTGTTGCGGTCACTTAGAAGCACTGCATTTTGTCTTAGAAACGCAGCAGGTCGCCCTATGGGGCACTGCACCTCGGCATAGAAGTTTGTATTTACTAGAATTGAGTCCAAGTGGGCTTAGTTTGTTCCGGATATGCTGCTGCGCTTGTACTGGAATTACCAACCCTAGTCTTAGAAGTTAGGCTATTTGTTCTAGGGCTACTACAGCTTGCTTGAAAGAACTACTTTTCTAGAATCCGTTTGATTCGATTGCAAAGAGTTAGAGCAGTTAGAAGAGCGGCACAAAGACGCGTTGTCCAGCTCTTAGGATTCTACAGCGCTGATTTAAGAGGTGTTACCATTGTTGTTGCCCGTCCCGTCCTTACATGCTGGGCTTCGTTTCCGAATGTCTACAGGCTGGTCTAGTTTTGTTATGCTTCGTTATAGAATAAGACAACTCATAGAGCAGCTGTGGCGCACTAAGTGTTAATGAAAAATAAAGTCGGGTCGATTTCTTCGACGTTGTGTGAGGGGACTAGGCTACCCAGGCGAGCATAGCTAACAACATGAACGTACGAACTCACTGACAACAGACGCAATCTCTGGCGGTGCAAAACATTGCCGCTTGCTCAGCTTTACCTACAGTAAAGTCTGCTTAAATTTCCCTTCACGTATCTTTCAACACAAGACGTGCCTCAGTCACGCCAAACTATGTATGTACATATCTACTTGCTTCTGGTTTCCATCAATCAGACATACTTCGGTGTGGCATTCGGCTCTTCAGCTTTCGCTGGTGCAGTTATGTACTTCCACCGCAAAGTTGGATCCTTTGCTCGGCTGTACACTGGGATCTCATTATATTCCCTTGGGAGTATACCCACTCTCGCTTACCTGCCTTTCTCCCCCGGTGGCCTGCTCCTCCCCACCACCGACCCTGTCCCCCCCGCTGACCCCTCCCCACTGACCCGTCCCCACCGACCCCTCCCCCGCTGATCTCTCCCCACTGACCCTCCCCCCCCCGCTGTCCCGCCCCTCCCGCCGACCCCTCCCCGCTGACCCACCCCTCCCCCGACAGCCGGTTTCACATCGTACGGCTACTTCCCGTCTCCGGCGGGGGCGGCGCTGGCGTCGAACGGCAGCTCGGAGCGGGCCAACGGCACCACCTACTACCAGGAGTACTCGGCAGGTGCGGTGCCGGCCGCCGGACCCGTCAGCCTGAGCACTCCGAGCCGCACCGAGAACCACGTCAGCCAGTCGCCGCTGCACCGGGACAATCCGTACGGCACGCGGACAGGTGAGAGGGGCCTTGGGTGAGAGCACAATCCGTACGGCACGCGGACAGGTGAGCGGGCAACCCGTACTGGGTGGAAATGGGAGAGGGAACAACCCGTATGACACGCGAACGGGTGATCAGGCTACCAGCACTGCAGGAATGGACCGGAGAGCGACCAATCCGTACCGTAGAATGGACAGGGAAGCGCACAGCCGGACGGCACGAAGAGAGGAGAACGAACCGTACGGGAAGGGGCAGGAGAGCAAACAAACCGTACGCCACGCGGACAGGGCACGGTCTATACGACTCACCTGAACACTTGAACGGGTTGTTATAGCTACAGGCATGTAAGCTGGGATTCTTATTTCATTCAACGACCAAACTAGACTATTGGCTTGAAGAGGAAAACCGCTGGAAGCTTGATAGAACAACACTCCCCAACACTTCCTCTCCTCATTCAGATAGAGCATCCTCTGTTTTGACGTTAGATAGGCTGTACCGCATTGCACCTGAGCGTGCGGCACAGTCTACCTTCCAGGCCGCGAAGATCTTGCGGGATCCAGAGCTACCCGGCGTTGCTGCGCTGTTTTGTTAGTATTTCCTGAGTTGATTTGTTGAAGAGGTTATTTAAAAGTGTTATTGTACATACATACTTTGCATGGAATTTCCAGAAATAGGTGCTTATTCACACCGAAATGATGAACGGGTTTCCGTTCATTTATTGAGGACATTATCAGCGCATTGTCCGTTCGTGGGTATAATTATTGGTTTAACATTAATCGAGATATACAGCGAAACGACCGACGCTAGGCTATAGAATGATACAGCTCGTCCCTGGCTGAGCCACTGCGAAACCTGATTGGCTTTCACTTGGTCGCCATTATAATGATATAGGGCCGAGTGCGGGTCCCTAACGCATCCCGCCGGCGGCGGTATCGGCCGCCGGAGTGTCCACTCGGCCACTCACTGATGGCTCAATAAATCGCCCACGAGAATCTAGCTCTGCACCGCGGCGGGCGCAATTTCTATCCAAACTGTCTGTCGACGCCCTGACGCAGCCATTCTTTGCGGCAATTATGGCAGCCGTCCGAGGGCATGACCGACTCAATAAGCTGCTCATTCCGTAGGGATAATTACAAACCGTCTAATTAGGTTTAATTCTAAATCAATACGCAGTTAAGTCTGGGCTCTTTGGCTTGTTTAATTGTTCATAGATATTGCACCTGAATGTGTCTGCGAGTTGGAACCAATCACCTTCCTTTGGCGTTGAACTTTAAGTAATGTTAACCCTCGCCGGACCTATTGGTTTTCTACATACGCGCCGGCCGAGGGGGGGCGGGTACGACCCCCCCCTCGCCGTTTCGCCCCTGGTGGAGCTAGCGCGTCCCGGAAAAAACGAGCGTGTGCGCCGTTACGAGACGCAGAGATTGGTACCCGATTTTAAGGTCCTAGGTCAACCGGTGACCTCTGAGGTCAGGTCAAGTGCCCCAAGGTACGGTTCAGTTTTTGGTGAATAACTTCGCAACAAACGGCCGCAGAGCGCCGATTTTGGCAGCATCGTGTTCGTCTCGCTCAGGCGCGTCGAATGATATACTTTTTGTCCGGGTCAGGTCAACTTGGGGTGTTGACCTCAGGTCAAGGTCAGGTCAGCACCCCCAGGTCACGAAGTTGGTCGAAAGAGGTCATGTCGCATATCACTCGATTCGGCAGGCCTTCCTGAGTCCATTGGTGGCTTTCCCGACTCGCTAGCTCAATTTGATCAAGAGTTATTGACGAAAAACTAATATGACCTTGATGACGTCATAAATGACGTCACGCAAGGTCAACATTGCAAAAATGACGCATCTAACCTTGCAAGGAGTGCATCAAATCACGATTCTGTGTGCTTGAGATAGTTGGAGATCGTTCCCGGCGCCAGAATAGCAGTTTTCATTTTTCCCCCATTGACTTATAATGGTGAGGTCACGAAAATTACCTGACCTCATATGACCTTTAGGAAAAATCCGAGATATACAAGTTGTGGGAATCATAATGGATACTAGATCCTGCAAGTTTCATTTCCCTGTGACATCTCCTCTGGCAGTGAGGGCGTTGCGAAGTTGCGACATCTGAACACCGTGCAGAGGTTCACTTATGACGTCATAGGTCAGTGACCTGACCTGACCCAAAAGTGCGGTTGGTGTCAAAAGATCCGGCTTGGATCAAAGGTCAGGTATGCCAAGTTTCAGCTCTCTATCGCCCGCGTGTTCGGAGCTATCGCGAAAAAACCCTATGGAGGGCGGCACCCGCCCCCCCCCCCTCGGCTGGCGAGGGTTAAGGTGAAAGGTTTTTGATCAATCAGTAGTGGTAACATCGACATTTGTGCTTTGCCATAGGCCTAAACTTGTATTGACCTCCTTTCATACCAACTCAAGTGCAGGTACTTCGTCGTTCCTGCCTTCTTGCTGTGTTGTAATAAATAATACTATGCATAGGGATTTGGTTTTAAATTTCTAGATTCACAACTTTCAGTTTCGACCACGTCACAGGTTTTAGGCACTTTATCCATACACGTGCCGGTGCCCACATAATGGAATCCCACATAATGGAAAGATAAGCTTTTCTGAACGATGGCTGTTTTTCCTCGATGTGGATGTCTTGCCGGCTCGTCGGCGTAACGCTGGCGGTTTGCAGCGAATCGTTGAGTCCGTCGAGACAACTGAGTTGGCCGTCAACCAATTGTTGTTGTCGGCCTCCAAAGGCGGCTTCCCGTTTATGCGCGATGGTTTTCTTTGTCCAGAGCCGCGCACTGTCTGTGGGCTCATTTTATCTTGAGGATGTTTCTCAAAGGGACGCATCAGTGTGAGCTCACCAGTATTCGACAACGCACGATCCGACCAATCTATCGTGTTTTAGATTTAGTTTATCATGACAAGTTTAATATCCATAAGTTCATGAGTTACGTGAATTTGAAAACTTCTGGTGCAGGTAGTTATCTGCACGAATCTACCGGATGCTAGCAAATTGAGGCTTTTTGTTTGTTTACCTTCTACTTAGAGATAAGAAATTAACGGTTGATGGCATCACACTGTCGAAAATACTGTAAACTAGAAATGTGGTCATATTGGCACTCGTGTCGGCACTCGATCTGACCTTGACCTGACCCGCCGGTGTCACCGGCCTCCAGAGTTGTAATCCTTTCGTCACGCCCGGAGACCACACAGCTGTTAGTGGCAGGACCTGGGACGGCTCTCAGCGTGATGAGACATTTGTCAACCGTCCTGCACCGCGCAACTCTCGACACGCACCGGCCGCAATGAGCGCACGTGCACGGGTCCGCGTGCACCGACGCCACGTGTCGTGACGGCGCGCGGCACGTGGCACGCGGGCCCGGACGGTGCACGTTTGATTGGAGCGCCTACTGCAGCGGGTGGCCGTTATTGCGGTGGTCCGATGAACCGCAGATGGGCTGGGGTTTTAATGAAAGGGACTGTTGCGAACTTTGGCAGGTAACACATGCCAATTTGTGGAAAATTGTTCACCATTAAATGTAATGGGCTCATGGCGGTGCCTTATTATGTAGCTTGTACCAAATTTGACCGTTTTTGCAACAATTGACGTCCCTCCGTTGCATATAATCAGCAGTACTTAATGACATTCCGTTTCATTCAAAGCATAATTTACTGTTCCTGAACATCCGTTCTATGACAACACGATAAGAAAAGTTGGAAAGTGTCACGAAATTGAGCTGTGGAGGAAGTCTCTGTTAAAGGCTGTGACAGCAGTGAATTTCTATGGCGACATTGACCTTCACGATAACAGTGAGGACTTGTCATATGCGGTCAGTATCTATTGAGCCACATGGAGGTCTACAAACTTAAGTGACCGACAGTATTTAATCTCGCTGCAGACACCTTCATTGATCATTCAAGTAGTGCACGTCCACACGAGAGTAGCTAGATTACTGTTTGGTGCTCAGGAAAACTATCCTGACCGTGCTGACTGTAAAGAATAACATAGTTGCCAGTTGGTGTCGCCCTGGCCGGCTATGGCGTGATCCCACGGTCACCTGGTGGGCGTTCGACAAACCGCCCCAGGTCACGAACTGGTGACACCCACGCCTACGGCACTGCAAGTCAGCCAGGGTCACGGCCTGACGGTTACATGGTGCTTCGTTGGGGTGATGGCAGTGCTAGGCTTTTTGCGTGTGAGGACTCCGTTATCGGCTGAAAGTTGAGTTCACTGACCGTTTGAGCACGTTTCCTCCTGCGCTATGTCCATCTGTGTGACATTTCACGGCGCGATTAAGTCCTACCTCGCTTGGCGACGACGAGCAGGCCGTTACTAGACGCTGAATATCCGACGCTGCGGCTCAGTTACTGCTGATAGGTGCGCAGTGCTGCTCCCATCAGAGCGGAGGCTTAGTCACTGCCGGTAATTTCAGTCATTTGTAGTCACCGCCGGCTCGGCCGCCGCTTTTCATCGTCACATGCTCGATAGAGAATTAAACTTTGGCCCATTGAGGAGCGCTCAGCGTCCGGGAGATTCATTCTGAACGGCGGCGGCGGTGATACTTGGCCAAGTGTGCGCCCGTTTCGGCGGAGCTGATCCGACGCTGCCGGCTCTTCGCGGATGGAGTGGATGCGCCGCTGCCGAGGGGAGGGCTTCCGGCGACCCTAGCGACCCGCCTCGAGCTGATCCGGCCCGCCCCGCCCCGCCCCGCCCCGCCCGGCCCGGCTCAGCGGGCCGACCGTTTCCGAGTGCAGTTAAAACGACAGTATGAAGGCCCGTCTGACTGCGACGGCTCATATCGGACGGCCTCTGTCGGACAAATAAAACCCATCTGTGGCGAGAATTAAACGCCCTCCGAGACCAAATGGCGCCCCGAGCGGCGGCGACGTCGGCGACCGGCGTGGCGGCCGAACTGACGAGCGGCAGCTGACGGTGGTGATCCGAACTGATGAATTGCGCCGTCTTCGGTATTCTGAGCTGATGGATTGCAGTCACATTTGGTCGAAGATGAAAACTTGGGCCTGCAGTGCTCGAGCGGAATGGCTGCGATTCAACGGGACCCAGCTGGAAATCGAGGGCGATCTGGGCTTCAACTTCGTACTCATGCAACCGTGCGCTCCAAACACAAACCCAATCCATCAGGGCCGGGGTAGCCGGAACTTTGGAGCCCCGTGGCGATTTCACGTTTCTCATTTCCGCTCCCTCTATCTCAGACACCGGCTGGGCCTCTGACCATCGCGCCCGACCGCGGCACACCCGATCAAAAGCTGCCGGCCGCCAAATTGGCAGGATTGCTGGGTAATTAGCTGGATCGCCACCGCCTGCCTCCACTGGATCTGGTCCACTGCCGACGGGTCTGGTCCAGTGCCGACGGGTCTGGTCCACTGCCGCCAAATGTGGTCTGCCGCTAAACGGGGTCTGGTCTGCCTTGCCGCGCGGCCTGAGCCGTGCGGAGGACCCGCGGTGTTTTAACCCTAGAACGCCTAGGGGGGGGGGGGTTGTATCACCCCCCCCCCTGAGGTTTTTTCGAAGTGCACGCTAAACGGCTTGTCGTAGCGGGCTGAAATTTTCAATACCCTCTGGGGCAACCTTTGCGCATCTTTTGCCGAAAAAAATTGATCGGGTCATGTCAGGTCACGGAGTTATGACGTCATAAGAGGTACAGCCTCCGGCCGACAGTTACCAAACGTGTGCGCCGAATCCCTAGGTTTTCTGCCGGTGATACCCACATTGTTTGATGGATCATGATGAAACTTCCCATGCATGTTGGGGCAAGCATTGGCTATCGTGTGGTGCAAGAAAATTGACCGGGTCAGGTCAGGTCACGGAGTTATGACGTCATAAGAGGAACAGCGTCCGGTACTATTTTTGAAAAGCGCCCGAACCACTATTTTGCTAATTCTTGTCACCTCAATGGGAATATGCAGCAATATTAGCTTCTATACGGAGCAAATGGACCTTCCAAATCCAAAAATACAATCAGATTTCAAAAATTTAAATTTTGATTTTTCGAATTTCTGCCGCCGACTGTGACCTTGCCGACTTCCGGCGCTCCCAACGCGCCATTTTTAGAGCTAGGGAAACGAAATACATACCAAACGATAGAGAATTGATCAAGGAACACGATAGTGAAGGTTTCAAGTCGATATCTCCCACCGTTTTGCCGCAATCGCCGCGGAAAGTTGAAAAAAGCCTATTTTTCCGAAAATTTGACCTTTGACCGGTCAAAAGTAGGTCAAATGTTGACCTAGTACCAAAAAATATACCACCAATCGCGAGATCTCGTTGAGAGCAATCCGTTGGTTTTTTCCGCTAAGCTCTACGACCTTCCGTTTCGAAACGCCAGGGGGGGGGTCGTAACAACCCCCCCCCCTGGTCGTTCGTGTTATGAGAAATGGCCTGGTCGTGCGAGGGTTAATTTGCCTCCCTCTTTGAAATTATTTGTTTTATAAGACTCAGAACTGGGTATGTGTTTTGGATAATTGTAGTGGCAAATGTGATTTTCTTGGTGACGATTATTTGTACTCCGAATTGTCGTGGCTTAGATGGCAGGCAGCACAAGGTGCTACTCATTTCCACAAAAGGTGCAGCAAAGCATATGGATCTATCAAATTTTCCCATCGCCGTCCGTCGCCGTCTGTCGCCCATCAAACGGTTCAGCAGCCTGACGGCGCCGTGTTCCCCGAAATATCTCCACATCTGGCCATGTCCGTCCTCCGGACATGAGATACTGTCTCCTTTAATCGCCGGTCAATAGAGCCGCGTTTAATTTTCCGGCCCGTTTGCATCGTGTCGGTGGCGGAGTGACAGGGACAGCGGCGGCGCGGGCTGGCCTCCGTCCGGCCGTATCTCCCAGGGACATTTTCCCGGCGGCCGCCGCTGCCTGGACGGCGTTATTGGATGTGGCTGAGAGATGTCGAAAACACGCGCCGAGCCTCGCCCCCGCCGACCGGCGGCGCCAAATGTCCACCGTTTGTATCGGCACGCCACCCGAATATTGGTCCGGCTCCTCCCCAAGGACCGCGATTTATCGAAATGGGGCCGGGCGAGATCTTATGATTTTGCGCTGTTTGTATTTTGATCTTGACTGAGGGCCTGGAAATGCGAAGCGTAAGGTGTGCGTCGCATTTCGATCTTTTCATATCCGGTTCTGTGATTTAAGTTCCCTTTTGTTCTGCGTCGTTTTTGATTTCGCAGACTGCTTCATATTTTCCATGCAGTCGCTCTTACGTTCAAAACAACGGACTAAATGCATATAGAATTGTTACCCGATGCTCACCGGGTTTTACATTTTCATTCGTATTTGCATACTGAACGCGCCTTTGACTGGATAATGCTCGGAGGGACTGGAGGGCGCACTCTCGGCAGTGATAAAATGTCCATCAACGTCAGAGCTCATCCTGCTCTTTGTTTTCTGCGACAGCTTTATGCGCCGCTGTCGCCAGTTTAGTTCAACTCGGCCCGACGCCGAGCAGAGACGTTTATTTTCAATGCAGCGGCGCCGTGTCAACACGGGCGGATGAGCGCCAGCGATGGACGAGAGCCCGATGTCGGAACGGCCCGGGACGGCCCCGTCCCCCAGAGCAGCGGGGAACGGGTCGGGAGGGGCGGGCCATGACCCGCCGGCCGGCGCAGCACCGCCCCGCGCCGTGAAAAATGGCCTCTCGCCGGCGCCGTGCCCATTACGCTGCCTGTGACGGCGGGCGGACCGATGACGCCGATGACGCTCAGCACGCGGGTCACGTCACGGTGACGGCCCGATCGCCGGCTGACGCCGCGCCGCCCGCCTCTGTTTCAGATCTGATGAACGGTGGCATGGCGAACGGCTCTGGACCGCTGCTGACGCAGGCACTATCCGGTGAGAACGGAAAAAAATCCGCCTCTGGCTGGATTTGATCCGGGGCTACTGACGATCGCGACATAAAGTATGCCTGTTCATCTATGGTTATTACCCAGCGTGTGACGCTGCGGCGCGGGGCGTTGTCATAACGGACATGACACGGTGATCTGTCTGTCAGAGCTGCGTGTAAGTGGTAATGAATATGTAATGCCGCCGGCCGCCGCGGCCCCTCAGGGAACCATCCGACGACAGGCCGAGGTGCAGAGCTCATAAAATAAATGGAACTCTGCCGGGAGAGCGTTTAACGTTCAATCTCTGCGTTTGGGGAGTCTGTGTATTGAAGTGTAACTGATTCACGATAAATCTGATGGTAATTTCTAGTTTTTTTTTTCTCCTCCTGACCCGAGGCAATTGATGTCGATTTTACATATTGATCACGCACTTCACATCATACAATTTATTTGAGTGCAGATTCGACTATAACCTCGCCCACTTCATTATACTCCCTCACTCTCGGCGCTCATTTCCGTTTGCCTCCTGATCACCGGATAACGCGGGGCAGCGCCGAGTCATTCTTTCTCGGTACTTCTGCAAACAAAAGCGTCTATTTTCGCCAATACCCGGGCCGGTATGGGCGGCTGCCCGGGAGAAGGAGCCGCCTATCGCCCGGAGCCGGGTGATTGTTTTGTACGGCTGGACGGAATTGATGACTGCCGGAGATCGGGCCCGCGCCCGCACTGATACCTTGTTTTTATCGGCGACGCTGCACTCTTTCATCGGCGGCCAAACAGCTTCGAACGAGGTATCGACCTTCGGCGCTTAACGCGCCGTATTACTTTATTCTGGCCGAGCTGAGGAGTGTTTGGCGGTCTGCTGATGAAAGGCCCTGCCGAGTGTTTGTGGCTCGGCTGACTTTTAGTGCTCATTCAATCAGTTCCGCGCGGCGAGCGACGAGAGCACGCTGACGAGTCGCTTTTGTGCGCGGCTCCGAGTCGCCGTGAGACGCGGTCCGGCGCCGCCGCACTCGACACTAGTCGAGCGCCTGACCAATGCCGTCTGATGTCAGTGGCCACTCAGGCCAGGTCGGAAAATGTAAAATGAGTGACCGTCTGAATACTGCGGGAGGGAGCGGGAGCCGGGGCTCGTCCCGATGATCGATCCCGGCCGTGCTAAGAGGAGGCCATTCGGTACCCTGAGAGCGAGACTGAGCCGTGTCGGTTGCCTACTCCTGGAAGACTGATGCGCTGCGCTCCGGGATGAGTGATGCGCGGGCCGGCCCGATGGACGATGTTGTGTCCAGTTGAGGAGGACCGCTGCGGGTGGAGGGACGGAGGGAGGGCGCCGGCGCCGCGCCGCTACCGATCGTCGGTGATTTCATTAGCGTCGCCAGCGACGGAGACGGTGTGCGATGGATGGCGACGGGCCGGCGACACTGATTGTGTTCAGTCGGCCGCCAGCCCGGCCGGCCGGGCCAGGGGGGTCGCCAGCCAGCCAGCCAGGCATACAGACATACAGGGTGTCTCAAAAGTTCGCTTACACATTTCCCATGTCAATAAAGCATATAAGAACCGGCAAAAAATCTAAGGTTTTGGTGTCCGTGTGTACACTAGGCAAATATGCATGCTTTGACAACTGATTCGGAAGGTTGGAAGCCAAACCTTTTTCTGTATCTCCAAAAATATTTGCCCATACCGATTTTCGTCACTCCGTCAGCTGCCGGAGGCTGATAAAAGGTTACCAGCTTTCAAGCTCTTGTAGGGGAATCCCCTGCAGTTTCTGCGTCGGATTTAGGTTTGACGAGCTCCCCGGCAACATCCGCTTCTCCCTGAAAGCCGACATCTTGCATCGACACCATCCGTGAGTATTTTGTAGGTCTTCTCTGGCGCTAACTCCTTCATGAATGACTGGCGCCGACTTCCCAAGCACCATTTTCCTTTTCAAAACAATCCCATTCCTGAACAAATGGGAAGTGCCAGGGGCAAATTTTTCGCAGCATATCGTAGCAGAATGTGTCGGCCATCTGTTTCTTAGACACATTTTGCAAATTTTGCAAATCCCGAACGCTCGTCATTCCCAATGCCAAGACCTTCGCTGGGTTCCGGAGTGTTTTCCTCAGGAGAGGTTCTGCTTTGTAAACGGCCAAAACCTGTCCATCGTGCGGTTTTGTCCGGATTTTGTGTGTAAAAGAAAGCTATTTGCTCCAGATCTACCTCTTGAAACTTCGTTAGATAAAACTTTACCTTAATTGACACTTTTGGAGGGTCATTTGTCCTCGGCATTGACGATTTTCGCATTATTTTCCCTCAAAATTTAGCGTTATAGATATTATAAACAATTTTAAATGATATTTTGTCTTTATCTTATGATGACCTGCAATTTTTGAAACTGGGTAACCTCTGTCTGTGAGCTTCTAGTCAGTTTTCAATAGTTAGGACTGCATTTCCAGCTGCTTTCCGGAGCACGAGTCTGCTGCGGTACAAGGGTCGTTCAAAGCGCTGTTAGTCTCGCATGGTTTTGTCCTTCAAAAATTTTAGCCACCGTTTTTATTAGATGACCATCATGTTGTACTCATCCTCGCCGACACTTTGCCATGTGTCATTTCCGACCTAACCATTCCCATTACTCGTGAAGCAGAGAGTTTCTCAGCCGACCCGAGTATGTGACCTCCATTTTCATGCCTGATCCATGGTCAGAGGTGAACCCTTTTTGTGAGCTCATGAAGGGTCGAATGCGCTTGAAAACAATGAAGCTGCTTGAGGAAGGTTGTTACTAATGCCCATGCAAAATTTCGACTGTTAATTTCTTGTTGATTCAGAATTATTGACAAAAAAACATGGCTGGTACCTGTAAGCGAACTTTTGAGACACCCTGTACAGACAGACATACAACCAGCCAGTTAGGCTAACGAGCCGGGGGTGATTGGGCCAACCAGTCAGTCAGAAAGACTGACTGACATCTGGTTAGGGTTGCACCCGAGGCAATGAGACCAACTAATCAAATGGATCAATGAGCTACTTATATTGAAAGATGATTTGGTTAGATAACTAGAGCGTACCAGTGCAGTGTTGTTGTTTGTCTTCAGTACATGAAGGATAAACATACAAGGGCAGACTATTTTTTATTCTCTCTCTCAGTGTAACACGACAATGTTTACCACAACCACGGCACAATTTCCTTTTCTCCTCCTCTCTTTATAGCCCACCATGGCAACTCTCCTATAGTGTGGTTTGTGCACCACACTCCTGCCTCTCTCATCCCTTTTCAGTTTCTTTCTTCCGCTGGCGCACTGCATTCGCGGTCCTACCCTTCCCAATGTTTCTCCCCTTGTCTCCGATCCATTTGACGTCTCTCCCGTCATATACCGCACCCCACCTTCTTCTCGTCCGTCCGTCTGTCCATCCGTCCGTCCGTCCTTCCGGCCGCGTGTCCCCCGCCGCGTGCATCTCTTCTCCCGTCTCCCTTCCGTAAGTTTGGAATCTCCTCTCTCTTCTCCCCGTCGTCCGTCTGTCGCCTCCCCGGCGTTCGTCTCCCGTCTCCCATTCGTCCGTCCGTCGTCTCTCCCGTCTGTCCATCTGCGGCCTCCTCCGGCGTGCGTCTTCTCTTGTCCCCGTCTCCCGCACGTCTCTCCGCCCGTACGTCTGCCGTCTCTTTCGGCGTCTATCTCCCCGTCTCCCCGTCCGTCCGTCGGCCGTCTACCATCTCCCTCTTCCGTCCATCTGCCGTCCCCCGTACGTCTGCCCCCCCCCCCCTCTTCTGGCGTGCGTCTCCCCGTCTCCCCCGTCCGCAAGGCTCCCCGTCAGTCCGTCTCCCGTCTCCCTTCTGTCCGTCTACCATCTCCCCGGCGTTCGTCTCCGCGTCTCCCCGTCTCTCGTGACGTCCGTCTCCCTTCCGTCCGTCTCCCGTCTCTCCCGACGTGCGTTTGCCGTCTCCCCGTCTCTCCGTCAGTCCGTCTTCCGTCCGTCCGTCTCCCATCTCCCCCGGCGTGCGTCGTTGGTCGGCGTCATCGATCGACGGTCGGCGCCGGACGAGATTCTCACGCCGGGCTGGCCGCCGTCGGAGAGGTGACGGCTCTCCTCCCCCTCCCCTCCCCCTCCTTCCCCCGCCGCACACGCACACACAGACGTACACACATGCAGCCCACCGTCCAGCGCACAGAGACGAACACAGCATATTGCACGCTTATGTTCACAGTTCAGTCCACACAGGGGCGCGGAGACTCCTTATGTAATGGAGTCGTAAGGTTAATGAGGATTTATGAAGCTCGGAAGTTTGGTGTTTATGTGTTGTGAGGAGAAGTTGAGCGGCTGTTGATGTTTTCTGTGAAGAAAAATAGTGGTGGGTGGTTTGCGTGTCATTTTTGTTACATGCTTATGTGTCTTCAACCCCGTGTTAAATTATAAACAGCTCATTGAGGACCTACATTACTTACCACACGCCGACTCTACGTCTGATCTAACCTGTGACGTGTCATGACCTGAGCCGACCCTTCTGTCCGCCCGCAGTGATCAACAACTACCCAGGATACGGTCCGCCGGCCAGTCCGGCTAACAGCCGCGGGTTCGGGCCGGCCAACAGCCCCGGTCCGCTGGACATGACCTACAACGGCGACACGAGCCTGGGCTACCTGCAGGCGGCTTCCCCGCAGCCCTCGTTCGGAGCCATGAACAGGGTGAGTGAGACGGGGCGGAAAGGAGAGGGAATGCAGAATAAGATAAGATGAAACCGATAGACGAGATAAGGGGTTTAGAAGCGATATTTAGTGAAGTGCGCCTTTTCTGTCCTCTAATATCAGATGGAATCAGGGATTTTAGGCATCCCAGACATTCGCCTTGGATGGCCATGATTACATCGAATTATAGCCATCGTTCTTAGGTTCGAAGGTTCGTGGTACCTCATCTGGATACATTTGTTTACTTGGTTGCTTAGTTCCATTGGTTACTTGAAAACTGGCAAAATTTTATGTGTCCCTTTTTAGCATACCGTATTGCACGCTATTGCATTGTCGCTGTAACTGTGTTAAGTGTCGTTGCATTGTCGCTTTTCTCGTAGTGCCCTGTCGTCGTGAACATGACTTTCACTGATTTTGTGCGTTTGCAGGCGCCGCTGCTGGCTGCCTTCAACGGCTATCACTAGAAAACGTAGAGACAAAACGGTGAGGAGCTGTGGCATCTAATTCGCTCTGGATATTTGGGAAATGTCAAAGGGGAATTATCCGCCCCGTACTGTGTGAAATGTGTGGAATGGTAGTGAGATTTATATGCGACGATTCCCACCACCATGCCATTTAAACGTGACGTTTTAAGTCAGAAATAGAACTGGCCTTGTGATCTGAATGACATATTTAGTCAACCCATAGATTTGTTAAACACATAGGTGACTGATTATGCCGTTGGCAGTTATGCTGACTGAGTGGTGCTATGCTGTCTCGCGCAAGATTCTTACAGATAGTCTCGCGTGCCAGCATCTGCACATATATCTGAGAAATCACCCTTTCTTTACAGATTCATTGTCACCAGATAGAAGAGAACTGAATTGAACTTGACCTGCCTGCGACCTGCGTAGTCGGGACCCGGGGGACGGTCCGCGGCCAGTGGTCCTTTGGTCCGTGGTCCGTGACCTGGACCGTGGCCTGGTCCGTGATCAGAGGTGGACAGCGGCAGCGCGCCTCGGACCCGCAGCACCCACCGTCGCAGCCTGCAGTCGGCCGCCGCGCCCGGCCGCCAGAAACATTGTCTATGCATACGCGCGTGTATATGCATCTGTGTCCTTGTGTAAATAGTGCGCTAGTTGTAGGAGGAGCGGCCCGGGCCGGCCGCCGGTCGGTGACCTGCTGTGACCTCTCTGTGGGCGGGGATCGGTGATAGGGGTCCGGGGCACGGCCCGCTGGCCCCGGCCGCCGCCACGCCGCCACGCCGCGCGGCTGGCGGCCGTGCGCTGTGCCAGCCCGACTGATCGCGTAGATAAATTATTTAGAGATGCCGGTGAAAGAGTGCAGGAAAACCTTCGCGGCTATCATGCTTTTGTACGTAGATTTCGTTACCAGCATCCCAGTGATCGAACGGTGTTGTCATCTGTACTTAAACTGTCTTTTTACCGAACGGTATACTTAATTTGCTGCGCTAGCGTCTCGGTGGTCGTCGCCAGACAACGGGAAGTATTTTGAGTCTTTCACACGGTAGTCTAGGCTTGGTTACAGCGTCTGGCTGTCTCATCTGGCCCTCTGTTGCGGCGCGGTGCCCGGGAGGTCTCGGGACGGCGGCTGGGACGGGCACGCGCTCTCACACCTCACCACACCTGGGTGACAAGCCGGCGCGGGCGGCGAGGGCCTCCCGTCTCTGCGGCGGCCGCTCCGCCCTGGCTGGCGGCAGCCCCGCCTGTCTGACCTCAGCGGACACTGCGCTCCGGCGGCCCACTCCGCCGTCACCGCCGCCGCGGGCCCACCTGCCCACCGTTTGTATGCAATCAAAGAGGGCGGCAAGCTTGCGCGGCGCCGGCCACGAATGCGTGTCTTCCCCGGCCGGCCGCCGGCGGCCTGGGGCGTGCGGGAGGAGCTGTACATAGCGCAGAGCGCGGCCTCGCTGGCCGTCGTGTGTGTTGTTGTGCCCGCGGCGCGCGCGGGGCCGGCCTCGGCCGATTGTGTAGGGTTAAGACGGTGTGCAGGTCGCGCAAAGGCCAGGTCGAGCTTCCGGCTCAGGGTTGGTGCGCGGCTGGTGCCAGTCGCGGCGACCCGCCGGAGGCCGTGGAGGCCGGTGCCGCTGGTGACTTTGGTGACTCTGTGGTGATTGCTGGTCGGCGCTGGTCGTCGGTGACGCCGGCGGTAACTCGGTGACCGCCGGTGACGGGCGGGGTCGCCGGAGAGGTGGCCTCGCTCGCGGTGATACCACTCCTCCCGCTTGGAACCTGTTCAAAATATCGGTCTCGGACTCCATCAAGCTCGCCTTCCCGCACCCCGATCTGCGGCCAAATACTCAGCTCCGTAGTTTATTTGAACCAGGCCGACGTTGTCTTGTTTCTGATTGCAGCTGTTAGCACAGTTCGATCTCACAAGCAAAATATTTTCATATCGGGGCCACAGCTGTGTGATTTGCCTAGTTTGGATAGCCTACAGAGGGCCTCACTTAGCCGAGGTCTCTAGAAAAAAAATCGGGCAATGAATTGTTTTAGCTCTAGCCCAAACATACGCGACGTTATTTGTAAATAACAGACGAAAGTCTATATTTTATCATTGATACACTGATTGCATTGACCGTTTTACTGTAGACGTTTAGACATGTTTTTACGTGATTGAAACGAAGAACATAGGGCAGCAATAAAATCAAGGCAATAGAACATCAGCGCATGATGCAATGGAAGGATTGTTCTATGCAAAAATGCCGTTAGCTAGAGCAGCGATCGCCGAGGCTGGGCGAGAATCTTTGAGAGAGAGAGAGAGAGAGCAGCTGTTTGCCCCGTTTTCGGGTCTCACGAAGTCGCAATGCCTTCGCACACACCTCCGATGTAACACCGAGCATTGCTTTCGATGGTCATCTGTAACGTCTGTGTACACTTGGTCTGTGTCCGCTATATGTTACGACTGGAACCGCTATGCATTGTGTGGGGACCCTGCTAGTGGCAGTTGCCCTGGGCCTCCCTGTTCTGGCCAATGACAAACCCCCTTTGAAAAGTCTCTGTTCGCGCGACAAAATATGACTGACGGACCGCCAATGGTTTCGGCAGCGTTACGTGCTGAGTCTGTGTTCGCCCATGAGCCGTTCCTAGTGCACGCAGTATTGACTCATGTGATACGACCGCTGTTCTGCGCCTGGTCTTCAATTTAAGGCCGTCCCCGTGTACTTAACGGCGACACTTTCTTGAACATCGCTACCTCTCGAGCGCGGCTCTGGCTACCTTTACTTTACACCACATTCTATCATGTGTATGCTCGATTCTTATTCACATTTCGGCAGTGTCTCGCCGCCTCCGTCAACCGTTTCCCGATCAATTTAATTAAGTGCCAAACAACGACCCCTACCGCTGAATGACCGCCCTCAACAGCGCTTCATTCAGCCTCGGGTATCCCGCTCCCCGCCCCCTTCTCTGTCGCTGCTTACCCCCTCAGTTTGAGCGTTCCCCCATTTCGACCTTGCAATAAGCGAGCAATAACGGCGGCACTGGACGCTGAGAGAAATGTACAGGGCGCGCGCGGGCGGCCACAATGCTCCCACCTCCGCACGGAGAGCAGCGCGTGTTGATGTGTATGGGTATGTGTATGGGTATGGGTGTGTGGGTATGGCACCTCTCTGAGCCACCTGGTATGTGTGTGAGAGTGCGAGTGTGCGTTTGTGCGCGCTGTGCGTTGTCTTGTATGTGTATGACGCTCTCGCAACGACGGACGTGTGTACTCGTGGACTCAAAATCACGGCGCCCCGAAATAGTTGTAGTTAAACTATTTATTGTATTTTATACCCGGAGGCCGTGGCTTTGGAAAGCGATGCTACGGTTCAGCGGTGGCCTGAGCTCCGTCGGAGCGTCGTTGTATAGATGATAAGGATGGAGGTCTCTGAATACAATGGGAAGTAAACATGAGCACGGCGATCTTTTGTTGGTAATTATCTAGCGAGCAGCGTGAGAGCAGGCGATGTAGACCGAACGAAGCAAGACGATGAGGTATGCCCCAATATCGACACCGGCCTTTGTCCCGATCTGCTGATTATACAAAGTAAAACCGAGTTATAACGAGTTCCTCCCCATTATCCCTAACTTATTGTGGCATAACAGCATTCAAGCTCTGCTTTGTGCATGCGGCGTGCAGCCTCAGAATGCATACTGCTAGTATGCGGCCTGCATATATCTTCTTTAGCACCGTTGCAACCATGCCATTAGGGAAATGAAGC
Source organism: Amphibalanus amphitrite (assembly GCF_019059575.1). NCBI lineage: Eukaryota > Metazoa > Arthropoda > Thecostraca > Balanomorpha > Balanidae > Amphibalanus > Amphibalanus amphitrite. The sequence continues at coordinate 482,716 of NW_024881500.1, read as the reverse complement.
GAGCATAAATGGCAGTATTATGCATCGGTCTAATGGTGATAATCTAAATATAGAGATAACTTGGAAGCATGGAAATCCGTGGTAGGATAGTCGAGATTACGTTCATGGTGGTACCCGGTTTAAACGTAATTAATGAGTTAATTAAGCGGTCGTACTTAACGCGGACTTTTGTTCAGCTAAAACGGCACGGGAAGGCTGGACCCATTTCTGCTATATTTCGTTCGTAAAGTACGTTCTTCGGCGTCATGATGTATATCCCACTAATCTTGCTGGTAACATTTCAAAAAGCAGTGGAGCTATGAAACGAAAATGTGGCCCAAAATTTAGCTGGGGCCGCCAGTGTTGATTGCCATGGCACGTTGAATGCAGACCAGTATGCATTTTCTTTCTGCGCCAGTCGTGTAGGAGGCCTTTTGGCCGATGCGGCATGGCAGAACTCCGTGCGGAATGCAGAGTGCCGTTAAAACTTCCTCTCTAATTCGAGTCGACCAGGTGGCAACTGGCATTTGTAGATTTAGAAAACTCTGAGGGCTGATGACGTAAAAACATGTGCTAGACCATATATGGGTAAAGATGTGACGTAAAAACATGTGCTACACCATAACAGATAAAGCGAAAGGTGCATATTTATCCTTCCCGCTCATAGATGGCAGCAGCGGTAAGCGCCTGAATTTATACTGTCCCGCAAAGCATTATGCTCGGAATGCACGGTACTGGTAATGTTTATGGTCGGGACACTCTTTCGCCACTGAATCATACATACCCGTTTTAGAAGTTTAGACCATCATCGCTCGAGCTGTTTTAATTTAGCCCCACAACCTTAGGGCCGCATTTTTAGGGCCACACCTCCACGAGATTTTGAATTTTGCGTTTAGGGCATCACAAAAGAAAACTTTACGGCGATGAAGGACTTTATTCAAAGCGTCGTTTCCATGACAACCAGGCTCCTGGATGGAGCCCCGCGACACGATTACTTTGTACTTTGTAGGGCCTTGGTTTGTAGCGGCACGGGGGCAGACGCGTCCGAATCCTGTCCGCTTTTTCATTAACCCGCGTCCTGCTCGGGGACGGGGGGGGGGTTGAACATCCCCTGCGGTTTTCCGCGATCCACTGATATGCAACATGACGTCACATGCAGGGGCGCGGGAACTACTTTCAGACTGGGGGGGGGGGCACACCATAACCCGCGCCCTGCTGGGGGGGGTGTTTGAACACCCCCCCCCTGTGGTTTTTCGCGAATATCTCAAAAACGGCGGCGCGGAGCGCCGCCGTTTTTGGTATACCTTATTACACATCAATTCTACACATGTTCTGAAAATTTCAGACCAAGGTCATTCAAGGTCAGGTCACCAGGTCACTTGAAGTGACCTCACCTCATAAAAAGTTTCAATGTCTGCCATAGCTACACCGAGTGACCGATCGCTTTGAAACTTTCAGCGATTGCTAAGAGCAATAGCATGTACAAAATGTATATCTCAGAATTTTGATATCGATGACCTAAGGTCAGGTCAATTTTGCGACCTCCCCATTATGAGTCAATGGGAGAAAATTGAAAGGCGCTTTTTTATGAAAGCCATTATAAACACTCCCAAACACTGAATAACAAGTAACTAAGACACCCTGAACATGAAAATGGTATCTGTGACCCCTGTGTATGCCCCTGAGGTCATCTCAGGTCACGGATGGTATCTAACAGCTTTTCGCGAATAACTTTTGATAGAAGCATGCTAGAGCGATGAAAACGCCTTGGATGTGTTCAGCTCGACGATACGGATCGACTGATATGCAACATGACCCTTTCCGGTCAGGTCATGACCTTGACCTGAGGTCAAATTTTCAAGTTGACCTTTCAAGGTCAAGTTACAGTTCATTCGATGCGTCTTGACGAGAGGAACACGATGCCGGTAAAAGTAAGCTCGTGCAAGGCCTGGGTCAAAAGTTATTGCAGAAAAACTGTTTTCGAAAAAAAATCGGCTATTTTGGCAGTTTTTGCCCCCTGCAGGCAAAACCGTTGACGATAGGTCAAATCTGAGAGAATTACTCAGAAAGAGCGTTAATAGGGCTATCGAATGCGCTTTTCCGCGGCGCTGTAGCTCTATTGGTTCCCGAGTTATGCGTTGGCTTCTTGGAAATTGTCGACATTCGACCTGAAAATCGGCGAAATTTTGCCTTCAATGACCTCTGGTGACCTGACCTTTGACCTGACCAAAAAAGTGACCGAAGTGATTTCGTCATTATTTTTAGCGCTCTTTCGAACGCCGCCTTCCGCGTATCGCTACGTGGCCCAGGAGCCGAGTTAGAAGGGGGGGTGTTCAAACACCCCCCCCCCCAGCAGGGCGTGGAAATCCAGGACCCCCAGCCGGGCGCGGGATAATAGAGATCAACCTGGGGTACCCCCAAATCTAGTTTTCTCACCGGTTTTAGGCCACTTAATTTTCATCCCTTGGCTTTTTCAACAAAAAAGAAAACATTTGCAAAAAAGTGCGGTTTTCCGTCTCAAAGTTGTGGGGGCACCGCCCCCACGGCCCCAGAGTTGGGGGGGGGGGGCAAGCTGCCCCCACTGCCCCCCCCCGGTTCCCGCGCCTATGGTCACATGTGACGTCATTTAAACTTTTTATTCAAAGGATAGTATATTCGTAACATCCAGAGGAGCCTGCGAAGAAAGTCAAATAATCGCGGCCGAGTCAAGGGAAGTTCTTTGCATGAAGGCAATGCTGCCATATCTTGTTGCGCTAAAAGAGGTTTTCAAAGATTTACTTGACATGTGGCAGGCTGCCATCGATTTTAAAATGGAGTTTCGTCAGAGTGTTAGAAATTGTTAGAAATTATAATGATGGTCCAAAAAAAATAAGGGCATCACTTCCGATGAGGCTCTAAATTTGTCAGTGCACTTATTACATCAAATAGCTTTGGAAAAAATTACGTCATCAATTTTTGATGACGTAAATTAAAATCTTTGAATTTTCTGGTTTAGAGCCGCCAAATGTGGCGTTAAATGGGGAAAACCAAAGCGAGGTTGAGGCTAGCGATAGTCACCAAAATGAAGCGCAGACCCTGCTCGAAAATGGTCAATTTCGTGTCATATCTGGTTTTAAAATCACATTGCGCCTAATCTGAGGCTCGATTGAATGATATTTTTCTTCTTACGGTCTCATCTATCAGACGAGTCGGTTAAGGTGGAGTGGGGTTAACGTTTTGATTGGTAAGGCAATCTCCCTATCACGATGTCAGGGTGGAACAGATAGCCGCCAAATATAAACGTAAAAATCATGGGACTAAGATTAAAGTAAACCATAGTCGGTCAAGTTTTGTGCCATGTTTTGCCTTCAATTTCATGAAAATCAATAAGACAACTGTCTTAGTGTAAGCATGAGGGAGAACGTTTAAAGTTCGTGTGCACGTCACGTCGATTGCCTGCGATCTCCGTCACCGCAGCGTAGTGCGTTGGCAGACTTTAGCCTTAGACCAACTTCTGCAGAGACCGAGGATTGCTCTGAGCCGATCACCGAGAGCAGATCGCGCCGTCCCGCGCACCGTCCGCCACTGCAGGGCCGGTCCCTGTTCATCAGAGCACCGCCACCAGCTGGGGCCCGGGGCGGGGGCGGGGGCAGGGGCGGCAGCCGGGCGGATAATGTGCCGACGGTGCCGGCTGGTGTCAGCAGGATGTCAACAGCAGGCCGTCACTGCAGCGCCGCCCGCCTTCATTAAATCGCGGCTTCCGATAATCGGCGCCCAGCTGGCAGTTTCACCTCCTGCAGGGGCGGGTCCTCCCCTGCTTCCCACCGGCCCCGCCCGGTCTAACGGGGGAGGAGGGGAGTCGGATTAGACCAGCTCGTCTAATGGACAGAGCGTGCGCCCGGAAGCGGCCTCCGCTCGCCCTCTCGGGCCCGGTGGTGATCGTCCCCGAGGCTGGCCAGGGCTTCTCGCAGCACGCGAGCCACCCGCAAATAGATTCGTCTCCGACGGAGGAGCACTCTCGGCACTACGCCCGTGGCCATTCGGTGTGACGTTGAGCGATTTTCGACGGGCCGCCATCGCCGCCGACGATGGCACGGGTGTCGGTGTTACAACCACCAGCGCTCAGCGACAGTGGATCTACCCGATGTGCGCTGCAACCATAGGTCTTTGGCGCTGCTGCACATTGCAGAATGCGGTGTTTCTAACAAATATGAAACGAGCGTGTGTCGAGCTGCGAACTGGTTGCTGTCGGTATTCTGAAATCTGAAAGGAATTTTGTGTACGATTTTATGCGTGAATAAGAGGACAGAATTTGCATGTCCAGTGTAAGATAAAAAAAAGCATCATGCCCATGCGGCATTTCGCACCAAGTTGCCGCCTGCTGGAAGTTACTCTGGTGAGTGGGAGAGACAGCAGCCTCCTGCCATTGATCGTTGGCCAATCATCGATGACGGACTGACTGCCTACGGACGCTCTTTCGGCGCTGATGGCGCTGATGATGGCGAGAAGCAGCTGCTGCCCAGGCTGACTTCGTCTAACACGCACGGAGCCCGTACACGCACGCGCCTTCGCATATATAATACTCTCGAACACGTACGGAGAAGTACGATCACCATGTTCTCCGCAGGCAATAGCGCTTAGACATACGACGAAGTCAAGTCTCCGAAACCACGCCGATTATACAACCTCACATCTGTCTTCCTCCTGCGGAGATATATCTCCTCCGTGTCGATATATCACCAATTCGAGCAGCCAACTTTCGACAAAGGTCGACAACGAGGTGAACAAACTACTCCATAGCTGCAGAATGTTGAACGGCCCCCGCAGGCAATATTTCAAACATACTAATTTGCCGTGGGCAGCACACATGAGCTGGCGATATCTCATAAATTTCGTGCAATTATCATCCAGCATCACATCCAATTCCGCCGGCATTAGAGGGTCTCATTGGCTGCTGGAACCGAAGCCCAGTTCACCCGGAGCTCGGCCTCAAAAATCGCACCAAAGCGCGGGCGAGTGTGCGGTGACCACCGATAGATTTCCAGTCTGCAGGGCGTCCACCCGCTCTCCAATAACTTTTACTTTCATCAGCTAGTCAATTGGTGATGCATGGAAAGAATACGCCAAGGAGCACTAAACAAAGGCGCAGTCACCGCCCGAAACCGATATTTTTCGAGCAGCTGTCACCAGCATGAAAAAGCTCTCCTTTATCAGGAATGGTTCGCCTCTGGGATGGCTATCGCATGCCTCGGACGAGATTCAGCGTGAGCGTAGTTTTTATATAAGGAGTGTGGCCAATGTCCTTTTCGCACGATGGGAGTTGGAAAACGGTGTTGAAAAAACAATACACAATATTCGAGTGTTTGTTAGCAAATGTCGTGCTCACCTAGAAACGCGTTTATACGTACGCGTTTACGCGTTATACGCGTTTGTACGTACTTGTTTTTGGCTCTCTTGCCCTGCCCTGATATATGTATGAAGCTAACTGGCATTTTCAGGACCAATACTCGATAGAGTATAGCGCTCTCTATCACATACATTCTGGCTTCTCATGGCATGGTCAAAAATGCAATTGATGTAACATTGAATTTGTGACCTTGACTTGACCCGTTCTTGCTTCAGGTGACCAGAAATATGTTGGTAATTCTAATGTCCATAATCTACATAATCTATTGTACCATGGTGTACATATGTGCCATAAATCCATGCACTCGTCATTTCCACTTCTCTTTTTGAAAATGTTTAGTTGAATGTTGTTTGAAGTTCATGGCCTTGACTTCAAGGCAGTGCAATCATTTGCAACTGTCTTGAAAATAAATAGATACCTATGGACGTGAGGGGGGGGGCTAAATACATCCTTAGTTTAGTGTAGGAAAAGGTATTAACTAGTCACTGAAATAAAAGGGATACTTATTTTGTATCGCTCCAATATTCGCTAGATCGCGTAGCGCAGCACGTTATCCAAGCTGGAAGTGGGTAACTAACTCGTGAATGCCTGGTCCTGAGGCCATGATGCCATGGTTTCGCTTGCAGAGTAGATCTGTAATCGAATCCATCGCGCAAACGTTTGGCAACGTACCCAATTTCTATAGCATGCAAATTTATTCATTCGTTCCCATTCAGCAATGGTGTGACTGACGCTGAAAATTGCTTGCTAGAGTGGCGCCGCGTTTGAGACTAGTGCGTGAGAGCGGTCTCATGCATGCGTATCATTTGAATGTAAACCAGCTCTGAATGGGTCACCCTGATCTATTCGATGAGTGAGCCGGCAGCAATGGTCCACTTATCATTCACAGTGTCATATCAAATGAATCATGCAGAGTAATATTCCCGTCCAGTGTTTGTCCCATGCATTGCAGATAGATGGGTTAAGATAAAATGAAATAGTTCTAGCTCCCCAATGCATGCGATTGAGACAGTCTCGGCCAATTCATCTGCGCAGGACGGCTACTTGGGTGCAGTGGTTTGGTCTGGTCTGTCCAGCCAGGTCATTGACCTTTAGGCATCGGGGCGATTCCTTTCCCTCCAATGCTGTGCTGATAATTAAAGTAGCACTAGCACTTCATGCTAGGATATATTGATCCGTGACGACTGACGAGCGACCAGACGTCAGACGTCGCGCCCGTATTGACACGCGCAGTCGGTTTGAGGTAATGCGGTACAGCCTACTGTTTAGGCGCTCACCACTAGTGACATCTATGGAGGAGATCATAAGCTAAGCGCAGGCGCCTGAGCCGTGTTGTTTCGGTCTAATTGATGTCTGTCGCATAGTAGCGAACGCCAGGAGGTTGCACGGTGGAACCAGCTGATTATTGGAAACAGGTGACTATCAATACCTAGGTGGCATGGCTGTTTATATTCACTTGCCTGACGGATCACGGACAAGCTTAATCCTATCTTCGTGGGAGGTAAAACCCAACAATGATCTTCACAGAGGTGACATGTCAGTAACTCAATGTAAGAATACATAGCCCCAATGCATGTTATTTTTATTTTTAGTTTGGAGACCGAATACAGTGATTCAATTTTATAGTAGGTATGATTAACAGGCTATGGAGGTCCATGGGAATAACGATCAATTGTGCATAAAATACAATGGGTTTTCTTTCCAAGCGATTCACTACCTACTATCCTAATAACAAATAGGTATGCGTAATATCGAAGCAAAAATGATGGAGGTTTAGGTACATTTAAAACCCGCGACGGGGGGGAGGCGTTTCGGCCCCCCCCCCCCCCCCTAAGATCTCGGAAATTTACCGGCCGATTTTCAAAATTCAAACGGCGTTCGATAGCCCCACCCGGGAACTACCTTGTGACCAAATTTCATTGACCTAGGTCAAACCGATGACGTCATAGGTCAGGTCAAAGGTCAGATTTTCATCGTTCACAGGCATTTCAAGAAATGTGTTGTGAAATCGAGTAAATTGGTAATTTATTGAAAACCATCGATGGTACATTGTTCGTCAAACACATACTTTGCTATCTGAGGTCACTGATACCAGGTTAGGTTACAGCGAGGTCAGGTCACCGGGGGTCACAATATGAAAGTGTCATGTGATACATGTTTTATGGTCCATTTTACATGACAAATGCGCGATTATGTGGGTTAGGCAGCCTTTGGGGCCAGCCTAGGTCACGTTTTGGTGCAGGTCAGGTCAAGGTCAGGTCAAATTAGGTCAAATTTCAAAGTTGATATTTTGCATAAAATGGGTATCGATTCGATGCAGCTCGTCACGGGGAGTCTAATGGTGGTCTTTGTTTTGCTCTACGAGGTCTAGAATCGCCAAAATTGAGTTTGAAAATTTGACGTCATCATTTTTGAACAGTTTTTTTTTTCGCTATAACTTGGCCAAAAAACGAGGTATCGATCTGAAATTTGGTATGTAGATAGAAGACAGGTCAAGGTCAGGTCAAATTAGGTCAAATTTCAGTGGCGGCGGAAGCGGGGGGGCAGCGGGGGCACGGCGCCCCCCATCTTCCAGGGTGGGGGCAAACATATCTTTTTGCCCCCCCAAAATTGCTTAACCTAACCTAACCTAACCTAACCTAACCTAACCTAACCTAACCTAATCTAACCTAACCTAACCTAACCTAACGACGAAGTACCACAATACTTCCATACTACGTCAGGAACATATGCCAGTTTGGCTGAGTACCTTTTTATTAAGTTGATATAGCGAGTAATTTGGATTGATAATAGCCGTTTTCACGACGGGCTATCCGGCGAGCTAGTCCGTGACGGACTATTTCCACCAAACGCCCTCCACACATAATGCTCAGAAATCAAGCAGAGCTATCTACGAGCTACCGGTAACCGAAGTCTGGAAGAGTAGGACGGAACGCGAGTGGCCCGGCACGGACGTCACGAAAGCGCGTCTGAGCGTGCCACATGCCTTTCCCCGCGACTCTGCCAGACGCCAGCCGGCATAGGCGCGTGAGCCGGGGGGCAGCATGGGGGCAGCCTGCCCCCACAACTCTGGGGCCGTGGGGGTCGCTGCCCCCACAAAGTTTCAAAGGGCCAGGAACCGTCGGGGCAGCTTGTCCTCCCCATATTAGCGGCCGTGGGCCTCAAAGAAAAGCTGAATGGAAGACAATACCTATTTAAGTAAAAAAATCCCCCTCTGTACGGGGAACCGCAGTTGCTATTGTACACGAACCCCAACTCTAGCCGTCTGTCCTGTCCAGTAACAACCGATAACATTGATATCGACTGCCGGTCCCTGCACAAGAGCAGCTGAGGTTTTCTGTGCGTGCCCTCTGACGGCTTATCGTTGTTCCCTGTGAGGGTGCTGGGACAATTTACTCAGGGTCGCTGTACAGTAGCAACTGCGGGTCCCCGTACCTGACTTGACAGCTCATGTGTGGAAGCTTTAAACGTTTATTCCAGGTTACCAAAAAGGTAGTTTCTTGACTCAGATGAGACTAAATATCTCACTTATTTGCAAATGTTTTATTTTTTTTTAATTTTTGTTGTAAAGGCCAAGGGGTGAAAAATAAGTGGCCTAAAACCGGTGAGAAAACTAGATCTGGGGGTACCCTAGGTTCCGGGAAGGATCAGGTGTGCCCCCCCCCATCCCAAAATACCTTCCGCCGCCACTGTCAAATTTCAAAGTTGATATTTTGCATAAAATGGGTATCGATTCGATGCAGCTCGTCACGGGGAGTCCAATGGTGGTCTTTGTTTTGCTCTACGAGGTCTAGAATTGCCAAAAATTGAGTTTGAAAATTTGACGTCATCATTTTTGAACAGTTTTTTCGCTATAACTTGGCCAAAAAACAAGGTATCGATCTGAAATTTGGTATGTAGATAGAAGACGGTAGGTACTATCACATATATTCCGGTTCTTTCCGAAACTCAAAAAACTTTTTGGATTTTTTGGCTAATATATCCAAAAAAATGCTTTTTTTGATTTTTGGGGGTCAAACTCAAAAATTTCAAAAATCCGAGATAGCAGTTTTGTAGCCCTGTCGATTCTACACCTTTAATGCCTGATCATTTTTCTGTATCTTTAAAGCTGTAGGCCTGACAGGTCTTCTCGCGAAGGTCTTTTTCGGTCGAAAATGACAGAACATGACGTCATTCTGACGTCATTTGTCGCCAACCTATCATAGCCTCTGGAAAAAAAATCGTCACAATGTGTAAAATTGATGCCCGGAGGGGTCCTGAAAGTTTGGTGGCGATATCTCCAGCCGTTAAGGAGATATCGACCGAAAAGGACAGGGGGGCCGTTTCGGCCCCCCCCCCTACGGGGCGCGGGTTAACAAACGATGTCCTTTACAGCTTTTATCACGCACAGCCACCGACAATCACGCTGGTGTTACCTTACGACTATCAAAACGAGGATTTATAGTAGATCAAACCAAATGATTGATACGTATGAGTATGCTTATGTTTATGCCCATGCGTCTTATGGCTATGAAGCGCAAACATGCCTGGCTGCATAGTTTTTGATGAGTCTCTAGCTCATTAATTCTGCCGTAATTTCGATGCAACCTGCTTTTGTATCGTTGAATAAGATCTTTTTCTTTGTTGCAAAGTGTCACGGGCATGTTCTGTGATATTTCAAGTAGCACTAGAGCCTCGCTAAAAAAAAACTTTATAGCGTAAACGCGGCTTGAATCGCGAATATTAGTAAGTGCAACGAACGAAAAGAAGTTGGGTACCTACGACAGAACACATGCATAATAGCTGCTTTCACTTCTGAGCTGATCGAATGTATGTGCAGGGACCAGATAAGCAATACACGCATATTTCAACACCACCGATACCTATTCTGGTGAGCGTTCACTGCTATAGTTATTAGTTACATCGATATTTTTAACCGTAATCGTATTCTGTGACCTTTGAATGACCCAGGGCGGACTCTGCTAACATAAGTTCAAGAGACCAGCGCTCCTTACAGCTGTTGAATAAACGAAGTCTGATCAATCGGCATGCCCGTCTCATCACGTCAAACGATTTAGAATGAATCTTGCCACCGCTGGGCATGACCTTTGCCCCCGGTCAACTTTTGACTTTAACCCTTTTGGGTCAATAGGTATAGATAACTGATTAATGTTCATCAGTCGATAAAAAAGGTTAATGAATTGTTGGCCTTAACGGTTTTGTCGCGAATAGCTACATAAAGCATCTACAAAGGCATTTCAATTCAGTTATATTACGTTAGTGAGCTTCAATTACGTAGCAAATACCCAAGCACAGAGTGACAGGCTACATATACCTATTTTGAAGCGCCATCAGATGTGAGGCTCTTTTATCGATAGGTGGCACCTATTGATAGGTGCTTCGACAGCATCTAAATCGGCGTCCGTAACTCATATCAGCCTTCATCTGGACGACAGTGAACTGAAGACGCCAACAATACCAAGAGACGGGAACAAAGATGCGAGACGTCTGTGGCGTATTTGACACAAGTTAGTGTCACCCAAAAGTGATTGTACCACCGTAAAGAGCCATTACGCATCACCCTGTAACTGGGCCTGATCCACACGATCGCCAAATCATGCAACACACCGACTGACAGCAGCGTCTCTTCCTAACTTCCAACTGGTGCAATTCCTAAGGCACGGACTAGCCAGTCAATGACCAACGTCCGACTGAATCTAGGGGGACGACAGACTGAATCTAGGGGGACGGGCAGCACGATCCACTAACGACCAACCCGTTCACAGCGGATTATACCAGAGGGATTTGCAGCGGCGGTGTCCAAAGCACATCAAACGCGGCTTAGTCGAACTGTGTATTAGCGTCGAGCAAATGGCAGGTCTGCACTAAATGTCACAGAAGAATAGACGTGACCCGTAGAGCTAGCAGTTCAATACTGCACGCCACGCAAAGCTTCTCGACACGCTCACTGACACCGGCTTGCATGACAGACATAAGTACAGATAGAGGAGGCAGCCGAGATTATACTTTCAAATGATGCACTGATAAGTGAACGGCCAAACGGTCGCAGAATATGTTACGAGATCCTGAGCAGTTAGCAATCATTACCGCGCCGGCGACACACATTCGAAGACGTCGTTTTCCGTTTCCACAAACGCTATGCGAACGTCGCATGTTGAGACGTCTGGGTCTGAACAGTGCTTTAACTTTATGACAATTGACAGAGTCATTGGTTCATTCTCTCTCGATTGGGCTCGCTGTGCAATACGCGAATTAATATCGGCGCTACCTACATGTGAGATCTACTCTCCTAGACCGAGGATGAAGCATGAACTGACAAGGACCTACATGTTCATATCATCAAATGACACGGCCTACGTGTTCATATCATCATGGCATAACACTCAATCCATTCCATCACAACGTCTGGAGTCAGCTGCCCAGTCAGTCCTTCCAGCACTGAATCCATCACAGCCTTCTGCCTAAAATGGCAGTCCGGCTGCTGGCACTCGTCCGTGTATCACAGCGCCACCACAGTAGTTCCCCGAGTCACCGCTAGGGCGGCGGAGTGACGCTCTCCGCCTCTCGGATAGCGGCCGACTCTCGGCGCAGCTCCTTGATCACGTTTGCCAGGGACTCGGGGTTGACGCCGTTCTCACAGAGACGGACACACCTCGAGAGGGTCTCGCCGTCCAGGCCTGAAAACGGGCAAAAAACGGCTTCAGAACAACCGCAGAACGTGGGCATTGAGGCAGAGAGGGGCAGCAACAAAATGGTTTGGGTTGTTCTGTATAATTGGTTTTGACTCAGTAGAACAATTTGTTACGTGACAGACAATTTGTATAAAGCTTCAACAGTGCCGTTACGTTGTAGTTATCATTGTTATTGAACCTGAGCAAATTGATTCATACATGTTATTACATCTATGCGATATCGACCACATTTGACTCACCTGTGTTGAGGATATTCGATATTTCAGTGAGAATGTCGAAGGTTTCCTTTTTGGCGCGGGCCTGGTCCTCCATCGTTCCGGTGTGAATCAGAGACCTGAAACGCAGCTCGACGCAGCATCTGAGTTAAGCCCACGACCACAGGCAACGTCACGAGGTCAGCATGGCTTCATGTATATGATTGATCAAGTCAAACTAGCCTCATTTTACCAAATGAATTTGACAAAAATCATGTAAATGTATGACATATGCCCATTACTTATCAAATCACGTTCACTTTAAAAACAGCCCTTTCAGTGACCTGTTAGAGAGCCAGCAGCAAAAGCACCTTTTCAAAATGGATGCCACAACAGTAGTAAGTAGTCAGGACATTTTTGTCTACAAACCTCTAAGTCTACACTGCTCTAAAGCACACACAATAACTAGACAAGGAAAAATATTGCTGTAAAAAGCAGTTCTGAACACAATACAGCATTTAACAAAAACGAACATGCCATTCCCACTTGTCAAGCAAATTAAAATAGGCAAAATGAAGATGATGGACACTGATTTTCAAACATTCAAGAGGTATCCAAAAGCTTTTTCCAGCATGGTGAGGAATTGGATATATAGCCTTGGCTACTGGCCAACATCAGAGAAGTCAGAACTCAGAAGTGAGATAATCAAAGGTAACAGAGATCTACAAGAAATGTGATATTGTTTACATAAGAAAAGTCCAAACAAATTTATATAAATTTGGGTTGATTGGTTAGGAAGCTTTGATATTTTCAGGTAGCATCCAATTTTTAAAGCCACTGAACAAAGCTGTAGCCTGTAGCACTGGATAACAAATCCAGAGCCTGAGTGGGCCCCTACCTCTAGCATCAGATCAGGCAATTCTGGGTGGTAGGAAAATTTAACTCCAAAGTAAAGCCTACATATCATAGCTGGACACAGCCTGTGGGGAGCCTCATATATCAATATCAAGAGCTGTAGCAACTAACCCCGGGCTCTCAGCAGATTTACAATACTCTATCGCGCTGCAAGAGTGGAGTACATCTACATGTGTGCAGCAACTGCAATAAGCAGTTACCCATTCTTCTCAAGTTAAGCCATCAGCCTAGAATCTAGCAGATAGTAAAAATGTAACTGTTTGTTCATACTGAACAGTTGTGTATAACAGAAGCTGTGTGAAAGGGTGCACAGAAGTGAGGAAGTGACAAGTAACAGCTAGTAAGGTCATGCAGGGAAATGTGCAACAGTTTGACACCAACTACAATACCATTGTACCTATACCTTATGTCAGATAAGAAATGCTTAGCTCTGATACTTTGATAGATACAGCCAAAAGGCAAAAAATGCAGCAAGAAGAGCAGCCACAATCTGCACTGGGGTGTAGCCCATTTTCGGTGAATCTGAAATATGGCAATCAGATCACTTAATGTCTTGAAAGTAAGTCATTAAAAACTCACAGTTCAATGAATACCTGGCCGCATCACTACTGCAAAAGAGTAAATAAGGACTGCATTTGTAAGATTTCAATGTTTTTTAATATAGAGGCTGATTTAAACACATGAAAAACAAGGCTTCATGGACAGGGTCCATTTTGTTTGACAGCTTATCAGTTTAGCCCTCATATTTCAATAGGTTCTGAATAGACAGGGAATATGCAGTAACTGATGATTCACGTTTGTCGTTTTGTGCTTTGGGGGTGGAATGAGAAATTTCCAGACTAATGTTATGGCCTAGGTACACTAGTGCATCCAGAAAGTGAAATGCATCTTCTGAGTTAAGACGCTGCACGGGAAAAGGCAGACACCTAAGGCCCTAAGGATACCAACAACTTCCAAAAGCTAAAAACTTACCACGTTATCTAGGTGGTACCTACCCTATTTTTTAAAACTTAAGATTTTGCTTTTTATGCACTGCTGAGCAGTTAAAACCCAAACTATCTAACAAATGTTAAAAAGTGTTTTAAGCAAGGAGGAAATTGTCATTTTGGAGGCTGTGGGAACTGGGAAGGCAAGCGGCAAGCATCTTGGTCTCTAATGCACTTTTTATCCGCTGGGCAGCCGGGCCGCCGGCGTGGGCTTACATTGTAATGTGTCTAGCCTACTTAATTTGAAAAGACATGATGCTTTGCCAATAAAAAAATCATTTTAAGTAAAAATATAGGACAAATATGCATTTTTAAGTGACTTTAACCATCTTGGGAGACTGAGACGAGAACCAAAACGAGACAGAGATCAAGATGGACAGCCATCAGAGATCTTGATCTTGAACTGATGGTCAATGGATGAATCTTTATCTGTTCCTCTTACCTTGACCACTCAACAGACAGTAAATTTGCAAGTTTCAGCAACCACCTAGTAGGTACCTAAGAGACCCAATATTCAATAATTTAATTTGCGATATAAATATGCGGCTGTGCTTCCGAACGAATGTTTGCGTCGTAATCGTATCAAATGCGCAGCTGCGCTTCCTCAATTTCATGTGCTGCCATCTACCGTCCGCTGAGGGACAGCACTATTTGATCACCACCCTTGCAAGTTGCAGCCATTCAGGCATTCAGGAACCACTGGACCGATCGGAACGAACGAAAGACCATTCGAATCAGCGGGTACGAATTTATCATTGCTTTCGAAGATGATGACCTCAGGTGACCTTGGCAACCTTGGGAGGTGACGAGGTCACATGACTGTTGTCGCCTATGGCAGCCATTGTATAACTCAGCCTCAGGGGTGTAGGATCGCAAAATAGGTTGGGGGGGGCTGAACCCCGACTATAACTCAGGAACTACTGGGCTGATCGCGACGAAAACACCACCAGTCGATTCAGCGTATGCGATTTCATCAGACGTTTCGAATGTGGTGACCTCAGGTGACCTCGGTGACCTTGGGAGGTCACACTCACATGACCGTTGTGGCCTATGGCAGCCATTCTATAACTCAGGAACTACTGCGCCGATCGAGACGTAAATACCACCAGTCGATTCAGCGTATACAATTTCGGTGGCAATTCGAATATGGTGACCTCAGGTAATCTCGGTGAGCTTGGGAGGTCACATGACCGTTGTCGCCTATGGCAGCCATTCTATAACTCATCAATTACTGGGCCGATCGAGACGAAAACACCACCAGTCGATTCAGCGTATGCGATTTCGTCCACCGTTTCGAATATGGTGACCTCAGTCCTCAAGTGACCTCGGTGGCCTTGGGAGGTCACATAGTCAATTCGAATATGGAGACCTCGTGTGACCTCGGTGACCTAGGGAGGTCACATAACCATATTCGAAACTGAGCCCGGCCATGAACCATACTTCTTGCTTACCGAACGATTGCAAAATACGCAATTACCTACGCGTGTTGGCTGTCCTCTAACTCGCTTCGCGAAGCGAGTTAGAAGACAGCCACAGGCGCGTAACCACCACTGGGGACACTGGGGACCGGTCCCCAGTAACTTGTGGGTTACTGGGGACCGTCCCCAGTAAAACCAACGACCTCCTCAGTTTGCTTAAATAGCCAAATATTGTCTCTAAATCGACGTGAAGAGTTATATGTAGTCAACGGAAGACAAAACTATGGATGTTTTGTTTAGCCCCCGCCCGGGTGGGCCTCTCAGCCAACTTTGCCATGGTGGGGGGCCTTTTTGGCCACACCAGATTATCAGAAAGTAAGCAAGTTAGAAAGACGCAGTAAAGAGCAACATATAGCTCGCTACAGGATCTTTCAGAATAATCTAGGACATTTCTGATCAGGTCATCGCTGAGGTCATTGGAGGTCACCAAAGGTAAGTTGTTTTACGAACTTCTGTTCCCGATTTTGGCAACTTTTCACACATCGGCGCATAAGCCGGGAACCAATAGAGCTGCAGTGCTGCGGAAATCGCATTCGATAGCTCTTTCAAAGGTCTTTCTGAGTAATGTTCTCAGATTTGACCTAAGGTCAACGGTTTAGCCTCCAGAGGCAAAAACTATCAAAAGTTGGCGTTTTTGCGGAAGCGGTTTTTGTATAACTTTTGACTCCAAGCTTGTATGACGCTGATTTAACCGGCATCGCGTTTGTCTCCTCGAGACGCGTCGAATTAATTATTAGTTGACCTGAAAAGGTCAGCTTGAAAATTTGACCTCACGGCTCACGTCAAGATTACGGAAAAGGTCATGTTGCGTGTCATTCGATTTTTATTGCTGAGCTGAACACATTCATGGTGTTTTCAGCGCTCTACCATGTTTCTACCTAAAGTTATGGTAAAAACTGTTGGAGATATTTCATGACCTGAGATGACCTCAGGGACATAGGTAGAAGGAGTCACAGGTGCAATTTTCCGGTTCATTGTGTCATGTTTACCTGTCTCACGGTGTTTCAATGTGTTTTCGGCCAAAAAAGGAGCATTTCATTTTCCCCCATTGACTTATAATGGAGAGGTCACAAAATTGACCTGACATTAGGTCACCGATGTGACTTTGAGATATACGAATTGTTCATACTGATTTCCTCATGCAAAAGCCCGCGTCTCAAACTTCTGGTATGTAAACTGTAGGAATGACAGAGTCACAAAGTTTTTAGAGGCATGGTTACTTTACTTGACCTGATGACCTGACCTTATGTGACCTGGGGTCAAAAATTTCACACACGATGCGAAATTTAAGTATCATAAGCTATACCAAGTTTCGCGGTGGTGCGCGCCGCGGTTTTCCTTACACGCGCAAAAAAAAACTGGGTGTAGTCAACCCCCATTGGGCGAAGACTGATCCTGAAATATAATATTTGGTCTTCGCGGTCCTCCATGTGGTCCCCAGTAACTTCAGACTCGTGGTTACGCGCCTGGACAGCCAACATTTGCTCATGCCTGACGTTATGTTTTTTTTTTTGTGCACTAGTTCCGATTCTAACTAAGACCGGGTCTGGATGGTTCTAGATATGTCCAGTCGCGTCTAGTTATAGTCTGGTTCCAAAAAAAATCACCTCTGCTCTACTACAGTGCCACCTCCTCCCGACCTGGGCCGAGCATGGGAGGGCTCTGGGCTTCCAATCCCCATCAAGCCTATGTCACTCCGCCTTTTTGCCAATGTTGCGAGGCGGCTGTAATTGAAATTGTCTCCCTCAGGACAAAAATTTTGCAATCAAAGATGGGCCTTTGCAACAACTTTTAGTGTTTGATATGGCCATAGGCGTCGCTGCAGAAATTTTGGGTTGGCGGAGGGGGCAAATTCATTTTTGGTAGGTATTAAATGGTGCCTTGTTACAGTCGTTACATAGGCGGCGGAACAGGGAGGGCACCGGGGCACCGTGACCTCCGTTGAATTTGCAAAGGATGGAACCAATACTCCAGTAGCTAAGTGCCCCCTAGCCCCTAAATTTCATACCAAAAAAGTTTTGTGCTGAAACTGAATGTCCAACTCATTTTTGGTTTGTAGTAATCGCCTGGTTAACAAAAAAGTACGATAGCGATTAAGTATGATTGAATGTATTCATGCATCACTTTAAGTGACCTGATGACCATTGACCTACATCTACATATTATCCGTGTCTTTCCAAAGCATATTCGCAAAGGGTGCTTGTCAACCTACCTATAGGTATACAAGACGTGCAAAGGACAGCGGATCAAAGCGAAAACCTGAAAACGGTATAAAGACAGCGGCAAAGTTCCTCCACGGCTCGGGAGTCGGGCGAAATTTTATAGACCTTGTCTGGAGAAGGGGAGAGTGGGGTAAGACTCACTAAGATGCCTAGGGTGGGACAGACCCACCCCTTCAAAAGGCGAAACGGAAGAATAAAACCTGGAATTAACCTATGATTGTGAAATATATAATGGCGAAATTTTTACTTTAATGCGTATAACTTGGCCATTTTTGAAGATATTGTTCTAACTGCACAACAATTTGCCAAGCTCAGTTGGGCAGCGGTGGTCTGGTGGCTGCATGTTTTATATTCGCTGATTTAAAAAGAAATATTTTGGTGTCAAAACATTGTAAATATCAAAGAAGGTAAATAATTGTTATGCCCGTTGCTATTGTCGTGATGCATTCACACTGTGTCGCAATCAGTTTGTTTCAGGGTTTGGTATAAGTATTAAGTACTAACAAATTGTACTGATTTATTATTAGTTCGGTACCTTGGGGGAAGATGCCCCTTGACCTGATGGGGAGAGACGCCCCCTAAATCCGTAGGCTGCCCTTCAAGAAACCTGTCGAATCATTTAGTACATGCTTGTGATGAGAGACAAAAGGCGATTTGGGACTATTGAGAGGGCAATACGTTCAGGTCAGGTGCTCCCCATGTCGGTCTCTCGGCCCACACAGCGACTTGTTGGGCGGCATCTGACTGAGAGCCCTCACGACGGCCTCTGAGGGCCCCATTAATGGCTCCGATGCCCCTCACAGCATCCTTTGAGGGCTCCCACGCTGGCTCCACGGGCCTCGCTGACATCCATGATGTCTCCACGATGGTCTTGAGGGCCCTCAATCCTCATGAAACCTATAAGGGCCCCACAAGCGGTCTCCGAACGCCACCACGGAGACTTGTTTGGCCGCGCTGGACTATGGTGACTCTCATGATGACCTCTGAAGCCCCTCACGACGACTTTTGAGGGCCCTTACGATGGCGTTGAAGTGTCTACCACAGGCTCAAAGGGAACTGATTCGTTCAGGCAATTCACATCTCCATTTATGTATATGTCACTTAGTGAAGAGGGCATCTTCCCCAACGCCAGGGGGCGTCCTTCCCACCGCCAGGGATAAGATGACCCCTTGCTCTACAGTCTACAGTCTACTTAAGGAAAATGATTAATAGTAAAAAAAGTTGTCATAGATCAGGAACGAAAGTGTGATGTTTTGCGGAGAAAAATGATGTCGGCTTCCGTTGAAACTCCAAGTTTTTGCTTTCCGGTCGTCTATTCGAATAATCCATGACATTGCAAGCCCTTGGGCATCTTTATCCACTCTCCCCCATATCTATAGTGTGAGCCGTGAGGCACTCGTACTGGGACAGCTCTGTTTTGAAAGTCTCTTTTGCTTATGAAGTTACTAATACTAACTATCTAGAACTACAAGAATACATCGCCCGCTGTTCATTTCTGCACTGGGGACCCCGTCGGCCGTCGACCCGTAGACACCGCATACACTATGCAGATCATCCCAGTTGCAGAAAGCGCAATTTTTGCATCTTACCCATCATAAGGTACCTTTGAGAACATTTCTGGAAAGCCGCAGTAATGCGGTTGTAAATACGATGCTGTGTTTATACAGCCGTCCTGTTCCCAGTGCCGTCAAGGCCTCGGCTTTGTTGTCGTTACCACGTTACGTAACTGCACGCGACATCATCTGCTGACGAGGTCCACGCTGCGCTGTCGGGGGTCGGGGGGGGGGGGGGCAGAGGTCACCTCTAGGGTATATCAGCCCGGCGCGGGACGTAGCGTCTAGTCACTCACTCTGCACACCACGGGGGCAGAACTCGGACAAGATGAGGTTTCAGGTCGTACTGCTGGGGCCCTGGCTGCCATGGCGTCCGCTGATGAGGTAGGTGTCTTACTCTTATTAAATCTTTATGACAGATTCGATCTTAGAAGTTCGGTTATTAATTCGTGATATTCTTGAACATTTTTCCACTGGTTGTTTGCCTTCTCCGTAATTATTTTCGATTCACTAGAAGATCTTCAAATGATGTCGTCTTGTGGAAAAGCGAAAGTCAAGATTAGGATAGGTATGCCAACATGAACCGTCTTCCGTCTGCTCACAAATACCAAAATACCTACTTCCAGTAAAACTAGCGATAGTCATGGATTTTCATCGCTTATTTCGGGTCGTCAATGAAGCCAGGTGCCTATTGATCGTTGGTATTAGAAAGTGGTAGCAGGGTTTACGCGCTAACTTCCTTGTAATCTACGATATTTTCACCAAACATTCCACTTGATCAGTTATGAATGGCACCATCTTGGATTATTATCGTCACCGCCAGAGCCACAAAAGCGCCGCATTGTCCAGTACGTTTCAGGCGTGTTTCATGTTGGACGTGTTTTAGGAGGGCGGCATCCTCGACAGCATTCGGAACGGCATCAACAGGGCGGCGCGGCCTTCAGCTCGCTGTATGCCACCTACGAGACGGCGCCGTACACGGTGAGAGACCGTGAAAACCGACGACGGGGAGGTAGGTCGGGGCTGTACTTACCGCACCCGTCCCGTGCCGCTCAATGACGGATGACACTCTGAAATAGACTCGCCAGGCTGAGTGGTGTTACTTCGAAAATGGACAGACGCCGTGAGCCATATTACACTTGGTTAGGTGTCACAGCAACGAATGGTGTGACATCAGACATGTAAATTCAGTGGTAGACACGCTGTAGGATATCGTTATCGAGTCATTATCTGGACTTAAGACTAAAGAAATAGACCAATGAACTTGAACCATTCCACGCCAAATGATGCCCATGTCCCCTTGAGAGCGATGGCCCTTGAGGATCAGTTATATACGTTACGATAGCGGTTTACCAGGGATACAGGCTACGAAACTTCGTCCGCGTTTAAAATTGTAGCAAAGCGAAGGGACGACATCGCGGCAAAATCCGCTGAAAACATGTTGACCGTATAAATGAGATGTGTTATACCTAGCTCCAGCTGCATTTATGTATGACGCATATATGCATCTGATGCATATATGCTTTGTGCTGTTACTACCCGCACTGTAGTGTGGGTAGTAACAGCACAAAGCCTCGAATATGTAACGATGTATGAAGGCCCGTATTGGATAAGAAAAGCTGACAATATTTATATAGTTATTAGAATTGTGTATTCGCTCAGGTAAATATTTAAACCAACTAAGGTACCTATTTACGAGGGATCATCGTCACCTTTCGGATTTAGCTAGTTCATTCCGGCTTATGTTATCTGTTATGTTCGGTTCTCCAAGGCTGAGTTAGCTGTGGCATTGCACTATTTGTCCTCAATATTCAAACAGAGCTTGTGCTGAGTCAGCACACTACTCTGGTAAACATAGGCATCGCGCAGAAACTGGACCAGAGCGGACG
The DNA here is from genome assembly GCF_019059575.1 of Amphibalanus amphitrite. Lineage (NCBI taxonomy): Eukaryota > Metazoa > Arthropoda > Thecostraca > Balanomorpha > Balanidae > Amphibalanus > Amphibalanus amphitrite. The sequence goes on along the minus strand of NW_024881500.1, from coordinate 461,422 downwards.
GCCATAGTTTACACACATTGGGCCACATGCAAAAGCTGGGAGCCGTTCAAATGAGCGAGCACTGCGCCCCGCTGTGCACATCTGCGAAGATGAGGGCGCATCTCGGGTACAAAAGTATGATATGGAAAGCATACGCGCATACGTCTGTAATGAATCGTGTAGTTAACAAAATCGAAGCGCTGCTGGATGTTAATAAAAAGTATTGTTTGGTATTCAAAGGTGGCCTGAATTATCAACTCAATCTTTAAAGATCAACTTATCTTGAACTCTATCTTTTTTCTCGACAACTGAGCACACAGACTCATTTCACATGTATGTTTGTTATATGTTTCTTGACAACGACCTTGGTGCGAAGGTCGAAAATTCGAAACGAAAACAATAAACGACTTTTTTATAATTATAATAGCCGAAAAACGTACCTTGAATTAAGATGTCTAGTCGTAAAAGCTTGAAATCATATATCACTTCACAATAATCCATCTACCTTCGCAGAAGCTATGGATGACGCATTCTCGTGAACTCTGGCTCAATTATTCACGGTTCCACTGTGAATGAAGTGTTTGAATAAATCAAACCCTCAGTTGCGTCGCTCTTATCACAACACTGATCAAACCTGACAATTTGACGGTATTTCTGCAGACTATAATTTACGAGGAGCGGAACTACCCCGGTCAGAAATGGTGTGCACCACAGAAATTGACGATGAGGAGGAAGAACAGAGCAAGGACGCGTTCATGAGGCTGTTCGGCTACATCACCGGAGACAACGAGGGCGGTAAGGGAGAGAGAGAGAGAGAGAGAGAGAGAGAGAGAGAGAGAGAGAGAGAGAGAGAGAGAGAGAGAGAGAGAGAGAGAGAGAGAGAGAGGAGAGAGAGAGAGAGAGACAGACAGACAGACAGACAGACAGACAGACAGGAGAAGAAAGACAGACAGAGAGCCGGAGACAGAGTCAGGGATTGAGACAGAGACATCACCGAGACAACGAGGGAGGTAAGGGAGAGAGAGAGAGAGAGAGAGAGAGAGAGAGAGAGAGAGAGAGAGAGAGAGAGGGAGAGAGAGAGAGAGAGAGAGAGACAGACAGACAGACAGACAGACAGACAGACAGAGAGAAGAAAGACAGACAGAGAGCCGGAGAGACAGAGTCAGGGATTGAGACAGAGACATCACCGGAGACAACGAGGGAGGTAAGGGAGAGAGAAGAGGGAGAGAGAGAAGAGAGAGAGAGGAGAGAGAGAGAGAGAGAGGAGAGAGGAAGAGAGAGAGATAGAGAGGAGAGAAGAGAGAGAGACAGAGAGAAGAAGACAGACAGAGAGCCGGAGAGACAGAGTCAGGGATTGAGACAGAGACATCACCGGAGACAACGAGGGAGGTAAGGGAGAGAGAGAGAGAGAGAGAGAGAGAGAGAGAGAGAGAGAGAAGAGAGAGAGAGAGAGAGAGAGAGAGAGAGAGAGAGAGAGAGAGACAGAGAGAAGAAAGACAGACAGAGAGCCGGAGAGACAGAGTCAGGGATTGAGACAGAGACATCACCGGAGACACGAGGGAGGTAAGGGAGAGAGAGAGAGAGAGAGAGAGAGAGAGAGAGAGAGAGAGAGAGAGAGAGAGAGAGAGAGAGAGAGAGAGAGAGAGAGAGAGAGAGAGAGAGAGAGAGAGAGAGAGAGAAGAGAGAGAGAGAGAGAGAGAGAGAGAGAGAGAGAGAGAGAGAGATAGAGAGAGAGAGAGAGAGAGAGAGAGAGGGTGAGGGAAAGAGGGATGGAGGGACGTAGTGGCAAGAAGAAAGATGAACTGAATGCAACGTAACGCATAATTCAGACAGTTTTAACGGTCACTTATACATCATTTTGGGTTACCGTTTGTTTCATAAGTAATCCAAAGGGAACACATGAGACGTTGAGAAGTAGGGAAATCCACCATGAACTCTGCACCAACTTGACCTCGTCTGGGTCACCGTCTCAGGTATCACTATCCCGATGACCACGCCGGTCTCGATGGTACGCGAGCCTCTGACGGCCGATGAGCTGGCCAATCAGGAGAGCCAGAGCAGCGACGAGGACACACAGGAGCAGGAGAGTGAGGAGGTGCACAGCAAGTACACCATGTGCTTCTACATCAACCAGGCCAACCAGGAGAACGCGCCTCCGCCGACCAACCCGGAGGTGACATCGAGAACCGGCCCACCATGACCGTCGTCGCCAGGTACGAGGGGGAGAGGGAGAGGAGAAAGGGGGGGGGGAGAGGAAGACTTAAACTGGTAGAATATGACTGAGTATGGGTGATAAAACGCAGGAACTTTGATGTAAGCTAACCCGACCAACAAACAAAGGGTTATTTTTAAGCAAAACTTGTATTTATTAATCATCAATTTTTCTGTTTATTCTATATTTCTGCAGTCAAACTGGTGGCTACATGGATGATGAGGACTGGGTGGCGATGGCGGACAAACTGAAACAGGATGCGACGGCCCAGGGCGAGACAGGCGTGGATTATTCGAGCTTCTACCGGTTAGTATGAGACTCAGTGTATGAGATGATATCTAATAATTGTGTGACTGAATGGCTAAGTTGAAGGCCCTGACCAGGATCCCTCGCTCCCACCCCCAACTCCATCCCCAATCCAATCCAAACCATCATCGGAACTGGGCTGTTATCCCAACCGTGAAGCAAGGAGTGTCATACCATGTCAGTCATATGATCTCAATATGGGATAGCAATGGGATTGGTACTGTATTGTGCAGACTTTTAAAGTTGATGACTTATTTTTCTGTTTAAAGGCACTAAACTGGACTGGTCTGGCATTGCATGCGTCTTATTGATAGTGAACATAGTCCAGTACTTTGCGATTGATTGAACGTTTTGCGTCCCTGTGTGCTTCGTGTTTTCTATTTACTTGCGCCGTATCTCTAGTCTATATGTGACCGTATCGTGTCGGCCGTTTTTAAAACCATCCCCCAACCCCGCAGGGCCGGGTACGACAGCCCCATGAAGTTCTGGAACCGCCGTAACGAGGTCTGGTACGTGAACAGGCCTAAGGATCCGGCATCCTCTCAAAAGGACCGACGGACTATTCGACCGGTCGCCTGACTCGGAGTCGAGACGGGCCGCGACTCCCGAGAACACTCGAGTCACTCACCCACTGATGGGTTAATATGCCCATGGTTATAGTGTCAGAAACTTGCGAATGACCTTATGCTATTTCTAGCACAAAAACATGCGATGCGCACTGCTTTATGATGTTTATAAGCGATAGTGAGCTATACGATAATGTTTTATCAGCACGCATTTTCTGTCACCGCGAGGTCCTACTCGTGCCTTATTGTTGATTGTCCATGCAGCGATGTTATCGCCTTTTTCGTGTGCTTTATATGATAATATATGAAGAGCATTGTCCATCTCAGTGTCCATTGCGCTGTCACTCACCATTCACCACTAAAGAAGTCACCAATCACCAAGTGAAGTGTCGTAACTATCTATCATTGCGTATAGTTCTTTGTATAACACAGGGCTAAGTACGGAACAGGAACAGTAAACACACAGTCGCATATGATTTGTTTACCACAGTATCCGTGGTTTATTACCACAGCATGCCGCTCCCACATTTTCAACGCCTAAAATCAAGTCGAGAATAATACCGTGCACAGAGCAGGGAGCTGTCTCACGGCAGGGCGTCATTAGGGCTGCAGCGGTCGCGGATGTTTTGAGCGCCGTGAGCGCCCGCAATTGATGTGCTCAATGGCTCAATGATCGACTACCCGTCGTGTCGACAGAAACAGGAAGGACAACAGGATGACACAGTTTGAGGCTGATGGGAACGTGAAGGTTAGCAACGAGACATTGGGCTCGGTGATCGAGGCTGACGTCCAATACGGGTGGGGGAGAGAAGAGATAGATTTTTGGCTGCTTTAAAGATCGCTTTTCGCTCTGCAGAAGGGTTTGCAAGAGTGCTGCCATCTGCAGAACGGCTGGCGTGTCGTGTGTCTGTATAGGTGTCACAGTCAGTGCAGGGCTCTCAGACACCAGCTGAGCCCTGAGAGCCTGCGTGAAGACCCTCAAAGATCAGTGTGGACTAGAGATGTCAATCGGATACCAACTTTTTGGTATACCGATACCAAACCGATACCACTCTCTCTCTCTCTCTCAGCTCAGGGCACCAAAGATGCCAAACATGACATTTAATACCACGGTCGGTCACAATAGTGCCATTTATACTCATCATGTTCACAAAATAGCCAGGTGAATGCCTTTGGTTGAATGTTTGCCTACAGCTGCTGGTCCGATGTATTTACGCTAGCATAGTCTGCGTCCCGGGAGGAAGCTGTTTAAATAAGCAGCCAGCCGCCCCGTCCGCAAACCATGCCACGTTTAGGTGGTGATCACTCAGTGATTGGAACAAAAAATGCACATCGCCAATCACATTTGCTTCTCATTTTAAACATTTTTAATTAACACATTTAGTTAATAAATTGTGTAATCTCGACATTTTTCACAACGGTAGGTCAAATATAGTCGATTATATTCAAAGTTATTTATGTGTCGTCTTTTCCTATGTAATCTCTTCCGTTCTTCAGTATTGTGATGACATGTGAGATGCGATGGGTTGTGATACAACTTCACTAGTGCATATCACAGCCCATCACACCAAACATATCAGCACATGTCTTCGACAGGCCGGCTGCAGACTTCACGATTACTACAAGATACAGGCTTCCGGTGACATATTTCCACCCATCATCCACATCACGGCCAGTGACGCCAACGCTGATATTGAGCCGGGAGAAGGAAATGGTTGAAAGGGCCGATTTTCATCTTTCAATGTTGCATTCTACTCAGCTGTACATACACCAGCCGTCTGGGAAGCGATAGCTAGGTCAAATATTCCGATACACTATGAGAATGAGTTGGGAAATGCTGATAATAACACGAAAAAGTAAGTTTAGTGTGATATTATCATATTATGTAGCCATGGACATTGTGCATCTCTCTCCCCCCGCCCCTCCCCGCCGCAGCCCCGCTCGCTCGGCGGCGGCGGCGCGGTGCGGCCCAGCCGCTGGCCGCGTGCGCTGCGGGCTAGCCTACGCGTCTGGGGCACGGCGCTGAGTGCGTTCGCGTTCGCTGATTGGTTGTGTGCGTTGTGCCGAGCGGTGGGGAGGCGACGGGGGGTTGGCCGCGCGTTCCAGCGGCAGTCTTGCTTGGAGCTCGTTGGGAGCAGGTAACGCTGTATTGAATATTTGCGGTTGAGTTCTGGTCGTGAGCTTTTAGCTCCTTCTAGCCTTTAGCCGTGTTTATTCAATACCAACTCTGTTGCGGTCAGAAAGGTTGTGGGCGTTCTGCCTCAGCCGGACTGGCGGATAGAGTTTTGCTAAATTAATTTATGTAAAGCAACAGATGAGTGAAACCCTTCTGAATACCTGACTCCCTACATTTAACTTACTACCGCGCAAGTGGCGCGCTACAATGATCCCGGTACAACCGGTTTAAAGGGTGGAATTTAACGGGTAGAATCTGAGTCACTCTCAGCTTGAATCAAATCGATTGTGAGTTCGTTCCTAAAGCACCGTTAGGCGTCACTGCTTCTCGGCATTTGTCCGGTCGCAGTCAGATCTGCGGTGTAGATTGGAGATTTAGGTTGTTGGTTGGAAGCTGTTATCGGTTCGTTTGTTGTTTCAACCGTTGGTCATTGCACAGTGAAGTTGCAATAAACTGTTGATTTGATTTATCACATTTTTTACTTCCGCGTGAACCAGCCGGAAGCGACTGATTTTAACATAGGTCCTCCGGGCCGGATGACTGGTGGGCATTTGTTAGCCTAATTTGTGGGCATTCTGCCTCTGTTGAGGGCTGACATTGTTTACTAGTCATCAGGTTTCGTGACATTTTGCCAGCCTTGTTGTATCGCTGTGAGCGTCTCGCTCCTGCATATAACAGTCAAAAGGCTCGTCTAAAATTTTGAACCTTGAATTGAATACAGTCCACTTACTTTGAGTATTTGTTAAGTTTGTTTAAAAAAATGGACGATTTAATCGCAACACGAACTCGACTGAGATCGAAAGCAACCAAACTGTGCAATGACTTCCAGAGCTATCGGAAACTGGGTTCGGGTTCCATTGATTCAGACCAGCTGGCGCTGAAACTGCAGCATCTGAAAAAGGTTCAGCTCGATTTACGGGACGTCCAGGTCCAGCTAGACAAGTTAGGCCAATCCGACGAATCCAGTCACTTGCAGACGGTCGAAGACGAGGTTTTCCTGGGTTCTCGTGTACTCAGCCGTCTAGATGAAGCTCAAAGGGCCCAGACACAGGGCCCCACGTGTAACTCTGAGCTCAAATCTTCAATCACTGTAAAGATACCGGTGTTCCACGGGGACGTGAACAAGTGGCCCGAGTTCTGGGAACTGTACACGTTGTCGGTCCACAACGTCGCCAACTACGCCAGCATACAAAAGTTCGTGATTCTGAAATCACACCTGGCGGGTGACGCTCTTCGACCCATCCAGGGCATCCCTGTGACCGGTGATGGTTACAGTCAGGCAGTCTCCATCCTCAAGGAACGCTTTGAGCGTGAAGAGGAACGAAAGGAGGCCCTGATGAGGGATCTTTTGAACATGTCCACGGTTCGCAGTGGCGACCTGAAGGGGATGCGCACCCTCATTGACCACTTGTCGTCTCACACTCGTGCCTTGGAGACGTTGGGGGTGCCATCCAGCAGCTTCTCAAGCTTGCTTCTGCCGATCGTGAAGAACAAGATTCCCGAGGACTGGCGGCTGGAGTGGGCTCGACTCGAAAGTTCCACTTTCCATGAGTTCTTACAGTTTCTGAACAAAGAGATACGACTCCGAGAGTCGGCCAAGGGAGTAGCGTCTCATGCTTCTGCCGAGTCGCCTCAATCCCAGCCGTCAGTAGTCAGCTCCCTGACAGTGCAACGCGAGCCTCACAGGGCACCCTCGAAGCAAGCCGGCTGGTCTCAGCGGTTGAACTGCGCGATCTGTGGAGGTACTCATGAGCGTCTAAATGACTGCAAAAGATTCCACTCTCTGGTAGTTGAAGAACGCTGGGAAGCAGCAAGGAAGTCCCGAGCATGCTTCCTATGCTTAGGGTCTGGGCATTCCGCCCGACTGTGCAGAAGGGGCTCCTGCTCAAAATGTGGAAGATACCACCACACCCTGCTGCACAATACTGGTGTCTCCTCTCCCGCCGCAGGCGCTACGCAGTCTGGGCATATGCTGTCGCCCGACGCGGCGCCTTTTCCGGCAGAGACGGCAGGCCAAGGGAAACCGCCCTCCTCGCGTCATCAATATGTCGCCCGAGGGGTTCAAGAGTGCAGAACCTTCTTCCAAACTGCGGTGGTGAACGCTACTGGACAGAACGGTAGCCGCAGGATCAGAATCCTCCTAGACGGTGGTTCTGACTCCTCGTACATCAGGAGCTCTCTGGCTGAGGAACTGGGTCTCCCGGTGCTAGGCTCGGGAGTCTTCTGTTGTATCGGATTTCAGGAAAAGACTGAAAAGGCTCGATCATATGATAAAGTGGAAGTCGACCTGGAGAGCAGGTTTGGTGGCTGTCCTGTGAGGGTGAGCCTGTGGAGCACGGATGAGCTCTGTGGAACACTTCCAACTCCTCAGTCGCCAAATCCAGGGAACGAACTGGACATGGCAGATGACGGCACGGTCGCTCAGATCGACATCCTCATTGGCATCGATCACCTGTACCAGATCATCCTGTGGAAACAGGTGGAGATGAGTGAGGGGGTACGAGCCATTGAGACAGTATTTGGGTATGTTCTACACGGACGGCAGGGTCAGGAACATGTGTCACAGTCACAGCGACGAGGCTTTCACTGCCAACAAGTCCAAGCCATGTGGGATCTGGACACACTGGGAATCACCGAGACGGAGGTGCTCGACTCGGGTGCATCGTCCCACTCCCTGCCCACGTGGAATGAACAAGAGGAACGGTACGAGATGGGCCTCCTGTGGCGGTCAGAGGAAAGACCGGTCTCTAACTACTTCTCTGCGCTGACTCGAACTCAAAAGATGACGCAACGTCTCAGTGAGGAGAAGTTCAAGTTGTATGACCAACAAATCCAAGAAATGGTACAGGGAGCGGTGGTGGAGCGTTCGCCTCCCGTATCACCACCTCGCTTCAGCAAAGCATCATCAGGGCTTCAGAACTCAGCGACGGCCGGAGACAGTGGCCAGCTGTCCTACAGGTCAGCGTCTGCTGGAGAGTTCTTCCTCCCACATCGCGGGATCCATCGTAATCAGAAATTGAGGATCGTGTTCGACGGCTCCGCTGTTGACGGCACAGGCCGAAGTCTGAACGACTATCTAGACTCAGGCGACAACCTCTTGACCAAGTTGCCCTCCGTGCTGCTTGGCTTTCGGTCCGGAATGATCGCGTGTCAGGCCGACATTCAGGCAGCCTTCCACCAAGTTCTCGTGAAAGAGGAGGACCGTCAGTACCTCCAATTTCTCTGGGCAGGAGAGAACCTGAGGTTCGCCAGAGTTCCGTTTGGACTGAGTTGCAGTCCGTTCATGCTACTGAGAACGGTGAATGTGCATTTGGAGAGATTCTGCGACTCTGATGCGGAGCTTTGTCGTCTTCTTCAGACCGGCACTTACATGGATGACATCTGTCTGTCGTTTCGAGGGAAGGAAGAAGCACAAGCTGGGATGGCCAGAACGAAGGAAATGTTCGCGGAGGCGAGGATGAACCTGCACAAAACACGCATGACAGGAGACGAGAAGCCAGAGATGTCTGTTCTCGGACTCGTGTGGGACACTCTGACTGACCAGCTCGCAGTCACCGTGCCGAGGTTCTCTTGTCCCACGACGAAAAGCGAGTTACTGTCGGTAGTGGCCAGGACCTTCGATCCACTGGGCATGCTGAACCCGTGGCTAATCGGAGGCAAAGTTCTTTTCCAAAGAACGTGGACCGATATGCCCACCGCTGGCTGGGATGATCCCCTCGATGAAGCTTTGCAAAAAGACGTCGAGACCTGGTGGAAGAATGCAGTACCCAAGACTGTGTACTTTCCACGCGCGCTGAGCATCAATGGACTCTCTTCAGCAACATCCTTTCACGTATTCTGTGATGCATCTGAACGGGCGTACTGCGCCGCTGTCTATGCGGTCACGAAGGATCAGTCCAGACTGGTGATTGCCAAGAGTCGGCTCGCTCCGGTAAAACCCGTTGTGACGATACCAAGGCTGGAGCTAATGGCAGCACTCATTGGCGCTCGCCTCATGAACTTCGTTCGAGAGTCGCTGGTTCTTCAGGAACAAGTGGTGAGCTTTTGGACGGACTCGACTGACGTCCTGTATTGGATCCAGAACAGGAAACAAAGAAAGGTCTTCGTACACAATCGCGTGTCCAGGATTCTCGAGCTGACTGGCCCCGAACAATGGCATCATGTTCGAGGTGTGGAGAATCCCGCGGACCTGGGAACCAGAGGCATATCTCTTCATGCACTTGAACACAGCGAGTTATGGTGGAACGGGCCCACCTCTCTGACTGAAACCCCAGAAACTGTGGTCCTGGGAACTCTGTCGCTGAAACCCTCGGCTGAAGCTCAGAGAGAAGACAAGTTCGAAGTCTCTGTCAAGGAGCCGGTACCCAAGAGAGTTGTCTACAACATCAACCAGGTCAATTCCCGTCTTTTCGACATCAAGGAGTGCAGTTCACTGAAGCAGGTAATCTGTCGAACCGCATGGGTCCGCCGATTCATCTTCAATGCACAGAGGGCGAGTAGCGAGCGACGAACCGGCACTCTGACGCCAGAGGAGCGCAACGAAGCGCTGACATATTGGCTGAAAGATGCTCAAGCTAGAGCATACGCCAATGAACTGAAAGCCGTCAAGTCCAACTCACTATTATCGGGTGACTCACCCCTTCTGAAGTTGAGGCCCACACTCAATGAAGATGGGCTCTTGTGCGCAGTACCTCGTACGAACGAGTCCCGTCTACCGATTCTTCCCGAGTTTTCCTACATCACGACACTGTTGATAGATGAAGCGCACCAGCGTTGTTTTCATCAGGGCACCAGAGCTACACTCGCAGTTCTGTCAGCTGAATACCTGATTCGCCGGCGCAGCGTTCTTCGTGTCGTGAAAACCTGTCGAAGATGTAGGAGGTACCGAGGCCAAGTCTACCGTTCTGCTGATGGAGGACTACCGTCATTTCGAGTGGAGCCCAGCCGCCCCTTCTCAAAGGTCGGTCTGGACTTCTTCGGTCCACTGGTCACTGACGCTGGTACAAAGGTCTGGGTCCTGCTGATAACTTGCGCAACATCCAGAGCTGTTCATTTGGAACTCGTGGAGTCTCAGCACACGGAGCATGTGAAGCTCGCCCTCAGGCGTTTCTTCGCCCTTCGCGGAACGCCGTCATTGATATACAGCGACAATGCCAAGACTTTCAAAGCGATGCTGCATCACATTCCTCGCCCTGTCAAATGGAGATTCATCCCCGAAGCTGCCCCATGGTGGGGAGGGTTTTGGGAGAGGCTTGTCGGCGTGACCAAAAACTGTCTGAAAATTACTCTCCATCTCTGTAGCTTGTCCCACGAAGAACTGGCTACAACTCTATACGAGCTTGCGTTTCACTTGAATTTGCGTCCATTGACTTCTGTAGACGAAGAGCTCCTTACCCCAGCCCATTTTCTGTTTGGGGTCACGTCCATCAAAGGCGTGTTGTCGCCTTCTCGGATATACTGTGACCAGATCACTCGGGCATGGCGTCATCAGCGCCGGGTATGTGAGCATTTGCTTCGTCGATGGACCCTGGAGTATATAGCTGCGTTGCGGTCTTGGTCAGTGTCTCCTCGTGGTCGCCCCACTCGTGTGCCCTCGGTGGGCGATGTGGTGTTAGTCGCTGGGGAGGGCCCGCGAGGTCGCTGGCCGCTGGCGCTCGTTACGGAGCTGATTCTAGGTAGTGATGGTAAAGTGAGGGCAGCCTACTTGAAAATGCACGGTAAGCGGACTCGCCGCCCCATAAATAAGATGTTCCAGTTGGAGGCAGTGGGAATTGATCAAAACTAAAACAAATGATGAGTATGTAGAACTATCACCACTATCCTGATATTCTTTTACCCAAAAGATATGGTTAGTATGGGCTTGAAGCTCTGCTGGTGTGCGTGACGCACCCGAAAAAAAAAACCATCAGTACTCCCTTGACTATGTGAGAACCTTGATAACGATTGTTCTTCTTCTTTGTAGACATGGACGAAATACTTCAACTGATGGACGAGGAGGCCGGCCCGTGGCTGGATCAGCAACTACCGCCGCTGCACGTCGTACTCGGCGACTCTGTGGCGAGAGTCAGCGGTCTTGGGTCTCGCCGGGAAGAGGACGCGACCATCAATCTCGCGCGGGGCGGAGCCACATGGTCAAGCTTGAACGACGACTTGCTGGAGGTGGTCGCCGACTGGAGGCGGGACGCTGAGGAGGCCGGTCGGCGCCTGGGCAGCGCCATCGTCTGGATGACCGGGAATGATATTTACAGCAGACTGACTGGTCTCCCCAGCGCCTCTGACAAGACTCTGCTCCGGATGTCGGGTAACGCCACGGAAGTCACTGACGCTCTGCTCGGCATCGCGGAGGCGGTGATAGTTCTCGGGCCTGTTGCGCGTCTGGACGGAGAGATCCTGCCCGTCCAATGGGAGGACACAGCGGCGTACGCGGCGGAGCGACACCTGAAACACACACTGCCACGCGAGGTACACTTCGTTCCGGTCGGCAGACAGCTGACGAAGAAGCTGTGGAAACGCGCCCACTGTGTCTCGGACTGCAGACAGTGGTACGAGCTCGACCAGATCCACATCAACCCGGAGGGCTTCAGGAAAATGGCGGCCGCCGAGGGCCTGCCGTCATGGATCCGGTTCCGCGATGGCGCGTAAGCTGGACAGTGGACCTGTCAAACGAGGACTCTATGTGAGCGCAGTAGATTAGTGATCTTGCGAAGTGCATTTCGTTTCTTGTGGTGCAACAGGATTAGAAAATGTGGTTGTCGAACGCACATTTGGTGGGGAGAATGTGATATTATCATATTATGTAGCCATGGACATTGTGCATCTCTCTCCCCCCGCCCCTCCCCGCCGCAGCCCCGCTCGCTCGGCGGCGGCGGCGCGGTGCGGCCCAGCCGCTGGCCGCGTGCGCTGCGGGCTAGCCTACGCGTCTGGGGCACGGCGCTGAGTGCGTTCGCGTTCGCTGATTGGTTGTGTGCGTTGTGCCGAGCGGTGGGGAGGCGACGGGGGGTTGGCCGCGCGTTCCAGCGGCAGTCTTGCTTGGAGCTCGTTGGGAGCAGGTAACGCTGTATTGAATATTTGCGGTTGAGTTCTGGTCGTGAGCTTTTAGCTCCTTCTAGCCTTTAGCCGTGTTTATTCAATACCAACTCTGTTGCGGTCAGAAAGGTTGTGGGCGTTCTGCCTCAGCCGGACTGGCGGATAGAGTTTTGCTAAATTAATTTATGTAAAGCAACAGATGAGTGAAACCCTTCTGAATACCTGACTCCCTACATTTAACTTACTACCGCGCAAGTGGCGCGCTACAATGATCCCGGTACAACCGGTTTAAAGGGTGGAATTTAACGGGTAGAATCTGAGTCACTCTCAGCTTGAATCAAATCGATTGTGAGTTCGTTCCTAAAGCACCGTTAGGCGTCACTGCTTCTCGGCATTTGTCCGGTCGCAGTCAGATCTGCGGTGTAGATTGGAGATTTAGGTTGTTGGTTGGAAGCTGTTATCGGTTCGTTTGTTGTTTCAACCGTTGGTCATTGCACAGTGAAGTTGCAATAAACTGTTGATTTGATTTATCACATTTTTTACTTCCGCGTGAACCAGCCGGAAGCGACTGATTTTAACATTTAGGAAGCACAATAGATGTTTCACTAAAATGATGATAGGTTTTAGTTATAAAAATTGGCTGAGCTCGCAGTTGATCTCCTAAAAAGATACTCAGATTGGTATTGATCCAATACATTTTTAATTGATACCAGCAATCAGTGTTGCTGTTTGTTTGTTTATTGGGGCTTAAGGGCGCGCCGACTACAAGGTCATTTTGCGCCCATAACCTTATAACCACAGGTACATAAAAATAAAAGTGTCAATATTTGTTACAAACTCTAAGCAGTATTCGTTTCACAGCACGGAATATATAGTCTACGACAGCAATATATAGTCCTCGGAATATATAGTCCTCAGCAACGCCGCCTCCCGCCGGCGTCCACCGGAAAAGGGCGGCAAACGAGCGAAGTTTAAATTGTCAGAAGTTATTCCAGACAGCAACACCTGATTAGAATAAAATGCACCTTCTCATATTGCCCCGGTACCCCGTTATGCCCCACCTTCCCCTATTAGTTATAGGTCTGGCAACTATACTTTCATCCTCGTAAAGGAAGTAACCACAGCGAATCCGCACGACTAAATCATCAGGTCGCCAAAAACTTGGCAGTTACAGGAAATCTCGATCTTGTCCATTCCATGTCGTAGACTATATATTCCGTGTTTCACAGTTTGCTTCCTCTTTTGTTTGACATTGTGAATTGACATGTTAGATGCGATGGGAAGTGATGCAGCTCAAATAACGTACATCACGACCCAGTGCTTCAATCATGCCAACACAACGGTTTACGGTTCAGCCTATTCATTTTGGGAATGACTTGACTTTATTTTGGGGTACAGCCAAAACCATGTAGGTATGCCACAGCTCAGGGCTAAAGCATGCAAAAGCATCGGACAATCGATTATCAACATGTCACAAAGCAAAAAGAACATGCCACGGCCGGATATTATAATTCCATTTATATTCATCGCGTTTATAAATCAGTTAGCGATACATCGTGACGCTTACAATCCCTGATTGTAAACACACAGGCATGCAACCTACCGATGAATTGCACGGTTGTGTTGCGCACACATCCCTCACGAGTTGGGCTTTTACCATCTTCAAATATCACCATGGCCAAAGCAGAACTCGTGAAGGAAGTGAGCGAAAAAAAAGTCAGAGCCCATTATTATCCCAAGCTGGAAAGAGCCAAATGTCAACAAGCTGAGCTCGTGAAGGATGCCCCGCAATGTGATGATGATGATTTGGTGTTTTAGGGCGCACCAGCAACGAGGCTATATGGCGCCCATATCAAACCATTCTTCCTCAAAGTCGGGGGTTAAAAATCACCTGAAGCCCGGAGGCCGTGATGAACGAAAAGAGGCGAAAGGAATCGAGAAAAGGGGAGTCGTCGCGGAGAAGTGTTCTCAAAGAGAGCTGGGGGCCACGCAATCCAAAAAACCGCAATCGCTCAGCGTCCAGTCTCGGGCACTCGACCAAGACGTGTCGGACCGAAAGTCGGTCACCACATCTGGTACAAATAGGCCTGGAGCCAACGCCGATAAGGAACCCATGGGTGCCATAAGTGTGCCCGGTACGAAGCCGGCAGAGGACCACCTCCTCGCGTCGCGATCTGCGTGAGGCCGACAACCAGGTAGCTAAACCTGGCTTGATGCGTAAAAGTTTGTTACCGTGGGATTGGCTCCAGGCCTCCTGCCACTTTCCGAGGAGGAAAGAGCCCACCGCCGGTACAAAGTCCCTGGCGGGTAGAGGGAATCGGCGGGAGCACGGATACTGCGCAGCATGGTTCGCAGCTCGGTCCGCCCGTTCGTTGCCGTGAATACCGACGTGGCTAGGGATCCAGCAAAAAGACACCGACGTACCCTCTCGGTCGAGGGCTGTCACACGAAGAAGAATCTCCTGTGCGAGGGGGTCAGAAGGATAGAATTGTGACAAGGACTGGAGACCACTCAATGAGTCAGAAAGAATAACATATGACCGAGCGGGATTAATCTCGATAAAACACAGGAGTTTGAGGATAGCGACCAATTCGCAGGAAAAAACGGATGCATGTTTAGGTAAGGTAAAACACCGCACAGCGTCGCCGCAGACGAAAGCACACCCGGCACCGTCATCAGTCTTTGAGCCGTCAGTATAACAGGCTATGTAGTCAGAGTACCTTGAAATATGTTCCAGCGCACGAGCCTTTAAAACAGCTGGAGGGATGTCGCCTTTTCTCACATCGGTGAGGGAAAGGTCCACCTTTGGCGGGACTTGTCTCCACGGTGGGACAGATGGCCACTCCTTACGCATGATCCCCCGAAGTTTAATTTGAGCTTCCGAGAGCAGCGATTGCATACGAGAGCAGAAAGGGGGGTAGCGGACAGTACGTGCACCTTCTCCGGTTCTGAAAAGCGCCAGGTTGGCACGTGAGAAAACTGCATCATAGGCAGGGTGGGAAGGCAACTGGCGGAGTTTTATGGTATATCTCATGCCCAGTAGCTGGCGACGCAAGGCAAGAGGTGGCTCGTGGGCCTCTACAAGGAGGCTGGCTACTGGGGTGGTCCGGAACGCACCAGTGGCAATACGGAGAGCAGTGTGGTGCACAGAGTCCAGAATACGTTTCGAGGTCTCTGTGGCGTTATCGTATATAAAACAGCCGTAGTCAAGTCTAGAACGGACAAGAGCACGATAAAGCAAGAGCAGTGTCTTACGATCCGCCCCATAGCAGGTACGCGCAACACATTTCAAAACATTCATAGCTCGAAAACATCGGTCGCGGAGCTCTTTCAGGTGAGTGCGGTAGGTAAGACGGCTGTCTATTACCATCCCAAGAAACTTCACCTCCGACTTCACAGGGATCACTGCACCCCTTAGCCTGACAGAGAAGTCAGGGCAATTACGGCGAAAACGGCAAAAGTGGACACCTACAGTTTTGGCTGTCGAGAATCGTAGTCCGTTAACAGCACTCCAGTTTTCTAATCTTTTAATTGCCAACTGGAGCTGTCTCTCTACTATACGTGTGGTTGCACCACTGGCCCAGATAGAGAAGTCATCCACAAAAAGGGCACGGCCAATGGAAGGGGGCAGGTGATCGGCAATATCGTTAATCATTACCCCGAACAGCACAACACTTAGGACTCCTCCTTGGGGGACACCGTTGACCTGGGGGAACTGCTCTGAGAGGTTGCCACCGACACGGACTCTGAAAGACCGGTTAGATAAAAAGCTGGCGAGGAAATGGCCCATTGTACCGCGTATACCGTACTTGAAAAGCTTTTGTAAAATACCGAAACGCCAAGTGGTATCATACGCAGCCTCAATGTCGAAAAACAATGCACCAATGTGTCGCTTCCGCCTAAATGCGCAACGAACCTCGGTATCAAGGGCTAAAATGTGGTCTACTGTGCTCCGATACTTTCTGAAACCGCACTGCGAGTTAGATAAAACACCTTGTTCCTCCAGAAACCAGACGAGACGCGCGTTTACAACTCGCTCAAGCAGCTTGCCCAGGGCAGATGTCAACGCAATAGGGCGGTAGTGAAGCGGATCAAGCCCGCTTTTACCAGCCTTCAGCACCGGGATAATGATGGCCGTCCGCCATGTTTCGGGATACAGCCCTCTTTCCCAGAGCGCATTGAAAAGATGGAGCAATGCTTCAAGTCCCGATGACGGGAGACGCCGAAGCATCTCATTGTGTACAAGATCAGGGCCTTCTGCGACACACTTCAGGCCACCTATAGCGGACTTTAACTCTTCCATAGTAAAGGGATCATTGTAGCTAAAATTTTATGTCATCACTCTGCATGTCAACTTATCAGTGGTGACATGCGAGATCCGATGGGAAGTGATACAGCACAAATAATGTACATGTATCACAACCCAGCGCACCAAGCGTACCAACACATCGGATATTTGTATGCCAGGGCCAGTGTTCATCAAGCAGGCGTAAAGCAGTCAAATTAGCCAGCTTCAATTTATGTGTACTAACCGCTGGTCTGATGTAATTAGGTACGGTAGCATAGTCTGCGTTCTGGGAGGAGAGCTGTTCTAACTGGCAGCCGGGCTCCCTTGTGTGTTTTTTTTTATATAACTAAAAAAGCGGCCTCCAATTTTGACTCGTCATTTTCAGTACCTCTCCGGGCATCAATCTCATCCAACTCTAGAAAAAAAAAAATGGGTTCTAGGTCATCTCAGATCATAACTGAGGACACGTTAAGTGAAAACACACTACAGCCCTAAATGTAAGCAAACGGACATACAAAGTAAATTTTCGATGAATCACGGTTGTGCTGCGCACACATCCATCACAAGTTGTGCTTTAGTCATGTTCAGATATCACCATGGCCAAAGCACAACTCGTGAAAGAAGTGAGCGAAAATGTCATTATCTAAAGCCAAACACATACATGCTGACCAGCTGCACGACATCTATGTGACAAAAGACAAAATAATGGTGACGAAGGGTGGCAAACCCGTCACGAAATGTGCTACAGTCATGCGTTATTATCACCACGACTGGTGGCACAGTCCGTGAAGGACATGCGAATTGCGCGGGCTTCCTTGAAGTCACAGGCCATTATTATTGCCAGCAAAGAAGAGGCAAATGTCAACAAGCGGAACATGGCACACATTCTTCATGTCATCATTCCGCATGTCATCTCACCCTTCGACAGTGTGATGACATGCGGGATCTGATGGGAAGTGATAGAGTTCAAATGAATACGTTTATCACAACTAAGCGTACCAAACATGCCAGCACATCGGAGGCGTCAGCTATATTGTGGTGGGGCGACAGTCTTTGTTGCAATGAAAGAGCCTGCACTTGCAGCGCAATGGAAATGAGTTGCTGGAAGGAGTATAAAGGCGATATACATAAGCATACATAAGCATTTCTGTCATGTTGTAGCTATCAGGACTGAAAGTTCATACTTGTGACGGACAAGAGTGCTTACAGCTTCATACATGCATGGTATGGACGGTACTTCTATCATAACGTTCTTTTTTGAAAGTGTTATGACATATTAGGCACCCTGGGCAGTGATACATCTCAAACAATGCATACCACAGCTCAGAGCACCAAACATATCACAACATCGGACATTTAGTTCCACGGCTTGTTACAGTAGTGACATTGACATTCATCATGTTTTACAAAAACAGCCAAGTGAGCCTCTTTAGTTGAATTGTACTAACTGCTGGTCTGATGTATTTACGCAAGCATAGTCTACGTCCCGGGAGGAGAGCTGTTTTAACTAGCAGCCAGCCGCCCCGTCCGCAAACCATGCCACGCTTGGGCGGTGATTAACGATTGGAGTACAAAACGCACATTGCAACTCACATCTTACTTCATAATTTCAACATGTTTATTGCTCTTCACCCAACATTTTTCACAAACATAGGAAAAATATGCGTGTGTCTAATCAAAAGTCATTCATGCCATCAATTTTTATGTCATCTGTTTCTTTCTTCGGCATTGTGATGATATGTGAGATGTGATGGGTTGTGATACAACTTTACTAGTGCATATCACAGCTCATGACACCAAACATACCAGCACGTTAAACATCTTCGAGTTTCGATAGACCGGCTGCATTGACGATTACTAAAGGTACTAGTTTTTCGGTGACATATTCTCACCATTATCCACATCACGGCTAGGGACACAAACAGATATTGGGGTCGGTTGTTGTTCGCCGCTCACCGCTCAAAAATTATCGACTAAGTAAATAACCTGATAGCAAACACACAGACACGCAAATTACCGATGAATCACGGTTGTGTTGCGCACACATCCATCACAAGTTGTGCTTTAGTCATGTTCAAATATCACCATGACCAAAGCAGAACTCGTGAAAGAAGTGAACGAAAATGTCATTATCCAAACGAAAACAGTCATATCCTAACCAGTTGCAGCATCTAACTATGTAAGAAAAGAAAAAGTAATGGCGACGAATGGTGGCAAAACCGTCACGGAAAGTGCTGCAGTCATGAAATATAGCAACACGACTAGAAGCACAGTCCGTGAACGACATACCCATTGCGCGGGCTCCCTTGCAGTCGCTGGCCATTATTATATTGTGAGTAAGGAAGAGGGAAATGTCAACAAGCGGAACACTTCACGCAGCCTCAATGTCATCATTCCGCACGTCATCTCACCCTTCGACAGTGTGATGATGATGATTTGGTGTTTTAGGGCGCACCAGCAACGAGGCTATATGGCGCCCATATCAAACCATTCTTCCTCAAAGTCGGGGGTTAAAAATCACCTGAAGCCCGGAGGCCGTGATGAACGAAAAGAGGCGAAAGGAATCGAGAAAAGGGGAGTCGTCGCGGAGAAGTGTTCTCAAAGAGAGCTGGGGGCCACGCAATCCAAAAAACCGCAATCGCTCAGCGTCCAGTCTCGGGCACTCGACCAAGACGTGTCGGACCGAAAGTCGGTCACCACATCTGGTACAAATAGGCCTGGAGCCAACGCCGATAAGGAACCCATGGGTGCCATAAGTGTGCCCGGTACGAAGCCGGCAGAGGACCACCTCCTCGCGTCGCGATCTGCGTGAGGCCGACAACCAGGTAGCTAAACCTGGCTTGATGCGTAAAAGTTTGTTACCGTGGGATTGGCTCCAGGCCTCCTGCCACTTTCCGAGGAGGAAAGAGCCCACCGCCGGTACAAAGTCCCTGGCGGGTAGAGGGAATCGGCGGGAGCACGGATACTGCGCAGCATGGTTCGCAGCTCGGTCCGCCCGTTCGTTGCCGTGAATACCGACGTGGCTAGGGATCCAGCAAAAAGACACCGACGTACCCTCTCGGTCGAGGGCTGTCACACGAAGAAGAATCTCCTGTGCGAGGGGGTCAGAAGGATAGAATTGTGACAAGGACTGGAGACCACTCAATGAGTCAGAAAGAATAACATATGACCGAGCGGGATTAATCTCGATAAAACACAGGAGTTTGAGGATAGCGACCAATTCGCAGGAAAAAACGGATGCATGTTTAGGTAAGGTAAAACACCGCACAGCGTCGCCGCAGACGAAAGCACACCCGGCACCGTCATCAGTCTTTGAGCCGTCAGTATAACAGGCTATGTAGTCAGAGTACCTTGAAATATGTTCCAGCGCACGAGCCTTTAAAACAGCTGGAGGGATGTCGCCTTTTCTCACATCGGTGAGGGAAAGGTCCACCTTTGGCGGGACTTGTCTCCACGGTGGGACAGATGGCCACTCCTTACGCATGATCCCCCGAAGTTTAATTTGAGCTTCCGAGAGCAGCGATTGCATACGAGAGCAGAAAGGGGGGTAGCGGACAGTACGTGCACCTTCTCCGGTTCTGAAAAGCGCCAGGTTGGCACGTGAGAAAACTGCATCATAGGCAGGGTGGGAAGGCAACTGGCGGAGTTTTATGGTATATCTCATGCCCAGTAGCTGGCGACGCAAGGCAAGAGGTGGCTCGTGGGCCTCTACAAGGAGGCTGGCTACTGGGGTGGTCCGGAACGCACCAGTGGCAATACGGAGAGCAGTGTGGTGCACAGAGTCCAGAATACGTTTCGAGGTCTCTGTGGCGTTATCGTATATAAAACAGCCGTAGTCAAGTCTAGAACGGACAAGAGCACGATAAAGCAAGAGCAGTGTCTTACGATCCGCCCCATAGCAGGTACGCGCAACACATTTCAAAACATTCATAGCTCGAAAACATCGGTCGCGGAGCTCTTTCAGGTGAGTGCGGTAGGTAAGACGGCTGTCTATTACCATCCCAAGAAACTTCACCTCCGACTTCACAGGGATCACTGCACCCCTTAGCCTGACAGAGAAGTCAGGGCAATTACGGCGAAAACGGCAAAAGTGGACACCTACAGTTTTGGCTGTCGAGAATCGTAGTCCGTTAACAGCACTCCAGTTTTCTAATCTTTTAATTGCCAACTGGAGCTGTCTCTCTACTATACGTGTGGTTGCACCACTGGCCCAGATAGAGAAGTCATCCACAAAAAGGGCACGGCCAATGGAAGGGGGCAGGTGATCGGCAATATCGTTAATCATTACCCCGAACAGCACAACACTTAGGACTCCTCCTTGGGGGACACCGTTGACCTGGGGGAACTGCTCTGAGAGGTTGCCACCGACACGGACTCTGAAAGACCGGTTAGATAAAAAGCTGGCGAGGAAATGGCCCATTGTACCGCGTATACCGTACTTGAAAAGCTTTTGTAAAATACCGAAACGCCAAGTGGTATCATACGCAGCCTCAATGTCGAAAAACAATGCACCAATGTGTCGCTTCCGCCTAAATGCGCAACGAACCTCGGTATCAAGGGCTAAAATGTGGTCTACTGTGCTCCGATACTTTCTGAAACCGCACTGCGAGTTAGATAAAACACCTTGTTCCTCCAGAAACCAGACGAGACGCGCGTTTACAACTCGCGTGTGATGACAATTGACATGCGAGATCTGATGGGAAGTGATAGGGGTTCAAACATAATATACGTATACCACAACTAAGCGCAGCAAACATGCCAACACATCAGAGGCGTCAGCAGAACTATTGTGGTTGGGCGACAGTCTTTGTTGCAATAAAAGAGCCTGCACTTGCAGTGCACTGGAAATGAGTTGCTAGAAGGAGTATAAAGGTGATATATTTCTGTCATGTTGAAGCTATCAGGACTGAAAGTGCATACTTCTGACGGACAAGAGTGCTTACAGCTTCATACATGCATGGTATGAACGGTACTTCTATCATAACGTTCTTTTTGAAAGTGTTATGACATATTAGACACCCTGGGCAGTGATACATCTCAAATAATGCATACCACAGCTCAGAGCACCAAACATATCAAAACATCGGACATTTAGTTTCACGGCTGGTTACAGTAGTGGCATTGATATTTATCATGTTTACAAAAACAGCCAAGTGAGCCTCTTTAGTTGAATCGTACTATAGTCTGGACGTACTATAGTCTGGCAAACCTATATGAAAGAACGGAGTTAAAGCGCCTGAATCACTTTGCACGTGTTTTGACCACTTGAACTGAATGGTTCGAAGAAATTTGTGTAAAAAGTTGTGACAGAAAATATGCTCTCACGATATACCTACATACACATGCATCCGGCCGCAGCACTTTAAATTCATTCTTTCTTAGGTTTGCCAGACTATAACTGCTGGTCTGATGTATTTACGCTAGCATAGTCTGCGTCCTGGGAGGAGAGCTGTTTTAACTAGCAGCCAGCCGCCCCGTCCGCAAACCATGCCACGCATGGGTGGCAATTAACGATTTGAATACAAAATGCACAGTGCAAATCACATTTGCTTCACATTTTTAACATTTTCCTTATCGAACACACCTATATAGTCAATGTATGTACATAAACTCAACATTTTTCACAATGGTAAGTCAAAAGAGGTCGATTATATTCAAAAGTTATTGATGTGTCGTCATTTCCTATGTCATCTCTTCCGTTCTTCAGCACTGTGATGACATGTGAGATGTGATGGGCTGTGATACAACTTCACTAGTGCATATCACAGCTCATCACACCAAACATACCAACACCTGAATGCATTCGACTTGCTGGCTGTGGACTTGATAATTATTTAAAGATACAATACATTCGGTAACATACGTTTCCTCAAATATCACCATCATCCACATCACGGCTGGTGACGCTAACAGATATTAGCAGGCAAAATAGCCCATCGCAAGTAGCGAACAAACGGGTATCAGCAAATAAGGAAAATGTTAAAATATCATTTTGCTTTTCAATCGCGACCCAGTTCTTTGGGGGAGGGTTAAAAGGCTCCCCTGTGTTATTCATATAACTAAAAAACGGCCTCCAATTTTGACTCGTCATTTTCAGTACCTCTCCGGGCATCAATCTCACCCAACTGTGGAAAAATGGGTTTTAGGTCATCTCAGATCATAACTGAGGAACACGTTAAGTGGACACACACACTACAGCCCTAAAAGTAAACAAACGGACATACAAAGCAAACTACCGATGAATCACGGTTGTGTTGCGCACACATCCATCACAAGTTGTGCTTTAGTCATGTTCAGACTTCAGATATCACCATGACCAAAGCACAACTCGTGAAAGAAGTGAGCGAAATTGTCATTATCTAAAGCCAAACACATACATATATGCTGACCAGCTGCGACAGCTATGTGACAAAAGACAAAATAATGGTGACGAAGGGTGGCAAACCCGTCACGAAATGTGCTCACAGTCATGCGTTATTATCACCACGACTGGTGGCACAGTCCGTGAAGGACATGCGAATTGCGCGGGCTCCCTTGAAGTCACATAGGCCATTATTATTGCCAGCAAAGAAGAGGCAAATGTCAACAAGAGGAACATTTCACGCTGCCTCAATGCTATCAATCCGCATGTCAGTTCATCCTTCGACAGTGTGATGACATGCGAGATCTGATGGGAAGTGATAGAGTTCAAATAATATACGTGTATGACAATTAAACGTACCAAACATGCCAGCACATCGGAGGCGTCAACAAAACTGTTGTTAGGCGGCAGACAGCCCATGTTGCAGTGAATAGCCACAACGACGTATGTACGTGCAGCGCAATGGAAATGAGTTGCTGGAAGGGGTAAGGCGACATACATAAGCATTTCTGTCATGTTTAAGCTATCAGGACTGAAAGTGCATACTTGTGACGGACAAGAATGCTTACAGCTTCATACATGCACGGATGAACGCTGCTTCTGTCATAATGTTCCTTTTGAAAGTGTAATGACATGTTAGGCACGCTGGGTAGTGATACAGCTCAAACATTGCATACCACCGCTCAGAGCACCAAACATATCAAAACATCGGACATTTAATTCCACGGCTGGTTACAATAGCATGGCATTGTTATACATCACGTTTTACAAAAAAAAAACAGTTTAGTGAGGCAGTGATTCTCTTCAGTTGAATCGTACTAACTGCTGGTCGGATGTATTTACGCAAGCATAGTCTGCGTCCTGGGAGGAGAGCTGTTTCAACTAGCAGCCAGCCGCCCCGTCCGCAAACCATGCCACGCATGGGTGGCAATTAACGATTTGAATACAAAATGCACAGTGCAAATCACATTTGCTTCAAATTTTTAACATTTTCCTTATCGAACACACCGATATAGTCAAATTGTGTACATAAACCCAACATTTGTTCACAATGATATGTCAAAAGAAGTCGATTATATTCAAAAGTTATTGATGTGTCGTCATTAATCTCACGCAACGCTTAAAAAATGATTCTAGCCTCTAGGTCATCTCAGATCATAACTGGGGGCACGTCAAGTGGTTACACACTAAAGCTCTAATTGTACACACACGGACATACAAACCACCGATGAATCATGGTTGTGTTGCGCACACATCCATCACGAGTTGCGCTCTAGTCATGTTCAAATATCACCATGGCCAAAGCACAACTCGTGAAGGGTGCGAACGAAAATACAATCACCTATAGGAAAAAAACCATATCCGGACTATCCATGCAAGAAAAGACAAAATAATAGTGACGAATGGTGGCAAACCCCTCACGAAAAGTACGTCAGTCATGAATTATAACACCATGACAAGAAGTACAGTCCGCAAAAGACATGCCCATTGCGCAGACTCCATGAGGAAAGTAAGAGACCATTACTGGCAAGCAAGAGCCAGATGTTAACAAGTCGAGCTGGTCAACAAAGCATGATGTCATAGCCCTGTTTGTCAGGGGTGGACAAATGTGCCGAGTTGGGGTAGCACGAGTCTTCCCAATTCCACGCCGGCTGCGACGGCTTGGCTTGGGAGCCGCACCAGACGGTGGAGGTCAAGGTCACCGCTAGGGCGGCGGCGGATTTGCTACGCCCGTGCAACCCTAACTCGGCATATTTCTCCACCCCTGCTGTTTGTTCGTGCAGGGCAATGGAAATGAGTTGCTGACAGGAGTAAGGCGATATACCTTACTTAGGATTTCTTAGGTAGTTACATACAGATTTCTGTCATGTTGAAGCTTATAGCAAGACTCCAATTGTATACTTGTGACGGATAAGAGTGCCTACAGCTCCACGCATTCATGGTATGAACGTTACTTCTATCATAGTTCTTTTTTTTTTGTCTTTTGAAACTGTTATGACATATCAGGCACCCTGGGCAGTGATACAGCTCAAACATTGCATACCCCAGCTCAGAGCACCAAACATATCGAAACATCAGACCTTTAATTCCTCGGCTGGTTACAATAGCATGGCATTGACATACATCACGTTTTACAAAAAAAAAAAAACAGCCAAGTGAGGCAGTGATTCTCTTCAGTTGAATCGTACTAACTGCTGGTCTGATGTATTTACGCTAGCATAGTCTGCGTCCTGGGAGGAGAGCTGTTTTAACTAGCAGCCAGCCGCCCCGTCCGCAAACCATGCCACGTTTAGGTAGTGATCAGTGATTAGAATAAAAATGCACGTTGTAAATCATGTTTTTCACATATTTATCATCTTGTTTTATTTTACACACTTAGCGAACTGTTCTTAAGTCCATTATCCATGTAGGCATGTTAAATGAAGCGTGCCTATTCGAAGCGTGCCTATTCGTCATTTATGTGTCGTCATTGCGTCGTCTCTTCCGTTCTTCGGTAATGTGATGGCATGTGAGATGTGATGGGTTGTGATACAACTTCACTAGTGCATATCACAGCCCATCACACCAAACATACCATCACCTTGAATGTCTTCGACAGACCGGCAATCGTGAAAAAAGTCAGGACCGACAATCGTGAGACTTCACGATTACAAAAAGATACAAGATTTCCGGTAACATATTTCTACCATCATCCACATCACGGCCAGTGATGCCAATGCTAATATTGAGGCCGGCAGTTGTTCGCCGCGTGACACTTGCATTCCTCACAAGTGATTACATTTTTTGCTCTACATTGAACGCAAAATAACCTATCACAAGCAACGAGCAAACGGATATCAGATGAGAAACCAATGAATCAAAGTCCTAACTTTCATCCATAATTATGCATATACTCAGCCGCCGTCTGGAACGCGATATCGGGATCATATATTCCAATGCACTGTAACAATGAGCTGGAAAATGCTGATTATTATAAAGCAAAGGTAACTAAAGAAGCCTGTCAGAGATACATATTTGTCTTTACTGTATCTACAAAAGATCCACTGAACTTGCATCAAGTCTCGTGCCGAAAATAATCATCCGAGCGAGCACAATCTAAGAATCTCTTATAGTAAACACACAGACATACAAACCACCGATGAATCACGGTTGCGTTGCGTTACACATCCATCACGAGTTGTGCTTTAGTCATGTTCAAATATCACCATGACCGAAGCAGAACTCGTGAAGGGCGCGAACGAAAATGTCATTTTTATAGGACCACAACAACATCCTGACTATATCGCTGCGCCATCGATGTAAGGATGGACAAGATAATGGTGACGAATTTGGGCAAATCCGTCACAAAATGTGTTTCAGTCATGTGTTAATATCACCACGACTAGAGGCACATTCCGTGAAAGACATGCACGTTGCGGAGACTCCCATGAAAAAAGTCAGAGGCCATTATGCCTTATCACGAGCAAGTTAGAGTCACATGCATCAACAAGCTAAGCTTTTGAAGGAA